>NC_136058.1:454887576-457407155 GCF_964261635.1 Lissotriton helveticus | reverse complement strand
ATACCTCAAGACTGTAGAGACATTCTAGCGTCGGCTAGAGCTCCATCCACCATCAAGACATATAGGTTAAAGTGGAAACGTTTCTGTCATTGGTGCGCAGCATCCAACGTGCACCCTATCAGTTCCACTCCAGACCAACTGTTACCGTTCTTTTTAAGTCTTGCTCAGTCTGGTCTTTCACATGCCACATTGAGAGTGTTTTTGGCGGCTATCTCACGCTACCGTCATGATGGATCTACGTCTCTCTGTTCATCCAGAATCATCCGACAGTTCTTTAAAGGACTTTTCCGAAAGTTCCCTCCGTTAAGGCGCCCTCCTCCGGCGTGGCACCTCAACGTGGTGTTATCCCAACTTATGAAACCTCCATTTGAGCCAATTCATCGCTCACACCTCAAGTTTCTGACCTGGAAAGTGGCTTTGCTTTTGGCTTTGACTTCGTCTCGTCGCGTAAGTGACTTGCACGCTTTCACAATCAAACCTCCATATTTACAGTTCAAACCTGATGGAGTATCACTTCGTACCAATCCTTCTTTTCTTCCAAAAGTACCTACTGACTTCCATTTGAACGAGCCAGTGTTCTTAAAGACTTTTTTCCCGGATCCTAAATCCCCTGCGGAACAGCGACTACATTCTTTAGACATCAAACGTTGTCTAAAATTCTACATTTCAAGAACAGCCCCTTTCCGTAAATCCAATCAGCTATTTATAGCATATGGACTACTGCGCAAAGGACACTCAGTGACTAAACAAACAATAACACGATGGCTCTCTTCAGCCATATCATTTTGCCATCAGCAGGCTGGCAGGCCTTTACCTACTCCAGTGAGGGCACATTCTACGAGAGCGATGGCGTCGTCCATCGCATTGTTTGCCGGAGTGCCTCTACACCAGATTTGTCGTGCTGCGACATGGTCCAGCAGGCACACCTTTACCAGACATTATTGTTTGGAAGCTGTCAACGAAGCGGATACCGCAGTGGGGCAAGCAGTGCTTCGTCATCTTTTCAAATAAGGTGAGCCTCTTTCCCTCCTCCATTCTTGAGATTGCCTTGCTTTTATGCTATATATATATTGTTTCTTCAATGCTTGGAAATATTGCAATCTCAGCTCTAGGAGGTTACTGCTATCTATTCTATTCAAGCATGTGAATCTATGAAAGACACCCCTAATACTGGAGAAGAACAATTGTTACTTACCTGTAAACAGGTGGTTCTCCAGTATTGGTGTCTTTCATAGATTCACATGCGACCCACCCATCCTCCCCTCGGAGGCTCTGTTCTCCTCATGCGCTATTATTACTAGTGCTACGAAAATCTGAGGGCTTGAGCTTCTGAGGAGAAGGTTCTAGAGGGTGCTTGAGCCTGATTGGCTGCAGTTTGGACTAACATAATGACACTGATATGTTACAAATGAGTTTTTTCTCTCTAATGCATTTCTATGTAGTAACCTTTGTAAAGGTTTTTCAGTACATATTTTATCTGTTTTATTACTTATATGATACTATATGTATATATATATATATATTTATTAGCATTATTGCTATTTTATTTACCGTGGGACTCCCACTTCGACGACGGGGAATATTCAAGCATGTGAATCTATGAAAGACACCAATACTGGAGAACCACCTGTTTACAGGTAAGTAACAATTGTTCATCCACCTTGTTCCACCGGGACACTTTTACCTGGATTGAACTGGCAACATATCATACAGGTACGGACTTTCTGCTTGGCTGCAGCTCGTAAATGCTTGTTGAACCAGAGGTTCTGTATACTGTCTAACATGGCTTTTTCTCCTAGGTGTGCTGGACTATGTGCGGTATTGATAATGACTTGAACCATAGAGTCGGGGAGAAACCATGTGGCTTTTCCCTTCGTCACCCATCCTTGATCTGTCTGGACCCCTCCTTGTTCGGACCATTTCTTGATTTCTTCAGGAATAGCATGTAACTGTTTGTCTATGACATCTTGTGTAGGGTCCTTAACTGTCATACATGTAATCGGATCTGGAGTAAATGTCTGTGTCTTGTTAACTGGAATGTCTGGTGTCTGAGCTGTAAGCTTGGCTGTTCGATCTGCTAGATCGTTACCTTGGGAAATGATATCAGTAACTTTCGTATGTGCCTTGCACTTCATGATAGCGATAGCTGTCGGTAAATGTATTGCATCTAACAGAGCTTGAATGAGGAGACCATGCTGAATCTTGGTTCCATGAGAAGTCATGAAACCTCTCTCCTGCCAGAGTACTCCGAAGTCGTGTACAACTCCGAATGCGTAACGTGAATCTGTATATATGTTTACTTTCAGGTTCTTGGCACGTATGCAGGCTTGGGTCAGAGCAACTAGCTCTGCTGCTTGAGCAGACAGGATGTCAATACGGTGTGTTTCTATAACTTCGGTGTCAGTAGTCACTGCGTACGCGGCTGCTAGTTCTCCTGTACTAGTTCTCATACATGAACCGTCCACATAAAGTGTCAGGTCGGGGTTAGGTAATGCAATGTCTGTCAGATCTTGTCTTGGCTTAGTCATAGTATTAATGACTTCCACACAGTCATGTGTGGCAGGATTTGAAGTAACCGATGGTAGCAGGGTAGCAGGATTTAGAACGTTGCAGCGTCTGATTTCCATGTGTGGCTGGAACAGTGTCAGTTCATAACCTGTTAAACGTGCAATTGTCAAGTGCTGAGTCTGTGTTCGGTTTAAAAGAACTTCCACGGAATGTGGAACTTGTACTGTCAGGGAGTGTCCTAATACTATGGAATCACTTTGTCTGATTGCTAGAGCTGTGGCTGCAACTGACTTGAGGCACGCAGGCAAAGCCTGGGCTACTGGATCTAATGTGCTCGAGAAATAAGCACAAGGCTTGTACTGTCCTGCTTGATCTTGTGTGAGAACAGATAATGCAGTACCATCACGTTCTGTGACAAAAAGTGTAAAAGACTTACTGTAGTTCGGTGTTGCTAGAACAGGTGCTTGGCATAAGGCTTTCTTTAATTCATTAAAACTAAGTGTATGTTCAGATGTCCAAGGGAGAACAGTCGATACGGCTGCCTCCTGTGTCGTTAACTGTATCAGTGGCTTGGCTAGAAATGCATACTGAGGAATCCATTGTCTGCAGTAAGAAGTGAGGCCAATAAAAGCACGTACCTCCTTCTGTGTCTTGGGCTGTGGAAGACTCGCTATCAACTGGATACGGTCTGGTGTCAACTGCCTACCCCACTTGGACAGTAAGTGGCCTAAGTAGATCACTTGCTGGACACAGAACTGGAGCTTTGAAGGGGACACCTTGTGCCCCATCTCGGCCAGAAAATACAGAACTGTAAGTGACGCACGCTCGCAGTCACGTTCAGAACGGGCTGTGATCAGTAGATCATCTACATACTGGAGCAGGGCAGTGTCAGTTGGCATGTGAATATTGTCTAGTTGTCGTTTAAGTGCTTGACTGTAAATGCTAGGACTTTCTGTGAAACCTTGAGGAGCTCGTGTGAATTTATAGCTCCTTCCATTTAAACAAAAACCGAAAAGGTACTGGCTGTCTGGATGAATGGGGACACTGAAAAATGCATTCTTGAGGTCGATGACAGTGAAAAATGTAGCTTCAGAATCAATGGCTGTCAATAGGGATGAAATATCTGGGACAACTGGATACTGGGGTATGATACATTTATTAAGTTCTCGAAGGTCAATCACTAATCGATATACTGGAGGTGCATTTGGATCAGTACGTTTCATGACTGGAATGATAGGAGAATTACATATATTGGAGTCAGTTTCTACAACCACTCCTTGAGCAATGAGCTCATCAATAATTTTGGATAAGGCTGCTACAGCCTCAGGTGGCAATCTATATTGTCTGATTCGTGGCAAGACTATACCTTGCTTGAGAGTCACACGATGGGGTGTGATTTGCATAAAACCTACATCAGTTGGACCTTGCGCCCATAAATGCTGCGGTACATTGGATAATCTTGGATCAAAATCGCGTAATACATAGTGACCTTTAAAGTCACGCAAAAACAATCGTATTCCTTCTGGAGAGCAGCAAATTACTGCACCTAATTCTTTCAATGTTTTAATGCCTAACAAATTTTCTGGACATGACTTCGTAAGTAACAAATCAGTAGTTCGGGACAATGGACCAACTTCTAGAGTAACTGGCTTTGAAATCTCGTTAACAATAGGCTTTCCTGAAAATCCAAGGGAAACATTTCTAGAGCCTGAGAGCGGAGCCCCTGGAACCTCGTCATGACTGATAGTAGTCCTACTTGCCCCTGTATCAATCAAAAACTTTCTGTCTTTCCCTAATACTTGACTGTGCACATAGGGACCCTCTTGATCTACAGGTATCTCGATGAGAGGCAAGCCTACCTCCCTCTCTAGGCTGTTTCATGAATACTGTTGATATTC
Organism: Lissotriton helveticus; assembly: GCF_964261635.1. NCBI lineage: Eukaryota > Metazoa > Chordata > Amphibia > Caudata > Salamandridae > Lissotriton > Lissotriton helveticus. The sequence continues at coordinate 457,402,749 of NC_136058.1, read as the reverse complement.
TGGATACTCTGTCTGGGCATACTGGTACATTTGCTGTGTAACATGCTGTGTTGCAGCGATAGGCTGCGGAGCTGGAACTATCTGTTGTGCATTCTGTGGTGACTGAGAAGTCTGTGAGACTTGTTCTTGTCTAGGCGGACGTGTCGCTTACCTACCTAGCTATGTTGTGTTTCAGAACTGCACACTCGTTTATAAAATGACCTGGCTGTTTACAATAATTGCATGTCCCTTTAACAGGAGCTGCAGGATGACTGGCTTTATTCGGACCCCTCTTCTGACTGTCTTGTGGAACAGATTGTGCAACTAGTACTTTCATTTTCGTGTCTTTCATACGTCTCCTTTCGTGTTCTTGCTCTTCCCTGATTCTATTCTGGTAATACTGGAGCATTTGAAGCATTTGAGACGGGGTACTAGCTTGCCAGGTACTTTCGACTTTCAAAACTCGATTTTTAACTTGTGGGCTTGAATTCTCGACTAGTTTAGTAACAAAAAGATGAGGGTATGACTCGCTACCTGTCTTCAAACCACTGTTAATAATAAAACATTTTTCAAATCTAGAATAGAAATCACTAGTGTCTTCATCCTGTTTCTGTTTACATGCTGAGATTGCATCCCAATCTTCCTTTTTCGTGGATAATAACCTTGGCAAAACTTGTATCAATAACTCGGGCAATTCTTTACATTTGTCCCCAAGACCGGTACCTGGTACTCGTATTTTATCTTCAGCTTCTAGAGCTGTCCAATCTATCTTTTTCTCTCCCACCTCCCATTCTTTTTCCTTGAGTTTTTCATATACCCCTGGGGGCAACAGGACCTTTAGCATTTTAATGATATCAGGATATGTGTATTCTCCCATACGGAGCATGTCTTTTAATTCTCGATGGAACCCTGCTGGATCTTTGTCGTGACAGGGAATTAATTTCTTCATCTCTAAGAGTTCCATCTTTGTGATAGGGGTGTAAACAAATACTCGTTGCATTTCACCACCCGCTGTCCTAACTGGGTGTACTTCTCGTAACGGATGCTGTCTATCTATGTAAAATGATTTACTTTCTGGAGGTGAGACATGAACAAAATGCGGATTCAGGAACGTTCTATATTTGTGGCGCTGTTCTAGAATGATACTAATTAAATCGGTACCTAGACCTCTCCATCTATATTGGAGTAACTCGTTCAGAACATCATGTAACGGACCTGGATCGGAATGTTGTCCCTCATACAGTGTAATGAGGTGTTGGATCATATACATACCCACCAGTCGCTGCTCGGCTGGGGGCAGTTTCAGAAACATTTGTGCCACTATTTCATCTGGAAAAGTGGTAGAATCAGTAGTCCATCGGACTGCTGATCGGGCTAGTTCTAGTTCATGCATGGTACTAAGTTCAGTATAACCGATACGTGATTTCAGAATGTGATCGGTAGCTTGAAATACTTGTTCAAGATTCTCTTGTTCTAGTGCTGGAAGGTGAAAAACTTTCTTGTGTTCTAGGCGTGAATGTCGGTCTAGAAGTCTAGATTTACCTACATACGCTATTCTGGCGGTATTCTCTTCTTCTACCTCTTCAGTATCAGTGTTGTCTTCTTTCTCGCTTACTTGTGCTGCTTTGCGTTTCTCGTGTAACCTTATTATTTCCTTACGAATTTTCTTGTACATACTCTCTATACTACTGAGTGTCTTGTGTCTTCCCTCGGCTATATGATCACTCCACTTTGTCAGAATTCTCATTTCGATCGGATCTTTAGTCGGACAATCTTGTTCCCTTATTAAACAATTGATTAGAAATTTTAATAGCATGAGCTGGGTCTCAGCTTTCCTTAGAGACATGATTTCGCCAATACTTTCTGGATCGTCTCCTGTACGGATGAAACGATATATTCTGTCTAAATCTTCTTTCATATTCGGTAGGGTGTCCAAATACTCGGTCACCCGTCTTACACGCAATGAATATATAACCATATTATCATCGCCTGGGACTGGATCATAACGGCATTCGGTGAGAGCTCGTCTGATATCTGCAACGGACTGATATTTGGGCGTACGCTGTAACGCACGTTCATGTAACTCGACTAACGTTACACGTTTGTGTGGCGGCGGGGTACCAGGAGGACCTCCCCCCGCGGCCCCTATACTAGAATCGTCGACTGATACTCTTCGTGCTGGCAGAGTGACCGATGTAGCGGGAACTTGTACTACGGGCTGGACCGGGGGTACCGTAACAGGTGCTGTAACAGGTGCCCCGGTGGCTGGAGGAACAGGAATTATATTATTTACAGGAGCTGGCGGAACAGGATTTGCATATTCTGGGACTGTGTCGTCCAAATAGGACGAGAGAAAAATATCAGCTGCGGTCGGTTTGTGACATAGCTTAATCGGAACCAATGTCGGCGGAAAATTACATGGTGCTTCCGGGGTTGCTTTTGGCAAGCCCTCGGCAAGAAGAGGATACATACCCTTAATAAGGGCATTTCTCTGTCTGTCTGACTGTTCGGCTTTAACTCGTTCACCTACTTCGATTAATTCCCTTTCTTGGGCTCTTTCTGAGGATTCTCTACTTAATTCTGACTTTCTGATTTCTTTTTCGGTTCTTTTATGAGATTCTCTGCGCCATAACTCCATGGCATCTTTCTGGGACTGTCTGGATTTCTTTTTCCATAATGCTTCTTCTACTCGCATGATGCACTCGGCATCCCATGTACCTGATACAGGCCATCTATATTTCTCTTCTAGATCTTTAGTATACTCGACCCATAAGTCTAGATATAATATGGCACTTATGCCATGCTTATGATACATAAAATGACCTGGACTGTCCCTAGGCGGGACAGGAACTGCTTCTTCGAGCAGACCTTTTCTGGTTTTTAACTGACGTAACTTCGAGAACAGAGGCATGACTTAGACTGGAATCTGGACACAAATACAATACACGATAAACACAATAATAACTTGAAAACAAATCACTCATACCACAACATTGAAAACACATGAAATAACATTTAAAATAACAGTTCGGACAGGATACTACCTGGAATACTGAAAACAGAAACACATGAATTTCTCGAGAACAGAACAGAACTTACTGGAATGACTAGATGCACTGCTAAAACAGTACGAAACTTACCGGTCTCATAAAGAGACACGTCAGGACCCGCATCCACCTAGGTGGACACTTCGTGTTGGATCTGTGTACCCAAACCCACGGACCAGAGACAAATTAATTGACCCTGTCTAGATACTACCCCAGCAATGGTACTCACCGGGCAGCAAGAACGGAAGGCCTCGGACTGGACTGGACTGCTACGACGACGGACGGACGAACTTCGGACTTCAGTTACAGGTGGGCCTCCGGATACCTCGGACCTTGGACTCTCGGCTTGGGCTCTGGTCGGGACTCGCCGCGTTCCTCCACCGCCTCGTCTGGACGCTGGACCGCAACCTCCGTCTCCTCCGTGGGCCTGAGGGATACTTGAAGCAGAAATATCTGCACGTGGCCGGTATGGTTCCGTCACGGCTGCAGAGGATCAGGGGGCCTGCGTGGCTTCTCCGGCGCGTGGGGAAAGGGCAAGTCCCTATTCGGGCGCCATTATGTGGTAAATAAATAATTAATTACTGGTTCTATTTTTCAGGATACTCTAATAACAGATAGCTCAATAAATAAGAGTCAAGATTCGAGGTAGCTGAAGTATACAGGCTTTAATCAGGCATAAAAGGACAGGAACAGGACAGCCTGCATGGGAATAGGATGGCAGCTGCCGGGGGCAGGATCTGGGAATTGGCTGGCTTTTAATAACAGTGCATTAATATATATACTAAAAACAATTACATTGCATTCAATACAGTAGGCGTAGCAGTAGGCGGAGTTTGTAGCAGTCGCGAAAGATAAGGCATAAAGTGGTTGTAACAAGAGGTGTGTACAGGGCGTATACATAGACATGTGATGCAAACGTAACAGAATATGTCATAAACGGGGCGGAAACATGGAGGGGGCTACCTGAGCAGCTGGGACCTCTAACCTAGTGGTGCGCGTAAACTGGCAATGACGTGTTACCAGGGAGAACTGGGGGCTATGACTTCTGCACTAGAAGAGGAGACGAAAGTCTGGAGGGTCAGAGCGACATGTACCTAGGCATATCTAGTATCTGGTGTTTAGAGTACATGTTGATAGAATCCAAAAGTTATCAGAGTAAAGGCTAACAGACATTAAGACTGGTGCATACATTATTCTACATGTAGTGCGTGTGCGAGGAATATTCTATGAATATTAATACAGTATTTCTCTTACATGGAGACATAAAGGCTAGACCATGACGGAAACTATTGATGCGATTCAGTAGCTTAGGAATGCAGAGAAGGAGGGCTGGACTGATAACTAGAAACATAACATACTCTTGGCAGACTGGGAGGCAGAGCCAGGCCTAGCCGGGCACTGCGAGGCATGAAAGTAAGTGAAGGGTCAGGGATACAGGTGGGGGCTGTATCGCTCCTCGGAGAGTTCAGGAAACAGGAGCTGAATCTGAGTCCGGCCCTTTTGAGGCCTAGAAACGGGGACAATTCAATGAATTAACGTGCACACTGTAAAACGTGGCAACGTAGCTTTACATAGGCCTAATATTCGTTGTATTCACGAGGACTGGAAACTGACATACTAGAGATGGACACAACTGTAATTGCGTCTTTAATTGATCAGAAGGGAATACATGCATATCGATCATGCACATATGACATAACATGGGGAACACGTAGGCACATATAACATGGCAAAATTTACTTTTCCACTTTTACTGAAGAACCTGAAAGCAGAGGGGACAGAGTCTGGGTCACTAGCCAGTGACCAGGAAGGAACATAGAAGGAACCAGGCGATGTTGAGTTGATTTCAGGTGAAGAGGTAAAGCTTGTCTCTTCAGCCACGAGGACCAGGAGGTGTCGATGACAACCACGAACTGGATTCGAGTTGCACCATGAAGGATCTAGTTGACTGCGGTGTCGGTATCCGGATTGGACCAAACAAGCATTGGCAAACACAACCTATACAAGAAGTGAAGATTGGCTTAGAGTCAGACCAGCAAGGTCTGGGGCGCTTCTCCTTTGGAGGGAACCTGGAGCAAGCCTGGAGCAACCAGGCCAGTGGTGTAAATTCAAAAGTAAGTCTTCAGAGGGCTAACTAGCCAGTGGGCTATCAACCCGGAAGACATGTCGAGCTGAAAGGCAGGAGCAGGCTCGACGCGTGGCTCTCATGGAGTGTGAGGGCTGAGCTTTGGTGCAAATATTGCTCGGGTCTGGGGCTTCTCGTACCCCAATGCACAACTGCGAGTTACCTCAGGAGTCAATGCAGTTAGCAAAATGCAGGCTGTCTAGGGTTTCCGGTCTCACGTCTTTCTTGTCCGACATGGGTCTCAGCTTTGCTGTGAATGTGGATCGGAGTCACAGAAGACTGGAAGTCTAGATCCTGTATCGCTGAGTCTTCGGGTTCCGGCAGGAGCATTGACAAAGCAGACAAAGAAAGTTACTGATGGTGTCTTTTTGCACAGTGTGGTCACTCCTTGACCACAAGGGAGATGTTGTCAGTCTTCTAGTCGAAATAGAACGTCAAAGGTCCAACAGTTCAGTATCAAAGTTTCATTCCAGGATAATCTAAAGTCCTGGGGACACAGCTCCTATACTTATACTAAGAAAAGGGGCTGAATTACCTGCTAGGTCCCTCCTATGGGTGGACCTGGGAAGGAGGGTTATACCCTTGCCCTTTGTCCAGTTTCGCACTAGAGCGGGGCTGGAGTGCCCGAGCAACTGGTTTGAACCGGGCTATGCATGGAGCACCTTGTGTGACCCAGGCAGTGTCTGGAAAAGAATCTTTCCATTCAACCCACCCTGCCCCAATACACTACAGGCTGTCTGGGGAGGTGCTGGCACCTCCTTCGACAGGAATCCTATTGTCCAGGCCTTCATTGCTGGAGTTGTACCCAGCAGCAGGAGGTCAGATTTGTGTGTGTGGCAGCAGCATCCATTTTGTGATGCTGAGGCTCTGTTTAACTTTAACCGGGTAAAGCAGTAACTACATGTCTTCTCCCTCTAGAAGGGTGGAATGCTAACCCTGTCGCCAGAACTTGTGGGGGGGGGGGTAGTATTCCAAAGTGTTTGACACCTTACAGGACATGTTTTGATAAAGCCAAACCAAAGTTAGCAATAACCGCGAGGATTATAATGCACTTAAGAGTATATGGTATGGCTATATCATAGAACAGCTATAAGGAGATGGTTACGAAAGCTGCAGAGGGGCTCAGCTCATGATAGGGCACCCTCTCACATAAAACCAAGCACTCTGCCTCCAGGATTGTTAAGGCCTGCCAAAGGAGTGACTTATAGGTTACTATGTTTCTATATATAAGGTAGAGATAGATATACTTTATCTAAGTAAGGGGTGTTTGCACCACCTTACCCAAGCTGAGTGATCAGCCTGTGGTGTCAGTTTAGATGGGCAGCCAGGGGTGGCATAATACATGCTGCAGCCCCTGGTAGGCCTTGGATGCACTTATGCCCTGGGTACCTATGGTACACTATACAGTGGCTCACAAAGATGACCCAATATCCAATCTGGTATGTACCTAAAGTACATGGTTTCAATTTTGAGAGAGAACATCTGGGCTGTGGGTCTGATTAGCAGGCCCACAGCCACACTAAAGTAGAAAAACCAGATATTCACAGCAAAAAGTGGGGGTGACCATAGGAAGCAGACCCTACTCTCCTACACCCCCCCCCCCCAACGTAGGGACATTAAACTTACCTTGACCAGTTGAGTCTTCATGTTCTAAGTGGAAATATCTGGAGAGTCCATCTGCATTGGCATGGTCAGTCCCAGGCCTATGTTCCACTGTAACGTCCATCACCTGTAGGGAAATGAACCACCTGAGCAGTTTGGGATTTTCACCCTTCATCTGATTTAGCCACAAGAGGGGATTATGGTCTGTCTGAATCTTGAAGTGAGTACCATACAAGTATGGCTTCTCCAGGGCCCAAACCACAGCAAAGGCCTCCCTCTCAATAGCTGACCAACATTTCTCTCTAGGGGTCAGCCTTCTGCTAATAAAAGCTATTGGCTTGTCTTGACCATCTTTATTCAGTTGAGAAAGAACAGCTCCTACACCCAACTCAGAAGCATCTGTTTTAACAATGAATTCCTTGGAGTAGTCTGGACTTTGCAGAATAGGAGCAGAGCACATGGCCTGCTTCAGGTCATCAAATGCCTTTTGACAGCTTACTTTCCACTGAACTTTCTTTTGCATTTTCTCGGAAGTTAAGTCATTAAGAGGTGTCACAATGGACCCATAGTTCTTAACAAACTTCCTATAGTACCCAGAGAGGCCCAAGAAAGCTCTGACCAGTGCCTGGGTGGTGGGAGGAGTCCAGTCCTTTATGGCCTGGATCTTGCTCTCCAATGGTTGAACCTGACCTCTACCCACAAGGTGACCCAGGTACACAACCTGACTCTTGCCTTCTGCAGGGCCTCCAAAACATTCTTCAGGTGGATCAGGTGATCTTCCCAAGTGGAGCTAAAGACAGCAATATCATCAAGATAAGCTGCACAAGAGTCATCCAGACCTGAGAGGACTTGGTTCACCAACCTTTGGAATGTGGCAGGTGCATTCTTCAGACCAAAGGGCATCACCACACATTGCTAATGACCTTCTGGGGGTTGAAAATGCTGTCTTGGCTTTTGCATCATCAGCTAGTCTGATCCGGTTGCCTGTAGTTTTTACACTTCACAGGCAGACTGTCACCAGTTTGTGTTTAAGGCCTCTGCTTGGTTCTCTCCCTAGGTTAGGAAAGACCCCAAAATCATCACTTCTCTCACTGCTTGCTACATTTTCATTTTTACTTTTGTGAGATAACTATATGTATTTTAGCACGTAAAGTTAGAGTTACTTGTTGTTTTACCAAAGGTATGTGAGGTTTCTGTTTTATTAATAGGGATAAGATGAAATGGAGTTACTGAGCAGAGTTTACAGAGTTTTTGTTTAACTCCGCGTAATTCCACGCAGTGGTACTTCGCCAACTATGCCCACCCTTAATATTCTGTGCTTTGGATGTCAAATCGATTTACACAAATATCCCACAAGAAGAGGGCAAAAATGTTATTGAAAAGATTCAGAATTCTAGAACTTGTCCACACTCAGTCCCTACATCATTTATTCTACACTTGTTAAATATTTGCCTGACTCATAACTTTTTTCATTTGCTGGCCAATTCTTTCAGCAAGTAAAGGGCACTTCCTTGGGAGCAGTTTTTGCTCTGAACTTCGCCATTCTGTACATGGATTTTTTTAATCGTATCACACTGTGGACGAGGTATATTGGTGACAATGTTATGATATGGCTGGGCACTGAAGCAAGTGTCTTCAAATTCCACGATTGGCTGAATATTAATTGTAATGGACTAAAATTTACCATCACACATGGCAATTTTGAAATAGCTTTCCTGGATCTACTTATCAAACCAATTGAGGGTGAACTATGCACCGCACTATTTTGTGAACCAAATGAAAGAAACACTCTGCTCTCCTATACCAGCCACCATCCACAGGCTCTGAGGGACTCGTTAACATTTTCCCAGATTCTCAGCATAAGAAGGAATTTAGGGAGAAGATGTAGCCTAACGGCTAGGGCGGTCTATCTCAAATCTGGGGAACCAGGTTCGAGTTTCGGCAATGGCGCTCAACAACCTGTGATTCTGGGCAAATCACTTAATATCCCCGTGCCTAACAAAAAAAATGAATGTGTATAATGCAACAGTGCTCATGTAAAGCGCTCTGATAACTGATTTGTTCGGGTCAAGTTTGCACTATAAAAACTATGAAAAAAAGAATTGTTTCTTCAAACAGCACTTTTTCCATGAAGCTAATATTTTGGCTAAAAAACATACGTCCCGGGATACCCATGTAAACTTGCAAACAGATCCTTAAAAAGAGCATGATATTGTCCAAGAGAAGCACATTTAAAAGCGTTTCGTGTCTTCAACTTATATACTTGTTGACTCGCGGCTGATAACCTCTGAGTGAGTAGGAGAGCTAGTGAGGCCAACATCCTTGGCTACCCCTCCTACTACCTCCAGTTAGTACCACACAGCAGGATTGCTAAGTTTTCATAACAGGCCACACCCCTTTGCCCACCACTCTCCGCAAACACCCCCCCTCGCATGCTCTTCGATGGGGATTGAAGTCCCCTTCACTGCCGGGGGTCCTTAGGAGCCTATTAGCCTACCTCTTACCTCCAGTTAGCCCCACACAGTGGGACGGCTGAGAGGTGGACACAGGCCATGGCCCCTTTCTCCACCATGCTGCAAACGCACCTTCTGGTGCATTCTAAGTTGGGAGTTTAAGTCCTATTCCTCCTGAGGGTCCCTAGGGGCCAACTCCAATGCAGGAGATTCATAGAAAAGAATTTAGATTGCATAAGAGAAGGAGCAACTTATTCTGTAATGAAACCTTCCCAATTAATTGCCATGACTCTTGTGAGGTAAGTTTGAAAATATCACTATCAAAATGATACTGTACAGACCTGACCTGAGGGCGTTGGAACACTTTGCAAAAGAACAAACTGTACATCCACATGAAGGTTGAGTGACTTGTCCAGATTTGAAGGATGTCTAGCTGCGGTGCAGTATTGAACCAAGATTACGTAAGCCTTTGCCTTGCATCAACAAGGTAAAGGCTTAAATAAGATTTACAAGACTAAGTAAGGGGTGGTATGCATGCCTTTGTGAATAAATGTATTGCAGCACATGGGGTTGTGCCACGTTGCATTAGAATTCATAGTAGCAGGCATTCGGTGGCTAAAGCATTGTCATTCCTGTGCATCCAAGTGAAGCATTGGCATTCCTGTGTATCCACATGAAGCATTGTGTTCCTGTGTATCTACGTGAAGCATTGGCGTTCCTGTGCATCCACGTGAAGCATTGGCCTTCCTGTGCAATCACGTGAAGCATGAGCATTCCTGTGCATCCATGTGAAGCATTGGCGTTCCTGGGCATCCACCTGAAGCATGATCATTGAAGTGCATCCATGTGAAGCATTGGTGTTCCTGTGTATCTACGTGAAGCATTAGCCTTCCTGTGCATCCACGTGAAGCATGAGCATTCCTGTGCATCCACGTGAAGCATTGGCATTCCTGTGCATCCACGTGAAGCATTGGCGTTTCTGTGCATTCAAGTGAAACATTGGCATTCCTGTGCATCCACGTGAAGCATTGGCATTCCTTAGCATCCACGTGAAGCATTGGCATTCCTGTTCATCCATGTGAAGCATTGGCGTTCCTGTACATGCACATGAAGCATTGGCGTTCCTGTGCATCCACGTGAAGCATTGGCGTTCCTGTGCATCCACGTGAAGCATTGGTGTTCCTGTGCATCCACGTGTAGCGTTGGTGTTCCTGTGCATCCACGTGAAGCATTGGCATTCCTGTGCATCCAAGTGCAGTATTGGTGTTCCTGTGCCTCCACTTGAAGCATAAGCATTCCTGTGCATCCACGTGAAGCATTGCGTTTCTGTGTAGCTACGTGAACCATTGGTGTTCCTGTGCATCCACGTGAAGCATTGGCATTCCTGTGCATCCACGTGCGAGCAGGTCTAGCAAGTCGCGTTCCCGGTCCAGGAGATCTGTCCAACGGTGGGTGGCCTGGTTGTAGGTGCGCCGGACCCGAGAGTGTTCAAACATGGCCCGGCATACCTTCTCCCACCGCTTCCGGTGCTCCCGGAGCCCGTAGCCGCTTGCGATCTTGCCGCCTGCCGCGATGGTCCTGGGGAGGCGGCGCTGTACAAAGAACACTAGTGCGGCCACCTCCTCTGCGCTAAAGATCTTCCGTGGCATCACAAGCTCCCCCCTCAAACGCCCGCACGGGAGCCGGGCACGGGGTGCGGGACCCTTCCCGTTCTCGGGCTGCTTAGAAGAAATAGAATAGGGAAGAAGAAAAGAAAAGAGTTTAAAAAAGTAGTTTAAAATTAACCAAAAGTAGCAGAAAACACAAAAATATAGAGCTTGAAAAATAGAGGGATAGATAATAAGTAAAATAGATTTAAAAAAATTTCAAACAAGCAAAGGATGGCAGAGATTGATAGAGGATACAGAAAGTATGCCCAGAACCATAGCAATGAATGAAAAACAAGATGGCCGCACCCGTTCACGACCGCGTGGGTAAGTTTGCGCGAGATTTCCCCCGCGATCACACGCGAACTTGTACTAGCGAGCCGCACACTTTGCGAGATTACACATAGCGCCCGAAAACGGAAATACGTCACGCAAACAAGACGGCCGCGCCCATCTACGACCGCTAGGGTAACTTCGCAACGTTGCGCTACAAGCGGCTTGCGAAAACACAAAAAATCACACGAACTAACGGCGCAATAAAACAAATCGTATATTCGCACGAATTCGCGGCTTCCGAATTCGATCTCGCGCGAATTCGTGCCCCGCGAATCACGCAAAATTGCAGAAAAACTATTTTTGCAAAACTGAAAGCACTCAGCAGGTGCAAAAGTTCAAGCTCATCATTAGTAACCATTCCCTGCAGTGCTTCCTGAGAGGCCCCTCCAGATTTCAGTTGCCTACTTGCAACTATTCTATGACCCTGCTCTAACCCTCACAGCAGGCTCAGAGAATAGCTACAAGTATGCCACAAAGGTCCTGTTAAAAAAAATTACACTGCAACAGAAATCAATTACAGATAAGGAATCAGGTGCCAGACTGGAAGTTGAAATTCAGTGACACATTAATCAGCCCCTAATTCATTCATGTCAGTTGAGGCAGGGCAGGTGTGCTATCGAATTTTGCAAAACGGAAAGCACTTAGCAGGTTCAAAAGTTCAAGCTCATCATTAATCAGGAAGCACTTACAGCTAAGGAAGCAGGTGCCAGCTCAGATTCAGTGACACATTAATCAGCCCCAAATTAATTCATGTCAGTTGAGGCAGGGCAGGTGTGCTTTTCCCCCCATAATCTACAGTGATGAACCAGAGGGTGGCAGTGATGAACCAGAGGTGGCATGGGTGAAACAGAGGGTGGCAGTGGTAAAACAGAGGGTGCTGTGATGAACCAGACGTAGAAACAACATGGTCGCGACCGTTGCGACCTGACAAGTAAGTTCGCGTTTGTGAACTGGTAAAAAACCCGGCAGAAACCCTTGCGAACACAAAAAAAAAAAAGTTTTCGCGAGAGTTCGCGAATTTTGCGGATTGCGAATCTGTTAATACGCAATTTCGCGAATTGCGAATTCGCAAAATTCGCCCATACTTACTTCTCAACTCTGTGCTGGGTTAGGAGGGAGTTACCATGGTAACAGGGTGAATGAGCACCGGGGGGATGGGTGAATATTATGTGAGTTTCAAAGTGTTCAAATGTACAACCAATTAAAATGTGCAGTTTGGTTTTGAATTTGTGTGGGAAGAATTTTGATTGGTTATGTACAAGAATATGGGTCTGAAATGAGAAAGAATCTGTGCCATTATTCTGAGGCTCCAGTGAAAGAAGCATTATTCAGAGATTCTGCTTAAGAAAATCTGGTGTGTGACTGACACTGTTCTACATCTTTCAAAGCATTTTTAAAGGTGAGTAATGATTCTTTTAATAAAGATAGAGTGCTGTAGGCACTATGGGGAAGATTAAGAAGCATATTGTGCTTCTTTATTCTTGCATTTTGTGTCATGTTTTTTGTAATGTTGTTTAAAAATAGAATGGTGCATATTGGAAATGTACTTTGAAAATGAGTTAGGTTTCTGCTTTGTTTCTGTAGTGGTCATTTAAATGAGCTGTGCTTTGTGTCAAAAACGATTTACTATGGAAAATGTTTTCTGGAAAAAAGTCTGCATTTTAAATTTTGGTCAAGTATCACACTGAGTTTCTGTTTGAAATATGAGAAAACATTTTCACATTTTTCAATAATGTCACCTGTGCCTTGTAACAGTTTGCCTCAATTAGCTTAAAGAGTATTCTTTGCTTGTGTCTCACTTTACTCTGTGCCTGTGTGTTATCTGATATATGATTGATTTAATGAAGATACACTGCTGTATGCAGTATAGGGAAGATTAAGAAGCATATTGTGCTTATTTATTCTTGCATTGTTATGTTATGTTATGTTATCCATTTTGTAAAGCGCGCAGCTGCCCCAGCAAAGGGGCATCCCCGCGCTGACCACGGGAGGACACAACAACTATATAGACCGGCCTAACAAGAAAGACAGCAAGGAGAAACCTAAGGTAGTGGAAACAGGAAGGTTTTGATAGCCTTGCTGAAAGATGGCAGAGAGTCCATGGCGCGGATATGGACTGGAAGGGAATTCCATAGTTTGGGGGCAAGGTACCGGAAAGCACGGCCGCCCGTCCAGGAGAGTCTAATTCTAGGCACCACCGCCAAATGAGACTCTGCCGAACAGAGAGGGTGGGAAGGAACATAGCAGGAAATCAGGTCGCCCAATAGGACGGGACTCGTGCACTTCAGGATTTTAAAGGAAAGACAAAGTGTTTTAAAAAGGATACGTCTATCAATGGGAAGCCAGTGTAGCTTACGGATGGTACTAGAAACTGAGCAGAAACGCGGCAAGCCCACCAGTGCTCTGACAGCAGCATTTTGAATGCACTGCATTCTCAGTATTTCCGCCTTGTTTGCCCCTAGGAGAAGGGAGCTCGAGTAATCGAGGCGTGAGAGAATGGTAGCTTGTACAATGAGTTGGCGAACAGAGGGAGCAACGTATTTTAAAATGGGTCTCAGACCTCGCAAAGTGCCAAAGCACGAGGCGGCTAATTGTTTAGTGTGAGCCTGAAAGGAAAGAGAAGAGTCCATCATAACACCAAGGTTCTTCAGTACATTTTTTGGGGAAGGAATTGCTCCTAGGGCTGACGGCCACCACTGCTCAGTCCATAGATTGGCGTTCTTGCCTACCAACAGAATCTCCGTTTTTCCGGCATTTAATTGTAGACGATTGGCTGCCATCCAATCGGCCACTGCCGTCCTGCCGTTTTTGAATCTGGAGGCCGAGGGGGAAGAATTGTGTGTTATGTTTTTTTGTAATGCTGTTTAAAAATTGTATGGTGCATATTGGAAATGTATTTTGGAAATGAGTTAGGTTTCTGCTTTGCTTTGTAGTGGTCATTGAAATGGGCTGTGCTTTGTGTGAAAAACAATGTACTATAGAAAATGTTTTCTGGTAAAAAGGTATGCTTTTAAATTTTTGTCAAAGATCACACTGAGTTTCTGTGTGAAATAAGGAATTACATTTTCACATTTTTCAATAATGTCACCTGTGCCTTCTAACAGTTTGTCTCTTTTAGGTTAAAAGGTACTCTGTGCCTGTGTCTCATGTCACTTTGCACGTGCATAATCTCTCTTTTTCTGTGTGTCATTTCTGTCCTTGTGTGTGTGTCATGACATGTGTCTTATGTGCCGAAGATCACTCTGTGAGTCAAGCTTGATTTTAAATGTATCTGGGTGAATAATATGCTTAGTTGATGTCTTTAAAAATATGGAAGTACATGTTTTTAAAGACATGGTAGATTACATGTAACATCCTGGTCATGTGCCTAAGATCACACTGATGGGTGAATCAAGCTTCACTCACAGTGTGATCTTAGGCACATGACTAGGATGTTACATGTAATGAGAAATTAATGTTACGTCTTACTTATATATAGGTGGCCTGTTTTTTGCCAGTAGAGACAGTGAAATAATATGAGCAGAGACACACATACTGCTTGCAGAGACAGACATGGTACATTATATGTAACATCCTGGTCATGTGCCTAAGATCACACTGTGAGTCAAGCTTGATTTTAAATGGATCTGGGTGAATAACATGCTTAGTTGATGTCTTTAAAAATATTGAAGTACATGTTTTTTAAAGACATGGTAGATTACATGTAACATACTGGTCATCTGCCTAAGATCACACTGATGGGTGAATCAAGCTTCACTCACAGTGTGATCTTAGGCACATGATCAGAATGTTACATATAATCTACCATGTCTGTCTCTGCAAACAGTATGTGTGTCTCTACTCATATTATTTCACTGTCTCTACTGGCAAAAAACAGGACACCTATATATAAGCAAGACATAACATTCCTTTCTCATTACATGTAACATCCTGGTCATGTGCCTAAGATCACACTGTGAGCGAAGATTAATTCATCCATCAGTGTGATCTTAGGCACATGACCAGGATGTTACTTGTAATCTACCATGTCTTTAAAAAACATGTACTTCCATATTTTTAAAGACATCAACTAAGCATTTTATTCACCCAGATCCATTTAAAATCAAGCTTGACTCAGTGTGATCTTAGGCAAATGACCAGGATGTTACATATCATCTACCATGTCTGTCTCTGCAAGCAGTATGTATGTTTCTGCTCATATTATTTCACTGTCTCTACAGACCAAAAACAGGCCACCTATAGATAAGCAAGACATAACATTAATTTCTCATTTCATGTAACAACCTGGTCATGTGCCTAAGATCACACTGTGACTGAAGCTTGATTCACCCATCAGTGTGATCTTGGGCACAGGACCAGGATGTTTCATGTAATCTACCATATATGTCTCTGCAAGCAGTATGTGTGTCTCAGCTCATAATATTTCACTAATCAACTAAGCATATTATTCACCCAGATCCATTTAAAATCAACATATATAACACACCCTGGATCTTGATTGCACAGTTTTGAGCCTATTTCAGAAGAAAGAGACAGAACAGACATGCTGCCTAAGATTTCCTACTAGTACATGTACTAAGCAAATTATGCATCCAGATCCATTTAAAATCAAGCTTGACTTACAGTGTGATCTTAGGCACATGACACACATGTCATGACAGACATACAAAGAGAGAAATGACAACATAAAAAGAGAGATTATGCACATGCATAGTGACATGAGATACAGACACAGAGTACCTTTTAAGCTAAAAGAGACAAACTGTTCGAAGGCACAGGTGACATTATTGAAAAATGTGAAATTGTAATTCCTTATTTCACAGCCAGACATTTTACCAGAAAACCTTTTACATAGTAAATCGTTTTTGACAAAAAGCAAAGCACATGTAATGTAAATCAGCCTTTTGTTGTATACTATTGTTTATATTGTTTACTTATTGTAATTGCTATGTAATATGTTTGTAGTGGTCTGTAATATGTTATTTTTTCTTTACCACAGATTATAATCATCTATACAAAGAAAAAACAATATGCCATCCAAACAAAGACGTCAAAAACAATATAAAAAAGAATTAAGGTCTAAGGAAAGAAAAATACAAGATTCATCCAAAACAAAATCTTCAGTGAAAAAAAATAATGCTCCTGGTAAGCAAACTAATAATTTTCTCAGGAACCTATTGAAATGTCAAAAAATTAAACGTGTGATTTCAAAGAAGAATAAGACACTTCTAATTAGAAAGAAGAAAGTGTGTCCCTCCAAAAATGTTAGACCTGTAGAAGGAGATGATATTGTCTATAGCAATAGAAGGAGAAATCAATTTATTGAAATTCGTAGATGAATGTTTTATAACAGAATTATATCCAATTTATTAAAAAATTTAAAGAGGTATCAAAAAAAGACCACTTTTTACAAGAAAAAGAAAAACATAGTTAAGATTGTGGATGAAGCATTTAAAGTGAAAAATAAATTGTTTAGTTTAGTAATGAATAGAATTCGAACACTAGATAAGGTAATCAATGTGTTCAAATCAAAATGTAAGTGGAGGAGAGTAATTAATCAGACTAATTTTTGTGATGTTTTTTCTGGAGAATGGAAGCATAGTTCAAGTTGTGAGCCATTTTTTAATGAAGAAAGTTACTTTCAGGATAATGATTTGGTGCATGCAGTTTACACCAGTGGTCGAGCATATGAGGTGAAGGACAGTTGTCCATTTGAAAAAGAAGAGATTGTGCCTAGAAATGCAGAAGAGGTGTTAGCTGATGAAGTTTTAGGGAGATGTCCTAAGGCTCCAGTGTATACTTGGAATTGTAGTAGTATTTGTAGTGTGCGACAGGATTCAATTGATTTGTTTCGCAGTTTCTTACGGACATGTACTAAGAAAAGTGTAAAACAAAAAATGAAAATTTTACAAGAGTTAGATCCTTGTAGAGTGAGAGAAAAAACAGGTTTGCAAGGGCATTCACTGGCTTGTCTTTCAAGAAAAGTATGTCAGAGTGTTTTTCACCATTTTAGGATGTTAGCAGTGCATCATAATAAAGTGAGGAAATTAGTGAGAAGGTTGTATTATGCAAAAAGTCCAGCACTTAAACTAAAACAGTTAAACAGTGCTCTTTTGCATGGAAGTGAATTAGGTGTGAAAAACATTTGTGAAGAAATTGAGTTTTGTTACTTTGGTGAAAAAGAGTACAGTGCAGAAGTTGATACAGTAATAGAAGGTAATGTAGAAGAGAATGTAGAGATTTCAAGTACAGAAACATTTGAACATGAAATTACAAAGTTTAAGGTCAATTCAAGTGAAAGGCCTAATTTTATTTGTGTGTGTTGTCGACAAACTCATTATAAGCATCAAACTAGATTAGTTGATTTTTATGTAAAAAGCTAAAAGATAAATAATAATGAGTGGAAGGATTTTGCAATTTATTTGTTGGTAGAAAATTGTTTTGATTTGGGTTCTGATCAATGTATTTGTAAATATTGTTATAATAAATTAAATGAAAATAGAATGCCTGCTAGAGCTGTTCATAATAATCTGGAGTTGGTAGACATTCCTTCTGAATTGATGGATTTAAATACCTATGAGTCTATTCTGATTCAATGTGTGCATCCTTTTCAGGCTATTGTTCGCCTGGAGCCGAAGACAGGGAAATTGCCTCCTACAGATTTACAGAGAGGATTAAAGGGAAGAGTTGTTTATTTGCCTCTAGATTTTAAGAAAAATATTGATACAATTGGAGTTGAAAAAGTAGAAGAGGAACCTCTGGTTATTCTAGTTAATGGTGTTCCGACAAAGAGTAAGAAAATCTGGCATGAATTAGTGGACGTTAGGAAAGTCAAAAAGGCAACATTGTATCTGGTAAAAAATAATCAGTACTATAAAAATGTGTATGTGGGAGAAGAGGAAACAACTGTAGAAGACAACATTGATTTCTCAGCTGGGCAAATTGAAAAAGTTGATGTCTCTAGAAGTGAAGAAATTTATGAACATTATAGTGTTCATCCATTGCATTCGAAAGAAGTAATGGGGAATGCTATTGACTTGTTTCAAATGAAAGAAGCCAAAGGAAGTCCCATTAGTGTATGGGAAGAAAGTTTGGAAGCTCGTTGTTTTCAACAGTTATTTCCAACAGGTGAAGGTGGACGATATGACGACCGACCTGTTCAAATTCCTGCATCTGAATACCAGACTTCAAAACTATATGCAGAAGATCAAAGGTTTCGTCAATGCATTCCATATTTGTTCCATCTACTGTCTGAGAGTGACTTTTCTGGACTTCCTTATGCAGTAAACCATATACTGAAAAGTGCAACACATCTACAAAATGTTTCGGCAAGGGATTTCATGGATAAAGTGAAACTGCAACACAGTGTTTTGGAATCTCAGCTAATTCATCTCATGGCATGTCAGCGTGGTACTAACGAGTATTGGTACCGTCGTCATGGGGAATTAAAATGTATGCTAAGAAACTTAGGAACTCCTACATGGTTCCTCACTCTTAGCTGTGCTGAGTATGCTTGGGAAGACTTACTTGAATTTCTATGAGAGGCAAATAAAAACATTGAAAATATTGAATACAAGACACCTGGAGAACTGTGCTCTTTGGATCCAGTTAATGTATGCAGGTATTTCAATCATAGGTTTGAAGCTATGATGTCTTTTATTACAAACAAAAATAATCCTCCGCTTGGAGAGGTGTTAGATATCTTTTGCAGAAAGGAGTATCAAGCAAGAGGGGCTCCTCACATACATATGCTGCTATGGATTAAAGATGCACCAAAATTTGGAACAGATTCAGATGAGAAAGTGATGAGTTTCATTGAGCAGTATTCTACATGTGCTGTTCCGAAAAGTACAGAAGAAAACAATTTAAGACATCAAGTTTTACGCTTTCAAACCCATCGTTGTGGGAAATACGGTCATCGAAAATACAAATTCAAGGACAAGTTCTACACGAAATGTTGTTTTGCATTTCCACGTCCAGTAACATCGAAAGGAAGAGTGAACAATTTCATGTCTTCTCTGCGACATACTGTGACAAGAAAATCATCAAAAAATACATACAACCTAAGAAGAAATGAGGAGTCCAAATACATAAATGACTACAACCCAGTCATTTTGTCCATGTGGAATGCTAACATGGATATTCAATATGTTGCTGATAACTCTATTGCTGTGGCTCGATATGTGACGTCTTATATCACAAAATCAAAAAAGACGGAACTGAAGGAAATGTGGGAGGAAATTTCACATGAAAAGAGTCTAAGCAAGAAATTATACAGTTACAGTCTGAAGATGATGTTGCATCGAGAAATTGGAGCATTCGAATGTTCTGTTCGGTTATCATCAGCAAGTCTATATGCCAAATCTAGAACCATAATTTGGGTGAGTCTAGGTCTTTGCTGCAACACGAAACTGAGTTTTGAAATCTGTACAAGAAATTGAGTATTAGGCAGAGAAAGAACCAGACAGTACAGATATTTTGAAGACAAACATGTCGGATACATACTATCCAAATAGAAGTAGTCATCTTGAGAATGTTTGTCTCTATGAAGTTCTGCAAACCTATACTTTTAAGAGGAACGTCACAGAAGACATCAATAAAGGTGTATATGCTCTAATTGGAAGTGATGGCTGTCTAGTGAAACAAAGAAAAGGCCATTTGATTAATCATTGAAAATTAAGTTGTGAAACTCCAGACAATAGGGAATTTTATTACTTAGCTCTTTTGCAACTCTTTAAGCCTTGGCGTAGAGAAGAGGAACTACTTGGAGATTTTCTTACTTATGAAGATTCGTTCAATGCAACCAAGGATACCATAGAATATCCTGTTTTTTCAAATCATCTGCAAATGTTGAACGAGGAAATACAGCAAGAAGCTACAATTGCAGCAGAGATTGCTAGAGACAGTTCTCAAGACAGTCAGAGCTCTGCTTCATTGAGTCAGGATCCACTAGGAGGACCAATTATACAAAATGAAGCTGCCACTGCCATGGATGAAGTGGAAAGAGCCAAGGAACAAGTTCAGGAGGATGTAGTTAACTTATAAGATTTGGAAAAAGAACTAAACGTTGAGCAGAGGCAAATATATGACGAAGTCACAGAACACATTGAGCATGGTTTATCTCATGAGAAAAAAGAGTGCTCATGTACATCATTTATACCTGTTCAACTGTACGTGAGTGGAGAAGCAGGAACTGGCAAAAGTTTTCTGATTAAAGCAATTGCAACGTATCTGCAGAAAAGAACGGAGTCATCGGTGTCTTGTGTTGTTACCGCTCCAACTGGGTTGGCAGCACACAACATTACTTTACATCGCTTATTGATGCTGCCAGTAGAGCATGATAATAAATTACAATACCACAAGCTATCTGGAGAAGCTTATCGGGAAGTTTCAAGAGTCCTAAAGAAAATGAAACTCCTTATCATTGATGAAGTAAGCATGGTATCAAATGTAATGCTGCTTTTGTGCATTTAAGAATGCAAGAAATTCTTAAAACAGAGTATGATGTGTTATTTGGAGGCAATCACATCATTGTTTATGGAGATCTACTGCAACTAACTCCAGTGAAAGGACAGCCAGTGTTTAAAATGCTTACACATGAAGATACCAGGAAGTGCCTAGGAAGCATTGGAAATGTTAACATATGGTTAAATTTCAAATATGCAGAACTGCTTCAAAATATGTGACAGG
Source organism: Lissotriton helveticus (assembly GCF_964261635.1). Taxonomy (NCBI): domain Eukaryota; kingdom Metazoa; phylum Chordata; class Amphibia; order Caudata; family Salamandridae; genus Lissotriton; species Lissotriton helveticus. The sequence goes on along the minus strand of NC_136058.1, from coordinate 457,381,871 downwards.
CAAAGGATGAAGATTATAAAAATATTCTACAAGATATAAGAATTGGAAAACTAACTGAGCATGGCAAAGAAGCTTTACATGGACGATTAATTTCAAATTTGTTTCCAAATGAAAATATTCTCCCAGAGAATATTTTTATGAAAATTCCTGAAAACAAATCTATTAAATGCTTGATGCCAACTCTGAAAGAATGTTCAATCTTCAACAACAAAATGTTAAAGTTGGAAAATCAAGAGATTGTGAAACTGGAAGCTATTGATAACATAGAACATGAAGGAGCAACTATTATTTTGTCTGAAAAGTTGAAATCAAAATTGGATTCTTTAGAGAAGACAATATCTAAAACTGCTGGTTTGGAAAAGACTCTGTATGCATCTTTAAATTGTCGTATAATTTTACGACGGAATTTACATGTGGAAAGAGGTTAAGTAAATGGAGCAATGGGTCATGTTGTTGATTTTGTGAATTACCGAAATAGAGATGGAATTGAATTTATAAAAATTAAATTTTATGGTATCGAAGAAGTACAACAAATCAGTCGTTGTTCTGCACGATTTTTGCTTGTGAAAGATTTATATGTCCGCCGAAAACAGTTTCCTGTTTCTTTGGCATATGCAGTGACTATTCATAAATCTCAAGGTTTAAGTGTAGATAGTGCTTTGGTGAATATTGGAAGTTCTGTGTTCAAGGAGGGTATGGCATATGTTGCTTTATCTCGAGTCAGAACTTTATCAGGATTGTACTTGATTGATTTTGATGAGACAAAGATTAATGCAGATCTAAATTGTGTAAAAGAATATAATAGGTTAAGAAGAGAGTATGCTCCAAATTTACCTCAATATCCTCTATTTGAAAAGCGTGTGGGAGGCCAAAAAAGAAGAAATGAGAAATATTGTAGTGAAGTTGTAGCAAAAAGAAAAAAAGTAGATGAACCAGTAATTGTAAGCAGAAACGAAATGGATTCAGTTAAAGATGTTGTTGGATTTCAGTTTGAAAACAGTTCTGGTGTCAACTGCTATGCTAATGTAGTGGTTAACGTTGTTTTTTTTCTCCAAACTGTACTAGAACAGATTGCTGAAAATTGTGATCAAACATTTTGTTGTTTATTAAATTCTGTGTTTGAGAAATGTAGCAGTGATAGAACAAAAATACAAAGTGTTTCTGAAATTCGAAATGTTTTAGACATATGTTCTGGTCTAAATCAATTTTCACAGAATATTCAGCAAGATTGTCAGGAATTTCTAATGTATATGCTTGTTGTTTTGCAAGATGAAGGTGTAGATGTAGAAAATCTTTTTGGCCTTTCTTATAAATGGCAGCATGACTGCGACAATTGCTCCTTTTCAAGTAGTACTACAATAGACACTGAAAGATTTATATATTTGACTTTACCAGACTGCAAATCAGTGTCATTTAATAATCTAGTTAGACAAGCAAATCAAAGCATGGTCTGTACTCAATGTAAATCTGCAATGCTATCAACATTATTTATACAAACATATGGACAGTATGTCATTTTAATGTTCCAACGATGTAGACCTGATGGAACTAAATTGAAAACATTAATTAAAAATTTTGTGGCTTCTCAATTATCAATTTCAGGAAAAACCTTTACAACTGCAGCAATTATTTACCATGATGGTCCTTCGACAACATCAGGACATTACACAGCTTATTTAAAATGTCAAAAAGGATGGAAACACTGTAATGATACTCAATTGACTTTCAAACAACGTTTGCCTTCTGACTTACAAAATTCTTACCTAGTGTTCTTACAACCGAAATTTTAGGAAAGGTAATTGTCCTATGAAGATTGCAGCAGTTAATAAAACTTAGTTTGCTGTTCAAAATTACTTTCCGAGTGAGAGTGATGAAGATAATAAAAAACATGTAGTTCTCATAGAGATAGTATATGTAGATCACATAGTGTGTGTGCTGTGAGTATTATAGAAAATATTAATAAAAAGTAGGTTAGAGGTGGAAATAAAACTATTGTTTCATAATGTAAAAGATGTTGGAGCTTTTCTTTCAGAAACTCGGATAAATGAGAGATTAAGAATACTCTTGACTAATTTCCAAAGAAAAGGACTTTCCATATACTATTTGGCCTTGTGGAAAAGTAGATGGATCAAAAGTGAGTTAAGATATGTTTTTTCAAAATTTTATATTATTTATTAAAACGTTGTACGGGTTTTTTAAGCACAATCATTTTGATTGTGTTTTTTTTGCCCGCTGTTATATGATGAGTAGTATTGAAGTCACTGTTTTAAGTGAAATTCAATATATTCTGAGAACAGCAAAAATAAACCATATAACATGTTGTACAAATTCATTTGTATGTCCTATTCTTAAATATATATTATTCTCCCCTTCTCTTATGCTCACTCACCTATTTCCACCCTCTATCACTCCTCTTAACTCACCCTCACTGGCCATGTCTCACTCTCCCTCACCTCCCTTCCCTTATTCCACTTTCCTCACTTATCCTCATTCTCCACTCCTTCACGGCCCTTTCCCTCTCTCCCATCCACCACTTTCAAGCTGTCAGTCACTCTACTTCACTCCCCTTCCCCTTGTTTCCTTTCTTTGTTCCCTCAATAATTCCCCTTCTCTCACTCACCTTACTACACTTCACTCACTCCTTCTCTCATATCCTCTGTCCTCTCACATCCTCACTCCCCTTCCCTCACTCCCTCTCTCTTAGCCTCACTCTCTCGATCCTCTCACTCTCTCACTACTCTTCCATCACGCTTACTCCCTAAAACTCACACACACTCCCTTACTTACCTTTATTTGCTCTCTCACTCAGTCCCTTTCTGCCACTCTTTCCTTCACTACCTCTATGTTCTCACTCCTTCACTTCCCTTGTCTCAAGCTCACTTGCTTTTATCCTCTCTTTATTTTCCATTTTTCATCAACCTCACTGTCCATCACTCACCCTCCCTCACCCTTGTTCCCTTACTCCAGTTCCCTCAGTTATCCTCATTCATCATCTTTAACTACCCTTCCTCTTTCTCTCCTCACGCACTCACCTTTTCCCAGTCCCTTTTTTCCACTTTTCTTCCCTTTCTTCCCTTCCTTTGCTCCCTCAGTCATTTTCCTTCCCTTACTCACCTTACTGTCCTTTACTCACTCTTTCTCTCACTCCCTCTGTTCACTCATATTCTCACTTGTCTTCCCTCACTCCCTCTCTGTTACCTTCACTCCCATTGTCTCCTCACTGTCTTACAACCCTACATTCACCCTCACTCACCTTCCATGCCTCATTGTCATTAATCCACCGTTATTCACTCCTGCTTCTCTGTCACTCACTCCCCTTTCTTTACTCCCCTTTCTTCCTTTAGTTTTCCTAATGCACATTCCTTTAGTATCTTACTCACCTTCACTTCATTTCTCTCTCCTGCTCTTGTTCACTGTCACTGAATGTATCAATGTCATTATCCTTTTAGTAATTTGCTCTCTCTCTATTTCTTTTTAACTCTCTCTGACCTTCACCATTCCTTTGTGTAAAGATGAAAGGATTACCAAAAGTAGGATATTTCAAGAAAGGTATTTATTGGTCACAGCTGTACCAGGTCCTGAGTAACTGAAGATACATGGAATGTCTCAGGCAGGCAAAGCATTGTACATTCTAGATTCCGGTGACATGGGCATATGACATGGCTGATGACACGTTCCAGCCAGATCACCACAACATCTCCCTTCTTTACAAATAAACAGTACATTAGAGCAAAAAGATAATGCAAAATTAAATGATTAACACAAAGGTTGTAAAGTACTAAGTCATACAAATAAACAATATAAAACTAAGTCATGCAAATAAACAAGATGAAACATTTAAATCAAAGATTGTGGAATACTAAGTCCTGAAAATAACCAAGTACATAAAACATCAATCACGAACCCTCGTGGGTTTGCCTATATTCCTCCTACTAGTTCTGCCTACAGATAGAGGATAGGAATTTGACATTTGTTCAATAACCTGAACATCAGGAGAGACTACAGTGAGTGGAACAGCATCCTTACTGCGGACCCAATCACCCACCTTGAATTTGTCTTGAACAGGTTTCAACCTATGCGCGGCATCATAAATGTTCTTGATTCTCTTTTGATATTCTTTTACCTTAGGTCTTACAACACTAACAATATTTGACATTTGCTCATTTTTCTTTTTAAACTCCCTCAGCCAAGCAGGACAAAGTCTTGAAGTAGGAAGACGTCCTCTTAAAAGCTCAAATGGAGAAATCCCAGAGCCCGCATCAGGGGTGCATCTATAGAACCACAACATCTCTTCAACAGCTTTACCAATGTCACACTTGTTCTGGATTCCCCATTGAATGCACTCCACTAATGTGCGATTCATTTCTTCTACCTGGCCTTTGCCCTGTGGGTGATATAATGCTACACATCTATGTTTGATGGCATTATTTTCCAAAAAACTCTTCATTTCTTTAGAAATAAATTTGACACCATTGTCCGAAACAATTTCTTTGGGAAAACCTTCTCTAATGAATAAACTTTTCAAAATTGAAATTACACTGAGGGTATTGGGTTCCTCTACAAACTTCACCTCCCACCATTTGCTATAGTAGTGAAACACTACAATGGCAAACTTCATTTTTCTAGGCTGAGTACCAAAAGGGCCAATGAAATCTATTGCCAATTTTGACCAAACCGTATTTGGCAGATCAACAGGACGTAATGGATTTGGCTCTGTTTTTTCCGTTTTTTTACTTGTTGCACAAACAACACAATTGTGGACACAGGCATTGTCATCAGAGTCTACAACTTCTTTTTGACAATTTACATCCCACACAAATATTCTATTTTTTATTAACAATTCTCTTAGTGTTGCTTTACAATTGGGGGTGGGGTCGCACACTACTCACACACCAGCGGTATCGCCCCTAAGGACTATGGTAAATGTAGTTACGTGTTCCGCGATGCATCTTTTTTCGATTCTGCTTTGGCCTCTATTCTTATAAATTGTGCGTGCATGATGTTATTATTTTTTTAACTGTGTCACGTGGCCCTCCCAGCTCTGTTTTGCTTTATTTTTGTGCGCCATGTGCTTTGTCTTTCACCGTTTTTACTCCCTCCTAATTCTCCCGTAACTTTTAATACTTATTACTGCATCACATGGCCTTCCCAGGCCTCTATTCTTATTGATCATGCGTTCATGATCGTAATATTTCCTTCTGTGTCATGGGGCCCTCCCAGGCCACTTTTCTTATAAATTGAGCGTGCATGAATTTCTGTGTCGTATTTTTGAATTGCGTCACGTGCTTTGGCCTCTATTCTTATAAATTGTACGTGCATGATGGTATTTTTTTTTCTGCGTCACGTGGCCCTCCCAGCCCTCAATTGTTTCAAATTGTGCGTGCATGATGATCATTTTTCTTTCTGTGTCACGGGGCCCTCCCAGGCCTCTTTTCTTATAAATTGAGCGTGCATGAATTTCTGTGTCATATTTCTGTTGTACACCACGTGCTTTGGCCTCTATTCTTATTAATTGTGCTTGCATTAAGGTATTAGGTTTTTTACTGCGTCACTTGGCCCTCCCAGCTTTAGTTTGCTTTATTTTTCTGCTCCACGTTCTTTGTGCTTCCTCGTATGTACTCCCTCCTAATCCTCCCGTGACTTTTAATATTTATTGCTGCTTCATGTGGTCTTCCCAGGCCTCTATTCTTATTGATCGTGCATGCATGATTGTAATATTTCCTTGTGCGTCACGGGGCCCTCCTAGGCCTCTTTTTTATAAATTGTGCGTGCATGAATTTCTGTGTCGTATTTTTATGGTGCACCACGTGCTTTGGCCTCTATTCTTATAAATTGTGCGTGCATGATGGTATTATTTTTTTACTGTGTCACGTGGCCCTCCCAGCTCTGGTTTGCTTTATTTTTGTGCACTACGTGCTTTGTCCTTCATCGTATTTCTTCCCTCCTAATTCTCCCGTAACTTTTAATACTTATTACTGCATCACCTGGCCTTCCCAGGCCTCTATTCTTATTGATTGTGCGTTCATAATCGTAATATTTCCTTCTGTGTCACGGGGCCCTCCCATGACTCTTTTCCTATAAAGTGAGCTTGCATGAATTTCTGTGTCATATTTTTGAAGTGTGTCACGTGCTTTGGCCTCTATTCTTATAAATTGTGCGTGCATGATGGTATTACTTTTGTGTGTCACGTGGCCCTCCCAGCTTTATTTTGCTTTATTTTTCTGTGCGTCATTCTTTGTGCTTCCTCGTATGTACTCCCTTCTAATCCTCCCGTGACTTTTAATATTTATTACTGTCTCACATGTCCTTCCCAGGCCTCTATTCTTATTGATCGTGCGTGAATGATCATAACCTTCTGCGTCACGAGGTCTTCCCAGGCCTCTTTTCTTATAAATTGTGCGTGCATGAATATCTGTGTGCATTTTCGTGCTACGCCACGTGCTTTGTGTTTCAACGTATGTACTCCCTCCTAATCATCGTAAAACTGACTTTTAATATTTCTTGCTGCCTCACGTGGCCTATAGTTTTTTTTATGTGGTCTAGTTGGCCAATGAATGTTTTGCCCCCTGAGACTAGCATAATCTTAATTGATAATAATTGATAATAATTAATAACTATTTGTGCATTTGTGGGACCCCACTCCTGTGCTCAAAGGTGGTACGTCAATCTGGGAAAACTGTTTGTAATGCTTCACCGTTACGCCTACATGGTTATGCCCCGTGGGTCTTCTTCATTTCCTTACTCTTTTCTGTTTGTCCCTCAGTGTGGCCTTTTTAATGCCAGTGTTTTTTTATCCTGTCTGTTGGCTGCACAGTTGCTGGATTTGTAACCTTGGCACTATGGTGTTTGTTAGACTTGGCCCTTTTCCCCCATAATTTTTCGCTTTTCGCCATCCTAATGTAGGATGTCTCCTCCATGGTAAAGGTCACTGTATAGGCCATGTGAGGTATGAGATGCCCTTTGTAATGTGATATTGTCATGCAATAGTGTGTGCACTGATTTAACCCCCATTGTAAACATGTACCCTGATGAAATGCTATTTTTAAAATGGATGCCATGGTTGTGCGTTGTACACATGTTAGTTACAAAATGGCATTTACGCTTTGTTTATGTGCAGGAAGGAACTCCTTCCTGCACATAAACAAACCTTCCCTGCCTGCGGTGGTGTTATGTTGTAAAACTTATCGTCATTGCAGGTGGAAACGCTAGGCTACACCATATCCTTGGTAATATGGTGCAGCCTAGCATTTCCGAAGTGGCGAAGACAGGCATTAAGCCAAGGCGGCTAACACCTCTCTTCGCCACTTTGTTGCTAATATGCCCCCTAGAGCTTCTGGATTATGTAAGCCGTAATGTGTATCCTGATGGTTTCAGTAAAGTCCAGAAGCATGGATTGCGTAGACTGTCTAAAAAATTCACTGTTGGCGGTAGTATAATTTTTTCAGTATTGATTGATCATTGCAATGTGAAATTTAGAGTATTCCAATGTGTATTTTAATCTACAAATGTATGTGATATGTATTTACACATACATTTACTTGTTGAATACTTGTTAAAAACATGAGATCTATTTTTTGCTAAGCTAATTTAAAAAAAGCAGATTTGCAGAAGCAGACAAAGCAGAATATTGAGGTTGCTCAGGAAAATCAGAAAGAAAAATATAGAAAGAGAGTTTCAAAGAAATATAAGCCGTGCCCCTTCAGCGAAGGAGAATTAGTGCTTTTAAAAAATTGCAGGCAAACAACGAGGAAAGGAGGGATTTTGGAGCACAACTTTACTGGACCCTACAATATTTCCAAAATGGAAGGAAAGCGTGCAAAGTTAGTCATTGGTAGCAACATGCCTTTACGTTCAACTGACATGTTGAGGCCTTATAAATCGAGCGTCAAAGATAATCTATTATAGGGTACCTTTTTTATGTAATGGCACATAATTTGGATGTCTAGAGTACTTGCTGGACCTGTCATCCGCGTTCGACACGGTGAACCACGAACAAATTATAGACCGGATGAAGAACAGAATGGGTCTAGAGGGCACAGTCCTTAACTGGTTCAGCTCCTTTCTTAGGAACAGATCACACAAATGTATGGTCAACCAAACCCTTTCTGGCCCAACAAATAATACAATAGGAGTTCCACAGGGATCAACGCTCTCACTGGTGCTATTCAACCTATACGTTGAACCACTCACTGAAATACTACAAAAAGCAAACATAGCTTTCCACATGTATGCGGATGACACCCAGTTGTACATCAAGGTTGCATCAACAGAAGAGGTTAAGACCATGAATCATGCACTATCAAGAACCCTCCAATGGCTAACCAAGAATCACCTGAAACTAAACCCACAGAAAACCGAATTCCTACTGATTACACCACATAAAAGAAAACTAAATTCAACAGAATGGACCAACCTTATCACTGCTCTAAACTGTACTCCAAAGATTGTAGATTCCACCACGTCACTGGGAATTACCCAAGATAAAAACCTGAATATGTTAGCACATATTAATACAATGGCAAAAAACGCCAGGTTCCACTTGAGCTATTTGCGAAAACTTAAACCTTTCCTGAGCAAAACAGATCTTAAAACCGCAGTACAAGCACTGGTCATATCAAGGATCGAATATGGGTGCACTCCCCTGGCTGGTCTCCCTAAGATCTCAACTTCCCCATTGAAAGCTTGTCTTAATGCAGCCACAAGGCTGATAGCGGGATAAAAAAAATTCGACCACATCTCACCTCACCTGAAAATGCTAAACTAGCTGCCGTTAGAAGCAAGAATTCAATTCAAATTGGCATGCATCACTCATAATGCAATTCACCACAAAACTCCAGGTTACATGGCCCAGAAACTTACGCCATCCGGAGGTAACCGACCTTCTAGGAGCAAATCAGACTTTCTTTTGGAACCGGCTCGATTCTGCAAGAAAAAGACATATGACCGATCATTCTCAGGAGCAGCACCAAGAATTTGGAATGCACTCCCACCAAACATCAGAAGAATTACATCCATTGCAACCTTCAAAAAGGAAGCAAAATCATACTATATGAGCAAATTTCTTCCATAAGGACTATATGGGAGGCCTGCTATCTATAAACTGCCCAACTTTATTACTGAATGTGTATATGTCTATATGCTAAACTGAAGTGTAAAACATTATAACGGATGAAACACTATTTTAAAGAGCTATGCCACACCACACTGGGTCATGATCAAAGATGATCATGTATTTTAACTGCGCCATGGCAACTGTATTATTGAATGTATATATGTCTATATGCTAAACTGAAGTATGAAACATTAACGACTGATGAAACGCTACTGTAAAGCGCTCTGATACCCTACACTGGGTCATGTTCGCGCTATAGAAACCACCTCATAAATAAATAAATAAATAAATAAATAAGTCTAAAAATATGTATTTGGTATGTAATGTAATAAAGTTTTTTATGATTGCCTTTTTAACTCTTCAGGTACCTTTTGACAAAATGGACACTGTTCTTTGCCTGACAAATATTGCCTGTCACTGAGTGCAACTTTTTATACATTTATCAATCTATTTTGAAAGTTCTTGTTGGAAAATATTACTGGTTGTAATATTCTAAATTGGCCAAAAACTATTTTTCAAATATTTCAAATGCTAATATTTCTAAATGATTTTGTAATGTATCTACAGCACTCCTCTTTACCATATAATGTAAACCCCACATACTAAAAATCTAATTTCTATTTTGTTTTTTTACAGATTTTGAAACCTTTAAGCAAGACAATATTAGTTCATGATTCACTGAGCAGCAACTTTGGGACCTATCGAGACTTTTTACTAAATTGGAGGTAACCTTTCCCTAAAAAAACTCATTGATCTCTTTTTTATTTCTTATAGTGCATAATTATAAAATTGTCAATACGATTTCTCTTCATGAAATTAAACATAGTGAAATATTTAACATAACCATTCGTACATCTGTAAAGTGTTTTCCTACAGCAATTGAAGCGTCCCGACTATAAACAATGGCAGTTAACCGTAGAATGTAACCAAAAGCAGCAGGACAGCTACAATTGTGGTGTATTTTACACGTTTATAATGATACTTCCAATATGTTTTTTTAAACCTTAATTTGATGAACGTACATTACTTTGTTAACAGTTTACTTATTTTAAAAAGTTTTAAATAGGAAAAAGGGATTATAGGAATGACATTTGTCAACGCCTACTGACTGCGTCCATTGTGCCTGTCGGAAGCATATACCTATTCACATATGATTTTGTCTGACCACTTGTATTGTCCTAACGCAGTTGCTCTGAAACCTATGATTGCTTTTCAACCCCAAACCTTTTGACATTAATTGTTTTTATGTAAATTAAAATTCAGGTTGGACTTTTGCTCAACATATACATTTGTTGTTATGTGATCAGTTTACAGAATGTTACATGATTCAGCAGCCCGTTGCCCAGATTTTTACTAATGAAATATTTCTCGGGAATAAGCGACTGAAAATTGCAATGGTCCTAATGGAGTCATCAGGTTTGACTTTAACATTTCAATGATAAATAAGGTGTCACGCTCTAGTGTTGTCATGAGGATTGGATTATTCGGTATTTTGTTTTGTCATAGAAAGTTTTTATAGATAAAGGCTGTTGGACTTGGCCCTTTCCCCGGAAATTTTTTGCTTTTCCCTTCCCCTAATTCAGGATGTCCCCCCATTGTAAAAAAGTTGTATAGGCCCTGTGAGGTTGAGATGCCCTGTGTATTATTAAAATCAATGCTAGGTGCAGGTGCTCTCTACCTTCAACATGGCTGCCATAGGCCCCTGCTACTGCAGCGTGGTCTTGTTAAAGCGCATTCTAGTTGCCAGGAGCTGGCAGGGACCCCAAACATTGTTGCCATTCCAGCCTGCCTTGCCTGCCCACAGTTAGAGTAGGGAAGCTCCTGGCACCTTCTAGAATAGGGGCAGAGCCTATTTTTGTGGCCTTAGAGGGTGGTCACCTGACCTGGGCCTATATAAGGAAAGGGAGGGAAACTATCCAGTCAGTTGGGGCATCACTGACCTGGGGGACCCATGCAGGAGATTTAGGCGGTAGGGCCTAGTCAGGAACTTATGCCACTGACAAGCCTTCAACTCAACCCCCCCTTCTTAAGAAACAACTCATCAAGGGCGCAGGACCATCTAGCGCCAAGAAGACTCCTTGCCTGTACTACAAAGGACTGCTGAAGGACCCCCCAGGTACAGACCTGTGTTCACTTCCCCCCCCAACCTGGGCTCCTGTGCTGTCCTCCCTGTCCTGTGTGAACTGCCTGAATTGACTGTGCCGCCTATCCAGCGCTCCCCTGCTGTGGCCCCTGTAGAGCGCTGCACTGCCTAGACCGGCTGTGGTCCCGAGAACTGCTAGGTGCAAGCTAGCGCTGTAATTGTGGCCCGGAGCGCAGCCTCCACGAATTCCTGTCAGGCCACGAGCGCCCCGCAGGCCGCGCTAGGCCCTGAAGGAATCTTCCCAGCTCACATGACGGGGGCGTCGTCACCAATCCCGCCCGCCGCGCTCCCATTGGGCCCTGTCATCGCGCCCTGCAGGCCACGCTGCAATTGGCGGCTGCGGACGTGCCTCCGTTGAGCCTCGCCCCAGATTGGTCCCCGGGCCGGGAAGCCACGAGAGGCCCGGGAACAGCCTGTTGGGACCACGGAAGGCTCAGAGAAAGAGCCAGGGCCCCTACCTGTCAGCGCCGGCCCCCGAAGGGCCGGGAATCGATCGGGAGGCCGCAGGAGGCCTCTTCACCATCTGCAGCTGCTCCGCAAGGGGCCGTGGGCCCGAAGAGTAAAGGTAAACCCCTGGGGGAGGGCGGAGGACCGGAGTAGACGCGGGGCCTCCCAGGAGGGGACAGGAGGCCCCGGAACCGCCCCTCCCCTTGGGGAAACTGTTGTTGGGCCCCGTTGGCCCCTAAAAGGCCCATACGAATACTGTAGACTGGGCAAGAGCCTCATGAAGCATTGAGTAACTTTGAGACAGAGGGGGCTACAGCTGGCCAAAGAAGCGTTTTACATTTAAAGAAGATGTTTGACCTCTAATGAAATGTTTTACATTGTGAGAAGTGTTATATTCTCATTTAATGCCCTGTTTATTCCTGCAGCTAGGAAATGTTACGGCTGAGTAAGACAGCGTTTCTCCTTCGAATGAAATGCACAAGAAGTTAATACTGTAGTGAATCTGTAATTGCCCTAATGATTTGGCAGCCGTGGTTTCAGTTCTAGGTGTGTGGCATTGATGATGAAATGTTCTTTGCTCCCCTCATGAAATGTACTGTTGACATGGTTATTTACATGTAGAGATGGTTATTGGTGCTTGCTGCAATGGTATCTGAATGACTTTATAAAGAATTTCTTGCAGGTGCTGAGTAAGAGCAGGACTATTGCAAAGCTTATGGTTATCTAATATTTAATATTTATTCAGTACAGTATTTATTGCCGAGTGATGAAACACATGTATTTTTAAAGGGAGCTAATAAGTTATTCAAACTGCGAATTTTTGATTACCTTGATTCTAATCTTATATAAAAGCTTATTAATTTGAATCAAACGTAACTGGTGTGGTCTAAGTCCTTGTGTGCACTTATTGTCTCAGTGGATGCGTGTGTTGTGTAGTCACTTAACACCTGAGCTTTCGTGTGCCTTACATGTGAACACATCTAACATGGGCTTCGATTGGAATTCATAGAGCATATTATCAAGGCCATTATCGCCGCTTTATCGGCAGTTTCCTGCCGATAAAAGTGGCGATAATATATCGCCTGTCCTTGATAATATGCCCCAAAGAATCATGCAGGATATATTACAAAATAGGTTTTGTATTGTTAGCATTGCTGTTATGATGCGCTAATGTACATCTTTTTTACATTTAGAGTCTGTTGAAAAGTATTGTGTGTCTGCAACAAAGATGGTTCATCAATTTATATGCAAAACTTAAGGGTTAATACCCTCAATGACTCTAGACGGTGAAGATCAAAAGTAACTGATATAAGTACTTGGGGTATTTTGGTGTCATTACGTCTCCAGTTCACACTTGTCTGATGCAGGGTGTATGTTAGTATGACACAGATAACTGAGGGAATTCCAAGGGTCTTTACTCTTTTCAGAGTTGTGTCCACCATGTTGGTTAGCTGGCTATGTACCCTTCCTAGTAATGGGCTCATTACCACTTTCCCACTGATTGTAGACAGGTCACTATGTTGTATGTAATACCTTTAAGTTATCATACCAAAAAGCTATTGACCTTTAAACAATGCAATGTTAATAACAAGTTATTTTTCACTATCTTCCCAACAGGCCCAATGTTTAGAATGCCGCAGATGGTTCCACCTTGAATCTATCAAAACTAATGTAACATCCTGGTTACCTTTGACTGGTTACAAATGTACCAAATGTATGTATTAAGAAAGTAAAGATGTAATCGCATGCAAGATGTCGAATTAGATGTTCTGCATACTCCTGTCATCTAGTGTTGTGTCCGGATTATCATAAGAAGTAATGTTGAGACACACTCCCTTCAGCTGTCACGTCTTACAAAATCCTTTAAGAGGTGGGCCAGAATTCCTTTAACATTCCTACTTAATTTTCTGTTTGAAATCGAGCAACTATTTGGCTAAGGTGTTGAAACATAAATTTAATTCTTCCTCCTCTTTGAAGGTCAACAACCAATACCGCTCATTAACACGATATTGTTCAATGATAGTCTAAGAAGTAGAGGTAAATCCACTATCTCTAAGGTAGATGTCTGACAGTAGAATCTAGAATATAGTTACACCACTATTGCATGGTTATAATCCAAAAGGTGTGTTTAGAGTGAACAAAAAGAACAATCATACACATTTTATTCTGGACAGTATTGCTTCTACACGCCCCTTCACTTCTTTCTTCCATACATTCAAACATGTTTTTTGGGTTTTAGATGCATAGTCTTTCAGATCTGTATATCTGTAATGTAAAACAAGCGTACTTTCACCTGTTTTCTTTTATCACTGACATATATAAACACATCAGTAACTGCTATGGCAAGCCTTTACAATCTTGAAGGCAGAGTGCTGGATTTTCTGTGACAGGATGCCCATACAGGAGCATGCTAAGTTTTCTTTGCCTGCATGGAAACATGTAGTTTAAGCTGTCAAACACTTTGGAATGCTACCCTCCCACCAGTCCAAGAGGCGGAGGTAGAATTCAACCATTCCTCAAACAATAGAATTGGATGCCACTAAGTACAAAGTGTTTCTGTATTATGTAAGCCCTAATGTGTCACAAAAAACAGTTTTCATTGTACACCTTATTCAGCATCCACACAATCAAACACACCTACCTGCTGCCTTTGTTGTCTGCAGTTGCCGATTAATTTTCTAATGCTAATGACAGACCCTGGAAAGGGGACGGTATTGTTATTTTTCAATCCTATCAACCAGAATCCAGAGTGTGTACTTTGTGCACTTGTTTGCTTCCTTAGATGTGGTAGCCGTTTCTTAGGCTCCCACTGTGGAATTCGACTCCCAGTCTGTGCAATGGACTGGAAAACCAAACACCCACTTTCCTGACAAGGCAGTGGGTAGTTAGCGCTTTTGCTGCCCTTGTTATTTTTTACCTTATTCAGCATCCACTCACTGAAACACACTGTAATTCTAGAAATCCTCAAACTCCTTCTCAGGGGTCTTACCAATAAGTAGTCCATTCAAAAGCAGCAAAGAAATCAACAGAGAATCTGAAATATGAAAAGACATCTTTATTACAATTAATTGTGAGGCTACGTCGCCCAGTCACACCTAAAGCAACTGAATGAGGCAGCCTGCTGAATGGTCTCAGCACAGACCTTTTATATCATTTATTATGCCCTAGGCACACATTTTCTCTTTGAAGTACATTATTGTTGGTCACTCCCAGGACGTGCACACAAAGCACTGTATGATGACAAACCCACTTTCAAGATAAGTCCAGGCCATAAACAATGTCCACATAATGCGTACATTCTCTAGCTGACAAGGCCGGATAAACCCAAAACAGTAAGATCACAGCCCATGTCATAAATAGCTCGTGGAGGCAGGAACAGGAACAGATGGAAGTAAGATAGGCATGTTTGTGTGTAGTAAATCTTTACAATGTCCTGTGCTCTGATCTATATTCTTGATCAGCTAAAGGGCAGGAACTGGCTTGGCAAGGTTAGCCTCAAGCAACAGGGTCAGCTTTCGCCAGGTCATGCAGGAGTCAGCACAAACCCATGCTAAGGTTATGTCCTTAAATACTTGCTCTGCCACAGTGAGGGCCTACTGTAAGGCCAATCCACAAAATGGCTGCTATGCACAAGATGGAACCCGAGGGTTCAGAACAAAACCTTCAAATACACAGTGAATCCATTGGTGTAACATGGCGAAAACACTTGCACTTGCTGAACTCACTGTTTACGGTCTGCTGTTACCAAATTCATAACAGAATCATGATATTTAAAACACAGGTTCAGAATTCAAGGAACCACAGACCATCCTTTTGCCCTTACATAGGCAATCACTCAGTCTATATCTGCAACTGTGCCCAAAGTCTATTATAAGCCTCTTTGGAAGGCTTCTATTGTCGATCAAATCCACTTCCATTGTCTTCTTCCGCGTTGGGCCTCTCGATTCAGGCCTTTTCATGAGAAAAAGTACTGCTTAGTTGGAGTGCCCTCCTGGCAAACACCCCCAGCTCACTCGAAAGTCTCAATGTCTCAAAACAATGCACCAGTGTCTCTTCTTTGTGGCAGACACTACAAATGATGTGCTCTTCATTGATCATGGGCACAAAACATCTCGTGCAGATCCAAGCACTACTGAGAAACAATCTCTCAAGATCAGCAGCACTTTCAGACTCCAACACTCATTATTTAGTGTCAGAGGACGCTCAAGCTGCTCTCTCATGGGCACCAGAATATAGTGCCTTTCGTCGGAGCAAAGGGAAAAGAGGTGTGTGTGTGGCCAAAACTCGGGCCAAGGGCTCAAGGGACTGTACACTGTCAGAGGTTTCCAGCACATAACAGGTAGAAAGCTCAAACAAACAGAAGCTCTCATTCTGTGGCAAACAAGGAACCAGCCCTTTTTTTTTGCAACGCCTTCCGATGAAGCAAATGTCTTGCTTGGGAGGTACCATTGACGGCACGCTGATGATCGCTGTCCAGCCTCGCGACTTTCTGGTTGCAGGAATTGTAGAGCCAAGAAGTCTGTCATTCATCTGTAACGGTCACTGATGGGGAGTGGGCTTAGTCTCGATCACAGGTCTGCAGGGTATCACTCTTCCTTTGACTCTGGAAGATCCCGCAGAACCTAGTGATATAGGAAATGTAACACAATTGTTAGTTTCCTTCAAATCAAGCACAAAAAACAGTTCATGGGTTTTAACAAGGTGGCCTGCAATCTGCAAGGGAGTGGCAATACGCCATGGAAATCTAAATGGATGTCCTCACACAGTGGCATTGTCTAATGGGGTAAATACATATTTTCCTCAATGATTCCTAAATTCCTTATCTAGAACATCTCAAATAGAGAAATGACATAATACAGATTATCAAGGACATGAAGAAAAGTCCCTTTAAAAAATGTGCATCAAGTGCACTATGCAATACAAAGGCTAATGATCAAATGTGCAGACAAAAAGACAAGAACTAGAGAGTCCTGGTATTTGCATGATTAGAACACATCTGATCCCACCAAAAATTAAAGCAGCAGGAACAGAAGACAACTGAAAAATTAAAATAGACATTGAAAATTCGTCATGTTCAAAAGGTAAACTTAAGATATCTCCTATCGAGATGGAAAACTTGTCTTACTATAATATTGGGTCAGTTAACCAGTCTATCACTACCCCGACAGTCAGTCTGAAAAAACATTGAAGTAGGCCTGAGGAAAATTCTTGAAAACCAGTCTGGTGATACAAAAGGGAATTATACTTAACATGGGGGGGTCCCTGATACATCACTGCAGTCTAGAAGTGTGAACATAAACAATACGCCCATAATAAAAAATGGGCTGACTGGTGAAAGGAATATGGAAAAGGGAAATGGAACTAGGACACAACTAAAATCCCCAATAACTAAGCATGATGCGACATCGGTCAGGGGAGAAGCAACAAAAGAAAAATCTATAGAAAGAACAAGAGTTTGCTTGGGTGCCTCAGGCATGTGACACAGCACCAAGAGTACGGGGGATACACAAAAGACCAAAGTTACACAAATTTTAACTCTACCGCTGGCAACTACACCATATACGGTAATCCTAACTAATGTTCCTGTTCTCTCTTCAGGGAGAAAAAAATGAAACCTGGTTTCCTTTCAAGGGACAAAGCCATATGCTATTTGGGAAACAGAACATGATTAAGTAATGCAATATGGAAATTAGGCCACCTTGAGTCACAGATCTATAATTCCATCCTTAGGTCCAATCAAGGATACATAAATGTAGGGCTGCCTGTTCCTTTAAGGGAAGGGGCAGTAAGTGACTAACAGCAGGTGACACACTTTGATCCTGTATATCTTTTTAGTTTTCTTCAATATCATTATAGCCAAATTTAGGCATGCACTGGTAAAAGTGCTGCCTGTCTTCCTCACAGTATGAAAACCATATCTGTGAAATTTATCATTATACCAAAATCATCCAACTGTTGTGCAACGATACGTATCGTCATACGGGTCCCTTCACAACACAGGGGAACTTGTAATAGTAACAACATAAAACAAAACATACACACAAACAAATGCACATGTCAAGCCATCAGATATACTTGCTGTATATCAAGCACAAAAAAAAAAGCACAGACAAAACAATAGCATATGTGAATAAGCGGTGACACACAGCACCATGACACATGTACTTTATGCACTGTAAACCTGCAGCCCAAAACCCAATATTTGGGCCTGTCTAAATTTGTCAGGTCTAAAATCCTTACCCTCCTTTTGACAGTAGAGCACCAGGCAGTGGGAGTCTGCTGTAAAATATAACTTTGCTGTCTCTCTTCTAACATACAGGACCAGCTAAAATATTTCACGATAGGGCCAAATACACAAACGAAAACATGAACATTTCTTTCCCAAGAAATTACACAAAAACACATCTCCTTTCAACTAACCAAACTCACGTGTCTTGTCAGCCTTAGAACAATCCATGAATGATCTGTAGGCAGAAGCAGAAAAATACACAACACAAAAAAAACACATTTTAACATACACAAAAATAAATTTTCATCACTTAACTGTTACTCTCTTGTCAGTTCACCTCGCAACATCAAGCCACCTTATTTTTACAGTTCTAAAAGAAATGTTTACACTGACACTCCATATTAATTTGTCACCTATAATTTCCACTGTGAAAAATAATTCCTAATTAGCAAATCATTTTCACTTAGGCCTGTAGCCTGTAGCCTTCAAAATTTTGGAAAAGGGCTGCATCTTATTTTCTATCTAAGACTTAATGCAACACTTCGTTTTCTGTCAAATAAACGCAACTAGCAAACATTATTTTTCTTAGCGTGGAGACACAAATGTATCAGTTCTGCAGAGCATTTAACACGATGTTTGGGACTTTCAAAGAAACCCCTTTTTATTTTCCCTATTAAATTAAGTTCTTTAATTTTATTGATGTTCTCACGGAGGAACCAGAAACCCCACCTTTAGAGGCTCGTTCAGCAAGGTCATTCTGCATTCCTCGGAGGCAAAGGCCTAATTAAAATGTCACAAATGTCAACATGACAGCCTCATCCATTGTTTACAGAAAACTAAAGATAGCATCTTAGCGCAACTGGAGCAACCTGTTCTCCTAGCCCACAGTTTCTGCTCATTTTTTTTTTAGGCTGACAAAGACAGACCAGTTTTTAGAACAAATGTTTGTTGCAATGGTACTCATTTCAGCAAATTTAATTGGATCTCACTGGGCCATTTAAAAGTAAACCCAAATGGGGACAATCTGCAAATTTGTATTATACACAAATGTATGCATTTACTGAAGCCAGAGACACTTTAAAAAGTACTCTAAATGAAAGCAAAATGCAGTTTAAACAGTGATTTTACTCAAAATCGACTTTCATATTTTGGGCATTAAAAAATGAATATCCTACAATTTTCTTGCATAATATGTATTACTAGAATGTCTATTACATAACCCTTGAGTCAGGCATTTGAAAATAATAACTTATACTTTATAAAAATGAGTTGCTTGCGCCTATGCCAAGGGGAAATTATACACACGAATGCTTGTCATTTTAGTGATGTAACATAACTTGAATCAAATTTTAATGCTAGGAGGTCATAGTATGAGAGTTAAGCTTTATAAATATTAAAAAACGATTTTTGTAGCACTTATTTTTAATAATTATTTTTCATAATTAATAAAATAAAATTCTAATAAAACCAATTATTCCTTTTTGTGATTGTTCTACATATAAGAGCCCGCTGCATCCCTTGCCTATCATTTAGATGCATTAACTCACAAACCTAAGCGCATATGCCAAACTTAAAACGCGTCACATTCCTGCGTCACATTTTTGCGCCACATTTATTTAAAAGGACGGTTATGCAAAATTCCACCCGTGTTTAACTGGAGAAGTGCTGGCTGAATGAACATTCCTAATAAATATACTGCAGCTGAAAGGTTTGCCTATGAACATCTAATACAGTGCATCTAAGGAAAATGCTGTAAATTTATTTATTTTTGTAAAAATAGACAATTTCGTTTTTTTTTTTGGGGGTCTTATTTACATCTATTGAATGTTTTTCCTAATTTTATTCTTTAAGCGTGTAACGGCAGTTTTGTATATGTGCACAATTGCTCATTCTACAAACTAAAGAGCAACACATCTTAGCACATTACATGTTTCATTTCTGTATCTTTTACTCAAGTTTCTACTCAATATTAACCAACCAGCATTTTACTTAACAGACTGAAAACATCAAGAAAACCAACAAACACACATTGGGCCCACTCCATACACAAACAGAAAGGAGGTCAAACACTCAGGACACACAATACAGCGCGCTTTAGATAAATAGAGCTCATAAGTTGGAGTTCCAACCGGAGGTATCAGACATGAACCCTCCAATCGAGAATCCCTGTTGCAACTTAAACAAAACCAAATACCAAATTTGCTATGATTAGGCATCTGCGCTCACTAACCAAGCTTCAAACTTCAAGGGGCTATCTCTATCAATACACTTGCAAATGTACGAGACCCTCGGTTTTTGAATATTGCAATGTTCAAATAAACTAAGGACCAAAGAACTAAGAACTAAGGACTGGGAGCGACCCACTTATACTTCAACTAAAGCAGATGGAGAAAAAGTCTCTTCATTACCTGCCTACACAAATTGCAATTCGCATATACAAACCTATATCAAAGCTATACCAAACAAATAGTTGTCCAAATTCTAACTGCCAAGTTCTTACTGCACTAACAGTCTCTTTTTTTTAAAAAAACACTTACGCCAAAAAGGTTCCTCAGTCAGGAGTGACATCTTTTGGAGAGTTTAAGTCAGAAAAATCAAAAATATACTGGGCCGCAGAGACAAAGAATCCCCCAGAACCGCTGTGCACAGAGTACCTCTTTTAGTAGATTTCTGTCTTGCCTGCCCCAGTAGATTTCTGTCCTCTGACAAGATTACTCCTCCAGATAGTCACTTCTTGATGAGGCCCCACGTTGGGCGACATCTGTAATTCTAGAAATCCTCAAACTCCTTCTCAGGGATCTTACTAATAAGTAGTCCATTCAAAAGCAGCAAAGAAATCAACAGACAATCTGAAATATGAAAAGACATCTTTATTACAATTAATTGTGAGGCTACGTCGCCCAGTCACACCTAAAGCAACTGAATGAGGCAGCCTGCTGAATGGTCTCAGCACAGACCTTTTATACCATTTATTATGCCCTAGGCACACATTTTCTCTTTGAAGTACATTATTGTTGGTCACTCCCAGGACGTGCCCACAAAGCACTGTGTGATGACAAACCCACTTTCAAGATAAGTCCAGGCCATAAACAATGTCCACATAATGCGTATATTCTCTAGCTGACAAGGCCGGATAAACCCAAAACAGTAAGATCACAGCCCATGTCATAAATAGCTCGTGGAGGCAGGAACAGGAACAGATGGAAGTAAGATAGGCACGTTTGTGTGTAGTAAATCTTTACAGTGTCCTGTGCTCTGATCTATAATCTTGATCAGCTAAAGGGCAGGAACTGGCTTGGCAAGGTTAGCCTCAAGCAACAGGGTCAGCTTTCGCCAGGTCATGCAGGAGTCAGCACAAACCTATGCTAAGGTTATGTCCTTAAATACTTGTTCTGCCACAGTGAGGGCCTACTGTAAGGGCAATCCACAAAATGGCTGCTATGCACAAGATGGAACCCGAGTTTTCAGAACAAAACCTTCAAATACACAGTGAATCCATTGGTGTAACATGACGAAAACACTTGCACTTGCTGAACTCACTGTTTACGGTCTGCTGTTACCAAATTCATAACAGAATCATGATATTTAAAACACAGGTTCAGAATTCAAGGAACCACAACACATACCTGCTGCCTTTGTTGGCTGCAGTTGCCGAATAATTTTCTAATTCTAATGACAGGCCCTGGAAAGGAGCCGGTATTGTTATTTTTCATCCCTACCACCCAGAGTCGGGAGTGTGTACTTTGTGCACATGCTTGCTTCCTTAAATGTGGTAGTCGTATCTCAGACTCCCACTACGGAATCCGACTCCCAGTCTGTATAATGGACTGGAAAACTAAACACCCACTTCCCTGACAAGTCAGTGACTACTATCTATACAGACATGGTGACTACTTTCTAACTATGTTAAAAGGTGAGTACTGAATAGGTCTTTAAGGATTGATGTGTGGGAAAACACATAAAGTACTCAAAAACTAGTGTGATAATGGTACCTAAATACACACAGATCCACAGTGTTATTCTAGACAACCAACAGTATCTCTTGCATTTTACTGAAATACATTTACTAGTTTGGAATGGGTAAAGTGAATAGACATATTCTTCTTTTTATACTACTGCATTTTACTATAACAGCCTGAGTCTTTTTCTATAGTCATGAGGAGTGACTGGTTTCAAATTTTACGAAAACTTAAGAACAGGATATCTTTATAAGTAATTATATTTATATAACCTTATAAAGTTCTAAAACTCTACTGTTAGAATGTTATTAAACATTGGTATTTATATAATTTTTTTTAGAGGCCAAAATAGTTGATAAAGCTAATTTTGTATTATGTATTAAGAAGACTGATAAAGTGAAGTGTTTATATTTTTGTGCAAGGACCTACAACATAGCAGATTAGTTATGTAAAGAGAGCAGAATAATACCGAGGAGATAGTGAAAATCACGAACAGTTTTATTTAAGAAGTAAACCAACCTATATATATATATTACCTACTGGCGATAGCCAGTAGGTATATATAGTTAGGATTTTTTTCCTATGGGATTTTTGAAAATTCTATGTCGAATAACTTTGGCGTTTGAGGACAGAATTGGCTGAAATTTTCAGGAAAATGGAACATTTCGTTTCTGAGCAGCCCCTCAGAACCTGGGGGGGTTTCGTCAAGGGGGGGCCGAGAAAAAAGGGGGGTCCCAAAACGTGTTTTTCCCATGCAATTTTCCATAGGGCGGTTGGCCTCACTTTTAGCCTGAACGGCTGAATGGATTTACACCAAACTTGGCAAAATTGTAGGGACTGGTAGCCCGATGTGCCTTTGCTATGTCTCAAGATATAGGCTCCAGTGGTTTTTACGAAAATTAACTTTGAAAAATATATATTGGGCTACATTGGGCTATATATATGTTGGAGCCCAAATGTAGCCCAATGTAGCCCAATGTAGCCCAATGTAGCCCAAAGATGGCCACCAGAGACAAAAAAAAACAAATGTAGCCCAAATATCAGCCAGATGTAGCCCAACTATAGCCCAATGACAGAATGTCCCAGAGTGTTCTAAAGAACAACTAGAGTGCTAACAGTCCTACTTATTACAAAGGTATGGCACACCTGAAGCCATCTTGATTGGAATAAAGTGGTAACTCTTAAAACATTTAATTTAAAAAGGAACAAAATGAGGGGGTTCATTTTGCCATAGAAAGTATGATTAGCGAATATATGACGAAATCCCGCATACCATCAGTCCGCAAAAAAAATCCCGCATGTACTATTAGGCCGCAAATTAAAATAACGAAAACTTTTAGAACGAATATGCCTTTAGCATACACTAAACAACTAAACTACCCTAAACCCTAAAACACTACCCCCAGCATGACCCTACACTACGCAAACACTACAACACTACCCTAAACCCTAAAACACTACCCCCAGCATGACCCTACACTACACAAACACTACAACACTACCCTAAACCCTAAAACACTACCCCCAGCATGACCCTACACTACGCAAACACTACAACACTACCCAAAACCCTAAAACACTACACCCCAGCATGACCCTACACTACGCAAACACTACAACACTACCCTAAACCCTAAAACACTACCCCCAGCATGACCCTACACTACACAAACACTACAACACAACCCTAAACCCTAAAACACTACCCCCAGCATGACCCTACACTACGCAAACACTACACTACCCAAAACCCTAAAACACTATCCCCCAGCATGACCCTACACTACGCAAACACTACAACACTACCCAAAACCCTAAAACACTACCCCCAGCATGACCCTACACTACGCAAACACTACAACACTACCCAAAACCCTAAAACACTACACCCCAGCATGACTCTACACTACGCAAACACTACAACACTACCCAAACCCCTAAAACACTACACCCCAGCATGACCCTACACTACGCAAACACTACAACACTACCCAAAACCCTAAAACACTACCCCCAGCATGACCCTATACTACGCAAACACTACAACACTACCCAAAACCCTAAAACACTACCCCCAGCATGACCCTACACTACGCAAACACTACAACACTACCCTAAACCCTAAAATACTACACCCCAGCATGACCCTACACTACGCAAACACTACAACACTACCCAAAACCCTAAAACACTACCCCCAGCATGACCCTACACTACGCAAACACTACAACACTATCCTAAACCACTACGCCCAGCATGACCCTACACTACGCAAACACTACAACACTACCCTAAACCCTAAAACACTATCCCCAGCATGACCCTACACTACGCAAACACTACAACACAACCCTAAACCCTAAAACACTACCCCCAGCATGACCCTACACTACGCAAACACTACAACACTACCCTAAACCCTAAAACACTACCCCCAGCATGACCCTACACTACGCAAACACTACAACACAACCCTAAACCCTAAAACACTACCCCCAGCATGACCCTACACTAAACAACCACCACAACTCTACACTACACTAACACAACACTACACTACACAACACTACACTACACTACACAATCACTAACCCACGAAAAAATTAACACAAACCCACTTACCTCTCTCGTCATCGTGGTTTTCACAACGCAAATGCATTTACCATACATGCCTTTAAAACGTAATTCTTTGTAAAGGCATGCGCGATAAATGCACATGCGTTTTGAAAAAATGCGGGATAATGGTATGCGAGGTCAATGACCTTGCGGGATAATGGTATGCGGACTGAAAGTCTGCGGGATAAAAAATGCGGGAAAATGGCTGCAAACCATGATTAGCAGCAGACTTCCCTGGTGAGCACTAGCTTTACTACAGTGATCTAATGAGCAACTAGAGTGCTAACATTCAGAATTTATGGCAAATGTGTGACACATCTGAATGCCTTCTTGATAGAACCAAAGTAAACAAGCATTGAAAATGCAATAGATATCGCCCTCGTTTAAGTTAAAGCCATTCTGTTTGTAATGAGGTGGCTTTTTAGCTTTGCTTTTATTAGTGTTTTTAAAACTTTCATGTAAATAACATGCATATGTATGCATATATGTATATGTATGCATGCATTTATATTTATATAGATATGCAGATTATATATGTTTATATATGTATATTACCTACTGGCGATAGCCAGTGGGTATATATAGTTAGGATTTTTTCTCTATGGGATTTCAGAAAAGTCTATGTCTAATAACTTTGGCGTTTGTGGACGGAATTGGCTTACATTTTCAGGAAAATGGCACATTTTGTTTCTGAGCAGCCCCTGAAAATTTGGGGGGGTTTCGTCAAGGGGGGGCCGAGAAAAAAGGGGGGTCCCAAAACGCGTTTTTCCCATTCATTTTTCCATAGGGCGGTTGGACTCACTTTTAGCTCGAACGGCTGAATAGATTTACATGAAACTTGGCAAAATTGTAGATATGGTTTGCCCGACGTGCCTTTGCTATGTCTCAATATATGTGCTCCAGTGGATTTTGAGAAATTAACGTTTAAAAAAATATATATATCTGTGACAGCGCTCCGGTTAGAGCCCCGGTTCGCGTACCTGACGCGTAACGGAACTTCGCGAAGCTGATTGGCTCTCCGGTGTCTGTCAACATTCTAAACAGTCCGAGCGGCCGCCATCTTGTCTCTCGGTACGATCGAGAGACAAGATGTGGTGAAAAACGAAGGGGGAAATGAAGGAAAGGGGGCAAGGTAGACCACTCCTGACCCCCTAGGATTGATGAGGGGGATATTAAAGTGCCCCGCGGGGCAAAAAATAAAAAAAAAAAATTTTTTGCGATTTTACGCCGTAGAGGCGCGTCCCGGTACGCGAACCGGGCAGCTCACCGGTCAGCTCACCGGGCAGCTAACCGGGCAGCTAACCGGCAGCGTAGCTGTCAACATTGTAAACAGTCCGGAGCGGCCGCCATCTTGTCTCTCGGTAGGTTCGAGAGACAAGATGTGGTGAAAAAAGAAGGGGGAAATGAAGGAAAGGGGGCAAGGTAAACCCCTCCTGACCCCCTAGGATTGATGAGGGGGATATTAAAGTCCCCCGCGATTTTTCGCGGTAGAGGCGCTTCCCGGTACGCGAACCGGGCAGCTAACCGGCAGCCCGCCATCTTGTGTTTTTGGAGCGTTCGGTTCGCGTACCGGGTAGCGTCCCGGTAAGCGTAACAAGGGGAAAACCAAGAGAAACAGTAAAAAAAAAATTACGGGAATAGATTTCCAGCAAACTTGGCAAAATTGTAGGGACTGTTTGTTTGATGTGCCTTTGCAAGGCCTCAAGATATGTGCACATGTGGATTTTGTCTAATTAAGGTTAAAAAAAATATATATATCTGTAAGCGTGCTCCGGCACGCTCACGTTACAGGTTTTGTTTGCGCTGCAGAGCCGATACGTCACGGTTATGCGACGCGTCATGAGGCGTCTCACGTGGCTACGTGATACGTCACGTAATAAAGAATACATTTTACAGCTATAGATATTAGCTTTTAAAAAACCAATGAAATTCACTGAAAAAAACATAGGTTATAGACCATATATAGTTAGGAATTTGCATTTACAAAACCTTGAAAATTCACTGAAAAAACCATAGGTTAGAGACCATATATAGTTAGCTGGACATTTTATTGACATAAAACCAATGAAATTCCATATATAGTTAGTTGCACTAACTATATATCGCGCACCCGCAATCCACTGCTGATGATGTCACATATTACATCATTCATGACATGGTCAGTGACATCACTGATGACATCACTGATGACATCTCAAATGACATCACTGATGACATCACTGGGGAAGGGGGAAGTAAGCTGGGTAAGAGAATTTGGGATCCTATAACGAGGTGGAGAGATGATTTAACAGTTTAAACATGGAGGGTTGTCTGAAATATGGTTAAATGAGGTTCATACGTGAGATATAAATGAGTATGTAGGTTATAATGGGGAATATTTATTCGACTGTGTGGAATGTGGAAAAGTAAATTTTGCCATGTTCTGTGTCCCTACGAGTCATCCATCATATGTTATCTGTGCATGATTAATATGCATATGTTATTCCCCATGTTTGATTACAGACGCAATTATAGTTGTGTCCACTTCTAGTATGTCAGTTTCCAGTTCTCGTGAATACTACGAATATCAGGCCTATGTAAAGTTACGTTGCCACGTTTCTCAGTGTGCACGTTATTCCATTGTAAAGTTCCCGTTTCTAGGCCTCAAAAGGGCCTGGACACCAGATTCAGCTCCTGTCTCCTGTCTCCTGAAGCCCTCGCTGAGGAGCGATACAGCCCCCACCTGTGTCCTCGACCCTTCACTTACTTCCTGCCTCGCAGTGCCCGGCTCAGCCTGGCTCTGCCTCTGAGTCTGCCAAGAGTATGTTATGATTCCAGATTATCAGTTCAGTCCTCCTTCTCTGCATTCCTAAAGCTACTGAATCGCATCGATAGTTTCCGTCATTGTCTAGCCTTTACGTCTCCATGTAAGAGAAATACTGCATTTAATGGTCATTTAATATTCTTCATCACGCACTACATGTAGAATAATGCATGGTCCAGTCTTAGTGTCTGTTAGCCTTTCCCCTCCTGACTTCTAGTTTATATCAACATGTTCTCTAAACATCAGATACTAGATACTGTTTAGGTACATGTCGCCCTGACTCTCCAGACTTCAGTCTCTGCTCCTAGCACAGAGTTCATAGCCCCCAGCTTCTCCTAGTGATACGTCATTGCCAGTTTGCGCGCACCATTAGGTCAGAGGTCCCGGCTCCTCAGGTAGCCCCCTCCATGTTTCCGCCCCATTCATGACATATTCTGTTACGTTTGCATCACATGTCTATGTATACGCCTCTGTTACACCTCTTTTCACCCTTATCTTTCGCGACTACTACGCGTCACACCCTTTGCTCCACCCACTGCTACGCCTATTGCAATGTAATGCTATGTGTTTGCGTTATGTATATATGCTCATATACTGTTATTAAAAGATTATTCCTTAGCGCGCTCATCCCAGATCCAGCCCCAGCAGCTGCTGGGCCCTGCCATTCTATTCCTATGCAGGTTGTCCGGTTCCTGTCCTTTATGCTGTAATAAACCTGCAAAACTCCTACTACCTCGAATCTTGACTCTTATTTATTGAGCTATCTGTTATTCATTTATTCATTCAAAAATAGATCCGGTATTATTTATTTATATACCACATAATGGCGCCCGAATAGGGACTTGCCCTTTCCCCACGCGTCGGTGAAGCCACGCCGACCCCCTGACCCTCTGCAGTCGTGACGGAACTCTTCTGCGCACCGGCAGATATTTCTGCTTCAAGTATCCCTCAGGCCCACGGAGGAGACGGAGGAGGCGGTCCAGCATCCAGACGAGACGGTGGAGGAACGCGGCGAGTCCCGACCAGAGCCCAAGCCGAGAGTCCAAGGTTCGAGGTATCCGGAGGCCCACCCGTAACAGAAGTCCGAAGTTCGTCCGTCCGACGTCAAGGCAGTCCAGCCCAGTCTGAGGCCTTCCGTTCTTGCTGCCCGGTGAGTACCGTTACTGGGGTAGTATCTAGACAGGGTCAATCTAATTGACTCTGGTCCGTGGGTTGGTGGTACACAGTCCCACAAACGAAGTGTTCACTCTGGTGGATACGGGTCCTGACGTGTCTCTTTATGAGACCGGTAAGTTTCGTACTGTTTCAGCAGTGCATCTAGTTTCTGTTCCAGTCAGTTCTGTTCTCGAGAAAATTCATGTATTCTGTGTTCCGTATTCCAGGTAGTATTCTGTTCGAACTGTTATTTTTAAATGTTCTTCATGTATTTTAATGTCGTGGTATGAATGGGGAATAAGTATCGTGTTCATTGTGTATTGTAATTGCATTGTAATTGTATTGTGTCTAGATTACAGTCCAGTCATGCCCTTGTTTTCTAAGTTACGTCAGTTAAAAACTAGAAAGGGTCTGCTGGAAGCAGCAGTTCCAGTTCCGCCTAGGGACAGTCCAGGTCATTTTATGTATCAGAAGCATGGCATAAGTGCCATACTATATCTAGATTTATGGGTAGAGTATACCAAACAGTTAGAAGAAAAGTATAGATGGCCCGTATCGGGTACATGGGATGCCGAGTGCATCATGCGAGTAGAAGAGGCATTATGGAAAAAGAAAGCCAGACAGTCACAGAAAGATGCCATCGAGTTATGGCGCAAAGAAGCTCATAAAAGAACCGAAAAAGAAATCAGAAAGTCAGAATTAAGTAGAGAATCCTTAGAACGAGCACAAGAAAAAGAACTAATCGAGATAGGTGAACAAGTTAAAGCCGAACAGTCAGACAGACAGAGGCATGCTCTTATTAGGGGTATGTATCCTCTCCTTGCCGAGGGCTTGCCAAAAGCGACCCCAGAGGCATCCAGTAATTTCCCGCCACCATTAGTTCCGACCAAGCTACGTCACAAACAGACCGCAGCTGATATTTTTATTTCGTCCTATTTGGACGACACAGTCCCAGAATATGCAAATCCTGTCCCCGCTCCACCAGTCCCTGTAAATCAGGCACTTCCTGCTTCTCCAGACACCGGGGTACCCCTTGCAGTACCTGCTACGGTCCCCCAGGTCCAGCCCGCCATACCAGTTCAGCCCGCATTTCAATTTCCTGCCACACTAGTACGAAGAGGATCAGTCGACGACTCTAGTTTAGGGGCCGCAGGGGGAGGTACTCCTCAAACCCCGCCGCCACACAAGCGTTTAACGAGAGCCGAATTACATATGCAAGCGTCACAGCGTACGCCCAGACATCAGTCTGTAGCAGAAATAAGAAAAGCCCTTAATGAATGCGGCTATGATCCAGTCCCAGGCGAGGATAATATGGTTTTATATTCATTACGTGTAAGAAGGGTGACCGAGTATCTAGTCACCCTACCGAATATGAAAGAAGATCTAGACAGAATATATCGTTTCATCCGTACAGGGGATGATCCAGAAAGCATTGGCGAAGTCATGTCTCAAAGAAAAGCTGAAGTCCAGCTCATGCTATTAAAGTTTCTGATTAATTGTCTAATACGAGAACAAGATTATCCGACCAAAGATCAAGCCGAAATGAGAACCCTGACAAAGTGGAGTGATAATATAGCCGAGGGTAAGCACAGAACCATCAGTGCTATGGAAAGTATGTACAAGAAAATCCGTAAAGAAATAATAAAGTTACACGAACAGCGTAAAGCAGCACAAGTAAGCGAGAAAGAAAGTAACTCTGATCCTGAAGAGTTAGACGACGAGAATCCCGCCAGAATAGCGTATGTAGGAAAATCTAGATTTCCAGATCGCCATTTACGCCTAGAACACAAGTCAACTTTCCATCATCCAGCACCAGAACAAGGTTCTCTAGAACAAGTGTTTCAAGCTACCGATCACATTCTGAAATCACGAATCGGTTATAGCGAGTTAAGTACCATGCATGAACAAGAACTAGTCCGATCAGCAGTCCGATGGATTACTGATTCTACCACTTTTCCAGACGAAATAGTGGCAGAAATGTTTCTGAAAATGCCCCCAGCCGAGCAACGACTGGCGGGTATGTATATGATCCAGCACCTCATTACATTGTATGAGGGTCAACACTCTGATCCAGGCCCGTTACATGATATCCTGAACGAGTTACTCCAGTA
Organism: Lissotriton helveticus; assembly: GCF_964261635.1. NCBI lineage: Eukaryota > Metazoa > Chordata > Amphibia > Caudata > Salamandridae > Lissotriton > Lissotriton helveticus. The sequence continues at coordinate 457,351,296 of NC_136058.1, read as the reverse complement.
TAGATGGAAAGGTTTAGGTACCGATTTAATTAGTGTCATTCTAGAACAGCGTCACAAATATAGAACGTTTTTGAATCCGCATTTTGTTCATGTCTCACCCCCAGAAAGTAAACCATTTTACATGGAGAGACAGAATCCGTTACGAGAAGTCCACCCAGTTAGAGGAACGGGTGGCGAACTAGAACGAGTGTTTGTTTACACTCCGATTACAAAGATGGAACTCCTAGAGATGAAGAAATTAATTCCCTGTCATGATAAAGATCCAGCAGGGTTCCATAGAGAATTAAAAGACATGCTCCGTATGGGAGAATACACGTATCCAGATATAATTAAAATGTTAAAGGTTCTGTTGCCCGCAGGGGTGTATGAAAAGCTCAAGGAAAAAGAATGGGAGGTGGGAGAGAAAAAGATCGATTGGGCAGTTCTAGAAGCCGAAGACAAGGCACGAGTACCAGGTACCGGTCTTGGAGCGAAATGTAAAGAATTACCAGAATTACTAATACAAGTTTTACCCAGGTTGTTGACAACTAGAAAAGAAGACTGGGATGCAATCTCAGCCTGTAAACAGAAACAAGACGAAGACATTAGTGATTTTTATTCTAGATTTGAGAAATGTTTTAGCATCAACAGTGGTCTCAAGACAAGTAGTGAGTCATACCCTCATCTTTTTGTTACTAAATTAGTCGAGAATTCAAGTCCACAAATTAAGAATCGAGTTTTGAAAGTCGAAAGTACCTGGCAAGCTAATACCCCGTCCCAGATGTTGCAGATGCTCCAATACCACCAGAACAGAATCAGAGAAGAGCAAGAACACGAGAGAAAACGTATGAAAGACACGAAAATGAAAGTACTAGTTGCACAATCTGTTCCTCAAGACAGTCAGAAGAGGGGTCCGAATCAAGCCAGTCATCCTGCAGCTCCCGTTAAAGGGAACTGCAATTATTGTAAACAGCCAGGTCATTTTATAAACGAGTGTGCAGTTCTGAAACACAACATAGCCACAGGTAAGACTAAAGAAAGACCACGTCCGCCTAGACAAGAACAAGTTTCACAGACTCCTCAGCCACAGAATGCACCACAGACAGTTACAGCACCGCAGCCTATCGCTGCAACACAGCACGTTACACAGCAGATGTACCAATATGCACAGTCTGAGTATCCAGAGTACCAGCAGTATTCATGAAACAGCCTAGAGAGGGAGGTAGGCTTGCCTCTCATCGAGATACCTGTAGATCAAGAAGGTCCCTATGTTCACAGTCAAGTATTAGGGAAAGACAGAAAGTTTTTGATTGATACAGGGGCAAGTAGGACCACCATCAGTCACGCCGAAGTTCCAGGGGCTCCGCTCTCAGGCTCAAGAAATGTTTCCCTTGGATTTTCAGGAAAACCCATTGTAAATGAGATATCAAAGCCAGTTACTCTAGAAGTAGGTCCATTGTCCCGTACTACTGATCTGTTACTTACTAAGTCATGTCCAGAAAATCTGTTAGGCATTAAAACACTGAAAGAATTAGGTGCAGTTATATGCTGTTCCCCAGAGGGAATACGATTGTTCCTACGTGACTTCAAGGGTCACTATGTATTACGAGATTTTGATCCCAGATTGTCTAATGTTCCGCAGCATCTATGGGCGCAAGGTCCAACTGATGTTGGTTACATGCAAATCACACCCCATCGTGTGACTCTCAAGTCAGGTGTAGTGTTACCATGAATCAGACAGTACAGATTGCCACCTGAGGCTGTAGCAGCCTTATCCAAAATTATTGACGAGCTCATCGCTCAAGGAGTAGTTGTAGAAACTGACTCCAATGTATGCAATTCTCCGATCATTCCAGTCATGAAACGTACAGATCCGAATGCACCCCCGGTATATCGATTAGTGATTGACCTACGAGAGCTTAATAAGTGTATTATTCCTCAGTACCCAGCGGTCCCAGACATCTCTTCCCTATTGACAGCCATTGATTCCGAAGCCACGTTCTTTACTGTAATCGACCTCAAGAACGCGTTTTTTCAGTGTCCCTATTCATCCAGACAGCCAGTTCCTTTTCGGATTCTGTTTAAATGGAAGGAGCTATATGTTCACACGAGCTCCTCAAGGTTTCACAGAAAGTCCTAGTATTTACAGTCAAGCACTTAAGAGACAACTAGACAACATTCACATGCCAACTGACACTGCCCTGCTCCAGTATGTCGATGACCTCCTGATCACAGCCCGTTCTGAACGTGCTTGCGAGCGAGCATCCCTTACAGTCTTGTATTTCCTAGCCGAGATGGGGCACAAGGTGTCCCCTTCTAAGCTTCAATTCTGTGTCCAGCAAGTGGTCTACTTAGGACACTTACTGTCCAAGAGGGGTAGGCAGTTGACACCAGACCGTATCCAGTTAATAGCGAGTCTTCCTCAGCCCAAGACCCAGAAGGAGGTACGTGCTTTTATCGGCCTCACATCTTATTGCAGACAATGGATTCCTCAGTATGCATTTCTAGCCAAGCCACTGATACAGTTAACGACACAGGAGGCAGCCGTATCGACTGTACTCCCTTGGACATCTGAACATACACTTAGCTTCAATGAGTTAAAGAAAGCCTTATGCCAAGCTCCAGTTCTAGCTACACCGAACTACAGTAAGCTTTTTACACTTTTCGTCACAGAACGTGAAGGTACAGCATTATCTGTTCTCACACAAGATCAAGCAGGACAATACAAGCCATGTGCTTATTTTTCGAGCACATTGGATCCTGTAGCCCAGGCTCTGCCTGCGTGCCTCAAGTCAGTTGCAGCCACAGCCCTAGCTATCAGACAAAGTGATTCCATAGTATTAGGACACTCCCTGACAGTACAAGTTCCACACTCCGTGGAAGTTCTTTTAAACCGAACACAGACTCAGCACTTGACAATTGCACGTTTAACAGGTTATGAATTGACACTGTTCCAGCCACACATAGAAATCAGACGCTGCAACGTTTTAAATCCTGCTACACTGTTACCATCAGTTACTTCGAATTCTGCCACACATGACTGCGTGGAAGTAGTTAACATTACGACCAAGCCAAGACAAGATCTGACAGATATTCCGTTACCAGACCCCGACCTGACACTTTATGTGGATGGTTCATGCATGAGAACAAGTACAGGAGAACTAGTCGCCGCGTATGCAGTGACTACTGATACTGAAGTTATTGAGACACACCGTATTGACACCCTGTCCGCTCAAGCAGCAGAGCTAGTTGCTCTGACACAAGCCTGCATACACGCCAAGAACTTGAAAGTTAATGTTTACACAGATTCACGCTACGCATTTGGAGTTGTACACGACTTCGGAGTGCTCTGGCAGGAGAGAGGTTTCATGACTTCTCATGGAACCAAGATTCAGCATGGTTTCCTTATTCAAGCTCTGTTAGATGCCATACATTTACCGACATCTATCGCTATCATGAAGTGCAAAGCACATACGAAAGTTACTGACATTATTTCTCAAGGTAACGATCTAGCAGATCGCACAGCCAAGCTTACAGCACAGACTCCAGACATTCCAGTTAACATTACACACACTCCAGATCCGACTACATGCATGACAGTTAAGGACCCTACACAAGATGTCATAGATATCCAGTTACATGCTACTCCCGAAGAAATCAAGAAATGGTCCGAACAAGGAGGGGTCCAGACAGATCAAGGATGGTTAACGAAGGGTAGAGCCACATGGTTTCTCCCCGACTCTATGGTTCAAGTCATTATCAATACCGCACATAGTCCAGCACATTTAGGAGAAAAAGCTATGTTAGACAGTATCCAGAATATTTGGTTCAACAAGCATTTACGAGCTGCCGCCAAGCAGAAAGTCCGTACCTGTATGATATGTTGTCAGTTTAATCCAGGTAAAAGTGTTCCGGTGGAACAAGGTGGATTCCAGCCCCCTGACCACCCTTTTGAAGTCCTCCAGATGGATTATATTCAGATGGAGCGATGTCGAGGTTTCAAGTATGTCCTTGTAGTTGTATGCGCTTTGTCCAGGTGGACAGAAGCATATCCAGTCCCAGATTACACCGCCGCGACCACTGCCAAGCAGCTGGTTCGTGAGTTCTTCCCCCGCTATGGACTCCCTAGAGTCGTATATTCTGACAACGGCCAGCCATTCTCATCTGAGTTGATGAAGCATGTTTCCCTTTTGTTAGGGTACCAGTGGAAGTTTCATTGTGTACGCCATCCTGAAGCAGCCGGTCTCGTAGAGAGACATAACCAGACTCTGAAAATTCGCATCGCCAAAGTATGTAAAGAGAAAGGTGTGGACTGGCTAGTAGCTCTGCCAGTCGCTTTGTTCTATATGCGCATGGTCGCACATTCCAGATCAGGTCTGTCCCCGTATGAGGTCGTATTCGGCCGCCCCCCTAACATGTGGGGTACTCCTAGACCCCGAAGTATTACCGATGTTTCAAGTAATATGCTGACAGATTACCTAGCTTCCTTGATGTCTGCCCTCAACTCTTGTCGTTCACAGGTTGCCGCCGCATTTCCAGACAACACCGAGGTGGCACCGCATGAAATCGTTCCAGGATCCATGGTCTTGGTTCGCAATTTTGACCGCTCAAGTCCGCTGGAGCCACGCTGGAAGGAGCCCCGACAGGTCCTCCTCGCCACCCGTACAGCCGTGAAGTTGGAGGGTCGCAAAGGCTGGGTGCACCTTTCGCACGTAAAAAAGTTTTATGGACTGAAACCCGTCTCAAAGAACATTTCCCAGGATTTGAAGGATTGCCAAAATATTGTTCTCAAGGACTGTCCCGCAAAAGACATTGCTACAAACCCTCCCCTGTTAGAGAAAACTCCGCAACAGGAGTATAAACTCAAACTCCGGTCTAGTAAAATAAGTCAGCCAGTTTGATTGTCTAAGTCCTCCCCTAGGTGAAACGGTTAGACTGTTTCTGACATGTATAAAATAGACCCCCATAGTGAGAGAGTTAGTCAAAACTCAATCCGATGCATCGTTTTTCTAAGTTTCATATTGTTTCTCAGCATTATGATTTCCTGCACCGGTTATGCATTTTACCTGTATCTTCCAGTTTCTCATGTAAATACGTCTTCTAATGTTACAGTAGAGCACACGTTTAGTGATCTGCCTCCTCATGAACTCTCTTACCGCCTCGCTATGCGAAATAATTCTTTCATCCGCATGTTACATTATTCACACCAGACCAGCAATGCCACTAATTGTTGGGTGTGTGGTCGACTCCCCCCTTTCCAGACACCGAAGGGAGTTCTGCCACTTTTTCCTTATCCTTTTTCACATAATGGTTCGTGTGGAGCATGGTCCACGTTAACGTCATCCTCAACAGATATGTCTTTTCTTAACAGTACATGTTTTCCAGACAAGCAAGGTCTTCCCCACAGAACCGGGTTAGATCTAGAAAATGAAGTGTACAATTTAGGTAACTATTCTTCGAATTTCATGGTCCTGAATGTTCAGTCTGATTCCACTCCAGACTTACCTGCTATTTCAGTACTACCAGTTAAAGGCAAATTATGTGTCCGAAATAATGGTTCCGTATATGTAGGACATAGCGATTGTACTACTATTGTCAAGTATAGTGACAGTGGGAAATCTATTTTCAAAGCTTCACGTCATTCTTATTTTATTTGTGGTCAAACTGCATATGTTCGTCTGCCCCTCGATTGGGAGGGAACCTGTTACATTGCCTTCCTACTGCCACCAGTTTTCCTAGCCCCACCTGATTATCATAGAAACACACATCTAGTACACATTAGACATAGAAGGGAGTCCCCCATTGTCGATTATACTGAAACTACCCTAGAACAGTATACAGATTTCAACAGAGGTTTCTTTTTCTTTATAGGACCTATCCAGAATAGTAAGCTAATCCGTAGGTTAACCAGAACCCTTGAAGCTGTAGTCAATGAGACTGCCTCTGCTCTAGGTAACTTAACTGAAGAGCAATCTGCTATGAGATTTGTCGTTTTACAGAATCGTCTCGTCCTTGACGTCATATTGGCCGATAGGGGCGGGGCCTGTAGAGTCATCGGATCTAGTTGCTGCATTTTCATTCCAAATAACGCGCCGTCTGTTTATTCAGCTATAACCAGACTCCATAAAATTGCCCATCTGTTACACCAAGATCCAGGCACCTGGACATGGTCCGGTTGGTTCTGGAATATAATTTCCGCCTGGGGATGGAAAGTCTTGTCTTTTCTAGGTATTGCAGTAGCGATCATATTCAGCTGCTGCCTCTGTATACAATGTGGCCCTGCGATTTGCGGCATTTGTGCTACATCATGTATTCCTAGTCCCAAGCCCCGTTCTAAATCCCGTTCCAGGATAATTCGAGACGAGCAAATGATACTGTATGAAATGATAGATGGTATCATGAATATTGATGTTTCCTGATGGAAACGTAGTGACAAGGAGGGAATGTGGAAAAGTAAATTTTGCCATGTTCTGTGTCCCTACGAGTCATCCATCATATGTTATCTGTGCATGATTAATATGCATATGTTATTCCCCATGTTTGATTACAGACGCAATTATAGTTGTGTCCACTTCTAGTATGTCAGTTTCCAGTTCTCGTGAATACTACGAATATCAGGCCTATGTAAAGTTACGTTGCCACGTTTCTCAGTGTGCACGTTATTCCATTGTAAAGTTCCCGTTTCTAGGCCTCAAAAGGGCCTGGACACCAGATTCAGCTCCTGTCTCCTGTCTCCTGAAGCCCTCGCTGAGGAGCGATACAGCCCCCACCTGTGTCCTCGACCCTTCACTTACTTCCTGCCTCGCAGTGCCCGGCTCAGCCTGGCTCTGCCTCTGAGTCTGCCAAGAGTATGTTATGATTCCAGATTATCAGTTCAGTCCTCCTTCTCTGCATTCCTAAAGCTACTGAATCGCATCGATAGTTTCCGTCATTGTCTAGCCTTTACGTCTCCATGTAAGAGAAATACTGCATTTAATGGTCATTTAATATTCTTCATCACGCACTACATGTAGAATAATGCATGGTCCAGTCTTAGTGTCTGTTAGCCTTTCCCCTCCTGACTTCTAGTTTATATCAACATGTTCTCTAAACATCAGATACTAGATACTGTTTAGGTACATGTCGCCCTGACTCTCCAGACTTCAGTCTCTGCTCCTAGCACAGAGTTCATAGCCCCCAGCTTCTCCTAGTGATACGTCATTGCCAGTTTGCGCGCACCATTAGGTCAGAGGTCCCGGCTCCTCAGGTAGCCCCCTCCATGTTTCCGCCCCATTCATGACATATTCTGTTACGTTTGCATCACATGTCTATGTATACGCCTCTGTTACACCTCTTTTCACCCTTATCTTTCGCGACTACTACGCGTCACACCCTTTGCTCCACCCACTGCTACGCCTATTGCAATGTAATGCTATGTGTTTGCGTTATGTATATATGCTCATATACTGTTATTAAAAGATTATTCCTTAGCGCGCTCATCCCAGATCCAGCCCCAGCAGCTGCTGGGCCCTGCCATTCTATTCCTATGCAGGTTGTCCGGTTCCTGTCCTTTATGCTGTAATAAACCTGCAAAACTCCTACTACCTCGAATCTTGACTCTTATTTATTGAGCTATCTGTTATTCATTTATTCATTCAAAAATAGATCCGGTATTATTTATTTATATACCACAGGAAACATGAGGAAAGGAGATTTATGCTTGTTTACACGCAGGCAATATAATTTGGAATAACATTTTGGATCAAAGTACCTTAATCCTATGTCTTAACTGGATGTTGATTTCTCTACCTCGCCTGTTGATGTTTTATTGCCTGTTTTTCCTCAATGTTATGCACTGATTTTTCAGTTTTTTCTTGTTTTCATTAATTTTGTCGTGCCCTGTATATAATTGCAAAATATCTTAATAAAAATATTAAATAAAAAAAAAAAAGAAAAAACCATAGGTTATAGACCATATATAGTTAGGAATTAGCATTTAAAAAACCTTATTTTACTCACACAAAACCATTGAAATTCCATATATAGTTAGTTGCACTAACTATAGATCGCGCACCCGCAATCCACTGCTGATGATGTCACATATTACATCATTCATGACATGGTCAGTGACATCACTGATGACATCACTGATGACATCTCAAATGACATCACTGATGACATCACTGATGACATCATCCAGTGACTGTGTGTTTCTGTAAAGTTTAAATGTGTTTTACATATTGAAGAATGAGTAGATGTATAAGTGTCTGGACGAAGGATTTAGTAGGTGCATGACTGAATGTATGAGTGAGTGATTAAATGTGTCTCACTGAGTGCATGGGTTAGTGACTAAACTGTCTTAATTTGTGCATCATTATGTCTGTTGTTCTGTAAACTGCTGCATGTGTTGATCAGTAGCTATATGATTAACTATATGGGTTATTGATTGATTGTCCAAGTATTTGTATGGGAGACTGAGTGTGTGTGTGGCTGGCTGGGAGGTGTGTGACTCTCTGCAGATCAATGTGTACTTGTATCAATGATTGTATAAGAAAGTAAGTATGTGTTAGTATATGTTTGAAAATGTAAGGTGCTCTATGTTTAACTGTATAGACAAGAAAATGGAAGTGTGATTGATTCTTTACAGGACTGACTAGGTGTGTGAGTAACTCCATGGATGAGTGGCAGAGTGTGAGTGTCTGTATAGGTGTATGAGTGCATATGATAGTGTTGTAAAGATGAGTGATTGTATGTATGAATGATTGTATGGGTGAATGAGTGAATGTGTGTGTAGACGTAGGAATCAGTGAGTGCGTATGTAGTAACTAGTATTGGTGTGTCAATGGTTTCAAAAATTATACTCTGTATTTAACACTGGGTGAAACAGAGGTTATATTAAAATGTGAGGAGATGCATTGTATTGTCACATGAATGATATCATCAGTGATGTGGTCATTGATGTCAAATGAGATGTCATCAGTGATGTCATCAGTGATGTCATTTGAGATGTCATCAGTGATGTCATCAGTGATGTCACTGACCATGTCATGAATGATGTAATATGTGACATCATCAGCAGTGGATTGCGGGTGCGCGATATATAGTTAGTGCAACTAACTATATATGGAATTTCAATGGTTTTGTGTGAGTAAAATAAGGTTTTTTAAATGCTAATTTCTAACTATATATGGTCTATAACCTATGGTTTTTTCAGTGAATTTTCAAGGTTTTGTAAATGCTAATTCCTAACTATATATGGTCTATAACCTATGGTTTTTTCAGTGAATTTCAATGGTTTTTTAATAGCAAATATCATAAGCTGTCGAATGTCAAGTACGTGGTAAGTGAAAACATTTTCGTGTTTATGCACACTGATCTGCTTTGAATGGTGCCTCCCCCCCCTCATTTCTATTAGGAGTACTCTCTCTTTGCAGATAGTGAAAGGTAGTTAACGCAGGCCTTTGCCCCCGTTGTAATACGTCGTGCCTGCTTCTCTCTCCATTTGATTGATTGTTATCCAAGCATTTACTGTTTTAGAATTGGTTCTCTTTGGTTCATTCTCTATTTACAAACAGACACAGAGTCGCAATACTCTGTTTAGTCTTTGCAGATAACGAAAAATCGTGTAAAAAAAAAGAAAAGGAATCGAGCAAAATCAGTAGGCCACTAATGGGATCTCTTTTTGACCTCGCTAAAATAGAAACATTAGGAACAACCCCTCATGACAAATACAAAACTAGTGAGATGAACTGAACTCCACACAATGATGGCTGCAAAACAGCTCGGCTCCGCCACCCACCCCGCCCAAAATAACGATAAAGAGCGGCGGCCATGATTGGTTGCGGAATGGCCACGACGGAGCTACGAAATGGTGGTGCTCTCATGCTAACCCCAGCTTCAGTCTGAAACATCCAGAAACACTGTACACTACCAATTCGATCAGTTCCGGTAGCGCCCCAATGTAACCCGGTAGAGAAGAACTAGCCCTCCCCTCTTTGACTGATGGTTCTTGTTGCCTGTCCCTTCTGTTGTCATTTAACAGAACTATTTAGCCTGCTGAAAGGGGTTGTGTTCCGACCGCTGGTTGGTGGAGACATTTTGACTATATTCTGGACCTGCGTTGTCGCGTAATGCGTCATATGACGCGCCGCGTTAGCGCATCCGGAAGTCATCCGGGGCGCGACGCGCAGCGCGTAACGTAAGCATAACAAGTCATGTGACTTGTTAATAAAACTTTTCATTGGTTCATTTTACTTTTCTTATTCTAATGATGAAAGGCTTGGTCATATGACCTAAAAATTACGCTTTTTATTACTTCCGAACATTATTTTTTCTTAAATATATGTTATAATGTTCCAGGCTAATGTACTTTCCCGGAAAATTTACAACTGTCCTGCAAGTAAAATATATTCTTTTTTCGAGAAAAAGAGCGTTTCTTCGTCCCATGACGGAGCCGTTGAGCAAAAGAGGGTCGACCTGCTGTCTTAGTCGCCGATACGCCTAAATATGAGATTCTTATCGATCACTTTATGTTGCAGGAGTAGAAAACACAACAGCCCTTGACCATTTATCTTTACTGCGTTCCTGCGTATTATACCTTTTACCCTTCATGTAATTGGTCTGCTTTATTTCACTTGCCTTTTAATGATTCTAAAACAGTGACTATTATTAAAAACTTTACCAATGTATATACTACTACCATGTTTTCTTTTAAAAACCTTTATTGTGATAATTTCATTATACAAATACGAGCCTATAACCACGTGGGCCGGCCACGGAGCAAACTGTAATCGTATATGATGAGTAGACATTTACACTGTAGAGGAACGTAACGGGCGGGCCATTAGGTTGCAAGAACTAAGGTGTCTAACAGTTGCGGAATCGGTGGACGTACATTTTATAATTAAAATACGACAGGGCCAGTTACAATAAAATTATCTAGATATACATTTGCGGGCAAGTACCATGGGTGACGTTAATTCGAACTTTCAATAGTACAGTAATCAATAACACATCAGAACTTAATATCAATAGGGATGTCGAAATATTCAATCAATTCTCGTCCCCGCCCGCCATATGCTTCAAAACTGCATACGTATCTCGTGATTTCAAGGTTCTGCAACCAGTACACAACAAGGAGTTACGAGTCCCATTTATTCCGGCGCCATTTTGGGCGAGGACGGGCAGGTCCAGGATATAGTCAAAATGTCTCTACCAACCATCGACTATGATGATGTTCATATGCTGTATTTATTAGAGTAACACTCATCTGTCCACATGAAATTAATTTGCCACAATCTAAACATGTCATTTTAATCTTTCCAAAGTTCTAAATATTTGGGACCATTTCCCTTGCCTCTGATGCTGTCAGTGCCACTTCTTTGATGAATGTACTGGCAGGTCGGGGGTTCTCCTCCAAATCTCTCTTTTATGCAGCACTATAATTAATTGGTGCCACCTCTCCATATGACGATGCATGGTATAGTTACCATAACTATATTTTTTTTCGGTTCCTCTGGAGAGTACATCGTGGCAGATGAAGCGTGTAACGTACCAGGCATTTACATTTTTTTGCATGTACAGGAAAGGAAAAAAAAAATCGAGCGTCCGAGTTCTAAAGTGTCCCAGGGCCATTTTAGTAGACCAGGCCCAAATCCAAAGAACAAGCCGCCATTTTGAGAGTCCTGTTGCAGCCGCCTGTCGCTGTAGCATCAAGAGCAGCCGAAACTCAGCTGAATGGCAACTGAAACGGTAAAGGGGCGCCCCACTACAGCAGACGAGCCTCCACCTAGGAAGGCCCGTTCACGCAGCCTCCCCCCCCCCCTTCGGGCACCCCACGCCGTTATTCGGAGCAGTATTGTAGGATGGCCACACCAGTGCGGCAACTTGCTAGACATCACCTCGGTGGTAACCGAATCTCAGCGCCTTTTGGTGTCTTCTCTTCAGAAAATATTGTTGCGCTGCCTTTGGCCCCATTCGCACATCGGTCCGCTACTGACGCCATCTCACAGGCTAATGGGGCACCCCACGCCGAGTTTCAGCATTGTAGGATGACCACACCAGTACAGCAACTTGCTAGACATCACCTCGGTGCCATCCGGATCTTCGCATCTCAACGCCTAGTGGTATCTTCCATACAGAAAATATTGTTGCGCTGCCTTTGGCCCCATTCGCACATCGGTCCGCTACTGACACCATCTCACAGGCCAACAGGGCGCCCCACGCCGACTTTTACCATTGTAGGATGGCCACACCAGTGCCACAACTTGCTAGACACCACCTCGGTGCCATCCGGATCTTGGCATCTCAGCGTCTTGTGGTGTCTTCTATTTAGAAAATATTGTTGCGCTGCCTTTGGCCCCATTCGCACATCGGTCTGCTACTGACGCCATCTCACAGGCCAACGGGCGCCCCACGCCGACTTTTACCATTGTAGGATGGCCACACCAGTGCCACAACTTGCTAGACACCACCTCGGTGCCATCCGGATCTTGGCATCTCAGCGCCTTGTGGTGTCTTCTATTCAGAAAACATTGTTGCGCTGCCTTTGGCCCCATTCGCACATCGGTCCGCTACTGACGCCATCTCACAGGCCAACGGGGCGCCCCACGCCGACTTTCAACATTGTAGGATGGCCACACCAGTGCACCTTACTAGACACCACCTCTGTGCCATCCGGATCTTGGCGCGTTGTGCTGCCTTCGGCCTATTCGCACATCGGTCCGCTACTGACGCGAACTCACAGGCCAACAGGGCGCCCCACGCCGACTTTCAGCATTGTAGGATGGCCACACCAGTGCTGCAACTTGCTGGACACCACCTCGGTGCCATCCGGATCTTGGCGCGTTGTGTTGCCTTCGGCCTATTCGCACATCGGTCCGCTACTGACGCCGCCTCACGTGCCAACGTATTTTCTCCGCATTTTATACCCTATGCCGCATAACAGGTCATGTGACTTGTTTATAAAACTTTTCATTGGTTCATTTTACTTTTGGTTTCCTAATGATGGAAGGCTTGATCATATGACCTAAAAACAACACTTTTCATTGGATGAAAACTTTTTTTTTTCCCCAAACGATGAAAGCCCCACCTTGTTTCTGGATGTTTCAGACTGAAGCTGGCGTCACCATGAAAGCACCACCATCTCGTGGCTCCGTCGTAGTCATTCCGCGAGCAATCATGGCAGCCGCTCCCCACCAGAAGCCTGCAGGAGTCGGGGGCCCCCAAAACTTTTGATGAATCCTCAAGGCGGAGGGGACGCTTTCGAGAATGGGGTCCAAGACCTAGCAGACAAGCGTCCGATTTCCAAGGTGTCCCAGGGCCATTTCAGTGGACCAGGCCCAAAAAGGAAACAGCCTGCCGCCATTTTGAGAATCCTGTGACAGCCGCCTATCGCTGCACCGCAAGAGTGGGCGCAACTCAGCTGAATTGCGGCTTTTGACACAGTGGACCAAAAGCGGACGGAATGGCAACTGAAACGGTAAAGGGGTGCCCCACTACAACAGACGAGACTCCACCTGGAGAGGCCCGTTCACGCCGCCTCCCCCGGGGCGCCCCACGCCGTTATTCGGAGCAGCATTGTAGGATACCAAAACCAGTGCGGCAACTTACTGGACATCACCTTGGTGCCATCGTTCTGCTGCCTTGGAACTATTCGCACAACAGTTTGCTACTGATGACCCACCCCCCGCGACGCCCCACGCCGGATTCCGAAATCAGTGAAATCTGGACGTTGTGCTGCGTTGGGACTATTCGCACAGCCGACCGCTACTTCGTTGTTTTTCCCTAAAAATGTTTATATGTTATTACTGTTTTTGTTTTCTTGTATATATTTATAAGTTATTAAAGTTTTATAATCTTACTACTTTGTTGGAGTGCTATATATTTTTAATGTGACACATAATTGTAAAAACTTTGATGTACAAAGAGTCATCCCTGGAATCTTCCGCTTCAGGCTCGGTCCCCTCCCCAATCACAATACAGGATGGTTTTCAGATAATAGGAACGCGTCTGCTGTGACGGATCTCATCGAGTGTGGGCCTTGATCTACTATAACTCCTTTGAAGAGGGGTGATTCTTTACAGCTGGGGCCATAAACTACATCTGCAGGGCTAGCTGATACACTAGGACCGGCCTGGACAATCGGACACAGAGGAAAAGGAGTGTCAGAGGGTGCGGTAGTGAATAGGGCGAAAGGGAGGTGTCGGGCGGGCACAGGGTGTGATTCTCAGGGAAGAGCAGCGCAGATGGGGGGTGGTTTATTACCCATGCATAAGACAGAGAGCGGGGGTGACCACTGCCTGGGGGAGATGCTTGCGAGGGTGGGGAGCCATGCTAAGGATCGACAGCGTGCAGAGAGTGGGTCTGGTCAAGGCATCTAAAATGACTGCCGTGCACGACAAAAGTGTGGCATTTGAAAAAAGGCAAGATGGCGCAGACAATGTTTTTCAACACTTCCTGATTTCCTTCGAATCGAACGTTAACAGACGTTGGGGCATATTACCAAAGTTAAGCGATATTTATCCCTAACGATACTTAGCAACGAATTTTTTAACGCTAAGCATCTTCAGAAATTATCGCAGATAAACCTTGCTATTATCAAGGTTTATCGCAAATACGATAAAAAACGACCGCAATGCATTAATATCGCTGAAAACTCAGCGATATTCATGCATTACCGAGCTAATGCTCTTAGCCATGTTATCCACCTCCCATTGGATAACATGGCTAAGAACTGCTCAGGGCAGGTGGTAGCTTTTGGAGATATTCGCGCTTATCGCGAATATTTCCAAAAATTGGTAATAGGAGATAGCGATGTTAGCGACTGTTTCCAGTCGCTAACATCTTGGCATGCCCACTTTGCATGTCATTAGTGATAAATATCACTCACATGCAAAGTGGGGCCCAAGATGGTCGCTATCTCCTACTAGCCGTCGCTAACTGGTGTTAGCAACAGCTAGGTAATACAGAGATAATTTTATCTCCGCGAAGCGGAGCGCTGTTACAGATATATATCTTGTTTTTGAACGTTAATTTCTCAAAATCCACTGAAGCACATATATTGAGACCTAGCAAAGGCACATCGAGCTACCAGTCCCTACAATTTTGCCAAGTTTCGTGCAAATCCATTCAGCCGTTCAATTATTATTATTATTATTTTTTTTGCCCCGCGGGGCCCTTTTAAAACCTCCACATCAAACCTAAGAGGTCAAGGAGGATCTACTATGCCCCCTTATGGTCATTTTCCCCTTCGCTTTGGCCTCCTCTTGTCTCTCGATCCTACAGAGAGACAAGATGGCGGCCACTACGGACTGTTTGCAATGTTTACAGACGCCGGAGAACCAATCAGCTTCGCAAACCTCCGTTACGCGAAGCGGAGCGCTGTTACAGATATATATCTTTTTTTGAACATTAATTTCTCAAAATCCACTGGAGCACATATATTGAGACCTAGCAAAGGCACATCGGGCTACCAGTCCCTAATATTTTACCAAGTTTCGTGCAAATCCATTCAGCCGTTCGATTATTATTATTATTTTTTTTTTTGCCCCGCGGGGCCCTTTTAAAACCTCCACATCAAACCTAGGGGGTCAGCGAGGATCTACTATGCCCCCTTATGGTCATTTGCCCCTTCGCTTTGGCCTCCTCTTGTCTCTCGATCCTACCGAGAGACAAGATGGCGGCCGCTACGGACTGTTTGGAATGTTCACAGACGCCGGAGAACCAATCAGCTTCGCTTCACAAAGCTCCGTACCGCGAAAAGTCCGCGAACCGGAGCGCTGCCCGGTCCGCTGTTACAGATATATATCTTTTTTTGAACGTTAATTTCTCAAAATCCACTGAAGCACATATATTGAGACCTAGCAAAGGCACATCGGGCTACCAGTCCCTACAATTTTGCCAAGTTTCGTGCAAATCCATTCAGCCGTTCGGGCTAAAAGTGAGGCCAACCGCCCTATGGAAAACTCAATGTTAAAAACATGTATTACGGTTGTTTCCAATGTTCCCTCTAATTATTTTCCTCTGTGTGCGGCAGAGTAATGTCTCTGTGCGCTGCAGCCAAGGCTATGTGCGCCAAGAACATGACCGCGCTTGTAGACCAGGGCTTTGAGTGGGATGGAAATACTCGGGGATCTTTCAAAGGGGCGTAACCATTGCAATTAAGGGTGTGGCTTCAAAGCAATTAAGCTAAAAATGAGTGCATCATATAGTGTGCCACCCTACTGATATTTTGCTGCTTCTGTCATTGCCTCCCCTCACTCACCCCTTGGATGCGATTGCATCAGAAAAGCCAGCGCGTGAGCAACGTTCTGAATGGGCTCCGATCTCACCCCAGAGAGGCCAAAGAGTGAATGTGGGGCTCCATTTGCTCCAGTTATCGAGCTCCTGGTAAAATAAGTGGGGGGATGCCGTCCACCCGCATGGTACCCCGACGAGAGCCCTGGCCAAGACAATTGGCTTTATCAATAGTTGTTTTTTGAATCAAGTTGTATATAATAATGAAAATGCTTCCGCTCTTGTGGTTGGGGTGGTGGCTTAATGCTTGAGCTGTCGATTTTGGAGATGGGTTTTTAGTCTCAGGTCAGCCTAAAATCCTGTGATTCTGGGCAAATCAATTAATTTCCCCATGCATACAAAAAATATATAATAATAAATCATGTAAAGAGCTGCAATACTTTTTCGGTTGAGTTCGCACTATATAAAAACTTGCTGCATTTCTTTTCTCCATGTTGTGTGGTGCAAACAAGACCCAAACCCCTTCATAAATATACTCCTAAGTATCTCTCAATACTTTTTCACTCGAGGGCTTACTAGCATAACAAATTATGTGCGAGACCAGCGAGCACAGCGCAAGTGATTTCTCCTTGCATGCATAATTTACCTAAACTTGAATAATATAACATTTTGAAAACTTTAGTGAATTTTGCACAATGTTGGATGAAAAAACTTCAGACATTTTGGCTGGTCTCAATAAAGTTTCACCCTGGACTACTTTTGTTACATAGTCACATTTTTGATAACTGCTGCATCGTCTTTCAAAATAATTACTAGAATTACTTACTGTAGCGTTACTGCTCCATGCAACTCCTCAACACAGCTGCGGTACCGGGGGCCCTCAGCCCCTCTCTCCCCGATGATAACAGGAATACTTTACAAATGCCCTCAATCAGCCCACAGCCTCTCTCTATTCAGAAAAGACACGCATTAAGTCCAAAAGCATGACGTGTGCTTTACATGTCATGCTTTTGGACTTGCTGCATTTCTTTTCTAAATAGACCCCGGCTGGGTGCTGATTGCGGGCCGTTGTGAAAGTTTGCTGTTAATTGCAGAACTGTCATGTGCTGCAATTAACAGGAATATTTTCACAATGGACCACAATCAGCACCCAGCTGCGCTCTATTTAGAAAAGAAATGCAGCAAGTCCAAAAGCATGACGTGTAAAGCACACGTCATGCTTTTGGAATTGATGTGTGTCTTTTCTGAATAGAGAGAGGCTGCGGGCTGATTGAGGGCATTTGTAAGGCCTCAGGCAACCAGTAAATTGCCGTTTTTCACCGCTCGCGTTGTGAAAGCGGGCTGCGGCCAGAACGTGTGCGCGCATCACAAGAGGCACTGCGCGCTCAGTGTCTTAAAGGTGGGCGGGCGCCCAGCCGCACGGGTTAGAGGGAACACTGGTTGTTTCCCGGCCGTGAAGTTTGACCCTCCGCTGCTCGCGGATCCTGAGCCTGCGTCACACTGGTGCAGGCGGTGAAAGGAAGGAAGAAGGTTTGGGCGTCTTTGCAGAATGAGGCCCGACCGCTCCATGATGACATCGCCAAAGCGGGGCAGGTCAGCGTCAGAGTGCACCTCTACCCACTTGGGAAGCTAATATGGTTCAATTGCAAGGACATGAAGGGCGCGCCCACTGGGGTGAATACACCACGAACTACAAGATCCAGAAGACCGTGCACACGGTCACGCCCAAAAGGGCTGGACTTTAATATTTAAAAGCGCTCTCTGCCCTTCTGTAACCACAAGCCACTGATGAAGGGACACCTTAGTTCCCGAAACGCGTTTGGCATTCAGACTTTTTCAGGCTGTTACGCTGCTCGTTTACCTGCTTGCAAGATGCCATTAAATATATTTGAAGCTACACAATTTCCTCCTGTGGTCACTTCGCTTGGGATATCTGCAACTGTGTGATGTATTACGGTCGTTTCCCGGCCGTGAAGTTTGACCCTCCGCTGCTCGCGGATCCTGAGCCTGCGTCACACTGGTGCAGGCGGTGAAAGGAAGGAAGAAGGTTTGGGCGTCTTTGCAGAATGAGGCCCGACCGCTCCATGATGACATCGCCAAAGCGGGGCAGGTCAGCGTCAGAGTGCACCTCTACCCACTTGGGAAGCTAATATGGTTCAATTGCAAGGACATGAAGGGCGCGCCCACTGGGGTGAATACACCACGAACTACAAGATCCAGAAGACCGTGCACACGGTCACGCCCAAAAGGGCTGGACTTTAATATTTAAAAGCGCTCTCTGCCCTTCTGTAACCACAAGCCACTGATGAAGGGACACCTTAGTTCCCGAAACGTGTTTGGCATTCAGACTTTTTCAGGCTGTTACGCTGCTCGTTTACCTGCTTGCAAGATGCCATTAAATATATTTGAAGCTACACAATTTCCTCCTGTGGTCACTTCGCTTGGGATATCTGCAACTGTGTGATATATATATATATATATATATATATATATACATATATATTAAATCACCTCCTGGAAATCCATATAGACAGAAACCAGAGTCGAAGCCCCAATGTTGTGCAGAAGGGTTTATTAGGCACAAGAAAATAACCCAACGCGTTTCGAAGTCTAGCGACTTCTTGTTCACGGGTCCAGGTTAGTTACAGAGCCATTCCATTTAAAGTGGTACAAACATTATTTGCGTGTGCATGTGACCAACCAACATAAACAAAGTACAAAGTTTAAGTGTTTTACACTTGTTGCTATGCCTGCAAGCCTTACACTTCAAACATGGAAAAAACCCTTGGATTTTATTCGTTTTTGTAGTTTCCTTGATTAAAGTGGAGGTTAGACAGTCTTTTAAAGATCTTGCCTTTTTGTAGGTTATGGCAGGTTTCTCATTGAGAACTTCCTTAATATCGCTATCTAATCTCAAGACATTCCAATACTTATTGAGACTGTGACGGACCTGCCATGACTGGTTATCATATGTAGTAATGAATCTTATCTGTTTCTCCTCTTTGTCTCGAGTTTTAGGGACCAGTAGATCACTCCTACTGAGTAAATCAACACGATCCTCTGCCTGTTTTATTATAGATCGGCTGTATCCCCTTTCCAAAAATCTTTTTATCATGCAGTCTTTTTCACGCATGTATCCCTCCAAAGTACTACAATTGCGTTTAGCTCTTATTAGCTCTCCTACGGGAATACTTCTAATCAAGTTAGGGGGATGACAACTGTGCGCGTGTAACAGACTGTTGCCTGCTGTTGATTTGCGAAACAGAGTACTACACAAAAGGTCATTCTTGACTTCTAATTTTACATCAAGGAACTCAAGTTCTTGTTGACTCATTGTGCTGGTAAACGTCAGGTTCAGAGAGTTATCATTCAGTATCATGACAAATTCTTTTGCCTCATCCAATGTGCCATTCCAGACACAAAAAATGTCATCAATATAGCGAGACCAGAGGACGACGTGGGTACTGTAGTGGGAGATGTTTTTCACCACTAGCTCCTCCCACCAGCCCAGGTACAGTCCTGCTAGGCTGGGGGCAAAGCAAGTACCCATCGCCGTCCCCCTGATCTGTTTGTACAATTGCTTATTGAAGATAAAGTAATTGTTTTGGAGACAGATCTGCATCATCTCCAAAAGCATATCTGTGTGCATGAAATGTGAAAGTGACCTGCCTCTTAAAAAGTGTTTGCTAGCATCTATCCCCAAGTCTTGTGGGATGCTTGTGTATAAACTGGACACATCGAGACCAATTAGCCAATATCCCTGCTTCCATTTCAAATTGTCAATAATGCGTAGGAAGTCAGAGGTGTCTCTAACATAAGAGGGCAGTGAGTGCACAAATGGTTGCAAAAAGTAGTCGATATAAATTGAAGTGTTTTCTAGCAGGCTCCCTATTGATGAAACAATAGGTCTGCCAGGGGGCACATTCACATCCTTATGTAATTTTGGTAACAGGTATAGAGCGGGAATTCTGGGATTTTTACAGAGAAGATATTGGTACTCATCATTTTCTAGGATACCTCTTGTCTTCCATTCCTGCAGCCTGTTAAAGTACTCTTGTTTGGAGTTATTGTATTCTAGCAGAGTAGCTTTGACATAGTTGTCCTCATCACCTAGTTGTTTCATCCCCTCTTGCAAATACATTTCTAATGGCCAAACCACAATGTTTCCCCCTTTGTCGCTATTTTTTATGGTTACATCTGACCACCCTTCCATTTCTTTGACAGCCAAAAATTGCTTTTTAGTTAGGTTCAGGTTCTGGTTAGGATTTTGCCTCTCTATTCTCCTGAGTTCCTGTACCATGCCTGCTTCAAAGCTGTCAATGAAATTGTTCACAATTTGTGGCACAAAAATTGATTTTGGCTTAAAACCACTGGAGCTACACATTTCAATGTTGATGTCAGAATCAATTACATTTAAAAAAGGGTTTTCATTGATGTCCTCACAATCTGCCAATTCATGGACCACTTGTAACAATTCAGCATCATTTGCTGATAATGCACTTGGTTTGTCCTTAATTATGTCTTTTTTAAGTTTAGGTTTAGTGGCATGCCACTTCCTTAATTTTAATTTACGAGTAAATTTAAACAGGTCTATGCGTGCATTTACAAAGTTAAATTTTGCAGTTGGACAGAAAGATAGTCCACGTGTGAGGACTTCAAATTGGTCATTTGAAATAGTATGTTTAGACAAATTTACCACTGTCATGCTGGTGTTCACTTCCGCGCCGTTTTTCCTCTTGTTCGGAATCCCACCGGGCTTGCGGATTTGTTTGATGCACTTTTTTCTCGCATTCTTGATGCGCCTTTGCCTCCTCTTCCACGATTTCTTCGTGGGGTGTTCATTTGGCGACCCCTTGCAATCATGGCATATTCGTTTAAAATTTGGTCGTTTCCCGAGGGTTGTTCCATTGTATCTGAAGTGTCACTTTCAGCTGAGCCACTAGTATTGCGCTCCCTTGGGGGTGTATTTTCAGCCCCATTTTCCTGTTGTTGGGCGGGTTTCTGAGCACCAGTTTGTGTCTTTTTCTTTTGAGCGCGCAATGCATCAAAACGTTTTGCAAAAGTTAAAATTTGGCCTTTCTTGTAATCCACCTCATCCCGGTGGAACTTGCTTTGTTTTTTGGCTTTTATTTCCTCTTCAACCTTGCTCAAACGTTTGTCCAGTTTTGCCATTTCAGTGGCAAATTCACTCTCAGTGTATTTCTCCTTTAACTTTAAGATTAAAGCCTCACTTTCAATATTAAGTTTTGCACTTTCTTTTTCGCCATCTTTAATCAGCATTCTTAGCATATTGCACGAACATGAGTGATTGTTCTCCATCCATTGTTTAACCAGTTCAGGGTCGGGTTTCTGAAACGTTGGGGTTATGAAAATTCTCAGTCCGCGTGGTATACGATTACATTCTAAATACTTGGTGAGCGCAGCCGCCTCCCACCACTTTGCTCGCGTTTTATATATATATATGTATATATATGTATATATATATGTATATATATATATATGTATATTACCTACTGGCGGTCGCCAGTAGGTATATATAGTTAGGATTTTTTCCCTATGGGATTTTTGAAAATTCTATATCTAATAACTTTGGCGTTTGTGGACGGAATTGGCTGAAATTTTCTGGAAAATGGAACATTTTGTTTCTGAGCAGCCCCTGGAAATTTGGGGGGGGGTTCGTCAAGGGGGGGCCGAGAAAAAAGGGGGGTCCCAAAACGTGTTTTTAACATTGAGTTTTCCATAGGGCGGTCTGTCGCACTTTTAGCCCGAACGGCTGAATGGATTTGCACGAAACTTGGCAAAATTGTAGAGACTGGTAGCCCGATGTGCCTTTTGTAGGTCTCAATATATGTGCTCCAGTGGATTTTGAGAAATTAACGTTTAAAAAAAGATATATATCTGTAAGCGCGCTCCAGGCAGCGCTCCGGTCCGCGGACCTTAAGCGTACCGGAACTTCGCGTAGCGAAGCTGATTGGTTATCCGGCGTCTGTAAACATTCCAAACAGTCCGGAGCGGCCGCCATCTTGTCTCTCGGTAGGATTGAGAGACAAAAGGAGGCCAAAACAAAGGTGGAAATAACCATAAGGGGGCATAGTAGATCCTCCCTGACCCCTTAGGTTTAATGTGGAGGCTTTAAAAGGGCCCCGCGGGGCAAAAAAATAAAAATAATTTTTTTTTGTTTTTTTGCGTGGGTAGCGCCCGGTCCGCGAACCAGGAAGCGTTCTGGGCAGCGTACTGCAATGAAAAATGAATGATAGACTTTTCAAATGCTGTATGTTAATTGATTGTTGGTTTTGTTGATTATTTTTATTTTATTTTTAATTTTTTAAGCATTTTTTATTGTGTTTCATAATTTATTAAACTTTCTAACATTTCATTGTCAGAAATTTCATAATTATCATGGAATATACATTGTAGTCTCTGAGGTTGTAAAATGTCCTCATTTGCAAGGAGGTTATCTACTGCTTGTACACATTGCAGTAGTTCTTGGTCCCAAGTTTCATCCATAAATTCAATCTCATTTGGATCAATGATTTCTGTGTTGGACTCTGGAAGGACAATTTCAAATGAAATTTTTTGTTCGCTTTCCATTTTCCCTGAAATTTGCATAAAAAAATATATATTAGTAGAGGTAGGGCACTGTTGGGATTAATTTTAGATAGGCAGTTTTTAACAGTGAATTTATCTTTGGGCAGTGTATAGTATCAGAGTGGAAGTAGGAATATAAAAAATTGTATCTAAATTTATAAGTACTACAGAGGGATAGTATATAACTAACAGAAAAAGTTTGCCATATTAACTTAAAGTGCACAATATACTTCAGTTTTAAAAATAACAGCTTACCTTTAAAAAGAAGTTGAAGTTATTAATGAAAATCCTATTGAAATGTACACAAGGAAGTAGTAGTCAAAATGGCTGTGTTTCCTTCTCTTCCTTTATATATATTCGGGTACATAACCAATCAAATGTCAGGTAAAAAAAGTAGAAAATGAAAGTAACATTTTAATTGGTTGTCAATTCCAACACTTCAGATGTGTTTTGTGAAGTAATTTACCTCACGGTATTTAGAGAGGTCTATAGGCTAAATGGCTAAATGGAATTCCAATGAAATTTGTGAAAATGGTAGGGATTGGTATGTAGTATGAGCTAATCTATATTTGGTGAAATTGTCTCAAGTGGCTTTTGTGTGAACTACTTTCCCACCTTTTTTGATGGTGCGCTTCCCAGGGAGCGACCCGGTACGCGAACCGTTGAGCGCCCCGGTTCGCGGACCTTAAGCGTTCCGGGAGTCCACCATTTTGTGTTTCGGTCGAATTAAGATACAAGATGGAGGGCAAATAATGTTCAGAATGGGTAGAAGGGGGCACGGTAGAGTTATCTTGACCCCCTAGGTTTTCTGAGGGTGGCTGAGGAGGCTTATATGTGCGAAAAAAAAACATTTTAAAAAACAAAATTCGCGAGGTTAGCTCCCGGTTCGCGTACCGGGTAGCGGCCCCGGTAGCGTATTTTGTTGAAAATTAGTGAAAAATGTTAGAGTTAAATAATAATTGTGAGTGATCAGATGTAGGGTAGCTCTGAGAAGAGCTTTTGGGTTTATGGTACATTTAGGTACTTATAAGTAGGTACCAATGCACATTCTTAAATTCAGAGTGAAAACTCTGTTGCCCTCATCTGAGAAGTGAACTCCATCTCCTCTGTAGATATCTTGCATGTAGTAACGCAAGTTATTGTTGTACAGGGAGCCCATTCCATGGTCTCTCATGTAAGCTGAAACAGATTTGTTTACATGCTTCCTCGACTTCTCAATTTGTGGACAAAATTGGTTTGACCACCTCCATTTCTGTCTTTGGCATATATTTGAATATACCAAGGCAGTCTGAGGAAAAAGTGCCATTAATTGCTCAAAGGTGTCCTTTAAAAGCATTTCCAGACCTACACCAGTCAAAGTGCCCAAGTCATTACCTCCACAGTGCACAATTAACAGGTCAGGTTTGGGCAAATGCATAAAGGTTTTCACCAATGGTATCAATTGGTGACATTTTAATCCTCTGTGGCCAAACCACTTAATTTCCACATCTTGTAAATTGAGGTTAGGTAAATTCCTGCTTTCAACGTACCTTTGAGCCCAGTGAATATAACTATGACCAACAATCCAGACAGAAAACATGGTGAGAGAAGGTTCTCCTGCAGTCAGATGAAGTGTGGCAATGAAATGGCAGTTGAAAAAATGAGAGTTTGAAATGAAAAAAACTGTGGAGTTTCTGTGTTCATGAAGCAGTAACAGTGATTGGTGGATTTTGATTGCTGAAAACAAAAAGTTAGGGTGCACGGATGTGTTCTTTGAAAGATGTATTTTGAGTGGTCAATAAAAAATCATTAAATGAAAGAATGCACTGGATATGCAGGTGCACTGAGAGTTCAGAGTTCAATTGCAACATTGTTGTGTGAACTTGCAAACAACAGAGTTCTTCCAGGAGGTGGTTGCCATGCAGATAAAGCAGAAAGGGCAGAGGGGGGATGGGTTTTCATTTGAAAAAAGTGAGGGAAGACTTTTGATTGGGTGACATGAGAGATATGTGTGAAGAATTACAGCATTTCTGTGCTTTTCATAGCTGCAGACTCTGGAGTGCATACCTTTTGCTTTGCTGCAGACAAATTGGTGTGTTTCTGAGACTGTTTTCAAACTCAAAGTATTTGCTAAGGTGAGAAAATATTTCTTTACTTTAGATAGAGAATAGTGTGCTTTAAGGAGAAAATTATGATTTATGTGGCGCAAATTGCTTGTAAATATGCTCTCACATGTGTATGGAAAATTTTGATTTTGAATGTTTGTGTTACATAGCCATGTTAAAAGTGACCCAACCATGCTGGAAAGGCAATCAAAAAATGCTTTCATGTGTTTTATTGACATTTTAAGTCATTTTCCCATGTGCAGTGTTTAGAAATTATGATTTGAAAATCGTTTTTGGGGAAAAGGAATTGTTTTTAAAATCATGACAAGGAGATAATGGTGTATACTTCTTTATAAGGCTATTGACTGTCCCTGATGTTATTTTTCTCATTTTAGTGTAAGACCTTTCTCTGTGGCGCAAATTGCTTGTAAATATGCTCCCACATGTGCATGGAAAATTTAGAGTTTGAATGTTTGTGTTGCATAGCCATGTTAAAAGTGACCCTACCATGCAGGGAAGCCAATCAAAAAACGCATTTATGTGTCTTAAGGACATTTTAAGTCATTTTCCCATGTGCAGTTTTTAGAAATTATGATTTGAAAATCGTTTTTGGGGAAAAGGAATTGTTTTTAAAATCATGACAAGGACATAATGGTGTATGTTTCTTTATAAGGCAATTGACTGTCCCTGATGTTATTTTTCTCATTTTAGTGTAAGACCTTTCTCTGTGGCGCAAATTGCTTGTAAATATGCTTCCACGTGTGCATGGAAAATTTTGATTTTGAATGTTTGTGTTACATAGCCATGTTAAAAGTGACCCAACCATGCTCGAAAGGCAATCAAAAAACGCTTTCATGTGTTTTAATGACATTTTAAGTCATTTTCCCATGTGCAGTGTTTAGAAATTATGATTTGAAAATCGTTTTTGGGGAAAAGGAATTGTTTTTAAAATCATGACAAGGACATAATGGTGTATGCTTCTTTATAAGGCAATTGACTGTCCCTGATGTTATTTTTCTCATTTTAGTGTAAGACCTTTCTCTGTGGCGCAAATTGCTTGTAAATATGCTCCCACATGTGCATGGTAAATTTAGATTTTGAATGTTTGTGTTACATAGCCATGTTAAAAGTGACCCTACCATGCAGGAAAGCCAATCAAAAAACGCTTTTATGTGTCTTAAGGACAATTTAAGTAATTTTCCCATGTGTAGTGTTTTGAAGTTATGATTTGAAAATCGTTGTTGAGGTAAAGGAATGTTGTTAAAATTTATGTGCGCCATATGCCCCCAAATTTCTTTTTCAGGGGTGCAGCAGGGTGTTCTTGAGATACCCCTGCACGCTTGAAAAAAATCCTATTTTGTGATGAGCTAATTGCTAATCACAAATTGCAACCTTCATTCCTATGAGCCTCCTAGCCCATGGAAATGAATGGTTAATTTGCAATTAGCAATTTGCTCATTGCAAATTAGGAATAGTAAAGAATTGCTATTTATTCCTTAAAATTTGGTATTTAGGAAATGCAAAATAGTTTGATGGTACATATGGTGGTTCATCTGTAACAAGATAAGAAGCTTAGGGATACATTTATGATGACTAGCGCAATAAAGTGCACATTACTTACTTCATTGGTAGGCCTTTACATGTATTATCTCCTCTGTATTCTTCATCAAGCGTAACTTTAATCTGCAATCCTGAGTAGGCCTCACCTTAAACAAACCTCTGGATAGGACACACTTTATTGTCATCCTGGATTAATCATTTAAAATGGTAGGGACAGATTTATGATAGGTGTATGCCTCTTTTGTGCCACTGTGCGTCACTTTTATGATGCAGCGGTGGTGCAAAAGATTTGCTATGAGGCGACAACATTACAAATTGATGCATTTAGGCAGATATGTCATGGTGTAAAAAAAACGTACCACATAAAACCCAAGCAGCAGTGATGCAAAAGATGCACCATGCCGCAAGACAGGCCTCACTTGGGGCCATATGTATGAAGGTAATTAGCATTTGCAAAGATCAAAATTCTACGAATTTCGGCCTTTGTGAATGTTAATTAGACAAATGGTATGTATCAAACAAGTTTGATGCAAAATAAGGAGTAGCAAAATTTGCTATTCCTTATTTTGCAATTGCACTGAAGGATTTGCAAATTTTGTGACTACGTGAATGCAATGTATCAAACAAAAACTATGTAAAAAATGACATTAAGGATTTGGAAACTATTGTGGTAAATTGGTGGTAATTTGTGAATTCTTTTCAAAAAGCTTTTTTTCAAAAAAACAAAAGGTGCCATATGACGCCAACACATGCCCTTAGGGCATGTATGTGTGCCATATGCCCCCAAATTTCTTTTTCAGGGGTGCAGCAGGGTGTTCTTGAGACACCCCTGCACCCTTGGAAAAATTCCTAATTTGTGATGAGCAAATTGGTAATCGCAAATTAAACCTTCATTCCTATGAGCCTCCTAGCCCATGGAAATGAATGGGTAACTTGCAATTAGCAATTTGCTCATCGCAAATTAGGAGTGGTAAAGAATCGCTATTTATTCCTTAAAATTCGCTATTTAGGAAATGTAAAATATTTTGATGATACATATGGCAGTTCATCTCTAACAAGATAAGAAGCTTAGGGATACATTTATGATGACTGGCGCATCACCAGGGATGTGACAGTCATCCTGCGCCGCTGTTCCGCCACCCATGGTGTGCTGCATTTACAATGCGGCGCAGCATGGGGCAAAAATGGCACAGATGCGTGACGCATATGTGCCGTAAAGGTGGCGCATTGCTGGAGTTGTATTGCAAGTGCGATGCAGCTCCAGCAAGGCTCAGGGGTGCCGCATCTCCACAATGCTGCGTCAAGACCTATGCCAGCTTCAAGCAGGCGCAGGGTTTTGACGCAGCTTTCTCCTATCTGATTGTAAATGCGGCACACCATGGGTGGCAGAGCAGTGGTGCACGTTAACTGGTGCATGCCTGGGGATGTGCCATTTAATATAAATCTGCCCCTTTACATTTAAGTATGTGCAGGGGACACAGAGTCGGTGAGGCTTATCCAAGGTTAAGAAGAGATGAGTCCTGTTCAGTGAATAATTAGACATAGGCTTCACCTGCTCAGCATTGCTGGACATGGCTAAATAATAGCTGCTAAATGTTAATCTTGTTAAACAATTTTACTATTATAATCTCTGAGATTTGTCTCTTACTCTGCAACATCTCATTGTTGTTATCTTTCTTTAAAGATAAAGACAACCTCAACATGAGCGACAATCTGCAATCAGTTGATTTTGACCTCATCATTGAACTTGTAATTGAAACATCAGTGGATGTTGATCCTTTGGATGATTTAAATCCTGAGGATGAAGAAGAGCGTGATGAGGATGCAGATTTGTCCGAACTATATGATATAGGATGGGAAGCTGACCTGCTTGAGCCTTTGGAAATATAAACATTTATTTTTAAATTTTATAATTAATAAAAAGTAAAAAGGTAAACCGTTTAATTTAAAAATAAAGACACCTTCAAAAACAGGTTATGTGTAGTGTCTTCAATAAAATATTAAAATATGTTCATAAAATTAGATCAGATTCACATATAAAATAGCATAGGTAACATAAATATAAATGTCATTTCTTTTCTGGTATTTTTGTATTGTAAGATTGCCAATGACTAAAAAATCTTCAAATTAAAATGTCAAGTAGTGTGTTAAGTTTTTGATCACTGTTACTGATTTACTGTTTGGTAATAATGTTTGTTAACATTTTTTATTATATTTTTCCTCAGATTCAACTGCAGATCATTTCAAGATTTAACCATGCCTACAATACAAAGACAGATAAAGGCTGCAAAACGTCAAAGACAGCAGGTGAAAACAAAAACCCAGCAGTCCTCTAACAAAAAGATTTCTCAAGCCACGAAGAAAGCACCGGGTAAGAGCTCTAAATATTTCATAAGAAATATTTGTAATAAAAAAAATATTACTACAGAAAATGTTTCAGTCCATAACACGAGAAGGAAATCAAATGGAAAGAAAAGGACAATGAAAAATGTTACTGCTAGAGCAAGAGATAAATCTGTGCATGATAGTAGAAGGAAACAACAGTTTAGGGAGATTCGTAAACGAATGTTCCGCAACAGGATAATTGGCAATTTGTTAAAAAATATTAAGAAAGGTCAACAGAAACTAGTTTTTTATAAGAGAAAAAAAAAGTTGAGAAAGTTATTGATCAGGCATTTGAAATTAAACGTAAGTTATTTATTTTGATAATCAATAGAATTAGGAAGCTAAACAAGGCAATTTTTGATTTCAAAAGAAATAGTAGATGGAAGAGAATAGTTAATCGTAGTAATTTTTGTGAAGTTTTTTCTGGAGAATGGATGCATAGTTCAAGCTGTGAGGCATTTTTTAATGAGGAGAGTTATTTCCAGGATAATGATTTGGTGCATGCAGTTGACACCAGTGGTCGTGCTTATGAAGTGAAAGATGGTTGTCCAGTTGAAAAAGAAAAACTTGTGACAACAGAGGCAGAAGAGGTGTTAGGTAATGAGGTTTTAGGAAGACGTGCTAAGGGTCCTGTGTACACCTGGAAGTGTAGTAGTATTTGCAGTGTGCGACAGGATTCCATCAATTTGCTTTGTGATTTTGTACGGTCATTTAACAAAAAAAGTTTGAAGCAGAAAATGATGTTGTTGCAAGAATTAGATCCTTGCAGAGTAAGAGAAGTGACAGGTTTGCATGGTCATTCACTGGCTTGTCTTTCCAGGAGAGTATGCCAGAGTGTTTTTCATCATTTCAGGATGCTAGCAGTGCATCATAACAAAGTGAGGAAATTAGTTAGAATGTTGTATTATGCTAAGAGTCCAGCAATTATGCTGAAACAATTATGCGCTGCTCTTTTGCATGGTTCTGAAATAGATGTGAAGAATATGTGTGAAGAAATTGAGTTTTGTTACTTTGGAAGTAAAGAGGAGAATGTTGAAATTGAGCAAGAAGTAGAGGGTCATGTGGAAGATAGTGTACAGGTTTCCAGTACAGATAATTTCCAGAGGGAAATTGCGACGTTTGAGGTGAAATCAAGTGAGAGGCCTAATTTCACTTGTGTGTGTTGTCGACGCACTTATTATAAGAATCAGACTAAGTTAGTGGATTTATATGCAAAAAGTGAAAGGGAAAATAATAGTGAATGGAAGGATTTTGCAACATACTTGATGGTAGAAAATTGTTTTGATTTGGGATTGGATCAACGTGTGTGTACTTATTGTTGTAACAAATTAAAACAAAACCAGATGCCTGCTAGAGCAGTTCATAATAATCTGGAATTGGTTGAGATTCCTTCTGAATTGAAGGACTTAAATACTTATGAATCTATTTTGATTCAAAGTATCCATCCCTTTCAGGCTATTGTAAGAATGGAGCCAAAGACAGGGAAATTGCCTCCATCAGATTTACAGAGAGGATTAAAGGGAAGAGTTGTTTATTTGCCTCTAGATTTCAAGAAAAACATTAACACAATTGGAGTAGAAAAAGTGGAAGAGGAACCTCTGGTTATCTTAGTTAATTGGGTTCCGACAAAGAATAAGAAAATATGGCAAGATTTAGTAGATGTTAGGAAAGTTAAAAAGGCAACATTGTATTTGAAAAAAAATAATAAATACTATAAGAATGTATATGTTGCAGAAGAGGAAGTAAGTGAGGAAGAGGATAGCGATTTGTGTGCTGGTCAAATTGAGAAAGTAGAACCCTCTACTAGTGAAGAAATATATGAACATTATAGTGTTCATCCTTTGCATTCCAAGGAAGTCATGGGGAATGCTATTGAGTTGTTTCAAATGAAACAAGCCAAAGGGAGTCCCATTAGTGTTTGGGAGGAAAGTTTGGAAGCTCGGTGTTTCCCACAGCTTTTTCCAACAGGTCAGGGAGGAAGATATGATGAGCGACCTCATCAAATTCCTGCTTCTGAATACCGGACTTTGCGATTGTATGCAGGAGATGCTAGGTTTCGACAATGCATTCCTTATTTGTTTCATCTCCTGTTTGAAAGCGATCTGTCTGGACTGTCATATGCAGTGAACCACATCTTGAAAAGTGGTATACACATGCAAAACATCTCGGCAAGTGACTTTATGGATAAAGTCAATGTCCAAGATAGTATTTTGGATTCTCACCTGATTAATCTCATGGCGTGTCAGCGTGGTACTAATGAGTACTGGTACCGTCGTCATGGTGATTTAAAATGTATGCTGAGGAACTTAGGTACTCCCACATGGTTCCTCACTCTGAGCTGTGCCGAGTATGGCTGGGAAGACTTACTTGAATTTCTACGAGAGGCAAATGCTAACGTAGATAACATCGAATTCAAGACACCCGGAGAACTGTGCTCTTTGGATCCAGTCAATGTATGTAGGTACTTCAATCATAGATTTGAAGCTATGATGTCTTACATCATGAATAAGAAGAATCCACCTCTTGGAGAGGTGTTGGATTTCTTCTGGAGAAAGGAGTACCAAGCAAGAGGTGCTCCTCATATACATATGTTGCTGTGGATCAAGGATGCACCTAAATTTGGAACGGATCCAGAAGACTCAGTGATGAGTTTCATCCAACAGTATTCTACGTGTGCTGTTCCAAACGCAAAGGAGAAGAAAAGCCTAAGAGAAAAAGTTCTGCGTTTCCAAAGCCATCGATGTGGAAAGTACTGCCGTCGTAAATTCCGAAACAAAGACAAGTTCTACACTAAATGTCGTTTCGGCTTTCCACGACCGGTGATTTCTAAAGGAAGAGTAAACAGTTTGATGTCTTCGTTGCGACACAATGTCATGAAGAAATCACCTAAAAACACTTACAATTTGAAGAGGAACGAAGAGTCCAAGTACATCAACGACTACAACCCGGTGATTTTGTCCATGTGGAATGCTAACATGGATATACAGTTTGTGGCTGATAACTGTATGGCTGTGGCGCGGTATGTGACGTCTTACATCACCAAAAAAGAGAAGACAGAATTGAAGGATATGTGGGAGGACATTTCCCATGAAAAGAGCCTCAGCAAGAAGTTGTACAGTTTCAGTCTGAAGATGTTGTCGCATCGAGAAATCGGAGCGTACGAATGTTCTGACCGGTTGTCTTCAGCAAGTCTCTATGCCAAGTCCAGGAATATCGTTTGGGCGAGTCTTGGTCTTGCTGCAACGCGTAATCGAGTTCTCAAACCTGTGCGGGAAATTGAGTATTTGGCGGAAAAGGAGCCAAACAGTACCGACATTTTGAAGACAAACATGTTGGATACATATTATCCAAATCGAAGCAGTCACCTCGAGAATGTTTGTCTGTATGAGGTTCTGCAAAATTACATATTCAAGAGGAACATCAAAGAAGATACTGAGAAAGGAGTGTATGCTGTAATAGGAAGTGAGGGATGTCTGGTCAAGCAAAGAAAATGCCACTTGGTAAACCATCGAAAATTGAGTGGCGAATCTCCTGAAAAAAAGGAGTTTTTCTATTTAGCACTTTTGCAACTTTTCAAGCCTTGGCGTGCAGAAGAGGAACTGCTTGGAGATTTTCTCTGTTACGAAGACTCTTTCAATGTCGCCAAGGAGACCATAGAATGTCCTGCTTTTCCCAAATATGTAGAAATGTTGAATGCGGAAATTGAGCAGGAAGCAACGATTGCAGCCGAGATTGCCAGAGACAGTTCTCAGGACAGTCAGAGTTCTGCTTCATTGAGTCAGGATCCACTAGGAGGACCTGTTATCGAAAATGAAGCTGCCACTGCTATGAATGAAGTGGAAAGAGCCATGGCACATGCTCAAGAGGATGCGGTTAACTTAGAAGAGTTGGAAAGGCAACTCAACGTTGAGCAGAGGAAAATATATGACGAAGTTACCATGCAAATTGATCATGGATTAAGTCATGATAAGAAAGAGTGCTCATGTACGTCGTTGAAGCCTGTCCGACTGTACGTGAGTGGAGAAGCGGGAACTGGAAAAAGTTTCCTCATTAAAGCAATTTCATGCTATTTGCAGGAAAGGACAGAGTCATCGCTGTCTTGTGTTGTCACTGCTCCAACTGGACTGGCAGCACATAATATTAAAGGGATTACTTTACATCGTTTACTGATGCTGCCAGTGGAGCATGACAACAAATTAGAATATCATAAGCTATCTGGAGATGCTTGTTTTGAAGTTTCAAGAATCTTGAGGAAAATGAAACTTCTTATCATTGACGAAGTAAGCATGGTTTCCAATGTCATGCTTGCCTTTGTGCATTTGAGGATGCAAGAAGTTCTCAAAACAGAGTATGATGTGTTATTTGGTGGCAAACACATCATTGTTTTCGGAGATCTTTTGCAGCTGACACCAGTGAAAGGGCAACCTGTGTTCAAAATGCTCACGCATGAAGATACCAGGAAGTGCCTAGGCAGCATTGGCAACGTCAATATATGGTTAAACTTCAATTATGCTGAACTGCATGAAAATATGCGTCAGGCGAAGGATGAAGTTTACAAGACTATTCTACAAGATGTTAGAATTGGAAAAGTGACCGAGCATGGGAAAGAAGCTTTACATGCACGATTACTGTCAAATTTATATCCAGAACAAGATGTTGTGCCTGAGAATATTTTTCAGAAAATTACTGAGAAGAAATCTGGAATATGTTTGATGCCAACTCTTGCAGAATGTGCCAAATTTAACAACAAAATGTTGCATTTAGAAAAGCAAGAGATTGTGAAACTGGAAGCTATTGATAGAGTAGAGCATATGGGATCAACAATTATTTTGTCTGAGAATCTGAAAACAAAATTGGATTCATTAGAGAAGAGTATATCTAAAACTGCAGGTTTTGAAAAGACTCTGAATATGTGCTTGAACTGCCGTATAATTTTAAGAAGGAATTTACATGTTGAAAGAGGTCTGGTAAATGGATCAATGGGTAATGTTGTTGATTTTGTGAAATACAGAAATAGAGATGGAATTGAATTTTTAAAAATTAAATTTGATGGCATTGAGGAAGTACAGCTAATTGCTCGCTGTTCTGCTAGATTTTTGCTTGTAAAAGACTTATATGTTCGCCGTAAGCAGTTTCCTGTTTGCTTGGCATATGCGGTGACAATACATAAATCGCAAGGTTTAAGTGTAGACAGTGCATTGGTGAATATTGGCAGTTCTGTGTTCAAGGAGGGTATGGCATATGTGGCATTGTCACGAGTTAGAACTTTATCGGGATTGTACTTGATTGAGTGTGATGTCACAAACATTTGTGCAGATCTAGATTGTGTTAAGGAATACAATAGGTTAAGAAGAGAGTATGCGCCACATTTGCCTCAGTTTCCTTTGTTTGAGAAACGTCTGGTAGGCCGGAAACGAAGAAATGAGAACAATACTGGGGAGGTTATAGCAAAAAGACAAAAAGTGAATGAACCTAAAATTACAAGCAGAAACAAAAAGGATTCTGTTGAAGATGTTGTTGGTTTTCAGTTTGAAAACAGTTCTGGTGTCAACTGCTATGCTAATGTAGTAATTAATGTTTTGTTTTCTCTAAAAAATGTAAAAGAAGAGATTGTGGTCAATTCTGATCAAAGATTTTGCGGTTTGTTAAATTCTGTGTTAGAGAAATGTACCACTGATAGAAGAAACATAGAAAGTGTGTCTGAAATTCGAAATCTGTTAGACAGATGTTCAGGCCAAACACAATTCTCTCAAAATATTCAGCAAGATTGTCAGGAGTTTTTAATGTATATGCTTGATGTATTACATGCTGAAGGTGTAGATGTAGATCAGCTGTTTGGGCTTTCTTATCAATGGCAGCATGACTGCGAGAACTGTATGATATCAAGTACTACTAGTGTAGACTCAGAAAGATTTATATATTTAACTTTGCCAGACAGTAAATCAGTCTCCTTTAATAAGCTAGTAAAAGCTGCTAATCACAACATGGAGTGTAGCCAATGTAAATCTGAAATGATGTCCACATTATTTATACGAACATATGGCCAGTATGTCATTTTAATGTTCCAACGATGTAGGCCTGATGGAACAAAATTGACAACTTTAATAAAAAAATTTGTAGCTTCGCAGTTGTCAATATCAGGAAGGACTTTTGTAACTACAGCAATTATATATCATGACGGCCCTTCAATATCATCAGGACATTACACAGCTTATTTAAAGTCTAGAAATGGCTGGTCATTCTGCAATGATTCTGTTTTAATTTTCAAAAAAAAATTGCCGTATGACCTTAAAAACTCTTACCTGGTGTTTTTAAAACCAAAATTTTAGGGAAATAATCTCGGGATGTGCTCTGTGGAATTTCAAGAAGTTCTAATGGCTCCTACACAATTTGGCCTTGAGGATAAGTGTAGTTCAGAGACATAACTTCTAATCATAGGACTGGACATCATGGAGATATATGTGCACTTTGAATGAGTTCAGAAAAACTGTTTCTTTTTATAAGCTAATTGAAGCAGCCAATCAAAACATGGAGTAGAGGGAATGTAAGTCTGCAATGCTCTCTACTGTTTTACATTGCTTTGTGATTAAAAGTGATGTAGAGAATTAAATAATTGTTGTAGTCATAGAGGTAGTGTAAGTCTGCTTCATATTAAGCAGTATCAGTGTCATAGGAAATGTAGAACATGACTGAGCAAGAAGGGGAAGATATTACTATTCCAGGATTGTGAAAATGATCTTCAACATTTTAATTCTGAAAGTTGCGGAAATGCCAAATGATGGGATTGGCTAACAAGAAATCCAAGAGTTATACATGGCCCTGAGAAGATTTGGCCTTGTGGAATCTTGTGGTAGAGAGCAAGAAGTCATTTATTGTATGTAACATGTTTTTAAAAACGATGGAGATTTTCTTTCAGAAAGTGGCGGGCTGAAAGTAATAACAGCACAAAAGAGTGTAAGCTATTCATAGGACATCCTTGGTCGTCATGGAAAGTAAGTTAACTTTAAGGAGTTCTGATTTTTGATTTCTGATGTTGTATGGGTTTTTTAAACACAATCATTTTGATTGTGTTTTTTTTTCCCCGCTGTTACATGATGAATACCTTCAAGTCACTGTTTTTAGTGAATTTTGATACATTCTGAGAACAGCAAAAATAAACCATTTAACATGTATAATTAATTCTGTACTGTTTGCATTTATGATGTATATGTAGAACTGTGTAGGAGGCATGGAGAAGGTGAGGCTTCTGTAAGTGTCAAAGTTGTTGCATGCAGTGCTGCACTTCTGCGTATTCTTTCATATGCTAGACTACATCTGCACAATGAGATACCTAAGCAAAGGAAACACAAGTGATGTGATTGTGAAATGAGCAAAATAAATTGCATGTATTTCAATTACATCACCTGTGTTTCCTATCATTACGAATCACATTGTGCAGATCAAGTTTAGGTCTGTCCAGGGAAACATAGGAGGTTTGGACTTTGTTGAAGATTGCAGTGGACATGACTCACTTCATTGGTAGACCTTCACATGTATTATGTCCTCTATTCTCTTCAACAACTCGAAATTTCATCTGCAACCCTGAGTAGGCCTCACCTGAAACAAAACTCTGGATAGTAGACATCTTATTGGCATCCTGAAGCAATTATTTTAAATGTTAGTGTCTTGCGACACTTTTCTGAGACAACAGCAATGCAAAAGATGCACCATGTTTTAAGATAGGCCTCACTTCATCTGCATCAAGATACTGTTAGTTTAAAATGTATATCTTTAGGACTGTGTAGCTTCTGTAAGTGTCAAAGTTATTGAAAAACTGTTTGTCCTTCAATCTTTGCCCTTGTCTTTTGTAATTTTTTAATACATGTTTTTATATTTTTCAAATGTTTGTTCTCTCTTTCACAGATTGAAAGTATAAAAATAAAAAATGAGGAATTTAACGACAATTATAAGGTAAGTATTTTGTACTCTTTTCGTTACATTTCTATCACATTGAACTACTATTAGTTCCACTGCTTCATTTCTTTAATCCTCAGTTTCCTGCCTTTGCTACTTCCCTCATTCCTTTCTCTATTACCTACTTACTCAACTCCTTCCACTCTTTTTCTCAGTCCCTCTCTTCTCATAGTTCCTCACTCTTGTTCACTCACTCCGTCTCTATTACTCTTAGTGTCTTTGACTGATCACTGTATCACTATTTGTTCATAATGCTTTCTCTGTGTAGTTGAAGCACACTAAGGGGCATATTATGAATGCAGCCAATAAAATTATTGCTCTTTTTATTGGCAGAAAACTGGTGCAAAAGCGGCTTTAGCGGCAGTTTTCTGCCGCAAAAGCAGCTTTAGCGACACATTTCTGCCGATAAAAGCTGCAAAACTTTTATTGCCTATGTTGATAATATGCCCCTATGTTATTTACATTAGGGCTATATTGTCCAGTATAACAATCAAAATTGCTCTCCAAAGACACCAGGCAAAGCAGACGCTCCCTCAAACAGATCACCAAGCGCAATTTACCCTACTTACAATCTAGCCTGTTCTCTGTCGAGACTTTAGCAATCTTTAGAGCACAAGATAAGATCTTTTCACATGGAAGAGCCAGACGTATTGCAATTCTACTTAAGAAACAAGCATTGGCATAGACAATAGGTCTCGCCTTTGGGACCTTATACGTGTTTAGCCATGCAACAGTTGATGTTGCTGCACCAAGGATATTATGCTGCATAACTAAATACTTAGAAGGTCCCAAAGTCGATACCTATTGGCTATGCCAATGCTTGTTTTTCTTTCACTTCGTTATCTATTTTGTTTTTCACAATTATACCCTCTTCTGTCTGTTCTTTGGTAAATAGATCTATTAAACAGTATCTCTTCTTTACTCCCTATAGCTGTCTTTCTTGAAACATCACTCTCTGTTTACTTTCCTTATACTTACACTTTTTTTTTTTTTTTTAATTTTTTTTTTGGTTAGCTCCCGGTCCCCGTACCGGGAAGCTAACCCGGGAGCGAACCAAAAGAAAGAGAGCTTGCCAGAGTGCTAAACATTGTAGCAATTTTTTTGGAAAGGGAAGGTAGTTCTGAAAAGAACTTTTTTTTTTATATTTTTGTTGTTTTATATTTTTTTTGTATTTTTTGAACATTTTTTGGTTTTTTTGTATTTTTTGAACGATTTTATATTTTTTTGGGTTTTTTTGGGGGGGGGAAACAACAAAAAACAGGCGTTGAAAAGGGCTCAACAGGAGCAAAAAAAAATTACTGGGGGCGGTTAGGGCAATCATGGTGTTCATACGCCAGGTTCAGTGCATTGATGCTCATGTTGCCACAAGCTAATAATGCACGACAGCGCATACATAAGTGTATCATGTTCCCAAAATTAGGTTGGATATTTGGCACAGTTTCCCGTGCCTCCTCTGGTGATAAAGAAACCGATGTTGTTGGTCTCGCCACAGGAGTTGGTCGAGGATTGTCCATCATATCCCTTAATTCCGCCCGGCTGTAATTTAGGGGATGTTTCCTCATCATGTGCCTATGCATGGTATGATTACCGTAGCTGTATTTTTTGTCCGTCCCTCTGGACAATTGTTCCTTGCATATGAGGCATGTTGCGTACCTGGCATTGACCTTTTTTTGGCCACGAGGGATGGAAAAAAACTGCCAGATGAAACTGGGTTTCTTTCTTGAAACCCGGGGCAACTCTTCCAGGAATTGTGGTTGTTCTCCCTCCTCATCCATCTCTTCATCTTCCTCCTCAGTGTTGGTAACCACCTGGGGAGGTGGTCCTCTCTTCCCATGAGGAGGTGGAGGTGGTGGTGGGGGTGCACCAGCTGAAGCAATCAGTGAAGCCATTTTCATACAATCAAAATAGGTCTTCCAAGAAGCAAAATAGGTCTTCCTCTCACAATAATGAAAGTCAGAGTGAGGAAAGAAGGAGTGGTTTTCATCATTTGGAAAAAACAATACTTCTTAACCAATGAAAAGTGTTATTTTTAGGTCACATGACCTAGCCTTCCATAATTATGAAACTAAAAGTGAAATGAACCAATGAAAAGTTTTATTAACAAGTCACATGACCTCTCACGCTCATGTTACGCGCTGCGGAACGCTCCCCGGTTAGCTTCCGGTTCGCTGCGCTTCGCGCCTCGGTCCGCGCCCCGGGACACTTCCGGGTGCGCTAACGCGATACGTCACAAGACGCATTTCGCGGCAACGCGATACGTCGCGCTTTCGCGCCGCGGATCGCTTCCGGGGAGTTGCGTTTCGCGCCTCGGTCCGCGCCCCGGGGCACTTCCGGGTGCGCTAACGCAGTACGTCATAAGACGCATTACGCGGCAACGCGATACCGTCACTATGTTGATTTGTTACCGGTTCGCGGACCGGATCGCGGAATCAAATTGAGCTAACGGGAAGCTTCCCGGTTAGCGGACCGGGAGCGAAACAAAAAAAATATTTAAAAAAATGTATTAATAAACATATAAAATATATTTTTGGATTTAAAGAAGAATACATTTTACAGCTGTAGATATTAGCTTTTAAAAAACCAATGAAATTCACTGAAAAAACCATAGGTTATAGACCATATATAGTTAGGAATTAGCATTTACAAAACCTTGAAAATTCACTGAAAAAACCATAGGTTATAGACCATATATAGTTAGGAATTAGCATTTAAAAAACCTTATTTTACTCACACAAAACCATTGAAATTCCATATATAGTTAGTTGTACTAACTATATATCGCGCACCCGCAATCCACTGCTGATGATGTCACATATTACATCATTCATGACATGGTCAGTGACATCACTGATGACATCACTGATGACATCTCAAATGACATCACTGATGACATCACTGATGACATCTCAAATGACATCACTGATGACATCACTGATGACATCTCATTTGACATTACTGATGACATCACTGATGACATCATTCATGTGATAATACGATGAAGCTCTTCAGACTCTAATATAACCTTAGATACAGTAAGTGTAAACAGACACTCACAGACTGTCACTCATCCATAGAGTTACACACACACCTAGTCAGTCATGCAAAGAATCAATCACACATCCATTTTCTCAACTATACAGTTATACACACCTTACTTATTCAAACATATACTAACACATATTTACTCTCTTATACAATCCCTGATACAAGTTCACAATGATCCATACAGCCACTCACACATTCACTGGCTCTTATGCACAGTTATTTATATATGTCAACTCTCACATGTACTGTGTTTTACATATGTACTTACTTTTACATGTAGCACTGAGATATCCATTCACTCAGCAATACACTCATGCACACAGTCAACCGCCCATACAGCTGTTTCCACATGCACTTTTGAACCCATACATCTAGTGAATCAACTGCTCACACATCTATGCACAGAGTCATACACCTCCCAGCCACCCATACACACTCTCAGTCTCCCATACAAATACGTAGGCAACCAATCAATAACGCATATAGTTAATCATATAGCTAATGATCAACACATGCAGCAGTTTATAGAACAACAGACATAATGATGCACAAATTGAGACAGTTTAGTCACTAACCCATGCACTCAGTGAGACACATTTAACCACTCACTCATACAGTCAGTCAGGCACCTACTAAATCCTTCATCCAGACATTTATACATCCACTCATTCTTCAATATGTAAGACATATTTTAACTTTACAGAAACATACAGTCACTGGATGTTGTCATCAGTGATGTCATCAGTGATGTCATTTGAGATGTCATCAGTGATGTCATCAGTGATGTCACTGACCATGTCATGAATGATGTAATATGTGACATCATCAGCAGTGGATTGCGGGTGCGCGATATATAGTTAGTACAACTAACTATATATGGAATTTCAATGGTTTTGTGTGAGTAAAATAAGGTTTTTTAAATGCTAATTCCTAACTATATATGGTCTATAACCTATGGTTTTTTCAGTGAATATATATATATATATATATATATATATATATATATATATATATATATAGCCAGTTATGGCCTCAAAGAATGACCAATGCATTATTTAAATTGCTCACTTGCTTCCTTTCTTGGCTATGGTTATCAATTATTCTTCTATTTCATATTCTAATTCAAAGTGCAGACCCTTTATAGAGCCTTTTTTGTAACTACCACCCCGGCTGAAGGCAGTGAGTAATTTGCCTGCCTGCTGCCTTTTGGGCTGTGTTTTGGTACATAAAACAATAATAAGTATATTGCTGACATCCGAT
This sequence comes from Lissotriton helveticus, assembly GCF_964261635.1. Classification (NCBI taxonomy): domain Eukaryota; kingdom Metazoa; phylum Chordata; class Amphibia; order Caudata; family Salamandridae; genus Lissotriton; species Lissotriton helveticus. The sequence continues at coordinate 457,310,227 of NC_136058.1, read as the reverse complement.
TTACTCACCTGTTTTCAGGAGAGACCTCAGTGCATATATCAAACAGCATTATCAATGTGCTCAGTTTAAACAACAGTTTACACACTCTCCAGAAGTGATCCAAGTAAGAAGTATTCATTTGGGACAGCAAGCACGGTGCGACATGTAAAAAACCTCTATCCTCGCAATTATGCGAGAGCTTGCTCTGATAGGCTGCGAGACAATCCTCCACTTGCTGTTCCCAGCACTTCAAGAACACCACCCACAGAGGAAAGCAGTCCACATCCGGATATTCTACCAGATTTTGCTGACTTAGTCATGCATTGCAAATTTTGCAATGAGGTTCTCTGCTGTGGGGGGCAGTCAATTGACTTAAAATTATCCTTATTTATTACTCTTTTATTTCATATTCTAATTCAAATTCCAGGCCCTTTATAGAGCCTTTTTTAGTACCTACTACCCCGGCTGAAGGCAGTGGGTAATTTGCGTACATGCTGCCCTTCTTGGCTGGGGTTATCAATTATTCTTCTATTTCATATTCTAATTCAAAGTACCGGCCCTTCATAGAGCCTTGTTTTGTAACTACTACCCCGGCTGAAGGCAGTGGGTAATTTGCGCACTTTCTCCCTTTCTTATTTTTCACCTTCTTCATCTTCCACACAATCCACACATGATTCACACATACACACACCTACCTGCTGCCTTTCTTGGCTGTGCTTATCAATTATATCAATTATTCTAATATTTCCGGCTGAATACAGTGGGTAATTTGCGCACTTGCTGCCTTTCATGGCTGGGGTTATCAATTCTTCTTCTATGTCATATTCTAATTCAAAGTGCAGGCCCTTTATAGAGCCTTTTTTTTAACTACTACTCCGACTGAAGGCAGTGGGTAATTTGTGCACTTGCTGCCTTTCTTGGCTGTGGTCATCAATTATTTTTCTATTTCATATTCTAATTCAAAGTGCAGGCCCTTTATAGAGCCTTATTGGTAACTACTACCCTGGCTGAAGGCAGGGGGTAATTTGCACAGTTGCTCCCTTTCTTGTTTTTCACCTTATTCATCTTCCACACAATCCACACATGATCCAGTGAATCAGTGAGTAATTTACGCACTTGCTGCCTTTCTTGGCTGGGGTTATCAATTATTTTTCTATTTCATTTTCTAATTGAAAGTGCTGGCCCTTTATATAGCCTTATTGGTAACTACTACCCCGGCTGAAGGCAGATAGTAATTTGCGCACTTGCTCCCTTTCTTACTTTTCACCTTTTTCATCTTCCACACAATCCACACATGATCCACACATACACACACCTACCTGCTGCCTTTCTTGGCTGTGATTGATGACTAATTTTCACATTCTAATGACAGGCTTCAGAAAGGGGCCGGTATTGTTATTTTTCAACCCAACCACCCAGTGTCAGGAGTATGTACTTTCTGCACTTGCTTGCTTCCTTAGATGTGGTAGCCGTTTCTCAGGATCCCACTGCGGAATCTGACTCTTAGTCTGTATAATGGCATTGAAAACCAAACACCCTCTTCCCTGACAAGGCAGTGGGTAGTTTGCACATCTGCGGCCTTTGTGATTTTTCATCTTATTCAGCATCCACTCACTGAAACACACCTACTTACTGCCTTTCTTGGCTACGGTTGCCGAGTAATTTTGAAATTCTAATGACAGACCTCGAAAAAGGGCAGATATTGTTATTTTTCAACCCTACCACCCAGTGTCGGGAGTGTGTACTTTGTGCACTTCCTTGCTTCCTTAGATGAGGTAGTCGTTTCTCAGGCTCCCACTGCGAAATCCGACTCCCAATCTATGTAATGAAGTGGAAATCCAAAGATCCACTTCCCTGACAAGGTACTAGGTAGTTTGCACATCTGCTACCTTTCTTACTTTTCACCTTATTCATCTTCCACACAATCCACACATCTTCCACACATATACACACCTACCTGCTGCCTTTCTTGGCTTTGGTTGCCCGGTAATTTTCAATTTCTAATGACAGGCCCCAGAAAGGGGCCAGTATTGTTATTTTTCAACCCTACCACCCAGTGTCGGGAATGTGTACTTTGTGCACTTGCTTGCTTCCTTAAATGTGGTAGCCGTTTCTCAAGACTCTCACTGCGGAATCCGACTCCCACTCTGTGTAATGGGTTGGAAATCCACACATCCACTTCCCTGACAAGGCAGTGGGTAGTTTGCGCGTCTGCTGCCTTTGTTATTTTACACCTTATTCATCATCCACACCGTCCACATATCATGCACACATACACACCCCTACCTGCTGCCTTTCTTGGCTTCAGTTGCCCTATAATTTTCAAACTCTAATGACAGGCCCCGGAAAGGGGCCAGTATTGTTATTTTTCAGCCCTACCACCCAGTGTCGGGAGTGTGTACTTTGTGCACTTGCTTGCTTCCTTGAATGTGGTAGCCGTTTCTCAAGACTCTCACTGCGGAATCCGACTCCCACTCTGTGAAATGGACTGGAAATCCACACATCCACTTCCCTGACAAGGCAGTGGGTAGTTTGCACGTCTGCTGCCTTTGTTATTTTACACCTTATTCATCATCCACACCGTCCGCATATCATGCACACATACACACACCTAACTGCTGCCTATCGAGGCTGCAGTTGCCGAGTAATTTTCAAATTCTAATGACAGGCCCCGAAAAGGGGACGGTATTGTTATTTTTTAACCCTACCACCCAGTGTCGGAAATATGTACTTTCTGCACTTGCTTGCTTCCTTAGATGTGGTATCCCTTTCTTAGGCTCCCACTGGGGAATCTGACTCTCAGTCTGTAAAATGGCATGGAAAACCAAACACCCACTTCCCTGACAAGGCAGTGGGTAGTTTCCGCATCTGCTGCCTTTTTTGATTTGTCATCTTATTCAGCATCCACTCACTAAAACACACCTACCTGCTGCCTTTGTTGGCTGGGGTTATCAATTATTCTTCTATTTCATATTGTAATTCAAAATAATACCGAAGACACATTGGAAATGACGAACAGTTTCATTAAAAAAACCTTTACCTACCTCTAACAGACAGCGAGACTGAAGTACTGGACATCAGTACTGCAGATATAAGGTGTAATTTCGAAGATGAAAGCTTTTATGCTAATTTTGTAGGTGCACTTGATGAGGTCAAATTTTTGGAAGATATAAATTCTGAAATTATTAACTAGCAATATGAAAGCAGTGGGTAATTTGCCTACCTGCTGCCTTTCTTGGTTGTGGTTATCAATTATTCTTCTATTTCATATTCTAGTTCAAAGTGCAGGTCTTTTTAGAGCCTTTTTTGGTAACTACTACCCTTGCTGAAGGCAGTGGGTAATTTGCGCACTTGCTGCATTTTTCTTTTTTTTCACCTTCTTCAGCATCCACACAATACACACACATACACACACCTACCTGCTGCCTTTCTTGGCTGTGCTTATCAAATATTCTTATTTTTCATATTCTAATTCAAAGTGCAGGCCCTTTATAGAGCCTTTTTGTAACTACCAGCCCGGCTGAAGGCAGTGGGTAATTTGCGCACTGGCTGCCTTTCTTATTTTTCATCCTATTCAGCATCCACACAATCCACACACAACAGCAAGATGGGAGGAGGGCAGGAAGTTGATGGGAAGGCTCCCTCTCTGGACTCGAACCCTAATTCCCTGTTACCCCGGGTCTCCATGATAGTCACAGAAAGTAGCATCGAAAGTTGATAGTGGAGACATCTGAACGTTTTGTCGTCTTCAGAGGGACATGCAATCGTCCAGAGGTTATGTAGAGTACATAGTTTGGAAGTTTGGAAGTATTTTGCATGATTTCTTTCTCTGTATGTGCTTAAATGAAACTATGACAAACATTTTTACATTTTAACACAGACACACACCCCCACTCACCTACATTAAAAGGCAGCACGGTTATGCGGGCGTTATGTTGGTGATGACCAGGATATCTTCCATCTTTTAAAAACAGTAAAGGATACTTTCTTTCTTGTTCTTCATCCAAGTTCTCAACTTACTAAAATCTATGTATAGCACACATCTGTACCATAAAATGTAAACTCTCCATACTAAAATTCTAATTTCTATAATGTTTTTTTCCCAATTTTGAAACTTTTAACCAACACTATAATAGTTCATGATTCACTGAGTGCCAACATTCAGACCTATCAAGACTTTTTACTAAATTTGAGATAACCTTTCCCTAGAAAACTTTCCGTTATCTTTTTAAGACTTCTTATTTATCTTTAAAACATTATTGAATGCTAAATACTTCACATAACCATTCGTATGTCTCTAAAGGATTTTCCTACAGCAATTGAAGCGTCCCAACTGACCAATAGCACATAGTTGTAGAATGTAACCAAAAGAAACAAGACAGCTGTTTTTGCATACTGGTAATGATACTTCCAATATGGTTTTAATAAACGTTAACTTGTGGAAGATACATTACTTTATGTTAATAGCTTAGTTCTTTAGAATACTTATCTTCAGAATAGTTGTAAATAGGAAAGAGGACTTTTAGCGATGACACTTATGAATGCCTACCGAAGGCGTCCCTAGTGCCCGTCAGAAGCATATTGCTATTCGCTTTTGATTTTGTCATATTGCATCTGATAGCTTGTCTGATGTGTTCTGACGGTCAACTGTGGCTGCAGTTACAATACATAATCGTTCAGGTCTATAGATCGATAAGTGAAACAAAATTTAAAACAAGCAATCTTGTAATGGTTTTATTTACTCACTGACACATATAAACCTATCAATCACTCATATGGCAGGCCTTAACAATTTTCTGATTTTTTGTTTGAATATCTTTTATTAAGTTTTCAGTGCATGATCACAATACAAGGCAAAATATTGAGGAAATATAATAAGCCATCCTTTCAGTTTACAGTAGTAGATATAAACATCAATAATGTTGTACAGGACATTGTTTTCATGCCGCAACCATTAATTTGGAAAGGATAAAAGAAAGAAGAAATAAAACAACAGTTCCACATAATACTTCGTATATGAGAGTTTTTCCCATCTCCTTAGAACAGTGGGTCCTCGACGGGATGGAAGAAAGTGATGAGGAACTGAGCTAGTGGTATATTTCCCAAACATGGGCCCGTCGGGTGTAGCAATTGTATGTCCAGTGGAGTGTTAAGGAGTAAGCTGTCATCTGGATCGGCCATAAGTGTGGCTCATAACATATGAGTGTGTCATTCAATGACGCAGCCTCGTGCATGTGTAACATTCCAGCCCTTCTCTAATCATGATTCATGTCTAGGAGACTTGTCATCTAGGGTAACCCCTTAAGGTTAGGTGTATGTATTGCGAACCAAACAGAGCACAAGAGGAGTACGTTCAACAGAGTGTATTCCAAACAGTTTAACCAACGTGCCTATTAATAAACTCGCCGGGACACCACTAACTTGATCAACTGGGGGGAGAAAAAATATGTATAAATACGGAAAATGAAAGAGGTCAATATAAAAGAAAGAAGAGAAAATAAAAATAAAAAATATAAGCCAAAGAGAAGTCAAAAGGGTGAACAAGCAGGCAATCCATTCATGCGTGTCTACTGGTGTATTGTGTTGATCCTAAGTGTGTGAGTAATGGAGTGGGAGTGGTGACATGCACAACATCTAAACTTTGACATATATTATGCGTATCGGGACCTGCGCGCAGGGGATGGGTTGGAGCTATCTGTCGGTGGTATGAGAGCAGCATCTTGTAATGCGGGCATAACATGCCCTTCGTGGTCTGGGGCCAGATCCCCTTCTATTTTTGCGCTGCTCTCCCTCCCGTCGGTCATCCAGGTCGTGCCCAGTAAGGTGGGCGCCTAGGTGACTCCCTGGTTAAGACACGCCCGTTGGAAGGATTTCAAAGTGTCATCCCAGAGTTGCAATATTGGGAAAGCTCTCAGTCCCGCCGTTTCCTCCCTGTGAAGGGTGGCACTTTCCGCAACCGCCCAGGTATTGAAGGAGGCGCGCCAATGCCTGACGTGTGGCGGGTCCCTGTTTTTCCAATGTTTGGTGAGAAGTCTCTTGGCTGTGATGAGTCCCAGATCCCAGAATCTAGCAGGGACTCTGTTATGTTTCGTTCTTTTATATAATCCAAGCCAGCATGCCTCCCATGTGTGCGGTAGTTCTACACCAACCCCTTTTGTCAGCTGCGTTGTTACGGTGTGCCAATATGTCAGTATCCTGGGGCAGGTCCAGAGCAAATGAAGGATATTCGCATCCGCCAGAGAGCATCGTGGGCACGTGGATGTATTGATTGCGAAATATTGGTTAATTTTGTCTGGTGACAAATATGCTCGGTGTAATATGTAAAATTGGATAGTCTTGAAGCGTGAGTTTCTCAGGATATTGGCGGGCTGCAAGCTTAACATTTTTATGATGCTGATGGCATGATAACAATTAGGCTGAGGTACAATAACGGATGATTACAAAGTCTATAAGGGAACCCCATTGAGAACGAGTGGGATGGGTGGGATGGGTGACATGCTGTTTCTATGACTAACAAAAGAGTATAATCCCAGGCACAATTTCATCAATAGAAGGAGAAAGCCTTACCACGTGACTAAATAGACTTCTTCAAAGTAAAACAACTTGCAAACATCCCAACACAACATGAGTTGACAGGACTGTAGAAACCATGTGAATATACAGCACTACATGCCAAGAAGAAATGCTTCCTGTGTAAGTGACATTTGCCATCTGCAATATCTAAGATCTGTCAGTAGTAAAGAAACATGTTCTCAATTAAGTGAAATGAGTTATTCTGATACATTGAAAATATTTTCACAACTTGTTTACTGTTGTATCACTGTTTGCAGTCCTCACATTCAATATTTTGAGCTATACTGCAACTATTTTTACAACGTCTTTACTGTAATATCGACGTTTAAGGTGCTCACATAAAATGTTTTGGGATATATTGAAACTGTTAAAAATGTCTTTACTGTAATATCAGTGTTGGAGGTGCTCACTTACATTGTAACTATTTTAAAACCGTCTTTACTATAAGATCACTGTTTTAGGTGCTGACAGAAAATAATTGATACATTAAAAATATTTCTACAACTTTGTTACTGTAATATCGGCGTATATGGTGCTTTCAATGGAATGTATTTAATATTTATTTTGGCAATGAAATAACTAATTTTGACCATAAGTGTAAATTATTTTGAAAATATGCAATAAATAAATACAGTGTCAATATGCATTCTGTGAAGTGCTTTATTTAAGATATACAGGAATATGGTCCCTATAATTGTCATGACACACAAAGCGAAACAACAATGAACAGTGCAACCCAAGCGCATTACAGCTTCCTACTTTTTCTCTGGAAAGTGTTGGTAAGGTCTTTCCAAGAGAATTTGAATATTTAAAAGGGGAAAGTAGGAGAAGAAAAACAGAGATTGGAGGTTTCAGCTCAGTATGCAAGAATGGATGAAAACTGTGGTTCACGGTCTGCATGTACAATGGCCAATGGAGACGTTTTGAGGGCGGGTACACTCAAGGTGCAATATCTGGTAGCGTTACCACCACACAGAGTGGGCAAGGGCAGATGAAATGATGCATTGTATGTGCTTGGACTATGATGAGAATACACTGGAGAAAGACCACGTTCAAGTGAAAAGATTTAATAGATAAGGCCTACCAAAGGCGGTGGCAAAAAGAGGCAGGAGGGTCCATGAGTGGTGGAGGAGTAAACTACATGCGTACAGATGTACAGCTTTGTTCAGGACACTGGATCAAGCACTGAAGAACCAAGGTCAGATATAACACAAGAAACACACAAGAAAGCTGCACAAAAGAAGATACACAAAACAAGGCTGCACAAATCGAACGGCGGATCTTGTACACAAACTGGCAAGTCAGAAAAAGAACAACAAGGCTAAGAACACTGGAACGAACGGACACTACACTGTGGAACTGATTGCGATGAAAGGTCGAAAGATACTGTAAACAAAAGGGAGTTCAAATAAAGCAAAGAAATAAAAATATACTTGATGACAAAGACACTGGGGGTAACACTCTGTTGTCAAACAGAGAAAGGATTGTGCAGAAATTATATGTTACAATGTTTAAGGAACTGCAAAGGGGGTACACAAACACCATCACCCTAGTCCACACACACTGCCAACCTAGAATAGGCCTGTATAAGCTCCCTTTTGACTTAAGTATCTGCTATCCATCGCCACCAGCGGAACCAACTCAACACAGACTGCCAAACTAGAATAGGCCTGTATAAACATTGTTTACACTTAGGGAGTACACAAAACTAGGGGGAGCAGAAATACTATCTGCTCCCCATCACCGCCAGCCGAACCCTAGTCTACACACACTGTCAACCTAGAATAGGCCTGTATAAGCTCCCTTTAGACTTATGGGATACACAAAACCACGGGGAACAGAAATAAAATCTGCAGAAATACTATCTACTCCCCAACACCGCCAGCCAAACCCTACTCAACACAGACTGCCAACCTAGAATAGACCTGTATAAGCTCCCGTCTGACATAGCCTGTATTATCTCCTCTCTGACGAAATAGGTACACAGACAAAGACAAGACAGGAAAAAGCTACAACACCTGTATTTTAAAATCATTTTATATCATATGATATATATATATATATATATATACATTTGCATAAAAATCTATTTATTAACACAGATATATATTTACATTTATAAATAAGCCAGCATTGCTTTTCAGTAGGGACAAAAGCTTACATGCTGCTCCCCCTGAGGAAAAGCAATCTGCTTTCCTATTTGGAAGAGACAGCAGATTAACTTGCTCTCTCTTCCAAATAGGAAAGCAGTTTGCTATGGTAGGGCGGGAGCGGAGAGGTTCCCGCCCTACCATAGCAAACTACAGTGTCCTGGGGTAGGCACCCCAGGACACTGCAGGAGCCGGCCCTGGGGGGTGGCCGTCCCCAGGGCCACCACAAGGCTCCAGGAAGGAGGCCGAGTGGCCCCCCTCCCAACATTTAAAAGCCCCGGGGGTGGTGGTCCCCCGGGGCTGGGGAGTCCTTCACGGACCCCCCTATTTTCAATATTAGATTCCCGGGGAGGTGGCGATTCCCGGGGTTTAATCCCCCCCACAGGTTTAAAAAAAAAAAAACAAGCCCCAAGGAGTGGCAGTCCCTGGGGCTGCGAAGGGGCCATGCACCACACCCGCATATATATATTGTTTAAGCCCCAGGGGGTAGTGGTTCCCAGGGCTGAGGGGCCCCTCTAGGCCCCCCGTTATAAATAAGACATTGTCTCCGTTATTTAGCCCCCCGGGGGCTAATTAACAATAAAGCGGGCTTCAATTTTTAAAACAAATTTCACGTGGTATGCGCACCCTACAAGTATCCCGTGATTTAAAAAATAATAATAATAATTGGCACTTGGGGTCCTTGTGGGACCCCCTGAACAGGCCTAGGGGGTCAGGGTGCTTCTATCCTGCTCCCTTTGTACCTTTTGCGCACTTGTTTTTCAATTTACTTGTGCCTCGGTTCAACCAAGGCACAAGATGGCTGCTAACACTTTCTGGTTTGGAGTGTTGACAGACAGTTTCCAGCCAATTAGCATGCAGCTCGTGCTCGTAATGGTACGCGTAAAAACTTCGGACAGTACGCGTATGGTACAACTTCGGATATATATCTATGATATTACTTTTGATTTTCTCAGGAACTACTGAACGGATTTACACCATTTAACAAAAATCACAATCGTCGGACCAAACTCTACCTTTTTTTGCTGTAATTCCGGTCAACAGTTCGGGCTGTAGCCGTGTCTAATGGTCCCTATGGAAAATTGCATGGGGAATCAAACTTTAAGGGAAGGAGCGGAACTGAGCAGACCATCTTCTTGGAGAATTTGACGAAGATTCATCAATCGGCGGCAAAGTTATTCCAAATAGAATGTAGTGGATTTCATATGGAAACTAGGTCTTAACTATAACTACCTACTGGCGACCGGAAATCGTGATAAAAAACTCAGACAAAGGTGGTAATTTAGTCATCTGGCCAGGAAAGAATACATCAATGAAGCAGGCAATTGAATGACGTCAATTGTTATGAAAAGAATATGCTAAGGCAAAATAGACTCAACATAAACTGTTATCCAAATGGCGCAGGAAAGGTTTAATTTCAATAGAGGAATTTAAATGTATGCACAATGAATTCCCTGTCCTTCCTGTGCTATATTTGATTCCTAAAGTTCACAATGGTATAATTCCAACACCAGGAAGACCAATCATTTCGGCCATTAAGAGTGTCAGTGAACAGGTTGGCCAATATATTGATTTCTTTCTGCAAGATGCTGTAAAAAATCTACCCAGCTATGTAAAAGATACTAGTTATTTTTTTGAGAGAAAATTAAAGATCTAGAATGGAATGAGGATATGTTATTAATAACTTTAGATGTAGAGTCTTTATATATGAGTATAGATCATGTAAAAGGGCTGTCAGCTGCTGCACACTTTCTGGGCAAAAGATCTTTTTAATATCATGAACACAATAAGGTCATTATCAGTCTCATTGAATGGTGTCTCTACAACAACTTCTTTCTTTTCGGAAGGAGTTGTTTAAACAACTCAGAGGTGTTGTGATGGGATCCTGTTTCTCCCCCAGCTATGCATGTTTTTACTTTGGCTGGTGGGAGGAACAGGTCCTAAACACAGAACACAGTGTATGGGTCAACGAAAAGCTAGTAAGCTATCTTAGATGGATCACTGAAAAATTATCGACTGACAAAATATCGACTACCCAAAATATCGAGGAAAAAATATCTACAGACAAAATATCGGGTTTGTATGTACAAACAGGTAAGTACAAAAATATTGAGTACAAAATATCGTTTACAAAAATATAGTTGTAAAAAATATCGAATTTATTAAAAACAGTGTTCAATTAAATTAAAATTTTAAATTAATTACTAAAATATACTTAAAAATACTTACATTAAATTATAATACATAAATATTTAATTAAAGTTATTACAAAAAAATTTACAATCATATTTGTTAAAACATATATAGATATTAACATAATATAATTAAATAATATCCAATATTATTAACGTACAATAGCAAAATGTAAAAAATACTATTCACACTCCAGTGGGTGCAACAGTAGGGAAAGCGTTGGATAGCGTAGGGGTAAAAATTACAATTCCCACTCCAGTGGGTGCAACAGTAGGGAAAGCGTTGGATAGCGTAGGGGTTAAAATTACTATTCCCACTCCAAATAGTGCAACAGTAGGGAAAGCATTGGATAGCGTAGGGGTTTAAATTACTATTCCCACTCCAAAGAGTGCAGCAGTAGGGAAAGCATTAGATAGCGTAGAGGTAAAAATTACTATTCCCACTCCAGTGGGTGCAACAGTAGGGAAAGCGTTGGATAGCATAGGGGTGAAAATTACTATTCCCACTCCAGTGGGTGCAACAGTAGGGAAAGCGTTGGATAGCGTAGGGGTAAAAATTACTCTTCCAACTCCAGTGGGTGCAAGAGTAGGGAAAGCGTTGGATAGCGTAGGGGTAAAAATTACTATTCCCACTCCAGTGGGTGCAACAGTAGGGAAAGCGTTGGATAGCGTAGGGGTTAAAATTACTATTCCCACTCCAGTGAGTGCAACAGTAGGGAAAGCGTTGGATAGCGTAGGGGTTTAAATTACTATTCCCACTCCAGTGGGTGCAACAGTAGGGAAAGTGTTGGATAGCGTAGGGGTTAAAATTACTATTCCCACTCCAGTGAGTGCAACAGTAGGGAAAGCATTGGATAGCGTAGAGGTAAAATGTACTATTCCCACTCCAGTGGGTGCAACAGTAGGGAAAGCGTTGGATAGCGTAGGTTCAAATATTAATTAAAACTAATTACGAATTTAATATAATATAATAATGAATCAATTAAAATTACAAATTAAATTTAATTATTACAATTATTTAACTATTAATACAAATTAATTACAAATTAACAAATAATAATTTAACATTTAAAAATTTAATTTACAATAAATTCAAATTAAATTCAATAAATTGAATTTGATTTATTTAATTATTTATAAATACATTACTTCCCATTCTATTCCCCTATAAACCCACAACCCACTACAGAAAATAAATTATTAAATTGACATAATTAGCAATTAATCAATTAAATAAAATTAATTAGCAATTCTAATTTAATTAATTACCCATAAAATTATTAATTAACAATTAATTCTACAACAATACCAATAAATATGTTTTCATACTTAATTAATTATAAATAAATTACTTCCCACCCAATTTCCCTATAAACCCACAACCCGCTACAGAAAATAAATTAGAAAAATTAACATAATTAACAATTAATCAAATAATTTAAATTAATTGCCAATAACATTTTAATTAATTAACAAATAAAAATTAATTAACAAATAATTCAAAAATTAAATCAATAATTAAATTTACATATTTAATTAATTATTATTAAATTACTTCCCACCCTATTCCCCTATAAACCCACAACCCGCTACAGAATTAAATAACACAAAAATTAAAAAATACAAATTTCATTAATTATTAATATTTATAACATAAATACACACTTTTCACACATATAATAACATAAAAAACAATATAAAAAAATCAATATTATTAAAAATTAAATAATTTTAATAACCTATATTATATACTTTGATATTTTAACTGTCTATATTTTTAACAGTCGATTTTACTTTACTTACCTTAAAAACTATATTTTTGCTGTCTATATTCTGTCCAGTCGATATTTTGTCCAGTCGATATTTAAAACTCGATATTATGTCCAGTCGATATTTTGAAGTCGATATTTTGACTGTGCACCATCTTAGATACATCTATGACATTTTTATTCTATGGCAAGGAGATGAGCAGGAAGCTTTACTTTTTGTTGAAGATATAAATCGTAATTCCCTCAGTCTCAATTTCACATCTCATATTAATAAATGTAATATAGAATTTTTAGATGTGAACATTTACATTAAGAATGCCAGAATAGAGACTACCCTGTTTAGAAAACCTACTGCTGGAAATACCACGCTACACGCTACTAGTTTGCATCCCAAGCACACCATAGCTAGTATCCCTTATGGGGAGATTTTGAGACTGAAGAGAATATGCAGTTCTACCATTGATTTTGAAATATGTTTGAAAGATATGATGTTAGGATTAAAGGCGCATGGCTATTCAGACACCATTCTTAATCAAGCAATAGCTTATGGCCAATTTACGGCCTAGAGAAATCGGAGCCGCTGTTTTTCGTCTGTCCACCCGATCCTATGTGGCGGTCGTGGTGGCCCCCAGCCATGTTTCCTCCTGCGACCGCGTCCTCCAATGCCAAGAAACTAGGGAGTGCAGATCGACGATGGTCTCACCTTGAAGCCACAGATTCTTGGCCTTGTTGGGAAGTGTTTTGGCATCCTGAAAATGCTTAGAAAATTCCTTACGTTGCTATCTCATGACCACAGGAGAGTTACAGTACAGGCCCTGATAGGCTCCCGTTTGGATTACGCAAACGTGCTCTACCTGGGCCTGCCGGAATATCTCCTATCTCGCCTGCAGGTAGTGCAGAATTCTGCTGCCAGAGCCATTTACGGCCTCCACCGGAGATCTAGTGCCACGGATCTATTAAAAAAATTGCATTGGCTCCCTATTAAAAACCTGATTGCTTTTAAGGCGCTTACGCTTGCTTTTAAAGCACTCCATGACTCAGGTGCAAAATATATCAGGAAACAACTGACTTTCTACTTGCCATCAAGGGCACTGAGGTCTGCCTCCCTGGCCTTGGCATCTGTTCCGCCAATCAGACGAGCCCGGATTGGAGGTCGCTCCTTTCGTCACCTGGCACCTCAACTTTGGAACTCCCTGCCAGTCCCTCTGAGGAAAAACTTTAATCTGCTAGCTTTCAGGAAGGAGCTGAAGTCCTGGCTTTTTGTTCAATAGTTGTTCTGCTCTGCTTCATTTGCTCCTGACTTCTGCATCAGGTTTTTTGAAGCACCGGGACACTCCTCGGAGTAGCAGAGCGCTATATTAAACCGATTTTAACATAACATAACATTTCCTTCCAAGCTTAATGGTACTGAAATTTCTGATATAAATCCAGCAATTAATGATAACAAAGAGATTGGAGAATGTCCTCGGTTAATCACTGCATTTAGCAATGAGGAAAGTAAAATCAGGAATATTATAAAGAAAAACTGGCCCATAGTGCTAACTGAAGAAGTCTTATGCTCTAAATTACCCAGTACTCCTATGATTACATTTAGAAGTGCTAAAAGTATGGGATCGGTTCTTGACAAAGCACTATGTGGCTTCAACCAGCGAAAGCGTTTCGTAAATGCTCAGTGTGCAGAGCATGTAAATTTGGAACCAATAAAACTCATTATCAGATACCTTTCAGTTCCCAGGAAATAGCTATTCCCAGCAGCTTCAACTGTAAGACAGAATTTGCTGTTTATGTCCTGACATGCACCTGTGGCCTAAACTACATCGGTAGCACAAAGCTACAGGTGCATGTCAGGATTCTACAGCATCGCAGAGCTATTTTTCATAGCGATCCAGCCTACCCAGTAGCGCGTCATTTCAAAAGAATCCATAACAATGACGTAGCCTGTTTGAAATAATATGTGGTAGGCGCCATTCCTAAATCACGTAGAGGAGAAAATCGAGAACAACAGTTGAGGCATCTTGAAACCACCATGATTTTAGAATTTGAAAGTAAGTGGCCTAACGGGTTGAACAGTACAGAAGATATGTATAATTTCTTGTAAATCAATACTAGAAATTAGTTAAAATGCTGTTCCCCTATTAACTTATTATTCGCGTCCTATATAGTCATCGCATATACATATACAATATTTTGTTTTGAAGCTATAAGTTAATTCTGTCTTTGACTATACTTTATTCTCATGAATTGATTCCCTATCATGAAGGTTTATAATTATTAACTTGAATGACCGCTTGTATATACGAAAAAGAGAAAAAAAATATGAAAATGTTTTTTTACACCTCCAAATTTTGCACTTATAACTGTTATGATGAATTTTATAAATGTTATTTATATGATTTTAACAATGGGATCCAGCAATGGTTAAATTTTTTGTTAACAATATTTATACATCAAATTTTTATCATACGGTTTGCACTTTATATAATGTTTGCACAATTTTCGCACAGTTTTGCACAAAACCATTAATGCTGCTAAATTATAAATAGATCATTGCACTTCAGTGTAATAATACCTACCATCTGGTACTGTCTATCTGATTAGTAAGAGAACTTTATGCCATCAATAACCTATGTAGACAAGGTTAGTTGCCTCCATTTTGTGGGATGTATCCTTAAATATTAATCTATTTCTCTATTTATACAGAAAGTATATGTTCGATATGTGAAGCACATTGCATTTGATCTGCTATTTTTACAAGAAAACTTGTTTCTACAAATATGTTTTTGTTAATAAGTAGTATTATTGTTTTTTATACATTTATGTATTTTAAACTCTTTATGGCACTAGTTTTCTATATGAAGAAAGTTTTAGTATGAAATAAGGCAGTATTTCTTCAATGTCTACGGTCACATGACCGGCAATGTGATGGTTGGGGGCGTGCACTTCCCTTACATTTAAAAATGCAAATTGGTTTATGTGACCCATATGTGAACAAGGGCCAGCGGGCCCGAAACGCGTAATCGATGATTTTACCTGAATAAAATACCATAATTTGCCGGATCCTGTGGTCCGTCTCTTACTTTGCCTGTCCGTGTGGATTGGAGGTTGTTTGGAGTTTGTTCCTGCATATATATATATATATATATTACCTACTGGCGGTCGCCAGTAGGTAGTTATAGTTAGGACCTAGTTTCCATAGGAAATCCTCAACATTCTATTTGGATTAACTTTGGCCGTGGTGGATGAATCTTTGCAAATTTCTCAAAGAAGATGGCTCGGTCCGCTGCGCTCCTTCCCTGAAAGTTTGGGGGGGATTGGTGAAGTGGGGGCTGAGATAAAAGGGGGTCCCAAAACGTGTTTTCTCCATGTTATTTTCCATAGGACGTTTAGACACGGCTACAGGTCGAACGGCTGAATGGATTTATAAGAAATTTGGCAAAACTGTAGAGTCCGGCTCGCAGATTACGCTTTTTTTGGAATGGTGTAAATCTGTTCAGTAGTTGCTGAAAAAATTAAACTTAAAGTCAATTATATATCTGTAAGTGCGCACGGGTGCGCGCACTCAAGCGGCTGCGCGCGAGCGGATTTTTTTTTGCTGCGTGACGTCTGTTAACGTTCGATTCGAAGGAAATCAGGAAGTGTTGACCGCCATTTTGTCACTGCGAGTAAATATATTGTCATTTCAAAGCGTTGGAACATGAAAAGGGGAGAAGGTAGAGATTGTTTTGCTGCGTAGGTTCTCTCAGGGTGTGCAGTAAGGCCCTTAAACGCGAATATATATATATATATATATTTTTAAAAGTTGCGGGGTGCACGCACCCGGGCGCGCACACCTATTTACAAGAGTGTGAAAATGGAGATAAATCAGAAGTTTGAGTGCTTTGATATAAGGTGGCTCTGAAAAGAGCCCTTGTGTTAATTGAGTTTTTTCTGCATTTATAAGTAAGTAGCGATGCAGAGCCGGATGTTGCAGAGGAATATTCTGTTTCCCTCATCCGTGAAATGAACACCATCTGTCCTATAGATGTCTTGCATGTGGTAACGCAAGTTGTTGTGGTAAATAGAACCCATGCTATAATCTCTGAGGAAAGCAGAAACAGATTTATTAACATGTCTCCTTGCTTTCTCAATTTGTGCACAATGTTGATTGGACCAATTCCATTTCTGTCTTTGGCATATATTGGAATATACCAAGGCAGTTCGAGGAAAAAGTGTCATCAATTGTCGAAAGGTGTCTTTTAGAAGCATTTCCAGACCTACCCCAGTCAATGTGCCTAGATCGTTCCCACCACAGTGCACAATTATAAGGTCTGGTTCTGGGAGATGCATAAAAGTTTTCACCAATGGTATTAATTGGTGACATCTTAATCCTCTTTGCCCAATCCATGTTATCTGCACATTTGGTAAATCAAGGTTGGAAATTCGTCTGCTTGCTGCATATTTTCCACTCCAGTGAATATAGCTGTGTCCTAAAAGTCAAACCTTCATTTTCAAGGCAGATGCACTCGTACTCCGATGGGTTCTGGAAGTGGAATGGCAGTTAGAAGCTGAAAGTCAGGATAAAAAAATGGATGAAGCTTGGTGTGGTTGAAAAACGAAAAATGATTGGTTGATTCTAATACGTGAAGATTGAAGACTACGTTGCATGTTAATGTTATGTAAAAGAAAAAGTAGTATTGGGTGTGAAAAAAATGACATGTAACAGAGCTGTGGATAGGCAGGTGTTTCTGGAGGGAAAACAGTGTTGTTAGTTTTCTGTGGAACGTTGAGATATGAACTTTTGACCTGTGCCTTCAGCCAGGTGCAGAATGAGGTGTTACCATGGAAACAGCCAGAGATGGCAGTGGGTGATGGGTGACTTTTATGTGACATTGAAAATATTGTGAGGGACAACCAACTGAAATGTAAATTTGAATACAAAATTTTGCGGGAGGAAATATGATTGGCTGAAGAGACATATATGAGTCTGTATTGACTGTATATCTGTGCCATTGAATTTTGGTTGCAGTGATAGCAGCATAATTGAGATTCCGTCAAACGAATATCTATTTTGTGACTGTCACTGTTGTACATCGTACAAAGCATTGGTAAAGGTAAGTCTGTAACTGTTTGTTTTGTCATGTACCGTAAAATATGGTTTACTCACAAACAATGATTGATTTTCCTCATAGTTTGAAACTAAAGTCATTTTTGGCTGTCATAATGTGTTGTATTTCTAAAACTATTTTTAATTTAAATGTGAAATATGAAGTATAAAATATGTTTAATATAAAGAGTAATTATTTGTGTGATTTTGAAGCCTTAATATATATAATGAGAGAAGTTGTTTATGAAGTGAAAAAATTATATTAGCAGAGAGACAGATAATGCAGATAGAGAGAGAAATGGTAAATTACATGTGATACCGTCGTGAAAAAATGTTAATGGTTAATGAATTCGTAAACTTTCTGTCACACGACAAAATTAGAGTGCGGTTTCTGGACGCGGCCTGCATTGGTGGGTGTAGGGTGAGAGGGGTAGGTGGTTGAGTGAAATAAAATGAAAAGTTGGTATATTACATGTGATACCGTCTTCAAAAAGTGGTAATGCTTAATGAATTCTTAAACTTTCTGACAGACGACAAAATTACATTGTAGTTTGTGGCCGCGGCTTGTACTGGTGGGGTGAGAGGGGGAGGTGGTCGAGTAAAATAAAATGAAAAGTTCTGACCATGAGGTTGTACACAGATTTGTGCAGTAAATGTGTTCGTAAATTGAGGTACCAAACGGAGTATAAAAATATCTCTCTCACTCCTGCTGTTTGACTGCATCTTCATCTCTCTTCTGTTTTCCGTCTCCGTTGCCCTGTGTTATCTTATTGTGTGTGTGTCTGTCAGTGTCTGCCTTCAGTCCAGGCTGAGGAACTTTGCTGTGGAGGCACACATAGATAGTCGCATCAAAGTAGTTGGAACGTTTTCAAAAAACTATTTATATAATTGAAATGCTTTTTTGAAGCGCTAGTGAATGTTTTCTTTCAGAATTATCGCTCGGTTGCTTCCATAGAGCAGAGGGTATGTTGTATTTCACTACTTAGTGCCTCTGCATCTGCACTCTGTTCTCTGGTGGCTGGCGGAGAAGTGTTTGTTATTGTGGAGATTAAAGCGTGATAAGGAGTGAAATACAACATAGCGTCTGGTCTGTAGAAGCGTGGGAGCAGTGATTAACACTGAGTGAAGCGGAACTGCGACGGTGCTTGAGAAGAGTAATACATTATTTTTTTACAGAGGTACAACTGTCTGCATGGTGCGCGACCTACTAAGAAAGGGTTCACGGGCTGTTATAGGCCTGTGGGTTCTAGTATGAGTAAATCAGGTCGACAAAAGAAAATATTAAGTTAGTACAGCTGAAGTTACGTGGAACACATGAATACTGTTTCAGTATACAATCATTTTAGTTGAGATTATGGATTAAAAGAGAGAACGTGTATATTTGAAATGTTTATTCAGAAATGCACTGTTTTCAAGGCAAGTTTCCAATCTAATACGAGTAGAGACATTGCAAAAAACAAAGTAATCGGTATAGTCAGTAGTACATAGAATACAAACGGTATAGTTGATGAAAAATGAATATGGTTTTGCAAAATTAATTATACACTCTTATGAGGAAGTATATTATATTTTAATAAATGGAAGAAGGTCTCTGGCCTTTCAGTTTAGGAACGATATATGAAAATGCTAGTGGTTAGACATTATGTCTTTATCAATCAGCTCTCTGCATGCGAAGCACTATCACGTTTCTGTTATGCTATTGTGTAAGGGAAAAAAAACGCGCCAAAACCGACAAAATGGCGAGAGGTGCATGTATGTAATCAAAATATTTCAGTTTATGGAAAATTAAATGATCAGAGGTGTCTGAGGCGGAATTAAGCAGTTCAAATGCGAAATTGCGTTTACAGTTATAAAAAACTCATTCTATATTTACACATTAATTAGGGCACATGTAGCATATATTAGCGAGTTTTGGTTCGAGTACGTTTGAAATAACATAAGATAAGATATACAATAGAATTGTTGAGATTAGACTTTAATAAAAAATAAAGTTCAAAATCGAGTAGGTGAAGAAAAAAAATTTTGTCCACATAAAAGATCAAAATTTAACCAGTAGGAAATCATAATGTCCACTGTTAGTAAAGCCAATAGGTCTGTTCATGTTAAGAAAATATCCAGGAAAACGTGAAAAAGATAGGGAGGCAAAACGAAATGTGGACGTCAATGGCTTGCATAACAGTCAACCCAGGATTGTATAGGCAAAGTAGGCAGCAACTGCTTCTAACAAGAAGTCACTGTTATGATCCGAAAACATGTCAGCCATCCAATTGAAAAGAGGAAAGCAGCATTCATGATCTGTTATTACCGGAGCCTCTAGTACCATCAGAGGACAGCTCGGTGGGTTTTCAATGTAGCCGTCTGTCAGGAAATCTTGCGCCGCTGCGAATATATCCCAATGACCCAGAACTGCTTGTATCGCTGCAAAGGCCATAATCCCTCCGTTGCAACAAAACTGTTCATGATCAATTAACGGATTCATGAGATGGTTGTAATTCACTTCAGGAGGTACCAAGTTGCAGAGACATAAGTCCAGGGCCCACATGAAATCACAGCTCAGGCAATGAAATATAGGCTGCACACAGGTGAAATAGGAATATCGAAATGATAATCGATATGAAGTATTCAGAGTCGAGAGTGCTAAGATGCCGTAGTAGTCAAGCATCTTTTGGCGAAATAGTTCTAAGTGTTCCGGCTTGTTTGCGAAGACAGGAGGGACATCCATTTTGAAATAAACGAGATGGGAACACAAACGTCGCAGCACTGGCAGTTCAACAGGAAGCCCACAGAAATAGGTCGCAGAGCATGGAGTGAAGAGTAGCAGAATGACTCGATATAATTTTTGGCAGTCCGGTCACTAAACCATTGCTTAGTAGTTATAAAAAAAATAGCATGTCTTGAAGTGGAGGATGCGTTTAAAATTAAGGGAGTCACCTCAGTAAATTGTAAAGGAAGGCCACTCTTTTATAAGGAATGGTGTTGTCTGTGAATATTAGCTAAGTGAAAGATATGTTCGCGAACAGATGCTACGCTAACTTCTTTTTGTGACAATAAGGCTGTTGTTCATGTCTTGTGATTCAAGGCCGGAATTTGCTGCCAGATGGAAATATCAAGGTTCACATGCGTGGGGTAGATAAACTACATTCTTAAAGGGAAGCAAATGCAGAGTGATTTTTACCGCGTAAGCTTTGTCGTTTAAAAAGTCATAGTGATTTTCATTATATGTAAAAAATAATATCACTGATGAAGAATGAAAAAAAATCGTTATAATAATAGGCACTGGTGTATTTTTGGAAAGATATGCAACATTACAGGGATTCCACTTAAATAAGTCATGTAATTGAAAGTGCCTGCATGTGGACGACTAAATACATGTTTAGGCGTTTAATATGCAGCTTTGAAAAAAAACATGTGTATGGTTTAAAAATGAAATGTAAAGGTTTAAAGCAGGAGTTTCTAAAGCGGTCGTGGAGGGCCAGATGTAAGGTAGATTAAAAAAATTACTACATGTTTTTCAATTGAGTTATCTAAAAAATATGTTTCATTATCTACTGTGTAGTTTTTCAGCATGTTGCTTATTGTTTGAGTTTTACTATTGCTGTGTCTTATACATTTTCAAGGGGCGGATCTAGGGTCATGGTGGCCGTGGGCAGGGAGCGTAGGTAGGGGGCCCTGTAACAGGGGGTCCGGGCGGGGCGGAGTGCGGAGCCCAGTGAAGAGGGGGGGGGTCAGGGGGTTTGGAAGTGGAACAGAGCCAGAGGACGCGTAATTCTTGGCATGGGCCATCACAGAAACATGTATCTATTGTCAGAGAATTATTATATTAAGGATATATATTGGCATGGTGGCCCCTGGGGTTTGGTGATCCAGTGCAGGTGTACAGCTTGCATATGCCTAAGGCCAGCTCTGCATTTTCTGTGTATGCAGTTGTTGTCCGTTACATGGGTTTTTACAAAACGTGTGTGTGGTGAAAATGAAATGTAAGGTTTAAAGCAGGAGTTTCCAAAGCGGTGCTGGAGGGCCAGATGCATGGCAGATTAAAAAAATTACTACATGTTTTTCAATGGGGTTATCTTAAACATATGTTTCTTTATCTACTGTGCAGTTTTTCTGCATGTTGCCTATTCTTTGATTTTTACTGTTGCTGTGTCTTATACATTTTCCAGGGGCGGGTATAGGGTCATGGCAGCCCTGGGCAGGGAGCGTAGGTAGGGGGCTCTGTAACAGGGGGTTTGGGCGGGGCGGAGCGTGCAGCCCACTGAATAGGGGGGGGTGGATCAAGGTGTTTGGAAGTGGAACAGAGCCAGAGCACGCCAAATTCCTGCCATGGGCCGCTACGCAAATATGTATGCATCCTTAGAGGATTATTATATTAAGGATATATATTAATATGGAGGCCTCACCTCAAACAAACCTCTGGATAGGGCACACCTTATCGTCATCCTGAATCAATCATTTAAAATGTTAGGGACAGATTTATGATAGGTGTGTGCTTCTTTTGCGCCGCTGCGCGTCACTTTTGTGACGCAGTGGCGGTGCAAAAGATTTGCTATGTTGCGACATATTTACAACTTGATGCATCTAGGCAGATGTGTCATGGTGTAAAGTCCTGTGCCACATGAAACCAATGCAGCAGTGATGCAAAAGATGCACCATGTTGCAAGACAGGCCTCACTTCATCTCTAACAACATACCGTCTGTTTAAACTGTAAACATTTAGGAATGTGTAGGGGGCATGGAGAAGCTGAATCTTCTGTAAATGTCAAAATTGTTGTATACAGTGCTGAACTTCTGTGTACTCTTTGATATGCTAGACTGCATCTGCACAATGAGATACCTAAGCAAAGGAAACACAGGTGATGTGATTGTGAAATGAGGAAAACAATTGCACGTTTTTCAATTACATCACCTGTGTTTTATAACTTTACGAATCACATTGTGCAGATGAGGTTTAGGCCTGTCCACAGACACAGAAGAGGTCTGGCCTTTGTTCAAGAGTGAAGTGGACATGACTCACTTCATTGGTAGGTCTGCACATGTATTATCTCCTCTGTATTCTTCAAGAAGCCTAAATTTCATCTGCAACCCTGAGTAGGCCTCACCTCAAACAAACCTCTGGATAGGCCACACCTTCTCGTCATCCTGAATCAATCATTTAAAATGTTAGGGACAGATTTATGATAGCCGAGTGCCTCTTTTGCGCCGCTGTGTGTCACTTTTGTGACGTAGCGGCGGCGCAAAAGATGCGCTATGTTGCGACATATTTACAACTTGATGCATCTAGGCAGATGTGTCATGCTGTAAAGTCCTGTGCCACATGAAACCTGCGTCAGGTTTCATATAGGCGTTTTGTTGCAGGGTGGGCATTCATTTGCATGAAAGCCCTGTAAAACTAACACAGTGAAATTTAGAAGATTTCACTGAGTCAGCTTTATAGCATTGCTGAATCAAATCCTTACGCCTGTTTGAAACAGGCATAAGGAGTGATGCACCATGCAATGTGTGGCTTGCTCCTGTGCATTGCAGTAGACATGTCGCACTTGCGACGTGATTCCTGCAATGCGCCGCTTTTGCGGCACAGATGCGTGACGCATCTGTGCTGTTTTTGCTCATTGGTGCTCCACATTGTAAATGTTGCACACCATGGGTGGCAGAGCAGTGGTGCACATTAACTGGTGCATATCTGGGGATGCGCCAGTTAACATAAATCTGCCCCTTTACATTTAAGTATGAGCAGGGGACACACAGTTGGTGAGGCTTATCCAAGGTTAAAAAGAGATGAGTCCTGTTCACTGAAAACTTGGACATAGGCCTCACCTCCTCAGCATCGCTGGACATGGCTAAATAATAGCTGCAAAATGTTACTCTTGTTAAACAATTTTACTATTATAGTCTCTGAGATTTGTCTCTTACTCTGCAACATCTTATTGTTCTTCTCTTTCTTTAAAGATAACGACAACATCAACCATGAGTGATAATGAGCAATCCGTTGATCTCGATCTTATCGTTGAACTTGTCATTGAAACGTCAGTGGAAGTAGATCCCTTAGATGATTTAAATCCTGAGGATGATGAAGAACATGATGAGGATGCCGATTTGTCAGAATTGTATGACATAGGGTGGGAAGCTGACCTGCTTGAGCCTATGGAACTATAAACATTTATTTTTAAAATTTACTGGAAATAAAAAGTAAAAATGTAAACCGTTTCATTAAAATTTTTTGACAATGATAAGAGAGTAAAAAAAGGTTAACCTTATGTTTTAAAGTTATTCACAGGCTTCTTTAGAGGAAGTATTCTATATGATTGTAGCGTGGGTGTTTGACTTTTTTATAGGTAATAGAATGCATTTTGTATGCTGTAGCAGGAGGAGTACTACATACTTGAATATTCTTCAGTGCTTATTTTCATTTCGTAAGTGGTATTGAGAACGACACAGAACTTCAATGGATCAGAGGGGCTGTTCCTGTGCATCTGGAGGACTGCCAAGCTGTTGCAGCAGTGGGAGTGAGGCCTCTCACGACACAGAACTTCAATGGATCGGAGGGGCTGTTCCTGTGCATCTGGAGGACTGCCAAGCCATTGCAGCAGTGGGAGTGAGGCCTCTCACAGGGGCGTAGTGCAGCTCCTTTTGATGTTCACAATTGTAGATAACAGGGTAGAGATGTCTGTGGAATTTATAGATGGTTAGTCACACTAGAGTGTGGGCGGCGCCCCTAGCACTTCATTACGGCACACAGGGGAGCCGCGTTGCACAGTTTGAGAATCAGAGACTTAGGAGATAAACCTTCATAATAGGAAGGCTTCTAAGTGATCAAAATCGCCGGTGCTCGGCGTTAAAAATATCACTGCTATCGGTGGAATTTTCCACGGTGTTAGTGCTTCTACAGCAATGGGAACACATATCTGATAGAAAATCCTGTAACAATCTCAGTATTTCACATTATCGCGTGAAAAGAAAGTCTTCCGAAAGATGTTGAACGTTGTTCTCTTTTGAGAGTACAAAAGATAGTGAGGGAAGTGGGTTGAGTCCTCCATGTAAATTGCAGAATAGAAACTAAGAACCAATTGGAAGTGTTGTTTTCGAGTCACATGACTTCACATGCGCGTCTCAGGACGTGTACGCGGTGACAGTATCTGGTCACGTACGCCATTTGGAAGTAGCTGTCTAATTCAGCGAAGTTTCAAAACGTGAAAAGGAGTAAATCCAAACACATCCGGATTTAATATATCTTCTGAGCTCGATTCAAGCATACAATTGTTAAAGTATAAAACCTTTTATATTTTTTTTAAAAATAGCAAGGTGTGTACATTCGGTCACGCACGAAAGTTTAAAAAGACATTCGGCTCCATTTAATGTAAATTTTCATAATAATAAAAAAGAAGCCTAGGTTTAGTGTCTTTGACGTAGTATAAGTTATTTGATGGGTCTATGAAGAAATTTAATAAGTTGCAAAGTTTTCACGAAATATATAGGCGGGTGCGCGCACACGGTCGCGCACGAACAAAAGCCAAAAAAGCGGAGATAAACCCCCTTTATAATATGCTCCTGGAGCTCTTTTTGGTAGAATGAGTTAGTTCTGAAAATAACTTTTTTTTTATTTTATTTTTTAAAACAAGTGTTATGTTGTTTTTGATTTTTTAAACTTGCAACATTTTCATGTGTGAGACAGGATCAAAATGAAATCAAGAAATTTATCTTTTCTTGGGACATTTATGACTCTCAGGGGCATATTATCAAGGGGGTTTGTCTCCGCTTTTTTGGCTTTAAAAGCCAAGAAAGCGGAGATAAAATTATCTCCCTATTACCAAGCTGTCGCTAACACCAGTTAGTGACAGCTAATAGGAGATAGCGACCATCTTGGGCCCCACTTTGCATGTCAGTGATATTTATCACTAATGACATGCAAAGTGGGAGTGCCAAGATGTTAGCGACTGGAAACAGTCGCTAACATCGCTATCTCCTATTACCAACTTTTGGAGATATTCGCGCTAAGCGCGAATATCTCCAAAAGCTAACACCTGCCCTGAGCAGTTCTTAGCCATGTTATCCAATGGGAGGTGGATAACATGGCTAAGAGCATTTGCTCGATAATGCATGAATATCGCTGACTTTTCAGCGATATTCATGCATTGCGGCCGTTTTTTATCGCATTTGCGATAAACCTTGCTAATAGCAAGGTTTATCTGCGATAAAAATCGCCGATGTGCGGCGATAATTTTTGTCTCTAAACAAGTTAGAGACAAAAATTATCGCTAGTTGTTGGTAATATGCCCCTCAATTTTTAGTTTAGTAAGAATGAGGCTCTGCTCTCCGTACAAAAGAATTTCTCCACATTCGTTGCATTTCATGTGCACCTTTGCAAGATATGGTCTCAAGTCCAACACAGCACTCGATGGAGATACAGGTCGTCCACCAGAAGATGTGCTGGCCACCTCTGATGGTAATAGCGTGGCCAAGGCTCTTGTCGATGCCTTTGCAAATTCCACAGGGTGCACCTGTTTGACATGCCGCACCATGGTATGTATGGAAAAGGAATATTTTTTTCTTGGATTTCCTCTTGAGAGTACCGAATTGCATATCATGCAGGTAACTTTTGGCGCATTCACTTTCTTTTGTTCTTCAGGATAAGTGAAAAATTGCCAAATAAAAGATTCCTTTTTTCTTTTTAAAGGTAGTCGGTCATTTCCTTCAGATTCGGAAGATGAATGCGGGGCGGGAGCCATTTCAGCAAAATCTTCCGAAAGATGTTGAACGTTGTTCTCTTTTGAGAGTACAAAAGATAGTGAGGGAAGTGGGTGGAGTCCTCCGTGTAAATTGCAGAATAGAAACTAATAAGAACCAATTGGAAGTGTTGTTTTCGAGTCACATGACTTCACATGGGCGTCTCGGGACGTGTAGGCGGTGACAGTATCTGGTCACGTACGCCATTTGGAAGTAGCGGTCTAATTCAGCTAAGTTTCAAAATGTGTAAAGGAGTAAATCCAAACACATCCGGATTTGATATATCTTCTGAGCTCGATTCAAGCATACAATTGTTAAAGTATAAAACCTTTTATATTTTTTAAAAAAATGCCAAGGTGTGTACATTCGGTCACGCACAAAAGTTTAAAAAGACATTCGGCTCCATTTTACCTGTTGGGGCTGGATCTCAAGATGGCGGATTGACACCGCCAGCAGTGGAAGGGCGCTGAGTCGGGTCCAGGTCCAGGTCTGAAGCGACGCTATGCTTCGACACAGGGCACAGCATTGATATGCGCAGATCTAATACATGATTAAGCTACACGACGGAGCGGAATAATTGGACATAACAGGCTCACCTCGAGTGATGAGAAGCGCTGCAGTACCGATGGTCACAGAGACGGAGACGGAGACAAAGGCTGATGTGGAAAATACGGCTGATTAAGTGCTCTCTCCGATGCCTTTTCTCCGTCGGTGCTAGGAGTACTGAGACACCGCAACAAGCACAAGCTTCAGCAGAGTTTCGGCAGAGTTGGAGAAGCCTGCTGGAGTGGTTCAGGTTGAGATCTGCATCTGCGACAGCAGCGATCCGCTGGCCAGGTCTGCGTTCCGCCGTAGCCCCGGCAGTAGCTGGGCCGGAGAGAGCGAGCGTCTGCAGCGGGATGGCGCCGAAACCTCCGACGCGGACAACGCGCAACACAACTGTGAGCGGGAGGGCAGGCGTTTCTGCAGCTTCATTGTCGGTGACTGCAGTCAGTGAGTTACTGGCAGGAAAGAAACCCAGCGAGACACCGGTAGGCAAGAAAATCACTGTGGACACAGCCCGGGGGTTAGCTCAGAGCACTGAGCGGGAGATACAGCCTGGTGTAAGCGGGGAGGTAGGAGCTGCAATGGCGCCAGAAACAGCAGGAACAGAGAGCACTGCTGAAACGCGGCAGAAGGGCTGCAAAGGCTATGCAGCAGATAAGGATGCTATTGCTGATATTATAGCCCCAACAGTGCAGGCTTCAATAGCTCAGGCAAATACTCAGGCTAATACTGTGGTACAGACTTTAGCTTCACTGAGAAACGGAGGGGTGGCAGCAGGGGCAGTAGAGGCTACTCCCGACCAAATTCTTATGAATAGCGCTTCCATGGTTAATGACATAAGTAGCACTCGTGTCCACCATTCTGGCTCTCTGGCTCCACAGTCTCCAACATTGAATTTACCAAGCACTGACATCGCATTTGACCGGGTGGGGTGGGGTTTTTTGTGGGCCACATTGCAGTCATTTGGTATTAAAGGAAAACATCTGCGATGGATCCAATCTCTATATGATAATCCGATGGGTAAGATTTCATATATGGGAAAATGCTCTTCTATGTTTCCCATTAAAAGAGGGACTAGGCAAGGGTGCCCTTTATCACCACTACTTTTTGCTCTTGCGATAGAGCCTTTCCTGATTGCTTTACAACGTCAAACACTAATCAGTCCTTTTTTTAATGGATTAAACAAGTTAGATATAACCGTATATGCTGACGATATCGCAGTTTTTTCCCCAGACGCCGCTAGAACTATGAAAGGTATTTTAATAGAGGCTGACATCTATGGCTCAGTTTCTGGCTACAAACTTAACACCACCAAAACCCAAGTCGTCATGAATTACCAACCTAGCACTTCTGTCCCTGGAATTAGTAGCGTAGCTACGTACTTGGGTGTTAAAATATGCTCAGATATTGATTCTATTGTAGGACTAAATTATGAACCTTTATTAAAAGAAACTGCCATGCAACTTAAAAAATGGCATAAACTTCCTATTAATATGATTGGCCGAATAAATTTAATAAAAATGAAAATCTTGCCAAAATTTCTGTATTTGTTCCGAACAATTCCTTTGCGGGTCAATAATTCCTTCTTTACTAGACTAGAAGGTATTATTGGAAGCTTTGTATGGGGATATAAAAAAGCTCGGCGGGCTGTATCATTGCTTAAACTTCCTTTTAGCCAAGGAGGACTGCTCTTTCCAGACTTTAAACTTTACTACTGGTCAGCATTTATGACCCGGATTTGCAGCCTGGCAGTTTTAGATAAATGCTTATACTTTCACAAATTTTTACTAGGATTAGATGTCAATATGTTTCTGTATAGGATGAATGACCCCAACTATTTTAAAAGGGTTAAATTTAAGACCATAAGGGATACTGTAAGTATCTGGCGATCTATTATGGCTAAATGCAACACATCTCTTTTTCACAGTCAAACACCTTTATGGGGCAATCCCGGCTTCCCTACTATTTTTCATGAGGCACCGTGTCAAATGTTTTTGAACTCTGGTATTTGTCTTTTGGGGGATTTATTCGATCACCTCGGCTTTATGGCATTTGATAAGATGAAACTTTGCTACAACCTATCAGAAACAGCTAGGTTTAAATACTATCAGGTCAGAGATTACTTAGTAAAAAAAATAGAACTCTCCACAATCTCAGAATCGGAGATATGGGACTGTATTTATGGGGATACTGATAAATCTATTATAAGTATCAGCTATAAGCTTTTCTCTGATCTCAAGACCGGTGATGCAACTATTTTAACGGAGAAGTGGAATAGGAAATTGGCAATGAGTATTCCCACAGAACTAATTACCACATCATTTAAAAGCCTGAATACATCAGTTCAATCTTCTAGTTTAAAATTGCAGATGTTTAAAACAATCTGTCAATTATATTACACTCCTGAAAGGATACTTAAATGGGCAACGAACAACACTCATTCAGATAAAACGAAATGCCCGAAATGTGATTTGAGTGGTGCGGACATTGTTCATATGTTTTTTATCTGTCCTTACCTTAAGGAATATTGGGAAGGAATAACTAAGGTTATCACTGAGAGGTTGGAACAACCCTTTCTTCTCTCAAACATCGATGTTTGTGTAGGCATCAATGGGGATGAACTGTCTAAAGATCTGCTGAATATTCTAATTACATGTGGAAGGTTAATTATTGCCAGAGCATGGATCCAAAAGAACCCTCCAACAGTTTTAGAATGGTGGAGTTTAGTAAAGGAGATCCACAGTATGGAAGCCGCTATTGCAGAATCTAGGGGAATGCAGGCCAGACGAAAAATTGACAGAATATGGGGGCTATTCATGTCTTAGTAAATATTTCTCAAAAATCTTGGTTACTGATTATTAAATTCTTTGTTTTGCATTGTATAAACTTTACTACAGTAATTATTGAATTATGTTATATACTTGGTTCTCCTGTAATTTTTGAAAAAATGAATTGTTTACTGACTTTGTGATCCTTTGATGCAAATAAAAATTACTTTAAAAAAAAAAAAAAAAAGTAAATTCTCATAATAATAAAAAAGAAGCCTAGGTTTAGTGTCTTTGACGTAGTATACGTTCTTTGATGGGTCTATGAAGAAATTCAATAAGTTCAGATTGCAAAGTTTTCACGAAATATATAGGCGGGTGCGCGCAGTCGGTCGCGCACGAAAGCCTGGAAATGCGCTATCCATTTTATTGAGAACTGTTGCCGAGAGTGCGCACACCGGGTCGTGCACGAAAGTTTAGAAAGGCAATTTTTATTTACAGGCAAATTTTAATGCGTTGAAAAAAAGGCAAGGTACAGACTTTCTAATTCTGTATCGCTTTACAAGGAGTCTCTATGCAACTTGAATAGTGAAGAAAACGGCTTGTTTCCGAAAAAAATATTGCCAGAACTTTATTGACAAAAGTATAGGTTGTATACACGAGATATTTCTGAATTAGCATTTTAAAAACGAATGAAATTCACTGAAAAAACCATAGGTTTTACACACGTTATAGTTAGGAAGTAGCATTTACAAAACCTATGAAATTCACTGAAAAAACCATAGGTTTGACACCAGTTGTAGTTAGCTGGAAATTTTACTGATATAAAACCAATGAAATTCCACGTTATAGTTAGTTGGACTCACTATAACTTGCGCGTGTAATGCACTGCTGATGACGTCACATATTACATCACTCATGACATCACTGATGACACCATCCAGTGAATGTGTGTCTTTCTGAAAAATAAATATGTGTTACATATGTATATATTATTGAATATCTTAGTGAATACATATATTACTGAGTAATGCTTAAATATTTAAATATATGTATTAGTGTTTCACTTTGTGTATAAGTGTCTGCATGGGTTGATGAGTAGGTACATGTGTATGTATATAGGTTATTAGATGTTTTTCTTAGTATCAGTATGAGTGTTTGCATGGTTTGGTGGAGGTATTACTTAGTACATAGATGCAAGAATGACTGAGTCTCTGTTTGTATGTGTTTTCAAGACAGCATATGTGAAGGACTGTATGGGTGGATTAGTGTGTATATGTCTGTGTTAGTGAGTGAATGACTGTCTTATTAGTGTCTTTATCAGTAACTACATATGTTTTAATGTAGTATATGTGAATATTGATGTTTATAAGTGACTATATGTGAGAGTGAGGGATTGTAAGAGTTCCTGTTTAAATTAGTATGTGTTTCTATAAGTGATTTTTTATGAGAGTAAGTATGTGTAAGTTTCCTTAGAAGTAAAGTCGTAGTGTGTGTATAGCTGTTTATGCAAATAAATGGATGTTCAATAGTTTATTTGCATGTGTGAGTATGTGTGTGAATAACTTTTGGATGATTGTCAGTGTGTAACAGGATGTGTAGGTGTATCACTACATATGATTAGTGAATATATGTATGAGTGACTATATAGAACTGTTGGTGAATTAGTGCATGTGTATATAGATGGTGGAATTATTGAATTGGTTGTTGTAACTGGTATGGGTATCTCCATTGTTTTGAAAATATTAGTTTCTATTTTTGAATATGTGTTTCAAGGGTTAGATTACAGTGAAAGGAGGTCTGTCACTGTGTCACAAGGATGGTGTCATCAGTGATGTCATGAGTGATGTAATATGTGACGTCATCAGCAGTGCATTACACGCGCAAGTTATAGTGAGTCCAACTAACTATAACGTGGAATTTCATTGGTTTTATATCAGTAAAATTTCCAGCTAACTACAACTGGTGTCAAACCTATGGTTTTTTCAGTGAATTTCATAGGTTTTGTAAATGCTACTTCCTAACTATAACGTGTGTAAAACCTATGGTTTTTTCAGTGAATATATATATATATATGTATATATATATATATATTCACTGAAAAAACCATAGGTTATAGACCATATATAGTTAGGAATTATCATTTACAAAACCTTGAAAATTCACTGAAAAAACCATAGGTTATAGACCATATATAGTTAGGAATTAGCATTTAAAAAACCTTTTTTTACTGACACAAAACCATTGAAATTCCATATATAGTTAGTTGTACTAACTATATATCTCGCACCCGCAATCCACTGCTGATCATGTCACATATTACATCATTCATGACATGGTCAGTGACATCACTGATGACATCACTGATGAAATCTCAAATGACATCACTGATGACATCACTGATGACATCTCAAATGACATCACTGATGACATCACTGATGACATCACTGATGACATCTCAAATGACATCACTGATGACATCACTGATAACATCTCAATTGACATCACTGATGACATCTCATTTGACATGACTGATCACATCACTGATGACATCATTCATGTGATAATACGATGAACTTCTTCAGACTCTAATATAACCTTATATACACTCAGTGTAAATAGACACTCACAGACTGTCACTCATCCATGGAGTTACTCACACACCTAGTCAGTCATGCAAAGAATCAATCACACATCCATTTCCTCAACTATGCAGTTATACACACCTTACGTATTCAAACAGATACTAACACATATTTACTCTCTTATACAATCCCTGATACAATTTCATAATGATCCATACAGCCACTCACACATTCACTGCCTCTTATGCACAGTTATTTATATATGTCAACTCTCACATGTACCGTGTTTTACATATGTACTTACTTTGACATGTAGCACTGAGATATACATTCACTCACCAATACACTCATGCACACAGTCAACCACCCATAGAGCTGTTTCCACATGCACTTTTGAACTCATACATCTAGTGAAGCAACTGCTCACACATCTATGCACAGAGTCATACACCTCTCAACCATCAACACACACACTCAGTCTCCCATACAAATACTTGGGCAACCAATCAATAACCCATATAGTTACTCATATAGCTACTGATCAACACATGCGGCAGTTTACTGAACAACAGACATAATGATGCACAAATTAAGACAGTTTAGTCACTAACCTATGCACTCAGTGAGCATATTTAATCACTCACTCATACAGTCAGTCATGCACCTACTAAATCCTTCATCCAGACACTTATACATCCACTCATTCTTCAATATGTAAGACATATTTAAACTTTACAGAAACATAAAATCACTGCATGTTGTTATCAGTGATGTCATCAGTGATGTCATTTGAGATGTCATCAGTCATGTCATCAGTGATGTCACTGACCATGTCATGAATGATGTAATATGTGACATGATCAGCAGTGGATTGCGGGTGCGAGATATATAGTTAGTACAACTAACTATATATGGAATTTCAATGGTTTTGTGTCAGTAAAAAAAGGTTTTTTAAATGCTAATTCCTAACTATATATGGTCTATAACCTATGGTTTTTTCAGTGAATTTTCAAGGTTTTGTAAATGCTAATTCCTAACTATATATGGTCTATAACCTATGGTTTTTTCAGTGAATTTCATTGGGTTTTTAAAAGCTAATATCTATAGCTGTAAAATGTATTCTTCTTTAAATCAAAAAATTTATTTTATATGTTTATTATTTTTTTTTTTAATTATTATGTTTTGGTTCGCTCCCGGTTCGTGAACCGGGAAGCTTCCCGTTAGCTTAATGTGGTGCCGCGACCCGGTCCGCGAACCAGTAAACGTTCCGTTTGCGCAACTGCCGCGTTAGAAATCAACATCGTGACGCGTCGCGGAAGCGCGACGTATCGCGTTGTCGCGTAATGCGTCTTATGACGCGCCGCGTTAGCGCACCCGGAAGTGCTCCGGTACGCGAACCGCGGCGCGAAGCGCAGCTCCCCGGAAGCGATCCGGGGCGCATCTCGAAAGCGCGACGTATCGCGTTGCGGCGTAATGCGTCTTATGACGCGCCGCGTTAGCGCACCCGGAAGTGCTCCGGAGCGCGAACCGAGGCGCGAAGCGCAGCTCCCCGGAAGCGATCCGGGGCGCGTTCCGCAGCGCGTAACTTAAGCGTAACAGGTCATGTGACTTGTTAATAAAACTTTTCATTGGTTCATTTCACTTTTGGTTTCCTAATGATGTAAGGCTAGGTCATGTGACCGAAAAATAACACTTTTCATTGGTTTAGAACTATTTTTTTCCAAAATGATGAAAACCCCTCCTTCTTTCTTCACTCTGACTTTCATCTTTGTGAGAGGAAGACCCTTTGTGATCACTGAGCAATGGCTTCATTAGTAGCTTCAGCTGGTGCACCCCCACCACCACCACCTCCTCATAGGAAGAGAGGACCACCTCCACAGTTCATTACCAACACAGAGGAGGAAGAGGATGAAGAAGAGGAACAGGAGATACAGGAAACACCATTTTTACAAGAGGAGCCCCGGGTATCTCATCATAAAACTAGTTTCATTTGGCAGTTTTTTTCATTTCCTGAAGGACAGAAAAAAGTTAATGCTCGATATGTGACGTGCCTGATATGTAAAGAGGACTTATCTAGAGGCACAGAAAAGAAGTATAGTTACGGCAACTATACTATGCACCGTCACATGGTGAGGTGGCATCCACTAAACTACAGCCGGGCAGAGATGCGTGACCTTCAGGACAATCCACCAACTCCTGTGGCCAGGACATTATCACAGGTATCTCTGTCGGGGCCAGAGGCACGGGAAACCGTGCCAAACATTCAGGACAACTTTGTCCATATGAAGATTACCTGTTTATATTGTGGTACATTGCTCTCATGTGCCAATATGAGCATTAACTTAATAAACAGAGCATTTGAAAACCACAAGTGCTCTAAACGCCCCAAAAAGTAAATTTATTTTTTGCTCCTGTTGAGCCCTTTCCAATGCCTGTTTTTTGTTGTTTCCCCCCAAAAAACAAAAAAAAACATAAAACTGTTCAAAAAATACAAAAAAAAAAATGTTCAGAAAAATAAAAAAAAAATATAAAACAACAAAAACATTAAAAAAAAGTTCTTTTCAGAACTACCTCCCCTTTATAAAAAAATTGCTAGAATGTTTAGCACTCTGGCAAGCTCTATTTCTTTTGGTTCGCTTCCCGGTTCGCTCGCCGGTACGCGAACCGTGAGCGAACCAAAAAAAATGTTTTAAAAAAAAAGAAGAGTAAGTATAAGGGAAGTAATCAGAGAGTAATGTTAAAACAAAGACAGCTATAGGGACTAAACTAGAGATACTGTTTAATAGATTTATTTACCGAAGAAAAGATGGAAGAGGGTATAATTGTGAAAAAGAAAATAGATAAGGAAGTGAAAGAAAAAAAGGAGAGTAGAAGAATAACAAAGAAGAGTTTCTTAGAGAATGTGAGTGAATGTTCAAAATAAGATTAAAACATGTGGAATAACAGAGAGAAAAAACAGAAAGCAGAAAAGAAGAAGTAACAGAAAAGGAATAATTGAAACAGCAAAGAAATGTAAATAACATAGGGGCATATTATCAACATAGGCAATAAAAGTTTCGCAGCTTTTATTGGCAGAAATGTGTCGCTAAAGCCGCTTTTGCAGCAGAAAACTGCCGCTACAGCTGCTTTTGCAGCAGTTTTCTGCCGATAAAAGCAGCAATAATTTTATTGGCTGTGTTCATAATATGCCCCTTAGTGTGCTTCAACTACACAGAGAAAGCATAATGAACAAGTAGTGAAAGAGTGATCAGTCAGAGACACTAAGAGTAATAGAGACTGAGTGAGTGAACAAGAGTGAGGAACTATGAGGAGAGGGACTGAGAAAAGGAGTGGAAGGAGTAGAGTAAGTAAGTAAGTAATAGAGAAAGGAATGAGGGAAGTAGCAAAGGCAGGAAAGTTAGGGTTAAAGAAATGAAGCAGTGGAACTAATAGAAGTTAAATGTGATAGAAATATAACGAAAAGAGTACAAAACATTTACCTTATAATTGTCGTTAACTTAGTCACTTGTTATTTTTATACTTTCAATCTGTGAAAGAGAGAACAAACATTTGAAAAATATTAAAACATGTATTTAAAAATTAGAAAAGACAAGGGAAAAGATTGAAGGACAAACAGTTTTTCAACAACTTTGACACTGACAGAAGCTTCTGCTTCTCCAGGCCCCCTACACAGTCCTAAAGATATACATTTTAAACTAACAGTATCTTGATGCAGATGAACTGAGGCCTATCTTGGAACATCGTGCATCTTTTGCACTGCTGTTGTCTCACAAAAGTGACGCAATCGCAGCGCAAAAGAGGTGCACAATCATCATAAAACTGTTCCTAACATTTTAAATGATTGTTTCAGGATGGCAATAAGGTGTGTCCTATCCAGACGTTTGTTTCAGGTGAGGCCTACTCAGGGTTGCAGATCAAATTTAGCCTTGTTGAAGAGTACAGAGGAGATAATACATGTGCAGGGCAACCAATAAAGTTCAGACTTCCTCTGTTTCCCTGGAGAGGCCTAAACTTCATCTGCACAATTTGATTCGTAATGTTACGAAACACAGGTAATGTATTTGAAAAATATGCAATTTCTTTTGCTCATTTCACAATCACATCACTTGTGTTTCCTTTGGTTAGGTATCTCATTATGCAGATGTAGTCCAGCATATGAAAGAGTACGCACTGAATGCAACAACTTTGACACTTACAGAAGCCTCACCTTCTCCATGCCTCCTACACAGTTCTAAATGTACATCATAAATACAAACAGTACAGAATTAACTATACATGTTAAATGGTTTATTTTTGCTGTTCTCAGAATGTATCAAATTTCACTAAAAACAGTGACTTGAAGGTATTCATCATATAACAGCGGGGAAAAAAAAACACAATCAAAATGATTGTGTTTAAAAAAACCATATAACATAACCAATCAGAAATCAAAACTCCTCAAAAGTAACTTACTTTCCATGACGTCGAAGGATGTCCTATGAAGAGCTTACACTCGGTTGTCTGTTTTTTCAGCCCGCCACTTTCTGAAAGAAAAGCTCCATCGTTTTGAAAAATATGTTACATACAATAAATGACTTCTCGCTCTCTACCACACGTTTCCTCAAGGCCAAATCGTGTAAGAGCCATTCTTGTAAGCAAATCCCGTCATTTTGTATTTCCGCAACTTTCAGAAAGAAAACGTTCAGGATCACTTTCACAATCCTAGACTAGTAATATCTTACCCTTTTTCCTCACTCATGTTCTACATTTCCTATGACACTGATACTGCTTACTATGAAGCAGACTTACACTACCTCTATGACTACTACAATTATTAAATTCTCTACATCACTTTTAATCACAAAGCAATATAAAACAGTAGATAAAATTATATCAACCCCTAGAATCATTATACGCCAGTTACCTACCCTAAATTCTCTTTTCTGAAAACAGAAAGTAAGAATATTTTTTAGTAAAAAGGCAACATTGTATCGTAGTCAAATGGCAATAATTTCCGAAACAGCAAATTTTTTTACATTTTCAATAACCTGTGTAATAAGCGGATCTTGTCAAATAACCATCATGCAATATAATAGCTGCAGTTACAAATCTTCTTCCTAAAATCAACGACTGTGTAGCCACAACATTTGTAATTAAAGTTGAAGACTTACTTTCATCAGGTTTATATAGTTGGATTTTCAAAAGGACATTATAATCAAAAGTTTGGACCAATAATCTAGACAGCATTGCAGACTTACATTCCCTCTACTCCATGTTTTGATTGGCTGCTTGAATTAGCTTATAAAAAGAAACAGTTTTTCTGAACTCATACAAAGTGCAGTTATTTTTCCATGACGTCAAGTGTTATGGTAAGAAGACCGTTTGCTTTGGGAAATACTCTGTTGTCCTTCAACTAATCCGTGCCCACCACTTTCTGTAAGAAAATCTTCTTTTTTTCCAGGAACTATTGTCTCTGTACTACACTTATCCTCAAGGCCAAATCGTGTAGGAGCCATTAGAACCTCTTGAAATTCCTCAGAGCACATCCCGAGATTCTTTCCCTAAAATTTTGGTTTTAAAAACACCAGGTAAGAATTTTTAAGGTCATACGGCAATTTTTTTTTGAAAGTTAAAACAGAATCGTTGCAGAATGACCAGCCGTTTCTAGACTTTAAATAAGCTGTGTAATGTCCTGATGTTATTGAAGGACCGTCATGATATATAATTGCTGCAGTTACAAAAGTCCTTCCTGATATTGACAACTGCGAAGCTACAAAATTTTTAATTAAAGTTGTCAATTTTGTTCCATCAGCCCTACATCGTTGGAACATTAAAATGACATACTGGCCATATGTTCGTATAAATAATGTTGACATCATTTCAGATTTACATTGGCTACACTCCATGTTGTGATCAGCTGCTTTTACTAGCTTATTAAAGGACACTGATTTACTGTCTGGCAAAGTTAAATATATAAATCTTTCTGAGTCTACACTAGTAGTACTTGATACCCTACAGTTCTCGCAGTCATGCTGCCATTGATAAGAAAGCCCAAACAGGTGATCTACATCTACACCTTCATCATGCAATACATCAAGCATATACATTAAAAACTCCTGACAATCTTGCTGAATATTTTGAGAGAATTGTGTTTGACCTGAACATCTGTCTAACAGATTTCAAATTTCAGACACACTTTCTATTTTTGTTCTATCAGTGTTACATTTCTCTAACACAGAATTTAACAAACTGCAAAATCTGTGATCCGAATTGACCACAATCTCTTCTTTTACATTTTCTAGAGAAAACAAAACATTAACCACTACATTAGCATAGCAGTTGACACCAGAACTGTTTTCAAATTGAAAACCAACAACATCTTCAACAGAATCCTTTTTCTTTCTGCTTATAATTTCAGGTTCATCAACTTTTCGTCTTTTTGGTACAACCTCCCTAGTATTGGTCACATTTCTTCGTTTCCCGGCCTACCACACGTTTCTCAAACAAAGGATATTGAGGCAAATGTGGCGCATACTCTCTTCTTAACCTATTGTATTCCTTAACACAATCTAGATCCGCACAAATGTTTGTGACGTCACACTCAATCAAGTACAAACCCGATAAAGTTCTAACTCGTGACAATGCCACATATGCCATACCCTCCTTGAACACAGAACTGCCAATATTCACCAATGCACTGTCTACACTTAAACCTTGCGATTTATGGATTGTCACCGCATATGCCAAGCAAACAGGAAACTGTTTACGGCGCACATATAAGTCTTTTACAAGCAAAAACCTAGCAGAGCAACGACCAATTAGCTGTACTTCCTCAATGCCATCAAATTTAATTTTTAAAAATTCAATTCCATCTCTATTTCTGTATTTCACAAAATCAACAACATTACCCATTGATCCATTTACCAGACCTCTTTCAACATGTAAATTCCTTCTTAAAATTATACGGCAATTTAAGCACACATTCAGAGTCTTTTCAAAACCTGCAGTTTTAGATATAGTCTTCTCTAATGAATCCAATTTTGTTTTCAAATTCTCAGACAAAATATTTGTAGATCCCATATGCTCTACTCTGTCAATAGCTTCCAGTTTCACAATCTCTTGGTTTTCTAAATGCAACATTTTGTTGTTGAAGATGGCACATTCTGCAAGAGTTGGCATCAAACATTCCAGATTTCTTCTCAGTAATTTTCTGAAAATTATTCTCAGGCACAACGTCTTGTTCTGGATATAAATTTGACAGTAATCGTGCATGTAAAGCTTCTTTCCCATGCTCGGTCACTTTTCCAATTCTAACATCTTGTAGAATATTCTTGTAAACTTCATCCTTCGCCTGACGCATATTTTCATGCAGTTCAGCATAATTGAAGTTTAACCATATATTGACGTTGCCAATGCTCCCTAGGCACTTCCTGGTATCTTCACGCGTGAGCATTTTGAACACAGGTTGTCCTTTCACTGGTGTCAGCTGCAGAAGATCTCCAAAAACAATGATGTGTTTGCCACCAAATACCACATCATACTCTGTTTTAAGAACTTCTTGCATTCTCAAATGCACAAAGGCAAGCATGACATTGGAAACCATGCTTACTTCGTCAATGATAAGAAGTTTCATTTTCCTCAAGACTCTTGAAACTTCACAACAAGCATCTCCAGATAACTTGTGGTATTGTAATTTGTTATCATGCTCCACTGGCAGCATCAGTAGACGATGCAAAGTAATACCTTTAATGTTATGTGCTGCCAGTCCAGTTGGAGCGGTGACAACACAAGACAGCGATGACTCAGTCCTTTCCTTCAAATAACATGAGATTGCTTTAATGAGGAAACTCTTTCCAGTTCCCGCTTCTCCACTCACGTACAGTCGGACAGGCTTCAACGACGTACATGAGCACTCTTTCTTCTCATGACTTAATCCGTGATCAATTTGCTTGGTAACTTCGTCATATATTTTCCTCTGCTCAACGTTGAGTTGTCTTTCCAAGTCTACTAAGTTATTCGCATCCTCCTGAGCATGTGCCATGGCTCTTTCCACTTCATTCATGGCAGTGGCAGCTTCATTTTCAATAACAGGGCCTCCTAGTGGATCCTGACTCAATGAAACAGAACTCTGACTGTCCTGAGAACTGTCTCTGGCAATCTCGGCTGCAATCGTTGCTTCCTGCTCGATTTCCGCATTCAACATTTCTACATATTTGGGAAAAGCAGGACATTCTATGGTCTCCTTGGCGGCAGTGAAAGAGTCTTCGTAACAGAGGAAATCTCCAAGCAGTTCCTCTTCTGCACGCCAAGGCTTGAAAAGTTGCAAAAGTGCTAAATAGAAAAACTCCTTTTTTTCAGGAGATTCGCCACTCAATTTTCGATGGTTTACCAAGTGGCATTTTCTTTGCTTTACCAGACATCCCTCACTTCCAATTACAGCATACACTCCTTTATCAATATCCTCTTTGATGTTCCTCTTGAATATATAATTTTGTAGAACCTCATACAGACAAACATTCTCGAGGTGACTGCTTCGATTTGGATAATATGTATCCAACATGTTGGTCTTCAAAATGTCGGTACTGTTTGGCTCCTTTTCCGCCAAATACTCAATTTCCCGCACAGGTTTCAGAACTCGATTACGCGTTGCAGCAAGACCAAGACTCGCCCAAACGATACTCCTGGATTTGGCATAGAGACTTGCTGAAGACAAGCGGTCAGAACATTCGTAAGCTCCGATTTCTCGATGCGACAACATCTTCAGACTGAAACTGTACAACTTCTTACTGAGGCTCTTTTCATGGGAAATGTCCTCCCACATATCCTTCAATTCTGTCTTTTCTTTTTTGGTGATGTAAGATGTCACATACCGAGCCACAGCCATACAGTTATCAGCCACAAACTGTATATCCATGTTAGCATTCCACATGGACAAAATCACTGGGTTGTAGTCGTTGATGTACTTGGACTCTTCGTTCC
Organism: Lissotriton helveticus; assembly: GCF_964261635.1. Lineage (NCBI taxonomy): Eukaryota > Metazoa > Chordata > Amphibia > Caudata > Salamandridae > Lissotriton > Lissotriton helveticus. The sequence goes on along the minus strand of NC_136058.1, from coordinate 457,268,906 downwards.
TCTTCAAATTGTATGTGTTTTTAGTTGATTTCTTCATCACATTATGTCGCAGCGAAGACCTCAAACTGTTTACTCTTCCTTTAGAAATCACCGGTCGTGGAAAGCCAAAACGACATTTGGTGTAGAACTTGTCCTTGTTTCTGAATTTACGACGACAGTACTTTCCACAACGATGGCTTTGGAAACGTAGAACTTTTTCTCTTAGGCTTTTCTTCTCCTTTGCGTTTGGAACAGCACACGTAGAATACTGTTGTATGAAACTCATCACTGAGTCTTCTGGATCTGTTCCAAATTTAGGTGCATCCTTGGTCCACAGCAGCATATGTATATGAGGAGCACCTCTTGCTTGGTACTCCTTTCTCCAGAAGAAATCCAACACCTCTCCAAGAGGTGGATTCTTCTTATTCATGATGAAAGACATCATAGCTTCAAATCTATGATCGAAGTACCTGCATACATTGACTGGATCCAAAGAGCACAGTTCTCCGGGTGTCTTGAATTCGATGTTTTCGATGTTTCCATTTGCCTCTCGTAGAAATTCAAGTAAGTCTTCCCAGCCATACTCGGCACAGCTCAGAGTGAGAAACCATGTGGGAGTTCCTAAGTTCCTCAGCATACATTTTAAATCACCATGACGACGGTACAAGTACTCATTAGTACCACGCTGACACACCATGAGATTAATCAGGTGAGAATCCAAAATACTGTCTTGGACATTGACTTTATCCATAAAGTCACTTTTCAAGATGTGGTTCACTGCATATGACAGTCCAGACAGATCGCTTTCAAACAGGAGATGAAACAAATAGGGAATGCATTGTCGAAACCTAGCATCTTCTGCATACAATCGTAAAGTCCGGTATTCAGAAGCAGGAATTTGATGAGGTCGCTCATCATATCTTCCTCCTTGACCTGTTGGAAATAGCTGTGGGAAACACCGAGCTTCCAAACTTTCCTCCCAGACACTAATGGGACTCCCTTTGGCTTGTTTCATTTGAAACAACTCAATAGCATTCCCCATGACTTCCTTGGAATGCAAAGGATGAACACTATAATGTTCATATATTTCTTCACTTTTAGAGGGTTCTACTTTCTCAATTTGACCAGCACACAAATCGCTATCCTCTTCCTCACTTACTTCCTCTTCTGCAACATATACATTCTTATAGTACTTATTTTTTTTTTCAAATACAATGTTGCCTTTTTGACTTTCCTAACATCCACTAAATCTTGCCATATTTTCTTATTCTTTGTCGGAACCCCATTAACTAAGATAACCAGAGGTTCCTCTTCCACTTTTTCTACTCCAATTGTGTTAATGTTTTTCTTCAAATCTAGAGGCAAATAAACAACTCTTCCCTTTAATCCTCTCTGTAAATCTGATGGAGGCAATTTCCCTGTCTTTGGCTCCATTCTTACAATAGCCTGAAAGGGATGGATACTTTGAATCAAAATAGATTCATAAGTATTTAAATCCTTCAATTCAGAAGGAATCTCAACCAATTCCAGATTATTATGAACCGCTCTAGCAGGCATCTGGTTTTGATTTAATTTATTACAACAATAAGTACACACACGTTGATCCAATCCCAAATCAAAACAATTTTCTACCATCAAGTATGTAGCGAAATCCTTCCATTCACTATTATTTTCCCTTTCACCTTTTGCATATAAATCCACTAACTTAGTCTGATTCTTATAATAAGTGCGTCGACAACACACACAAGTGAAACTAGGCCTCTCACTTGATTTCACCTGAAACGTGGCAATTTCCTTCTGAAAATTATCTATACTGGAAACCTGTACACTATCTTCCACATTACCCTCTTCTTCTGGGTCAATTTCAACATTCTCCTCTTTACTTCCAAAGTAACAAAACTCAATTTCTTCACACATATTCTTCACATCTATTTCAGAACCATGCAAAAGAGCAGCGCATAATTGTTTAAGCATAACTGCTGGACTCTTAGCATAATACAACATTCTAACTAATTTCCTCACTTTATTATGATGCACTGCTAGCATCCTGAAATGATGAAAAACACTCTGGCATACTCTCCTGGAAAGACAAGCCAGTGAATGACCATGCAAACCTGTCACTTCTCTCACTCTGCAAGGGTCTAATTCTTGCAACAACTTCATTTTCTGCTTCAAACTTTTCTTATTAAATGTCCGTACAAAATCACAAAGCAAATTGATAGAATCCTGTCGCACACTGCAAATACTACTACACTTCCAGGTGTACACAGGTCCCTTAGGACGTCTTCCTAAAACCTCATTACCTAACACATCCTCTGCCTCTGTTGTCATAAGTTTTTCTTTTTCAACTGGACAGCCATCTTTCACCTCATATGCTCGACCACTGGTGTCAACTGCATGCACCAAATCATTATCCTGGAAATAACTCTCCTCATTGAAAAATGCCTCACAACTTGAACTATGCATCCATTCTCCGGAAAAAACTTCACAAAAATTACTACGATTAACTGTTCTCTTCCATCTACTATTTCTTTTGAAATCATAAATTGCCTTGTTTAGCTTCCTAATTTTATTGATTATCAAAATAAATAACTTTCGTTTAATTTCAAACGCCTGATCAATAACTTTCTCAACTTTTTTTTTTCTCTTATAAAAAAACACTTTCTGTTGACCTTTCTTAATATTTTTTAGCAAATTGCCAATTATCCTGTTGCGGAACATTCGTTTACGAATGTCCCTAAACTGTTGTTTCCTTCTACTATCATGCACAGAGTTATCTCTTGCTCTAGCAGTAACATTTTTGATTGGCCTTTCCTTTCCGTTTAAATTGCTTCTCTTTTTCTGGACAAAAACATTTTCTGTAGTACTACTTTTTTTTCTAGAAATGTTTCTTATGAATGTTTTCGTGGTCTTACCCGGTGCTTTCTTGGTGACTTGACGATTTTTTATTGTAGAGGACTGCTGCATTATTTCATGGACCTGCTGTCTTTGACGTTTTGCAGCCTTTTTAATTCTATCTTTGGTTGGCATTCTCAAATTTTGAAATGATCTGCAGTTGAATCTGTGGTAAAATATAATAAAAAATGTTATTAACCACTATTACCAAACAGTAAATCAATAACAGTCATCAAAAACTTAACACACTACTTAACATTTTTACATAGAATATTTTTTAGTGCTTTGGCAAATTTAGAATACACAAATAGCAGAAAAGAAATGGAATTCTTCTTTATTTTACCTGTGCTGTTTTTTATGTGAATCTGATCTAATTTAATGAGCATATTTTAATATTTTATTGAAGACACTACACATAACCTGTTTTTGAAGGTGTGTTTAATTTTAAATGAAACCGTTTACATTTTTACTTTTAATTTCTTCTAACTTTTAAAAATAAATATTTATAGTTCCATAGGCTCAAGCAGGTCAGCTTCCCAACCTATGTCATACAATTCTGACAAATCAGCATCCTCATCATAGTCTTCTTCATCCTCAGGATTTAAATCATCTAAGGGATCCACTTCCACTGACGTTTCAATCACAAGTTCAACGATAAGATCAAGATCAACTGATTCCTCATTATCACTCATGCTTGATGTTGTTGTTATCTTTAAAAAAAGAGAACAACAATGAGATGTTGCAGAGTAAGGCACAAATGTCAGAGACTATAATGGTAAAATTGTTTAACAAGAGTAACATTTTGCAGCTATTATTTAGCCATGTCCACCGACTCTTTTTACCCTGCTCATACTTAAATGTAAAGGGGCAGATTTATGTTAACTGGCGCATCCCCGGGGATGCACCAGTTAACGTGCACCGCTGCTCTGCCACCCATGGTGTTCCGCATTTACAATGTGGAGCACCATTGAGTAAAAACAGCACAGATGCGTCATGCATCTGTGCCGCAAAAGCAGCACATTGCACGAATCACGTCGTAAACACGACATGTCTACTGCAATGCACAGGAGGAAGCCACACATTGCATTGTGCTTCCCTCCTTATGCCTGTTTCAAACAGGCGTAAGGATTTGATTCAGCAATGCTATAAATCTGACTCAGTGAAATCTTCTAAATTTCACTGTGTTAGTTTTACAGGGTTTTCATGCAAATGAATGCCCACCCTGCAACAAAACACCTATATGAAACCTGACGCAACTTTCCTGTGGCACAGGACTTTACAGCATAACACATCAGCCTAGATGCTTCAAGTTGTAAATATGTCACCACATAGCAAATCTTTTGCACCGCCGCTGCGTCACAACAGTGACGCACAGTGACGCAAAAGAGGCATACACCTATCATAAATCTGTCCCTAACATTTTAAATGATTGATTCAGGATGACGATAAGGTGTGGCCTATCCAGAGGTTTGTTTAAGGTGAGGCCTACTCAGGGTTGGAGATGAAATTTACGCTTGTTGAAGAGTACAGAGGAGATAATACATGTGAAGGCCTACCAATGAAGTAAGTTATGTCCACTTCACTCTTCAAGAAAGGCCAGACCTCTTCTGTGTCTGTGGACAGACCTAAACCTCATCTACACAATGTCATTTGTAAACTTAGGAAACACATATGATGTAATTGAAAAATATGTAGTTTCTTTTCCTCATTTCACAATCACATCACCTGTGTTTCCTTTGCTTAGGTATCTCATAGTGCAGATGGACTCTAGCATATCAAAGACTACACATAAGTTGAGCAGTGTATACAACAATTTTCACATTTACAGAAGATTCAGCTTCTTATCTTGTTGGAGATGAAATGAGGCCTGTCTTGCAACATGGTGCATGTTTGGATCACTGCTGCATCAATTTCATGTGGCACGGGACTTTACAGCATGACACATCTGCCTAGATGCATCAAGTTGTAAATATGTCACCACATAGGAAATCTTTTGCACCACCGCTGCGTCACAAAAGTGACGCACAGCGGCGCAAAAGAGTCACACACCTATCATAAATCTGTCCCTAACATTTTAAATGATTGATTCAGGATGACGATAAGGTGTGGCCTATCCAGAGGTTTGTTTGAGGTGAGGCCTACTCAGGGTTGCAGATGAGATTTACACTTGTTGAAGAGTACAGAGGAGATAATACATGTGAAGACCTACCAATGAAGTAAGTCATATCCACTTCACTCTTGAACAAAGGCCATACCTCTTCTGTGTCCGTGGACAGACCTAAACCTCATCTGCACAATGTCATTTTTAAATTTTGGAAACACAGGTGATGTAATTGAAAAATGTGGAGTTTCTTTTCCTCATTTCACAATCACATCACCTGTGTTTCCTTTGCTTAGGTATCTCATAGTGCAGATGGACTCTAGCATATCAAAGAGTACACATAAGTTGAGCACTGTATACAACAATTTTGACATTTACAGAAGATTCAGCATCTTATCTTGTTGGAAATGAAATGTGTCCTGTCTTGCAACATGGTGCATCTTTTGCATCACTGCTGCATCGGTTTCATGTGGCACGGTATTTTACAGCATGACACATCTGCCTAGATGCATCAAGTTGTAAATATGTCACCACATAGCAAATCTTTTGCACCGCCGCTGCGTCACAACAGTGACGCACAGTGACGCAAAAGAGGCATACACCTATCATAAATCTGTCCCTAACATTTTAAATGATTGATTCAGGATGACGATAAGGTGTGACCTATCCAGAGGTTTGTTTGAGGTGAGGCCTACTCAGGGTTGCAGATGAGATTTACACTTGTTGAAGAGTATAGAGCAGATAATACATGTGCAGGCCTACCAATGAAGTAAGTCATCTCCACTTCACTCTTGAACAAAGGCCAGACCTCTTCTGTGTCCGTGGACAGACCTAAACCTCATCTGCACAATGTCATTCGGAAACTTAGGAAACACAGGTGATGTAATTGAAAAATATGGAGTTTCTTTTCCTCATTTCACAATCACATCACCTGTGTTTCCTTTGCTTAGGTATCTCATAGTGCAGATGGACTCTAGCATATTAAAGAGTACACAGAAGTTGAGCAGTGTATACAACAATTTTGACATTTACAGAAGACTCAGCTTCTTATCTTGTTGGAGATGAAATGAGGCCTGTCTTGCAACATGGTGCATCTTTTGCATCACTGCTGCATTGGTTTCATGTGGCACGGGACTTTACAGCATGACACATCTGTCTAGATGCATCAAGTTGTAAATATGTCACCACATAGGAAATCTTTTGCACCACCGCTGCGTCACAAAAGTGACGCACAGCGGCGAAAAAAAGTCACACACCTATCATAAATAAAATGACTTAAAAAGGCCTAAGACACATGAAAGCGTTTTTTTTAAGGCCCTTGCAACATTTTTGGGTCATTTTTGACATGGCTATGTTAGTCAAAGAATTAAAATCTAAATTTGCCAAGCACAGATGGGGGCATATTTACAAGGACCTTGCACCAAAGGGAAAGGTCTTAAATTAAAATGGAAAAAATAACATCAGAGAGACTCAAAGGCCTTATAAATATGCCCCAAGCAACCTATGAAGCTCTAGCAGTACATATCAAGAAACCTAATTGTTTTAAAAAATCGTTTTTAAACACATCATCTAAATGAATTATATATCTACATTCAAGGAGAAATGACTTAAAATGGCCTAAGACACATGAAATCGTTTTTTTAAGGCCCTTGCAACATTTTTGGGTCATTTTTGACATGGCTATGTTAGTCAAAGAATTAAAATCTAAATTTGCCAAGCACAGATGGGGGCATATTTACAAGGACCTTGCACCAAAGGGAAAGGTCTTAAATTAAAATGGAAAAAATAACATCAGAGAGACTCAAAGGCCTTATAAATATGCCCCAAGCAACCTGTGAAGCTCTAGCAGTACATATCAAGAAACCTAATTGTTTTAAAAAATCGTTTTTAAACACATCATCTAAATGAATTATATATCTACATTCAAGGAGAAATGACTTAAAATGGCCTAAGACACATGAAATCGTTTTTTTAAGGCCCTTGCAACATTTTTGTGTCACTTTTAACATGGCTATGTAACACAAAGAAACAAAATCTATTTGTAAAACACTTGACACCAAGCAACATTTTAAATACACAACTTTCTTCATAATTTTCTCCCAAAACCATACTATTCTCTATCTAAATTAAATGAATCTTTTCTCACCTTAGCAAATACTTTATGAGTTTCAAAACAGTCTCAGAAACACACCAAATTGTCTTTAGCAGAGCAAAAGGTATGCACTCCAGAGTCTGCAGCTATGAAAAGCACAGAAATGCTGTAACTCATCACACATATCTCTCATGTCACCCAATCAAAACTCTTCCCTCACTTTTTTCAAATCAACACCCTTCCCCCCTCTGGCCTTTCTGCCTTTTTTGCATAGCAACCACCTCCTGAAAGACCTCTGATGTTTGCAAGTTCACACAACAATGTTTCAATTGAACTCTGAACTCTCAGTGCACCTGCGTATCCAGTGCAATCTTTCATTAAATGATTTTTTCTTGACCATTCAAATTACATCTTTCAAAGAACTCATCCATGCACCCTAACTTTCTGTTTTCAGCAATCAAAATCCACCAATCACTGCTACTGCTTCCTTAACACAGAAACTCCACCGTTTTTTTTCATTTTAAACTCTTTTTTTCCAACTGCCATTTCATTGCCACACTTCATCTGACTGCAGCAGACCCTTCTCTCACCATGTTTTCTGTCTGGATTGTTGGACATAGTTACATCTACTGGGCTCAAAGGTATGCTGAGAACAGAAATTTACCTAATCTCAATTTACAAGATGTGGAAATTTAATGGTTTGGCCACAGAGGATTAAAATGTCACCAGTTGATACCATTGGTGAAAACCTTTATGCATTTGCCTAAACCTGACCTGTTAATTGTGCACTGTGGAGGAAATGACTTGGGCACTTTGACTGGTGTAGGTCTGGAAATGCTTTTAAAGGACACCTTTGAGCAATTGATGGCACTTTTTCCTCAAACTGCCTTGGTATATTCAAATATATGCCAAAGACAGAAATGGAGGTGGTCGAACCAATTTTGTCCACAAATTGAGAAGTCGAGGAAGCATGTAAACAAATCTGTTTCAGCTTACATGAGAGACCATGGAATGGGCTCCATGTACAACAATAACTTGCGTTACTACATGCAAGATATCTACAGAGGTGATGGAGTTCACTTCTCAGATGAGGGCAACAGAGTTTTCATTTTGAATTTAAGACTGTGCATTGGTACCTACTTATAAGTACCTAAATGTACCATAAACCCAAAAGCTCTTCTCAGAGCTACCCTACATCTGATCACTCACAATTATTATTTTACTCTAACTTTTTTCACAAATTTTCAACAAAGTACGCTCCCCGGAGCGCTACCCGGTACGCGAACCGGAAGCTAACCGCGTGAATTTTTTTTAAAAAAATGATTTTTTTCCGCACATATGGGCCTCCTCAGCCACCCTCAGAAAACCTAGGGGGTCAAAATACGTCTACCGTGCCCCCTTCTACCCATTCTGAACATTATTTGCCCTCCATCTTGTATCTTAATTCAACCAAAACACAAAATGGTTGACTCCCGTAACGCTGCCGGTTCGCGTACCGGGGCGCTCACCGGGAAGCGCTCCATTAAAAAAGGTGGGAAAGTAATTTACAGAAGAAACCCTGGAGACACTTTCACCAAATATAGAATTGCTCATACTACATACCAATCCCTACCATTTTCACTAATTTGGTTGGAATTCCATTTAGTTATTTAGCCTGTAGACCTCTCTAAATACCCTGAGGTAAATTACTTCACAAAACACATCTGAAGTGTTGGAATTGACAACCAATTAAAATGTTACTTTCATTTTCTACTTTTCTTACCTGACATTTGATTGGTTATGTACCTGAATATATATAAAAAAAGAGAGAGAAACACAGCCATTTTGACTACTACTTCCTGGTGTACATTTCAATAGGATTTTCAGTAATTACTTCAACTTCTTTATAAAGGTAAGTTGTTATTTTAAAAACTGAAGTATATTGTGCACTTTAAGTTAATATGGTAATTTTTTTCTGATAGTTATATACCATCCCTCTGTAGTAGTTATACATTTAGATAGACTTCTCTGTTATAGTTATGGATGGAGTTAGGCTTGTCTTGTATAATTATGAATTTATTTACCTTAAATCACATACACTTTTTTATATTCCTACTTCCACTCTGATACTATACACTGCCCAAAGATAAATTCACTGTTAAAAACTGCCTATCTAAAATTAATCCCAACAGTGCCCTATCTCTACTAATATATTTTTTTTTATGCAAATTTCAGGCAAAATGGAAGGCGAACAGAAAATTTCATTTGAAATTGTCCTTCCAGAGACCAACGAAGAAATCATTGATCCAAATTACATTAATTTTATGGATGAAACTTGGGACGAAGAACTACTGCAATGTGTGCAATCAGTAGATGTCCTCCTTGAAAATGAGGACATTTTACACACTCAAACATTACAAGCTATGTTCAATGAAAATAACGACATTTCAGACAGTGAAATGTTAGACATTTTATTAAATTTTGAAACACAATCACAATAATAAATAATTGCTTAAAAAATAAAGAAATTAATCAAAAATCAACAAAACAAACAATCAATTAACATACAATATTTGAAAAGTCTATCATTCTTTTTTCCTAATAGTACGCTCCCCAGACCGCTTCCCGGTGCGCGGACCGGGCGCTCCCCACGCAAAAATAAAAACATTTTCGTGTTTATGCACGCTGATGTGCTTTGAACACTGCCCCCCCCCCTCATCATTTAGATTACCACCGCCCATTGCACAAAAGCGTACCGGGCGCTCCCCACGCAAAAAAACAATATATATATATATTTTTTTTATGCCCTTTTAAAGCCTCCACATCAAACCTAGGGGGTCAGGGAGGATCTACTATGCCCCCTTATGGTCATTTCCCCCTTTGTTTTGGCCTCCTCTTGTCTCTCGATCCTACCGAGAGACAAGATGGTGGCTGCTCCGGACTGTTTAGAATGTTGACAGACACCGGAGAGCCAATCAGCTTCGCTTCGCGAAGTTCCGTTACGCGTCAAGTACGCGAACCGGAGCGCTGCCCGGAGCGCGCTTACAGATATATATCTTTTTTTGAACGTTAATTTCTCAAAATCCACTGGAGCACATATCTTGAGACCTAGCAAAGGCACATCAGGCTAACAGTCCCTACAATTTTGCCAAGTTTCGTGCAAATCCATTCAGCCGTTCGGGCTAAAAGTGAGGCCAACCGCCCTATGGAAATTAACATGGGAAAAACGCGTTTTGGGACCCCCCTTTTTTCTCTGCCCCCCCTTGACGACCCCCCCCAAAATTTCAGTGGCTGCTCAGAAACAAAATGTTCCATTTTCCTGAAAATTTCAGCCAATTCCGTCCACAAACGCCAAGTTATTAGACATAGAATTTTCAAAAATCCCATAGAGAAAAAATCCTAACTATATATACCTACTGGCGAATATATATTCACTGAAAAAACCATAGGTTTCACACCAGTTATAGTTAGGAATTAGCATTTAAAAAACCTATTAAATTCACTGAAAAAAACCATAGGTTTCACACCTGTTATAGTTAGCTGGAAATTTTACTCTCATAAAACCATTGAAATTCCCACGTTATAGTTAGTTGGACTCACTATAACTTGCGCGTGCAATGCACTGCTGATGACGTCACATATTACATCACTCATGACATGGTCAGTGACATCACTCATGACATCACTGATGACACCATCCAGTGAATGTCTGTCTTTCTGAAAAATAAATATGTGTTATATATGTATATGTAAAAGTTGATGGAAGAATAAATGTTAAAATAAGTGTTTACATGGATTTTTTTTTTTTAATTGATTGGTTAACTGGCTTATTAAGTGTTTCTTAGTGAATACATATATTAGTGAGTAATGTTTAAATATTTAAATATATGTATTAGTGTTTCACTTTGTGTATAAGTGGCTGCAAGGGTTGGTGAGTAGCTACATGTGTATGTATATGGGTTATTAGATGTTTTTGTTAGTATCAGTATGAGTGTTTGTATGGTTTGGTGGGGTATTACTTAGCACATAGATGCATGAATGACTGACTCTCTCTTTGTATCTGTTTTGAAGACAGCATATGTACATGACTGTATGGGTGGATGAGTGTGTATATGTGTGTGTTAGTGAGTGAATGACTGTCTAACTAGTGTCTTTATCAGTAACTACATATGTTTTAATCTAGTATATGTGAATATTGATGTATATAAGTGAGTATATGTGAGAGTGAGGGATTGTAAGAGTTCCTGTTTAAATTAGTATGTGTTTCTATAAGTGATTGTTTAAGAGAGTAAGTATGTGTAAGTTTCCTTAAAAGTAAAGTGGTAGTGTGTGTATAACTGTATATGCAAATAAATTGATGTTTAATAGTTTATTTGCATGTGTGAGTATGTGTGAGAGTATCTTTTGGATGACTGTCGGTGTTGGTGACTGTTGGTGTGTAACAGGATGTATAGGTGTATCACTATATATGATGAGTGAGTATATGTATGAGTGACTATATAGAACTGTTGGTGAATGAGTGGATGTGTATATAGATAGTGGAATTATTGAATTGGTTGTTGTAACTGGTATGGGTATCTCAATTTTTTTGAAAATGTTAGTTTCTATTTTTGAATATGTCTTTCAAGGATTACATTACAGTGAAAGGAGGTCTGTCACTCTGTCACAAGGATGGTGTCATCAGTGATGTCATGAGTGATGTCACTGACCATGTCATGAGTGATGTAATATGTGACGTCATCAGCAGTGCATTGCACGCGCAAGTTATAGTGAGTCCAACTAACTATAACATCTTCTACCCTCCTCCTCTTCCTCTTCCTCCTCCTCCTCTTCTTGACCACCAATGTACTCTTGTGGTGGTCCTCTTGGTGGTGGTGGTGGTGGTGCAGATGCTCCAGCTGTTGCAGCTACAGTAGCCATTTGAAAGTACAAAATAATTCTCTCTATTGCTGAAACAGGTCTTCCTCAGTCAAAGGACAAAGTCAGAATAAGGAAAGAAGGTGGGGTCTTTCATCATTTGCAAAAAACAAAGTGTCCTGAACCAATGAGAAGTGTTATTTAGAGGAGTCGAATCCGGTACAGCCTCTTCAGGGGCAACCCGTGGGTTCGTACTCTCAGTTTCCTGGTCCAGGTCAGGACCCTTCGCATTTTCTTAACGCCATGTACGGCGTATATGTGAGAGCAATGTACCCCTCTGGTGCACCAGCTGGTCCCATGAGTCCATTGTCATTTAATCTGGGCGTGCCTCAAGCTTATGCTCCGGCACCTTTCTTGCCGTTTATGCCGGCGCCGATTCCACTGTGGCATAGCTCGGCTCCACCGAGGTCATTGACTCCGCACATGGCGTTGCCGACTCCGGAGCGACCTCGGGATCAAAATCAATGTTCGTCGCCGGTTCCAGCTCCTCATTCAAAGGCGGATTCAGCTCCTCATTCGACGCCGGCTCCCACTCCATCAGAGTTGTTACCGGATCCGACGACGTCGATTTGAATCGAGTGGTCGAGGCGTAGAGCGCAGCGCCTTATGGAGGAGAGAAATTATGAGGAACCTGAGGTTGAAGAAGGCGAACTTCAGGATCAAGAGGATTACTTTAAAGAGTTGCAGGATACAAGTGGTTTGGAACTTTCACCGGAATGGGAGTTGCCCGCTGTATCTGATACTCCTTCTAAGGATGTAGCTCCTTACCATGTGGTGATTAAGAAAGCTGCAGAACTCTTAAATTTTACTTTACCATCTGTGGAGTACAAGTCTAACATCCTTACGGAGGTTCTCCATTCTCCGTCCTCTGTGGTTGAGCCTAACTGAACCTATATTGGAAGTCTGTAAGAGGACTCTTACTGCTCCTGCAGTGTCAAAATCAGTTGCAAGACGCTATAGGGTGGCACCTGGAGATCCTAAATTCTTGTCTATTCATCCTCTGCCACAGTGTTTGGTGGTCCAAGCTGCTTGCTCAAAGAAATCGGCAGGTGCTTTTCCCCAGGTTCCTGGAGATAAAGACTCTAAAAAGCAAGATCAAAATGTGAAAAAGGTGTTTTTGTCAAGTAGTATGGCCCTTAAATCCACGAAGGCTACTTGTCTTCTAGGCAGATATATTCGTGCTTTGATGGACACAGTGAAGCAGCTATCATCTAAGCTTCCTGAGGAGGATAGGAAGAACTTTATTTAAGTGGTATCTGACACACAAACTGCAGCTCATCAGGTCATACAAAGTGGTATGGACACGGCGGAATCAGTGGCTAGGATCATGGGGTCTTCGATTGCCACTAGAAGAGATGCTTGGTTAAAGACTTCCGAGTTTTCAGCTGATGTTCAGGCTGCTCTGATGGATTTGCCTTTTGATGGCACAGGCCTTTTCGGGAAGAAAGCTGATGCAGCCTTGGAAAGGTTTAAAGATAGCAGAGCGACGGCAAGATCTTTGGGTCTGCAGACTAGACGCTCTTTCACCAAGAAGTACAAGGGTTTTGGAAGGTCTACTTTTCGTACCTATAAGCAGAACGAACAGCAGCAACAAAATCCTTTGTACAAGTCCTACAGGGGTAGACAAAGGAGTCGTCCACGTGGACGTCAAGCCTCCTCCTCTACTTCCTCCTCTAATACCCAACCCCCACCTACAACAGCAAAGCAGCCCTCGATCCGCCATTCCGGATCATGTGGGTCCTGTAGGGGGTCGGCTTACTTATTTTCTACGGGATTGGGAATCGGTTACATCAGATCTTTGGGTTCTCAATCTCGTAGAGAATGGGTATGCTCTTCCCTTTCGGGAATTCCCTCCCCATTACCCTCCTTGCCAGGGTTTTTGCTCGGAGGACCATCTGTTGCTCCTTCAGGAAGAGATACAAGGGTGCGATAGAGGTGGTTCCAGAGCAGGAAAGGGGTCAGGGGTGCTATTCCTGGTATTTCCTGATCCCGAAGAAGGATGGCAGGCTTCGTTCAATCCTGGATCTCAGGATCTTGAACCTTTACTTGAAGCAGGAGAAGTTCAAGATGCTCACCCTTGCACAGGTTCTTCAGGCGCTGCTGGAAGAGGACTGGATGGTGTCGATCGACTTGCAGGATGCGTATTTTCTCATCCCAATCCTGAAGTCGCACAGGAAGTATCTCCGTTTTACAGTGGGGTCGCAACACTACCAGTTTGCGGTCCTATCGTTCGGTCTTACTACTGCGCCTCGAGTCTTCACCAAGGTGATGGCTGTGGTGGCTGAACATCTCAGAAGGTCATGGATTCCGGTATTCCCTTATCTAGACGACTGGCTGATCAAAGCAGAGTCTCCAGAGAAAGTGCTCCATCATCTACAAGAGACAACTCAGTTGTTACACTGGTTGGGTTTTTCGATAAATGTACCCAAATCTCACCTGGTGCCCTCCCAGCACAACCTGTTCATAGGTGCGGTACTGGACACAACTGCGTGTCGTGCATTCCCTCCTCCTCAAAGGATTCGCGATATACAGGAGTTGATTCCTTTATTTTTCAATGGAGCGGTCGTTCCAGTCCTGAAGGTCCTTTGCCTGCTCGGTCTGATGGCTTCCTGCATTCTGTTGGTCAACCATGTACGCTGGCTCATGAGGGCACTCCAGTGGTGCCTCCGCAGGCAGTGGTTTCAACACAACGGAGATCTCAGGGAGTCTGTGAGGATCTCCAGAGAAACTGCAGTGGATGTGACTTGGTGGGGAGTGGAAGGCAACCTGTCTCAAGGGAAGCTCTTTCAACTGCCTCCAGATGTGGGCATAGTGATAACGGATGCATCCACTCTAGGGTGGGGTGCTCATCTGGGAGATCTGGAGGACAAAGATCTTTGGTCTCCAGAGGAAAGGTTGCTTCACATCAATCTTCTGGAATTGCGGGCGATATGTTTGGCAATCAAGGCCTTCCTTCCCTTCACGGTCGGTCGGTTCAAGTCCTGACGGACAACACCACCGCGATGTGGTATGTCAACAAACAGGGAGGAGTAGGGTCACAGTGTCTCTGCAGAGAGGCTCTGCGTCTCTGGTCCTGGGTTCAGGACCATCAGATTTGTCTGATGGCAAATCATTTGGCCGGAGTTCTGAACGTGCGTGCAGACAGTCTCAGTCAGCAGTTCTCAGCCGACCACGAGTGGAGGCTCCATCCGGAGGTAGTTCGTCACGTCTTTTGGACGTGAGGAACTACTCAGGTGGACCTGTTTGCCACTCACGAGAATTCTCACTGCCCGTCGTTCTGCAGTCTCCAGTATCCGATGCAGGGAGCTTTGGGGGATGCATTTCAGTTGAGTTGGGACTCAAGACTCCTTTACGCGTTTCCTCCCATACCCTTGATTCCTCGTGTTCTGAGGAAGATTCGCCAAGACCGGGCCCAAGTCATATTGATCGCCCCGGATTGGCCAAGAAGGGTGTGGTACACAGATCTTCACCACCTCTCCTCGTGCACGCCGGTCCGTCTCCCTCCCAGGGCAGATCTCCTCTCTCAGATGGAGGGGCAGGTTCTACACCCCCACCTCCAGACCTTACACCTTCATGCCTGGAGATTGAACGGGGCAACCTGTATTCCATTTCTCGCTCGCACAATGTGGTGGATGTCATTTTATCGGCCAGGCGTGACTCCACTAAATCCATTTATTCTTATAGATGGTCCAAATTTGTTGTTTGGTGCGGAGAGAAGTCCATCGATCCTTTGAGGGCTTGTTTGTCAGATATACTTCTTTTTGCACTTTCTTTAGCGCGGCAAGGGTTTGCTGTGGCCACAGTTAAGGGCTATCTTTCGGCGTTGTCGGCTTTTCTCTGCCTGCTGGATCAGCCGTCCTTGTTTAAATATCCTATTGTTTTGAGATTTTTGAAGGGGCTTACAAATAAGTTTCCGCCTACTCCCTTTATTGTGCCTCAATGGGACTTGAATCTGTTACTTACTTATCTAATGGGTTCTCCATCCAAACCTCTACATAATTGTCCCTTGAGGTTGTTGTCCTTTAAGACGGCCTTTCAGGTTGCAATTACCTCGGCAAGGAGGGTAAGTGAGCTTCAAGCTCTTAGTTCAAAGCCCCTATTCTTGACCATTCATGCTGAACGAATGGTTCTTAGGACCAGGGCTGCTTTTCTGCCTAAGGTGGTAACTCCCTTTCATCTGGGGCAGTCCATTACCCTTCCTACCTTCTATCCTCCCCCTCACCCTTCCAAGGAGGAGGAACGGCTTCACCGTTTGGACCCTAAGAGGGCAGTGAGCTTTTATCTTGATAGGACTAAGGACTATCAACTTGATGACCAGCTGTTTGTTGGATTCGCTGGTTGCAGAAAAGGAAGAGCTGTGCACAAGCGCACACTTTCAAGATGGATAATTCTATGCATCAAGATCTGCTACGCCCTGGCTGGTAAGGAACCTCCTGAGGGTATAAGAGCTCATTCTACTAGAGCAAAGTCTTCCACATCTGCTTTGTCTAGAGGTGTACCTGTGGAGGATATTTGCAGAGCCGCGACTTGGGCCTCCCTCCACACTTTTGCAAAGCATTACTGCTTAGATGCCGAGGTGAGGAGGGACGGCTACTTTGCGCGCTCTGTCCTCCATGATTTTCTGGTATAGGAGAGTGGACACCCTCCTCCGGGAGTGGGGACTGCTGTGGGACTCTATTCACAAGGTGAGGAATCCACTGACAGATATATCTATCAGAAGAACAAGTTACTTCCCTTCGGTAACACTTTTTCTGGTAGATATAGTATCTGCCTGTAGATTCCTCACTGACCCACCCGCCTCCCAGTTGTCCACTCTTCTATACCGGTATTTATGTATTTTATGTATATTTATATTAATATATATATTGTTGGAAATGGGATCCCTGGCTGGCCAGGGCTTGCGCCAAAGTCATTCAGAGACCGCCATTTCCAAGTCAGGGCAAGGGAGTTACACCCCAAGATAACCCCTGCTCACCCTCTAGGTAACGTGGCGCGAGCAGCAAGGCTAAACTTGGAGGTGATGTGAGTTAAGTATTTGTGCACGCACCCCAGCAACAACACCCAGGCCCACCACAAAGGAAACTCCACACCAGGTTATATAAAAATAGCCTTTGTATTATAATAAAAACACATTAGATAAAACACATACTGTTACACTGTGCCAACAGGCACGGGCAGAATTTACAAGGGATTATGTACAGGACAGGGCCACCTGGACCACTGTCAGGGATATGCACTTTTTAGAACTTAGCACTTGTAGAAATAATAACTCTGTAGGAATAATACTCAGCACATAAATCATATAATGACTTTAGCATCAAAATAGCACATGTAGCACACAACCAGGACTTCCTGGTAAAGGGTAAACACCTCCTACGTAACCCTAATCACTCTAGGAAAATCACGCAGGGAACTAAGACCTCAGTATCAGGACCTATGGAAGGAAAAGCAATCACCTAAGCATCAACACATAGCAAAGGGAAAGAGGCAAGACACATGATGCATCAATACATTCAGAGGTGTAGCAATAACCATTGCGCAGAAACCACATTTAGCACGTAAATCATAAATGCACCAGAATCACCTGGCACAACACTAGAACTGTCCCTCAGACCAACTGGCCTCACAAGGGCTGAAATGCCCTGAGTCCAAATGTCAGGCAGGCTGCGCAGGCAGCCAAGAACACAAGCCTAAACGTGGCAGTTGCCCATAAAGTGCTGGGCAACTGGTGCAGATAATGATAGGGCAACGTTGGAGCCCCGTGGGCTCAAGAATCACAAAATGGCAATGCTGAGCCTCTCTGGGCTCGTGGACAAATGCGGGCGATGAGCCTCTCTGGGCTCTAGAACAAGGACTGGCCCTTCTGAGCCTCTCTTGGGCTCGTAAATCAAGGAGGCCGTCTTACTAGGCAGTGGGGTCTCTCACGGGGGACCCAGGAACAAATGGAGAGCCTCTCAGGGCTCTGGGACAAGTACTGGCACTCGAGCCTCTCAGAGCTCGCAAAATAACTGTGGGCTGAAGCCTTCTCGGGGCTCGACAACAACTGCGGGGTCTTGGGGTCCCTCACGGGGGACTCAGAACAAAGGTGAATGCCCCACGAGCCTCTCAGGGCTCGAACACCACTGGGCCTCTCTCAGGCCCGTGTATTGCAGGGGAGGGGCGGGCACCGGCAATGTGCCCCGACGCCCTCCTCCCTGCACTCGCTCTCCCGGCCCCACTCACCGGATCGTAGGCCTCCTCTGGACTCCTCGGGCGGCTGGAGGCCGTCTCCTTGACACGGCCACAGGCGGGGAGCTCCTCTCACTCTCCCGGGCTCTCCCACGCTCCCACGCTCTCAGGAGCCCCGGGGGAGGTGCGGGCAGTAATCTTGGCAAGGCAGGAGCGCGGAATAGGCTCCCGCCGCTGCCTGCTTCGTCTTTCCCTGGGCAGCCAATCACTGCGCAGGTCGCCCGGCGAGCCTCCCGCTGCCTAAACCGGGTGACGTCAGCGGCTGCTCCTTCGGCATCTCCTCTGCCCTGGGGCTGCGGTGGTGATGCGGGGCTGAAGAGGGGTGGGCTCCCTTGATTAAATTCAAATATGAAGCGAGGTAGGCACTCGCTATGTGCCGTAATTTTGGGCAGATGCCGGGTGGGCACCGGCTGGGCACCCAAAGCGCTAGCAGTGAGGAGGAAGCGCTCCCAGGTGCCAGAGGACAAAATAAAGAGCTCACAGCGCTATGGGCCAAATAAAGCGCTCTCCAGTGCTAGGCACGGAATTGCAGCGCTCCCCAGTGCTGAAGGACCAGAGAGCAGTGCTCTCAGCGCTATGGGCAAAGCGAAAGCTCCAGCAGGGTCTGGAGGCAGGCGGGGGGGGGCAAGGCTGGGCCCAGAGCCAGCTCACTGGGTCTCCAGGCAGGGAGACAGTCCAAGTGGCGGTCCTCCTGGCCCCAGCGACAGCAGAAGCCCCCTCTGGCAGAAACAGAACAGAGAACAACATTCATGGGGACACAGCCCCTTCTTATACTGTGAAATCCTTTGTTTGGAGGTGCAGGGTGGGGGGAAACCAGTCGAAGCTGGTTTTGGAGCACCCTTGATGGCCCAACCACCCCTTTCATTCACTGGGGAGGCTAGGGTCGTTAGATGCACCACAGGGGGGCAGAGCCAGCATTGTGTGGGAAAAGCCCAGCCCCATAAGGAACCAGGTGCAGCCCTCCCACACATCACTCATGCTGATCTCTCCACTCACTCCTGGGCAGACCCATCCAGACTTCCTGGAGCCAGGCTTGCCAGCCAGCTCCAGCCAATCACGCTCCAGCATCCTCACTGCACACACACATCAATGTCTAGAAGTGGCACTTCCCCACTAGACACATACGAGCTGCACATACCATCGCGCAGCATTCACTCTCACAAGTTCACACATACCAAACTCGAGCCTGCACTCCCCACGCATCAGGAACTAACATGGACACACACATTCCCCATGCATTCAAATGGGAGGGCAGGCCAGCCATACTACACGCAAGCACTTTTACTCTGGGACACAGGGAAAAGTGCGCAGAGACCCAAAAAATCACTGACACAGGTCACATACTAAGAGCAAAAAGATTAGGGGTGAACCCGCCAGAAGGGCCAAGTCCAACACAACCCCCTTCCAGCCAAAACGCAGGGTAGGCCAATCACCACCGTGATGGACTTCCCTGCTTTGGGCGATAGAACACGGACGCGGGCCCGCCACTGCCGGGACACCCTCCTGTTCTACGCCACCGTGAACCCCTAGGGTTCCTTCTAAAGCTACTATAAGGACTAACTGGGCTACCCCACTGGTACTCCTCAGCTGTCCGCGGCCAGGACCAGGCCCTAGGCCACCCAGGTGCCACTGGTTCTTGCCTACTCACAGAGTGGGGGGTAGTAACCCCTGGCACATAGTAGCCACTCTCCACTCTTCCTGTCTGCGAGACAGGGCTAGACTGCCGCTGGTTCTCCAGCCTAGGGTCTACAACCTCAGGCGGATCAGGAGTCTCAGCCAAGGCTCTCCTCCCCTTACCTCTTCTTCTAGGGTTCCTCCTCCTCCTGCGAGGAAGACCCTCAGAACACCATTCTCCCAACCTAGGGTTTAACCCCTCAGGTTGCACCGGGGTCAGAGGTGGGCTCTCCCACCCTCTGCACCCCCTTCCAGAGTCCTGCTCCCTCCCAACCGGGGCGGTACCTCTGGAAGAAGAACTGGCCAGGACGCTGCTTACAGACATCCTACCCTTCAGGTCAGGCGGTTCCTGAACCTGGCCTCCCAACCTCTGGTCTAAAACCTTCGGTGGAACAATTGCCTGGCACTCCAGGACTTCTGGGGACTCACACACTCTTCCCCAATAACTCCTCGCGCTGGACTCCTGTACCCTCCCTACCGGAGCGGTACTGCCAAACTCTAGAACCACAGGAGCTCTGGTTACAGACGCTCCAGGTCCTCTACTCACTAGGAGATCTTCCTCAAATGGACTTACAGGACAGCCTAGGTCCCCAACCTGGTGTTCCCTCAAGAAACCACCCAAGTTCTGAGACAGGGCTTCGGGCATCTGGGGACTCTCAGCCACCCACTGACTCCTGCTCCACTGAGCCAGGTAGTCAGCCTCTCCACCCTTCTCACTATACTGGGACCTAGCTGGGTCACTCTGACCCTCCTCCACCACGCTGGGCTGGAGGACACCTGAACAACTACTTTCGGAATCACTCACCAATGACTCTGCAGAACCTCTGGCCCTCTCCCAGCGGTCTGCTTCCTCTGCCAGCTCATAAGGACAAAAGCATTCCATCCTCAACAGGTGCTGGCGCAACTCTGGATAAACAACGCTGAGCAACTGCTCTTTGGCAATCATATCGAACAATATGCCCCAATCACATTTCGTGGGAACCTGTACCTAATCACACAGGGCCTCACAACAGTCATCCTGAAAATCTTCCCAAGACTGGTGAGGTGGTTTCCTATTGTTCCTAAATTTCATCCTCAACTCCTCTTCTGGGGAAACCGGTACTATACTCGGGGCACTGGGAGTGGGACTTCCTACACTGAAACTTAAATAGCTGCCACCACTGGACCCACCCCTCCCTGGGGCATCCAGAAAATTATGACTGCGGTCAGGGGATAACCTACCCTCTAGGGCTATCTTCTCCCTGGCTAAGGCCCTCTCAGCCTCTGCAATCCGCTCATGCACACCCAGCTGCGCCATCTCTCTGGCATGCTCTAACCTGAGCTTCTCCATAGCCAGCTGGTACTCCCTCTATTCCCTCCTATCCAACCACTCCTCTGGGGACAGGGAAAGGGATGGGGTGCTGCTTCGGACACTGGACCCAGCAAGGGACTCCCTATCTATGGGATCCTCGCTCTCTGCTGGCGCCCATCCACTGTCATTCCTATCCTCCTCTTCAGACTCTCCAGGGCTCCCCTGAGACCCACCACCCTCATGGCGTGCGGCCCGGGCCCTCTCTTTCTCACTGTGCTCACGTTCCCAGTCATCCTTCTGCCATAGGATCAGGTTATCCCTAAGCTTGGACTAGGTGTCTGACTCATTCACTGTGATGTCTCTCTCCTCACAAAACTGCACCAACTCATGCATACTGTACCTAAACAGGCCACAGAGGTTAAAAGAAGATTCCATCTTGGCAGGATGCTCACAGACACGTGCAACACAGGGGACCTAACAGTCTGAAGTAAGAGTACCCAATTCCAAGACTTTAACAATCTCCTTATCAAAGAGAACTCATACTACTTTGTCCAGGGAAACACACCATTCATCCACACACACCCTCCCCTCGGACTGGTAAGGCAGTTTCTACCACCCCTGACTTCTCAACCTGACCACACGAGACACAGGTACCGACTCTGGGCGCATGGCGGGGGACAAATGTACTGGACACAATTTTCATATGAC
The DNA here is from genome assembly GCF_964261635.1 of Lissotriton helveticus. Lineage (NCBI taxonomy): Eukaryota > Metazoa > Chordata > Amphibia > Caudata > Salamandridae > Lissotriton > Lissotriton helveticus. The sequence continues at coordinate 457,247,042 of NC_136058.1, read as the reverse complement.
ACTCTTCAGGAGAAGAAATAATGGAACTTCACCAAAAACACAATAATCCCCAAAATGTGGTTATCTAAAAATGTAGAGTTTTGTAGTGCGGCCAGCTGCTACTGTGGTACAACGCAAACACAAATCCTTATCCCACCGCTGCCACCAATGTTGGAAATGGGATCCCTGGCTGGCCAGGGCTTGCGCCAAAGTCAGTCAGAGACTGCCATTTCCAAGTCAGGGCAAGGGAGTTGCACGCCAAGATAACCCCTGCTCACCCTCTAGGTAACGTGGCGCGAGCAGCAAGGCTAAACTTGGAGGCGATGTGAGTTAAGTATTTGCGCACTCACCCCAGCAACAACACCCAGGCCCACCACAAAGGAAACTCCACACCAGGTTATATAAAAATAGCCTTTGTATTATAACAAAAACACATTAGATAAAACACATACTGTTACACTGTGCCAACAGGCACGGGCAGAATTTACAAGGGATTATGTACAGGACAGGGACACCTGGACCACTGCCAGGGGTATGCACTTTTTAGAACTTAGCACTTGTAGAAATAATAACTCTGTAGGAATAATACTCAGCACATAAATCATATAATGACTTTAGCATCGAATTAGCACATGTAGCACACAACCAGGACTTCCTGGTAAAGGGTAAACACCTCCTACGTAACCCTAACCACTCTAGGAAAATCACGCAGGGAACTAGGACCTTAGTATCAGGACCTATGGAAGGAAAAGCAATCACCTAAGCATCAACACATAGCAAAGGGAAAGAAGAGCAAGACACATGATGCATCAATACATTCAGAGGTGTAGCAATAACCATTGCGCAGAAATCACATTTAGCACGTAAATCATAAATGCACCAGATCACCTGGCACAACACTAGAACTGTCCCTCAGGCCAACTGGCCTCACAAGGGCTGAAATGCCCTGAGTCCAAATGTCAGGCAGGCTGCGCAGGCAGCCAAGAACACAAGCCTAAACGTGGCAGTTGCCCACAAAGTGCTGGGCAACTGGTGCAGATAATGATAGGGCAACGTTGGAGCCCCGTGGGCTCAAGAATCACAAAATGGCACTGCTGAGCCTCTCTGGGCTCGTGGACAAATGCGGGCGATGAGCCTCTCTGGGCTCTAGAACAAGGACTGGCCCTTCTGAGCCTCTCTCAGGCTCGTAAATCAAGGAGGCCGCCTTACTAGGCAGTGGGGTCTCTCACGGGGGACCCAGGAAAAAACTGGAAAGCCTCTCAGGGCTCTGGGACAAGTACTGGCACTCGAGCCTCTCAGGGCTTGCAAAATAACTGTGAGCTGAAGCCTTCTCGGGGCTCGACAACAACTGCTGGGTCTTGGGGTCCCTCACGGGGGACTCAGAACAAAGGTGAATGCCCCACGAGCCTGTCAGGGCTCGAACACCACTGGGCCTCTCTCAGGCCCGTGTATTGCAGGGGAGGGGCGGGCACCGGCAATGTGCCCCGATGCCCTCCTCCCTGCACTCGCTCTCCCGGCCCCACTCACCAGATCGTAGGCCTCCTCCGGACTCCTCGGGCGGCTGGAGGCCGTCTCCTTGACACGGCCACAGGCGGGGAGCTCCTGTCACTCTCCGGGGCTCTCCCACGCTCTCAGGAGCCCCGGGGGAGGTGCGGGCAGTAATCTTGGCAAGGCAGGAGTGCGGAGTAGGCTCCCGCCGCTTCCTGCTTCGTCTTTCCCTGGGCAGCCAATCACTGCACAGGTCGCCCGGCGAGCCTCCCGCTGCCTAAACCAATGGCAGCGCGGCTCCCGGGTGACGTCAGCGGCTGCTCCTTCGGCGTCTCCTCTGCCCTGGGGCTGCGGCGGTGATGCGGGGCTGAAGAGGGGTGGGCTCCCTCGATTAAATTCAAATATGAAGCGAGGTAGGCACTCGCTATGCGCCGTAATTTCGGGCAGATGCCGGGTGGGCACCGGCTGGGCACCCAAAGCGCTAGCAGCGCTAGCAGTGAGGAGGAAGCGCTCCCAGGCGCCAGAGGACAAAATAAAGCGCTCACAGCGCTATGGGCCAAATAAAGCGCTCTCAAGCGCTAGGCACGGAATTGCAGCGCTCCCCAGCGCTGAAGGACCAGAGAGCAGTGCTCTCAGCGCTATGGGCAAAGCGAAAGCTCCAGCAGGGTCTGGAGGCAGGCAGGGGGGCAAGGCTGGACCCAGAGCTAGCTCACTGGGTCTCCAGGCAGGAAGACAGTCCAAGTGACGGTCCTCCTGGCCCCAGCGACAGCAGCAGCCCCCTCTGGCAGGAACAGAACAGAGAACAACATTCATGGGGACACAGCCCCTTCTTATACTGTGAAATCCTTTGTTTGGAGGTGCAGGGTGGGGGGAAACCAGTCGCAGCTGGTTTTGGAGCACCCTTGATGGCCCAACCACCCCTTTCATTCACTGGGGAGGCTAGGGTCGTTAGACGCACCACAGGGGGGCAGAGCCAGCATTGTGTGGGAAAAGCCCAGCCCCATCAGGAACCAGGTGCAGCCCTCCAACACATCACTCATGCTGATCTCTCCACTCACTCCTGGGCAGACCCATCCAGACTTCCTGGAGCCAGGCTTGCCAGCCAGCTCCAGCCAATCACGCTCCAGCACCCTCACTGCACACACACATCAATGTCTAGAAGTGGCACTTCTCCACTAGACACATACGAGGTGCACATACCATCGCGCAGCATTCACTCTCACGAGTTCACACATACCAAACTCGAGCCTGCACTCCCCATGCATCAGGAACTAACATGGACACACACATTCCCCATGCATTCCTATGGGAGGGCAGGCCAGCCATACTACACGCACGCACTTTTACTCTGGGACACAGGGAAAAGTGCGCAGAGACCCAAAAAAATCACTGACACAGGTCACATACTAATAGCAAAAAGATTAGGGGTGAACCCGCCAGAAGGGCCAAGTCCAACATATATATATTGGGTTGTTCATACCTTGGCTACGCACTGTGTATGTAGTTTTTTAATTCTATGTGTTATGTACACTGTATATGTGTATATCTACTGTCATTGGTCCGTCCAGGTGCCTCGAAGGCATGGAAAAAAAGGCGGAACTGTTGTCATCACGCAGACAAGGCCTAATAAGGAGTCGGTGATGTCAGTCGGAGTCTCGCACGATGCCGTGCTTCTATGACGTCGTACACGCCGGCGTCCTACAAAGGAATTTTCCGAACGTTGCTGATGCAGGGGGATATTCACAAGGTGAGGAATACACAGGCAGATACTGTATCTACCAGAAAAAGCATTACAGAAGGTAAGTAACTTGTTCATTAGGTACAAATATATAAGTAATAGTGAGGAGGATGAAGAGAAATATTTGTAAAGGGGGAGAGGGTAAGAATTGATAAAATACAGAAATATACAATGAAAGATGCATACATTCATTAATGTATAGGTAAAGGCACAAAATGAACGACAATTAACTGATAAGTTACAATGTTAAATAAGATAGATATATTTGGTTCAAAAGTTGTAATGTAAATTTAGATATAAATACAACCCAACTCCCCGCTGAAAAGGAGATTGTGAGAGCTTAATAGAATATATATCGGTAGACACAATATATGTAGGAATATAGGAACAGATAAGTAAAAACACAGAGTGCAGAAAAAGTGCAGAAAAAAAGTGATTAAGATTGTAAAAGAACAAACAAGATATAGTAAGTAAGATAGTGAATAGTAAATATTCATTGTATTAAATTAGTAATATAAACTTAGCTACCAATCTAAATATAAATATAAACATTATTAAACAAGTAATGTTAAAGGATGAAGTGAAGTTATACATAGAAATATTATCTAATATTATCTAATATATAATAAGAACATTTGTAACATTGACTAATAAAAGGGAAGGTCAAAGCTAATAAGACGTAAAAGAACATAATGAAATATCTATAATTCTAAAATTTAGAGAAGATTAAATAAATTACATGTTGAAAGTGAAACAATAAACCACAGCACTTAATATCAAATACAATAGATGTTATGCAAGGCAAAATCTGATAATACATTGCAATAAATAACAGATAATAAATAATCCTGCAACCATTCTAGGTTAAGAAACAATTGTGTGAATAAGATAGAAAACCCCCGTATAGAGGGTCTCTAACATGAGGAGCCTGAAAAGATTTGAAAGAGGATATCATTTATCAATCATATCTGCAGGGAATTATACTTGTTACTAAGAACATTCTTCATCCGTAGCAGATTTTAAGGGAGAACGAGATTTATCTCTGTGTGAATCTTTCATGAAGGTGGATACTGTCTGAAGGGCAGAGATTTTGTCTTCATGAGTACGGATTTCAATGTCTCTGCCATGATGACAAACTTCACTAGAGGTGAGGCAACCAGTAGTGAGGCATCCAGGAGAGCGTTGAGAACCATGGGAGGACCGTTTGGTAGGAAAATGTTGTATATCCATATCCCGAGTGTATAAACAATCTATAAAATGTTGCAGATCTTCAGGATGGTAAAAGTCTTTGGATTCGCCATTTTTAGTGATGCGAAAATGGTCAGGATCAAACAAACCATATTTGATGTCCATTTACCTTAACTGTCGTCTCATAGAAGGGAACGTTTTTCTCAGTTCATTAGTTTCTCTTGAAAAGTCAGCTGCAATACAGATTTCATGGCCAGCATAAATATATGACCCTTGTGTGCGTGCTGCATTCAATAGTTGTCGTACTTGCTCATGTCTCAAGAAGCAAGCAATGAGGGATCGCGGTCGAGAATCTGAGGCATTACCTAGAGGACCGATGTGATGTGCACGCTGAATTTCAAGCGGTGGATTGAAGTTGATATCCAGGAGCTTAGGAAGAACATTACATAATAAGAGTCTGGCATTCTGACCTTCAATCTTTTCAGGAAAGCCAAAAAATTGATGTTATCTCGCCGGCTGCGGTCTTTTAGATCAACTAGCTTGCTGCGAAGAAATGAGAGATCTTGATCTCTGGCTTGTATAGAATCAATCCTGTTTTCCAGTACTGTTAATCATCGGTCTAATCCGTCTGTTTTATTATTAAATTGGACAATATCTGCTCTGATGGATTTAGCCTCTGTGGTGAGAGAAGAAATATTAATGTCCATTTCTGTCAAACAACAACTGATAGTTGTTATTTCCTATAGAATACGATCCATAGTGTCTCCTGACATAGTAGAAGAGGCGGACAAAGACGGATTAGACATTGATGTAACTGAGCTTTTAGCAGTCACACTTTGTGATTGTTGAGAACGTCTGCGAAGAGGGGTGCTTTGGAAGTACAGGCATGGCTGCCCCTTACCTGGTCTGTGAAGAGGTCTCTACAGGTACATACATGGCTGTCCCTTACCTGGAGTCTGAAACGGTCACTGCAGGTACAGGCATGGCTGTCCCTTACCTGGAGTCTGAAGAGGTCACTGCAGGTATAGACATGGCTGTCCCTTACCTGGAGTCTGAAGAGGTCTCTTCAGGTACAGACATGCCTGTCCCTTACCTGGAGTCTGAAGAGGTCACTGTAGGTACAGGCATGGCTGCCCCTTACCTGGAGTCTGAAGAGGTCTCTGCAGGTACAGACATGGCTGTCCCTTACCTGGAGTCTGAAGAGGTCACTGCAGGTACAGACATGGCTGCCCCTTACCTGGAGTCTGAAGAGGTCACTGCAGGTACAGACATGGCTGCCCCGTACCTGGAGTCTGAAGAGGTCTCTACAGGTACAGACATGGCTGCCCCGTACCTGGAGTCTGAAGAGGTCTCTGCAGGCACAGACATGGCTGTCAGTCACTTGGAGTCTGAAGAGGTCTCTGCAGGTACAGACATGGCTGTCCCTTACCTGGAGTCTGAAGCGGTCACTGCAGGTACAGGCATGGCTGTCCCTTACCTGGAGTCTGAAGAGGTCTCTGCAGGTACAGACATGGCTGTCCCTCACCTGGAGTCTGAAGAGGTCTCTGCAGGTACAGACATGGCTGTCCCTTACCTGGAGTCTGAAGCGGTCACTGCAGGTACAGACATGGCTGTCCCTTACCTGGAGTCTGAAGAGGTCTCTGCAGGTACAGACATGGCTGTCCCTTACCTGGTGTCTGAAGTCTCGGTCTCGTTCAGGTACAGACATGGCTGTCCCTTACCTGGCGTCTGTAGAGGTCTCTGCAGGTACAGACATGGCTGTCCCTTACCTGGTGTCTGAAGACTCGGTCTCGTTCAGGTACAGACATGGCTGTCCCTTACCTGGCGTCTGTAGAGGTCTCTGCAGGTACAGACATGGCTGTCCCTTACCTGGAGTCTGAAGAGGTCTCTGCAGGTACAGACATGGCTGTCCCTTACCTGGAGTCTGAAGAGGTCTCTGTAAGTACAGACGTGGCTGTCCCTTACCTGGAGTCTGAAGAGGTCTCTGCAGGTACAGACATGGCTGTCCCTTACCTGGCGTCTGAAGAGGTCTCTGCAGGTACAGACATGGCTGTCCCTTACCTGGTGTCTGAAGACTCGGTCTCTTCAGGTACAGACATGGCTGTCCCTTACCAGGCGTCTGTAGAGGTCTCTGCAGGTACAGACATGGCTGTCGTTTACCTCGCGTCTGAAGAATTCTCTTCAGGTACAGACATGGCTGTCCCTTACCTGGAGTCCGAAGAGGTGTCTGCAGGTCCAGGGGCCTCAGTCTGTGCTCAAAGGATACTCTGCACAGTGCACACCTCTGAGGCAGGCTCACTTTTTTTATGGGGAGGCAGAAGGGGGAGGTCCCACTGCACAACGGCCCCTCCCCTGCAGCTATCCCCTCTCATGCCTTCAGTATGTCTCCACCCGCCGCGCTCATCGCCGATGCAACGTGAATTCAGAGGAAATGGCTTCTGAGAACATTTTACAATACTCTGTAGATATGCGGGCAATCACTCAAGTTACACAGTTTCACATATGGCACATACCCAAATCATTTTGGCTCAAGTCAAATACCAAATGAGCACTTAAGCTCGAGGAATAAATCAACATGGGCATCGGGAGATGAAAGGAACAGGAGATCAAAAGAAATATGCACCATTGGTTCATAAGGTTGAAACACTCAGCAGTTTATCCTTTTAACACAGCAGGGGGTGAGACATGCAAGACAAACCTCTTACCACATTCTCACCATGCATCACTAACCAGGCACTTTATCTTCTTTCCACCTCCCCACCAGCTTTCCTCGCATCCCTTCTCTCAAGTGCAGATGTGACAATGGTGTAAAGTGAAGCAAAGTTGAGAGCAGTCTTTTAAAGGAGTGAGGGACAGATTTACAAGGACTGGCGCATCCCTGCATATTTGCAGGGATGCACCAACACTGATGGGACACGCAATTCTACCCTTGCGCTACCACAGATGCATCGTATTTACAATGCGACGCACCGTGGCGCAGGGATAGACAGATGCGTGTGGTGCATTGCTGGAGTCATGTGGCAACTCCAGCAAAGTTCAGGGACCGCCCATACCTAACGTGCTGTGCCACTCCTTATGCCTGCTTCAAGCATGCGTAAGGTTTCTTCGCAGTGGCCAGTGAAAAGTAACTCAGAAAAATCTTGTAGATTTCACTGCGTCACTTTTACACGGCTTTGTTCCGATGGAATGCCCACCCTGCATATATGTGACGCATGGCTTTACAACGTGATGCATCTCCCTAGATGCGTCATGTTGTGAATGTGTCGCAACATGGTGCATGGTTTACGCCACCGCTGGGTCACAGAAGTGACGCAATTGTGGCGTAAATGTATCACAAGGGGCTTGTAAATCTGCCCCAGAGGGTAAATGTACGGACACACTCGAACCTACAATCTCAACCTACAACTTAGCAAGTAATCCTTCCCTGGCATTGTACCAAAAGGAGGACTTTGTATTTGCAAAGAAAGGAGAACGGTCTGGATACAACGTCCTACTACAAAGGACTCAGAGACATTTGAGTGCATAAAATCTCCATACAGCAACACCTGGTGCAAAAACAATAATAAATATTGCAAGCAGCCCTTCTGGCTGTCCTACAGATATTGGAATAATGTGGACTGGAGGAGGAAAATAAGGCAAAAATAAGCAGCCTTGTCCATATAGGTGCCCGTATTAACCACAGGCACAAACACCAAGTATCAGAAGTCCCAAATCCAACTTTGACCAAACTATAAAAAGGTTCCAAATATTATCTTCGATGCTTGGGGTCTGCGGTGCTCGGGGGTCTGCAGTGCTCAGGGGTCTGCGGTGCTCAGAGGTCTGAGGTGCTTGGGGGTCTGCAGTGCTCATGGGTCTGTGGTGCTTTTGCGTCTGCAGTGCTCGGGGGTCTGCGGTGCATGGGGGTCTGCGGTCCTCAGAGGTTTGCGGTGCTCGGGTCTGGGGTGCTCGGGGGTCTGCGGTGGTCCAGGGTCAGCTGTGCTCTGGGCCTGCGGTGCTCGGGGGTCTGCGGTGCGTGGGGGTCTGCGGTGCTCAGGGGTCTGTGGTGCCCAGGGGTCTGCGGTGCTCCTGTGTCTGCGGTGCTTGGGGGTCTGCAGTGCTCGGGGGTCGGCGGTGCTTGGTGGGTCTGCAGTGCTCGGGCGTCTGCAGTGCTCGGGGGTCTGCGATGCTCATGGGTCTTTGGTGCTCAGGAGTTTGCGGTGCTCAGTGGTCTGTTGTGCTCGGGGTTCTGTGGTGCTCTGGGGTCTGCGGTGCTCGGGGGTCTGCAGTGCTCGGGGTTTGTGGTGCTCGGGGGTCTGCGGTGCTCTGGGAGTCTACGGTGCTCTTGCATCTGCGTTGCTCATGGGTCTGCTGTGCTCTTGCGTCTGTGGTGCTTGGGGTCTGTGATGCTCGGCGGTCTGCGGTCCTCGGGGGTCTGCGGTGCTCGAGGGTCTTTGGTGCTCTGGGGTCTGCGGTGCTCTGTGGTCTAAGGTGCGTGGGGGTCTGCGGTGCAAGGGGGTCTGTGGTGCTCAGGGTCTGCAATGCTTGGGGATCTGTGGTGCTCTGTGGTCTGAGGTGCGTGTGGGTCTGCGGTGCTAGGGGGTCTGTGGTGCTCAGGGTCTGCGCTGCTCGGGGGTCTGCAGTGCTCTGGGGTCTGTGGTGCTCAGGGGTCTGCGGTGCTCCTGTGTCTGCGGTGCTTGGGCGTCTGCAGTGCTCAGGGGTTTGCAGTGCTTGGTGGGTCTGCAGTGCGCGGCGGTCTGTTGTGCTCAGGGCTCTGTGGTGCTCTGGGGTCTGCGGTGCTCGGGGGTCTGCGGTGCTCAGGGGTCTGTGGTGCTCTGGGGTCTGCGGTACTCGGGGGCCTGTGGTGCTCAGGGGTCTGCGGTGCTTGGGGGTCTGAAGTGCTCGGGGTCTGAAGTGCTCGGGGGTCTGTGGTGCTCGGGGGTCTACGATGCTCTGGGGTCTGTGGTGCTCTGGGGTCTGTGGTTCTTGGGGGTCTGAAGTGCTCGGGGGTCTGCGGTGCTCGGGGGTCTACGAGTGGAGAGGTGTGGCTCACTGGTTAGAGGCGGCAGACCTGTAAGCAGAGAACAGCCCGGGACCAGGGTTCAATTCCCGACGCGGCAGGGTCTTGGACCAGGGTCAACGGACTCGTTAATTCTCGCCTCAGTGCCTACTCTAACCAGGGAACACACTCGGTAACTCTGGGCATTAAGCTTGCCTCATCTCTACAACGGCCCCCCACAGACGCCGGGGATGCCTGGTTTCACCCTGGAGATACCCAGAAAGGGACCATCTCACAGGGAAAACCAAGACGGGTTCCCCAGCGGTCTACAGCACCAGGACACTCAGGTAGAGTAACAGTGCGCTTTACAAGTATCCCACATTTACATTTACATTTACGATGCTCTGGGGTCTGTGGTGCTCTGGGGTCTGTGGTGCTCTGGGGTCTGTTGTGCTCAGGGCTCTGTGGTGCTCTGGGGTCTGTGGTGCTTGGGGGTCTGAAGTGCTCGGGCGTCTGCGGTGCTTGGGGGTCTATGATGCTCTGGGGTCTGTGGTGCTCTGGGGTCTGTGGTGCTCTGGGGTCTGCGGTACTCGGGGGTCTGCGGTGCTCAGGGGCCTGTGGCTCTCAGGGTCTGCGGTGCTCCGGGGTCTGCGGTGCTATGGGTCTGCGGTGCTCTGGGGTGTGCCGTGTGTGGGGGTCTGCAATGCTCGGGGGCCTGTGGTGTCGTGTATTTCTATAGGTTCTGAATCAGTCCCCCTATTCCTGACCCTATTCTGGTTAAACTAACTATCAAGTTAACTAACAGTCAGCCCATGAGGCAAGAAAACCCCCATGATGCAGATACCGTTATCTGACGCAGTCACACTCCGGCACAGGAACGTGTTATCTGATTAGGTCATAACGCTTGAGATCTAATTAGACAAGCGATATTCCTCCAGCCCCTGATAAGGCATACGACGTTCTCATAACAAATCAAACCTATGACAACCTGGAAAATCCGTGCGGCCATTGTTTTGATTTCACAGAGAACTTTAGTAAAGAATGTGCTAACGAGCAAGTCGTATGACATCTTTATTGACGTATCTATGTCCATCCTTACGTCAATCTCGGCACCTTTAAGGTATAAATATTGCCGACCTTGCCCTATGCAAACACACGCGTGGTGACAAGACGGAGCAGCCATACTTGCCGAAGCCGAGAGCAGAAGCAGACCCCGCTGGCAACAGCCCCGCCTTCCTGACGCGCTGAGAGACGCGCTGCTATCTCAAGCCGAGAGACCCAGCACCGGCGCTTCTGGGCAGCCCTCACAGGCAGCCTGGAATATCGAGAGCAGAGAAAGAGATACCATTCCTCATTCATCCTAACTTCCAGGTACAGAACTGAATAACCCCTCACAGAGAATTCTTTAGTTATTCACTTGGCAAAAACAAACTTAACTTAAACTGTAACTTTCTATTCCCGCCCACGCATTAGACTTAGGTCAGGTACACGGGGTAGGCGTATTTAGAAACACCAGTTGAGTACGTTTAGTCAAATGTATATGTGTATGTAAATATATTTTAATCATTTTAAACATCATATGGCTCAGAAACCATATCAATGTTTTTACAGTATTATTTTATACTATTGCTTTTAATGTATGCACTTTACTTAACTATAAGTATTGCAATAATATCGATCCATTTCTCTTGTACGAGAAAAGAGACTGATCAATAAATAACACCTTTTTATTGAACACGCCCGTCTCTTCCTTTTCTCTACATTCTGATGAGACTAAGAATGCACGTACTGACTGAGTAAAATAATTGCCTTGTGCTCACACGACTCTCGAGATTGACTCTTGATTAGGGGAGAGCAAAGTTGTCATGTTCTATGGTTGTCAGAAACTAAATCCCTTCTTGTCTAATCAGGGAAGTTAATCCTTCCTTGAACATTCGAGAAAGTTTCTAGCGAACTCTGAGCTTAGCTGGCAAACCCAAAAATTAAGTCTAGTATCGACAGTAGTAGACCTAGTTAACGTCTGGCCTAGGCCTTTACTGCTGTAGGTACTATTCCAATGCGCAGAGCCTATTGGGAAAATAGGAGCTACACTGCATGGCGCCCAACGCGTTTGGAAAGGGCGATAAAACTAACGTAAGACATTTAGAGTAACTCAGTCGTGCTTTCTCACTCAGACCCCTTTTCCCATTATACTCCAAAGACGTCTGGAGTGGGTGAAAGGTTATATCCTCCAAAACCTCGCAGGAGGGAACTCCTATGTAAGGTTCTTGGTATAGTCAACGTTGAAGGATAAACAGTTCCAAAATATTGTGCATCTAATCTTTGTTCCATAAGAAACCTGATCTGCAAACAAAAGACATAAGCTTCCTGTCGGTAAAATGGCAGAGAGTGATGATGAAAGAGAGGCAGTTAGATTAGCAACTGAACTCGCAGATGCTGATGCTACCATGCAAGCAGCAGACGCGAATATAATACTCATTCCGGTCATCAAAAGGAGATCTATAACCTTAAAACTTATAGAAAATGGACTGACACCTAGAGGTGGCACAGTCATATTCGTAATCGAGGCACACGAATATCGGCAGACAGAGGTATACTATTCATGGATACATTTTCCGGCAGCAAATGCTGTAACAAAGTACTTCCACTATTACAAAGTAGAGGAACCTCCTGAAACGTACACTCCTTTCGAGGAGGTGGAAGTACCACTCAAATTCCAAGAGCATTTGCTCTTATTTGATGGCGCCCTAAAACATAATAATCACATTACAAGGCTCGGTCCTTTAGGAAGACCAGGAGCAACGTGGCCGGTCTTAGCCGGATACACACCACATCCAGACATCGAAAGAATGCCTGCAGCAGAGCTATTAATACAGCTAAAACAACTACTAAAAATTCATAGACAATTAGTTCAGTATGTAATGCGGACTTCAACAATTCAGCCAGCGATTAAACTTCCACAGCTGACCCCTCACCAGGGGAACACAAATAAAATTACACCACAGAACATCCAATCCTGCCTAGGTAAAGTTCCAGCTAAACGGGAACAAATACCATTCTGGTTGGCACAGAAAATCACCCAAATAGAGGCGGTGTTTCCTGACACCACCCCGCTTGAAAAACACAGGATTCTGACTATATGTCTCCCAATGGGAATCGCACCACACATTGAGGACTGTGACACTTGGGGTACAGTCTTTGCTTCCATCTACACAAAAACGCACGGTGTTCCATCCATTTCGGTAATACCAGATGTGCTAAAACAAATTCAAGATGAATACGGTCCAGAACCTGCTTTAACTCTTGGTATGAAATTACTAAAAGACTTCAAGCAGGTCTCGGCTATATTATTAGCCAACATAAAAGGTGAAGCAGCAAACGTGGCGATCCGCCAGAGGTTAAAAGAGACAGATATAGCAGACCAACCAGCTGAAATTGCCAGAATCATAGAAAAATCCTATGAAGAACTAGGCAGAGATAGTCTAGGTGGAATACCAGTAAAACCGCAACTGACTACAAGTCCAGAAATTTTTTTTTTTAATAATAATAATTCACCAAAAAAGAACTGGGATGGAAATAAACAATCCAATCCTAAAGAAAAGAAATTCCAGTCCAGAGGAAGGTCTCCGAGGCGAAGAGAGAAATCTCCAAACCAAAGACAGAGGTCACCACAGAGTGACCCCTCTGGGAATAGATATAACCTTAGAAATAGGGATAATATTAAAAAACCTGATAGATATCAAGACATTGATACACGTCCCTCTCAATCTTTTCAGAATTCCTCGCAGAAATCGGAAAGAAGAGGACGATCAGAAGAGCACGCCAAGTCCAAAGACAAGGAACCTGCTCAGCTAAAAAAGAAATTACAATTTCCAAAAAAGAAGGTAGCCAGTATCAAGGTAGTTAACAATGCCGAGAATACTGAGGACACAACTGAAAAACGGAGAGTGGGCTCAGACAATGCTAGACAGCGCAGCAGAGGTGAGCATAGCTCGCAAAGTCCTTATGAATCATCTGGAGACAGTGGACACGAATGAATACCTTCAAGTGGAAACTGCAGACACCAGAGTTAGCAAGCCCCACAAGATATACGAGATAACATTACGTATAGAGGGAGATAAGACTAGGAAAATAAGGGGACTATTTTGGGATAACCTCTCCAAAGGCTATGACATCCTTCTAGCTGAAAAAGACTGGCCACCAGAGTTTGTCAGGGAGTGCCCTCATGGCGAAGAAGTAATTATGCCTGCCTTCTCGAATCAAATACCGATTCATAAAAAATACACACTTGCTAGAAAGTGGGCAGTGGCCTTAGCACCTGCTTTATATAAAAATCATGTAGGATGGGATGAGGATTCTCCTCCTCACAAAATCCAGTTAAAATCACAACCAACTGCACAAAGGCAGTACCCAATTAAGCAAGAAGCTAAAAAACAAGTAAATGAAATACTAGATCAGCTAGAATACCAGGGGGTGATTGAAACTTGCACCTCACAAATGAACAATCCTTTGTTTCCGGTCTCCAAACCAGACAATTCGTACCGTCTAGTTTTGGATTACCGACACCTTAACACATGTTGCAAAACCTTTGCAGTACAAAACTCACACAGTGCTGCACTAATGAATAACATAGTGCGCAAAAAATACAAAACTACCTTGGACATTTCCAATGGATTCTTTTGTCAAAACATAGCACCGGAGAGCAGATATTTAACTGCATTCTCAGTAAATGGCACTCAAAAACAATTCTGTCGGTTAGCCCAGGGGTACAAGAACAGCCCGGGGGTATTCTCAGCGAGAGTAACAGAATTACTACAACTATATGATGATGAAGCATTATCTTATGTTGATGACATTTACCTAACAGATGATGACTTGGAGACTCACTTGAAAAGAGTGAACACCATAATACTTGGGTTCGCTGCAGAGGGTTACAAATTCAACTTCAAAAAGTCCAGAATTGCCCATCTGACGGTCCTATTCTTAGGATATGAGTTATCAAGTGAAGGTAAAAGCCTGGCAGACAATTTCCTAGAGAAATGTGCCGTAATCCAAGCTCCTAAAACACTAAAAAACCTACAGTCAATTCTAGGCTTCCTAAATTTCGGAAGAACATACATTGCAAATTACGCAGAAAGGGTCAAACCCCTTTATGATCTAATTAAACCAGACTTTAAAAGATCCAGTTGGACTCAAACACACACAGAAATTTTGAGATCCTTACAAACAGACATGCTAATTAAAACAAAATTAGAAACACGTGATAACACACGCAATCTTGTGATCCGAGTCATCCCAGGGAGATGCGGATTCACATACCTGACCTCTAATGAGGGAGAAAAGGTACCAATTGCATTCAAATCACACTTGTACACAGAAGCTGAACAGAAATTCAGTAATACAGAAAAAATCATTCGTGCAGTTCAAACCGCAATAGCTAGAGAAAAAGACATAGCTGACGGTAGACATATCACAGTCAGAACAGCAGAATCAGCCTTTGAGGCACTAACAGCACCGTGTAATTTACCAACAACAACATTGAATCCGGAATGGATACAATGGGTGAATTCAATCACAATGGACAAAGTATACTACTTCTTTGATCCAGAACTAGAAGAATTAAAAAATCTAAAATATGAAAAGACGTATCCTCTGGCAATCGACATTCTTCCTCTACGACATTACGCCTGTGTAATCTATACAGACGGACATGCTCAACCCTCCGTTTGGGGAGAACATGCATACAACCTCACATGTGAGATTACAAAAGAAGTGTGGCGCGGAGGTAAACTAAGACCTCTATTAACAAAATCACACTCAGTAGAAACTAATTCAGAACTACAAACTGAAATAATAGCTTTGAAAATGGCGCTAGATAATGCGGATCGCGAATTCCCGACGCTTATAGTGTCAGATTCATATTACTGCGTCAAAGCATATAACAAGGATTTGCAGACATGGATTCAGAACGGTTACAAAGATGACACAGATGCACCAATAAAGCAGAGACTGCTCTGGGAACAAGTAGCTCTTTTGAAAAAAGAACTACCAAAGACTCACGTGACTCACTCACTGAGTCATCAACGTGATGGCGTTCACGTTGTAGGGAATTCATTGGCTGAAACAGCCGCAGCGGCAGCCACTAAATCGGCTCCCGTAGATCGAAAAAAGCGTACATTAAAATACATTGACGGTGAAACAATGCTGGCGGTGAAAACGTCATCAAAAGGCGACTGCTCAGCGTTACCGATCAACTATCCACTCAATTATACATACATAATCGATGCAAACTCCGTCCCTTTTGCTCGAATCCCTGGAGTGGGGGATAGAGTGATTCCAAACATGGACAGGAGAAACTTGTTAATCGCAGACGCACACATGGGCGAGGGTCACAGACACCTTAAATTAAAAGATTCTCTGGAAGAATTACAATCACGGTACTGGTGGCCAGGCATGAGCCTGCACTACACCATGTTTGTAAAAAACTGCCCAAACTGCAACAGAGATCGCAGTGGGGAGAGAAGCAGTTTAATACCTCGTCGTATCAAGGCAGATAATATTACCAGCAAAAAGAATGGCTTGCGATTAACATATACAGGCTAGTTTCCACTTATAATGTAGATCACCAGCACTCGGCTGACGTCCGGACTATTATACAAGATTTGCGAGTCTAAATGGCATATACGCTAAGAGCATGCTACGTTCGACCATTGTTTTCACTCAGGCAATCCAGCCTGGGGGGGAAACATGGCCAAATGAGCACAGCCCAGCGGGAATCTTCTCACTTCCTTCCTGAGGGTACGGGATGGTGTAAAGAAAAAACCAAGGCAGAAAGCAATCTATAATGGAAAGGATATTAGGTTCGGGAGCTGGGGGGGGTCAAACATCTAATAAGTGTCCAACGTAGTCTAAATAACTTGCCAAGAAATTCTCTGAAGGGATTCAGTCCGTACGAATTATTATTCGGAACTAGGATGTTGATCTCTGACCTTGATAGTCAGACTTCAGTGGTAATAGAAAAAAGCTTTGATGTCAAAGACCGTTTGGCTATTTTGCAGGACTTAAACAAAACAAGAAAAGACCTGAGCAACATACAGTTGAAACAGCAGCCAACAACCACTGAAGAATCACCACCTGTCCCAGCAAGACCTGTCTGGATTCCAAAAGTCGGGGATCTAGTCAGGGAGAAGATCGCGGTAAAGAAGGAATTTGGGCCTTCTTACAGAAAAGCAGTTCCTGTCTTGTCTGTCAACGGGACAAGATCAGTTGTACTACCGCCACTTGCTGGAAAAAAGGAGAACCGAGTTGTATCCATCGACCTGGTAAAACCACAACATGTGGCCGATAACAAACAGTAGGCCAAGTGGACTCCCAATAAGTAGCAGAACACCAAGGTTTGCTACCAGCACAGAGGTCCTATCAAAAAGGCTCATCACATTCGAAACGCCTGCAGAAGAACAAGAAGGACTATGCAACAATGCAATAGAACTAAGACCTCTGAAAACCCAAATAGAGACATTTAGCAGAGACACACCAATCTATACTGAAGTACCAAGTGAAAATGCAAGGAACAAAAATCCTGAAGCAATTGGAACAATTGACAGAACTGCATCCGGGTACTTCATCAACTTCGATGATTCCTCTGACGGCTTCAGTGAATCAAAGACAC
Organism: Lissotriton helveticus; assembly: GCF_964261635.1. NCBI lineage: Eukaryota > Metazoa > Chordata > Amphibia > Caudata > Salamandridae > Lissotriton > Lissotriton helveticus. The sequence goes on along the minus strand of NC_136058.1, from coordinate 457,230,005 downwards.
AGCCATCATCAAAATCCTTTAAAGACAAAGCTAAGGAACTTTTGAAACATCTGAAAGAAACATATCTGGTTTCTCCATGGATTGAATTTTGGGTGGGTTTTGGTGCATTTATCCTCATACTTTGGCTCATCATGGTATTTACTTTGGGACGCTTCATTGAGGGAAAATATGCTAAAATGGACACAGCAAGTCAGAACATCAACTTGGTCCTCAAACCACACACATCTTCACACGTCGAGAAAAGAGAACTTTCTTCAGAACTTTCTTCAACCAACTTCACAGCCAATCCTATACCTGGTGGGGTAGCCTGCGACAACACTGACTATGAAATTTATGGTCCGGTCGAGATCCTGAAATATCCACACCAAATCAAGATCTCTTTGAGTGACTTTGCAAAACCAAACTCATTTGCTGATGATTGGGACTTCGAGAGTATTAACAACATGATGTCTGACTTAGTAATGTCTGCTAAATTTACAAAACATGATTATTTGCAAGGTTCTACAAATTATGATAGTATGTATTGCTATAACCATTATGGTAACCATTTTTTGCATAAATCTGCACAACCTAGAAATGTTTTAAATTATAATCAATGGGAACATTGCGCTACACCTCCAAAAGGGAGCTCTAGAACCGTGTATGACAAATATTCATATTTTTCAGGTTTTAACATAAGTAATGCTGAAACATTTTATTTTAAATTGTCAAACAAGACAGGGATGAAAACCATGATAACCAACACAAAATTGATATATTCAGATTCATTCTTTGAAAAAATGAATACATTTGGATTTGATTATTGGGACAAAAATGTTGATTTGAAAAGTGTTTGGGGTACAAAAGAATGGCAAGTACAGGGTTTAGAAGCTTTGTTTAGAGCCTGCATGATCCCAGAACAAATGATATTTTTAAATGACACTGTTCAACAAACCACCTGTCTTGGCTTAGCCAAAATCAAAGATTTAAATAATCCGTCTATTCCAAAGCCAACAATGTTTAGCAATAACTCTGATACAGATGAAGAGATAGACGTAAACCATATATTAAACAAAAACAGAACACATCCTGATTGGAAACAATGGTTGATCTGGCCCACAGATACAAATAACTGTCAAGATAGATTCCTGAATAAAACACAGGGTTTTAAAATGACCAGGCCAGACCCTAGATATCCCCAAATACATCACCCAGGGATAATAACAACCTACAGTGTGGGCAAATTATGCCTTCAATGGCTACAGACTTCCACACTGCCTGAAATTAAGCAACACCTAACTTTACTTACTGATGGTGCTGACTTGCGTGATTTCATAATGGGACCACGCAAACAGCGTCAAAAGCGATTCATAGCAGCCTCTGTATATGCAGCATACAATGAGGCCTGGAAGGTTACTCAAATTGAGACAGCAGAAAGAATACGGGAAATTGACCGTATTAATTTGGAAAAATCACTTTCTGTAGTGGACAATGGGTTAATGACTCTGTCCTCCAGAATTTTTTCATTGGACAGCATTGAGTCTTCAGCAATCGATATATTATCGCAAGACTTACTATTATTACAACATGGTCAGTCACAATTGCGTTCCATTGTACAGCTTGGCTGGACGTTACAAAATCTGCGTTCAGGCTATGTGCCTTGGCGTTTAATCAACACAACGTCACTATTCCAAATCTTTAACCTTACTGATAGACAAATCGGTATGGCGCAAAAGGGTGCTGATTATACAATCTTGAGCATTGAAAAACTAGAAAGATTACCAATGACAATGTCAGAACGACCTGTCAGTGAATGGATAATACACGGAATCATAAATATTCCAATCTCAACCTTCAGGTTTCAATACTGCCAAAAATATATACAGGCTGGCATGTACGAGAAATTGGGAAAGGGGTACCTTAAAACAACTTGGAACCTGCCCTATTCACATGCATGTGTCAGTAATAAAGGACAGAAAGTGTTTCTTAGTGGCAACAATTGTGCTATGTCACTAAGCGGCACGCTTCTGTGTAACGGAATTAGTTTGCATGGAGCCTGTGAAGGGAATTCATACAACCTTTCATGTCACCAGCAAGGCGCACCTGCAACTGAAATAGAACCATTCTTTCAAAGACTCTATAATGGGAGTTACATTCTTATTGTAGACCGCAGATGTTGCAGTCTTATGCCCGGGACTCCTTATCTAGTAACTACAACGGCGAAGGTCAAGTGCTGTGGACGCTCTTTATTCCCCAGCTCCTTTCCAGACAGGGAGGCAAGGGCATGGCCCAGTTTGAAAATTACTTCTATTCGAATAGACACTTTAAGCAGAATGAAAACAGTGCTTCTTCAGACGCCTACAAGGCTCACGTCATCAAAAGAAACGTATGATCTACAAGTCGCAAGGATGACTGCAGAGATACATACATTATTATCAACTAATTCCCCCGTACATTTCGCGGAAATCCTAAGCGAAATCTTAAATATTTCTGATACCACTGGGGTCTCAAAGGTATTTAAGACAGTATTTTCGATGGCATTAACACCATTCAAAGCCATACTGGGTATTTTTCCAGATTTCGTCCATTCGATTTTTGGCGGACTTCCCCTGATCCTGGGACTAATTGCAGGAATCCTATTCCTAGTCCTTATTTTTCGTTATGGCAACCCATGTCACAGATCAAACTCTCGCGACAATGGAAGATACGATCCTAGCCATTGGATACCGGGACCGGATATCAAAAATCCTGGGACTCTCCCGGCTTAGAGACCTGAACATGACTTGGTTTCTATCATTTCGACCAATGTGGCAAAGGTGTGTTTTACCTGTACTAAGGTGTCTGCTATGCGGAGAAGAATGCGTGTTAGACACCTGTCTGACGCTACAATCGGATGCGCCGGTGGATGCAAATACACTGTTGGTTCCTACCAAGGTTCACGCTTTGTGCTGCCCTCAAAGGCTGCCAATCCTGATGACGGCATTCCTGGAATCTTCACCACTGCGATTGAAGAGTAGTGAAGTTCAAGATGAAAGCAGCATCGAACAGGTACGACCTTCTGTCAGCAATGCGAATCAGAATGTCAATGGAGACAATCATGCGCACGAATGCATGGTTACACCTATTTCCGACTTAGTGGAACTTTCCCATGAAGCTGTTGACAGTTTTTTCGAAAGCCTGAATGATATGATGTTCTCTCCAGAACAGAAATAGAGACTTTTGAGTAAAACTCGCACACGGCGTTCCCTGAATTCGGCCTTCAAACTTTAAAAATAAAGTCACATGAACAATTTTACTCCAGTTCACGGACAGCAATTTTTTCAGCATGCCCCTTAAAATATTTTTCTACATATTTTTTCCCGGGACACTGATCTTCTGCTTAAAGTAAGAAACTATTCCTAGAGAACTAAAATTTCTATTTTTAGATACTTTATAGACTTTAGCTGCCCGCTGGTAGGTTCACAAATATTTTATTATGTGATGAAATGGTCTCGGACTTCCTTTCTGTATAGCCATATTAAGAGCCATTTCATGTGTATTTCTCATATACCGATAAGCAATACTGCATAAAAATGCGTGTTTACTTTTGCATTTAATTCATAGCTTAAGTGCATACAATATATATGACTGCAATTTTTCAGTATATTTGAAAATTTCGAAATGCATTTATGTATTTTGGGGTGGTAAGGTATACACTATACTCTATAGTATGTTGTACTATGTTATACTATGCATAGATTAGTAGGTATGACCATAGTTAGCGTGGAGTGGGTGTTGTGTATTTCTATAGGTTCTGAATCAGTCCCCCTATTCCTGACCCTATTCTGGTTAAACTAACTATCAAGTTAACTAACAGTCAGCCCATGAGGCAAGAAAACCCCCATGATGCAGATACCGTTATCTGACGCAGTCACACTCCGGCACAGGAACGTGTTATCTGATTAGGTCATAACGCTTGAGATCTAATTAGACAAGCGATATTCCTCCAGCCCCTGATAAGGCATACGACGTTCTCATAACAAATCAAACCTATGACAACCTGGAAAATCCGTGCGGCCATTGTTTTGATTTCACAGAGAACTTTAGTAAAGAATGTGCTAACGAGCAAGTCGTATGACATCTTTATTGACGTATCTATGTCCATCCTTACGTCAATCTCGGCACCTTTAAGGTATAAATATTGCCGACCTTGCCCTATGCAAACACACGCGTGGTGACAAGACGGAGCAGCCATACTTGCCGAAGCCGAGAGCAGAAGCAGACCCCGCTGGCAACAGCCCCGCCTTCCTGACGCGCTGAGAGACGTGCTGCTATCTCAAGCCGAGAGACCCAGCACCGGCGCTTCTGGGCAGCCCTCGCAGGCAGCCTGGAATATCGAGAGCAGAGAAAGAGATACCATTCCTCATTCATCCTAACTTCCAGGTACAGAACTGAATAACCCCTCACAGAGAATTCTTTAGTTATTCACTTGGCAAAAACAAACTTAACTTAAACTGTAACTTTCTATTCCCGCCCACGCATTAGACTTAGGTCAGGTACACGGGGTAGGCGTATTTAGAAACACCAGTTGAGTACGTTTAGTCAAATGTATATGTGTATGTAAATATATTTTAATCATTTTAAACATCATATGGCTCAGAAACCATATCAATGTTTTTACAGTATTATTTTATACTATTGCTTTTAATGTATGCACTTTACTTAACTATAAGTATTGCAATAATATCGATCCATTTCTCTTGTACGAGAAAAGAGACTGATCAATAAATAACACCTTTTTATTGAACACGCCCGTCTCTTCCTTTTCTCTACATTCTGATGAGACTAAGAATGCACGTACTGACTGAGTAAAATAATTGCCTTGTGCTCACACGACTCTCGAGATTGACTCTTGATTAGGGGAGAGCAAAGTTGTCATGTTCTATGGTTGTCAGAAACTAAATCCCTTCTTGTCTAATCAGGGAAGTTGATCCTTCCTTGAACATTCGAGAAAGTTTCTAGCGAACTCTGAGCTTAGCTGGCAAACCCAAAAATTAAGTCTAGTATCGACAGTAGTAGACCTAGTTAACGTCTGGCCTAGGCCTTTACTGCTGTAGGTACTATTCCAATGCGCAGAGCCTATTGGGAAAATAGGAGCTACACTACAGTGGTGCTCGGGCGTCTCCGGTGCTTGGGGGTCTGCAGTGCTCTGTGGTCTGTGGTGCTCGGGGGTCTGCAGTGCTCGGGGGTCTGCAGTGCTCTGGGGTCTGCGGTGTTCATGGGTCTGCGGTGCTCTTGTGTCTGCAGTGCTTGGGGGTCTGTGGTACTCGGGGGTCTGTGATGCTCGGGAGTATGCGGTGCTTGGAGGTCTGTGGTGCTCAGGGGTCTGAGGTGCTCATGGGTCTGCGGTGCTCGGGGGTCTTTGGTGCTCGGGGGTCTGTTGTGCTCGGGGGTCTGCAGTCCTCTGGGGTCTGCAGTGCTTGGGGTCTGCAGTGCTCGGGGTTCTGCAGTGCTCGGGGGTCTGCGGTGCTCGGGGGTCTGCGGTGCTTGGGGGTTTGTGGTGCTCTGAGGTCTGAGGTGCGTGGGGGTCTGCGGTGCTCTGGGGTCTGCGGTGCTCAGGGGTCTGCGGTGCTCTGGGTTCTGCATTGCTCGGGGGTTTGCGGTGCTCTGAGGTCTGAGGTGCGTGGGGGTCTGCGGTGCTCTGGGGTCTACGGTGCTCATGGATCTGCGGTGCTCTTGCATCTTCGGTGCTCTGGGGTCTGCGGTGCTCTGGGGTCTGCGGTGCTCATCGGTCTGCGGTGCTCTTGCGTCTGCGGTGCTCGGGGGTCTGCGGTGCTCAGCGGTCTGCATGGCTCAGGAGGCTGTGGTGCTCGGGGGTCTGTGGTGCTCTTGCGTCTGCGGTGCTCGGGGGTCTGCGTTGCTCATGGGTCTGCGGTGCTCGGGGGTCTGCGGTGCTCGGGGGTCTGCGGTGTTTGGGGTCTATGCTCGGGGGTCTGTGGTGCTCTGGGGTCTTACGGTCATCTGGGGTCTGTGGTTCTCTGGGGTCTGCGGTGCTCAGGGGTCTGCGGTGCTCGGGGGTCTGCGTTGCTCATGGGTCTGCGGTGCTTGGGGGTCTGCGGTGCTCTGGGGTCTGCGGTGCTCGGGTGTCTGTGGTGCTCATAGGTCTACGGTGCTCTGGGGTCTGAGGTGCTCTGGGGTCTGAGGTGCTCTGTGTGAGACGTTGGCCTGGCATATGATGTCCACTATTCTAGTGGGCAACTTGCACCAGTCTAAATCGACCCTTATTGATGGTGGTTGTAAAGTCAACCTTATAGACAAGCTATCCTTGTGGTAGAACGGACCAGCAGTCTTAGGCTAGACTCCAAAGAGCATTTGAAGCTCTTTGTTTTACATATTATAATCCCTTGAATACCAAATGAAAGGACACCACACAAGGTATATATCAAATATATATGTATTTTTTTCTAACACAACCCCTCTGCACTCTTTATGAGGTCAGAGGTAAAAGTGCATCACAAGTTACTCAATTAGCATACGATAAGTTGCACAATATACAGTAATGCCCTAGAGGCCTCACAAACCATATACTAAAATAGTGGTATAAGAACCACAACAGAAATAGTGAATAGGCCTAGGGCCTGGAGAATCGCTGGGGCTACACTAGACAAGCAAATGTTAGGAAGTAGGAGACCCACGGGAGACGCGTGCAGTGTCTAAAGAAAGTCGCGGGTTGCCATTGACTTATAGTGGGAACGTAAAAGTTACAAAGTTATAGATTTAGGGCACTTACGAATGGACTACAACAAAACCCCTTTAGACTAGGACACTTCGAGAGTCAAGACCCACTGGAGCACCGGAGTACTTGTGTTACCTCTCTCAGGGAAGCCGGGTGCATAGGTGCCTTTTGGTGTTGGGTTTCGTCAATGTTTTCTATGGAGATCTGCAAAGAAGTGCTGCAGGCAACCAGAAGAAAAGTGTCCGGGTGGATGCAACGGTGTATCTGTGGTAAATAAATAATTAATTACCGGTTCTATTTTTCAGGATACTCTAATAACAGATAGCTCAATAAATAAGAGTCAAGATTCGAGGTAGCTGAAGTATACAGGCTTTAATCAGGCATAAAAGGACAGGAACAGGACAGCCTGCATGGGAATAGGATGGCAGCTGCCGGGGGCAGGATCTGGGAATTGGCTGGCTTTTAATAACAGTGCATTAATATATATACTAAAAACAATTACATTGCATTCAATACAGTAGGCGTAGCAGTAGGCGGAGTTTGTAGCAGTCGCGAAAGATAAGGCATAAAGTGGGTGTAACAAGAGGCGTGTACAGGGCGTATACATAGACATGTGATGCAAACGTAACAGAATATGTCATAAACGGGGCGGAAACATGGAGGGGGCTACCTGAGCAGCTGGGACCTCTAACCTAGTGGTGCGCGTAAACTGGCAATGACGTGTTACCAGGGAGAACTGGGGGCTATGACTTCTGCACTAGAAGAGGAGACGAAAGTCTGGAGGGTCAGAGCGACATGTACCTAGGCATATCTAGTATCTGGTGTTTATAGTACATGTTGATAGAATCCAAAAGTTATCAGGGTAAAGGCTAACAGACACTAAGACTGGTGCATGCATTATTCTAAATGTATTGCATGTGCGAGGAATATTCTATGAATATGAATACAGTATTTCTCTTACATGGAGACATAAAGGCTAGACCATGACGGAAACTATTGATGCGATTCAGTAGCTTAGGAATGCAGAGAAGGAGGGCTGGACTGATAACTAGAAACATAACAAACTCTTGGCAGACTGGGAGGCAGAGCCAGGCCTAGCCGGGCACTGCGAGGCATGAAAGTAAGTGAAGGGTCAGGGATACAGGTGGGGGCTGTATCGCTCCTCGGAGAGTTCAGGAAACAGGAGCTGAATCTGAGTCCGGGCCCTTTTGAGGCCTAGAAACGGGGACAATTCAATGAATTAACGTGCACACTGTAAAACGTGGCAACGTAGCTTTACATAGGCCTAATATTCGTTGTATTCACGAGGACTGGAAACTGACATACTAGAGATGGACACAACTGTAATTGCGTCTTTAATTGATCAGAAGGGAATACATGCATATCGATCATGCACATATGACATAACATGGGGAACACGTAGGCACATATAACATGGCAAAATTTACTTTTCCACATTCCCTCCTTGTGCCCTACGTTTCCATCAGGAAACATCAATATTCATGATACCATCTATCATTTCATACAGTATCATTTGCTCGTCTCGAATTGTCTTGGAACGGGACTTAGGACTAGGAATACAAGAGGTAGCACAAATGCCGCAAATCGCAGGGCCACATTGTATACAGAGGCAGCAACTGAATAGGATCATTACTGCAATACCTAGAAATGACAATACTTTCCATCCCCAGGCAGATATGTTACTCCAGAGCCAACCGGACCATGTCCAGGTGCCTGGATTCTGGTGTAACTGATGGGCAATTTTATGAAGTCTGGTTATAGCTGAATAAACAGACGGCGCGTTATTAGGAATGAAAATGCAGCAACTAGATCCGATGACTCTACATGCTCCTCCTCTATCGGCCAGTATGACGTCAAGAACGAGACGATTTTGGAGCACGACAAATCTCATAGCAGATTGCTCTTCGGTTAAGTTACCTAGAGCAGAAGTAGTCTCATTCACTACTGCTTCAAGGGTTCTGGTTAACCTACGGATTAACTTACTATTCTGGATAGGTCCTATAAAGAAGAAGAAGCCTTTATTGAAATCTGTATACTGTTCTAGAGTAGTTTCAGTTTGATCGACAATCGGGGACTCAATCTCCCTTCTATGTCTGACCTGTACTAGATGTGTGTTTCTATGATAATCAGATGGGGCTAGAAAAACTGGTGGCAGTAGGAAGGCAATGTAACATGTTCCATCCCAATCGAGGGGCAGACGAACATATGCGGTCTGACCACAAACAAAATAAGAATGACGTGATGCTTTGAAAATAGATTTCCCACTGTCACTATACTCGACAGTAGTAGTACAATCACTATGTCCTACATGTGCGGAACCATTCTTTCTGACACATAATTCGCCTTTGACTGGTAGTACTGAAATAGCAGGTAAGTCTGGAGTAGTATCAGACTGAACATTCAATACCATAAAATTCGAAGAATAATTACCTAAATTATATACTTCATTTTCTAGATCTAACCCTGTTCTATGGGAGAGACCTTGCTTGTCTGGAAAACATGTTCTATTCAGAAGGGACATATCATTTGAAGATGACGTTAACATGGACCATGCTCCACACGAACCATTATGTGAAAACGGAAAAGGAAAGAGTGGCAGAACTCCCTTCGGTGTCTGGAAAGGGGGGAGTCGACCACACACCCAACAATTAGTGGCATTGCTGGTCTGGTGTGAATAGTGTAACATTCGGATGAATGTATTATTACGCATAGCAAGACGATAGGATAGCTCGTGAGGAGGCAGATCACTAAATGTGTGCTCTACTGTAGCATTAGCAAACTTATTTACATGTGAACTTGGAAAACATAAATGTAATGCATACCTTGTGCAGGTAACCATCAAACTTAGAAACAATAGGAAACTTAGAATGACGATACATCGTATAGAGTTTTGACTAACTCTCTCACTATGGGGGTCTATCTCATACATGTCAGGGACCTGTCTAACCGTTTCACCCGAGAGGGACTTAGACAATTAAACTGGCTGACTTATTTTACTAGACCGGAGCTTTAACTTATACTCCTGTTGCGGAGTTTTCTCTAACAGAGGAACTTTTAGTTCAGGATTCAAATCAGTGTCTGGTTTCAGGCAGTCTTTAGAAATGTCCTTTGCAAATGTTTTTTTTCGGACTCCATGGAACTTCTTTAGATGAGACAGATGGACCCACCCCTTGCGGCCCTCCAACTTCACGGCCGTGCGGGTGGTCAGGAGAACAAGTCGCGGCTCCTTCCAACGAGGCTCCAGCGGACTTGAACGATCAAAGTTCCTTACAAGGACGAGGTCCCCTGGTATGACCTCGTGCGGTTTCACTTCAGTATTGTCTGGAAATGCAGCGGCAACCTGTGAACGACAAGAGTGTAGGGCAGACATCAAGGAAGCTAGGTAATCTGTCAACATATTGCTGGAAACATCTGTAATACTGCGGGGTCTAGGTGTACCCCACATATTTGGGGGGCGGCCGAATATGACCTCATAAGGGGACAGACCTGATCTGGAATGTGCAACCATCCTCATGTAGAATAGAGCAACTGGCAGGGCAACTAGCCAGTCTACACCTTTCTCTTTGCATATCTTGGCAATACGGATTTTCAGGGTCTGATTATGTCTCTCTACGAGACCGGCTGCTTCAGGATGGCGCACACAATGGAACTTCCACTGGTACCCTAACAGAAGGGAAACATGTTTCATTAACTCGGATGAGAATGGCTGGCCGTTATCAGAATACACGACCCTAGGGAGTCCATAACGGGGAAAAAATTCACGAACCAACTGCTTGGCAGTGGTCGCTGCTGTGTAATCTGGAACTGGATATGCTTCTGTCCACCTGGACAAAGCGCATACAACTACAAGGACATACTTGAAACCTCGACATCGCTCCATCTGAATATAATCCATCTGGAGGACTTCAAAAGGGTGGTCAGGAGGTTGGAATCCACCTTGTTCCACCGGGACACTTTTACCTGGATTGAACTGGCAACATATCATACAGGTACGGACTTTCTGCTTGGCTGCAGCTCGTAAATGCTTGTTGAACCAGAGGTTCTGTATACTGTCTAACATGGCTTTTTCTCCTAGGTGTGCTGGACTATGTGCGGTATTGATAATGACTTGAACCATAGAGTCGGGGAGAAACCATGTGGCTTTTCCCTTCGTCACCCATCCTTGATCTGTCTGGACCCCTCCTTGTTCGGACCATTTCTTGATTTCTTCAGGAATAGCATGTAACTGTTTGTCTATGACATCTTGTGTAGGGTCCTTAACTGTCATACATGTAATCGGATCTGGAGTAAATGTCTGTGTCTTGTTAACTGGAATGTCTGGTGTCTGAGCTGTAAGCTTGGCTGTTCGATCTGCTAGATCGTTACCTTGGGAAATGATATCAGTAACTTTCGTATGTGCCTTGCACTTCATGATAGCGATAGCTGTCGGTAAATGTATTGCATCTAACAGAGCTTGAATGAGGAGACCATGCTGAATCTTGGTTCCATGAGAAGTCATGAAACCTCTCTCCTGCCAGAGTACTCCGAAGTCGTGTACAACTCCGAATGCGTAACGTGAATCTGTATATATGTTTACTTTCAGGTTCTTGGCACGTATGCAGGCTTGGGTCAGAGCAACTAGCTCTGCTGCTTGAGCAGACAGGATGTCAATACGGTGTGTTTCTATAACTTCGGTGTCAGTAGTCACTGCGTACGCGGCTGCTAGTTCTCCTGTACTAGTTCTCATACATGAACCGTCCACATAAAGTGTCAGGTCGGGGTTAGGTAATGCAATGTCTGTCAGATCTTGTCTTGGCTTAGTCATAGTATTAATGACTTCCACACAGTCATGTGTGGCAGGATTTGAAGTAACCGATGGTAGCAGGGTAGCAGGATTTAGAACGTTGCAGCGTCTGATTTCCATGTGTGGCTGGAACAGTGTCAGTTCATAACCTGTTAAACGTGCAATTGTCAAGTGCTGAGTCTGTGTTCGGTTTAAAAGAACTTCCACGGAATGTGGAACTTGTACTGTCAGGGAGTGTCCTAATACTATGGAATCACTTTGTCTGATTGCTAGAGCTGTGGCTGCAACTGACTTGAGGCACGCAGGCAAAGCCTGGGCTACTGGATCTAATGTGCTCGAGAAATAAGCACAAGGCTTGTACTGTCCTGCTTGATCTTGTGTGAGAACAGATAATGCAGTACCATCACGTTCTGTGACAAAAAGTGTAAAAGACTTACTGTAGTTCGGTGTTGCTAGAACAGGTGCTTGGCATAAGGCTTTCTTTAATTCATTAAAACTAAGTGTATGTTCAGATGTCCAAGGGAGAACAGTCGATACGGCTGCCTCCTGTGTCGTTAACTGTATCAGTGGCTTGGCTAGAAATGCATACTGAGGAATCCATTGTCTGCAGTAAGAAGTGAGGCCAATAAAAGCACGTACCTCCTTCTGTGTCTTGGGCTGTGGAAGACTCGCTATCAACTGGATACGGTCTGGTGTCAACTGCCTACCCCACTTGGACAGTAAGTGGCCTAAGTAGATCACTTGCTGGACACAGAACTGGAGCTTTGAAGGGGACACCTTGTGCCCCATCTCGGCCAGAAAATACAGAACTGTAAGTGACGCACGCTCGCAGTCACGTTCAGAACGGGCTGTGATCAGTAGATCATCTACATACTGGAGCAGGGCAGTGTCAGTTGGCATGTGAATATTGTCTAGTTGTCGTTTAAGTGCTTGACTGTAAATGCTAGGACTTTCTGTGAAACCTTGAGGAGCTCGTGTGAATTTATAGCTCCTTCCATTTAAACAAAAACCGAAAAGGTACTGGCTGTCTGGATGAATGGGGACACTGAAAAATGCATTCTTGAGGTCGATGACAGTGAAAAATGTAGCTTCAGAATCAATGGCTGTCAATAGGGATGAAATATCTGGGACAACTGGATACTGGGGTATGATACATTTATTAAGTTCTCGAAGGTCAATCACTAATCGATATACTGGAGGTGCATTTGGATCAGTACGTTTCATGACTGGAATGATAGGAGAATTACATATATTGGAGTCAGTTTCTACAACCACTCCTTGAGCAATGAGCTCATCAATAATTTTGGATAAGGCTGCTACAGCCTCAGGTGGCAATCTATATTGTCTGATTCGTGGCAAGACTATACCTTGCTTGAGAGTCACACGATGGGGTGTGATTTGCATAAAACCTACATCAGTTGGACCTTGCGCCCATAAATGCTGCGGTACATTGGATAATCTTGGATCAAAATCGCGTAATACATAGTGACCTTTAAAGTCACGCAAAAACAATCGTATTCCTTCTGGAGAGCAGCAAATTACTGCACCTAATTCTTTCAATGTTTTAATGCCTAACAAATTTTCTGGACATGACTTCGTAAGTAACAAATCAGTAGTTCGGGACAATGGACCAACTTCTAGAGTAACTGGCTTTGAAATCTCGTTAACAATAGGCTTTCCTGAAAATCCAAGGGAAACATTTCTAGAGCCTGAGAGCGGAGCCCCTGGAACCTCGTCATGACTGATAGTAGTCCTACTTGCCCCTGTATCAATCAAAAACTTTCTGTCTTTCCCTAATACTTGACTGTGCACATAGGGACCCTCTTGATCTACAGGTATCTCGATGAGAGGCAAGCCTACCTCCCTCTCTAGGCTGTTTCATGAATACTGTTGATATTCTGGATACTCTGTCTGGGCATACTGGTACATTTGCTGTGTAACATGCTGTGTTGCAGCGATAGGCTGCGGAGCTGGAACTATCTGTTGTGCATTCTGTGGTGACTGAGAAGTCTGTGAGACTTGTTCTTGTCTAGGCAGACGTGTCGCTTACCTACCTAGCTATGTTGTGTTTCAGAACTGCACACTCGTTTATAAAATGACCTGGCTGTTTACAATAATTGCATGTCCCTTTAACAGGAGCTGCAGGATGACTGGCTTTATTCGGACCCCTCTTCTGACTGTCTTGTGGAACAGATTGTGCAACTAGTACTTTCATTTTCGTGTCTTTCATACGTCTCCTTTCGTGTTCTTGCTCTTCCCTGATTCTATTCTGGTAATACTGGAGCATTTGAAGCATTTGAGACGGGGTACTAGCTTGCCAGGTACTTTCGACTTTCAAAACTCGATTTTTAACTTGTGGGCTTGAATTCTCGACTAGTTTAGTAACAAAAAGATGAGGGTATGACTCGCTACCTGTCTTCAAACCACTGTTAATAATAAAACATTTTTCAAATCTAGAATAGAAATCATTAGTGTCTTCATCCTGTTTCTGTTTACATGCTGAGATTGCATCCCAATCTTCCTTTTTCGTGGATAATAACCTTGGCAAAACTTGTATCAATAACTCGGGCAATTCTTTACATTTGTTCCCAAGACCGGTACCTGGTACTCGTATTTTATCTTCAGCTTCTAGAGCTGTCCAATCTATCTTTTTCTCTCCCACCTCCCATTCTTTTTCCTTGAGTTTTTCATATACCCCTGGGGGCAACAGGACCTTTAGCATTTTAATGATATCAGGATATGTGTATTCTCCCATACGGAGCATGTCTTTTAATTCTCGATGGAACCCTGCTGGATCTTTGTCGTGACAGGGAATTAATTTCTTCATCTCTAAGAGTTCCATCTTTGTGATAGGGGTGTAAACAAATACTCGTTGCATTTCACCACCCGCTGTCCTAACTGGGTGTACTTCTCGTAACGGATGCTGTCTATCTATGTAAAATGATTTACTTTCTGGAGGTGAGACATGAACAAAATGCGGATTCAGGAACGTTCTATATTTGTGGCGCTGTTCTAGAATGATACTAATTAAATCGGTACCTAGACCTCTCCATCTATATTGGAGTAACTCGTTCAGAACATCATGTAACGGACCTGGATCGGAATGTTGTCCCTCATACAGTGTAATGAGGTGTTGGATCATATACATACCCACCAGTCGCTGCTCGGCTGGGGGCAGTTTCAGAAACATTTGTGCCACTATTTCATCTGGAAAAGTGGTAGAATCAGTAGTCCATCGGACTGCTGATCGGGCTAGTTCTAGTTCATGCATGGTACTAAGTTCAGTATAACCGATACGTGATTTCAGAATGTGATCGGTAGCTTGAAATACTTGTTCAAGATTCTCTTGTTCTAGTGCTGGAAGGTGAAAAACTTTCTTGTGTTCTAGGCGTGAATGTCGGTCTAGAAGTCTAGATTTACCTACATACGCTATTCTGGCGGTATTCTCTTCTTCTACCTCTTCAGTATCAGTGTTGTCTTCTTTCTCGCTTACTTGTGCTGCTTTGCGTTTCTCGTGTAACCTTATTATTTCCTTACGAATTTTCTTGTACATACTCTCTATACTACTGAGTGTCTTGTGTCTTCCCTCGGCTATATGATCACTCCACTTTGTCAGAATTCTCATTTCGATCGGATCTTTAGTCGGACAATCTTGTTCCCTTATTAAACAATTGATTAGAAATTTTAATAGCATGAGCTGGGTCTCAGCTTTCCTTAGAGACATGATTTCGCCAATACTTTCTGGATCGTCTCCTGTACGGATGAAACGATATATTCTGTCTAGATCTTCTTTCATATTCGGTAGGGTGTCCAAATACTCGGTCACCCGTCTTACACGCAATGAATATATAACCATATTATCATCGCCTGGGACTGGATCATAACGGCATTCGGTGAGAGCTCGTCTGATATCTGCAACGGACTGATATTTGGGCGTACGCTGTAACGCACGTTCATGTAACTCGACTAACGTTACACGTTTGTGTGGCGGCGGGGTACCAGGAGGACCTCCCCCCGCGGCCCCTATACTAGAATCGTCGACTGATACTCTTCGTGCTGGCAGAGTGACCGATGTAGCGGGAACTTGTACTACGGGCTGGACCGGGGGTACCGTAACAGGTGCTGTAACAGGTGCCCCGGTGGCTGGAGGAACAGGAATTATATTATTTACAGGAGCTGGCGGAACAGGATTTGCATATTCTGGGACTGTGTCGTCCAAATAGGACGAGAGAAAAATATCAGCTGCGGTCGGTTTGTGACGTAGCTTAATCGGAACCAATGTCGGCGGAAAATTACATGGTGCTTCCGGGGTTGCTTTTGGCAAGCCCTCGGCAAGAAGAGGATACATACCCTTAATAAGGGCATTTCTCTGTCTGTCTGACTGTTCGGCTTTAACTCGTTCACCTACTTCGATTAATTCCCTTTCTTGGGCTCTTTCTGAGGATTCTCTACTTAATTCTGACTTTCTGATTTCTTTTTCGGTTCTTTTATGAGATTCTCTGCGCCATAACTCCATGGCATCTTTCTGGGACTGTCTGGATTTCTTTTTCCATAATGCTTCTTCTACTCGCATGATGCACTCGGCATCCCATGTACCTGATACAGGCCATCTATATTTCTCTTCTAGATCTTTAGTATACTCGACCCATAAGTCTAGATATAATATGGCACTTATGCCATGCTTATGATACATAAAATGACCTGGACTGTCCCTAGGCGGGACAGGAACTGCTTCTTCGAGCAGACCTTTTCTGGTTTTTAACTGACGTAACTTCGAGAACAGAGGCATGACTTAGACTGGAATCTGGACACAAATACAATACACGATAAACACAATAATAACTTGAAAACAAATCACTCATACCACAACATTGAAAACACATGAAATAACATTTAAAATAACAGTTCGGACAGGATACTACCTGGAATACTGAAAACAGAAACACATGAATTTCTCGAGAACAGAACAGAACTTACTGGAATGACTAGATGCACTGCTAAAACAGTACGAAACTTACCGGTCTCATAAAGAGACACGTCAGGACCCGCATCCACCTAGGTGGACACTTCGTGTTGGATCTGTGTACCCAAACCCACGGACCAGAGACAAATTAATTGACCCTGTCTAGATACTACCCCAGCAATGGTACTCACCGGGCAGCAAGAACGGAAGGCCTCGGACTGGACTGGACTGCTACGACGACGGACGGACGAACTTCGGACTTCAGTTACAGGTGGGCCTCCGGATACCTCGGACCTTGGACTCTCGGCTTGGGCTCTGGTCGGGACTCGCCGCGTTCCTCCACCGCCTCGTCTGGACGCTGGACCGCAACCTCCGTCTCCTCCGTGGGCCTGAGGGATACTTGAAGCAGAAATATCTGCACGTGGCCGGTATGGTTCCGTCACGGCTGCAGAGGATCAGGGGGCCTGCGTGGCTTCTCCGGCGCGTGGGGAAAGGGCAAGTCCCTATTCGGGCGCCATTATGTGGTAAATAAATAATTAATTACTGGTTCTATTTTTCAGGATACTCTAATAACAGATAGCTCAATAAATAAGAGTCAAGATTCGAGGTAGCTGAAGTATACAGGCTTTAATCAGGCATAAAAGGACAGGAACAGGACAGCCTGCATGGGAATAGGATGGCAGCTGCCGGGGGCAGGATCTGGGAATTGGCTGGCTTTTAATAACAGTGCATTAATATATATACTAAAAACAATTACATTGCATTCAATACAGTAGGCGTAGCAGTAGGCGGAGTTTGTAGCAGTCGCGAAAGATAAGGCATAAAGTGGTTGTAACAAGAGGTGTGTACAGGGCGTATACATAGACATGTGATGCAAACGTAACAGAATATGTCATAAACGGGGCGGAAACATGGAGGGGGCTACCTGAGCAGCTGGGACCTCTAACCTAGTGGTGCGCGTAAACTGGCAATGACGTGTTACCAGGGAGAACTGGGGGCTATGACTTCTGCACTAGAAGAGGAGACGAAAGTCTGGAGGGTCAGAGCGACATGTACCTAGGCATATCTAGTATCTGGTGTTTAGAGTACATGTTGATAGAATCCAAAAGTTATCAGAGTAAAGGCTAACAGACATTAAGACTGGTGCATACATTATTCTACATGTAGTGCGTGTGCGAGGAATATTCTATGAATATTAATACAGTATTTCTCTTACATGGAGACATAAAGGCTAGACCATGACGGAAACTATTGATGCGATTCAGTAGCTTAGGAATGCAGAGAAGGAGGGCTGGACTGATAACTAGAAACATAACATACTCTTGGCAGACTGGGAGGCAGAGCCAGGCCTAGCCGGGCACTGCGAGGCATGAAAGTAAGTGAAGGGTCAGGGATACAGGTGGGGGCTGTATCGCTCCTCGGAGAGTTCAGGAAACAGGAGCTGAATCTGAGTCCGGCCCTTTTGAGGCCTAGAAACGGGGACAATTCAATGAATTAACGTGCACACTGTAAAACGTGGCAACGTAGCTTTACATAGGCCTAATATTCGTTGTATTCACGAGGACTGGAAACTGACATACTAGAGATGGACACAACTGTAATTGCGTCTTTAATTGATCAGAAGGGAATACATGCATATCGATCATGCACATATGACATAACATGGGGAACACGTAGGCACATATAACATGGCAAAATTTACTTTTCCACTTTTACTGAAGAACCTGAAAGCAGAGGGGACAGAGTCTGGGTCACTAGCCAGTGACCATGAAGGAACATAGAAGGAACCAGGCGATGTTGAGTTGATTTCAGGTGAAGAGGTAAAGCTTGTCTCTTCAGCCACGAGGACCAGGAGGTGACAACCACGAACTGGATTCGAGTTGCACCATGAAGGATCTAGTTGACTGCGGTGTCGGTATCCGGATTGGACCAAACAAGCATTGGCAAACACAACCTATACAAGAAGTGAAGATTGGCTTAGAGTCAGACCAGCAAGGTCTGGGGCGCTTCTCCTTTGGAGGGAACCTGGAGCAAGCCTGGAGCAACCAGGCCAGTGGTGTAAATTCAAAAGTAAGTCTTCAGAGGGCTAACTAGCCAGTGGGCTATCAACCCGGAAGACATGTCGAGCTGAAAGGCAGGAGCAGGCTCGACGCGTGGCTCTCATGGAGTGTGAGGGCTGAGCTTTGGTGCAAATATTGCTCGGGTCTGGGGCTTCTCGTACCCCAATGCACAACTGCGACTTACCTCAGGAGTCAATGCAGTTAGCAAAATGCAGGCTGTCTAGGGTTTCCGGTCTCACGTCTTTCTTGTCCGACATGGGTCTCAGCTTTGCTGTGAATGTGGATCGGAGTCACAGAAGACTGGAAGTCTAGATCCTGTATCGCTGAGTCTTCGGGTTCCGGCAGGAGCATTGACAAAGCAGACAAAGAAAGTTACTGATGGTGTCTTTTTGCACAGTGTGGTCACTCCTTGACCACAAGGGAGATGTTGTCAGTCTTCTAGTCGAAATAGAACGTCAAAGGTCCAACAGTTCAGTATCAAAGTTTCGTTCCAGGATAATCTAAAGTCCTGGGGACACAGCTCCTATACTTATACTAAGAAAAGGGGCTGAATTACCTGCTAGGTCCCTCCTATGGGTGGACCTGGGAAGGAGGGTTATACCCTTGCCCTTTGTCCAGTTTCGCACTAGAGCGGGGCTGGAGTGCCCGAGCAACTGGTTTGAACCGGGCTATGCATGGAGCACCTTGTGTGACCCAGGCAGTGTCTGGAAAAGAATCTTTCCATTCAACCCACCCTGCCCCAATACACTACAGGCTGTCTGGGGAGGTGCTGGCACCTCCTTCGACAGGAATCCTATTGTCCAGGCCTTCATTGCTGGAGTTGTACCCAGCAGCAGGAGGTCAGATTTGTGTGTGTGGCAGCAGCATCCATTTTGTGATGCTGAGGCTCTGTTTAACTTTAACCGGGTAAAGCAGTAACTACATGTCTTCTCCCTCTAGAAGGGTGGAATGCTAACCCTGTCGCCAGAACTTGTGGGGGGGGGGGTAGTATTCCAAAGTGTTTGACACCTTACAGGACATGTTTTGATAAAGCCAAACCAAAGTTAGCAATAACCGCGAGGATTATAATGCACTTAAGAGTATATGGTATGGCTATATCATAGAACAGCTATAAGGAGATGGTTACGAAAGCTGCAGAGGGGCTCAGCTCATGATAGGGCACCCTCTCACATAAAACCAAGCACTCTGCCTCCAGGATTGTTAAGGCCTGCCAAAGGAGTGACTTATAGGTTACTATGTTTCTATATATAAGGTAGAGATAGATATACTTTATCTAAGTAAGGGGTGTTTGCACCACCTTACCCAAGCTGAGTGATCAGCCTGTGGTGTCAGTTTAGATGGGCAGCCAGGGGTGGCATAATACATGCTGCAGCCCCTGGTAGGCCTTGGATGCACTTATGCCCTGGGTACCTATGGTACACTATACAGTGGCTCACAAAGATGACCCAATATCCAATCTGGTATGTACCTAAAGTACATGGTTTCAATTTTGAGAGAGAACATCTGGGCTGTGGGTCTGATTAGCAGGCCCACAGCCACACTAAAGTAGAAAAACCAGATATTCACAGCAAAAAGTGGGGGTGACCATAGGAAGCAGACCCTACTCTCCTACACCCCCCCCCCCCCCAACGTAGGGACATTAAACTTACCTTGACCAGTTGAGTCTTCATGTTCTAAGTGGAAATATCTGGAGAGTCCATCTGCATTGGCATGGTCAGTCCCAGGCCTATGTTCCACTGTAACGTCCATCACCTGTAGGGAAATGAACCACCTGAGCAGTTTGGGATTTTCACCCTTCATCTGATTTAGCCACAAGAGGGGATTATGGTCTGTCTGAATCTTGAAGTGAGTACCATCCAAGTATGGCTTCTCCAGGGCCCAAACCACAGCAAAGGCCTCCCTCTCAATAGCTGACCAACATTTCTCTCTAGGGGTCAGCCTTCTGCTAATAAAAGCTATTGGCTTGTCTTGACCATCTTTATTCAGTTGAGAAAGAACAGCTCCTACACCCAACTCAGAAGCATCTGTTTTAACAATGAATTCCTTGGAGTAGTCTGGACTTTGCAGAATAGGAGCAGAGCACATGGCCTGCTTCAGGTCATCAAATGCCTTTTGACAGCTTACTTTCCACTGAACTTTCTTTTGCATTTTCTCGGAAGTTAAGTCATTAAGAGGTGTCACAATGGACCCATAGTTCTTAACAAACTTCCTATAGTACCCAGAGAGGCCCAAGAAAGCTCTGACCAGTGCCTGGGTGGTGGGAGGAGTCTAGTCCTTTATGGCCTGGATCTTGCTCTCCAATGGTTGAACCTGACCTCTACCCACAAGGTGACCCAGGTACACAACCTGACTCTTGCCTTCTGCAGGGCCTCCAAAACATTCTTCAGGTGGATCAGGTGATCTTCCCAAGTGGAGCTAAAGACAGCAATATCATCAAGATAAGCTGCACAAGAGTCATCCAGACCTGAGAGGACTTGGTTCACCAACCTTTGGAATGTGGCAGGTGCATTCTTCAGACCAAAGGGCATCACCACACATTGCTAATGACCTTCTGGGGGTTGAAAATGCTGTCTTGGCTTTTGCATCATCAGCTAGTCTGATCCGGTTGCCTGTAGTTTTTACACTTCACAGGCAGACTGTCACCAGTTTGTGTTTAAGGCCTCTGCTTGGTTCTCTCCCTAGGTTAGGAAAGACCCCAAAATCATCACTTCTCTCACTGCTTGCTACATTTTCATTTTTACTTTTGTGAGATAACTATATGTATTTTAGCACGTAAAGTTAGAGTTACTTGTTGTTTTACCAAAGGTATGTGAGGTTTCTGTTTTATTAATAGGGATAAGATGAAATGGAGTTACTGAGCAGAGTTTACAGAGTTTTTGTTTAACTCCGCGTAATTCCACGCAGTGGTACTTCGCCAACTATGCCCACCCTTAATATTCTGTGCTTTGGATGTCAAATCGATTTACACAAATATCCCACAAGAAGAGGGCAAAAATGTTATTGAAAAGATTCAGAATTCTAGAACTTGTCCACACTCAGTCCCTACATCATTTATTCTACACTTGTTAAATATTTGCCTGACTCATAACTTTTTTCATTTGCTGGCCAATTCTTTCAGCAAGTAAAGGGCACTTCCTTGGGAGCAGTTTTTGCTCTGAACTTCGCCATTCTGTACATGGATTTTTTTAATCGTATCACACTGTGGACGAGGTATATTGGTGACAATGTTATGATATGGCTGGGCACTGAAGCAAGTGTCTTCAAATTCCACGATTGGCTGAATATTAATTGTAATGGACTAAAATTTACCATCACACATGGCAATTTTGAAATAGCTTTCCTGGATCTACTTATCAAACCAATTGAGGGTGAACTATGCACCGCACTATTTTGTGAACCAAATGAAAGAAACACTCTGCTCTCCTATACCAGCCACCATCCACAGGCTCTGAGGGACTCGTTAACATTTTCCCAGATTCTCAGCATAAGAAGGAATTTAGGGAGAAGATGTAGCCTAACGGCTAGGGCGGTCTATCTCAAATCTGGGGAACCAGGTTCGAGTTTCGGCAATGGCGCTCAACAACCTGTGATTCTGGGCAAATCACTTAATATCCCCGTGCCTAACAAAAAAAATGAATGTGTATAATGCAACAGTGCTCATGTAAAGCGCTCTGATAACTGATTTGTTCGGGTCAAGTTTGCACTATAAAAACTATGAAAAAAAGAATTGTTTCTTCAAACAGCACTTTTTCCATGAAGCTAATATTTTGGCTAAAAAACATACGTCCCGGGATACCCATGTAAACTTGCAAACAGATCCTTAAAAAGAGCATGATATTGTCCAAGAGAAGCACATTTAAAAGCGTTTCGTGTCTTCAACTTATATACTTGTTGACTCGCGGCTGATAACCTCTGAGTGAGTAGGAGAGCTAGTGAGGCCAACATCCTTGGCTACCCCTCCTACTACCTCCAGTTAGTACCACACAGCAGGATTGCTAAGTTTTCATAACAGGCCACACCCCTTTGCCCACCACTCTCCGCAAACACCCCCCCTCGCATGCTCTTCGATGGGGATTGAAGTCCCCTTCACTGCCGGGGGTCCTTAGGAGCCTATTAGCCTACCTCTTACCTCCAGTTAGCCCCACACAGTGGGACGGCTGAGAGGTGGACACAGGCCATGGCCCCTTTCTCCACCATGCTGCAAACGCACCTTCTGGTGCATTCTAAGTTGGGAGTTTAAGTCCTATTCCTCCTGAGGGTCCCTAGGGGCCAACTCCAATGCAGGAGATTCATAGAAAAGAATTTAGATTGCATAAGAGAAGGAGCAACTTATTCTGTAATGAAACCTTCCCAATTAATTGCCATGACTCTTGTGAGGTAAGTTTGAAAATATCACTATCAAAATGATACTGTACAGACCTGACCTGAGGGCGTTGGAACACTTTGCAAAAGAACAAACTGTACATCCACATGAAGGTTGAGTGACTTGTCCAGATTTGAAGGATGTCTAGCTGCGGTGCAGTATTGAACCAAGATTACGTAAGCCTTTGCCTTGCATCAACAAGGTAAAGGCTTAAATAAGATTTACAAGACTAAGTAAGGGGTGGTATGCATGCCTTTGTGAATAAATGTATTGCAGCACATGGGGTTGTGCCACGTTGCATTAGAATTCATAGTAGCAGGCATTCGGTGGCTAAAGCATTGTCATTCCTGTGCATCCAAGTGAAGCATTGGCATTCCTGTGTATCCACATGAAGCATTGTGTTCCTGTGTATCTACGTGAAGCATTGGCGTTCCTGTGCATCCACGTGAAGCATTGGCCTTCCTGTGCAATCACGTGAAGCATGAGCATTCCTGTGCATCCATGTGAAGCATTGGCGTTCCTGGGCATCCACCTGAAGCATGATCATTGAAGTGCATCCATGTGAAGCATTGGTGTTCCTGTGTATCTACGTGAAGCATTGGCCTTCCTGTGCATCCACGTGAAGCATGAGCATTCCTGTGCATCCACGTGAAGCATTGGCATTCCTGTGCATCCACGTGAAGCATTGGCGTTTCTGTGCATTCAAGTGAAACATTGGCATTCCTGTGCATCCACGTGAAGCATTGGCATTCCTTAGCATCCACGTGAAGCATTGGCATTCCTGTTCATCCATGTGAAGCATTGGCGTTCCTGTACATGCACATGAAGCATTGGCGTTCCTGTGCATCCACGTGAAGCATTGGCGTTCCTGTGCATCCACGTGAAGCATTGGTGTTCCTGTGCATCCACGTGTAGCGTTGGTGTTCCTGTGCATCCACGTGAAGCATTGGCATTCCTGTGCATCCAAGTGCAGTATTGGTGTTCCTGTGCCTCCACTTGAAGCATAAGCATTCCTGTGCATCCACGTGAAGCATTGCGTTTCTGTGTAGCTACGTGAACCATTGGTGTTCCTGGGCATCCACGTGAAGCATTGGCATTCCTGTGCATCCACGTGCGAGCAGGTCTAGCAAGTCGCGTTCCCGGTCCAGGAGATCCGTCCAACGGTGGGTGGCCTGGTTGTAGGTGCGCCGGACCCGAGAGTGTTCAAACATGGCCCGGCATACCTTCTCCCACCGCTTCCGGTGCTCCCGGAGCCCGTAGCCGCTTGCGATCTTGCCGCCTGCCGCGATGGTCCTGGGGAGGCGGCGCTGTACAAAGAACACTAGTGCGGCCACCTCCTCTGCGCTAAAGATCTTCCGTGGCATCACAAGCTCCCCCCTCAAACGCCCGCACGGGAGCCGGGCACGGGGTACGGGACCCTTCCCGTTCTCGGGCTGCTTAGAAGAAATAGAATAGGGAAGAAGAAAAGAAAAGAGTTTAAAAAAGTAGTTTAAAATTAACCAAAAGTAGCAGAAAACACAAAAATATAGAGCTTGAAAAATAGAGGGATAGATAATAAGTAAAATAGATTTAAAAAAATTTCAAACAAGCAAAGGATGGCAGAGATTGATAGAGGATACAGAAAGTATGCCCAGAACCATAGCAATGAATGAAAAACAAGATGGCCGCACCCGTTCACGACCGCGTGGGTAAGTTTGCGCGAGATTTCCCCCGCGATCACACGCGAACTTGTACTAGCGAGCCGCACACTTTGCGAGATTACACATAGCGCCCGAAAACGGAAATACGTCACGCAAACAAGACGGCCGCGCCCATGTACGACCGCTAGGGTAACTTCGCAACGTTGCGCTACAAGCGGCTTGCGAAAACACAAAAAATCACACGAACTAACGGCGCAATAAAACAAATCGTATATTCGCACGAATTCGCGGCTTCCGAATTCGATCTCGCGCGAATTCGTGCCCCGCGAATCACGCAAAATTGCAGAAAAACTATTTTTGCAAAACTGAAAGCACTCAGCAGGTGCAAAAGTTCAAGCTCATCATTAGTAACCATTCCCTGCAGTGCTTCCTGAGAGGCCCCTCCAGATTTCAGTTGCCTACTTGCAACTATTCTATGACCCTGCTCTAACCCTCACAGCAGGCTCAGAGAATAGCTACAAGTATGCCACAAAGGTCCTGTTAAAAAAAATTACACTGCAACAGAAATCAATTACAGATAAGGAATCAGGTGCCAGACTGGAAGTTGAAATTCAGTGACACATTAATCAGCCCCTAATTCATTCATGTCAGTTGAGGCAGGGCAGGTGTGCTATCGAATTTTGCAAAACGGAAAGCACTTAGCAGGTTCAAAAGTTCAAGCTCATCATTAATCAGGAAGCACTTACAGCTAAGGAAGCAGGTGCCAGCTCAGATTCAGTGACACATTAATCAGCCCCAAATTAATTCATGTCAGTTGAGGCAGGGCAGGTGTGCTTTTCCCCCCATAATCTACAGTGATGAACCAGAGGGTGGCAGTGATGAACCAGAGGTGGCATGGGTGAAACAGAGGGTGGCAGTGGTAAAACAGAGGGTGCTGTGATGAACCAGACGTAGAAACAACATGGTCGCGACCGTTGCGACCTGACAAGTAAGTTCGCGTTTGTGAACTGGTAAAAAACCCGGCAGAAACCCTTGCGAACACAAAAAAAAAAAAGTTTTCGCGAGAGTTCGCGAATTTTGCGGATTGCGAATCTGTTAATACGCAATTTCGCGAATTGCGAATTCGCAAAATTCGCCCATACTTACTTCTCAACTCTGTGCTGGGTTAGGAGGGAGTTACCATGGTAACAGGGTGAATGAGCACCGGGGGGATGGGTGAATATTATGTGAGTTTCAAAGTGTTCAAATGTACAACCAATTAAAATGTGCAGTTTGGTTTTGAATTTGTGTGGGAAGAATTTTGATTGGTTATGTACAAGAATATGGGTCTGAAATGAGAAAGAATCTGTGCCATTATTCTGAGGCTCCAGTGAAAGAAGCATTATTCAGAGATTCTGCTTAAGAAAATCTGGTGTGTGACTGACACTGTTCTACATCTTTCAAAGCATTTTTAAAGGTGAGTAATGATTCTTTTAATAAAGATAGAGTGCTGTAGGCACTATGGGGAAGATTAAGAAGCATATTGTGCTTCTTTATTCTTGCATTTTGTGTCATGTTTTTTGTAATGTTGTTTAAAAATAGAATGGTGCATATTGGAAATGTACTTTGAAAATGAGTTAGGTTTCTGCTTTGTTTCTGTAGTGGTCATTTAAATGAGCTGTGCTTTGTGTCAAAAACGATTTACTATGGAAAATGTTTTCTGGAAAAAAGTCTGCATTTTAAATTTTGGTCAAGTATCACACTGAGTTTCTGTTTGAAATATGAGAAAACATTTTCACATTTTTCAATAATGTCACCTGTGCCTTGTAACAGTTTGCCTCAATTAGCTTAAAGAGTATTCTTTGCTTGTGTCTCACTTTACTCTGTGCCTGTGTGTTATCTGATATATGATTGATTTAATGAAGATACACTGCTGTATGCAGTATAGGGAAGATTAAGAAGCATATTGTGCTTATTTATTCTTGCATTGTTATGTTATGTTATGTTATCCATTTTGTAAAGCGCGCAGCTGCCCCAGCAAAGGGGCATCCCCGCGCTGACCACGGGAGGACACAACAACTATATAGACCGGCCTAACAAGAAAGACAGCAAGGAGAAACCTAAGGTAGTGGAAACAGGAAGGTTTTGATAGCCTTGCTGAAAGATGGCAGAGAGTCCATGGCGCGGATATGGACTGGAAGGGAATTCCATAGTTTGGGGGCAAGGTACCGGAAAGCACGGCCGCCCGTCCAGGAGAGTCTAATTCTAGGCACCACCGCCAAATGAGACTCTGCCGAACAGAGAGGGTGGGAAGGAACATAGCAGGAAATCAGGTCGCCCAATAGGACGGGACTCGTGCACTTCAGGATTTTAAAGGAAAGACAAAGTGTTTTAAAAAGGATACGTCTATCAATGGGAAGCCAGTGTAGCTTACGGATGGTACTAGAAACTGAGCAGAAACGCGGCAAGCCCACCAGTGCTCTGACAGCAGCATTTTGAATGCACTGCATTCTCAGTATTTCCGCCTTGTTTGCCCCTAGGAGAAGGGAGCTCGAGTAATCGAGGCGTGAGAGAATGGTAGCTTGTACAATGAGTTGGCGAACAGAGGGAGCAACGTATTTTAAAATGGGTCTCAGACCTCGCAAAGTGCCAAAGCACGAGGCGGCTAATTGTTTAGTGTGAGCCTGAAAGGAAAGAGAAGAGTCCATCATAACACCAAGGTTCTTCAGTACATTTTTTGGGGAAGGAATTGCTCCTAGGGCTGCCGGCCACCACTGCTCAGTCCATAGATTGGCGTTCTTGCCTACCAACAGAATCTCCGTTTTTCCGGCATTTAATTGTAGACGATTGGCTGCCATCCAATCGGCCACTGCCGTCCTGCCGTTTTTGAATCTGGAGGCCGAGGGGGAAGAATTGTGTGTTATGTTTTTTTGTAATGCTGTTTAAAAATTGTATGGTGCATATTGGAAATGTATTTTGGAAATGAGTTAGGTTTCTGCTTTGCTTTGTAGTGGTCATTGAAATGGGCTGTGCTTTGTGTGAAAAACAATGTACTATAGAAAATGTTTTCTGGTAAAAAGGTATGCTTTTAAATTTTTGTCAAAGATCACACTGAGTTTCTGTGTGAAATAAGGAATTACATTTTCACATTTTTCAATAATGTCACCTGTGCCTTCTAACAGTTTGTCTCTTTTAGGTTAAAAGGTACTCTGTGCCTGTGTCTCATGTCACTTTGCACGTGCATAATCTCTCTTTTTCTGTGTGTCATTTCTGTCCTTGTGTGTGTGTCATGACATGTGTCTTATGTGCCTAAGATCACTCTGTGAGTCAAGCTTGATTTTAAATGTATCTGGGTGAATAATATGCTTAGTTGATGTCTTTAAAAATATGGAAGTACATGTTTTTAAAGACATGGTAGATTACATGTAACATCCTGGTCATGTGCCTAAGATCACACTGATGGGTGAATCAAGCTTCACTCACAGTGTGATCTTAGGCACATGACTAGGATGTTACATGTAATGAGAAATTAATGTTACGTCTTACTTATATATAGGTGGCCTGTTTTTTGCCAGTAGAGACAGTGAAATAATATGAGCAGAGACACACATACTGCTTGCAGAGACAGACATGGTACATTATATGTAACATCCTGGTCATGTGCCTAAGATCACACTGTGAGTCAAGCTTGATTTTAAATGGATCTGGGTGAATAACATGCTTAGTTGATGTCTTTAAAAATATTGAAGTACATGTTTTTTAAAGACATGGTAGATTACATGTAACATACTGGTCATCTGCCTAAGATCACACTGATGGGTGAATCAAGCTTCACTCACAGTGTGATCTTAGGCACATGATCAGAATGTTACATATAATCTACCATGTCTGTCTCTGCAAACAGTATGTGTGTCTCTACTCATATTATTTCACTGTCTCTACTGGCAAAAAACAGGACACCTATATATAAGCAAGACATAACATTCCTTTCTCATTACATGTAACATCCTGGTCATGTGCCTAAGATCACACTGTGAGCGAAGATTAATTCATCCATCAGTGTGATCTTAGGCACATGACCAGGATGTTACTTGTAATCTACCATGTCTTTAAAAAACATGTACTTCCATATTTTTAAAGACATCAACTAAGCATTTTATTCACCCAGATCCATTTAAAATCAAGCTTGACTCAGTGTGATCTTAGGCAAATGACCAGGATGTTACATATCATCTACCATGTCTGTCTCTGCAAGCAGTATGTATGTTTCTGCTCATATTATTTCACTGTCTCTACAGACCAAAAACAGGCCACCTATAGATAAGCAAGACATAACATTAATTTCTCATTTCATGTAACAACCTGGTCATGTGCCTAAGATCACACTGTGACTGAAGCTTGATTCACCCATCAGTGTGATCTTGGGCACAGGACCAGGATGTTTCATGTAATCTACCATATATGTCTCTGCAAGCAGTATGTGTGTCTCAGCTCATAATATTTCACTAATCAACTAAGCATATTATTCACCCAGATCCATTTAAAATCAACATATATAACACACCCTGGATCTTGATTGCACAGTTTTGAGCCTATTTCAGAAGAAAGAGACAGAACAGACATGCTGCCTAAGATTTCCTACTAGTACATGTACTAAGCAAATTATGCATCCAGATCCATTTAAAATCAAGCTTGACTTACAGTGTGATCTTAGGCACATGACACACATGTCATGACAGACATACAAAGAGAGAAATGACAACATAAAAAGAGAGATTATGCACATGCATAGTGACATGAGATACAGACACAGAGTACCTTTTAAGCTAAAAGAGACAAACTGTTCGAAGGCACAGGTGACATTATTGAAAAATGTGAAATTGTAATTCCTTATTTCACAGCCAGACATTTTACCAGAAAACCTTTTACATAGTAAATCGTTTTTGACAAAAAGCAAAGCACATGTAATGTAAATCAGCCTTTTGTTGTATACTATTGTTTATATTGTTTACTTATTGTAATTGCTATGTAATATGTTTGTAGTGGTCTGTAATATGTTATTTTTTCTTTACCACAGATTATAATCATCTATACAAAGAAAAAACAATATGCCATCCAAACAAAGACGTCAAAAACAATATAAAAAAGATTTAAGGTCTAAGGAAAGAAAAATACAAGATTCATCCAAAACAAAATCTTCAGTGAAAAAAAATAATGCTCCTGGTAAGCAAACTAATAATTTTCTCAGGAACCTATTGAAATGTCAAAAAATTAAACGTGTGATTTCAAAGAAGAATAAGACACTTCTAATTAGAAAGAAGAAAGTGTGTCCCTCCAAAAATGTTAGACCTGTAGAAGGAGATGATATTGTCTATAGCAATAGAAGGAGAAATCAATTTATTGAAATTCGTAGATGAATGTTTTATAACAGAATTATATCCAATTTATTAAAAAATTTAAAGAGGTATCAAAAAAAGACCACTTTTTACAAGAAAAAGAAAAACATAGTTAAGATTGTGGATGAAGCATTTAAAGTGAAAAATAAATTGTTTAGTTTAGTAATGAATAGAATTCGAACACTAGATAAGGTAATCAATGTGTTCAAATCAAAATGTAAGTGGAGGAGAGTAATTAATCAGACTAATTTTTGTGATGTTTTTTCTGGAGAATGGAAGCATAGTTCAAGTTGTGAGCCATTTTTTAATGAAGAAAGTTACTTTCAGGATAATGATTTGGTGCATGCAGTTTACACCAGTGGTCGAGCATATGAGGTGAAGGACAGTTGTCCATTTGAAAAAGAAGAGATTGTGCCTAGAAATGCAGAAGAGGTGTTAGCTGATGAAGTTTTAGGGAGATGTCCTAAGGCTCCAGTGTATACTTTGAATTGTAGTAGTATTTGTAGTGTGCGACAGGATTCAATTGATTTGTTTCGCAGTTTCTTACGGACATGTACTAAGAAAAGTGTAAAACAAAAAATGAAAATTTTACAAGAGTTAGATCCTTGTAGAGTGAGAGAAAAAACAGGTTTGCAAGGGCATTCACTGGCTTGTCTTTCAAGAAAAGTATGTCAGAGTGTTTTTCACCATTTTAGGATGTTAGCAGTGCATCATAATAAAGTGAGGAAATTAGTGAGAAGGTTGTATTATGCAAAAAGTCCAGCACTTAAACTAAAACAGTTAAACAGTGCTCTTTTGCATGGAAGTGAATTAGGTGTGAAAAACATTTGTGAAGAAATTGAGTTTTGTTACTTTGGTGAAAAAGAGTACAGTGCAGAAGTTGATACAGTAATAGAAGGTAATGTAGAAGAGAATGTAGAGATTTCAAGTACAGAAACATTTGAACATGAAATTACAAAGTTTAAGGTCAATTCAAGTGAAAGGCCTAATTTTATTTGTGTGTGTTGTCGACAAACTCATTATAAGCATCAAACTAGATTAGTTGATTTTTATGTAAAAAGCTAAAAGATAAATAATAATGAGTGGAAGGATTTTGCAATTTATTTGTTGGTAGAAAATTGTTTTGATTTGGGTTCTGATCAATGTATTTGTAAATATTGTTATAATAAATTAAATGAAAATAGAATGCCTGCTAGAGCTGTTCATAATAATCTGGAGTTGGTAGACATTCCTTCTGAATTGATGGATTTAAATACCTATGAGTCTATTCTGATTCAATGTGTGCATCCTTTTCAGGCTATTGTTCGCCTGGAGCCGAAGACAGGGAAATTGCCTCCTACAGATTTACAGAGAGGATTAAAGGGAAGAGTTGTTTATTTGCCTCTAGATTTTAAGAAAAATATTGATACAATTGGAGTTGAAAAAGTAGAAGAGGAACCTCTGGTTATTCTAGTTAATGGTGTTCCGACAAAGAGTAAGAAAATCTGGCATGAATTAGTGGACGTTAGGAAAGTCAAAAAGGCAACATTGTATCTGGTAAAAAATAATCAGTACTATAAAAATGTGTATGTGGGAGAAGAGGAAACAACTGTAGAAGACAACATTGATTTCTCAGCTGGGCAAATTGAAAAAGTTGATGTCTCTAGAAGTGAAGAAATTTATGAACATTATAGTGTTCATCCATTGCATTCGAAAGAAGTAATGGGGAATGCTATTGACTTGTTTCAAATGAAAGAAGCCAAAGGAAGTCCCATTAGTGTATGGGAAGAAAGTTTGGAAGCTCGTTGTTTTCAACAGTTATTTCCAACAGGTGAAGGTGGACGATATGACGACCGACCTGTTCAAATTCCTGCATCTGAATACCAGACTTCAAGACTATATGCAGAAGATCAAAGGTTTCGTCAATGCATTCCATATTTGTTCCATCTACTGTCTGAGAGTGACTTGTCTGGACTTCCTTATGCAGTAAACCATATACTGAAAAGTGCAACACATCTACAAAATGTTTCGGCAAGGGATTTCATGGATAAAGTGAAACTGCAACACAGTGTTTTGGAATCTCAGCTAATTCATCTCATGGCATGTCAGCGTGGTACTAACGAGTATTGGTACCGTCGTCATGGTGAATTAAAATGTATGCTAAGAAACTTAGGAACTCCTACATGGTTCCTCACTCTTAGCTGTGCTGAGTATGCTTGGGAAGACTTACTTGAATTTCTATGAGAGGCAAATAAAAACATTGAAAATATTGAATACAAGACACCTGGAGAACTGTGCTCTTTGGATCCAGTTAATGTATGCAGGTATTTCAATCATAGGTTTGAAGCTATGATGTCTTTTATTACAAACAAAAATAATCCTCCGCTTGGAGAGGTGTTAGATATCTTTTGCAGAAAGGAGTATCAAGCAAGAGGGGCTCCTCACATACATATGCTGCTATGGATTAAAGATGCACCAAAATTTGGAACAGATTCAGATGAGAAAGTGATGAGTTTCATTGAGCAGTATTCTACATGTGCTGTTCCGAAAAGTACAGAAGAAAACAATTTAAGACATCAAGTTTTACGCTTTCAAACCCATCGTTGTGGGAAATACGGTCATCGAAAATACAAATTCAAGGACAAGTTCTACACGAAATGTTGTTTTGCATTTCCACGTCCAGTAACATCGAAAGGAAGAGTGAACAATTTCATGTCTTCTCTGCGACATACTGTGACAAGAAAATCATCAAAAAATACATACAACCTAAGAAGAAATGAGGAGTCCAAATACATAAATGACTACAACCCAGTCATTTTGTCCATGTGGAATGCTAACATGGATATTCAATATGTTGCTGATAACTCTATTGCTGTGGCTCGATATGTGACGTCTTATATCACAAAATCAAAAAAGACGGAACTGAAGGAAATGTGGGAGGAAATTTCACATGAAAAGAGTCTAAGCAAGAAATTATACAGTTACAGTCTGAAGATGATGTTGCATCGAGAAATTGGAGCATTCGAATGTTCTGTTCGGTTATCATCAGCAAGTCTATATGCCAAATCTAGAACCATAATTTGGGTGAGTCTAGGTCTTTGCTGCAACACGAAACTGAGTTTTGAAATCTGTACAAGAAATTGAGTATTAGGCGGAGAAAGAACCAGACAGTACAGATATTTTGAAGACAAACATGTCGGATACATACTATCCAAATAGAAGTAGTCATCTTGAGAATGTTTGTCTCTATGAAGTTCTGCAAACCTATACTTTTAAGAGGAACGTCACAGAAGACATCAATAAAGGTGTATATGCTCTAATTGGAAGTGATGGCTGTCTAGTGAAACAAAGAAAAGGCCATTTGATTAATCATCGAAAATTAAGTTGTGAAACTCCAGACAATAGGGAATTTTATTACTTAGCTCTTTTGCAACTCTTTAAGCCTTGGCGTAGAGAAGAGGAACTACTTGGAGATTTTCTTACTTATGAAGATTCGTTCAATGCAACCAAGGATACCATAGAATATCCTGTTTTTTCAAATTATCTGCAAATGTTGAACGAGGAAATACAGCAAGAAGCTACAATTGCAGCAGAGATTGCTAGAGACAGTTCTCAAGACAGTCAGAGCTCTGCTTCATTGAGTCAGGATCCACTAGGAGGACCAATTATACAAAATGAAGCTGCCACTGCCATGGATGAAGTGGAAAGAGCCAAGGAACAAGTTCAGGAGGATGTAGTTAACTTATAAGATTTGGAAAAAGAACTAAACGTTGAGCAGAGGCAAATATATGACGAAGTCACAGAACACATTGAGCATGGTTTATCTCATGAGAAAAAAGAGTGCTCATGTACATCATTTATACCTGTTCAACTGTACGTGAGTGGAGAAGCAGGAACTGGCAAAAGTTTTCTGATTAAAGCAATTGCAACGTATCTGCAGAAAAGAACGGAGTCATCGGTGTCTTGTGTTGTTACCGCTCCAACTGGGTTGGCAGCACACAACATTACTTTACATCGCTTATTGATGCTGCCAGTAGAGCATGATAATAAATTACAATACCACAAGCTATCTGGAGAAGCTTATCGGGAAGTTTCAAGAGTCCTAAAGAAAATGAAACTCCTTATCATTGATGAAGTAAGCATGGTATCAAATGTAATGCTGCTTTTGTGCATTTAAGAATGCAAGAAATTCTTAAAACAGAGTATGATGTGTTATTTGGAGGCAATCACATCATTGTTTATGGAGATCTACTGCAACTAACTCCAGTGAAAGGACAGCCAGTGTTTAAAATGCTTACACATGAAGATACCAGGAAGTGCCTAGGAAGCATTGGAAATGTTAACATATGGTTAAATTTCAAATATGCAGAACTGCTTCAAAATATGTGACAGGCAAAGGATGAAGATTATACAAATATTCTACAAGATATAAGAATTGGAAAACTAACTGAGCATGGCAAAGAAGCTTTACATGGACGATTAATTTCAAATTTGTTTCCAAATGAAAATATTCTCCCAGAGAATATTTTTATGAAAATTCCTGAAAACAAATCTATTAAATGCTTGATGCCAACTCTGAAAGAATGTTCAATCTTCAACAACAAAATGTTAAAGTTGGAAAATCAAGAGATTGTGAAACTGGAAGCTATTGATAACATAGAACATGAAGGAGCAACTATTATTTTGTCTGAAAAGTTGAAATCAAAATTGGATTCTTTAGAGAAGACAATATCTAAAACTGCTGGTTTGGAAAAGACTCTGTATGCATCTTTAAATTGTCGTATAATTTTACGACGGAATTTACATGTGGAAAGAGGTTAAGTAAATGGAGCAATGGGTCATGTTGTTGATTTTGTGAATTACCGAAATAGAGATGGAATTGAATTTATAAAAATTAAATTTTATGGTATCGAAGAAGTACAACAAATCAGTCGTTGTTCTGCACGATTTTTGCTTGTGAAAGATTTATATGTCCGCCGAAAACAGTTTCCTGTTTCTTTGGCATATGCAGTGACTATTCATAAATCTCAAGGTTTAAGTGTAGATAGTGCTTTGGTGAATATTGGAAGTTCTGTGTTCAAGGAGGGTATGGCATATGTTGCTTTATCTCGAGTCAGAACTTTATCAGGATTGTACTTGATTGATTTTGATGAGACAAAGATTAATGCAGATCTAAATTGTGTAAAAGAATATAATAGGTTAAGAAGAGAGTATGCTCCAAATTTACCTCAATATCCTCTATTTGAAAAGCGTGTGGGAGGCCAAAAAAGAAGAAATGAGAAATATTGTAGTGAAGTTGTAGCAAAAAGAAAAAAAGTAGATGAACCAGTAATTGTAAGCAGAAACGAAATGGATTCAGTTAAAGATGTTGTTGGATTTCAGTTTGAAAACAGTTCTGGTGTCAACTGCTATGCTAATGTAGTGGTTAACGTTGTTTTTTTTCTCCAAACTGTACTAGAACAAATTGCTGAAAATTGTGATCAAACATTTTGTTGTTTATTAAATTCTGTGTTTGAGAAATGTAGCAGTGATAGAACAAAAATACAAAGTGTTTCTGAAATTCGAAATGTTTTAGACATATGTTCTGGTCTAAATCAATTTTCACAGAATATTCAGCAAGATTGTCAGGAATTTCTAATGTATATGCTTGTTGTTTTGCAAGATGAAGGTGTAGATGTAGAAAATCTTTTTGGCCTTTCTTATAAATGGCAGCATGACTGTGACAATTGCTCCTTTTCAAGTAGTACTACAATAGACACTGAAAGATTTATATATTTGACTTTACCAGACTGCAAATCAGTGTCATTTAATAATCTAGTTAGACAAGCAAATCAAAGCATGGTCTGTACTCAATGTAAATCTGCAATGCTATCAACATTATTTATACAAACATATGGACAGTATGTCATTTTAATGTTCCAACGATGTAGACCTGATGGAACTAAATTGAAAACATTAATAAAAAATTTTGTGGCTTCTCAATTATCAATTTCAGGAAAAACCTTTACAACTGCAGCAATTATTTACCATGATGGTCCTTCGACAACATCAGGACATTACACAGCTTATTTAAAATGTCAAAAAGGATGGAAACACTGTAATGATACTCAATTGACTTTCAAACAACGTTTGCCTTCTGACTTACAAAATTCTTACCTAGTGTTCTTACAACCGAAATTTTAGGAAAGGTAATTGTCCTATGAAGATTGCAGCAGTTAATAAAACTTAGTTTGCTGTTCAAAATTACTTTCCGAGTGAGAGTGATGAAGATAATAAAAAACATGTAGTTCTCATAGAGATAGTATATGTAGATCACATAGTGTGTGTGCTGTGAGTATTATAGAAAATATTAATAAAAAGTAGGTTAGAGGTGGAAATAAAACTATTGTTTCATAATGTAAAAGATGTTGGAGCTTTTCTTTCAGAAACTCGGATAAATGAGAGATTAAGAATACTCTTGACTAATTTCCAAAGAAAAGGACTTTCCATATACTATTTGGCCTTGTGGAAAAGTAGATGGATCAAAAGTGAGTTAAGATATGTTTTTTCAAAATGTTATATTATTTATTAAAACGTTGTACGGGTTTTTTAAGCACAATCATTTTGATTGTGTTTTTTTTGCCCGCTGTTATATGATGAGTAGTATTGAAGTCACTGTTTTAAGTGAAATTCAATATATTCTGAGAACAGCAAAAATAAACCATATAACATGTTGTACAAATTCATTTGTATGTCCTATTCTTAAATATATATTATTCTCCCCTTCTCTTATGCTCACTCACCTATTTCCACCCTCTATCACTCCTCTTAACTCACCCTCACTGGCCATGTCTCACTCTCCCTCACCTCCCTTCCCTTATTCCACTTTCCTCACTTATCCTCATTCTCCACTCCTTCACGGCCCTTTCCCTCTCTCCCATCCACCACTTTCAAGCTGTCAGTCACTCTACTTCACTCCCCTTCCCCTTGTTTCCTTTCTTTGTTCCCTCAATAATTCCCCTTCTCTCACTCACCTTACTACACTTCACTCACTCCTTCTCTCATATCCTCTGTCCTCTCACATCCTCACTCCCCTTCCCTCACTCCCTCTCTCTTAGCCTCACTCTCTCGATCCTCTCACTCTCTCACTACTCTTCCATCACGCTTACTCCCTAAAACTCACACACACTCCCTTACTTACCTTTATTTGCTCTCTCACTCAGTCCCTTTCTGCCACTCTTTCCTTCACTACCTCTATGTTCTCACTCCTTCACTTCCCTTGTCTCAAGCTCACTTGCTTTTATCCTCTCTTTATTTTCCATTTTTCATCAACCTCACTGTCCATCACTCACCCTCCCTCACCCTTGTTCCCTTACTCCAGTTCCCTCAGTTATCCTCATTCATCATCTTTAACTACCCTTCCTCTTTCTCTCCTCACGCACTCACCTTTTCCCAGTCCCTTTTTTCCACTTTTCTTCCCTTTCTTCCCTTCCTTTGCTCCCTCAGTCATTTTCCTTCCCTTACTCACCTTACTGTCCTTTACTCACTCTTTCTCTCACTCCCTCTGTTCACTCATATTCTCACTTGTCTTCCCTCACTCCCTCTCTGTTACCTTCACTCCCATTGTCTCCTCACTGTCTTACAACCCTACATTCACCCTCACTCACCTTCCATGCCTCATTGTCATTAATCCACCGTTATTCACTCCTGCTTCTCTGTCACTCACTCCCCTTTCTTTACTCCCCTTTCTTCCTTTAGTTTTCCTAATGCACATTCCTTTAGTATCTTACTCACCTTCACTTCATTTCTCTCTCCTGCTCTTGTTCACTGTCACTGAATGTATCAATGTCATTATCCTTTTAGTAATTTGCTCTCTCTCTATTTCTTTTTAACTCTCTCTGACCTTCACCATTCCTTTGTGTAAAGATGAAAGGATTACCAAAAGTAGGATATTTCAAGAAAGGTATTTATTGGTCACAGCTGTACCAGGTCCTGAGTAACTGAAGATACATGGAATGTCTCAGGCAGGCAAAGCATTGTACATTCTAGATTCCGGTGACATGGGCATATGACATGGCTGATGACACGTTCCAGCCAGATCACCACAACATCTCCCTTCTTTACAAATAAACAGTACATTAGAGCAAAAAGATAATGCAAAATTAAATGATTAACACAAAGGTTGTAAAGTACTAAGTCATACAAATAAACAATATAAAACTAAGTCATGCAAATAAACAAGATGAAACATTTAAATCAAAGATTGTGGAATACTAAGTCCTGAAAATAACCAAGTACATAAAACATCAATCACGAACCCTCGTGGGTTTGCCTATATTCCTCCTACTAGTTCTGCCTACAGATAGAGGATAGGAATTTGACATTTGTTCAATAACCTGAACATCAGGAGAGACTACAGTGAGTGGAACAGCATCCTTACTGCGGACCCAATCACCCACCTTGAATTTGTCTTGAACAGGTTTCAACCTATGCGCGGCATCATAAATGTTCTTGATTCTCTTTTGATATTCTTTTACCTTAGGTCTTACAACACTAACAATATTTGACATTTGCTCATTTTTCTTTTTAAACTCCCTCAGCCAAGCAGGACAAAGTCTTGAAGTAGGAAGACGTCCTCTTAAAAGCTCAAATGGAGAAATCCCAGAGCCCGCATCAGGGGTGCATCTATAGAACCACAACATCTCTTCAACAGCTTTACCAATGTCACACTTGTTCTGGATTCCCCATTGAATGCACTCCACTAATGTGCGATTCATTTCTTCTACCTGGCCTTTGCCCTGTGGGTGATATAATGCTACACATCTATGTTTGATGGCATTATTTTCCAAAAAACTCTTCATTTCTTTAGAAATAAATTTGACACCATTGTCCGAAACAATTTCTTTGGGAAAACCTTCTCTAATGAATAAACTTTTCAAAATTGAAATTACACTGAGGGTATTGGGTTCCTCTACAAACTTCACCTCCCACCATTTGCTATAGTAGTGAAACACTACAATGGCAAACTTCATTTTTCTAGGCTGAGTACCAAAAGGGCCAATGAAATCTATTGCCAATTTTGACCAAACCGTATTTGGCAGATCAACAGGACGTAATGGATTTGGCTCTGTTTTTTCGGTTTTTTTACTTGTTGCACAAACAACACAATTGTGGACACAGGCATTGTCATCAGAGTCTACAACTTCTTTTTGACAATTTACATCCCACACAAATATTCTATTTTTTATTAACAATTCTCTTAGTGTTGCTTTACAATTGGGGGTGGGGTCGCACACTACTCACACACCAGCGGTATCGCCCCTAAGGACTATGGTAAATGTAGTTACGTGTTCCGCGATGCATCTTTTTTCGATTCTGCTTTGGCCTCTATTCTTATAAATTGTGCGTGCATGATGTTATTATTTTTTTAACTGTGTCACGTGGCCCTCCCAGCTCTGTTTTGCTTTATTTTTGTGCGCCATGTGCTTTGTCTTTCACCGTTTTTACTCCCTCCTAATTCTCCCGTAACTTTTAATACTTATTACTGCATCACATGGCCTTCCCAGGCCTCTATTCTTATTGATCATGCGTTCATGATCGTAATATTTCCTTCTGTGTCATGGGGCCCTCCCAGGCCACTTTTCTTATAAATTGAGCGTGCATGAATTTCTGTGTCGTATTTTTGAATTGCGTCACGTGCTTTGGCCTCTATTCTTATAAATTGTACGTGCATGATGGTATTTTTTTTTCTGCGTCACGTGGCCCTCCCAGCCCTCAATTGTTTCAAATTGTGCGTGCATGATGATCATTTTTCTTTCTGTGTCACGGGGCCCTCCCAGGCCTCTTTTCTTATAAATTGAGCGTGCATGAATTTCTGTGTCATATTTCTGTTGTACACCACGTGCTTTGGCCTCTATTCTTATTAATTGTGCTTGCATTAAGGTATTAGGTTTTTTACTGCGTCACTTGGCCCTCCCAGCTTTAGTTTGCTTTATTTTTCTGCTCCACGTTCTTTGTGCTTCCTCGTATGTACTCCCTCCTAATCCTCCCGTGACTTTTTATATTTATTGCTGCTTCATGTGGTCTTCCCAGGCCTCTATTCTTATTGATCGTGCATGCATGATTGTAATATTTCCTTGTGCGTCACGGGGCCCTCCTAGGCCTCTTTTTTATAAATTGTGCGTGCATGAATTTCTGTGTCGTATTTTTATGGTGCACCACGTGCTTTGGCCTCTATTCTTATAAATTGTGCGTGCATGATGGTATTATTTTTTTACTGTGTCACGTGGCCCTCCCAGCTCTGGTTTGCTTTATTTTTGTGCGCTACGTGCTTTGTCCTTCATCGTATTTCTTCCCTCCTAATTCTCCCGTAACTTTTAATACTTATTACTGCATCACCTGGCCTTCCCAGGCCTCTATTCTTATTGATTGTGCGTTCATAATCGTAATATTTCCTTCTGTGTCACGGGGCCCTCCCATGACTCTTTTCCTATAAAGTGAGCTTGCATGAATTTCTGTGTCATATTTTTGAAGTGTGTCACGTGCTTTGGCCTCTATTCTTATAAATTGTGCGTGCATGATGGTATTACTTTTGTGTGTCACGTGGCCCTCCCAGCTTTATTTTGCTTTATTTTTCTGTGCGTCATTCTTTGTGCTTCCTCGTATGTACTCCCTTCTAATCCTCCCGTGACTTTTAATATTTATTACTGTCTCACATGTCCTTCCCAGGCCTCTATTCTTATTGATCGTGCGTGAATGATCATAACCTTCTGCGTCACGAGGTCTTCCCAGGCCTCTTTTCTTATAAATTGTGCGTGCATGAATATCTGTGTGCATTTTCGTGCTACGCCACGTGCTTTGTGTTTCAACGTATGTACTCCCTCCTAATCATCGTAAAACTGACTTTTAATATTTCTTGCTGCCTCACGTGGCCTATAGTTTTTTTTATGTGGTCTAGTTGGCCAATGAATGTTTTGCCCCCTGAGACTAGCATAATCTTAATTGATAATAATTGATAATAATTAATAACTATTTGTGCATTTGTGGGACCCCACTCCTGTGCTCAAAGGTGGTACGTCAATCTGGGAAAACTGTTTGTAATGCTTCACCGTTACGCCTACATGGTTATGCCCTGTGGGTCTTCTTCATTTCCTTACTCTTTTCTGTTTGTCCCTCAGTGTGGCCTTTTTAATGCCAGTGTTTTTTTATCCTGTCTGTTGGCTGCACAGTTGCTGGATTTGTAACCTTGGCACTATGGTGTTTGTTGGACTTGGCCCTTTTCCCCCATAATTTTTCGCTTTTCGCCATCCTAATGTAGGATGTCTCCTCCATGGTAAAGGTCACTGTATAGGCCATGTGAGGTATGAGATGCCCTTTGTAATGTGATATTGTCATGCAATAGTGTGTGCACTGATTTAACCCCCATTGTAAACATGTACCCTGATGAAATGCTATTTTTAAAATGGATGCCATGGTTGTGCGTTGTACACATGTTAGTTACAAAATGGCATTTACGCTTTGTTTATGTGCAGGAAGGAACTCCTTCCTGCACATAAACAAACCTTCCCTGCCTGCGGTGGTGTTATGTTGTAAAACTTATCGTCATTGCAGGTGGAAACGCTAGGCTACACCATATCCTTGGTAATATGGTGCAGCCTAGCATTTCCGAAGTGGCGAAGACAGGCATTAAGCCAAGGCGGCTAACACCTCTCTTCGCCACTTTGTTGCTAATATGCCCCCTAGAGCTTCTGGATTATGTAAGCCGTAATGTGTATCC
The DNA here is from genome assembly GCF_964261635.1 of Lissotriton helveticus. Lineage (NCBI taxonomy): Eukaryota > Metazoa > Chordata > Amphibia > Caudata > Salamandridae > Lissotriton > Lissotriton helveticus. The sequence goes on along the minus strand of NC_136058.1, from coordinate 457,188,372 downwards.
TGATGGTTTCAGTAAAGTCCAGAAGCATGGATTGCGTAGACTGTCTAAAAAATTCACTGTTGGCGGTAGTATAATTTTTTCAGTATTGATTGATCATTGCAATGTGAAATTTAGAGTATTCCAATGTGTATTTTAATTTACAAATGTATGTGATATGTATTTACACATACATTTACTTGTTGAATACTTGTTAAAAACATGAGATCTATTTTTTGCTAAGCTAATTTAAAAAAAGCAGATTTGCAGAAGCAGACAAAGCAGAATATTGAGGTTGCTCAGGAAAATCAGAAAGAAAAATATAGAAAGAGAGTTTCAAAGAAATATAAGCCGTGCCCCTTCAGCGAAGGAGAATTAGTGCTTTTAAAAAATTGCAGGCAAACAACGAGGAAAGGAGGGATTTTGGAGCACAACTTTACTGGACCCTACAATATTTCCAAAATGGAAGGAAAGCGTGCAAAGTTAGTCATTGGTAGCAACATGCCTTTACGTTCAACTGACATGTTGAGGCCTTATAAATCGAGCGTCAAAGATAATCTATTATAGGGTACCTTTTTTATGTAATGGCACATAATTTGGATGTCTAGAGTACTTGCTGGACCTGTCATCCGCGTTCGACACGGTGAACCACAAACAAATTATAGACCGGATGAAGAACAGAATGGGTCTAGAGGGCACAGTCCTTAACTGGTTCAGCTCCTTTCTTAGGAACAGATCACACAAATGTATGGTCAACCAAACCCTTTCTGGCCCAACAAATAATACAATAGGAGTTCCACAGGGATCAACGCTCTCACTGGTGCTATTCAACCTATACGTTGAACCACTCACTGAAATACTACAAAAAGCAAACATAGCTTTCCACATGTATGCGGATGACACCCAGTTGTACATCAAGGTTGCATCAACAGAAGAGGTTAAGACCATGAATCATGCACTATCAAGAACCCTCCAATGGCTAACCAAGAATCACCTGAAACTAAACCCACAGAAAACCGAATTCCTACTGATTACACCACATAAAAGAAAACTAAATTCAACAGAATGGACCAACCTTATCACTGCTCTAAACTGTACTCCAAAGATTGTAGATTCCACCACGTCACTGGGAATTACCCAAGATAAAAACCTGAATATGTTAGCACATATTAATACAATGGCAAAAAACGCCAGGTTCCACTTGAGCTATTTGCGAAAACTTAAACCTTTCCTGAGCAAAACAGATCTTAAAACCGCAGTACAAGCACTGGTCATATCAAGGATCGAATATGGGTGCACTCCCCTGGCTGGTCTCCCTAAGATCTCAACTTCCCCATTGAAAGCTTGTCTTAATGCAGCCACAAGGCTGATAGCGGGATCAAAAAAATTCGACCACATCTCACCTCACCTGAAAATGCTAAACTAGCTGCCGTTAGAAGCAAGAATTCAATTCAAATTGGCATGCATCACTCATAATGCAATTCACCACAAAACTCCAGGTTACATGGCCCAGAAACTTACGCCATCCGGAGGTAACCGACCTTCTAGGAGCAAATCAGACTTTCTTTTGGAACCGGCTCGATTCTGCAAGAAAAAGACATATGACCGATCATTCTCAGGAGCAGCACCAAGAATTTGGAATGCACTCCCACCAAACATCAGAAGAATTACATCCATTGCAACCTTCAAAAAGGAAGCAAAATCATACTATATGAGCAAATTTCTTCCATAAGGACTATATGGGAGGCCTGCTATCTATAAACTGCCCAACTTTATTACTGAATGTGTATATGTCTATATGCTAAACTGAAGTGTAAAACATTATAACGGATGAAACACTATTTTAAAGAGCTATGCCACACCACACTGGGTCATGATCAAAGATGATCATGTATTTTAACTGCGCCATGGCAACTGTATTATTGAATGTATATATGTCTATATGCTAAACTGAAGTATGAAACATTAACGACTGATGAAACGCTACTGTAAAGCGCTCTGATACCCTACACTGGGTCATGTTCGCGCTATAGAAACCACCTCATAAATAAATAAATAAATAAATAAGTCTAAAAATATGTATTTGGTATGTAATGTAATAAAGTTTTTTATGATTGCCTTTTTAACTCTTCAGGTACCTTTTGACAAAATGGACACTGTTCTTTGCCTGACAAATATTGCCTGTCACTGAGTGCAACTTTTTATACATTTATCAATCTATTTTGAAAGTTCTTGTTGGAAAATATTACTGGTTGTAATATTCTAAATTGGCCAAAAACTATTTTTCAAATATTTCAAATGCTAATATTTCTAAATGATTTTGTAATGTATCTACAGCACTCCTCTTTACCATATAATGTAAACCCCACATACTAAAAATCTAATTTCTATTTTGTTTTTTTACAGATTTTGAAACCTTTAAGCAAGACAATATTAGTTCATGATTCACTGAGCAGCAACTTTGGGACCTATCGAGACTTTTTACTAAATTGGAGGTAACCTTTCCCTAAAAAAACTCATTGATCTCTTTTTTATTTCTTATAGTGCATAATTATAAAATTGTCAATACGATTTCTCTTCATGAAATTAAACATAGTGAAATATTTAACATAACCATTCGTACATCTGTAAAGTGTTTTCCTACAGCAATTGAAGCGTCCCGACTATAAACAATGGCAGTTAACCGTAGAATGTAACCAAAAGCAGCAGGACAGCTACAATTGTGGTGTATTTTACACGTTTATAATGATACTTCCAATATGTTTTTTTAAACCTTAATTTGATGAACGTACATTACTTTGTTAACAGTTTACTTATTTTAAAAAGTTTTAAATAGGAAAAAGGGATTATAGGAATGACATTTGTCAACGCCTACTGACTGCGTCCATTGTGCCTGTCGGAAGCATATACCTATTCACATATGATTTTGTCTGACCACTTGTATTGTCCTAACGCAGTTGCTCTGAAACCTATGATTGCTTTTCAACCCCAAACCTTTTGACATTAATTGTTTTTATGTAAATTAAAATTCAGGTTGGACTTTTGCTCAACATATACATTTGTTGTTATGTGATCAGTTTACAGAATGTTACATGATTCAGCAGCCCGTTGCCCAGATTTTTACTAATGAAATATTTCTCGGGAATAAGCGACTGAAAATTGCAATGGTCCTAATGGAGTCATCAGGTTTGACTTTAACATTTCAATGATAAATAAGGTGTCACGCTCTAGTGTTGTCATGAGGATTGGATTATTCGGTATTTTGTTTTGTCATAGAAAGTTTTTATAGATAAAGGCTGTTGGACTTGGCCCTTTCCCCGGAAATTTTTTGCTTTTCCCTTCCCCTAATTCAGGATGTCCCCCCATTGTAAAAAAGTTGTATAGGCCCTGTGAGGTTGAGATGCCCTGTGTATTATTAAAATCAATGCTAGGTGCAGGTGCTCTCTACCTTCAACATGGCTGCCATAGGCCCCTGCTACTGCAGCGTGGTCTTGTTAAAGCGCATTCTAGTTGCCAGGAGCTGGCAGGGACCCCAAACATTGTTGCCATTCCAGCCTGCCTTGCCTGCCCACAGTTAGAGTAGGGAAGCTCCTGGCACCTTCTAGAATAGGGGCAGAGCCTATTTTTGTGGCCTTAGAGGGTGGTCACCTGACCTGGGCCTATATAAGGAAAGGGAGGGAAACTATCCAGTCAGTTGGGGCATCACTGACCTGGGGGACCCATGCAGGAGATTTAGGCGGTAGGGCCTAGTCAGGAACTTATGCCACTGACAAGCCTTCAACTCAACCCCCCCTTCTTAAGAAACAACTCATCAAGGGCGCAGGACCATCTAGCGCCAAGAAGACTCCTTGCCTGTACTACAAAGGACTGCTGAAGGACCCCCCAGGTACAGACCTGTGTTCACTTCCCCCCCCAACCTGGGCTCCTGTGCTGTCCTCCCTGTCCTGTGTGAACTGCCTGAATTGACTGTGCCGCCTATCCAGCGCTCCCCTGCTGTGGCCCCTGTAGAGCGCTGCACTGCCTAGACCGGCTGTGGTCCCGAGAACTGCTAGGTGCAAGCTAGCGCTGTAATTGTGGCCCGGAGCGCAGCCTCCACGAATTCCTGTCAGGCCACGAGCGCCCCGCAGGCCGCGCTAGGCCCTGAAGGAATCTTCCCAGCTCACATGACGGGGGCGTCGTCACCAATCCCGCCCGCCGCGCTCCCATTGGGCCCTGTCATCGCGCCCTGCAGGCCACGCTGCAATTGGCGGCTGCGGGCGTGCCTCCGTTGAGCCTCGCCCCAGATTGGTCCCCGGGCCGGGAAGCCACGAGAGGCCCGGGAACAGCCTGTTGGGACCACGGAAGGCTCAGAGAAAGAGCCAGGGCCCCTACCTGTCAGCGCCGGCCCCCGAAGGGCCGGGAATCGATCGGGAGGCCGCAGGAGGCCTCTTCACCATCTGCAGCTGCTCCGCAAGGGGCCGTGGGCCCGAAGAGTAAAGGTAAACCCCTGGGGGAGGGCGGAGGACCGGAGTAGACGCGGGGCCTCCCAGGAGGGGACAGGAGGCCCCGGAACCGCCCCTCCCCTTGGGGAAACTGTTGTTGGGCCCCGTTGGCCCCTAAAAGGCCCATACGAATACTGTAGACTGGGCAAGAGCCTCATGAAGCATTGAGTAACTTTGAGACAGAGGGGGCTACAGCTGGCCAAAGAAGCGTTTTACATTTAAAGAAGATGTTTGACCTCTAATGAAATGTTTTACATTGTGAGAAGTGTTATATTCTCATTTAATGCCCTGTTTATTCCTGCAGCTAGGAAATGTTACGGCTGAGTAAGACAGCGTTTCTCCTTCGAATGAAATGCACAAGAAGTTAATACTGTAGTGAATCTGTAATTGCCCTAATGATTTGGCAGCCGTGGTTTCAGTTCTAGGTGTGTGGCATTGATGATGAAATGTTCTTTGCTCCCCTCATGAAATGTACTGTTGACATGGTTATTTACATGTAGAGATGGTTATTGGTGCTTGCTGCAATGGTATCTGAATGACTTTATAAAGAATTTCTTGCAGGTGCTGAGTAAGAGCAGGACTATTGCAAAGCTTATGGTTATCTAATATTTAATATTTATTCAGTACAGTATTTATTGCCGAGTGATGAAACACATGTATTTTTAAAGGGAGCTAATAAGTTATTCAAACTGCGAATTTTTGATTACCTTGATTCTAATCTTATATAAAAGCTTATTAATTTGAATCAAACGTAACTGGTGTGGTCTAAGTCCTTGTGTGCACTTATTGTCTCAGTGGATGCGTGTGTTGTGTAGTCACTTAACACCTGAGCTTTCGTGTGCCTTACATGTGAACACATCTAACATGGGCTTCGATTGGAATTCATAGAGCATATTATCAAGGCCATTATCGCCGCTTTATCGGCAGTTTCCTGCCGATAAAAGTGGCGATAATATATCGCCTGTCCTTGATAATATGCCCCAAAGAATCATGCAGGATATATTACAAAATAGGTTTTGTATTGTTAGCATTGCTGTTATGATGCGCTAATGTACATCTTTTTTACATTTAGAGTCTGTTGAAAAGTATTGTGTGTCTGCAACAAAGATGGTTCATCAATTTATATGCAAAACTTAAGGGTTAATACCCTCAATGACTCTAGACGGTGAAGATCAAAAGTAACTGATATAAGTACTTGGGGTATTTTGGTGTCATTACGTCTCCAGTTCACACTTGTCTGATGCAGGGTGTATGTTAGTATGACACAGATAACTGAGGGAATTCCAAGGGTCTTTACTCTTTTCAGAGTTGTGTCCACCATGTTGGTTAGCTGGCTATGTACCCTTCCTAGTAATGGGCTCATTACCACTTTCCCACTGATTGTAGACAGGTCACTATGTTGTATGTAATACCTTTAAGTTATCATACCAAAAAGCTATTGACCTTTAAACAATGCAATGTTAATAACAAGTTATTTTTCACTATCTTCCCAACAGGCCCAATGTTTAGAATGCCGCAGATGGTTCCACCTTGAATCTATCAAAACTAATGTAACATCCTGGTTACCTTTGACTGGTTACAAATGTACCAAATGTATGTATTAAGAAAGTAAAGATGTAATCGCATGCAAGATGTCGAATTAGATGTTCTGCATACTCCTGTCATCTAGTGTTGTGTCCGGATTATCATAAGAAGTAATGTTGAGACACACTCCCTTCAGCTGTCACGTCTTACAAAATCCTTTAAGAGGTGGGCCAGAATTCCTTTAACATTCCTACTTAATTTTCTGTTTGAAATCGAGCAACTATTTGGCTAAGGTGTTGAAACATAAATTTAATTCTTCCTCCTCTTTGAAGGTCAACAACCAATACCGCTCATTAACACGATATTGTTCAATGATAGTCTAAGAAGTAGAGGTAAATCCACTATCTCTAAGGTAGATGTCTGACAGTAGAATCTAGAATATAGTTACACCACTATTGCATGGTTATAATCCAAAAGGTGTGTTTAGAGTGAACAAAAAGAACAATCATACACATTTTATTCTGGACAGTATTGCTTCTACACGCCCCTTCACTTCTTTCTTCCATACATTCAAACATGTTTTTTGGGTTTTAGATGCATAGTCTTTCAGATCTGTATATCTGTAATGTAAAACAAGCGTACTTTCACCTGTTTTCTTTTATCACTGACATATATAAACACATCAGTAACTGCTATGGCAAGCCTTTACAATCTTGAAGGCAGAGTGCTGGATTTTCTGTGACAGGATGCCCATACAGGAGCATGCTAAGTTTTCTTTGCCTGCATGGAAACATGTAGTTTAAGCTGTCAAACACTTTGGAATGCTACCCTCCCACCAGTCCAAGAGGCGGAGGTAGAATTCAACCATTCCTCAAACAATAGAATTGGATGCCACTAAGTACAAAGTGTTTCTGTATTATGTAAGCCCTAATGTGTCACAAAAAACAGTTTTCATTTTACACCTTATTCAGCATCCACACAATCAAACACACCTACCTGCTGCCTTTGTTGTCTGCAGTTGCCGATTAATTTTCTAATGCTAATGACAGACCCTGGAAAGGGGACGGTATTGTTATTTTTCAATCCTATCAACCAGAATCCAGAGTGTGTACTTTGTGCACTTGTTTGCTTCCTTAGATGTGGTAGCCGTTTCTCAGGCTCCCACTGTGGAATTCGACTCCCAGTCTGTGCAATGGACTGGAAAACCAAACACCCACTTTCCTGACAAGGCAGTGGGTAGTTAGCGCTTTTGCTGCCCTTGTTATTTTTTACCTTATTCAGCATCCACTCACTGAAACACACTGTAATTCTAGAAATCCTCAAACTCCTTCTCAGGGGTCTTACCAATAAGTAGTCCATTCAAAAGCAGCAAAGAAATCAACAGAGAATCTGAAATATGAAAAGACATCTTTATTACAATTAATTGTGAGGCTACGTCGCCCAGTCACACCTAAAGCAACTGAATGAGGCAGCCTGCTGAATGGTCTCAGCACAGACCTTTTATATCATTTATTATGCCCTAGGCACACATTTTCTCTTTGAAGTACATTATTGTTGGTCACTCCCAGGACGTGCACACAAAGCACTGTATGATGACAAACCCACTTTCAAGATAAGTCCAGGCCATAAACAATGTCCACATAATGCGTACATTCTCTAGCTGACAAGGCCGGATAAACCCAAAACAGTAAGATCACAGCCCATGTCATAAATAGCTCGTGGAGGCAGGAACAGGAACAGATGGAAGTAAGATAGGCATGTTTGTGTGTAGTAAATCTTTACAATGTCCTGTGCTCTGATCTATATTCTTGATCAGCTAAAGGGCAGGAACTGGCTTGGCAAGGTTAGCCTCAAGCAACAGGGTCAGCTTTCGCCAGGTCATGCAGGAGTCAGCACAAACCCATGCTAAGGTTATGTCCTTAAATACTTGCTCTGCCACAGTGAGGGCCTACTGTAAGGCCAATCCACAAAATGGCTGCTATGCACAAGATGGAACCCGAGGGTTCAGAACAAAACCTTCAAATACACAGTGAATCCATTGGTGTAACATGGCGAAAACACTTGCACTTGCTGAACTCACTGTTTACGGTCTGCTGTTACCAAATTCATAACAGAATCATGATATTTAAAACACAGGTTCAGAATTCAAGGAACCACAGACCATCCTTTTGCCCTTACATAGGCAATCACTCAGTCTATATCTGCAACTGTGCCCAAAGTCTATTATAAGCCTCTTTGGAAGGCTTCTATTGTCGATCAAATCCACTTCCATTGTCTTCTTCCGCGTTGGGCCTCTCGATTCAGGCCTTTTCATGAGAAAAAGTACTGCTTAGTTGGAGTGCCCTCCTGGCAAACACCCCCAGCTCACTCGAAAGTCTCAATGTCTCAAAACAATGCACCAGTGTCTCTTCTTTGTGGCAGACACTACAAATGATGTGCTCTTCATTGATCATGGGCACAAAACATCTCGTGCAGATCCAAGCACTACTGAGAAACAATCTCTCAAGATCAGCAGCACTTTCAGACTCCAACACTCATTATTTAGTGTCAGAGGACGCTCAAGCTGCTCTCTCATGGGCACCAGAATATAGTGCCTTTCGTCGGAGCAAAGGGAAAAGAGGTGTGTGTGTGGCCAAAACTCGGGCCAAGGGCTCAAGGGACTGTACACTGTCAGAGGTTTCCAGCACATAACAGGTAGAAAGCTCAAACAAACAGAAGCTCTCATTCTGTGGCAAACAAGGAACCAGCCCTTTTTTTTTGCAACGCCTTCCGATGAAGCAAATGTCTTGCTTGGGAGGTACCATTGACGGCACGCTGATGATCGCTGTCCAGCCTCGCGACTTTCTGGTTGCAGGAATTGTAGAGCCAAGAAGTCTGTCATTCATCTGTAACGGTCACTGATGGGGAGTGGGCTTAGTCTCGATCACAGGTCTGCAGGGTATCACTCTTCCTTTGACTCTGGAAGATCCCGCAGAACCTAGTGATATAGGAAATGTAACACAATTGTTAGTTTCCTTCAAATCAAGCACAAAAAACAGTTCATGGGTTTTAACAAGGTGGCCTGCAATCTGCAAGGGAGTGGCAATACGCCATGGAAATCTAAATGGATGTCCTCACACAGTGGCATTGTCTAATGGGGTAAATACATATTTTCCTCAATGATTCCTAAATTCCTTATCTAGAACATCTCAAATAGAGAAATGACATAATACAGATTATCAAGGACATGAAGAAAAGTCCCTTTAAAAAATGTGCATCAAGTGCACTATGCAATACAAAGGCTAATGATCAAATGTGCAGACAAAAAGACAAGAACTAGAGAGTCCTGGTATTTGCATGATTAGAACACATCTGATCCCACCAAAAATTAAAGCAGCAGGAACAGAAGACAACTGAAAAATTAAAATAGACATTGAAAATTCGTCATGTTCAAAAGGTAAACTTAAGATATCTCCTATCGAGATGGAAAACTTGTCTTACTATAATATTGGGTCAGTTAACCAGTCTATCACTACCCCGACAGTCAGTCTGAAAAAACATTGAAGTAGGCCTGAGGAAAATTCTTGAAAACCAGTCTGGTGATACAAAAGGGAATTATACTTAACATGGGGGGGTCCCTGATACATCACTGCAGTCTAGAAGTGTGAACATAAACAATACGCCCATAATAAAAAATGGGCTGACTGGTGAAAGGAATATGGAAAAGGGAAATGGAACTAGGACACAACTAAAATCCCCAATAACTAAGCATGATGCGACATCGGTCAGGGGAGAAGCAACAAAAGAAAAATCTATAGAAAGAACAAGAGTTTGCTTGGGTGCCTCAGGCATGTGACACAGCACCAAGAGTACGGGGGATACACAAAAGACCAAAGTTACACAAATTTTAACTCTACCGCTGGCAACTACACCATATACGGTAATCCTAACTAATGTTCCTGTTCTCTCTTCAGGGAGAAAAAAATGAAACCTGGTTTCCTTTCAAGGGACAAAGCCATATGCTATTTGGGAAACAGAACATGATTAAGTAATGCAATATGGAAATTAGGCCACCTTGAGTCACAGATCTATAATTCCATCCTTAGGTCCAATCAAGGATACATAAATGTAGGGCTGCCTGTTCCTTTAAGGGAAGGGGCAGTAAGTGACTAACAGCAGGTGACACACTTTGATCCTGTATATCTTTTTAGTTTTCTTCAATATCATTATAGCCAAATTTAGGCATGCACTGGTAAAAGTGCTGCCTGTCTTCCTCACAGTATGAAAACCATATCTGTGAAATTTATCATTATACCAAAATCATCCAACTGTTGTGCAACGATACGTATCGTCATACGGGTCCCTTCACAACACAGGGGAACTTGTAATAGTAACAACATAAAACAAAACATACACACAAACAAATGCACATGTCAAGCCATCAGATATACTTGCTGTATATCAAGCACAAAAAAAAAAAGCACAGACAAAACAATAGCATATGTGAATAAGCGGTGACACACAGCACCATGACACATGTACTTTATGCACTGTAAACCTGCAGCCCAAAACCCAATATTTGGGCCTGTCTAAATTTGTCAGGTCTAAAATCCTTACCCTCCTTTTGACAGTAGAGCACCAGGCAGTGGGAGTCTGCTGTAAAATATAACTTTGCTGTCTCTCTTCTAACATACAGGACCAGCTAAAATATTTCACGATAGGGCCAAATACACAAACGAAAACATGAACATTTCTTTCCCAAAAAATTACACAAAAACACATCTCCTTTCAACTAACCAAACTCACGTGTCTTGTCAGCCTTAGAACAATCCATGAATGATCTGTAGGCAGAAGCAGAAAAATACACAACACAAAAAAAACACATTTTAACATACACAAAAATAAATTTTCATCACTTAACTGTTACTCTCTTGTCAGTTCACCTCGCAACATCAAGCCACCTTATTTTTACAGTTCTAAAAGAAATGTTTACACTGACACTCCATATTAATTTGTCACCTATAATTTCCACTGTGAAAAATAATTCCTAATTAGCAAATCATTTTCACTTAGGCCTGTAGCCTGTAGCCTTCAAAATTTTGGAAAAGGGCTGCATCTTATTTTCTATCTAAGACTTAATGCAACACTTCGTTTTCTGTCAAATAAACGCAACTAGCAAACATTATTTTTCTTAGCGTGGAGACACAAATGTATCAGTTCTGCAGAGCATTTAACACGATGTTTGGGACTTTCAAAGAAACCCCTTTTTATTTTCCCTATTAAATTAAGTTCTTTAATTTTATTGATGTTCTCACGGAGGAACCAGAAACCCCACCTTTAGAGGCTCGTTCAGCAAGGTCATTCTGCATTCCTCGGAGGCAAAGGCCTAATTAAAATGTCACAAATGTCAACATGACAGCCTCATCCATTGTTTACAGAAAACTAAAGATAGCATCTTAGCGCAACTGGAGCAACCTGTTCTCCTAGCCCACAGTTTCTGCTCATTTTTTTTTTAGGCTGACAAAGACAGACCAGTTTTTAGAACAAATGTTTGTTGCAATGGTACTCATTTCAGCAAATTTAATTGGATCTCACTGGGCCATTTAAAAGTAAACCCAAATGGGGACAATCTGCAAATTTGTATTATACACAAATGTATGCATTTACTGAAGCCAGAGACACTTTAAAAAGTACTCTAAATGAAAGCAAAATGCAGTTTAAACAGTGATTTTACTCAAAATCGACTTTCATATTTTGGGCATTAAAAAATGAATATCCTACAATTTTCTTGCATAATATGTATTACTAGAATGTCTATTACATAACCCTTGAGTCAGGCATTTGAAAATAATAACTTATACTTTATAAAAATGAGTTGCTTGCGCCTATGCCAAGGGGAAATTATACACACGAATGCTTGTCATTTTAGTGATGTAACATAACTTGAATCAAATTTTAATGCTAGGAGGTCATAGTATGAGTGTTAAGCTTTATAAATATTAAAAAACGATTTTTGTAGCACTTATTTTTAATAATTATTTTTCATAATTAATAAAATAAAATTCTAATAAAACCAATTATTCCTTTTTGTGATTGTTCTACATATAAGAGCCCGCTGCATCCCTTGCCTATCATTTAGATGCATTAACTCACAAACCTAAGCGCATATGCCAAACTTAAAACGCGTCACATTCCTGCGTCACATTTTTGCGCCACATTTATTTAAAAGGACGGTTATGCAAAATTCCACCCGTGTTTAACTGGAAAAGTGCTGGCTGAATGAACATTCCTAATAAATATACTGCAGCTGAAAGGTTTGCCTATGAACATCTAATACAGTGCATCTAAGGAAAATGCTGTAAATTTATTTATTTTTGTAAAAATAGACAATTTCGTTTTTTTTGGGGGGGGTCTTATTTACATCTATTGAATGTTTTTCCTAATTTTATTCTTTAAGCGTGTAACGGCAGTTTTGTATATGTGCACAATTGCTCATTCTACAAACTAAAGAGCAACACATCTTAGCACATTACATGTTTCATTTCTGTATCTTTTACTCAAGTTTCTACTCAATATTAACCAACCAGCATTTTACTTAACAGACTGAAAACATCAAGAAAACTAAGCATGGGCGGATTTTGCGGATTGGCAATCCGCGAACTTGCGTATTTACGGATTCGCAATCCGCGAAGATCCGCGAACTCTAGCGGACTTGCGGATTTTTCCGTTTTTTGTGTTGGCGCGTGTTCGCGCCGATTTTGGGACAAGTTCGCAATTGCGAACTTACTTTTCGGCTTGCAACGGCCGCGACTATGTTGTTTCTACGTCTGGTTTATCATCACAGGTTCACAGCACCCTCTGTTTCACCACTGCCACCCTCTGGGACACCCATGCCACCCTCTAGTACATCCTCACAGGCACCTATTAGGTTTATTTATTACTGTAGATTATGGTGGTTGAAAAAAGCTAGCACACCTGCCCTTCTTCAACTGCCATCAATTAATTTGTGTTTCATTAATGTGTCAGTAATTTTGAAAGTTCCAGTCTGGCTGGCACCTGCTTCCTTCCTTATCTGTAATTTGCTTTTTGTTGCAGTGAAATTTTTTTTTTACAGGACCTTTATGGTGCTATTCTATGAGCCTGCTGTTTGGGTCATAGCAGGGTCATAGAATTGTTGCAAACTCTGGAGGGGCCCATCAGGAAGCACTACCTTGAATGTTACTAATGTTAAGTTTGAACTTTTGCACCTGCTCATTGCTTTCATTTTAGCTAAAATCGTTTTTTTTGCAATTTCGCGCGTTATTTGGGGCGCGAATCCGTGCGAGATCGATTTCGGAAGCCGCGAATACGTGCGAATACAAAATTGTTTTTGTTGCGACGTGTATGTTCGCGTGATCTTGCGCGTGTTCGCGAGGCGCTTCTAGCTATTCGTTTGCCAAGTTACCCTATCGGTCGTACACGGGCGCGGCCATCTTGTTGGCGTGACGTAATTCCGTTTCCGCCCGCTATGTGTAATCTCGCAAAGTGTGCTGCTCGCGAGTACAAGTTCGCGCGTACTCGCAAGGAAAATCTCGCGCGAACTTACCCACGCGGTCGTGAACGGGCGCGGCCATCTTGTTTCTCATTCATTGCTATGGTTCTGGGCATGCTTTCTCTATCCTCTCTCAATCTCTGCCATCCTTTGCTTGTTTGAAGTTTTTTGATCTAATTTTACTTATTATCTAACCCTCTATTTTTCTAGCTCTATATTTTTGTGTTTTCTGCAGCTTTTAGTTACTTTTAAACTACTTTTTTAAACTCTTTTATTTTCTTCTTCACTATTCTATTTCTTCTTTATCATTTAAGTTTATTTCTGCCCAGACCATGGTAAAGGGAGCCGGGAAGCACCCTGAGAAGGGGAAGGGTCCCGCACCCCGTGCCCGGCTCCCGTGCGGGCGTTTAAGGGGGGAGCAAGTGGTCCCGAGGGAGATCTTTAGCGCGGAGGAAGTGGCGGCACTGATCTTCCATGTCCAGCGCCGCCTCCCCAAGACGATCCTGGGAGGCGGCAAGATCGCGACCGGCTATGGCATCCGGGAGCGCCGCCAGCGGTGGGAGAAGGTGTGCCGGGCCATGTACAAGATCTCTGGGGTCCGGCGCACATATAACCAGGCCACCCACCGCTGGACCGATGTCATGGACCGGGAGCGGGACTTGCTGGACGCGCTCGGCGTAGAGGTCCCCGGGCTTGGTGAGTAGTAGTAGTAGTACATTTACTACTCTGTTTTATCCTGCTCTGTTATTTGCAAATCTTTGTTCTTTACCAAGAGCAATAATGCTGCCGATTACATTGAGGTAAATTATATTTCAAAATCTTCTATGCATTTCATTTTCAGGTGCACTGCTCTCCTTCTCAGTAGCCTTGCTTGCTACTATGCTTCTTTGTTTTGTATGTTGTGTTCAGAAGCATTTCATTGGCCTGAGAAATTATGTATCAGTGTACTGTAAAGAAAAGAACTGCGTAATGCTAGACAGTAAGGGTCATATTTTCAATTACCGGCGCATCCCTGCAAAGTAGCAGGGATGCGGCAGTAATTGTGTGCCATGCCACCACCACCCATTGGCCCAAAACGTCACAGAAGCCTTACGCATCTGTGCCGTAAAGGCAGCGCATTGCTGGAGTTGCGTGCCAACGATGGCGCAGCTCCAGCAATGCTCTGGGGTACCCTATCTCCCCAATGCTGCATCAAGCCGTACGTCGGCTTCAAGCGCGCAGGGTTTGAGTCATGCATCATTGTCATAAAAATGACTGATTGACATCTTGTAGATTTCCCTCAGCCACTTTTAGGATTCGTTCCTGCGCAGGTACGCCCTCCCTTGCGCCGGAACGCCCCCTGATGGCGCAGGGCTTTACAACGTGATGCATCGCCCATATGTGTTTTTTTTTTTAATATATACGCCGCACCAACACCATGGCGAGTCTTTTGTTCTGCCGCTGCGTCAGAAAAGGCACGCAACAATGGAGGAAAATCAGCCGCAACTTCCGCAAGGGACTTATAAATCAGCCCCAACAGACTGAAGTCCAGTGTCCTTCCTTTAGACAGTCACATGGCTATCAGAAGAAATAGTGGCGGTGGTGGCGGGTGGATTGATAGTTTGAGTATTCACTGATCTGCAAGCAGGATGGACTTTGTCTGTCACGTGTTGTGCACTACTGCCTGCAGTGCCAGGCCTAGGCAAACCTCTTTAGTAGTCTGTTTATTGAGTTACATAGGAACTTTCTAAGTCAACGTTCCGCAAATCAGGCAATACGAATAACGTAGTATACCACATGAGATAGATCCCGTGGAATAGTTGTCTATCTATTTGCTATTTTTCCAAAATATGTTGTTATTGTTCTTTTGAAATGTTTGATTTGGTTGAAAAATCTCATCCATGTTTTATGGTTTTTCTTTCTTTCATGTTGTACATCAGCTCCCCCCAAGGGCAAGAGGGCACAGGAGGAGGGTGCTGAGGATGCAGGCCAGGATCGGGCAGGCGAGGGCTCCTTTGCTGGCCCCAGTAAGTTTACATTTTACTAAACAGTACCTATTTTTTCCTAGCGTTCCTCATTCGATTTTTTCTAAATCGTCTTTGATCTTCTTGTAGACTGGATATAAATTCTTATCCTGCCTCGAATATGATGACTCCCTGTGGTATTACTAGACTATTCTTATTAGTCTGTCTGTGTAGCTAACTAAGATTGGACATTTGGCAATTCCATTGGACTCCCATTATATTCAGCAATACCTCTATGCACTGTCTCCTTACTGACTAGATAGTGTGGCAGAGTCATTCAGCTCCCGAAGTCACCGATTATAGATCCCCAATGATCTCTAGATTATCGTACGCAGGACAAGAGAGTAGTATGGAGTCACAGCACAGTCAAGAAGTGTCAGAGGCACTCATGCTTGCAAAAATTCCAAAACCTTTAGCTCATCCACTCTAGTCTAGAGGAACAAAAACCACAGAGTCTATTTAAGTGTAAAAGCTTTATTAAAAGTAAACACATTTATTGAAATCTACTTTGTCATAAAACTATTTAACTGTAAACGGAAAAGTGGTTAGTGCTGACGATTAATTGGACACATTTCTTGTGGTCGAGCCGAACTCTCACCTACTTTGAACTTGATCCTGGTCGTGTTCTTAGGACTCAGGAGTCAAGCTTCTGTCTGTTAGGAGAAAAAGTGGTGCGTGTTAAAAATCAAAAGCAAGCATTCATCAGTTGTGCATAAAAGTGCAGCAAGACAACAGCCTTCCCTGGAAAATGGGACATTTTTACTATGGAGTAGACAGTCACAAATTATTACATTGTATTCTGTTTTTTTAACATTTCTCCTAGACCAAATATTATATAGTAGTGAGTGGTGTATTCTAACTTTCTTAAATGTACTTTGTAGGTGTAACATCTGGTGACGGGGCCAGCGCGGAGGTGGCTGATGTGTTGGACTTGGACTCGGAGGCCTCTGGGGAGGATGCGGCGGTAGAAGAGCTGGTGGCCGTTCCTGTGGGGGATCAAACGGTGGTGGCGGAAACAGGTAAGCTATATATTCCTTACTTATTGAGATTGAAGACTGCATAGTGTGCTTTCTGCACGGGTGTATTACAATTACAAATCAACCAGGTAGTAGCCTCCTCGAAATGTACTTCGACTTAGCTGTGAAGTTTTTGGTGAGAAGAATCCCAATAAGTTCTTAGACGAACGTGATGGATGGGATGAACGAAAAGCGAAAGAAGGGTGTAAGTAAGTGGGACGCGAACTTGTATGATGGCTGGCAAAGAAGAACGATATGTGTTTGCTTGGACCCAGAGGTGGCTGGGAAGGAAAGAATATGGTATGGTGCATGGCTGGGTCAATGATGAAGCAAGGATGGGTGGAAGGACAGCAGCCTGGGTGGGTGAAACAGAAACTGTATGTGTGCGTATACTTTGAATGAATGGATGCCTGGAGCATGGTATTCTCTGACTCTTACATAGCAAATGTGTATCTAGAGAGAGTAGATGGTCGCCAGGTGAAGTAAGTGTTACCTTGAAGAGCATGTACCACCGCACCCGCACGTCCGTCCCAGTGCAGGGAAGGCAAGGAAAAGAAATTGTAAATGTGTCCAATACTACCATGAATAGTAGCAGTACTTTGTATTGCGTTTGCATTCACAGCATATATCTGGTTATTACGGTGGACACTCCGTACCTCTCTTAATAACTTTAGTTTACTTGTAGTACGTCATTCATGTGTGGGTGTATCACTGTGTTCACTCAATATTAAGCAAAGCACCTAAAGTCATCTCATCTGTCATTAAATACGTCCCATGTGAAGTGATAGATAATCAAATTAGTTAGCTTCTTCAGTTTCCTTTTCTAGTACTCATTTGCACTGTAGGGTGAAAGGTAAATTAATTAAGCAGTAGCCCTTGTAACAGAGTATTCTCAGTGCCACCCGTAATAGAAAAGTAATAGCTTCACCACCTGCATGTACTGGACCGGTACAGTAACGCAAGTCTGTCTCCATCATCATGGTGTGCAACTTTTTTTCTCGGGTGCAACTTCACTGTGCTGTGTCCATGTCATTCTGCCGGCTTGCATAAGATAACGTACCCATTTCCCTAAACAAGAGAGAAGAAGAAGAATAAGACTGGTGTACTGTCATAGTCGACTGTAATGGAAGTCCATAGTGGTCGTAGAATTAGTTCATTAAACTACCACTACTGTTAGAGCAAGGATGCAGAAGTGGGAGGGTTACATAGATACTGTCCTCAATAGTTATGTACTGTGCTTTCAATTTGCTACTTGTACTCTGTGACCCAACTTTCGGCTCAATCACTTTGTGTTATTAATAAGGAGCATTGGTTACAGACTATGTCTTTCTTTCTTCATATAGTTGCTCCTTCCAAATCAACAACAAGGAGGGAGCAGGCTAGATTGGCCCGGCAACGGAGGCTGGAGGCCACAGTCGCCGAGTATCGGCGGCTGGTGGCCCTGGAGGAGGAGGAGGACACGCAGTCGAGCGGGGCAACATCTTCGACTGCATCCTCCTCCGTGACTAAACCAGCGGGACCGAGCCGGGCTAAGAAAGCCGACCGCCACCGCCAAGCACCCGAAACACCAGCTGCCCCCCACAGGAGCTGCAAGGAACGCCAACACCGCCTACGAGTCCGCATGTCCAACCTGGAGCAGGAGGTCCTGAGGTATAAGACCTTGGTTAAGGGCCTCCGCTCCGAGCTTGCCACCCTCCGCAAGGAGTATGATGCCCATGCCGCATCATGCACCAGCACCAGCACCCTCCAGTAGTGGAGTGTCCCTTGCCCTTTTTTTATAGACTTTTGGGGGGTGGGATTTGGGAGTTGGGATCGTTTTGGGACGTTTCAGAGACAATCGTTGGGGTTAGGGTGGGTGAGGGAGATTATTTTGTTAGGGATAAATAAATATATTTTTCAACTACTTTATCTGACCATACCTGTTTTTTACTGCTTTTCAGTCTGGTGGGTGGGGGGCGGGGGTGTAACAGTAACTTTGTTTTCCTGAACAGTCGTAGGACTTTAGTAGTACAACCGTCAAACTCTTGTCTACTCCGAAATAATACTCCATTATACTACCTCCCACCAAACGCTTATCTTACCTGTAATTTGTGTTAGAAATTAGGGCTAGGCCCAGGGCTGGCTCCAGGTGAAATGGGGATTAACGTTGTCATTCCTGGGCGGGTGACATTTCCTCATTGCGGTGTTACTAGTGGTGTGACACAGTGGCAGTTGCATGCCTATGGAAAAAAAGAAAACGAAACCTTGTTTGTACTCCTTACTGTAGCATTACAACGGTTACGGTACGATCGAGAAAATAGCAGGTGACAGTACACTAGAACAGTGCCATAATGTAGCCTAACAAATGGTAAAGTATTGCAAGTATAACTAGTACTTGCGTTGAATTTATTTGACATTGGCTACTACTACTAGAAGATATAGTACTGAAGCTGAGTAAGTCTAGAAGATATCCTCGTATTCCTTCACCAGCCTGTTGCTGCTATCACCTTATCCTCCCCAGCAAGTGTGTGGAATTATTGATGTCATTTTAGTCAGACATCAAGCAAAACAACACAGCCCGGGGGAAGAGGGTTAGGGTTTGTAAAATGGATGGGAATGGGGGTTTCTTTTTGGGTAGGTTTTGTTGAGAGAAGAAAAAAAAAGCAGAGCATGGACAAACAATAATTGAAGATACAGAGTTTACAGACAATCTTTGGTTACAAAGTAAAGGTAAGCACATGCAGTCACACTCATAGAATAAAAGACAACAATGGATACTGTATCTGTATTGCGTATGTTGTTGGAGTTGTCCTGTTGAAATTGGTAAGTAAGTTGCATGCAGCAAACAATTCCTCTTATTGGCGGCACTCCTCCATTCCAGCTGACGCTTCGTCCATCAATGTGGTGGTGACCACTGACAGAAGAGACACCCTGTCCACTGCCTGCCTGGCGGATGTTGACTGAAACCCGGCCTGTAATTATTGAACGGAAAACAGGAAGTGCTATTACAATACCACTGATAAATAAATAAAAGGTATGTACGCTGTGTGGTTCAAAAAGTCACACTTTGATTTCCCTAATAGACAGTACAATATTTTTGAAATTGCGTGCTCTGTCTGAGTCACCTTTTTAAGGATCAATAAGTATGGCCAAAATATTATAGCGGATCTTTCCCCTCAAGGTGGCTGTACTACTGTGTTTTAGAACAAAATTTGACCTTCCCAGCAATGCTCCCACCAAGGCCCTTACTAAAGCCAGTCGCAAAAATGTAGAAGAACCCAATCATATCTCCAAAAACGATGCCTAGCAGAAAAATGGTTACAAAACGTACTTTGAAAGTAACAGTAGACCCAAATACAGACCGTGGATTGTATTCAAACCACTTGCCTGCAAGCAAAAGTATCCATAGCCAGCATCGCTCCAACAGTGCTCTACAACAACAGAACCGCGTTGCAATAGAACCCCCCTAAACACATGCAATCCTGCTGCTAGGGCTAACCCTAACGAACCCTAACTTACAAAGTGCCAAAACTGGTGTTTCCTTATGGATTTTGTCCAACTAACTTCTAGCCGGTATTAGACCTTCCCAGGAATGCCCCAGGCAAGACCCGCCAACCCACCCGCAAAAAAACACCCGACACAACACCACCAAACAGCGAAAAAGCTAAATCTCATACTTACAATGTCTCTCGGCCTTCGGTCCAAACGCGGCGCTGTGCAGCTAGGTCGTCATCATCATCATCAATCATCATAACTCCTGTTTTCCACCACGGATTTCCTGAAAAGCAAATGCAATCAAGATTAGACTGTCGCAGCAGTGCTTCGACAGAGACCCCGGCCGCAACCCACCCACGAACAGCAGGAAGCCCCCCAAAACGCTACATTGAGCAAGATGTCTGAAGAAATGGCAAAAAAAAGGCTGTTCCTTATGGATTTTGTCCAAAACACTTGTATCCGGTATTAGACCTTCCCAGGAATGCCCCAGGCAAGACCCGCCGGCGCCAACCCACCCGCAAAAAAACACGCGACACAACACCACCAAACAGCGAAAAAGCTAAATCTCATACTTACAATGTCTCTCGGCCTTCGGTCCAAACGCGGCGCTGTGCAGCTAGGTCGTCATCATCATCAATCATCATAACTCCTGTTTTCCACCACGGATTTCCTGAAAAGCAAATGCAATCAAGATTAGACTGTCGCAGCAGTGCTTCGACAGAGACCCCGGCCGCAACCCACCCACGAACAGCAGGAAGCCCCCCAAAACGCTACATTGAGCAAGATGTCTGAAGAAATGGCAAAAAAAAGGCTGTTCCTTATGGATTTTGTCCAAAACACTTGTATCCGGTATTAGACCTTCCCAGGAATGCCCCAGGCAAGACCCGCCGGCGCCAACCCACCCGCAAAAAAACACCCGACAACACCCCCAAACAGCGAAAAAGCTAAATCTCATACTTACAATATCTCTCGGCCTTCGGTCCAAAGTAACGCGCTGTGCAGCTAGGTCATCATCAATCATCATAACTCCTGTTTTCCACCACGGATTTCCTGAAAAGCAAATGCAATCAAGATTAGACTGTCGCAGCAGTGCTTCGACAGACACCAAAAATTACACACAAACCCCCGGAACCCCGCCAAAGAGCACCTCAAAGGCAAGCAAGTCAGCAAAAACGGCAAGAAATTTCCACCTCATATTTGGTCCAAAACACTTTTGTCCATTATTAGAGCTTCACAGCAATGGGCCCAAAACCGTCAACTCACCCGCAAAGAAGTACAACACCCCCACAAGTGCTGAGTCTTTCTTCATTGTGCGTAATCCAGCACTCTGCTTGGAGGGAAATCGCAGTCTGGAGGAGGAGGATAGAGGAGCATGTTCTTCAGAACTTGTGAACCTGAGGAATGTAGACTGCGGCACCTTCAAATCAATAAGCAAACAAGTGAAGACAGTTCTGATGATGGTCTTGTTTTTGGGATTAGGTGATTAAAGTTTGAATTAAATTAACTGTGCAAAACAAAGAAAGAGAGACACAAAGCACACAGGAATAAAAGTGAATAAGGACGAAAAAGAAAGTTCTTGATTGATTGTCTCATTTTCAGGGCTCGGTGTCAGGGAATAAGAACAAGATTTCGTCATCATACTCTGCGAATTCAGGCTGGATGAGGTCAGTGGCACCGAACAGAGAAAAAATCCCCTCATCTACGTTGCTGTCCTCATCGTCTTCATGTGGCGTGCTTTCTCGCACTTTGTAATCTGGTGGTATGAGGTGCTGATTCATCTTGATCATTGTCAGCCGCTCCACATTTTTGGGCGATAGGCGGCTCCGTTTGGCAGTTACAATGCCACCAGCAGCACTGAAAACACGTTCAGAAGACACACTTGCGAGTGGGCAAGACAAATAGTTTATAGCCAGGTTGTAGAGCTGTGGCCACAATTGTTTTTTGCCATGCCAATACTGCAATGGCTCCTCATTAAGAAAGACCACTGTTGAGTCATTCAGATAGTCCTGCACCATCGACTCAAGGTCATCAACTGTTCCTCCACTTTGCTTACTTTTTGCTGTGCCTGTGACATTTTTTAGAGAACCATACCCCATCAAACTTAGCCAATCCTCCTCCCCAGCCACTGTTAGTGTTGTCATTGTGTGTGGTGCAGATGATCCAGTTGCCGGTGTCTTTAACGGCTGAGAGGTCACTTGTGCCCCAGCCACAGGTGCAGAAGTGGATTCTTGTGACTGCGGATGGCCTGCTGATGCTGATGCTGATGTACTGGCTTCTCCTTCAATAACCTGCCGTTCTTTTTCAAACCTCTTGGCTGACCAGGCTAACCAATGTTTGTACTTTTGAACATCTGCATCAGCGAAAGGAAAGAATGCGTTGTCTGCCAGCGCCTTTTTGTAGCGTGGATCCAGAATAGTAGCACAAATGTAATGCTGATCTGAGTTGATGTTTTTAAGACGTTCATCACCACGTAGGCGATGTAATAATTTCTCAGACAAAATGAAATGGTTTTTTTTTTTTTCATCTTTTTCAAACTCAGAAGAAACCGCCATCAGTTGGTGCTCCAGTATGCACAACAATGGGATAGCTTTTCCCAAATTACAGTCCTCCTGGCTGACTGCACGCGTGAAGAACTCAAAAGGACGAAGCATGTCTGTCAGGCTTTTAACTATGGCCCATTGCGCCTTACTCATCCGCAGGTCCTCCTTCTGAGATGTAGCCTCTGTCAAGAAATAGTGATCGAGTACCGTATACTGCTCATGCAGACGCTCAAGCATGTAGAAGGTTGAGTTCCAACGTGTTGCCACCTCCTGGATGAGTGCTTTCACTGGCATTCCACGTTGAAGTAGCAGTCTCCGCAGATGCTTCCGGGCCTTAAAAGAATGGCTGAAATGGTTGCACATTTTGCGGCAGGTGGCCATTACCTCGAACGCTGGACTCTCTTTATCACTCAAGAATTTTTGAACTACCAGGTTGATACAGTGCGCCAAACACGGCACTCTAACATGGTGACCCTGTGACATGGCCTTAACTACATTGGCGCCATTATCCGTGGAAACATAACCAATCTTGCGTTTTAGGGGGGATAGCATTGACAACACCTTTTTGTCAAACTCTTCCAAAAGGTTTTCTGCTGTGTGACTTTTCTCCAAGGCAAACATGGCTAGTGTTGCATGTTTCCGAGCAGCTTTGAAAACTTGGTCCGGGTCAACACCTGCGTTTAGCTTTGCTATAACACCTGAAAAAGAGACCCAGTGTGCAGTGATGCACATGTAATCATCGCCTGGGCCACTGGTCCACATGTCTGTTGTCAGATGTATTGTGTGAACAGCACTCTTCTGCAAAGCTGCCCCAATCGCCTGCAGCACATCTTCATGTAGTGCTGGAACCGCAACTCTGGCAAAATAGAACCGGCTCGGAACCTTCCATTTAGGGCAGAGCGTTGCAACTAATTCAAGAAAACCTACCGCTTCTACAAAAGAAAAAGGTAGAAGGTCCACAGCTAGCATTTTAGCCAGCTTAGTGTTATACAGACGCGTCAGTGGGTGGTTGCGTTCATATGGCACGTCTGAAGTAAGCATTGTTCTAATGTTGGCCTGGACCAAGCATTTACGGGCTGATAATGACTTCGTTGACCCAATTTTGCTCGCTGGTGAACTTTTGTGCGTTGGTGTCTCACTCGCTCCAACACTCTTAGTGTGCCTCACATTGGGTGTGCTGCTGAGAGGGGTACTGGGTGTAAGGGAAGTGTTTGACACGTCTTCTTCCTGCTCGTCAACATCAGATGAAACATCAACGTTTCCTTGATTTTGGCCTTTCTTGATCGCAGCTAGGTGCGCAAACCATTGGACACCGTGCTTTCTGTCAAGATGACCACTCTGGCCGCCGGTACCATAGTTGCTACCTGGCTTACCACGACTAACTGCAAGCTTACAAAGGGTACAAATGGCAAACCTTGGATTTTTGGGACAAACAGTAAAGAAGTCCCAAACTGGGGACTTGAAGTGTCTGTGGGACCTGGAGGAGGCGGCGATACTGGTGGTGGTGGTGGTCATGAAGCTAATGCCAGATGAAGTGGAGGATCTGGATTGGCCAACTTTTGTACGTTTTCCACTTTCACCGCCACTAATTAAGGTCGAGGTTGACGCAGGTCTCTTCTTGCCAGAAAGAAATATGGAAGCGGGACGAGTTGGTGTACTACTTAACTCCAATGATTGTGGTGTTTCCACTGCCTCCTCATCGACAACATCATCATCATCATCATCACGCGCAGCAGCTCTTCGGGCTAGGGTCAAAATGTCTGTTTGCTGCATGCCCGCTGGGGCTGCAGTGACCTTTATGATGACTGGGTCGTCGTTGGCAGAGTCTTCATCAGCAGCAGTATCCGCCACTTCTTGTTGAGCCTCATCACACTCCATAAGTCTGAGACTTTGGACGAGCTTCCTTTTACGCTTAAGTACCTTTGTTGGATCATGGTGTGCCTCACTCTCAGACGGCTGTGGTGCTGGTTCCCAAGTTTGATCCGTATCATCAGAAGGAGGTGTGCTTGAAGAGGATGTAGACACCACCCTTGATCTCTTCCTTGCTAGGGTTGTGGAAGACAATGAAGGATCATCAGGAGGAGTGGCTTCCTCAAATGATACCTCGCCTTGATTGTCGATTTCCTGATGTGCCCCTACTTCGGGAGGAACAACTATTGTGGGCACTTGTTGTGACCCTCCATGCACCTCTGCATGCGCATCTCCTTGCGCTGCCTCTCCTTCCACATGTACTTGGGCTTGTACTTGCACATGTGATTGTTGTTGCCGCTGTGGTTGTTCAACACTCGTCAGATGAGCTACAACAACCTGTGTTGATTGAGGGACATTGCTGCTGCTTTCTTGCGATGAGCCAACATCACTGGTCGATGGTGATTGAAGAAGTATACTGGCTGCCTCTGCAGCACTCAAGGGCTTGGACTTAAGTTGGCGTGGTGGTGGTGGTGGCACTGAGCCCAATGGAGCGGGGGTGCTGCTGCCAGCTTGGTCCCCAGCAGATCCCGCTGCAGCTGCTGCAGGCATACTTTTTTTTTTACTCACAAAAAAAGGGGCGGGCGGCACACCAGTGTCCTTGGTAACTTGCTTCTTCTGCTCCTTACTGGCACCTTTCTTGCTAGAGGAGCTACGGGTTACTTTTTTTGGGGCCATCTTCTTCAGAGCAGGTCAGCAGGCAGCAGTTGCACGAGTTGCAGAGGGTTCTGTGTCCAGACGTGACGTCGCGTGACGTTATGCTGCACACACCGCTGCAGGACTTCTTCCTGGCACTGGTGGTTCTATTGAGTCTTCTTGTGCACCTAAAAGCAATGGAAGACAGAGGAACATCAGTTCAGTTATACACCCCAAAAAATCGACAAAACACAGAAAAATGAGCACAATCCCATGCCATCCATGATGTTTACATTGAAGACACCCCACAGAAAGACTAGGGACATGCAAGTATGCAACACTCACTACCCCTGGGCATAAGGGATGAAAAGTAGGCAAAATAAGTGCAGGCCTCAGACACTGCCTCTCCTCAAAATGGCCCCCTTACACCCCAAGCACATGTTGCCTGTACCAGCCAGCACTCAAGATGGCCACCACCACCACCCACATGGCCAGTCCACATCAACAGTACACCCCCAAAAAACAGAAAAACAGCCAGAAATCACCACAATCCAATGCCATCCATGATGTTTACATCAAAGAGAGTGAGACAACACCACAGGCACACTCAGTCCATGCACCACCACCACCCCTGGGCAAGCAAAAGGCCACACCAGCAGCCCCCCAAAAACGACAAAAAACAATAAAATAAGCACAATCCCAGCCCATCCATGGCCTCAATTATGTTTAAATTCAAGAAGACACCCCACAGAAAGACTAGGCCCATGCAACACTCACCACCCCTGGGCAAAGGGCCACACCAGCAGGCCCAAAAAAACGACAAAAAACAATAAAATCTGCACAATCCCAGCCCATCCATGGCCTCAATGGTGTTTAAATTCAAGAAGACACCCCACAGAAAGACTAGGCCCATGCAACACTCACCACCCCTGGGCAAAGGGCCACACCAGCAGGCCCAAAAAAACGACAAAAACCAATAAAATCTGCACATTCCCAGTCCATCCATGACCTCAATGGTGTTTAAATTCAAGAAGACACCCCTCAGAAACACTAGGCCCATGCAACACTCACTACCCCTGGGCATAAGGGATGAAAAGTAGGCAAAATAAGTGCAGGCCTCAGACACTGCCTCTCCTCAAAATGGCCCCCTTACACCCCAAGCACACGTTGCCTGTACCAGCCAGCACTCAAGATGGCCACCACCACCACCCACATGGCCAGTCCACATCAACAGTACACCCCCAAAAAACAGAAAAACTGCCAGAAATCACCACAATCCAATGCCATCCATGATGTTTACATCAAAAAGAGTGAGACAACACCACAGGCACACTCAGTCCATGCACCACCACCACCCCTGGGCAAGCAAAAGGCCACACCAGCAGCCCCCCAAAAACGACAAAAAACAATAAAATAAGCACAATCCCAGCCCATCCATGGCCTCAATTATGTTTAAATTCAAGAAGACACCCCACAGAAAGACTAGGCCCATGCAACACTCACCACCCCTGGGCAAAGGGCCACACCAGCAGGCCCAAAAAAACGACAAAAAACAATAAAATCTGCACAATCCCAGCCCATCCATGGCCTCAATGGTGTTTAAATTCAAGAAGACACCCCACAGAAAGACTAGGCCCATGCAACACTCACCACCCCTGGGCAAAGGGCCACACCAGCAGGCCCAAAAAAACGACAAAAAACAATAAAATCTGCACAATCCCAGCCCATCCATGGCCTCAATGGTGTTTAAATTCAAGAAGACACCCCACAGAAAGACTAGGCCCATGCAACACTCACCACCCCTGGGCAAAGGGCCACACCAGCAGGCCCAAAAAAACGACAAAAAACAATACAATCTGCACAATCCCAGCCCATCCATGGCCTCAATGGTGTTTAAATTCAAGAAGACACCCCTCAGAAACACTAGGCCCATGCAACACTCACTACCCCTGGGCATAAGGGATGAAAAGTAGGCAAAATAAGTGCAGGCCTCAGACACTGCCTCTCCTCAAAATGGCCCCCTTACACCCCAAGCACATGTTGCCTGTACCAGCCAGCACTCAAGATGGCCACCACCACCACCCACATGGCCAGTCCACATCAACAGTACACCCCCAAAAAACAGAAAAACAGCCAGAAATCACCACAATCCAATGCCATCCATGATGTTTACATCAAAGAGAGTGAGACAACACCACAGGCACACTCAGTCCATGCACCACCACCACCCCTGGGCAAGCAAAAGGCCACACCAGCAGCCCCCCAAAAACGACAAAAAACAATAAAATAAGCACAATCCCAGCCCATCCATGGCCTCAATTATGTTTAAATTCAAGAAGACACCCCACAGAAAGACTAGGCCCATGCAACACTCACCACCCCTGGGCAAAGGGCCACACCAGCAGGCCCAAAAAAACGACAAAAAACAATAAAATCTGCACAATCCCAGCCCATCCATGGCCTCAATGGTGTTTAAATTCAAGAAGACACCCCACAGAAAGACTAGGCCCATGCAACACTCACCACCCCTGGGCAAAGGGCCACACCAGCAGGCCCAAAAAAACGACAAAAAACAATAAAATCTGCACAATCCCAGCCCATCCATGGCCTCAATGGTGTTTAAATTCAAGAAGACACCCCTCAGAAACACTAGGCCCATGCAACACTCACTACCCCTGGGCATAAGGGATGAAAAGTAGGCAAAATAAGTGCAGGCCTCAGACACTGCCTCTCCTCAAAATGGCCCCCTTACACCCCAAGCACATGTTGCCTGTACCAGCCAGCACTCAAGATGGCCACCACCACCACCCACATGGCCAGACCACATCAACAGTACACCCCCAAAAAACAGAAAAACAGCCAGAAATCACCACAATCCAATGCCATCCATGATGTTTACATCAAAGAGAGTGAGACAACACCACAGGCACACTCAGTCCATGCACCACCACCACCCCTGGGCAAGCAAAAGGCCACACCAGCAGCCCCCCAAAAACGACAAAAAACAATAAAATAAGCACAATCCCAGCCCATCCATGGCCTCAATTATGTTTAAATTCAAGAAGACACCCCACAGAAAGACTAGGCCCATGCAACACTCACCACCCCTGGGCAAAGGGCCACACCAGCAGGCCCAAAAAAACGACAAAAAACAATAAAATCTGCACAATCCCAGCCCATCCATGGCCTCAATGGTGTTTAAATTCAACAAAACAGTTGTATCATGCACCCATAACCAACCCTGGTCCTACTGGATACTGTGGCTACCCACAATATAATTTATTTAATTTTCTGAAAAAGTTCCAAAATTGTACTTGCAGCAACTGTAATGCCCCAAACAAACTTACTTGTGAAAGTTGATTTCTAATCCAAAAGTGATCCAAAGACAGTCAAAAAGGCCTCAAATCCAAATATCCAGCAGCACCCACAAAAAGTAATCCTTCCAGCTCTAGATCCAAATGAAAGTGACCAGGAGATGGACAAAGCACTGGGAGGAGCCTGCTGGACAGGAACAGGAAGTTGGAGACTGTGGGGCACTTCCTTCCTCCCCCCCCCCCCAAAATGGACTCCTTGCAAAAAAAAAGGCCATGCAAATGTCAACCTGAGGAGTGATTCTGATAAAAATCATAATTTTCTGAAGGTTTATCCTGTTTGCTGGTGATTTTCTTGTGCGAAATTGCAAAATCTCTATTTCGCAAGTGCGAGATTGTTCCTTTCCGCCGCAACTACATGTTCGCAATTGCGAACTCTCGCGAGGTGTGCTGTGCAAGGTGGCAAGCCGCGAGTACGTATTCGCGGGCGACAAACTCCCGCGGGAACACGCAGCAAGATCTAAAATGGCGCGTCACTCGCAAAGAAAAACAACTCGGCAAACGCTAAAATGACGGAAAGTGAACGCCGTGCACCACGCCGCGCGCCGCAACCAAGCAAAAAATCCGCCGCGAGCGGATTCACGGATTTTCGACAAATTCGCGAGCGTTCGCGGATTGCGGATTTGCCGAAAATCCGAAAAATCCGCGAGCGGAGCGGATTTTACGCCCATGCTTAAAGAAAACCAACAAACACACATTGGGCCCACTCCATACACAAACAGAAAGGAGGTCAAACACTCAGGACACACAATACAGCGCGCTTTAGCTAAATAGAGCTCATAAGTTGGAGTTCCAACCGGAGGTATCAGACATGAACCCTCCAATCGAGAATCCCTGTTGCAACTTAAACAAAACCAAATACCAAATTTGCTATGATTAGGCATCTGCGCTCACTAACCAAGCTTCAAACTTCAAGGGGCTATCTCTATCAATACACTTGCAAATGTACGAGACCCTCGGTTTTTGAATATTGCAATGTTCAAATAAACTAAGGACCAAAGAACTAAGAACTAAGGACTGGGAGCGACCCACTTATACTTCAACTAAAGCAGATGGAGAAAAAGTCTCTTCATTACCTGCCTACACAAATTGCAATTCGCATATACAAACCTATATCAAAGCTATACCAAACAAATAGTTGTCCAAATTCTAACTGCCAAGTTCTTACTGCACTAACAGTCTCTTTTTTTTAAAAAAACACTTACGCCAAAAAGGTTCCTCAGTCAGGAGTGACATCTTTTGGAGAGTTTAAGTCAGAAAAATCAAAAATATACTGGGCCGCAGAGACAAAGAATCCCCCAGAACCGCTGTGCACAGAGTACCTCTTTTAGTAGATTTCTGTCTTGCCTGCCCCAGTAGATTTCTGTCCTCTGACAAGATTACTCCTCCAGATAGTCACTTCTTGATGAGGCCCCACGTTGGGCGACATCTGTAATTCTAGAAATCCTCAAACTCCTTCTCAGGGATCTTACTAATAAGTAGTCCATTCAAAAGCAGCAAAGAAATCAACAGACAATCTGAAATATGAAAAGACATCTTTATTACAATTAATTGTGAGGCTACGTCGCCCAGTCATACCTAAAGCAACTGAATGAGGCAGCCTGCTGAATGGTCTCAGCACAGACCTTTTATACCATTTATTATGCCCTAGGCACACATTTTCTCTTTGAAGTACATTATTGTTGGTCACTCCCAGGACGTGCACACAAAGCACTGTGTGATGACAAACCCACTTTCAAGATAAGTCCAGGCCATAAACAATGTCCACATAATGCGTATATTCTCTAGCTGACAAGGCCGGATAAACCCAAAACAGTAAGATCACAGCCCATGTCATAAATAGCTCGTGGAGGCAGGAACAGGAACAGATGGAAGTAAGATAGGCACGTTTGTGTGTAGTAAATCTTTACAGTGTCCTGTGCTCTGATCTATAATCTTGATCAGCTAAAGGGCAGGAACTGGCTTGGCAAGGTTAGCCTCAAGCAACAGGGTCAGCTTTCGCCAGGTCATGCAGGAGTCAGCACAAACCTATGCTAAGGTTATGTCCTTAAATACTTGTTCTGCCACAGTGAGGGCCTACTGTAAGGGCAATCCACAAAATGGCTGCTATGCACAAGATGGAACCCGAGTTTTCAGAACAAAACCTTCAAATACACAGTGAATCCATTGGTGTAACATGACGAAAACACTTGCACTTGCTGAACTCACTGTTTACGGTCTGCTGTTACCAAATTCATAACAGAATCATGATATTTAAAACACAGGTTCAGAATTCAAGGAACCACAACACATACCTGCTGCCTTTGTTGGCTGCAGTTGCCGAATAATTTTCTAATTCTAATGACAGGCCCTGGAAAGGAGCCGGTATTGTTATTTTTCATCCCTACCACCCAGAGTCGGGAGTGTGTACTTTGTGCACATGCTTGCTTCCTTAAATGTGGTAGTCGTATCTCAGACTCCCACTACGGAATCCGACTCCCAGTCTGTATAATGGACTGGAAAACTAAACACCCACTTCCCTGACAAGTCAGTGACTACTATCTATACAGACATGGTGACTACTTTCTAACTATGTTAAAAGGTGAGTACTGAATAGGTCTTTAAGGATTGATGTGTGGGAAAACACATAAAGTACTCAAAAACTAGTGTGATAATGGTACCTAAATACACACAGATCCACAGTGTTATTCTAGACAACCAACAGTATCTCTTGCATTTTACTGAAATACATTTACTAGTTTGGAATGGGTAAAGTGAATAGACATATTCTTCTTTTTATACTACTGCATTTTACTATAACAGCCTGAGTCTTTTTCTATAGTCATGAGGAGTGACTGGTTTCAAATTTTACGAAAACTTAAGAACAGGATATCTTTATAAGTAATTATATTTATATAACCTTATAAAGTTCTAAAACTCTACTGTTAGAATGTTATTAAACATTGGTATTTATATAATTTTTTTTAGAGGCCAAAATAGTTGATAAAGCTAATTTTGTATTATGTATTAAGAAGACTGATAAAGTGAAGTGTTTATATTTTTGTGCAAGGACCTACAACATAGCAGATTAGTTATGTAAAGAGAGCAGAATAATACCGAGGAGATAGTGAAAATCACGAACAGTTTTATTTAAGAAGTAAACCAACCTATATATATATATTACCTACTGGCGATAGCCAGTAGGTATATATAGTTAGGATTTTTTTCCTATGGGATTTTTGAAAATTCTATGTCGAATAACTTTGGCGTTTGAGGACAGAATTGGCTGAAATTTTCAGGAAAATGGAACATTTCGTTTCTGAGCAGCCCCTGAAAATTTGGGGGGGTTTCGTCAAGGGGGGGGCGAGAAAAAAGGGGGGTCCCAAAACGTGTTTTTCCCATGCAATTTTCCATAGGGCGGTTGGCCTCACTTTTAGCCTGAACGGCTGAATGGATTTACACCAAACTTGGCAAAATTGTAGGGACTGGTAGCCCGATGTGCCTTTGCTATGTCTCAAGATATAGGCTCCAGTGGTTTTTACGAAAATTAACTTTGAAAAATATATATTGGGCTACATTGGGCTATATATATGTTGGAGCCCAAATGTAGCCCAATGTAGCCCAATGTAGCCCAAAGATGGCCACCAGAGACAAAAAAAAACAAATGTAGCCCAAATATCAGCCAGATGTAGCCCAACTATAGCCCAATGACAGAATGTCCCAGAGTGTTCTAAAGAACAACTAGAGTGCTAACAGTCCTACTTATTACAAAGGTATGGCACACCTGAAGCCATCTTGATTGGAATAAAATGGTAACTCTTAAAACATTTAATTTAAAAAGGAACAAAATGAGGGGGTTCATTTTGCCATAGAAAGTATGATTAGCGAATATATGACGAAATCCCGCATACCATCAGTCCGCAAAAAAAATCCCGCATGTACTATTAGGCCGCAAATTAAAATAACGAAAACTTTTAGAACGAATATGCCTTTAGCATACACTAAACAACTAAACTACCCTAAACCCTAAAACACTACCCCCAGCATGACCCTACACTACACAAACAGTACAACACTACCCTAAACCCTAAAACACTACCCCCAGCATGACCCTACACTACACAAACACTACAACACTACCCTAAACCCTAAAACACTACCCCCAGCATGACCCTACACTACGCAAACACTACAACACTACCCAAAACCCTAAAACACTACACCCCAGCATGACCCTACACTACGCAAACACTACAACACTACCCTAAACCCTAAAACACTACCCCCAGCATGACCCTACACTACGCAAACACTACAACACAACCCTAAACCCTAAAACACTACCCCCAGCATGACCCTACACTACGCAAACACTACAACACAACCCTAAACCCTAAAACACTACCCCCAGCATGACCCTACACTACGCAAACACTACAACACTACCCAAAACCCTAAAACACTACCCCCAGCATGACCCTACACTACGCAAACACTACAACACTACCCAAAACCCTAAAACACTACACCCCAGCATGACCCTACACTACGCAAACACTACAACACTACCCTAAACCCTAAAACACTACCCCCAGCATGACCCTACACTACGCAAACACTACAACACTACCCAAAACCCTAAAACACTACACCCCAGCATGACCCTACACTACGCAAACACTACAACACTACCCTAAACCCTAAAACACTACCCCCAGCATGACCCTACACTACGCAAACACTACAACACTACCCTAAACCCTAAAACACTACCCCCAGCATGACCCTACACTACGCAAACACTACAACACTACCCTAAACCCTAAAACACTACCCCCAGCATGACCCTACACTACGCAAACACTACAACACTACCCTAAACCCTAAAACACTACCCCCAGCATGACCCTACACAACGCAAACACTACAACACTACCCCAAACCCTAAAACACTACCCCCAGCATGACCCTACACTACGCAAACACTACACTACCCAAAACCCTAAAACACTACCCCCCAGCATGACCCTACACTACGCAAACACTACAACACTACCCAAAACCCTAAAACACTACCCCCAGCATGACCCTACACTACGCAAACACTACAACACTACCCAAAACCCTAAAACACTACACCCCAGCATGACTCTACACTACGCAAACACTACAACACTACCCAAAACCCTAAAACACTACACCCCAGCATGACCCTACACTACGCAAACACTACAACACTACCCAAAACCCTAAAACACTACCCCCAGCATGACCCTACACTACGCAAACACTACAACACTACCCAAAACCCTAAAACACTACCCCCAGCATGACCCTACACTACGCAAACACTACAACACTACCCTAAACCCTAAAATACTACACCCCAGCATGACCCTACACTACGCAAACACTACAACACTACCCAAAACCCTAAAACACTACCCCCAGCATGACCCTACACTACGCAAACACTACAACACTATCCTAAACCCTAAAACACTACGCCCAGCATGACCCTACACTACGCAAACACTACAACACTACCCTAAACCCTAAAACACTATCCCCAGCATGACCCTACACTACGCAAACACTACAACACAACCCTAAACCCTAAAACACTACCCCCAGCATGACCCTACACTACGCAAACACTACAACACTACCCTAAACCCTAAAACACTACCCCCAGCATGACCCTACACTACGCAAACACTACAACACAACCCTAAACCCTAAAACACTACCCCCAGCATGACCCTACACTAAACAACCACCACAACTCTACACTACACTAACACAACACTACACTACACAACACTACACTACACTACACAATCACTAACCCACGAAAAAATTAACACAAACCCACTTACCTCTCTCGTCATCGTGGTTTTCACAACGCAAATGCATTTACCATACATGCCTTTAAAACGTAATTCTTTGTAAAGGCATGCGCGATAAATGCACATGCGTTTTGAAAAAATGCGGGATAATGGTATGCGAGGTCAATGACCTTGCGGGATAATGGTATGCGGACTGAAAGTCTGCGGGATAAAAAATGCGGGAGAATGGCTGCAAACCATGATTAGCAGCAGACTTCCCTGGTGAGCACTAGCTTTACTACAGTGATCTAATGAGCAACTAGAGTGCTAACATTCAGAATTTATGGCAAATGTGTGACACATCTGAATGCCTTCTTGATAGAACCAAAGTAAACAAGCATTGAAAATGCAATAGATATCGCCCTCGTTTAAGTTAAAGCCATTCTGTTTGTAATGAGGTGGCTTTTTAGCTTTGCTTTTATTAGTGTTTTTAAAACTTTCATGTAAATAACATGCATATGTATGCATATATGTATATGTATGCATGCATTTATATTTATATAGATATGCAGATTATATATGTTTATATATGTATATTACCTACTGGCGATAGCCAGTGGGTATATATAGTTAGGATTTTTTCTCTATGGGATTTCAGAAAAGTCTATGTCTAATAACTTTGGCGTTTGTGGACGGAATTGGCTTACATTTTCAGGAAAATGGCACATTTTGTTTCTGAGCAGCCCCTGAAAATTTGGGGGGGTTTCGTCAAGGGGGGGCCGAGAAAAAAGGGGGGTCCCAAAACGCGTTTTTCCCATTCATTTTTCCATAGGGCGGTTGGACTCACTTTTAGCTCGAACTGCTGAATAGATTTACATGAAACTTGGCAAAATTGTAGATATGGTTTGCCCGACGTGCCTTTGCTATGTCTCAATATATGTGCTCCAGTGGATTTTGAGAAATTAACGTTTAAAAAAATATATATATCTGTGACAGCGCTCCGGTTAGAGCCCCGGTTCGCGTACCTGACGCGTAACGGAACTTCGCGAAGCTGATTGGCTCTCCGGTGTCTGTCAACATTCTAAACAGTCCGAGCGGCCGCCATCTTGTCTCTCGGTACGATCGAGAGACAAGATGTGGTGAAAAACGAAGGGGGAAATGAAGGAAAGGGGGCAAGGTAGACCACTCCTGACCCCCTAGGATTGATGAGGGGGATATTAAAGTGCCCCGCGATTTTTCGCGGTAGAGGCGCTTCCCGGTACGCGAACCGGGCAGCTAACCGGCAGCCCGCCATCTTGTGTTTTTGGAGCGTCCGGTTCGCGTACCGGGTAGCGTCCCGGTAAGCGTAACAAGGGGAAAACCAAGAGAAACAGTAAAAAAAAAATTAAGGGAATAGATTTCCAGCAAACTTGGCAAAATTGTAGGGACTGTTTGTTTGATGTGCCTTTGCAAGGCCTCAAGATATGTGCACATGTGGATTTTGTCTAATTAAGGTTAAAAAAAATATATATATCTGTAAGCGTGCTCCGGCACGCTCACGTTACAGGTTTTGTTTGCGCTGCAGAGCCGATACGTCACGGTTATGCGACGCGTCATGAGGCGTCTCACGTGGCTACGTGATACGTCACGTAATAAAGAATACATTTTACAGCTATAGATATTAGCTTTTAAAAAACCAATGAAATTCACTGAAAAAACCATAGGTTATAGACCATATATAGTTAGGAATTTGCATTTACAAAACCTTGAAAATTCACTGAAAAAACCATAGGTTAGAGACCATATATAGTTAGCTGGACATTTTATTGACATAAAACCAATGAAATTCCATATATAGTTAGTTGCACTAACTATATATCGCGCACCCGCAATCCACTGCTGATGATGTCACATATTACATCATTCATGACATGGTCAGTGACATCACTGATGACATCACTGATGACATCTCAAATGACATCACTGATGACATCACTGGGGAAGGGGGAAGTAAGCTGGGTAAGAGAATTTGGGATCCTATAACGAGGTGGAGAGATGATTTAACAGTTTAAACATGGAGGGTTGTCTGAAATATGGTTAAATGAGGTTCATACGTGAGATATAAATGAGTATGTAGGTTATAATGGGGAATATTTATTCGACTGTGTGGAATGTGGAAAAGTAAATTTTGCCATGTTCTGTGTCCCTACGAGTCATCCATCATATGTTATCTGTGCATGATTAATATGCATATGTTATTCCCCATGTTTGATTACAGACGCAATTATAGTTGTGTCCACTTCTAGTATGTCAGTTTCCAGTTCTCGTGAATACTACGAATATCAGGCCTATGTAAAGTTACGTTGCCACGTTTCTCAGTGTGCACGTTATTCCATTGTAAAGTTCCCGTTTCTAGGCCTCAAAAGGGCCTGGACACCAGATTCAGCTCCTGTCTCCTGTCTCCTGAAGCCCTCGCTGAGGAGCGATACAGCCCCCACCTGTGTCCTCGACCCTTCACTTACTTCCTGCCTCGCAGTGCCCGGCTCAGCCTGGCTCTGCCTCTGAGTCTGCCAAGAGTATGTTATGATTCCAGATTATCAGTTCAGTCCTCCTTCTCTGCATTCCTAAAGCTACTGAATCGCATCGATAGTTTCCGTCATTGTCTAGCCTTTACGTCTCCATGTAAGAGAAATACTGCATTTAATGGTCATTTAATATTCTTCATCACGCACTACATGTAGAATAATGCATGGTCCAGTCTTAGTGTCTGTTAGCCTTTCCCCTCCTGACTTCTAGTTTATATCAACATGTTCTCTAAACATCAGATACTAGATACTGTTTAGGTACATGTCGCCCTGACTCTCCAGACTTCAGTCTCTGCTCCTAGCACAGAGTTCATAGCCCCCAGCTTCTCCTAGTGATACGTCATTGCCAGTTTGCGCGCACCATTAGGTCAGAGGTCCCGGCTCCTCAGGTAGCCCCCTCCATGTTTCCGCCCCATTCATGACATATTCTGTTACGTTTGCATCACATCTCTATGTATACGCCTCTGTTACACCTCTTTTCACCCTTATCTTTCGCGACTACTACGCGTCACACCCTTTGCTCCACCCACTGCTACGCCTATTGCAATGTAATGCTATGTGTTTGCGTTATGTATATATGCTCATATACTGTTATTAAAAGATTATTCCTTAGCGCGCTCATCCCAGATCCAGCCCCAGCAGCTGCTGGGCCCTGCCATTCTATTCCTATGCAGGTTGTCCGGTTCCTGTCCTTTATGCTGTAATAAACCTGCAAAACTCCTACTACCTCGAATCTTGACTCTTATTTATTGAGCTATCTGTTATTCATTTATTCATTCAAAAATAGATCCGGTATTATTTATTTATATACCACATAATGGCGCCCGAATAGGGACTTGCCCTTTCCCCACGCGTCGGTGAAGCCACGCCGACCCCCTGACCCTCTGCAGTCGTGACGGAACTCTTCTGCGCACCGGCAGATATTTCTGCTTCAAGTATCCCTCAGGCCCACGGAGGAGACGGAGGAGGCGGTCCAGCATCCAGACGAGACGGTGGAGGAACGCGGCGAGTCCCGACCAGAGCCCAAGCCGAGAGTCCAAGGTTCGAGGTATCCGGAGGCCCACCCGTAACAGAAGTCCGAAGTTCGTCCGTCCGACGTCAAGGCAGTCCAGCCCAGTCTGAGGCCTTCCGTTCTTGCTGCCCGGTGAGTACCGTTACTGGGGTAGTATCTAGACAGGGTCAATCTAATTGACTCTGGTCCGTGGGTTGGTGGTACACAGTCCCACAAACGAAGTGTTCACTCTGGTGGATACGGGTCCTGACGTGTCTCTTTATGAGACCGGTAAGTTTCGTACTGTTTCAGCAGTGCATCTAGTTTCTGTTCCAGTCAGTTCTGTTCTCGAGAAAATTCATGTATTCTGTGTTCCGTATTCCAGGTAGTATTCTGTTCGAACTGTTATTTTTAAATGTTCTTCATGTATTTTAATGTCGTGGTATGAATGGGGAATAAGTATCGTGTTCATTGTGTATTGTAATTGCATTGTAAT
Source organism: Lissotriton helveticus (assembly GCF_964261635.1). Taxonomy (NCBI): domain Eukaryota; kingdom Metazoa; phylum Chordata; class Amphibia; order Caudata; family Salamandridae; genus Lissotriton; species Lissotriton helveticus. Next base: position 457,150,015 of record NC_136058.1, on the reverse strand, counting down.
TGTATTGTGTCTAGATTACAGTCCAGTCATGCCCTTGTTTTCTAAGTTACGTCAGTTAAAAACTAGAAAGGGTCTGCTGGAAGCAGCAGTTCCAGTTCCGCCTAGGGACAGTCCAGGTCATTTTATGTATCAGAAGCATGGCATAAGTGCCATACTATATCTAGATTTATGGGTAGAGTACACCAAACAGTTAGAAGAAAAGTATAGATGGCCCGTATCGGGTACATGGGATGCCGAGTGCATCATGCGAGTAGAAGAGGCATTATGGAAAAAGAAAGCCAGACAGTCACAGAAAGATGCCATCGAGTTATGGCGCAAAGAAGCTCATAAAAGAACCGAAAAAGAAATCAGAAAGTCAGAATTAAGTAGAGAATCCTTAGAACGAGCACAAGAAAAAGAACTAATCGAGATAGGTGAACAAGTTAAAGCCGAACAGTCAGACAGACAGAGGCATGCTCTTATTAGGGGTATGTATCCTCTCCTTGCCGAGGGCTTGCCAAAAGCGACCCCAGAGGCATCCAGTAATTTCCCGCCACCATTAGTTCCGACCAAGCTACGTCACAAACAGACCGCAGCTGATATTTTTATTTCGTCCTATTTGGACGACACAGTCCCAGAATATGCAAATCCTGTCCCCGCTCCACCAGTCCCTGTAAATCAGGCACTTCCTGCTTCTCCAGACACCGGGGTACCCCTTGCAGTACCTGCTACGGTCCCCCAGGTCCAGCCCGCCATACCAGTTCAGCCCGCATTTCAATTTCCTGCCACACTAGTACGAAGAGGATCAGTCGACGACTCTAGTTTAGGGGCCGCAGGGGGAGGTACTCCTCAAACCCCGCCGCCACACAAGCGTTTAACGAGAGCCGAATTACATATGCAAGCGTCACAGCGTACGCCCAGACATCAGTCTGTAGCAGAAATAAGAAAAGCCCTTAATGAATGCGGCTATGATCCAGTCCCAGGCGAGGATAATATGGTTTTATATTCATTACGTGTAAGAAGGGTGACCGAGTATCTAGTCACCCTACCGAATATGAAAGAAGATCTAGACAGAATATATCGTTTCATCCGTACAGGGGATGATCCAGAAAGCATTGGCGAAGTCATGTCTCAAAGAAAAGCTGAAGTCCAGCTCATGCTATTAAAGTTTCTGATTAATTGTCTAATACGAGAACAAGATTATCCGACCAAAGATCAAGCCGAAATGAGAACCCTGACAAAGTGGAGTGATAATATAGCCGAGGGTAAGCACAGAACCATCAGTGCTATGGAAAGTATGTACAAGAAAATCCGTAAAGAAATAATAAAGTTACACGAACAGCGTAAAGCAGCACAAGTAAGCGAGAAAGAAAGTAACTCTGATCCTGAAGAGTTAGACGACGAGAATCCCGCCAGAATAGCGTATGTAGGAAAATCTAGATTTCCAGATCGCCATTTACGCCTAGAACACAAGTCAACTTTCCATCATCCAGCACCAGAACAAGGTTCTCTAGAACAAGTGTTTCAAGCTACCGATCACATTCTGAAATGACGAATCGGTTATAGCGAGTTAAGTACCATGCATGAACAAGAACTAGTCCGATCAGCAGTCCGATGGATTACTGATTCTACCACTTTTCCAGACGAAATAGTGGCACAAATGTTTCTGAAAATGCCCCCAGCCGAGCAACGACTGGCGGGTATGTATATGATCCAGCACCTCATTACATTGTATGAGGGTCAACACTCTGATCCAGGCCCGTTACATGATATCCTGAACGAGTTACTCCAGTATAGATGGAAAGGTTTAGGTACCGATTTAATTAGTGTCATTCTAGAACAGCGTCACAAATATAGAACGTTTTTGAATCCGCATTTTGTTCATGTCTCACCCCCAGAAAGTAAACCATTTTACATGGAGAGACAGAATCCGTTACGAGAAGTCCACCCAGTTAGAGGAACGGGTGGCGAACTAGAACGAGTGTTTGTTTACACTCCGATTACAAAGATGGAACTCCTAGAGATGAAGAAATTAATTCCCTGTCATGATAAAGATCCAGCAGGGTTCCATAGAGAATTAAAAGACATGCTCCGTATGGGAGAATACACGTATCCAGATATAATTAAAATGTTAAAGGTTCTGTTGCCCGCAGGGGTGTATGAAAAGCTCAAGGAAAAAGAATGGGAGGTGGGAGAGAAAAAGATCGATTGGGCAGTTCTAGAAGCCGAAGACAAGGCACGAGTACCAGGTACCGGTCTTGGAGCGAAATGTAAAGAATTACCAGAATTATTAATACAAGTTTTACCCAGGTTGTTGACAACTAGAAAAGAAGACTGGGATGCAATCTCAGCCTGTAAACAGAAACAAGACGAAGACATTAGTGATTTTTATTCTAGATTTGAGAAATGTTTTAGCATCAACAGTGGTCTCAAGACAAGTAGTGAGTCATACCCTCATCTTTTTGTTACTAAATTAGTCGAGAATTCAAGTCCACAAATTAAGAATCGAGTTTTGAAAGTCGAAAGTACCTGGCAAGCTAATACCCCGTCCCAGATGTTGCAGATGCTCCAATACCACCAGAACAGAATCAGAGAAGAGCAAGAACACGAGAGAAAACGTATGAAAGACACGAAAATGAAAGTACTAGTTGCACAATCTGTTCCTCAAGACAGTCAGAAGAGGGGTCCGAATCAAGCCAGTCATCCTGCAGCTCCCGTTAAAGGGAACTGCAATTATTGTAAACAGCCAGGTCATTTTATAAACGAGTGTGCAGTTCTGAAACACAACATAGCCACAGGTAAGACTAAAGAAAGACCACGTCCGCCTAGACAAGAACAAGTTTCACAGACTCCTCAGCCACAGAATGCACCACAGACAGTTACAGCACCGCAGCCTATCGCTGCAACACAGCACGTTACACAGCAGATGTACCAATATGCACAGTCTGAGTATCCAGAGTACCAGCAGTATTCATGAAACAGCCTAGAGAGGGAGGTAGGCTTGCCTCTCATCGAGATACCTGTAGATCAAGAAGGTCCCTATGTTCACAGTCAAGTATTAGGGAAAGACAGAAAGTTTTTGATTGATACAGGGGCAAGTAGGACCACCATCAGTCACGCCGAAGTTCCAGGGGCTCCGCTCTCAGGCTCAAGAAATGTTTCCCTTGGATTTTCAGGAAAACCCATTGTAAATGAGATATCAAAGCCAGTTACTCTAGAAGTAGGTCCATTGTCCCGTACTACTGATCTGTTACTTACTAAGTCATGTCCAGAAAATCTGTTAGGCATTAAAACACTGAAAGAATTAGGTGCAGTTATATGCTGTTCCCCAGAGGGAATACGATTGTTCCTACGTGACTTCAAGGGTCACTATGTATTACGAGATTTTGATCCCAGATTGTCTAATGTTCCGCAGCATCTATGGGCGCAAGGTCCAACTGATGTTGGTTACATGCAAATCACACCCCATCGTGTGACTCTCAAGTCAGGTGTAGTGTTACCATGAATCAGACAGTACAGATTGCCACCTGAGGCTGTAGCAGCCTTATCCAAAATTATTGACGAGCTCATCGCTCAAGGAGTAGTTGTAGAAACTGACTCCAATGTATGCAATTCTCCGATCATTCCAGTCATGAAACGTACTGATCCGAATGCACCCCCGGTATATCGATTAGTGATTGACCTACGAGAGCTTAATAAGTGTATTATTCCTCAGTACCCAGTGGTCCCAGACATCTCTTCCCTATTGACAGCCATTGATTCCGAAGCCACGTTCTTTACTGTAATCGACCTCAAGAACGCGTTTTTTCAGTGTCCCTATTCATCCAGACAGCCAGTTCCTTTTCGGATTCTGTTTAAATGGAAGGAGCTATATGTTCACACGAGCTCCTCAAGGTTTCACAGAAAGTCCTAGTATTTACAGTCAAGCACTTAAGAGACAACTAGACAACATTCACATGCCAACTGACACTGCCCTGCTCCAGTATGTCGATGACCTCCTGATCACAGCCCGTTCTGAACGTGCTTGCGAGCGAGCATCCCTTACAGTCTTGTATTTCCTAGCCGAGATGGGGCACAAGGTGTCCCCTTCTAAGCTTCAATTCTGTGTCCAGCAAGTGGTCTACTTAGGACACTTACTGTCCAAGAGGGGTAGGCAGTTGACACCAGACCGTATCCAGTTAATAGCGAGTCTTCCTCAGCCCAAGACCCAGAAGGAGGTACGTGCTTTTATCGGCCTCACATCTTATTGCAGACAATGGATTCCTCAGTATGCATTTCTAGCCAAGCCACTGATACAGTTAACGACACAGGAGGCAGCCGTATCGACTGTACTCCCTTGGACATCTGAACATACACTTAGCTTCAATGAGTTAAAGAAAGCCTTATGCCAAGCTCCAGTTCTAGCTACACCGAACTACAGTAAGCTTTTTACACTTTTCGTCACAGAACGTGAAGGTACAGCATTATCTGTTCTCACACAAGATCAAGCAGGACAATACAAGCCATGTGCCTATTTTTCGAGCACATTGGATCCTGTAGCCCAGGCTCTGCCTGCGTGCCTCAAGTCAGTTGCAGCCACAGCCCTAGCTATCAGACAAAGTGATTCCATAGTATTAGGACACTCCCTGACAGTACAAGTTCCACACTCCGTGGAAGTTCTTTTAAACCGAACACAGACTCAGCACTTGACAATTGCACGTTTAACAGGTTATGAATTGACACTGTTCCAGCCACACATAGAAATCAGACGCTGCAACGTTTTAAATCCTGCTACACTGTTACCATCAGTTACTTCGAATTCTGCCACACATGACTGCGTGGAAGTAGTTAACATTACGACCAAGCCAAGACAAGATCTGACAGATATTCCGTTACCAGACCCCGACCTGACACTTTATGTGGATGGTTCATGCATGAGAACAAGTACAGGAGAACTAGTCGCCGCGTATGCAGTGACTACTGATACTGAAGTTATTGAGACACACCGTATTGACACCCTGTCCGCTCAAGCAGCAGAGCTAGTTGCTCTGACACAAGCCTGCATACACGCCAAGAACTTGAAAGTTAATGTTTACACAGATTCACGCTACGCATTTGGAGTTGTACACGACTTCGGAGTGCTCTGGCAGGAGAGAGGTTTCATGACTTCTCATGGAACCAAGATTCAGCATGGTTTCCTTATTCAAGCTCTGTTAGATGCCATACATTTACCGACATCTATCGCTATCATGAAGTGCAAAGCACATACGAAAGTTACTGACATTATTTCTCAAGGTAACGATCTAGCAGATCGCACAGCCAAGCTTACAGCACAGACTCCAGACATTCCAGTTAACATGACACACACTCCAGATCCGACTACATGCATGACAGTTAAGGACCCTACACAAGATGTCATAGATATCCAGTTACATGCTACTCCCGAAGAAATCAAGAAATGGTCCGAACAAGGAGGGGTCCAGACAGATCAAGGATGGTTAATGAAGGGTAGAGCCACATGGTTTCTCCCCGACTCTATGGTTCAAGTCATTATCAATACCGCACATAGTCCAGCACATTTAGGAGAAAAAGCTATGTTAGACAGTATCCAGAATATTTGGTTCAACAAGCATTTACGAGCTGCCGCCAAGCAGAAAGTCCGTACCTGTATGATATGTTGTCAGTTTAATCCAGGTAAAAGTGTTCCGGTGGAACAAGGTGGATTCCAGCCCCCTGACCACCCTTTTGAAGTCCTCCAGATGGATTATATTCAGATGGAGCGATGTCGAGGTTTCAAGTATGTCCTTGTAGTTGTATGCGCTTTGTCCAGGTGGACAGAAGCATATCCAGTCCCAGATTACACCGCCGCGACCACTGCCAAGCAGCTGGTTCGTGAGTTCTTCCCCCGCTATGGACTCCCTAGAGTCGTATATTCTGACAACGGCCAGCCATTCTCATCTGAGTTGATGAAGCATGTTTCCCTTTTGTTAGGGTACCAGTGGAAGTTTCATTGTGTACGCCATCCTGAAGCAGCCGGTCTCGTAGAGAGACATAACCAGACTCTGAAAATTCGCATCGCCAAAGTATGTAAAGAGAAAGGTGTGGACTGGCTAGTAGCTCTGCCAGTCGCTTTGTTCTATATGCGCATGGTCGCACATTCCAGATCAGGTCTGTCCCCGTATGAGGTCGTATTCGGCCGCCCCCCTAACATGTGGGGTACTCCTAGACCCCGAAGTATTACCGATGTTTCAAGTAATATGCTGACAGATTACCTAGCTTCCTTGATGTCTGCCCTCAACTCTTGTCGTTCACAGGTTGCCGCCGCATTTCCAGACAACACCGAGGTGGCACCGCATGAAATCGTTCCAGGATCCATGGTCTTGGTTCGCAATTTTGACCGCTCAAGTCCGCTGGAGCCACGCTGGAAGGAGCCCCGACAGGTCCTCCTCGCCACCCGTACAGCCGTGAAGTTGGAGGGTCGCAAAGGCTGGGTGCACCTTTCGCACGTAAAAAAGTTTTATGGACTGAAACCCGTCTCAAAGAACATTTCCCAGGATTTGAAGGATTGCCAAAATATTGTTCTCAAGGACTGTCCCGCAAAAGACATTGCTACAAACCCTCCCCTGTTAGAGAAAACTCCGCAACAGGAGTATAAACTCAAACTCCGGTCTAGTAAAATAAGTCAGCCAGTTTGATTGTCTAAGTCCTCCCCTAGGTGAAACGGTTAGACTGTTTCTGACATGTATAAAATAGACCCCCATAGTGAGAGAGTTAGTCAAAACTCAATCCGATGCATCGTTTTTCTAAGTTTCATATTGTTTCTCAGCATTATGATTTCCTGCACCGGTTATGCATTTTACCTGTATCTTCCAGTTTCTCATGTAAATACGTCTTCTAATGTTACAGTAGAGCACACGTTTAGTGATCTGCCTCTCTTACCGCCTCGCTATGCGAAATAATTCTTTCATCCGCATGTTACATTATTCACACCAGACCAGCAATGCCACTAATTGTTGGGTGTGTGGTCGACTCCCCCCTTTCCAGACACCGAAGGGAGTTCTGCCACTTTTTCCTTATCCTTTTTCACATAATGGTTCGTGTGGAGCATGGTCCACGTTAACGTCATCCTCAACAGATATGTCTTTTCTTAACAGTACATGTTTTCCAGACAAGCAAGGTCTTCCCCACAGAACCGGGTTAGATCTAGAAAATGAAGTGTACAATTTAGGTAACTATTCTTCGAATTTCATGGTCCTGAATGTTCAGTCTGATTCCACTCCAGACTTACCTGCTATTTCAGTACTACCAGTTAAAGGCGAATTATGTGTCCGAAATAATGGTTCCGTATATGTAGGACATAGCGATTGTACTACTATTGTCAAGTATAGTGACAGTGGGAAATCTATTTTCAAAGCTTCACGTCATTCTTATTTTATTTGTGGTCAAACTGCATATGTTCGTCTGCCCCTCAATTGGGAGGGAACCTGTTACATTGCCTTCCTACTGCCACCAGTTTTCCTAGCCCCACCTGATTATCATAGAAACACACATCTAGTACACATTAGACATAGAAGGGAGTCCCCCATTGTCGATTATACTGAAACTACCCTAGAACAGTATACAGATTTCAACAGAGGTTTCTTTTTCTTTATAGGACCTATCCAGAATAGTAAGCTAATCCGTAGGTTAACCAGAACCCTTGAAGCTGTAGTCAATGAGACTGCCTCTGCTCTAGGTAACTTAACTGAAGAGCAATCTGCTATGAGATTTGTCGTTTTACAGAATCGTCTCGTCCTTGACGTCATATTGGCCGATAGGGGCGGGGCCTGTAGAGTCATCGGATCTAGTTGCTGCATTTTCATTCCAAATAACGCGCCGTCTGTTTATTCAGCTATAACCAGACTCCATAAAATTGCCCATCTGTTACACCAAGATCCAGGCACCTGGACATGGTCCGGTTGGTTCTGGAATATAATTTCCGCCTGGGGATGGAAAGTCTTGTCTTTTCTAGGTATTGCAGTAGCGATCATATTCAGCTGCTGCCTCTGTATACAATGTGGCCCTGCGATTTGCGGCATTTGTGCTACATCATGTATTCCTAGTCCCAAGCCCCGTTCTAAATCCCGTTCCAGGATAATTCGAGACGAGCAAATGATACTGTATGAAATGATAGATGGTATCATGAATATTGATGTTTCCTGATGGAAACGTAGTGACAAGGAGGGAATGTGGAAAAGTAAATTTTGCCATGTTCTGTGTCCCTACGAGTCATCCATCATATGTTATCTGTGCATGATTAATATGCATATGTTATTCCCCATGTTTGATTACAGACGCAATTATAGTTGTGTCCACTTCTAGTATGTCAGTTTCCAGTTCTCGTGAATACTACGAATATCAGGCCTATGTAAAGTTACGTTGCCACGTTTCTCAGTGTGCACGTTATTCCATTGTAAAGTTCCCGTTTCTAGGCCTCAAAAGGGCCTGGACACCAGATTCAGCTCCTGTCTCCTGTCTCCTGAAGCCCTCGCTGAGGAGCGATACAGCCCCCACCTGTGTCCTCGACCCTTCACTTACTTCCTGCCTCGCAGTGCCCGGCTCAGCCTGGCTCTGCCTCTGAGTCTGCCAAGAGTATGTTATGATTCCAGATTATCAGTTCAGTCCTCCTTCTCTGCATTCCTAAAGCTACTGAATCGCATCGATAGTTTCCGTCATTGTCTAGCCTTTACGTCTCCATGTAAGAGAAATACTGCATTTAATGGTCATTTAATATTCTTCATCACGCACTACATGTAGAATAATGCATGGTCCAGTCTTAGTGTCTGTTAGCCTTTCCCCTCCTGACTTCTAGTTTATATCAACATGTTCTCTAAACATCAGATACTAGATACTGTTTAGGTACATGTCGCCCTGACTCTCCAGACTTCAGTCTCTGCTCCTAGCACAGAGTTCATAGCCCCCAGCTTCTCCTAGTGATACGTCATTGCCAGTTTGCGCGCACCATTAGGTCAGAGGTCCCGGCTCCTCAGGTAGCCCCCTCCATGTTTCCGCCCCATTCATGACATATTCTGTTACGTTTGCATCACATGTCTATGTATACGCCTCTGTTACACCTCTTTTCACCCTTATCTTTCGCGACTACTACGCGTCACACCCTTTGCTCCACCCACTGCTACGCCTATTGCAATGTAATGCTATGTGTTTGCGTTATGTATATATGCTCATATACTGTTATTAAAAGATTATTCCTTAGCGCGCTCATCCCAGATCCAGCCCCAGCAGCTGCTGGGCCCTGCCATTCTATTCCTATGCAGGTTGTCCGGTTCCTGTCCTTTATGCTGTAATAAACCTGCAAAACTCCTACTACCTCGAATCTTGACTCTTATTTATTGAGCTATCTGTTATTCATTTATTCATTCAAAAATAGATCCGGTATTGTTTATTTATATACCACAGGAAACATGAGGAAAGGAGATTTATGCTTGTTTACACGCAGGCAATATAATTTGGAATAACATTTTGGATCAAAGTACCTTAATCCTATGTCTTAACTGGATGTTGATTTCTCTACCTCGCCTGTTGATGTTTTATTGCCTGTTTTTCCTCAATGTTATGCACTGATTTTTCAGTTTTTTCTTGTTTTCATTAATTTTGTCGTGCCCTGTATATAATTGCAAAATATCTTAATAAAAATATTAAATAAAAAAAAAAAGAAAAAACCATAGGTTATAGACCATATATAGTTAGGAATTAGCATTTAAAAAACCTTATTTTACTCACACAAAACCATTGAAATTCCATATATAGTTAGTTGCACTAACTATATATCGCGCACCCGCAATCCACTGCTGATGATGTCACATATTACATCATTCATGACATGGTCAGTGACATCACTGATGACATCACTGATGACATCTCAAATGACATCACTGATGACATCACTGATGACATCATCCAGTGACTGTGTGTTTCTGTAAAGTTTAAATGTGTTTTACATATTGAAGAATGAGTAGATGTATAAGTGTCTGGACGAAGGATTTAGTAGGTGCATGACTGAATGTATGAGTGAGTGATTAAATGTGTCTCACTGAGTGCATGGGTTAGTGACTAAACTGTCTTAATTTGTGCATCATTATGTCTGTTGTTCTGTAAACTGCTGCATGTGTTGATCAGTAGCTATATGATTAACTATATGGGTTATTGATTGATTGTCCAAGTATTTGTATGGGAGACTGAGTGTGTGTGTGGCTGGCTGGGAGGTGTGTGACTCTCTGCAGATCAATGTGTACTTGTATCAATGATTGTATAAGAAAGTAAGTATGTGTTAGTATATGTTTGAAAATGTAAGGTGCTCTATGTTTAACTGTATAGACAAGAAAATGGAAGTGTGATTGATTCTTTACAGGACTGACTAGGTGTGTGAGTAACTCCATGGATGAGTGGCAGAGTGTGAGTGTCTGTATAGGTGTATGAGTGCATATGATAGTGTTGTAAAGATGAGTGATTGTATGTATGAATGATTGTATGGGTGAATGAGTGAATGTGTGTGTAGACGTAGGAATCAGTGAGTGCGTATGTAGTAACTAGTATTGGTGTGTCAATGGTTTCAAAAATTATACTCTGTATTTAACACTGGGTGAAACAGAGGTTATATTAAAATGTGAGGAGATGCATTGTATTGTCACATGAATGATATCATCAGTGATGTGGTCATTGATGTCAAATGAGATGTCATCAGTGATGTCATCAGTGATGTCATTTGAGATGTCATCAGTGATGTCATCAGTGATGTCACTGACCATGTCATTAATGATGTAATATGTGACATCATCAGCAGTGGATTGCGGGTGCGCGATATATAGTTAGTGCAACTAACTATATATGGAATTTCAATGGTTTTGTGTGAGTAAAATAAGGTTTTTTAAATGCTAATTTCTAACAATATATGGTCTATAACCTATGGTTTTTTCAGTGAATTTTCAAGGTTTTGTAAATGCTAATTCCTAACTATATATGGTCTATAACCTATGGTTTTTTCAGTGAATTTCAATGGTTTTTTAATAGCAAATATCATAAGCTGTCGAATGTCAAGTACGTGGTAAGTGAAAACATTTTCGTGTTTATGCACACTGATCTGCTTTGAATGGTGCCTCCCCCCCCTCATTTCTATTAGGAGTACTCTCTCTTTGCAGATAGTGAAAGGTAGTTAACGCAGGCCTTTGCCCCCGTTGTAATACGTCGTGCCTGCTTCTCTCTCCATTTGATTGATTGTTATCCAAGCATTTACTGTTTTAGAATTGGTTCTCTTTGGTTCATTCTCTATTTACAAACAGACACAGAGTCGCAATACTCTGTTTAGTCTTTGCAGATAACGAAAAATCGTGTAAAAAAAAAGAAAAGGAATCGAGCAAAATCAGTAGGCCACTAATGGGATCTCTTTTTGACCTCGCTAAAATAGAAACATTAGGAACAACCCCTCATGACAAATACAAAACTAGTGAGATGAACTGAACTCCACACAATGATGGCTGCAAAACAGCTCGGCTCCGCCACCCACCCCGCCCAAAATAACGATAAAGAGCGGCTGCCATGATTGGTTGCGGAATGGCCACGACGGAGCTACGAAATGGTGGTGCTCTCATGCTAACCCCAGCTTCAGTCTGAAACATCCAGAAACACTGTACACTACCAATTCGATCAGTTCCGGTAGCGCCCCAATGTAACCCGGTAGAGAAGAACTAGCCCTCCCCTCTTTGACTGATGGTTCTTGTTGCCTGTCCCTTCTGTTGTCATTTAACAGAACTATTTAGCCTGCTGAAAGGGGTTGTGTTCCGACCGCTGGTTGGTGGAGACATTTTGACTATATTCTGGACCTGCGTTGTCGCGTAATGCGTCATATGACGCGCCGCGTTAGCGCATCCGGAAGTCATCCGGGGCGCGACGCGCAGCGCGTAACGTAAGCATAACAAGTCATGTGACTTGTTAATAAAACTTTTCATTGGTTCATTTTACTTTTCTTATTCTAATGATGAAAGGCTTGGTCATATGACCTAAAAATTACGCTTTTTATTACTTCCGAACATTATTTTTTCTTAAATATATGTTATAATGTTCCAGGCTAATGTACTTTCCCGGAAAATTTACAACTGTCCTGCAAGTAAAATATATTCTTTTTTCGAGAAAAAGAGCGTTTCTTCGTCCCATGACGGAGCCGTTGAGCAAAAGAGGGTCGACCTGCTGTCTTAGTCGCCGATACGCCTAAATATGAGATTCTTATCGATCACTTTATGTTGCAGGAGTAGAAAACACAACAGCCCTTGACCATTTATCTTTACTGCGTTCCTGCGTATTATACCTTTTACCCTTCATGTAATTGGTCTGCTTTATTTCACTTGCCTTTTAATGATTCTAAAACAGTGACTATTATTAAAAACTTTACCAATGTATATACTACTACCATGTTTTCTTTTAAAAACCTTTATTGTGATAATTTCATTATACAAATACGAGCCTATAACCACGTGGGCCGGCCACGGAGCAAACTGTAATCGTATATGATGAGTAGACATTTACACTGTAGAGGAACGTAACGGGCGGGCCATTAGGTTGCAAGAACTAAGGTGTCTAACAGTTGCGGAATCGGTGGACGTACATTTTATAATTAAAATACGACAGGGCCAGTTACAATAAAATTATCTAGATATACATTTGCGGGCAAGTACCATGGGTGACGTTAATTCGAACTTTCAATAGTACAGTAATCAATAACACATCAGAACTTAATATCAATAGGGATGTCGAAATATTCAATCAATTCTCGTCCCCGCCCGCCATATGCTTCAAAACTGCATACGTATCTCGTGATTTCAAGGTTCTGCAACCAGTACACAACAAGGAGTTACGAGTCCCATTTATTCCGGCGCCATTTTGGGCGAGGACGGGCAGGTCCAGGATATAGTCAAAATGTCTCTACCAACCATCGACTATGATGATGTTCATATGCTGTATTTATTAGAGTAACACTCATCTGTCCACATGAAATTAATTTGCCACAATCTAAACATGTCATTTTAATCTTTCCAAAGTTCTAAATATTTGGGACCATTTCCCTTGCCTCTGATGCTGTCAGTGCCACTTCTTTGATGAATGTACTGGCAGGTCGGGGGTTCTCCTCCAAATCTCTCTTTTATGCAGCACTATAATTAATTGGTGCCACCTCTCCATATGACGATGCATGGTATAGTTACCATAACTATATTTTTTTTCGGTTCCTCTGGAGAGTACATCGTGGCAGATGAAGCGTGTAACGTACCAGGCATTTACATTTTTTTGCATGTACAGGAAAGGAAAAAAAAAATCGAGCGTCCGAGTTCTAAAGTGTCCCAGGGCCATTTTAGTAGACCAGGCCCAAATCCAAAGAACAAGCCGCCATTTTGAGAGTCCTGTTGCAGCCGCCTGTCGCTGTAGCATCAAGAGCAGCCGAAACTCAGCTGAATGGCAACTGAAACGGTAAAGGGGCGCCCCACTACAGCAGACGAGCCTCCACCTAGGAAGGCCCGTTCACGCAGCCTCCCCCCCCCCCTTCGGGCACCCCACGCCGTTATTCGGAGCAGTATTGTAGGATGGCCACACCAGTGCGGCAACTTGCTAGACATCACCTCGGTGGTAACCGAATCTCAGCGCCTTTTGGTGTCTTCTCTTCAGAAAATATTGTTGCGCTGCCTTTGGCCCCATTCGCACATCGGTCCGCTACTGATGCCATCTCACAGGCTAATGGGGCGCCCCACGCCGAGTTTCAGCATTGTAGGATGACCACACCAGTACAGCAACTTGCTAGACATCACCTCGGTGCCATCCGGATCTTCGCATCTCAACGCCTAGTGGTATCTTCCATACAGAAAATATTGTTGCGCTGCCTTTGGCCCCATTCGCACATCGGTCCGCTACTGACACCATCTCACAGGCCAACAGGGCGCCCCACGCCGACTTTTACCATTGTAGGATGGCCACACCAGTGCCACAACTTGCTAGACACCACCTCGGTGCCATCCGGATCTTGGCATCTCAGCGTCTTGTGGTGTCTTCTATTTAGAAAATATTGTTGCGCTGCCTTTGGCCCCATTCGCACATCGGTCTGCTACTGACACCATCTCACAGGCCAACGGGCGCCCCACGCCGACTTTTACCATTGTAGGATGGCCACACCAGTGCCACAACTTGCTAGACACCACCTCGGTGCCATCCGGATCTTGGCATCTCAGCGCCTTGTGGTGTCTTCTATTCAGAAAACATTGTTGCGCTGCCTTTGGCCCCATTCGCACATCGGTCCACTACTGACGCCATCTCACAGGCCAACGGGGCGCCCCACGCCGACTTTCAACATTGTAGGATGGCCACACCAGTGCACCTTACTAGACACCACCTCTGTGCCATCCGGATCTTGGCGCGTTGTGCTGCCTTCGGCCTATTCGCACATCGGTCCGCTACTGACGCGAACTCACAGGCCAACAGGGCGCCCCACGCCGACTTTCAGCATTGTAGGATGGCCACACCAGTGCTGCAACTTGCTGGACACCACCTCGGTGCCATCCGGATCTTGGCGCGTTGTGTTGCCTTCGGCCTATTCGCACATCGGTCCGCTACTGACGCCGCCTCACGTGCCAACGTATTTTCTCCGCATTTTATACCCTATGCCGCATAACAGGTCATGTGACTTGTTTATAAAACTTTTCATTGGTTCATTTTACTTTTGGTTTCCTAATGATGGAAGGCTTGATCATATGACCTAAAAACAACACTTTTCATTGGATGAAAACTTTTTTTTTTCCCCAAACGATGAAAGCCCCACCTTGTTTCTGGATGTTTCAGACTGAAGCTGGCGTCACCATGAAAGCACCACCATCTCGTGGCTCCGTCATAGTCATTCCGCGAGCAATCATGGCAGCCGCTCCCCACCAGAAGCCTGCAGGAGTCGGGGGCCCCCAAAACTTTTGATGAATCCTCAAGGCGGAGGGGACGCTTTCGAGAATGGGGTCCAAGACCTAGCAGACAAGCGTCCGATTTCCAAGGTGTCCCAGGGCCATTTCAGTGGACCAGGCCCAAAAAGGAAACAGCCTGCCGCCATTTTGAGAATCCTGTGACAGCCGCCTATCGCTGCACCGCAAGAGTGGGCGCAACTCAGCTGAATTGCGGCTTTTGACACAGTGGACCAAAAGCGGACGGAATGGCAACTGAAACGGTAAAGGGGTGCCCCACTACAACAGACGAGACTCCACCTGGAGAGGCCCGTTCACGCCGCCTCCCCCGGGGCGCCCCACGCCGTTATTCGGAGCAGCATTGTAGGATACCAAAACCAGTGCGGCAACTTACTGGACATCACCTTGGTGCCATCGTTCTGCTGCCTTGGAACTATTCGCACAACAGTTTGCTACTGATGACCCACCCCCCGCGACGCCCCACGCCGGATTCCGAAATCAGTGAAATCTGGACGTTGTGCTGCGTTGGGACTATTCGCACAGCCGACCGCTACTTCGTTGTTTTTCCCTAAAAATGTTTATATGTTATTACTGTTTTTGTTTTCTTGTATATATTTATAAGTTATTAAAGTTTTATAATCTTACTACTTTGTTGGAGTGCTATATATTTTTAATGTGACACATAATTGTAAAAACTTTGATGTACAAAGAGTCATCCCTGGAATCTTCCGCTTCAGGCTCGGTCCCCTCCCCAATCACAATACAGGATGGTTTTCAGATAATAGGAACGCGTCTGCTGTGACGGATCTCATCGAGTGTGGGCCTTGATCTACTATAACTCCTTTGAAGAGGGGTGATTCTTTACAGCTGGGGCCATAAACTACATCTGCAGGGCTAGCTGATACACTAGGACCGGCCTGGACAATCGGACACAGAGGAAAAGGAGTGTCAGAGGGTGCGGTAGTGAATAGGGCGAAAGGGAGGTGTCGGGCGGGCACAGGGTGTGATTCTCAGGGAAGAGCAGCGCAGATGGGGGGTGGTTTATTACCCATGCATAAGACAGAGAGCGGGGGTGACCACTGCCTGGGGGAGATGCTTGCGAGGGTGGGGAGCCATGCTAAGGATCGACAGCGTGCAGAGAGTGGGTCTGGTCAAGGCATCTAAAATGACTGCCGTGCACGACAAAAGTGTGGCATTTGAAAAAAGGCAAGATGGCGCAGACAATGTTTTTCAACACTTCCTGATTTCCTTCGAATCGAACGTTAACAGACGTTGGGGCATATTACCAAAGTTAAGCGATATTTATCCCTAACGATACTTAGCAACGAATTTTTTAACGCTAAGCATCTTCAGAAATTATCGCAGATAAACCTTGCTATTATCAAGGTTTATCGCAAATACGATAAAAAACGACCGCAATGCATTAATATCGCTGAAAACTCAGCGATATTCATGCATTACCGAGCTAATGCTCTTAGCCATGTTATCCACCTCCCATTGGATAACATGGCTAAGAACTGCTCAGGGCAGGTGGTAGCTTTTGGAGATATTCGCGCTTATCGCGAATATTTCCAAAAATTGGTAATAGGAGATAGCGATGTTAGCGACTGTTTCCAGTCGCTAACATCTTGGCATGCCCACTTTGCATGTCATTAGTGATAAATATCACTCACATGCAAAGTGGGGCCCAAGATGGTCGCTATCTCCTACTAGCCGTCGCTAACTGGTGTTAGCAACAGCTAGGTAATACAGAGATAATTTTATCTCCGCGAAGCGGAGCGCTGTTACAGATATATATCTTGTTTTTGAACGTTAATTTCTCAAAATCCACTGAAGCACATATATTGAGACCTAGCAAAGGCACATCGAGCTACCAGTCCCTACAATTTTGCCAAGTTTCGTGCAAATCCATTCAGCCGTTCAATTATTATTATTATTATTTTTTTTGCCCCGCGGGGCCCTTTTAAAACCTCCACATCAAACCTAAGAGGTCAAGGAGGATCTACTATGCCCCCTTATGGTCATTTTCCCCTTCGCTTTGGCCTCCTCTTGTCTCTCGATCCTACCGAGAGACAAGATGGCGGCCACTACGGACTGTTTGCAATGTTTACAGACGCCGGAGAACCAATCAGCTTCGCAAACCTCCGTTACGCGAAGCGGAGCGCTGTTACAGATATATATCTTTTTTTGAACATTAATTTCTCAAAATCCACTGGAGCACATATATTGAGACCTAGCAAAGGCACATCGGGCTACCAGTCCCTAATATTTTACCAAGTTTCGTGCAAATCCATTCAGCCGTTCGATTATTATTATTATTTATTTTTTTTGCCCCGCGGGGCCCTTTTAAAACCTCCACATCAAACCTAGGGGGTCAGCGAGGATCTACTATGCCCCCTTATGGTCATTTGCCCCTTCGCTTTGGCCTCCTCTTGTCTCTCGATCCTACCGAGAGACAAGATGGCGGCCGCTACGGACTGTTTGGAATGTTCACAGACGCCGGAGAACCAATCAGCTTCGCTTCACAAAGCTCCGTACCGCGAAAAGTCCGCGAACCGGAGCGCTGCCCGGTCCGCTGTTACAGATATATATCTTTTTTTGAACGTTAATTTCTCAAAATCCACTGAAGCACATATATTGAGACCTAGCAAAGGCACATCGGGCTACCAGTCCCTACAATTTTGCCAAGTTTCGTGCAAATCCATTCAGCCGTTCGGGCTAAAAGTGAGGCCAACCGCCCTATGGAAAACTCAATGTTAAAAACATGTATTACGGTTGTTTCCAATGTTCCCTCTAATTATTTTCCTCTGTGTGCGGCAGAGTAATGTCTCTGTGCGCTGCAGCCAAGGCTATGTGCGCCAAGAACATGACCGCGCTTGTAGACCAGGGCTTTGAGTGGGATGGAAATACTCGGGGATCTTTCAAAGGGGCGTAACCATTGCAATTAAGGGTGTGGCTTCAAAGCAATTAAGCTAAAAATGAGTGCATCATATAGTGTGCCACCCTACTGATATTTTGCTGCTTCTGTCATTGCCTCCCCTCACTCACCCCTTGGATGCGATTGCATCAGAAAAGCCAGCGCGTGAGCAACGTTCTGA
Source organism: Lissotriton helveticus (assembly GCF_964261635.1). Classification (NCBI taxonomy): domain Eukaryota; kingdom Metazoa; phylum Chordata; class Amphibia; order Caudata; family Salamandridae; genus Lissotriton; species Lissotriton helveticus. The sequence goes on along the minus strand of NC_136058.1, from coordinate 457,131,981 downwards.
ATGGGCTCCGATCTCACCCCAGAGAGGCCAAAGAGTGAATGTGGGGCTCCATTTGCTCCAGTTATCGAGCTCCTGGTAAAATAAGTGGGGGGATGCCGTCCACCCGCATGGTACCCCGACGAGAGCCCTGGCCAAGACAATTGGCTTTATCAATAGTTGTTTTTTGAATCAAGTTGTATATAATAATGAAAATGCTTCCGCTCTTGTGGTTGGGGTGGTGGCTTAATGCTTGAGCTGTCGATTTTGGAGATGGGTTTTTAGTCTCAGGTCAGCCTAAAATCCTGTGATTCTGGGCAAATCAATTAATTTCCCCATGCATACAAAAAATATATAATAATAAATCATGTAAAGAGCTGCAATACTTTTTCGGTTGAGTTCGCACTATATAAAAACTTGCTGCATTTCTTTTCTCCATGTTGTGTGGTGCAAACAAGACCCAAACCCCTTCATAAATATACTCCTAAGTATCTCTCAATACTTTTTCACTCGAGGGCTTACTAGCATAACAAATTATGTGCGAGACCAGCGAGCACAGCGCAAGTGATTTCTCCTTGCATGCATAATTTACCTAAACTTGAATAATATAACATTTTGAAAACTTTAGTGAATTTTGCACAATGTTGGATGAAAAAACTTCAGACATTTTGGCTGGTCTCAATAAAGTTTCACCCTGGACTACTTTTGTTACATAGTCACATTTTTGATAACTGCTGCATCGTCTTTCAAAATAATTACTAGAATTACTTACTGTAGCGTTACTGCTCCATGCAACTCCTCAACACAGCTGCGGTACCGGGGGCCCTCAGCCCCTCTCTCCCCGATGATAACAGGAATACTTTACAAATGCCCTCAATCAGCCCACAGCCTCTCTCTATTCAGAAAAGACACGCATTAAGTCCAAAAGCATGACGTGTGCTTTACATGTCATGCTTTTGGACTTGCTGCATTTCTTTTCTAAATAGACCCCGGCTGGGTGCTGATTGCGGGCCGTTGTGAAAGTTTGCTGTTAATTGCAGAACTGTCATGTGCTGCAATTAACAGGAATATTTTCACAATGGACCACAATCAGCACCCAGCTGCGCTCTATTTAGAAAAGAAATGCAGCAAGTCCAAAAGCATGACGTGTAAAGCACACGTCATGCTTTTGGAATTGATGTGTGTCTTTTCTGAATAGAGAGAGGCTGCGGGCTGATTGAGGGCATTTGTAAGGCCTCAGGCAACCAGTAAATTGCCGTTTTTCACCGCTCGCGTTGTGAAAGCGGGCTGCGGCCAGAACGTGTGCGCGCATCACAAGAGGCACTGCGCGCTCAGTGTCTTAAAGGTGGGCGGGCGCCCAGCCGCACGGGTTAGAGGGAACACTGGTTGTTTCCCGGCCGTGAAGTTTGACCCTCCGCTGCTCGCGGATCCTGAGCCTGCGTCACACTGGTGCAGGCGGTGAAAGGAAGGAAGAAGGTTTGGGCGTCTTTGCAGAATGAGGCCCGACCGCTCCATGATGACATCGCCAAAGCGGGGCAGGTCAGCGTCAGAGTGCACCTCTACCCACTTGGGAAGCTAATATGGTTCAATTGCAAGGACATGAAGGGCGCGCCCACTGGGGTGAATACACCACGAACTACAAGATCCAGAAGACCGTGCACACGGTCACGCCCAAAAGGGCTGGACTTTAATATTTAAAAGCGCTCTCTGCCCTTCTGTAACCACAAGCCACTGATGAAGGGACACCTTAGTTCCCGAAACGCGTTTGGCATTCAGACTTTTTCAGGCTGTTACGCTGCTCGTTTACCTGCTTGCAAGATGCCATTAAATATATTTGAAGCTACACAATTTCCTCCTGTGGTCACTTCGCTTGGGATATCTGCAACTGTGTGATGTATTACGGTCGTTTCCCGGCCGTGAAGTTTGACCCTCCGCTGCTCGCGGATCCTGAGCCTGCGTCACACTGGTGCAGGCGGTGAAAGGAAGGAAGAAGGTTTGGGCGTCTTTGCAGAATGAGGCCTGACCGCTCCATGATGACATCGCCAAAGCGGGGCAGGTCAGCGTCAGAGTGCACCTCTACCCACTTGGGAAGCTAATATGGTTCAATTGCAAGGACATGAAGGGCGCACCCACTGGGGTGAATACACCACGAACTACAAGATCCAGAAGACCGTGCACACGGTCACGCCCAAAAGGGCTGGACTTTAATATTTAAAAGCGCTCTCTGCCCTTCTGTAACCACAAGCCACTGATGAAGGGACACCTTAGTTCCCGAAACGCGTTTGGCATTCAGACTTTTTCAGGCTGTTACGCTGCTCGTTTACCTGCTTGCAAGATGCCATTAAATATATTTGAAGCTACACAATTTCCTCCTGTGGTCACTTCGCTTGGGATATCTGCAACTGTGTGATATATATATATATATATATATATATATACATATATATTAAATCACCTCCTGGAAATCCATATAGACAGAAACCAGAGTCGAAGCCCCAATGTTGTGCAGAAGGGTTTATTAGGCACAAGAAAATAACCCAACGCGTTTCGAAGTCTAGCGACTTCTTGTTCACGGGTCCAGGTTAGTTACAGAGCCATTCCATTTAAAGTGGTACAAACATTATTTGCGTGTGCATGTGACCAACCAACATAAACAAAGTACAAAGTTTAAGTGTTTTACACTTGTTGCTATGCCTGCAAGCCTTACACTTCAAACATGGAAAAACCCTTGGATTTTATTTGTTTTTGTAGTTTCCTTGATTAAAGTGGAGGTTAGACAGTCTTTTAAAGATCTTGCCTTTTTGTAGGTTATGGCAGGTTTCTCATTGAGAACTTCCTTAATATCGCTATCTAATCTCAAGACATTCCAATACTTATTGAGACTGTGACGGACCTGCCATGACTGGTTATCATATGTAGTAATGAATCTTATCTGTTTCTCCTCTTTGTCTCGAGTTTTAGGGACCAGTAGATCACTCCTACTGAGTAAATCAACACGATCCTCTGCCTGTTTTATTATAGATCGGCTGTATCCCCTTTCCAAAAATCTTTTTATCATGCAGTCTTTTTCACGCATGTATCCCTCCAAAGTACTACAATTGCGTTTAGCTCTTATTAGCTCTCCTATGGGAATACTTCTAATCAAGTTAGGGGGATGACAACTGTGCGCGTGTAACAGACTGTTGCCTGCTGTTGATTTGCGAAACAGAGTACTACACAAAAGGTCATTCTTGACTTCTAATTTTACATCAAGGAACTCAAGTTCTTGTTGACTCATTGTGCTGGTAAACGTCAGGTTCAGAGAGTTATCATTCAGTATCATGACAAATTCTTTTGCCTCATCCAATGTGCCATTCCAGACACAAAAAATGTCATCAATATAGCGAGACCAGAGGACGACGTGGGTACTGTAGTGGGAGATGTTTTTCACCACTAGCTCCTCCCACCAGCCCAGGTACAGTCCTGCTAGGCTGGGGGCAAAGCAAGTACCCATCGCCGTCCCCCTGATCTGTTTGTACAATTGCTTATTGAAGATAAAGTAATTGTTTTGGAGACAGATCTGCATCATCTCCAAAAGCATATCTGTGTGCATGAAATGTGAAAGTGACCTGCCTCTTAAAAAGTGTTTGCTAGCATCTATCCCCAAGTCTTGTGGGATGCTTGTGTATAAACTGGACACATCGAGACCAATTAGCCAATATCCCTGCTTCCATTTCAAATTGTCAATAATGCGTAGGAAGTCAGAGGTGTCTCTAACATAAGAGGGCAGTGAGTGCACAAATGGTTGCAAAAAGTAGTCGATATAAATTGAAGTGTTTTCTAGCAGGCTCCCTATTGATGAAACAATAGGTCTGCCAGGGGGCACATTCACATCCTTATGTAATTTTGGTAACAGGTATAGAGCGGGAATTCTGGGATTTTTACAGAGAAGATATTGGTACTCATCATTTTCTAGGATACCTCTTGTCTTCCATTCCTGCAGCCTGTTAAAGTACTCTTGTTTGGAGTTATTGTATTCTAGCAGAGTAGCTTTGACATAGTTGTCCTCATCACCTAGTTGTTTCATCCCCTCTTGCAAATACATTTCTAATGGCCAAACCACAATGTTTCCCCCTTTGTCGCTATTTTTTATGGTTACATCTGACCACCCTTCCATTTCTTTGACAGCCAAAAATTGCTTTTTAGTTAGGTTCAGGTTCTGTTTAGGATTTTGCCTCTCTATTCTCCTGAGTTCCTGTACCATGCCTGCTTCAAAGCTGTCAATGAAATTGTTCACAATTTGTGGCACAAAAATTGATTTTGGCTTAAAACCACTGGAGCTACACATTTCAATGTTGATGTCAGAATCAATTACATTTAAAAAAGGGTTTTCATTGATGTCCTCACAATCTGCCAATTCATGGACCACTTGTAACAATTCAGCATCATTTGCTGATAATGCACTTGGTTTGTCCTTAATTATGTCTTTTTTAAGTTTAGGTTTAGTGGCATGCCACTTCCTTAATTTTAATTTACGAGTAAATTTAAACAGGTCTATGCGTGCATTTACAAAGTTAAATTTTGCAGTTGGACAGAAAGATAGTCCACGTGTGAGGACTTCAAATTGGTCATTTGAAATAGTATGTTTAGACAAATTTACCACTGTCATGCTGGTGTTCACTTCCGCGCCGTTTTTCCTCTTGTTCGGAATCCCACCGGGCTTGCGGATTTGTTTGATGCACTTTTTTCTCGCATTCTTGATGCGCCTTTGCCTCCTCTTCCACGATTTCTTCGTGGGGTGTTCATTTGGCGACCCCTTGCAATCATGGCATATTCGTTTAAAATTTGGTCGTTTCCCGAGGGTTGTTCCATTGTATCTGAAGTGTCACTTTCAGCTGAGCCACTAGTATTGCGCTCCCTTGGGGGTGTATTTTCAGCCCCATTTTCCTGTTGTTGGGCGGGTTTCTGAGCACCAGTTTGTGTCTTTTTCTTTTGAGCGCGCAATGCATCAAAACGTTTTGCAAAAGTTAAAATTTGGCCTTTCTTGTAATCCACCTCATCCCGGTGGAACTTGCTTTGTTTTTTGGCTTTTATTTCCTCTTCAACCTTGCTCAAACGTTTGTCCAGTTTTGCCATTTCAGTGGCAAATTCACTCTCAGTGTATTTCTCCTTTAACTTTAAGATTAAAGCCTCACTTTCAATATTAAGTTTTGCACTTTCTTTTTCGGCATCTTTAATCAGCATTCTTAGCATATTGCACGAACATGAGTGATTGTTCTCCATCCATTGTTTAACCAGTTCAGGGTCGGGTTTCTGAAACGTTGGGGTTATGAAAATTCTCAGTCCGCGTGGTATACGATTACATTCTAAATACTTGGTGAGCGCAGCCGCCTCCCACCACTTAGATTGCTCGCGTTTTATATATATATATGTATATATATGTATATATATATGTATATATATATATGTATATTACCTACTGGCGGTCGCCAGTAGGTATATATAGTTAGGATTTTTTCCCTATGGGATTTTTGAAAATTCTATGTCTAATAACTTTGGCGTTTGTGGACGGAATTGGCTGAAATTTTCTGGAAAATGGAACATTTTGTTTCTGAGCAGCCCCTGGAAATTTGGGGGGGGTTCGTCAAGGGGGGGCCGAGAAAAAAGGGGGGTCCCAAAACGTGTTTTTAACATTGAGTTTTCCATAGGGCGGTCTGTCGCACTTTTAGCCCGAACGGCTGAATGGATTTGCACGAAACTTGGCAAAATTGTAGAGACTGGTAGCCCGATGTGCCTTTTGTAGGTCTCAATATATGTGCTCCAGTGGATTTTGAGAAATTAACGTTTAAAAAAAGATATATATCTGTAAGCGCGCTCCAGGCAGCGCTCCGGTCCGCGGACCTTAAGCGTACCGGAACTTCGCGTAGCGAAGCTGATTGGTTATCCGGCGTCTGTAAACATTCCAAACAGTCCGGAGCGGCCGCCATCTTGTCTCTCGGTAGGATTGAGAGACAAAAGGAGGCCAAAACAAAGGTGGAAATAACCATAAGGGGGCATAGTAGATCCTCCCTGACCCCTTAGGTTTAATGTGGAGGCTTTAAAAGGGCCCCGCGGGGCAAAAAAAATAAAAATTTTTTTTTAGTTTTTTTGCGTGGGTAGCGCCCGGTCCGCGAACCAGGAAGCGTTCTGGGCAGCGTACTGCAATGAAAAATGAATGATAGACTTTTCAAATGCTGTATGTTAATTGATTGTTGGTTTTGTTGATTATTTTTATTTTATTTTTAATTTTTTAAGCATTTTTTATTGTGTTTCATAATTTATTAAACTTTCTAACATTTCATTGTCAGAAATTTCATAATTATCATGGAATATACATTGTAGTCTCTGAGGTTGTAAAATGTCCTCATTTGCAAGGAGGTTATCTACTGCTTGTACACATTGCAGTAGTTCTTGGTCCCAAGTTTCATCCATAAATTCAATCTCATTTGGATCAATGATTTCTGTGTTGGACTCTGGAAGGACAATTTCAAATGAAATTTTTTGTTCGCTTTCCATTTTCCCTGAAATTTGCATAAAAAAATATATATTAGTAGAGGTAGGGCACTGTTGGGATTAATTTTAGATAGGCAGTTTTTAACAGTGAATTTATCTTTGGGCAGTGTATAGTATCAGAGTGGAAGTAGGAATATAAAAAATTGTATCTAAATTTATAAGTACTACAGAGGGATAGTATATAACTAACAGAAAAAGTTTGCCATATTAACTTAAAGTGCACAATATACTTCAGTTTTAAAAATAACAGCTTACCTTTAAAAAGAAGTTGAAGTTATTAATGAAAATCCTATTGAAATGTACACCAGGAAGTAGTAGTCAAAATGGCTGTGTTTCCTTCTCTTCCTTTATATATATTCGGGTACATAACCAATCAAATGTCAGGTAAAAAAAGTAGAAAATGAAAGTAACATTTTAATTGGTTGTCAATTCCAACACTTCAGATGTGTTTTGTGAAGTAATTTACCTCACGGTATTTAGAGAGGTCTATAGGCTAAATGGCTAAATGGAATTCCAATGAAATTTGTGAAAATGGTAGGGATTGGTATGTAGTATGAGCTAATCTATATTTGGTGAAATTGTCTCAAGTGGCTTTTGTGTGAACTACTTTCCCACCTTTTTTGATGGTGCGCTTCCCAGGGAGCGACCCGGTACGCGAACCGTTGAGCGCCCCGGTTCGCGGACCTTAAGCGTTCCGGGAGTCCACCATTTTGTGTTTCGGTCGAATTAAGATACAAGATGGAGGGCAAATAATGTTCAGAATGGGTAGAAGGGGGCACGGTAGAGTTATCTTGACCCCCTAGGTTTTCTGAGGGTGGCTGAGGAGGCTTATATGTGCGAAAAAAAAACATTTAAAAAAAAAATTTCGCGAGGTTAGCTCCCGGTTCGCGTACCGGGTAGCGGCCCCGGTAGCGTATTTTGTTGAAAATTAGTGAAAAATGTTAGAGTTAAATAATAATTGTGAGTGATCAGATGTAGGGTAGCTCTGAGAAGAGCTTTTGGGTTTATGGTACATTTAGGTACTTATAAGTAGGTACCAATGCACATTCTTAAATTCAGAGTGAAAACTCTGTTGCCCTCATCTGAGAAGTGAACTCCATCTCCTCTGTAGATATCTTGCATGTAGTAACGCAAGTTATTGTTGTACAGGGAGCCCATTCCATGGTCTCTCATGTAAGCTGAAACAGATTTGTTTACATGCTTCCTCGACTTCTCAATTTGTGGACAAAATTGGTTTGACCACCTCCATTTCTGTCTTTGGCATATATTTGAATATACCAAGGCAGTCTGAGGAAAAAGTGCCATTAATTGCTCAAAGGTGTCCTTTAAAAGCATTTCCAGACCTACACCAGTCAAAGTGCCCAAGTCATTACCTCCACAGTGCACAATTAACAGGTCAGGTTTGGGCAAATGCATAAAGGTTTTCACCAATGGTATCAATTGGTGACATTTTAATCCTCTGTGGCCAAACCACTTAATTTCCACATCTTGTAAATTGAGGTTAGGTAAATTCCTGCTTTCAACGTACCTTTGAGCCCAGTGAATATAACTATGACCAACAATCCAGACAGAAAACATGGTGAGAGAAGGTTCTCCTGCAGTCAGATGAAGTGTGGCAATGAAATGGCAGTTGAAAAAATGAGAGTTTGAAATGAAAAAAACTGTGGAGTTTCTGTGTTCATTAAGCAGTAACAGTGATTGGTGGATTTTGATTGCTGAAAACAAAAAGTTAGGGTGCACGGATGTGTTCTTTGAAAGATGTATTTTGAGTGGTCAATAAAAAATCATTAAATGAAAGAATGCACTGGATATGCAGGTGCACTGAGAGTTCAGAGTTCAATTGCAACATTGTTGTGTGAACTTGCAAACAACAGAGTTCTTCCAGGAGGTGGTTGCCATGCAGATAAAGCAGAAAGGGCAGAGGGGGGATGGGTTTTCATTTGAAAAAAGTGAGGGAAGACTTTTGATTGGGTGACATGAGAGATATGTGTGAAGAATTACAGCATTTCTGTGCTTTTCATAGCTGCAGACTCTGGAGTGCATACCTTTTGCTTTGCTGCAGACAAATTGGTGTGTTTCTGAGACTGTTTTCAAACTCAAAGTATTTGCTAAGGTGAGAAAATATTTCTTTACTTTAGATAGAGAATAGTGTGCTTTAAGGAGAAAATTATGATTTATGTGGCGCAAATTGCTTGTAAATATGCTCTCACATGTGTATGGAAAATTTTGATTTTGAATGTTTGTGTTACATAGCCATGTTAAAAGTGACCCAACCATGCTGGAAAGGCAATCAAAAAATGCTTTCATGTGTTTTATTGACATTTTAAGTCATTTTCCCATGTGCAGTGTTTAGAAATTATGATTTGAAAATCGTTTTTGGGGAAAAGGAATTGTTTTTAAAATCATGACAAGGAGATAATGGTGTATACTTCTTTATAAGGCTATTGACTGTCCCTGATGTTATTTTTCTCATTTTAGTGTAAGACCTTTCTCTGTGGCGCAAATTGCTTGTAAATATGCTCCCACATGTGCATGGAAAATTTAGAGTTTGAATGTTTGTGTTACATAGCCATGTTAAAAGTGACCCTACCATGCAGGGAAGCGAATCAAAAAACGCATTTATGTGTCTTAAGGACATTTTAAGTCATTTTCCCATGTGCAGTTTTTAGAAATTATGATTTGAAAATCGTTTTTGGGGAAAAGGAATTGTTTTTAAAATCATGACAAGGACATAATGGTGTATGTTTCTTTATAAGGCAATTGACTGTCCCTGATGTTATTTTTCTCATTTTAGTGTAAGACCTTTCTCTGTGGCGCAAATTGCTTGTAAATATGCTTCCACGTGTGCATGGAAAATTTTGATTTTGAATGTTTGTGTTACATAGCCATGTTAAAAGTGACCCAACCATGCTCGAAAGGCAATCAAAAAACGCTTTCATGTGTTTTAATGACATTTTAAGTCATTTTCCCATGTGCAGTGTTTAGAAATTATGATTTGAAAATCGTTTTTGGGGAAAAGGAATTGTTTTTAAAATCATGACAAGGACATAATGGTGTATGCTTCTTTATAAGGCAATTGACTGTCCCTGATGTTATTTTTCTCATTTTAGTGTAAGACCTTTCTCTGTGGCGCAAATTGCTTGTAAATATGCTCCCACATGTGCATGGTAAATTTAGATTTTGAATGTTTGTGTTACATAGCCATGTTAAAAGTGACCCTACCATGCAGGAAAGCCAATCAAAAAACGCTTTTATGTGTCTTAAGGACAATTTAAGTAATTTTCCCATGTGTAGTGTTTTGAAGTTATGATTTGAAAATCGTTGTTGAGGTAAAGGAATGTTGTTAAAATTTATGTGCGCCATATGCCCCCAAATTTCTTTTTCAGGGGTGCAGCAGGGTGTTCTTGAGATACCCCTGCACGCTTGAAAAAAATCCTATTTTGTGATGAGCTAATTGCTAATCACAAATTGCAACCTTCATTCCTATGAGCCTCCTAGCCCATGGAAATGAATGGTTAATTTGCAATTAGCAATTTGCTCATTGCAAATTAGGAATAGTAAAGAATTGCTATTTATTCCTTAAAATTTGGTATTTAGGAAATGCAAAATAGTTTGATGGTACATATGGTGGTTCATCTGTAACAAGATAAGAAGCTTAGGGATACATTTATGATGACTAGCGCAATAAAGTGCACATTACTTACTTCATTGGTAGGCCTTTACATGTATTATCTCCTCTGTATTCTTCATCAAGCGTAACTTTAATCTGCAATCCTGAGTAGGCCTCACCTTAAACAAACCTCTGGATAGGACACACTTTATTGTCATCCTGGATTAATCATTTAAAATGGTAGGGACAGATTTATGATAGGTGTATGCCTCTTTTGTGCCACTGTGCGTCACTTTTATGATGCAGCGGTGGTGCAAAAGATTTGCTATGAGGCGACAACATTACAAATTGATGCATTTAGGCAGATATGTCATGGTGTAAAAAAAACGTACCACATAAAACCCAAGCAGCAGTGATGCAAAAGATGCACCATGCCGCAAGACAGGCCTCACTTGGGGCCATATGTATGAAGGTAATTAGCATTTGCAAAGATCAAAATTCTACGAATTTCGGCCTTTGTGAATGTTAATTAGACAAATGGTATGTATCAAACAAGTTTGATGCAAAATAAGGAGTAGCAAAATTTGCTATTCCTTATTTTGCAATTGCACTGAAGGATTTGCAAATTTTGTGACTACGTGAATGCAATGTATCAAACAAAAACTATGTAAAAAATGACATTAAGGATTTGGAAACTATTGTGGTAAATTGGTGGTAATTTGTGAATTCTTTTCAAAAAGCTTTTTTTCAAAAAAACAAAAGGTGCCATATGACGCCAACACATGCCCTTAGGGCATGTATGTGTGCCATATGCCCCCAAATTTCTTTTTCAGGGGTGCAGCAGGGTGTTCTTGAGACACCCCTGCACCCTTGGAAAAATTCCTAATTTGTGATGAGCAAATTGGTAATCGCAAATTAAACCTTCATTCCTATGAGCCTCCTAGCCCATGGAAATGAATGGGTAACTTGCAATTAGCAATTTGCTCATCGCAAATTAGGAATGGTAAAGAATCGCTATTTATTCCTTAAAATTCGCTATTTAGGAAATGTAAAATATTTTGATGATACATATGGCAGTTCATCTCTAACAAGATAAGAAGCTTAGGGATACATTTATGATGACTGGCGCATCACCAGGGATGTGACAGTCATCCTGCGCCGCTGTTCCGCCACCCATGGTGTGCTGCATTTACAATGCGGCGCAGCATGGGGCAAAAATGGCACAGATGCGTGACGCATATGTGCCGTAAAGGTGGCGCATTGCTGGAGTTGTATTGCAAGTGCGATGCAGCTCCAGCAAGGCTCAGGGGTGCCGCATCTCCACAATGCTGCGTCAAGACCTATGCCAGCTTCAAGCAGGCGCAGGGTTTTGACGCAGCTTTCTCCTATCTGATTGTAAATGCGGCACACCATGGGTGGCAGAGCAGTGGTGCACGTTAACTGGTGCATGCCTGGGGATGTGCCATTTAATATAAATCTGCCCCTTTACATTTAAGTATGTGCAGGGGACACAGAGTCGGTGAGGCTTATCCAAGGTTAAGAAGAGATGAGTCCTGTTCAGTGAATAATTAGACATAGGCTTCACCTGCTCAGCATTGCTGGACATGGCTAAATAATAGCTGCTAAATGTTAATCTTGTTAAACAATTTTACTATTATAATCTCTGAGATTTGTCTCTTACTCTGCAACATCTCATTGTTGTTATCTTTCTTTAAAGATAAAGACAACCTCAACATGAGCGACAATCTGCAATCAGTTGATTTTGACCTCATCATTGAACTTGTAATTGAAACATCAGTGGATGTTGATCCTTTGGATGATTTAAATCCTGAGGATGAAGAAGAGCGTGATGAGGATGCAGATTTGTCCGAACTATATGATATAGGATGGGAAGCTGACCTGCTTGAGCCTTTGGAAATATAAACATTTATTTTTAAATTTGATAATTAATAAAAAGTAAAAAGGTAAACCGTTTAATTTAAAAATAAAGACACCTTCAAAAACAGGTTATGTGTAGTGTCTTCAATAAAATATTAAAATATGTTCATAAAATTAGATCAGATTCACATATAAAATAGCATAGGTAACATAAATATAAATGTCATTTCTTTTCTGGTATTTTTGTATTGTAAGATTGCCAATGACTAAAAAATCTTCAAATTAAAATGTCAAGTAGTGTGTTAAGTTTTTGATCACTGTTACTGATTTACTGTTTGGTAATAATGTTTGTTAACATTTTTTATTATATTTTTCCTCAGATTCAACTGCAGATCATTTCAAGATTTAACCATGCCTACAATACAAAGACAGATAAAGGCTGCAAAACGTCAAAGACAGCAGGTGAAAACAAAAACCCAGCAGTCCTCTAACAAAAAGATTTCTCAAGCCACGAAGAAAGCACCGGGTAAGAGCTCTAAATATTTCATAAGAAATATTTGTAATAAAAAAAATATTACTACAGAAAATGTTTCAGTCCATAACACGAGAAGGAAATCAAATGGAAAGAAAAGGACAATGAAAAATGTTACTGCTAGAGCAAGAGATAAATCTGTGCATGATAGTAGAAGGAAACAACAGTTTAGGGAGATTCGTAAACGAATGTTCCGCAACAGGATAATTGGCAATTTGTTAAAAAATATTAAGAAAGGTCAACAGAAACTAGTTTTTTATAAGAGAAAAAAAAAGTTGAGAAAGTTATTGATCAGGCATTTGAAATTAAACGTAAGTTATTTATTTTGATAATCAATAGAATTAGGAAGCTAAACAAGGCAATTTTTGATTTCAAAAGAAATAGTAGATGGAAGAGAATAGTTAATCGTAGTAATTTTTGTGAAGTTTTTTCTGGAGAATGGATGCATAGTTCAAGCTGTGAGGCATTTTTTAATGAGGAGAGTTATTTCCAGGATAATGATTTGGTGCATGCAGTTGACACCAGTGGTCGTGCTTATGAAGTGAAAGATGGTTGTCCAGTTGAAAAAGAAAAACTTGTGACAACAGAGGCAGAAGAGGTGTTAGGTAATGAGGTTTTAGGAAGACGTGCTAAGGGTCCTGTGTACACCTGGAAGTGTAGTAGTATTTGCAGTGTGCGACAGGATTCCATCAATTTGCTTTGTGATTTTGTACGGTCATTTAACAAAAAAAGTTTGAAGCAGAAAATGATGTTGTTGCAAGAATTAGATCCTTGCAGAGTAAGAGAAGTGACAGGTTTGCATGGTCATTCACTGGCTTGTCTTTCCAGGAGAGTATGCCAGAGTGTTTTTCATCATTTCAGGATGCTAGCAGTGCATCATAACAAAGTGAGGAAATTAGTTAGAATGTTGTATTATGCTAAGAGTCCAGCAATTATGCTGAAACAATTATGCGCTGCTCTTTTGCATGGTTCTGAAATAGATGTGAAGAATATGTGTGAAGAAATTGAGTTTTGTTACTTTGGAAGTAAAGAGGAGAATGTTGAAATTGAGCAAGAAGTAGAGGGTCATGTGGAAGATAGTGTACAGGTTTCCAGTACAGATAATTTCCAGAGGGAAATTGCGACGTTTGAGGTGAAATCAAGTGAGAGGCCTAATTTCACTTGTGTGTGTTGTCGACGCACTTATTATAAGAATCAGACTAAGTTAGTGGATTTATATGCAAAAAGTGAAAGGGAAAATAATAGTGAATGGAAGGATTTTGCAACATACTTGATGGTAGAAAATTGTTTTGATTTGGGATTGGATCAACGTGTGTGTACTTATTGTTGTAACAAATTAAAACAAAACCAGATGCCTGCTAGAGCAGTTCATAATAATCTGGAATTGGTTGAGATTCCTTCTGAATTGAAGGACTTAAATACTTATGAATCTATTTTTATTCAAAGTATCCATCCCTTTCAGGCTATTGTAAGAATGGAGCCAAAGACAGGGAAATTGCCTCCATCAGATTTACAGAGAGGATTAAAGGGAAGAGTTGTTTATTTGCCTCTAGATTTCAAGAAAAACATTAACACAATTGGAGTAGAAAAAGTGGAAGAGGAACCTCTGGTTATCTTAGTTAATTGGGTTCCGACAAAGAATAAGAAAATATGGCAAGATTTAGTAGATGTTAGGAAAGTTAAAAAGGCAACATTGTATTTGAAAAAAAATAATAAATACTATAAGAATGTATATGTTGCAGAAGAGGAAGTAAGTGAGGAAGAGGATAGCGATTTGTGTGCTGGTCAAATTGAGAAAGTAGAACCCTCTACTAGTGAAGAAATATATGAACATTATAGTGTTCATCCTTTGCATTCCAAGGAAGTCATGGGGAATGCTATTGAGTTGTTTCAAATGAAACAAGCCAAAGGGAGTCCCATTAGTGTTTGGGAGGAAAGTTTGGAAGCTCGGTGTTTCCCACAGCTTTTTCCAACAGGTCAGGGAGGAAGATATGATGAGCGACCTCATCAAATTCCTGCTTCTGAATACCGGACTTTGCGATTGTATGCAGGAGATGCTAGGTTTCGACAATGCATTCCTTATTTGTTTCATCTCCTGTTTGAAAGCGATCTGTCTGGACTGTCATATGCAGTGAACCACATCTTGAAAAGTGGTATACACATGCAAAACATCTCGGCAAGTGACTTTATGGATAAAGTCAATGTCCAAGATAGTATTTTGGATTCTCACCTGATTAATCTCATGGCGTGTCAGCGTGGTACTAATGAGTACTGGTACCGTCGTCATGGTGATTTAAAATGTATGCTGAGGAACTTAGGTACTCCCACATGGTTCCTCACTCTGAGCTGTGCCGAGTATGGCTGGGAAGACTTACTTGAATTTCTACGAGAGGCAAATGCTAACGTAGATAACATCGAATTCAAGACACCCGGAGAACTGTGCTCTTTGGATCCAGTCAATGTATGTAGGTACTTCAATCATAGATTTGAAGCTATGATGTCTTACATCATGAATAAGAAGAATCCACCTCTTGGAGAGGTGTTGGATTTCTTCTGGAGAAAGGAGTACCAAGCAAGAGGTGCTCCTCATATACATATGTTGCTGTGGATCAAGGATGCACCTAAATTTGGAACGGATCCAGAAGACTCAGTGATGAGTTTCATCCAACAGTATTCTACGTGTGCTGTTCCAAACGCAAAGGAGAAGAAAAGCCTAAGAGAAAAAGTTCTGCGTTTCCAAAGCCATCGATGTGGAAAGTACTGCCGTCGTAAATTCCGAAACAAAGACAAGTTCTACACTAAATGTCGTTTCGGCTTTCCACGACCGGTGATTTCTAAAGGAAGAGTAAACAGTTTGATGTCTTCGTTGCGACACAATGTCATGAAGAAATCACCTAAAAACACTTACAATTTGAAGAGGAACGAAGAGTCCAAGTACATCAACGACTACAACCCGGTGATTTTGTCCATGTGGAATGCTAACATGGATATACAGTTTGTGGCTGATAACTGTATGGCTGTGGCGCGGTATGTGACGTCTTACATCACCAAAAAAGAGAAGACAGAATTGAAGGATATGTGGGAGGACATTTCCCATGAAAAGAGCCTCAGCAAGAAGTTGTACAGTTTCAGTCTGAAGATGTTGTCGCATCGAGAAATCGGAGCGTACGAATGTTCTGACCGGTTGTCTTCAGCAAGTCTCTATGCCAAGTCCAGGAGTATCGTTTGGGCGAGTCTTGGTCTTGCTGCAACGCGTAATCGAGTTCTCAAACCTGTGCGGGAAATTGAGTATTTGGCGGAAAAGGAGCCAAACAGTACCGACATTTTGAAGACAAACATGTTGGATACATATTATCCAAATCGAAGCAGTCACCTCGAGAATGTTTGTCTGTATGAGGTTCTGCAAAATTACATATTCAAGAGGAACATCAAAGAAGATACTGAGAAAGGAGTGTATGCTGTAATAGGAAGTGAGGGATGTCTGGTCAAGCAAAGAAAATGCCACTTGGTAAACCATCGAAAATTGAGTGGCGAATCTCCTGAAAAAAAGGAGTTTTTCTATTTAGCACTTTTGCAACTTTTCAAGCCTTGGCGTGCAGAAGAGGAACTGCTTGGAGATTTTCTCTGTTACGAAGACTCTTTCAATGTCGCCAAGGAGACCATAGAATGTCCTGCTTTTCCCAAATATGTAGAAATGTTGAATGCGGAAATTGAGCAGGAAGCAACGATTGCAGCCGAGATTGCCAGAGACAGTTCTCAGGACAGTCAGAGTTCTGCTTCATTGAGTCAGGATCCACTAGGAGGACCTGTTATCGAAAATGAAGCTGCCACTGCTATGAATGAAGTGGAAAGAGCCATGGCACATGCTCAAGAGGATGCGGTTAACTTAGAAGAGTTGGAAAGGCAACTCAACGTTGAGCAGAGGAAAATATATGACGAAGTTACCATGCAAATTGATCATGGATTAAGTCATGATAAGAAAGAGTGCTCATGTACGTCGTTGAAGCCTGTCCGACTGTACGTGAGTGGAGAAGCGGGAACTGGAAAAAGTTTCCTCATTAAAGCAATTTCATGCTATTTGCAGGAAAGGACAGAGTCATCGCTGTCTTGTGTTGTCACTGCTCCAACTGGACTGGCAGCACATAATATTAAAGGGATTACTTTACATCGTTTACTGATGCTGCCAGTGGAGCATGACAACAAATTAGAATATCATAAGCTATCTGGAGATGCTTGTTTTGAAGTTTCAAGAATCTTGAGGAAAATGAAACTTCTTATCATTGACGAAGTAAGCATGGTTTCCAATGTCATGCTTGCCTTTGTGCATTTGAGGATGCAAGAAGTTCTCAAAACAGAGTATGATGTGTTATTTGGTGGCAAACACATCATTGTTTTCGGAGATCTTTTGCAGCTGACACCAGTGAAAGGGCAACCTGTGTTCAAAATGCTCACGCATGAAGATACCAGGAAGTGCCTAGGCAGCATTGGCAACGTCAATATATGGTTAAACTTCAATTATGCTGAACTGCATGAAAATATGCGTCAGGCGAAGGATGAAGTTTACAAGACTATTCTACAAGATGTTAGAATTGGAAAAGTGACCGAGCATGGGAAAGAAGCTTTACATGCACGATTACTGTCAAATTTATATCCAGAACAAGATGTTGTGCCTGAGAATATTTTTCAGAAAATTACTGAGAAGAAATCTGGAATATGTTTGATGCCAACTCTTGCAGAATGTGCCAAATTTAACAACAAAATGTTGCATTTAGAAAAGCAAGAGATTGTGAAACTGGAAGCTATTGATAGAGTAGAGCATATGGGATCAACAATTATTTTGTCTGAGAATCTGAAAACAAAATTGGATTCATTAGAGAAGAGTATATCTAAAACTGCAGGTTTTGAAAAGACTCTGAATATGTGCTTGAACTGCCGTATAATTTTAAGAAGGAATTTACATGTTGAAAGAGGTCTGGTAAATGGATCAATGGGTAATGTTGTTGATTTTGTGAAATACAGAAATAGAGATGGAATTGAATTTTTAAAAATTAAATTTGATGGCATTGAGGAAGTACAGCTAATTGCTCGTTGTTCTGCTAGATTTTTGCTTGTAAAAGACTTATATGTTCGCCGTAAGCAGTTTCCTGTTTGCTTGGCATATGCGGTGACAATACATAAATCGCAAGGTTTAAGTGTAGACAGTGCATTGGTGAATATTGGCAGTTCTGTGTTCAAGGAGGGTATGGCATATGTGGCATTGTCACGAGTTAGAACTTTATCGGGATTGTACTTGATTGAGTGTGATGTCACAAACATTTGTGCAGATCTAGATTGTGTTAAGGAATACAATAGGTTAAGAAGAGAGTATGAGCCACATTTGCCTCAGTTTCCTTTGTTTGAGAAACGTCTGGTAGGCCGGAAACGAAGAAATGAGAACAATACTGGGGAGGTTATAGCAAAAAGACAAAAAGTGAATGAACCTAAAATTACAAGCAGAAACAAAAAGGATTCTGTTGAAGATGTTGTTGGTTTTCAGTTTGAAAACAGTTCTGGTGTCAACTGCTATGCTAATGTAGTAATTAATGTTTTGTTTTCTCTAAAAAATGTAAAAGAAGAGATTGTGGTCAATTCTGATCAAAGATTTTGCGGTTTGTTAAATTCTGTGTTAGAGAAATGTACCACTGATAGAAGAAACATAGAAAGTGTGTCTGAAATTCGAAATCTGTTAGACAGATGTTCAGGCCAAACACAATTCTCTCAAAATATTCAGCAAGATTGTCAGGAGTTTTTAATGTATATGCTTGATGTATTACATGCTGAAGGTGTAGATGTAGATCAGCTGTTTGGGCTTTCTTATCAATGGCAGCATGACTGCGAGAACTGTATGATATCAAGTACTACTAGTGTAGACTCAGAAAGATTTATATATTTAACTTTGCCAGACAGTAAATCAGTCTCCTTTAATAAGCTAGTAAAAGCTGCTAATCACAACATGGAGTGTAGCCAATGTAAATCTGAAATGATGTCCACATTATTTATACGAACATATGGCCAGTATGTCATTTTAATGTTCCAACGATGTAGGCCTGATGGAACAAAATTGACAACTTTAATAAAAAAATTTGTAGCTTCGCAGTTGTCAATATCAGGAAGGACTTTTGTAACTACAGCAATTATATATCATGACGGCCCTTCAATATCATCAGGACATTACACAGCTTATTTAAAGTCTAGAAATGGCTGGTCATTCTGCAATGATTCTGTTTTAATTTTCAAAAAAAAATTGCCGTATGACCTTAAAAACTCTTACCTGGTGTTTTTAAAACCAAAATTTTAGGGAAATAATCTCGGGATGTGCTCTGTGGAATTTCAAGAAGTTCTAATGGCTCCTACACAATTTGGCCTTGAGGATAAGTGTAGTTCAGAGACATAACTTCTAATCATAGGACTGGACATCATGGAGATATATGTGCACTTTGAATGAGTTCAGAAAAACTGTTTCTTTTTATAAGCTAATTGAAGCAGCCAATCAAAACATGGAGTAGAGGGAATGTAAGTCTGCAATGCTCTCTACTGTTTTACATTGCTTTGTGATTAAAAGTGATGTAGAGAATTAAATAATTGTTGTAGTCATAGAGGTAGTGTAAGTCTGCTTCATATTAAGCAGTATCAGTGTCATAGGAAATGTAGAACATGACTGAGCAAGAAGGGGAAGATATTACTATTCCAGGATTGTGAAAATGATCTTCAACATTTTAATTCTGAAAGTTGCGGAAATGCCAAATGATGGGATTGGCTAACAAGAAATCCAAGAGTTATACATGGCCCTGAGAAGATTTGGCCTTGTGGAATCTTGTGGTAGAGAGCAAGAAGTCATTTATTGTATGTAACATGTTTTTAAAAACGATGGAGATTTTCTTTCAGAAAGTGGCGGGCTGAAAGTAATAACAGCACAAAAGAGTGTAAGCTATTCATAGGACATCCTTGGACGTCATGGAAAGTAAGTTAACTTTAAGGAGTTCTGATTTTTGATTTCTGATGTTGTATGGGTTTTTTAAACACAATCATTTTGATTGTGTTTTTTTTTCCCCGCTGTTACATGATGAATACCTTCAAGTCACTGTTTTTAGTGAATTTTGATACATTCTGAGAACAGCAAAAATAAACCATTTAACATGTATAATTAATTCTGTACTGTTTGCATTTATGATGTATATGTAGAACTGTGTAGGAGGCATGGAGAAGGTGAGGCTTCTGTAAGTGTCAAAGTTGTTGCATGCAGTGCTGCACTTCTGCGTATTCTTTCATATGCTAGACTACATCTGCACAATGAGATACCTAAGCAAAGGAAACACAAGTGATGTGATTGTGAAATGAGCAAAATAAATTGCATGTATTTCAATTACATCACCTGTGTTTCCTATCATTACGAATCACATTGTGCAGATCAAGTTTAGGTCTGTCCAGGGAAACATAGGAGGTTTGGACTTTGTTGAAGATTGCAGTGGACATGACTCACTTCATTGGTAGACCTTCACATGTATTATGTCCTCTATTCTCTTCAACAACTCGAAATTTCATCTGCAACCCTGAGTAGGCCTCACCTGAAACAAAACTCTGGATAGTAGACATCTTATTGGCATCCTGAAGCAATTATTTTAAATTTTAGTGTCTTGCGACACTTTTCTGAGACAACAGCAATGCAAAAGATGCACCATGTTTTAAGATAGGCCTCACTTCATCTGCATCAAGATACTGTTAGTTTAAAATGTATATCTTTAGGACTGTGTAGCTTCTGTAAGTGTCAAAGTTATTGAAAAACTGTTTGTCCTTCAATCTTTGCCCTTGTCTTTTGTAATTTTTTAATACATGTTTTTATATTTTTCAAATGTTTGTTCTCTCTTTCACAGATTGAAAGTATAAAAATAAAAAATGAGGAATTTAACGACAATTATAAGGTAAGTATTTTGTACTCTTTTCGTTACATTTCTATCACATTGAACTACTATTAGTTCCACTGCTTCATTTCTTTAATCCTCAGTTTCCTGCCTTTGCTACTTCCCTCATTCCTTTCTCTATTACCTACTTACTCAACTCCTTCCACTCTTTTTCTCAGTCCCTCTCTTCTCATAGTTCCTCACTCTTGTTCACTCACTCCGTCTCTATTACTCTTAGTGTCTTTGACTGATCACTGTATCACTATTTGTTCATAATGCTTTCTCTGTGTAGTTGAAGCACACTAAGGGGCATATTATGAATGCAGCCAATAAAATTATTGCTCTTTTTATTGGCAGAAAACTGGTGCAAAAGCGGCTTTAGCGGCAGTTTTCTGCCGCAAAAGCAGCTTTAGCGACACATTTCTGCCGATAAAAGCTGCAAAACTTTTATTGCCTATGTTGATAATATGCCCCTATGTTATTTACATTAGGGCTATATTGTCCAGTATAACAATCAAAATTGCTCTCCAAAGACACCAGGCAAAGCAGACGCTCCCTCAAACAGATCACCAAGCGCAATTTACCCTACTTACAATCTAGCCTGTTCTCTGTCGAGACTTTAGCAATCTTTAGAGCACAAGATAAGATCTTTTCACATGGAAGAGCCAGACGTATTGCAATTCTACTTAAGAAACAAGCATTGGCATAGACAATAGGTCTCGCCTTTGGGACCTTATACGTGTTTAGCCATGCAACAGTTGATGTTGCTGCACCAAGGATATTATGCTGCATAACTAAATACTTAGAAGGTCCCAAAGTCGATACCTATTGGCTATGCCAATGCTTGTTTTTCTTTCACTTCGTTATCTATTTTGTTTTTCACAATTATACCCTCTTCTGTCTGTTCTTTGGTAAATAGATCTATTAAACAGTATCTCTTCTTTACTCCCTATAGCTGTCTTTCTTGAAACATCACTCTCTGTTTACTTTCCTTATACTTACACTTTTTTTTTAAAAAAAAAATTTTTTTGGGTTAGCTCCCGGTCCCCGTACCGGGAAGCTAACCCGGGAGCGAACCAAAAGAAAGAGAGCTTGCCAGAGTGCTAAACATTGTAGCAATTTTTTTGGAAAGGGAAGGTAGTTCTGAAAAGAACTTTTTTTTTAATATTTTTGTTGTTTTATATTTTTTTGTATTTTTTGAACATTTTTTGGTTTTTTTGTATTTTTTGAACGATTTTATATTTTTTTTGGTTTTTTTGGGGGGGGGAAACAACAAAAAACAGGCGTTGAAAAGGGCTCAACAGGAGCAAAAAAAAATTACTGGGGGCGGTTAGGGCAATCATGGTGTTCATACGCCAGGTTCAGTGCATTGATGCTCATGTTGCCACAAGCTAATAATGCACGACAGCGCATACATAAGTGTATCATGTTCCCAAAATTAGGTTGGATATTTGGCACAGTTTCCCGTGCCTCCTCTGGTGATAAAGAAACCGATGTTGTTGGTCTCGCCACAGGAGTTGGTCGAGGATTGTCCATCATATCCCTTAATTCCGCCCGGCTGTAATTTAGGGGATGTTTCCTCATCATGTGCCTATGCATGGTATGATTACCGTAGCTGTATTTTTTGTCCGTCCCTCTGGACAATTGTTCCTTGCATATGAGGCATGTTGCGTACCTGGCATTGACCTTTTTTTGGCCACGAGGGATGGAAAAAAACTGCCAGATGAAACTGGGTTTCTTTCTTGAAACCCGGGGCAACTCTTCCAGGAATTGTGGTTGTTCTCCCTCCTCATCCATCTCTTCATCTTCCTCCTCAGTGTTGGTAACCACCTGGGGAGGTGGTCCTCTCTTCCCATGAGGAGGTGGAGGTGGTGGTGGGGGTGCACCAGCTGAAGCAATCAGTGAAGCCATTTTCATACAATCAAAATAGGTCTTCCAAGAAGCAAAATAGGTCTTCCTCTCACAATAATGAAAGTCAGAGTGAGGAAAGAAGGAGTGGTTTTCATCATTTGGAAAAAACAATACTTCTTAACCAATGAAAAGTGTTATTTTTAGGTCACATGACCTAGCCTTCCATAATTATGAAACTAAAAGTGAAATGAACCAATGAAAAGTTTTATTAACAAGTCACATGACCTCTCACGCTCATGTTACGCGCTGCGGAACGCTCCCCGGTTAGCTTCCGGTTCGCTGCGCTTCGCGCCTCGGTCCGCGCCCCGGGACACTTCCGGGTGCGCTAACGCGATACGTCACAAGACGCATTTCGCGGCAACGCGATACGTCGCGCTTTCGCGCCGCGGATCGCTTCCGGGGAGTTGCGTTTCGCGCCTCGGTCCGCGCCCCGGGGCACTTCCGGGTGCGCTAACGCAGTACGTCATAAGACGCATTACGCGGCAACGCGATACCGTCACTATGTTGATTTGTTACCGGTTCGCGGACCGGATCGCGGAATCGAATTGAGCTAACGGGAAGCTTCCCGGTTAGCGGACCGGGAGCGAAACAAAAAAAATATTTAAAAAAATTTATTAATAAACATATAAAATATATTTTTGGATTTAAAGAAGAATACATTTTACAGCTGTAGATATTAGCTTTTAAAAAACCAATGAAATTCACTGAAAAAACCATAGGTTATAGACCATATATAGTTAGGAATTAGCATTTACAAAACCTTGAAAATTCACTGAAAAAACCATAGGTTATAGACCATATATAGTTAGGAATTAGCATTTAAAAAACCTTATTTTACTCACACAAAACCATTGAAATTCCATATATAGTTAGTTGTACTAACTATATATCGCGCACCCGCAATCCACTGCTGATGATGTCACATATTACATCATTCATGACATGGTCAGTGACATCACTGATGACATCACTGATGACATCTCAAATGACATCACTGATGACATCACTGATGACATCTCAAATGACATCACTGATGACATCACTGATGACATCTCATTTGACATTACTGATGACATCACTGATGACATCATTCATGTGATAATACGATGAAGCTCTTCAGACTCTAATATAACCTTAGATACAGTAAGTGTAAACAGACACTCACAGACTGTCACTCATCCATAGAGTTACACACACACCTAGTCAGTCATGCAAAGAATCAATCACACATCCATTTTCTCAACTATACAGTTATACACACCTTACTTATTCAAACATATACTAACACATATTTACTCTCTTATACAATCCCTGATACAAGTTCACAATGATCCATACAGCCACTCACACATTCACTGGCTCTTATGCACAGTTATTTATATATGTCAACTCTCACATGTACTGTGTTTTACATATGTACTTACTTTTACATGTAGCACTGAGATATCCATTCACTCAGCAATACACTCATGCACACAGTCAACCGCCCATACAGCTGTTTCCACATGCACTTTTGAACCCATACATCTAGTGAATCAACTGCTCACACATCTATGCACAGAGTCATACACCTCCCAGCCACCCATACACACTCTCAGTCTCCCATACAAATACGTAGGCAACCAATCAATAACACATATAGTTAATCATATAGCTAATGATCAACACATGCAGCAGTTTATAGAACAACAGACATAATGATGCACAAATTGAGACAGTTTAGTCACTAACCCATGCACTCAGTGAGACACATTTAACCACTCACTCATACAGTCAGTCATGCACCTACTAAATCCTTCATCCAGACATTTATACATCCACTCATTCTTCAATATGTAAGACATATTTTAACTTTACAGAAACATACAGTCACTGGATGTTGTCATCAGTGATGTCATCAGTGATGTCATTTGAGATGTCATCAGTGATGTCATCAGTGATGTCACTGACCATGTCATGAATGATGTAATATGTGACATCATCAGCAGTGGATTGCGGGTGCGCGATATATAGTTAGTACAACTAACTATATATGGAATTTCAATGGTTTTGTGTGAGTAAAATAAGGTTTTTTAAATGCTAATTCCTAACTATATATGGTCTATAACCTATGGTTTTTTCAGTGAATATATATATATATATATTCACTGAAAAAACCATAGGTTATAGACCATATATAGTTAGGAATTAGCATTTAAAAAACCTTATTTTACTCACACAAAACCATTGAAATTCCATATATAGTTAGTTGCACTAACTATATATTGCGCACCCGCAATCCACTGCTGATGATGTCACATATTACATCATTCATGACATGGTCAGTGACATCACTGATGACAACATCCAGTGACTATGTTTCTGTAAAGTTAAAATATGTCTTACATATTGAAGAATGAGTGGATGTATAAGTGTCTGGACGAAGGATTTAGTAGGTGCATGACTGAATGTATGAGTGAGTGATTAAATGTGTCTCACTGAGTGCATGGGTTAGTGACTAAACTGTCTTAATTTGTGCATCATTATGTCTGTTGTTCTGTAAACTGCTGCATGTGTTGATCAGTAGCTATATGAGTAACTATATGGGTTATTGATTGATTGCCCAAGTATTTGCATGGGAGACTGAGTGTGTGTGTGGCTGGATGGGAGGTGTGTGACTCTGTACAGATCAATGTGTACTTGTATCAATGATTGTATAAGAGAGTAAGTATGTGTTAGTATATGGTTGAAAACGTAAGGTGCTCTATGTTTAACTGTATAGAGTAGAAAATGGAAGTGTGATTGATTCTTTACAGGACTGACTAGGTGTGTGAGTAACTCCATGGATGAGTGGCAGAGTGTGAGTGTCTGTATAGGTGTATGAGTGCATATGATTGTGTTGTAAACATGAGTGATTGTATGTATGAATGATTGTATGGGTGAATGAGTGAATGTGTGTGTAGACGTAGGAATCAGTGAGTACGTATGTAGTAACTAGTATTGGTGTGTCAATGGTTTCAAAAATTATACTCTGTTTTTAACACTGGGTGAAACAGAGGTTATATTAAAATGTGAGGAGATGCATTGTATTGTCACATGAATGATATCATCAGTGATGTGGTCATTGATGTCAAATGAGATGTCATCAGTGATGTCATTTGAGATGTCATCAGTGATGTCATCAGTGATGTCACTGACCATGTCATGAATGATGTAATATGTGACATCATCAGCAGTGGATTGCGGGTGCGCAATATATAGTTAGTGCAACTAACTATATATGGAATTTCAATGGTTTTGTGTGAGTAAAATAAGGTTTTTTAAATGCTAATTCCTAACTATATATGGTCTATAACCTATGGTTTTTTCAGTGAATTTTCAAGGTTTTGTAAATGCTAATTCCTAACTATATATGGTCTATAACCTATGGTTTTTTCAGTGAATTTCAATGGTTTTTTAATAGCAAATATCATAAGCTGTCGAATGTCAAGTACGTGGTAAGAATTTTTTTTTTCGTGTTTATGCACACTGATCTGCTTTGATTGCTGCCCCCCACCCCTCATTTCTATTAGGAGTACTCTCTCTTTGCAGATAGTGAAGGGTAGTTAACGCAGCCCTTTCCCCCTTTGTAATCCGTCGTGCCTGCTTCTCTCTCCATTTGATTGATTGTTCTCTTTGGTTCATTCTCTATTTACAAACAAGCACAGAGTCGCAATACTCTGTTTAGTCTTTGCAGATAGCGAAAAATCGTGTAAAAAAACAAAAGGAATCGAGCAAAATCAGTAGGCCACTAATGGGATCTCTTTTTGACCTCGCTAAAATAGAAACATTAGGAACAACCTGTTGAAAATAGCAATGCGTATGTACATAAGCGGCGTTCATTTGTGTTCACAGTACCCCTTGTTGATTGTTTCAATCGAGCATTGAATTGTTCGATGTTAATTCTCTTAAGGATCTTCTCTACCTGCAAACGAGGAAGAATAGGAATATTCTCTCTCCCTTTGCAGATAGTGAAGGGTAGGTAACGCAAGCCTTTAACACGTCGTACCTATTTCATTCCTCATTGATTGATTGATTGTCCGAACATTGACTGTTTGGGAATTAGTTCTTTTTGGAGGTATTCCCTGTTTGCAAATAAACGTAGGAAAATCTTTGCAAGTAGTGAAAGGGTACGTAATGCGGACCTTTCTCCCCCGTTGTAATCTATCATGCCTATCCCCACTGATTGATGCACCTGTTTCACCCGGACCATTTACTAGACATACGTCATCTGGCCCGACCAGAGAGCACCCCTAGTGAAAAGGACATATGCAATAATAACGAAGTGATCACTGTATCCTGTTAACAGAAACTTTAGCATGAAACAACCTGGAAAGAAAAGAATAGGAAAACGAAAATCAGTAGGCCACTGATGAACATGAACTTTTATTAAACAACGAACAAAGAAACGATAACATAACGTAATGATAAAACCTATTAATGTCCTAGAAACAAGAAAACGTTAAAATATGCCAGTGGTGAGAGACCAGAAAAACAGTAAGAGAAACCAAATCACCCCTCGCTGTCCCACCGCCTGCCACGCCAAAAAAATCGATAGACTAGGGAAAATGCAAGTCAGTAGAACATCCGCCCCCACTCTGGAAACTTCCAAGGTGGGGCAGGGTTCCGGCTACGCCCAGCCGGGAGCAGCCCATATAAGGCAGGTCCTGCTGCCACGCCTCGGCCAGGAGATCCTAACGTAGGGTGTAGCCGGAGGAGAGGCCGAGACCAACGGGACCCGGCCAGGGGATTGCCTTTACAACGCTGAACAGTTGCAGGGGGGGGGGAATGTCTCCTCGACCCTCCCCTCTCTCTCCCAGTCCGGCCGCGGTGGCCCTTGAGAGTTGCAGGTAGTCCCGCCACATGCTCTTCCGGTCCGGCCACCAACGGTCGGGGGGCCGAGGCCGACGGAATCCGGCTGCAGCCGATAAACCAAGAAACCCGTTCATGGGGCCAGAGCCAGGGGCGTCCGGCCGACATCCACCGGAAGCCCGGCCCGAAGACGGACGGGACACTTCTTTCTTTTATAATGGCTGCGACAACACTGGGGGGGGATGTCTTGCACATGCCTCCGACCCCCCCCTCGTCCTCATCGCCTGGTCCGGCCATAACAAATCTCAAGCGAGACGCCGTGGGGTGCACTGGGAGGGAGAGACGGTGCGAACAGGCCTCTCCCGCCTCCCCAGTGTAGGCTTCCCAGCTGCACCCTCAGCGGTCCAGGCGCCCGGAAAAGAGTTCTTCCACTGTGGCCATGCTGCAACGTCTCGCCCGGCAGGGTGGAGCCCGTCCGTTCATTTGACCCCGCGATCGCCAGTAGCTACCGAACTCTCAAAATGGCGGTCGACCTGGCAAGAGCGGGCCCAGCATAAAGAAATGGCCCGGTCACTGGTTGACTCCACCACCGTAGTCCTCCACGACCTTGAAGATTCTAGAGGAGCCGCGGGAGTCTCCCACCCCCGATGGGGAATGACTGCCATGATCACCCGTGGAGTGACGAAACTGTATCCGCGGGACGTCGGCGCCAGCCTCACTTTGAATTACTAGAATCCTGCAGACCTCACTTCCGGTGAAAGCACAGTGTGACCCGGTAGGAAAAATTGTTGCACCCCCTCCCCTTTTTGACTGATAGTTCAAACCACCGATCCTTTCCTTTGCCCTTTTAACGGAACTTTGGACTGCCTCCCCCTCTTTTACATTTTCTAGAGAAAACAAAACATTAACCACTACATTAGCATAGCAGTTGACACCAGAACTGTTTTCAAATTGAAAACCAACAACATCTTCAACAGAATCCTTTTTGTTTCTGCTGTGACCCTGCTCCAGCACAGGCATTGTCCCCAGCAGTAATTCTGCAATGCCGGTAAGAATAGCTGTGGTGCCTACTGGACTCACTCACCCCCGCGGCGCCCCACGCCGTTATTTGCTGGGCGGCAACTTGCTAGACATCACCTTCGTGACATCCAGATTTCAGCGCGTTCTGCTGCCTTGGAACTATTCGCACAACAGACCGCTACTGACAAGAATATTTCATTATTGGTGCTGTCAATTTCAATAAATCTATTACTGTTTTTGTTTTGTTGTATATATTTATATGTTATTAAAGTTTTATATTCCTACTACTTTGTTGGAGTGCTATATATTTTTTATGTGACACATAATTGTAAAAACTTTGATGTACAAAGAGTCATTCCTGGAATCTTCCGCTTCAGGCTCGGTCCCCTCCCCAATCACAATACAGGATAGTTTTCAGATAGTAGGAACACGTGTGGTGTGACGGATCTCATCGGGTGTGGGCCTTGATCTACTATAACTCCTTTGAAGAGGGGTGATTCTTTACAGCTGGGGCCATAAACTACATCTGCAGGGCTAGCTGATAGCCTGGACAATCGGACACAGAGGAAGAGGAGTGTCACAGGGTGCGGTAGTGAATAGGGCGAAAGGGAGGTGTCGGGCGGGCACAGTGTGATTCTCAGGGAAGAGCAGCGCAGATGGGGGGAGGTTTATTGCCCATGCATAAGACAGAGAGCGGGGGTGACCAGTGCCTGGGGAAGATGCTTGCGAGGGTGAGGAGCCATGCTACGAATCGACAGCGTGCAGAGAGTGGGTCTGGTCAAGACATCTAAAATGGCTGCCGTGCACGACAAAAGTGTGGCATTTCAAAAAAGGCAAGATGGCGCAGACAATGTTTTTCAACACTTCCTCATTTCCTTCGAATCGAACGTTAACAGACGTTGGGGCATATTACCAAAGTTAAGCGATATTTATCGCTAACGATGCTTACCAACCAATTTTTTACCACTAAGCATCGTCAGAAATTATCGAAGATAAACCTTACTATTATCAAGGTTTATCGCAAATGCGATAATAAACGGCCGCAATGCATGAATATCGCTAAAAACTCAGCGATATTCATGCATTACCGAGCTAATACTCTTAGCCATGTTATCCACCTCCCATTGGATAACATGGCTAAGAACTGCTCAGGGCAGGTGTTACTTTTTGGAGATATTCGCGCTTAGCGCGAATATCTCCAAAAGTTGGTAATAGGAGATAGATATCTTGCATGTTGTAATGCAAGTTATTGTGGTATATGGAACTCATACCATAATCTCTCAGGAAAGCAGAAACTGATCCTTTTGGGACCGCCTAAAAAGGCCTAGGGGGTGAGGAGTACTCTACTTTGCCCCCTTTTCACGTTCCGAACTATTTTATTTTACTCTCTTCTGTAATTACACAAAATACCAGCGATAAGATGCATCGGAGACACACAGTGAGAGAAAGGAGGCCGGAGATGAAGAAGACATGTCAAATACACATTGGAGATAATATAGTGGCAGAAGGGAAGTAAATATGAGTAAACTTACCATGTAACATAAAAATGTTGCACTCTATACTATAAGTCTCATTTTATACTACAATCACTTCGCTACAACCTCATAAATTAAAAATAAAAATAAATAATGTCTCAAACAATTTTTGATTTCTAAATATAAATTTATTCTTCAAAATTTTCTAAATTTGAAACAACTAGTAACATGTCCTCATCAGTAATTTCCTCTTCAATCATCTCATCTGGAATCTCCTCATTAAAAGTCTGCAATGATGATTCTTGTAACTCTATGGTCTCCAAACACTCGATAAATTCGCCATCAAGAGATTGATCAAAAAAATCATTCAAGTCATCTCCTCCTTCTGACAATATTTCATTATTGGTGCTGTCCATTTCAATCAATGTAGTGGAATCATTCAAGTCATCTCCTCGTGACAATATTTCATTATTGGTGCTCTCAATTTCAATCAATGTAGTGGAATCATTCAAGTCATCTCCTCCTTGTGACAATATTTCATTATTGGTCCTGTCCATTTCAATCAATCTAATGGAATCATACAAGCCATCTCCTCCTTGTGACAATATTTCATTATTGGTGCTCTCAATTTCAATCAATGTAGTGGAATCATTCAAGTCATCTCCTTGTGACAATATTTCATTCTTGGTGCTGTCCATTTCAATCAATCTAATGGAATCATACAAGTCATGTCCTCCTTGTGACAATATTTCATTATTGGTGCTCTCAATTTCAATCAATGTAGTGGACAATTCAAAAGAAATTGCCACGGTCTCTTCATTGTGAGCCATTTTATTTTGAAATTGCTTGCTGTAAATTGCAGAAAAAAATAATCACTTTCATTTATCGTTTTTAGTAATACATAATATAAAACTAACTTCATCAACTATTTAGTATAACAGAAGGACTGCAAATAAATAACAGAAAACATTTTTCAAATTATCTTCAAGTGTACAACATAGTTCCCCTTACAAATTAACAACTCACCTTTTTAAAAGTAGCAGAAGTGTTAGTACTGTGTAAATCAAACACCAGAAATTCACCACCAAAAATTCCTCACAAATGTACCTCAGACAGTAGTATCACAAAATGGCTGTGGTTTCCTCTCATTTGACATATATACATAACCAATTAACTTTCATCACACACAAATACAAAACCAAAGTAACATTTTAATTGGTTCTAAATTTCAACACTTTCAAATGTGTTTTCCCCATGCAATTTTCCATAGGACATTTACATACGTCTACAGCCTGAATGGCTGAACGGAATTACACCAAACTTGGCAAAATGGTACATCAAACCTAAGAGGTCAGGAAGGATCTACTATGACCCCTTATGGTCATTTCCCCCTTCGCTTTGGCCTCCTCTTGTCTCTCAATCCTACCGAGAGACAAGATGGCGGCCGCTACGGACTGTTTGGAATGTTGACAGACGCCGGAGAACCAATCAGCTTCGCAAAGCTCCGTAACGCGAAAAGTACGCGAAGCGGAGCGCTGTTACAGATATATATCTTTTTTTGAACGTTAATTTCTCAAAATCCACTGGAGCACATATATTGAGACCTAGCAAAGGCACATCGGGCTACCAGTCCCTAATATTTTGCCAAGTTTCGTGCAAATCCATTCAGGTGTTCGATTATTATTATTATTATTTTTTTTTGCCCCGCGGGGCCCTTTTAAAACCTCCACATCAAACCTAGGGGGTCAGCGAGGATCTACTATTCCCCCTTATGGTCATTTGCCCCTTCGCTTTGGCCTCCTCTTGTCTCTCGATCCTACCGAGAGACAAGATGGCGGCCGCTACGGACTGTTTGGAATGTTGACAGACGCCGGAGAACCAATCAGCTTCGCTTCACAAAGCTCCGTTGCGCGAAAAGTACGCGTCCTAGGACGCTGCCCGGTCCGCTGTTACAGATATATATCTTTTTTTAAACGTTAATTTCTCAAAATCCACTGGAGCACATATATTGAGACCTACAAAAGGCACATCGGGCTACCAGTCCCTACAATTTTGCCAAGTTTCGTGCAAATCCATTCAGCCGTTCGGGCTAAAAGTGAGGCCAACCGCCCTATGGAAAACTCAATGTTAAAAACACGTTTTGGGACCCCCCTTTTTTCTCGGCCCCCCCTTGACGAACCCCCCCCAAATTTTCAAGGGCTGCTCAGAAACAAAATGTGCCATTTTCCTGAAAATTTCAGCCAATTCCGTCCACAAACGCCAAAGTTATTAGACATAGAATTTTCAAAAAACCCATAGAGAAAAAATCCTAACTATATATACCTACTGGCGACCGCCAGTAGGTAATATATATATATATATATATATATATATATATATATATATATAGCCAGTTATGGCCTCAAAGAATGACCAATGCATTATTTAAATTGCTCACTTGCTTCCTTTCTTGGCTATGGTTATCAATTATTCTTCTATTTCATATTCTAATTCAAAGTGCAGACCCTTTATAGAGCCTTTTTTGTAACTACCACCCCGGCTGAAGGCAGTGAGTAATTTGCCTGCCTGCTGCCTTTTGGGCTGTGTTTTGGTACATAAAACAATAATAAGTATATTGCTGACATCCGATTTACTCACCTGTTTTCAGGAGAGACCTCAGTGCATATATCAAACAGCATTATCAATGTGCTCAGTTTAAACAACAGTTTACACACTCTCCAGAAGTGATCCAAGTAAGAAGTATTCATTTGGGACAGCAAGCACGGTGCGACATGTAAAAAACCTCTATCCTCGCAATTATGCGAGAGCTTGCTCTGATAGGCTGCGAGACAATCCTCCACTTGCTGTTCCCAGCACTTCAAGAACACCACCCACAGAGGAAAGCAGTCCACATCCGGATATTCTACCAGATTTTGCTGACTTAGTCATGCATTGCAAATTTTGCAATGAGGTTCTCTGCTGTGGGGGGCAGTCAATTGACTTAAAATTATCCTTATTTATTACTCTTTTATTTCATATTCTAATTCAAATTCCAGGCCCTTTATAGAGCCTTTTTTAGTACCTACTACCCCGGCTGAAGGCAGTGGGTAATTTGCGTACATGCTGCCCTTCTTGGCTGGGGTTATCAATTATTCTTCTATTTCATATTCTAATTCAAAGTACCGGCCCTTCATAGAGCCTTGTTTTGTAACTACTACCCCGGCTGAAGGCAGTGGGTAATTTGCGCACTTTCTCCCTTTCTTATTTTTCACCTTCTTCATCTTCCACACAATCCACACATGATTCACACATACACACACCTACCTGCTGCCTTTCTTGGCTGTGCTTATCAATTATATCAATTATTCTAATATTTCCGGCTGAATACAGTGGGTAATTTGCGCACTTGCTGCCTTTCATGGCTGGGGTTATCAATTCTTCTTCTATGTCATATTCTAATTCAAAGTGCAGGCCCTTTATAGAGCCTTTTTTTTTAACTACTACTCCGACTGAAGGCAGTGGGTAATTTGTGCACTTGCTGCCTTTCTTGGCTGTGGTCATCAATTATTTTTCTATTTCATATTCTAATTCAAAGTGCAGGCCCTTTATAGAGCCTTATTGGTAACTACTACCCTGGCTGAAGGCAGGGGGTAATTTGCACAGTTGCTCCCTTTCTTGTTTTTCACCTTATTCATCTTCCACACAATCCACACATGATCCAGTGAATCAGTGAGTAATTTACGCACTTGCTGCCTTTCTTGGCTGGGGTTATCAATTATTTTTCTATTTCATTTTCTAATTGAAAGTGCTGGCCCTTTATATAGCCTTATTGGTAACTACTACCCCGGCTGAAGGCAGATAGTAATTTGCGCACTTGCTCCCTTTCTTACTTTTCACCTTTTTCATCTTCCACACAATCCACACATGATCCACACATACACACACCTACCTGCTGCCTTTCTTGGCTGTGATTGATGACTAATTTTCACATTCTAATGACAGGCTTCAGAAAGGGGCCGGTATTGTTATTTTTCAACCCAACCACCCAGTGTCAGGAGTATGTACTTTCTGCACTTGCTTGCTTCCTTAGATGTGGTAGCCGTTTCTCAGGATCCCACTGCGGAATCTGACTCTTAGTCTGTATAATGGCATTGAAAACCAAACACCCTCTTCCCTGACAAGGCAGTGGGTAGTTTGCACATCTGCGGCCTTTGTGATTTTTCATCTTATTCAGCATCCACTCACTGAAACACACCTACTTACTGCCTTTCTTGGCTACGGTTGCCGAGTAATTTTGAAATTCTAATGACAGACCTCGAAAAAGGGCAGATATTGTTATTTTTCAACCCTACCACCCAGTGTCGGGAGTGTGTACTTTGTGCACTTCCTTGCTTCCTTAGATGAGGTAGTCGTTTCTCAGGCTCCCACTGCGAAATCCGACTCCCAATCTATGTAATGAAGTGGAAATCCAAAGATCCACTTCCCTGACAAGGTACTAGGTAGTTTGCACATCTGCTACCTTTCTTACTTTTCACCTTATTCATCTTCCACACAATCCACACATCTTCCACACATATACACACCTACCTGCTGCCTTTCTTGGCTTTGGTTGCCCGGTAATTTTCAATTTCTAATGACAGGCCCCAGAAAGGGGCCAGTATTGTTATTTTTCAACCCTACCACCCAGTGTCGGGAATGTGTACTTTGTGCACTTGCTTGCTTCCTTAAATGTGGTAGCCGTTTCTCAAGACTCTCACTGCGGAATCCGACTCCCACTCTGTGTAATGGGTTGGAAATCCACACATCCACTTCCCTGACAAGGCAGTGGGTAGTTTGCGCGTCTGCTGCCTTTGTTATTTTACACCTTATTCATCATCCACACCGTCCACATATCATGCACACATACACACCCCTACCTGCTGCCTTTCTTGGCTTCAGTTGCCCTATAATTTTCAAACTCTAATGACAGGCCCCGGAAAGGGGCCAGTATTGTTATTTTTCAGCCCTACCACCCAGTGTCGGGAGTGTGTACTTTGTGCACTTGCTTGCTTCCTTGAATGTGGTAGCCGTTTCTCAAGACTCTCACTGCGGAATCCGACTCCCACTCTGTGAAATGGACTGGAAATCCACACATCCACTTCCCTGACAAGGCAGTGGGTAGTTTGCACGTCTGCTGCCTTTGTTATTTTACACCTTATTCATCATCCACACCGTCCGCATATCATGCACACATACACACACCTAACTGCTGCCTATCGAGGCTGCAGTTGCCGAGTAATTTTCAAATTCTAATGACAGGCCCCGAAAAGGGGACGGTATTGTTATTTTTTAACCCTACCACCCAGTGTCGGAAATATGTACTTTCTGCACTTGCTTGCTTCCTTAGATGTGGTATCCCTTTCTTAGGCTCCCACTGGGGAATCTGACTCTCAGTCTGTAAAATGGCATGGAAAACCAAACACCCACTTCCCTGACAAGGCAGTGGGTAGTTTCCGCATCTGCTGCCTTTTTTGATTTGTCATCTTATTCAGCATCCACTCACTAAAACACACCTACCTGCTGCCTTTGTTGGCTGGGGTTATCAATTATTCTTCTATTTCATATTGTAATTCAAAATAATACCGAAGACACATTGGAAATGACGAACAGTTTCATTAAAAAAACCTTTACCTACCTCTAACAGACAGCGAGACTGAAGTACTGGACATCAGTACTGCAGATATAAGGTGTAATTTCGAAGATGAAAGCTTTTATGCTAATTTTGTAGGTGCACTTGATGAGGTCAAATTTTTGGAAGATATAAATTCTGAAATTATTAACTAGCAATATGAAAGCAGTGGGTAATTTGCCTACCTGCTGCCTTTCTTGGTTGTGGTTATCAATTTTTCTTCTATTTCATATTCTAGTTCAAAGTGCAGGTCTTTTTAGAGCCTTTTTTGGTAACTACTACCCTTGCTGAAGGCAGTGGGTAATTTGCGCACTTGCTGCATTTTTCTTTTTTTTCACCTTCTTCAGCATCCACACAATACACACACATACACACACCTACCTGCTGCCTTTCTTGGCTGTGCTTATCAAATATTCTTATTTTTCATATTCTAATTCAAAGTGCAGGCCCTTTATAGAGCCTTTTTGTAACTACCAGCCCGGCTGAAGGCAGTGGGTAATTTGCGCACTGGCTGCCTTTCTTATTTTTCATCCTATTCAGCATCCACACAATCCACACACAACAGCAAGATGGGAGGAGGGCAGGAAGTTGATGGGAAGGCTCCCTCTCTGGACTCGAACCCTAATTCCCTGTTACCCGGGGTCTCCATGATAGTCACAGAAAGTAGCATCGAAAGTTGATAGTGGAGACATCTGAACGTTTTGTCGTCTTCAGAGGGACATGCAATCGTCCAGAGGTTATGTAGAGTACATAGTTTGGAAGTTTGGAAGTATTTTGCATGATTTCTTTCTCTGTATGTGCTTAAATGAAACTATGACAAACATTTTTACATTTTAACACAGACACACCCCCCCACTCACCTACATTAAAAAAGTTCTTATGTTATTAAAAAGGCAGCACGGTTATGCGGGCGTTATGTTGGTGATGACCAGGATATCTTCCATCTTTTAAAAACAGTAAAGGATACTTTCTTTCTTGTTCTTCATCCAAGTTCTCAACTTACTAAAATCTATGTATAGCACACATCTGTACCATAAAATGTAAACTCTCCATACTAAAATTCTAATTTCTATAATGTTTTTTTCCCAATTTTGAAACTTTTAACCAACACTATAATAGTTCATGATTCACTGAGTGCCAACATTCAGACCTATCAAGACTTTTTACTAAATTTGAGATAACCTTTCCCTAGAAAACTTTCCGTTATCTTTTTAAGACTTCTTATTTATCTTTAAAACATTATTGAATGCTAAATACTTCACATAACCATTCGTATGTCTCTAAAGGATTTTCCTACAGCAATTGAAGCGTCCCAACTGACCAATAGCACATAGTTGTAGAATGTAACCAAAAGAAACAAGACAGCTGTTTTTGCATACTGGTAATGATACTTCCAATATGGTTTTAATAAACGTTAACTTGTGGAAGATACATTACTTTATGTTAATAGCTTAGTTCTTTAGAATACTAATCTTCAGAATAGTTGTAAATAGGAAAGAGGACTTTTAGCGATGACACTTATGAATGCCTACCGAAGGCGTCCCTAGTGCCCGTCAGAAGCATATTGCTATTCGCTTTTGATTTTGTCATATTGCATCTGATAGCTTGTCTGATGTGTTCTGACGGTCAACTGTGGCTGCAGTTACAATACATAATCGTTCAGGTCTATAGATCGATAAGTGAAACAAAATTTAAAACAAGCAATCTTGTAATGGTTTTATTTACTCACTGACACATATAAACCTATCAATCACTCATATGGCAGGCCTTAACAATTTTCAGATTTTTTGTTTGAATATCTTTTATTAAGTTTTCAGTGCATGATCACAATACAAGGCAAAATATTGAGGAAATATAATAAGCCATCCTTTCAGTTTACAGTAGTAGATATAAACATCAATAATGTTGTACAGGACATTGTTTTCATGCCGCAACCATTAATTTGGAAAGGATAAAAGAAAGAAGAAATAAAACAACAGTTCCACATAATACTTCGTATATGAGAGTTTTTCCCATCTCCTTAGAACAGTGGGTCCTCGACGGGATGGAAGAAAGTGAAGAGGAACTGAGCTAGTGGTATATTTCCCAAACATGGGCTCGTCGGGTGTAGCAATTGTATGTCCAGTGGAGTGTTAAGGAGTAAGCTGTCATCTGGATCGGCCATAAGTGTGGCTCATAACATATGAGTGTGTCATTCAATGACGCAGCCTCGTGCATGTGTAACATTCCAGCCCTTCTCTAATCATGATTCATGTCTAGGAGACTTGTCATCTAGGGTAACCCCTTAAGGTTAGGTGTATGTATTGCGAACCAAACAGAGCACAAGAGGAGTACGTTCAACAGAGTGTATTCCAAACAGTTTAACCAACGTGCCTATTAATAAACTCGCCGGGACACCACTAACTTGATCAACTGGGGGGAGAAAAAATATGTATAAATACGGAAAATGAAAGAGGTCAATATAAAAGAAAGAAGAGAAAATAAAAATAAAAAATATAAGCCAAAGAGAAGTCAAAAGGGTGAACAAGCAGGCAATCCATTCATGCGTGTCTACTGGTGTATTGTGTTGATCCTAAGTGTGTGAGTAATGGAGTGGGAGTGGTGACATGCACAACATCTAAACTTTGACATATATTATGCGTATCGGGACCTGCGCGCAGGGGATGGGTTGGAGCTATCTGTCGGTGGTATGAGAGCAGCATCTTGTAATGCGGGCATAACATGCCCTTCGTGGTCTGGGGCCAGATCCCCTTCTATTTTTGCGCTGCTCTCCCTCCCGTCGGTCATCCAGGTCGTGCCCAGTAAGGTGGGCGCCTAGGTGACTCCCTGGTTAAGACACGCCCGTTGGAAGGATTTCAAAGTGTCATCCCAGAGTTGCAATATTGGGAAAGCTCTCAGTCCCGCCGTTTCCTCCCTGTGAAGGGTGGCACTTTCCGCAACCGCCCAGGTATTGAAGGATGGTAGGTAATAATGGGGTAAACCCTTACCTCATCGACCTGGGTCAGTACAATGTTATAAAAAAAGGGGTGGTCGATTACAAAACAGTTAAACATATCATTACTTAAACATAAAGGTACATCCACCAAGTAAGTGTCATTTAAATTGCATTTAATCCAACTATTCGCAATGATTTGCTGCAGTTACACATATACTATATTTCATATTCATACAATACATGGTAAATTGCGTATAATTCTTCAATTAGTGCTCGGTGATTGTCAGATAAGAAAGGGATTTTAAAGGAGGGTAGGGTGTGTTTGGAAAAGAATGAGGGACAAAGAAAAGGAATTGTGTCCTATAAACAATTCTGTCTTATTCACAGAACATTTCCAGTCATGTTACAGATCACAGTTGTTCCCAAGAGATACACTATACACAGGAGCTGAGTTTAGCAAGTTTTCGGTAGGGCGTGTATGTGTTGATGATGTTGTCGACGTTTCGACCCCCAAGTTAAGGGCGGGTGAGTCCTCAGTTTGGGGTCTTCCTCAGGACAATTAAAAACAGTGACATTGAGCACATGCGCAGGCGTTCGAGTGGTATCCCTTCTGAGTTGGGACTCGCGCCTGTGGAGTTGTTCTTGAGTTCGCCCGTTCTTTGAAGAGCAATTGGTCTCTTACAAACGTCGTGGATGACGATACTGGGACCGGTCTATCCGTGGGTGAGGCAAGCGTCCTACATCCAACGGGCGGTAGAGTTCAACGTGTAGATAAGTTACACCATCTGTGTGACTGCTGCCGAATGATTCACAGTGACAGGCGCGAGTCCCAACTCAGAAGGGATACCACTCGAACGCCTGCGCATGTGCTCAATGTCACTGTTTTTAATTGTCCTGAGGAAGACCCCAAACTGAGGACTCACCCGCCCTTAACTTGGGGGTCGAAACGTCGACAACATCATCAACACATACACGCCCTACCGAAAACTTGCTAAACTCAGCTCCTGTGTATAGTGTATCTCTTGGGAACAACTGTGATCTGTAACATGACTGGAAATGTTCTGTGAATAAGACAGAATTGTTTATAGGACACAATTCCTTTTCTTTGTCCCTCATTCTTTTCCAAACACACCCTACCCTCCTTTAAAATCCCTTTCTTATCTGACAATCACCGAGCACTAATTGAAGAATTATACGCAATTTACCATGTATTGTATGAATATGAAATATAGTATATGTGTAACTGCAGCAAATCATTGCGAATAGTTGGATTAAATGCAATTTAAATGACACTTACTTGGTGGATGTACCTTTATGTTTAAGTAATGATATGTTTAACTGTTTTGTAATCGACCACCCCTTTTTTTATAACAGGTATTGAAGGAGGCGCGCCAATGCCTGACGTGTGGCGGGTCCCTGTTTTTCCAATGTTTGGTGAGAAGTCTCTTGGCTGTGATGAGTCCCAGATCCCAGAATCTAGCAGGGACTCTGTTATGTTTCGTTCTTTTATATAATCCAAGCCAGCATGCCTCCCATGTGTGCGGTAGTTCTACACCAACCCCTTTTGTCAGCTGCGTTGTTACGGTGTGCCAATATGTCAGTATCCTGGGGCAGGTCCAGAGCAAATGAAGGATATTCGCATCCGCCAGAGAGCATCGTGGGCACGTGGATGTATTGATTGCGAAATATTGGTTAATTTTGTCTGGTGACAAATATGCTCGGTGTAATATGTAAAATTGGATAGTCTTGAAGCGTGAGTTTCTCAGGATATTGGCGGGCTCCAAGCTTAACATTTTTATGATGCTGATGGCATGATAACAATTAGGCTGAGGTACAATAA
Source organism: Lissotriton helveticus (assembly GCF_964261635.1). NCBI lineage: Eukaryota > Metazoa > Chordata > Amphibia > Caudata > Salamandridae > Lissotriton > Lissotriton helveticus. The sequence goes on along the minus strand of NC_136058.1, from coordinate 457,091,859 downwards.
CGGATGATTACAAAGTCTATAAGGGAACCCCATTGAGAACGAGTGGGATGGGTGGGATGGGTGACATGCTGTTTCTATGACTAACAAAAGAGTATAATCCCAGGCACAATTTCATCAATAGAAGGAGAAAGCCTTACCACGTGACTAAATAGACTTCTTCAAAGTAAAACAACTTGCAAACATCCCAACACAACATGAGTTGACAGGACTGTAGAAACCATGTGAATATACAGCACTACATGCCAAGAAGAAATGCTTCCTGTGTAAGTGACATTTGCCATCTGCAATATCTAAGATCTGTCAGTAGTAAAGAAACATGTTCTCAATTAAGTGAAATGAGTTATTCTGATACATTGAAAATATTTTCACAACTTGTTTACTGTTGTATCACTGTTTGCAGTCCTCACATTCAATATTTTGAGCTATACTGCAACTATTTTTACAACTTCTTTACTGTAATATCGACGTTTAAGGTGCTCACATAAAATGTTTTGGGATATATTGAAACTGTTAAAAATGTCTTTACTGTAATATCAGTGTTGGAGGTGCTCACTTACATTGTAACTATTTTAAAACCGTCTTTACTATAAGATCACTGTTTTAGGTGCTGACAGAAAATAATTGATACATTAAAAATATTTCTACAACTTTGTTACTGTAATATCGGCGTATATGGTGCTTTCAATGGAATGTATTTAATATTTATTTTGGCAATGAAATAACTAATTTTGACCATAAGTGTAAATTATTTTGAAAATATGCAATAAATAAATACAGTGTCAATATGCATTCTGTGAAGTGCTTTATTTAAGATATACAGGAATATGGTCCCTATAATTGTCATGACACACAAAGCGAAACAACAATGAACAGTGCAACCCAAGCGCATTACAGCTTCCTACTTTTTCTCTGGAGAGTGTTGGTAAGGTCTTTCCAAGAGAATTTGAATATTTAAAAGGGGAAAGTAGGAGAAGAAAAACAGAGATTGGAGGTTTCAGCTCAGTATGCAAGAATGGATGAAAACTGTGGTTCACGGTCTGCATGTACAATGGCCAGTGGAGACGTTTTCGGGGCGGGTACACTCAAGGTGCAATATCTGGTAGCGTTACCACCACACAGAGTTGGCAAGGGCAGATGAAATGATGCATTGTATGTGCTTGGACTATGATGAGAATACACTGGAGAAAGACCACGTTCAAGTGAAAAGATTTAATAGATAAGGCCTACCAAAGGCGGTGGCAAAAAGGGGCAGGAGGGTCCATGAGTGGTGGAGGAGTAAACTACATGCGTACAGATGTACAGCTTTGTTCAGGACACTGGATCAAGCACTGAAGAACCAAGGTCAGATATAACACAAGAAACACACAAGAAAGCTGCACAAAAGAAGATACACAAAACAAGGCTGCACAAATCGAACGGCGGATCTTGTACACAAACTGGCAAGTCAGAAAAAGAACAACAAGGCTAAGAACACTGGAACGAACGGACACTACACTGTGGAACTGATTGCGATGAAAGGTCGAAAGATACTGTAAACAAAAGGGAGTTCAAATAAAGCAAAGAAATAAATATATACTTGATGACAAAGACACTGGGGGTAACACTCTGTTGTCAAACAGAGAAAGGATTGTGCAGAAATTATATGTTACAATGTTTAAGGAACTGCAAAGGGGGTACACAAACACCATCACCCTAGTCTATGCACACTGCCAACCTAGAATAGGCCTGTATAAGCTCCCTTCTGACTCAAGTATCTGCTATCCATCGCCACCAGCGGAACCAACTCAACACAGACTGCCAACCTAGAATAGGCCTGTATAAACATCGTTTACACTTAGGGAATACACAAAACTAGGGGGAGCAGAAATACTATCTGCTCCCCATCACCGCCAGCCGAACCCTAGTCTACACACACTGTCAACCTAGAATAGGCCAGTATAAGCTCCCTTTAGACTTAGGGGATACACAAAACCACGGGGAACAGAAATAAAATCTGCAGAAATACTATCTTCTCCCCAACACCGCCAGCCAAACCCTACTCAACACAGACTGCCAACCTAGAATAGACCTGTATAAGCTCCCGTCTGACATAGCCTGTATTATCTCCTCTCTGACGAAATAGGTACACAGACAAAGACAAGACAGGAAAAAGCTACAACACCTGTATTTTAAAATCATTTTATATCATATGTATATATATATATATATACATTTGCATAAAAATCTATTTATTAACACAGATATATATTTACATTTATAAATAAGCCAGCATTGCTTTTCATTAGGGACAAAAGCTTACATGCTGCTCCCCCTGAGGAAAAGCAATCTGCTTTCCTATTTGGAAGAGACAGCAGATTAACTTGCTCTCTCTTCCAAATAGGAAAGCAGTTTGCTATGGTAGGGCGGGAGCGGAGAGGTTCCCGCCCTACCATAGCAAACTACAGTGTCCTGGGGTAGGCACCCCAGGACACTGCAGGAGCCGGCCCTGGGGGGTGGCCGTCCCCAGGGCCACCACAAGGCTCCAGGAAGGAGGCCGAGTGGCCCCCCTCCCAACATTTAAAAGCCCCGGGGGTGGTGGTCCCCCGGGGCTGGGGAGTCCTTCACGGACCCCCCTATTTTCAATATTAGATTCCCGGGGAGGTGGCGATCCCCGGGGTTTAATCCCCCCCACAGGTTTAAAAAAAAAAAAACAAGCCCCAAGGAGTGGCAGTCCCTGGGGCTGCGAAGGGCCCGTGCGCCACACCCGCATATATATATTGTTTAAGCCCCAGGGGGTAGTGGTTCCCAGGGCTGAGGGGCCCCTCTAGGCCGCCCGTTATAAATAAGACATTGTCTCTGTTATTTAGCCCCCCCGGGGGCTAATTAACAATAAAGCGGGCTTCAATTTTTAAAACAAATTTCACGTGGTATGCGCACCCTACGAGTATCCCGTGATTTAAAAAATAATAATAATAATTGGCACTTGGGGTCCTTGTGGGACCCCCTGAACAGGCCTAGGGGGTCAGGGTGCTTCTATCATGCTCCCTTTGTACCTTTTGCGCACTTGTTTTTCAATTTACTTGTGCCTCGGTTCAACCAAGTCACAAGATGGCTGCTAACACTTTCTGGTTTGGAGTGTTGACAGACAGTTTCCAGCCAATTAGCATGCAGCTTGTGCTCGTAATGGTACGCGTAAAAACTTCGGACAGTACGCGTATGGTACAACTTCGGATATATATCTATGATATTACTTTTGATTTTCTCAGGAACTACTGAACGGATTTACACCATTTAACAAAAATCACAATCTTCGGACCAAACTCTACCTTTTTTTGCTGTAATTCCGGTCAGCAGTTCGGGCTGTAGCCGTGTCTAATGGTCCCTATGGAAAATTGCATGGGGAATCAAACTTTCAGGGAAGGAGCGGAACTGAGCAGACCATCTTCTTGGAGAATTTGACGAAGATTCATCAATCGGCGGCAAAGTTATTCCAAATAGAGTGTAGTGGATTTCATATGGAAACTAGGTCTTAACTATAACTACCTACTGCCGACCGGAAATCGTGATAAAAAACTCAGACAAAGGTGGTAATTTAGTCATCTGGCCAGGAAAGAATACATCAATGAAGCAGGCAATTGAATGACGTCAGTTGTTATGAAAAGAATATGCTAAGGCAAAATAGACTCAACATAAACTGTTATCCAAATGGCGCAGGAAAGGTTTAATTTCAATAGAGGAATTTAAATGTATGCACAATGAATTCCCTGTCCTTCCTGTGCTATATTTGATTCCTAAAGTTCACAATGGTATAATTCCAACACCAGGAAGACCCATCATTTCGGCCATTAAGAGTGTCAGTGAACAGGTTGGCCAATATATTGATTTCTTTCTGCAAGATGCTGTAAAAAATCTACCCAGCTATGTAAAAGATACTAGTTATTTTTTTGAGAGAAAATTAAAGATCTAGAATGGAATGAGGATATGTTATTAATAACTTTAGATGTAGAGTCTTTATATATGAGTATAGATCATGTAAAAGGGCTGTCAGCTGCTGCACACTTTCTGGGCAAAAGATCTTTTTAATATCATGAACACAATAAGGTCATTATCAGTCTCATTGAATGGTGTCTCTACAACAACTTCTTTCTTTTCGGAAGGAGTTGTTTAAACAACTCAGAGGTGTTGCGATGGGATCCTGTTTCTCCCCCAGCTATGCATGTTTTTACGTTGGCTGGTGGGAGGAACAGGTCCTAAACACAGAACACAGGGTATGGGTCAACGAAAAGCTAGTAAGCTATCTTAGATGGATCACTGAAAAATTATCGACTGACAAAATATCGACTACCCAAAATATCGAGGAAAAAATATCTACAGACAAAATATCGGGTTTGTATGTACAAACAGGTAAGTACAAAAATATTGAGTACAAAATATCGTTTACAAAAATATAGTTGTAAAAAATATCGAATTTATTAAAAACAGTGTTAAATTAAATTACAATTTTAAATTAATTACTAAAATATACTTAAACATACTTAAATTAAATTATAATAAATAAATATTTAATTAAAGTTATTACAAAAAAATTTACAATCATATTTGTTAAAACATATATAGATATTAACATAATATAATTAAATAATATCCAATATTATTAACGTACAATAGCAAAATGTAAAAAATACTATTCACACTCCAGTGGGTGCAACAGTAGGGAAAGCGTTGGATAGCGTAGGGGTAAAAATTACAATTCCCACTCCAGTGGGTGCAACAGTAGGGAAAGCGTTGGATAGCGTAGGGGTTAAAATTACTATTCCCACTCCAAATAGTGCAACAGTAGGGAAAGCATTGGATAGCGTAGGGGTTTAAATTACTATTCCCACTCCAAAGAGTGCAACAGTAGGGAAAGCGTTGGATAGCTTGGAGGTTTAAATTACTATTCCCACTCCAAAGAGTGCAACAGTAGGGATAGCGTAGGGGTAAAAATTACTATTCCCACTCCAGTGGGTGCAACAGTAGGGAAAGCGTTGGATAGTGTAGGGGTTTAAAGTACTATTCCCACTCCAAAGAGTGCAACTGTAGGGAAAGCGTTGGATAGCGTAGGTGTTTAAATTACTATTCCCACTCCAAAGAGTGCAGCAGTAGGGAAAGCATTAGATAGCGTAGAGGTAAAAATTACTATTCCCACTCCAGTGGGTGCAACAGTAGGGAAAGCGTTGGATAGCATAGGGGTAAAAATTACTATTCCCACTCCAGTGGGTGCAACAGTAGGGAAAGCGTTGGATAGCGTAGGGGTAAAAATTACTATTCCAACTCCAGTGGGTGCAAGAGTAGGGAAAGCGTTGGATAGCGTAGGGGTAAAAATTACTATTCCCACTCCAGTGGGTGCAACAGTAGGGAAAGCGTTGGATAGCGTAGGGGTTAAAATTACTATTCCCACTCCAGTGTGTGCAACAGTAGGGAAAGCATTGGATAGCGTAGGGGTTTAAATTACTATTCCCACTCCAGTGGGTGCAACAGTAGGGAAAGTGTTGGATAGCGTAGGGGTTAAAATTACTATTCCCACTCCAGTGAGTGCAACAGTAGGGAAAGCATTGGATAGGGTAGAGGTAAAATGTACTATTCCCACTCCAGTGGGTGCAACAGTAGGGAAAGCGTTGGATAGCGTAGGTTCAAATATTAATTAAAACTAATTACGAATTTAATATAATATAATAATGAATCAATTAAAATTACAAATTAAATTTAATTATTACAATTATTTAACTATTAATACAAATTAATTACAAATTAACAAATAATAATGTAACATTTAAAAATTTAATTTACAATAAATTCAAATTAAATTCAATAAATTAAATTTGATTTATTTAATTATTTATAAATACATTACTTCCCATTCTTTTCCCCTATAAACCCACAACCCACTACAGAAAATAAATTATTAAATTGACATAATTAGCAATTAATCAATTAAATAAAATTAATTAGCAATTCTAATTTAATTAATTACCCATAAAATTATTAATTAACAATTAATTCTACAACAATACCAATAAATATGTTTTCATACTTAATTAATTATAAATAAATTACTTCCCACCCAATTTCCCTATAAACCCACAACCCGCTACAGAAAATAAATTAGAAAAATTAACATAATTAACAATTAATCAAATAATTTAAATTAATTGCCAATTACATTTTAATTAATTAACAAATAAAAATTAATTAACAAATATTTCAAAAATTAAATCAATAATTAAATTTACATATTTAATTAATTATTATTAAATTACTTCCCACCCTATTCCCCTATAAACCCACAACCCGCTACAGAATTAAATAACACAAAAATTAAAAAATACAAATTTAATTAATTATTAATATTTATAACATAAATACACACTTTTCACACATATAACATAAAAAACAATATAAAAAAATCAATATTATTAAAAATTAAATAATTTTAATAACCTATATTATATACTTTGATATTTTAACTGTCTATATTTTTAACAGTCGATATTACTTTACTTACCTTAAAAACGATATTTTTGCTGTCTATATTCTGTCCAGTCGATATTTTGTCCAGTCGATATTTAAAACTCGATATTATGTCCAGTCGATATTTTGAAGTCGATATTTTGACTGTGCACCATCTTAGATACATCTATGACATTTTTATTCTATGGCAAGGAGATGAGCAGGAAGCTTTACTTTTTGTTGAAGATATAAATCGTAATTCCCTCAATCTCAATTTCACATCTCATATTAATAAATGTAATATAGAATTTTTAGATGTGAACATTTACATTAAGAATGCCAGAATAGAGACTACCCTGTTTAGAAAACCTACTGCTGGAAATACCACGCTACACGCTACTAGTTTGCATCCCAAGCACACCATAGCTAGTATCCCTTATGGGGAGATTTTGAGACTGAAGAGAATATGCAGTTCTACCATTGATTTTGAAATATGTTTGAAAGATATGATGTTAGGATTAAAGGCGCATGGCTATTCAGACACCATTCTTAATCAAGCAATAGCTTATGGCCAATTTACGGCCTAGAGAAATCGGAGCCGCTGTTTTTCGTCTGTCCACCCGATCCTATGTGGCGGTCGTGGTGGCCCCCAGCCATGTTTCCTCCTGCGGCCGCGTCCTCCAATGCCAAGAAACTAGGGAGTGCAGATCGACGATGGTCTCACCTTGAAGCCACAGATTCTTGGCCTTGTTGGGAAGTGTTTTGGCATCCTGAAAATGCTTAGAAAATTCCTTCCGTTGCTATCTCATGACCACAGGAGAGTTACAGTACAGGCCCTGATAGGCTCCCGTTTGGATTACGCAAACGTGCTCTACCTGGGCCTGCCGGAATATCTCCTATCTCGCCTGCAGGTAGTGCAGAATTCTGCTGCCAGAGCCATTTACGGCCTCCACCGGAGATCTAGTGCCACGGATCTATTAAAAAAATTGCATTGGCTCCCTATTAAAAACCTGATTGCTTTTAAGGCGCTTACGCTTGCTTTTAAAGCACTCCATGACTCAGGTGCAAAATATATCAGGAAACAACTGACTTTCTACTTGCCATCAAGGGCACTGAGGTCTGCCTCCCTGGCCTTGGCATCTGTTCCGCCAATCAGACGAGCCCGGATTGGAGGTCGCTCCTTTCGTCACCTGGCACCTCAACTTTGGAACTCCCTGCCAGTCCCTCTGAGGAAAAACTTTAATCTGCTAGCTTTCAGGAAGGAGCTGAAGTCCTGGCTTTTTGTTCAATAGTTGTTCTGCTCTGCTTCATTTGCTCCTGACTTCTGCATCAGGTTTTTTGAAGCACCGGGACACTCCTCGGAGTAGCTGAGCGCTATATTAAACCGATTTTAACATAACATAACATTTCCTTCCAAGCTTAATGGTACTGAAATTTCTGATATAAATCCAGCAATTAATGATAACAAAGAGATTGGAGAATGTCCTCGGTTAATCACTGCATTTAGCAATGAGGAAAGTAAAATCAGGAATATTATAAAGAAAAACTGGCCCATAGTGCTAACTGAAGAAGTCTTATGCTCTAAATTACCCAGTACTCCTATGATTACATTTAGAAGTGCTAAAAGTATGGGATCGGTTCTTGACAAAGCACTATGTGGCTTCAACCAGCGAAAGCGTTTCGTAAATGCTCAGTGTGCAGAGCATGTAAATTTGGAACCAATAAAACTCATTATCAGATACCTTTCAGTTCCCAGGAAATAGCTATTCCCAGCAGCTTCAACTATAAGACAGAATTTGCTGTTTATGTCCTGCCATGCACCTGTGGCCTAAACTACATCGGTAGCACAAAGCTACAGGTGCATGTCAGGATTCTACAGCATCGCAGAGCTATTTTTCATAGCGATCCAGCCTACCCAGTAGCGCGTCATTTCAAAAGAATCCATAACAATGACGTAGCCTGTTTGAAATAATATGTGGTAGGCGCCATTCCTAAATCACGTAGAGGAGAAAATCGAGAACAACAGTTGAGGCATCTTGAAACCACCATGATTTTAGAATTTGAAAGTAAGTGGCCTAACGGGTTGAACAGTACAGAAGATATGTATAATTTCTTGTAAATCAATACTAGAAATTAGTTAAAATGCTGTTCCCCTATTAACTTATTATTCGCGTCCTATATAGTCATCGCATATACATATACAATATTTTGTTTTGAAGCTATAAGTTAATTCTGTCTTTGACTATACTTTATTCTAATGAATTGATTCCCTATCATGAAGGTTTATAATTATTAACTTGAATGACCGCTTGTATATACGAAAAAGAGAAAAAAAATAAGAAAATGTTTTTTTACACCTCCAAATTTTGCACTTATAACTGTTATGATGAATTTTATAAATGTTATTTATATGATTTTAACAATGGGATCCAGCAATGGTTAATTTTTTTGTTAACAATATTTATACATCAAATTTTTATCATACGGTTTGCACTTTATATAATGTTTGCACAATTTTCGCACAGTTTTGCACAAAACCATTAATGCTGCTAAATTATAAATAGATCATTGCACTTCAGTGTAATAATACCTACCATCTGGTACTGTCTATTTGATTAGTAAGAGAACTTTATGCCATCAATAACCTATGTAGACAAGGTTAGTTGCCTCCATTTTGTGGGATTTATCCTTAAATATTAATCTATTTCTCTATTTATACAGAAAGTATATGTTCGATATGTGAGGCACATTGCATTTGATCTGCTATTTTTACAAGAAAACTTGTTTCTACAAATATGTTTTTGTTAATAAGTAGTATTATTGTTTTTTATACATTTATGTATTTTAAACTCTTTATGGCACTAGTTTTCTATATGAAGAAAGTTTTAGTATGAAATAAGGCAGTATTTCTTCAATGTCTACGGTCACATGACCGGCAATGTGATGGTTGGGGGCGTGCACTTCCCTTACATTTAAAAATGCAAATTGGTTTATGTGACCCATATGTGAACAAGGGCCAGCGGGCCTGAAACGCGTAATCGATGATTTTACCTGAATAAAATACCATAATTTGCCGGATCCTGTGGTCCGTCTCTTACTTTGCCTGTCCGTGTGGATTGGAGGTTGTTTGGAGTTTGTTCCTGCATATATATATATATATATATATATACATATATATATATATATATATATATATACATATATATATATATATATATATATATATTACCTACTGGCGATAGCCAGTAGGTATATATAGTTAGGATTTTTTTCCTATGGGATTTTTGAAAATTCTATGTCGAATAACTTTGGCGTTTGAGGACAGAATTGGCTGAAATTTTCAGGAAAATGGAACATTTTGTTTCTGCGCAGCCCCTGAAAATTTGGGGGGGTTTCCTCAAGGGGGGGCCGAGAAAAAAGGGGGGTCCCAAAATGTGTTTTTCCCATGCAATTTTCCATAGGGCGGTTGGCCTCACTTTTAGCCCGAACGGCTGAATGGATTTACACCAAACTTGGCAAAATTGTAGGGACTGGTAGCCCGATGTGCCTTTGCTATGTCTCAAGATATAGGCTCCAGTGGTTTTTACGAAAATTAACTTTGAAAAATATATATTGGGCTACATTGGGCTATATATATGTTGGAGCCCAAATGTAGCCCAATGTAGCCCAATGTAGCCCAATGTAGCCCAAAGATGGCCACCAGAGTCAAAAAAAAACAAATGTAGCCCAAATATCAGCCAGATGTAGCCCAACTATAGCCCTATGACAGAATGTCCCAGAGTGTTCTAAAGAACAACTAGAGTGCTAACAGTCCTACTTATTACAAAGGTATGGCACACCTGAAGCCATCTTGATTGGAATAAAGTGGTAACTCTTAAAACATTTAATTTAAAAAGGAACAAAATGAGGGGGTTCATTTTGCCATAGAAAGTATGATTAGCGAATATATGACGAAATCCCGCATACCATCAGTCCGCAAAAAAAATCCTGCATGTACTATTAGGCCGCAAATTAAAATAACGAAAACTTTTAGAACGAATATGCCTTTAGCATACACTAAACAACTAAACTACCCTAAACCCTAAAACACTACCCCCAGCATGACCCTATACTACACAAACAGTACAACACTACCCTAAACCCTAAAACAATACCCCCAGCATGACCCTACACTACACAAACACTACAACACTACCCTAAACCCTAAAACACTACCCCCAGCATGACCCTACACTACGCAAACACTACAACACTACCCAAAACCCTAAAACACTACACCCCAGCATGACCCTACACTACGCAAACACTACAACACTACCCTAAACCTTAAAACACTACCCCCAGCATGATCCTACACTACGCAAACACTACAACACTACCCTAAACCCTAAAACACTACCCCCAGCATGACCCTACACTACACAAACACTACAACACTACCCTAAACCCTAAAACACTACCCCCAGCATGACCCTACACTACGCAAACACTACAACACTACCCAAAACCCTAAAACACTACACCCCAGCATGACCCTACACTACGCAAACACTACAACACTACCCTAAACCCTAAAACACTACCCCCAGCATGACCCTACACTACACAAACACTACAACACAACCCTAAACCCTAAAACACGACCCCCAGCATGACCCTACACTACACAAACACTACAACACTACCCTAAACCCTAAAACCCTACCCCCAGCATGACCCTACACTACACAAACACTACAACACAACCCTAAACCCTAAAACACTACACCCCAGCATGACCCTACACTACGCAAACACTACAACACTACCCTAAACCCTAAAACACTACCCCCAGCATGACCCTACACTACGCAAACACTACAACACTACGCAAAACCCTAAAACACTACACCCCAGCATGACCCTACACTACGCAAACACTACAACACTACCCTAAACCCTAAAACACTACCCCCAGCATGACCCTACACTACGCAAACACTACAACACTACCCTAAACCCTAAAACACAACCCCCAGCATGACCCTACACTACGCAAACACTACAACACTACCCTAAACCCTAAAACACTACCCCCAGCATGACCCTACACTACGCAAACACTACAACACTACCCTAAACCCTAAAACACTACCCCCAGCATGACCCTACACTACGCAAACACTACAACACTACCCTAAACCCTAAAACACTACACCCCAGCATGACCCTACACTACGCAAACACTACAACACTACCCTAAACCCTAAAACACTACCCCCAGCATGACCCTACACTACGCAAACACTACAACACTACCCTAAACCCTAAAACACTACACCCAGCATGACCCTACACTACGCAAACACTACAACACTACCCTAAACCCTAAAACACTACCCCCCAGCATGACCCTACACTACGCAAACACTACAACACTACGTAAACCCTAAAACACTACCCCCAGCATGACCCTACACTACGCAAACACTACAACACTACCCAAAACCCTAAAACACTACCCCCAGCATGACCCTACACTACGCAAACACTACAACACTACCCTAAACCCTAAAACACTACCCCCAGCATGACCCTACACTACGCAAACACTACAACACTACCCTAAACCCTAAAACACTACACCCCAGCATGACCCTACACTACGCAAACACTACAACACTACCCTAAACCCTAAAACACTACCCCCAGCATGACCCTACACTACGCAAACACTACAACACTACCCTAAACCCTAAAACACTACACCCAGCATGACCCTACACTACGCAAACACTACAACACTACCCTAAACCCTAAAACACTACCCCCCAGCATGACCCTACACTACGCAAACACTACAACACTACCCTAAACCCTAAAACACTACCCCCAGCATGACCCTACACTACGCAAACACTACAACACTACCCAAAACCCTAAAACACTACCCCCAGCATGACCCTACACTACGCAAACACTACAACACTACCCTACACCCTAAAACACTACCCCCAGCATGACCCTACACTAAACAACCACCACAACTCTACACTACACTAACACAACACTACACTACACAACACTACACTACACAATCACTAACCCACGAAAAAATTAACACAAACCCACTTACCTCTCTCGTCATCGTGGTTTTCACAACGCAAATGCATTTACCATACATGCCTTTAAAACGTAATTCTTTGTAAAGGCATGCGCGATAAATGCACATGCGTTTTGAAAAAATGCGGGATAATGGTATGCGAGGTCAATGACCTTGCGGGATAATGGTATGCGGACTGAAAGTCTGCGGGATAAAAAATGTGGGAAAATGGCTGCAAACCATGATTAGCAGCAGACTTCCCTGGTGAGCACTAGCTTTACTACAGTGATCTAATGAGCAACTAGAGTGCTAACATTCAGAATTTATGGCAAATGTGTGACACATCTGAATGCCTTCTTGATAGAACCAAAGTAAACAAGCATTGAAAATGCAATAGATCTCGCCCTCGTTTAAGTTAAAGCCATGCTGTTTGTAATGAGGTGGCTTTTTAGCTTTGCTTTTATTAGTGTTTTTAAAACTTTCATGTAAATAACATGCATATGTATGCATATATGTATATGTATGCATGCATTTATATTTATATAGATATGCAGATTATATATGTTTATATATGTATATTACCTACTGGCGATAGCCAGTGGGTATATATAGTTAGGATTTTTTCTCTATGGGATTTCTGAAAATTCTATGTCTAATAACTTTGGCGTTTGTGGACGGAATTGGCTGAAATTTTCAGGAAAATGGCACATTTTGTTTCTGAGCAGCCCCTGAAATTTGGGGGGGTTTCCTCAAGGGGGGGCCGAGAAAAAAGGGGGGTCCCAAAATGTGTTTTTCCCATGCAATTTTCCATAGGGCGGTTGGCCTCACTTTTAGCCCGAACGGCTGAATGGATTTACACCAAACTTGGCAAAATTGTAGGGACTGGTAGCCCGATGTGCCTTTGCTACGTCTCAAGATATAGGCTCCAGTGGTTTTTACGACAATTAACTTTCAAAAATATATATTGGGCTACATTGGGCTATATATATGTTGGAGCCCAAATGTAGCCCAATGTAGCCCAATGTAGCCCAATGTAGCCCAAAGATGGCCACCAGAGACAAAAAAAAAGAAAATGTAGCCCAAATATCAGCCAGATGTAGCCCAACTATAGCCCAATGACAGAATGTCCCAGAGTGTTCTAAAGAACAACTAGAGTGCTAACAGTCCTACTTATTACAAAGGTATGGCACACCTGAAGCCATCTTGATTGGAATAAAGTGGTAACTCTTAAAACATTTAATTTAAAAAGGAACAAAATGAGGGGGTTCATTTTGCCATAGAAAGTATGATTAGCGTATATATAACGAAATCCAGCATACCATCAGTCCGCAAAAAAAATCCTGCATGTACTATTAGGCCGCAAATTAAAATAATGAAGACTTTTAGAACGAATATGCCTTTAGCATACACTAAACAACTAAACTACCCTAAACCCTAAAACACTACCCCCAGCATGACCCTACACTACACAAACAGTACAACACTACCCTAAACCCTAAAACAATACCCCCAGCATGACCCTACACTACACAAACACTACAACACTACCCTAAACCCTAAAACACTACCCCCAGCATGACCCTACACTACGCAAACACTACAACACTACCCAAAACCCTAAAACACTACACCCCAGCATGACCCTACACTACGCAAACACTACAACACTACCCTAAACCTTAAAACACTACCCCCAGCATGACCCTACACTACGCAAACACTACAACACTACCCTAAACCCTAAAACACTACCCCCAGCATGACCCTACACTACACAAACACTACAACACTACCCTAAACCCTAAAACACTACCCCCAGCATGACCCTACACTACGCAAACACTACAACACTACCCAAAACCCTAAAACACTACACCCCAGCATGACCCTACACTACGCAAACACTACAACACTACCCTAAACCCTAAAACACTACCCCCAGCATGACCCTACACTACACAAACACTACAACACAACCCTAAACCCTAAAACACTACCCCCAGCATGACCCTACACTACACAAACACTACAACACTACCCTAAACCCTAAAACACTACCCCCAGCATGACCCTACACTACACAAACACTACAACACAACCCTAAACCCTAAAACACTACACCCCAGCATGACCCTACACTACGCAAACACTACAACACTACCCTAAACCCTAAAACACTACCCCCAGCATGACCCTACACTACGCAAACACTACAACACTACCCTAAACCCTAAAACACTACACCCAACATGACCCTACACTACGCAAACACTACAACACTACCCTAAACCCTAAAACACTACCCCCCAGCATGACCCTACACTACGCAAACACTACAACACTACCCTAAACCCTAAAACACTACCCCCAGCATGACCCTACACTACGCAAACACTACAACACTACCCAAAACCCTAAAACACTACCCCCAGCATGACCCTACACTACGCAAACACTACAACACTACCCTACACCCTAAAACACTACCCCCAGCATGACCCTACACTACGCAAACACTACACTACCCTAAACCCTAAAACACTAGCCCCAGCATGACCCTACACTACGCAAACACTACAACACAACCCTAAACCCTAAAACACTACCCCCAGCATGACCCTACACTAAACAACCACCACAACTCTACACTACACTAACACAACACCACACTACACAACACTACACTACACAATCACTAACCCACGAAAAAATTAACACAAACCCACTTACCTCTCTCGTCATCGTGGTTTTCACAACGCAAATGCATTTACCATACATGCCTTTAAAACGTAATTCTTTGTAAAGGCATGCGCGATAAATGCACATGCGTTTTGAAAAAATGCGGGATAATGGTATGCGAGGTCAATGACCTTGCGGGATAATGGTATGCGGACTGAAAGTCTGCGGGATAAAAAATGCGGGAAAATGGCTGCAAACCATGATTAGCAGCAGACTTCCCTGGTGAGCACTAGCTTTACTACAGTGATCTAATGAGCAACTAGAGTGCTAACATTCAGAATTTATGGCAAATGTGTGACACATCTGAATGCCTTCTTGATAGAACCAAAGTAAACAAGCATTGAAAATGCAATAGATCTCGCCCTCGTTTAAGTTAAAGCCATTCTGTTTGTAATGAGGTGGCTTTTTAGCTTAGCTTTTATTAGTGTTTTTAAAACTTTCATGTAAATAACATGCATATGTATGCATATATGTATATGTATGCATGCATTTATATTTATATAGATATGCAGATTATATATGTTTATATATGTATATTACCTACTGGCGATAGCCAGTGGGTATATATAGTTAGGATTTTTTCTCTATGGGATTTCTGAAAATTCTATGTCTAATAACTTTGGCGTTTGTGGACGGAATTGGCTGAAATTTTCAGGAAAATGGCACATTTCGTTTCTGAGCAGCCCCTGAAATTTGGGGGGGTTTCCTCAAGGGGGGGCCGAGAAAAAAGGGGGGTCCCAAAATGTGTTTTTCCCATGCAATTTTCCATAGGGCGGTTGGCCTCACTTTTAGCCCGAACGGCTGAATGGATTTACACCAAACTTGGCAAAATTGTAGGGACTGGTAGCCCGATGTGCCTTTGCTATGTCTCAAGATATAGGCTCCAGTGGTTTTTACGACAATTAACTTTCAAAAATATATATTGGGCTACATTGGGCTATATATATGTTGGAGCCCAAATGTAGCCCAATGTAGCCCAATGTAGCCCAATGTAGCCCAAAGATGGCCACCAGAGACAAAAAAAACAAATGTAGCCCAAATATCAGCCAGATGTAGCCCAACTATAGCCCAATGACAGAATGTCCCAGAGTGTTCTAAAGAACAACTAGAGTGCTAACAGTCCTACTTATTACAAAGGTATGGCACACCTGAAGCCATCTTGATTGGAATAAAGTGGTAACTCTTAAAACATTTAATTTAAAAAGGAACAAAATGAGGGGGTTCATTTTGCCATAGAAAGTATGATTAGCGAATATATGACGAAATCCCGCATACCATCAGTCCGCAAAAAAAATCCCGCATGTACTATTAGGCCGCAAATTAAAATAACGAAGACGTTTAGAACGAATATGCCTTTAGCATACACTAAACAACTAAACTACCCTAAACCCTAAAACACTACCCCCAGCATGACCCTACACTACACAAACAGTACAACACTACCCTAAACCCTAAAACAATACCCCCAGCATGACCCTACACTACACAAACACTACAACACTACCCTAAACCCTAAAACACTACCCCCAGCATGACCCTACACTACGCAAACACTACAACACTACCCAAAACCCTAAAACACTACACCCCAGCATGACCCTACACTACGCAAACACTACAACACTACCCTAAACCTTAAAACACTACCCCCAGCATGACCCTACACTACGCAAACACTACAACACTACCCTAAACCCTAAAACACTACCCCCAGCATGACCCTACACTACACAAACACTACAACACTACCCTAAACCCTAAAACACTACCCCCAGCATGACCCTACACTACGCAAACACTACAACACTACCCAAAACTCTAAAACACTACACCCCAGCATGACCCTACACTACGCAAACACTACAACACTACCCTAAACCCTAAAACACAACCCCCAGCATGACCCTACACTACACAAACACTACAACACAACCCTAAACCCTAAAACACTACCCCCAGCATGACCCTACACTACACAAACACTACAACACTACCCTAAACCCTAAAACACTACCCCCAGCATGACCCTACACTACGCAAACACTACAACACAACCCTAAACCCTAAAACACTACACCCCAGCATGACCCTATCAATCAATCAATCAATCATTGACACTTATAAAGCGCGCTACCTACCCGTAGGGTCTCAAGGCGCTGGGGGGGGGGGGGTGCCGCTACTGCTCGAACAGCCAGGTCTTCAGCTTCTTCCTGAAGGAGAGGTGGTCTTGGGTCAGGCGCAGGTCGGTCGGGAGGGAGTTCCAGGTCTTGGCGGCCAGGTAGGAGAAGGACCTTCCTCCTGTAGTCGCTCTTCGGATGCGGGGGACGGCGGCGAGGGCGTGGTTGGCTGATCGGAGGTGGCGTTTGGGAGCGTAGAAGTTGACTCGGCTGTTGAGGTAGCTCGGGCCTTGGTCGTGTAGGGCTTTGTGTGCGTGGGTGAGGAGGCGGAAGGTGATTCTTTTGTTGACGGGGAGCCAGTGAAGGTCTCTCAGGTGTCCGGAGATGTGGCTGGTTCGTGGGATGTCGAGGATGAGTCTGGCTGAGGCGTTCTGGATCCGCTGGAGTCTCTTCTGGAGCTTGGCGGTGGTACCGGCGTAGAGGGCGTTGCCGTAGTCCAGTCGGCTGGTGACGAGGGCCTGGGTGACGGTCTTCCTGGTCTCGGTGGGGATCCACCAGAAGATCTTCCGTAGCATGCGTAGGATGTTGAAGCACGCCGAGGAGACGCTGTTGACTTGCCTGGTCATGGAGAGGGAGGCGTCCAGGATGAAGCCCAGGTTGCGTGCATGGTCTGTCGGTTTGGGTGCGGTGCCCAGGGCGGGGGGCCACCAGGAGTTGTCCCAGGCGGAGGGCGAGGAGCCCAGGATGAGGACCTCCGTCTTGTCCGAGTTCAGTTTCAGGCGGCTGGTCGTCATCCACTCGGCTACCTCTTTCATCCCTTCGTGCAGGTTGGTTCTGGCGGCGGCGGGGTCGTTGGTCAGGGAGAGGATCAGCTGGGTATCGTCGGCGTAGGAGATTATGCTGAGGTTGTGTTTGCGTACGATGGCCGCGAGGGGGCTCATGTAGACGTTGAAGAGGGTGGGGCTCAGAGATGATCCTTGGGGGACGCCGCAGATGACTTCGGAGGCCTCTGACTTGTACGGTGGTAGGCGAACTCTCTGTGTTCTTCCGTCGAGGAAGGAGATGATCCATTCCAGTGCCTTCCCCTGGATTCCGGCGTTGTTGAGACGCTGTACTAGGGTGCGGTGGCAGACCGTGTCGAAAGCCGCGGAGAGGTCTAGGAGGATGAGGGCCGCTGTTTCTCCCTTGTCCATCAGGGCTCGGATGTCATCGGTGGCGGCGATGAGGGCGGTCTCGGTGCTGTGATTGGCACGGAAGCCGGACTGTGAGGGGTCGAGGGATCCGTTCGTCTCGAGGAAGGCGGCCATCTGCTTGTTGACGGTCTTCTCGATGACCTTGGCTGGAAACGGGAGGAGCGAGATGGGTCGGTAATTCTTGAGGTCGGTGGGGTCCGCTGTTGGTTTCTTGAGTAGAGCGCTGAGTTCGGCGTGTTTCCAGGTCTCCGGGAAGATGGTGGTGTCGAAGGATGTGTTGATGATGTCTCGCAGGTGGGGTGCGATGACAGCGTCGGCCTTGTTGAAGACGTGGTGAGGGCAGGGGTCGGTCGGTGATCCGGAGTGGATGGAGTTCATCGTGCGGATGGTGTCTTCGGTGCTGATCGGGGTCCAGGCGTGGAGGGTGGTGGTGGGGGGTGGTTGTTCGGTCCTGGTGTGCGTAGGTTGGTTGTTGAAGCTGTTGTGTATGTCCGCGATCTTGTTGTGGAAGTATGAAGCGAGGGAGTTGCAGAGGTCTTGCGATGGGGTGATGTCGTTGTTACCTGCGCTGGGGTTGGAAAGCTCTTTCACGATGTTGAAGAGTTCCTTGCAGTTGTGTGCGTTGTTGTCCAACCGGTCCTTGAATGCTGTTTTCTTGGCGGCGCGGATCAGCTGGTGGTGTTTCCGGGTGGCAAGTTTGAAGGAGGTCCTGTTGTCTGGTGTCGGTTCCCTTCTCCAGACTTTCTCGAGGGCTCGGCAGTTCTTCTTGGAGCTCTTGAGTTCGTCGGTGAACCATGGGGCCTTCTTGCTGCCGGGTCTGCTAGGCGGGGTCCTCAGTGGGGCGAGTTCGTCGGCGCAGTTGCTGATCCACTTCGTGAGGTTGTCGGCGGCCTGGCTGGGGTTCGCTGAGCTGGCAGGAGGGTGCTGGCCCAGGGAGGTGGCGAGCTGGTCTGCCGTGATCTTGTTCCAGCTTCTGCGGGCGGCCTGTTGCTGGTGGGTCGTTGTTCTCTTGAAGGTGAAGTGGACGCAGCTGTGGTCCGTCCATTGAAGCTCTGTGGTGTGGCTGAAGGTGACGTCTTTGCTGGATGAGAAGACGGCGTCGAGTGTGTGTCCGGCGAGGTGGGTGGGGGTGGACACCAGTTGCTTGAGTCCCAGGTTGGCGAGGTTGTCGAGCAGGGTGCTGGTGTTGCGGTCGTTGTTGTTCTCCAGATGGAAGTTGAGGTCTCCCAGGAGGATGTAGTCGGCGGATGGGAGGGCATGCGGGCTGACGAAGTCGGCGATGTCCTCGCTGAATTGCGTGCGTGGTCCAGGGGGTCGGTAAATCAGGGTGCCTCTGAGGGTGGTGTTCGGGTTGGTGTGGATCTGGAAATGCAGGTGTTCGGCGCTGGTCGGAGTGTTGTCGGTGCTGGTCGTGAGACGGATGGTGCTCCTGTGGATGATGGCGATGCCTCCTCCCATCTGGTTGGCGTTTCGGTCCCTCCGGACGATCTTGTAGCCCTCCGGGATAGCGATGGCGATGTCGGGAGCTGAAGAGGCGTTCATCCAGGTCTCCGTGAGGAAGGCAACGTCAGGGGCTGTGGCGTCCCAACACTACCCTAAACCCTAAAACACTACCCCCAGCATGACCCTACACTACGCAAACACTACAACACTACCCAAAACCCTAAAACACTACACCCCAGCATGACCCTACACTACGCAAACACTACAACACTACCCTAAACCCTAAAACACTAACCCCAGCATGACCCTACACTACGCAAACACTACAACACTACCCTAAACCCTAAAACACTACCCCCAGCATGACCCTACACTACGCAAACACTACAACACTACCCTAAACCCTAAAACACTACCCCCAGCATGACCCTACACTACGCAAACACTACAACACTACCCAAAACCCTAAAACACTACACCCAAGGATGACCCTACACTACGCAAACACTACAAAACTACCCTAAACCCTAAAACACTACCCCCAGCATGACCCTACACTACGCAAACACTACAACACTACCCTAAACCCTAAAACACTACCCCCAGCATGACCCTACACTACGCAAACACTACAACACTACCCTAAACCCTAAAACACAACCCCCAGCATGACCCTACACTACGCAAACACTACAACACTACCCTAAACCCTAAAACACTACCCCCAGCATGATCCTACACTACGCAAACACTACAACACTACCCTAAACCCTAAAACACTACCCCCAGCATGACCCTACACTACGCAAACACTACAACACTACCCTAAACCCTAAAACACTACACCCCAGCATGACCCTACACTACGCAAACACTACAACACTACCCTAAACCCTAAAACACTACCCCCAGCATGACCCTACACTACGCAAACACTACAACACTACCCTAAACCCTAAAACACTACACCCAGCATGACCCTACACTACGCAAACACTACAACACTACCCTAAACCCTAAAACACTACCCCCCAGCATGACCCTACACTACGCAAACACTACAACACTACCCTAAACCCTAAAACACTACCCCCAGCATGACCCTACACTACGCAAACACTACAACACTACCCAAAACCCTAAAACACTACCCCCAGCATGACCCTACACTACGCAAACACTACAACACTACCCTACACCCTAAAACACTACCCCCAGCATGACCCTACACTACGCAAACACTACACTACCCTAAACCCTAAAACACTAGCCCCAGCATGACCCTACACTACGCAAACACTACAACACAACCCTAAACCCTAAAAGACTACCCCCAGCATGACCCTACACTAAACAACCACCACAACTCTACACTACACTAACACAACACTACACTACACAACACTACACTACACAATCACTAACCCACGAAAAAATTAACACAAACCCACTTACCTCTCTCGTCATCGTGGTTTTCACAACGCAAATGCATTTACCATACATGCCTTTAAAACGTAATTCTTTGTAAAGGCATGCGCGATAAATGCACATGCGTTTTGAAAAAATGCGGGATAATGGTATGCGAGGTCAATGACCTTGCGGGATAATGGTATGCGGACTGAAAGTCTGCGGGATAAAAAATGCGGGAAAATGGCTGCAAACCATGATTAGCAGCAGACTTCCCTGGTGAGCAATAGCTTTACTACAGTGATCTAATGAGCAACTAGAGTGCTAACATTCAGAATTTATGGCAAATGTGTGACACATCTGAATGCCTTCTTGATAGAACCAAAGTAAACAAGCATTGAAAATGCAATAGATCTCGCCCTCGTTTAAGTTAAAGCCATTCTGTTTGTAATGAGGTGGCTTTTTAGCTTTGCTTTTATTAGTGTTTTTAAAACTTTCATGTAAATAACATGCATATGTATGCATATATGTATATGTATGCATGCATTTATATTTATATAGATATGCAGATTATATATGTTTATATATGTATATTACCTACTGGCGATAGCCAGTGGGTATATATAGTTAGGATTTTTTCTCTATGGGATTTCTGAAAATTCTATGTCTAATAACTTTGGCGTTTGTGGACGGAATTGGCTGAAATTTTCAGGAAAATGGCACATTTTGTTTCTGAGCAGCCCCTGAAATTTGGGGGGGTTTCGTCAAGGGGGGGCCGAGAAAAAAGGGGGGTCCCAAAACGCGTTTTTCACATTCATTTTTCCATAGGGCGGTTGGACTCACTTTTAGCTCGAACGGCTGAATAGATTTACATGAAACTTGGCAAAATTGTAGATATGGTTTGCCCGACGTGCCTTTGCTATGTCTCAATATATGTGCTCCAGTGGATTTTGAGAAATGAACGTTTAAAAAAAAAAATATCTGTGACAGCGCTCCGGTTAGCGCCCCGGTTCGCGTACCTGACGCGTAACGGAACTTCGCGAAGCGAAGCTGATTGGCTCTCCGGTGTCTGTCAACATTCTAAACAGTCCGGAGCGGCCGCCATCTTGTCTCTCGGTAGGTTCGTGAGACAAGATGTGGTGAAAAAAGAAGGGGGAAATGAAGGAAAGGGGGCAAGGTAAACCCCTCCTGACCCCCTAGGATTGATGAGGGGGATATTAAAGTCCCCCGCGATTTTTCGCGGTAGAGGCGCTTCCCGGTACGCGAACCGGGCAGCTAACCGGCAGCGTAACGGGAGTCCGCCATCTTGTGTTTTTGGAGCGTCCGGTTCGCGTACCGGGTAGCGTCCCGGTAAGCGTAACAAGGGGAAAACAAAGAGAAACAGTAAAAAAAAATGAAGGGAATAGATTTCCAGCAAACTTGGCAAAATTGTAGGGACTGTTTGTTTGATGTGCCTTTGCAAGGCCTCAAGATATGTGCACGTGTGGATTTTGTCTAATTAAGGTTAAAAAAAATATATATATCTGTAAGCGTGCTCCGGCACGCTTACGTTACGGGTTTTGTTTGCGCTGCAGAGCCGATACGTCACGGTTATGCGACGCGTCATGAGGCGTCTCACGTGGCTACGTGATACGTCACGTAATAAAGAATATATTTTACAGCTATAGATATTAGCTTTTAAAAAACCAATGAAATTCACTGAAAAAACCATAGGTTATAGACCATATATAGTTAGGAATTTGCATTTACAAAACCTTGAAAATTCACTGAAAAAACCATAGGTTAGAGACCATATATAGTTAGCTGGACATTTTATTGACATAAAACCAATGAAATTCCATATATAGTTAGTTGCACTAACTATATATCGCGCACCCGCAATCCACTGCTGATGATGTCACATATTACATCATTCATGACAAAAGTGTCATCAATTGTCGAAAGGTGTCTTTTAGAAGCATTTCCAGACCTACCCCAGTCAATGTGCCTAGATCGTTCCCACCACAGTGCACAATTATACGGTCTGGTTCTGGGAGATGCATAAAAGTTTTCACCAATGGTATTAATTGGTGACATCTTAATCCTCTTTGCCCAATCCACGTTATCTGCACATTTGGTAAATCAAGGTTGGAAATTCGTCTGCTTGCTGCATATTTTCCACTCCAGTGAATATAGCTGTGTCCTAAAAGTCAAACCTTCATTTTCAAGGCAGATGCACTCGTACTCCGATGGGTTCTGGAAGTGGAATGGCAGTTAGAAGCTGAAAGTCAGGATAAAAAAATGGATGAAGCTTGGTGTGGTTGAAAAACGAAAAAAGATTGGTTGATTCTAATACGTGAAGATTGAAGACTACGTTGCATGTTAATGTTATGTAAAAGAAAAAGTAGTATTGGGTGTGAAAAAAATGACATGTAACAGAGCTGTGGATAGGCAGGTGTTTCTGGAGGGAAAACAGTGTTGTTAGTTTGCTGTGGAACGTTGAGATATGAACTTTTGACCTGTGCCTTCAGCCAGGTGCAGAATGACGTGTTACCATGGAAACAGCCAGAGATGGCAGTGGGTGATGGGTGACTTTTATGTGACATTGAAAATATTGTGAGGGACAACCAACTGAAATGTAAATTTGAATACAAAATTTTGCGGGAGGAAATATGATTGGCTGAAGAGACATATATGAGTCTGTATTGACTGTATATCTGTGCCATTGAATTTTGGTTGCAGTGATAGCAGCATAATTGAGATTCCGTCAAACGAATATCTATTTTGTGACTGTCACTGTTGTACATCGTACAAAGCATTGGTAAAGGTAAGTCTGTAACTGTTTGTTTTGTCATGTACCGTAAAATATGGTTTACTCACAAACAATGATTGATTTTCCTCATAGTTTGAAACTAAAGTCATTTTTGGCTGTCATAATGTGTTGTATTTCTAAAACTATTTTTAATTTAAATGTGAAATATGAAGTATAAAATATGTTTAATATAAAGAGTAATTATTTGTGTGATTTTGAAGCCTTTATATATAATGAGAGAAGTTGTTTATGAAGTGAAAAAATGATATTAGCAGAGAGACAGATAATGCAGATAGAGAGAGAAATGGTAAATTACATGTGATACCGTCGTGAAATTTTTTTAATGGTTAATGAATTCGTAAACTTTCTGTCACACGACAAAATTAGAGTGCGGTTTCTGGACGCGGCCTGCATTGGTGGGTGTAGGGTGAGAGGGGTAGGTGTTTGAGTGAAATAAAATGGAAAGTTGGTATATTACATGTGATACCGTCTTCAAAAAGTGGTAATGCTTAATGAATTCTCAAACTTTCTGACAGACGACAAAATTACATTGTAGTTTGTGGCCGCGGCTTGTACTGGTGGGGTGAGAGGGGGAGGTGGTCGAGTAAAATAAAATGAAAAGTTCTGACCATGAGGTTGTACACAGATTTGTGCAGTAAATGTGTTCGTAAATTGAGGTACCAAACGGAGTATAAAAATATCTCTCTCACTCCTGCTGTTTGACTGCATCTTCATCTCTCTTCTGTTTTCCGTCTCCGTTGCCCTGTGTTATCTTATTGTGTGTGTGTGTCTGTCTGTGTCTGCCTTCAGACCGGGCTGAGGAACTTTGCTGTGGAGGCACACATAGATAGTCGCATCAAAGTAGTTGGAACGTTTTCAAAAAACTATTTATATAATTGAAATGCTTTTTTGAAGCGTTAGTGAATGTTTTCTTTCAGAATTACTGCTCGGTTCCTTCCATAGAGCAGAGGGTATGTTGTATTTCACTACTTAGTGCCTCTGCATCTGCACTCTGTTCTCTGGTGGCTGGCGGAGAAGTGTTTGTTATTGTGGAGATTAAAGCGTGATAAGGAGTGAAATACGACATAGCGTCTGGTCTGTAGAAGCGTGGGAGCAGTGATTAACACTGAGTGAAGCGGAACTGCGACGGTGCTTGAGAAGAGTAATAAATTATTTTTTTACAGAGGTACAACTGTCTGCATGGTGCGAGACCTACTAAGAAAGGGTTCACGGGCTGTTATAGGCCTGTGGGTTCTAGTATGAGTAAATCAGGTCGACAAAAGAAAATATTAAGTTAGTACAGCTGAAGTTACGTGAAACACATGAATACTGTTTCAGTATACAATCATTTTAGTTGAGATTATGGATTAAAAGAGACAACGTGTATATTTGAAATGTTTATTCAGAAATGCACTGTTTTCAAGGCAAGTTTCTAATCTAATACGAGTAGAGACATTGCAAAAAATAAAGTAATCGGTATAGTCAGTAGTACATAGAATACAAACGGTATAGTTGATGAAAAATGAATATGGTTTTGCAAAATTAATTATACACTCTTATGAGGAAGTATATTATATTTTAATAAATGGAAGAAGGTCTCTGGCCTTTCAGTTTAGGAACGATATATGAAAATGCTAGTGGTTAGACATTATGTCTTTATCAATCAGCTCTCTGCATGCGAAGCACTATCACGTTTCTGTTATGCTATTGTGTAAGGAAAAAAAAACGCGCCACAACCGACAAAATGGCGAGAGGTGCATGTATGTAATCAAAATATTTCAGTTTATGGAAAATTAAATGATCAGAGGTGTCTGAGGCGGAATTAAGCAGTTCAAATGCGAAATTGCGTTTACAGTTATAAAAAACTCATTCTATATTTACACATTAATTAGGGCACATGTAGCATATATTAGCAAGTTTTGGTTCGAGTACGTTTGAAATAACATAAGATAAGATATACAATAGAATTGTTGAGATTAGACTTTAATAAAAAATAAAGTTCAAAATCGAGTAGGTGAAGAAAAAAAATTTAGTCCACATAAAAGATCAAAATTTAACCAGTAGGAAATCATAATGTCCACTGTTAGTAAAGCCAATAGGTCTGTTCATGTTAAGAAAATATCCAGGAAAACGTGAAAAAGATAGGGAGGCAAAACGAAATGTGGACGTCAATGGCTTGCATAACAGTCAACCCAGGATTGTATAGGCAAAGTAGGCAGCAACTGCTTCTAACAAGAAGTCACTGTTATGATCCGAAAACATGTCAGCCATCCAATTGAAAAGAGGAAAGCAGCATTCATGATCTGTTATTACCGGAGCCTCTAGTACCATCAGAGGACAGCTCGGTGGGTTTTCAATGTAGCCGTCTGTCAGGAAATCTTGCGCCGCTGCGAATATATCCCAATGACCCAGAACTGCTTGTATCGCTGCAAAGGCCATAATCCCTCCGTTGCAACAAAACTGTTCATGATCAATTAACGGATTCATGAGATGGTTGTAATTCACTTCAGGAGGTACCAAGTTGCAGAGACATAAGTCCAGGGCCCACATGAAATCACAGCTCAGGCAATGAAATATAGGCTGCACACAGGTGAAATAGGAATATCGAAATGATAATCGATATGAAGTATTCAGAGTCGAGAGTGCTAAGATGCCGTAGTAGTCAAGCATCTTTTGGCGAAATAGTTCTAAGTGTTCCGGCTTGTTTGCGAAGACAGGAGGGACATCCATTTTGAAATAAACGAGATGGGAACACAAACGTCGCAGCACTGGCAGTTCAACAGGAAGTCCACAGAAATAGGTCGCAGAGCATGGAGTGAAGAGTAGCAGAATGACTTGATATAATTTTTGGCAGTCCGGTCACTAAACCATTGCTTAGTAGTTATAAAAAAAATAGCATGTCTTGAAGTGGAGGATGCGTTTAAAATTAAGGGAGTCACCTCAGTAAATTGTAAAGGAAGGCCACTCTTTTATAAGGAATGGTGTTGTCTGTGAATATTAGCTAAGTGAAAGATATGTTCGCGAACAGATGCTACGCTAACTTCTTTTTGTGACAATAAGGCTGTTTTTCATGTCTTGTGATTCAAGGCCGGAATTTGCTGCCAGATGGAAATATCAAGGTTCACATGCGTGGGGTAGATAAACTACATTCTTAAAGGGAAGCAAATGCAGAGTGATTTTTACCGCGTAAGCTTTGTCGTTTAAAAAGTCATAGTGATTTTCATTATATGTAAAAAATAATATCACTGATGAAGAATGAAAAAAAATCGTTATAATAATAGGCACTGGTGTATTTTTGGAAAGATATGCAACATTACAGGGATTCCACTTAAATAAGTCATGTAATTGAAAGTGCCTGCATGTGGACGACTAAATACATGTTTAGGCGTTTAATATGCAGCTTTGAAAAAAAACATGTGTATGGTTTAAAAATGAAATGTAAAGGTTTAAAGCAGGAGTTTCTAAAGCGGTCGTGGAGGGCCAGATGTAAGGTAGATTAAAAAAATTACTACATGTTTTTCAATTGAGTTATCTAAAAAATATGTTTCATTATCTACTGTGTAGTTTTTCAGCATGTTGCTTATTGTTTGAGTTTTACTATTGCTGTGTCTTATACATTTTCAAGGGGCGGATCTAGGGTCATGGTGGCCGTGGGCAGGGAGCGTAGGTAGGGGGCCCTGTAACAGGGGGTCCGGGCGGGGCGGAGTGCGGAGCCCAGTGAAGAGGTGGGGGGGTCAGGGTGTTTGGAAGTGGAACAGAGCCAGAGGACGCGTAATTCTTGGCATGGGCCATCACAGAAACATGTATCTATTGTCAGAGAATTATTATATTAAGGATATATATTGGCATGGTGGCCCCTGGGGTTTGGTGATCCAGTGCAGGTGTACAGCTTGCATATGCCTAAGGCCAGCTCTGCATTTTCTGTGTATGCAGTTGTTGTCCGTTACATGGGTTTTTACAAAACGTGTGTGTGGTGAAAATGAAATGTAAAGGTTTAAAGCAGGAGTTTCCAAAGCGGTCCTGGAGGGCCAGATGCATGGCAGATTAAAAAAATTACTACATGTTTTTCAATGGGGTTATCTTAAACATATGTTTCTTTATCTACTGTGCAGTTTTTCTGCATGTTGCCTATTCTTTGATTTTTACTGTTGCTGTGTCTTATACATTTTCCAGGGGCGGGTATAGGGTCATGGCAGCCCTGGGCAGGGAGCGTAGGTAGGGGGCTCTGTAACAGGGGGTTTGGGCGGGGCGGAGCGTGCAGCCCACTGAATAGGGGGGGGTGGATCAAGGTGTTTGGAAGTGGAACAGAGCCAGAGCACGCCAAATTCCTGCCATGGGCCGCTACGCAAATATGTATGCATCCTTAGAGGATTATTATATTAAGGATATATATTAATATGGAGGCCTCACCTCAAACAAACCTCTGGATAGGGCACACCTTATCGTCATCCTGAATCAATCATTTAAAATGTTAGGGACAGATTTATGATAGGTGTGTGCTTCTTTTGCGCCGCTGCGCGTCACTTTTGTGACGCAGTGGCGGTGCAAAAGATTTGCTATGTTGCGACATATTTACAACTTGATGCATCTAGGCAGATGTGTCATGGTGTAAAGTCCTGTGCCACATGAAACCAATGCAGCAGTGATGCAAAAGATGCACCATGTTGCAAGACAGGCCTCACTTCATCTCTAACAACATACCGTCTGTTTAAACTGTAAACATTTAGGAATGTGTAGGGGGCATGGAGAAGCTGAATCTTCTGTAAATGTCAAAATTGTTGTATACAGTGCTGAACTTCTGTGTACTCTTTGATATGCTAGACTGCATCTGCACAATGAGATACCTAAGCAAAGGAAACACAGGTGATGTGATTGTGAAATGAGGAAAACAATTGCACGTTTTTCAATTACATCACCTGTGTTTTATAACTTTACGAATCACATTGTGCAGATGAGGTTTAGGCCTGTCCACAGACACAGAAGAGGTCTGGCCTTTGTTCAAGAGTGAAGTGGACATGACTCACTTCATTGGTAGGTCTGCACATGTATTATCTCCTCTGTATTCTTCAAGAAGCCTAAATTTCATCTGCAACCCTGAGTAGGGCTCACCTCAAACAAACCTCTGGATAGGCCACACCTTCTCGTCATCCTGAATCAATCATTTAAAATGTTAGGGACAGATTTATGATAGCCGAGTGCCTCTTTTGCGCCGCTGTGTGTCACTTTTGTGACGTAGCGGCGGCGCAAAAGATGCGCTATGTTGCGACATATTTACAACTTGATGCATCTAGGCAGATGTGTCATGCTGTAAAGTCCTGTGCCACATGAAACCTGCGTCAGGTTTCATATAGGCGTTTTGTTGCAGGGTGGGCATTCATTTGCATGAAAGCCCTGTAAAACTAACACAGTGAAATTTAGAAGATTTCACTGAGTCAGCTTTATAGCATTGCTGAATCAAATCCTTACGCCTGTTTGAAACAGGCATAAGGAGTGATGCACCATGCAATGTGTGGCTTGCTCCTGTGCATTGCAGTAGACATGTCGCACTTGCGACGTGATTCCTGCAATGCGCCGCTTTTGCGGCACAGATGCGTGACGCATCTGTGCTGTTTTTGCTCATTGGTGCTCCACATTGTAAATGTTGCACACCATGGGTGGCAGAGCAGTGGTGCACATTAACTGGTGCATATCTGGGGATGCGCCAGTTAACATAAATCTGCCCCTTTACATTTAAGTATGAGCAGGGGACACACAGTTGGTGAGGCTTATCCAAGGTTAAAAAGAGATGAGTCCTGTTCACTGAAAACTTGGACATAGGCCTCACCTCCTCAGCATCGCTGGACATGGCTAAATAATAGCTGCAAAATGTTACTCTTGTTAAACAATTTTACTATTATAGTCTCTGAGATTTGTCTCTTACTCTGCAACATCTTATTGTTCTTCTCTTTCTTTAAAGATAACGACAACATCAACCATGAGTGATAATGAGCAATCCGTTGATCTCGATCTTATCGTTGAACTTGTCATTGAAACGTCAGTGGAAGTAGATCCCTTAGATGATTTAAATCCTGAGGATGATGAAGAACATGATGAGGATGCCGATTTGTCAGAATTGTATGACATAGGGTGGGAAGCTGACCTGCTTGAGCCTATGGAACTATAAACATTTATTTTTAAAATTTACTGGAAATAAAAAGTAAAAATGTAAACCGTTTCATTAAAATTTTTTGACAATGATAAGAGAGTAAAAAAAGGTTAACCTTATGTTTTAAAGTTATTCACAGGCTTCTTTAGAGGAAGTATTCTATATGATTGTAGCGTGGGTGTTTGACTTTTTTATAGGTAATAGAATGCATTTTGTATGCTGTAGCAGGAGGAGTACTACATACTTGAATATTCTTCAGTGCTTATTTTCATTTCGTAAGTGGTATTGAGAACGACACAGAACTTCAATGGATCAGAGGGGCTGTTCCTGTGCATCTGGAGGACTGCCAAGCTGTTGCAGCAGTGGGAGTGAGGCCTCTCACGACACAGAACTTCAATGGATCGGAGGGGCTGTTCCTGTGCATCTGGAGGACTGCCAAGCCATTGCAGCAGTGGGAGTGAGGCCTCTCACAGGGGCGTAGTGCAGCTCCTTTTGATGTTCACAATTGTAGATAACAGGGTAGAGATGTCTGTGGAATTTATAGATGGTTAGTCACACTAGAGTGTGGGCGGCGCCCCTAGCACTTCATTACGGCACACAGGGGAGCCGCGTTGCACAGTTTGAGAATCAGAGACTTAGGAGATAAACCTTCATAATAGGAAGGCTTCTAAGTGATCAAAATCGCCGGTGCTCGGCGTTAAAAATATCACTGCTATCGGTGGAATTTTCCACGGTGTTAGTGCTTCTACAGCAATGGGAACACATATCTGATAGAAAATCCTGTAACAATCTCAGTATTTCACATTATCGCGTGAAAAGAAAGTCTTCCGAAAGATGTTGAACGTTGTTCTCTTTTGAGAGTACAAAAGATAGTGAGGGAAGTGGGTTGAGTCCTCCATGTAAATTGCAGAATAGAAACTAAGAACCAATTGGAAGTGTTGTTTTCGAGTCACATGACTTCACATGCGCGTCTCAGGACGTGTACGCGGTGACAGTATCTGGTCACGTACGCCATTTGGAAGTAGCTGTCTAATTCAGCCAAGTTTCAAAACGTGAAAAGGAGTAAATCCAAACACATCCGGATTTAATATATCTTCTGAGCTCGATTCAAGCATACAATTGTTAAAGTATAAAACCTTTTATATTTTTTTTAAAAATAGCAAGGTGTGTACATTCGGTCACGCACGAAAGTTTAAAAAGACATTCGGCTCCATTTAATGTAAATTTTCATAATAATAAAAAAGAAGCCTAGGTTTAGTGTCTTTGACGTAGTATAAGTTATTTGATGGGTCTATGAAGAAATTTAATAAGTTGCAAAGTTTTCACGAAATATATAGGCGGGTGCAAAAGCCAAAAAAGCGGAGATAAACCCCCTTTATAATATGCTCCTGGAGCTCTTTTTGGTAGAATGAGTTAGTTCTGAAAATGACTTTTTTTTTATTTTATTTTTTAAAACAAGTGTTATGTTGTTTTTGATTTTTTAAACTTGCAACATTTTCATGTGTGAGACAGGATCAAAATGAAATCAAGAAATTTATCTTTTCTTGGGACATTTATGACTCTCAGGGGCATATTATCAAGGGGGTTTGTCTCCGCTTTTTTGGCTTTAAAAGCCAAGAAAGCGGAGATAAAATTATCTCCCTATTACCAAGCTGTCGCTAACACCAGTTAGTGACAGCTAATAGGAGATAGCGACCATCTTGGGCCCCACTTTGCATGTCAGTGATATTTATCACTAATGACATGCAAAGTGGGAGTGCCAAGATGTTAGCGACTGGAAACAGTCGCTAACATCGCTATCTCCTATTACCAACTTTTGGAGATATTCGCGCTAAGCGCGAATATCTCCAAAAGCTAACACCTGCCCTGCCCTACACCTGCTAACACCTGCCCTGAGCAGTTCTTAGCCATGTTATCCAATGGGAGGTGGATAACATGGCTAAGAGCATTTGCTCGATAATGCATGAATATCGCTGACTTTTCAGCGATATTCATGCATTGCGGCCGTTTTTTATCGCATTTGCGATAAACCTTGCTAATAGCAAGGTTTATCTGCGATAAAAATCGCCGATGTGCGGCGATAATTTTTGTCTCTAAACAAGTTAGAGACAAAAATTATCGCTAGTTGTTGGTAATATGCCCCTCAATTTTTAGTTTAGTAAGAATGAGGCTCTGCTCTCAGTACAAAAGAATTTCTCCACATTCGTTGCATTTCATGTGCACCTTTGCAAGATATGGTCTCAAGTCCAACACAGCACTCGATGGAGATACAGGTCGTCCACCAGAAGATGTGCTGGCCACCTCTGATGGTAATAGCGTGGCCAAGGCTCTTGTCGATGCCTTTGCAAATTCCACAGGGTGCACCTGTTTGACATGCCGCACCATGGTATGTATGGAAAAGGAATATTTTTTTCTTGGATTTCCTCTTGAGAGTACCGAATTGCATATCATGCAGGTAACTTTTGGCGCATTCACTTTCTTTTGTTCTTCAGGATAAGTGAAAAATTGCCAAATAAAAGATTCCTTTTTTCTTTTTAAAGGTAGTCGGTCATTTCCTTCAGATTCGGAAGATGAATGCGGGGCGGGAGCCATTTCAGCAAAATCTTCCGAAAGATGTTGAACGTTGTTCTCTTTTGAGAGTACAAAAGATAGTGAGGGAAGTGGGTGGAGTCCTCCGTGTAAATTGCAGAATAGAAACTAATAAGAACCAATTGGAAGTGTTGTTTTCGAGTCACATGACTTCACATGGGCGTCTCGGGACGTGTAGGCGGTGACAGTATCTGGTCACGTACGCCATTTGGAAGTAGCGGTCTAATTCAGCTAAGTTTCAAAATGTGTAAAGGAGTAAATCCAAACACATCCGGATTTGATATATCTTCTGAGCTCGATTCAAGCATACAATTGTTAAAGTATAAAACCTTTTATATTTTTTAAAAAAATGCCAAGGTGTGTACATTCGGTCACGCACAAAAGTTTAAAAAGACATTCGGCTCCATTTAATGTAAATTCTCATAATAATAAAAAAGAAGCCTAGGTTTAGTGTCTTTGACGTAGTATACGTTCTTTGATGGGTCTATGAAGAAATTCAATAAGTTCAGATTGCAAAGTTTTCACGAAATATATAGGCGGGTGCGCGCAGTCGGTCGCGCACGAAAGCCTGGAAATGCGCTATCCATTTTATTGAGAACTGTTGCCGAGAGTGCGCACACCGGGTCGTGCACGAAAGTTTAGAAAGGCAATTTTTATTTACAGGCAAATTTTAATGCGTTGAAAAAAAGGCAAGGTACAGACTTTCTAATTCTGTATCGCTTTACAAGGAGTCTCTATGCAACTTGAACAGTGAAGAAAACGGCTTGTTTCCGAAAAAAATATTGCCAGAACTTTATTGACAAAAGTATAGGTTGTATACACGAGATATTTCTGAATTAGCATTTTAAAAACGAATGAAATTCACTGAAAAAACCATAGGTTTTACACACGTTATAGTTAGGAAGTAGCATTTACAAAACCTATGAAATTCACTGAAAAAACCATAGGTTTGACACCAGTTGTAGTTAGCTGGAAATTTTACTGATATAAAACCAATGAAATTCCACGTTATAGTTAGTTGGACTCACTATAACTTGCGCGTGTAATGCACTGCTGATGACGTCACATATTACATCACTCATGACATCACTGATGACACCATCCAGTGAATGTGTGTCTTTCTGAAAAATAAATATGTGTTACATATGTATATATTATTGAATATCTTAGTGAATACATATATTACTGAGTAATGCTTAAATATTTAAATATATGTATTAGTGTTTCACTTTGTGTATAAGTGTCTGCATGGGTTGATGAGTAGGTACATGTGTATGTATATAGGTTATTAGATGTTTTTCTTAGTATCAGTATGAGTGTTTGCATGGTTTGGTGGAGGTATTACTTAGTACATAGATGCAAGAATGACTGAGTCTCTGTTTGTATGTGTTTTCAAGACAGCATATGTGAAGGACTGTATGGGTGGATTAGTGTGTATATGTCTGTGTTAGTGAGTGAATGACTGTCTTATTAGTGTCTTTATCAGTAACTACATATGTTTTAATGTAGTATATGTGAATATTGATGTTTATAAGTGACTATATGTGAGAGTGAGGGATTGTAAGAGTTCCTGTTTAAATTAGTATGTGTTTCTATAAGTGATTTTTTATGAGAGTAAGTATGTGTAAGTTTCCTTAGAAGTAAAGTGGTAGTGTGTGTATAGCTGTTTATGCAAATAAATGGATGTTCAATAGTTTATTTGCATGTGTGAGTATGTGTGTGAATAACTTTTGGATGATTGTCAGTGTGTAACAGGATGTGTAGGTGTATCACTACATATGATTAGTGAATATATGTATGAGTGACTATATAGAACTGTTGGTGAATTAGTGCATGTGTATATAGATGGTGGAATTATTGAATTGGTTGTTGTAACTGGTATGGGTATCTCCATTTTTTTGAAAATATTAGTTTCTATTTTTGAATATGTGTTTCAAGGGTTAGATTACAGTGAAAGGAGGTCTGTCACTGTGTCACAAGGATGGTGTCATCAGTGATGTCATGAGTGATGTAATATGTGACGTCATCAGCAGTGCATTACACGCGCAAGTTATAGTGAGTCCAACTAACTATAACGTGGAATTTCATTGGTTTTATATCAGTAAAATTTCCAGCTAACTACAACTGGTGTCAAACCTATGGTTTTTTCAGTGAATTTCATAGGTTTTGTAAATGCTACTTCCTAACTATAACGTGTGTAAAACCTATGGTTTTTTCAGTGAATATATATATATATATGTATATATATATATATATATTCACTGAAAAAACCATAGGTTATAGACCATATATAGTTAGGAATTATCATTTACAAAACCTTGAAAATTCACTGAAAAAACCATAGGTTATAGACCATATATAGTTAGGAATTAGCATTTAAAAAACCTTTTTTTACTGACACAAAACCATTGAAATTCCATATATAGTTAGTTGTACTAACTATATATCTCGCACCCGCAATCCACTGCTGATCATGTCACATATTACATCATTCATGACATGGTCAGTGACATCACTGATGACATCACTGATGACATCTCAAATGACATCACTGATGACATCACTGATGACATCTCAAATGACATCACTGATGACATCACTGATGACATCACTGATGACATCTCAAATGACATCACTGATGACATCACTGATAACATCTCAATTGACATCACTGATGACATCTCATTTGACATGACTGATCACATCACTGATGACATCATTCATGTGATAATACGATGAACTTCTTCAGACTCTAATATAACCTTATATACACTCAGTGTAAATAGACACTCACAGACTGTCACTCATCCATGGAGTTACTCACACACCTAGTCAGTCATGCAAAGAATCAATCACACCTCCATTTCCTCAACTATGCAGTTATACACACCTTACGTATTCAAACAGATACTAACACATATTTACTCTCTTATACAATCCCTGATACAATTTCATAATGATCCATACAGCCACTCACACATTCACTGCCTCTTATGCACAGTTATTTATATATGTCAACTCTCACATGTACTGTGTTTTACATATGTACTTACTTTGACATGTAGCACTGAGATATACATTCACTCACCAATACACTCATGCACACAGTCAACCACCCATAGAGCTGTTTCCACATGCACTTTTGAACTCATACATCTAGTGAAGCAACTGCTCACACATCTATGCACAGAGTCATACACCTCTCAACCATCAACACACACACTCAGTCTCCCATACAAATACTTGGGCAACCAATCAATAACCCATATAGTTACTCATATAGCTACTGATCAACACATGCGGCAGTTTACTGAACAACAGACATAATGATGCACAAATTAAGACAGTTTAGTCACTAACCCATGCACTCAGTGAGCATATTTAATCACTCACTCATACAGTCAGTCATGCACCTACTAAATCCTTCATCCAGACACTTATACATCCACTCATTCTTCAATATGTAAGACATATTTAAACTTTACAGAAACATAAAATCACTGCATGTTGTTATCAGTGATGTCATCAGTGATGTCATTTGAGATGTCATCAGTGATGTCATCAGTGATGTCACTGACCATGTCATGAATGATGTAATATGTGACATGATCAGCAGTGGATTGCGGGTGCGAGATATATAGTTAGTACAACTAACTATATATGGAATTTCAATGGTTTTGTGTCAGTAAAAAAAGGTTTTTTAAATGCTAATTCCTAACTATATATGGTCTATAACCTATGGTTTTTTCAGTGAATTTTCAAGGTTTTGTAAATGCTAATTCCTAACTATATATGGTCTATAACCTATGGTTTTTTCAGTGAATTTCATTGGGTTTTTAAAAGCTAATATCTATAGCTGTAAAATGTATTCTTCTTTAAATCAAAAAATTTATTTTATATGTTTATTATTTTTTTTTTTAATTATTATGTTTTGGTTCGCTCCCGGTTCGCGAACCGGGAAGCTTCCCGTTAGCTTAATGTGGTGCCGCGACCCGGTCCGCGAACCAGTAAACGTTCCGTTTGCGCAACTGCCGCGTTAGAAATCAACATCGTGACGCGTCGCGGAAGCGCGACGTATCGCGTTGTCGCGTAATGCGTCTTATGACGCGCCGCGTTAGCGCACCCGGAAGTGCTCCGGTACGCGAACCGCGGCGCGAAGCGCAGCTCCCCGGAAGCGATCCGGGGCGCATCTCGAAAGCGCGACGTATCGCGTTGCGGCGTAATGCGTCTTATGACGCGCCGCGTTAGCGCACCCGGAAGTGCTCCGGAGCGCGAACCGAGGCGCGAAGCGCAGCTCCCCGGAAGCGATCCGGGGCGCGTTCCGCAGCGCGTAACTTAAGCGTAACAGGTCATGTGACTTGTTAATAAAACTTTTCATTGGTTCATTTCACTTTTGGTTTCCTAATGATGTAAGGCTAGGTCATGTGACCGAAAAATAACACTTTTCATTGGTTTAGAACTATTTTTTTCCAAAATGATGAAAACCCCTCCTTCTTTCTTCACTCTGACTTTCATCTTTGTGAGAGGAAGACCCTTTGTGATCACTGAGCAATGGCTTCATTAGTAGCTTCAGCTGGTGCACCCCCACCACCACCACCTCCTCATAGGAAGAGAGGACCACCTCCACAGTTCATTACCAACACAGAGGAGGAAGAGGATGAAGAAGAGGAACAGGAGATACAGGAAACACCATTTTTACAAGAGGAGCCCCGGGTATCTCATCATAAAACTAGTTTCATTTGGCAGTTTTTTTCATTTCCTGAAGGACAGAAAAAAGTTAATGCTCGATATGTGACGTGCCTGATATGTAAAGAGGACTTATCTAGAGGCACAGAAAAGAAGTATAGTTACGGCAACTATACTATGCACCGTCACATGGTGAGGTGGCATCCACTAAACTACAGCCGGGCAGAGATGCGTGACCTTCAGGACAATCCACCAACTCCTGTGGCCAGGACATCATCACAGGTATCTCTGTCGGGGCCAGAGGCACGGGAAACCGTGCCAAACATTCAGGACAACTTTGTCCATATGAAGATTACCTGTTTATATTGTGGTACATTGCTCTCATATGCCAATATGAGCATTAACTTAATAAACAGAGCATTTGAAAACCACAAGTGCTCTAAACGCCCCAAAAAGTAAATTTATTTTTTGCTCCTGTTGAGCCCTTTCCAATGCCTGTTTTTTGTTGTTTCCCCCCAAAAAACAAAAAAAAACATAAAACTGTTCAAAAAATACAAAAAAAAAATGTTCAGAAAAATAAAAAAAAAATATAAAACAACAAAAACATTAAAAAAAAGTTCTTTTCAGAACTACCTCCCCTTTATAAAAAAATTGCTAGAATGTTTAGCACTCTGGCAAGCTCTATTTCTTTTGGTTCGCTTCCCGGTTCGCTCGCCGGTACGCGAACCGTGAGCGAACCAAAAAAAATGTTTTAAAAAAAAAGAAGAGTAAGTATAAGGGAAGTAATCAGAGAGTAATGTTAAAACAAAGACAGCTATAGGGACTAAACTAGAGATACTGTTTAATAGATTTATTTACCGAAGAAAAGATGGAAGAGGGTATAATTGTGAAAAAGAAAATAGATAAGGAAGTGGAAGAAAAAAAGGAGAGTAGAAGAATAACAAAGAAGAGTTTCTTAGAGAATGTGAGTGAATGTTCAAAATAAGATTAAAACATGTGGAATAACAGAGAGAAAAAACAGAAAGCAGAAAAGAAGAAGTAACAGAAAAGGAATAATTGAAACAGCAAAGAAATGTAAATAACATAGGGGCATATTATCAACATAGGCAATAAAAGTTTCGCAGCTTTTATTGGCAGAAATGTGTCGCTAAAGCCGCTTTTGCAGCAGAAAACTGCCGCTACAGCTGCTTTTGCAGCAGTTTTCTGCCGATAAAAGCAGCAATAATTTTATTGGCTGTGTTCATAATATGCCCCTTAGTGTGCTTCAACTACACAGAGAAAGCATAATGAACAAGTAGTGAAAGAGTGATCAGTCAGAGACACTAAGAGTAATAGAGACTGAGTGAGTGAACAAGAGTGAGGAACTATGAGGAGAGGGACTGAGAAAAGGAGTGGAAGGAGTAGAGTAAGTAAGTAAGTAATAGAGAAAGGAATGAGGGAAGTAGCAAAGGCAGGAAAGTTAGGGTTAAAGAAATGAAGCAGTGGAACTAATAGAAGTTAAATGTGATAGAAATATAACGAAAAGAGTACAAAACATTTACCTTATAATTGTCGTTAACTTAGTCACTTGTTATTTTTATACTTTCAATCTGTGAAAGAGAGAACAAACATTTGAAAAATATTAAAACATGTATTTAAAAATTAGAAAAGACAAGGGAAAAGATTGAAGGACAAACAGTTTTTCAACAACTTTGACACTGACAGAAGCTTCTGCTTCTCCAGGCCCCCTACACAGTCCTAAAGATATACATTTTAAACTAACAGTATCTTGATGCAGATGAACTGAGGCCTATCTTGGAACATCGTGCATCTTTTGCACTGCTGTTGTCTCACAAAAGTGACGCAATCGCAGCGCAAAAGAGGTGCACAATCATCATAAAACTGTTCCTAACATTTTAAATGATTGTTTCAGGATGGCAATAAGGTGTGTCCTATCCAGACGTTTGTTTCAGGTGAGGCCTACTCAGGGTTGCAGATCAAATTTAGCCTTGTTGAAGAGTACAGAGGAGATAATACATGTGCAGGGCAACCAATAAAGTTCAGACTTCCTCTGTTTCCCTGGAGAGGCCTAAACTTCATCTGCACAATTTGATTCGTAATGTTACGAAACACAGGTAATGTATTTGAAAAATATGCAATTTCTTTTGCTCATTTCACAATCACATCACTTGTGTTTCCTTTGGTTAGGTATCTCATTATGCAGATGTAGTCCAGCATATGAAAGAGTACGCACTGAATGCAACAACTTTGACACTTACAGAAGCCTCACCTTCTCCATGCCTCCTACACAGTTCTAAATGTACATCATAAATACAAACAGTACAGAATTAACTATACATGTTAAATGGTTTATTTTTGCTGTTCTCAGAATGTATCAAATTTCACTAAAAACAGTGACTTGAAGGTATTCATCATATAACAGCGGGGAAAAAAAAACACAATCAAAATGATTGTGTTTAAAAAAACCATATAACATAACCAATCAGAAATCAAAACTCCTCAAAAGTAACTTACTTTCCATGACGTCGAAGGATGTCCTATGAAGAGCTTACACTCGGTTGTGCTGTTTTTTCAGCCCGCCACTTTCTGAAAGAAAAGCTCCATCGTTTTGAAAAATATGTTACATACAATAAATGACTTCTCGCTCTCTACCACACGTTTCCTCAAGGCCAAATCGTGTAAGAGCCATTCTTGTAAGCAAATCCCGTCATTTTGTATTTCCGCAACTTTCAGAAAGAAAACGTTCAGGATCACTTTCACAATCCTAGACTAGTAATATCTTACCCTTTTTCCTCACTCATGTTCTACATTTCCTATGACACTGATACTGCTTACTATGAAGCAGACTTACACTACCTCTATGACTACTACAATTATTAAATTCTCTACATCACTTTTAATCACAAAGCAATATAAAACAGTAGATAAAATTATATCAACCCCTAGAATCATTATACGCCAGTTACCTACCCTAAATTCTCTTTTCTGAAAACAGAAAGTAAGAATATTTTTTAGTAAAAAGGCAACATTGTATCGTAGTCAAATGGCAATAATTTCCGAAACAGCAAATTTTTTTACATTTTCAATAACCTGTGTAATAAGCGGATCTTGTCAAATAACCATCATGCAATATAATAGCTGCAGTTACAAATCTTCTTCCTAAAATCAACGACTGTGTAGCCACAACATTTGTAATTAAAGTTGAAGACTTACTTTCATCAGGTTTATATAGTTGGATTTTCAAAATGACATTATAATCAAAAGTTTGGACCAATAATCTAGACAGCATTGCAGACTTACATTCCCTCTACTCCATGTTTTGATTGGCTGCTTGAATTAGCTTATAAAAAGAAACAGTTTTTCTGAACTCATACAAAGTGCAGTTATTTTTCCATGACGTCAAGTGTTATGGTAAGAAGACCGTTTGCTTTGGGAAATACTCTGTTGTCCTTCAACTAATCCGTGCCCACCACTTTCTGTAAGAAAATCTTCTTTTTTTCCAGGAACTATTGTCTCTGTACTACACTTATCCTCAAGGCCAAATCGTGTAGGAGCCATTAGAACCTCTTGAAATTCCTCAGAGCACATCCCGAGATTCTTTCCCTAAAATTTTGGTTTTAAAAACACCAGGTAAGAATTTTTAAGGTCATACGGCAATTTTTTTTTTAAAGTTAAAACAGAATCGTTGCAGAATGACCAGCCGTTTCTAGACTTTAAATAAGCTGTGTAATGTCCTGATGTTATTGAAGGACCGTCATGATATATAATTGCTGCAGTTACAAAAGTCCTTCCTGATATTGACAACTGCGAAGCTACAAAATTTTTAATTAAAGTTGTCAATTTTGTTCCATCAGCCCTACATCGTTGGAACATTAAAATGACATACTGGCCATATGTTCGTATAAATAATGTTGACATCATTTCAGATTTACATTGGCTACACTCCATGTTGTGATCAGCTGCTTTTACTAGCTTATTAAAGGACACTGATTTACTGTCTGGCAAAGTTAAATATATAAATCTTTCTGAGTCTACACTAGTAGTACTTGATACCCTACAGTTCTCGCAGTCATGCTGCCATTGATAAGAAAGCCCAAACAGGTGATCTACATCTACACCTTCATCATGCAATACATCAAGCATATACATTAAAAACTCCTGACAATCTTGCTGAATATTTTGAGAGAATTGTGTTTGACCTGAACATCTGTCTAACAGATTTCAAATTTCAGACACACTTTCTATTTTTGTTCTATCAGTGTTACATTTCTCTAACACAGAATTTAACAAACTGCAAAATCTGTGATCCGAATTGACCACAATCTCTTCTTTTACATTTTCTAGAGAAAACAAAACATTAACCACTACATTAGCATAGCAGTTGACACCAGAACTGTTTTCAAATTGAAAACCAACAACATCTTCAACAGAATCCTTTTTCTTTCTGCTTATAATTTCAGGTTCATCAACTTTTCGTCTTTTTGGTACAACCTCCCTAGTATTGGTCACATTTCTTCGTTTCCCGGCCTACCACACGTTTCTCAAACAAAGGATATTGAGGCAAATGTGGCGCATACTCTCTTCTTAACCTATTGTATTCCTTAACACAATCTAGATCCGCACAAATGTTTGTGACATCACACTCAATCAAGTACAATCCCGATAAAGTTCTAACTCGTGACAATGCCACATATGCCATACCCTCCTTGAACACAGAACTGCCCATATTCACCAATGCACTGTCTACACTTAAACCTTGTGATTTATGGATTGTCACCGCATATGCCAAGCAAACAGGAAACTGCTTACGGCGAACATATAAGTCTTTTACAAGCAAAAATCTAGCAGAACAACGACCAATTAGCTGTACTTCCTCAATGCCATCAAATTTAATTTTTAAAAATTCAATTCCATCTCTATTTCTGTATTTCACAAAATCAACAACATTACCCATTGATCCATTTACCAGACCTCTTTCAACATGTAAATTCCTTCTTAAAATTATACGGCAATTTAAGCACACATTCAGAGTCTTTTCAAAACCTGCAGTTTTAGATATAGTCTTCTCTAATGAATCCAATTTTGTTTTCAAATTCTCAGACAAAATAATTGTTGATCCCATATGCTCTACTCTGTCAATAGCTTCCAGTTTCACAATCTCTTGGTTTTCTAAATACAACATTTTGTTGTTGAAGATGGCACATTCTGCAAGAGTTGGCATCAAACATATTCCAGATTTCTTCTCAGTAATTTTCTGAAAAATATTCTCAGGCACAACGTCTTGTTCTGGATATAAATTTGACAGTAATCGTGCATGTAAAGCTTGTTTCCCATGCTCAGTCACTTTTCCAATTCTAACATCTTGTAGAATATTCTTGTAAACTTCATCCTTCGCCTGACGCATATTTTCATGCAGTTCAGCATAATTGAAGTTTAACCATATATTGACGTTGCCAATGCTCCCTAGGCACTTCCTGGTATCTTCATGCGTGAGCATTTTGAACACAGGTTGTCCTTTCACTGGTGTCAGCTGCAGAAGATCTCCGAAAACAATGATGTGTTTGCCACCAAATAACACATCATACTCTGTTTTGAGAACTTCCTGCATTCTCAAATGCACAAAGGCAAGCATGACATTGGAAACCATGCTTACTTCGTCAATGATAAGAAGTTTCATTTTCCTCAAGACTCTTGAAACTTCACAACAAGCATCTCCAGATAACTTGTGGTATTGTAATTTGTTGTCATGCTCCACTGGCAGCATCAGTAGACGATGCAAAGTAATATCTTTAATGTTATGTGCTGCCAGTCCAGTTGGAGCGGTGACAACACAAGACAGCGATGACTCAGTCCTTTCCTTCAAATAACATGAAATTGCTTTAATGAGGAAACTTTTTCCAGTTCCCGCTTCTCCACTCACGTACAGTCGGACAGGCTTCCACGACGTACATGAGCACTCTTTCTTCTCATGACTTAATCCATGATAAATTTGGTTGGTAACTTTGTCATATATTTTCCTCTGCTCAACGTTGAGTTGTCTTTCCAAGTCTACTAAGTTAACCGCATCCTCCTGAGCATGTGCCATGGCTCTTTCCACTTCATTCATGGCAGTGGCAGCTTCATTTTCGATAACAGGTCCTCCTAGTGGATCCTGACTCAATGAAACAGAACTCTGACTGTCCTGAGAACTGTCTCTGGCAATCTCGGCTGCAATCGTTGCTTCCTGCTCGTTTTCCGCATTCAACATTTCTACATATTTGGGAAAAGCAGGACATTCTATGGTCTCCTTGGCGGCAGTGAAAGAGTCTTCGTAACAGAGGAAATCTCCAAGCAGTTCCTCTTCTGCACGCCAAGGCTTGAAAAGTTGCAAAAGTGCTAAATAGAAAAACTCCTTTTTTTCAAGAGATTCGCCACTCAATTTTCGATGGTTTACCAAGTGGCATTTTCTTTGCTTGACCAGACATCCCTCACTTCCAATTACAGCATACACTCCTTTATCAATATCTTCTTTGATGTTCCTCTTGAATATGTAATTTTGTAGAACCTCATACAGACAAACATTCTCGAGGTGACTGCTTCGATTTGGATAATATGTATCCAACATGTTGGTCTTCAAAATATCGGTACTGTTTGGCTCCTTTGCCGCCAAATACTCAATTTCCCGCACAGGTTTCAGAACTCGATTACGCGTTGCAGCAAGACCAAGACTCACCCAAACGATACTCCTGGATTTGGCATAGAGACTTGCTGAAGACAACCGGTCAGAACATTCGTAAGCTCCAATTTCTCGATGTGACAACATCTTCAGACTGAAACTGTACAACTTCTTGCTGAGGCTCTTTTCATGGGAAATGTCCTCCCACATATCCTTCAATTCTGTCTTTTCTTTTTTGGTGATGTAAGATGTCACATACCGAGCCACAGCCATACAGTTATCAGCCACAAACTGTATATCCATGTTAGCATTCCACATGGACAAAATCGCTGGGTTGTAGTCGTTGATGTACTTGGACTCTTCGTTCCTCTTCAAATTGTATGTGTTTTTAGGTGATTTCTTCATCACATTATGTCGCAGCGAAGACATCAAACTGTTTACTCTTCCTTTAGAAATCACCGGTCGTGGAAAGCCGAAACGACATTTGGTGTAGAACGTGTCCTTGTTTCGGAATTTACGACGACAGTACTTTCCACAACGATGGCTTTGGAAACGTAGAACTTGTTCTCTTAGGCTTTTCTTCTCC
Source organism: Lissotriton helveticus (assembly GCF_964261635.1). Lineage (NCBI taxonomy): Eukaryota > Metazoa > Chordata > Amphibia > Caudata > Salamandridae > Lissotriton > Lissotriton helveticus. The sequence continues at coordinate 457,046,958 of NC_136058.1, read as the reverse complement.
TTTGCATTTGGAACAGCACACGTAGAATACTGTTGTATAAAACTCATCACTGAGTCTTCTGGATCCGTTCCAAATTTAGGTGCATCCTTGATCCACAGCAGCATATGTATATGAGGAGCACCTCTTGCTTGGTACTCCTTTCTCCAGAAGAAATCCAACACCTCTCCAAGAGGTGGATTCTTCTTATTCATGATGAAAGACATCATAGCTTCAAATCTATGATTGAAGTACCTGCATACATTGACTGGATCCAAAGAGCACAGTTCTCCGGGTGTCTTGAATTCGATGTTTTCAATGTTTCCATTTGCCTCTCGTAGAAATTCAAGTAAGTCTTCCCAGCCATACTCGGCACAGCTCAGAGTGAGGAACCATGTGGGAGTTCCTAAGTTCCTCAGCATACATTTTAAATCACCATGACGACGGTACCAGTACTCATTAGTACCACGCTGACACGCCATGAGATTAATCAGGTGACAATCCAAAATACTGTCTTGCACATTGACTTTATCCATAAAGTCACTTGCCGAGATATTTTGCATCTGTATACCACTTTTCAAGATGTGGTTCACTGCATATGACAGTCCAGACAGATCGCTTTCAAACAGGAGATGAAACAAATAGGGAATGCATTGTCGAAACCTAGCATCTCCTGCATACAATCGTAAAGTCCGGTATTCAGAAGCAGGAATTTGATGAGGTCGCTCATCATATCTTCCTCCCTGACCTGTTGGAAATAGCTGTGGGAAACACCGAGCTTCCAAACTTTCCTCCCAAACACTAATGGGACTCCCTTTGGCTTGTTTCATTTGAAACAACTCAATAGCATTCCCCATGACTTCCTTGGAATGCAAAGGATGAACACTATAATGTTCATATATTTCTTCACTTTTAGAGGGTTCTACTTTCTCAATTTGACCAGCACAAAAATCGCTATCCTCTTCCTCACTTACTTCCTCTTCTGCAACATATACATTCTTATAGTACTTATTATTTTTTTTCAAATACAATGTTGCCTTTTTGACTTTCCTAACATCCACTAAATCTTGCCATATTTTTTTATTCTTTGTCGGAACCCCATTAACTAAGATAACCAGAGGTTCCTCTTCCACTTTTTCTACTCCAATTGTGTTAATGTTTTTCTTCAAATCTAGAGGCAAATAAACAACTCTTCCCTTTAATCCTCTCTGTAAATCTGATGGAGGCAATTTCCCTGTCTTTGGCTCCATTCTTACAATAGCCTGAAAGGGATGGATACTTTGAATCAAAATAGATTCATAAGTATTTAAATCCTTCAATTCAGAAGGAATCTCAACCAATTCCAGATTATTATGAACCGCTCTAGCAGGCATCTGGTTTTGATTTAATTTGTTACAACAATAAGTATACACACGTTGATCCGATCCCAAATCAAAAAAAATTTCTACCATCAAGTATGTTGCGAAATCCTTCCATTCACTATTATTTTCCCTTTCACTTTTTGCATATAAATCCACTAACTTAGTCTGATTCTTATAATAAGTGTGTCGACAACACACACAAGTGAAATTAGGCCTCTCACTTGATTTAACCTGAAACGTGGCAATTTCCTTCTGAAAATTATCTGTACTGGAAACCTGTACACTGTCTTCCACATTACCCTCTTCTTCTGGGTCAATTTCAACATTCTCCTCTTTACTTCCAAAGTAACAAAACTCAATTTCTTCACACATATTCTTCACATCTGTTTCAGAACCATGCAAAAGAGCAGCGCATAATTGTTTAGGCATAACTGCTGGACTCTTAGCATAATACAACATTCTAACTAATTTCCTCACTTTATTATGATGCACTGCTAGCATCCTGAAATGATGAAAAACACTCTGGCATACTCTCCTGGAAAGACAAGCCAGTGAATGACCATGCAAACCTGTCACTTCTCTCACTCTGCAAGGATCTAGGTCTTGCAACAACTTCATTTTCTGCTTCAAACTTTTCTTATTAACTGTCCGTACAAAATCACAAAGCAAATTGATGGAATCCTGTCGCACACTGCAAATACTACTACACTTCCAGGTGTACACAGGTCCCTTAGGACGTCTTCCTAAAACCTCATTACCTAACATCTCTTCTGCCTCTGTTGTCACAAGTTTTTCTTTTTCAACTGGACAACCATCTTTCACCTCATAAGCTCGACCGCTGGTGTGAACTGCATGCACCAAATCATTATCCTGGAAATAACTCTCCTCATTGAAAAATGCCTCACAACTTGAACTATGCATCCATTCTCCGGAAAAAACTTCACAAAAATTACTACGATTAACTATTCTCTTCCATCTACTATTTCTTTTGAAATCATAAATTGCCTTGTTTAGCTTCCTAATTCTATTGATTATCAAAATAAATAACCTTCGCTTTATTTCAAATGCCTGATCAATAACTTTCTCAAATTTTTTTTTCTCTTATAAAAAACCACTTTCTGTTGACCTTTCTTAATATTTTTTATCAAATTGCCAATTATCTTGTTGCGGAACATTTGTTTACGAATGTCCCTAAACTGTTGTTTCCTTCTACTATCATGCACAGAGTTATCTCTTGCTCTAGCAGTAACATTTTTGATTGGCCTTTCCTTTCCGTTTAAATTGCTTCTCTTTTTCTGGACAAAAACATTTTCTGTAGTACTTTTTTTTTTCTAGAAATGTTTCTTATGAATGTTTTCGTGGTCTTACCCGGTGCTTTCTTGGTGACTTGGCGATTTTTTTTTGTAGAGGACTGCTGCTGTAAATGATAGACCTGCTGTCTTTGACGTTTTGTAGCCTTTCTCATTCTCTCCTTAGTTGGCATTCTCAAAATTTGAAATTATCTGCAGTTGAATCTGTGGTAAAATATAATAAAAATGTTATTAACCACTATTACCAAACAGTAAATCAATAACAGTCATCAAAAACTTAACACACTACTTAACATTTTTACATATAATATTTTTTAGTGCTTTGGCAAATTTAGAATACAGAAATAGCAGAAAAGAAATGGAATTCTTCTTCATTTACCTGTCCTGTTTTATATGTGAATCTGATCTAATTTTATGAGCATATTTTAATATTTTATTGAAGACACTACACATAACCTGTTTTTGAAGGTGTGTTTAATTTAAAATTAAACAGTTTACATTTTTACTTTTCATTTATCGTAGATTTTAAAAATAAATGTTTATAGTTCCATAGGCTCAAGCAGGTCAGCTTCCCACCCTATGTCATACAATTCTGACAAATCTGCATCCTCATCATGTTCTTCTTCATCCTCAGGATTTAAATCATCCAAGGGATCTACTTCCACTGACGTTTCAATTACGAGTTCAATGATGAGGTCAAGATCAACTGATTGCTGATTGTCGCTCATGTTGATGTTGTCGTTATCTTTAAAGAAAGATAACAACAATGAGATGTTGCAGAGTAAGAGACAAATCTCAGAGATTATAATAGTAAAATTGTTTAACAAGAGTAACATTTTGCAGCTATTATTTAGCCATGTCCAGCGATGCTGAGGAGGTGAGGCCTATGTCCAAGTTTTCAGTGAACAGGACTCATCTCTTCTTAACATTGGATAAGCCTCACCGACTCTGTGTCCCCTGCTCATACTTAAATGTACAGGGGCAGATTTATGCTAAGTGGCGCATCCCCACGGATGCACCAGTTAATGTGCACCGCTGCTCTGCCACCCATAGTGTGCCGCATTTACAATGTGGAGCACCATTGAGCAAAAACAGCACAGATGCGTCACGCATCTGTGCCGCAAAAGCAGCACATTGCAGGAATCACGTCATAAGCGCGACATGTCTACTGCAATGCACAGGAGGAATCCTCACATTGCATGGTGCATCACTTCTTATGCCTGTTTCAAACAGGCGTAAGGATTTGATTCAGCAATGCTATAAAGCTGACTCAGTGAAATCTTCTAAATTTCACTGTGTTAGTTTTACAGGGCTTTCATGCAAATTAATGCATACCTTGTAACAAAACACCTATATGAAAACTGACGCAGGTTTCATGTGGCACAGGACTTTACAGCATGACACATCTGCCTAGATGCATCAAGTTGTAAATATGTCGCCACATAGCAAATCTTTTGCACCGCCGCTGCGTCACAAAAGTGGCGCACAGTGACGCAAAAGAGACATACACCTATCATAAATCTGTCCCTAACATGTTAAATGATTGATTCAGGATGACATTAAGGTGTGGCCTATCCAGAGGTTTCTTTAAGGTGAGGCCTACTCAGGGTTGCAGATTAAATTTACGCTTGTTGAAGAGTATAGAGGAGATAATACATGTGAAGACCTACCAATGAAGTAAGTCATGTCCACTTCACTCTTGAACAAAGGCCAGACCTCTTCTGTGTCCGTGGACACACCTAAACCTCATCTGCACAATGTCATTCGTAAACTTAGGAAACACAGGTGATGTAATTGAAAAATGTGGAGTTTCTTTTCCTCATTTCACAATCACATCACCTGTGTTTCCTTTGCTTAGGTATCTCATAGTGCAGATGGAGTCTAGCATACCAAAGAGTACACATAAGTTGAGCAGTGAATACAACAATTTTGACTTTTAGAGAAGATTCAGCTTCTTATCTTGTTGGAGATGAAATGAGGCCTGTCTTGCAACATGGTGCATCTTTTGCCTCACTGCTGCATCGGTTTCATGTGGCACAGGACTTTACAGCATGACACATCTGCCTAGATGCATCAAGTTGTAAATATGTCACCACATAGCAAATCTTTTGCACCGCCGCTGCGTCACAAAAGTGACGCACAGCGCCGCAAAAGAGACACACACCTATCATAAATCTGTCCCTAACATTTTAAATGATTGATTCAGGATGACGATAAGGTGAGGCCTATCCAGAGGTTTGTTTGAGGTGAGGCCTACTCAGGGTTGCAGATGAGATTGACACTTGTTGAACAGTACAGAGGAGATAATATATGTAAAGGCCTACCAATGAAGTAAGTCATGTCCACTTCACTCTTGAACAAAGGCCAGACCTCTTCTGTGTCCATGGACAGACCTAAACTTCATCTACACAATGTCATTCGTAAACTTAGGAAACACAGGTGATGTAATTGAAAAATGTGGAGTTTCTTTTCCTCATTTCACAATCACATCACCTGTGTTTCCTTTGCTTAGGTATCTCATAGTGCAGATGGACTCTAGCATATCAAAGAGTATTCATAAGTTGAGCAGTGTATTCAACAAATTTGACATTTACAGAAGATTCAGCTTCTTATCTTGTTGGAGATGAAATGAGGCCTGTCTTGCAACATGGTGCATCTTTTGCATCACTCCTGCATCGGTTTCATGTTGCACGGGACTTTACAGCATGACACATCTGCCTAGATGCATCAAGTTGTAAATATGTCGCCACATAGCAAATCTTTTGCACCGCCGCTGCGTCACAAAAGTGACGCACTGTGACGCAAAAGAGGCATACACCTATCATAAATCTGTCCCTAACATTTTAAATGATTGATTCAGGATGACGATAAGGTGTGCCCTATCCAGAGGTTTGTTTGAGGTGAGGCCTACTCAGGGTTGCAGATGAAATTTACGCTTTTTGAAGAGTACAGAGGAGATAATACATGTGAAAGCCTACCAATGAAGTAAGTCATGTGCACTTCACTCTTGAACAAAGGCCAGACCTCTTCTGTGTCCGTGGACACACCTAAACCTCATCTGCACAATGTCATTCGTAAACTTAGGAAACACAGGTGATGTAATTGAAAAATTTGGAGTTTCTTTTCCTCATTTCACAATCACATCACCTGTGTTTCCTTTGCTTAGGTATCTCATAGTGCAGATGGAGTCTAGCATACCAAAGAGTACACATAAGTTGAGCAGTGAATACAACAATTTTGACTTTTAGAGAAGATTCAGCTTCTTATCTTGTTGGAGATGAAATGAGGCCTGTCTTGCAACATGGTGCATCTTTTGCATCACTGCTGCATCGGTTTCATGTGGCACGGGACTTTACAGCATGACACATCTGCCTAGATGCATCAAGTTGTAAATATGTCACCACATAGCAAATCTTTTGCACCGCCGCTGCGTCACAAAAGTGACGCACAGCGGCGCAAAAGAGACACACACCTATCATAAATCTGTCCCTAACATTTTAAATGATTGATTCAGGATGACGATAAGGTGAGGCCTATCCAGAGGTTTGTTTGAGGTGAGGCCTACTCAGGGTTGCAGATGAGATTTACACTTGTTGAACAGTACAGAGGAGATAATATATGTAAAGGCCTACCAATGAAGTAAGTCATGTCCACTTCACTCTTGAACAAAGGCCAGACCTCTTCTGTGTCCATGGACAGACCTAAACTTCATCTGCACAATGTCATTCGTAAACTTAGGGAACACAGGTGATGTAATTGAAAAATGTGGAGTTTCTTTTCCTCATTTCACAATCACATCACCTGTGTTTCCTTTGCTTAGGTATCTCATAGTGCAGATGGAGTCTAGCATACCAAAGAGTACACATAAGTTGAGCAGTGAATACAACAATTTTGACTTTTAGAGAAGATTCAGCTTCTTATCTCGTTGGAGATGAAATGAGGCCTGTCTTGCAACATGGTGCATCTTTTGCATCACTGCTGCATCGGTTTCATGTGGCACAGGACTTTACAGCATGACACATCTGCCTAGATGCATAAAGTTGTAAATATGTCACCACATAGCAAATCTTTTGCACCGCCGCTGCGTCACAAAAGTGACGCACAGCGGCGCAAAAGAGACACACACCTATCATAAATCTGTCCCTAACATTTTAAATGATTGATTCAGAATGACGATAAGGTGTGCCCTATCCAGAGGTTTGTTTGAAGTGAGGCCTACTCAGGGTTGCAGATGAAATTTACGCTTTTTGAAGAGTACAGAGGAGATAATACATGTGAAGCCCTACCAATGAAGTAAGTCATGTCCACTTCACTCTTGAACAAAGGCCAGACCTTTTCTGTGTCCGTGGACAGACCTAAACCTCATCTGCACAATGTCATTCGTAAACTTAGGAAACACATGTGATGTAATTGAAAAATGTGGAGTTTCTTTTCCTCATTTCACAATCACATCACCTGTGTTTCCTTTGCTTAGGTATCTCATAGTGCAGATGGAGTATAGCATATCAAAGACTACGCAGAAGGTTACAACTGTATGGAACATGGCTATGTAAGTCAAAAAATCAAAATCTAAATTTGCCAAGCACACATGGGGGTGTATTTACAAGGACCTTGCACCACAGGGAAAGGTCTTAAATTAAAATGGGAAAAATAACATCAGAGAGACTCAAAGGCCTTATAAATATGCCCCAAGCAACCTATGAAGCTCTAGCATTACATATCAAGAAACCTAATTGATTTCAAAAATCATTTTTAAACACATCATCTAAATAAATTATATACCTACATTCATCATGAAGTGACTTAAAATGCCCTAAGACACATGAAAGCGTTTTTTTTAAGCCCTTGCTCCATTTTTGGATCACTTTTAACATGGCTATGTAAGTCAAATAATCAAGATCTAAATTTGCCAAGCACACATGGGGGCGTATTTACAAGGACCTTGCACCACAGGGAAAGGTCTTAAAATAAAATGGGAAAAATAACATCAGAGAGACACAAAGGCCTTATAAATATGCCCCGAGCAACCTATGAAGCTCTAGCAGTACATATCAAGAAACCTAATTGATTTCAAAAATCGTTTTTAAACACATCAACTAAATCAATTAGATACCTACATTCAAGGGGAAATGACTTAAAATGGCCTAAGACACATGAAAGCGTTTTTTTAAGGCCCTTGCAACATTTTTGGGTCACTTTTAACATGGCTATGTTAGTCAAAGAATTAAACTCTAAATTTGCCAAGCACAGATGGGGGCATATTTACAAGGACCTTGTACTACATGGGAAAGGTCTTAAATTAAAATGGGAAAAATTACATCAAAGGAAGCCTTGAAAAGCCTTGAAAATATGCCCCAAGCAACCTATGAAACTCTACCAGTACATATCAAGAAACCTAATTGATTTCAAAAAACGTTTTTAAACACAACTTGTAAAGCAATTATATTCATACATTCATGGGGAAGTGAGTTAAAATACCCTAAGACACATGAAAGCATTTTTGTAAGACCCTTGCACTTTTTTTGCATCACTTTTAACATGGCTATGTAACACAAAGAAACAAAATCTATTTGTAAAACACTTGACACAAAGCAACATTTTAAATACACAACTTTCTTCATAATTTTCTCCCTAAACCATACTATTCTCTACCTAAATTAAATGAATCTTTTCTCACCTTAGCAAATACTTTATGAGTTTCAAAACAGTCTCAGAAACACACCAAATTGTCTTTAGCAGAGCAAAAGGTATGCACTCCAGAGTCTGCAGCTATGAAAAGCACAGAAATGCTGTAACTCATCACACATATCTCTCATGTCACCCAATCAAAACTCTTCCCTCACTTTTTTCAAATAAACACCCTTCCCCCCTCTGGCCTTTCTGCCTTTTTTGCATAGCAACCACCTCCTGAAAGACCTCTCATGTTTGCAAGTTCACACAACAATGTTTCAATTGAACTCTGAACTCTCAGTGCACCTGCATATCCAGTGCAATCTTTCATTAAATGATTTTTTTTTGACCATTCAAATTACATCTTTCAAAGAACTCATCCATGCACCCTAACTTTCTGTTTTCAGCAATCAAAATCCACCAATCACTGCTACTACTTCATTAACACAGAAACTCCACAGTTTTTTTCATTTTAAACTCTTATTTTTCCAACTCCCATTTCATTGCCACACTTCATCTGACTGCAGCAGAACCTTCTCTCACCATGTTTTCTGTCTGGATTGTTGGACATAGTTACATCTACTGGGCTCAAAGGTATGCTGAGAACAGAAATTTACCTAACCTCAATTTACAAGATGTGGAAATTAAGTGGTTTGGCCACAGAGGATTAAAATGTCACCAATTGATACCATTGGTGAAAACCTTTATGCATTTGCCTAAACCTGACCTGTTAATTTTGCACTGTGGAGGTAATGACTTGGGCACTTTGACTGGTGTAGGTCTGGAAATGCTTTTAAAGGACACCTTTGAGCAATTGATGGCACTTTTTCCTCAAACTGCCTTGGTATATTCAAATATATGCCAAAGACAGAAATGGAGGTGGTCGAACCAATTTTGTCCACAAATTGAGAAGTCGAGGAAGCATGTAAACAAATCTGTTTCAGCTTACATGAGAGACCATGGAATGGGCTCCATGTACAACAATAACTTGCGTTACTACATGCAAGATATCTACAGAGGAGATGGAGTTCACTTCTCAGATGAGGGCAACAGAGTTTTCATTTTGAATTTAAGACTGTGCATTGGTACATACTTATAAGTACCTAAATGTACCATAAACCCAAAAGCTCTTCTCAGAGCTACCCTACATCTGATCACTCACAATTATTATTTTACTCTAACCTTTTTCACAAATTTTCAACAAAGTACGCTCCCCGGAGCGCTACCCGGTACGCGAACCGGAAGCTAACCGCGCAAAATTTTAAAAAAAAATGTTTTTTTTCCGCACATATGGGCCTCCTCAGCCACCCTCAGAAAACCTAGGGGGTCAAGATACGTCTACCGTGCCCCCTTCTACCCATTCTGAACATTATTTGCCCTCCATCTTGTATTTTAATTCGACCGAAACACAAAATGGTGGACTCCCGTAACGCTGCCGGTTCGCGTACCGGGGCGCTCCCCGGGAAGCGCTCCATTAAAAAAGGTGGGAAAGTAATTTACAGAAGAAACTCTGGAGACACTTTCACCAAATATAGATTTGCTCATACTACATACGAATCCCTACCATTTTCACAAATTTGGTTGGAATTCCATTTAGCCATTTAGCCTGTAGACCTCTCTAAATACCCTGAGGTAAATTACTTCACAAAACACATCTGAAGTGTTGGAATTGACAACCAATTAAAATGTTACTATCATTTTCTATTTTTTTTTTACCTGACATTTGATTGGTTATGTACCTGAATATATATAAAGGAAGAGAAGGAAACATAGCCATTTTGACTACTACTTCCTGGTGTACATTTCAATAGGATTTTCACTAATAACTTCAACTTCTTTTTAAAGGTAAGTTGTTATTTTAAAAACTGAAGTATATTGTGCACTTTAAGTTAATATGGTAAACTTTTTCTGATAGTTATATACTATCCCTCTGTAGTAGTTATACATTTAGATAGACTTCTCTGTTATAGTTATGGATGGAGTTAGGCTTGTCTTGTATAATTATGAATTTACTTATGTTAAATCCCAACAGTGCCCTATCTCTACTAATATATATTTTTTTATGCAAATTTCAGGCAAAATGGAAGGCGAACAGAAAATTTCATTTGAAATTGTCCTTGCAGAGACCAACCAAGAAATCATTGATCCAAATGACATTGAATTTATGGATCAAACTTGGGACCAAGAACTACTGCAATGTGTGCAATCAGTAGATGTCCTCCTTGAAAATGAGGACATTTTACACACTCAAACATTACAAGCTATGTTCAATGAAAATAACGACATTTCAGACAGTGAAATGTTAGACATTTTATTAAATTTTGAAACACAATCACAATAATAAATAATTGCTTAAAAAATAAAGAAATAAAAAAAATCAACAAAACAAACAATCAATTAACATACAATATTTGAAAAGTCTATCATTCTTTTTTCCTTATAGTACGCTCCCCAGAGCGCTTCCCGGTGCGCGTACCGGGCGCTCCCCACGCAAAAAAAACAAAACATTTTTTTTTTTTGCCCCGCGGTGCCCTTTTAAAGCCTCCACATCAAACCTAGGGGGTCAGGGAGGATCTACTATGCCCCCTTATGGTCATTTCCCCCTTTGTTTTTGCCTCCTCTTGTCTCTCGAGCCTACCGAGAGACAAGATGGCGGCCGCTCCGGACTGTTTAGAATGTTGACAGACACCGGAGAGCCAATCAGCTTCGCTACGCAAAGTTCCGTTACGCGTCAGGTACGCGAACAGGAGCGCTGCCCGGAGCGCGCTTACAGATATATATCTTTTTTTGAACGTTAATTTCTCAAAATCCACTGGATCACATATATTGAGACCTAGCAAAGGCACATCGGGCTACCAGTCCCTACAATTTTGCCAAGTTTCGTGCAAATCCATTCAGCCGTTCGGGCTAAAAGTGAGGCCAACCGCCCTATGGAAATTAACATGGGAAAAACACGTTTTGGGACCCCCCTTTTTTCTCAGCCCCCCCTTGACAAACCCCCCCAAATTTTCAGTATCTGCTCAGAAACAAAATGTTCCATTTTCCTGAAAATTTCAGCCAATTCCGTCCACAAACGCCAAAGTTATTAGACATAGAATTTTCAAAAATCCCATAGAGAAAAAATCCTAACTATATATACCTACTGGCGCCAGTAGGTATATATAGTTAGGATTTTTTCTCTATGGGATTTTTGAAAATTCTATGTCTAATAACTTTGGCGTTTGTGGACGGAATTGGCTGAAATTTTCAGGAAAATGGAACATTTTGTTTCTGAGCAGATACTGAAAATTTGGGGGGGGTTTGTCAAGGAGGGGCTAAGAAAAAAGGGGGGTCCCAAAACGTGTTTTTCCCATGTTAATTTCCATAGGGCGGTTGGCCTCACTTTTAGCCCGAACGGCTGAATGGATTTGCACGAAACTTGGCAAAATTGTAGGAACTATAGGGTATATATATATTACCTACTGGCGGTCGCCAGTAGGTATATATAGTTAGGATTTTTTCTCTATGGGATTTTTGAAAATTCTATGTCTAATAACTTTGGCGTTTGTGGACGGAATTGGCTGAAATTTTCAGGAAAATGGAACATTTTGTTTCTGAGCAGCCCCTGAAAATTTGGGGGGGGGGGTTTGTCAAGGGGGGGCCGAGAAAAAAGGGGGTCCCAAAACGCGTTTTTCCATGTTAATTTCCATAGGGCGGTTGGCCTCACTTTTAGCCCGAACGGCTGAATGGATTTGCATGAAACTTGGCAAAATTGTAGGGACTGTTAGCCCGATGTGCCTTTGCTAGGTCTCAATATATGTGCTCCAGTGGATTTTGATAAATTAACGTAAAAAAATATATATATATCTGTAACAGCGCTCCGGGTAGCGCTCCGGTTCGCGTACTTGATGCGTAACGGAACTTCGCGAAGCGAAGCTGATTGGCTCTCCGGTGTCTGTCAACATTCTAAACAGTCCGGAGCGGCCGCCATCTTGTCTCTCGGTAGGATCGAGAGACAAGAGGAGGCCAAAACAAAGGGGGAAATGACCATAAGGGGGCATAGTAGATCCTCCCTCACCCTCTAGGTTTGATGTGGAGGTTTTAAAAGGGCCCCGCGGGGCAAAAAAAAAAAATATATATATATTGTTTTTTTGCGTGGGGAGCGCCCGGTACGCTTTTGTGCAATGGGCGGTGGTAATCTAAATGATGAGGGGGGGGGCAGCGTTCAAAGCACATCAGCGTGCATAAACACGAAAATGTTTTTATCTACCACGTACTTGACTTATCTCTAGGTTTATTAATACAATAATCAATAATGAAAAATCGACATCAATAGGGTTGTCCGTATTCCTAGTCAGTACCCTTCCCCGCCCGCCATGTGCACAAAGACCGCATACATCCCCCATAACGTCAAGGCTAAGTAACTAGAACGTCATAAGGAGTTGCAAGTCGCTCCCATACTGGCGCCATTTTGGTCGAGGCCAGGCAGGTCCAGAGTATAGTTCAATGTCTCCAATAAGTAGCAGCAGGAGCAGAATCCCTTTCGGCAGTTCTGGCTTCGTCATTACGAGCACTAGAAAACAAGACATTCTGGGCAATACCACCCTTGACGCAGCCCTTTATTCTACAAGATGGTGTCTTTCAAAAGCCAGGGGTATAGGAGTATGTAACAAGCGAGCCATTTAATTGAAAAAACTAAACATGACAAACGGTTGCAGAATCAGTGAAGGTTGATTTTTTAATTGAAAGTATAACAGGATCAGTTACAATAAAATCGTCCATACGCACACCATGGGCGAGTATCATGGGTAACATTACTTCGAAGCTTTATTAATACAATAATCAATAATGAAAAATCGACATCAATAGGGTTGTCCGTATTCCCAGTCAGTGCCCTTCCCCGCCCGCCATGTGCACAAAGACCGCATACATCCCCATAACGTCAAGGCTAAGTAACTAGAACGTCATAAGGAGTTGCAAGTCGCTACCATACTGGCGCCATTTTGGTTGAGGCCAGGCAGGTCCAGAGTATAGTTCAATGTCTCCAATAAGTAGCGGCAGGACCAGAATCCCTTTCGGCAGTTCTGGCTTCGTCATTACGAGCACTAGAAAACAAGACATTCTGGGCAATACCACCCTTGACGCAGCCCTTTATGCTACAAGATGGTGTCTTCCATTCAGAAAATATTGTTGGCAGCATTTTGAAAGGAAAGATAAACGGCCGTTCTCCTAGTGAGTCTCACATTGTTACATTTATTAAGAATGTTGAAGAGTAGTATGTTGAAAATCTGAAGCCATCGTTCTACAAACTCTCAACCAGCCTTGGATGGAAAAATCCTGAAGAATGTACAAACTGAAAACCAGTTTTTGTCTGCATAGCATCAGCAGCAACACTTGAGTCAGCTTTGTGTGAAGCCGCCATCTTGATCCAATCAATACCGTCCCCCTGCACACATTCAGGGACCAGGCCGCATTGCGAGGGCACCGCAAGACGTGTCTTCAGGTCAAACGGATTGTGGGACAAGGTCCAGAATGAAGAGTCAGCAAAAGGCAAAAAGTTCCGCCGGACCCCGGGAGCCGGCCGCCTATGTCGGGGGCGATCTCAGGCCACACCAGGGCAACAAGACTTGGGGAGGGGGCAGGAGCCAAGCGCCCCCTCCCAGACCGCGCCACCACACCGCCCCTCGGGGGCCTCCGTCAAGCGGTTCATGGAGGCACCGCAGGCAGCGGTTCTTCAGATCAGTGGCTCTCACCGGCAAGGCTCCCCTTTGTCAGCAGCGATCGTTGGCGCTGTGGTTGCGGCCGGAGGCCCCGCCTAGTCAACGCCCCGGCCTCTCCATGTCGTAGGCCGCAAGAGTGGGCGCAACTCAGCTGGATGGCGGGTGAGACGCTGTAGCCGGAAGAGTAGGCGAAACTCAACCGGCCGAGTGAGGCACTGTGCCGCAAGAGCGGGCGGAACTCAGCTGGCCGAGCGAGGCACTGTGCCGCAAGAGTGGGCGGAACTCAGCTGGCCGAGTGAGGCACTGTGCCGCAAGAGCGGGCGGAACTCAGCTGGCCGAGCGAGGCACTGTGCCGCAAGAGTGGGCGGAACTCAGCTGGCCGAGCGAGGCACTGTGCCGCAACAGTGAACGCAACTCAGTTGGCCGAGCGAGGCACTGTGCCGCAAGAGCGGGCGTAACTCAGGTGGCCGAGCGAGGCACTGTAGGTCTTCCTCTCACAAAGATGAAAGTCAGAGTGAGGAAACAAGGAGGGGTTTTCATCATTTGGGACAAAAAAATAGTTCTAAACCAATGAAAAGTGTCATTTTTAGGACACATGACCTAGCCTTACATCATTAGGAAACCAAAAGTGAAATGAACAAATTAAAATTTTTATTAACAAGTCACATGACCTGTTATGCTTACGTTACGCGCTCCGTGCCACGCCCCGGATCGCTTCCGGGAAGCTGCGCTTCGCGCCTCGCTTCGCGCATCGAGTGCGCTAACGCGGCGCGTCATATGACGCATTACGCGACAACGCGATACTACAGTGTTTCTGGATGTTTCAGACTGAAGCTGGCGTCTGCATGAGAGCACCCCGTGGCTACGTCGTGACCGTTCCGAGAGCAATCATGGCAGTCGCTCCCCACCGGAAGTCTGCAGGAGTCGGGGGCCCCGGTGACTCTTGTAGAATCTTCAAGGCTGAGGGGACGCTTTTGGGAATGGGGCCCATGCCCTAGCAGTCAAGCGTCCAAGTTCCAGGGTTGCCCAGAGCCATCCTTGCAGGCCAGGCCCAAGTCTGTGGAGCCGACCGCCATTTCATGAGCTCCGTGGCAGCCGCCTGTCGCTGTACCGCAAGAGTGGGTGCAATTCAGCCGGATGGCGGGTGAGACGCTGTAATAGCAAGAGCAGGCGCAACTCGGCTGGCCGAGAGAGGCACTGTGCCGCAAGAGTGGGCGTAACTCAGCTGCCGAGTGAAGCGCTGGGGTGCAGCTGAGAAACCTCCACCTGGGGAGGTGGGGGAGGCTCGTTCGCGCCGCCTCTCCCTTCCAGTGCACCCCACGCCGTCTCCTGGCGCAGGTATATGTGATGGTCGGACCAGGGCACCGCAGGACGTGTCTTCAGGTCAAACGGATTGTGGGACAAGGTCCAGAATGGAAGAGTCACCAAAAGGCTAAAAGTTCCGCCGGACCCCGGGAGCCGGCCGCCTACGTCGAGTGAAGCGCTGGGGTGCAGCTGTGAAACCTCCACCTGGGGAGGTGGGGGAGGCTCGTTCGCGCCGCCTCTCGCTTCCAGTGCACCCCACGCCGTCTCCTGGCGCAGGTATATGTGATGGTCGGACCAGGGCACCGCAGGACGTGTCTTCAGGTCAAACGGATTGTGGGACAAGGTCCAGAATGGAAGAGTCACCAAAAGGCAAAAAGTTCCGCCGGACCCCGGGAGCCGGCCGCCTATGTCGGGGGCGATCTCAAGCCACACCAGGGCAACAAGACTTGGGGAGGGGGCAGGAGCCAAGCGCCCCCTCCGAGTCCGCACCACCACACCGCCCCTCGGGGGCCTACATCAAGCGGCTCAGGGAGGCACCGCAGGCAGCGGTTCTTCAGATCAGTGGTCTCACCGGCAAGGCTCCCCTCCGTCAGCAGCGATCGTTGGCGCTGTGGTTGCGGCCGGAGGCCCCGCCTAGTCAACGCCTCGGCCTCTCCATCTCGTAGGCCGCAGAGTAGTCGGGGAGAAATCCCGGGAACGGCAGCATGTATTTGGATCGATGTTGCAGCAGGCTGCCATGTAAATAGTTATTTAATAAAACGTTTTACCCTGTTACTTTGCTGGTGTGTTGTATATATTTATAATATTTGCATAGGGTTTGTCGTTATTTTGGGCGGGGTGGGCGGCGGAGCCGAGCTGTCTTGCAGCCATCATGGCGTCGAGCTCGGTTCCTCTCACTAGTTTCATATTTCTCATGAGGGGTTGTTCCTAATGTTTCTATTTTAGCGAGGTCAAAAAGAGATCCCATTAGTGGCCTACTGATTTTGCTTGGTTCCTTTTGTTTTTTCTAACGATTTTTCACTATCTGCAAAGACTAAACAGAGTATTGCGACTCTGTGCTTGTTTGTAAATAGAGAATGAACCAAAGAGAAGCAATTCCAAAACAGTAAATGCTTGGATAACAATCAATCAAATGGAGAGGGAAGCAGGCAAGACGGATTACAACGGGGGCAAAGGCATGCGTTACCTACCCTTCACTATCTGCAGAGAGAGAATACTCCTAAAAGAAAAGAGGGGGGGGCAGCGTTCAAAGCACATCAGCGTGCATAAACACGAAAATGTTTTTACCTACCACGTACTTGACATTTTAAAGCTTTTGATATTTGCTAATAAAAAACCATTGAAATTCACTGAAAAAACCATAGGTTATAGACCATATATAGTTAGGAATTAGCATTTACAAAACCTTGAAAATTCACTGAAAAAACCATGGGTTATAGACCATATATAGTTAGGAATTAGCATTTACAAAACCTTATTTTACTCACACAATACCATTGAAATTCCATATATAGTTAGTTGCACTAACTATATATCGCGCACCCGCAATCCACTGCTGATGATGTCACATATTACATCATTCATGACATGGTCAGTGACATGAATGAATGAATGAAGTGTTTCTTGTATAGCGCATACTTTGCCCAGTGGGCGTCAAGGCGCCTAAGTCAAATGCAGAAGCTAGCACCCTACCAAGTCCTATTCTCTCATAAGTAGGCCTTCTTAAAGAAGTAGGTTTTTAGAGCCTTTTTAAAAGACTCGATGGAGGGGAGAGTTTTTATTTTAGTGGGGATGGAGTTCCATAGCTGCGGAGCAACCACGGAAAAAGCTCTGGCTCCCCATCTGGCAAGTTTGACACGTGGAACAACCAGTTGACAGAGTCCCGCAGAGCGAAGGCTTCTTGTGGGGGTTCTTGTGGGGACATCACTGATGACATCACTGATGACATCTCAAATGACATCACTGATGACATCACTGATGACATCTCAAATGACATCACTGATGACATCTCAAATGGCATCACTGATAACATCTCAAATGACATCACTGATGACATCACTGATGACATCTCAAATGACATCACTGATGACATCTCATTTGACATCAATGGTCACATCACTGATGATATCATTCATGTGACAATACAATGCATCTCCTCACATTTTAATATAACCTCTGTTACACCCAGTGTTAAATACAGAGTATAATTTTTGAAACCATTGACACACCAATACTAGTTACTACATACGCACTCACTGATTCCTACGTCTACACACACATTCACACATTCACCCATACAATCATTCATACATACAATCACTCATCTTTACAACACTATCATATGCACTCATACACCTATACAGACACTCACACTCTGCCACTCATCCATGGAGTTACTCACACACCTAGTCAGTCCTGTAAAGAATCAATCACACTTCCATTTTCTAATCTATACAGTTAAACATAGAGTACCTTACATTTTCAAACATATACTAACACATACTTACTCTCTTATACAATCATTGATACAAGAACACATTGATCTGCACAGAGTCACACACCTCCCAGCCAGCCACGCACACACTCAGTCTCCCATACAAATACTTGGACAATCAATCAACAACCCATATAGTTACTCATATAGCTACTGATCAACACATGCAGCAGTTTACAGAACAACAGACATAATGATGCACAAATTAAGACAGTTTAGTCACTAACCCATGCATTCAGTGAGACACATTTAATCACTCACTCATACAGTCAGTCATGCACCTACTAAATCCTTCATCCAGACACTTCTACATCTACTCATTCTTCAATATGTAAAACATATTTAAACTTTACAGAAACACACAGTCACTGGATGATGTCATCAGTGATGTCATTTGAGATGTCATCAGTGATGTCATCAGTGATGTCATTTGATATGTCATCAGTGATGTCATCAGTGATGTCACTGACCATGTCATGAATGATGTAATATGTGACATCATCAGCAGTGGATTGCGGGTGCGCGATATATAGTTAGTGCAACTAACTATATATGGAATTTCAATGGTTTTGTGTGAGTAAAATAAGGTTTTGTAAATGCTAATTCCTAACTATATATGGTCTATAACCCATGTTTTTTTCAGTGAATATATATATATATATATATATATATATATATATATATATATATATATATATATATATATATATATATATATATATATATATATTATATATATATATATATATATATTACCTACTGGTGGTCGCCAGTAGGTAGTTATAGTTAGGACCTACTTTCCATAGGAAATCCACAACATTCTATTTGGAATAACTTTGGCGCTGGTGGACGAATCTTTGTGAATTTCTCCAAGAAAATGGCCTGCGCAGTTCCGCTCCTTTCCTGAAAGTTTGAGGGTGATTCGTCAAGTGGGGGCCGAGAAAAAAGGGGGGTACCAAAACATGTATTCCCCATGCAATTTTCCATAGGGACCTTTACCCAGGGCTACAGCCCGAAAGGCTGAACGGAATTACACGAAATTTGGCAGAGAGGTAGAGTTCTTTTCGCAGATTGTGCTTTTTGTTAACTGATGTAAATCTGTTCAGTAGTTTCTGAGAAAATTGCAAGTTAAATCATAGCGATATCTAGAGACGGAGTTCAGCACGCGTACTGAAATCTGGTCAATTACGAGCGCGAGCTGCTTGCTGATTGGCTGTGAACTGTCTGTCAACACTCGAAACCAGGAAGTGTTGGCAGCTGCTGCTGAAACGGCGATAATTTTATCGCCGTTCTTGATACTATGCCCCTATAAGTTTTGGTAACTCTACGGTTTTACGTGTGCAGTGTGACTCGTACATTCCAGTTCTCTTATAGTGCCACGTTCAAGTGGTGTCTATATGGAAGTGCCTACTGCATTACTGACGCCCGTTATGGCGACTTATTTCTAATGCATTCCTATGAAGGCTTTGTAGATCTAGGCCTCTTTGCTTACCGTTGTATAAACCTTGCGGGTAAACATTTCAAGCAGTTGGTGTCACAACTTATTTTGAACAATTCTTCTACACGTCTACACGTCGAAGACAGCAGTGTCTAAGTTTAAGAGAGAAAGAGAAATGATGTCACAGAGAGTGAGAGAGAGAGAAAACAACATTAAAACTGTGTCGCAGAGTCTGGAGTTTAGATTTTTTTCTTGAAAAGTGAGATGTAGATTTACTAGCTCCTTGCATCACTTTACCCATGTTTTAAGTGACTCAAAAGTGGCGTGATAAGGTTGTGGATCTGTTTGTCAGACTGTTGTAAGCTATCTGTTGTCACTGCTCTGAGGTAATTATAGATTTTACAGAGAAGCTGCTGTACACTACGCACTCTGGGCCATAATATCAAGCCAAAATTATCGCCACTTTATCGGCAGGAAAGTGTCGCAAAAGTGGCAATAATGGGTTTGATAATATGCTCTATGGAATTCCAATCGAAGCTCATGTTAGATGTCCTTCACATCTAACATGAGCTTCGATTGGAATTCAATAGAGCATATTATCAAACCTATTATGGCCACTTTAGCGGCAGTTTGCTGCCGATAAAGTGGCGATAATTTTGTCGCCAAGGCTTGATAATATGGCCCTCTCTCGTTTCACAAATAAAGCTAACACTACAGTTTTACGAGTGCAGTGTACCTGGGACATTTTACATGTTATAGTGCTGCATTCAAGTGGTGTCTATATGGAAGTGCCTTCTGCGTTACTAACACCCGTTATGCCGAATTATTTCGAATACATTCACATGAAGGATTTGTAGATCTAGGCCTCTGTGCTTACCGTTGTATAAACCTTGCGGCCAAACACTTCAGCCAGTTGGTTTGACAACTTAATTTTAACAATTCTTCTACACGGCCAAGCAGACAGCAGTGTCTAAGTTTAAGAGAGAAAGAGAAATGATGTCACAGAGAGTGAGAAAGAGAGAAAGAGAGAGAAAACAACATTAAAACTGTGTTGTAGATTCTGGAGTTGAGATTTTTTCTTGAAAAGTTAGACGTATATTTACTAACTCTTTGCATCACGTTACCCATGTTAAAAGTGACTCAAAAGTGGCGTAATAAGGTTGTGGATATGTTTGTCAGACTTTTGTAAGCTGTCTGTTGTCACTGCTCGGAGGTAATTCTAGATTATACAGAGAAGCTACTGTACACTACGCACTCTGGGCCATAATATCAAGCCTGGGTGACAAAATTATCGCCACTTTATCGGCAGGAAAGTGTCGCTAAAGTGGCGATAATGGGTTTGATAATATGCTCTATGGAATTCCAATCGAAGCTCATGTTAGATGTCCTTCACATCTAACATGAGCTTTGATTGGAATTCAATAGAGCATAATATCAAATATATTATGGCCACTTTAGCAGCAGTTTGCTGCTGATAAAGTGGCGATAATTTTGTTGCCAAGGTTTGATAATATGGCCCTCTCTCGTTTCACAAATAGAGCTAACACTACAGTTTTACGAGTGCAGTGTATCTGGTATATTTCAGTTGTTATAGTGCCGCGTTCATGTGGTGTCTGTATGAAAGGGCCTACTGCTTTACTGACGCCCGTTATGGCGACTTATTTCTAATGCATTGCTATGAAGGCTTTGTGGATCTAGGCTGCTGTGCTTACCTTGAATAAAGAGTGCGGCCACCGGAGTTCACCATTCAACTTGAACTCTGCTTCTATACGTCAAAGTATATTCAATAAGTTGCCGAGAATTCCATTGCTGTTGCTCAATAGGCCGTGGTTGCTTCTGAACGATGTTTGGTGAAGGAAACAAAAGGACGTTTTGATTAGTCATCGTAACTGAGTTGCGTAACTACTATCAAAAGTGAATTTTAATGTGGGTTCTTAATATTCCGTAGTTAGACTGTTGCAGCTCCAGCAAACAAAGGAAGATCAATAAGTTAATAGAGGCCTGGGACGGCCTCGTGACGCAGAAAAAAAAATACTATCATGGACGCACAATTAATAATAATAGAGGCCTAAACACGTGGCGTAGTACAGAAATACGACACAGAAATGTATGCACGCACAATTTTTAAGATTAGAGCTATATAGGACCTCGTGACTTATAAAGAAATATTTCAATCAGGTAAGTACAATTTAAAACCATTGAGGGGGGGAGCTACGACAGCAACCAAGATGGCCGCGTGAGTTCCCTACTCCGCCGACCTCCGTCTCCTACCAGTAGATCCTGTCGTATATCCTGAATTTGCGCCCTGCCTTCAAGTGTCTGAACGGGTCTGGATCGAAATGGTGCAATCCTGAGATTTCTGCCATTCTGGTAGTAAAAGATACGTTGAGTGGCATTTTGCGGCCTACACCAGCTTGAAAGCCGGGGTCTCCAGTACTGGCCCAGCCGGGCTGAAGTTGAACAACATCGGCCGTGGTCGAGTGACAGGGTCCGGTCAGCTGAAGTGGCAAGTTTTCTTTTGATCCGCTAGGGACGGCGATTGGTGTGCTTGGTATACATTGAAAGAGGGGTGACAACACGTAATTGCAGCAGCGGACCGGGGTATCTGGCCCGGTGGCCCGGTTTTGGGAGTGGCTGGTGCTCGCCGGGCGGGGTTCTCCGCCTGCGGTAGTGGCGTCCGGACAATCATTGTCGCCAACGGTGTGTCCCCCTCTGCTGTCTTCCGTTCCGCATCCACTTGTTTTCCTCTCCGAGGAACGGGCTTGTCGGAGCCGACACTATGATCGAGACCGAATGCAGTGTTGTGGAAGGAACCGGTAGTGTCCCGTCACTACTAACTGTTTTGACGGCCCTAGGGTCCTTCCATGAGTATATTGATGCACACCTACGGACGATGATAGCTTGCTTGACTGGAATTGAGCGGACCGGACCCTGTCCCGCTGCGGGCAGTGGAACCACTCGAGATGCCCTCGATGGCCACTTCGACGGGGGATCCAGACCCTGTGCTGTGGGAGGTGTCGGAGCCCTTGAATGGTGTTGTGTGTGAACGGAGAGAACACGAAGTAGTGACCGGATCGTGTGGCCTAAGACTACTGCTGATTATGGATGGACTACCTGCCGATCCTCTTCCGGAACCCTACGCTGGGAGAGCTGTTGTTGACCTGTGCCGGAGTTACTCCCCTGTGTGTCTAAGTCGCTAAGATGGCGACCGCAACAACGCTTTGCATCCGTGAGGGTCAGGGGAGTCTCGGATCCTAGTGGAGTTATCGGCATTCTCCACCCGGTGCTACATCCTGGTTTAGACTCTGTTCTGATCTTTTTGTGTTTTGACTATCCTGCTGAAGCGGCTACTCGTCCGGAGGGGGTTCGGGTGTCTGCTCGAAGGGGACAAGGTTGACTTTGAGAGACTGAGCTTCACATCGAATCTTGCTGGACACGGGGTTTACGGTTGTACTATCTATGGAAGGAAGGGCGGTATTTGAAGTTTCCCCTGTTACGCCACGAATTTACAGCTTGCTACGTTTTTGATTTACTTCAGGGGATTCTTGGTTCGGGCAGGGGGAGGGCGGGGCCGGGGATGTGACAGACGATGCCCTCCTCCGTTTCTTTCTTTCTTCCTTCTTTTAGGGCTTAGTTAGCTGGGGCGACTGGCACGCTGCTAGTGGGTTGGGCTGTAGCCATCTGCAGGGATGCAGGGTGGGGGGATGTTTTTTTTTGTTTTGTCTTTATTTTATTTCTATGGCCTCCCCTTTCTTTCTTTCTTTCTTCTACGAGATGTGGGTAGAATATCCTGAGCTGCTCTGTTTCTCATATTCGGGTGTCATGTGTTTTGGCTATAATCATCCTGATTTTGCGGGTGGACGGGCCCTAAAGGTTTCAGCCTAGCCGGGGTGTGGATTGTTATGTCCTTACTCCTGTTATGTATTTGCTAGTGTTGACGTCTCAGTCATCGTTTAATTGATATGTACCACTTTAGTTTATTTGCCTGTTTACCTCCGCAATGTGCTCTGTTGTATGACACCCGATGTATGTACTCACTCTCTTGTTTTTCTTCAAATAATAAAAATATATATATAAAAAAAAAAAAAAACATTAAGGGGTAGGAAAACCATATGAAGGATAAAAAATAGCATTATGCATATACAATTTACAGTGGAGGCTGATGTTGTGACGTCTTCTCTTACCTTTGCTTCTGTCGTCTTTTGTCATGTCTTGAAAGGCTGCTGTTTCGCTGAGTCTGGGGTGTTTTCGACAGTCTGTCTGTCACCGCAGCAGAGGCAGGCAAAAGAGAGCGTGCTCACGTCAGGCTCTGCATTATATGGGAACCGTGGGGGCTGACCAAACCAAGCCCAGGGCCGTCATTGGTAGCATTTTTGGGGTCTGTAAGAATGATGGCCCTGGGGGACATGCCATTGGGTATGTATTGGTTTCCAGGCTAAATGATAGCAAGCATGCTAGGTGGTGGCATGTGGGTAGTGTGGGCGGGCATGCACCGTGCATGTGCAAGTATGAGTGTGTGCACTAACAATTAACAACAGAGAGAGATGGGGGCGGTGTTATAATGTGCGCAGAGGCAGGCCCAGAATCGGATATGCAATGAGTCAGCACTTCTAATCATTCTCCTTAGCGCACCCTGTGCTCTGATTTGTCACTGAGAGGGTGATCGCACCATAGTTTGTACTGCTTATCATACTCAGCGTGTACCCACGCATACGGTACAAATATGCTTTGATGTTACGCGTCGCATTAAAGCTTCGGTGTGACATCATGTACGGCGTTCTGTACGCGAAAGTGCGCAATGTATGTATTTAATGTACATACTAAGAGCAGACATTTGGGATAACTATGAGTTTTTTTAATACTTGTATAATCATGTATTACTTTTAAAAATAATTACACAAATCACGGTAGAACATCATGCGTACTCGTATTGAAAGAGCTGCGCAAGAGCATCATAAGCGTACGCAAAGCCATGTGACTTTAAAAGTAGAGATTTGATTGGTTGATAACTTTTCCTATTGCGACTGTTGAAAGTTCTGTCCCATTATAATTACTCGACTTTGACTGGGAAAGAAGCTCTAATTTGGAAGTTTTTCACTTTTCCAGATTGTCACAAAAAAAGGTTAATGCTCCAAAAGTAACAAGTAAAATTTGCCAAACAACTCTTTCAAGGGGTGATCCATGTAAAAAATACTCCTTTGGCACAGCAAATATGGTCCGACACGTGAAGAACTTGCACCCCAAGAACTTTGCTCGAGCTGCAAGACGGAGGTTGCATGAGAACCCACCTGCTGCTACACCAAGCACATCAACTGCGGCAGCAGCATTTTCAGCAAGCAGTCCACACACACATATTAATTCTGACTTTGCTAAAGTTAAAATTCTGTGCATTTATTGTGATAAACTTTTGTGTTATGGGGATCAGTCTACAGACTTGATGAAACGCAGGATCATTGCTGTCCTCGACATTAGTTGTTCTTTTTTTCATTCTTTTGTTCCGGTTGGAATTTGTTGAGAAAACACAAAAAAAAAAACTGTTCTTTTTAGAACTACCTTCACTGGTCAAAGAAAGAACTATATTTCTATGGTAGTGTGTGAAAGTTTGTCAAAATGAATGTGTAGTTCATAAATGAATGAATGAATATGCTACTAGTGTATGGAGAATGTGAAAGTGCAGAACTATGAGGAACTGCTACAGTATAAATCTATAAGGTGTTTATCTATAGTATACTGTAGTATGTCCGAAGCACTTGAATGTAACATATGTACATAAATATGTTACAAGTGTATGCTTCAATTTGCGCTGCTGGTGAAAGTGCCTGGGTAAATTTGTATGTGTTAGGGGCGGATTTACAATCCCCTTGTGCCTCTTTTACACAGCTGTTGCGTCATTTTTGTGACACAGCGGTGGTGCAAAAGATGTGCCATGGTGTGTGCTATTAACAATGTGACGCATCTGGTGGGTGTATTACATTGTAAAGCCCTGCACCAGAAGAGGCTTTCTTGTGCAGAAGGGGGTGCAGAAACGCCTCCTAAAAGTGACTGAGCGAAATGTATAACATTTTATTCAGTGACTTTTGAGCTTATGCTGCGTCAAAACCTTGCACATGCTTGAAGCAGGTGTAAGGATTGATACAGCATTGTGAGCATAGGGCCCCAAGAGAATTGCTAGAGCTGTGTTATGCTTGCAACCGACGTCAAGCAATAATTCATACAAAAATTACTTTGCAATTTAGTTTTGTTATTATTTTATAATAAGAATATGAAATATAATCTAAAAAATAAAATAAATATAAATATTTATATTAAAAATATAAGAAATTAGTATAAAAAGAAAGACATAATAATGAATACATTTATAAATTATCATTTACAAAACCTTTGAAATTCACTGAAAAAACCTTAGGTTTCACACACGTTATAGTTAGGAATTAGCATTTAAAAAACCTTGCAAATTCATTGAAAAAACCATAGGTTTCACACACGTTACAGTTAGGAATTAGCATTTAAAAAACTATGCAAATTCATTGAAAAAACCATAGGTTTCACACGTTATAGTTAGCTGAACATTTCTCTCATACAAAACCTTTGAAATTCCTCCGTTCTAGTTAGCTTAGCTAACTATAACTTGCGCGCCCGCAATGCACTGCTGATGACGTCATATATTACATCACTCATGACATAGTCAGTGACATCACTCATGACATCACTGATGACATCTCAAATGACATCCCTGATGACATCACTGACGACATCATCCTTGTGGCAGACCTCCTCTTACTGTAATATAACCTTTGATACACACGATCAAAAATAGAAACTAACATTTTCAAAAAAATGGAGATACCAATTCCAGTTAGAACAACCTATTGAGTAATTCCAAAATCTACATACACATCCATTTATTCACCAACAGTTCTTTATAGTCACTCATACATGTACTCACTCATCATATGTACTCATACACCTATATATCCTGTTATACACCGACACTCATCTATAGAGTTACTCACACACATACTCACACATGCAAATAAACTATCAATTATCCATTTACTTGCATAAACAGCAATACACCCACCACTACACTAACTTCTACAGAATCGTAGACATACTTACTCTCTTAAACAATCACTTATAGAAACACATACTTATTTATACAGGAAGTCTTAGAATCTCTGGCTCTCAGATATACTCACTTATATACATCAATACTCACATATACTAGTTTAAAACATATGTAGTTACTCATAAAGATACTATTGAGACAGTCATTCACTTACTAACACACCCATACCCACACTCATCCACCCATACAGTCCTGCACACATACTGTCTTCAAAACACATACAAACAGGGAGTCACCCATTCATGCATCTATGTGGTAAGTAATACCGCCCACCAAACCATAAACACACTCATACTGATACTCAAAAAACCAACTAATAACCCATATAGACACTCATGTAGCTGCTCACCAACCCATGCAGCCACTTATACACAAAGTGAGACAATGATACAGATATTTACATATTTAAACATTACTTGCTAATACATGTATTCACTAAGAAACACTAAATAAGTCAGTTATATAATCAATTTTATAAAAAAACATCCATTTAGACACTTATTTACCCATTTATTCTTCCATTGACCTTTAGATATACATATATAAAAAATATTTGTTTTTCAAAAAGACACACATTCACTGGATGATGTCATCGGTGATGTCATCAGTGATGTCACTTGTGATGTCATCAGTGATGTCATGAGTGATGTCACTGAGCATGTCATGAGTGATGTAGTATGTGACGTCATCAGCAGCGCATTGCGGGCGCGCGAGTTATAGTTAGCTGAACTAACTATAACGGAGGAATTTCAATGGTTTTGTATGAGAGAAATGTCCAGCTAACTATAACATGGGTGAAACCTATGGTTTTTTCAGTGAAAAAAAAAAAATATATATATATATATATATATATATATATATATATATATATATATATTACCTACTGGCGGTCGCCAGTAGGTATATATAGTTAGGATTTTTTCTCTATGGGATTTTTGAAAATTCTATGTCTAATAACTTTGGCGTTTGTGGACGGAATTGGCTGAAATTTTCAGGAAAATGGCACATTTTGTTTCTGAGCAGCCCTTGAAAATTTGGGGGGGGTTTGTCAAGGGGGGGCCGAGAAAAAAGGGGGTCCCAAAACGTGTTTTTAACATTGAGTTTTCCATAGGGCGGTTGGCCTCACTTTTAGCCCGAACGGCTGAATGGATTTGCATGAAACTTGGCAAAATTGTAGGGACTGGTAGCCCGATGTGCCTTTGCTAGGTCTCAATATATGTGCTCCAGTGGATTTTGAGAAATTAACGTTCAAAAAAAGATAAATATCTGTAACAGCGGACCGGGCAGCGCTCCGGTTCGCGGACTTTTCGCGGTACGGAGCTTTGTGAAGCGAAGCTGATTGGTTCTCCGGCGTCTGTGAACATTCCAAACAGTCCGTAGCGGCCGCCATCTTGTCTCTCGGTAGGATCGAGAGACAAGAGGAGGCCAAAGCGAAGGGGCAAATGACCATAAGGGGGCATAGTAGATCCTCGCTGACCCCCTAGGTTTGATGTGGAGGTTTTAAAAGGGTCCCGCGGGGCAAAAAAAAATAATAATAATAATAATCGAACGGCTGAATGGATTTGCACGAAACTTGGTAAAATATTAGGGACTGGTAGCCCGATGTGCCTTTGCTAGGTCTCAATATATGTGCTCCAGTGGATTTTGAGAAATTAACGTTCAAAAAAAGATATATATCTGTAACAGCGCTCCGCTTCGCGTAACGGAGGTTTGCGAAGCTGATTGGTTCTCCGGCGTCTGTAAACATTGCAAACAGTCCGTAGCGGCCGCCATCTTGTCTCTCGGTAGGATCGAGAGACAAGAGGAGGCCAAAGCGAAGGGGCAAATGACCATAAGGGGGCATAGTAGATCCTCCTTGACCTCTTAGGTTTGATGTGGAGGTTTTAAAAGGGCCCCGCGGGGCAAAAAAATAAATAATAATAATAATCGAACGGCTGAATGGATTTGCACGAAACATGGCAAAATTGTAGGGACTGGTAGCTCGATGTGCCTTTGCTAGGTCTCAATATATGTGCTTCAGTGGATTTTGAGAAATTAACGTTCAAAAACAAGATATATATCTGTAACAGCGCTCCGCTTCGCGGAGATAAAATTATATCTGTATTACCTAGCTGTTGCTAACACCAGTTAGCGACGGCTAGTAGGAGATAGCAACCATCTTGGGCCCCACTTTGCATGTGAGTGATATTTATCACTAATGACATGCAAAGTGGGCATGCCAAGATGTTAGCGACTGGAAACAGTCGCTAACATCGCTATCTCCTATTATCAACTTTTGGAAATATTCGCGATAAGCGCGAATATCTCCAAAAGCTAGCACCTGCCCTGAGCAGTTCTTAGCCATGTTATCCAATGGGAGGTGGATAACATGGCTAAGAGCATTAGCTCGGTAATGCATGAATATCGCTGAGTTTTCAGCGATATTAATGCATTGCGGTCGTTTTTTATCGTATTTGCGATAAACCTTGATAATAGCAAGGTTTATCTGCGATAATTTCTGACGATGCTTAGCGGTAAAAAAATCGTTGCTAAGCATCGTTAGGGATAAATATCGCTTAACTTTGGTAATATGCCCCAACGTCTGTTAACGTTCGATTCGAAGGAAATCAGGAAGTGTTGAAAAACATTGTCTGCGCCATCTTGTCTTTTTTAAAATGCCACACTTTTGTCGTGCACGGCAGTCATTTTAGATGCCTTGACCAGACCCACTCTGTGCACGCTGTCGATCCTTAGCATGGCTCCCCACCCTCGCAAGCATCTCCCCCAGGCAGTGGTCACCCCCGCTCTCTGTCTTATGCATGGGTAATAAACCTCCCCCCATCTGCGCTGCTCTTCCCTGAGAATCACACCCTGTGCCCGCCCGACACCTCCCTTTCGCCCTATTCACTACCGCACCCTCTGACACTCCTTTTCCTCTGTGTCCGATTGTCCAGGCCGGTCCTAGGGTATCAGCTAGCCCTGCAGATGTAGTTTATGGCCCCAGCTGTAAAGAATCACCCCTCTTCAAAGGAGTTATAGTAGATCAAGGCCCACACTCGATGAGATCCGTCACAGCAGACGCGTTCCTATTATCTGAAAACCATCCTGTATTGTGATTGGGGAGGGGACCGAGCCTGAAGCGGAAGATTCCAGGGATGACTCTTTGTACATCAAAGTTTTTACAATTATGTGTCACATTTAAAATATATAGCACTCCGACAAAGTAGTAAGATTATAAAACTTTAATAACTTTTAAATATATACAAGAAAACAAAAACAGTAATAACATATAAACATTTTTAGGGAAAAACAACGAAGTAGCGGTCGGCTGTGCGAATAGTCCCAACGCAGCACAACGTCCAGATTTCTGGCGTGGGGCGTCGCGGGGGGTGGGTCATCAGTAGCAAACTGTTGTGCGAATAGTTCCAAGGCAGCAGAACGATGGCACCAAGGTGATGTCCAGTAAGTTGCCGCACTGGTTTTGGTATCCTACAATGCTGCTCCGAATAACGGCGTGGGGCGCCCCGGGGGAGGCGGCGTGAACGGGCCTCTCCAGGTGGAGTCTCATCTGTTGTAGTGGGGCGCCCCTTTACCGTTTCAGTTGCCATTCCGTCCGTTTTTGGTCCACTGTGTCAAAAGCCGCAATTCAGCTGAGTTGCGCCCACTCTTGCGGTGCAGCGATAGGCGGCTGTCACAGGACTCTCAAAATGGCGGCAGGCTGTTTCCTTTTTGGGCCTGGTCCACCGAAATGGCCCTGGGACACCTTGGAAATCGGACGCTTGTCTGCTAGGTCTTGGACCCCATTCTCGAAAGCGTCCCCTCCGCCTTGAGGATTCATCAAAAGTTTTGGGGGCCCCCGACTCCTGTAGGCTTCTGGTGGGGAGCGGCTGCCATGATTGCTCGCGGAATGACCACGACGGAGCTACAAGATGGTGGTACTCTCATGCTGACGCCAGCTTCAGTCTGAAACATCCAGAAACAAGGTGAGGCTTTCATCGTTTGGGGAAAAAAAAAAGTTTTCATCCAATGAAAAGTGTTGTTTTTAGGTCATATGATCAAGCCTTCCATCATTAGGAAACCAAAAGTAAAATGAACCAATGAAAAGTTTTATAAAGAAGTCACATGACCTGTTATGCGGCATAGGGTATAAAATGCGGAGAAAATACGTTGGCACGTGAGGCGGCGTCAGTAGCGGACCGATGTGCGAATAGGCCGAAGGCAACACAACGCGCCAAGATCCGGATGGCACCGAGGTGGTGTCCAGCAAGTTGCAGCACTGGTGTGGCCATCCTACAATGCTGAAAGTCGGCGTGGGGCGCCCCGTTGGCCTGTGAGTTTGCGTCAGTAGCGGACCGATGTGCGAATAGGCCGAAGGCAGCACAACGCGCCAAGATCCGGATGGCACCGAGGTGGTGTCTAGTAAGTTGCCGCACTGGTGTGGCCATCCTACAATGTTGAAAGTCGGCGTGGGGTGCCCCGTTGGCCTGTGAGATGGCGTCAGTAGCGGACCGATGTGCGAATGGGGCCAAAGGCAGCGCAACAATATTTTCGGAATAGAAGACACCACAAGGCGCTGAGATGCCAAGATCCGGATGGCACCGAGGTGGTGTCTAGCAAGTTGTGGCACTGGTGTGGCCATCCTACAATGGTAAAAGTCGGCGTGGGGCGCCCTGTTGGCCTGTGAGATGGTGTCAGTAGCGGACTGATGTGCGAATGGGGCCAAAGGCAGCGCAACAATATTTTCTGACTGACACCACAAGGCGCTGAGATGCCAAGATCCGGATGGCACCGAGGTGATGTCTAGGAAGTTGCTGTACTGGTGTGGCCATCCTACAATGCTGAAAGTCGGCGTGGGGCGCCCCGTTGGCCTGTGAGTTTGCGTCAGTAGCGGACCGATGTGCGAATAGGCCGAAGGCAGCACAACGCGCCAAGATCCGGATGGCACCGAGGTGGTGTCTAGTAAGTTGCCGCACTGGTGTGGCCATCCTACAATGTTGAAAGTCGGCGTGGGGCGCCCCGTTGGCCTGTGAGATGGCGTCAGTAGCGGACCGATGTGCGAATGGGGCCAAAGGCAGCGCAACAATATTTTCGGAGTAGAAGACACCACAAGGCGCTGAGATGCCAAGATCCGGATGGCACCGAGGTGGTGTCTAGCAAGTTGTGGCACTGGTGTGGCCATCCTACAATGGTAAAAGTCGGCGTGGGGCGCCCTGTTGGCCTGTGAGATGGTGTCAGTAGCGGACTGATGTGCGAATGGGGCCAAAGGCAGCGCAACAATATTTTCTGACTGACACCACAAGGCGCTGAGATGCCAAGATCCGGATGGCACCGAGGTGATGTCTAGGAAGTTGCTGTACTGGTGTGGCCATCCTACAATGGTAAAAGTCGGCGTGGGGCGCCCTGTTGGCCTGTGAGATGGTGTCAGTTGCGGACCGATGTGCGAATGGGGCCAAAGGCAGCGCAACAATATTTTCTGTATGGAAGATACCACTAGGCGTTGAGATGCCAAGATCCGGATGGCACCGAGGTGATGTCTAGCAAGTTGCTGTACTGGTGTGGTCATACTACAATGCTGAAACTCGGCGTGGGGCGCCCCATTAGCCTGTGAGATGGCGTCAGTAGCGGACCGATGTGTGAATAGGCCGGAACCAGCACAAGGCGCCAAGATCCGGATGTCACCGTGGTGGTTTCATAGTTGAGAGGCACTTCATCTGCAGTGGGGCGCCGAGATCCGGATGGCACCGAGGTGATGTCTAGCAAGTTGCTGTACTGGTGTGGTCATCCTACAATGCTGAAACTCGGCGTGGGGTGCCCCATTAGCCTGTGAGATGGCGTCAGTAGCGGACCGATGTGCGAATAGGCCGAAGGCAGCACAACACGCCAAGATCCGGATGTCACCGTGGTGGTTTCATAGTTGAGAGGCACTTCATCTGCAGTGGGGCGCCGAGATCCGGATGGCACCGAGGTGATGTCTAGCAAGTTGCTGTACTGGTGTGGTCATCCTACAATGCTGAAACTCGGCGTGGGGCGCCCCATTAGCCTGTGAGATGGCGTCAGTAGCGGACCGATGTGCGAATGGGGCCAAAGGCAGCGCAACAATGTTTTCTGAATAGAAGACACCACAAGGCGCTGAGATTCGGTTACCACCGAGGTGATGTGTAGCAAGTTGCCGCACTGGTGTGGCCATCCTACAATACTGCTCCGAATAACGGCGTGGGGTGCCCGAAGGAGGGGGGGGGGCGGCGTGAACGGGCCTTCCTAGGTGGAGGCTCGTCTGCTGTAGTGGGGCGCCCCTTTACCGTTTCAGTTGCCATTCAGCTGAGTTTCGGCTGCTCTTGATGCTACAGCGACAGGCCGCTGCAACAGGACTCTCAAAATGGCGGCCTGTTCTTTGGATTTGGGCCTGGTCCACTAAAATGGCCCTGGGACACCTTAGAACTCGGACGCTCGATTTTTTTTTCCTTTCCTGTACATGCAAAAAAAGGTAAATGCCCGGTACGTTACATGCTTCATCTGCCACGATGAACTCTCCAGAGGAACCGAAAAAAAATATAGTTATGGTAACTATACCATGCATCGTCATATGGAGAGGTGGCACCAATTAATTATAGTGCTGCATAAAAGAGAGATTTGGAGGAGAACCCCTGACCTGCTAGTACATTCATCAAAGAAGTGGCACTGACAGCATCAGAGGCAAGGGAAACGGTCCCAAATATTTAGAAGAACTTTGGAAAGATTAAAATGACATGTTTAGATTGTGGAAAATTAATTTCATGTGGACAGATGAGTGTTACTCTAATAAATACAGCATATGAACATCATCATAGTCGATGGTTGGTAGAGACATTTTGACTATATCCTGGACCTGCCCGTCCTCGCCCAAAATGGCGCCGGAATAAATGGGACTCGTAACTCCTTGTTGTGTACTGGTTGCAGAACCTTGAAATCACGAGATATGTATGCAGTTTTGAAGCACATGGCGGGCGGGGACGAGAATTGATTGAATATTTCGACATCCCTATTGATATTAAGTTCTGATGTGTTATTGATTACTGTACTATTGAAAGTTCGAATTAACGTCACCCATGGTACTTGTCCGCAAATGTATATCTAGATAATTTTATTGTAACTGGCCCTGTCGTATTTTAATTATAAAATGTACGTCCACCGATTCCGTAACTGTTAGACACCTTAGTTCTTGCAACCTAATGGCCCGCCCGTTACGTTCCTCTACAGTGTAAATGTCTACTCATCATATACGATTACAGTTTGCTCCGTGGCCGGCCCACGTGGTTATAGGCTCGTATTTGTATAATGAAATTTTCACAATAAAGGTTTTTAAAAGAAAACATGGTAGTAGTATATACATTGGTAAAGTTTTTAATAATAGTCACTGTTTTAGAATCATTAAAAGGCAAGTGAAATAAAGCAGACCAATTACATGAAGGGTAAAAGGTATAATACGAAGGAACGCAGTAAAGATAAATGGTCAAGGGCTGTTGTGTTTTCTATTCCTGCAACATAAAGTGATCGATAAGAATCTCATATTCAGGCGTATCGGCGACTAAGACAGCAGGTCGACCCTCTTTTGCTCAACGGCTCCGTCATGGGACGAAGAAACGCTCTTTTTCTCGAAAAAAGAATATATTTTACTTGCAGGACAGTTGTAAATTTTCCGGGAAAGTACATTAGCCTGGAACATTATAACATATATTTAAGAAAAAATAATGTTCGGAAGTAATAAAAAGCGTAATTTTTAGGTCATATGACCAAGCCTTTCATCATTAGAATAAGAAAAGTAAAATGAACCAATGAAAAGTTTTATTAACAAGTCACATGACTTGTTATGCTTACGTTACGCGCTGCGCGCCCCGGATGACTTCCGGATGCGCTAACGCGGCGCGTCATATGACGCATTACGCGACAACGCAGGTCCAGAATATAGTCAAAATGTCTCCACCAACCAGCGGTCGGAACACAACCCCTTTCAGCAGGCTAAATAGTTCTGTTAAATGACAATAGAAGGGACAGGCAACAAGAACCATTAGTCAAAGAGGGGAGGGCTAGTTCTTCTCTACCGGGTTACATTGGGGCGCTACCGGAACTGATCGAATTGGTAGTCTACAGTGTTTCTGGATGTTTCAGACTGAAGCTGGGGTTAGCATGAGAGCAGCACCATTTCGTAGCTCCGTCGTGGCCATTCCGCAACCAATCATGGCAGCCGCTCTTTATCGTTATTTTGGGTGGGGTGGGTGGCGGAGCCGAGCTGTTTTGCAGCCATCATTGTGTGGAGTTCAGTTCATTTCACTAGTTTTGTATTTGTCATGAGGGGTTGTTCCTAATGTTTCTATTTTAGCGAGGTCAAAAAGAGATCCCATTAGTGGCCTACTGATTTTGCTCGATTCCTTTTCTTTTTTTTTTACAGGATTTTTCGTTATCTGCAAAGACTAAACAGAGTATTGCGACTCTGTGTTTGTTTGTAAATAGAGAATGAACCAAAGAGAACCAATTCTAAAACAGTAACTACTTGGATAACAATCAATCAAATGGAGAGAGAAGCAGGCACGACGTATTACAACGGGGGCAAAGGCCTGCGTTAACTACCCTTCACTATGTGCAAAGAGAGAGTACTCCTAATAGAAATGAGGGGGGGGGGGCACCATTCAAAGCAGATCAGTGTGCATAAACACGAAAATGTTTTCACTTACCACGTACTTGACATTCGACAGCTTATGATATTTGCTATTAAAAAACCATTGAAATTCACTGAAAAAACCATAGGTTATAGACCATATATAGTTAGGAATTAGCATTTACAAAACCTTGAAAATTCACTGAAAAAACCATAGGTTATAGACCATATATAGTTAGGAATTAGCGTTTAAAAAACCTTATTTTACTCACACAAAACCATTGAAATTCCATATATAGTTAGTTGCACTAACTATATATCGCGCACCCGCAATCCACTGCTGATGATGTCACATATTACATCATTCATGACATGGTCAGTGACATCACTGATGACATCACTGATGACATCTCAAATGACATCACTGATGACATCACTGATGACATCTCATTTGACATCAATGACCACATCACTGATGATATCATTCATGTGACAATACAATGCATCTCCTCACATTTTAATATAACCTCTGTTTCACCCAGTGTTAAATACAGAGTATAATTTTTGAAACCATTGACACACCAATACTAGTTACTACATATGTACTCACTGATTCCTACGTCTACACACACATTCACTCATTCACCCATACAATCATTCAAACATACAATCACTCATCTTTACAACACTATCATATGCACTCATACACCTATACAGACACTCACACTCTGCCACTCATCCATGGAGTTACTCACACACCTAGTCAGTCCTGTAAAGAATCAATCACACTTCCATTTTCTTGTCTATACAGTTAAACATAGAGCACCTTACATTTTCAAACATATACTAACACATACTTACCTTGTTATACAATCATTGATATAAGTACACATTGATCTGCACAGAGTCACACACCTCCCAGCCAGCCACACACACACTCAGTCTCCCATACAAATACTTGGACAATCAATCAGTAATCCATATAGTTAATCATATAGCTACTGATCAACACATGCAGCAGTTTACAGAACAACAGACATAATGATGCACAAATTAAGACACTTTAGTCACTAACCCATGCACTCAGTGAGACACATTTAATCACTCACTCATACATTCAGTCATGCACCTACTAAATCCTTTGTCCAGACACTTATACTTCCACTCATTCTTCAATATGTAAGACACATTTTAACTTTACAGAAACATACAGTCACTGGATGTTGTCATCAGTGATGTCAGCAGTGATGTCATTTGAGATGTCATCAGTGATGTCATCATTGATGTCACTGACCATGTCATGAATGATGTAATATGTGACATCATCAGCAGTGGATTGCGGGTGCGCGATATATAGTTAGTGCAACTAACTATATATGGAATTTCAATGGTTTTGTGTGAGTAAAATAAGGTTTTTTAAATGCTAATTCCTAACTATATATGGTCTATAACCTATGGTTTTTTCAGTGAATTTTCAAGGTTTTGTAAATGCTAATTCCTAACTATATATGGTCTATAACCTATGGTTTTTTCAGTGAATATATATATATATATCCAAATGAAGTTGCTCCCAACAGTGAAGATGCCACACACAGTCATTTCACCGTCCTGTATTTGCAGCACACGCAGGGCACGTAACATCACAGGTTTCAGCTCAGGCTTGAGCCAGCAAGTTCAAACGCATTTCGGGTGAGCTTTCACCCTTTGTCAATGATTGTGGCTACAGTGGAGGTAGCAAGTCTCACCCCAAGAGGCATACGCCCACAGGGGTGGGACTTGCAAAGTATAATTAGCTCCTTTTGAACTGCCGTATGCTGATCCTTACGCCGCCCGTGAACAAGAGCACAGGTGTGCTCGAAACGCGTCGGGCCTTTTGAAAGGCATGAAGGGGGAGAATGTCGTCTGGCAGAGCTGCTTTCCGCAATTTAAAGGTGATCAACTTCCCACTGTGTGGTGCCTCCTCTCTTGAGCCAAACTTGTTGTGTTGGATATATATATATATATATATATAATATATATGCATATAACACTGGAACCCTTCCTCCTTGTGTGCTGGGCAACCTCAAGTACAAAAGTGCTAGGTGAGAGGTTTTAGTAGAGATTCATCTCTCTCCCTTTAATGCAACTTTGCTTGCTGCCCTATATTTTGAATGTCTTGTAAATATACCTCATGGTTTCTTAAGTTTAAAAGTAGGCAACTAAGGCCACTAAGCCACATCTCATTTCACCTGTTATGTTGATCCTTCCAACGTGTGGAAATGTTCTGAGAGCTAGAGGAAAAGTTTCCTCATACATTGCATGCTGGAGTAAAACTGGCTGCACTTAAAGGAAGTTCTCTTGCAGATGGGAGCAAAATGACCTTTTGAATTGAATCATCTGCATACTCTGGCCTTTGTACCACATCTAAAGCAAATTGTGTCTTTTACATCTTGTGTAAGCTGTGCACACGCGAGCTATCTGGCATGCAGTCACACATCTAGATGTGTAAAGAAAATCATAACTGGCAAAACAGAAAACAATCACTCCTAAGAAAGGTTGAGAAGGATCATTCAACTCACAGACTTTGCTCGGGAACCCTCGCCTACTACTGCAGCATGAAACTTCCATCGATCAATCCACCTGTCCATAGCCTGAGCACAGTATGATAACAATCCACCCTTAGATGGCTTTTGTCTTAAACACATGCTTTTCACAATAAGTAGGTTGGGCCTACTGACTTTGTCATATTGATTCATGATAAACAGATGAAACCTGTCCTGACGTTCACCTTTACCCTTTGTGATTGCTTTACACCTTAACCATGAAAGGCTTATTCTAATGCTTGTAAAACTGCAACCATCATGCATACAGATATAAAATTACAAATATGTAATGAGATCCAGATGAAAAACAAGAAGCAATCCCTCTAGATGGTTCTATCAAGGATCATCTCCTCAACATTTGCCAGAGTGGGGCCATTGCAATAAGCCCCGTCCACGTTGGCAATCTGTGAGATTAGATGGAACTAAACATCGGTCTATAGGCGGTAACACCATGTGATAACCAACTACTAAAATCTTCCAGGCTTTAACATATGCTTCTCGCGATGGATACGCTGGCCCAACAGCCTTACTCCTAATGTTTCATAATAAAAAGACCACACCCAAGCCATTCGACGTCTCATTCCCAGTGCACCAAACAGATGTATAGTTTGTTGCCCTAACCATCGAAGCTTTCCCACAATACAGCCATCGGACACATAGTCATAAAACTGGAAAGGTTTGCAAAGTACGGCCTGTCCAAATACCCACTAATAATGATTCTGACATAGCAGGCCTTCTATATCAACTGTGTGTTACACTGAGTGAGGGATACAAAAACCATTGCCTACTATGGCACTTCTGTCAGATTCCATATTATATCCCTAAGTGTAGGCTTTAAAAGAGACAATGACATTCGAACCTTAAATGTCTATCGACCTCAACACATGCTTTTCAAAATAAATGTGCCGGACCTAGTGCCTTGTGCCGTTATCATATCATTTATTCATAGACAGTTGCAGTGAGTGTACATTTTGGAATACAAGTAGCATTTTAGTGCAAGCACACATAGTTGGCCCATTCAAACCTGCAAGTTGTGAGAACCATGAAGTGGATGGAGCCTACGCCCCGCTCTCAGTAAGACTTCCAAAGCTCATTTACCATGATCATATAAGGTCAGGTCACAGTTGCACTTTCACGCTGGAAAAAGAAGTCCATGTGGATTGGTGAAGCCCTGATCATTTGGGATTGATCGCATAATGTCCGGCAACATCTGCAATATCAGCCAGATCCCATGAGCCTGCAGATGAATCCGGATGAAGGGTTTGTGAGTGATGAGATGATGGCCGGTGATGTCATCAGGGGCCGGTGTGGGATTCTGTAGGAGTGGGAGGACCCGGCCTGGCTTGAGAGCTTCTGAGAAGATACCTTGAGTGAGGGAGGCCTTGGCATTGGGGAGTACGGGTGAGAAGGAGTGCCCTGAGTGAGCTTGGATGAAGGGTGAGGGTAAGACATTATAGGTTTCTGTTACAAGGTCCCTGTACTGCCAGAGCGTCACTTTTAATGACGCTTCAGTGGCACACATTGCAGTGCCACAGATGCAAGGTCATGTAAATCCACCCTTTACGGCTTTTCATGGCATTCTAGATATGGTGTTAGGCAACGCAGCGCAAGTCTCTGTGTTGCCTCGCGCTGGGGTGAGGCTTGCCAGGGGCGTTCCTGTGGGTGTTCCCACGTAACACCCCTGGCACTGGACACAGTCCTAGATTTACAATGTTCTGTAAACATGGGAATGTGGCAGAATCCTACACATGGAAAGGAGTAGGGGAGGTGCAACAAGGAGAAATACCTTTGTTCTCCAACTTGTTTTCCTCTGCATTAAGCAGATCACATAGAAGAGGATAACTGCCTCCATGGATTGCATTTGTGCAGGATGCTGTCCTTTCCTGCACAAAAACAATAATGCCCACCACGCAGACACCCTTGCACCGTGGCGCTTGGCAGCCACTTTGGTGCCAGGGCAGGGACAGAGGACAGGAATGAGCTGTATCTGATCAACAAGGCACATTCCTGCCTTTTCTTTTCTCGTACGGCAGTGCAGCAGGAAGACTTGCAGTGTCGCCCTTCAGCAAAATATAGCAAATGCATCCCTATATTTATAAGAAACGCATTTATGGGAATATGATGGTGAGATAGGAATTTGAAGATTAATTGTTGCTGGGTTTTAGGGCAAGGTGCAGGAGATGAAGCGGGGATTGTGTTGTCGATGTGCTGTGGGATGAAGCAGGGTTGGTGTTGTCGATGTGCTGTGGGATGAAGCAGGGTTGGTGTTGTCGATGTGCTGTGGGATGAAGAGGGGTTGGTGTTGGGGATGTGCTGTGGGATGAAGCGGGGTTGGTGTTGGCAATGTGCTGTGGGGTGAAGCAGCTGGGTTCGTGTTGGCGATGTGCTGTGGGATGAAGCAGGGTTGGTGTTGGGGATATTCTGTGGGATGAAGCAGGGTTGGTGTTGTCGATGTGCTGTGGGATGAAACAGGGTTGGTGTTGTTGATGTGCTGTGGGATGAAGAGGGGTTGGTGTTGTCGAAGTGCTGTGGGATGAAGCAGGGTTGGTGTTGGGGATGTGCTGTAGGATGAAGCAGGGTTGGTGTTGGGGATGTGCTGTGGGATGAAGCAGGGTTGGTGTTGGGGATGTGCTGTGGGATGAAGCGGGGTTGGTGTTGGGGATGTGCTGTGGGATGAAGCGGGGTTGGTGTTGGGGATGTGCTGTGGGATGAAGCAGGGTTGGTGTTGGCGATGTGCTGTGGGATGAAGCAGGGTTGGTGTTGGGGATGTGCTGTGGGATGAAGCGGGGTTGGTGTTGGCGATGTGCTGTAGGATGAAGCGGGGTTTGAGTAGTCGATGTGCTGTGGGATGAAGCGGGGTTGGTGTTGGTGATGTGCTGTGGGATGAAGCAGGGTTGGTGTTGGCGATGTGCAGTCCTGTGAGATGAAGCAGGGTCAGTGTTGGCGATGTGCTGTGGGATGAAGCGGGGTTAGTGTTGGCGATGTTCTGTGGGATATAGCAGGGTTGGTGTTGTCGATGTGCTGTGGGATGAAGCAGGGTTGGTGTTGTCGATGTGCTGTGGGATGAAGCAGGGTTGGTGTTTGGGATGTGCTGTGGGATGAAGCAGGGTTGGTGTTGGGGATGTGCTGTGGGATGAAGCAGGGTTGGTGTTGGGGATGTGCTGTTGGATGAAGCAGGGTTGGTGTTGGGGATGTGCTGTGGGATGAAGCGGGGTTGGTGTTGGGGATGTGCTGTGGGATGAAGCGGGATTGGTGTTGGGGATGTGCTGTGGGATGAAGCAGGGTTGGTGTTGGCGATGCGCTGTGGGATGAAGCAGGGTTGGTGTTGTCGATGTGCTGTGGGATGAAGAGGGGTTGGTGTTGGCAGTGTGCTGTGGGATGAAGCAAGGTTGGTGTTAGGGATGTGCTGTGGGATGAAGCAGGGTTGGTGTTGGGGATATTCTGTGGGATGAAGCAGGGTTGGTGTTGTCGATGTGCTAGTGGATGAAGCAGGGCTGGTGTTGTCGATGTGCTGTGGGATGAAGCAGGGTTGGTGTTGTCGATGTGCTGTGGGATGAAGCAGGGTTGGTGTTGTGAATGTGCTGTGGGATGAAGAGGGGTTGGTGTTGGCGATGTGCTGTGGGATGAAGCAGGGTTGGTGTTGGGGATGTGCTGTGGGATGAAGCAGAGTTGGTGTTGGGGATGTGCTGTGGGATGAAGCAGGGTTGGTGTTGGGGATGTGCTGTGGGATGAAGTGGGGTTGGTGTTGGGGATGTGCTGTGGGATGAAGCGGGGTTGGTGTTGGCGATGTGCTGTAGGATGAAGCGGGGTTTGAGTAGTCGATGTGCTGTGGGATGAAGCGGGATAGGTGTTGGTGATGTGCTGTGGGATGAAGCAGGGTTGGTGTTGGCGATGTGCAGTGCTGTGAGATGAAGCAGGGTCAGTGTTGGCGATGTGCTGTGGGATGAAGCGGGGTTAGTGTTGGTGACGTGCTGTGGGATGAAGCAGGGTTAGTGTTGTCGATGTTCTGTGGGATGTAGCAGGGTTGGTGTTGTCGATGTGCTGTGGGATGAAGCAGGGTTGGTGTTGTCGATGTGCTGTGGGATGAAGACGGGTTGGTGTTGGCAATGTGCTGTGGGATGAAGCAGGGTTGGTGTTGGGGATGTGCTGTGGGATGAAGCAGGGTTGGTGTTGGGGATGTGCTGTGGGATGAAGCAGGGTTGGTGTTGGGGATGTGCTGTGGGATGAAGCAGGGTTGGTGTTGAGGATGTGCTGTGGGATGAAGCGGGGTTGTGTTGGGGATGTGCTGTGGGATGAAGCGGGGTTGGTGTTGGGTATGTGCTGTGGGATGAAGCAGGGTTGGTGTTGACGATGTGCTGTTGGATGAAGCAGGGTTGGTGTTGGGGATGTGCTGTGGGATGAAGCGGGGTTGGTGTTGGCGATGTGCTGTAGGATGAAGCGGGGTTTGAGTAGTCGATGTGCTGTGAGATGAAGCAGGGTTGGTGTTGGTGATGTGCTGTGGGATGAAGCAAGGTTGGTGTTGGCGATGTGCTGTGCTGTGAGATGAAGCAGGGTCAGTGTTGGCGTGCTGTGGGATGAAGCGGGTTTAGTGTTGGCGACGTGCTGTGGGATGAAGCAGGGTTAGTGTTGTCGATGTTCTGTGGGATGTAGCAGGGTGGTGTTGTCGATGTTCTGTGGGAGGAAGTGGGGTTGGTGTTGGCGATGTGCTGTGGGATGAAGCAGGGTTGATATTGGCAAAGTTCTGTGGGATGAAGCGGGGTTGGTGTTGGCGATGTGCTGTGGGATGAAGCAGGGTTGGTGTTGTCGATATTCTGTGGGATGAAGCGGGGTTGGTGTTGGTGATGTGCTGTGGGATGAAGCAGGGTTGGTGTTGGCGATGTGCTGTGGGATGAAGCAAGGTTGATATTGGCGATGTTCTGTGGGATGAAGTGGGGATGGTGTTGGTGATGTGCTGTGGGATGAAGCAGGGTTGATATTGGCGATGTTCTGTGGGATGGAGCGGGGTTGGTGTTGGTGATGTGCTGTGGGATGAAGCAGGGTTGGTGTTGGCAATGTGCTGTGGGATGAAGCAAGGTTGATATTGGCGATGTGCTGTGGGATGAAGCGGGGTTGGTGTTGGTGATGTGCTGTGGGATGAAGCAAGGTTGATATTGGCGATGTGCTGTGGGATGAAGCGGGGTTGGTGTTGGTGATGTGCTGTGGGATGAAGCAGGGTTGGTGTTGGCGATGTGCTGTGCTGTGAGATGAAGCAGGGTCAGTGTTGGCGATGTGCTGTTGGATGAAGCGGGGTTGGTGTTGTCGATGTGCTGTGGGATGAAGCAGGGTTGGTGTTGTTCGATGTGCTGTGGGATGAAGCAGGGTTGGTGTTGTCGATGTGCTGTGGGATGAAGCAGGGTTGGTGTTGTTCGATGTGCTGTGGGATGAAGCAGGGTTGGTGTTGGGGATGTGCAGTGGGATGAAGCGGGGTTGGTGTTGGCGATGTGCTGTAGGATGAAGCGGGGTTGGTGTTGGTGATGTGCTGTGGGATGAAGCAGGGTTGGTGTTGGCGATGTGCTGTGGGATGAAGCAGGGTTAGTGTTTGCGACGTGCTGTGGGATGAAGCAGGGTTAGTGTTGTCGATGTTCTGTGGGATGTAGCAGGGTTGGTGTTGGCGATGTGCTGTGGGATGAAGCAGGGTTGGTGTTGGCGATGTGCTGTGGGATGTAGCAAGGTTGATATTGGCGATGTTCTGTGGGAGGAAGTGGGGTTGGTGTTGGCGATGTGCTGTGGGATGAAGCAGGGTTGGTGTTGTCGATATTCTGTGGGATGAAGCGGGGTTGGTGTTGTCGAAGTGCTGTGGGATGAAGCAGGGTTGGTGTTGTCGATGTGCTGTGGGATGAAGCAGGGTTGGTGTTGTTCGATGTGCTGTGGGATGAAGCAGGGTTGGTGTTGTCGATGTGTTGTGGGATGAAGAGGGGTTGGTGTTGTCGGTGTGCTGTTGGATGAAGCAGGGTTGCTGTTGTCGATGTGCTGTGGGATGAAGCAGGGTTGGTGTTGTTCGATGTGCTGTGGGATGAAGCGGGGTTGGTGTTGTCGATGTGCTGTGGGATGAAGCAGGGTTGGTGTAGTGGATGTGCAGTGGAATGAAGCGGGTTTGGTGTTGTCGATGTGCTGTGGGATGAAGCAGGGTTTGGTGTTGTTCAATGTGCTGTGGGATGAAGCAGGGTTGGTGTTCTTCGATGTGCTGTGGGATGAAGCAGGGTTGGTGTTGTCGATGTGCTGTGGGATGAAGAGGGGTTGGTGTTGTCGGTGTGCTGTTGGATGAAGCAGGGTTGCTGTTGTCGATGTGCTGTGGGATGAAGCAGGGTTGCTGTTGTTCGATGTGCTGTGGGATGAAGCAGGGTTGGTGTTGTCGATGTGCTGTGGGATGAAGACGGGTTGGTGTTGGCAATGTGCTGTGGGATGAAGCAGGGTTGGTGTTGGGGATGTGCTGTGGGATGAAGCAGGGTTGGTGTTGGGGATGTGCTGTGGGATGAAGCAGGGTTGGTGTTGGGGATGTGCTGTGGGATGAAGCAGGGTTGGTGTTGGGGATGTGCTGTGGGATGAAGCGGGGTTGGTGTTGGGGATGTGCTGTGGGATGAA
Source organism: Lissotriton helveticus (assembly GCF_964261635.1). NCBI lineage: Eukaryota > Metazoa > Chordata > Amphibia > Caudata > Salamandridae > Lissotriton > Lissotriton helveticus. The sequence goes on along the minus strand of NC_136058.1, from coordinate 457,002,762 downwards.
GCAGGGTTGGTGTTGGGGATGTGCTGTGGGATGAAGCAGGGTTGGTGTTGACGATGTGCTGTGGGATGAAGCAGGGTTGGTGTTGGGGATGTGCTGTGGGATGAAGCGGGGTTGGTGTTGGCGATGTGCTGTAGGATGAAGCGGGGTTTGAGTAGTCGATGTGCTGTGAGATGAAGCAGGGTTGGTGTTGGTGATGTGCTGTGGGATGAAGCAGGGTTGGTGTTGGCGATGTGCTGTGCTGTGAGATGAAGCAGGGTCAGTGTTGGCGATGTGCTGTGGGATGAAGCGGGGTTAGTGTTGGCGACGTGCTGTGGGATGAAGCAGGGTTAGTGTTGTCGATGTTCTGTGGGATGTAGCAGGGTTGGTGTTGTCGATGTTCTGTGGGATGAAGTGGGGTTGGTGTTGGTGATGTGCTGTCGGATGAAGCAGGGTTGATATTGGCGATGTTCTGTGGGATGAAGCGGGGTTGGTGTTGGCGATGTGCTGTGGCATGAAGCAGGGTTGGTGTTCTCGATATTCTGTGGGATGAAGCGGGGTTGGTGTTGGTGATGTGCTGTGGGATGAAGCAGGGTTGGTGTTGGTGATGTGCTGTGGGATGAAGCAAGGTTGATATTGGCGATGTTCTGTGGGATGAAGTGGGGTTGGTGTTGGTGATGTGCTGTGGGATGAAGCAGGGTTGATATTGGCAATGTTCTGTGGGATGGAGCGGGGTTGGTGTTGATGATGTGCTGTGGGATGAAGCAGGGTTGGTGTTGGCAATGTGCTGTGGGATGAAGCAAGGTTGATATTGGCGATGTGCTGTGGGATGAAGCGGGGTTGGTGTTGGTGATGTGCTGAGGGATGAAGCAAGGTTGATATTGGCGATGTGCTGTGGGATGAAGCGGGGTTGGTGTTGGCGATGTGCTGTTGGATGAAGCGGGGTTGGTGTTGTCGATGTGCTGTGGGATGAAGCAGGGTTGGTGTTGTTCGATGTGCTGTGGGATGAAGCAGGGTTGGTGTTGTCGATGTGCTGTGGGATGAAGCAGGGTTGGTGTTGTTCGATGTGCTGTGGGATGAAGCAGGGTTGGTGTTGGGGATGTGCAGTGGGATGAAGCGGGGTTTGAGTAGTCGATGTGCTGTGGGATGAAGCGGGGTTGGTGTTGGTGATGTGCTGTGGGATGAAGCAGGGTTGGTGTTGGCGATGTGCTGTGTGATGAAGCGGGGTTAGTGTTTGCGACGTGCTGTGGGATGAAGCAGGGTTAGTGTTGTCGATGTTCTGTGGGATGTAGCAGGGTTGGTGTTGGCGATGTGCTGTGGGATGAAGCAGGGTTGGTGTTGGCGATGTGCTGTGGGATGAAGCAAGGTTGATATTGGCGATATTCTGTGGGAGGAAGTGGGGTTGGTGTTGGCGATGTGATGTGGGATGAAGCAGGGTTGGTGTTGTCGATATTCTGTGGGATGAAGCGGGGTTGATGTTGGCGATGTGCTGTGGGATGAAGCAGGGTTGGTGTTGTCGATATTCTGTGGGATGAAACGGGGTTGGTGTTGGTGATGTGCTGTGGGATGAAGCAGGGTTGGTGTTGGCGATGTGCTGTGGGATGAAACAAGGTTGATATTGGCGTTGTTCTGTGGGATGAAGTGGGGTTGGTGTTGGTGATGTGCTGTGGGATGAAGCAGGGTTGGTGTTGTCGATGTGCTCTGGGATGAAGAGGGGTTGGTGTTGTCGAAGTGCTGTGGGATGAAGCAGGGTTGGTGTTGTCGATGTGCTGTGGGATGAAGCAGGGTTGGTGTTGTTCGATGTGCTGTGGGATGAAGCAGGGTTGGTGTTGTCGATGTGCTGTGGGATGAAGAGGGGTTGGTGTTGTCGGTGTGCTGTTGGATGAAGCAGGGTTGCTGTTGTCGATGTGCTGTGGGATGAAGCAGGGTTGGGGTTGTTCGATGTGCTGTGGGATGAAGCGGGGTTGGTGTTGTCGATGTGCTGTGGGATGAAGCAGGGTTGGTGTAGTGGATGTGCAGTGGGATGAAGCGGGTTTGGTGTTGTCAATGTGCTGTGGGATGAAGCAGGGTTGGTGTTGTCGATGTGCTGTGGGATGAAGTAGGGTTGGTGTTGTCGATGTGCTGGCAAGAGGTTCATGGGATCGCACTTTTCTGTGTAACAAGGAAGAGGTGGGTCTGGCAGGGAGTTGATGCTGTGCCTGATTTTATACCTTCTTTAGGCTCGAGGGCCCGGTCAGCTGGCAGCACATTCACAATTAAGGAGCGAAGCTTAGGAGATGTGAGAGTTTCACCCAAAGGTGTTGCAGAGCACAATGCAAAAAGGGCAGATTACAGGGATTGCCAGACACTGCAGTGCTTTAGGAACGCACTGATTTAGGACGCTGCAGCTTTCTTCAACCCACGGTTAGCCTCTTCCAGCTTTTGTATGACGGTTTGTAATTTACCAGAAATCAGGTATGAGTAATCTGAACTACCCTCAACCAGGGGGGGTAAAACCACTGCAATTTCATTCAAGATCCCAAGCAGACCATCAAGCAGTTCACTGAGCCCCGGGGACATGCTTTTCGGACTGGTCTTGGCAGCAACAGTGCTCAGCAAACTGGTGCATTTACTTAACAATACCAGGAAGCTGTTCCAAATTTTATGCAGGTCCCTTTCCCAGATTAGATCCTGTTGTAGGGCTTGAAATTGTGCCCTGTTAGCCGGAATGCTCTCTTCTATGAAATTGATATCTATCTCAGTGGATAGAATCTGAGCTTCAAATTCGTCCACAACAGTCTTGTATTTTCTTCTTAATATTCTAGCTTCTTTTAGTTCCTTTTCTGAATTTTTCTGAATGTCCTTTGCTTTATAGATTATGATATTACCTACCAGAATGGGAAAAAAGACTACATGTTTATCGGTACACTGTAACACTGACGTGTGTGAATACATATAAACTAAGATATTACTCAAACCATGCACTTATCAGAGGGCAAAGCATATCATTGCAATTGTTTAACATTTGGATATGAGGAAGCTTTTTAAAAGGATTTCATGTTTTGCACCTAGGATAACATGCTAGCTGATAATATTAGCTCTGGGTGGATCTTTGGGTAATTCTGAGTTACAACTTTTATGCAGAATTACTGATAAATGCCGCCGCACCGCTCTCTGAAATAATCTGCAGTTGTTGGTTTCTAAACTGGCAAGGCAGAAGGATCAGTCTCTCTATGTTAAAGGTCGAAGTTTAATCTGCTATCTTTTTTAAACATAGAGGGACTGCTCCCTCTTCCAGCCCTGGTTGGCCACTCTGCTCCGTCCGAACTCCACAGAATGTTACAGAATTGGAATGGAATTCTGTGGAATCAAACTCTGCCGATTCTGCCTGCTGCTTGTTATTATACGGAAAAAATGATAAAAATCCTTGAAAGCCTACCAAACACTGGTGTTGTCCCAGTCTAGTTTTCGCCGGCCTGCCATCACCAGACATGTTTCTGGACCCCTGGGAAGACAGCCAGAGCTCTCCAGATCCAGAGGCAATGGCTGCATTGAGCAGAGGCGGTCACACCTCCCCCCTGCAGGATCTGCCTCTGCGGAAGAGGGATCTTCAAAGGACCTGCCCCCTTTGAATCCCGACCCCAGCCCTCTGCTGTTAGTAGTAGATGCCGACCCCCAGGCTTGCTCCACTGTTGGTGGGAAAATTAGGTAAGGTAGGAGGTGGGTCCACCTTCACCCTGTTCAACCCCTCAAGTCAGGCAGGCAAGGTAGAACCTACTTTTCACTATCCGTCATTTTAAGAATGGGGATAGTAGTTTATTAGGAGTCAGGGTATGCCGACCCTCTGTTAGGCTGAGCATAAAGAGGGTGTAGGAACCCTACAGTTAGGCAGCCTATTTGCTACTACCTGGCATCCGGTAAAAACGCCCCTAAATTCAGTATTCAGGTGGCTCCCCGAGAACCTGACTTAAAATATGACTGCCCTATAAAAGACAATGGAAGAAGACCGCTGGAGGACCAGGAACTGAGCCCGACTGCAGAAGAAACCGGCGCAAATCCCTGCCAACTGCAAGCAGACTTGACAACAGGGAATTGCTCTTCTTCCTGAAGCCTGCAACGCCTCCAAGAAACCCCAGAGCCCATGCAGACTTTGTAAATTACCAAGATCCTCCTTTTGGGATAGGGCTCTTGACCCCGGCATCTGCCAGTGAAGCGACCCCGTGGTTGAGGACCAGCACACTCTGTGTTGACGCAACTCACCACTGGTAAGGAACCATTGCAGCTTCCCAGGCCTGTTGGTTTACCACTCCGGTGGAATTGACCCCTGTACACCTCCATCCCCTTGAGGGATCCTCTCAGCATGATGACCAATGCTGGAAACGGCCTCACTCCTGAGAGCCGTGCCCTCTTGACAATGACTTTGATGGCGTTCAGCAGCAACATTGGCATAACTGCCTGCTCCATGATGGTCTGCTTTGTATCACACCTGCGGCCCGTCGGTGAGGGTGAACTTTGAAACTCCTCGGTAGAGCTCTCCTTCCAGTGACCACTGGGGGGCTCATTTATTAGGCCCCTTGTGCCATCGGAACGTCACTTTTTGTGAAGTTCCATGCGCAGAAGCCTGCGTGATATTTATCAGGCAGCAGTAGGCCGCTTAATGCTGCCTGATAAATATCAGCCCTTTTAATGTAGTGTTCTGCAATGGGTGTTGCTGGAGGCGTTCCCATCAACATCCATGGCCTTTTGACACTGCCCCAGATTTATGAGAAATCGTGAATCTGAGTCAGTGCCAAAACCTTACGCCTCCCCGGGGGAGGCGTAAGGGAGGCGCAACGGGGAGATATATCTTTATTTCTCCTCGTTTTTCCTTTTTATACGTGTGCTGCAGTCTGCAGCATGTAGAAAGAGGAAAAGCCTCTTGCGATTATTTTTGTACTAAAATGTTTCTTTTCCTGTACAAAAATAATCATCCCCACAACACAGGCACCCTTGCACCATTGTGCAAAGGTGCCTGCGTTGGCGCAGTCAGCCCTTTGTGCACCGGCGCAGGGGAAAAGTGCAAAAACAACAATTGATGGACAGAATGCAGAACAATGTCATACATTCACCCCAGTACAGAGATCTGGACCTAAATTTTGCACTCCATACCACCCCAGGTCAGACATGGCCATATGCAAATCAGCCTTGACCCTGTGCCTCATGGGAACAGTCCATCCCGAACTGCCAAGCCATGTCTTTCCTGGACCGGAATCAAGCATCCAAGGACCGGTTTCTGGCTATCAGCCTTCCTCAGCCTGGATAGCTTGACTCCTGTGGTGTGGAGAGCATGGGACTCACGTCTGAGCATACCCATCCCACTCGGGGTGACAAATGCAAAAACAACAATTGATGGACAGAATGCAGAACAATGTCATACATTAACCCCAGTACAGAGATATGGGCCTAAATCCATCGTTTTTTTGCACTCCACACTACCCCAGGTCAGACATTGCCATATGCAAATCAGCCTTGACCCTGTGCCTCATGGGAATAGTCCAGCCTGAACTGCCAAGCCATGTCTTTCCTGGGCCGGAATCAAGCATCCAAGGACCGGTTTCTGGCTATCAGCCTTCATCAGCCTGGATAGCTTGACTCCAGTGGTGTGGAGAGCATGGGACTCACGTCTGAGCATACCCATCCCACTCAGGGTGACAAATGCAAAAACAACAATTGATGGACAGAATGCAGAACAATGTCATACATTCACCCCAGTACAGAGATCTGGGCCTAAATCCATCATTTTGTTGCACTCTACACCACCCCTGGTCAGACATGGCCATATGCAAATCAGCCTTGACCCTGTGCTTCATGGGAACAGTCCAGCCCGAACTGCCAAGCCATGTCTTTCCTGGACCGGAATCAAGCATCCAAGGACCGGTTTCTGGCTATCAGCCTTCATCAGCCTGGATAGCTTGACTCCAGTGCTGTGGAGAGCATGGGACTCACGTCTGAGCATACCCATCCCACTCGGGGTGACAAATGCAAAAACAACAATTGATGGAGAGAATGCAGAACAATGTCATACATTCACCCCAGTACAGAGATCTGGGCCTAAATCCATAGTTTTTTTGCACTCCACACCACCCCAGGTCAGACATGGCCATATGCAAATCAGCCTTGACCCTGTGCCTCATTGGAACAGTCCAGCCCGAACTGCCAAGACATGTCTTTCCTGGACCGGAATCAAGCATCCAAGGACCGGGTTCTGGCTATCAGCCTTCATCAGCCCGGATAGCTTGACTCCAGTGGTGTGGAGAGCAAAGGACTCATGTCTGAGCATACCCATCCCACTGGGGGTGACCAATGCAAAAACAACAATTGATGGACAGAATGCAGAACAATGTCATACATTCACCCCAGTACAGAGATCTGGGCCTAAATCCATCATTTTTTTGCACTCCATACCACCCCAGGTCAGACATGGCCATATGCAAATCAGCCTTGACTCTGTGCCTCATGGGAACAGTCCAGCCCGAACTGCCAAGCCATGTCTTTCCTGGACTGGAATCAAGCATCCAAGGACCGGTTTCTGGCTATCAGCCTTCATCAGCCTGGATAGCTTGACTCCAGTGGTGTGGAGAGCATGAGACTCACGTCTGAGCATACCCATCCCACTCGGGGTGACAAATGCAAAAACAACAATTGATGGACAGAATGCAGAACAATGTCATACATTCACCCCAGTACAGAGATCTGGGCCTAAATCCATCATTATTTTGCATCCACACCACCCCAGGTCAGACATGGCCATATGTAAATCAGCCTTGACCCTGTGCCTCATGGGAACAGTCCAGCCCGAACTGCCAAGCCATATCTTTCCTGGACCGGAATCAAGCATCCAAGGACCGGTTTCTGGCTATCAGCCTTCATCAGCCTGGATAGCTTGACTCCAGTGGTGTGGAGAGCATGGGACTCACGTCTGAGCATACCCATCCCACTCGGGGTGACAACTGCAAAAACAACAATTGATGGACAGAATGCAGAACAATGTCATACATTCACCCCAGTACAGAGATCTGGGACTAAATCCATAGTTTTTTTGCACTCCACACCACCCCAGGTCAGACATGGCCATATGTAAATCAGCCTTGACCCTGTGCCACATTGGAACAGTCCAGCCCGAACTGCCAAGCCATGTCTTTCCTGGACCGGAATCAAGCATCCAAGGACCAGTTTCTGGCTATCAGCCTTCATCAGCCCGGATAGCTTGACTCCAGTGGTGTGGAGAGCAAAGGACTCATGTCTGAGCATACCCATCCCACTCGGGGTGACCAATGCAAAAACAACAATTGATGGACAGAATGCAGAACAATGTCATACATTCACCCCAGTACAGAGATCTGGGCCTAAATCCATCGTTTTATTGCTCTCAACACCACCCCAGGTCAAACATGGCCATATGCAAATCAGCCTTGACCCTGTGCTTCATGGGAACAGTCCAGCCCGAACTGCCAAGCCATGTCTTTCCTGGACCGGAATCAAGCATCCAAGGACCGGTTTCTGGCTATCAGCCTTCATCAGCCTGGATAGCTTGACTCCAGTGGTGTGGAGAGCATGGGACTCACGTCTGAGCATACCCATCCCACTCGGGGTGACAAATGCAAAAACAAGAATTGATGGAGAGAATGCAGAACACTGTCATACATTCACCCCGTACAGAGATCTGGGCCTAAATCCATAGTTTTTTTGCACTCCACACCACCCCAGGTCAAACATGGCCATATGCAAATCAGCCTTGACCCTGTGCCTCATTGGAACAGTCCAGCCCGAACTGCCAAGACATGTCTTTCCTGGACCGGAATCAAGCATCCAAGGACCGGTTTCTGGCTATCAGCCTTCATCAGCCCGGATAGCTTGACTCCAGTGGTGTGGAGAGCAAAGGACTCATGTCTGAGCATACCCATCCCACTGGGGGTGACCAATGCAAAAACAACAATTGATGGACAGAATGCAGAACAATGTCATAAATTCACCCCAGTACAGAGATCTGGGCCTAAATCCATCATTTTTTTGCACTCCATACCACCCCAGGTCAGACATGGCCATATGCAAATCAGCCTTGACTCTGTGCCTCATGGGAACAGTCCAGCCCGAACTGCCAAGCCATGTCTTTCCTGGACTGGAATCAAGCATCCAAGGACCGGTTTCTGGCTATCAGCCTTCATCAGCCTGGATAGCTTGACTCCAGTGGTGTGGAGAGCATGAGACTCACGTCTGAGCATACCCATCCCACTCGGGGTGACAAATGCAAAAACAACAATTGATGGACAGAATGCAGAACAATGTCATACATTCACCCCAGTACAGAGATCTGGGCCTAAATCCATCATTATTTTGCATCCACAACACCCCAGGTCAGACATGGCCATATGCAAATCAGCCTTGACCCTGTGCCTCATGGGAACAGTCCAGCCCGAACTGCCAAGCCATATCTTTCCTGGACCGGAATCAAGCATCCAAGGACCGGTTTCTGGCTATCAGCCTTCATCAGCCTGGATAGCTTGACTCCAGTGGTGTGGAGAGCATGGGACTCACGTCTGAGCATACCCATCCCACTCGGGGTGACAACTGCAAAAACAACAATTGATGGACAGGATGCAGAACAATGTCATACATTCACCCCAGTACAGAGATCTGGGACTAAATCCATAGTTTTTTTGCACTCCACACCACCCCAGGTCAGACATGGCCATATGTAAATCAGCCTTGACCCTGTGCCACATTGGAACAGTCCAGCCCGAACTGCCAAGCCATGTCTTTCCTGGACCGGAATCAAGCATCCAAGGACCGGTTTCTGGCTATCAGCCTTCATCAGCCCGGATAGCTTGACTCCTGTGGTGTGGAGAGCATGGGACTCACGTCTGAGCATACCCATCCCACTCGGGGTGACAAATGCAAAAACAACAATTGATGGAGAGAATGCAGAACAATGTCATACATTCACCCCAGTACAGAGATCTGGGCCTAAATCCATAGTTTTTTTGCACTCCACACCACCCCAGGTCAGACATGGCCATATGCAAATCAACCTTGACCCTGTGCCTCATTGGAACAGTCCAGCCCGAACTGCCAAGACATGTCTTTCCTGGACCGGAATCAAGCATCCAAGGACCGGTTTCTGGCTATCAGCCTTCATCAGCCCGGATAACTTGACTCCAGTGGTGTGGAGAGCAAAGGACTCATGTCTGAGCATACCCATCCCACTGGGGGTGACCAATGCAAAAACAACAATTGATGGACAGAATGCAGAACAATGTCATAAATTCACCCCAGTACAGAGATCTGGGCCTAAATCCATCATTTTTTTGCACTCCATACCACCCCAGGTCAGACATGGCCATATGCAAATCAGCCTTGACTCTGTGCCTCATGGGAACAGTCCAGCCCGAACTGCCAAGCCATGTCTTTCCTGGACTGGAATCAAGCATCCAAGGACCGGTTTCTGGCTATCAGCCTTCATCAGCCTGGATAGCTTGACTCCAGTGGTGTGGAGAGCATGAGACTCACGTCTGAGCATACCCATCCCACTCGGGGTGACAAATGAAAAAACAACAATTGATGGACAGAATGCAGAACAATGTCATACATTCACCCCAGTACAGAGATCTGGGCCTAAATCCATCGTTATTTTGCATTCACACCACCCCAGGTCAGACATGGCCATATGCAAATCAGCCTTGACCCTGTGCCTCATGGGAACAGTCCAGCCCGAACTGCCAAGCCATATCTTTCCTGGACCGGAATCAAGCATCCAAGGACCGGTTTCTGGCTATCAGCCTTCATCAGCCTGGATAGCTTGACTCCAGTGGTGTGGAGAGCATGGGACTCACGTCTGAGCATACCCATCCCACTCGGGGTGACAACTGCAAAAACAACAATTGATGGACAGGATGCAGAACAATGTCATACATTCACCCCAGTACAGAGATCTGGGACTAAATCCATAGATTTTTTGCACTCCACACCACCCCAGGTCAGACATGGCCATATGTAAATCAGCCTTGACCCTGTGCCACATTGGAACAGTCCAGCCCGAACTGCCAAGCCATGTCTTTCCTGGACCGGAATCAAGCATCCAAGGACCGGTTTCTGGCTATCAGCCTTCATCAGCCCGGATAGCTTGACTCCAGTGGTGTGGAGAGCAAAGGACTCATGTCTGAGCATACCCATCCCACTCGGGGTGACCAATGCAAAAAAACAAATTGATGGACAGAATGCAGAACAATGTCATACATTCACCCCAGTACAGAGATCTGGGCCTAAATCCATCGTTTTATTGCTCTCAACACCACCCCAGGTCAGACATGGCCATATGCAAATCAGCCTTGACCCTGTGCTTCATGGGAACAGTCCAGCCCGAACTGCCAAGCCATGTCTTTCCTGGACCGGAATCAAGCATCCAAGGACCGGTTTCTGGCTATCAGCCTTCATCAGCCTGGATAGCTTGACTCCAGTGGTGTGGAGAGCATGGGACTCACGTCTGAGCATACCCATCCCACTCGGGGTGACAAATGCAAAAACAACAATTGATGGAGAGAATGCAGAACAATGTCATACATTCACCCCAGTACAGAGATCTGGGCCTAAATCCATAGTTTTTTGCACTCCACACCACCCCAGGTCAGACATGGCCATATGCAAATCAGCCTTGACCCTGTGCCTCATTGGAACAGTCCAGCCCGAACTGCCAAGACATGTCTTTCCTGGACCGGAATCAAGCATCCAAGGACCGGTTTCTGGCTATCAGCCTTCATCAGCCCGGATAGCTTGACTCCAGTGGTGTGGAGAGCAAAGGACTCATGTCTGAGCATACCCATCCCACTCGGGGTGACCAATGCAAAAACAACAATTGATGGACAGAATGCAGAACAATGTCATACATTCACCCCAGTACAGAGATCTGGGCCTAAATCCATCGTTTTATTGCACTCAACACCACCCCAGGTCAGACATGGCCATATGCAAATCAGCCTTGACCCTGTGCCTCATGGGAACAGTCCAGCCCGACCTGCCAAGCCATGTCTTTCCTGGACCGGAATCAAGCATCCAAGGACCGGTTTCTGGCTATCAGCCTTCATCAGCCTGGATAGCTTGACTCTAGTGGTGTGGAGAGCATGGGACTCACGTCTGAGCATACCCATCCACTCGGGGTGACAAATGCAAAAACAACAATTGATGGACAGAATGCAGAACAATGTCATACATTCACCCCAGTACAGAGATCTGGGCCTAAATCCATCGTTTTTTTGCACTCCACACCACCCCAGGTCAGACATGCCCATATGCAAATCAGCCTTGACCCTGTGCCTCATTGGAACAGTCCAGCCCGAACTGCCAAGCCATGTCTTTCCTGGACCGGAATCAAGCATCCAAGGACCGGTTTCTGGCTATCAGCCTTCATCAGCCCGGATAGCTTGACTCCTGTGGTGTGGAGAGCAAAGGACTCATGTCTGAGCATACCCATCCCACTCGGGGTGACAAATGCAAAAACAACAACAATTGATGGACAGAATGCAGAACAATGTCATACATTCACCCCAGTACAGAGATCTGGGCCTAAATCCATCGTTTTTTTTGCACTCCACACCACCCCAGGTCAGACATGGCCATATGCAAATCAGCCTTGACCCTGTGCCTCATGGGAACAGTCCAGCCCGAACTGCTAAGCCATGTCTTTCCTGGACCGGAATGAGCTGTATATTATAGATAGGGTCCATTCCTGCTCTTTTCTTTTGCAGTAGTGAAGCGCAACAGGAAGACCTGTGGCAAAACCTCGTGAATGAGGCCCTAGGCATCTAAACAGGCAGTCCTCTGCCAAGCAAATATGGCGCAATGAACTGCATTGGGTAAAATGAATAGAGCAGACATGCTTCATACTTACAAAGATATAGATCATTCATGCTCTCTTCTTGAGCTGGTACACGGTGTGCAGCTTAGCGCCAATGCAGACACCCATGAAGCATACTCTGAAGGTGCCTGCTTTACAGGCAGGATTGATTTGGTGCAGAAAGGGTAACCTTCTTGCACAAAAACTATCCTTACAGGTATTGTCCTCTTTCTATGTTGGCTGCATAATGCAGCACAACTGAAAAGAGTAAATAAAGATATTTCTCCTTGTCACACCTCACTTAGGAAAATGTAATATTCTGATGCAATCCAAGTAAATATTGGATAGTGTAAAAAATCACGGCTGGATCCATGGAAGGTCTTCTCAATTCAGAGTAATGAACGGAAGTGATTTAGGCTAAACCACGCAGAGCCACTCAAGGTAAATCCCATTTAAATGCTTGTGTTATCTTCTATCGCCTAGGACCTTTAGGTCATTCTGTAGTTATGCCTAGAGAGTTGGTATTTGTCCACTCTGTGTGTGTGTGTGTGTGTGTATGTATGTGTTTGTGAGTTGCCTTTCCAGCTGAGCCTCTTTAAGTGTATGCATGAGTGTGAGCATGCTGAGGTGTTGTGAATATGTCTTCCTGAGTGATGTACCTGTCTATGTGAATGTGTGTGTGTTAGAAACCAGGGCCAGATGTGCCCAGATTTCGCATTAGTTTGTGTTGCTTTTCAAATACACAAACCCGGATTAAAATCCAGGAGGACATTTAAAAACTAACGCAAATGACAAGTTGTGTTGACATATGACCAAAAGAAATGCATCAAATGTGTTCAATGCTTGGTGCATGGGCATTCCTGTACATCCCCCATGGATTCTGAAGCAAATGTATATCTTTCAAGACTTCTATGCAAGGGTTCACACCTCCCTGAGGCTGGCATAATGAGAACACTTTGTTTATGTTTCCTTCTTTATTCCTCTCTGCACGTGGGCTGCATTCCGCAGCACTCATGAATAGAGGAAGTTGCATTAAAACATAGTTTTTGTGCAGGAGGGAAATCCTTTCTGCACACAACTATCCTACCCACAGCTCACCAACCCTTGTCCTAGGGTGCACGGGTACCTGCCTTGATTCATGGTTGCAGAGAGTGTGCCAGCACATGGAGAGGGCATTACTGCGCCAATCCTTTGTAGCTGTGGCACATTTCAGCTCTCGCCAGTTGACGCAACATATTTTGCTGCCCTGCGCTGCACAAAATCTTTGAAATTTTGGCCCTATATGTTTGTCTGGGTTTTGTCTGAGACTAAGTGATATGAATGTGGGTGTCTTGTTTCTTTATGACATTCAATATGAGCCAAGAGAAATATATACCTACTATTGGTCCAGCAAAAGGAATAAACAGCAGGTTAATGCCCCTCTTCCTTTCGGCCTTAGCATCGTACCATGTTTTCGTCGCTTTGTCTATAGCATCAGTTGCATTCTTGAGATCTTTCTTTGCTGCTTTTAGTTGGCTGGCAAGGGGCTCCTGGTCTTGCTTTCCAGAGAGTAGCTCTGCAAGAACTAGTTTCCTATCTTGCATCGCCGTCTCTTCAGTGTTCAGACGGTTTGCCCTGTCTAAGTGCTCTTGAATGTTTACGCTCAATGATAACATTTGTGCCGTGGTGGCCTCCTCCGCCTTGGACAGACTTTTGTGGGTCGACTCCAGGAGTGGGCGAACATTTGTAATGACTTGCGCCAGGTTGGGGTTGTTCCGCAAGGTTTCAGCAACAGACGTCAAGGAACCTAAGGCGCCCACAAAGGGCGGCAGAACAGCCTCCTTTAAACTACTTTGTGTAACAGGAATGGCTCCAAAAATGTGGCCTGGAAACACTGTTCCTTAAAGGGGAGAAGAGAAGAAAAAAGGTTAGAAAGGTATTCAGGAGGAGGGAGTTGTGTTTTTCAATATTTTCAGATCGGGAGGATGTCAGAATACAAAAGGTGCTGCTCTATAGCTCTATGGCTCGACAATATTTTACAACTAACAAGGCTAAGACTTTATGGGCTTGAAAGCACTCCTGGAAATGCTGGGGATCCATATGGATCTTGGGACGGGCAGCTGTGCAGTCAATCAATCATGGGTTTGTAAAGTGCAGCTACTCATGCACTTCGCACTACGTGAGCTACGCATAGCACTACGCGAACTACGTAGTACCCTGTTCGCACTGTGCAAGATGCCGTTTTCAATGATTGCACAGTGCGGACAAGCATCCGGCACTGTGCAATCATTGAGAAGGGCATCTTGGACAGTGCGAGCTGTAGTTTTCTGCCACATGAGTAGATTTTTACTCGAGCGGCAGCTTTCTCAACGTGGACTGGTAGTTGCTCGCAATGAGAAACCTGACCAACCCGCATTGAGAATCTCGCCGGGAGGTTTATTTTCAGCGATCGCGATCGGCAACTTGATGTTGCTGATCGTGAACGAGGAAAAAATCTCGCAGGGATGTCATTTTGCTTGCTCGCGGTCGCCAACTGGACGTTGAGGAACTCGAGCAAGCAAAAAATGACCGCTGCAAATTGGCTATTGTGGATACTATTAGTTTGAATATTGTTTGGCTTGGTGATTTTAATGTTTATATCTGCCCTCAGTCTATGTCAAAAGTTTGTGGGTTTCAAAACGATGAAGATAATGACTACTTACACTTCCCACATACTTCCTATGGCAATACCCTAAATGCAGTTTTAGCAGAATGTGATTTAGACATTTTGCAGAGTGCAAAGGATGGGAGCGGGCAGGAGATCCCAACCTTTACAGGAAGGTCAGCACATAGTATTATTGATCATGTAATTGTTTCTGCCAATATTGTGAAACTATAATCAACCCCGAGGATTGTCGATTTGTCGATGAGTGACCACAAATGTATCATGATGAGACTGCATATATAGGGGAACAAGACTGTTGAATTATGTACGGTCATTAACCCCTTCCACGCTAATGACAAAGCCAGCTCGTCATGGGCGTTACCTGCGCTGCGCTCATGATGAGCTGGCTTTGTCATGTAAAGTGGGATTTATGAATCTTCAGCGCACAGCAGGAAAACCCCTAGCACTGTAGTGGTTAATAATATTACTCTGTGCCGCCCAAGGGGTACTAGAATTAAATGGAAGGGCACTAATTCTTGTAAAATAACAAAAAATATTGTACAGGCCTGTGGTAACGAAATTGAAGGTAGCCTATTGGTTGAGACTGAACCAATTAAGATCCTGACCAATTTCTTTACAATTAATGAATCTATTTCTAAATTATTTACCGTGCCGCCAACTAGGACACAACCACAGGCCAGGGGTTGGTTCAACCATTCATGTACAGTTCTTTGAATTGGCTGTAAAAAGCACTTTCGACTAAACCAAGGGATAATGCATTAGTTCATGATCTATTTTTTTTAAAAATCTTTTTATTAAGAGTTTTTGCTTTTACATACAGGACACGGCACATTACTTCAAACAAGAGAAATAACAAAGAGAAAAAAAAAAGAAAAGAAAAAAGAAGGAAAAAGGGAAAAAACCCATGAAAAAAAAGTAAGTATAACAATCCAGGCTCTGAAGACATAAATCATATCAAAGGGTTAGCAGACAATCTACATATATCATTACTAACAAAACACTTTCCATTATATTACAATTCAATTCAATTCAAAAATACTTTATTCGGATTGCAAAAAATCCATAAAAGCCACACATTTACATAAAAATACATGTTTAAAATAATTAAACAATTTCCACAAATAGTTAAAAACCACAGATGTTTTCCAAGCATTAATGTAAACGATCAGTATAGTTCAGCTACTAAGGTGCAATTCGGTTTACTAAAGTGCAAGGCAGGGGGGACTTTAAAGCACATAAGCATTTCATGGAGGTTCCATTGATTTTCGTGCAGAGAAGATGACTTTCAAAAAAGAACTTACACGAAAAATCAGTTCATCATTTTCTAATTTTAAAAGCATAGAATAAGATTGAATCAGGCAAACTGGTCTTTGTTTTTTGAAATATGGGACTAAAAACCACTTGATGTATCTTATAAAAAATTTACAATGAAAAAAGAAATGTAAGTCATTTTGTCTGCTATGACCATCGCAAGGGCAGGGGCATAACTCAGTTCCAGAATTCATCGTGCTGTGGCCCATTGGAAAGCAAAGTGAGTATTTTATAGTTCCAGCTCTTAAGCGATATAATAACAATCTTTCCCAGTTGGTCATAGGGAGTCTTAGATATAAAGGAATTTGTTGTGGAGATAGGTCGTTGTTTATGTTATTCACATATGATTTGACAGTTTGTTTTTGCAGTTCTATCTCCAACCTCTTTTCCCTGAGAAGGGCATAAAGTTCAATTTGTATATCCTTTTTATCTGTACTCTTGATCTTGGAGGGGTCGTTAAAAAGATGGATTTTGCCAATTTTGTCTAGGCTTTCCTTTATCGCCCGGAGCCACGGGATACTCATGCCTTTGTCACATGCTAGACAATCAGACACAATTTCCTGTGTTAAAATAGCACGATCATTGGTCCAAATCGCCAGCCAAAATAATGTAGGTCGCGTGGCAATAAAATCAGTTATATAAGGCAAATTGAGTTCAGCGTGGCAAATATACCCGGATGAAGAGATTGGGGCTCCAAGAAGTTTTCTACATAACCGATTTTCTTCTGTCTGCAGGCTGGATGGTTTCACTGTCCCCCAAATCTCAGCACCATAGGTTGCTACCGGGACACATTGCAGTCTGTATATTTTCACAATTGCCTTGATTGTTTCTGACCTCTTTGGCCGTGGCAGGGAAAGAATTGAGTTTATGGCCTTTGAGAACTTGCCTGTGGCGTGGGCGAGATGCCTAAGCATGAGCGCAAAATCCGCTCCGATCGCGGATTTTGCGGATTTTCGGCAAATCCGCGATCCGCGAACTCTCGCGGATTTGCCGAAAATCCGCAATCCGCGAGCGGAGCGGATTTTGCGGTCAAAAGTTCAAGCGCGCGCGCCTAATTAACGATGGCGCCGGCAAGCTGCCAGCGCCCATCCTGCAATAGTTACTTAATTAGCTTCAACAGGAAGCTCTAACAGATAAGATACAGCAGGGGCTCGAGCGCCTGCTTTATTTTAGCAGTTGGAGCTTCCTGTTGAAGCTAATTAAGTAACTTTTGCAGGATGGCGCTGGCAGCTTGCCGGCGCCATCGTAAATTACTTCAACAGTGGTGTCTTGAATAAATATGAAGGGCAGGGTTCATTCGGGCACGACGGTCCTGGCACAATTAAATAATTAATCTGCTGCTCTGATCGGTCTCTGACCTTTTATACACACAAGAGGCATGCTCGCATGGACGCCCCGTCCGTTTGGCCCCGCCCACACACTCGAGGTGTGCACCGTCTTCCCGCCATTTACCCACTATGATGGACATTTCACTCAAGGGACCCCTGCGCACTTCGGCGCGATTGCATAGTGACACACACTTGGTCGCTGGAACTAGTTGAAGCGCAAATGCAGTGACTCATTCAGCAGCCCAAAAAAAAACGTGAGCGTTGGGAGGCTGGGCATCTTTGACTTTTACGAGCACAACCCCCGTGCTGTTCCTGTGACCAGGGGCTTCTGTCTCTTAATCTGCTGCTCTGATCGGTCTCTGACCTTTTAGACACACAAGAGGCATGTGCGCTCGCGTGGAAGCCCCGTCCGTTTGGCCCCGCCCACACGCCCGAGGAAGCCCCGCCCCCAAATCCGCAAATCCGCCGAATCCGCGGATTTTGCGGATCCACGATCCGTGAATCCGCTGAATCCGCGAATCGTGGATCCGCAAAATCCGCCCATGCTTAGAGATGCCCACTCCACAGGCCGTTCGCAGCAAAGACCATGCCTAAGTAGGGGAATGATTTGGTAGAGTGCAGCTTCTCTTGACCAATCGAGATGGAGTTGAGTTGTTTGGCACCTGGCCCGCAGGTCATAATATACGATTTTTTAAAATTCACTTTCAGGTCCAAGTTCCCCATAAAATATGCAAAGTTCTTGACCAGGGCACATAAGGCATTTGATGTTAAGCCCATGATCACCGCATCGTCGGCATACAGAAGTGCGGGTAGCAATTTCCCTTGGATTTTCGGGACATCAGTTGTCATCTTTTTCAGGGAATCAGTCAATCCGTTTATATAAATGATGAACAACAGGGGTGCTAAAACGCACCCCTGTCGGACACCTCTTTCTACCTTGATTGCCCCTGAAATCTCACCCTCCATGCCAATTCGTACCTGGGCTTTAGTGTCCGCGTGTAGATAGGCTAGAAAATATACCAAAGATTCGTCAAGGCCATAGGAGAGGAGTGTCGCCCACAATTTTGACCTATTCACTAGGTCGAAGGCGGACGACAAGTCCATAAAAGCTAGGTAAATAGGTGAAACCCTAGCTATGGTGTATTTGCCTATTATAAGATTAAGATTCAGGCATTGTTCTGTTGTCCCAACCTTACTTCTGAAGCCCATTTGACATCTGTCCAGCACCCCTGTTTTTTCGGCCCAATCATTCACTCTATTATACAGCACCCGGCCCAGGATTTTCAAGGTGTTGTCCAAAAGTGAGATGGGCCTATAGTTTGCAGGGTCAGATCTTTCACCTTTCTTGTAGATGGGCACTATTATGCTGGTGGACCAGGTGTCAGGGATGGCGCCCATCGGCAAACAATTGAAAACATTAACCAGAATGGGCCCCCAAAATTCTGGTTTGTGTTTGATTAAATCAATTGGGAAGCCATCCGGCCCCGGTGCTTTGTTCCCAAGGCTTTGATTGATGGCTAGAACGACCTCCCCCAGGGTTATATCTAATGGGCTCAGTTTGCCGTGGCTGTAATCTTCTGTAGGGTCGGTAGGATTAGCGTATATTTTGGAGAAATGTTGCTCCCAATGCTGGCTAGAAATAGTACAGCTAGTTACTGACAGCTGCTTCCCCATGTCCCACATCTTCCTTACAGCAGGCCAAAAGGTTGCGCTGTTTCCAACAGCAGCAGAGACTGTTAGTTCATTCCAGTGGTCCTCTACCATAGTGGCCTTCCTTGTCCCTATGGCTATTTTATAAGCCAACCTAGCGGACCGTACATCTACTTGACTCCTCGGTTTGGAATTTAAAGCCCTACGAAGAGCCTTATTTGCCGCTGAACAGCAACTATCGAACCACCTAGGCTCGTCACTGTTTTTTCTGTTAGGGACTGTCAAAAGAGTCTTAATAACATTACAAAGATTTGCAAAGTCTTTGACTATCCTTTGGTGGTTCCCATCAGTAAGTGAGCATGAGTCGACTATTGATTGGTGGCTACTTGTGATTGTGTTCATGATGCATCCGCAGTCCACCCCTTTCCACTTTAGCCTTAGGTTATCAGTTGATGGCACAATATCCCTAGCTCCCAAGGTGCGAGGCGGTGCTTGAGTCGGGCCCAATCTTAAACTAATTTCCAATGCGTTATGGTTTCCGAAAGCTGTTTCTACAACTCCTGCCTGGGTAACTTTATCTAATGGTTCTGCAGACGTAAAAATATAATCTACCGTGCTGGAGAAATCTCTGCCTCTGAAAGTTGGAATATATACAGTTTCACTATTTTTGCAGGTGTCCATTATATTCAGTAGGGTGTGAGTGTTTATAAAATTTTGTAGTTCGTTCCCACGTTTGATTGCCCTATCTGATTGGATTGCGCCTGCTTTGGTTTTCGCCAATTTGGCATTAAAGTCTCCAGCTAGGATAATCCTATTGTTCGCACAGTTATTAGCTGATTCGGTTATTCTTGTAATATTCTCAAATAGCTCTATGTAATTCCTGTTAGGGGTCGAGTGAAAATCGTTATTATAGAAGTTAATAAAATATAACGATGACCTACAAGTAAACTCGATTATTTGAATGTTTGGGCTCTTAGTTGGTATTAATTTGGTAGCCCCCCCTAGAGTTATCCTGAATCCAATCAGCAGGCCTCCCATGGGGCGTCCAAAAACTGGCTTCTGTGCACTAATGCTGTGGCATTCAAAACCCTCTATAACTGTTTCAGAAGTAGCCCATGTCTCTTGTAACATTATTAGGTCTCTGTTGGATATAAATTTTAACCATTCCTGGTCCGATACCCGCTGTTGGAGTCCAGCTACGTTCCAGCTGATGATCTTTAGTATGCTGTTAGAATTTTTATGGGGGTAGAGATCTGGGGGGTTAGATGTTACAGGCCTTATAATATTACCAACTACCTGATCTTCACTTGTTACTGACAGCCCCAAACAATTTTGGACCAGTTGTATACTTAGGCTCTCCTTTTCATGCGCCTCTATGTGTTTAGAAAGCTCAGTTGGGCAACCCTGTTTTGTTCCCTCTAGTTCAATGTTCAGTTGCCGGGGTGTTGGTGAAAGTCAGTCAACCATCTCTAGGGTGCTGAATCTATTGAAGACTGGTATTCCCCAGAAGGCATCTCTACTTATTGTGTTTCTTGGGGGATATCTATGGTTATCTCGCCCCCGCTCACCCCAGTTGTTTCCCCACATCTTTTTGCCCCACCTGACACCAGTCTCCATCAGAGGCATGGTCGTACTGGTTGAACCTATCAGAATTCCTAGATGGATAGAAAAATGAAAGATGCCTTGTCTCTATACCTCCACTGTACCCCTCACTTCTCCATGAGCAGATATGTTCTACCGTGCGTGGGTCATCAAAGTTGATAATCACACAGTCGCCATGTGTTTTCTTTGTCTCATGGCCCACCCACGGTACTCTTCTAACTGTTAGAATGTTGCTCCTACAGTATGGGGGTAGGGGTCTATTATTGTTTAGCCAGTAACTGACTTTATTTAATAGAGACCAGGTAGGTTCTTCAGTACTATCTGATAACTCGGGAACTCCCGTCATCACCACTACATATGGACTTGATCCAGGGGGCAAATTAGCAGGAAATCTTCCTTGATTTCCTTTATTACTGTCCTTATGGTTGTTAATAATACCCCCCTTTGGTTGTGTCGGGTTAGATTGTTTCCCCTGCGTGTTTGTATTTATAGTGGGTGGGTTCGGTTTTTTCGTGACTCCCTTTAAGGGTGAGGTTAACTTGGGTGTTTTACTAGAGTCTGTAATGGGTTTTTTCGCGGGTTGTCCCAAAGGTTGTTGAATATGCGGTTTAGTCACCACTGAGGTTGGTATTCCTTTTGGGGATGGGGTTTTGACTAGGGCACTTAGTTCATTTAGTTGTTTTTCTGTATTCCCTAGTCTCTTTTCTATGGTAGCAAGATGGACGCTTATACTTTCCCCAACCTTCGTTATAAGTTGGTTTGTTGAGGGACAATCTTTACATGATGACTCCATGATGGGCAAGTCTCCTTTATGACCCAACCCTGTATTAGATTTTTTGTTAACTTTTTTAGAGTTATTAAATAGGCTTTTCCCCTGCTTTCTCTGGGGTAGAGGGTTTTCCTTGGATGTAGATGTATTTAAACCTTGGGGCTGTTTCTGTTTCTGTATAGCTCCCTCCCTTAAACCTCGCAATACTTTAGAAGTAGGGGTTGAGTCCGCAAGTATATGTGCAGTGACCAATTCTCGGGGAGGGGATAAATTAGTAGCCATCAAATCAGGATCTATAATCAGGATCGAGTCAGTGGCAAGAGCATGTGTGGTGTCTGTTATCGGGATGGATAGTAATTGGAGCTCCACAGTAGGTGTTGTGTGCAGGCTCTCAGGGAAGCTCATTGCTGGAATAGAGTTTGTGACGAGATCTAATTGTGTGTTAAAGTTATCAGTGACATCTAAGTTGGGGGATTTCTCCAAACTCCGTAGTGAGTCTGAGAGTAATTGTGTCACTGATAAATCCACAGTTTTGGGCAGGGTGTGGATCTCTGCACTAACACTAACGACAGGGACACCAACGGCAGGGTTGTTCCTAATCGGTGTGTTAGCTGAGGCGAGAAGGCCCAATGAAGAGCGTCTGGCTTCAGCCAGTTCCAGGGAAACTCTGCGTTCCAATAAAGATATTCCATGGTCGATGGCTTCGTTGGCCCTGAGGATAAAGTTATCGATTGGGCCAGTAACCTTCCCTACTCCTGCAGCAGTTTTGCTGCGACTGCCACTTGTGGACATAACTGTATGTTGACAATTAATGGCCTAATGGGGGTTGATCGAAAATATAAAGGGCTTACTCTCAGAGTATCTGATTGCGTAGAAATCAATAGGGTGGCCCGTCCCGTCCTCCGTCGTCCTCGGACGGCCTCAGACGGCCCGCCCTTTGCCCGGGCTTCGCCCGGCGCTCCCGCCTGCTCCCGCGGCACGGGTGAGGCTCGTTGGTTTTATGCGCCTGCAGCGCGCTCTCGGGTCCCGCCTCCTCTTCCTGGACACAGGGCAGCTGGGAAGGGTAGTTCACTCACCCTCTCGGTCCGTTTGATGACCGGCGCGGTACACCCACAGGGGCTCCGCCTCCAGCGGCAACACTGCGACGCTCTCGTGGACCTTTGGCAAACCGCAATCAGGAAAGCACTTTTACACTACTGGTAAGTCCCCCGCTCTGCCAGTGGGGCTCGTGGGTTTTATGCGCCTGCAGCGCGCTCTCGGGTCCCGCCTCCTCTTCCTGGACACAGGGCAGCTGGGAAGGGTAGTTCACTCACCCTCTCGGTCCGTTTGATGACCGGCGCGGTACACCCACAGGGGCTCCGCCTCCAGCGGCAACACTGCGACGCTCTCGTGGACCTTTGGCAAACAGCAATCAGGAAAGCACTTTTACACTACTGGTAAGTCATTATATTACATATATTCTCTTATGTACGATTAAACCATAATCAGTTGTCTAATATTTATCTCTCTCCCAATGTTTCAGGGGTGTGGTACCTTATAGATCACCATGGGTCACGAGATTTTACTCATAATCAGTTTTCAATCCGTTCGTTCGGTTCCCCCCTCTTTCCATCGTGTAATGGGGTCCCACATTAGCTTACCCAGTTTCCTTCCCCTTTTCCCCTTTCTTGCATAGATCTCTCTCTCCATATTATACATTGTTATTAATTTGGCCAACCAGTGATGGAAAGTGGGAGGAATAGGGTCTATCCATGCAGACGCTATACATAATCTCATAACTGATACTGCTACAAATAAAAATTCCCCCCCGCTTTGTAATTGCTCATCCTCCTCATTCACTCCTAATAAGATTATTGCGGGGGTTAACACAATTTCAGTTCCTAAAATGTTATTTATAAAACCTTCAATATCTTTTTTGAGTGAATATAGATGAGGGCATGTTGCAAATACATGCATCAGATCAGCTTCCGAACTTCCACACCTATAACACTTAATACCCATAGTGCCTCCCCATTGAGCTATTTTTGCAGGGGTGTAATATAGATGATATAGCGTTTTATAGTGTTGCGCCTGTAGTGGTGCCGAGCATAACAATGAGTATCCCTTTTCTAAAGAAATACCGAAGATTGATTGAGGGCAAGATGGCCACCGACAGTCCGTAGGAGGTAGCAGCCCATTAGCCACTCTCCCTATGCTGGTGTACTGGTGTACTGATCTTGTCCACATCTAAACCTTTGAAGCCCTATGCGAAGAGAATCAAGAGAGTATGCGGTAATTAACCAGGCATAGAAGAGATGCTGGAGGATTTCTACATCCTGGCGACTACTGCTGAGTGGTTGGCTGCGCGAGCAGGTGCCCAGTCCAGGAAAAAGCAGAGCGACGTCTGGCAGTCAGCAGTACTAATATTTAAAGAGACGATTACTCACCTCCTTGAGAGTTGGGAAGCTGTCAAGCGGGTCATGGCCCCAAAAGTGCAGAGGGCAGTAAAGGAGACCTCGGGGAGAGAGGAAGAATCTGGACTGTTAAGCGATTCCGATATCCCTGCGGCGAACCTAAGAGCTAAGGCTCGACAAAGAGCACAGGCTCGGAAGGAGGCTGTCAAGAAACGAGAGGAAGAGCGCTTTTTAGCGACTGAAAGAAGGAGACAAGATCGGGAGGTGGAGCGAAGGAGAAAGGAGTTATCTGGAAGGGGACTCTCCGTGGATCCCGGCGCTGACCCCCAAAGAGAGGTGATTCTGCGGCAGCCAACGATCTGTGAGTCTTTTCTGCCTCGAGTGGGGCAAGCGCTGACAACTGCACCGGTGACAGCAATGGAGGCAGAGACTACCGCTGAAACCGCCGCTGAGATTGCCGCAGCAGGGGCAGCGGTAACAGAACTCACTGAAGGCTCGGCATCGATGAGGACCATAGAGCACTCGACATCTGTGCACAATGAGACCACCATGGAGGTAGGAGCGGTGGCAATAGAGGCTACAGAGCGTCCGGCATTAATGGAGGGGGAGACCTCTATGGGAGCCGTTCGACCTGGAGACGGAGCAGTGCAAGTTACAGAGCACATGACTGGAGCTCCTTTTGTAGGAGGGACCTGAGAAGATGACGAGAATGACGTGGTCGACGTGTCACAGGAGCCACAGGAATTACAGCCGGCGTTGGAGGCTGATGTACAGTCGAGTGCACAGACGCGCAGTGGAGTGGAGCATTTGGTTGAAGAATCACTTCAGACCGAGATTCAGGCCAAGAATCTAATCGAGGATCAGATGCCGCATAGAAAAACAAGCAACCTGGACACAATGACGATTAAGCCCGGTATCGAGCAGCAAGGTGAGCTACAAGGGGAAGGGCCGGTAGCAACAGTAGAATACATTGATCATTTAAATAACCAGGCGATCCCTGCAGAAGGGAGGGTGAAGGTGAATGTAGCCCCCATGCAGGAGGTCTTATCTGGTGAAATAGACGATATGCCTCTACCCTCGTTACCCTCGGTATCCGAGCAGAATGATCAGCAAGTAGACATACTTAAGAAGCAAAAGGGAGTCAATTGCACATCAGTACACGCAAGCAGTGGCGCTATTCCAAAGGAAATCACTAAGAAGCCTGTCAGACCGGCTAGGTTTAATAATGTTTTATTACGGGACTCTAGGAGGTCGAACTGCGAGAAAAACACAAACATCTTTAGACAACCATCTGTCACAGGTTCACCTAGCGATGAATGTTTTTTTACAGGCAATGATGATGATAAGGAGGAGGAAGATGATGAAACGGACATAAGCACCACCTCACCTACAGAGTCAGATCATCCCTTATCGAGTGGCTCTGAAGAATCAGATATCGACTCTTCAGAATTAGAGATGGAACATAATACTGCCTTAAAAAGAAACCCGAAAACTAAAAATTATAAGCCAAGAGGGAGACCTCGCATGAGAATCAGTAGGGCAGGGAGTACGCTACAAAGAGGGGTAGCTAAGAGATTGGATTGGGATAAGACAGTCACCTCGCAGGTACACCAGGATGAAATAACTAGTGGTGGCCACCAGGCGGCGCAGGAACAGGAACAGATTCAGGACCAATCCCAAGGTCCTCCAGACACGTATACAGACAGATTCAATCTCCTACTCTCTACCTTGAAGCAAATACAGGGGGAAGCTCGACTGGAGAGCCAAAGAGCTAAGCGCGCTAATAAGAAAATTCAGGGATCTCTCCGCAAAGTCCATGAAATGTATGCTGAAGTCACTGGCAGATTGACGGAGGTTGAACAGAGGACTGGCAAGATGGAAGATGAAGTGGTAAAGCTGCAAGAATTTAGGCAGGGGCAGGAGAAAACAGAGTCTGATATACTCTGGAAACTCGAAGATTTCGAAAACAGGCAAAGACGCAACAATATAAGATTGCTTGGAGTGGAGGAAGGGAAAGAGGGAGGAGATGTAAGAGCCTTTGTGGTGGAGTTGCTGAAAGGTGCTTTTCCAGAGATGGATAATTGGGACTGGGACAAGGAGGTGCAGCGAGCACATCGGTTTCCTCTTATACAGAAAAAGAGCAATGTGGGCTCCAGAGCAAGAACTATTCTTGTATATGTGGGAAACTACTTATTAAGAGAGGAAATAATCATGAAGGCAAAACCAATGAAGAAACGAACTTTCAAGGACATAACTTTTTTTGCACGTCCGGATTTTTGCCATACAACAGTGGAGAGAAGATGGCGCATGAGGCAACTTATAATACCATTTCAGAATGTAGGGTGTGAAGTGTATTTGATGTTTCCCTCTCGCCTTAAAGTAGGATGTAATGGCCAGTTCAGAGTATTTTTCTCTGAAATAGTAGCACAGGAATATCTGACCTTCCTTCGGGAAGAGAGGGCACAAAGGGAAGGGAAGACGCAAAACGATCGGGTCGTAGCCATAAGACAAACAGCACACATGACACAGAAATAAAAAGAAAGGGTGAGGTCAGTACACCTTGAACTTAAGGGTTTAAGAAAAAGGATCATGGGAGGGTGGCTGAGGGAAGTCCCCTAGGGGGGGTTCGGCTGTCACATATAGGTCAGGATTGACCTATTTGCCAGTAAGGGAGGGGGGGAAGGGGAGGGCGGGGGGAAACTAGGGGGGGTGCAGGACACGGCACGACACGTAAGAGGGAGATGCATCTTAGAGGGAGTAGTAGGAGAAAAGGAAGAATGGGTAAGGAGACAAAGGGTTGAAGAAGAAAGATGATAAATGTTGATGTAAGAGACTTTATAAGATACTGGAAGCCAAATGTGGTTAGGGTGTATATGAGATCAGTTGGTGGAGGGGGTGTTTCATAAATTTAGTTATGGGTATTAGGTGTGTAACATGGAATATATGTGGGCTAAAAGATGCTCAAAAGAGATCAAAAATATCAGTAGCCTTAAAGCAAATGAATGTGGACTTTGTTTTCATCCAAGAAACACATGTTATGGATACACAAGCATATTTCCTTAGTCAGCTAGGATTTCACCTATTAGTAAACTCTAGTCAAGGGGTAAAAAAAAGAGGGGTAGCAATCTTAGCCAGGAATAAAAATACCTTGACTAGGAAGAAAGCACAGGATCAATGGGGAAGATGGGCCATGATTGAATGTTTGATAGATGGGGAGTGGACAATGCTTGTAACTGTCTACGGCTCAACGGAGGATGATCTGGAGATTTTTCAATTTTTAGATGTGGAATTAGCTACCTGGGCACCTAAAATTATTCTGGCAGGGGATCATAATATAAACGGGGCAGATGGATTAGGACTGGGCTCCTTTGGAAAATACCAAGGCCGGAAGAGGAGATTAAACCAAGCATTACAGAGTTTAGTTCTAAATAATGCTCTTTCAGATGTATGGGGGAAAAAGAGATTGGATAACAAAGGCTTTACATACTACTCAGCCCCACATCGAACCTGTGCAAGATTGGATTATTTCTTTGTCTCAAGCACTAATATATCAAATTCAAAGATTGACAGGCTACCACGGATCCTTAGCGACCATAATCCTTTAGTGCTCACAATAGTAACGAAAATAAATGTTAGACAATATACAAACTGGACCTTTGAAAGAGGGCTGCTAAAAGAGGATAACTATATAGAACACATGAATAAATGGATTAGTGATTTTTTTTGCGTTAACAGGGGCAGCGCTGGAATAGGGGTGGTTTGGGACGCCTTTAAGGCAGGGGTCCGGGGGGAAACGATGAGTTTTAATTCTTATAAGCGGAAGCAGGAACAGCTGAGGAATCTTGAGTTACTGGAAAAGGTGCTCAAGGCTGAGGAGGATCTAGAAAAATGCGTTTTGATTGGGACACGACTGGATAATGCCTTGATAGAAGTTTTGAAAGCAAAAGGCGAAGCAGAGAGTGATATTGCCAGCAAGGCAGCTAAAATATATACAACTAAAAGGGAGAAGTGTTACGAATTCAGTGAGTCAGTAGGGAGAACTCTGGCTACCCGGACAAGGCAGCAAGAAGCGTCAGGAACAGTGAGAGAGATTAGGGATACATCAGGTAGGGGGCACACAAACTCGGATGAAATTAGGGAAGTATTTAGGACTTTTTATGAGAAGTTATATGACGATGAATCAGCGGGCGGAGACACTCGGAGAGTTAAAGAGGACATTCAGGAGTACCTCCAGGAGATCCCGGTGGACATATTAGAGGAGGAGGACGCAGAGGGTCTAGAGGGGATTCTGCAGGCAGAAGAAATTAAGGAGGCGGTATGGAAACTCCCCTCAGGGAAAGCAGCGGGCCCTGACCAAATACCTATTGAGTTTTATAAGGTGTTTTGGGTTATTCTTGAGGAAGAAATAATAAAGATAATGCAGCAGGCACAGTTGGGTGAGCTCATCCCCAAATCATGGGGGGGCGCAGAGATGGTAGTAATACTGAAAAAAGGAAAGACTCCGGAGGAACCAGGTTCTTATAGGCCCATCACCTTAATGAACTCAGACGCTAAAGTATTTTTCAAAGCATTAGCATTAAGACTTGCCAGAGTGATTGACAAAATGGTCAGCAGCGCCCAACATGGTTTTATACCGGGAAGGGGGACTACCCACCACACACGCAAAGTAATAACCTTGTTTGATGTCACAGCAGTCACAGGAGACCCGATGGCAGTAATATTACTTGATGCAGAAAAGGCATTTGATCGGGTCTCCTGGGACTATCTCTGGCATGCATTAGAAAGAACAGGTGTTAAACAGGGATTCCTCAAAGCGATTCAGGCATTATATTTAAATCCAGTAGCGACTCTCCGTGTGAATGCTGGGAATACGGGACATTTTCGAATAAAAAGAGGTACAAGACAGGGGTGCCCCTGCTCACCGCTTCTATTTGCTATATATATGGACCCACTTATTCGCAGAATAGAGGCGTGTGAGTTGATTACACCCCTAATAACACTCATTGGGCACTGTAAAATTCTAGCCTATGCGGACGATGTGGCCGTAATCACTCCAACCCCTACTGAATCTATAGAGCATGTAGAAATTGAGGCGTTGAAATTTGGAAAGATATCGGGTTATAAATTAAACACGTCTAAAACGCAGATAATTAAAAACTCTTATACTATTTGTACAGATAACCGAGTGACGCAGGCAGGAATATATTTAGGGGTAACAATTTCGACAGATCTGGATTCCCTGGTAGAGAAGAATATCTTTCCTCTAATCAAGAAAGTACAGAAAGACCTGGATAGGTGGGACAACTTGCACTTGTCAATTGTGGGGCGGACGAATATAATAAAAATGCTGGTTCTCCCAAAAATTTTATATTTATTTAGAGCAATACCTTTTTTATTCGACGTCAAATTATTTAAAAAACTAGAGCATATAATTAATAGATTTATCTGGGCAAAGGGGAAAACTAGAAGGGCCCTCAGGTTCATGACACTCCCAAGAGAGAGGGGAGGATGGGGAGTACCAGGTCTAAAGCTTTATTATTGGGCAGC
This sequence comes from Lissotriton helveticus, assembly GCF_964261635.1. NCBI lineage: Eukaryota > Metazoa > Chordata > Amphibia > Caudata > Salamandridae > Lissotriton > Lissotriton helveticus. The sequence goes on along the minus strand of NC_136058.1, from coordinate 456,973,697 downwards.
AGCTCTTCAAAATATGGTAGGCATACTGGGGGGGGCAGAGTTAGAAGGCTGGAGTGAGTTTGGGACGCTGGCAATCTATGGCCTAGCCTTGGGAACAGAAGTGGAGAATGTGCTGTTGAAGTATACAGAGGCTAGTTACTATAAAAGGACAAGGTTTAAGACGCTTATAGCAGCATGCACAGTTTGGAAAAGTTTCATTAAAAGAACGGGCTTGGGGAAGTACAATTTATACACTAGATTTATAGATAATCCAAATTTACCACAAGAGATTTTTTCGGGTCTTACATTTATAGAATGGGAAAGTAAGGAAATTAGAAGAATAGGGGATGTAATGGGGGAACAAGGGGTTTGTCAATTCTCAGAACTAAAGGCAAGATTTAAGTTAGATACTAGGCATTTTTTTAAATATTTACAAATAAGGAGTTTCTTATTGAGTAAAAGGGGGGGGACCATTGGGGTTTAGGCATGACCCGGTTATGGAAGTGATTCAGTCAGGGGAAGATTGTACTATCAAGAGGTTTTATTCTGAACTGATTAAGTCAAAACAGGATGATCTTGAAAAATGGACAGACAAATGGAAAAATAATCTCAATATCAGCGGGGAAAGCTTCGGTATTTCTTTAGTTCATGATCTAAGAGTAGAATATAATTCCAATCTAAAATGTAGGAAGTTGGCGCTGCAACAAGAGGCGTGGGATAACCTTGCATTAGTGGCAGAATCATCCAACAGTAAATTGTTCTGGGACACGGTGAACTCTAGACTTCTTAAACATGAATCCGCCCCAGAGCTTTTAATTCATGTGAGCTGTGAGGAATGAGTGGATCATTTTACTAGTATTTTTAACCCAAGCCATTTACCCATAAAGGATCCAACAAATCTACATAAACGGCCCATTATCCCGCTTGATGTCACTCTTGATGAGGTCATGATAGGCATAGGAAGTAGCAAAGGGGGGAAAGCACCAGGTGCGGATGGTGTCCCTATCGATGTATATAAATCAATACCAGAATTGTGGGGGGACGATACTAACAAGGGTTTTTAACGCTTCAGTAACTGGGGGTTGCCCATCCTCTTGGGGGGGAATCTGTCATTATTCCTTTTCATAAAAAGGGTGATAAATTTGAAGCCAAAAACTATCGGCCCATTTCCTTACTCGACTCCTCTGTCAAAATTATGAGCAGTGATTTATTGTCAAGATTGGAGGAGTGGGTTATGGAAAATGGTATTTTGGCCCAGGCACAATACGGTTTTGGAAAGGGGTTAGGCACGTTAGAACAAAGTATTAACCTGGAGCTCTTAGTTGGAAAATACATACAAGCCAAACAGGGTCGGCTCTTTTTATGTTTTGTTGATTTGAGCAGCGCTTTTGATTTAGTGGATCATGTTATTCTATGTCCAGTCTTACTTAAACTTGGCGCCCCGAAACCCATTGTTTACTTTTTAGCTAGGCTGTACGAAAAATCATCGACCAAAGTATGGTACGGCCAGAAGGGTGAATGTACCCCCAATTTTAACGTAAAACGTGGTATCCACCTAGGCTGCGTTCTAGCCCCGCTGCTTTTTACTTTATTTATTAATGAAGTGGACGCAGCGGTTAAATTGACACAGGCGGATTCCCCACTAGTGGAAGGCTTTATGCGAACAACGCTGTGCTCTTATCTAGAACGCCGGTAGGCCTCCAGAGGTTAACCGATGAGTTTGCGGCTTTTATCAATAAGAAGAAGCTGATGATTAACAAGGCTAAGATTTTTACAATGGTATGCGGCCCGAAATATAAGAGTTTGAAACCTTTCTTTATTGAAGGCAACAAAGTGCAAAACGTGGATAATTTTTGCTACTTGTTATTTCCTTTTCTTCAGATGGGAGATGGAACCACGAATTGTCTCATGACCGGGCCAAAATGAGTAAAAGCACATATGGTGTTTTTAAATTTGCTTCTAACTTGGGGGATCGTCGCATTAAAGACAAGGTTAATATTTATAAAGCAAGATGCACATCGGTTGCACTTTATGGGACTGGGCTTTGGGGATACCAACCCTGCTGTGATTTACAAACGGAAAAAAATTATTTAAAAAAAAAGCTTTTATGTCTCCCGGCCTCAGCCTACTCCGAACTCATTCATCGTGAAGTCGGTCTTAATTATCTGATGGATTTAATAGCCCTGAGACCCCTTCAGTTATGGAGATCAATATGGTTAAAGGAGGAGACCATTTTTACCAAGTCTATCATTAATGACTGCCTGCGACTGGATAACTACTTAAAGATCCCCCGGCTTAAATATTTAGCCAATTCTTTTGGGGTCATATTCGATCGAACTATCATGAAAATTCAAAATGAAGTGTCTGGTTTGTCCAAACAGGAGTTAAAGAGTACCTTCCTGTGCCACAAGAACAAACGCAGGCTGAAAATAGCAGGGAAGCAAACCACACACCAGCTTTACCATCTGCATATAGATATGGAGGGCTTCCAAACTTACCTTTCACTAGTCATGAGACCTTCCCACCATTATGTTTTAACTAGAATAGGCCTTGTGCATACCCTTAGTTGTGTTCCCTATGATGAAACAGATCCCTGTCTCCCCATGCCCTTGTGATGGGAACACAAAGCAGAGCACCTTGCACTTTTTACTTTTCATGTGATTTGTACCTGTCTTTTAGAATTGCTCATCTTAAACCATTGTTTAAAAAGTATGACACCAAAACCACTAATGCTGCTATTACCCTACTCTTTGCACTAAGAGAACCTGAGATTTGTTTTTATACTGCAACATTTATTTTAAGTTCAATTAATGCCAGGAAGAGTGTGTTGTTCTAATGTATTAACCGTCTCCCTTATGGTTGGGGATGGTCTCACTAATTGAGCACCTTGTACTTTACACTTTGCACTTTCTGAAGCCTACGTGCCCTGGATTTCTGTTACCAAAAATCTTGTAATGCTGCCATGAGTTTATTGTTTACATTAGGAGAACTGACGCAGTTTATGATGTTTTATTGGAATCAGAATTTGTATGTCATTTTCATTACGGATGTCGACTTTTTATCTATTGTTCTTTTGTGTAAAGTGATTATATATTGTGCTTTTATGGTTGGTTGTTTCAATCGAATAAAGCTTATTGAATTGAATTGACCGCTGCACTAAGCTACGCTACACATGTTTGCACTGTGCTGCGTGAAGTCCGCGTAGTGCGAAGTTGCGCAAACTTCGCAAACTATGTGAGTGTAGCGTAGTGCTTTGTCCAGGGTTAGTCTCAAGGCACTGGGGGGGGGCGGCTCCGTCATCTGAAGAGCTAGGTCTTAAGGTCATTCCTGAGCTGGAGCAGTGTAGGGCTTTGCCGGAGGTGGAGGGAGAGGGGGAGGTGGCAGGGGAGGGGGGAAGGAGGGGAAAGGGAGGGGGAGGTTGTTTCAGGTCAGGACTGCGAGGTAGGAGAAGGACTTACCACTCGGTCTGCTCTTATAGATGTGTGGAATGGTGGCCAGAGAGAGGTTGGCTGATCAGAGGTGCCTCTTGGGTGGGTGGAAGGAGAGGCGGTTGATTAAGTATGCTGGCCTGATATTGTGGAGGGCGCTTGAATCTGTGCGTGAGGAGCTTGAAGGTTATTCTTCTTTTGATGGGGAGCAAGTGGAGATCACTGAGGTGTTGGGTGATGTGGTTGTGACGGGGCTGTCTAGGATCAGTATGGCTTCAGCCTCTGGCATGTCTGAAGCTTGCAAAATCATTTGTTGAATCCAGCGTTGAGGGCATTGCCTTAGTCCAGTCTGCTAGTGATGAGGGTGTGCGTGACCCTTTTTCTGGATTTGGAGGGAATTTTTGGAGTATGCAGAGGGCGTTGAAGCAGGGCGAGCATACAGCTTTGATCTGGCAGTTCATAGTGTGTGATGAGTCCAGTATGATGCTGATGTTTTGTGCATGGTCTGTCAGGAGGAGTGTGAGGGGGGTTTCCAAAGGCAAGGGGCTACCAGGCATAATACCATGCAGAGGGGGTAGAGCCAAGTATGGGGACTTCTGTTTTCTCTGAGTTGAGTTTCAGGCAGCTCTTCTTCATCCAGGGGGCAACTGCTTTCATCACTTCTTGAAAGTAGTGCCTGGTGATGGTGGGTTCCTTGGTGAGGGAGAGGATGAGCCGGGGTATCGTTGGCATAGGAGACGATGTTGAACTCATGGGATACTCGACTTCTGGTCTCTGTTGGTTCTGAGAGGTAGGTCAGGAGTCTGATTAGGTGAGTTCTGCCTGTGAGAAATGAGCGTGTCCCATCGAGGGCCTTTCCTCAGCTGCCGGCGTTGTGGAGTCTGGTGGCTAGTGTGCAGTGGGAGACAGAGTCAAAGGCAGCTGAAAGGTTCAGGAAGATGAGGGCTGCCGTTTGGCCCTGGTAGAGGATGTCATCGATAGAGGCGGGTAGGGCGGTCTCTGGGCTTTGGTTGCTGCGAAATCCAGTTTGGGAGATGCCCAGGACCTTGTCGGCTACAATGAAGTTTGCTAGCTGGGTGCTGATGCCTTTTTGATGACATTGGCTGGGAATAGAAGCAGTGAGATGGGCCTGAAGTTCTTGCGGTCTGTCGGGTTTGCGGAGGGTTTCTGCAGGAGGGGGTTTCATTTGGCGGGATTCCAGTTGTCGGTGAATGTGGCGGTCTCTAGTGAGCAGTTGATCGTCTGGCATAGTTTGGGTGCAATAGACGTGGTGGCCCTGTTCTGATGTGGGGTGGCAGGGTTGTGAGGATGCTCCAGAGAGGATGTTCATAATGGTCTTTAAGGTGTCTTCTGTCGTGAGTGGGTGTTAAGTGTTAAATTCCCTTTCTCATTGTGCATTTATACATATTATGTAGGTTAGAATTATGTGGCTAAATAGACACCATTTGTATTAGCACTATGAAACCCACTGAGTTATCCTTGCAGCATGTAAGCTTTGTTGGCTTGTGTGCCTCCATCTTGTAATTTACATCTACTAGGAGTCTGTTTAGGCCGCATCCACACTAGGCACCATTTTGCTTTTTGCCTACTTCAGCAAAACTGTAAAACAGTATACTGTTATTATTCTTTCTCTGCTGTCCAATGTTTAAGTCTGATTTGCTAATGAATAGATGTTAATTTCGTACATTCCTTTCTGTATGTGTCGTTCTGCTCCCACGTTAGGAGACATTGAGGCCCATCACATTGGCCTTGGAGTACTGATAACGCACCTGTCTGGCAGGTGTTAGCTCATCTCTCTCTACCCCCTTTGTTCATGCCCGGCTCGGGCCAGTACTTTTCCACAAGAGGCGTGGCTGACGCCCCCAGAAGGGTTTATCATGTATTAGCACGCCTTGGGGAGTTAGTCCCGCTCGGCAACCATCTTAGGGTGAAGGCCTGACCTGGGGCTCCTCTACAGAGCATATATTCAATAAAGTAAGTTTGCATTCTCTGCTGTCTGACCAACTCTTCATTTGGGAAGGCGTAGCAGGTGGTTGTTGAAATAGCCTGTGGGATCCTACAGTGGCCCCATCCTTCACGGGATCCAACTGAGTATGGTCTGTTGGGTGGGGTTGCAGGCTGAACTGCTGGGCCAGGTCCTCCCTGGAAAAGAAACAAGCATCCTGGGACCAGTTTCAGAGTAACACCCCTTTGGCCAGGCGAGATTAAATTTAAGCAAGGATGCTTTATTAATGTCTGAGCATTACATTCAAAAAGCCCTTTTATAGGATGCTTGCATACATTGATATATAAGACAGATGAGCTAGTGAGAAGGATTTTCTTCCTTGTTGTACTAGTGCAAGAACCTGGAAGGAGGCCTAAATGTTATATGAAGATTTTTTTTCCAGGTCAGTGTCATTTGCTTCCATTTTCTTGAAGATTCTTTCAAAAGTGGCTTTGGGTGTTGAATGCAAGACATTTAGCAGAAGGGTCTGAGCTCTGAAAACCATTTCAGGTCAATAATAAAGAACTAATGCCCTGATTAACAATGGTATTGAGATTCATTGATTGCAAATTCAGGTCCCCGATTTACAAAATTTACAACTGAACTTGGAAACGCACTTACGCTAAAAATCGTGACATTATGGTGGAATTTTACATTGTAAATAATCCACCAATGGTGACATTTGTGGGTGATCAATGGCATTGATTTGTACCAAAGTAGGTTAGGGACATGGGGATCTCTACCCTGTATGCATTGTACATGTGCTTTTCGACACTGGATTTGGTTGGAAATTTACACCTGATAAATGTTGTAGGATGGTTAGGAAGGGATAGGGACCATCTCCAATATGAGATGGGGCTCCTGGGAAACAAATATTTAATTAAAATAAATAAATGCAACAAAAAAAATCTATCATATGCAGAAGATATGTTCTGTGTTCTCCGACTGCGCAGATGCCCTTGCTCCACTGAAGAACCCTCCAAGCAACCCCGACAGCACGAAAGTCGCATGGTTCACCAACGACCTCAAAGTCTCCAAGAAATGCTGCCGTGCCCTCGAGAAAGCCTGGCGTCACAACCAGTCATCGGAAAACATGATAGCCCTCAAGAACGCCACCCGCAAACACCACCAGCTGATCCGCACCACCAAAAGGACAGCATTCAGAGAACGACTGGACAACAACGCCCATAACAGCAAGGAACTCTTCAACATCGTGAAAGAGCTCTCAAACCCCAATGCCAGCAACAGCGACATCACGCCATCGCAAGACCTCTGCAACTCTCTCGCCACTTTCTTCCACCGTAAGTTCATCGACATACACGACAGCTTCGACGCCCAGAACTCTTACCCTGCCACCGAACCGACGCCCCCCACCACCACCTTACGTGCCTGGACCCAGGTCAGCACAGAAGATACCACCCACACGATGAACACCATCCACTCGGGCTCCCCAGCCGATCCCTGCCCACACCACATCTTCAAAAAGCCGACTCCATCATCGCACCGAAACTCCGAAACATCATCAACAACTCCTTCGCATCCGCAACCTTCCCGGAGAGCTGGAAACATGCAGAGATCAATGCCCTCCTGAAGAAACCTACCGCAGACCCCACAGACCTCAAGAACTTCCGCCCGATCTCTCTCCTCCCCTTCCCGCAAAAGTCATTGAGAAAACCGTCAACAAACAGCTGACAGCCTTCCTGGAGACGAACGGCTCCCTCGACCTATCGCAGTCCGGATTCCGAGCGAACCACAGCACCGAGACCGCCCTCATCGCAGCCACCGATGACATCAGGACCCTGCTTGACAACGGAGAAACCGCCGCCCTCATCCTCCTCGACCTTTCGGCTGCTTTCGACACGGTCTGCCACCACACCCTGACAACCCGCCTCCACCACGCCGGGATCCAAGGAAAGGCCCTGTAATGGATCACCTCCTTCCTCTCCGAGAGAACCCAAAGAGTCCATCTCCCGCCCTTCCTCGCAGAAGCCACCAAGATCATCTGCTGTGTACCTCAAGGCTCCTCGCTCAGCCCCACCCTCTTCAATGTCTACATGAGCCCCCTCGCAGCCATCGCACGCAAGCACAACCTCAACATCATCTTCTACGCCGACAACACCCAACTGATCCTCTCCCTCACCAACGACCCCGCCTCCGCCAAAGCCAACTTCCAGGATGGCATGAAAGACATCGCGAACTGGATGAAGCTCAGCCACCTGAAGTTGAACTCAGACAAGACGGAGGTCCTCATCCTCGGCCCATCCATCTCCGCCTGGGCTGACTCCTGGTGGCCCCCTACCCTGGGCCCCCCACCCAAGCCCACGGACCACGCACACAACCTGGGCTTCATCCTCGACTCCTCCCTCACGATGACCAGACAAGTCACCTCTGTGACTTCCTCCTGCTTCAACACCCTCCGCATGTTCTGAAAAATCTTCCGCTGGATCCCAACTAGAACCAGGAAAACGGTCACCCAGGCCCTGGTCACCAGCCGCCTGGACTACGGGAACGCCCTCTACGCTGGGACCACTACCAAACTACAGAAAATACTCCAGCGCATCCAGAACGCATCAGCATGACTCGTCCTGGACATCCCCAGACACAGCCACATCTCCACCCACCTGAGAGACCTGCACTGGCTCCCAGTCAGCAAGAGGATCACGTTCAGACTCCTCACCCACGCACACAAGGATCTCCAAGACTTAGGCCCCGAAGCACAAGTTACTACTTGTGTAACGATATATCTGTAAGAGACATTAGTTAGTATTAGATTCCTTACCTTAGAATATCCCAATGCGTCAGACTGGATTAGGAAACTTTTGCGTAGCAGTACCCTTGCCCGTCGGTAGGCGTCGTCTGCGGCTCCGCGTCCGTCGTTGGTGTCGTGGGTGCCGTGATGACGTCATCGGAGTACTTAGACGCCGCCTCCGTGTGCTGACGTCAGTTGTTAGACACAGCTTTTCCGCTCCAGAAACGCAGAGCCATGTTAAAAACCAACACTGGTGCCATTGAAACTAGGGCCCTGAAAGGGGATAACCCTAACCCTAGATATTGATTCGCAGAACGGGGAGGATGGGTGGGTCGGTAAGGAATCTAATACTAACTAATGTCTCTTCCAGATATATCGTTACACAAGTAGTAACTTGTGCATCTGAAAGAGACACGTTAGTATTAGATTCCTTACCTTAGAATAGATACCCCAGCAATACCAACCCCGGTGGTGGGTCTGCGAACCAATAATCACACCAGAAAGTCCTGGAGGACGGAACGGCCAAAGAAGCCATCCCTCCAGACTTGGCTGGTCAGGCAGTAGTGTCTTGCAAACGTGTGCAGCGATGCCCACGTAGCTGCCTGACAGATGTCCTGTTAGGGCACTCCCCTGCCCAGGGCAGTGGTAGTCGCCGTGGCTCAGGTAGAATGAGCCCGCAATCCAGCAGGGGGCTCCTTTCTAGCCAAGGAGTAGCATGCCTGGATACACAAGATGATCCACCGGGAGATGGTCCTCTTGTGCACCGCTTTCCCCTTCTTAGCGCCCACGTAACCAACAAAGAGTTGGTCATCCACCCGGAACTGGCGTGTGCGATCCAAGTAAAATGAGAGCGCACGTTTTGGGTACAGACGGTGGAGCCGCTCTTCCTCTTTAGAGGGATGCAGTGGCGGAAAGAAGGTAGGCAAGGTGATAGACTGCCCGATGTGGAAGGCCGTGACAACCTTGGGCAGGAAAGAAGGCTTAGTACGCAGCACCACTTTGTCCGGATGGACAGAAAGGAAAGGTGGAGTACAAGAAAGGGCCTGGAGCTCACTCACTCTCCTGGCAGAGGTGATGGCAATCAGGAAAGCATCTTCAAAGTCAGAAGGCGAAGAGGACAGTTGTGAAGTGGCTCAAAGGGAGCGCACATCAGAAACGTAAGAACCAGGTTCAAGTCCCACTGAGGCATCACAAACGGAACAGGAGGAAATGTGTGAGTGATGCCCTTTAGAAATCTATTTACAATAGGGGACTTGAACAAAGAAGGTTGATCAGGCAGCCTCAGAAAGGCCGAAAGGTAGCCCTTGATAGTGCCCAGAGCAGAGCCCTGCTGGGCAAGAGAAAGAAGGAAGAGAAGAACCTCAGAAAGAGGGGCAGCAAGAGGATCCACAGCCTTTGCTGTGCACCATGCCACAAATCTGTTCCACCTGCAGGCGTATACCGACTTTGTGGAGGGACGCCTGGCTGCCAGAATGACGTTACAGACTTCAGGAGGCAAGTCAAATGGCCTCAACTGTCGCCGCTCAATCTCCAAGCATGGAGGTGGAGACTGGACAGGTTTGGGTGGAGGACCATCCCCTGCTGCTGCGACAGAAGGTCCTCCTGAAGAGGCAGACAAACCGGGGGATCGACTGACATACTGAGTAGCTCTGGATACCAGTACCTTCGTGCCCAGTCCGGAGCCACAAGGATGACTTGGGCCCGGTTGCACTTGATCTTCTTCAGCACTCTGGGCAGAAGTGGTATAGGCGGAAAGGCATACAACAGACCGCAACTCCACTCGCGACGAAAAGCGTCCCCGAGCGAGTGCCGCCTTGGAAATTCCAACGCGCAGAACTGATGATATTGCGCGTTCTCTTCGGTGGCGAATAGATCTAACCAAGGTTCTTCCCATTGCTGAAAGAGGACTTGCGCCACGTCCGAGTTCAGACGCCATTTGTGATCCATCATGCACCGACGGCTGAGCTCGTCCGCCCTGGCGTTCAGAGAACCTGCCAGGTGTTGAGCCACCAGGGTCACGCCCTGGCGTTCTAGCCATTGCCAGAGGCGGAGAGCCTCCTGGAAAAGGGTCCATGACCCCACCCCGCCCTGTTTGTTGCAGTACCACATGGCGGTGGTGTTGTCCGTGAACACCTGCACTACACTCCCCCGGACAGAGTGGAGGAATGCCTTCAGTGCTAGACGAATCGCCCGTAGCTCCAACAGGTTGATGTGGAGCCGAGCCTCCGCCGGAGACCAGAGGCCTCTGATCTCCGCCTCTCCCATGTGGCCTCCCCATCCCTGGAGGGACGCGTCCGTCACAACTACGTGCTCCGGTTGGGGAAGGGAGCGGGATCTGCCGCTGACCCAATCGCGGTCCGTGAGCCACCAATGCAGCTGCATAGCCCGCATCTGCCACCTGGTGTGATGCACCAGAAGGATGCAGGAGGCCATCAGCCCCAGAAGCCGCAGCGTCAACCTGACGAGACCCGGGATAACGGCTGAAAGATGAGAATCAGAGCCTGAATATCCCGGATCCGCTGTTCGGGTGGATAAACCCGAAACCGCGCCGAGTCTAGAACCGCTCCGATGAAGAGGAGCTTCCGAGAGGGGCACAGGTGTGACTTTGGCACATTGATGGAGAACCCCAGCTGGTGCAGGAGATCTGCCGTAGTCTGGAGGTGGCTGACGACTGTCTGGGGCGAGCCCGCCTTCAACAACCAGTCGTCGAGGTAGGGGAAGACTGAAACCCCTAACCTGCGCAGATGAGCTGCGACCACCGCCATCACCTTTGTGAACACCCGTGGGGCGCCGGTAAAGCCGAAGGGGAGCACGGTAAACTGAAAGTGCTCGTGGCCAACCGTGAACCGCAGGTAGCGTCGGTGGGCCTGCAGGACGGGGATGTGGAAATATGCGTCCTGCATGTCCAATTCTACCATCCAGTCTCCTGGGTCCAGGGCAGCTAACAAGAACCAGAGAAGCAGGCAGTCCTTTGCGGTCCTTCAGTGAAACAATCATTTCTACCGCAAGGACATGATGTAAGCACCCCTGGTTCCCTTTTAAATGGAAAGAAAAGCGCTCTATGAGGCTTAACTATTGGATATGATTATTGCTTGTGTCTAGCGCTCTAACAACAGGACCGCTACCTGTAGCTCGATAAAGAGATGCAATATTAAAACGGACATATGAAGCTAACATTTCGTGGCCTATATCATATTTTAAATAATGGAAATCTGATAACATCCAAAAGTGGATTTAAAGGGAGATCATATTGACCCCTGAACTACGACAGATATAATTTTTAGTCTTGACAAAGGTGGATAGAATTGTGAGAAACCACCGAAACGCGTCGACGCTTTCTCCAGTATAATCCTTGACTCGGATATCCCTGTGGATACACTGTATTGCTGTGTACATAACATTGGTGTCAGAAATAGAGTTTGGATATACACTTAGTACTGTACAAGTTTTATGTCTTACTGTTTTCTGTCTTCACATATCAATATTGCTGGTCAACATTGAATGTCAGTTGTTTTAGTTTTTTATGGTTTTTTATGGTTTAAATTGTTTTTAATCTGTGTCAAGTGGTTCTTATTGTCCACTTTTTTTAATTACTGTATGATCAATAAACTGTGGTCTTTTTTCACATATGTGAATTTTGTAATTGTTTTTGCACATAAAGCTTTATGAATTGTACTTTTGCTCAAGGGAATCTCTCCTTTTCATCAGCTAAGACCTGAGCCAGTGTCAGCATTTTGAACCTCTCCTTCCGGAGGAAGCCGTTGACGTTCCTTAGATCCAAGATAGGGCGTAGGCCCCCTTTGCCCTTCTTGGGTACCAGAAAGTAGTGGGAGTAGCAACCACACCCTACTTCTGGCCCAGGAACGCGCTCGATGGCCCCCTTGGCCAAGAGGGCCGTAACTTCCTCCTGCAGAAGTTGCAAATGATCCCCCGATACACGGTGGTTCTGCGGCGGCATGGCTGGAGGAGTCACCTCGAAGGGGAGGGAGTAGCCCCTTCGGACAATTTGCAGCACCCACCTGTCCGAAGTGACAGTGCGCCAGTGGAGGTGGTGATGGCGAACCCTGCCTCCCACTGGCGTCACATGGGCCTGAAAGCCCGGACTAGGAGGGTTTTGAGGCGGATGCTGCGGGGGAAGGTGTGGACTGACCTCGCCGTTGACCCCTACCGCCCGGACGGCGGTTCCCTCTGTCGTAATTTGGCAGCACCTGAGTTAGCGTTTAGCTCAGCTACACGATCTTTTACCGTTAACATGACCAAAACGTACGAGAGCCATTTTGAATCCTTTGGCTTCCATTTTGTATGAACACGCTGCCTCGTGGTCAGCATGCCCTTTTGTCCTTTCTCGATACCAATGACCATTCACCCTGCCCAGCAACAGGCTATTTTTAGTACTGGTCAAGCACACGCATGCGCGTTTGTACGCCGACTGGTCATCTCCCAGGAATGTTCTCCAAAAACTGACAAGTGGTACTAAACTCCTCCCACATGTTGGCCGTGTTCCAAAGATCTCCTTATATGTACCTAAAACTGTGAAAGAGTGTAACGCCTATCTTTTTATTACTGGTAAATTGTAAAAAAGAGGTCGCACACCGATGTTCGGTGTGATACTTCTTGCATTGCCGAAGGGTGCTGTAGGAATGTACCACCACCCCATGGGGTCCTAATAAACTTGTCTTTTGCATTTCCAGTTTCCGTGCCAACTTCTATTCTAAGGTGTTCGTGAGTTTTAGCAGAGTATGTAGACCTGACTGAACCCCGAAACCACACCACGGCCGCTGATGGAGTGAAGTATAATCTACGTTCGAGGAAATAATTTTTTCTTGTTTAGGACTGGTTAGTTACCGTTCTGAGATTTGTGAAAACGGAAGCCGGGAATATCAAGGGGGGGATCAGTTCTGTCCAGTGTAGCGACACCCGTCTTGAATCTCGGAGAAGACACCAGCGGCAGCCTCAGTTCTCAGCACTACCTTTTTATTTTTTTTTAGCTTTGTTCTTGAAGAGCTTTTTGTTTTGTGAATTATGGCACCTACTACAATGAGAAATAAGAATATTTTTGGTGCTGTGCTTTTTGTTTCGACTATAGTGGTAATAGCAGTAATAGCTTGGACTATAGAACGATTGTTTCCTGCACGAGAACATTTACTGCCTACCACTCCAAGCCCATCTGAACATTTCCATTTTACTTTGCCTTTTCATGAAGAAAGACATAGACAGACTTATTTGAATAACAGTTTCATTCAGATTTTGCACCACACCCATAATATGACCAATGCAACAAATTGTTGGGTATGTGGGATGTTGCCTGGACACCAGAAGAGGGGAGGAACTCCACTTATTCCTCTCCCATTTTCTCATAATGGTTCTTGTAATGCTTGGTACACTCTTCTTTTTTCTTTGCGATGGCCAACGAAAGGTGGACTACTCTTCCGGTTAAATCGAGTATGCTACAATGATAAAGATGGCTATCCGCAAGCTGAAGGAACTAAATTTGAGTGGGAAGAATATCGTCCGGACAATGTATCTACACCTCGTATTTATACAAATCAAAGACTTGTAAATATGTCAAGTTTGCATGTGATAACTGTTATTGATACAAAAGCAGATCTCTGTATCCGCAATAAAGGAACAATCCCTGTAGGCCGAAGTGAATGTAATACCACTCTTACCTTCGATACACCAAATGGCATTACATTTGTAGCCTCACGTAATACATATTTTATTTGTGGAAATAAGGGATACCATCGTCTTCCTATTGGGTGGTTAGGAACTTGTTATATATCTTTTATATTGCCACCTGTGTTTATTGCTCCGCCAATGTATCATAATGACTATGTATTATATCATGATTTTATACTAAATAGAGTTAAGAGGACATTAGACATCGAAGATGTGGACCAAACCGACACCTCTTTACAGCAATATGTAGATTTCAATTTAGGCCTGTTCTCTTTTGTCGGTGCTGCATTAAACAGTAGGAAGATAAGACGGCTTACACGTGTTGTGGAAGCTGTTGCTAATGAAACTGCCTCGGCTCTGGGAAACATAACTGAAGAACTTCAGATTACTAGAATTGTGACGCTCCAGAACCGGATGGTTCTAGACGTAGTGTTAGCTGACCGTGGGGGTGCATGCCGCATCATCGGCAGTAGTTGTTGCGTGTACGTGCCAGATAACTCACCATCTGTGTATGATGCTATTTCCAAGTTACATAAAATTGCTGCTGAGGTTCATCCAGGGAATGGAACATGGACATTCTCTAGTTGGTTCTGGACTCTACTTAGCACCTGGGGTTGGAAATTATTAACTATTCTATGTATAATTATTGGAATACTCTTTTTTCTCTGTTTGTGTATTCAATGTGGCCCTACCTTATGTTCTGTATGTATTACAGCCTGTATCCCGTCCAAACGAGCTATTATTAAGCATGAGCAAATGATCAATGATGAAACGATGAAAATGATGGCCATCGATATCAATGATGAACATCCTGACTATTTCTATTATGAGGTAGCTTCAGCTAAACGCTAAAAGGGCCGTCTGTCGTAATTTGGCAGCACCTGAGTTAGCGTTTAGCTCAGCTACACGATCTTTTACCGTTAACATGACCAAAATGTACGGGAGCCATTTTGAATCCTTTGGCTTCCATTTTGTATGAACACGCTGCCTCGTGGTCAGCATGCCCTTTTGTCCTTTCTCGATACCAATGACCATTCACCCTGCCCAGCAACAGGCCATTTTTAGTACTGGTCAAGCACACGCATGCGCGTTTGTACGCCGACTGGTCATCTCCCAGGAATGTTCTCCAAAAACTGACCAGTGGTACTAAACTCCTCCCTCATGTTGGCCGTGTTCCAAAGATATCCTTATATGTACCTAAAACTGAAAAAGAGTGTAACGCCTATCTTTTTATTACTGTTAAATTGTATAAAAGAGGTCGCACACCGATGTTCGGTGTGACACTTCTTGCATTGCGGAAGGGTGCTGTAGGAATGTACCACCACCCCATGGGGTCCTAATAAACTTGTCTTTTGCATTTCCAGTTTCCGTGCCAACTTCTATTCTAAGGTGTTCGTGAGTTTTAGCAGAGTATGTAGACCTGACTGAACCCCGAAACCACAATTTGCGACTACGAAGGGACTCATCGGTGACTCGGATGCCCGAAGGAGAGGTCGTGACGAAGGATTGGAAACTCGCCATGGACGCGTACGCTGCCGCTGAGTGACCCGAGTCTTGGCACCCACGGTGTTTCTTCCTTTCCTTCTGATCTGACCTTCCAGGTGGCGCCGGTCCTCGACTGAGATCTTGATCGATTGGGTTGTCGTGCAGTGCCCGTTTGGCTAATTCGATCAAAGAACTTGGCAGTTGGAACCTGGACGTTTTGAGGATATTTGGTAAGCTTTTGATTGGTAAGGTAGTCTACTGACACTTACTGT
This sequence comes from Lissotriton helveticus, assembly GCF_964261635.1. NCBI lineage: Eukaryota > Metazoa > Chordata > Amphibia > Caudata > Salamandridae > Lissotriton > Lissotriton helveticus. Next base: position 456,958,121 of record NC_136058.1, on the reverse strand, counting down.
GGCTTTTTGAATTTGTTTGAGTTAGCTAACGTTTGGTTCTATGAATTTGACTTATATGTGGAGTGCACCTCACATAGGCAGGCATGTAGGGATATTTCTCTGACTTTGTATTTGTTTGAACGGCACATCGTGTGAAAAGCATATTAAGTGCTATTTTATGTAGTATCACGTTTCCGTGATATTTTGACATGCCTGTTCTCAGCACACTCCGAGGAATGTGCTGCTTTGGAAATGGTACCATTTATTTATTAAATGAATCACAGCCGGCTCCCCCAGAGGGGACGCCAAATCGCGATATGTACGTAAAATTTAGCCTTCCGCCTATAATGTATAGCACATTATGGCATAAGTACATCAAAGCCGATCGTGAATTGCAGTGACCACTACATGGGTCATTCGATTTGCGAAAGGTTCAATATGTAGAGCAGTGTTTGTTTCAGCGCAGGTCTAGACAAGATATGTTTGATTGTGTGCGTATGTGGGAGAAAGCGGTGCGTGAACGAATGAAGCGTGAGGAAGCCTTGGCGGACAAGGTGCAGCGAAAGGCTGCTCGTGACAAAAGCTTTACAGCTTCAGGAGAAGGAATTGCAGCAACAAAAAGAGAGGGAGTGTTGGATGATGAGGGTTGTTGGCGTAGCAAAGATATGGAGAGATGGAAATTACCTGCCGCTTATTTACAAGCAATGGTTCAAATGACACATGGGCTGGCGCATGTTGGAGCTCTTGCAATTACTAAATTGCTTACACGAGTTTGGGAACATCCTGAGATTGCTAGCACGGCTAAGAGAGTAGTACAGACCTGTCTGATCTGTTTACAGCATAATCCTGGTAAAGGGACTTATACTCCCAAAGGAGGGTTTGTTCCACCTACTGCACCATTCGAAGTACTGCAAATGGATTACATCCAGCTGGAGCGCTGTAATAACCTCAAGTATGTCTTAGTGGTGGTGTGTGCCTTCAGTAAATGGATTGAGGCTTACCCCACGAAAGATAATACAGCATTAACAACAGCTAAGGTGTTGCTCAGAGTACTTCCCGCGATATGGTGTTTGTAAGTTTTTGTGGAATGATAATAGTCCTCATTTCATTGGGAAAGTAGTGGAGTACGTCCTGAAAGGATTAGGTATAAAACAGAAATTCCACGCTGTGTTTTATCCACAGTCAGCAGGTTTGGTAGAAAGATACAATGCAACCTTGAAGCTGAAACTGGCAAAGATCGTGGCATCCACGTCTTTGAAATGGCCAGACGCTTTGCCTTTGGCATTGCTGTCTATTAGGTCAGTGCCACATTCTCGATCTGGCCTCACACCTTATGAAGTGGTGTTTGGAAGGCCCATGAATATTTGGGGAGTTCCTAAGCCTCGTTTGATACATGATGTGCCTTGTATGATGATGAATGTCTATTTGGCACGATTAACAAATGATTTACTTTCCATTCATCAACAGGTTCGAGAAGCGCTCCCCGATAATTCCAGTGGAGAGGCTCACGATCTCCGCCCTGGAGACTATGTCATCGTAAGGGCGTTCGAGAGAGCCAGCAGTTTGGAACCGAGATGGCGTGGCCCTGAACAAGTGCTACTTGCAACTCGGACTGCAGTGAGAGTCACAAATAGGATGCGGTGGATCCATTCTACCCACTGCCGTCGTGTTTCTCCAGATCTGGTAAATCCTGAAGTGCTAGCCGACTACCGAGACATCTTGGATGCGGAAAAAGGCCCAGCTGCTGCGCCTAATGAATCGGAGGGAGCCTTCCCGGACCACACTGTTTCTGATGGAGTGAAGTATAATCTACGTTCGTGGAAATAATTTTTTCTTGTTTAGGACTGGTTAGTTTCCGTTCTGAGGTTTGTGAAAACGGAAGCCGGGAATATCAAGGGGGGGGGGATCAGTTCTGTCCAGTGTAGCGACACCCGTCTTGAATCTCGGAGAAGACACCAGCGGCAGCCTCAGTTCTCAGCACTACCTTTTTATTTTTTTTAGCTTTGTTCTTGAAGAGCTTTTTGTTTTGTGAATTATGGCACCTACTACAATGAGAAATAAGAAGATTTTTGGTGCTGTGCTTTTTGTTTCGACTATAGTGGTAATAGCAGTAATAGCTTGGACTATAGAACAATTGTTTCCTGCACGAGAACATTTACTGCCTACCACTCCAAGCCCATCTGAACATTTCCATTTTACTTTGCCTTTTCATGAAGAAAGACATAGACAGACTTATTTGAATAACAGTTTCATTCAGATTTTGCACCACACCCATAATATGACCAATGCAACAAATTGTTGGGTATGTGGGATGTTGCCTGGACACCAGAAGAGGGGAGGAACTCCACTTATTCCTCTCCCATTTTCTCATAATGGTTCTTGTAATGCTTGGTACACTCTTCTTTTTTCTTTGCGATGGCCAACGAAAGGTGGACTACTCTTCCGGTTAAATTGAGTATGCTACAATGATAAAGATGGCTATCCACGAGCTGAAGGAACTAAATTTGAGTGGGAAGAATATCGTCCGGACAATGTATCTACACCTCGTATTTATACAAATCAATGACTTGTAAATATGTCAAGTTTGCATGTGATAACTGTTATTGATACAAAAGCAGATCTCTGCATCCGCAATAAAGGAACAATCCCTGTAGGCCGAAGTGAATGTAATACCACTCTTACGTTCGATACACCAAATGGCATTACATTTGTAGCCTCACGTAATACATATTTTATTTGTGGAAATAAGGGATACCATCGTCTTCCTATTGGGTGGTTAAGAACTTGTTATATATCTTTTGTATTGCCACCTGTGTTTATTGCTCCGCCAATGTATCATAATGACTATGTATTATATCATGATTTTATACTAAATAGAGTTAAGAGGACATTAGACATCGAAGATGTGGACCAAACCGACACCTCTTTACAGCAATATGTAGATTTCAATTTAGGCCTGTTCTCTTTTGTCGGTGCTGCATTAAACAGTAGGAAGATAAGACGGCTTACACGTGTTGTGGAAGCCGTTGCTAATGAAACTGCCTCGGCTCTGGGAAACATAAATGAAGAACTTCAGATTACTAGAATTGTGACGCTCCAGAACCGGATGGTTCTAGACGTAGTGTTAGCTGACCGTGGGGGTGCATGCCGCATCATCGGCAGTAGTTGTTGCGTGTACGTGCCAGATAACTCACCATCTGTGTATGATGCTATTTCCAAGTTACATAAAATTGCTGCTGAGGTTCATCCAGGGAATGGAACATGGACATTCTCTAGTTGGTTCTGAACTCTACTTAGCACCTGGGGTTGGAAATTATTAACTATTCTATGTATACTTATTGGAATACTCTTTTTTCTCTGTTTGTGTATTCAATGTGGCCCTACCTTATGTTCTGTATGTATTACAGCCTGTATCCCGTCCAAACGAGCTATTATTAAGCATGAGCAAATGATCAATGATGAAACGATGAAAATGATGGCCATCGATATCAATGATGAACATCCTGACTATTTCTATTATGAGGTAGCTTCAGCTAAACGCTAAAAGGGCCGTCTGTCGTAATTTGGCAGCACCTGAGTTAGCGTTTAGCTCAGCTACACGATCTTTTACCGTTAACATGACCAAAACGTACGGGAGCCATTTTGAATCCTTTGGCTTCCATTTTGTATGAACACGCTGCCTCGTGGTCAGCATGCCCTTTTGTCCTTTCTCGATACCAATGACCATTCACCCTGCCCAGCAACAGGCTATTTTTAGTACTGGTCAAGCACACGCATGCGCGTTTGTACGCCGACTGGTCATCTCCCAGGAATGTTCTCCAAAAACTGACCAGTGGTACTAAACTCCTCCCTCATGTTGGCCGTGTTCCAAAGATATCCTTATATGTACCTAAAACTGTGAAAGAGTGTAACGCCTATCTTTTTATTACTGTTAAATTGTATAAAAGAGGTCGCACACCGATGTTCGGTGTGACACTTCTTGCATTGCCGAAGGGTGCTGTAGGAATGTACCACCACCCCATGGGGTCCTAATAAACTTGTCTTTTGCATTTCCAGTTTCCGTGCCAACTTCTATTCTAAGGTGTTCGTGAGTTTTAGCAGAGTATGTAGACCTGACTGAACCCCGAAACCACAATTGGCGACCACGAAGGGACTCATCGGTGACTCGGATGCCCGAAGGAGAGGTCGTGACGAAGGATTGAAAACTCGCCATGGACGCGTACGCTGCCGCTGAGTGACCCGAGTCTTGGCACCAACGGTGTTTCTTCCTTTCCTTCTGATCTGACCTTCCAGGTGGCGCCGGTCCTCGACTGAGATCTTGATCGATTGGGTTGTCGTGCAGTGCCCGTTTGGCTAATTCGATCAAAGAACTTGGCAGTTGGAGCCTGGACGTTTTGAGGATATTTGGTAAGCTTTTGATTGGTAAGGTAGTCTACTGACACTTACTGTGGCTTTTTGAATTTGTTTGAGTTAGCTAACGTTTGGTTCTATGAATTTGACTTATATGTGGAGTGCACCTCACATAGGCAGGCATGTAGGGATATTTCTCTGACTTTGTATTTGTTTGAACGGCACATCGTGTGAAAAGCATATTAAGTGCTATTTTATGTAGTATCACGTTTCCGTGATATTTTGACATGCCTGTTCTCAGCACACTCCGAGGAATGTGCTGCTTTGGAAATGGTACCAATTATCGATTAAATGAATCACAGCCGGCTCCCCCAGAGGGGACGCCAAATCGCGATATGTACGTAAAATTTGGCCTTCCGCCTATAATGTATAGCACATTATGGCATAAGTACACCAAAGCCGATCGTAAATTGCAGTGACCACTACATGGGTCATTCGATTTGCGAAAGGTTCAATATGTAGAGCAGTGTTTGTTTCAGCACAGGTCTAGACAAGATATGTTTGATTGTGTGCGTATGTGGGAGAAAGCGGTGCGTGAACGAATGAAGCGTGAGGAAGCCTTGGCGGACAAGGTGCAGCGAAAGGCTGCTCGTGACAAAAGCTTTACAGCTTCAGGAGAAGGAATTGCAGGAACAAAAAGAGAGGGAGTGTTGGATGATGAGGGTTGTTGGCGTAGCAAAGATATGGAGAGATGGAAATTACCTGCCGTTTATTTACAGGCAATGGTTCAAATGACACATGGGCTGGCGCATGTTGGAGCTCTTGCAATTACTAAATTGCTTACACGAGTTTGGGAACATCCTGAGATTGCTAGCACGGCTAAGAGAGTAGTACATACCTGTCTGATCTGTTTACAGCATAATCCTGGTAAAGGGACTTATACTCCCAGAGGGTTTGTTCCACCTACTGCACCATTCGAAGTACTGCAAATGGATTACATCCAGCTGGAGCGCTGTAATAACCTCAAGTATGTCTTAGTGGTGGTGTGTGCCTTCAGTAAATGGATTGAGGCTTACCCCACGAAAGATAATACAGTATTAACAACAGCTAAGGTGTTGCTCAAAGAGTACTTCCCGCGATATGGTGTTTGTAAGTTTTTGTGGAATGATAATGGTCCTCATTTCATTGGGAAAGTAGTGGAGTACGTCCTGAAAGGATTAGGTATAAAACAGAAATTCCACGCTGTGTTTCATCCACAGTCAGCAGGTTTGGTAGAAAGATACAATGCAACCTTGAAGCTGAAACTGGCAAAGATCGTGGCATCCACGTCTTTGAAATGGCCAGATGCTTTGCCTTTGGCATTGCTGTCTATTAGGTCAGTGCCACATTCTCGATCTGGCCTCACACCTTATGAAGTGGTGTTTGGAAGGCCCATGAATATTTGGGGAGTTCCTAAGCCTCGTTTGATACATGATGTGCCTTGTATAATGATGAATGACTATTTGGCACGATTAACAAATGATTTACTTTCCATTCATCAACAGGTTCGAGAAGCACTCCCCGATAATTCCAGTGGAGAGGCTCACGATCTCCGCCCTGGAGACTATGTCATGGTAAGGGCGTTCGAGAGAGCCAGCAGTTTGGAACCGAGATGGCGTGGCCCTGAACAAGTGCTACTTGCAACTTGGACTGCAGTGAGAGTCACGAATAGGATACGGTGGATCCATTCTACCCACTGCCGTCGTGTTTCTCCAGATCTGGTGAATCCTGAAGTGCTAGCCGACTACCGAGACATCTTGGATGCGGAAAAGGGCCCAGCTGCTGCGCCTAATGAATCGGAGGGAGCCTTCCCGGACCACACTGTTTCTGATGGAGTGAAGTATAATCTACGTTCGAGGAAATAATTTTTTCTTGTTTAGGACTGGTTAGTTACCGTTCTGAGGTTTGTGAAAACGGAAGCCGGGAATATCAAGGGGGGGGATCAGTTCTGTCCAGTGTAGCGACACCCGTCTTGAATCTCGGAGAAGACACCAGCGGCAGCCTCAGTTCTCAGCACTACCTTTTTATTTTTTTTTAGCTTTGTTCTTGAAGAGCTTTTTGTTTTGTGAATTATGGCACCTACTACAATGAGAAATAAGAAGATTTTTGGTGCTGTGCTTTTTGTTTCGACTATAGTGGTAATAGCAGTAATAGCTTGGACTATAGAGCGATTGTTTCCTGCACGAGAACATTTACTGCCTACCACTCCAAGCCCATCTGAACATTTCCATTTTACTTTGCCTTTTCATGAAGAAAGACATAGACAGACTTATTTGAATAACAGTTTCATTCAGATTTTGCACCACACCCATAATATGACCAATGCAACAAATTGTTGGGTATGTGGGATGTTGCCTGGACACCAGAAGAGGGGAGGAACTCCACTTATTCCTCTCCCATTTTCTCATAATGGTTCTTGTAATGCTTGGTACACTCTTCTTTTTTCTTTGCGATGGCCAACGAAAGGTGGACTACTCTTCCGGTTAAATCGAGTATGCTACAATGATAAAGATGGCTATCCACGAGCTGAAGGAACTAAATTTGAGTGGGAAGAATATCGTCCGGACAATGTATCTACACCTCGTATTTATACAAATCAAAGACTTGTAAATATGTCAAGTTTGCATGTGATAACTGTTATTGATACAAAAGCAGATCTCTGTATCCGCAATAAAGGAACAATCCCTGTAGGCCGAAGTGAATGTAATACCACTCTTACCTTCGATACACCAAATGGCATTACATTTGTAGCCTCACGTAATACATATTTTATTTGTGGAAATAAGGGATACCATCGTCTTCCTATTGGGTGGTTAGGAACTTGTTATATATCTTTTGTATTGCCACCTGTGTTTATTGCTCCGCCAATGTATCATAATGACTATGTATTATATCACGATTTTATACTAAATAGAGTTAAGAGGACGTTAGACATCAAAGATGTGGACCAAACCGACACCTCTTTACAGCAATATGTAGATTTCAATTTAGGCCTGTTCTCTTTTGTCGGTGCTGCATTAAACAGTAGGAAGATAAGACGGCTTACACGTGTTGTGGAAGCCGTTGCTAATGAAACTGCCTCGGCTCTGGGAAACATAACTGAAGAACTTCAGATTACTAGAATTGTGACGCTCCAGAACCGTATGGTTCAAGACGTAGTGTTAGCTGACCGTGGGGGTGCATGCCGCATCATCGGCAGTAGTTGTTGCGTGTACGTGCCAGATAACTCACCATCTGTGTATGATGCTATTTCCAAGTTACATAAAATTGCTGCTGAGGTTCATCCAGGGAATGGAACATGGACATTCTCTAGTTGGTTCTGGACTCTACTTAGCACCTGGGGTTGGAAATTATTAACTATTCTATGTATAATTATTGGAATACTCTTTTTTCTCTGTTTGTGTATTCAATGTGGCCCTACCTTATGTTCTGTATGTATTACAGCCTGTATCCCGTCCAAACGAGCTATTATTAAGCATGAGCAAATGATCAATGATGAAACGATGAAAATGATGGCCATCGATATCAATGATGAACATCCTGACTATTTCTATTATGAGGTAGCTTCAGCTAAACGCTAAAAGGGCCGTCTGTCGTAATTTGGCAGCACCTGAGTTAGCGTTTAGCTCAGCTACACGATCTTTTACCGTTAACATGACCAAAACGTATGGGAGCCATTTTGAATCCTTTGGCTTCCATTTTGTATGAACACGCTGCCTCGTGGTCAGCATGCCCTTTTGTCCTTTCTCAATACCAATGACCATTCACCCTGCCCAGCAACAGGCTATTTTTAGTACTGGTCAAGCACACGCATGCGCGTTTGTACGACTACTGGTCATCTCCCAGGAATGTTCTCCAAAAACTGACCAGTGGTACTAAACTCCTCCCACATGTTGGCCGTGTTCCAAAGATATCCTTATATGTACCTAAAACTGTGAAAGAGTGTAACGCCTATCTTTTTATTACTGTTAAATTGTATAAAAGAGGTCGCACACCGATGTTCGGTGTGACACTTCTTGCATTGCCGAAGGGTGCTATAGGAATGTACCACCACCCCATGGGGTCCTAATAAACTTGTCTTTTGCATTTCCAGTTTCCGTGCCAACTTCTAATCTAAGGTGTTCGTGAGTTTTAGCAGAGTATGTAGACCTGACTGAACCCCGAAACCACACCACGGCCGCCACCGCGTTGGGTATTGCCCTGCGGAGCGTGGCTGGCAGCACGTGTGGGTACACCCCTTCCGTGGCCACGAAAGGAGTGAAAAGCAGACGATTGCTGGCGTGGGGCCAAGAGGCCCAAGGACTTGGCCGTAGCCCTGGAGTCCTTAAAGCGCTCAAGCGCATGGTCTGCCTTGTCGCCAAAGAGGCGACGGCCATCGAACGGCATGTCCATCAACGTGTTCTGGACATCTGCCGAAAAGTTGGCGGACCTCAGCCAGGCGTGGCGTCTGACCGCCACCGTCGTTGCCATCGCTCTACCTAGCGAGTCGGTGGTATACAGCCCACACCGGATGGAATATTTGGCTGCATCCCGGCCCTCCACAAGGGCTTGGCCGAGTTTGGCCCGTACCTCCAACGGACACTCTGGCAGCACTTCCGCGACCGTATCCCAAAGAGAGTGGGTGTAACGGCTCAAGAGGCATGCGGTATTGGAAGACCGCAGTCCAAGACTAAGGGATGAGAAGATCTTTTTACCATACTGCTCATACCTCTTGGATTCCCTGTCCGGCGGAGCAAACGGGAACGCGGTCTGGGAATTAGAGGCTCTCGGCTCTCGGGGGTGGATGGCCAGGCTCTCGGGGGTGGGGTGGGTGGACAGGAAACATGGGTCGCCCGGGGCTGGGCGGTAGCGTCTGGCCACGTTCCTATCTACGGGTGAATCCGTAGCGGGCTTGGACCAAGTGCCCAGAAGAACGTCGGTCAAGGCCTCATTAAAGGGCAGCAGAGGCTCGGCCGAGCTTGACTGCGGTTTAAGGACCTCAGTGAGGAGATTCGTCCTCACGGCCGCAACGGGGAGCTCAAGGCCCAAGGCCTTGGCAGCCCTCATCAATACCACACTATAGGTTGCCCCCTCCTCCGAAGCCACGGTAGGAGGGGAGACAAAACCAGTGTCTGGAGAGGTGTTCAGGCCACTGGCCTCCCCAAGGTCTCCTGCCCAGTCCTCATGAGACTGACACTCTCGGGTCAGAGGGTCCTCAGACCCCTCCCAATCCTCTTCTTCATCCATCTCCTGATGCTCAGGGTTTTCAATCAATGGGGCCTGTTCATAGAAGTGAAACTCTCCAAACGACGTCTGGAGCGGCGCCCATCGGGGCCGTCCCGGCGCCGGAACAGGAACGAATGTGGAACCGGGGACGGCGCCGCCCGAGGACGGTGCCGTAGGCGACACCTGATGGTCCAACGCCGGGGAGGTCGTAAGGTCCACCGGCGATGACCCAGATCCCGAAGAAGGTCTAGCGGAGTCCCGCGGTGCCGGGCCCGAAGGCGCCGGCGGCGCCGGGGCCGCTGAACCCTGCGGCGCCGGGCCCGAAGGCACCGGCGGCTTCGGGAGAGTGGGGCCTAGCGGCGCCGGGCCCGAAGGCGTCGGCGGCGTCGGGCCGAAGCACCCGATGGCGTCGGAGCCAAATCCCCCGACCCGCTAGAGGACCCAGACGGGTCCGCTGGGCCCGAAGGCCCTGCAGAGCCCATCGGAGGAGAGAGATTCCTCATGGCCATGAGGAAGCGCTCGATCTCCTCCGACACCGCGTTAAGCCCAGGGACCATAGGGTATGGGGCTGGACGCGGCGCCCACGACTCCGACAGAGCCGCGTGGGTGGTGTCACCCGAACCCCCGGCCGCATCGCGCGAGCGTCGGGGGGGAGTCCAAAGAGCGATGACGCCGCTTGGACTTCTTATGCTTCTTACCTGACGACGACTTCGACCCGGAGGAGTGCCGCCTACTCTCGGAACTGTGGTGGCTCCGAGCCCGCGACCTGTCCCTCGACCTCCCGTGGGACCGGGACCTCTTGCGGCACGGGACCGACTGCCGGAGTTCGAGTCGCCTGCGGGACCGCTCCCGTCTGGCTTTCGAAGAGAGGGCCCGGCAGTTGAAGCAGGCCTTGTCGTCGTGGTCGATGCCTAGACAAGTTAGACACAGGTGGTGAGGGTCCGTGACCGACATCGTGCGGTCGCAATCCTCGCAGTGTATAAAGCCAGGCATCCCTACGGCACCGATCGGAGTCGTGAAGACTTCGAAAAATGATCAAAAAGATGCAAAAAGTTAGTCAAAAGTTGACTAAGGGTTACTGCTTTTTCCAGATCTGCGCTTGCTGGCGCGGAAAAAAGAAGAACTGACGGCAGCACGCGGAGGCGGCGTCTAAGTACTCCGACGACGTCATCACGGCGCCCACGACGCCGACGACGGACGCGGAGCCACAGACGACGCCAACCGACGCGCAAGGGTACTGCTAAGCAAAAGTTTCCGGATCCAGTCTGACGCCTGGGGATATTCTAAGGTAAGGAATCTAATACTAACGTGTCTCTTTGAGATTACCTCAACAACCGCCTCTCGTTCTACATGCCAACCTGCCAGCTCAGCTCCGCCAGCCTCGCCCTTGCCACCGTCCCACAGACCCGCAGAGCCACCACCGGAGGAAGATCCTTCTCCTACCTGGCGTCAAAGACTTGGAACACCCTCCCCACCCACCTGCAACTCACCCAGGACCATCTCTCCTTAAGGAAGCACCTCAAGACCTGGCTTTTCGAGCAGTAGCGCCCCCCTTCCCAGTGCCTTGAGACCCTAGCGGGTGAGTAGCGCGCTCTATAAATATTACTGATTGATTGATTGTGTTTGAAGTCGCGGGTAAGCTCAGAAAACAAATTTTTAAGCATGCTGCTTAATTTCTGTTTTTATCTGTTCACTTATTATGTCACATTTTTGCATGTGGAAGACTCTAAAAAAATCAAGCAGGTCGCAGTAAACTGGATGTGCAATAGATTTGCTCAGAATGCTCATTGTTTAAACTCTTTTAAAAATAAGGCTCAGATTTACTAAAAATGAAAATGGATAACCTCTTTTTTTAGTGAAGTCCGGACACAATGTTCGTCGGAAAGGCTCCGACAGTCAGCCGGATTCTCCTCTATCGTGTTGGAACCCTACCGAGCGACTCGGTCGGTTTACATTCTGATTAACCGATTACAATGTTCGCAGTCAGAAGGTAAACTGTGCACTTATTCTGAATCGGTTCCGAATGGCTCTCGGAGTATCCGTGTCGGTCGGATCTGCATTGTAGACTCCTATGGGCAGTGTTTCCCACCAATGGATTACAATATCGATTTCCAACAGCCTTTCCGAGTCAGCCTGTCTGACACAAAAAAGCAGTCGAAAAGTAAATTTGGGGGCCACAAGCAGGGCCACCTTCATCCTGCGGCCTTCTGTTGGTGTCTGATGGGGGCCTAAGGAACCCACTGTAAAACCATGCACTGCGTGGCAAATATGATGGGGTGTCTGCAACGGGGTGCACTATTTTCCCTACACCTCTCGTTTCCCCACAGTAGCGTGTGTTATGGCCAGTTGTCAGGCAGAACATGAGTTCCCATAGGAAACAATGGTAATTACTGAACAGTGTTTGGTCGCATCGTAATCGGTCGGGCGGAACCACGAGTCGGTAAGTCTTGATTCCGAGATGGTGTCAGGCGGTAAGTTTCCTTCCAACATCATAATTGGCCCCTTAATCGTTTTTGGGATCTACAAAGACACTCAAATACGATTTGCATGTTTTTTTTAATAAAATGTAATGAAACTATCCCATTATACTGCCTTTCATTACCTTGCATCAGGTAGAAGTCACATGGCTAAAACACGGGCATTTCGATGTAGTGTGATGCAAACCCATATGTTCCAAGACTTGTTAACATGAGTTTGTGCCAAAATGGTACTCCTACCTGTGACTGACATAATAAAGAGAAATATCTTTGTTTACTGCTTGGTACTTCCTTTTTGCATGTTTGCTGTATTCTGCTGCACATATTAAATTATTAAAAAGCATCCAAGGTTAGTTTTTTGCACAGAGAGACCCCTAATTACAAAACAACTATTCTTCCCACAATGCAGGCACCATTGGCCCATGGCACTAGAGTGCTTGCATCTGTGATAGGCATTCCAAAGTGTGGCAGTGCAATGAGAAACAGAACTGGACCACATCTTGGTAGATGTGCCACTGATGGAACCGGAACTGGTTTGCTGAGGCGGTTCTCTAGCCAGGCAGAATCTCCAAACTTTAATGTACTTGACCCGTAAACTGGTCTCAAACTGTGTGATCCTAGGCCAATGTTTCGTCTTATGGAGCTGCCTTTTTCCTTATTATCACATTAGAGATCAACTTAAAATATGCAAGTTCACTATTTCTGCTGTACAAAAAAAGTTTTATTTACTAGACTAAATATTTGCTCCATTTATAACAAGTATCAAGCCCATTTGTAGGGTACACATCCCCCCTGGCTTGCCTCTTTGGGCCAGATCGACAACCATTTTTGCAGTCGTAAACGGGAAATCGGCCCGTTTGTGACCGCAATAAAGGGTGGTGGTATGTACAAATGCTATTTTTTGCATTGGTGACTTGGAAAATACTGTATGTGAGTCGCTATTAGGAAGGGGTGTTACAATGGTGTCCCTTCCTAATAGCATGTCAGAGTTGTATTACCATTGTTTTGGTTGCAAAACACTCGAAGTTTACTGCCTATTTCAAGTAGGTGGTAAGCCACTCGCAAACAGGAAGGGGGTCCCAAGAGGACCCCTTCCCCTTGGTGAATGGGTGAGAACATATTTTTAAAAGCTGGCAATGGTCCCAGGGACCACTGCTTGCCCTTAAAAAATAAAAAGAATATTTTTCATTTTTAAAAAACAATCTCATCCAGTTTTTCTTTAAAGAAAACGGGCTGCAATTGAAAATAAAAATTATGCAGGCCACTCCCAATGGGTCGCAAATTGCGACCTGCCTCATGAATATTAACAAGGCAGATCCCTTGCGACAAAGCAACAGCACTCAGCGATGTACTGCATAACAGGTCGCCCTTACACATCCACTTCCAATCACTCACTCACTCGGTACTGTTACGCGGTGCCACAAATATCAGGCAGGTCTGTATGGGGTACTCTCGCACACAGCAACATAATGGGGTACAACTAATATCCAGCAGGCCAATTGACAGTACAATGCAGACCCCATGCTCCAAGCCCTCCTCACCCTTTCAGCAAACCCCCACTACACCACACCCATGGGTTAGAGATAAACAGCCCTTCCCTGATACTAGGCCGATCACGGCCAGAGTCACACTTTGTCAGGATCCTAGGGAAGAAGGTGGGGGGAGGTAGAAGGACTAATTAGGATGCATTCGACAACTGGGGGGTTTGGCCACCACTCTGGAAGTTCACCCACAGGATGCGGATCAGAAGCAGGCTGAGGGCAATAGTTGCTCACTCAATGAATTCCACAGTATGCCTTCTGGCACCCACCAAGTTCTCCAAAGCACAGGAATGGAGGTCATGTAGTTGCTTTACCCTCTTCTGACTGCTCTCGGAAGCGTTCCTTCAGACTTGTCAATCACTCTCACTACCCAGGCCCGATATGGCAATACTACCTAGCAACATAAAGTCGTCAGGCGTGGTGAGGAGAGGACAGGTGGTCTGCCACTCTGAGGGCTCAAAAGGAACAATCGATAAATGGGGGAAGAAGCAGTACAGTATCTGGGAAGAAGGAGGCACCCTGTCAGACTCACAGCCATTCAAGTAGCAGCCAAGAAATCGGAGCACCATGTCCAGCGAGCATTGATACGAGTCAAACCAGACAACTCCAATCACACACAATGAAGTGTTGCATTCTCGGTATTCCCCTGGAAATGAAGCACAACATCTGGTGCATGATGATGCCGGTTGCACCAGAAAATTCTGGTCACACACAGACACAAGTTTAGCAGGGCTGTATGAGGTAGAATGAGGCACTACTACGGGTACGCCCTCACCTCCATGGAAGAAACCTGTGAATCAGTCACCACATGCAATGAGCAAGCAGTCAGCGTGTCACATGAGCAAGATGCGGCACAATGGAGAAAGCCAAGCTAGATCCTTCAACCAGTGATTCCGCTCATCATCAACAAGACCCTTATGCATGTTATGAGCCCCATGATGCAGGGGCCACACACCTTAGATTCGGGCAAGACTTCTGGGGCTCCACATAAGGCAGTCCGGCATCCAGGCACAATTCTTTGCTCCATGCTCACACCGCGCTACCAGTTGGGATCCAGCTGACAATGTGTGCACTTAAGAGAGCACAGCTCTGCAGGTCTCACAATTAGATGCTGTGGGTTCCTTGCAGGAGATCTTTGATGTTCCTGACACCCCAAAAGAACAGGGGGCAAGCCAACAAGCCTTTAGAGGGCACGCACCAGGGTGACACACAGCAACAGGTAGTCAGTCTAGGCCATCAACTATTCAAGAAGGGTACTCTGTCCCTTCCAATGGCATCAATCCTCCTTGTGCACAACTTAGTCCTCTGTCAGTGTGCACCCAGCAGTCCTAGGTTCTCCAGTTCCATGTCCCCACAAGTGTATCTATGCCTTGCAGAAGTATGGCACCAGTAGTTGTACTGAGGTGTGACTTTCAAGTTGGGGGTAATTCAGGGAGTTTACCTTTGAACCACAGATGTCTCCCTATAACTTCAACCCTGTCTGCCATGAGGCCATGGAATGCAGATCTTGTTCTCAAGTAGGGGATAATGCTCTGGCTCCCAGAGGACAATTGCCAAAACCTCGGCCTCCAATCTATCCAGCCAGCGATCAAATGGCAGAGGTCTGTCATTCTAGTTCAATGCCAAATGTCTTGTAGCTGTCGCTAGGGAATGCATAGATGACAAATCCACCCTTACCACAGGAGAGGGTTTGCATTGTGAATCCAATGAAAGGAAACATTATGGGGCTACTCCACTGCAAACCTCTATTGCAGCTTGAGGTAATGTCAACCATTTTCTTATGTTAACTTAAGGGTAGGTAGTGAAACATACATAGGTATTCTTCACTACCTAGGCAGGATACAAGTGTGCCTGTCCTTCCTGTCACCTACCACTTGCTTCACCCCTTAAGTCTTACCCCAGAAGTGCTCTAGTGGTAGTGAAAGGTTCCCTAGGAATTGGCCAGTGGTTTAGAAAGGCCAGCCAGATCATAAGTGCATTGACGTATGCAAAGGCCGGCAATGGCCGGCTTGACACATGTTTAAAAAGACCATAGGTGCAAGTGCGGACACACAGGCCTGCAATGACAGGCCTGACACATATTTAAAAACACCATGTTAGCACCACTTCCTAACATGTAATAGTGGAAAGGTGCCCAGAGCCCTAGGGCCACTAAAAGAGAATCAGCAAAACCCTTTGGTGACCCATGGGAGGAGACAACCTCTTTGCTGGGGGAAACCGTCAGGGGTTCTTCACTACCTGAGCATGGAACACCCATGTGTACCTGCCCTGCCTTTAGCTTGCCACTTGCTCTGCCCATCATGGCTTCCCCTAGTGGTTATCCAATGGCAGTGGATGTTAGAAATGCCATCCTGAGCCTCAGCACAGCTGCTCACCCACAGACCTGTGACATGTTTGAAAGGCAATTCTTGAGGATGGCACAATCAGTGCTGTGGTCCACTAGTAGAGAGTGCAGTACCTGCCCTGGGTATGTGGTAAAACATTTTACAGGGTGCTCACAGTTAAAACACCTAAACCAAGCAGGTAAGCGCCCCTTCCTAGCATCTGTAGTAAGGGTATGCACACTTTCACACTGCATTACAGTGGGAACGTGCCCAGAGTCCCAAGCCACAAAAGGAGAATCTGAAAAAAGCAGGAGAAATACAATCAATAGGTTTTAGGCAAAAGTCTGCTAAGACGGGCCATGTCCAACAGCCATATTTCTAATCTCTCAAGGTGACGCAGCCCGGCAACATTGCTTACTGTGCTGTTTTGCATCAATTCTTTGCAAATATGCCCCTAAATAAGATTCAATTTGATTCAATTGGCTTTATTTAGAAAAATAAGGTCATAAAAGCAAGCAAGCAACATAAACAAATTTCAAATGAATAAAATGTAATGCATTTTAACACACTGTGATATTAGCATCAATATTATCTGAGTGAAATATATAATACCAAAGTACAAAAATAAGTGGCACAGTATACATTACAACACACAAAAAAATCCAATTTAAATATTTCAAAAAATATTTAAACATTAATAAAATCTCATAGCGTTCACTTGGTGTTTGTTCGCTGTCCGATAGCCCACATTCATCCCAAAAACTTGACTACCGAGCATGCAATCGAGAGACTGCAATTAGTCATTAAAATTCTCATTGCTACAATACTAGTTTTAGAACCCAAAGGTCTACATATAGATGAAAGCCATTTCCTCCGGGTAATTAAATAAGCTGGACTTACAAACAATACATGTGAAAGGGATTCCTCACTAGGTGGGCAATGAAGGCATTTGCAGTCCCTATAAGTACTCCAGTTTTTGGTAAAGTATTTAATTGGGAGGGATATCACCCTGAATAGGAAAAATAGGGGCATATTAGCAAGAACGTCGTTAAAGTTATCGCTGTTTTAGTGGCACGAAGCTGCCGCTAAAACTGCAATAATGGGCTTGATAATTTGCGTTATAGAATTCCAATAGAAGCCCAGGTTGGATGTCCTTGACAACTAACCTGGGCTTCTATGGGAATTCTATTACTCATATTAGCAAGCCCATTATCACCATTTTAGCTTCAGTTTCCTGTCGCTAAAAGGGCGATAATTTTAACGAGGTTCATGACCCATAGTTTCTTATCGATGGGGACTGATCTACCCTCCCAGTGTAGCTCAAAAGAACAGCTGGATTTAAAGTCCAAAAACATTCCCATCATTGATGTACATTCCACTATACGTGTCTCGACTAAAAGGTTTGCTTACCGACGCTGTTCTTTTCAGATTACAGCAGTTGATACAGAAGGATCATGCAATAGCTGTCATACCAATAGCTGCTAGAGATTGTTTGAAATTTTGGTAGCCATCCTATTTTTTTTAGAGCAGTCTCCCGGAATAACACCTTTAAGAGCCGCTGTAGGGCTGGCCATTTCTTGGGTGATCCGTCGTCTGTGCCATAGCTTTTCTACCCAGATCCATCAACAGTGGTTTGATGGGGGTACCTTGTGGAGTACGTGTTACTGTCCTCAGAAACTAATTTACTTCATTAGTAAGTGAGCTAGTATCTGAAAATCCCCAAAGTTCAGCACCACAAGGGACTGAAGCCAGCACCTTTGCATGGTACATTTGGAGAACCTGGCTAATTGGCTCAGTTTAAGAAGGGCTAAGTTCCTTTACTAAGATTCCAGCAAGTTCTGAGATGCTTAAGAGACCATTTCTTATTTATGGGCTCCCAGATACATTTGGGGCTAGTGTCACAGCCAAATAACCAAAACCGTCAGTACACTCCAAAATGTCCTCCCCCAATAAAATACTACTTTTAAATGAATTGTGTTGATTTAACCCCTTAGCTGCGGCGGCTATTCCGCCGAAGCGCTAATGGGGAGACGGGGCCGCGCGGCGCTCCCGTACTCATGACGGAACCGCTCCGTCACGGCCCTCAGGTGAGCTGTGCTTGTGACGGAACGGTTCCGTCACGGCCCCGCCCGCTCATCAGAACGCTCAGCGCAGGCGCGGAATTCGTGCAGCGCAGGCGCGGCGAGCGGGCCGTGACGGAACCGTTCCGTTACCAGCACAGCCCACCCGAGGCTCGTGACGGAACGGTTCCGTCACGAGCATGCAACGGGTTAAAGACATATACATGATTTTATCTGTATTCATTATTAGACCCCTCAGACCACAGAATTTATCAAAACAACACCAAGCACACTGAAGCCCACGCAGGGTTTCAGATAATATGATCACCAAACATTAGGGTCTGGGTTTCTGTGCCCACTGATGTTGGGGCATCAGCAATCATAATGCAAGTGACTCAAAGCATAACTCAAAGAGGCCACATCCTTTGTATGGAAGTTACATGTTCTACACATGGACACATGATATTGCTGCTGGAGTTGGAGCTGCGGTTGCAGCTGTTCTCCACGAGAGTTAGGTACCGAGTGACACATTAATGATCGCAATTCATGAAATGTGACTCTAAATGCATGAATAGATTTACTAATGCTTTAATTCATTAAAATAAAGATGTTCACCGGACTGGGCACTGGACTTGTCCATGGACTGCTTAATCTACACAATGGGAACCCTCACATTATCATCGGTGCCTGGGCATTCAAAGGCTTCCAGCAGGCACAGCCCCCTCCTGGGGATGGGTAGAGGTCAAATTCAAGACTAAGTAAGCATTCGGGGTGGAAAATGGGGCAGGAGAATTCCCAAAACCGGTGGTCTGAAGGGAGCAGGAGAAGGAACAGGTCATGGAAATGTGTTCTTCCTGTGATTTAGGTGTCAAGACTGTGAACAGTGTTTGTATCTGCTGTGTCTGCTAACATGAAGTTGCATGGTTAATTGGAAACTGGGAATATTTGGAACTTTATCTTTTTATTTTGAACTTCTATGTAGTGCCCACCACATCGTTGTAAAGAACCGAGCACTTTAAATGGGCCATAGAAGTGCATATAAAGAGGCACATACATGCAAAATATCTGTGGATCAACGTGCAGAATGGTCTTCAAACTATTGCCCTAGCGGGGTGTGAATTCATCCAAAAGAGGGGACCACTCCCCATCCCCCAAGTGAGTTGCAAGAGCCCTAGAATGCTTTCACTCTCAGTGTCCTTTAGTGTTTTTTCAGCCTATGCCCGCCATTGCTCGTTTTTGGCCCTGTTTATGGAGGAAGTTGACTTGTGCTATGAATGGCTTGGTCCCCTCGTAAAGATGAGCACTTCTCAACAGTCTGCAGATTTTAAAAATGAGAATGTAGATGCAAGGTGTTGGGCTTGGCCTTTTTTACATGGTCATCCCTGAACTTTTTACCTTCCTCCTGGTATTTTTTCTGACCTGGTGTTGGTGGTTTTAGGACTCTGGGCACTTTATCACTGCTGTCCAGTGTAAAGTGCATGTGCTCTCTATGATAAAACAGGGTACAATTGGCCTACACCTGTTTGGCCTATTTAATCTACCTGTCAGTCCCTTGTAAAGTGGTATCTCATATACCCGAGGCCAGTAAATTAAATGCTAGTGGTGGGTTTGCAGCGCTGCTTGCGCCACCCACCAAAGTAGCCTTTCAAACATGTCTCAGGCCTCTGCCATTGTAGGACCTGTGCGCGCAGTTTACTGCTGCTGTGACGTGGCAAATAAAGTGGTTGCCACGTCTGTGACTCCCATTTTACTACATATCAGTCACCTCCAAGGTAGGCCATAGCTAGCCCTATGGGTAGGGCGCGCTGTAGGTAAAAGGTAGGACATGTACCTTAACTGTGTTGCATGTCCTGGTAGTGACAAACAGCCTATTTAGTTTCTCACTGCTGTGAGGCTGCCCTCTCATAGGAATGCATTGGGGATCTCCTGATATGTGTTTCAGTGGTAATTCCTGACATTAGAGGAGTAGCGTGGTCACGTTTGGTATGTTTGGAATAGTGGTAATAAATGCTGTGTAATGGTGTGCGCAGATTTATTATTACTATTTTAGAAATGCCACTTTTAGAAGTTACCATTTCTGTGTCATATGTGTCTGCTGCCTGATGGGTATTGCATGTCTGGCTCTGGAGTGACAGGGACGGAGGAGGTGCCATGGCTCTGGGGGGCTGTGTGAGTCAGTGCTAGGCTGAATGGGCCTGATCTGCATTTGGAGTAGTGGGAGGTGTAGCCCCTGACCCTAAATAGGGCCATGCCTGACTTGTACAATGCTGGCTCATGTAGACATTGAAGAGGGTGGGGCTGAGCGAGGAACCTTGAGGTACACAGCAGATGATCTTGGTGGCTTCTGCGAGGAAGGGCGGGAGATGGAGTCTTTGGGTTCCGTCGGAGAGGAAGGAGGTGATCCATTACAGGGCCTTTCCTTGGATCCCGGCGTGGTGGAGGCGGGTTGTGAGGGTGTGGTGGCAGACCGCGTCAAAAGCAGCCGAAAGGTCAAGCAGGATGAGGGTGGCGGTTTCTCCGTTGTCCAGCAGGGTCCCGATGTCGTCGGTGGCCGCGATGAGGGCGGTCTCGGTGCTGTGGTTCGCTCAGAATCCGCACTGTGATGGGTCGAGGGAGCCGTTCGTCTCCAGGAAGGATGTCAGCTGTTTGTTGACGGTTTTCTCGATGACTTTTGCAGGGAAGGGGAGGAGTGAGATGGGGCAGAAGTTCTTGAGGTCTGAGGGGTCTGCTGTGAGTTTCTTCAGGAGGGCGCTGATCTCTGCGTGCTTCCAGCTCTCCGGGAAGGTGGCGGATATGAAGGAGTTGTTGATGATGTCCCGAAGTTTGGGTGCGATGATGGAGTTGGCTTTGTTGAAGATGTGGTGTGGGCAGGGATCGGCTGGGGAGCCAGGCACACAGGGTGGTGGTGGGGGGTGTGGGTTCGGTGGTGGGGTACGAGTTCTGAGCGCTGAAGCTGTCGTGTATGTCGACGATCTTACAGTGAAAAAAGGTGGTCAGAGAGTTGCAGAGGTCTTGAGAAGGCTTGATGTCGTTGTTGCTGGCATTGGGGTTGGAGAGCTCTTTCACGACGTTGAAGAGTTCCTTGCTGTTGTGGGTGTTGTTGTCCAGTCGGTCTCTGAAATGAGCTTTTGGTGGTGTGGATCAGCTGGTGGTGTTTGCGGGTGGCGTTCTTGAGGGCTGTCATCTTATCCGTTGACTGGTTGTGGCGCCAGGCTTTCTCGAGGTCACGGCAAGATTTCTTGAAGTCTTTGAGATCGTTGGTGAACCACGCGGCTTTCTTGCTGTTGAGGTTGCTGGGAGGGTTTTTCAGTGGAGCAAGGGTGTCGGCGCAGTCGGTGATCCACTGTGTGAGGTTGCGGGCTCCTTCGTTGGGGTCCGTGGTGTTGGTGGGAGGGTTTAGGCTCAAGGAGGTGGTGAGTCGGTCGGTGGTGATCTTGCTCCAGCATCTTCCGGGGGTTTGTTGAGGGCCGTGGTGGGTCGTTGTTTTCCTGAAGCTGAAGTGTACGCACCTGTGGTCAGTCCAGTGGAGCTCGGTGGTGTGGCTGAAGGAGATGTGGTTGCTAGAGGAGAAGACGGGGTCGAGCGTGTGGCTGGCGTAATGGGTGGGGGTGTTGACCAGTTGCTTGAATCCGAGGTTGGCGAGGTTGTCTAGTAGGGCTTTGGTGTTATTGTCCTGGTCGTTCTCCAGGTGGAAGTTGAGGTCTCCTAGGAGGAGGTAGTCGGGGGAGGCGAGGGCGAGCTGGCTGATGAAGTCTGTGATGGCCTCGCTGAAGTGTGAGCGTGGTCCCGGGGGTCTGCAGATGAGGGTTCCTCTGAGGGTGGTCTTGGGGTCGGTGTGAATCTGGAAGTGCAGGTGCTCTGCGGTGGCGAGGGTGTCATCGGTGTCGTCGTGATGCGGATAATGTTTCTGTGGGCGATGGCGATGCCTCCTCCAGTCTGGTTGACGCGGTCCCTCCGGATGATCTTGTAGTCGTCCGGGATGGCAATGGCGATGTCGGGGGCTGAGGAGGCGTTTATCCAGTTTTCCGTGAAGAAGGCGACGTCTGGTGCCGTTTTGTCCAGGAGGTCCCATAGTTCGACGGTGTGCCTGTGGATGGAGTGGGTGTTGAGCAGGATGCACTTGAGGTGGTTGCTGTTGGCGGCTGTTTTGGCTGGCGCGGTGCAGGACCGAGTGCAGGTGAAGTAGCAGGCGTGGCAGGTGAAGGCTCCGTGGGTGCGTTTCGTGGTGGCTTTGTAGCAGGCTGGATGTCGGCCGGTGTTGAGTGCGTGGAGGGTGGCGGCGTCGTAGCTCAGTCGGGTTGGCTGGCTCTGGCGGGGTCCAGGGGTTCTGGCGCTGGCAGTGGTCCAGGCATGGACGGGTGTAGACAGGCTTGCCTTTGGCGCGCCTTCGGCGTGCAATCGGCGCGCCCACTGCGCGTGGCCGCTGCGCGTATGCGCGGTCCCCGCCATTTATGGACAAGTGGGAGGGAGGAGCAGCTGGGAGGCGGGAGCGGGGCGGCAAATGGGGAGCGGGTGTCAGGTCCCCATCTGTAGCTGTTAGCTCAGTTCCAAAACCTACATTTAAGTTCTGTGCTGGTTTTGCGCATTCGCTCTCTGCTTGTAATTGGAGACAGAGAGTAGCGCAGTTTAGATGCAAGTAAGGTTTTCTGTGACACTTCCTGGTTGTTCCACTGCTTGGAAACATTGGCGTTCTAGCCTTTGGTTTCTGTCGGCCATTTCGTGCGCTCGTGTATTTCGCGCGGCGCACTTCAACTGTTATTTCCCTGGCGGTTGGACGCGTCTGTTAGTGCGTGTCGCATTAACCGCTTCAACCCTATCTGTTTTCCCCTTTCAGAGTTAGTATTCCTTTTGGAATATTCTCCGTGACCAAATCCCTTCTTTGAGCTCTTTTGCCGATTCCAGTTGTCCCGTCAGTGAGAGCATCTCTTCAGTTCAAAATTGGTTCTGAGTTCCGGTGCAGCCTCGAAGTCTCCTTTCCTATCGAGCTACTGGTAGGAAGTCTCTATTTCTGTGGTGCTGAAAACTTCTGGCTAGCGGTAAGACTTTTATTCCAAGAAA
Source organism: Lissotriton helveticus (assembly GCF_964261635.1). NCBI lineage: Eukaryota > Metazoa > Chordata > Amphibia > Caudata > Salamandridae > Lissotriton > Lissotriton helveticus. The sequence continues at coordinate 456,935,088 of NC_136058.1, read as the reverse complement.
CCGCTATTTCCTGTATCCTGCTGCTTTGAATTCTTGACACTCTGGAGCCTTTTCTAAGGTTGCTTATCTCCGGACTTTTGCCACAGAATTTAGGATGTTTAAAGTGGCTAATGTAAAGACTGTATAATTGTAAATAGTTATAATCCAGAACAGTCAGACGCAAACTCATCGTTAGTCCAGCAGAGGGGATTCCTTGATATGCATATTAATGATACAATATTATACCACCTTTAATATCTTCAGCTGGTTGGAGTATCTACTTATCTGAGTAGAAATCGCTACATTCCTGATACAGCACCCATCTTAAAAACTCCAATTGAAAACTAAAAGAAAATAAAACAACTACAGAGAGGGGCTAGAGTCCACACTTAAAAAGGTATATTTAGAAGAGGTGATTTGAGTTGAGAAACCTGAGTAGTATTTTGGGAACTGTAGTAATGTTGTGTTTACTGTTGCAGGTTACGAGCTACCAGTAGAAGAGTAGTAGAAGAAACCTGTGTGGGCAGTCTCTCTTGTTTATCCACTTCCCCTTTCCCTTACATTCCTGGGCTTAGAGTTCTCTGAGTCTAGGGGTGCGGGGGAGTTGGGAAATTCTCATCTTGAGAGTTCCTTCAAGCCATCAGCTCCCACGGATTCAAAGGAATCAAGGTACGCTTCTTGACAGCGGGAGACAGGAGAAGGGGGCAGGGCCGCAGGAGAGCAGCGGCGGGGAGCAGAGGGGGGTTGGAAAGAGCGGGAAAGCGGAGCGGGGGAGAGTGAGGGCAAGCCTGGGCAAGCCTGGAGAGCAAGGGCAAGCCTGGGCAAGCCTGGAGATCGAGGGAAAGCCTGGAGAGCAGGGTCCCTAAGGAGAGGCGACAGTAAGAGGGCCAAGCAGGCAGCGACAGCAGAATCCGGGCACACGGGGGCCGTGCGGTAGTGGAGTGACCAGGTCAACATAGGTGGTGCTGTTGGTGCTGACTTAGAACGTGTGGCTGGCAGGCTGACGGACTGCCAGGAACCGCTACCTGGGCCTCCCTTCCTCGTGGGAGTGAAGCTGCTGCCTTACAGAAGAGCCCCGATGTGCTGGCCTACCAGGGGACACTTTGCTGGTGCCCCTCTTGTCTTGAAAAACCATAGCACAAGGCGAGCGTTTTTACAGCTGATGGAAAGCTCTTGGGGAGTGCTTCCTTCTTCTCCCTTGGTGCTGCTGGGAGGGAAGAGAGCTCATGTGGATTGGCAGGACTGCCTTTCTGCATGGTCTGGAGGGGTGTCCTGCTCCCAGCACTGACTGTCTGGAGGAAAACGTCTAACCACTCCCAGCCTGTGACCCGTGTACGGAGCTGGGATTGATGTCTCCAGCCGCGCCCGAAGATAGGCAAAGATTTCCTGGTTGTGGGCGGGGCTCTTCAGTGAACGAGGAGAGCCCCGCGGAAGTCAGGCAGAGTTGCAGCCTATTTGTGGGCGGGACTCCCAGGATGATGAAGAGAGCCCCGCGTGTTAGCCCAAGCTGCCGGAGGCGAGTGGAGAGCCTCATAAGGCCCCAAGGAGACCAGAAAGGCAACAACTGGTTGTGGGTGGAGCAGACTGGAATGACTGAACTGGAGCCTCTTGGGCTTCTTTGGGACCACAGGATAGCTCCAGAGCCTCGCAGGATTCATCCTGCAGCTTCCTGCCCCCCGGCCTGTTAGAGGGAGAGGCGGGCCTCGAAGGGCAGCGGGTCTCCTCAAGGAGACTAACAATGAGTGAAGGTACCTCTGGTGGGGATTGGAATATCCCAGACGGCGGATGCGCCTGGTATCAGTTTGCAGATACAGGGGACCACGTGAGGTTTCCCCGCCAACTGAGGCATTTATATTTTAGGGTCTAAGGAGGCTGATTTCATCTGTATTATGCCAGCTCCAGTGGACGCTGACAGTGGACCGCGCATCCAATATATGTAAAAGGGAGGTCATATCAGCATCATACTCCCATTCATGCAGAGTGGATCTCATATAAGAACTCTTTCATCCCCATTCAGAGTGGGAAGGAGACCAGATCACCCCGAAACTCTAAAAAGAGGAGGGGGAGGGTATTTGGGAGAAAACAAAAAGAAAAGGGAAAATAAGCCTTTGTGCATCAGGCTGGATTTCTCCAGTCCATAAATCAACATTGTGCACAATTATACTCTTGAGAACCAGCCCAGGGTATATGTCCTATGGATTGGACAGTGCATCACCAGGAAATGCTTGTTTGGTACAACTTTCCAGGTGAACTACAAGTTCAAGGGGATGAATACATTTCTGAATGTAGGGGCTCATTTATGAGCTTTTGAAGCAGTGTGGTGCAGGAGGTTACCTCGCTGCACTGCGTGACAGGGAAATGGCAGGAATGTGCCCTACTTAAGGCAATATGCTGCAGTCCTATCCATTCGCCTACACCCTGTTGGCATACTATCCCCACTGCAGGCACCATGGCACAAGGCTGTCTTTGTTACATGAAGGATTGTTTTACTGCAAGAAGGGACACCTTCCAGTTGAAAAACAATCCTGGGCGGCAGATTCCTCTTTCTGTGTGTGCTGCAGGATGCAATTAGTGCAGAAGGGTGTAAAGGTGCAGAATGCAGCACACATAAAAAGAGATACAAATGAGAAGAAATAGAGACATTTCTTCTTCTTACACCTCCCCTGGAAAGGTATAAGATTTTGGTGCATTTTCAGGTTCACAAGTTCTTGTAAATCCCAGGATGCATCAAAATATATGGGCTTTGCATGGGAACACCCACGCAACACTCATGGAATGCCTGCCCAGGCCTCAGTAACCCAAAGCAGCGATCTGCGCTATGTTGCGTACTCCAGATTTCAGAAGCCACTCAGAGCCACGCAAAGTGACTTTGTGTGGTTTCAAAAATCTGACTTAAAGGTTTGCATCTCACCTCCACCACACTGCACGGTGCAAACGTGGCACAACCCTCTCGAAAATAAGCCCCATAGTTTTTGGTAAATTTAAGCAGTGTATTTACCACGGACCATTTTTCAAATCCCTATATTCAATAAAATGTGTTTTATTTATTAAATACGTAATTTTACCATAAATAAATGTGGTATGCAATGTAAAGTGGCTGCACAAGAGTACAGCTGCGTAGCACGATTGATTAAGTGGAGCTTTGCAGGGGTCCATGATGCATAGGGTCGGAATGTCTATCTCACTTGTCCATATAACATGAATAATTATCGGGTATTTAATCTCTCTGGTGAGTATTCATAGTGTACTTATGCACATTTGTGTGAATTCTGTCATATGAGGTCACTGACCTGTGATCACGGTTAGAAGAAAAGAATAGAGTCGTGGGGAATCCATGGCTTTGATGTGTTTCCCTCAGCTGAAGGAATCCCAGCTCCTGAAAAACTTTAAGAAAATAAATTTTGTCAATTAAGTCGAAGGTTTAGGCAGTGGCATCTTAGGGTGAAGCTATTTAGATATATATTTATTCACTTTAAAAACCATAGGTTTCAGGCACATTATAGTTAGAAATTAGCATTTAATAAACCTTTGAAATTCACAGAAAAAAACAAAGGTTGCAGGCACGTTATAGTTAGAAATTAACATTTAAAAAACCTTTGAAATCCACAGCAAAAACCATAGGTTTTAATAATAATAATAATAATAATAATAATCCACATTTGTAAAGCGCACAATCACCCGTAAGGGTCTCTAGGCGCTGGGGGCCGTCGGGAAGATTAAGCAAGCTATTGCCCAGAGTCACAAGGTGCTGGGCTAACCTGCCGCCGGTGCCGGGGATCGAACCGTCATCCCCAGATCCCAGCGTCAGTCGCCCTGGCCGCGGCGCCACACCTCTTCCCGGGGAAAGTTACAGTTAGCTGGACATTTCACTCGCACACAACCAGAGAAATTCCCCTGTAATAGTTAGTTCAGCTAACTATAACTCGCGCCCCCGCAATGCACTGCGGTTGACTTCACATATTACATCACTCATGACATGGTCAGTGACATCACTGATGACATCTCAAATGACATCACTCATGACATCATTGAATGCGTCATCCAGTGACTGTGTGTTTCTGTAAAGTTTAAGTATGTTTAATATATATATACGAAAAGGCGTATTGAAGAATGAGTGGGTTTATAAGTGTCTGAATGGATGATTTAGTAGGTGCGTGACTGACTGTAAGTGAGTGATTAAACGTATCTTACTGAATGCATGGGTGAGTGACTAAACTGTGTGAATGTCTGTATCCGTCTGTCTGTTGGTGTGTAAGCGGTTGCATGGGTTTGTGAATAGCTACATGAGTGGCTATATGAGTTATTTATTGGTTGTCTGTGCATCTGTATGGGTGCCTGAGTGTTTGTGTGATGAGGGTGTGTGTGACTCTGTGCATAGATATGTGAGTGGGTGATTCACTGGGTGCATGGTTTCAAGAGTGCATCTGTGATGGACTGTATGAGTGGGTAAGTGTGTGTATGGGTGTGTTAGTGAGTGAATTTATATCTCAGTGGTACATGTGTGAGTAACTACATATGTGAAAGGCAGTATATATGTGTGTTGAAGTATATAAATGGCTATAAGCGAGAGTGTGTGATTGTGAGAGTGGCTGTATGGATGAGTGTGTGCTTATATCAGTGATTGTGTAAGAGCGTAATAATATGCTAGTATTTGTATGAGTACGTGAGCTGGTGTGTGTATAACTGTATAGGTGAGTAAATGGCAGTGTGATTACTTATTTGCATGACTGACTAGGAGTGTGACTACCTCTATGGATGAGTGGCGGTGTGTGAGTGTCTATATAGGTTTATAAGTGCATATGATAGTCATGTACTGAGTGACCATAAGTATTAGTGACTGTACGGATGAGTGAGTGGATGTGTGTGTAAACATAAGAATCAGTGAGTGTGTATGTAGTTATTGGTGTTGGTGTGTCTATGGTTTTGAGAATGACAGTCTGTAATTTAGAGTGGGTATATCAAAGGTTAAATTAGGGTGTGAGAAGATGCATGAAATTATCACATGGATGATGTCATCAGTGATGTCATTTGAGATGGCATCAGTAATGTCAGCAGTGATGTCACTGACCATGTTATGAGTGATGTAATATATGTCATCGTCAGCAGTGCATTGCGGGTGCGCGAGTTATAGTTGGCTGAACTAACTATAACAGGGGAATTTTTCTGGTTTTGTACGAGTTAAATGTCCAACTAACTATAACTTTCGCTAAAACCTTTGGTTTTTTTCAGTGAATCTCAAAGGTTTTTTAAATGCTAATTCCTAACTATAACGTGCCTGAAACCTATGGTATTTTAAGTGAATTTCAAAGACTTTTTTAAATGCTAGTTTCTAACTATGCCTATAGAGGAAGGACATGTGAAGAAAGAAGGAACAATGTACAGAAAGAGGCAAAAGAAATGCAGAAAGAAGCAACAGAAGTCCACAAAGACGATGAAAAGTGCAGGAAGAAGCAAGACATGTGCAGAGAGAACCAACAGAGTAGCAGAAAGAGGCCTTGTTGCAAAATCATCCTGTGCCCATAACTTTTTCAGACGGGTACTGGTGGTAACTGGCTCTTACTAACCAGACCTAGAGCCAGTGCTATGCTAAAAAACACTTAGAATACAGTGAAAACACCTACATACATTAGGGAACACTATGCTTTGCGGTAACCCTGTGATTAGCATGACCTCCTCTGTAAGGCCCTAGTCCATAATAGGGCAGGGGGATTAAAACTACCTCTAAGTCAGAGGTGCAGAAATATGCTACTTTAACTAGTATTCGCGTTTGCAAAGTGGTGGAGAAAGGGTGCTGGGCTTCCAACCATTGCTCAGGAATCCCGCTGCATAGGACTTACTAGGAGGGATTCTTGGCCCCTAAACTCCTTCAGGACTAAATTGGACTTCATCCCCATTCCCGTAGTCTGGTATGAGGCACATTTGCAGAGTGGTAGAGAAAGGGGGCTGTTGGACTTGGCCCTTTTTTGCAGGGTCATCACTGAACTTTTTTCCTTCCTCCTCGATTTTTTCTGACCTGTTATGGGCTGTTTTATAACTCTGGGCACTTTACCACTGCTGATCAGTGCTAAAGTGCATATGCTCTCCCTATTGTAAATTGATGTATGGATTAGTGACTCCATGATTGGCCTATTTGTTTTACTGTCAGACCCTAGTACAGTGCACAGCGTGTGCCCAGGGCTTGTAAACCAAATGCTGCTGGTGGCTTGCAGCACTGGTTGTGCTACCCACAAAAGCAGCCTTGTAAAATATGTCTAAGGTCTGCCATTGCAGAGCCTGTGTGCAGTCTGGTACTGGCATGTTGACTGGGCACGTGCACCCACTTGCCAGTCCCTAAACCTTCCCTTTTCTTCATATCAGACACCCCTATGGTAGGCCCAAGGGCAGGACACATTGTAAGTATAAGGTAGGACAAGCCCTGATGTGTATGGCATGTCCTAATAGTGAATTACAGCCATTTTTGTTTTTCACTATTGCAAGGCTGCCTCTTCTCCATAGGCCTGAATGGGCAGTTAGATTATTACATTTTATAATCCTAACTGACTCAGGGAACATGGTAGAAATTCGAGTTTAGTATGCCTGACGTACATCTAGCATGCTGTGTTTGAAAATACCACTTTTAGAAAGTAGGTATTTTCTTGTCTAACTACCCTAGCCTGCCTCTGCTAGGTTGTGTATTCCTTGTCTGGCGTTTGAGTGACAGGGCTGGGGTATTCCAGGAGACAGGATTAGTCTGCCCATTGGTGAATAGAGAGATCTTCATCTAGATCGGAGGGAGGAGTTGCACTTGGGACCTGAATAGGACTGTGCCTGCCCCCCACAGTGCTGGCTCCACCCCCTGTGGTGCGTCTGATGTCTCTGCCCTGCACTGTGAAAGGAGAGAAGGAATCATGTCAACAAAGGGGAGAGGAGTTGGCCTAATGGCTATGGCGCACGACCTCGGACCTGGGGAACTGGGTTCGAGTCTCGGTAATGACGCTAAACCTTCTGTGATTCTGGGCAAATCACTTAATCTCCCCGAGCCTAACTAAATGAATGTGTGTCCTCATGTAACATAACTGGTGCTATGTAAAGCGCTCTGATACCCGATTCGGATTCGGGTCAAGTTCGTGCTATATAAACTCTGCCCAAAAAAAAAAAAGTGCTCCAGGACTGTACCTTTCCTCCACAATGCTGGCTCCACCTCCTGTGGGGCGTCTGATGTTTCTGCCCTGCACTGTGAAAGGAAAGAAGGAGTCATGTAAACAGAGTGCTCCAGAACTGGTTTGGACTGGGCCAAGGACCCTCTGCTCTCAGAGGACAAAGGATTTTGGGGTATTAATATTGGGACCCTGATCCCAAGAAATGAGATCAGTTTTGGACTACAAGAAAAAACCTTTCCTGAGGAGAGGAACCTGAAGAAACTGAGGAGAGACTATCCCTAAGCTGAAGTGCTGCTTGGGGGATTGGCCTGCAGTGGTTGCCTGACTGCCAAAGAAAGGAGCGAGGAACTTTGTGTGTAGTTTCATCAACTTGTGTAAGGATCTTCAAGGGCTTGGACCAGAGCTTGCCTCCTGCTGAAGTCTCAGGGACAACAGACTTCACCCACCAGGTCCTCAAGTGATCTACTGAAGTGCCTACAATTTTATGGATTTGCGTGTCGCAAGGAGATGGAAGCACGACTCAAGATCGAGAAACATGTCGAAAAACTGCCGCTTTGCAGCACGAAGCGCCTCGCCGGAAGAGAGGATCGACGTCGTTGCAGATGCTGCCACATCACAGGGAAGCGTGTCACAGGAGTAGAGGATCGATGTCGTATCAGATGCTGCCGCATCACTGGGAAGCGTGTCGCAGGGCCTGTCGCGGCTCGCATTGTGTCAAGAATCCCGCATCGTGGAGGGAGAGGATCGACATTGCCGCAGATGCCGCTGCCTCACCAGGAAGCGTGTCGCATCAAGGAGAAAGTGCCATCTTTATTTCTTTGCACTGGATCTTTGCCGCATTTCCATCCCTGCAATTCTTTTGTTGTGGAAGCCCAATGCACATTGACTCAAAGTGTTGCATTTTAAGAACTGAACAGAACTAAGCTAAACCTACCATTTTAAGTACAGTATTGTGGATTTTTTTTGTTAGTGGTCTTGTGATAAATCTATATAAAGAATACTGATTTTTAATATACAACTTGTTTGGTGTCCATCTGTAGTGTTGTCACTTGATTACTCTATGTGTTCACAAATGCTTTACACACTGCCTCTGAGATAAGCCTGTCTGCTTGTGCCAAGCTACCAAGGGGGTGAGCAGGGGTTATATTAGGAGTATACCCCCTTACCCTGACTAGGGGCAAGGGTCCCTATTTTTCACAAGCACCTCCCTGTGCCAACTAGAGACCCCCAAATCTAACAGGGGCCATGGCCTCCGAAGATGTCCTAGCAATCCCACTGTGTGGGACTTACTGGAGTTAACGAGAGGGGTAGTTGGCCCCAAGGACATCCTTGGGGGCCAACTTCCCAAACTATTACCTCCAGTCAGTCCCACACAGCAGCATTAGTAAGTACTCATACCAGGCCACTCCTTCTTTGCCAACAACTCTACAAAAGTGCTCCTTGGCACACTCTTTTGATATGGAATGAAGTCCCCTTCACAGCAGGGGGTCCTTTTGGGGCCAACTAGCCTACCTTTTACCTCCAGTAAGCCCCATGCAGTGCGATTGGTGAGAGGTAGACAAAGGCCATGCCCCCTTTCTCCACCTCCCTGCAAACGCGCCCCCTGGTACTTTTTAAGTTGGGGGATTAAGTCCCCTTGAATCCTGAGGGTCCCTGGGGGCCAACTACCCCACCAGGTACCTCCAGTAAGCGCCACAGAGCTGCGGTGCACAGAGGTGTTAAAAGGGGCGTGGCCTGGACCACCTCTCTGCAACACAGGCCTGTGGCGCTTACTGGAGGTACCTGGTGGGCTAGTTGGCTCCCAGGGGCCCTCAGGATGGAAGGGGAATTAATTCCCCAACTTAAAATGGGCCACAGGGCGTGTTTGCATAGTGTTGCTGGGCCTCCGGCGCGATGCCGGCTTTTTTTAAATGTATTTTTTTTGGAAGGGGGTCTGTGTTGCCCCCCTTCCTTTCCTTTTTGATGGGGCCTGGGGACCCCATCCCCCTGGGCCTGACCTCTAATTGGTTTATTTCATTTTTTTGAAAGGGAAGGGGGCAGCACGGCCGCCCTCCCAAAGCCATTTCCGGCCCCGGGGACCCCATGCCCGGGGCATGGCTACTATATATTTAAAAATATATATTTTTTCAAAGGAGGGGGGCTGCGTGGCCGCTCTCCTGAGGCTTCTGTTAGCCCGGGGGACCCCATCCCCCCGGGGCTCTGCCTCGTTTTTTTTTATTTTACAGGGGCCCAGGGGACCCCATTCCCCGGGGCCGGCCTTCTCCTTTGGGGACCGTCAGGGGAGCCCCAATGCCCCCACGGTCCCAGCTTGCTCCCCACCTCCTGTGGGAGCCGGCATTGCTTTTCCACATGGGGAGCTGCTGACATGCAGCTCCCTGTGTTGGAAAGTAATTTGCTTTGCTTCATCGAAGGGCGGGAGTCCTGAGGGGGGGCTGCGTGGCCGCTCTCCTGAGGCTTCTGTTAGCCCGGGGGACCCCATCCCCCCGGGGCTCTGCCTCGTTTTTTTTTATTTTACAGGGGACCCCATTCCCCGGGGCCGGCCTTCTCCTTTGGGGACCGTCAGGGGAGCCCCAATGCCCCCACGGTCCCAGCTTGCTCCCCACCTCCTGTGGGAGCCGGCATTGCTTTTCCACATGGGGAGCTGCTGACATGCAGCTCCCTGTGTTGAAAAGTAATTTGCTTTGCTTCATCGAAGGGCGGGAGTCCTGAGGGGTGGCGGTCCCCTGGGCTTGGTGGGCCTTGGAGGCCCCCATATTTTTATAAATGAGCCCGGGGGGGTGGCGGTCCCCGGGGCAGTGTGCGGGGGATTGGGGACCCCCACACTTTTTTTTCTCTGCCCCCGGAACCTGACCCACCCGGGGGTTTCAATACAGCCCACGCTTCATTTGGGAATTTTTTTCCTGCCAGACTCGTGCACCCAGCACGAATTCGGACAATTCTTTTTTTTATGCTTTTTGGGCCCTGGGGGTCCTTGTGGGACCCCCTGAGCAGGCATAGGGGGTCAGGGTGTTTCTACCCTGCCCTCTTTTCTTGTTTTTTTGCGTTTCTTTTTCTGTTTTCTTGTGCCTCAGTTACTGAGGCAGAAGATAGCTGCCAACACTTGCTGGTTTGGAGTGTTTACAGCCAATAAGAATAAAGCTTGTGAGCGAGAGGGTGCGCGGATCCACCGTGCCTCTAAATATCAAAACTACTGAATGGATTTACACCATTAAAAAACAAGGTTTCTTTCTGAACCAAGCAAGGGCTACCTTTTTGCCAAATTTGGTGTAATTTCGTTCAGCAGTTTCGACTGTAACCGTGTCTAAAGTATCCTATGGGAAATTGATTTTCTGACCCCTTTTGTTTGAATTTCACAGTAACTACTGAAGGATTTACACCATTTAAATAAATGGTCTCTTTATGAACCATGGGCTACCTATTTGCCAAAGTTGGTGCAATTCCGTTCAGTAGTTTGGGCTGTAGCCGCGTCTAAAGTTTCCTACGGGAATTAACATGGAGAAAATACGTTTTGGGACCCCTTTTTTCTCGGCCCCCACTTGCCAAATTACACTGAAACTTACAAGTTTCAAGCGCCCCAGGAGTTTTGAAAATTTCGTGAAGATTCGTCAACCGGTGCCAAAGTTATTGGGAAAAGAAAAAATGCTTTTTGAATAGAAACAAGGTCCTAACTATAACTACCTACTGGCAACCGCCAGAAGGTAATATATATATATACATATGTCATCAGGGATGTCACTGATCATGTCATGAATGATGTAATATGTGACATCATCAGCAGTGGATTGCGGGCGCACGAGTTATAGTTAGTACAACTAACTATAAAGGAGGAATTCCAATGGTTTGTAGGAGTGAAATGTCCAGCTAACTATAACATCCCTAAAACCTATGATTTTTTCAGTGAAGTTCAAAGGTTTTTTTAAATGATAATTCCTAACTATAACATGTGTGAAACCTTTGTTTTTTTCAGTGAATTTCAAAGGTTTTAAATGATAATTTCTTACTATAACATGTCGGAAACAAATGTTTTTTTCAATGAATTACAAAGTTTTTTTTTTCAATAATAATTTTTAAATGTATTAATTGTTCTTTTTTTCATATTGTTTTACTACTTTTTTTAATTTATTTATTTTTTAAGGTATCCTTTTTTTAAATTACATTAGACATATTAAAAATATATATATATTTAAAAAAATTAAAAATATATATTTTTTATGTAATTTTATGTTCTTTTCATTATATTTATATTATTTTATTTTTCTATTTTTTTTTGGAGTCGTGCAACCAAAGCGTACCCTTCTCGTTCACTGCGAGAAATGTGTCTGCCATTTTAGGATTGCGTGTAGGATCTGCGTAGGGTGTGCGATGAATATGCGGACGCTATGCGATTGGTCCGTGAATTATAGAACATACTCGACATGTACGTATTGCGCGATGCAACGGTCGGGTGGTTGCGCGTGACATCATGCATGCATCCGAGGCGGTGGGTGCGTGACCAGCGCACATTTTTTTATGTTGAAAAACTTATATATAAATATTTAATATAAATATTAAGACAAGACAATATCTGAACTAATTATACAAATAATATTCTTTAACTTTCAAAAAAGTTACATTACTTTAAAATGCAATTTTGCGAAGTCGCGCTGGGTGCGAGTTGGGTGCGAGCTGCGTACACGCACCCTACACATACTCCCTGTGGCCAGAAAAAAAGAGATTTGATTGGTTAATTACACTTCCTATTGTAAGTATTGAAGGACCCCACCCATTTCAATCACTCTTCTTAGACCTTTTCTTCGGAGAAGACCTGCTTAGAAGAACTGCTGTTTTTTCCTGATTGCAGACCTGGTTGTTCTGATAATTTTGAAAATGGCTACAAACCAGCCTTCTTCTTCAGAATCAGAACATTCTCCTACTGAGCAATTTTTTTCCAGAACCTCCCCCTTCAGAGAGATATTCATCTATTGTGTGGACGTTTTTCACTTTTCCTCCAGGGCAGAAAAAAGTAAATGCCACAAAAGTAACTTGCAAAATCTGCAAGGCAGTGCTGTCTAGGGGAGACCCTACGTAGAAGTACTCGTGTGGAACAGCGAGTATGCGCAAACATGTGCAAACTCGACACCCAGACAACTTCGCAAGGGAGGAAATGAGGAGACTCAGAGAAAATGCTCCTCAACCACCGGCTGTTCCAAGTGCATCTGGAGCAACACCATCAACAACATCATCTCCTCCAGATATCCGTCCCCAATTTGGGAGAGTCCAGATGCTTTGTGTTCAATGCAATCGTCTTATTTCGTAAGGGGAGCAGTCGATGGATCTGGTTTGTTAAGCCATTGACACCCACTGTTGTTAGTTTCTTTTTTTCTCTCCTCCTAGTTTTTAGTTCTGTTTGCATTGTTCCCATTTTTTACCTCTTTTTAAAAAAAAAGAAAAATACTAAATTGTTCAAAAAAATCAAAACAATGTATATAAAACAACAAAAAGAAAAAAAAAAGTTATTTTCGGAACCAACTACTCTGTTTAAAGAAAGGGCGATACTTGTATGCTAGTGTGTGAAAGTTTGCATGAATGTATGTCTAGTAGATAATTGACTGAAAGAAAGCATTGGAGGTGTGTGGTGAATGCATAAGTGCAGAACTATAAGGAAGTGCTGCAGCATGACACTGTAAACTGTTTAGCTACAGCATGCTGTGGTACTTCTGAAGCACAGGGATGTAACATACGTATATATATATATATATATATATATATATATAAACTGCAGCTATGTGGTGACACAGACACCTGTGCACCATGGTGCAAGGATGTCTGTGTTGTGTGGACATTGTCTTTGTGCAGAAATGTGTGTATAGGCATTTATATAGCGCACTACTTACCCGTAGGGTCCCAAGGCGCTTCGACCGCTGCGAAACCCTTCCTGGCTTCCCTGAGAGATGGTCCCTTAATGGGTATCTCCAGGGTGAGACCAGGCATCCCCGGCGGTCTGGTGGGGCCGTTAGTGAAGATGAGGCAAGCTAATGCCCAGAGTTGCCGAGTGTGAACGCTGATCAGAGTGGGCACCGAGGCGAGAGAATTATCGAGTCCGCTGACCCTGGTCCAGAAACCTGCAGCGCCGGGAATCGAACCCTGGTCCCAGGCCGTTCTCTGCTCTCGGGTCTGCCGCCTCTAACCAGTGAGCCACACTACTCACAGAAAGGCACACCTTCCTACACAAAAACAACCAGTAAAGGCATTTGTCTCCTTTGATATATGCTGTGCATTGTAAATATATATTGAAAGACAAAAAATGAGGAGAAGTGAAAACAATTCTCCTTGTTGTGCCTTGCTACACCAATTGGAGGATGGTGCAGCATTCACAAACACGGCCAGATTCATGATTTTTGATAAAACTGCACGTATGTCTTGTTCTATGACTCTTCTGTGCAAACACGCACAGCAAAACCTATTGAATGCCTTTTCAACGCAAAGTGGTGTGTATGATGAGATTATATTTACATGGAAAACAAAAGGTGTAAAGAATGTCTTTTCCTCGCCTTGTAAGTAAGAAAGAGAGTTAATGGCTAGGCCAATTCTTATTGTAGGAGTACATTTCTGTACTGCTAACAGAGAACAAGAAACATTTATAATTACTTATGTTTTAGGAAACTTATAGCACATATTTATATATCACTGAAGAGAAGGGATGGGGCCTACTGTGACATGTGCAAAATCTAAGTTAAATAGTTTTATTTCTTATAATTCTAAATTAACCAGGACCTACAAGACCACCATTGTGTACTATACCATGTATCTTGGAGACAGGTGCTCTGAAGCTGTCTCCTATTTGATACCTGTCTGCAATAGAATTCTCTGGCACAAATCTAGTCCATCCATCTTCCTTTTTTTCAACATTGTGGAAACACTGTCCATTGCGCATTTTAAAACGTACTTAAACTTACCTCAGCAGTAATGCATCTAAAAAACGCTACACATTTTATTCACTTGTTTTTTTATCATGTAAAATATAGTAAATTCCACATTTTAAAATTAGGATCCGTAAAAGAAAAGAAACAATTGTTATAACATGTAATAATACATATTTAACAGCACAGTATATTTTTAACATTTTACTAAGTCATTTCTTTACCTTTTTTGCTGTTCGCAGAATATTTTGAATTTCACTAGAAACAGTGATTTCAATCGTACTCATCACATAACAGCGGGCAAAAAAAACCGATCAATTAGATTGTTTAAAAAAAAACAACAATCCATCCACAGTAAAATACTGGATAATAAAAATCACGCATATATAAAATGATTACTGCTAAGAAAATTTTATAAGTTAAATTTATAAACACTGTAAATGTTGTCAGTTAAAAATATACACCGAGACAATGTGCAAGAAAAAGGCCATACTTCAAACAAACACCTTTCCTTGAGGCCAAATTGTATTTTTGCACTCATTTTTATGTAAATTGTCCAATGGCAATCCTAATAAATCATAATATTAAATTCCTCAGAGGCTGAATTATCTTCCTAAAACATTGGCTTTAAAACCATTAGGTAGGAATTTGGTAATTCGTAAGGCAAATGTTGTTTGAAAACCAACTCAGCATCATTACAAAAAGTCCAGCCTTTTTCACTTTTTAGATAGCCAGTGCAATGTCCAGATGTTGTGGAAGGGCCATCATGGAAAATTATTGCTACTGCTACAAAATTCCTTCCTGATATTGATAGTTGAGTAGCTACAAAATGTTTTTATTAAAGTGTGCAATTTTCTTCCATCATCTGTACAACGTTGCATCATTAAAATTATATATTGTGCATATCTTTGTAAAAATAATGTTGATAACTTTTCTGATTTGCATTGGCTACACTCCATGTTTTGATTTGCAGCTTTAACTAATTTATTGAAAGACACTGATTTACAGTCCAGTAATGTCAAATATAGAAATCTTTCAGTGTCTACATTAGTGCTACACGTATACATACAATTTTCACAATAATGATCCCATTCATAACAAAAGCCAAAAATATTTTCTATTTCTACACCTTCATTTTCCAATATGGTAAGCATATACATTAGAAATTCCTGATCATCTTGTTGGATATTTTGCATAAATTGTAAGTATGGGCGAATTTTGTGAATTCGCGGTTCGCGAATTCCCCCAAAAATCCGCGAATTTGCGGATTTTCCTGCAAAATCGTGGATTTTTTTGCAATTGCACTATACTCAACTGGAGTAGTTTCTACTGGCTAATCAATTAGTGCTACCTCGTTTGGTAAATGTATCGTGCTTTTCCTACACTACAGCTGCGTAAAGGCCCAGAAGAGTTGTCCAGTCACCATGTGTGTCTGTAACTTTGCCACCGCTCTCATAGGCGCCGAGGTCCCTCGAGTGAGCTATCCATCACAGTGGGGGAAAGGGCGGGAAGAGGATGCATAGCCTAGTGTGCGTGGGGTCAGGCTTCCTGTGCGAGTTCACATGCCTCTTGTTTATAAAGGGTCAGACAACGATCAGAGCAGCAGATGAGGAGAAAGCAGTAAGTGCTACCTCGTTTGGTAAATGTATCGTGCTTTTCCTACACTACAGCTGCGTAAAGGCCCAGAAGAGTTGTCCAGTCACCATGTGTGTCTGTAACTTTGCCACCGCTCTCATAGGCGCCGAGGTCCCTCGAGTGAGCTATCCATCACAGTGGGGGAAAGGGCGGGAAGAGGATGCATAGCCTAGTGTGCGTGGGGTCAGGCTTCCTGTGCGAGTTCACATGCCTCTTGTTTATAAAGGGTCAGACAACGATCAGAGCAGCAGATGAGGAGAAAGCAGTAAGTGCTACCTCGTTGGGTAAATGTATCGTGCTTTTCCTACACTACAGCTGCGTAAAGGCCCAGAAGAGTTGTCCAGTCACCATTTGTGTCTGTAACTTTGCCACCGCGCCCATAGGCGCCGAGGTCCCTCGAGTGAGCTGTCCATCACAGTGCGGGAAAGGGCGGGAAGAGGTTGCATAGCCTAGTGTATGTGGGGCCGGGCTTCTGTGCTAGTTCACATGCCTCTTGTTTATAAAGGGTCAGACACCGATCAGAGCAGCAGATGAGGAGAAAGCAGTAAGTGCTACCTCGTTGGGTAAATGTATCGTGCTTTTCCTACACTACAGCTGCGTAAAGGCCCAGAAGAGTTGTCCAGTCACCACGTGTGTCAGGACCTTTGCCACCGCGCCCATAGGCGCCGAGGTCCCTCGAGTGAGCTGTCCATCATAGTGGGGGAAAGGGCGGGAAGAGGTTGCATAGCCTAGTGTGTGTGGGGCCGGGCTTCTGTGCGAGTTCACATGCCTCTTGTTTATAAAGGGTCAGACACCGATCAGAGCAGCAGATGAGGAGAAAGCAGTAAGTGCTACCTCGTTGGGTAAATGTTTCGTGCTTTTCCTACACTACAGTTGCGTAAAGGCACAGAAGTGTTGTCCAGTCACCCCGTGTGTCTGTAACTTTGCCACCGCGCCCAAAGGCGCCGAGGTCCCTCGAGTGAGCTGTCCATCACAGTGGGGGAAAGGGCGGGAAGAGGTTGCATAGCCTAGTGTTAGTGAGACTGGGCTTCTGTGCGAGTTCACATGCCTCTTGTTTATAAAAGGGTCAGAGACCGATCAGAGCAGCAGATGAGGAGAAAGCAGCCTCCTGGTCACTGGAAGTACAGGGGGATTGTGCTCGAGAAACTCGTGGATGCCTAGACCTCCATCACGGATTACAGCTATTTGTAGACAGTAGATCTGGGGAGAAAGCACACCTGCCTAGCATCGACCGTGCTCACTAGATTCTTGAGCTGATTATAATGCGTTACTGAATTTGAGCTTCAACTCGGGCACCTGCTTTATTTATATCTGTAAGTGCTTCCTGCTGACGTTTAATTTTTGTGACAGGAGGCTCGTTGCCTAATTGTAACTATTCTCTGACCCTGCTTCGAGGGTCAGAGAATAGTTGCAAGTAGGCAACGAGGCGCTGTTCAGGAAGCACTTACAGGGTTACAGCAGGTGCCCAAGTTTAAGCTAATTTCTTTGTAACCCTTTTGTAAATGGTTACAAAGAAATTAGCTTCAACTTGGGCACCTGCAGCTGTAACCCTGTAAGTGCTTCATGGAAAATTCGTCCCGTTCGTGTATTCGCGGATTTTTGTGCGATTTCGCGAGATTCGCGGATTGCGAAATTGCAGAAAATTCACAAATTCCGCGAGCGGAACGAATTTTTGGCCCACACTTAAGTAAATTGTGTAGAACCAGAACATACATCCAAAAGATTACGAACATCTGAAATGGTTTGTATTTTACTTGTATCAGTTCTCAATTTTGCATAAACAGAATGCAACAAGGAACAAAATCTTTTTTCCCGATTCTCCATAATTTGCTGCTGCAAACCTTCAAGAAAAAAACAACATTGACCACTACATTAGCATAGCAGTTGACACCAGAACTATTTTCAAACTGATAACCAACAATCTCTTCAACAGTGTTCTTTTTCTTTTTGCTTGCAATCACAACATTATCTTGTTTGTTTCCCTTCTCTACACCTTCAGTACAGATATTCTCATACCTTCTTTTTCGACCAACCACATGATTTTCATATACAGGATATTGACCTAAATTGGGAGCATATGTTCTTCTTAACCTATTATACTCTTTGACACAGTTTGCATTTGCAGTAACCTTTATATCATCAAAATCAATCAAAAACAAACCAGATAATGTTCTGACTCTAGATAAAGCAACATATGCCATACCCTCTTTAAACACAGTAGTTCCAATGTTCACCAAACCACTGCCAACACTTAAACCTTGAGATTTATGAATAGTCACTGCATATGCCAGAGAAACTGGAAACTATTTTCTACGGACATATAAATCTTTAAGAAGCAGAAAACAAACTGAACAACAACCAATTTGTTTAACTTCTTCAATCTGATCAAATTTCATTTTTAAGAATGGTAATAGCATCTTTATTCTGATAATTAACAAAATCCACAACTTTGCCCATTGCTCCATTAACTAAACCTTTTTCTACGTCCAAATTACGCCTTAAAATGACTCGAACATTTCTACATGCATACAGACTCTTTTTTAAACCAGCGGTTTTAGAAATTGATTTTTCTAAAGAATCCAATTTTGTCTTCAATTTTTCTGTCAAAATAATAGTTATTCCTTCATGCTCTATTTTATCGATGGCTTCCATTTGTATTATTTCTTCATTTTCCAGTTTCAAAGGTTGTTTGCTGAATGTAGTACACTCACACAGTGTTGGCATTAAGCAGATTACAAATTTGTTTTCTGCATGTTTTCTTTCGTGTAAATTTTCTCAGGAACTACATTTTCATTTGGAAACGAATTGGAAAGTAATCAAGTCTGCAAAGCTTGTTTGCCATGTTCAGTCAGTAGTCCAATTCTTATATCTTCGAGAATAGTTCTATAATCAACATCATTTGCCTGTCGCATATTTGTAATACGTTCTTTGTATGTAAAATATAACCAAATGTTCACGTTTCCAACACTACCCAGAGACTTTCTGGTGTTTTCATGCGCAAGTATTTTAAATACTGGTTGTTCTTTTACAGGAGTCAGTTGCAGTAGATCTCCAAAAACGTTGACGTGTTTTCCTCCAAATAATACGTCGTACTCTGTTTTAAGAATTTGCTGCATTCTTAAATGCACAAAGGCAAGCATTAAGCTTGATACCATGCTTACTCATCAATAATGAGAAGTTTCATTTTCTTTAAGACTCTTGAAACTTCACAACAAGCTTCTCCAGATAGCTTGTGGTATTCCAATTTGTTTTCATGCTCTACTGGTAGCATTAGTAAACGATGTAAAGTAATTCCTTTAATGTAGTGTGCTGCCAACCCAGTCGGAGCAGTGACAACACAAGACAAATGCAACTCAGTTGTTTTCTGTAGATAACTTTTAATTACTTTAATTAAAAAAACTTTTTCCTGTTCCAGCTTGTCCACGCACGTACATTCGGATAGGTTGAAATGACGTGCATGAGCACTCTTTCTTTTCATGAAGTAATCCATGGTCAATCTGTTGTCTCACTTGCTGATATATTTGTTTCTGTTCAACAATTAGTTGTTCTTCCAAGTTTGCTAAGTTTGTTACATCTTCTTTAGCTTGATGCATTGCTGTTTCCACCTCATTCATGGCGATTGCTGCTTCATTTTTAACAAATGGTTGTCCTAGTGGATCTTGACTCAGCGCAGCAAAACTTTGACTGTTTTGAGAAATGTCTCTAGCAATCTCAGCTGCAATTGTAGCTTCTTGATCAATTTTATTGTTCAACATTTTCACATAATTTGCAAAAGCACTGCATTGTATGCTATCTTTACAAGCATTAAAGGAATCTCCATAGCTCTGGAAATCTCCAAGTAATTCCAGTTCTGAACGCCATGGTTTGAACAGTTGTAAAAGGGCTAAATAGTAAAATTCCCTTTTATCAGCAGTGTCACAACTCAGCTTTCTGTGATTAATCAAATTTCCTTTTGCTTGTTTCACCAAACATCCTTCGGAACCAATGACTCCATATTTTCCATCATTGATGCTCTCTGTAGTATTCCGTTTAAAAGTGTACTTTTGCAGCACTTCATAGAGACACATGTTCTCAAGAAGATGACTTCTTTTTGGGTAATATGTGTCCAACATATTCATTTTCAAAATATCTGTACTTTCTGGATCTGTTTCTGCTAAATATTCAATTTCTTGTACGGATTTCAGTACTCGATTATGCATTGCTGCAAGGCCTAGACTCACCCAAATGATTCTTCTAGATTTGGAGTATAGACTTGCAGATGATAACCAATCTGAGCATTTATATGCTCCAATTTCTCGATGCGATAACATCTTCAAACTGAAACTGTATAATTTCTTACTTAAAGTCTTCTCGTGAGAAATCTCTTCCCACTTTTCTTTCCAATTCCATCTTTTCTGATTTTGTATTATAGAACGTTACATATCGAGCAACAGCAATGGAATTGTCCGCAACATACTGAATATCCATGTTAGCATTCCACATGGACAAAATAACTGGGTTGCAGTCATTTATGTATTTTGACTTTTCATTTCTTCTTAAGTTGTAGGTATTTTTTTGAGACTTTCTTGTGTTGGTATGTCGCGAAGATGACATAAAACTGTTCACTCTTCCTTTGGATATTACAGGACGTGGAAATGCAAAACGACATTTGGTGTAAAACTTATCCTTAGATTTGTACTTTCGTCGACCGTATTTTCCACATCGGTGGCTTTGGAATCGTAAGTCAAAACAGTATCCTCCGCATCTGTTCCAAATTTGGGAGCATCCTTAATCCATAGCAGCATATGTATATGAGGTGCACATCTTGCTTGATACTCCTTTTTCCAAAAGAAATCCACAACTTCTCCAAGAGGAGAATTTTTTTTTATTGCAGATAAAAGACATCATAGCTTCAAATCTATGATTGAAATACCTGCATACATTAACAGGATCCAAAGAGCACAATTCTCCAGGTGTCTTGTATTCAATATGTTTATATTGGAATTTGCCTCTCGAAGAAATTCAAGTAAATTATCCCAAGCATACTCCAGCACAACTTAGTGTGAGGAACCATGTAGGAGTACCTAAGTTCCGTAGCGTACATTTTGGAGTAATCTGCTTCTCATGTAATGCATCTCCCTGGACCTGGTTATCTGCCTAATGCTCTAGCTATATGATGTCATTTGGAATGTTATAGATGTTTGTTCTTGAAGGTGGAGCTGTTGGAAAAGATGGGCTGAGCAGCCAGGAGGCTGCTCCTGGTGGGTCTTATATTAAGGCTTATATTGAAAGTTACTAAGCTGTAACTTGAAGAATATACTCCAACTACAAGAGCTGTCTACTAGACTTCATTGATTTCTACACATTTCAGTTCTCCATGATGACGGTACCAATATTCATAAGTGCCACGCTGACGTGCCATCAAATTAATGAGCTGAGATTCTAAATGATCATCCCTCTGGTGCACTTTATCCATAAAATCCTTTGCAGAAACATTTTGCAGATGTACTCCTGTTTTCAATATATGATTGACTGCATATGAAAGTCCAGACAAGTCACTTTCAAACAAAAGATTAAATATATAAGGGATATATTGTCTAAATCTTGGATCTTCTGCATATAATCTTGTTGTTCGATATTCAGATGCAGGAATTTGCACAGGTCGTTCATCATAAGTCCTTCTTTTCCTGTTGGAAACAACTGCAGAAAACAACAAGCTTCCAAGCTCTCTTCCCATACACTCATGGGACTTCCCTTTGCTTTTTTCTTTTGAAAAAATTGAAAAATATTCCCCATCACTTCTTTTGAATGAAGTGAATGCACACTGTAATGTTCGTAGATTTCTTCACATCTTAACATGTCCACTTTTTCAAATTGTCCACTTGACGTTTCAGTATCTTCTGCTAAAAGTATTTCTTCTTCTCCCATATAAACATTTTTATAGTATGTATTGTTTTTTATCAAACGCAAAGTTGCCTTCTTTTCTTTCCTAACATCCACTAACTCCTGTCAGATTTTCTTATTCTTAGTCGGCACACCATTAATAAGAATAACTAGTTGTTCACTTCTTACACTGCCTACACCAATAGATTCAATATTTTTCTTTAAATCTAACGGTAAAAACACAACTCTTCCTTTTAATCCTCTTTGTAAATCTGAAGGAGGCAATTTTCCTGTTTTAGGCTCCAAATGAACAGTAGCCTGAAACGGGTGCACACATTAAATGAGAATAGACTCATAGTTGTTTAAATCTATCAAATCTGGAGGAACAGCAACTAACTCTAAATTATTATGCACAGCTCTAACAGGCATTTTATTCTCATCTAATTTGTTCTAACACTATTTACAAATATGCTGATCAGAATCCAAATCAAAACAATTCTCTACCAACAAATAAGTTGCAAATTCCTTCCATGAATCATTATTTTCTTTTTCACTTTTTAAATACAGATCAACACCCCTAGTCTGATTTTTATAGTGAGTTCGCCGAAAACAAATACAAGAAAAATATGGCCTTTCACCTGAAATCACCTTAAACTTTCTAATTTCACCTTCAAATTTTTTTGTACTAATATGTTCAAGATTCTCTCCAACATTTTCTTCTATTAATGTCTGAGTTTATTCATTCTCTTGTTCAGGACCAAAGTAACAAAACTCAATGTCATCACAAACTTTCTTCACATCTGATACTGACCCACGCAAAAGAGCACTGTTCAACTCATTTAATTTTAGGGCTGGACTTTTTGCATAATACAATCTTCTGACTAACTTCCGCATTTGAGTGTGATGTACTGCCAAAATCCTGAAATGGCGAAAAACACTTTGATATACTTTCCTAGAAAGACAAGTCAGAGAATGACCATGCAAACCAGTATTTTTTCTCACTCTGCAAGGGTCTAGTCCTTGCAACACCGTAATCTTTTGTTTAACACTTTTTTTTACTATATTCTCGTAAGAAACTGCATAATTTATCAATAGATTCTTGTCGTACACTACAAATACTATTGCAATTCCAAGTGTACAATGGGGCTTTAGGACGTCTGCCTAGAACTTCATCAGCTATTACTTCTTCTGCATTTCTCGGAACCATTGTCTCTTTCTCTATTGGACAACCATTTCTAACCTCGTAAGCTTGACCACTGGTGTCAACTGCATGCAACAAGCCATTGGTCTGAAAATAACTCTCTTCATTAAGGAAAGGCTCAGAACTTGAACTGTGTTTCCATTCCCCTAAAAAAAATCACAAAAATTACTTCTGTTAATTACGCTTTTCCTCTTACTTTTGGCCTTTATTAAATGGATTGGTTCTATTTAATACTAAAATAAAGAGTTTCCTTTTTACTTCAAAAGACTTTTCAACAATGGATTCAATATGCTTCTTCTTTTTATAAAATAATGTTCTTTTTTTATATTTCTTTGTTTCTCATCAAATTATAGACTACTCTATTATAAAATATTTTTTTATGTATTTCTTTATATTGATTTTCTCTTCTATTACTATAAGTTTTATCTTTTGTATGTACATTGTCTTTTTTTCCTTTCCTATTCTTTGCACTATTTTTTGTGAATGGAACATTTTCAGAGCTTTCAACATTTCCATTTTTTTTTCTGAGTCTAGTAATATTTTTAATAAAATCCTTTGTGGTCTTACCAGAAATGTTTCGCTTTTTCGCCACATTATGTTGGTCATCCAATACTTGTGGTTGAGTATTTTTCAAGTAAGTATCCTTTTTCTGACCTTTTCTTCTTCTTTCTTTCTCCGGCATGATAACTTTATTTTAATGATGTTGAACAGTATCTGTAAAAAATAATCATAAATAAGTGTTTATTCATAACTTTATAAATTATACTTTTTTATTACTTTACAAACACATTTCATATAAATTCTGACTATGAAATTGTAGGCCTGAAGCACAAGTGTGAAGGTAGTTAGACCACTACATGCATAATTCATAGCAGTTTGAAGCACTCCATAACACTAAAACCTGGAGCACAGTATGAGTACCTGCATATTAACTAAATGATCAAAATACAATGAGGAGAGACTCAGAGTAAATTCATAATTTGTTCACTTTAACTTTAGTGAATACATTAGTACAGGGGACATAAACAGTCACTATGGTTTTGCAACAGTATAGATTTAGAGTTTAGAGTAGTGCAGTGGTGTTTGTCCAGTGTAGGGGGTTGTGCTGGGGTAGTGTTCTAGGGTAGTGCAGTGGTGTATGGGTAGTGTAGGAGGTCGTGCTGGGGTAGATTTAAGGTTTAGGGTTGTGTACTGGTGTTTGTGTAGTGTAGAGGGTCGTGCTGGGGTAGTGTTTTAGGGTAGTGCAATGGTGTTTGGATAGTGTAGGAGGTTGTGCTGGGTAGTGTTTTAGGGTTTAGGGTAGTGCTGTGGTGAATGGGTAGTGTAGGTGGTTGTGCTGGGAGTAGATTTAAGGTTTAGGGTACTGCAATGCTGTTTGGGTAGTGTAGGGGGTCATGCTGGGGTAGTGTTTTAGGGTTTAGGGTAGTGCAGTGGTGAATAGGTAGTGTAGGTGGTTGTGCTGGGGTAGATTTGGGGTTTAGGGTAGTGCAGTGATGTTTATGTAGTGTAGGGGATCATGCTGATGTACTCTCTTAGGGTAGTACAGTGGTGTTTGGGTAGTGTACGGGGTCGTGCTGGGGTAGGTTTAAGGTTTAGGGTAGTACAATGGTGTTTGGATAGTGTAGGAGGTTGTGCTGGGTAGTGTTTTAGGGTTTAGGGTAGTGCAGTGGGGAATGGGAGTGTAGGTGGTCGTGCTGGGTGTAGATTTATTGTTTAGGGTAATGCACTGGTGTTTGTGTAGTGTAGGGGGTTGTGCTGGGGTAGTGTTGTAGGGTAGTGCAGTGGTGTTTGGGTAGCGTAGGAGGTCGGGCATGGGAAGATTTAATGTTTAGAGTAGTGCAATGGTGTTTGGGTAGTGTAGGGGGTCGTGCCGTGCGAGTGATATAGGTTAGTGCAGTGGTGTTTGGGTAGTGTAGGAGGTCGTGCAGGGTTAGATTTAGGGTTAAGGTTGTGCAATGGTGTTTCGGTAGTGTAGGGGGTCATGGTGGAGTAGTGTTTTAAGGTTTAGGATAGTGCAGTGGTGAATGGGTAGTGTAGGTGGTCGTGCTGGGCATAGATTTAGGGTAGTACACTGGTGTTTGTGTAGTGTAGGGAGTCATGCTGGAGGTAGTGTCACCGCAATAGTACATATACTTTTAAGTCTGCAAACACATCAACCAACCAAATCATTCTCTCTCCATTTTCCCAAATGGACACTGACTCACAGTGTGATTCTAGACAGATAACAGTATTTCTTATAAATGAAGTGTATAGATACTGACTAGGGCAATGTAGGCCTGAAACACAAGTGTGATCGTGATTACACTACTACTTGCATACTGCATAACAGTTTCAAGCACTGCCTGACCTAAAGCCTGGATTACTGCAGCAGTACATGTACTTATATGTCTGCAAACTCATCAAGCAACCACATCATTCTCTCTCAATGTTTCCAAATAGACACTGACTCACAGTGTGAGTCTAGACAAATAACAGTATTTCTTATAAATGGTGAATAAAGTTACTGACTGGGAAAATGTAGGCCTGAAACATAAGTGTGAAGATGGTTAGACTACTACTTGCATAGTGCACAGGAGTTTCAAGCACTGCATGACCCAAAGCCTGGCTCACTGCAACAGTACATGTACATATATGTCTTGAAACACATCAACCAACCAAATCATTCTCTCTCAATTATCCCAAATAGACACTGACTCACAGTGTGATTCTAAATGAATAACAGTATTTCTTATAAATGGAGTGTATAGATACTGACTGGGTAAATGTGGGGAACATCCTTTACAACGTAACTTTTACAACGCACTACCATACAACGAAACTTTTACAATGCAAAATCCATTACAACGCATGCATTTACAACGCAGTCATTACAACGCATGACACTACAACGCACACCACTACAACGCATGCTATTACAACTCAGTCATTACAACACATACCATTACAACGCATAACTTACCATCCAACACTTACCCTACTGTTGCACCCCCTGGAGTTAGGATTGTAATTTTTACCCCTACACTATCCAACACTTACCCTACTGTTGCACCCCCTGGAGTTAGAATAGTAATTTTTACCCCTACACTATCCAACACTTACCCTACTGTTGCACCCCCCTGGAGTTAGAATCGTAATTTTTACCCCTACACTATCCAACACTAACCCTACTGTTGCACCCCCTGGAGTTAGAATAGTAATTTTTACCTCTACACTATCCAACACTTACCTTATATACAATGTAATGTAATGCGTTGTAATGGTATGCGTTGTAAATGTAGTATGCGTTGTAGTGGAATGCGTTGTAAAGGTAGTTTCAAAGAATTCGTTGTAATGGCATGCGTTGTAATGGTGTGCGTTGTAATGGATGTTGCGGTGTAAAAAATGTCATACATTCGGTAAATGTAGGTGTAAAACACAAGTGTGAAGATGCTTAGACTACTACTTGCATAGTGCATAGGAGTTTCAAACAATGCATGCTAGGGCAAGCCTGGCTCACTTCAACAGTACATGTACATATATGTCTGCAAACACGGCAACAAACCAAATCATTCTCTCTGAATTTTTCCAAATGGACACTGACTCACAGTGTGAGTCTAGACAAATATCAGTATTTCTTATAAATGGAGTGTATAGATACTGACTGAGGAAATGTAGGCCTGAAACACAAGTGTGAAGATGCTTAGACTACTACTTTCCTAGTGCATAAGAGTTTCAAACACCGCATGCCCTAACGCCTGGCTTACTGCAACAGTAAATGTACATATATGTCTGAAAACACAGCAACAAACCAAATCATTCTCTCTCAATTTTCCCAAATGGACACTGACTCACAGTGTGATTCTACACAAATAACAGTATTTCTTATACATAGAGTGTATAGATACTGACTTGGGAAATGTAGGCCTGAAACACAAGTGTGAAGATGCTCAGACTACTACTTGCATAGTGCACAGGAGTTTCAAGTACTGCATGACCTAAAGCCTGTCTCACTGCAACAGTACATGTACATATGTGTATGCAAACACATCAACCATCTATTCCACATATTTCATTACTGCATTTTACTATTAAACTCATTTTGCAAACACATAACCAATGACTAGTTTCTAATCCTACCAAAATCTGAGAACACAATAGGTTTTAATCAATTACATATCAGCAAACACATGAAGTACAAAAATGCTTCTCTCAGAGTGATCCCTGAATGCACACAGACTCACTGTGTGATTCTAGACAAACAACACTATCCCTTCCATTTTACCAA
Organism: Lissotriton helveticus; assembly: GCF_964261635.1. NCBI lineage: Eukaryota > Metazoa > Chordata > Amphibia > Caudata > Salamandridae > Lissotriton > Lissotriton helveticus. Next base: position 456,908,109 of record NC_136058.1, on the reverse strand, counting down.
AACACATTTTATAGTCTAGAAGCAGTACTGAATTTTAGTGTAGAAACTTGACTCATTTTGCAAATACATAAACAATTACTGGGTTCTAATTCTACCGAAACATGAGAGCACAGTTATCTGTCTGCAAACACATGAAATACACAAATGCTTATCTCCGAATGGCTTCTAATTGCACACACACTCACAATAAGATATTAGAGAAAAAAAGTATTCCCTGCACTTTAGCAGGAGAAACACATTAGTCTGATTAAAATCAAAATGCACCACATACATCACCTCACAAATTAATAACTCACCTTTCAAATTGTTTTGTAGATTAAGAAGTATGTCAGCCAGACACCAGATGTTCTTATACAGATTCCCTGTTCTGTACACCTCTCCCAAGAACCAAAGCATGGGAAAGTTTCCCTCTCATTTCATTTTGCACACATATACACCAAAACAACAAATCACATTGCTTCCCACAATAATTCAAAAGCAAACCCACATTTCTATTGGTTACACATTTCAACCCTTTCCAATTGACATACATTTGAACCCTACCCCCAATCTGCCTTCTGCCTGTTACCCTAGAAACAGTTTATGGAACACTTAACTGAGCACACAGGTCAAAAGTTCAACACACAATGTTGCTAATCAAAACATTTTGCAAGTGTGCTTGACTTTTCAACATATCAGCTTATCTTATGGGAACTAGGATGAGCAATGAGGCAGTGCGGATTCTGACTACCTCATTGGAAGAACGGATGTGGGTTATTCGTTCGAAAGCACATTTAAGTATCTAACGCTGGGCAAGAATAGTAAACACTTCAAATAGGTTACCCTGTGAAACGATTGGTTATATAATGTCTCCCGCACAATGCACTTTATAATTTGGCGTCCTATGTACATTTTGCACAGAGCTATTGGTAATTCCATTTTGCTGCGCTGGTGAATGAAATGTTATAAACGCTTCATGTTCTAACTGTATTATCAAGATTTTTAAAGTACTTAATGTATATCCCTGTTAATGGAATACAAGTGATTTAATGCTAATATAAGTGTTTTAAAGATTTGTTATACTGTGTTTAATTCACCACTATTGTGTCATTTAACGACTTTTGTGATATTTTTATCGAAATAAAGTCTATGAACTGAACTGAGCTTATCTTATGTAATGTTCCTTTCAATCAGTTTTAGGTAAACAATAAGAATCATGCTTTTAAAAAACAGAAACATGCATCCTAGTTTTCAGTGTAGAATGTTGCCAAAGAACCAATCATTTATTTTCTTTTTTCAAAACTGCATCTTATTCACCATTTTAGAAAAATCTTACTTTTCAAACTGCCATTTCATTTACAGAGACCATCTGAGTAAATTCAGACCTTCCTTCAAGATGCTTAAAGTGTGGATTGTGGGACACAGCTATATTTTCTGGAGCCAGAGGTACGCAGAACAGAAAGGAATTCACAAAGACCTAGGTTTACCAAATGTAGACATTAAATGGATTGGACAGAGATGGTTAAAGTGGCACCAACTGATGCCATTGGTTAATCATTTTTGCATCTCCAACACCCTGATCTCATAATTGTGCACTGTGGTGGCAATGACCTGAGCTCTTTGACTGGGGTAGGTCTGGAAAAGCTTATGGCGGACACCGTTGGAGAATTTATGACACTTTTCCCCCAAACTGCCTTTGTCTATTCTAACATATGCCAAACACAGAAGTAAATGTAAATGTGCTGGATTTGTAAAGCGCACAGCTGCCCGTGAGCGTCCCGGCGCTTGCTTAGGGAACCCGTCCTGGTATTCCCCTGTGAGAAACCCCGGCAGGGTGTCCACAAGGTGAAAGCCAGGCATCCCGCCACGAGGGGCCGTAGTGGAGAATTAAGCAAGCTATTGCCCAGAGTCGCAGAGTGTGACCCCATGAGTTGAGTAGGCACCAGAGCGAGAATTGTCGAGTCCGTGGAATTTTTGAGCCCGAGACCCGCCGAGGCGGGGAATCGAACCCTGGTCCACGGTCGATCTCAGCTTCCGGGTCTGCCGCCTCTAACCACTGAGCCGCACTTCTCCACTAGTGGAAGTGGAACTGGTCCAATCAATTTAGTCCACAGATTGAGAAAGCTAGGAAACATGTCAATAAAGCTGTTTCTGCTTTTCTCTGGGATTATTGGATGGGGTCCATTTACCACAACAATCTGCGTTTTAATATGGATGACATCTATAGGAGAGATGGTGTACATTTCACAGATGAGGGTAACAAAGTCTTCCTCATCAACGTTAGACTCTGCATCTCTCAATAAACACAAGGGCTCTTTTTAGAGCCACCTAAGATCTAAACACATAAGCTTGATGTATTTTTAAAGAATATTCAATGTATTTGCTTGGAGTCCCGCACCCAGTGCATGCACACCAGGGGGCCGCATTGAGCGCCGCGCTGGGTGCGCGACTCCTAATTTTACTGTACACATTTATTTAGCACCTACCACAAATTTTGATTCTCTCCGGGGACCCTATCCCCGGCCCTATATAAAACGTTGGGGACCGTAGGGGGAGCCCCAATGCCCCCACAGTCCCGCTGGCTCTCCGTGTCCTTCAGGAGCCAGCATTGCTTTTTCACATGGGGAGATGCTAACATGCAGCTCCCCGGGTGGAAAAGCAATCTGGTTTGCATTTTGAAAGAGAGAGCAGGCCCAAAACAAGTTAGCCATGAGGCTCCCGCCCTTCCAGAGCAAACTGCAGTGTCCCGGGGTGGACCTCCCCGGGAGCCGGCCAAGGGGGGGCGGTACCCAGGGCCACAACAAGGCTCCAGGACGGGGACCGTGCAGCCCCCCTCCCACAATTTACAAAGCCCCTGGGGGTGGTGGTCCCTGGGGCATGTGGGGGGGCTGTGAGCCCCCTGCATATATTGTTTTAAAGCCCCGGGGTGGCGGTCCCCGGGACTTGAGGGGGCCTTTGAGCCCCCTAACCCATGAATTTTTAAGCCCCGGGGTGACGGAACCTTGGGCTGGGGGGGTGTGAGCCCCCTGCACATACTTGATAAAAGCCCGAGGGCTGTGGTGGGCCCCCATTCCATTAAATATTTTTCCCCCTGAGATTTAGCACCCGGGGGCTAATTATTAAAGAAGCTGGGGAGGCCGTGCTTCGGTTATTTTTTTCACTGCAGGATCCGCGCACCCTGCGTGGATTTTGCCGATTAAAAAAACCAAATAACTATTTGTGGGGGACCTTGGGGGTCCTTGTGGGACCCCCTAAGCAGGCCTAGAGGGTCAAGGTGTTTCTACCCTGCCCCCTTTTTGAGGGATTTCTTGTGCCTTGGTTCTACTGAGGCACAAGATGGCTGCCAACACATCCTGGTTTGGAGTGTTGACAGCCAATTAGCATGCAGCTCATGATCGGGAGGGTGCACACAGGGTGCGCGGATCCACAGCGGTCATAGATATATATATGTGTTTATAATTTTCATTTTCTCAGCAACTACTGAACAGATTTACACCATTTAACAAAAAGGCACCTTTCTGAACCAAGGGCTACCTCTTTGCCAAATTTGGAGTAATTCCGTTCAGCAGTTCGGGCTGTAGCCGTGGCTAAAGTTTCATATGGAAAATTGCATGGGGAAAATATGTTTTGGGACCCCTTTTGTCTCGGCCCCCGCTTGGCGAATCACCCCCAAACTTACAGGATAGGCGCGGACCGGTGCTGACCATAAGTTGTGACAATTTCGTGAAGATTCGTCCGGCGCCAAAGTTATTGCAAATAGAATGTTCCGGATTTCCTATGGATCATAGGTCATAACTATAACTACCTACTGGCGACCGCCAGTAGGTAATATATGACAAGCTGTATTCAAAGAATGAGTGGGTGTATAAGTGTCTGTGTAGATGATTTAGTGGCTGTGTGACTGATTTATAAGTGAGTGATTAAACGTGTCTTAGTGAATGTATGGGTGAGTGACTACTCTGTGTGAACGTGTGTATAAGTCTTATAGTTGGTGTGTAAGTGGCTGCATGGGTTAGAGAGTAGGTACATGAGTGTCTGTATGAGTTATTGATTAGTTGTCAGAGTCCCTGTATGGGTGTCTGAGTACCATCAAAATAATTCTACAAAGAGCTGCAGTTCAACTGGTGATTACTAGATGTCCTCACGAGTCAAATGAAAATGCTTGATGAAAGGGTTTCAATTATTTTGCATTTGACTTGTGAGGGACATCTAGTAACGACCAGTGGAACTGCAGTTTGATGTAAGAATAATTTCAATGCATTTTCATTTGACTTGGGAGGGACATCTAGTAACAACCATTTGAACTGCAGATCTTTGTAGAATTATTTTGATATTGGATTCTATAATATTCATTGCCCACTGCTAATCTCGTCCCATAATGCTTTGCGGGGCCTTTGGTCGGGATTGTTTGTTTTGCCAATAACTGTGCTTTGGGCGGTCCTAAGAGGATGGGACCACCACCGAAGTTCAACAAGATGTGCCTTTTGTTTATGCTCTTTGTGGTTAAGGCAGCTCCTTGGTCCTCCCCCTAGGTTAGAGGGGACCCAAAATCATCACCTCTGTCATTGCCTAAAATTTTCATTCAAAAAGTTCACTTTTGTCGATTGATTATATGCTTTTTTGGCATGTAAAATTGCTTTATCAAAGCATCTGAGGATGTTGTTGGTTTAACTGCTACACTATGTGATTAAGCACAGTTTTGTACTGTACTATGTGCAATTTGCGGAGTGCGAATTAGAACAAATTTATACTCCGTTAGCGCAGTACTACGCCCAGGGTTAATATATGTTTAAAACTCAAACTTTTAGAAAACACTAGCTTGATGATCATTGGATGATATCATCAGTGATTTCATGTGTAATGTCACTGACCATTTCATGAGTGATCTAATAAGTGAGGTTATTAGCAGTGCATTGTGAGGGTATACATTATAGTTATCTCAGGTAACTATAACTGCTGAATTTCACTGGTTTTGAATGAGTGAAGTCTGAGCCTAAGTTTAACGTTCCTGTAATCTTTGCTTTTTTCAGTGAATTTCTAAGGATTTTTTAATGCTATTTTTTTGCATAACGACCCTGTAAACTTTGTTTTTATCACTGAATTTCTAAGGTGTTTTTAACGTTAAGTGGAATACCCAGGGCAACGCACAGTGGATGGTTAAACACAGAGAATGACCTGGCATTGTTCTCTCCCCACCAAAGCTTGCTGCTCCTGCCCCTCCTACTCCTTGCCATCCATTGTCCAAGCCCACACCCCTTCTCCCGCATTACAGCCATTTTTGTGGCTACTGTTCTACCACTGCGCCTCCTGCCTGACTGCCCTAAAAGTTAGCTTTCTGCCCTCCCCTCATGCAGCTACTGCCCTCCATTAAGCTTGACATGCCTGCCCGCTCCTCCTGCCCTCAGTTGCACAATTCTATGCCTCATCATTGCTCTCCTGCTAAGCCAGGGTTCCCTTCTTCTAGCCCACTATGGCTGTTGTGCTGCTACTAACCCTCCTGCTTGCAATGCATGCTCTTCTGTGCTGCCACATCCCCTCCCACCTGCCCTGTATAGTCAGTTCAAGGACTTCATCCCCCAACCAGCAGTGCACCAGGAGGCGCATTTGCAGAGTGGTGGAGAAAGAGGGCGTGGCCTCTGAAACCTTGCAGAAATTCCACTGAGCAGGGCTTACTGGAGGTAACAGAAGGGCTTATTGGCCCTTAGAGATCCTCTTGAGCCAAGAGGACTTCATGCCCCAACCAGCTGTGAACCATGAGGCGTGTTTGCAGAGTGAAGGAGAAAGGGGGCATGGCCTCTGATGTCCTCTCAGCAATCCTGCTGTTTGGGACTTACTGGAGGCAACGGAAGGGCTTGTTTCCCCAAAACATTATTTAAAATGAAAGCCGGAGAGGTGACGGCCCCCCATGTATTGTGGGTTGGTTTGCACCACCCTGCTGCATTGTGTAAAGATAAAGCCTGGTGAGGTGGCGTTTTCCATGGCTGGGAGGGTACAAGAGCCCCCCAATCAGAATTAAATGAGCCCAGGGGAGATGGTGGTCCTCAGGGCAGAAGGAGAAATTGTACAGGCCTCCAAGCATTGCTTTCTAAAGGATCCCCGGGGAGGTAGTGGTACCTGGGGCATAGTAAGTCCCAGTAGGGGAGGACCCTTGTGCCACCTTCTTTATTTGACTAATGCCCCTGAGACCTGGCAAGATGGGGGGCCGATAATTAACGAAGCAGCAAAGTCCACACTGTGTTTTTTAATTTTTCACTTTCAGCAGCATCTGCAGATCCCATCAAAGATTATTATATTTTTTAATTGGGGCCCGGTGGGATCCCCGTGGGACCCTCCCTAGAGGCTGAAGGGGTATAGGTATTTCCACCGTTCATCCTTTTCGTTTTTTCTGTGACTCGGTTCAAGTCGAGTCACAAGATGTCTGCTAACATTTCCTGGTTTGAAGTGTTGGCAGCCAATCAGATCTCAGTACTAGATCGGGACTGGTCACGGATCCTCCGCATCCCTACATTAAAAAATGGAAATTTCCCTATATTTCTCTGCAACTACTGAACAGATTTACACAAATTAACAAAAAGGTCATTTTATGGAATGGACTAACAGCTGCCCTTCTCCCGAATTTGGTGTAATTCCAATGAGTGATATCACTGATTATGTCATGAGTGATGTAATATGTGAGGTCATAAGCAGTGCATTGCAGGGGCGTGAGTTATAGTTAGCTCAGCCATATATAAATGCTGTTTTCTCTGGCTTAGTATGCGTGAAATGTCAGCCTAACTATAACCTCCCTGTAACCTTTGTTTCTTTCAAATAATTTTAAGTTTTTTTTTTAAATTCTATTTCCAAAAAATAATCTCCCTGTAACCTTTGGCTTTTTTTCAGTGAATATGTATACACACACATTCATTGCAAAAAACAAAGGTTAAAGTAACATTATTGGGCCCGATTCACAGAATGAACTTAAGACTCAATCTTAAACTTACTACTATTTTGGTATTCACTGAATGAACTTACAACTTTTGGTATTCACAGAATTTAGGATTTTGTCTTAAGACAGACTTAAGACAAAATCCTAACTTCTGTGAATACCAAAAGTAGTAAGTGCATTCTGTGAATACCAAAATAGTAGTAAGTTTAGGATTGAGTCTTAAGTTCATTCTGTGAATCGGGCCCATAGTTTGTTAAATATGTCAGAGACAACATTAACTTTTTGAACTTAAAAAAACACAGACATTCACCAGTTATACTTAGTAGCGCTAACCATAATGTGCTCCCCTGTCGCGCCCTGCTTCTGACTCACATATTAAATCACTCAAGAGATGTTCAATAACTATTTGCTAATAATAACAAATATCTGCAGGTGCTAATGATCATATTACTTGCACTCTTAATACTGCGGTCAAAACTTTACAGATCGTCCATCTTCTGAAGCGAAAGAAGCACATGTACACAGGTTAACACCTGATGCACACAGTTTTCCATGTCATGTAGAAATTGTCGTACTGACATGATTCTGTCCATGAACTCAGGGCTGCATACAAATGTTTGCATCTACTACGTTGAAGCTTTCTCCTATTGCTAACTTCTTCTGCTGAACCAGAAAACGTGTGTGGAACATAATGAACACAAGTCAACAGCAAATAGAGTTACTCTTGATTACAAAAATGTATAACATCTTCAATACCTCTACACACCTATGGTGCATTAGGAGCACATGTGTTTTCCAACCTCTTACACCAATTAGCTGTACTCAGACTCGACAGAAACTGTCAGAAAGGTAATATGGTAATCACTGGTCATCACTTGTCGCTGAATCCAACTTGCAGTTTACTTATGAGATAAGTTCTAGCAAAATATTATTCCTTAATACTGAAATGTATGTTTACAGAAATACATTACAAACTACATTATATCGGGAAAAAATAGCTACTAATGCTGTTCTCCATGCCAACAGTTTCCACCCAACAAACCAGAAATGGAATACACCTTATGGAGAGTTCCTAAGATTACGGAGAAATTGCTCTTCCGAAAAAGAATTTGAAAGACACAGCGAAGCAATGCAATCCAGTTTTAAAAAGACCCTTTTATTAAACTCTCCACAAGGGCATTTCTTTGAGACATGTTTAACATGTAATCACATTCAACATAGCACTTCACCTCATCTCAATAATACCTGCTCTGCTGTAAATCAGGCCTTGAAGCACAGCTGGGTTGCATTTGGCAATCCAGCTGGGACCCCAATGATGAAGCATGCCACCAACTAGGTAGGTGGGTGAGGCGTCTTTTCAAACAACCAGTTGTATAGGTCACTAACAGAGACCAAACCTCTCTGTGGGTATGTCCGTGTTGTTTATTGCTTAATATTTCATTATTATACACAAATGCAACCCCCTGCTGCTCAGGGCCAAATGCCCTGCAGCCAACCTTCCACATGCTGACAACTCACTCTTGAGTGACAAGAGTGTATAGTAGGGTGTGCGCAGGGACTGAGCCCTCCTCTGACACCTGCCTCTGCATGATAGAAGTGCGTAGTAAGCTGTGGGGAGGGATTGACCTCTCTGCTCTGACCTCTCTTTTGGATGACAGGTGTGCAAAGTAGGGTGTTGGGATGGACTGGCCCCTCCTTTCAGACATCTTAGACATCTCTCTCAGATGACGAGTGTGAATAGTAGACTGTAGGGAAGGACTGGCCCCCGATCCAGATGGCGAATATTTGTAGTTGAGTGTGGGGATGGACTAGCCTCTTCTTTGAGATCTCTCCTTTTCAAATGATGGTTGTGCATAGTAGTGCGTGGGGAGGGGCTGGCTTCTCCAAGAGACCTCTCTCAGATGACAGATGTGCACGGCAGTGAGTGGGAAAGGATGGGCCTCTCTTTTCATGCCTCTCTCTCAGATGACAGGTGTGCACGGCAGTGAGCAGAGAAGGAGGTGCCTCTCTTTTCATGCCTCTCTCTCAGATGACAGATGTGCACGGCAGTGAGCGGGAAGGAGGTGCCTCTCTTTTCATGCCTCTCTCTCAGATGACAGATGTGCACGGCAGTGAGCGGGAAAGGAGGGGCCTCTCTTTTCATGCCTCTCTCTCAGATGACAAGTGTGCATGGCAGTGAGCGGGAAAGGAGGGGCCTCTCTTTTCATGCCTCTCTCTCAGATGACAAGTGTGCACGGCAGTGAACGGTAAGGATGGGCCTCTCTTTTCATGCCTCTCTGTCAGGCGACAGATGTGCACGGCAGCGAGCGGAGAAGGATGGGCCTCTCTTTTCATGCCTCTCTCTCAGGCGAAAGATGTGCACGGCAGTGAGTGGGAAAGGATGGGCCTCTCTTTTCATGCCTTCCATGGATGAGATCCTAGTATTTTGTTAAGGCAGAGATGAAGTTGTGTATAATTTGTTGCTTGATGGAGTGGAAGACCAAATTCTTCAGTCAATTGTGTGAAAGGTTTAAGATCACCCTCATAGAGAAGCTGATCTACAGTAGAAATACCCACCTGCTTCCATTGGGGCCAGGAAATAGTCTTTCTTTTAACTCGAATGAAGTATTCTTCCAAACTGGGGATTTGGCATGAATGCGTGGATTAAAACCCAAGAGGTGGTGAACTCTCTGCCATCTTTTGCTCATTGCAGTCAATAGTGGATTGTGAGAACCTAGACAGCTGGTACCTGTTCCATTAAAAGGCTGAAAGCCCAAATTCAGCTGACAAAAGATGAAGTTCAATGTGTACCCATTGTGGCATGTGAGAATCATCTTGAAACATGTCTGAACATGTGATTGAAATAACTCAGGTGCCAGATTGTAATGTTCTATAGATGGATGACTCAAACCTCCAGTAGAGCGATGTGCTTTCAATTTATGTACAGCTAAACACGGTTTAGTAGATCCCTAGAAAAAAAGATTTAATCTTAGAATCTATAAGTCGTTGCGAGGATAAAGGTATCTAAAGAGGGAGCATTCCTAGTATATAAAGGAAACGCAGAAACATGACCATTTTTAAAGCTTGAACCCTACCCCACATGGACAGCCCTAATACTTTCCATTTATCAAAATCATGTTGTATCTGTGTAATTAAAATACCGAGGTTGTCCGCAATCATTCCTACTGTCCCCTTATTCACAAGAACACCCAGATATTGTAATCGTGAGCATTGCCAAAGGAAAGGAAAGCCCTGAATAGCTGATACGGTAGTGCCATCCGATATGGGAAGTGCTTCACTCAGTTAATTATGTAACCAGAAAAAGAGGAGAAGTCTTCTATGATTTAAAAAAAGGAAGGCAGGCAACAAGACAAATCCGTAATAGTGAGTAGTTTGTCGTCAGCATATAGATACATTTTCGAATCTCCCAGCGGAAGAAGAATTCCCACAATATTGCTTGATTGGCGAATTGCTGCTGCTAGGGGTTCGAGAGCGAGGAGGAATAAAAGAGAGGAAAGGGCACAACCCTGACACGTTCCTCTAGGAACTGGAAAGGAGTCTGAAAGGAAGCTGCCACAATTAACTAGAGCAGTAGGATTTTGATATAGTAATTTTATTTTCCCTATAAATTGAGATCCGAAACCAAATTTCTCCAAGACATGAAAGAGATAATGCCACTCAACTCGGTCAAATGCCTTTTTGGCACCAAGTGATAGTGCCAATGCATCGTCCTGTAGGGATTTGGCCGAGTGAAGTGTAGGCGCCAAAGTGCCTAAATGGTTTCTAGAGGAACATCCAGGCACAAAGCCCACTTGTGTTTGATGAATTAAAAAGGGCAAGACTTTACAAAGATGAGAGGCCATAATATTTTAACGTTGCAATTAAGAAGTGATATGGGGCGATAGCTGCTACAAAGTATTGGATCTTTTCCTGGTTTGGGCAGGAATGCAATTACTGCTTTATTAGATATACAGCCTATAGAAGCTTTTCTATCTGCTTCCTGAAAAGCAGCATGTAAACTATCAATTGTTTGTTCACCTGACCAACGGTGGAATTCCGCTGGAAAGCCATCTTCCCCTGGAGCTTTAAGATATGGGAGTTTAGCTATAGCTTTTGAGATCTCTTCTTTACTAACATCGCCTTGAAGATGTGCCCTGCCCTCCTCTGAGAGAGAAGGTAAGTCAACTCCTGAAAGGAAAGACAACATTTTGCTATGATCTATTTGGATTCCTGGGATAATTAACGATTGGTAAAAATAAGTACATTTATTAACAATATCCTGTGGATGAGTCAGCATGATTCCTCCAGATGTTTTTATAGTTGGGATAGCTATTGCAACCTCTGTTTGTTTTAGTTGAGCCACTAAAAGTCGTCATGCCTTTTTCCCTTGCTCATAGTGGCGCCCTTTCATTGTTTGCAAAGCATACTCAGCTTTAGGGTAAAAAGGCTGTTCAACACCATACATGCTTGCTCTAGTAGATTAAGGTGGTGTATAAGAGGTTGCTTAGTATATAATCGAGTTAATGTCTCAATATTTTGTTACAATTCTTTTTGCCATTTGGTATTTTGTCTATTGGCCTGTGCAGCATTTTCCATAAGTTGACCCCTAGTGGTAGCCTTAGCTGCAGCCCACAGGATTCTACCCAAGCTCACGGATCCTTGATTAAGGGAAAGATAATGTTGAAGGTGAGTTTTAAACTGCAATTTACCTGCAGGGGTTTTATCACGTTGAATGTTTTGTCGCAGGGTTTCTGTTCTCACACAGAACTGTGCACAGAGGAGTGGAACCTCGGCAAATTAGGGTGTCCCAAAACTCACCTTAGCAACCAACTCACCCCTTACCGAGCTAGCTACAGTGTCTCATTGGACATATCAAACTCCCAATGTTTAGACAAACCAGAACATGAACTTACAGTACCTCAGGGTACGTGGGACTCATGAACACTCTTTCGTTATATTATCATTACAAACCAGAACATGGAGTAAAGAAGACACATGTGCATTTGAAATGTTTATTTACTAATGCCGTCTTCTCAGGCGCAGTATCTTAGATAATACAAGTATACTTATTATCAGTAGCAAAATTACCAGCATAGTTACTAAGACATAAAAAGCGAATGGTGACAGCATGTTAACATACTGTAATGAATAAGAGTTAACAACACTTATATCTCACCCACCCTAACACATATATTATATTATTAGCTAAGAAGGTCTCTTTGGGTTGTTTCAGGGCGGGCCCATACCTTAGTGTCCTAGCATGAAAGGAATCACATCAGCATACACCAGCTCTCTCTGCATGTGCACCGCATCAAGTGTGTTCTATGTGCCTCGTGCAAAGCAATATCAATCCCGCCTGAAGCCAGAGTTGGCAAAGGCTGCACTTGTGTTATGACTATGAAGGCGTGGAGATCAGACCTCATAACAATTCCATATCGTGTTGTTCCTGAAACTTCAGCACTCTTCGTGCAGACATAGTTTATTAAGCAAAGCTGATATCAGAGCAATAACATATTATTCTCACATACACCACGGCAAACTACTAGGTTGAAAGCTAAGTCAACAATTAAGTGTCGTGTGCAGAAGTTGCAAGAAAGAAAAATGGCGTTTAAACCTCAAATGTACCTATACTAACTTAACACGATATAAGGATATACAGGAGCTATATGACACCCCCCCATGATCCGAGAACGGACAAAATATGATAACAGAAGTGCCATCTCATGAGAGCAGAACTCAGCAGTAAACGAGCATGAATTGAAACTAAAGATCAAAAAGGTAATGCTAAAAAATAGCCCAAAAATATAATGTGGCTCAAGCCAATAGGCAAGAAAAATTAAAAATTCATGACAAATAAGTCAACGAAATGCTATAAATCAGCAAGTCAATTCGAAACAGTGTCTATGACAAAACTGTATATGAAAAATAAGTAGCAACAGCCTCCAATATGAAGTCACTGTCCTCATCCGAAAACAGTTCAGCCATCCAATTTAAAAGATGAAAGGAACATACGTGTTCCTCCAGCACCGGATCCTCTATAACCATCAGAGGACAGCTCGGTGGGTTTTCAAGAAAACTCAGTTCCAAGAAATTCCGTGCTGCCGACAACACATCCCAGGGACCAATTAGTCCATGCGCCACTGCTAAGGCCATAATCCTCTCGTCAGAACAAACCAACTCGTGAGCAATGATAGGACTCATCAGTTGATTAAAATCGACGTCAGGAGAAACCGGTCCGCAGAGACACAAATCAATGGCCCACTGGAAATCACAGGTCAGGCAGTGAAAGACAGGCTGGACACAGGTGAAGTAGGAGAATCGAAAAGATAATCCATATGCCGTGCTCAATGTCGCCAACGGCAGTGTGCCATAATATTCAAGCATGCGGTTGCGAAACCGCGTCAGTAGCTGTTGCGCGGGGTCTTGCACAGGATGGACATCCATATTTAAAGAGACAAAAAACCACTAGCGCGCCAGCTGCTAATGCAAGTAAAAACGGGAACCCTCCAAACAAGGAAGAAAAAATAGAATGGAAGAAAGCAGGGATGACTCCAAAAATCTTTTCAAAGGAAGTCACGAGACCACTGCTAACAACTTTAAAAAAATGTGCAAGGCCTTTTGTGGAGGATGCGTTAAAGATAGTTCGAACCATCGCTCCGAAATGCAAAGCCAAATCAGTATTCAAAAGAGCCTGAACCTCTGTACGGGTGTTTGCAATGTGAAGCACGAAAGTTTCACGGGCCGAGCTCAAGGCCACCTCTTTCTGGGACAAAAGAGCCCTTATTCTTGCCATGCCGCTGAATTCTGCTCCCAAGGTCGGTATCTGTGGCCAGATGGAAGACGCCCTATGTTCACGTGTGGGAGGATAAAGCACATTTCTGCAGCAAAAAAACCGCTCACTTACTGTTACTATGAAAGGAATACCTTTAATTAACCCACAACAGTCCTCATTATTGAGCATTAAATAACTACCATTCTCTAATAATTTAAACGTGGGGATGATAGCAGGAACTGGCGTGCCCTGTAAAACGCAAGCCATATTCGGTCGGTCCTTGTTGCATGAACCGTGTAACTGTATATGTCTACACATTAAAGAATGATCTGGCGTCTCAGTGCACTCCTCCCCTGTCAGATAAACTTCCTGGTCATCCTTAAAACATCTGTATGTGTATGGGAGCGACCAGACCTCATGAAGGAAACCGCTACCTAAAGGTTCATAACGACCTATGGGTACATATTTCATGCAATTTGAAAACTTATATAAAGCAAAAGGCAGCGTTATTAAACCGTGGATAAGCCACGTTGCAGCAGTGGCTTCAGCCACGGAAAAAGGTAAAGATTCTAACCTTTCAATATGTAACATAGAAAAGGAAGCATCACGCATTGAAAGTAAGCGTTGTTTGTCAGTCAAATTAAACGGTGCAAATAAAGAAGAAACGTTCATGTACCCCCAGGGAACTTTACCCATTTTCAGTGTTTGAAGGGTCCATGCAAACTGCATGATTGACCGTAATTGATTTTGACCATGGTATAATACTGACACTTCATCATGTATAATATCGACGACTGACGACACAATATTATCCAATGTGTAAATTCTAGAGGAAAGCACATTAATGCTATTGTCAACAACTGCAAGCACTTTCTCAAGATTTGCCTGATCAATGGCCCTAAGGCGTGTAGCAGCCTCAATCTGTGATAGCTTCCAAATTTCATTGTAAACCCCATATAACCACCTTTTCGACCTGCCACTAGCCGGGCCTTTAATGAAATCATTCAAGTCCACGTCTGCATTTAGTTTAGAAAGGTGATTCTTAACCGCAGGCAAGGTTGAATGTTTCAGCCAGTTTTGACACAATTTGCCTACAGAATACGATGTGACAGTATGACCTAAGTCAAAACGGGGATCAGATCTAATAGTTTTAAAACCGTCAGTTAAATTCAAAAATCTATGTTGGCAAGAATCAGCACTACGGTGCCAAAGCAGCCAACCCTTAGGATTCACACTGGAAATGTTAAAGGAGGAATTAAGAAGTAGAGTCTGTAATTCTCTAATGGATAACTGAGTAAAATTACTCCAACCATCATATACCTCTAACTCCGGGAAAGAAGGAGCGTTTAATTTTTTAGAAGTAGCCAATCCAAAGCATGTGGTCTGGGAAATTGTTTCATTCAGAAACAGCATATGATTCGGGATGAGACATGCACGGTGCAAAGCCTCAGTGCCTTGTACCTGCCAGGCCCTTGAACCCCAAACTGATTTAAGGTCTATCGTATCCTTCCATAACTCATAGCCTCCAGTAACTAATTGATCAAGGAAGGACTTGGAATACAACAATTTAGTATCGGTAAGTCTAACCTTGGACATTGGCATTTTTCGAAACTTAAAATAAAAGGACTCGGGATTGGACTGATTAAAGTCAGTGAAGTAAGTATACTTTCTCAGAAATGTTTCAGAACTCCCCTGATGAGGCGCTGGGCAATGTTCCCACTGAGTAAAGTTAACAGTATCCCTTCTGGATGATGTTTTGTGTAAGAAGTGATTGCCATAATGTTGGTAACAGAATAATTCACCATAATTAGCAGATTCTAAATATAAATCCTCAGCATCAAATGCAGCATAGTATTGCAAATCATAAAATAAACTTTCTACAGCTTTGACATCCCAGTCATCAGAACGAATGTTTTGTTTCACCACATCCCCCATATTCACTCTAAGTACATTAGGGACATTAACGACTTCCGTTGGGCCATGAATCTGAAACCGAACTGCATCCCACACGATTCCATCAAGGACAGGCCATGCTGTGATGTTAACCAAAGTTAAGTCTCTTTTCAATCTGTGTGTAGAATGTGAAGAGGAAAGTGGGGCCAAAGTTCCATTTAAATGAGTAATGCAAGTTCTCTCCTCGACATAGTGTCCATTCATAATTCGAAAAAAATAAAACACAAAACCAATTGACATAAAAAGGTAAACTGAAAAAAGGACCAGCCAAATGTAAGTCCAAGGGGGTATCAAAAAATGTTTTTTACACAGGCTAGCATAAACTGCAATTCGAGAGGGTTTCTTCGGGGCAAGGGAAGCAGAGTCAAATGAAAATCTGGATTCCGTGGCTAAACGAGCTTGCAGGTCAGGCATGGACAAATCAGTGGGGTAGGTATAGTCTAACTCATCAATGTTAGTTCCGGGTAAATTATTTAATAACGGACTGGAAACAGCAGGTAATTCGATGGCCACTTCAGGTTCAATATTAGAAGCAGTGGGCATAACTGAATTCCTCACAATGGAAGGACAGGAAACAGCCGGTGTCATGCTAAGAAGAATCGGCCACTCTGTGTATCTTGACATTGTCAATTGAAATAAACCTGTTTTCCTTACGTCCAGGAAGTGGTGGTAAAATGACAGTTCTTGTGCCTTTCACTCCAAGGACTGGAACCGGAGCTCGATAGGAAGGACCAAATTCTTTCTTGTTATCGATCTTCTCCCGAACCAGTTCTCCAACTTGGGGTAGCCAGCCAACTACCGGGATCTGCAATGCATCATCCGACGTGGAGGGCAAATGTTCCTTTGCAAGACTGTCTCTGGTCTTTTGTAGATTCTGTAAAACATTGCAATGTTCATCTGCGTCAAAGGAAGTGGCGCGAACCACATAGTCTAGACCGTCAAGGTCAGGGACGTACATCTTGATGCCAAAGAGCATTTCGTATGGGGTCCGCCCACCCAGAGACCTTCTAGGGAGATTATTAAGAGCACGCTGCACGCCATAGAGGTGAGCCAGCCAGTTTCTGCCAGTGCCTATAACTCGGGCTGTCAAAGATTGCTTTAAATCACGGTTCATTCGCTCAACTACACTGTTACCCTCAGGTCTGTAGGGAGACGAAAACTTGACTTGGACCCCCAACGAAGTCATGGCATCCTTATACGCCTTAGAGGCGAAAGCCGGACCCTGATCCGAATGGAAGGTACCACAGGCAAAAATCCCTATAAAGATACGCAAATCTCTAATGACAGTCCGTGAATCAGCGCTGCGATGTGGCCATACCCACACAAAGCGTGTGCATGAGTCAACTGCTACTAAGATGTACTTATACGCAGTATCAGATGAAAAAGGACCGCAGTGATCCAAATAAACACAACCTAGTGGTTTATTAGAAATGTACAACTGAGTCTGTGGCGGACGCGTAGCAGTTGAAGGTTTAATCTGCTGGCATATGTCACAAAGAAGGACATAATCACGCGTCTGTTTGTACAGTCCCCGCCACCAGAAACGTTGTTGTAATTGAGTTACAGTGTCCGAGACGCCCGCATGCGCAGACGCCACACCTTCATGTGCCGCTGTAATCAAGTCTGCTCTGCGATCCGAGTTGGGAATCAGCCGTTCCCCAACGTCAGGAATTGTCACAAAAGGAACCTTTTCGGGACTTAAGTGGTATTTGTACTTCGAAGGGAATCCCGCAGGATGCTTACTTCCCTTCTCAGAGGCAGCAACTGCTGCCAAGATGTCGCTATCAATCTTGGTTTTTGACCTAGTAACCGCTGCAACTAAGTATGTAGATACTGCTGATTTCGCTGCTTCATCAGCAAGCGAGTTGCCAACAGCGTGAACTCCTACGCGCTGATGACCGAGAGTATGAATCACATAAACGAGTGGCAACATAGCCTTAAGCTCTGCCACTCGAACCCAGATCATTTTATGTTTTATTGTGCTACCTTTGGAATCATGAAATTCATTTTGAATCCAAAAGAACAAGTTCTCATTGTAAGACTGGACACAGTAGAAAGAATCACTTACAATCAGAGTAGTAACACTTGGATCTGCGTACTCCAACGCTAGTAAAAGAGCACGAAGCTCAGCTAATTGTGCAGTGCAATCGCCCAGGGGCAACGTGTGTACCTCCCTGGAAATGAATTCATCATTCAACATAGCACCAACCACAATAGCGCATGCGGAAACGTAGGCATGTTTAGAGCCATGCGCGACCTGCGCCGACCCATCAGTGTAAATGATGCAATGGAAGTCCTCCAAAGGTCGCATAGCCAGAGGAGCAGGATGAACGAACTCATACTGCAAGTACTCTTGCGACCGTAAAGAGGCGTCAAAAATAAACGTGACATCCGTGGACGTTAATGACGCTGCCCATTGAATCCACCGTGGGTGCAAAGCCTTCGAATTTGGTACACTGGCTTTCGTGACTGCCTCCAAATGAGGACAGGGTGTTACCACTAACATGCGCTTCCCCTGTGACAGAGCTCGTTCTTTAAGAATCGCCATCTGTACAGCAGTTAAAACCTTTTCCACAGTGGGAAATCGCAATTCAGCCGAAGTGTACAAGTGTGACTTGTAAGCAATAGGTACTGTGTCTCCTTCATTAAAAGTGAGGTACGTGAAACCCACTGTCCCAGGAATTATTCTTATTACCAGGTTGGTGTGGTTATCACGAGTCAGTAAGTTTTTAGAAGCGAGCAGATCGGCCTGCAAAGATTGCAAAATGGCCGAATGCTCAGGCAGCCAGCATGATTTTGAAAAAGTTGGTTGTATCAAAGCATACAAAGGCTTGATACGCTGGGCATATTCCGGAACATAAGTTCTGCCGAAATTCAAGAAGCCCAGTAAAGATTGTAATTTCTTCAGTGTCGTAGGAGCGCGCAACTGTGCGCATTTCTCCAGGAAGTGGGGAGCCAATCCTCGACCTTCATTGTTCAGCTCATAGCCGAGGAACAACACTGTGTGTTCGGCAATGTGCGATTTTGCAAAATTAAACTTGTAACCCATATCAGCAAAGTTACAAATTATTGAATTCACCCGACACAGATGCATCCAAATTTCGTCGTCTGTGAGATAAATGTCATCCACATAAGAACATGCATCTGGATCTATACTCTCCAATATAGTGACTATTCTTGAGGTGAAGACTCCAGGACTATTTTTGTAGCCCATTGGAAGTCGCCGGAAGCGTTTTTGCACACCAGCGGACGTAAAACTTGTCCATTGGGAGCTGAAGCTATCCAGTCTGTGTGCATAAAAACCGTTAGATATGTCAAGCGTTGTCTTGAAACGCTTACGCACTAGACTATCCACTAGCGCAGAGCCGTGAGTATTCTGTACCGCACAGTTACGGCAATGCGAGTTCAAATGACGGTAATCCAATACCAAACGATATGATCCGTCAGGTTTGGTCACAGTAAAAAGGGGATTATTCATCGGTGACACACACGTTTCAATAACTCCCTGATATTCCAATTGTTCAAGGATTTCTGCTACGGCAGCTTTAGCTTCACGCCGTATGGGATATTGAGGCTGAGGCTGAGGCTCAGACCGCAAAGGAATTTCGTGGGAAGGAGACAATTTATCCCAACCACATTGGTTGCGGTACAGAGCCGGTGCAAGAGCCCGAGCCCACTCTTCTGCAAAATGTTGCGCATGCTCAGTCGAGACAGTGTGCGCGAAACTGGGAAGGATTACCTCCTCCCCTCGCGGCGCTGCGAGCACAAAAGGTGGGGGCCAGTCAGCCTCAGAAAGCAAAATGTCGTACGTAGACGAAAGGTTCTCCCAAAATACCCCTCTGACAGTACGCTGTATGTCACCTTCAATTAACAGGACAATTTCAAAAAGTCTTTCAGGGGGAGCCAGTCTTGTATCGGCTGTTTCAATTACAATGAACACTTCAGTCGCTGTCACCCTCAGTAGTGGACGCAGCGCCTCTCTGACTATGGTTATCTCCGCCGCGCTGTCCAGCAAGGTCAGAGCCCACGTCAGATTCCGAAGCCGCGTTCTCACTATCTGTGGCATATCGATGCGCTGTTAAGGCTGCGACTTTCTTTTTCGCAAACTGCGGTCTTTTAGGCGTAGAATCCTCCTGCTTCACTGCGCCGTCAGCTTGGCGGGACTGACCACGTCCCTGTTGGCCTCCACGTCCACGTCCACCCCCTCCTCCACCGGTCTTCGGGGCCGATGTTTCCTGAAAGGAACGAGGAGAGCGTTGATCAGAACCCTGAAATCGATCAGGTGATTTAATCATCGCGCGATCGCGCAAATCATAAACTTTCTCTGTCGGCGCAGGAGTCTGAAGTGCAGGAAAAGAATCCTGAGTCTGCTTATATTGCTTCCCCTGTGTCTTTTTAGTAGGCCAATTCTGTTTTTTGGACTTGGGTTGGACATCTGCAACTGCAGATTGTCCCTGATGTTGTTTTTTCTCCTTTACTGTAAAATATTTCAGACCTCTACTTGTGCGGCCAATCGTCTTATAAGCGGCCACAACAATCTTTGCCAACTGACGGGGTTTATCGGCATCGGGCAGAGCAGCCAAAGCGTTCGACACCTGAAAGTTCACAGCATCTCCTTTAACATTGGAGAGAATGAGATCACATACAATCTCAAAAGAACCACACAGGCGCATACCCAATTCAACCGCTGCCTCAGGACCGTGATCATTCTGAACACGTCTAATGATGTCAGGCAGGGCAGTCATAGACGGGGTGCCGAAGCACCTTGTATAAACTGCCGCAAATGTTTTTCCCCAGCTTTCACAGTCAACAAGTTCAGGAGTTAAATCCTTCGGTAAAGTAATCGTCAACATTCTATGCTTATCAGCAGGAGTAGAATTCGGAAAAACCGCCTCCAGTTGATCAAACTTCTCAGCTAGCCAGAATGGGAAGTCATCGTTGTCAACTGGACGAGCACCAAAAACCGAATTAACCATCACTGGATTGAGACGCATTCCGCCTCGATCCACGGGAACGGCCGCACCCCCCTGGGGACCACCAGGCAGGTGGCGACCGATGTATTGCACTAATGCACGAATCACGGAAATGGAAACAACATGCAGCCTACGAATTTCCTGCAGGGTACAAGCGCCGTGATTCGGGTGCGGGGTAAAGCCACCCAACGCAGGCCAATTTGTACCTGGAATTGAGAGTGGACCTAACCTCGCAGCGGACAAAGAGTGGGGGAGGGCGCCATCAAACCAAACTCGATGCTGCCAATGATCAATAGGTATTTCCAATGCCCTGTACGGTGTATACTCAGCCGGGACAGCCGAGGCGGTGTAGGAGTGGAACAAACCAGAATTAGCGTCCACTGCCGGAAACGTAACCCAAGAGTAAAACAACTCGTAAGGGAACGCCGGATCTGCACATACCACGAAAATCACAGCCATCCCATCCACCGGGACCTGGTACGTCTGAAGATGGTTGCGTACCGCTACGCGACTATGCTGCGCAATGGCCACCGCCGCCATGACAACACTGGAAACAAGAAAACACAAAGAATACTTTGTAGCACAACTGGGTAGTAATTCAAAGAAACCGTTTAAGAAAGAATCAAGCTTGAATAACACCTATTTCAAAAAATAGGTAGGTTTCACCGACACCCCGCTTTCCGGAAACGGAGGTGAAGGGGTTAAGGTATGAACGATAAACTACTCGAGTGTCATGATATAAGACCACCGAATCCGTTGGGCGCCATGTCGCAGGGTTTCTGTTCTCACACAGAACTGTGCACAGAGGAGTGGAACCTCGGCAAATTAGGGTGTCCCAAAACTCACCTTAGCAACCAACTCACCCCTTACCGAGCTAGCTACAGTGTCTCATTGGACATATCAAACTCCCAATGTTTAGACAAACCAGAACATGAACTTACAGTACCTCAGGGTACGTGGGACTCATGAACACTCTTTCGTTATATTATCATTACAAACCAGAACATGGAGTAAAGAAGACACATGTGCATTTGAAATGTTTATTTACTAATGCCGTCTTCTCAGGCGCAGTATCTTAGATAATACAAGTATACTTATTATCAGTAGCAAAATTACCAGCATAGTTACTAAGACATAAAAAGCGAATGGTGACAGCATGTTAACATACTGTAATGAATAAGAGTTAACAACACTTATATCTCACCCACCCTAACACATATATTATATTATTAGCTAAGAAGGTCTCTTTGGGTTGTTTCAGGGCGGGCCCATACCTTAGTGTCCTAGCATGAAAGGAATCACATCAGCATACACCAGCTCTCTCTGCATGTGCACCGCATCAAGTGTGTTCTATGTGCCTCGTGCAAAGCAATATCAATCCCGCCTGAAGCCAGAGTTGGCAAAGGCTGCACTTGTGTTATGACTATGAAGGCGTGGAGATCAGACCTCATAACAATTCCATATCGTGTTGTTCCTGAAACTTCAGCACTCTTCGTGCAGACATAGTTTATTAAGCAAAGCTGATATCAGAGCAATAACATATTATTCTCACATACACCACGGCAAACTACTAGGTTGAAAGCTAAGTCAACAATTAAGTGTCGTGTGCAGAAGTTGCAAGAAAGAAAAATGGCGTTTAAACCTCAAATGTACCTATGCTAACTTAACACGATATAAGGATATACAGGAGCTATATGACAGTTTATTCGCCAAGGCTTATGCTTCGGAGTAGCCAGTCCTGTTTGGAGGGATAGTAGAACTGGGGAGTGATCTGAAATTGACATTTCCAAGATATGGGATTCATGTACTAGATGAACTACCCTTTGAGAGATTAAAAAGTAATCCAACCTAGAGTGAGTTCCATGAGTGGGGGAGATGAATGAATATCAGTATCAGCTGGATTGGATAGGCGCCAATGATCAATCAAGCTGTGATCTTCAATAATGTCACCCATAAGAGCTCTATCTGCTGCATTATGCATATCAAAAGGACCTGTTTTATCCAGTCCTGGGTCTCTGACTAGATTCCAGTTTCTGCCTATGATAAAATACGATTTAATTGGAGAAAAAAAAAAATTTCATACTCGTCAGAGCATAGACTGATCCTACACAAAAATGTGTGTCCCCAATACGGAGTTTGACAAACACAAACCTGCCATCTGGGTCTGACTGGTAAGGAGTTACAGATAAGAATTGCCACATCACATTTATGAATGGGAGCAATGTCTGAGGACTGGTCTGCATGAATACTGCTGTGATAGTCTTTACCCACCCACCCTCTGCGTAACCTTTTCAGATTCTGATGCTTCAAGATGAGTTTCCTGGATTTAAACCACATCTAACTTTTTAGAGTGCAAATAAGAAATATTTTTTCCGTTTGATATAGTGTGTTAAACCGTGAACATTCCATGTTATAACACTCAGAGAATGAGTGTTAGCCACGCCCCAAGTGGATATCAGTACTCTTATAGGAATGAAGTAAGTAAGAAACTAGGTTAAACAATGGAGTGGGTTAGAGAGCCGATGTAAAATGTATTGGCTAACCGAGCCAAAATGTGAGAAAAGAGGGGGGGAGAGAAAGTAGGAGTGTACTAATAAGGTAATTTGCAGTGTAAGGGGATCTAGTAGGAGAAAATATCTAAATAATAAGATATTAAAAATAATAAAAACAAATAATGAAGTGTAAGACGGTAAAGTATAAAAAGGAAAAAAAAGGAAAGGAAAATAAAAGCTTTAAATTTAGCCACGAGTCTGGGCTCACTAGAACACCGCCGGGTGCAGGAACCCCTTCAGGAGGGTTAAGACTTGATGAGGACTATGTAGGAGAGAAATAAGAGTCTGAAGTGCGAAGTGCGTGCCAAGATGATGGAAAGAGCTAGCATGTAGAAAAAATTAGTGTTGAAAGGGAAGAGATAGAGGTTGACAGAACTTAGAAATATATATAAAATAGAGACATGAGTTCAATATCACTGAAATATAAGCCAAAATATTAAATAAGTTATTGCTAATTGACAAGTGTAAATAGGATACATTGAAAGATAAATATGTCTATATTAAAAAGAGTAAGATAAAATTAGATACAAATATATAAGTAATAGCGAGGAGGATGAAGAGAAATAATTGTAGAGGGAGGAGAGGGTAAGAATTGATAAAATATAGAAATATACAATAAAAGATGCATACATTCATTAATTTATAGGTAAAGGCACAAAATATACGACAATTGACTGATAATTTACAATGTTGAATATGATAGATATATTTGGTTTAAAAGTCGTAATGTAAATTTCGATATAAATACAACCCAACTCCCCGCTGAAAAGGAGAGAGTGAGAGCTTAATAGAATATATATATCGGTAGACACAATATATGTAGGAATATAGGAACAGATAAGTAAAAACACAGAGTGCAGAAAAAAGTGATTAACTGTGTAGAAGAACAAACAAGATATAGTAAGTAAGATAGTGAATAATAAATGTTCATTGTATTAAAATTAGTAATATAAACTTAGATACCAATCTAAATATAAACATCATTAAACAAGTAACGTTAAGGACAAAGTGAAGTTATAAATAGAAATACTATCTAATATATAATAGGAAACATGTGTAACATTGACTAATAAAAGGGAAGGTCAAAGCTAATAAGACATAAAAGAACATAATGAAATATCTATAATTCTTAAATTTAGAAAGATTAAATAAATTACATGTTGAAAGTGAAATAATAAACCCCAGCACTTAATATCAAATATAATAGATGTTATGCAAGGCAAAATCTGATAATACATTGCAATAAATAACAAATAATAAATAATCCTGCAACCATTCTAGGTTAAGAAACAATTGTGTGAATAAGATAGAAAACCTCCGTATAGAGGGTAGACTCTAACATGAGGAGACTGAAAAGATATGAAAGAGGATATAATTTATCAATCATATCTGCAGGGAATTATTAATGTTACTAAGAACATTCTTCATCCGTAGCAGATTTTAAGGGAGAACGAGATTTATCTCTGTGTGAATCTTTCGTGAAGGTGGATACTGTCTGAAGGGCAGAGATTTTGTCTTCATGAGTACGGATTGATCTTTCAATGTCCCTGCCACGATGACGAACTTCACTAGAGGTTAGGTGTTAGAATTGGGGGTCACTGGTTGGCACAAGTATTCACTTGTGACAAGCAGGGACCCTCTCCTCTAAGTCAGGGCAAAGGACTTACTCTCAGAAATAATCCCTGCTTACCCTGTAGGCGGCGTGGCGCGAGCAGACAAGGCTAAACTCCAGAGCACATACGGTTAAGCATTTAGTATAACACACACAATAGTCCATCAACCCACCACACAGAGACACAAAGCTGGATGTTTTGTAAAAATATACTTCTTTATATATAACTCTCAAGCAGGTTTGTAAATATAGTCTTTAGATGTTCCAGTTACTCTTAAAATGCCACAGTTCTTAATATTACAAGGTTCAGTCTTTAAACAGGATTGAATACCTCTAAAAACAACTTCACTGGTCTTCAGGCACTGTCTTTAGGGTAAATGCACTGTGCGTTTTAGGTCTGAGCCCTCCTTAGCGCTCCTGTGCGCCTCGTACGATCA
Organism: Lissotriton helveticus; assembly: GCF_964261635.1. Taxonomy (NCBI): domain Eukaryota; kingdom Metazoa; phylum Chordata; class Amphibia; order Caudata; family Salamandridae; genus Lissotriton; species Lissotriton helveticus. Next base: position 456,882,927 of record NC_136058.1, on the reverse strand, counting down.
CCGGGAAAGGAGCCTACCGGATCTCACGCATCCCGCGTGAGACGCGTACGCCGCAAGCGAGACAAACAGGGTGTACGAGTCGTACCAGACTCGTGCGACTCGTACTACGGGGTGTTCTCAGCACACACGCTGCGCGGACACTGTAGTCCGGAGCGCTACTTGAGGCAGGTTTTAGAAGAGCGAGGCGGTGCGAGTCATTGGTTACGAGCGAGACTCGCAGGCGCACCGTTCGAGGCGCACTAGACACAGTACCTTGTCTTGGAGGGTTGAAGTGGTCGTGGTCTTGTGTGGGACGTCCTTTCTGGTCGCACTACATGTCTCAGCTAGGCTCGCGCAGCGACGGGGCGCTGCGAACCGGATACCTCACGGGGACGTTGTAGCACGGTGCGGGATGTCCTCAAGCCGCACTTCGTGCCGCAGCTTGTCCTTCACAGCGGCGGGGCGCTGCGCACAGGTTGCCACACGGGGGAAGAAAGCGAACACGGGCAGAAGTCCGGTCCTCACGATGCGGGCTACGGCTCGGGGGCCACAGGGTCGCGGTGCTTGGGCCGGACAGGTCCTTCACTTGGCGTTGCGAGCTACGGCTCGGAGGGGCACAGTCACGGTGATTGGGTCAGGCGGGGCTGACCTTCACTTTGCGAGCTACAGCTCGGCGGGCAGGAGTCACAGTGCTTGGCAGAACAGGGGGGCTGCATAGGCTCTTTAAAGTGCACGATGGCGGGGCACAGCACACTTAGCTTTCAGTGGGCAGCGCTGCAGAGACAGGCAGCACCAGTAGGAGCGTCTTTCTTCAGGGGGGTAGCGCCCACTGTTCCTGGGGCACAGTTCAGGGAGCAAGTCCACAAGCAAGCCCTTGGAGATTGTCAAGATGCACAAGTTGAATTTCAAAAGTCTTTTAGTCTTTTCATCCTCTATCCTTCTTGCAGCAAGGTACCCACCACAGGCCAGTCTCTCAGGATTAGAGACAGTAGTCCTCCATGCAGCTTTCCCATGCCCTTCTCTTCAGGCAGAGTTTCTTCTTGACATCAACAGGATCTGATTTCTTGGGAGCAGGGCTACTACTATTATACACCATTTCTTCTGTTCTCGCAGGCCAGGGGGGCCTTTGCCTAATCCAGTCAGTATCTGAGCACTTTGTTTTTCAGGCCCTGGCTTCTTCTTTCAGTGTGCAGGGCAGGGACATCAGACGCTCCGCAGGAGGTGGAGCCAGCATTGTGATGACAAGTACAGTCAGGAGCACTCTGTTGACAGTCTTCCCTCTTCCTGGACCAGGTTCATGGCAGAGTCATCAGTCGCTCCCCAGGGGGCGGAGCCAGCATTGTGGTGGCAGAGTACAGCCCTATTCAGAGTCAAGGGGCCCTCACCCCACCCATCCTGGTGTAATTTCTCTATTCACCACCTGTCATCCCCAGCCCTGTCACACACAGAAACCAGACAGCAGATACACATCAGAGCAGAGGCGGGCTGAAATGGTTAGGCGAGCAAATACTAACTTTCTAAAAGTAGTATTTGCAAAAACAGGATATTAAAATAAACTTTACTAAAAGAAGTATTTTATTATTCTGAGTTCAGGCATACTAAACTTGACTTTCTACCATGTCCTCTGAGTCTGTTGGGATTATAGAGTGTAATAATTCCAGCAGCCCATTCTGGCCTATGGAGAGTAGGTAGCCTTACAATAGTGAAAAATGAAAATGGCTGTAATTCACTATTAGGACATGCCACACACATCAAGGCTTGTCCTTCCTTATGCTTACAATGCACCCTGCCCTTGGGCCTACCATAGGGGTGACTAACATGATGTTAAGGGAAGGTTTAGAGACTGACAAGTAGGTGTACTTGCGCAGTTAGCATGACAGTACCAGACTGCACGCAGGTTCTGCAATGGCAGACCCTCGACACATTTTAAGGCCCCTTCTGTGGGTGGCACAACCAGTGCTGCAAGCCCACCAGCAGCATTTGTATTTACAAGCCCTGGCACTCCTGGTGCACTTTACTGGGGTCTGACAATAAACCAAAGAAGCCAATCATGGAAACCAATTACATATAGCAATTTACAGTAGGGAGAGCATATGTACTTTAGCACTGGTCAGCAGTGGTAAAGTGCCCAGAGTCATTAAACCAACAAAAACAGGTCAGAGAGAATATTGGAGGAAGGCAAAAAGTTCAGGGATGACCCTGCCAAGAAGGCCAAGTCCAACATTAGGCATCCAGTATCTTATAGTAGTGGAAAGTGTTGAGAACCATGGGAGGACTGTTCGGTAGGAAAATATTTTATATCCATCTCCTGAGTGTTTAAACAATCTATAAAGTGTTGAAGATCTTCAGGATTGTAAAAGTCTTTGGATTCGCCATTTTTGGTGATGCGAAAACAGGCAGGATCAAACAAATGATATTTTATGTCCATTTTTGTTAACTGTGGTCTCATAGAAAGGAACGTTTTTCTCAGTTCATTAGTTTCTCTTGAACAGTCAGCTGCAATACAGATTTCGTGGCCAGCATAAATATACGATCCTTGTGTGCGGTCTGCTATCAATATTTGTCGTACTTGCTCATGTCTCAAGAAGCAAGCAATGAGGGGTCACGGTCGAGAATCTGAGGCATTACCTAGAGGACCGATGCGATGTGCACGCTGAATTTCAAGCAGTGGATTGAAGTTGATATCCAGGAGCTTAGGAGGAACATTACATAATAAGAGTCTGGCATTCTGACCTTCAATCTTTTCAGGAAAGCCAAAAAAATGGATGTTATCTCACCGGCTGCGGTCTTTCAGATCAACTAGCTTGCTGCGAAGAAATGAGAGATCTTGATCTCTTGTTTGTATAGAATCAATCCTGTTTTCCAGTACTGTTAATCTTTGGTCTAATCCGTCTGTTTTAGTATTAAATTGGACAATATCTGCTCTGATGGCTTTAGCCTCTGTGGTGAGAGAAGAAATATTAATGTCCATTACTGTCAAACGACAACTGATAGTTGATATTTCTTGTACAATACAGTCCACAGTGTCTCCTGACATTGTAGAAGAGGCGGACAAAGACGGATTAGACATTGATGAAGCTGAGCTTTTAGCAGTCACACTTTGTGATTGTTGAGAACGTCTGCGAAGAGGGGTGGTTTGGAATTTTCTATCTCATTTTTGAGAGTAGGCATTTGTAGATCGTCTGCTTCACTCTGTAGGGAGTACTATCGTAGTAGTGACTCAGGGAATGCAGAATTATATATCGGAATAAGTTTAGTGTATCAATAAGGTTTTATTTATTAGAGAATGTGCGTCACAAATAATTATTCTTGTCAGTACGTACAGAAGTTTTACATTAATCAGAGCACAGCCTCTTAGTACAAGGTGACGTCCTCTAACTGCACTATCCGTCACAAAATGTTACTCAGGATTTCCTGAGACAACTATATTTAAGATTGCAGCGTTGAAGCTTTGTAATTTACCACATTTTGTTTATGAGCTTTTGTAAAAGCAAGACAATTAGAGTATAATTAGCTGCAGTGAGGGAAGTATTTTGGCCTGTCTTATTCTGTAGACAATATTCTAGAAAGTCATTGGAAAACTCAATATTAAACTGAGAGGATGTGCGAAACACGTGTCACGTGTCGCTAGGCATGTAATATTTCTCAGAAATGTCCCCTTTACTTCAAAAGCTGCTAGGACGATATCAGCATATAAGCTTATCTGTGCACATTTAACATTAATGAAAGAAGTATACTGTCTTTCAGAATGCCGCGTACAACATTATGAAAAACCCTCTTGAAGAGTTGAGGTAGGACTATCAGAGTTACTTGAGAGGCTGGGCGCATAATGTAACAGAAACTTTCCCCTTCACACTGCACTTCAAAATGTATTAAATCAATATCAGCATATAAGCATAACAGGTTATAGTTATCAGCAGTGAGGGAAATATTCTGCCCTTTATTACATTGAACACAATATCAGATAAGACCACTTGAAGATTCAGCATAAGGTTGACAGAATGTTCGGACCACTTGGTGATTGATGCGTAATGCGCTACAAAGATTTCTCCTCACATTCAAGACGCATAGTGATTGCAAGAAGATGTCTAGAAAAGAAAACGCTGTAAGCGAAGAGTAATCAGTAATTAGGGGCTCCAACCACTGAATCTTTAACGCTGAGGTGGCATGGATATTATCTTCAAGTAACAGTGACAATAACAATATAAATGGTGCCAGATGAAATGATCACAGTTCACCTGAAAGCAGTGAAGGATCTGACCTCCAGAAGTTTGTCACTGAGGTAAAATGAATAGGAGTTTTAGACAATAACAGCAATATAAGGAGTGTCAGTTTAGTCTATCACATTCTGAAAAAGATATAACTTCCAGACACGCTTAAAAGAAATTGCAGCTCTGAGGTGCTGCCGTCAGAATCTCCATTTACAAAGGTTCCCACAATGCTAAATATTAGCCCCATGGTTGATTTGTAAGAGGCACTGATAGTTTCTATCGTTGAGGAGTGCTGAAATCAAAACCAAAGAGGGCACATATCTCCTCAAGCTCGTCATAAGCAGATTCTCCTCTTGAGGGCAGCGAGCGTGGCACACCAGCCACGCAAGGCCCTTTGCTTTTGAGGTGTGAAAGGGCCAGACGGGCACCAGCCACTGCAGAGATTTCACCCATCCAGGTGAACCCTAAAAGAATTCACATGACCCCGAGGCTCAGGTCAGACACTGCAGGAGCACTAGAGCCTTCAGGATGGACAACACTGGAGTCCAGGTCGCGTTAGGGCGAGTGCCGCCTCTGTTTGGAGTTCCTTCCGAGGAGAAGCTCCATGTTCAGGTGGCCATTTCCCTTCGTGGCCAGACTACGTCCCTTAATCCTTGTGAGTTTGGACTTGCGAATAATCACAGTATTCTTTTTTTTTAGATTTGCTTCATGGCTAAATTGGTCAGGGTCAGTCCATTGCCTCAGGTCCTGCTATGGGTTTGTACCTGCAGCAGGTGGCGCTGGCTTGGATTCCCATTTATGGCTGTCCTTTACCTGGAGTCTGAAGAGGTCTCTGCATGTACAGACATGGCTGTCCCTTACCTGGAGTCTGAAGAAGTCTCTGCAGGTACAGACATGGCTGTCCCTTACCAGGAGTCTGAAGAGGTCTCTGCAGGTACAGACATGGCTGTCCCTTACCTGGAGTCTGAAGAGGTCTCTTCAGGTACAGACATGGCTGTCCCTTACCTGGAGTCTGAAGAGGTCTCTGCAGGTACAGACATGGCTGTCCCTTACCTGGAGTCTGAAGAGGTCTCTTCAGGTACAGACATGGCTGTCCCTTACCGGGAGTCTGAAGAGGTCTCTGCATGTACAGACATGGCTGTCAGTCACTTGGAGTCTGTAGAGGTCTCTGCAGGTACAGACATGGCTGTCCCTTACCTGGAGTCTGAAGAGGTCTCTGCAGGTACAGACATGGCTCTCCCTTACCTGGAGTCTGAAGAGGTCACTGCAGGTACAGATATGGCTGTCCCTTACCTGGTGTCTGAAGAGGTCTCTGCAGGTACAGACATGGCTGTCCCTTACCTGGCGTCTGAAGAGGTCTCTGCAGGTACAGACATGGAGTCTGAAGAGGTCTCTTCAGGTACAGACATGGCTGTCCCTTACCTGGAGTCTGAAGAGGTCTCTGCAGGTACAGACATGGCTGTACCTTACCTTGTGTGTGAAGAGGTCTCTGCAGGTACAGACATGGTTGTCCCTTACCTGGAGTCTGAAGAGGTCTCTGCAGGTACAGACATGGCTGTCCCTTACCTGGAGTCTGAAGAGGTCTCTGCAGGTACAGACATGGCTGTCCCTTACCGGGAGTCTGAAGAGGTCTCTGCAGGTACAGACATGGCTGTCAGTCACTTGGAGTCTGTAGAGGTCTCAGCAGGTACAGACATGGCTGTCCCTTACCTGGAGTCTGAAGAGGTCTCTGCAGGTACAGACATGGCTGTCCCTTACCTGGAGTCTGAAGAGGTCTCTGCAGGTACAGACATGGCTGTCCCTTACCGGGAGTCTGAAGAGGTCTCTGCAGGTACAGACATGGCTGTCAGTCACTTGGAGTCTGTAGAGGTCTCTGCAGGTACAGACATGGCTGTCCCTTACCTGGAGTCTGAAGAGGTCTCTGCAGGTACAGACATGGCTGTCAGTCACTTGGAGTCTGTAGAGGTCTCTGCAGGTACAGACATGGCTGTCCCTTACCTGGAGTCTGAAGAGGTCACTGCAGGTACAGACATGGCTGTCCCTTACCCGGCGTCTGAGGAGGTCACTGCAGGTACAGACATGGCTGTCCCTTACCCGGCGTCTGAAGAGGTCTCTGCAGGTACAGACATGGCTGTCCCTTACCTGGAGTCTGAAGAGGTCTCTGCAGGTACAGACATGGCTGTACCTTACCTTGTGTGTGAAGAGGTCTCTGCAGGTACAGACATGGCTGTCCCTTCCCTGGAGTCTGAAGAGGTCTCTGCAGGTACAGGCATGGCTGTCCCTTACCTGGAGTCTGAAGAGGTCTCTGCAGGTACAGACATGGCTGTCCCTTACCTGGAGTCTGAAGAGGTCTCTGCAGGTACAGACATGGCTGTCCCTTACCTGGAGTCTGAAGAGGTCTCTGGAGGTACAGACATGGCTGTCCCTTACCTGGAGTCTGAAGAGGTCTCTGCAGGTACAGACATGGCTGTCCCTTACCTGGAGTCTGAAGAGGTCTCTGCAGGTACAAACATGGCTGTCCCTTACCTGGAGTCTGAAGAGGTCTCTGCAGGTACAGACATGGCTGTCCCTTACCTGGAGTCTGAAGAGGTCACTGCAGGTACAGACATGGCTGTCCCTTACCCGGCGCCTGAAGAGGTCTCTGTAAGTACAGACATGGCTGTCCCTTACCCGGCGTCTGAGGAGGTCACTGCAGGTACAGACATGGCTGTCCCTTACCCGGCGTCTGAAGAGGTCTCTGCAGGTACAGACATGGCTGTCCCTTACCTGGAGTCTGAAGAGGTCTCGCAGGTACAGACATGGCTGTCCCTTACCTGGCCTCTGAAGAGGTCTCTGCAGGTACAGACATGGCTGTCCCTTACCTGGAGTCTGAAGAGGTCTCTGCAGGTACAGGCATGGCTGTCCCTTACCTGGAGTCTGAAGAGGTCTCTGCAGGTACAGGCATGGCTGTCCCTTACCTGGAGTCTGAAGAGGTCTCTGCAGGTACAGACATGGCTGTCCCTTACCTGGAATCTGAAGAGGTCTCTGCAGGTACAGACATGGCTGTCCCTTACCTGGTGTCTGAAGAGGTCTCTGCAGGTACAGACATGGCTGTCCCTTACCTGGAGTCTGAAGAGGTCTCTGCAGGTACAGACATGGCTGTCCCTTACCTGGAGTCTGAAGAGGTCACTGCAGGTACAGACATGGCTGTCCCTTACCTGGAGTCTGAAGAGGTCACTGCAGGTACAGACATGGCTGTCCCTTACCTGGAGTCTGAAGAGGTCTCTGCAGGTACAGACATGGCTGTCCCTTACCTGGAGTCTGAAGAGGTCTCTCCAGGTACAGACATGGCTGTCCCTTACCTGGAGTCTGAAGAGGTCTCTGCAGGTACAGACATGGCTGTCCCTTACCTGGAGTCTGAAGAGGTCTCTTCAGGTACAGACATGGCTGTCCCTTACCTGGAGTCTGAAGAGGTCTCTGCAGGTACAGACATGGCTGTCCCTTACCTAGAGTCTGAAGAGGTCTCTGCAGGTACAGACATGGCTGTCCCTTACCTCGAGTCTGAAGAGGTCTCTGCAGGTACAGACATGGCTGTCCCTTACCTGGAGTCTAAAGAGGTCTCTGCAGGTACAAACATGGCTGTCCCTTACCTGGATTCTGAAGAGGTCTCTGCAGGTACAGACATGGCTGTCCCTTACCTGGAGTCTGAAGAGGTCTCTGCAGGTACAGACATGGCTGTCCCTTACCTTGTGTGTGAAGAGGTCTCTGCAGGTACAGACATGGCTGTCCCTTACCTGGAGTCTGAAGAGGTCTCTGCAGGTACAGACATGGCTGTCCCTTACCTGGAGTCTGAAGAGGTCTCTGGAGGTACAGACATGGCTGTCCCTTACCTGGAGTCTGAAGAGGTCTCTGCAGATACAGACATGGCTGTCCCTTACCTGGAGTCTGAAGAGGTCTCTGCAGGTACAGACATGGCTGTCCCTTACCTGGAGTCTGAAGAGGTCTCTGCAGGTACAAACATGGCTGTCCCTTACCTGGAGCCTGAAGAGGTCTCTGCAGGTACAGACATGGCTGTCCCTTACCTGGAGTCTGAAGAGGTCTCTGCAGGTACAGACATGGCTGTCCCTTACCTTGTGTGTGAAGAGGTCTCTGCAGGTACAGACATGGCTGTCCCTTACCTGGAGTCTGAAGAGGTCTCTGCAGGTACAGACATGGCTGTCCCTTACCTGGCCTCTGAAGAGGTCTCTTCAGGTACAGACATGGCTGTCCCTTACCGGGAGTCTGAAGAGGTCTCTGCAGGTACAGATATGGCTGTCCCTTACCTGGTGTGTGAAGAGGTCTCTGCAGGTACAGATATGGCTGTCCCTTACCCGGAGTCTGAAGAGGTCTCTGCAGGTACAGATATGGCTGTCCCTTACCCGGAGTCTGAAGAGGTCTCTGCAGGTACAGACATGGCTGTCCCTTACCTGGTGTGTGAAGAGGTCTCTGCAGGTACAGATATGGCTGTCCCTTACCTGGAGTCTCAAGAGGTCACTGCAGGTACAGACATGGCTGTCCCTTACCTGGCGTCTGAAGAGGTCTCTACAGGTACAGGCATGGCTGTCCCTTACCTAGAGTCTGAAGAGGTCTCTGCAGGTACAGACATGGCTGTCCCTTACAAGGCGTCTGAAGAAGTCATGCAGGCACAGACATGGCTGTCCCTTACCTGGAGTCTGAAGAGGTCTCTGCAGGTACAGACATGGCTGTCCCTTACCTGGAGTCTGAAGAGGTCTCTGCAGGTACAGACATGGCTGTCCCTTACCTGGCGTCTGTAGAGGTCTCTGCAGGTACAGACATGGCTGTCCCTTACCTGGCGTCTGTAGAGGTCTCTGCAGGTACAGACATGGCTGTCCCTTACCTGGAGTCTGAAGAGGTCACTGCAGGTACAGACATGGCTGTCCCTTACCTGGCGTCTGTAGAGGTCTCTGCAGGTACAGACATGGCTGTCCCTTACCTGGAGTCTGAAGAGGTGTCTGCTGGTACAGGGGCCTCAGTCTGTGCTCAAAGGAGCCTCTGCACAGTGCACGCCTCTGATGCAGATGCTCTTCTTTTAAAGGGACGCAGAAGGGGGAGGTCCCACTGCACAATGGCCCCTCCCCTGCAGCTATCACCCTCTCATGCCTTCAGCATGACTCCACCCGACGCGCTCTCAGCTGATGCAACGTGAAGGCAGAAGAAATGGCTTCTGAGAACATTTTACAATACTCTGTAGATATGCGGACAATCACTCAAGTTACACAGTTTCACATATGGCACATATCCAAATCATATTGGCACAAGTCAAATGCCAAATGAGCACTTAAGCTCAAGGAATAAATCAACATGGGCATGTGGAGATGAAAAGGAACAGGTGGACAAAAGAAATATGCACCATTGGTTCATAAGGTTGAAACAGAGAAGTGTGGCTCAATGGTTAGAGCGGCAGACCCTGATGCAGAGGTCTAGCCCGGACCAGGGTTCAATTCCCCGCCTCGGCAGGCCTTGGGCTCAAAATTCCACGGACCTGATAATTCTCGCCTCGGTGCCTATTCCAATCATGGAGTCCCACTCTGCAACTCTAGGCAATAGCTTGCTTAATCTCCACAACGGCCCCCACAACGCTAAGGATGCCTGGCCTCCACCTTGGGGGTGCCGAGGAGTGGACACCTCACAGGGAAAGCCAGGATGGGTTCCACAGCGGTATTCGTACAAGCGCCTTGAGACCCTTGCGGGTGAGTAGTGCGCTATACAAGTATCAATTGACATTGACATTGACAAACACTCAGCAGTTTATCCTTTTAACACAGCAGGGGGTGAGACATGCAAGACAAATCTCTTACCACATTCTCACCATGCCTCACTAACCAGGCACTTTATCTTCTTTGCGCCTCCCCACCATCTTTCCTCGCATCCTTTCTCTCAGGTGCAGATTTATCAAGATTGGACAATGGTGTAATGTGACGCAAAGTTGAGCGCAGTCTTTTAAAGGAGTGAGGGGCAGATTTACAAGGACTGGCACACGCTAACACCGATGCGTCACGCAATTCTACCCTTGCGCCACCACAGATGCGTCGCATTTACAATGCGCCGCACTGTGGCGCAGGGATAGACAGATGCGTGTTGCATCTGATGGAGTAGGGATGGCGCATTGCTGGAGTCGTGTTGCAAGCGCGACGAAACTCCAGCAAAGTTCAGGAACCACCCATACCTAACGTGCTGTGCCACTCCTTATGCCTGCTTCAAGCAGGCATAAGGTTTCGTCACAGCGGCCTCTGAAAAGTAACTCAGTGAAATCTTGTAGATTTCACTGTGTCACTCTTACAAGGCTTTTTCTGACGAACGCCCACCCTGCATACATGTGACGCAGGGTTTCACAAGGTGATGCATCTCCCTAGATGCGTCACGTTGTAAATGTGTCGCAACGTGACGCATTGTTTGCGCCGCCGCTGGGTCACAGAAGTGACACAACGGTGGCGTAAATGTGTCACAAGGGGCTTGTAAATCTGCCCCAGAGTTTAAATGTACGGACACACTCGAACATACAATCTCAACCTACAACTTAGCAAGTAATCCTTCCCTGAGGTTGTACCAAAAGGAGGACTTTGTATTTCCAAAGAAAGGAGAACGGTCTGGACACAACGTCCTACTGCAAAGGGCTCAGAGACATTTGAGTGCATAAAATCGCCATACAGCAACACCTGGTGCAAAAACAATAATAAATATTGCAAGCAGCCCTTCTGGCTGTCCTACAGATCTTGGAATCATGTGGGCTGGAGGAGGAGAATAAGGCAAAAATAAGCAGCCTTGTCCATAGCTGTGCCCGTATTAACCACAGGCACAAACACCAAGTATCAGAAGTCCCAAATCCAACTTTGACCAAACTATAAAAAGGTTCCAAGAGACAAATCAATTATTATCCGATCCCTCGGCAATCGTGGTTCTACCAGGACTGCATTTAAAGACCTCATTTAAAAGGCCAAAAATGTAATAATGATTGTAAAGGAGACAGTCAAAATATCTACGGCAGTAAAAGAAAAGGATGAGGAGACCCCTCATAAGGTCAAGGCCACACGTCACTTCTGCTTCCAGATATTCCCACTAAGGAAGTGCTCAGCTGAGGAAGATGGAGGCACCTCTCAGAATGAATCAGAAGAATCTAACTTTCCTCTGAAAGATCCCAGAACCATTCCAGTGAGCATAGAAAGATATCCTATTGCATCACCAATGCGGCCCAGCTACGGTGTCAGGAAGACCCGCAAAACAGTACATTTAGAAGAACAGGGCATTGTGACCTCTCATTGAGCTCCGTAAACACGGAGTCTGCAGGCGTTGGTTCGGGAGGTTGGTGCAGGAGTCATCGGGCCCTAGAAGTCACAGGCGTTGCAGATCGAACGTCTCACAGTTGAAGGCAGGCGCGCTGGCATTGGCAGGCATCAGGTGCTGTGGTGCGAAGTGCAGGGGTGCAGCGTGCGGTGCCCTCAGGTCACGGTGCAGGAAGCGGCTTGGTGACTGTCATCCAGCAGCATTGGTGAGACAAGGGCTGTGGTGCGAAGTGATGCGGTGCTCGTCACGGTGCTGGTAGGTCACGGTGCAAGCAGCAGCGTTGTTGTTGCTAAAGCTCTGTCGTCGGCTGACGAGCTGGAGTTGATGTCGCCGGCCTCGATAGGCCAAGGCTGCAGTGCGGTATGAGGATGGTGCACTGTGTAACTCACAAGCAGTGTCCTCAAACCACAAAAAACAAAAGGGCAGATTTACGACTTCTGGCACATCTCTGCTAATCAGCAGAGATGCACCAGAAAAGTTGCGACGCATCTGCCCACCCGTGCGCCACCTCTGATGTGCCGCATTTACAATGTGGCGCACCGTGGCGCTCGGTTGGGCAGATGCGTGACCCATCCCCACGAAATACGGCGCATTGCTGGATTTGCGTCGCAAGCGTGACGCAGCTCCAGCAAGGCTCGGGTGCCCTATATGTAACATGCTGCGTCAATCCTTACGCCTCCTTCAAGCAGGCGCAGGGTTTTGACGCAGCATGGCCCTAAAAGTGACTGAGTGAAATCTTGTAGATTTCACTCAGCCACTTTTAGGAGGCGTTCATGCACCAGAACGCCCCACCCCCGTGCCGGAAAAGCACACATCAAAGTGGTAATCTCTCCTCACAGCTTCTCCAGCTCTTCTTCTTGGCAGTCTTCTTGGTTCCAAATGAGTTCTAAAGTCTCGGGGTCTGGGCCCTAGTATTAATACCCCAAATTCCTTTGTTCTCTCAGGCAGAAAGTGTCCTGTGCCCAGCCAGAACCAGTTCTGTCCTCTCAGTGTAGCTGCCCAGCAGGAGGCAGAGACAGCATTGTCTGCAGCAGACCAGGCCCATCCAGGTGTGAAAGGAATCTCCTCCCCTACTCTAAATGCAGACCGGGCCTATTCAGGTGCTAGTGAAAACTCATCCCACTACTCTGAATGCAGCCCAGGTTGATTCAGCCCGGCCCTGACTCATCAGACTCTCTGGAGCCAAAGACAGTCAATACACATCCTAGCAAGGGCACACTGGATGGCTACGCAAGAAAACACCTACTTTCTTAAAGTGGTATTTTCAAACACAGAATGTAAAAATCATCCTCACTAACAGATGCATCTTTAGATTCTGAGGCCAGGCATGCAAAACTGTATTTTCCTATCCGGTCCCAATGGGAAGTTATATTTATAAGATGTTATAAATGAACTCCCATGCTTTCTTATGGGGACATGTAGCATTGCAATAGTGAAAAACAAAATTGACAGTATTTCACTCTCAGGACATGCCACACACATCAGGGCATGTCCTCCCTTTCAGATACACTGCACGCTGCCCACAGTGGTACTATGGGCCTACCTTAGAGGTGACTCACATGTAAGAAAAGGGAAGGTTAGGGCCTGGCAATTGTGGGAACCTGCCAAGTCGACATGGCAGTACTAGACTGCACACAGACACTGCAAAGGCAGGTTTGAGTTACCTTTGAAGGGCTGCTTGTGTGGGTGGCACAATCAGTGTTGCAAGCCCACTAGCAGCATTTGATTTACAGGCCCTGGGCACACACAGTGCACTTTACAAGGGACGGACTAGTAAATCAAATAACCATTCATGGAAACACTAATCCATAAATACAATATTCATGGAGAGCATATGGACTTTAGCACTGATTAGCAGTGCTAAGGTGCCCAGAGCCCTAAACCGAACACAAACAGGGTCATAAACAGGAGGCCAGAAATGAAAAAGTCTAACACAGCCTCATTCACAAGTCACTTTTAAACTACTTAGTTGAAGTTCCCGGAGAGATGGGCTACCAAGACCCACATGGCGAAAAGCTTGGAAAAGAATGGTAGTGCTCAATCAAATGCTGCAGACCAGCAGTATCAGCTAAACAAATGAGGGGCTTGTTTTATATTGACAGTGTATTTTTGAAAGGTATTTAATGCAGTTTTGGGTTGTATTTAATGTGCCCAACACAAACATATTGCTGCTGGTTTTGGGTGGCACACTAGGCTGTAACCTTAAGGCTTTTACAGCTCCTAGAAACTATTTGCCTGGGTGTATGTGCCTTTTTAAGGGGGAACAAAGCATACAAATATACTAATCAATTTACAAACCAAATAATACTTGCCTGTGCTCACCCAAGTCTGGGAGCTGAGGGTCGTGTTGTTGAAATAGCAGTGGTGGTGCCCGTTGTCCTAGTCATGGAGATTCAGCCCCCAGAGCCCGCTTCAGCCGTGCAGTGCTCTGAGCTGTTCTTTGTGTGCTGGTCGGTCCTTGGTGTGGGGCTCGCTGCCCCCAGTCAGGCCTATTCCACCCAGAGCCTGCTGCAGCTCTGGGGTTGTGAGTGTTGCCTGGTTCTCCTGCTGAGGAATGTGGTTCCAATTTCACAAGTCATGCCCCTAGAGATCGCTTTGCTAGTGCGGCACTCTGTGGCCTGAGGTCGGGTGTGGCGTGGACCTATATGTGGGCCCCGTTTCCTAGACATTCCAATCCCCGAATGACATTTCGGGCCCCAGAGACGCTTCATATGTGCAGTGCTCGGGGTCTGTGTTCCAGCGATGGCCGGTCCTCGAGGGGCCTCTCAAGCCCCAGAGATGCTGCATCTGTGTGGTGCTCTGGGGTATGTGGGGCTCGGGGGTCTGCAGTGCGCGGGGGTCTTCGGTGCTCGGGGTTTGTGCTCCAGTGATGGCCGGTCCTCGAGGGGCAGGTCAGGCCCCAGAGATGCTTCATCTGTGCAGTGCTCAGGGGTGTGCGCTGCTTGGGGGTCTGCGGTGCTCGAGGGTCTGAGGTGCCCAGGTGTCTGCGATGCTGTGGGGTCTGCAGTGCTCTGAGGTCTGCGATGCTCGGGGGTCTGCTGTGCTCTGGGGTCTGCGGTGCTCTGAGGACTGCGGTGCTCTGGGGTCTGTGGTGCTCTGGGGTCTGCGGTGCTCAGGGGTCTGCGGTGCTCTGGGGTCTGCAGTGCTCTGGGGTCTGCAGTGCTCTGGGGTCTGCAGTGCTCTGGGGTCTGCAGTGCTCTGGGGTCTGCTGTGCTCAGGGGTCTGCAGTGCTCTGGGGTCTGCGGTGCTCTGGGGTCTGCGGTGCTCTGGGGTCTGCGGTGCTCAGGGGTCTGCAGTGCTCTGGGGTCTGCGGTGCTCTGCGGTCTGCGGTGCTCTGGGGTCTGTGGTACTCTGGGGTCTGCGGTGCTCACGGGTCTGCGGTGCTCTGAGGTCTGTGGTGCTCTCGAGTCTGCGGTGCTCGGGGGTCAGCGGTGCTCTGGGGTCTGTGGTGCTCGGGGGTCTGTGGTGCTCGTGGGTCTGCGGTGCTCGGGCATCTGCGGTGCTCAGGTGTCTGCGGTGCTGTGGGGTCTGTGGTGCTCTGGGGTCTGCTGTGCTCAGGGGTCTGCAGTGCTCTGGGGTCTGCGGTGCTCTGGGGTCTGCGGTGCTCAGGGGTCTGCGGTGCTCTGGGGTCTGCGGTGCTCAGGGGTCTGCAGTTCTCTGGGGTCTGTGGTGCTCAGGGGTCTGCAGTGCTCTGGGGTCTGCTGTGCTCAGGGGCCTGCAGTGCTCTGGGGTCTGTGGTGCTCTGGGGTCTGCGGTGCTCAGGGGTCTGCGGTGCACTGGGGTCTGCGGTGCTCAGGGGTCTGCAGCGCTCTGGGGTCTGTGGTGCTCCTGTGTCTGCGGTGCTGGGGGATCTGCAGTGCTCGGGGGTCTGCGGTGCTCTGGGGTCTGCGGTGCTCAGGGATCTGCGGTGCTCTGGGGTCTGCGGTGCTTTGGGGTCTGCATCGCTCGGGGGTTTGCGGTGCTCTGGGGTCTGAGGTGCGTGGGGGTCTGCGGTGCTCTGGGGTCTGCGGTGCTCTGGGGTCTGCGGTGCTCTGGGGTCTGCGGTGCTCTGGAGTCTGCGGTGCTCTGCGGTCTGCGGTGCCCTGAGGTCTGCGATGCTCGGGGGTCTGCGGTGCTCTGGGGTCTGCGGTGCTCTGAGGTCTGCGGTACTCTGGGGTCTGCGGTGCTCTGGGGTCTGCGGTGCTCAGGGGTCTGCGGTGCTCTGGGGTCTGCGGTGCTCTGGGGTCTGCGGTGCTCAGGGGTCTGCAGTGCTCTGGGGTCTGCGGTGCTCAGGGGTCTGCGGTGCTCAGGGGTCTGCGGTGCTCTGGGGTCTGCAGTGCTCTGGGGTCTGCGGTGCTCTGGGGTCTGCATCTCTCGGGGGTTTGCGGTGCTCTTGGGTCTGCGGTGCTCTGGGGTCTGCGGTGCTCTGGGGTCTGAGATGCTCTCGGGTCTGCGGTGCTCTGGGGTCTGCGGTGCCCAGGGGTCTGCGGTGATTGGGGGTCTGAAGTGCTCGGGGGTCTGTGGTGCTCGGGGGTCTGCGGTGCTCAGGGGTCTGCGATGCTCTGGGGTCTGCGGTGCTCAGGGGTCTGCGGTGCGAAGGGGTCTGCGGTGCGAAGGGGTCTGCAGTGCTTTAGGATCAATGCTCCTACTGACAGACACTCTGTTTCCTGTTCCCAGTTGCTGGCGCGGAGTGAGGCAAACGGCAAGCAACAGCAGCGGAGGAGGCGGAGGCGGGCAAGCGGAAAGAGCCGAGGGTGCTAAGAGCTAAGAGTCCGGGTCGGGTCGGGTACGGTTCAGTGAGCAGGCTCTATCGAAGCCCTGAACAGCCTTTGCTACGGCCCCCTGCAGTGGCACCCCTAATGCAACGGCACCCACACCCCGGCAGCACACCCTCCGCCATTGCGAATCACTTCGAATCAGCTCCTCCGGCACGTCCCTACTGGAAGAGCCTTTTCAGCAACGCACAACGTGCAGGATATCAGCAGGAATCAGCACCGTCACTACTGCTGGCTGCCCAGTGTACCCCAGCCCACCCCAGCTTACCCCAGTCCATCTTAGCTGTGGCTTGGCAGGGCCAGTTGGCAGCTCTAGTTAATAGTTAATTGTTCCACCAGTCTAGCCACCCCTCGACCCAACTCAACCAGCATCATCAGGAATTGTTGGGAGGCCTGGATCCTTCAGGAAGCAATCAGGAATCAACTGGATCTACCTCATCGGTTAGGAGCGGTGCCGTCTTGTGGCCCTACTTGCTCTGAACGCGATCAGCTGTGAATGCTTGGCGGTTTAAAAATCTTCATAAATTAAAAGGACCAGTTTGAAAGTTTCCACAACACCAAAAAACAACATGTGACACAAGGTGTAAAAGAAGTAAAGAAAGTAAGAAAGAAAGAAGGTGAAAGCAGAGGAGTGCTAAGTGCTTTTGCCACTATGAGGTCTGGTAGGATAAGGGGCCAGCTTAGTCCCTGTGCGCAAATCCAAACAAGCAAAACAAAAGGGGAAGACAACACCAAGCTCTGCAAAACTGGGCTCCCTTTCCAAGGTAAGAGAGGCCCCCTGCGGCCTGGCACAACAGCGATCATGAGGTCACCCAAAACATCTCTAACAACTAAAATGTCTTCAAAGTTTCAATTCCTAAAGGAACATCCATATTCTCCTCCAGCGGCGCAATTCCGGGCCTCCATGACCCCCTATTCCCTCTCCAACCACCCACTACCTCATTCACCACAGAGGAAACTCCAGCAGTCCATCCAGCAGTACACACAGCAGCCCATCCTGATGTCGTCTCACACGAACCGGACAAAGCTCTGGAATGCACAATAATCAGCTCTTCTGAACCACAAGCATGGGAAGTGGCACCATTAGCATAGGAGCATTCCACTGCCTCTTTTCGCCCTCTAGCACTTCCTTCAGCACTACTAGGGTAGTCTCGTCTAGCAGCCAAATGGACACTCAAGGCAACTGTAAAACTAAAGTTGGACAGTAAAAGTATGACAGCACAACTAGCCGACCACCGCAAATAACTGAGAAAAAGGAGTTAATTTCTTTGCACTGTCCAAACCAGGTGCTGGCGGCACCCTCTAACCCGCTTAAGTTGCTCCCTCAAGAATCCAACTTCAAAACATCAATCACGCCAACTGATCCTCCGTTGGATTGGATCACAATGGCTTCAACCCAGACCTCAGGAGCATGAAACCATAAAAAGGAGATAACATGCAAAATAAACAGCAAGGTACAGGGAATACGCCATGAACCCATCTAAATTTCTTGGGCACCCGGGTCTGACCGCAGCGCGAAATCCAAACATAAACCCATACTGTGGTCCAGAAGCATCCAAAGGCACCAGGTGAATAGATCTGCCTCCTCCGGATAATTTCAGTGGGCAAACTCACCAGCCCACAAATAGCGTCAGTGATAATAAATTGGGGACAAACTCTGTACTAGCCTCTCCAATCAATCAAGGCAGGGGTTCCACCATTACACTCTTTACGCCTCAATACGACTCAAAAGGTCCATTCGACATACTGAACAGTGGGGATATTCTTCAACTCCTAGATGCTATACCAACACAGGCACCAGCTCAATGGACCTTCTCTCAATAGAATTTATAAAGTCGGACAAAGCACACGGTAGGAAATCCAGCCAAAGCAACTTGGAGATCCACTTATCTTGCAAATAAAATTCAGGAAGAACAGAAATCCTTCAAACGTGGGGGATACAATCTTCTGTGTGTCACAACATAGGATATCCCCTCCCTTTGCTTGACAGATCATGGGAAGGAACGCCCCGTCACAGAACCAATACAGCATCGGTACTCAGGGGAGCACTAGGACGGTCACTTCAGAGCAAACAGGCATCGAACCCACAATGGAATACTTCACTTAACAATTCCGCTGACTCCGACCACTTTCAGATAACTAGAACCGTGAATACATTAAGCCATCGGCAATGACAGAGTTACCCAACGAGGTACCGAGAAAATCCTGATGAACCACCTCTGAGGCTATGCTCATTGAACATTAACGGGCTGACTAATATGGCTGGAGAGGCTGAGCTTCTGGTTTATCTCAAATCTTTTGATATCCTTTTCCTACAGGAAACATGGCTAGAGGAATCTCTGCAACTAGAGGGATTTATTTGCTTTCATACTCCTGCTCATAGGAAACGTAAATATGGTTGATTATCTGGCGGCCTAGCCACATACATTAAAATATCAAAAATCCATAGCACACAAGAACTATCCTATCCCCTCTAGCCGTAAACTCCACGAAGGTTAAACTCAACCTGAGAGGGAAAAAGGAGGAGGTGCTGCTGTTCAACATATATTAAAACCTGAAATGGAAAAAAACATGAATCAAAATGCTTATTCGAACATCTTCTTCAACAAATGAGCTCATATTCCACATCAAACCTCATTCTGTCTGGTGACTTCAATCAACATCTCCGAGGCACCATACAAAATTAAGACACTCAGGTCCAGTCTTCTCTCTGGAATATTCCAATGCAAATCTATAGTGACCAAAGTAAGTAGATCCTCCAAGTGTAATTTTGAGCTGCTAGACGATCTCGAGCCCATTGGCCCAAGGGTGCTAAATGGAAGATTTCTTGATGACTCTCCGCCGGCCGCATCTTTTCACATGGGACAATTGATCTCCACAATTGACTATACCCCAGTGTCTCTTTCATTTTTTCTTACACATATCAGGCTATCTCTTGGGAGACAAAGAGGAAAGTGACCATCGGCCCAGGAGGTTCTAATCCAAGCACTTCCAGACAAGTCTTCTCCGAACCCAGCACGCAGGCAATACCATCAATTTAAAAAGAATTAAGTCATCTGTAGCTAACTCTGGGGAGGTGCTTCTGGCATCAAAAGAACAGCTAATCGAGCTTGACTATACAACCGGAAATCCCACTCCTAGACCACATTTACAAGTACCATCCAGATGGATCAGGGCCACTCTTATATTTCTTTCGATCTTCCATGGATTTAGGCCCACCTGAACCTTCAAGATTTCATGTCTTAGCCATCTACTAGGCAGTAAATCCAGGTATGGGAACCGGGTCTCCTTTTCCCATTCATTCTTCACCCAATTCACCGATTTTTTTTGCTTCAGATAGTCCATGTCTTTTGATCTAGAGTATTCAAGCCCTTGTTCTTTAAGCATTTTTTTAGAGCATGCTATATTCATCAGTGGAAGGGAGAGGCTCAATTTCGAGTGCGCGGCTACCGTTTGGAGGGTTTTCTTTACATCTCGCGCCCAGCGTAAGCTGCTTGCTCGAATTTCCTCTCTGCACCAAATTGATACCTTCTCATCACCACCAGGCTCCTGTCGATTCCAAAATCTCATTAGGGACAATTGAGTCTTTACTTCCCATGATGTTAAACCCACCTCCATTCTAATAGCTTGAATCATGGAGCTGTTTGGTAGGGACAGTAACATTTTCACGATTTTACCTTCTTCCCGGTCCCACCCTCTTTTACCACTCAGGAAAAGCACCTCTGCTCCATAAAGCACTTGAGGGGGGATCATAGCTTCAAAGGCCTTCAAAAGCGGTCTGTGTGACATATCGCCATAATCTTTATTAAATGTTTTCAACCCACAGACCGAAAAGTAAGCCTTTGCCGTCTGTGCCTCCAAGTGGGTATTCCACTTTAAAGCACTAATAAACCAGAGGCCTAAGTATTTGTATTCACCTACTACATCCAATTTATCCTGTCCTAAAAACCAATTAATATTGTTTACCCGCTTTCCAAAACATAGGATCTTTGTTTTTTCCATATTCACTGTTAGGAGCTTTTTATCACAATACTTTTTGAACACATTTAGCTTTTTGAACACATTTAGCTTTCTTTGGAGGCCCATTTCAGTTTGATCCAAGATCACAAGGTCATCGGCGTATAAGAGACATGACACTTTGTTATGATTCATTTGCGGGCTTGCACTTTTTTCAACTTCCAAAGTCGCTGGGAGGTCTGCCAAAAAGATTGAGAAAAGCAGGGGTGCCAAAACGCACCCTTGTCTCAAACCATTCTTTACTGGAATGTTATTGGTCAGTGAGCCCTTTATATCTCTAATGACCTGGGCCCGATTGCCACTATGTAATTCTTTTAATATGTTCAATATACCCTGTGACATTCCATAATTTTCCAATACTTCCCAAAGGCTATTTCGGTCTACTGTGTCAAACGCCGCTCGGAAATCGACGAAACAGCAAAATAATTTGCCGTTTTGTTCCATCGATTTCCTGGCCAGAGCCCACAGTGCAAAACAATGGTCTATCGTGGAATGGCCTTCTTTGAAGCCCCCTTGTTCAACTGGTATGATAGATCTATGTTCCACCCAAGCTTTTAGCTTACTGAGGATTATTTTAGAGAAAAAAAATTCTCCTATATCCAATAGGTTGATTAGCCGGTAATTCTTCGGGGTATGTACATCCCCTTTCTTGTGTAGAGGTCTTATTATGGCTCCCTTCCAGTTTAGGGGCATATTCCCTTGGTCTAAAATTAAAGCAAACATTTTCGCATAGAATTCCGCCCACCATGTCTGGTTTGCATTTAATATTAGGGCTGGTAGGTTATCTGGGCCTGCAGCTCTAGTTAGGTTCAATGTTTTTATTGTTCTAAGGACATTTATTGTTATACATTCTTGTTTTAAATCCTCTACTAGGCCTCGCCAGTCCCCAGATGCCTCATTTCCAATCCCACTTCTCGGGGCATATAAATCCTGTATATACTCTGCCCACGCTCCCTCTTCCACTACGCAAATCATCGGAGCAACCGAAGGCCCCGTTGCTGACTGGATTAATTTCCAGAACTGCCGTGTATTCTTGGCTTCGATTGCTTCCAATAATTTGCACCAACATATTTCTTTATAGGTCCTTTTTGCATTACGGATTAGGGTGGTATATTCCCTCTTTATTTTTATTAGGTTTTCTGCCCTAGATTGCACAAAGTTTTTCCGTAGACTACGTTCTTCTCGCCTAACTTCTCTTTTCTTTAATAGGCATTCCTGATTAAACCAAGTTCCTCGCTTTGCTTGTGACCTTCCATTGTACTTATTGGCGCTTGCATCATACCTTAATTCTATGCTTATGCATTTTACTATTTGACTTATTTTCTCAACGTACCAAGGTAAATTTTTGCCGCACAAGTGACCTAATTGCACCTTTTGTTGCAGACTAGTTAACCTTTCGATATATTTTTCAGTTAACCGAGTGGTTATCCGCTTTGGATAATCCATCTCTTGTGGGATAACTATGTCACCTGCTAAATGTTGGGCGATTACGAGCTCTAGTTTTAACATTTTATGATCACTACATTCTGCAGGGGCAATCCTAAAATCTTTTATCAACTCAAAATTCCAAGCCAACATAAAAATATAATCTATCGGGCAATTTTGAGTCCCATATTTAAACGTTTTCTTTGCAGGGCAGTCCTGAGTTATCCTCCCATTTAGACAAAATAAACTTTTTGTCGCTAAAAAGTTGCCCAAGTTGGCCGCATCAGTCGTTATTTTAGTTTCCAGAAATTCTGCTTTTTTCACTTCACAAGCCTCTAGAATTTCAATGTACCACTGATCAGACCATTTGGGGTTTCATTTGCGATTAATATCTCCCAATAACAACATCAAATCATTCCCATACTTGTCACAAAGTGCATCCATATCATTCTTAAAATATATCAATTCGACCCCATATTCCTTCCGTGAGCTCCACTGCATATACACATTTAGGATCAACATATTTTCATATTTTTTATCAGCAAATGATGTTTGTATTCTACAAGCCAAAAGCCACTTAGATGTCACAGGTATCTGAAGAGCTGTTGTTAATAAACATGTTGAAATCAAGGTCAGCAAGCCGCCGGCAGGGCGGCCAGAGGTAGATTTTTCTGCTGGGCGGTAAATTTGTTTAGACCCTTCCACTACCGGGGGTTCTCCACAGAGCCAGGTCTCTTGTATACAAATGATTTCACACTTTTTGGCGAGGTCTTTCAGAGTTTCCTGTTTTATTTGGGTACCCATCCCATTTATATTCCAAGAGACCATATGTGTGTTCCGTGGTTGCCCCCTTACCTATTCTACATCTCTTATGGGATCATTTATTTCTGATTCTTCCCTATAGCTTTGTGACGGGCCTGCCGGGCTTTCAATATAACTCCAGTTTTTCCATGACTCTACTAGGTCCGGATTATTTATCACTATATTGATGTTTTCCCACCCTTGTTCCATTTCTTTTCCGGGTAGCTTCACTTGTCTCTTACCTAACCCTGCATGGTACTTTAAAAAAGATCTCTGCTGGGGCACCGTTAGGCTTCGTACTAGCTCTTCTTTAGGCACTAGTCTAATCCCCTCTTTTTGGATCTCCTGCTCTGCATTTATTATTGCCGTTAAGGCCGGAGCAGAATAAAACAGTACCTTAGTAACATCCTTACCATCCCTATTTTCCTGAAATCCCACCTGTTTCAAGTCTTCTGTGCCTATGCATTTTAAATTAGGGCAGTGTGCAAATATGTTAAGAAGGTGGGACCTATTTAAATAAGCGCTCTTTTTTGCTTTTTTTCCGCCCCTTCCCAATTTTACTCGTTCGAAATAGAGTGACTTGTTCCCTTTATCCATCTCTTCTCCAGAATTACCGTCTCCCTGATGAAGTTCTGGGTTAATACTACAACCCTCCTCCAGGCTACTTTCCCAGTATACCTTCTTTTTAACTGGGACCTTCCGGGCAGGTGCACTCACTTGCTCAAGGGCCACCTGTCTTATATTTTTTGTTAACTTTGCCTGGTGGGTTTGCTTCTTGCTGCTACTTTCCTCTTTTACTAGGCTCCCGCCCCAATTCTCTGATCTCGTTCTCATTAAACTGGATTTTCTCCCCATTTTATGGGGCTGGGGCTTGGGATCATTCACTACTGCTTCTGTTAACTCGTGCCTTTCTTCATAATTTTTTGTCACTCTTTTACTTATCTTTGCTTTCACACCCCTTCTTTCCACTCTTCCTCTTTTTGGTAAGCCATAATTCCTAAATTCACATCTTCTTTTTACCAACATTGGCCATCTTGACACATACACTTGTTTTTCCCCGGAATGGGCTATGTCGACTTGACTTACTGAAGGGGATTTAGTAATTCCACCTTCCTCTTCCCCTTCCCTCCCAAGACTCGCAACCACCGAATCTCCGACGGGTCTTAACATTGAGGGCATTTGCTCCCTAATACCATATAATTCTCCCTCAATTTTAGACAGGTGTGTTTTTTGACTTTTCAGAATGTCATGGTTTAACATTGTTACTTCTAGCAATCCTTGTAATGATTTTTGCACCATTATCATCAGTTCCAGGATTGAAGATGCTGGAGTTTCAGACGACTCCAAATTTGTCTCAAATTGCTGGTTTTCCCCATTTGTGACGCCGTTTTTATCCAGGCCCACAAGGTCATTGCTTCTTGTTGGTGCCAGCTTTTCTGATTCATCAAGACTTCCACCTAGGTTTGGGGTTCTTTCATCACTGTGTCTCGAGCTCAGGCTAACTACCTCCTCTGGCGTCTGTCGTAATAATCGCGGGGAGGAAGAAAGTCGCGGTGACATTAATGTCCCCTTATGGCCTAGCAAGGACTGTACCGATCATTCGACCAAATCTATTGAGTCTGCCAAGCAGTCATCAAAAATCAACGACGTGCCCCCTTTCCATGGGTTATGTTATGTTATGTTATGTTATGTTATGATGAATTTATTGAGCGCACTGTCACCGTGAGTTTCCTGGCGCTGACGGACTTGGAAAAGGAAGGGAGGAAACAGAAAAGATGAGAGAAATTAGTGGGGGGGAGGGAAGAGTAGTGTTTTTAATGATTTCCTGAAGGAGAGAAGGGAGCAAGAAGACTTGAGTGAAAGTGGGAGGGAGTTCCACAGCTTAGGTGCTAAGCAAGAAAAGCTGCGACCGCCCGATCTAGAGAGATTGAAACGAGGAACAACAAGAAGTTGGAGATGAGTAGACCTAAGAGTGCGAGAAGGACAGTAGGGAGTGATTAAGGACTTAAGGAAGGCAGGGGAGGGACCAGCGAGGGCTTTGAAGACCAGGCAATGAACCTTAAAAGTGATTCTGTCACTGACTGGTAACCAGTGAAGGCGGCGTAGCAGAGGTTGAGCCGACTGCCATTTGGGGATCCTGAAAGCGAGCCGAGCTGCCTGGTTTTGCACGATCTGTAACCTGGCCAGCTGAGATTTGGGAAGACCGTAATAAATTGAGTTGGAAAAGTCCAACCGGGACATCACCAGGGCAATTAGCACTTGCAACAAGGCTTCAGGCGACAAAAGGTGGGCGACTTTCCGTATCCTGTAGAGCTGGAACATACAGGAAGATGTTACTGCGCTCACTTGAGCCTTGAGAGAAAGTCCGGAATCAATCAGGACCCCGAGGCTTTTTACACATCCAGCAGGAGAGGGAGGTGTTCCGAGCTCAACCGGCCAGTACTGAGGGCCCCAAAAAGGGGCACTTCTCCCAGGAAGGAGAAGCTCAGTCTTGCTCGGATTGAGCTTGAGTTGGTTTTGGTTCATCCAATGCTGGATGTGTAACAAGACTGTCTGAAAGTTTTTGGCGGCGTCGGGAGTAGTGAGGGGAAAAATAATCTGTAGATCATCCGCGTAGTTGAACACGGTGATGTCCCACTTACCTAAAGAGTGAAGGAGGGGCTGAAGGTACAAATTAAAAAGAAGGGGAGACAGGGAAGAACCTTGAGGGACCCCACAAGATGATGAGACGCTGGTGGCACGAAAGGGGCCCATGCTAACTGCCTGGGATCTCTCCTCTAAAAAGGATTTGATCCAGGACAGAGCAACCCCGCAGACTCCGGCGGACTCGACACGGTGGATTAAGATGTTATGGTCCACCGTGTCAAATGCCGCCGATAGATCGAGCAAGACTAATGCCTGGGGTTGCCCTCTATCATCGTTGCGTCTAAGGTTGTCCAGCACGGCAAGGATCACAGCCTCCGTGGAATGGGCTGGTCTGAACCCAGCCTGGTTGGGCGCCAGAAAGTTGGTCTCCTCAATAAACTGCGAGAGGCAGGTCGTGACGTGAGCCTCCAGTATTTTAGAGAGAAAGGGCAGGAGGGATATAGGGCGATAATTGGCCAAAGCCGCTGAGTCGGCGCCAGGTTTTTTTAAGAGAGGTAACAGTACGGCCTCCTTAAATGAGCTGGGGACTATGCCCGAGGAGAGGGAGGAGTTAAGAAGAGGGAGGATGCAATGTGGGAGGGTTTGGCAGATATCGCGGAGCACAGAGGGAGGGCAGCAGTCCTTGGGGGATCCAGATTTCACGCGAGTGGACAATTTAACAAGAGATTCCAAGTCAAGCGCGGGGAACTGAGGGAAGGTAGAAGTGTTTAAAAGGAGGGGTGCTGCTGTTATTGGGGAAGGAGCGTAAGGAATGGAATTTTTAATGGAAATGATTTTGTCGATGAAAAATGAGTTTTAGGCAGTGCATGACTCTGAGGAAGAGGATGGGCTCGGGAGTGTCCTGGCGTCCGATGTCAGTTCGCCAAAGACTTTAAAGATCTCCTTGGATCTGTTGGGGGCTGTTAGGATTCTATTGGAAATAAAAGCAGTCTTAATAGAAATGATGGTGGCTTTGTAAGCTTTACGCGCGGAGACGTAAGCTTCCCTGTCGGAGCTGAGATAGTTGCGCCGCCATCTACGTTCCAGTCGGCGCAGCTCCAGATGTTGTAATTTTAAAGTGGGGTTGTACCATTTGTGGGACTTGTTGGGGTGTGAGCGGGAAAAGCGGGAAAGAGGTGCGCATACGTCGCTAGCCGTCGTGAGCCAATGTGAGACGTTGGCGTCCATGGTGTTGACATCCAGGGAGTCAGAGAGTACAGGCTGAGTCTCAGCGAGAAGAGCGAGGAAAGCGGATGGGTCTATAGACTTCCAATTTCGAGCGACCCCTCCGTGCCGGGAGGGGGGCCTGACCAGGCCCTTTATAAGGATAGATGACGCGATCAGTGAGTGATCGGACCAGACGCAGGGGGAGATGGTCAAGTTGGATAGCGACACCCCCTGTGTCCAGATATGGTCTAAAATGTTGCCCCCAATATGAGTGGGGGAAGTAACATGCTGCGTCAAGTTGAGGCTAGAGAGTGCCTCGAACAGTTCGATGGCGTGAGGACCGGCGTCAGCATGGTTAAACCAATAGTTGAGTCCTCCTCCTCTTCCGTCGCCATAGCTTTAGCCGGTGAAAAACCCATTTTAAAATGCTTTCCCACAAATTCTTTATTTTAGTTTCCAGAAATTCTGCTTTTTTCACTTCACAAGCCTCTAGAATTTCAATGTACCACTGATCAGACCATTTGGGGTTTCATTTGCGATTAATATCTCCCAATAACAACATCAAATCATTCCCATACTTGTCACAAAGTGCATCCATATCATTCTTAAAATATATCAATTCGACCCCATATTCCTTCCGTGAGCTCCACTGCATATACACATTTAGGATCAACATATTTCCATATTTTTTATCAGCAAATGATGTTTGTATTCTACAAGCCAAAAGCCACTTAGACGTCACGGGTATCTGAAAAACCGAAGTTAATAGACATGTTGAAATCAAGGTCAGCAAGCCGCCGGCAGGGCGGCCAGAGGTAGATTTTTCTGCTGGGCGGTAAATTTGTTTAAACCCTTCCACTACCGGGGGTTCTCCACAGAGCCAGGTCTCTTGTATACAAATGATTTCACACTTTTTGGCGAGGTCTTTCAGAGTTTCCTGTTTTATTTGGGTACCCATCCCATTTATATTCCAAGAGACCATATGTGTGTTCCGTGGTTGCCCCCTTAGCTATTCTACATCTCTTAGGGGATCATTTATTTCTGATTCTTCCCTATAGCTTTGTGACGGGCCTGCCGGGCTTTCAATATAACTCCAGTTTTTCCATGACCCTACTAGGTCCGGATTATTTATCACTATATTGATGTTTTCCCGCCCTTGTTCCATTTCTTTTCCGGGTAGCTTCACTTGTCTCTTACCTAACCCTGCATGGTACTTTAAAAAAGATCTCTGCTGGGGCACCGTTAGGCTTTGTACTAGCTCTTCTTTAGGCATTAGTCTAATCCCCTCTTTTTGGATCTCCTGCTTCAGCTTTTCTGATTCATCAAGACTTCCACCTAGGTTTGGGGTTCTTTCATCACTGTGTCTCGAGCTCAGGCTAACTACCTCCTCTAGCGTCTGTCGTAATAATCACGGGGAGGAAGAAAGTCACGGTGACATTAATGGCCCATTATGACCTAGCAAGGACTGTACCGATCGTTCGACCAAATCTATTGAGTCTGCCAAGCAGTCATCAAAAATCAACGATGTGCCCCCTTTCCATGGGTCCTCCTCCTCTTCGGTCGCCATAGCTTTAGCCGGTGAAAAAAACATTTTAAAATGCTTTCCCACAAATTCTTTGATTGTATGCGTCGCTACACTCCCCTTACTTCCTCCCTGTTGAGCTTCTTTGGGAGTTTTCTCTTTATTCTTTTGAGAACGTTTGGTTTTTTCCTTGATCCCTGGTGATGTCAGGCTCTCTAGGTCATCTTGTCTACTTTCGCTATTAGGCTTTGCTTTCCTTGTTGTTCCTAAAGTGCTTTTATTTCTCCGTGGGGCCATTTTAGTCCTTAAGCACTTTCCCTCACGTACTTCAATTTAAAATCAGTTTAACTTTATAAACTTAGATATTAGTACAAATGTTGCTTCCACTTACCTCTGTTGTGCCTTGCACTTGCGCTCGTGCCCCGTGACCTTTAGGGAGTAACAACGATATAGTTAGAGGGGATTCCTCCTTTACAGTTTTTGGAGATTCCTCCTTTACAGTTTTTGACCCAGGAGTCTTCTCCCTAAACATCCTCTTATCCTCTTCTCCCGCTACAGCTTCCACCGGCTACCTCTAGCCCCTCTCTGCCTCCACAACACAGTTAGCACTCAAGTGGGGAGGGGGGGGATGTTTTCTAGCTTGCCCCCACTGGGCTGTGGCCGATTTTGTAAATGCTACTTCAGGGCTTTTCTTGGCTTTACCAGGGCTCTTGGCCACTCCTGGCAACCCGGTTATAGCCCAGGACTCCGGGATCTATGCCCCGAGGGCGAGGACGCTGCCTGGACACACGGGTCCCACAGGCGCCGGTCGCCTCGCTCTTTGCTCCTCTCGGGCTTTACTCTTTCTTTTACAGGTTAATGTTTTTCCAGCGTTCAACACACGCTGAGATTTGCGGGTTTCAGGGCGGCTCGTTGCTCGGTTCCGGCTCGATTCCAGCGACCGGCTTCACCTTACTCTCTTCACACTCCTCGCGCACTGGCTCTCACGTCACGTCGCGTCGTCACGTCGGGGTCACGGGTTCACGAGTCACAGCGGCAGTGGCAGTGACAGATGACTTAATTCTTTTTAAATTGATGGTATGGCATACGTACTGGGTTTGGAGTAGACTTGTCTGGAAGTGCTTGGATTAGTACCTCCTGGGGCCGATGGTCACTGTGGGTTTGATGCCTGTTTGCTCTGAAGTGAACGTCCTAGTGCTCCCCTGAGTACCGGTGCTGTATTGGCTCTGTGACGGGGCGTTCCTTCCCGTGATCTGTCAAGCTAAGGGAGTGGATAGTCTATGTTGTGACACACAGAGGATTGTATCTCCCACGCTTTGAAGGATTCCTGTTCTTCCTGAATTTTATTTGCAAGACCAGTGGACCTCCAAGTTGATTTGGTTGGATTCCCTGCCTTGTGCTTTGTCCGACTTATACATTCTATTGAGAGAATGTCCATTGAGCTGGTGCCTGTGTTGGTATAGCATCTAGGAGTTGAAGAATGTTCCCTCTGTTCAGTATGTCGAACGGACCATTTGAGTCGTATTCAGGCGTAAAGAGTGTAATGGTGGAACCCCTGTCTTGATTGATTGGAGAGGCTAGTACAGAGTTTGTCCCCAATTTATTATCACTGACGCTGTTTGTGGGCGGGTGAGTTTGCCCACTGAAATTATACGGAGGAGGCAGATCTATTCACCTGGCGCCTGTGGATGCTTCTGGACCACAGTATGGGTTTATGTTTGTATTTTCTGCTGCGGGTGGACCCGGGTGCCCGGCAAATTTAGTTGGGTCATGGCCGAATCCCTGTACCTCGCTGTGTACTTTGCATGTTATCTCCTTATTACGGTTTCATGCTCCTGAGGTCTGGGTTGAAGCCAGGGTGCTCCTGTCCAATGGAGAATCAGTTGGCGTGATTGATGTTTTGAAGTTGGAGTCTTGAGGGAGCAACTTAAGCGGGTTAGCGGGTGCCGCCAGCGCCTGGTTTGGACAGTGCAAAGAAATTAACTCCTTTTTCTCAGTTATTTGCGGTGGTTGGCTAGTTGTGCTGTCATACTTTTCCTGTCCAACTTTAGTTTTACTGTTGCCTTGAGTGTCCATTTGGCTGCTAGACGAGACTACCCTGGTAGTGCTGATGGAAGTGCTAGAGGGCGAAAAGAGGCAGGTGGAGTGCTCCTCTGCTAATGGTGCCACTTCCCACGCTTCTTGATCAGAGGAGCTGATTATTGTGCATTCCAGAGCTTTGTCCGGTTCATGTGAGACGACCTCAGGTTGGGCTGATGTGTTGGAGAGGGAATAGGGGGTCATGGAGGCCTGGAATTGCGCAGCTAAAGGAGAATATTGGCGATACATGGTCCTTTAGGAAATTAAACTTTGAAGAAATTTTAGTTGGTAGAGATGTTTTGGGTGACCTCCTGATTGCTGTCGTGCCAGGCTGCAGGGGGCCTCTGTTACCTTGGAAGGGGAGACCAGTTTTGCAGAGCTTGGTGTTGTCTTCCCCCTTTTGTTTTGCTTGTTTGGATTTGCGCACAGGGACTAAGCTGGCCCCTTTTCCTACCAGAACTCATAGTGGCAAAAGTACTTAGCACTCCTCTGCTTTCACCTTCTTTCTTTCTTACTTTCTTACTTTCTTTACTTCTTTTAGCACCAAGCATTCACAGCTCAGCGCGTTCAGAGCAAGTAGGGCCACAAGACGGCACCGCTCCTAACCGATGAGGTAGAGCCAGTTGATTCCTGATGGCTTCTTGAAGGATCCAGGCCTCCCAACAATTCCTGATGATGTTGGTTGGGTCAGGTCGAGGGGTGGCTAGACTGGTGGAACTATTAACTATTAACTAGAGCTGCAAACTGGCCCTGCCTAGCCACAGCTAAGATGGACTAGGGTAAGCTGGGGTGGGCTGGGGTAGACTGGGCAGCCAGCAGCAGCACTGTTGTTGATTCCTGCTGATATCCTGTGCATTGCGCATTGCTGAAGAGGCTCTCCCAGTAGAGACATGCCATAAGGCACATGCAGTAAGGACGTGTAGGGCAGGGCAGGCACGGCAGGGCAGACATGTGCCTTCCCTCGAGTCCCTGCAGAGCTGGTTGTTGTCTGGTTGTTAGATGTAGAGGTTGAGGTTGGGAGCCAAGGGAATTAAAAGGAAGAAGAAGTGAGGGCAGAGTGGGAGTGGGAGTGGGGACCAGGGCTGGTACTCCAGGCAACTCCAGACCCTGCTCCAGGCACCAGGCACTACACCAGCACTGCTCAGCTCGGACCGGCTCCGATCACTAGCCCACAACGGGGCAAGGAAAGCAGTGGCAGATGGACCCAGGAAGCCGGAAGAACCAGGACGAGCCGGATGGGTGTAGAAGCAGGGGAAGGGGTGAGGCCGGGGGCGTGGGGAGATCAAGCCACTGCACCGCACCGACACACCCACACAACCTCCCCCCCTAATCAACCCAGGCAATCTTGCGGCTTGCTGTTTACCCAACCTCCTCTGGTCACTACATCAAGCTCCTGACTCCTGGCTCACACCGCTTACAACGCTCCGATCACTCAGACTGCAAGCTGCAGGCGGTCTCTTCCCTCTCCACCTCCTCGGGTGAGGGTGGTCAGTAGAGCGATTTTCCCAGTTACCTCCAAGCCAGGAGTTGGTGCACCTCTCTCAGCTCGCCGGCTGCTATGATGTGCTCAGCACCGGAGTTGTAAGGCTGTTGTTTCTGCTGGAGCTACTGGAGCTATTAGCTGACAGGCTGGCTGCTGGAGAGGCCGGAGGAGCTGATTCGAGGTGACGGTGTGCTGTGGGGGTGCGGGTGCCATTGCATTAGGGGTGCTACTGCAGGGGGCCGTAGCAAAGGCCGTACAGGGCTTCGATAGAGCCTGCTCACTGAACCGGACCCGACCCGACCTGGGCGCCCGGACTCTCAGCTCTTAGCACTCTCGGCTCTTTCGGCTCGCCCGCCTCTGCCTCCTCCGCTGCTGTTGCTTGCCGTTTGCCTCACTCCGCGCCAGCAACTGGAAACAGGAAACAAAGTGTCTGTCAGTAGGAGCACAGACCCCCGAGCACCGCAGACCCTAAAACACCACAGACCCCTGAGCACCGCAGACCCCCATGCACCGCAGACCCCCATGCACCGCAGACCCCTGAGCACCGCACAGATGAAGCGTCTCTAGGGCCTGACCTGCCCCTCGAGGACCGGCCATCACTGGAGCACAGACCCCCGAGCACCAAAGACCCCCGCGCACTGTAGACCCCCGAGCCCAACATACCCCAGAGCACCACACAGATCTAGCATCTCCAGGGCCTTAGAGGCCCCTCGAGGACCGGCCATCACTGGAACACAGACCCCCGAGCACCGTACAGATGAAGCATCTCTGGGGCCAGAGATGTCATTCGGGGATTGGTATGTCTGGGAAACTGGGCCACATATAGGACCACGCCACACCCGACCTCAGCCCCCAGAGCGCCGCACTGGCGAAGCGATCTCTAGGGGCATGACTTGTGAAATTGGGACCACATTCCCCAGCGGGAGAATCAGGCAACACACACAACCCAGAGCCCGGCATATCTGCAGCAGGCTCTGGGGAGGAATAGGCCTGACTGGGGTCAGTGAGCCCCACACCAAGGACCAACCGGCACACAAAGCACAGCTCAGAGCACTGCATGGCTGAATCGGGCTCTGGGGGCTGAATCTCCATGACTAGGACAACACGCACCACCACTGCTATTTCAGCAACAGCACCCTCAGCCCCAGACTCTTTTGGGTGAGCACAGGTAAGTATTATTTGGTTTGTAAATTGCTTAGTATATTTGTATGCTTTGTTCCCCCTTACAAAGGCACATACACCCTGGCAAATGGTTTCTAGGAGCTGTAAAAGCCTTAAGGCTACAGCCTAGTGTGCCACCCAAAACCACCAACAATATGTTTGTGTTGGGCACATTAAATACAACCCAAAACTGCATTAAATACCTATCAAAAATACACTGTAAATATAAAACAAGCCCCCCATTTATTTAGCTGATACAGCTGGTCTGCAGCATTTGATTGAGCACTACCATTCTATTCCAAGCTTTTCGCCATGTGGTTCTGGGTAGCCCATCTCTCCGGGAACTTCAACTAAGTAGTTTAAAAGTGACTTGTGAATGAGGCTGTGTTAGACTTTTTCATTTTTGGCCTCCTGTTTATGACCCTGTTTGTGTTCGGTTTAGGGCTCTGGGCACCTTAGCACTGCTAATCAGTGCTAAAGAGCATATTCTCTCCATGAATATTGTGTTTATGGATTGGTGTTTCCAAGAATGGTTATTTGATTTACTAGTCCGTCCCTTGTAAAGTGCACTGTGTGTGCCCAGGGCCTGTAAATCAAATGCTGCTAGTGGGCTTGCAACACTGATTGTGCCACCCACACAAGCAGACCTTCAAAGGTAACTCAGACCTGCCACTGCAGTGTCTGTGTGCAGTCTAGTACTGCCATGTCGATTTGGAAGGTTCCCCCAATTGCCAGACCCTAACCTTCCCTTTTATTACATGTGAGTCACCCCTAAGGTAGGCCCATAGTACCCCTGTGGGCAGCGTGCAGTGTATGTGAAAGGTAGGACATGCCCTGATGTGTGTGGCATGTCCTGAGAGTGAAATACTGTCAATTTTGTTTTTCACTATTGCACATTGTTCCCATAAGAAAGCATGGGAGTTCATTTATAACATCTTATAAATATAACTTTCCATCGGGAGCAGATAGAAAAATAAAGTTGTTCATGCCTGGCCTCAGAATCTAAAGATGCATCTGTTAGTGAGGATGATTTTTACATTCTGAGTTTGAAAATACCACTTTAGGAAGTAGGTGTTTTCTTGCGTAGCCATCCAGTGTGCCCTTGCTAGGATGTGTATTGACTGTCTGTGGCTCAAGAGAGTCTGATGCGTCAGGGCTGGGATGAAACAACCTGGGCTGCATTCAGAGTAGTGGGAGGAGTTTCACTAGCACCTGAATAGGCCCGGTCTGCATTTAGAGTAGGGGAGGAGATTCCTTTCACACCTGAATGGGCCTGGTCTGCTGCAGACAATGATGTCTCCGCCTTCTGCTGGGCAGCTACACTGAGAGGACAGAACTGGTTCTGGCTGGGCACAGGACTCTTTCTGCCTGAGAGAACAAAGGAATTTGTGGTATTAATACTGGGGCCCAGACCCCAGAACTTTAGAACTCTTTTGGAACCAAGAAGAAGAGCTGGAGAAGCTGTGAGGAGAGACTACCACTTTGCTGTGTGCTTTTCCAGCACGGGGGTGGGGCGTTCTGGTGCGGGAACGCCTCCTAAAAGTGGCTGGATTTCACTCAGTCACTTTTGGGGCCATGCTGCATCAAAACCATGCACCTGCTTGAAGCAGGCGTAAGGATTGACGCAACATTTTACATATAGGGAACCCCATGCCTTGCTGGAGCTGCGTCACACTTGCGACGCAACTCCAGCAATGCAAAGAATTTCCGCTGGGGATGCGTCACGCATCTGCCCATCCGAGCGCCACGGAGCGCCGCATTGTAAATGTAAATGGTGGCGCACGGGTATGCAGATGCGACACAACTCGCTTTAGCAACAACAACGCCACTGCTTGCACCGTGACCTGCCAGCACCGCGACAAGCACTGCATCACTTCACACCACAGCCATTGTCTCACCGACGCCGCTGGAGGAGAGTCACCGAGCCGCTGCCTGCACTGTGACCTGAGGGCACCGCACGCCAGCGCTCCTGACTTCAACCATGAGGAGTTTGATCTGCATCGCCTGTGACTTCAAGGGCCCGACGACACCTGCACCAACCCCAGAACCGACGCCTGCAGACTCCGTGTTTTTGCAGCTCAATTAGAGGTCACAATGCCCTGTTCTTCTAAAGGTACTGTTTTGCAGGTCTTCCTGACACCGTAGCTGGGCCGCATTGGTGATGCAATAGGATATCTTTCTAAGCTCACTGGAATGGTTCTGGGATCTTTCAGAGGAAAGTTAGATTCTTCTGATTCATTCTGAGAGGTGCCTCCATCTTACTCAGCTCAGCACTTCCTTAGTGGGAATATCTGGAAGCAGAATTGAAATGTGGCCTTGACCTTATGAGGGGTCTCCTCATCCTTTTCTCTTACTGCCGCATATATTTTAACTGTCTCCTTTACAATCATTATTACATTTTTGGCCTTTTAAATGAGGTCTTTAAATGCATTCCTTGTAGAACCACGATTGCCGAGGGATCGGATAATAATTGATTTGTCTCTTGGAACCTTTTTATAGTTTGGTCAAAGTTGGATTTGGGACTTCTGATACTTGGTGTTTGTGCCTGTGGTTAATACGGGCACAGCAATGGACAAGGCTGCTTATTTTTGCCTTATTCTCCTCCTCCAGTCCACATGATTCCAAGATCTGTAGGACAGCCAGAAGGGCTGCGTGCAATATTTATTATTGTTTTTGCACCAGATGTTGCTGTATGGAGATTTTATGCACTCAAATGTCTCTGAGTCCTTTGTAGTAGGACTTTGTATCCATACCGTTCTCCTTTCTTTGGAAATACAAAGTCCTTCTTTTGGTACAATGTCAGGGAAGGATTACTTGCTAAGTTGTAGGTTGAGATTGTAGGTTCGAGTGTGTCCGTACATTTACCCTCTGGGGCAGATTTACAAGCCCCTTGTGACACATTTACACCGCAGTTGCGTCACTTCTGTGACCCAGCGGCGGTGTAAACCATGCACCAAGTTGGGACACATTCACAACGTGATGCATATAGGGAGATGCATCACGTTGTAAAGCCCTGCGTCACATGTATGCAGGGTGGGCGTTCCATCGGAACAAGCCTTGTAAAAGTGACGCAGTGAAATCTACAAGATTTCACTGAGTTACTTTTCACTGGCCACTGCGAAGAAACCTTATGCCTGCTTGTAGCAGGCATAAGGAGTGGCACAGCACGTTAGGTATGGGCGGTCCCTGAACTTTGCTGGAGTTACGTCGCGCTTGTGACACGACTCCAGCAATGCGCCATCCCTACGCCATCAGGTGCAACACGCATCTGTCTATCCCTGCGCCACGGTGCGTCGCATTGTAAATGTGATGCATCTGTGGTAGCTGCAAAACAACAGTTGATGGACAGAATGCAGAACAATGCCATCCATTCACCCCAGTACAGAGTTCTGGGCCTAAATCCATCGTTTTTTTGCACTCCACACCATCCCAGTTCAGACATGGCCATATGCAAATCAGCCTTGACCCTGTGCCTCATGGGAACAGTCCAGTCCGAACTGCCAAGCCATGTCTTTCCTGGACCGGAATCAAGCATCCTAGGACCGGTTTCTGGCTATCAGCCGTCTTCAGCCAGGATAGCTTGACTCCAGTGGTGTGGAGAGCATGGGACTTACGTCTGAGCATACCCATCCCACTCGGGGTGACCAATGCAAAAACAACAATTGATGGACAGAATGCAGAACAATGTCATACATTCACCCCAGTACAGAGATCTGGGCCTAAATCCATCGTTTTTTTGCACTCCACACCTCCCCAGTTCAGACATGGCAATATGCAAATCAGCCTTTACCCTGTGCCTCATGGGAACAGTCCAACCAGAATTGCCAAGCCATGTCTTTCCTGGACCGGAATCAAGCATCCCAGGACCAGTTTCTGGCTATCAGCCGTCTTCAGCCAGGATAGCTTGACTCCAGTGGTGTGGAGAGCATGGGACTTACGTCTGAGCATACCCATCCCACTCGGGGCGACAAATGCAAAACAACAGTTGATGGACAGAATGCAGAACAATGTCATACATTCACAGTCCTTGTAAATCTGTCCCTCACTCCTTTAAAAGACTGCTCTCAACTTTGCGTCACTTTACCCCATTGTCACATCTGCACTTGAGAGAAGGGATGCGAGGAAAGCTGGTGGGGAGGTGGAAAGAAGATAAAGTCCCTGGTTAGTGAGGGGGTGAGAATGTGGTAAGAGATTTGTCTTGCATGTCTCACCCCCTGCTGTGTTAAAGGATAAACTGCTGAGTGTTTCAACCTTATGAACCAATGGTGCATATTTCTTTTGATCTCCTGTTCCTTTCATCTCCCGATGCCCATGTTGATTTATTCCTCGAGCTTAAGTGCTCATTTGGCATTTGACTTGAGCCAAATTGATTTGGATATGTGCCATATGTGAAACTGTGTAACTTGAGTGATTGCCCGCACATCTACAGAGTATTGTGAAATGTTCACAGAAGCCATTTCTTCTGAATTCACGTTGCATCGGCTGAGAGCGCGGCGAGTGGAGACATGCTGAAGGCATGGGAGGGCATAGCTGCAGGGGAGGGGCCGTTGTGCAGTGGAACCTCCCCCTTCTGCCTCCTGATAAAAGAAGGGCGTCTGCATCAGAGGCGTGCACTGTGCAGAGGCTCCTTTGAGCACAGACTGAGGCCCCTGGACCTGCAGACACCTCTTCAGACTCCAGGTAAGGGACAGCCATGCCTGAACCTGCAGAGACCTCTACAGACGCCAGGTAAGGGGCAGCCATGTCTGTACCTGCAGTGACCTCTGCAAGCTGTGGTAAGGGACAGCCATGTCTGTACCTGCAGAGTAAGGGACAGCCATGTCTTTACCTGCAGAGACCTCTTCAGACTCCAGGTAAGGGACAGCCATGTCTGTACCTGCAGTGACCTCTGCAAGCTGTGGTAAGGGACAGCCATGTCTGTACCTGCAGAGTAAGGGACAGCCATGTCTTTATCTGCAGAGACCTCTTCAGACTCCAGGTAAGGGACAGCCATGTCTGTACCTGCAGAGACCTCTTCAGACTCCAGGTAAGGGACAGCCATGTCTTTACCTGCAGAGACCTCTTCAGACTCCAGGTAAGGGACAGCCATGTCTGTACCTGCAGTGACCTCTGCAAGCTGTGGTAAGGGACAGCCATGTCTGTACCTGCAGAGTAAGGGACAGCCATGTCTTTATCTGCAGAGACCTCTTCAGACTCCAGGTAAGGGACAGCCATGTCTGTACCTGCAGAGACCTCTTCAGACTCCAGGTAAGGGACAGCCATGTCTGTACCTGCAGAGACCTCTTCAGACTCCAGGTAAGGGACAGCCATGTCTGTACCTGCAGAGACTCCTTCAGACGCCGGGTAAGGGACAGCCATGTCTGTAGCTGCAGAGACCTCTTCAGACTCCAGGTAAGGGACAGCCATGTCTGTACCTGCAGAGACCTCTTCAGACTCCAGGTAAGGGACAGCCATGCCTGTACCTGCAGAGACCTCTTCAGACTCCAGGTAAGGGACAGCCATGTCTGTACATGAAGAGACTCCTTCAGACGCCGGGTAAGGGACAGCCACGTCTGTACCTGCAGAGACTTCTTCAGACGCCAGGTAAGGGACAGCCATGTCTGTACCTGAAGAGACCGAGTCTTCAGACGCCAGGTAAGGGACAGCCATGTCTGTACCTGAAGAGACCGAGTCTTCAGACGCCAGGTAAGGGACAGCCATGTCTGTACCTGCAGAGACCTCTTCAGACGCAGGGTAAGGGACAGCCATGTCTTTACCTGCAGAGACCTCTTCAGACTCCAGGTAAGGGACAGCCATGTCTGTACCTTCAGAGACCTCTTCAGACTCCAGGTAAGGGACAGCCATGTCTGTACCTGCAGAGACCTCTTCAGACTCCGGGTAAGGGACAGCCATGTCTGTACCTTCAGAGACCTCTTCAGACTCCAGGTAAGGGACAGCCATGTCTGTACCTGCAGAGACCTCTTCAGACTCCAGGTGAGGGACAGCCATGTCTGTACCTGCAGAGACTTCTTCAGACTCCAGGTAAGGGACAGCCATGTCTGTACCTGCAGAGACCTCTTCAGACTCCAAGTAAGGGACAGCCATGTCTGTACCTGCAGAGACTCCTTCAGACTCCAAGTAAGGGACAGCCATGTCTGTACCTGCAGAGACTTCTTCAGACTCCAAGTAAGGGACAGCCATGTCTGTACCTGCAGAGACTCCTTCAGATGCCGGGTAAGGGACAGCCATGTCTGTACCTGCAGAAACCTCTTCAGATTCCAGGTAAGGGACAGCCATGTCTGTACCTGCAGAGACCTCTTCAGACTCCAGGTAAGGTACAGCCATGTCTGTACCTGCAGAGACTTCTTCAGACTCCAGGTAAGGGACAGCCATGTCTGTACCTGCAGAGACTCCTTCAGACGCCGGGTAAGGGACAGCCATGTCTGTACCTGCAGAAACCTCTTCAGACTTCAGGTAAGGGACAGCCATGTCTGTACCTGCAGAGACCTCTTCAGACTCCAGGTAAGGGACAGCCATGTCTGTACCTGCAGAGACCTCTTCAGACT
This sequence comes from Lissotriton helveticus, assembly GCF_964261635.1. Taxonomy (NCBI): domain Eukaryota; kingdom Metazoa; phylum Chordata; class Amphibia; order Caudata; family Salamandridae; genus Lissotriton; species Lissotriton helveticus. Next base: position 456,843,838 of record NC_136058.1, on the reverse strand, counting down.
CCAGGTAAGGGACAGCCATGTCTGTGCCTGCAGAGACCTCTTCAGACTCCAGGTAAGCGACAGCCATGTCTGTACCTGCAGAGACCTCTTCAGACGCCAGGTAAGGGACAGCCATGTCTGTACCTGCAGAGACCTCTTCAGACGCCAGGTAAGGGACAGTCATGTCTGTACCTGCATAGACCTCTTCAGATTCCAGGTAAGGGACAGCCATGTCTGTACCTGCAGAGACCTCTTCAGACTCCAGGTAAGGTACAGCCATGTCTGTACCTGCACAGACCTCTTCAGACTCCAGGTAAGGGACAGCCATGTATGTACCTGCAGAGACCTCTTCAGACGCCAAGTAAGGGACAGCCATGTCTGTACCTGCGAGACCTCTTCAGACTTCAGGTAAGGGACAGCCATGTCTGTACCTGCAGTGACCTCTTCAGACTCCAGGTAAGGGACAGCCATGTCTGTACCTGCAGAGACCTCTTCAGACTCCAGGTAAGGGACAGCCATGCCTGTACCTGCAGAGACCTCTTCAGACTCCAGGTAAGGGACAGCCATGTCTGTACCTGCAGAGACCTCTTCAGACTCCAGGTAAGGGGCAGCCATGTCTGTACCTGCAGAGACCTCTACAGACGCCAGGTAAGGGACAGCCATGTCTGTACCTGCAGAGACCTCTTCAGACTCCAGGTAAGGGACAGCCATGTCTGTACCTGCAGAGACCCCTTCAGACTCCAGGTAAGGGACAGCCATGTCTGTACCTGCAGAGACCTCTTCAGATGCCAGGTAAGGGACAGCCATGTCTGTACCTGCAGAGACCTCTTCAGACTCCAGGTAAGGGACAGCCATGTCTGTACCTGTAGAGAACTCTTCAGACTCCAGGTAAGGGACAGCCATGTCTGTACCTGAAGAAACCTCTTCAGACGCCAGGTAAGGGACAGCCATGTCTGTACCTGCAGAGACCTCTTCAGACTCCAGGTAAGGGGCAGCCATGTCTGTACCTGCAGAGACCTCTTCGGACTCCAGGTAAGGGACAGCCATGTCTGTACCTGCAGAGACCTCTTCAGACTCCAGGTAAGGGACAGCCATGTCTGTACCTGCAGTGACCTCTACAGACGCCAGGTAAGGGACAGCCATGTCTGTACCTGCAGAGACCTCTTCAGACTCCAGGTAAGGGACAGCCATGTCTGTACCTGCAGAGACCTCTTCAGACTCCAGGTAAGGGACAGCCATGTCTGTACCTGCAGAGACCTCTTCAGACTTCAGGTAAGGGAAAGCCATGTCTGTACCTGCAGAGACCTCTTCAGACTCCAGGTAAGGGACAGCCATGTCTGTACTTACAGAGACCTCTTGAGACTCCAGGTAAAGGACAGCCATGTCTGTACCTGCAGTGACCTCTTCAGATGCCAGGTAAGGGACAACTATGTCTGTACCTGCAGAATAAGGGACAGCCATGTCTGTACCTGCAGAGACCTCTTCAGACTCTAGGTAAGGGACAGCCATGTCTGTACCTGTAGAGATCTCTTCAGACGCCAGGTAAGGGACAGCCATGTCTGTACCTGCAGAGACCTCTTCAGACTTCAGGTAAGGGACAGCCATGTCTGTACCTGCAGAGACCTCTTCAGACTCCAGGTAAGGGACAGCCATGTCTGTACCTGCAGACACCTCTTCAGACTCCAGGTAAGGGACAGCCATGTCTGTACCTGCAGAATAAGGGACAGCCATGCCTGTACCTGCAGATACCTCTTCAGACTTCGGGTAAGGGACAGCCATGCCTGTACCTGCAGAGACCTCTTCAGACTCCAGGTAAGGGACAGCCATGTCTGTACCTGCAGAGTAAGGGACAGCCATGTCTTTACCTGCAGAGACCTCTTCAGACTCCTGGTAAGGGACAGCCATGTCTGTACCTGCAGAGTAAGGGACAGCCATGTCTGTACCTGCAGAGACCTCTTCAGACTCGAGGTAAGGGACAGCCATGTCTGTACCTGCAGAGACTCCTTCAGATGCCGGGTAAGGGACAGCCATGTCTGTACCTGCAGAAACCTCTTCAGACTTCAGGTAAGGGACAGCCATGTCTGTACCTGCAGAGACCTCTTCAGACTCCAGGTAAGGGACAGCCATGCCTGTACCTGCAGAGACCTCTTCAGACTCCAGGTAAGGGACAGTCATGTCTGTACCTGCAGTGACCTCTTCAGACTCCAGGTAAGGGACAGCCATGTCTGTACCTGCAGTGACCACTTCAGACTCCAGGTAAGGGACAGCCATGTCTGTACCTGCAGTGACCGCTTCAGACACCAGGTAAGGGACAGCCATGTCTGTACCTGCAGAGACCTCTTCAGACTCCAGGTAAGGGACAGCCATGTCTGTACCTGCAGAGACCTCTTCAGACTCCGGGTAAGGGAGAGCCATGCCTGTACCTGCAGAGACTTCTTCAGACGCCAGGTAAGGAACAGCCATGCTGGTACCTGCAGAGACCTCTTCAGACTCCAGGTAAGGGACAGCCATGTCTGTACCTGCAGAGACTTCTTCAGACTCCAGGTAAGGGACAGCCATGTCTGTACCTGCAGAGACCTCTTCAGACTTCAGGTAAGGGACAGCCATGTCTGTACCTGCAGAGACCTCTTCAGACTCCAGGTAAGGGACAGCCATGTCTGTACCTGCAGAGACTTCTTCAGACTCCAGGTAAGGGACAGCCATGTCTGTACCTGCAGAGACCTCTTCAGACTCCAGGTAAGGGACAGCCATGTCTGTACCTGCAGAGACCTCTTCAGACTCCAGGTAAGGGACAGCCATGTCTGTACCTGCAGAGACCTCTTCAGATACCAGGTAAGGGACAGCCATGTCTGTACCTGCAGAATAAGGGACAGCCATGTCTGTACCTTCAGAGACCTCTTCAGACTCCAGGTAAGGGACAGCCATGTCTGTACCTGCAGAGCCCTCTTCAGAATCCAGGTAAGGGAAAACTATGTCTGTACCTGCAGAATAAGGGACAGCCATGCCTGTACCTGCAGAGACCTCTTCAGACTTCGGGTAAGGGACAGCCATGCCTGTACCTGCAGAGACCTCTTCAGACTCCAGGTAAGGGACAGCCATGTCTGTACCTGCAGAGCCCTCTTCAGACGCCAGGTAAGGGACAGCCATATACGGGAATCCAAGCCAGCGCCCCTGCTGGAGGTATGAACCCAGAGCAGGACCTGAGGCAATGGACTGACCCTGACCAAGTTAGGCAGGTAGCAAATCTACAAAAAAAGAATACCGTAATTATTCGCAAGTCTAAACTCACAAAGAGTTATATATTTTTCAGAATGTGATAGACTAAACTGACACTCCTTATATTGCTGTTATTGTCTAAAACTACTTTTCATTTTACCTCAGTGACAAACGTCTGGAGGTCAGAGCCTTCACTGCTTTCAAGTGAACTGTGATAATTTAATCTGGCACCATTTATATTGTTATTGTCGCTGTTACTTGAAGATATCATCCATGCCGCCTCAGCGTTAAAGATTTAGCGGTTGGAGCCCCTAATTACTGATTACTCATCTCTTACAGCGTTTTATTTTCTAGACATCTTCTTGCGATCACTATGCGTCTTGAATGTGAGGCGAAATCTTTGTACCGCATTACGCGTAAATCAACAAGTGGTCCGAACATTCTGTCAACCTTATGCTGAATCTTCAATCTCCTTGTCACCCCCCGATCTGTTTCTCAAGGAACCGGTATACTGTAGCGCCATGAAACCGCCAGGTGTACGTGCGCTTTAAAAATAATTTAAAACTCAAACTCAAACTCAAATGGTCTTATCTGATATTGTGTTCAATGTAATAAAGGGCAGAATATTTCCCTCACTGCTGACAACTATAACCTGTTATGCTTATATGCTGATATTGATTTAATACATTTTGAAGTGCAGTGTGAAGGGGAAAGTTTCTGTGGTACATTACGCACCCAGCCTCTCAAGTAACTCTGATAGTCCTACATCAACTCTTCAAGAGGCCTTTTCATAATATTGTACGCAGCATGCTAAAGGACAGTATACTTCTTTCATTAATATTAATTGTGCACAGATGAGCTTATATGCTGATATCGTCCTAGCAGCTTTTGAAGTAAAGGGGACATTTCTGAGAAATATTACATGCCTAGCGACACGTGACACGTGTTTCGAACATCCTCTCAGTTTAATATTGAGTTTTCCAATGACTTTCAAGAATATTGTCTACAGAATAAGACAGGCCAAAATACTTCCCTCACTGCAGCTAATTATACTCTAATTGTCTTGCTTTTACAAAATCTCATAAACAGAATGTGGTAAATTACAAAGCCTCAACGCTGCAATCTTAAATATAGTTGTCTCAGGAAATCCTGAGTAACATTTTGTGATGGATAGTGCAGTTAGAGGACGTCACCTTGTACTAAGAGGCTGTGCTCTGATTAATGTAAAACTTCTGCAACGTATTGACAAGAATAATTATCTGTGACGCACATTCTCTATTAAATAAAACCTTATTGATACACTGAACTTATTCCGATATATAATTCTGCATTACCTGCATCACTACTATGATAGTACTCTCTACAGAGTGAAGCAGACGATCTACAAATGCCTACTCTCAAGAATGAGATCAAAAATTCCAAACCACCCCTCTTCTCAGACGTTCTCAACAATCACAAAGTGTGACTGCTAAAAGCTCAGCTTCATCAATGTCTAATCCGTCTTTGTCCGCCTCTTCTACAATGTCAGGAGACACTGTGGACTGTATTGTACAAGAAATATCAACTATCAGTTGTCGTTTGACAGAAATGGACATTAATATTTCTTCTCTCACCACAGAGGCTAAAGCCATCAGAGCAGATATTGTCCAATTTAGTACTAAAACAGACGGATTAGACCAACGATTAACCCCTTCCATGCTCATGACGAGCTCAGCTCGTCATGCAGTACAGTGCTCCTGTGCTCATGATGAGCTGAGCTCGTCATGACCACACCCGTTTTTATTGCTGTCCAGCACAGCAGGATAATCTCCCTAGCAGCGATGCGGTTAACAGGACTGGAGAAACAGGATTGATTCTATACAAACCAGAGATCAAGATCTCTCATTTCTTCGCAGCAAGCTAGTTGATATGGAAGACCACTGCCGGCGAGATAACATCCATTTTTTTGGCTTTCCTGAAAAGATTGAAGGTCAGAATGCCAGACTCTCATTATGTAATGTTCTTTCTAAGCTCCTGGATATCAACTTCAATCCACCGCTTGAAATTCGGCGTGCACATCGCATCGGTCCTCTAGGTAATGCCTCAGATTCTGATTGGGATCACGTGAGACGCGAGCAGAGCGAGGAGCAGAGGAGAGGAACGGAGGAGCAAGACTGCGAGGCTCCAAGGCGCCGAGCAGTTAACTGTGAGCCGAGCCAAGACCTGTGAGCGGAGCCACAAAACCCCCCACAAAGGTGCCGAATTTACCGGGTAGACGCCAACCACCAATCCTATCACCGACCTTAGTGTAAATTCTAGCAGCTGTAGCGGCGGCAGCGGTGGGGGTTTCACGGGCACTGATCTACTGCTCTTCCGTGATGCCAGAGACTCCAGAGACGTAGTTACACATCCGGTGCAGGTTAGTGCAGGAGCGGGGGCGAAATTTCACGGCTTCAGATGAGAATTGGCACCGCAGGAGGGAGGTTGTAGAAACGGAGTAGCCGCTTTTAGCAATCCACTGCCGCTGCCACGCCCTGGCCTCTGACTTTGCCTTGCCTCAGCCATCTTGTCCCATACTACTTCAGCTACAGCCTTAGCCCTAGCACTTAACTCCTGAACGATCTGGTAACCTGTGACAAAGAAACATGTGAGAAAGGGTAGGGTCCAGCGCAAGGAGAAACACCCTACAAATGAACATACTTATCCTATCAAACAATAACAAAGAAAGAGAAACGACCACTGGAAAAAAATCCATCAAACCTTTCACATAAGGCTCTAGATCACTCAAACCAATCAGGAGTGGCTAACGGATGTAATTCGCAGAATGAATCCTTGATCTATCCAATTCTTTTAAAGCCAGATCACACACAAGAAAGAAAAAGTCAAGACTTACAAAAATGCAAAATCACACAGCAATCAGGTAAAGACCCGACCCATGTAAAAGGGGATTCAAAGCTACCTTGCCAATACGATTTTGGAGAACGGGCAGTAACGACACAGCGGGCAGACGAAATCCCAATACCTAAGGATAGAGGAGCAAAGAGAGACATGGGGGCCCAAAATTCACCTAGGCATGAGGAAAAACAAAATATTGATAGTTCAGAAGGAGGTAAAATCATCCCACAACAAAACGCAAAAGAAAACAACGAAGAACTAAGTGTAAGAATCCCTATAAAAATAAGGATAAATGAAAATAGGAGAACATGTGCCCTGCCACAAAAAGAACATCACTTAGAGTCCATGCAAGTATCTAAGCATACAAAGAGTGACAAACTTGAAGAAGCCAAAACAGAAGTGAACAAGTTGAACACAGTTAGGCCCAATGTTCTCATTGCTCAACCAAGTAGAGCGAACAATACAAATTGAGGAACAGTAAAAAACAATCAAGGGCAAAAAGTAAAAGAAGAAAATTCAGCTACTCCAATTCAAGGAGAAACCCCTGAAAAACTGTCATTTGTACCTGAACACCATACAAATGGCGGACAAGATTTCTTGAATCGGGGGAATTTAATACGGCTTTTCAAAGAAATTCCAGAATTAGAAGAAATATCATCACAAGACCTTCTATCTGTAGAGTTGAAAACAAATGCAAACAACCCAGACGTAGAGGAGTCCTTGACTGCCTGGTCCTCAAAGGCCTTAGTAGATAGGATATATGCCATGAGCCTAACCTTTGATGCATGGGGCATTGTGCTGAGACGTCACAAACGGAATAAATATCCATTTCCCCTTCTAAACACCATCATAAATCAAAAACAGGAAATTGAAGTTGGGAATAACCAGAAGTCATGAACTCTGCAACTCCGCAAAAAAAATCACAAGGAGTGAAGAGATTGGCAAGCACAGAGGAACAAGATAGTAGGCTGGAAAAAAGCATTGATTGGTCCTGGGTTCCTAAGGCCTTAAGCAATAAGTGTTCCTAACATGCATGAAAGGTTAAACGAGGACAAACAATCCCAGCATCAGATAACACTTTGCAATGGACAGGAAACGGGGAACATTCAAAGAAGTAGAGATGAACCCAGCGTGGAGAACTCGCATAAAATCCGCATCTGTTCATGGAGGATGTATGACGTTACAACGCATACTTTTACAACGCCTACCATTACAACACATTTTTTACAACGCAAAAACTTTTACAACGCATACCATTACAACGCAAGATTTTACAACGCAAGTACCTTTACAACGCATACCATTACAACGTAAATATTGGTAAGTATATAATATTTTTTTTATATAAATTATTTTAAATTATTAAAATATAATTAAATTTTATTTAATTTTATTTAATTAATTTAATTTACATATAATTTAAATATAATTTGAATTTATTTTTACAAATTAACCCTGTACCCCAAAAACCCAAAACTGACCCTGAACCCTAAAAATATTTTTTTTAATTTAAATTAATTTAAATTATTAAAATATAATTAATTTATATTTAATTACATTTAATTAATTTAATTTAAATATAATTTTGTTTTATTTTTACAAATTAACCCTGTACCCCAAAAACCCCAAACTGTCCCTGAACCCTAAAAATACCCCTTTACCCAAAAACCCAAAACTGTCCCTGAACCCTAAAAATACCCCTTTACCCAAAAACCCAAAACTGTCCCTGAACCCTAAAAATACCCCTTTACCCAAAAACTGAAAACTGACCCTGAACCCTAAAAATACCCCTTTACCCAAAAACTGAAAACTGACCCTGAACCCTAAAAATACCCCTTTACCCAAAAACTGAAAACTGACCCTGAACCCTAAAAATATCCCTTTACTCAAAAACTGAAAACTGACCCTGAACCCTAAAAATACCCCTTTACCCAAAAACCCAAACATATAATATTTTAAAAATAATTATATATTTACCAATACTTACGTTGTAATGGTATGCGTTGTAAAGGTACTTGCGTTGTAAAATCCTGCGTTGTAATGGTATGCGTTGTAAAAGTTTTTGCGTTGTAAAAAATTCGTTGTAATGGTAGTTCGTTGTAAAAGTTGCGTTGTAAAGGTTGTTTCCCGTTCATGGAATGTCCATGGTTTCAATAATATGGCGCAAGATCACGAAACAGCTACATTTCTGAAACAACATGAATTAATATTACTCCAAGAAACCTGGAATCTGAGCCCAGTATCAATCCCTGGTTATATAGAGCTCCATACCTTAGCTGAAAAATTCTCAAACTATGGGCACCTGAGAGGAGGTGTAACAACATACATTACACAACAGTATGGATGGCAAGTGGAAGAAATAGACACTGGGGTAAATTGGCTGCAAGTAACAAAACTCACAGGGAAAACCGATTCAAATTTACATAATCACAATTTATTAGTGCTTAACGTTTACGTTCAACCGGATAAAAAACTGAAGAAGGAAAGAATCACAACATTAATGACCCTGATCCAAGTGCTACAAAAGTCACACGATCGGTATTCCTTAATCATCTCTGGTGAGTTTAACAGCAACTTAGTAAAGGATAATCATATAATCCAAGAACTTGGAGATTTGGGTCTGACAATTTTGAATGGAAACGCAAACGGGGATAGACCTATGGCAGTAACTTTTTTAAGTGGCAAAAGGCAATCAACAATAGACTTTACGATAATCAGCAGCAACCTGGTGCAGAAAGTAACCGCATTTGCGGTTGGTCAACGAATAGAAAGTGACCATTTCCCATTAAATACAAAAATCAATATTTCTGTTGATAAAACTCAAAAAATGAGCACCGTGATTCAACATACCGAAAAATTTAACTTACGGAAATTGAAATGGGTTGGAAAGGATATAAAATCAATAATGGATACATTTAAAGAACACTTGCTTGCAATGAAAACCCAAGACAAAGAAAATCCCATAAAAACTTGGGAACATCTATGTGATGTTTTAACCAGAAATTTTCCTGTCACTAATTAAAAAAAGGGAAGAATGGATACTGGGAAGAAGCCATGCTTCAATCTTAGCCTACGGGAGGAAAAAAGGAAAATCTCACGTGAAGTCCGAAAGCAAGTTATAGTGGCGAAAAATGGAAAGAAAGCAGATGAGGTGAAATTAAAGGCCCTACAAATAAAATATAAGAAGATGCTGGGTAAAGCAAAAAAATTATACCAAGAAGGAATCTGGACAAAACTACTACTGGCCGGCAAAAACAAAAATGGTCGGTCATTTTGGGGTGTTATCAATAAACTGATAAAGGGTATCCAACTAGGACAAGAGGCAGGAATTTGAGAAAGCAATTGGATCCAGCATGTACAAAATATGTTTATTGGCAGGAAGCATGAACAAAAGAGGCATAGTAAAAAAGAGTGCGAAATATGTGCCAAAAACATGGAATTCGCAAAAACATTTTTTAAAACAAAAGAAAATCTGCAGGAAGATATCAGTATGCTACGACAGGGCAATGAGATCCTGCCCGAAGAAGACATTTGTAATGACAATGCTACATCGTCAGAAACAACAAAAGACACAGTACCGGTCTCAGACACCCTGGTAACCATTAAACAGCTAAAGGGAATAATAAAACGCCTAAAAACAGAGGGTGCAGCAGGCCCAAATGGGCTTCCAAATGCTCTTTTTAAACACTCACCTTAGTTCTGGGCAGAATATTTAACACCACTTTTTAATCAGATCTATAGACACAACAAAATGCCGAAGTCCTGGAAAGGGAATATCATACATCCGATTTTCAAGCAGGGCGACCATAATGAGCCGGGAAATTACAGGCTGATATCGCTGATCGACGTGGAGGTGAAATTATACGGATCATGCTTGCTGCTACACCTCCAAGATTCGATGGAGGAAACAAACATAATTCCCATGTTCCAAACGGGTTTCAGGCCAAGGACAGGCACATTAACAAATTTGACAACTTTGTTGCTCCTAAAGGAAAAAGCAGAAAAAAAGAAGACCAGATTGTTTGCATGCTTTATAGAGCTGAAAGCAGCTTTCGACAGGGTGAATCGAAAGCAATTATAGCAAAAATTAAGATCATGGGGGCTGCCGAAGAACTTACTAGAGGCAATAATAGGCTTGTACAGTGCCACCTAGGCAAGAGTAAAACTGGGAGATGGTCGCAGCATCACTGCCGAAATCAGCACGCAACAGGGCCTAAAACAAGGCTGCGTCCTGGCCCCTAGTTTATTTAACCTATACATGGCAGATATTGTCAAACATATGCAGGCAGGGGAAGGACACCCAACGAACCGATTTCTTCCTTACAATATGCTGACGATATTGTCGAGCTGAGCCAAACCCCAATAGGGCTTCAAAGAATGATCAACAACTTTGTTATTTACATAGAGCACAAAAGCTTGGAATTGAACAAGGAGAAGACTAAGGTGGTACGCTTAGTAGAACCAAAAAATCGATATTTTAAATGGAACGCAAATGGAACCCAACTTAAAGAGGAAGCGTCTTACAAATATTTAGGTCTAAAGTTGGGGCGAGGATTGACCCACAAAGAACACAAAATAGACCTAAAGGCGAAACACATTCCTTGATCCATGCACACAGGTTATTATATAAAAAATTGGGTTGTCGAAACCACACGCATCTTCTAAAGGTGATGGAGGAATCGCATACCTTACCCACTTTGTCATATGCAATCAATCAATCAATCAATCAAGAGCATTTATAGAGCGCGCTACTCATCCGTGAGGGTCTCAAGGCGCTGGGGGGGTGGAGGGGGGGTTGCTGCTACTGCTCGAATAGCCAGGTCTTGAGTTGCTTCCTGAAGGAGTGATGGTCGTGGGTCAGGCGTAGGTGGGTGGGGAGGGAGTTCTACATCTTGGCAGCCAGGTAGGAGAAGGATCTTCCTCCGGTGGTGGTTCTGCGGATCTGTGGGACGGTGGCGAGGGTGAGGCTGGCGGAGCGGAGCTGGCGGGTAGGTGTGTAGAACTTGATGCGGTTGTTGAGGTATTCAGGGCCCATGTTGTGGAGAGCTTCGTGTGCGTCGGTAAGGAGTCTGAACGTGATCCTCTTGTCTATGGGGAGCCAGTGCAGGTCTCTCAGCTGGGAGGAGATGTGGCTGTGTCGGGGGATGTCCAAGATGAGTTGTGCCGATGCGTTCTGTATGCGCTGAAGTCTTTTCTGTAGTTTGACTGTGGTTCCAGCGTAGAGGGCATTCCCGTAGTCCAGTCGGCTGGTAACCAGGGCCTGGGTGACAGCCTTCCTGGTTCTGGTGGGGATCCAGCGGAAGATCTTATGGAGCATGCGAAGGGTGTTGAAGCAGGAAGAAGTAACAGCGCTGACTTGCTTGGTCATCGTGAGGGAGGAGTCAAGGATGACTCCCAGGTTGCGTGCGTGGTCTGTGGGCTTGGGGGCGGTGCCCAGAGCCGGGGGCCACTAGGAGTCATCCCAGGCGGAGGGGGATGGTCCGAGGATGAGGATACGCACTGGTTACCTGGTGTGGCAAAGAGGCTGGGTTGTTAAACAACCTCCAAACAAAGGTATACCAAGCGGTTTTAAACCTCCCAAAATCAGCCTCACCAACACAGGTCCGACTGGAATTTGGACTGCAGAACCAGAAGTTTCGTGGCATGAGTAGTTTTGTGAAACTGTGCCACAAAATACGTCTGTCAGCAGAAGGTCCACTAGATAGCCTGTGTTGGAAAGAAATTGAAAACCAGTTGAACCAAACCACCTTAAGCGGTTGGGGAGACTACCTGATCAAATCCTTGAGGGAGTTAGAAATCCAATCAACATGGGATTCTATTCCAGACAGAGCCAGCTTTGACAAAATAACAAATAATGCTGCCAAATGGAAATCCTTTATGGAAGATAAATCAGTAACCTCCAAACGCTGACATGGGTGGACAGTGATTAATCCATATTCCTTGATAAAACCCCAGCCATATCTAGTCAGTCACTTTAACATGACGCTAAAGAAGAGATACATAGAACATCGGTTGGGCTTACACCTTTCGAAGGATTTACAACCATCTTGGAAAGGCGTTTATACGGACCTTCATTCGCCTGTGTGGTTACCAAAAAGAATCGCTACCCCACCTGTTATGAGTATGTCCGGCTCTCATGGACCTAAGGAGACGGCTTTTAAAGGATATTTTTAATAAATTGACATTCGCACCTGCAGGCAAGCTGTAATTTGATGGCTGGAGGGATCATCACCCATATTGGCTTGTAGGGGGGTAAAATACATGAGAAAAGTACAATCTCTCCTACGACAAGCAGAACTTGGGGAAACAAGTAAAGTAGAAAACGGTAACCCCAATGCTTGATAGATACATTTTAGCAAGGGCGATAAACATGTCAATAATGGGTTAGAAAGATGGACTAAATTGAGACAACCAGTTAAAAACTTTTTACGGACCATTCGCCCCCTAACTTACTGTTGTATAAAATAAGCCTTCCAAATGAATTCTATGATTTTAAGTATATGGTAATGGGCAAGGTAACTAGATGATAAGTTTTATGTAATATGTATTACAAATTGCTTGAAAATTTTAAGGATCATTTTTCTACTGTGTTTTGTAATGATTTTAAATAATCAGAAACAATAAATCTTTTTGACTTTGACTTTGGCCTCAGATTCTCGACCGCAACCCCTCATTGCTTGCTTCTTGAGACATGAGCAAGTACGACAAATATTGATTGCAGCACGCACACAAGGATCGCATATTTATGCTGGCCACGAAATCCGTATTGCAGCTGACTGTTCAAGAGAAACTAATGAACTGAGAAAAACGTTCCTTTCTATGAGACCACACTTAAGGAAAATGGACATCAAATATGATTTGTTTGATCCTGCCTGTTTTTGCATCACCAAAAATGGCGAATTCAAAGACTTTTACAATTATGAAGATCTGCAACATTTTATAGATGGTTTATACACTCAGGATATGGATATGCAACATTTTCCTACCAAATGGTCCTCCCATGGTTCTCAACACTCTCCTGGATGCCTCACTACTGGATGCCTCACCTCTAGTGAAGTTTGTCATCATGGCAGAGACATTAAAAGATCAATCCATACTCATGAAGACAAAATCTCGGCCCTTCAGACCGTATTCACCTTCATGAAAGATTCACACAGGGATAAATCTCGTTCTCCCTTAAAATCTGCTTCGGATGAAGAATGTTCTTAGTAACATTTATGATTCCCTGCAAATATGATTGATAAATTATATCCTCTTTCAAATCTTTTCAGGCTCCTCATGTTAGAGTCTACCCTCTATACGGGGGTTTTCTATCTTATTCACACAATTGTTTCTTAACCTAGAATGGTTGCAGGATTATTTATTATCTGTTATTTATTGCAATGTATTATGAGATTTTGCCTTGCATAACATCTATTATATTTGATATTAAGTGCTGTGGTTTATTGTTTCACTTTCAACATGTAATTTATTTAATCTTTAAATTTTAGAATTATAGATATTTCATTATGTTCTTTTACGTCGTATTAGCTCTGACCTTCCCTTTTATTAGTCAATGTTACAAATGTTCTTATTATATCTTAGATAATATTTCTATGTATAACTTCACTTCGTCCTTAACGTTACTTGTTTGATAATGTTTATATTTAGATTGGTATCTAAGTTTATATTACAAATTGTAATACAATGAACATTTATTATTCACTATCTTACTTACTATATCTTGTTTGTTCACTTTTTTCTGCACTTTTTCTGCACTCTGTGTTTCTACTTATCTGTTCCTATCTTCCTACATATATTGTGTCTACCGATATATATTCTAATAAGCTCTCACTCTCTCCTTTTCAGCGGGGAGTTGGGTTGTATTTATATCTAAATTTACATTACAACTTTTGAACCAAATATATCTATCATATTTAACATTGTACATTATCAGTCAATTGTCATACATTTTGTGCCTTTACCTATACATTAATGAACGTATGCATCTTTTATTGTATATTTCTATATTTTATCAATTCTTACCCTCTCCCCCCTTTACAAATATTTCTCTTCATCCTCCTCGCTATTACTTATATATTTGTACCTAATTTTATCTTACTCTTTTTAATATAAACATATTTATCTTTCAATGTATCCTATTTACACTTGTCAATAACCAATAAGTTATTTAATATTTTGGCTTATATTTCAGTGATATTGAACTCATGTCTCTATTTTAGAAATATTTTTAAGTTCTGTCAAACTCTGTCTCTTCCCTTTCAACACTAATTTTTTCTACATGCTAGCTCTTTCCATCATCTTGGCACGCACTTCGCACTTCAGATCCTTATTTCTCTCCTACATAGTCCTCATCAAGTCTTAACCCTCCTGAAGGGGTTCCTGCACCCAGCGGTGTTCTAGTGAGCCCAGACCCATGGCTAAATTTAAAGCTTTTATTTTCCTTTCCTTTTTTTTTCCTTTTTATACTTTTACTTCTTACACTTCATTGTTTGTTTTATTATTTTTAATATCTTATTACTTAGATATTTTCTCCTGCTAGATCTCCTTACACTGCAAATTACCTTGTCAGTACACTCCTACTTTCTCTCCCCCCTCTTTTCTCACATTTTGGCTTGGTTAATCAATATATTTTATATCGGCTCTCTAATCCACTCCATTGTTTATCCTAGTTTCTTACTTACTTCATTCCTATAGGAGTACTGATATCCACTCGGGGCGTGGCTAACACTCATTCTCTGTGTGTTATAACATGGAATGTTCACGGTTTGACACACTATATCAAACGGAAAAAAGTTATTTCTTATTTGCACTCTAAAAAGTTAGATGTGGTTTTAATCCAGGAAACTCATCTTGAAGCATCAGAATCTGAAATCTTACGCAGAGAGTGGGTGGATGAAGTCTATTACGGCAGTATTCATGCGGAGCAGTCCTCGGACATTGCTCCCATTGGTAAATATGGTGTGGCAATTCTTATCTGTAACTCCTTACCAGTCACAGTATCAAAAACGTGGGAAGACCCAGATGGCAGGTTTGTGTTTGTCAAACTCCGTATTGGGGACACACATTTTTGTGTACGATCAGTCTATGCTCTGACGAGTGTGAAAAAGTAATTTTTTCTCGAATTAAATCGTATTTTATCATAGGAAGAAACTGGAACCTAGTCAGAGACCCAGGACTGGATAAAACAGGTCCTTTTGATATGCATAATGCAGCAGAAAGAGCTCTTATGGATGAC
Organism: Lissotriton helveticus; assembly: GCF_964261635.1. Taxonomy (NCBI): domain Eukaryota; kingdom Metazoa; phylum Chordata; class Amphibia; order Caudata; family Salamandridae; genus Lissotriton; species Lissotriton helveticus. Next base: position 456,828,531 of record NC_136058.1, on the reverse strand, counting down.
ATAATTGAAGATCATGTCCTGATTGATCATTGGCACCTATCCCACCCCTCTGATACTGAATATTCATTCATCTCCCCCACTCATGGAACTCTCTCTATGTTAGATTACTGTTTAATCTCTCAAAGGGTAGTTCAGCTAGTACATGAATCCCATATCTTGGAAATGTCAATTTCGGATCACTCCCCAGTTCTACTATCCCCCCAAACAGGACTGGCTACACCGGGGCGTAAACCTTGGCGAATGAACATTCAACGTCACAAAACCCCTGCAGGTAAATTGCAGTTTAAAACTCACCTTCAACATTATCTTTCCCTTAATCAAGGATCCGTGAGCTTGGGTAGAATCCTGTGGGCTGCAGCTAAGGCTCCCATTAGGGGTCAACTTATTGGAAAATGCTGCACAGGCCAATAGACAAAATGCCAAATGGCAAAAAGAATTGTAACAAGATATTGAGACATTAACTCGATTATATACTAAGCAACCTCTTATACACCACTACTAGAGCAAGCATGTATGGTGCTGAACAGCCTTTTTACCTCTAAAGCTGAATATGCTTTGCAAAAAATGAAAGGGCGCCACTATGAGCAAGGGAAAAAGGCATGACGACTTTTAGTGGCTCAACTACAACAAACAGAGGTTGCAATGGCTATCCCAGCTATAAAAACATCTGAAGGAATCATGCTGACCCATCCACAGGATATTGTTAATGAATTTACTTATTTTTATCAATCGTTATATATCCCAGGAATCTAAACAGATCATAGAAAAATGTTGTCTTTCCTTTCGGAAAGGGGAGCGACCCTTGACCCTTTCCACCCGGTAGGTCGCTCCCCCCTGCCACCACACGGTCCTCCCGTGCTGTGCTGCTGCGCTGCCCAACCAGTCAGCGTGCTGTTACCAGACTCTGTTCCTGTCTACCCTCTGTTGTCTCCTCGCACCCCTTGCTCCTGTGCCCTCCCCGCTCTTATTTCCAGTCCGCGTATTGTATTGCTAAACCTCTGTCTGACTGTGCCTGTTTAGCCTTCGTTGTTTCCCTCTCCCCCCTCTTTTGCCTTCTGTGCCCTCCCGTCTTGCCCTCAGCCTGTATTTGTATTGTTGCTAGAACTTGTGTTGTTGTTATAACTTGTGCTTGGTTTATTATTCCGTGCCCCTCGTTCCCTTCTGCCTTCTTGCCCCCCTGCCTCCCACCTCGCCCCCGGCTTCCCGCCGCTGCTCCCTGCGGCCCCGCCCCCTGCCGCTCCCATTCGCCTCCCCGCTCCCGGCCTCCCAGTTGCTCCTCCCTCCCTCAGCCCCTCATATGGAGGCCGCGCGGCGAACGCGCGCAGTGGGCGCGCCGATTGTGCACCAAAGGCGCGCCAAAGGCAAGCCCGTCTATGCCCGTCCGCGCCTGGACCGTGTCCAGCGCCAGGACCCCTGGCCCCCGCCGACTCCAGACCACATGACGGACCTACGACACCGCCACCCTCAACGCACTCAACGCCGGCCAAACCCCCGCCTGCTACTGAGCCACCCTGAGGCGCACCCACGGACCCTTCACCTGCCAAGCCTGCAAATACACCGGCCTCCGGACCTGCACCGCTCCCGCCAATCCGAGCACCTGCAGCAACCACCTCAAGTGCATCCTACTCAACACCCGCTCCGTCCACAGACACGCCGTCGAACTCTGGAACCTGCTCGACACAACATCTCCAGACATCGCCTTCCTCACGGAAACCTGGATGAACCCCTCCTCAGCGTCAGACATCGCCATCCCGGACGGATGCAAGATCACCCGGAAGGACCGCGTCAACCAGACTGGAGGAGGCATCGCCATCGTACACAAGTACACCATCCGCATCACGACCAGCTCCGAAGACACCTTTACCGCCGCCGAACACCTCCATTTCCAGATACACACCGACCCCAAGACCACACTCAGAGGCACCCTCATCTACAGACCCCCGGGACCACGCACACAATTCAGCGAAGACATCACAGACTTCATCAGCCCGCACGCCCTTCCCTCTGCTGACTACATCCTCCTAGGGGACCTCAACTTCCACCTGGAGAACAACAAGGACAGCAACACCACCACCCTGCTGGACAACCTCGCCAACCTCGGTCTCAAGCAACTGGTGAACACCCCCACCCACTACGCCGGCCATACGCTTGACCCAGTCTTCTCCTCCAGCAAGTACATCTCCTTCAGCCACTCCACCGGACTTCATTGGACTGACCACAGCTGCGTCCACTTCAGCTTCAGAAGAACCACGACCCACCACCACCCGCAACAGGTTCCTCGCAGGAACTGGAACAAGATCACCGCCTACCAGCTCACCACCTCCCTCAGCAAGAACCCTCCCGCCAGCACTACGGACCGCAAAGAAGCAGCCAGCAACCTCACACAGTGGATCACCAACTGCGCAGATGACCTTGCACCACTGAAGACCCCTCCCAGTAGACATAGCAGCAAGAAAGCTTCTTGGTTCACCGACGAACTTAAGAACTCCAAGAAGAACTGCCGCACCCTCGAGAAAGCCTGGCGCAATGACCAGACCACAGACAACAAGACTGCACTCAAGGGCGCCACCCGCAAACACCACCAGCTGATCCGCACCACCAAGAAGACAGCATTCAAAGAACGACTGGACAACAATGCCCACAACAGCAAGGAACTCTTCAGCATCATCAAAGAACTCTCTAACCCCAGCGCCGGAAACAACGACATCACTCCCTCGCAAGACCTCTGCGACTCACTCACCTCGTTCTTCCACCGCAAGATCGCCGATATACACAACAGCTTCGGCGCACCAACCACGCACCCAACCACCGAACCAATGCCCCCCACCTCCACCCTCTGCGCCTGGACCCCGGTCAGCACCGAAGATACCACCCGCACGATGAACACCATCCACTCCAGAAGACCAACGGACCCCTGCCCTCACTACGTCTTCAACAAGGCCGACTCCATCATCGCACCCCAACTCCGGGACATCATCAACGCCTCCTTCAACACCGCCACCTTCCCGGAAAGCTGGAAGCACGCCGAGCTCAGCGCCCTCCTGAAGAAACCAACAGCAACAGCGGACCCCACCGACCTCAAGAACTTCCGCCCCATCTCGCTCCTCCCTTTTCCTGCCAAAGTCATTGAGAAGACTGTCAACAGACAGCTTGCCGCCTTCCTCGAGACAAACGGATCCCTCGACCACTCGCAGTCCGGCTTCCGAGCCAACCACAGCACCGAGACCGCCCACATCGCAGCCACTGATGACATCAGATCCCTGCTCGACAACGGGGAAACAGCGGCCCTCATCCTCCTGGACCTCTCAGCAGCGTTTGATACTGTCTGCCACCGCACCCTAGTGCAGCGCCTCAGCAACATCGGAATCCAAGAAAAGGCACTGAAGTGGATCATCTCGTTCCTTGCCGGAAGAACCCAGAGGGTCCGCCTCCCCCTGTTCAGATCCAAGGCCACCGAAGTCATCTGCGGCGTACCACAGGGATCATCGCTCAGCCCCACCCTCTTCAACGTCTACATGAGCCCCCTCGCAGCCATCGCACGCCAACACAACTTCAACATCATCTCCTACGCCGACGACACCCAGCTGATCCTCTCCCTCACCAACGACCCAGCCACCGCCAGAACCAGCCTACACGAAGGGATGAAAGACATCGCCGAGTGGATGAAGAACAGCCGCCTGAAACTGAACTCAGACAAGATGGAAGTCCTCATCCTGGGATCATCTCCATCCGCCTGGGACGACTCCTGGTGGCCCCCTGCCCTGGGCACCACTCCCAAGCCAACGGACCACGCACGCAACCTGGGCTTCATCCTGGACTCCTCCCTCTCGATGACCAGACAAGTCAACAATGTCTCATCATCGTGCTTCAACACCCTGCGCATGCTCGGAAAAGCCTTCCGATGAATCCCCACCGAAACCAGGAAGACGGTCACCCAGGCTCTCGTCACCAGCCGATTGGACTACGGAAACACCCTCTACGCCGGAACCACAGCCAAACTTCAGAAAAGACTCCAACGCATCCAGAACGCATCCGCACGACTCGTCCTGGACATCCCCCGACACAGCTACATCTGCGGCCACCTGAGAGACCTGCACTGGCTCCCCGTCAGCAAGAGGATCACGTTCAGACTCCTCACCCATGCACACAAGGCTCTCCACGACCTGGGCCCCAAGTACCTCAACAACCGCCTGACCTTCTAAACGCCCACCCGCCAGCTACGGTCGACCAGCCTCGCCCACGCCACCATTCCACGCATCCGCAGAGCCACCGCCGGTGGAAGATCCTTCTCCTACCTGGCAGCCAAGACATGGAACTCCCTCCCCGTCCACCTTTGGCTAACCCAGGACCATCTCTCCTTCAGGAAGCAACTCAAGACCTGGCTTTTCGAGCAGTAATGGACCCCTCTCCCCAAGCGCCTTGAGACCCTTCCGGGTGAGTAGTGCGCTATACAAATGTCATGATTGATTGATTGATTCTCTCTCAGAGGAGGGCAGGGCACTTCTCGAAGGAGATATTAGTAAAGAAGAGATCTCACAAGCTGTAGCTAATCACCCATATCATAAAACTCCAGGGGAAGATGGCTTTCCAACGGAATTCTACCATTGGTCAGGTGAACAAATAATTGACACTGGCATTCACGGCACAGCGATTCATGTCAAAGTCTGTCTTTGACATGAACCGCCGTGCAGTGAATGCCAGTGTCACTGTTAGCAAGACTAAATAGAGATTTCAACTAAACTGCACCTGTCTCGAGTACTTTCCGAACAGAGGTAGCAATTCATGCTTTAATTGCCACGCCGTTAATGCCAGTGTCGCTATAAGCAAGACTAAATAGAGGCTGCAACTAAACTGCGCTTGTCTTGAGCACGTTCTGAACAGAGGCAGCTAGTCATGCTCGTGCCATCTATCCTTATCCGACCTTTTACAGTTTGCTACACCACATGTGTTAGCACTGCTCGGCTTTAATAGAGATCGCAATTACCTTGCGCTACTCCACCAGTTTGCACCATTAACGCTGTTCATTCTGCTTGATTTGAATTCATTGGCCAGACAGAATTTCACTTATCAGGGTACTACAATTACAAATTACACTGTCCTGAAGATGGTCTCACAGATGTTAGGTTATGTTATGTTAATAACTTTTATTTGGCGCACAGCTGCCCCAGCGAAGGGGCGTCCTGGCGCCTGATCAAACAGCACAACACAACAGATCAGAACTGAGAAGAAAAAGATCAGTTAAACAGAAGCGAACAGGTGAGTTTTTATGGCGCGTCTGAAAAGAATAAGGCTATCCAGGGCACGGATGTGTACAGGGAGGGAGTTCCATAGATCGGCCGCCAGAACACGAAAAGAGCGCCCTCCCATCCTACTCAGTCTGAACCTAGGCTTAATCGCCAGATGGTGAGATTCCGACCTGAGGGACCGTGTGGGGAGGTACGAGGAGATGAGGCCCGCAAGAGCAGGAGGAGAGGAAAGCTTCAGAATCTTAAATGTCAGACAGAGAGCTTTAAATTTGAATCTCTGTCTGACCGGAAGCCAATGGAGGGAGGTCAGGACCGGGGAGACAGAACAACGTCTCGGGAGGCCCACGATGGCGCGTGCAGCAGCGTTTTGGACAATCTGAAGCCTAGATGCCTCAGCCTGGTTCACTCCAAGTAACAAAGCACTCCCGTAGTCCAGACGCGACAAGATGGAGGCCTGGACCACCAGTTGCCGCGTGGGGGGGGTCGAAGAATTTAAGGACAGGTCGTAGTCCTCGCAATATACCAAAACAGGTAGCTGCTGTCTTCTTTGTATGACTGGCGAAAGAAAGATGGGAATCCAGCCAGACCCCCAGATTTTTAACTTCGGCCGCTGGAGTGGGGGACGCCCCCAATTCGGGAGGCCACCACTGGTCTCCCCAAAGCTCCGCCTGCTTCCCTAAAATCAGGACCTCGGTTTTTTTAGCGTTAAGCTGTAAGCAGTTGCTACGCATCCACTTAGCCACAGCTATAAGTCCTGCCCGGAATCTGGGAGCATTCACCTCAGGGTCCCCGCTGAGTGTCACCGCAAGCTGCGTGTCGTCGGCGTACGATGTCATGGTAAGGCCACATTCCCTGACGACAGCAGCCAGCGGTTTCACATACAGGTTGAACAATGTAGGGCTTAAAGCGGAGCCCTGAGGGACTCCCAGACCCAGAGAATGGAACGAGGACTGGCCTGGTGGTATGGCTACTTTAAAAAACCGGTCCGAAAGGAAGGAGCGGAACCACTCAAGGGCCTTCCCACCAATACCCACCTCCTCCAGACGCCGCAACAAAATGTCATGAGACACCGTGTCGAATGCGGCGCTCAGATCTAACAATAGGAGCGCCGCAGTCTGCCCTACATCCAGCACTGACCGCAAATGCTCGGTCATAAAGAGCAGAGCCGTTTCAGTGCTGTGTTGAGAGCAGAACCCATTTTGACTCTCGTCAAGAATGTTATTGCGAGAGAGATGGGTAGACAGGACGGTGTTCACGTGAGCCTCAATGACCTTAGCGGGCCAAGGCAGGAGGGAGATGGGCCGGTATTTTTCCGGGAGCAAGGGGTCAAGATTGGGTTTCTTCAGGATAGGGCTGACCACAGCTTGCTTCCAGGAGGGAGGAACCACGCCCTCGGTGAGGGAGAGATTAATAAGATCCAGGATGGGCTCACGACACATCGGAGGAAGAAGATGAACACATAGAGACCGAAACGTCGACTATCGCCTTTTCCTAATACTAATTTATTTACAATTTTTATAATAAGTAGGCACGAGCGGAAAATCCGTTACGTCCGCGGATTTTTCGGATTTTTAGTGAATACGCAATCCGCGTATTTTACGTATTTTCCACAAAATCCGAGAAAAAAAAATCCGCGGATGTAACGGGTTCAAAAGTTGAACCCCCACTCATGTAACTATTTTACAATGGCGCCAGCAAGCTGCCAGCGCCGTTGTAAAATAGTTACAAAGTTATCTTGCACAGGAACCACTAGATAAAACAAAGCAGGTGCTGCTTTATTTTATCTAAGTGCTTCCTGTGCAAGCTAATTTTGTAACTATTTTACAACGGCGCTGGCAGCTTTCTGGCGCCATTGTAAAATACGACAGCAACAGCAGCTCACTCAAGAGACCCCTGCGCCCTTCGGCGCGATTGCATAGTAACACACACATGGTCGCTGGAACTAGTTGAAGCTCAAATGCAGTGACTCATTTATCAGCCCAGAAACAATAATCGAGAGCGTCGTCGAGGCTGGGCAATGTGCCTTCTTTACCAAATCTACCGTGGAAAATCAGCTGTGATGCTGGATAGCCTTTGCATCCTTGACTTTCACGAGCCAATACCCATGAGTAGGCACATTGTGTTCGCACGGGTTTCTGCACGTTCGCGAGCGTTTTGTACAATGAAACCCTCGCGAACTTGCAGAAACCCGTGCGAACACAAAAAAAAAAGAAATACGCTAGGATCCGCGGATTTTGCGTATTTTCGAAATACGCAAATACGCAAATCCGCAAATCCGCGGATTGCCAATACGCAAAATCCGCTCACCCCTAATAATAAGGAAAGGTGACTGCAGAGCCTACAGTGACGTTTATGGATTCATTTTGAATATATTTTCCTGTGGGTCTGTTTGTATATTTGTATGAATTCCTGCCCTATTCTTTTTGATAAAATTGATATTTTTTCATATACACCCGTTTTTGCTTGTTTCTCTTTGGTGCATTTTCAAAGATTTTCAAAGTAATATTGTGTTTCTTTGTATGCCTACACAACTTTAAGAAATGTTCAAATTAATTTTTGGATTGAATTTCCAACCAGGGACCATTGAATTGCCACTCTTTGAAAGCATCTTTTGTTGCCAAGAGCTCTTTTTCAGTAAATGTATAATTCACCTAAGCAGGCGTCAGCTTCCGTGATCTATAAGCGACTGGATGCAACTGTCCAGTAACCTTATGTCGTTGAGATTATACTCCTCTTACTGCTTGATCCGAGGAATCCGTCTCAACATAAAATGGTTCAGTAGTGTCTGCATGCAAAAGTATTGGAACTGTGGTAAAGTCCTTTTTTAATGACTGAAAGGCTTCCTCCAACTCTTCTGTCCACTCAAAGCGAACACCTTTTCGGATTAAACGTGTAAGAGGAAGAATTTTCTGGGAGAATTCACTGATAAATCTTCGATAGAAGTTTACAAATCCAATGAAACTTTGAACCTCTTTAACACTTTCTGGAGACTTCCATTCAATCACGGCCTTGACTTTTCGCTCCTCCATGTTTATTGTTGGAGATAGAACAAAACCCAAGAACTCCACCTGCGAGACATTGAAAGAACACTCTCTAGTTTCATTAACAACTTGTTCTCCCTGAGTTTCTGTAATTGTCCCCTCACCTGTCCGTGATGTTTATCTTTGTCAGATGAATAGATCAAGATGTCGTCAATGTACACAATGGCACACTGATCGATATAATCACTGAGAATGTCATTGATGAAGTGTTGGAAAGCCGCGGGGGCATTGCATAGACCGCATGGCATAACTTGGTATTCAAACAGCCCGAATCTTGTTCTAAAAGCAGTTTTCCACTCATCTCCTTCGCGCATTCGAACAAGATGATAGGCTCCTCGGAGGTCCAATTTGGTATAGATCTGTGCCCCTTTTACTTGATCCAGCAAAACAGAGATAAGAGGAAGAGGATCGTGATTTTTCTTCATAATCTTGTTGATTGCGCGATAGTCTATGCAAGTCCACTGATCTCCCTCCTTCTTAGGCACGAAGAATAGGGGCGAAGAACACCTCTTCTGCATTTCTAGGCACAATTTTTTATTTTTCAACCAGACAACCGTACTTCACCTCATATGCTCGACCACTTGTGTCAACTGCATGCACCAAATCATTATCCTGAAAGTAACTCTCTTCATTAAAAAATGGCTCACAACTTGAACTATGCTTTCATACTCCAGAAAAAACATCACAAAAATTAGTCTGATTAATTACTCTTTTCCACTTATATTTTAATTTCAAAACATTGATTACCTTATCTAGTGTACGAATTATATTGATTACTAAAGTGAATAATTTATTTTTCACTTCAAAAGCCTGATCCACAATCTTCACTCTACTTTTCTTTTGCTTGTAAAAACACTCTTTTTTTTATAAATCTTAACATTTTTTAATAAATTTAAAACAATTCTGTTATAAAACATTCATCTACGAATGTCAATACATTGATTTCTCCTTCTATTACTATAGACAATATCATCTCCTTCTACAGGTCTAACATTTTTTGGGCGCTCTGCTTTTTCTTTGTATTTACAGATAATTTTTTTTCTTTGAAACAATATCCAGAAGTTTTTTACATTGCGTTAATTTCCTAAAAAACTCCTTTGTTTGCTTACCAGGAGCATTCTTTTTTTTCACTGAAGATTGTGTTTTGGATGAATCTTCTAATTGTGTTTTCTTGGCCAATAAACCATGTTTGTAACTTTTTCTTCTTCTTTCCTTCATCGGCATATTCTTTTATCTTTCTATAGATGATTACAATCTGTGGTAAAGAAAAAATAACATATTATAGACCACTACTAACATACTACATATCAATTACAATAAGTGAACCATATAAACACTAGTTTACAACATAAGTAAGTTTATAGCCCAGCAACTGTGTCACAGCAACAGTGCAGTACAGTTTCATTATTAATCTCACTCTCTGCCTGCACCATCTCACTCTTAGCGTGTCTTATCTCACTCTGTGCCTGTGTCTCATCTCACTATGTGCCAGTGTCTCATCTCACTCTGTGCCTGTGTCTCATCTCACTCTGTGCCTGCCCCATCTCTCTGTTTGTGTGTGTCATTTCTCTCTTTGCATGTCTCATCTCACTCTGTGCCTGTGTCTCATCTCACTCTGTGCCTGTGTCTCATCTCACTCTGTACCTGCCCCATCTATCTCTTTGTGTGATGAGACACACGCAAAGAGAGCAATGACACACACAAAGAGAGAGATGGGGCAGGTACAGAGTGAGATGAGACACAGGCACAGAGTACCCTTTAAGCTAAGAGATGCAAACTGTGAGGAGACACAGGTGATATTATTGAAAAATGTGAAAATATAATTCCCTATTTCACACAGACACTCAGTGTGATCCTTGTCAAAAATGTTAAAGCCATACATTTTACCAGAAAACATTCACCAGAGTGACATGAGACACACGCAAAGAGAGAAATTACACACACAAAGCGAGAGATGGGGCAGGTACAGAGTGAGATGAGACACAGGCACAGAGTACCCTTTAAGCTAAGAGATGCAAACTGTGAGCAGACACAGGTGACATTATTGAAAAATGTGAAAATATAATTCCCTATTTCACACAGACACTCAGTGTGATCCTTGTCAAAAATGTTAAAGCCATACATTTTACCATAAAACATTTACCAGAGTGAGATGAGACACACGCAAAGAGAGAAATGACACCCACAAAGAGAGAGATGGGGCAGGCACAGAGTGACATGAGACACAGGCACAGAGTGAGATGAGCCACACAAAGAGAGAGATGGGGAAGGTACAGAGTGACATCAGACACAGGCACAGAGTACCCTTTAAGCTAAGAGATGCAAACTGTGAGCCGACACAGGTGACATTATTGAAAAATTTGAAAATATAATTCCTTATTTCACATAGACACTCAGAGTGATCTTTGTCAACAATGTTAAAGCCATACATTTTACCATAAAATGTTTACCATTGTAAATCGTTTTAGACACAGAGCACAGCCCACATCAATGACCACTACATTACAAGGCAGAAATCTGACTTATTTCCAAAATACTTTTCCAATATGCACCAATAATTTTTTGCCAGCATTACATACTAACATGAGACACGATGCAAGAGAAACAGTACCCTTTAAGCTAAGAGATGCAAACTGTGAGCAGACACAGGTGAAATTATAGAAAAATGTGAAAATATAATTTCTTATTTCACACCGACACTCAGTGTGATACTTGTCAAAAAAGTTAAAGCCATACATTTTACCAAAAAACATTTAGCATAGTAAATCGTTTTAGACACAGAGCAAAGCCCATTTAAATGACCACTACATTACAAGGAAGAAACCTGACTCATTTCTAAAATACATTTCCAATATGCACCATTAAATTTTTTACCAGCATTACAAAACAACATGACACAAAATGCATGAATAAAGAAGCCCAATATGCTTCTTAATCTTCCCCATAGTGCATACAGCACTCTATCTATATTAAATGAATCATTACTCACCTTTAAAAATGCTTTTGAAGATTTAGAACAGTGTCAGTCACACACACCAGATTTTCTTAAGCAGAATCTCTGAAATGCACCTCCGACACTGCAACCACAAATGGCTCTGATTCCCTGTAATTATTCACACATATCCCTGGACTTAACCAATTAAAATTCTTCCCACACTTTTTCAAAACCAAACTAACATTTTAATTGGTTCTACATTTCAACACTTTCAAACGCACATAATATTCACCCATCCCCCAGTGCTCATTCAGCCTGTTACCATGGTAACTCCCACCTAACTCAGCACACAGGTGAAAAGTTCATCATATTATGTTGCAAATGAACTCAGCAAGTGTTTTTGAGCTCTCAATATACTCGCTAATCATGTGCAATGTTTCTTTCAATGACTTTTTCTCAACCATTAGAATTACTTCTTTCAAAAAACAAAAGCATGCACCCTAATTTTCAGTGGAGAATTTAAAAAAACGACCAATCATTTCTTCTGTTTCAAGTGTACTGAATCTCAACCACTTTTTTTTCATAACTCCTACTTTCAAACTGCCATTTCATTTCCACAACTCATCTGAATACAACCACATCTACCTTCAAGATGCCTAAAGTCTGGATTGTGGGTCATAGCTTTGTTCACTGGAGTGAAAAATATGAAGCAAACAGAGGTATTCCCAACCTTGATTTACCAAATGTGGATATAATGTGGATTGGACAGAGAGGATTGAGATGTCACCAATTGATACCATTGGTAAAATCCTTTATGCATCTACCACACCCTGACCTCATAATTGTGCATTGTGGTGGAAATGACCTGGGCACTTTGACTGGGGTAGGTCTGGAAATGCTTTTAAAGGACATCTTTGGGCAATTGATGTCACTTTTTCCAAAAACTGCCTTGGTATATTCTAATATATGCCAAAGGCAAAAATGGAACTGGTCCAACCAATTTTGTCCACAGATTGAGAAAGCAAGAAAACATGTGAATACATCTGTTTCTGCTTTCCTCAGAAACTATGGTATGGGTTCCATATACCACAACAACTTGCATTACAACATGCAAGGCATCTATAGGAGAGATGGTGTACATTTTACAGATGAGGGGAATAGAGTCTTCCTCTTGAATTTTAGACTCTGCATCTGTACCTACTTGTAGGTACAAAAAACACCCACATAACACAACAGCTCTTTTCAGAGCTACCCTACCTCTAAGCACACAAAATTTCTTTTTACTCTAATTTTTTACACAGTTTTTCCCTGTGGTGCGCTCAGGGTACGCATACCTGGAAGCGTGCATGGGAACGCGCCCAGCGCTTACTCCTGCCCCCTTTTAATCATTTCCCCCTTTTTATTTTCACCTCTTTTGTCTCGATTCTACCGAGACACAAGATGGAGGACTCTCCGGACTGTTTGGAATGTTGACAGACACCCGAGAGCCAATAAGCTTTCCGCTCACGCACTTCCGTGGCGCGCCAGGTGCGCTTACCGGTACGCGTACCGGTAAGCGCTCGAAGCGCGCAAATAGATATATATGTGTTTTTGAAGTTACTTTTCATAAAAACCACTGGAGCAATTTTAAACAAATATAGAAAACGCCCTACTACGTACCAATCCCTACCATTTTGCCAAGTTTGGTGTAATTCCGTTCAGCTGTTCGGGCTGTAGCCGTGTCTAAATGTCCTATGGAAAATTGCATGGGGAAAACACACTTGAAAGTGTTGAAATTTAGAACCAATTAAAATGTTAATTTGGTTTTGAATTTGTATGTGATGAAGTTTGATTGGTTATGTATATATCAAAAATGAGAGGAAAACACGACCATTTTGTGATAGTACTGTCTGAGGTACATTTGTGAGGAATTTTTGGTGTTCAATTTCTGGTGTGAGATTTACACAGTACTAACTCTTCTCCTGCTTTGTAAAAGGTAAGTTGTTAATTTGTAAGGGGAACTATGTTGTACACTTTAAGTTAATAGGAAAAATGTTTTCAGTTAGTTTTACTGTCCTTCTGATATAGTTATGGATTGAGATAGGCTTCATCACATGCAGTGCCTGATACTATACACTGCCCAAAGAAAACTTCACTGTTAAAAACTCAGAAGTACCTTTGTCAACTTGACCCCTACAGTTCCCTAACTCTACTAATATAGTTATATAAAGTATTTGAAAAAATGTGTGCATCTTCATTTTAAAGAACTAAATACTTGATAAAGCTAGTTTTATATTATGTATTACTAAAAACGATAAATGAAAGTGATTATTGTTTTCTGCAATTTACAGCAAGAAATTTCAAAATAAAATGGATCACAATGAAGAGACCGTTGAAATTTCTTTTGAATTTACCACTACATTTATTGAGATTTTAAATGTCCCTGATATTGACAGCACCAGTAATGAAGAAGTTTCTGTTGGAGGAGATGACATGAGGGATTTTTTGATCAGTCTCTTGACGGCGAATTTATCGAATGTTTGGAGACCATAGAGTTCCAGGAATCATCTTTGCAGACTTTTCATGAGGAGATTCCTGAGGATGTGATTGAAGAGGAAATTCTTGATGAGGACATGTTACTAGTTCTTTTAAATTATGAAAATTCAGAAGAATAAATTTATATTTAGAAATTAAAAATTGTTTGAGATATTATTCATTTTTATTTGTAATTTATGAGGTAGTAGCGAAGTGATTTTAGTATAAAGTGAGACTTATAGTATAGAGTGCAACATTTTTATGTTACATAGTAAGTATACTCATAGTTACTTCCCTTCCCCCACTATATTTTCTCCAATGTGTATTTGACATCTCTTCTTCATCTCCTACCTCCTTTCTCTCACTGTCTGTCTCTGATGCACCCTATCGCCGCCATTTTGTGTAGTTTCAGAAGAGAGTGAAATGTAATAGTTGAGAACCTGAAAAGGGGGCAGGGTAGAGCGCCCCTGACCCCCTAGGCCTTCTCATGGGGTCCCAAAAGGATCTGTTTCTCCTTTCCTGAGAGACTATGGTACGGGTTCCATATACCACAATAACTTGCATTACAACATGCAAGATATCTACAGAGGAGACGGTGTACATTTCTCAGATGAGGGGAACAGAGTCTTTCTCTTGAATTTTAGACTCTGCATCGGTACCTACTTGTAGGTACTTAATCACCCACATAACACAACAGCTCTTTTTAGAGCTAACCTACCTCTAAGCACTCCAAATTCTTATTTTACACTATTTTCTTTTCACTGTTTTTCCCTGTGCTATGCTCAGGGTACGCGTACCTGGAAGCTTACATGGGAATGCACCCAGCGCTTACCCCGCAATTTTTTTATTTTTTTTAAATCGTTTTTTTTGCCCTTCAGGGTCCTTCTAGGCCCCCCTCAGAAAACCTAGGGAGTCAGGGAGTGTCTACCCTGCCACCTTTTAATTATTTCCCCTTTTTTTTTCACCTCTTGTGTCTCGATTCTACCGAGACACAAGATGGTGGACTCTCCGGGCTGTTTGGAATGTTGACAGACACCCGAGAGCCAATCAACTTTCCGCTCGCGCACTTCCATGGCGCGCCGGGTGCGCTTACCGGTACGCGTACCGGTGGGCGCTCGAAGCGCGCATATAGATATATATGTGTTTTTGAAATTAATTTTCGTAAAAACCACTGGAGCAATTTTCACCAAATATAGAAAAGGCACTTCTGCGTACCAGTCCCTACATTTTTGCAAAGTTTGGTGTAATTCCATTCAGCGGTTCGGGCTGTAGCCGTGTCTGAACGTCCTGTGGAAATTAACATGGGGAAAACACGTTTTGGGACCCCCCTTTTTTCTCGGCCCCCGCATGACGAATCCCCCCGAAACTTCCAGAGAAGGAGCAGACCGGAGCATGCCTAAATTTTGGAAAATTATATATATATATATATATATATATATATAACACATTCTTAAACTTTTTAGAAACACTCAGTCACCGGATTATGTCATGAGTGATTTAATTTGAGATGACATCAGTGATGTCACTGACCATGTCATGAGTGATGTAATATATGACGTCATCAGTAGTGCATTGCGGGGGCACAAGTAATTGTTAGCTTAGCCAACTATAACGGCTAAATTTCTCTGGTATTGTACAAGTGAAATGTCAGCCTAACTATAACGTTCTTGCTGTAACCTGTGTTTTTTTCAGTGACTTTCTAAGGTTTATTATTTGCTAAATATATATATATATAGCTCTACCCTAAGATGCCACTGCTTGAATCTTCGACTTCATTGACAAAAATTATTTTCTTAAAGTTTTTCAGGAGCTGGGATGCCTCCAGCTGAGGGAAACACATCAAAGCCATGGATTCCCCACGACTCTATTCTTTTCTTCTAACCGTGATCACAGGTCAGTGACCTTATATGACAGAAGTCACACATAAGTACACTATGAGTACTCACCAGAGGGATTAAATACCCTATAATTAATCATGGTGTATGGACAAGTGAGATAGACATTCCGACCCTATGCATTATGGACCCTTGCAAAGCTCCACTTAATCAATCATGCTACGCAGCTGTACTCTGGTGCAGCCGCTTTCAATTGCATACTGTATTTATGTATGGTAAAATTATGTATTTAATAAATAAAACACATTTTATTGAATATAGGGATTTGAAAAATGGTCCGTGGTAAATACACTGCTTAAATTTACCCAAAACTATGGGGCTTATTTTCAAGAGGGTTGTGCCACGTTTGCACCATGCAGTGTGGTGGAGGTGAGATGCAAACCTTTAAGTCAGATTTTTGAAACCACACAAAGTCACTTTGCGTAGCTCTGAGTGGCTTCTGGAATCTGGAGTACGCAACATAGCGCACATCGCTGTTTTGGGTTACTGAGGCCTGGGCAGGCATTCCATGAGTGTTGCGTGGGTGTTCCCATGCAAAGCCCATATATTTTGATGCATCCTGGGATTTACAATAACTTGTGAACCTGAAAATGCACCAAAATCTTATACCTTCCCAGGGGAGGCGTAAGAAGAAGAAATATCTCTATTTCTTCTAATTTCTCTCTTTCTATGTGTGCTGAATTCTGCACCTTTACATCCTTCTGCACCAATTGCATCCTGCAGCACACACAGAAAGAGGAATCTGCCACCCAGGATTGTTTTTCAACAGAAAGGTGTCCTTTCCTGCAGGAAAACAATCCTACATGTAACAAAGACAGCCTTGTGCCATGGTGCCTGCAGTGGCGCTAGTATGCCAACAGGGTGTAGGCAAATGGATAGGACTGCAGCATATTGCCTTAAGTAGGGCACATTCCTGCCATTTCCCTGTCACGCAGTGCAGCGAGGTAACCTCCTGCACCACACTGCTTCAAAAGCACATCAATGAGCCCCTACATTCAGAGATTTATTCATCCACTTGAACTAGTAGTTCGTCTGGTAAGTTGTACCAAACAAGCATTTCCTGGTGATGTACTGTCCAATCCATAGGACATATACCATGGGCTGGTTCTCAAGAGTATAATTGTGCACAATGTTGATTTATGGACAGGAAAAATCCAGCCTGATGCACAAGTGCTTACTTTCCCTTTTCTTTTTGATTTCTCCCAACTAACCTCCCCCTCCTCTTTTTAGAGTTTCGGGGTGATCTGGTCTCCTTCCCACTCTGAATGGGGATGAAAGAGTTCTTAAATGAGATCCACTCTGCATGAAAGGGAGTATGAGGCTGATCTGACACCCCTTTCACATATATTGGATGCGCGGTCCACTGTCAGCGTCCACTGGAGCTGTTATAATACAGATGAAATCAGCCTCCATAGACCCTAAAATAAAAATGCCTCCGTTGGCAGGCAGACCTCACGTGGTCCCCTGTATCTGCAAACTTACACCATGTGCAGACGCCGTCTGGGATTTCCAATCCCCCACCAGAGGTACCCCCTCCCCGGTACTTTCACTCATTGTCAGTCTCCTCCAGGAGACCCGCTGCCCTTCGTGGCCCGCCTCTCCCTCTAACAGGCCGGGGGGCAGGAAGCTGAGCTATCCTGTGGTGCCAAAGAATCCCAAGAGGCTCCAGTTCGGTCTTTCCAGCCCGCTACACCCACAACCAGTTGTTGCCTTTCTGGTCTCATTGGGGGCTCGTGAGGCTCTCCACTCACCTCCGGCAGCTTGGGCTGACATGCGGGGCTCTCTTCGTCATCCTGGGAGTCCCGCCCACAAACAGCCTGCAACTCTGCCTGACTTCCACGGCGCTCTCCTCGTTCACCGGAGAGCCCCGCCTACAAACAGGAAATCTTTGCCTGTCTTCCAGCGCCGCTGGAGATATCGATCCCAGCTCTGGACTCGGGTCAAAGGTGGGGAGCGGGGAGGCGTATTCCTCCCAGACAGTCAATGCTGGGAGCAGGACACCCTTCCAGACCATGCAGACTGGCAGCCCTGCCAATCCGCATGAGCTCTCTTCACTCCCTTGATCCCAGCACCACCAAGGGAGAAGAGGAAGCACTCCACAAGCGCTTTCCATCAGCCGTTAAAGCGCTCACCTTGCGCTATGGTTTTTCAAGACATGGAGGGCACCAGCAAAGTGTCCTCCGGTAGGCCAGCACATCGGCGCTCTTCAGTAAGACAGCAGCTTCACTCCCATGAGGTAGGGAGCCCCAGGTGGCGGTTCCTGGCAGTCCGGCAGCCTGCCAGCCACACGTTTCAAGTCAGCACCAACAGCACCGCCCACATGGGGTCAAAGCCCCAAATCTTATGCCAGCTATGTTCTTTGTTCTCCCCCTGACACAGGGGTCTGTGCCGGTCAAAACCAGTTCTGAAGGCACTCACACCTTTCTCTAAAGGTGCACGACCACCTCCTTTGTCAGTGTAGGCCCTGGCCCCAGACACAACACAGCGGGCGGGGCCATCATTGTACAAGGCAGGCACATACCTATT
This sequence comes from Lissotriton helveticus, assembly GCF_964261635.1. Taxonomy (NCBI): domain Eukaryota; kingdom Metazoa; phylum Chordata; class Amphibia; order Caudata; family Salamandridae; genus Lissotriton; species Lissotriton helveticus. The sequence goes on along the minus strand of NC_136058.1, from coordinate 456,810,374 downwards.
TAGGGTCAGGGGCTATTCCTCCCACCATTCCAAAGGCAGTTGGGCCTATTCAGCCTAGTGCTGACTCACCCTGCCCTTCTGAAGCCACAGCACCTCCCCAGTCCCTGTCACTCAGAGCCAGACATGCAATACACATCAGGCAGGCACAGAGACACATAGCACACACAAATGCCCACTTCTAAAAGTGGTAAAAAAGGGGGTGGTAATGGACGGAGCATCTGAACCAATCAAACACTCACACCCAGTCAAAAGATCTGGGTTTATTCCATCACCGCTCTTTAGCCCCTGAACTGGGGTGGCAGAGTGGGCTAAAGAACGGTGATGGATTAAACCCATATCTTTTGACTGGGTCTGAGTATTTGATTGATTCAGATGCTCCGTCCATCACCACCCCCTTTTGTACCGCTTTGGCCGCCATAAGTGTGGCAGGGTATGCTCAGACATGAGTACCTTGCTCACTTTGCCACTGGATTCAAGCAAGCCGGGCTGAAGAAGGCTGCAATGCCAGAAACCGGTCCTCGGAAGCTTTTTTCCGGTCCAGGGAAGGCATGGCTTGGCAGTTCGGGCTGGACTGTTCCCATGAGGCACAGGGTCAGACTGATTTGCATATAGCCATGTCTGAACTGGGGTGGCAGAGTGGGCTAAAGAACGGTGATGGATTAAACCCAGATCTTTTGACTGGGTGTGAGTGTTTGATTGATTCAGATGCTCTGTCCATCACCACCACCCCCTTTTGTACCACATCTAAAAGTGGAATTTCTAAAATAGTGATCATAAATATGCGCACACCATTGCCCAGCATTTATTACCACTATTTGAAACATATCAAACTTGACCACACTACTTTTCTCATTTCAGGAATTACCATTGAATCACATATCAGGGAATCCCCAATACATTCATATGAGAGGGCAGCCTCACAGCAGTGAGAAACTAAATAGGTTGTTTGCCACTACCAGGACATACCACACAGTTAAGGTACATGTCCTTCCTTTTACCTACAGCACACCCGGCCCATAGGGCTAGCTAGGGCGTACCTTAAGGGTGACTGATATGTAGTTAAAGGGGAGTCACAGACGTGGCAACCACTTTATAAGCCACGTCACAGCAGCAGTAAACTGTGCGTACAGGCCCTGCAATGGCAGAGACCTGAGACAGGTTTGAAAGGCTACTTTGGTGGGTGGTGCAATCAGCGACTTAATCCCACCAGTAGCATTTAATTTACTGGCCCAGGTATATGAGATACCACTTCACAAGGGGTGCGTCAAGGGCGCTTTTTGGCCCTGACTTTGTTTTTATTGTTTTTAAACTGTTGTTCAATTTCTTTTCTCTTCTGCTGATGCGCCAACATCAGTAGGCAGAGAAACCCCGACCCTAATGTTTGGTGATCATATGCTATTATTATCTGAAACCCTGCGTGGGCTTCAGTGTGCTTCGCGTTATTTTGAGAAATTTTGTGGGCTGAGGGCTCTTGTAATTAATACAGATAAAATGATGTATGTCTTTAAGTCAACACAATTCATTTAAAAGCAGTATTTTATTGGGGGAGGACATTTTGGAGTGTTCTGGTGGTTTTGGGTATTTGGCTGTGACTCTAGCCCCAAATGTATCCGGGAGCCCATAAATAAGACATGGTCTCTTAAGCATCTCAGAACTTGCTGGAATATTAGTAAATGAACTTAGCCTTCTTAAACTGAGCCAATCAGCCAGGTTCTCCAAATGTACCATGCAAAGGTGCTGGCTTCAGTCCCTTGTGGTGCTGAACTTTGGGGATTTCTTTTACTTACTAATACAGTAAATAATTTTCTGAGGACAGTAACACATACTCCACAAGGTACCCCCATCAAACCACTGTTGATGGATCTGGGTAGAAAAGCTGTGGCACGGATTATGGATCACCAAGAAATGGCCAGCCCTACAGCGGCTCTTAAAGGTGTTATTTCGGCAGACTGCTCTAAAAAAAATAGGATGGCTACCAAAAATTAAAACAATCTCTATCAGTTATTGGTATGACAGCTATTGCATGATCCTTCTGTATCAACTGCTGTAATCTGAAAAGAACAGCGTCAGTAAGCAAACCTTTTAGTCGAGACACGTATAGGGGAATGTACATCAATGATTGGAAGGTTTTTGTACTTTAAATCCAGCTGTTCTTTTGAGCTATACTGGGAGTGTAGATCAGTCCCTCTCGATAGGAAACTATGGGGCATATTAGCAAGAACCTCGTTTAATTTATCGCTGTTTTAGCGGCAGGAAACTGCAGCTAAAACGGCGATAACGGGCTTGCTAATATGCGTAATAGAATTCCCATACAAGCCCAGGTTAGATGTGAAGGACATCTAACCTGGGCTTCTATTGGAATTCTGTAACGCATATTAGCAAGCCCATTATCGCCGTTTTAGCAGCAGTTTCTTGCCGCTAAAACGAAGATAATTTTAACGACGTTCTTGCTAATATGACCCTATTTTTCCTATTCAGGGTGATATCCCTCCCAATTAAATACTTTACCAAAAACTGGAGTACTTATAGGGATTACAAATGCCTTCATTGCCCATCGAGTGAGGAATCCCTTTCACATGTGTTGTTTGTAAGTCCAGCTTATTTAAATACCCGGAGGAAATGGCTTTCATCTATATGTAGACCTTTGGGTTCTAAAACTAGTATTGTAGCAATGAGAATTTTAATGACTAATTGCAGTCTCTTGATTGCATGCTCTGTAGTTAGGTTTTTGGGATGAATGTGGGCCATTGGACACCGAACAAACACCAAGTGAACGCTATGAGATTATATTAATGTTTAAATATTTTTTAAAATATTTAAATTGGATTTTTTTGTGAGTTGTAATGTATACTGTGCCACTTACTTTTGTACTTTGCTGTTATATATTTCACTCAGATATTATTGATGCTTATATCACAGTGTTTTAAAATGCTTCACATTTTATTAATTTGAAATTTGTTTATGTTGCTTGCTTGCTTTTATGACCTTATTTTTTGAAATAAAGCCAATTGAATCAAATTGAATCATATTTAGGGGCATATTTGCAAAGAATTGATGCAAAACAGCACAGCAAGCAATGTTGCCGGGCTGCGTCACCTTGAGAGATTAGAAATATGGCTGTTGGACATGGCCCGTCTTAGCAGACTTTTGCCTAAAACCTATTGATTGTATTTCTCCTGCTTTTTTCAGATTCTCCTTTTGTGGCTTGGGGCTCTGGGCACGTTCCCCCTTTAATGCAGTGTGAAAGTGTGCATGCCCTTACAACAGATGCTAGGAAGGAGTGCTTACCTGATTGGTTTAGGTGTTTTAACTGTGAGCACCCTGTAAAATGTTTTACCACATACCCAGGGCAGGTACTGCACTCTCTACTACTGGACCACAGCACTGATTGTGCCATCCTCAAGAATTGCCTTTCAAACATGTCACAGGTCTGTGGGTGAGCAGTTGTGCTTAGGCTCAGGATGGCATTTCTAACTTCCACTGCCATTGGATAACCACTAGGGGAAGCCATGATGGGCAGAGCAAGTGGCAAGCTAAAGGGAGGGCAGATACACATGGGTGCTCCATGCTCAGGTAGTGAAGAACCCCTGAAAGTTTCCCCTAGCAAAGAGGTTGTCTCCTCCCATGGGTCACCGAAGGGTTTTGATTCTCTTTTAGTGGCCCTAGGGTGGGCACTTTCCCACTATAATGCAGTGTGAATGTGCATGCACGTGCCCTTCCTACACACGTTAGGAAGTGGTGCTATCATGGTCTTTTTAAACATGTGTCAAGCCTGCCATTGCAAGCCTGTGTGCGTGCACTTGCACCTATGTGTGTTTAAACATATGTCAAGCCGGCCATTGCAGGCCTTTGCGTACGCCAATGCACTTATGCTCTGGCTGGCCAATTCCGAGGGAACCTTTCACTACCACTAGAGCATATGGTCCGGGATACCCGCCACCCCTTCCACCATCAATCCCAATGGTAGGAGACAGACACAGTTTTGAACTTTTGGAAGGCAGGGGGACCTCGCGACCCCCCCGGCCATATTTATTAAAATATGAAACAAATTTAAAACTTTAAATAAAAACGTTTCATTTATCATGTACGAAATTCAACTTCCATTACACTTGATGAAGACAGGTATTGAGGCTAACCTTAACAAATCTCTAATACAAAGATTTTCCTAGCCGAGGCTAACATCATGGCATCGTGCATTGTATACAAATTTTGTACATCCTATCGTTAAGGGCCAACGGCAAGGTCTTAACCGGTGTCAGATGCCTATCACCAAATCAGCGCTCTCGTAGTGGCGCATGCGCAGAGGGCTCTACCCTCGTAGCCAACCGTAACTTCCCTTGTCATGGAGGCCCCTTTTCCACTCGGCGCCATCTTAAGGTCGTCCGAGTTCCCGTGCGGGGTAACCGTAAGAAGGACAGCGTAGACTCCCCCCCTTTCCCCGCACTCTCTTCCGCCGCAGCGGATATCCGCCCCCCGGGAAATTCGTGGGAGGTGCATATAACCGTCTGCCCCTGGGAGAGGCCTATGGCCGTCTCCCCCCCTGGGAGGGGCCTATGGCCATCTCCCCCTGGGCAATCCCATCCGTACTGGGTGCCGCCCCCCCGTGGGAGGGGCCAATGGCCGCCTCCCCCCAGGCGCTCCCATCCATACTGGGTGGCGCCCCCACTAGGGACCTTGAAAACTGCTCACCGATCATGACCTTACCGCCCGACCGAAGACTAATAAATACGACAGTTTAAGAACCTACTAAATGGAGAAAAAGACAACCTATGCAAAATTTCTATCGCAGCTGTGTGCATTTCTCACCGTTACTCCCGTCCTTGTGGAGCGGGAATCCCCAATCCTATACATATTGCTACAAAGGAGAAAAAGTCATACGATACTGTTTATCCACCTCTACAAAGGAAAAAGAGGCCTATCAACAGGTAGTCAGTTGTGTTAACAATCTCGACTCAGTCTGGACACCACGTTCTCTGTGCCCTAATCAAATGCTGATTACCATCTTGCTTCATCCCGAACTCTGCATCAGGGGCTGGTGGGTGGGTCAAAAAACTGCTGCTTGTTCCCTTGAGGAGGGCTCACGAGCGACAAGTGGTGCAACCTTCAGAGCGCGTGAACAAGAGGACGCCTGCATGGGCCCCGCGCCTTTTAACCTTCCACGAGGAGGCGGGGCGGCATCCCCCTCCCGCCCACAAGTGCACAGACTTCCGGGCGGGGGTTTAGGACAACCCTCATATGCGTCCGGGGCGTGCTCCGGCCACGCCACTTCAGGCATACCAGCCGGGGCGACGCCCCTCGCCTGCACAAGGTTTCCCGGGCGGGCGGGGCACCCAGCCATACGTTCGGGATGACCGAGAGGTCCCCCCTTTCCATATGGTCCGGGATGCCCGCCACCCCTTCCACCATCAATCCCAATGGTAGGAGACAGACACAGTTTTGAACTTTTGGAAGGCAGGGGGGCCTCGCGACCCCCCCGGCCGTATTTATTAAAATATAAAACAAATTTAAAACTTTAAATAAAAACGTTTCATTTATCATGTACAAAATTCAACTTCCATTACACTTGATGAAGACAGGTATTGAGGCTAACCTTAACAAATCTCTAATACAAAGATTTTCCTAGCCGAGTCTAACATCATGGCATCGTGCATTGTATACGAATTTTGTACATCCTATCGTTAAGGGCCAACGGCAAGGTCTTAACCGGTGTCAGATCCCTATCACCAAATCCGCCCTCTCGTAGTGGCGCATGCGCAGAGGGCTCTACCCTCGTAGCCAACCGTAACTTCCCTTGTCATGGGGGCCCCTTTTCCACTCTGTGCCATCTTAAGGTCGTCAGAGTTCCCATGCGGGGTAACCGTAAGAAGGACAGCGTAGATTCCCCCCCCTTTCCCCGCACTCTCTTCCGCCGCAGCGGATATCCGGCCCCCGGGAAATTCGTGGGAGGGGCATATAGCCGTCACCCCCTGGGAGGGGTCTATCGCCGTCTGCCCCTGGGAGGGGCCTATTGCCGTCTCCCCCTGGGCGATCCCATCCGTACTGGGTGCCGCCCCCCCGTGGGAGGGGCCAATGGCCGCCTCCCCCCAGGCGCTTCCATCCATACTGGGTGGCGCCCCCACTAGGGACCTTGAAAACTGCTCACCGATCATGACCTTACCGCCACAGGCCAGATAGTTGACCGACTATCTTCCCCCCCCCCACAACACCTATAGGTCATGTCTCCTCAATCCCACTAGCCAGGCTAGGAAGTCTCCTATCAATATGTCATTCCCCGCCCTGGACAGGTGTACACCATCGTGAGAATAACAGTGGTCCCCCCAGATGCACCCGTGAGGTATACTGTGAAGGTGGGCAGACCGAAACAACTTCTCCATCTTATTGTTGACCCTCTTTACCGAATGGTTCAACGCTGTTGTGGACCGCCCACCCCTCCATACCCTCCTGGGAATAATGTGTGACCAGGCTAGTGTGCTCCCCGGGAGGGTTTTCGCCAACCAACTAACTGTTGTCAGTATGTGCTCGATTAAGGCCCGTCTGCCCAATCTCACCAAGTCATTGCCCCCAATGTGCACTATGACTACTGATGGCGGTGACCTGTGCCGCCCTACCAATTCTTCGACAAAACATTGCAGTTGGTCAATGCCCAAACCGCCCCGTCCATGGAAGGACACCCTAAAACCATATTCCTCAGATGTGTGAATCGCATCTCCTGCTCTGAATATGTCCGCGGCCCGCCTCACGTATGAGTGGCCCACGACCCAGACCACTAGTCGTCCATCCTTTGCTCCTGACGTGGTGGATAGCTGATACTGGGCCGATCCCAGTTCCCGCCCTGCGTCACAGGTTCGTGAAACTGTAATCCAAACAAAAGACAAAGAACGTGAGTGCACATCTTCGGTGAATCACAACATATGCAACCGCACGTACCGTTTAAAACAGTCCGAAGACCATCGCCCCAACTGTTTAACCTTGTCTGCCTGCAGACCCCTGGCCGTCGCTTCCGTAGCGGCCCCAATCCTGAAAGAATGAGTCCCAAAATCACTTGGCTTCAAGCCCGCCGCTGCAATTGTCATTGCCAGCACCCTTTGGAACTGAAATCTTGTTAACGGGGTGCCGTCCGTATGCCGCAGCAAGGCCCCTCCCCATGTCGCCACCCTTTGCTGTAGGTAGGCCTCCACGTGTGCCATCGGACAACAAAGACTACCAAGAGCGTGCTGCAACACAATGCTACTCCCCTGGGCCTCTAGGTCTGTCTTGGACCTGGCAATCGTGATGAGCAGGGAATCCCCTCTCACTTGCACGTGGTCCCTACGCAGACCCCCCTCGGTATCCCTTTTATTGGTAGCCACTAGTTCGCCTATTCGCAGGGCCCCATAGAATGCCAGCGCAAATGCTGCCCGGAATAGGACAACTTCACTAGGTGAGGAGCATGTCGCCTCTAGTGCAGCAAGCAAGATGGTTAACCTGTCAAATCCGATTGGATGCCTAGTATCCTTCTTGCGCCCCTCTAGGCGCCGCCAGCCCCGCAGAGCCTTCCTCACCATGAAGGAACCTGTGGGGTCCCCGACCCCCCGGAGCTGAGCCATAAACGATATGGCGGCCTTATACCGACTGGCGGTTGCCGCCGACCGGCCTTCCTCATGAACAGCCACTAAAAATTGGGCAAAGGCGCCCTCCTGACCCCACTTATGCTCCCATGCGGGACCCAAAAAGGCGCAGTACGCACGGAACGCCCCTTCATAAGCTTTCCTTGTCCTGAGCCCTAGACTGGCTGCCACGAGGTCTTGTAATCCGGAGCGCCGATTTGCCACAGTGCTTCGGGAAATGGCGCTGCCGCTAGCTCCGCTGATGGTAAACACTCCCTGAATGCCTGCATTTTGAAATAAGAGAGCGCATCCGCTGCATTATTCAGTATTCCCGGCACATGTTTTGCCCTGAATTGCACATTCAGCTTTAAGCACTGCAACACAATTTCCTTTAACAATCGCAATATCCATTTGCAGCGTGCTGCCTGTTGGTTAATGCATTCTATTACAGTCATGTAATCAGACCAGAATATCACCGAAATATTCCTGAACTCTTCTGGCCAGGCCAATAATGCTACCCAAATCGGGAAAAACTCTAGGAAACCAATGTTGTTCGTCAGGCCACTTGTCGCCCACCACGCTGGCCATCTCTGGCCGACCAGCAATTCCCCAGGATTGCGCCAAACCCCACACTGCCCGCCGAGTCTGTCCAAAGACCCAACTCTGCTGACGAGGCCGGGGCCTTGGTCCAGACTACCCGGCCATTGAAGTCCGCCAGGAATGCCAACCAAACGGCCTCGTGCGATGGTGCCCTTCCCTGAGGCCCACCATTCCCTGAGGCCCACCATGGCCTGAGCAATGGATCGTGAGAAAGGGCATCACCCGTAGCGCAAAATTTAGCTGTCCCACAGTTTGCTGCAGTCGGTGCAGTGTCACTTTGCCACTTTTAAGACATTGCTGCAAGGAGGCCCTGAATTTGGCGACCTTTTCCATCGGCAAACGGAAGCAGCCTTCCACGGAGTCTAGTTCGATGCCCAGAAACTCCAGGGAGGTAGTCGGCCCCACCGTCTTACCTGGTGCCAACGGCACCCCGAAACGCCGCATGAGCACGCAAAAATCCTGCAATGCCCTTGCACAGTCCCGAGAGCCAGCTGGGCCGAGAAACAAGAAATCATCCAGATAATGCATCACATGCTGATGCCTTGAGGCCCTTGAGAATGCCCATTCCAGAAACGAGCTAAACATTTCAAAATAAGCACAGGAAATTGAACAACCCATCGGCATGCACATGTCCATGTAATATCTTCCCTGGAATGCAAACCCCAACAAATGCTGATCCTTGGGATGAACCGGCAGCAGCCTAAATGTGGATTAAATATCCGATTTAGCTAGCAGCGCCCCAGGACCCAGGTGATTCAACATGACCACTGCGTCATCGAACGCTGCATACCTCACACTGCATACGCCCGGATCGATTGCCTCATTCATGGAAGCCCCTCTTGGTGCAGACAGATTATGTATGAGTCTGAACTCGCCCGGCTCCCTCTTGGGAACTACCCCTAAAGGGGAACACACAAAATTGGCAGCCGGTACCTCTTCAAACGGTCCAGCAACCCGCCCCAGGCGAACCTCCTTTGCAATTTTTGTAGCGACCACGGTCGGGTTGTGTGTAACGGATAATTGGTTCCTGCACAATGGGGACCCCCGAAAGTCACCCGCCGGGATCCTGAAGCCATATGAGAAGCCATCCCACAGGATCCCGGCGGACACTCGATCAGGGTATTTGCTTAGCCAGGGGGTCATAGCCAAAATCTCCACGGGTGACTGCGTGATCCTCCGTGACACCGTGTCAATCCTGCTTAGTACCCCCTTTCCCCCCGGTAACATTGGCCTTGGATCGGCAGCTAGTTTCGGGGTGGGAGGTGTTGCCACAACCTGCTCAGGCATGCTTGAACCTGCATGTTCCCTGCGGCCTACTACATGTTCCTTTGTTGAAACCCCAACATACCCCTCGCTTGCCTCCATTCCCACCCGATCTCGACTGAAAGTCTCCCCCGTGGGCTGGCCGAAAGGGCTGCGGCTGCTTCTGTTGAACCGCCTTGAAACCATTTGTGCTCGACCCCGTCCCTACCGCCGAGCCTAGCGTGAACTGCCCATGCCAAGATACAGTATCCAAACAATCCCAAGTCAATGAATCATTAAACTCTTTCGCTTTTCTAAAAGACACATCGTACCCTTTCCATGCGTCCCCCCCGTATTTTTCATGGTAGCCCACGATCCTGCTCTGGTAGCAAGCCAGGGCTCCCAATAATTCCGGTGTTCGTTCATTTATTATTGCCACAAACACAGAGAAGGCCCTAATCCAGGCCATCATAGTCTCCTCCACCCTGAATTCCGCCATTTTGGCCCTCCATTCACTTGGGTGTAAGAATTCCTTCTGGGTCTTGGCATACTCAAATTCTCGATTGTCCGTCAACAATGAAAACATATTAATATACTTATTGGCCCATACCAACTCTTTCGTGACCATCGGCACATGTTGTGCCAGGCTTTCCCGCCTCGATGGTATAGCCCCCTCTACCATTATTGGGAGCGACCTCTTACCATCTTCCACCGTATCTCCGGTCTTGTCTGTTGCCGGATTTTGGTTCTCGCCTGCGGCCGGGCTCGCCACCTGTAGAGGGATAGAAGGCATGTTCCCCCCCCAGACCCTCTCGCCCGCCTGAGCTCGTCGATGATTTGCCTGGCCTCCGCGGCTGGATCTTCCGCAGCCGCGGACCCTCCCTCTACCTTTTTCAACCAAGGCAATACCGCTGCTAAATGAACCGCCAGCTTGGGGGTATCTGTTCCTTATCAATTGGTGTGACAATCACAGGGATCGGCAATCCCCCCTCCGGAGCGGGCACCGGGTCAGCCGCCGGGGTCACTGGGACAAGCGGGACTTCCATCGGGACCGGGGCCTCGCTAGGAACCCTTTTCCCTTTCTTCATTTTTCCCTTATTCCCTCCCGGAGTGATATTTGGCAAAGCAGGCCCCGCAACCCTCTTAGGTCTCCCTGCTGGCCCGCCCTGAGCTTCCACTTTTTTCTGGAGCGCCGCTAAACTGCGATCCATTCGGTCCATTTTACCAAATTTTCTGTCCATCGCCGACACGCGAGTTACCAGTGTGCGCAGCATTCGTTCCATCTCGGAGCTCTTTCCACTCTTTTTTCCAGGCATATAAGCTATTCTGCTCTCCTCTCTGGCTCCTTCGATCCCAGAACACACCTGGACAACTGAAACAGAAAGAACAACGATTACCACGTTAAAAAAACTGCTGCTTGTTCCCTTGAGGAGGGCTCACGAGCGGCGAGTGGTGCAACCTTCAGAGCGCGGGAACAAGAGGACGCCTGCTTGGGCCCCGCGCCTTTTAACCTTCCACGGGTAGGCGGGGCGGCATCCCCCTCCCGCCCACAAGTGCACGGACTTCCGGGCAGGGGTTTAGGACAACCCTCATATGCGGCGGGGGCGTGCTCCGGCCACGGCACTTCGGGCATACCAGCCGTGGCGACGCCCCTCGCCTGCACAAGGTTTCCCGGTTGGGCGGAGCACCAAGTCATACGTTCGGGATGACCGAGAGGTCCCCCCTTTCCACTTCTGGGGTAAGTCTTAAGGGGTGAAGCAAATGGTAGGTGACAGGAAGGACAGGCACACTTGTATCCTGCCCAGGTAGTGAAGAATACCTATGTATGTTTTCACTACCTACCCTTAAGTTAACATAAGAAAATGGTTGACATTACCTCAAGCTGCAATAGAGGTTTGCAGTGGAGTAGCCCCATAATGTTTCCTTTTATTGGATTCACAATGCAAACCCTCTCCTGTGGTAAGGGTGGATTTGTCATCTATGCATTCCCTAGCGACAGCTACAAGACATTGGGCATTGAACTAGAATGACAGACCTCTGCCATTTGATCGCTGGCTGGATAGATTGGAGGCAGAGGTTTTGGCAATTGTCCTCTGGGAGCCAGAGCATTATCCCCTACTTGAGAACAAGATCTGCATTCCATGGCCTCATGGAAGACAGGGTTGAAGTTATAGGGAGACATCTGTGGTTCAAAGGCAAACTCCCTGAATTACCCCCAACTTGAAAGTCACACCTCAGTACAACTACTGGTGCCATACTTCTGCATGGCAGAGATACACTTGTGGGGACATGGAACTGGAGAACCTAGGACTGCTGGGTGCACCAGTTGTTGCGCTTAATTTCCAGGGGGATACTGAGAATGCAACACTTCATTGTGTGTGATTGGAGTTGTCTGTTTTGACTCGTATCAATGCTCACTGGACATGGTGCTCCGATTTCTTGGCTGCTACTTGAATGGCTGTGTGTCTGACAGGGTGCCTCCTTCTTCCCAGATACTCTACTGCTTCTTCCCCCATTTATCGATTGTTCCTTTTGAGCCCTCAGAGTGGCAGACCACCTGTCCTCTCCTCACCACGCCTGACGACTTCATGTTGCTAGGTAGTATTGCCATATCGGTCCTGGGTAGTGAGAGTGATTGACAAGTCTGAAGGAATGCTTCCGAGAGCGTTCAGAAGAGGGTAAAGTAACTGCGTGACCTCAATCCCTGTGCTTTGGAGAACTGGGTGGGTGCCAGAAGGCATACTGTAGAATTCATTGAGTGAGCAACTATTGCCCTCAGCCCGCTTCTGCTCCGCATCCTGTGGGTGAACTTCCCGAGTGGTGGCCAAACCCCCCAGTTGTCGAATGCATCCTAATTAGTCGTTCTACCTCCACCCACCTTCTTCCATAGGACCCTGACAAAGTGTGACTCTGGCCGTGATCGGCCTAGTATCAGGGAAGGCCTGTTTATCTCTAACCCATGGGCATGGTGTAGTGGAGGTTAGCTGAGGAGTAAGTATGGGCAAAATTTGCGAATTTGCGGTACACGAATTTGCGCAAAAGCGAACCCGCGGTCCTCAAAATCCACAAATTTGTGCAAATTTGCGATTTTTTTTGCGTGTTCGCTGGGCACTTTGCGTGTTGGCGGGTTTTTTTCAGCGCAACGACCGCGAAGTTACCCATGCGGTCGTACATGGGCGCGGTCATCTTGTTTTCAGTGTTCACGTTGGGCATTTCCTACGTGCGGGGCACAATTACGTGTTCGCCTGCGTTTTTGCGTGCTCGCAGGGGAAACATCACTCAAACTTACCCACGTGGTCGCAATGGGGCGGCCATCTTTTTTTTGATTCATTGCTATGGTTCTGGGCATGCTTTTTCAATCCTCCCTTAATCCTTGCAAACCTTTGTTTCTTTGAACTGTTTTCTACTTTTTTACTCATTACCTATCTCTTTATTTTTGTACATTTATATTTTGTGTTTTTTTCTACTTTTGGTTACTTAAAACTACTTTTTTTAACTCTTTTCTTTTATTTACTTTTTCCCTATTCTTTCTTTCCTATTTTATTTTCCTTTCCTGCCCAGGACCATGGCAAAGGGAGCCGGGAAGAACATGAAGGGGAGGGGTCCCGCACCCCGTACCCGGCTCCCTTGCGGGCGCTTAAGGGGGAAGGCAGTAGTAGCCCCGGAGATCTTAAGCACGGTGGAGGTGGCCGCACTTGTTATCGTTATCCAGCGCCACCTCTCCAGGACCGTCGCGGCAGGCGGCAGGCCCGGTGCCGGGTACGGATCTCCGGTAGCGTCGCCAGCTATGGGGGAAGGTGTGCCCGGCCATGTATCGGGAGTCTGGGGTCTGGCGTACCTACAACCAGGCAACACACCGGTGGTCCGACATCCTGGACCGGGAGCAAGACCTGCTCGACCTGCTTGGAGTCGAGATCCTGGGCCTTGGTGAGTAGTAGTAGCTAGTATTTAATCACTACTTTGTTTTCTCCTGCTCTGTGTGATATTGCAATTTGTTTTTTCCGAAGAGCAAGAATGCTGCCGATTACATTGCAGGTAAATTATGTTTCAAAAACTCCTGTGATTGCAGGTGCTCGCCTGCTCACTTGCGGTGCTACTATGCTTACTTGTTTTCAATTTTGTGCTCATTTGGCCTTTGTGATTATGTATGAGTGAGTACTTTACAGAACTGTGTAATGCTGGGCACTAGAGACTCAAGTCCAGTCCTTCCTTTGTACTCCTGCCAAGAGACAGTGGTGGTGGATTGATAGTTTGAGTATATTATGACTTGTTATTTAGTAGGACACTTTGAAGTGGTCTGCAATTATGACGGATTGTGTCTGTCACTTCGCGTGCTGTGGAGTGCTGCCTGCCAGTCCTAGCAGAATCTTTTTGTAGTTGGTTTAGTGAGTTACATAACTTTCCAAGTAGACGGTCCGCTAATCCAGCAGTACTAATATCCTAGTGGACCACATGAGATAGGTCAATAAATTTAGTGCAATTGTTGTCTATTTCCCCGAAATAATTTGTTATTGTTTTTTTGAAATGTTTGATTTGGTTGACAACAATCATCCATGTTTGTGTCTTTCTTTCATGTTGTACATCAGCTTCCCCCAGGGGCAAGAGGACAGGGGAGGAGGTAGCGGTGCCGGCGGAGAAGGGACAAGATCAGGAAGGCCAGGATAGGTCCGCCGAGGGCTCCTCTGCTGGCCCCAGTAAATGTTCCTGTTAATGTTATTAATTATACTTCCCTATCTTTTACAGCACCTATTTATTCCAAACATTCCTCATAATTCTATATTTTCCTAAATCGTCTTTGATCTTCTTGTAGACTGTTTCTAAATTCTTATCCTGCCTCTACTATGACTCTCTGTGCTATTACTAGATTATTATTAGTTTGTCTGTGTAGCTAGCTAAGCTTGCACAGTTGGCAAAAAGTGTTAAACAAAACTCCTATTCAGCAATAGCTCTAGGCACTGAGTGCAGTCCTCTGGGTTGTTCATAATGTCTATTGAAGTCTTCTAAATGTTTATGCTTTGACAATTCCCAACAAAAAAATGTCAATGGCCACCAAGAATAAAATACTAGTTTACTTTTTGATTGGATAGGAGGACATACTACTACTGTTGCAGGGGCTATGCTGCACATACAGAACTATGGACGAGAAATAGGGCATTGGTTATAAATTATAATAGGCGCAGTTAGACTTTCCACATACCTCAGTCATACCAGAAGTTGAACCTCCAATCTCCTTAGTGACGAGCTAGTGTGTCAGAGAGTAATTATTTTGCTCCCAAATGTAGCGATGATCCCCAATGATTATACAACCCAGAGAACATAAAACTATGGAGTCAGAGTCCCGACCTCTCAGAGTCACGGACTCATTCTTGCAAATTGCAAACCCTTTCGCTCACTCAGTCATGACCAAAAACCACAGAGTCTATGTAAGTTTTAAAGCTTTATTAAAAGTAAAACAAGTAGCTCTGTGTGTACTCTGTAAAAATTTAAATTGTACATTATATATAAACATTTATTAAAATCAATGTCATATAACAAACGGAGAATGACTGTTGCTGATTTCACACATTAATTCTGGCAGAGCCCCAACCTGGTTGGAACTTAAAGTCTTGGTGGGGATGAATCGTTGACGACACCGACTAAGAAATGATGATGATCTTGCTCTTGTTCGTAGAAGGGAAGCTTCTGTCTCTTATGAGAAAAATGGTGCGTGTTAAAAAGCAAGCATTCATCAGTTGTGTCAAAAAGTGTAGCATCACATGTTATGGCTAAGCATAAATAAAAAACACCCTTCCCTGAAGAAAGGGAAATTTTTAGTTTAGACTAGAGAGTCACAAATTGATAAATTTGTTTATGTAGAACTAGTAACTTTTTTCATTCCTAGACAAAATAGGGAGTGGTGTATATGGCATCTAAAAATATTAAATGTTTTTTCTAGGCATAACACCATCGGCACAGCCATCCACCAGTGCCGGGGCCAGCATGGAGGAGGGCACTCCAAGGTCTGATGCGGTGCCAGAGCCAGCAGGAACTGCTGTGGGGGATGCCACGGTAGTGGCGGGCATTGTTAAGCTATTATATTCCTTACTTATTGAGATTGCCGAGTGGGCTCTCTGCAGGGGTGTATATGTTGTACAGTACAAGTAAACTTTGCTGTTAAGAAGACTTACAAATTTAGAACTACGTTTTTGTCAACCAGGTAGAAGACAGTCACCCTTGACTTCTCATGAGCAATAGCGGCGGGAGTTGATGAGTAACCAATGGCCTCCTCTAAATTTGACTTCAACTCAGCTGTGAAAGTTTTATCGAGAAGCCAAGTCAGATCAGAGATGAACTTGATGGATGGGATGAACGAAAAGGGAAAGAAGAGTGTAAGGAAGTACGAGCGAGTGAAAATTAATGCTGGCAAAGAATGATACTTGTTTTTAAATGCTGCCCGAGGTGGCTGGGAATCTGATGCATGGTCTGATGCATGGCCGGTTGAAGGCTGAAGCAAGGATGGGTGGAAGGAGAAAGAAAAGAGGGCTGCATGGGTGAAACAGAAACTCTATGTGTGCGCAATATATCCTTTGGTTCAAATTCAAATTCAAGTCAAGCACGGATGCATGGCTGACGTTTTACAAAAAAAAAGCAAAAGGTGGTTTTTCGGTGAGAAAAAATAAGGTTTGTCCAGTTGACATAGAAGAAGAAGAAAGAAGAAGAAATCCTTTATTGTTTGATTATTCAAAATCTTACAATATTGTGAACACATAAAATTTACTGTAATGTATAAAACTAATAAAAGCCATTGCACCATAAAATTCATTACATTTCATTATACTACTTCATTTTAAAACTTAATCTCCTAATTTTGTTTTTGCTGTTAGTAGGAACCTCACAAAGTTAGCATTCATACCTATATCATTCGATTCAAGACAACATTTCAATTCATGCCTACATATCCTTATTCCACGTAGATTAAAAGGTATTTTAAGTAAGGATCTTTTTTCTTGTTGGAGTCCAGGACAAATACATAAAAGGTGGACAATGTTCTCCTCTCCCTTTTTACAAAGTCTGCATAATGTGCTATTTTCAGTATTTTTCCACGGGGGAGATGACAAAGTTCCGGGAGTATTCCAAACCTTGCCTTGAGTAGAACTTGTTTATTTTTTTCCGACCAGGGTGTTTCCAAATATTGTTGTACCTTCTTTTTTTTGTAACCATTTATTATTGTCCAAGCATGTTTTCTTTTTGTTAGAGTTTCTTTGTCCTTTACAAGGGATAGATGGTTTGTAGTTTTATTAATTATTTTTTTGAACGATGTGTTATTTATCGTATTGTTCCAGATTGTAATAACCGCAAACTCATCTATCACTTCCTTAAGATAATTCCATGCAGTTGACTTAACATTATTATTTATTTATTTCCACAACAAATGGGATATCTGATTATCATGATCGTTTTTTATCCGACTCCAGGTTTTAATGAAATGATCCTTTCTCACATAGTATTGGTTGTTTAAACCGAACTCCAGTCTAATTTGTGCAGGCGAGGCATTCGTAGGGAGGTGGAATAATGATTTGAATGTTTTAGATAGTAGATTATTTATTAATTCAGTATCCTTTCCCATTAATGATTCACTGCCATATGTAATGGTTGGTAGCAGTCTAGCCCCTATCATCTTCAAAAGCGGCCCATATGTGAGGTTGCCTAGTGATTTTTGTAAAATTCTAAATGCTGCAGTCAAGGCGTTTGTCTTCCTTTGGATATCCTTTTTTTGCGACTGATAGTTCCCCTTCTCCTCAAATAGGACACCCAAATACTTATATACTTCAACTTGCTCCAGTTGGTTGTTCTCCATGTACCATTTACTTTTACGTCTTAGTTTTATATTCTTGGTGACTACCATGATCTTCGTTTTAGTTTCGTTTATCTCCATCCCGTTTTCCTGTGCGTACTTGAATGTTTGATTGATTAAATGCTGTAGTGCCACTTTAGTATGGCTTGGTAAGATGGCATCATCTGCATAGAGCAAATTAGAAATATGCGTATCAGCTAGTTTCGGAGGGTGTGCATTTAATTCATCCAAGGTCTCAGTTAAGTCCGCCAAGAACAAATTGAAAAGGAGTAGGGCTAGTACACAGCCTTGTTTAAGGCCTTCGGTTGCTGGGATTTCTTTTGATAGCGTTTGGCCATCCCCCAGCCTCACCCTAACCCAGTTTTTTCTATACAGGAGCTGAATCAGTTTCAAAAGGACCATTGGAATGTTTTTTTTGGGAGCTTTTTCCATAATAAATTTCTTTGGACATGATCAAAGGCAGATTTAAAATCTACAAAACATAGATACAGGGGTTGTTTGATTCTGATTGCTTTGTCCACTAATAGGGATAATGCCAGGATATTTGTCGTTGACCCCAGCCCTTTAATAAAGCCTGTTTGGTTCAAAGGCAGTATCTTATTTTTTGAGGCCCATTCATTTAAATTAGTTAGCAAAATCCTAGCAAACAGTTTGGCATCTGTATCTTGTAGCGTAATAAGCCTATAATTTTCCGGAAGTGCCCAGTTTCCTTTTTTTAAAGATTGGTGTAATTAAGGACCCTCTCCATGATTCAGGGATGACACCTTCCTGTATAATTTCTTTGAATAACTTTTCTAAATATACTGCCCATAGATCTGGATTTTCTTTGTAGAGGGCAAACGGGATGCCATTTGAGTTTGAGTTTAAAAATATTTATAGAGTACTGAGCCCAAAAGGACAAGAAGATCGAGAAGGAGCAAAGAATAAAGAACGTTATGATAGGAAGGCTTGGGAGAAAAGAAGCGTTTTTAGCGCTTTACGGAAGTGTGAATATTGGGTGGAAGATCTAAGGTGGACGGGGAGAGAGTTCCCGAAGGCAGGGGCAAGTGTGGAGAATTTCGTGCCTCCCCACTTTTTGCGCTTGAAGCGGGGAACTGTTAACAGTTGTTGGGAGGATGAACGCAGTTCCCTGGCAGGGGCATAGCTTTTAATTTCCGAGGAGATAAAGGCAGGAGCTGACCCGGCCCGGGCCTGAAAAGTGATGCAGCCCATCTTGAACTGAGCTCGTTCTCGGATAGGGAGCCAGTGCAAGGACTTGAGGAGAGGAGTGACGTGATGGGATTTGGCCAGGTTGTAGACCAGGCGGGCAGCCTGGTTTTGGACCAGCTGTAAGCGTCGCATACTATATGCGGGCAAGCCACAGTATAGAGCGTTGCCATAGTCTAGGCGGGAGATTACCATCGCCAGGACTATGAGCTTTAGGGCAGAGAGTGAAAAAAACGAGCGACTTTACGGATGGTCCGGAGTGAGAGGAAAGAAGAGGACACCACTTGGCTGACTTGGGAGTGCAAAGTGAGTTGGTCATTCAATTTAATACCAAGAGTTTTTACTGAGGAATATGGAGAAGGGGGAGGACCTAGGGAGGGGGGCCAGAAGAGAGAGGACCAGGGACTGGAGCAACCACCTGTCAAAACCAGCTCAGTTTTGTCAGGGTTTAACTTCAGGTGGTTGTAATTCATCCAGTCCCGAATGAAGGTCATGACAGACTGGAAGTTGATCATGGACTCAGGGGATGGGGATAGGGTAAAAATAAGCTGAAGGTCATCCGCATAGTTATAGACGGAGACCTCCATTTGTTGGAGGGCAAAAATCAGAGGGTTAATGTACAAGTTGAATAAAAGAGGGGAAAGGGAGGAGCCCTGGGGGACCACGCATTGTACTTTGCGGAAGTCCGCCGAAAAGTCGCCCAGGCGCACTGCCTGGGTGCGGTCCCTCAGGAAGGAGGACAGCCAAACCAAGGCCGAGCCTCCGATCCCCGCCGCCCTGACACGGGAAAGTAAGATGGAGTGGTCAACCGTGTCAAAGGCGGCAGAGAGGTCCAGGAGGATCAGGGCCTGGGGGTGGTTAGTGTCCATACCCTCTCTGAGGTTGTCGAGGACCGATAGCACCACGGACTCCGTGGAGTGTGCGGGGTGGAAACCAGCTTGACGGGGGGCTAACACCCTGTTCTCCTCTACAAAGGTACTGAGTGCTCTGGTCACGTGGCGCTCCAATACCTTCCCCAAAAAAGGCAATAAAGAGATGGGGCGGTAGTTAGCAGGAGCGGAGGGGTCAGCGCCAGGTTTTTTAAGGATAGGAACGATGATGGCCGATTTGAGAGGTGGAATAACAATGCCCTGGGACAGTGAACTGTTGAGAAAAATGAGGGGGGGCTGCACACACACCGAATAGATGTGCTTAAGAATGTGGGCAGGACAGGGGTCCAAAGGGGAGCCTGATTTGACCATAAGCAGAAGGGTAAGAAAGGACTCTTCTGTCAGAAGGGGGAAGGAGTCAAGGTGTGCCCCAACTATCGGACACTGGGGGTCGACAAAAGGGGGGGGGAGGAGGAATGTTTGCCTTGATGTTGGAGATTTTGTCCAGAAAGAAGGTGTTGAGGGAATTACATAAATCCTGGGAAGGGGAGGGTTTGAGGGTAGCTCTATCAGAGTAGGCGAGTCGTGCACAATAGAGAAAATTTCTCTAGGCTGATTTCCGGCGGCCAAGATTTTTGAAGAAAAATGCGCATTTTTGGTCGCCAAAATAGTTTTTTTGTACAGAGACAGGAGGGTGATGTACTGATTTTTAAGATTGGGACAATAATCTCACCTCCAGGTCCGCTCAGCACGACGCACAGTTAGTTTTAAGACCTTCAATTCCTCATTGAACCAACGGTTTGCGTCGTTCACACGCCTGGAGGACACCCGCCTGAGGGGAGCGACAGAGTCGCAGCCTGATTGGAGCCAGGAGTTGATGGAGTCGGCTTGTGCGGAGGACGACAGACCGTGGAGGTCCGGACTGGATGTGGAGAGTGTGGCGGACAGAGAGGCCACATCCACCTTGTTCCAGGAGCGCGCCCAGATGTTTTTGGGAAGAGAGGGCTTGGGGACTGAGCTAAGGTGTAGGGAAAAGGACATCAAAAAGTGATCAGACCAGGTACAGGGGGAGATGGACAGGGAGGCTACTGGACAATTGAGGGACAAAATCTGGTCAAGGATGTGGCCATGGATGTGAGTGGGGGAGTGAACGTGAGAGTCAAAGTTGAGGGAGCGAAGGGTATCCGAGAATTCTTTGGAGGTCGGGCATTCTGCGGGGTCTGAGGGCCAAAAGTTAAAGTCTCCTAAAACCAAGATGGAGAAGTTGTTAACCACTAAGGTGGCCACCAAATCTTGGAAGCCAGATAGAAAAAGTTGAGAGGGTTGGGGGGGACGGTACATAAGTAGGCAGGTAAGCAGGATACTAAAGGAAGATGAGCGGACAACTAAGAAGTCCGATGAGCCAATGGAGGGGAAGGCTAAAGATTGAAAGGGGATTTCTCTGCGGGCGATTAGGGCGACGCCACTGCCTGTTTTGCTGGGGGGTCGATCGGCGCGCAGGGCGTAATATGGGGCAGGAAGTGCAGCTAGCAGAGAAGGAAGAGAATTGTCACAGAACCAAGTCTCTGTAAGAAATAGGAGATCCAGGATTTGGTCCAGGTGCACCATCTTTCTGTTTTTAAATTAACTTTATTAGTTGTTCCTTTGTTATTATAATTGGTGCTTCCATATTACAGTCATAACTGTATGTAAGTTGTGGTTCCTTTTTTATCATTATTGAGCCATTCTGGTTTAGATGTTTTTTAAGAAATGTGATCCATTATTGTTCCGTTAATGCAGATGAAACCACCAATTTATTTGGTCCAACCAGTCCGTTTATAATCTTCCCGAACTCTCTTGCATTTGTTTGTTTACTTGCATGGAATAATTTTGCCCAGAATACTTGTTTTACTTGTTTTTTTTGTTCCATATTAACTTCTTTAAATTTTGATTTAGAGATTTCAGTTTGCCTAGTATTTCCTCGTTAGCGACGGATTTCTTAATTTGCCTTCTCAACATATTTCGAGCTCTTTTTAATTTCGTAATTGTATATGGAAGGTTTATATGTGTTTTCTTTTCCTTCCGTTCCTCATTTTGGTTCCTTTTATTCAATCGCATTTGAGGTTGAGGTTGGGGTTTGACAAGCTTCTTGGTAAAATATTCCCGCTGTTCTATCGATGTTTTCAATATTGAATCACTGAAGCAATTCTCTATTATTCTTTCAACTTCTTCATTCATCGTATCCTTATTCTTGACAGTCCAAAACAGTTTTTTATAGTTTACAGTCCCCAATGTGCCCCGCAGCTGTTTGGTATGGTTGGTTTGTATTAGTCCCAAGATTGATTGTTATTATCTGCTGACAATGATCACTCTCCGTGACTTTCTCTAGCTGATATGAGGTAATATTCTGAAAAATGTTAATTGATGTAATTGTGTAATCAATCCTTGACCTTGTATTGTGCATAAAGTATGTATAGGTTGGTGGCATATCTGCTTTAAATCTACCATTAAGAATTCTCAGACCCATCGCTTCCATATCTTTAACAAATTGTATGCCAATTTTGCACTTGAGGGGGTTACTGTCTTTTTCTAGCTTAATAAAAATGATTGACATTTACTTTGAATGGATGGATGTCTGCCTGTCTGGGTGGTATCTTCTTCATAGTTAGCATAGGTGTATGTAGACAGAGTAGACGGTCACTGGATGAAGAGTGTTACTTTGAAGAGCATGTAACACCGCACGTCCGTGCCAGAGTAGCAAGGCCGAGGAAAGTAGAAGTTGTAATTTTTCAGAATACTACCATGACTAGTAACAGTAGTTTGCAAGCACAGCATATATGTTGTTGTTGGGTTTTATATAGCGCACAGCTGCCCCAGCAAAGTGTCGTCCCGGCGCTGAACGCATGAAGGCACAAACAGATATAACAGTCTAAAAACCATGGCAATCATCCTATAGCCTAGAACTACACTAAAAGAAAGAGAAATGTTTTAATGACTTTACTAAAAGTAAACAAGCAGTCTATGCCACGAATTTGTTCAGGCAGGGAATCCCACATCCTAGGAGCAAGGCAGCGGAAAGAACGCCCACCAGCACGGGAAAACCTAACTCTAGGCATAAGCGCCAAATGCTGCCCCACCAAACGGAGCCGGCGGCGGGAGGGGACATAGGGGGTGAGCAAGTTGCTCAAAAGATCAGGACTGGCAGATTTCAGTATCTTAAAGGATAGACACAATGTCTTAAAATTAATCCGCTTCTCCACAGGGAGCCAATGCAACCCGCGGATGGTACTAGAGGCAGAGCAGAAACGCAGGAGACCCACCAGAGATCTGGCAGCAGCGTTTTTAACACCCTGCATCCTGAGTATTTCCGCCTTATTCGCCCCCAAAAGGAGGGAGCTAGCATAGTCCAGGCGAGTTAGAATAGTCGCCTGAACGATCAGCTGCCGTATTGGCGGATCAAAAAACTTCAGATCGGGCCGAAGGCACCGCAAAAGGCCAAAACAGGTGGCAGCAACTTGCCTTGTGTGGGTTTGAAAAGTAAGAGATGGATCCATCAAGACCCCTAGGTTTTTAACCACTCCCTTGGGCATGGGAATTTCACCCAAAGCAGTAGGCCACCAAAGTTCGTTCCACAGACTGGCATTGTTCCCAACCAGCATAATCTCGGTTTTGCTAGCATTTAATTGCAGGCAGTTGGCAGCCATCCATTCTGCTACCGCAGTCATCCCTTCTCTGAATCTAGAAGCAGTCAGAGAGGACCCTTCAGCCAAGGTGACAACAAGCTGCGTGTCGTCCGCATAGGAGAGCATGGAAAGGTCCCATTGTTTTGCGACTGCAGCCAGAGGCTGAACATATAGATTAAAGAGCGAGGGGTTCAGTGGCGATCCCTGCCATACCCCCTGATCGATGGAATGGGTCTGAGATAGAAATGGGGTGGCAGACACACGGAAAGATCATTCAGTCAAGAAAGATCGAAACCATTCCAGAGCCGACCCAGTTACCCCCACTTCCTCTAGCCGCTGAAGTAGGATGCCATGTGAAACCGTATCAAAGGCGGCACTGAGATCTAACAAGAACAGAGCCGCACTTTGACCAGCATACAGTATAGACCGCAGGTGCTCAGTCGTGGCCCGAAGGGCCAGACGGAACCCATTCTGTGAGGGATCCAGAATATTATTAGAATTCACAAACTGAGTTAGCATGTTGTTAGCATGTGCTTCTGCGATCTTGGCCACCCAAGGAAGGGGGATATGGGTCTAAAATTCTCAGGTTTGTTTGGATCCAATGTAGGTTTTTTAAGAATGGGCGAGATCCATTCCTGTTTCCATAATGCCGGAACAGTCCCAGTTGAAAAGGAGGAGTTGATTATTTTGCAGAGCGGAGCCCGAAAGATGGAAAGAGATTCCTTGAATTGCGTAGGCCTCAAAGGGTCAGAGGGAGAGCCAGTTTTAATTTTGCCACTCAGCCTAGTGAACTCTTCCTCAGACAAGTTCGGGATTGCTGCCAGAGTCACACCAGACCCACTGTCTGACAACAGAGAGGTGGGAAGGGCGGGAATTTGTGGAAAAGATTGATAGATGGTACAAACCTTTTCCACGAAAAAGGACGCTAACTCATCACATTGGCATGCGGACGATATAACAGGTGCCACAGCTTTCCTTGTCCTAAGATCTTTGAGAATCTGAAAGATGCATTTATCTGGATTGGGATTCGACCTGATTTCGTTCGCATATTAAGCAGCACAAACTTTACAAATAGATCTATGATAGTGCTTGATTTTAGCCAGGTAACTTAGCTTTTTCTCAGAATCGTAGTCCTTTCTACAGTCCCGTTCTGCTTGTTTGCATGCTTTGCTTAAAACAGTCAGGGAGTCATTGTACCAGGGACTAGTGGTAGATGTACGCCCCTTAACCCATTTAGCAGGGATAAGGGTGTCTAAACCATTCTTAATCCATTCATAAAACAAGCCATAATCTGGTTCGGCGTCATGTAAGGGTCCCAAAGGGTTAGCAGCAAGGAAAGTATGGAAGTCCTCCAGCTTCAATTTACGCCAAGGGCGTTTAAGGACCGACTTTAATGTCTCAGAATTAAGAGGCTCAGCGAGCGGAACAGACCATTCAACCAGGGATTGATCAGTGCAGCCCATGGGTTTAGGTATCTCCACTTTTAGGGATTGCAGATTGGAGAATAAGGGGCCTAACAGGTGCCCAGCTAGGTACGTAGGTCCAGACCCTAGTTGATCCAGCTGCAGCGCCGCCAAGTCTGCAAGTAAGCTGCAAATGGCGCTGTCCTGGGTTTGATCAAAGTGGAGATCCGGCGATTACGGTGACCACTCACTCACTACCTCTGTTAACAATTTTTTTACAACTCTATCAATCAATCAATCAGAAAATCTGTTTAGCGCGCTACTCACCCGTAAGGGTCTCAAGGCGCTGAGGGGGGGGGGGTTGCTACTGCTCGAACAGCCAGGTCTTGAGTTGTTTCCTGAAGGAGAGATGGTCCCGGGTCAGGTGGGTGGGCAGGGAGTTCCATGTCTTGGCTGCCAGGTAGGAGAAGGATCTTCCTCCGGCGGTGGATTTACGAATTTGTGGGATGGAGGCGAGGGCGAGGCTGGCAGATCGGAGTTGGCGGGCGGGTGTGTAGAATGTGAGGCGGCTGTTGAAGTACTTCGGTCCCATGTCGTGGAGAGCCTTGTGTGCGTGGGTGAGGAGTCTGAACGTGATCCTCTTGTTGACGGGGAGCCAGTGTAGTTCTTTCAGGTGGGCAGAGATGTGGCTGTGGTGAGGGATGTCCAGGATGATTCGTGCTGAGGCGTTCTGAATGCGCTGGAGTCTTTTCTGGAGTTTGGCTGTGGTTCCGGCGTAGAGGGTGTTCCCGTAGTCCAGACGGCTGGTGACGAGGGCCTGGGTGACTGTCTTCCTGGTTTCGGTGGGGATCCATCGGAA
This sequence comes from Lissotriton helveticus, assembly GCF_964261635.1. Lineage (NCBI taxonomy): Eukaryota > Metazoa > Chordata > Amphibia > Caudata > Salamandridae > Lissotriton > Lissotriton helveticus. The sequence continues at coordinate 456,785,113 of NC_136058.1, read as the reverse complement.
GATCTTTCGGAGCATGCGCAGGGTGTTGAAGCAGGATGATGAGACGGCGTTCACTTGCTTGGTCATCGTCGGACTCTGTCATTCATGTGTGGCCTATCGGTGTTCACTCAATCAAAAACAAAGCACCTAAATGTCATCCCATATGTAAGCAAATATCCTGTGAAGGGATAGATGATCATATTATCTACTTCATTTTCCTTTTGTAGTAGTCAGGGGCAGGGCAGGGTGAAACTTAAATTAATTAAGCAGTAGCCCTTGTAACAGAGTATGGCCAGTGCTACCCATAATAGAAAAGTAAGAGCTTCACCACCTGTATGTACTGGACTTGTAACAGTAACGCAAGTCTGTGTCATCATGGTTTGCGTCTGTTTTTTCGGGTGCAAGTTGACTGGGCTGGCATTATGCCAGCTTCCACAAGTTTACGTACCAATTTCGCTAAACAAGAGAGAAGAAGACTGATGTACTGTCTGAGTCTAATGTAGTGAATCCATATAGTGCTAGTAGAATTCCTGAAACTCCCACTAATGTTAGAGCAGAGGGCGACGAAGTGGGAGGTTATATAGATACGTGCCACAAATGTTATGTACTGTGCTTGCAAGTTGCTATTGCTACTGTGACACAACTTTCTGCTGAATTATTTTGTGGTAATCTTAAAGAGCATTGGTTACAGTATGTTTTTCTTTCTTCATATAGATGCTCCTTCCAAACTAACATGGAAGGAGTTGGCTATACGGGCCCGGCAACGGAAACTGGAGGTAATTGTCACCGAATATCGGCGGCTGGTGGCCCAGGAGGAGGAGGACACGCAGTCGCTGTCGACATCAACATCCACGACAGCTGCATCCTCCTCCGCCCACCCAGGGTCAACCAGTCAGCACAACACTTCAGCGGTACGGAGCCGTGGTCCCGCAGCCACCCGCCACCGCCAAGCAGGAAAAAAATCAGCTGTCCCCCACAGCAGGTGCATGGCTCGTCTGCACCACTTGACCTTCACGGTGTCCAACCTTGAGTAGGAGGTGGCGAGGCTGAAAACCCTGCTCAAGGACCTCCGCAGAGAGCATCGTGACCACCTGGCCAAAGGACACCGCCGGCGGAAGTAGGAGAGACTGTCCCATGCCCCTTTTTTAAAGACTTTTGGGGGGTGGGAATTGGGCTTTGGGGTTTTGGAACTTTTCTTCGGGACATTTCATGGACATTGGTTGGGGTTAGGGAGGGGGTGGCTCGGGTCTTGTGAGATAGTTTATTTTTGTTAGGGTGTAAATCATTATATATTTTCAACTTAAACATAGCATACGCGTTTTTACTGTTTTGTGGGGGAGGCAGGGGGGGTTAACTCAACTGTACGTTTGTTTTCCTGAAACTTAACTGGCTGGTTGATTCAAATTGTCTAATCGCCCAAATTTGTAGAAAAGTGCCACTGACAGAGTTAGTGAATTCAATTGTCCTACTACTTTACTAGTACTACCGTCAGTCTCTCCTCTCCTCCTACTCCATTATTCTTCCTCCCCCAAAATGCTTATCTTACCTGTGATTCGTGTTTGAGAATAGGGCTAGGCACAGGGCTGGATGCATGGCAAATGGCGATTAAGGTTGGCTCTGGAATCCTGGACAGATGAAATGTCATTGTTGTGCTGGTGGTAGTAGTAGTGGTACACACTGGCAGTAGCAGCATATGAAAAAAAAGGAAATGATACATTGAGTGGCCTGAGCGTAGCATTAGAACAGTACGATAGATAGTACAGTACACAGGAAGAACATATCCTCGGATTCCTTCACCATCCTTGAAATTTATTTTCTGTTGCTTTGAACTTATCCTCCCCAGCAAGTGTGTGGAATTATCATTTAGTCGCACCTCAATGAAAACCACACAGCCTGGGGGAAGAGGGTTAGGGTTTGAAAATTGGATGGGAATGGGGGTTATTGGGGAAGTTTTGTGGAGAGAGGAAAAATAACACAGCATGGACAAACAACAAATGAAGAAAAAAAATCTTTGGATACGAAGATATCCATTAATCTTTTAAGGGACATAAAGGAAGTGCATGCACTACGGCATGCATGAAGTTGTTTGCTAAATGGATAGGTTACTGAAAAGTATTACTTACCACAACTTACTAACTATAAAGAAACAATGTGACAGTACAGGGCTGCAGTAATTGCGCAATTTCACTTGCCGATCTGCCCTAAGAGAGAATAAACACTTATTAGTACATTAAATTAGTTTTAAAAATAGCAAAGACACTTATAGCTGGAGGGATGAATTTGAAGCAGAGAGCAAACAAACGCACAGAGTCACACTCATAGAAGTTCACAACAATAACATTATTTAAAAGATAAGGAGAAGTGAAGAGGATACTGAAACTGTATGTTGTAGTTGTCCTGTTCAATTTGGGAAGTTGCATGCATCCAGCCATTCCTCTTATTTGTGGTACTCCTCCATTCCAACTGATGCTACGTCGATCAATCTTGGTGACCAGACACACTGTCCACTGCCTGCCTGGCGGATGCGGAATTGCGGATCGCTAATGGTAAGCCTCAGTTAATCGTTTTTCCCATCGCACAGGGTAAAAGCCGGCCTGTAATTGTTGATGGAAAAACAGGAAGTGATATTAAAACACCACGGAGAAAAAAATATAAGGTACGGTGTGTAGTGCAAAATAACACTTTCAGTTTCAGAGGCGACAGTATTACATACAAGCATCATTTCTAAAGTTCGTACTCTGAGTCTCCTTTTCAAAGATAGTAATTAGCACACAGCAGTCCAGGGCCATGCAGACGGTCAAGGCAGGCACCACTGGGGGAAGCATCCTGATGTAGCATACCTCTTTGACACAGACAGACAAAGCATATCTAATTGTATGCCACAAGCCACATAGCCGCAATTTTACATGAACTGCTGTCTGGACTCTGGCATAACAAGACTACACTGGCTCGACCACTCCATACCATGACTAGACCGACATGTAGTTCTGCTGTAGGTGTTGTTGACTGGTTTACCTGTTTGCCACTCGCGAAATGCCCATACTTCTTCCGTAAACCGACTAGGATGATCCATCCATCCCAGTGAGTGACTGTAAAGAAAAAATATATTATGTAATTTTGATCATCAAGACTCATCCTCATCAGGGTATTTTGGCAAACTCAATGTTGTTCATGCAGTCGCAGTCTACACACACACAGTGAGTCCAAGGACATTTTACATATTAAAAAATGCAACGTAGTGGCCCCTGCAGTAGAAGTAGAATTTTAACTAAACAAGGGAAAAAAAAAACAGAATTGACTTGAGTTACATTAAATAATAACAGAAGACATATGATGATTCATTTCATGCACAACAAACAAACAGCAATTGCTTTTATCAGAGCCAGACAGCCAGTGCTGTCCACTGCATGCCATCTCATTATACATTACTTGTTCCACTTTGTCCGCATCTTGTTCTTAAAGTGGAGGCCCACAGGACAGCCTCTCGTGTCAATTTCAGAAGTAACTGTCAGCAATCAGCATATAGTCAGTAATTCCAGTCCCACTTCTTTTGAGGGGACTCGTCTACAAAGCAACAGTTTCTTCATTCTGCATAATCCAGCCATCTGCCTTGAGGGAAATGGATCGGGGGAGTCTGGAGGAGGAGGATTGAGGAGCATGACTGAGTTGCGAACTTGTGAACTTCAGGATTAAAGACAGTGGCACCTTCAATATGGAAATAAGACGAAGACAGTGCTGCTGATGGATTTGTTGTGATTAGAGTTTTGTTGTGGTATAAGTTGCAAATCAAAGACTTCTCCGTGATTGGCAAAAAGTTCTAAATTAGTAACTGTTCATAACAGTACAGTGTACTTCTACTAGTGTACTGTCTACTGTACAGTACATCATACACCCCTTTGCGAGTCAGCCTACTCTAAAATGTCAATAAGTAAGGAGTATAATAACTTACCACCGTCCGCCGCTTCTAGGCTATCCCCCTCAGCTCCTCCTGGTGGCACTTGTGGCGCCGCCGCATCCGCCCCTGGAGTTAACCCCTCCACGCTGTCGGCCCCGGCACTGGTGGTGGGAAGTGCCGCATCTGATGTTGTGATGACGCCTAGAAAAAACATGTCATATTTTAGGATGCCATACACCACCCCCTATTTCGTCTCGTAATGCAAGAGAAAATGTTATACATAAACTATTTTTAATTATTGGGACTGAAAAAAAGTCACGGTTTTGGGGAGGGTGTTAACTTATATGCTTAGCCATAACATGCAACACTTTTTGGCACAACTGATGAATGCTTGCTTTTTAACGTGCAACATTTTTCTAATTACAGACAGAACCACCTACTCCTCATCACCACCAGGAGGACTTGAAGTTCCAACAAGGTGAGGGCTCCCGAGTCCCGCACAGTTACTATTAATAATTAGATGTGTTAAGTTGAAGTATATACTATGGAAGGGTGTTTAAACTTTAACGTCATCTATCACCACTGCTCGCTGGGAATATTGCGCTATTAAAAATAAATACATTCTTTTTTATTTCTTATTTGAAAATAAAACTTTAAAACTAAAAAACACTGTGTGGTTTTTGTTCATGAGTGAGTGAGCGGAAGGGTTTGCAGTTGCACTACTGCACTTTGCAAGCATGCTTCCGTGACTCTGATAGGTCGGGAATCGGTAGTCTTCTTCTTTTCTTCTGGGTCGTATAATCATTGGTCAGACACACTAGATAGTCGGTCAGGGGATTGGGGGTTCAACATTTGTTCTGACTGAGGTATGTGGAAAGTCGAACTGCACCTATCATCAACAATGTCCTATTTCTCTTGTCCATACTTCTGTATGTACTGAATAGTCCCTGAAACACTAGCGGTATGGTATGTGCTACTATCAAATCAAAAAGCCAACTACTAGCTTATTCTTCTTGGTGGACATTGACATTTTGTTGTTGGAAATTGTCAAAGCACTAACATTAAGAAGACTGGAATTACAGACAGAACCACCTACTCCTCATCACCACCAGGAGGACTTGAAGTTTCAACAAGGTGAGGGCTCCAGAGTCCCGCACAGTTACTATTAATAATTAGATGTGTTAAGTTGAAGTATATTCTAGGGAAGGGTGTTTAAGCTTTAACGTCATCTATCACCACTGCTCGCTGGGAATTCTGTGCTATTAAAAATAAATACATTCTTTTTTTATTTCTTATTTGAAAATAAAACTTTAAAACTAAAAAACACTGTGTGGTTTTTGTTCACGAGTGAGTGAGCGGAAGGGTTTGCAGTTGCACTACTGCACTTTGCAAGCATGCTTCGGTGACTCTGATAGGTCGGGACTCGGTAGTCTTCGTCTGTTCTTCTGGGTTGTATAATCATTGGTCAGGCACACTAGATAGTTGGTCAGGGGATTGGGGGTTCAACTTTTGTTCTGACTGAGGTATGTGGAAAGTCGAACTGCACCTATCATCAACAATGTCCTATTTCTCTTGTCCATATTTCTGTATGTGCAGAATTGTCCCTGAAACACTAGTGGTATTGTATGTGCTCCTATCAAATCAAAAAGCCAACTACTAGCTTATTCTTCTAGGTGGACATTGACATTTTGTTGTTGGAAATTGTCAAAGCACTAACATTAAGAAGACTGGCATAGACAGCAAAGGCAACCCAGAGGACTGCACTCAGTGCCTCTAGAGCTATTGCTGGATCAGAGTTTTGTTTCAACACCCTCTGCGTACTCCCAAAAATTTTCAGATGGATCCCCTCCAAATCCAGAAAAACTGTAACGCACACCCTCATCACTAGCATACTGGACTATGGCAAGGCCCTCAACGCTGGATTCAACAAATGATTTTGCAAGCTCTAGACCTGCCAGAGGCTGCAGCCATACTGACCCTAGACAGCCCCCGTCACAACCACCTCACCCAACACCTCCCTGATCTCCACTTGCTCCCCATCAAAGAAGAATAACCTTCAAACTCCTCACGCACCGATTCAAGACCCTCCACAACATAAGGCCAGCATACTTAAACAACCGCCTCTCCTTCCACCCACCCAAGAGACACCTCCGATCAGCCGACCTCTCTCTGGCCACCATTCCACACATCTATAAAAGCAGATCGGGTGGTAAGTCCTTCTCCTACCTCGCAGTCCTGACTTTAAACAACCTCCCTGATCCTTTCCCCCTCCTTCCCCCCTCCCCCGCCACCTCCCCCTCTCCCTCCACCTCAGGCAAAGCCCTACACTGCTCCAGTTCAGGAATGACCTGAAGACTTGGCTCTTCAGATGACGGAGCCGCTCCCCCCCCAGTGCCTTGAGACTAACCCTGGGCAAAGCACTACGCTACACTCGCATAGTTTGCGAAGTATGCACAACTTTGCACTATGCGAACTGCACGTAGCACAGTGCAAACATGCGTAGCATAGCGTAGCGTAGTGCAGCCGTCAATTCAATTCAATTCAATTCAATTCAATTCAATAAGCTTTATTCGGTTGAAACAACCAACCATAAAAGCACAATATATAATCACTTTACATAAAAGAATAATAAATAAAAAGTCGACATCCATACTGAAAATGACATACAAATACTGATTCCATTAAAACATCATAAACTACGTCAGTTCTCCTAATGTAAACAATAAACTTATAGCAGCATTACAAGATTTTTTGTAACAGAAATCCAGGGCACGTAGGCTTCAGAAAGTGCAAAGTGAGACCATCCTCAACCATAAGGGAGATGGTTAATTACATTAGAACAACACACTCTTCCTGGCATTAATTGAACTTAAAATAAATGTTGCAGTATAAAAACAAATCTCAGGTTCTCTTAGTGCAAAAAGTAGGGCCATCGCAGCATTAGTGGTTTTGGCGTCATACTTTTTAAACAATGGTTTAAGATAAGCAATTCTAAAAGACAGGTACAAATCGCATAGAAGTAAAAAGTGCAAGGTGCTCTGCTTTGTGTTCCCATCACAAGGGCATGGGGAGACAGGGATCTGTTTCATCATAGGGAACGCAACTAAGAGATGCACAAGGCCTAACCTCATTCTAGTTAAAACATAATGGTGGGAAGGTCTCGTGACAAGTGAAAGGTAAGTTTGGAAGCCCTCCATATCTATATACAGTTGGTAAAGCTGATAAGTGGTTTGCTCCCCTACTATTTTCAGCCTGCGTTCGTTCTTGTGGCACAGGAAGGTACTCTTTTACTCCTGTTTGGACAAACCAGATACTTCATTTTGATATTTCATGATAGTTTGATCGAATATGACCCCAAAAGAATTGGCTAAATAATTAAGCCAGGAGATCTTTAAGTAGTTATCCAGTCGCAGGCAGTCATTAATGATAGACTTGGTAAAAATAGTCTCCTCCTTTAACCATGTTGATTTCCATAACTGAAGGGGTCTCAGGGCTATTAAATCCATCAGATAATTAAGACCGACTTCACTATGAATGAGTTCGGAGGAGGTTGAGGCCGGGAGACATAGAAGCTTTTTTTTAAAATAATTCTCTTCCATTTGTAAATCACAGCAGGGTTGGTATCCCCAAAGCCCAGTCCCATAAAGTGCAACCGATGTGCATCTTGCTTTATAAATATTAACCATGTTTTTAATGCGACGTTCCCCCAAGTTAGAAGCAAATTTAAAAACGCCATATGTGCTTTTACTCATTTTGGTCCGGTCATGAGACAATTCGAGGTTCCATTTCCCATCTGAAGAAAAGGAAATACCAAGTAGCAAAAGTTATCCACGTTTTGCACTTTGTTGCCTTCAATAAAAAAAAGGTTTCAAACTCTTATATTTCGGGCCGCATACCATTGTAAAAGTCTTAGCCTTGTTAATCATCAGCTTCCTCTTATTGATAAAAGCCGCAAACTAATCGGTTAACCTCTGGAGTCCTTCCGGCGTTCTAGATAAGAGCACAGCATTGTTCATAAAGCCTTCCACTAGTGGGGAATCCGCCTGTGTCAATTTAACCGCTGCGTCCACTTCATTAATAGATAAAGTAAAAAGCAGCGGGGCTAGAATGCAGCCTAGATACCACGGTTTACGTTACAATTGGGAGTACATTCATCCTTCTGGCCATACCATACTTTGGTCGATAATTTTTCGTACAGACTAGCTAAATAGTAAATAATGGGATTCGGGGCGCCAAGTTTAAGTAAGACTGGACATAGAATAACATGATCCACTAAATCAAAAGCGCTGCTCAAATCAACAAAACATTAAAAGAGCCGATTTTGTTTGGCTCGTGTGTATTTTCCAACTAAGAGCTCCAGGTTAATACTCTGTTGTAACATGCCTAACCCCTTTCTAAAAGCATATTGTGCCTGGGCCAAAATACAATTTTCCATAACCCACTCCTCCAATCTTGACAATAAATCCCTGCTCATAATTTTGACAGAGGAGTCGAGTAAGGAAATGGGCCGATAGTCTTTGGCTTCAGATTTATCACCCTTTTTATGAAAAGGAATATTGACTGATTCCCCCCAAGAGGATGGGCAACCCTCAGTTACTGCAGCATTAAAAACCCTTGTTAGTATCAGCCCCCACAATTCTGGTATTGATTTATATACATCAATAGGGACACCATTCGCACCTGCTGCTTTCCCCCCTTTGCTACTTCCTATGCCTATCATGACCTCATCAAGAGTGACATCAAGCGGGATAATGGGCCATTTATGTAGATTTATTGGATCATTTATGGGTAAATGGCTTGGGTTAAAAATACTAGTAAAGTGAGCCACCCATTCCTCACAGCTCACATGAATTAAAAGCTCTGGGGCGGATTCATTTTTAAGAAGTTTAGAGTTTGCCGTATCCCAGAACAATTTACTGTTGGATTTTCTGCAGCTAATGCAAGGTTATACCACGCCTCTTGTTGGAGCGCCAACTTCCTAGGTTTTAGATTGGAATTATATTCTACTCTTAGATCATGAACTAATGGTTTATCCCTTGGTTTAGTCAAAAATGCTTTTTTCAGCCGATTCAAAGAAACAGTACATGAATGGTTGAACCAACCCCTGGCCTGTGTTTGTTTCCTTGATGGCGGCACGGTAAATAATTTAGAAATAGATTCATTAATTGTAAAGAAATTGGTCAGGATCTTAATTGGTTCAGTCTCAACCAATAGGCTATCTTCAATTGTGTTACCACAGGCCTGTACAATATTTTTTGTTATTTTACAAGAGTTGGTGCCTTTCTATTTAATTCTAGTACCGTTTGGGCGGCACGGAGCAATATTATTAATGACCGTACATAATTCAACAGTCTTGTTCCCCCATATATGCAGTCTCATAATGATACAATTGTGGTCACTCATCGACAAATAGACAATCCTCTGGGTTGATTATAGTTTCACAATATTGGCAGAAACAATTACATGATCAATAATACTATGTCCTGACCTTCCTGGAAAGGTTGGGATCTCCTGCCCACTCCCATCCTTTGCACACTGCAAAATGTCTAAATCAAATTCTGCTAGAACCGCACTTAGGGTATCACCATAGGAAGTATGTGGGAAATGTAAGTAGTCATTACCTTCATCGTTTTAAAACCCACTAACTTTTGACATAGACTGAGGGCAGGTATAAACAATAAAATCACCAAGCCGAACAATATTCAAATTAATAGTATCCACAATAGCCAATTTGCAGCGGTCATTTTTTGCTTGCTCGCGTTCCTCAACGTCCAGTTGGCGACCGCGAGCAAGCAAAATGACATCCCGGCGAGACTTTTTCCTTGCTCGCGATCAGCAACATCAAGTTGCCGATCGCGATCGTTGAAAATAAACCTCCCGGCGAGATTCTCAATGCGGGGAGGTCAGGTTTCTCATTGCGAGTGGTCGTGTATGCTCGTGACCGCTCGTGATGAGAAACTACCAGTGCGCGTTGAGAAAGCTGCCGCTCTAGTAAAAATCTACTCGAGTGGCAGAAAACTACAGCTCGCACTGTGCAAGATGCCGTTTTCAATGATTACACAGTGCCGGATGCTTGTCCGCACTGTGCAATCATTGAAAACGGCATCTTGCACAGTTCGAACAGGGTACTACGTAGTTTGTGTAGTGCTACGCATAGCTCGGGTAGTACGTGGTACACTTCGCTTAGCTACGCGTAGCGCTACTTCGCGAGCTACGCCCAGCCCTACTTGTGACGCATGAGTAGCTGCGCTTTACAAACCCATGAATGATTGACTGCACAGCTGCCCGTCCCAAGATCCATATGGATCCCCTGCATTTCCAGCAGTGCTTTCAAGCCTAAAAAGTCTTAGCCTTGTTAGTTGTAAAATATTTTCGAGCTATAGAGCAGCACCTTTTGTATTCTGACATCCTCCCAATCTGAAAATATTGAAAAACACGACTCCCTCCTCCTTAATACATTTCTGACCTTTGTTCTTCTCTTCTCCCCTTCAAGGTACAGTGTTTCCTGGTCACATTTTGGGAGCCATTCCTGTTACAGAAAAAAGTTTCAAGCAGGCTGTTCTGCCGCCCTTTGAGGTCGCCTTAGGTTCCTTGACGTCTGTCGCTGAAACCTTGCGGAACAACACCAACCTGGCGCAAGTCATTGAAAATGTTCGCCCACTCCTGGAGTCAGCCCACAAAAGTCTGACCAAGGCGGAGGAGGCCACCACGGCACAAATGTTTTCACTGAGCGCAAACATGCAAGAGCGCTATGACAACAAAAACAGTCTGAACAAAGAAGAGCATTCGATGGAATCGAGGAAATACATTTATAAAATGCAACTCCAGAAGTCCCTTGCCAGCAAACAACAAACAACAAAGAAAGATCTCCAGAATGCAACTGATGCTATAAACAGAGCGACGAAAAAATGGTACGAGGCACTGGCAGAAAGGAAGAGGGGCATTGGCATGCTATTTATTCCTTTTGCTGGACCAATATTAGGTATATATTGCTCTTGGCTCATATTGAATGGCATAAAGAAATAAGACACCCACATTCATATCACTTAGTCTCAGACAAAACCCAGATAAACATATAAGGCCAAAATTTCAAAGATTTTGTGCAGCGCAGGGCAGCAAAATATGTTGCGTCAACTGGCGAGAGCTGAAATGTGCCACAGCTACAAAGGATTGGCGCAGTAATGCCCTCTCCATGTGCTGGCACACTCTCTGCAACCATGAATCAAGGCAGGTCCCCTTGCACCCTAGGACAAGGGTTGGTGAGCTGTGGGCAGGATCGTTGTGTGCAGAATGGATTTCCCTCCTGCACAAAAACTATGTTTTAATGCAACTTCCTCTATTCATGAGTGCTGCGGAATGCAGCCCACGTGCAGAGAGGTAGAAAGAAGGAAACATAAACACAGTGTTCTCATTATGCCAGCCTCAGGGAGGTGTGAACCCTTGCATAGAAGTCTTGAAAGATATACATATGATTCAGAATCCATGGGGGATGTACAGGAATGCCCGTGCACCATGCATTGAAGACATTTGATGCATTACTTTTGGTCAAATGTCAACACAACTTGTCATTTGCGTTAGTTTTTAAATGTCCTCCTGGATTTTAATCCAGGGTTGTGTATTTGAAAAGCAACACAAACTAATGCGAAATCTGTGCACATCTGGCCCTGGTTTCTAACACACACACATTCACATAGACAGGTACATCACTCTGGAAGACATATTCACAACACATCAGCATGCTCACACTCATGCATACACTTAAAGAGGCTCAGCTGGAAAGGCAACTCACAAACACATACATACACACACACGCACACACACAGAGTGGACAAATACCAACTCTCTAGGCATAACTACAGAACGACCTAAAGGTCGTAGGCGATAGAAGACAACACAAGCCTTTAAATGGGATTTACCTTGAGTGGCTCGGCAAGGTTTAGCTTAAATCACTTCTGTTCATTACTCTGAATTGAGAAGACCTTCCATGGATCCAGCCGTGATTTTTTAGACTATCCCATATTTACTTGGATTGCATCAGAATATTACATTTTCCTAAGTGAGGTGTGACAAGGAGAAATATCTTTATTTACTCTTTTCAGTTGTGCTGCATTATGCAGCCCACATAGAAAGAGAGGTACAAAAGGGGGTGGTGATGCAGTGGCAGAGTGGGCTAAAGAACGGTGATGGATTAAACCCAGATCTTTTGACTGGGTGTGAGTGTTTGATTGGTTCAGATGCTCCGTCCATCACCACCCCCTTTTGTACCACATAGAAAGAGGACAATGCCTGTAAGGATTGTTTTTGTGCAAAAAGGTTACCCTTTCTGCACCAAATCAATCCTGCCTGTAACGCAGGCACCTTTAGAGTATGCTTCACGGGTGTCCGCATTGGCGCTAAGCTGCACACCGTGTACCAGCTCAAGAAGAGAGCATGAATGATCTATATCTGTGTAAGTATGAAGATTTTCTACTCTATTCATTTTACGCAATGCAGTTCATTGCACCATCTTTGCTTGGCAGAGGACTGCCTGTTTAGATGCTGGAAGGAGGGCTCTATTGAGGAGTTTCAAAGTTCACCCGCACCGACGGGCCACAGGTGTGATACAAAGCAGACCATCATGGAGCAGGCAGTCATGCCAATGTTGCTGCTGAATGCCATCAAAGTCATTGGCAAGAGGGTACGGCTCTCAGGAGTGAGGCCGTTTCCAGCATTGGTCATTATGCTGAGAGGATCCCTCAAGGGGATGGAGGTGTACAGGGGTCAATTCCACCGGACTGGTAAATCAACAGGCCTGGGAAGCTGCAATGGTTCCTTACCAGTGGTGAGTTGCGTCAACACAGATGGAGCCGGTCCTCAACCACGCGGTTGCTTCACTGGCAGATGCCGGGGTCAAGAGCCCTAGCCCAGAAGGAGGATCTTGGCAATTTGTCTGCATTGGCTCTGGGGTTTCTTGGAGGCGTTGCAGGCTTCAGGAAGAAGAGCAATTCCCTGTTGTCAAGTCTGCTTGCAGTTGGCAGGGATTTGCGCCGGTTTCTTCTGCAGTCGGGCCCAGTTCCTGGTCCTCCAGCGGTCTTCTTCCATTGTCTTTGTCAGGTTCTCGGGGAGCCACCTCTGGCAAGTCTGACAGGTCCTGCAGTGAACATCTGAGCTCCTACGCATTTGAGGCCAATGAAAGTGGGTGACAAGCCTTTCAAAGGTCTTGTCCTGCCCCAAATGTCTTGCCAATGGCACATCGTGACCCAGCCCCAGTAGGAAGGCTCTGAAGCTCTGGGGTACCACCAGCGCACGGGCTGACCCAGGCTCAGCAACCTTAGGCTCTCAATATAGGAGGTCATTCTCCCAGTAAATGAAATGTGTTCCAGACTGATCACCATTAGCCTGGGCTGCAGCCTGCTGCCGCAGAACCACGAGAGAAGGAAATTATTTCTGCCCTCTGCAGAATTCCTCCCTGGAGGGGCCTCCTTCCTGCTGCCAATGGGTCAGCTCTGGCAGGTCCCCCAGTTCAGCTATCTGTTCCCCTGTAGGTTCCAGGGCATTCCCATCAAGGTCTGCTTCCTCCTGGACCGTGGCAACTACAGGGGCCGGTTTCCCGCGCCTCCTGTGTCTTCTCTCTAAGGCCGGTCCCTGTGCCTCTCCCTCAGACTCCAGGACCTCTTGAGCACCCCTACTGGCTGCCATTGACTGGGTGGTCACGCACGCCCAGTCAGGCAGACCCGCCATCCGCAGGTGAGTACTCTTCTCCACCCTCTCCCAAGATGAGCTCTCCAAATCATTCCCCAACAAACAGTCAACAGGCATGGCGGTTCTCACAGCTACTTGAAGAGTACCAGAGACCCCCCCACTCAAAGGGAACCTGAGCCATTGGACACTGACTCTCAGTGTTGTCGGCGTTCACAACTCGGCAAAATGCATGTGGGACAACCTGCTCTTTAGACACCAGGTGACACTTGACAGCTGTCACACTGGCTCCTGTATCTCTAGGAGCCCCCACCTTTTGGCCATTGATGGTGACCCACTGCCCATATTTCTTAGTGTTATTGGGCAGTTGGTACTCAGGGACCACCTTACAGTCTCCTAAAGAGACATTTCTATATAACCCCACCCACCTTTGACTTCCACCTCCTCCCCAAAGGCTACACTAGCCATCTTCCGGGGCGGAGCACCAGTGGGTGCTGGTTTACCAAACAGGCAACACTTGATATCATTGGCAAAATGACCCAGGTCACCACACCTGTAACACCTTGGGGGCCCTCTTTGAACAGGGGGGCCTGTTGGGGCCCCGGTCGGTTTCTGGGGTGGGGGAGTCTGAGAACCTTCCCCTTGGTTCCCTTGTGGAATACTATGGGGCCTTCTTTGGAACTCCCTCTGTTTACCCTTGTCCCCCCACTCTTCTGCTGGGGACCCTGCCCACCCTTGACGGAGTCTCCCACTTGTCCCTTGTGGACCCTGGTGCTGAGCTAGCGGTCCGCCTCCTCAGCAAGCTTCCTAGGGTTAGTCAGCTTACTATCAATCAGGTGCTGGCGTAGCTCAGGAAAACAGTTACTGGACAAGTGCTCCCATGCAACTAAATCAAGAAGCCCTTGAAAATCATCGACTTTGCTACCCTTCACCCAACCATCCAGTGCTCTGCAGAAAAATGTTACATACTCAACATAAGTACTGTTAGGAATCTTTGTGCAACCCCTGATCCTCTGTCTATACAACTCAGGAGTTAACCCGTATCTGGTCACCAAAGCTGATCTACAAGAGCTGCATCTTGGCCCCTCCTTATGAGTCCATTTAATTCCCAAATTTTCCAATCAATCCCTGAAATTGAATCGGCCATTGACTGTAAAAGAGTAAGCTTTAAGTCCATTTTTTGTGACTGAAATTCCAGTGCAGTGCCCGACTGTTGTAGGATACTTAGGATTGTAGTCCATAGAGTGTCTGAGACTGGTTTACCTAGGTTAGTGCCCCCTTCTGATCTTAGGGAGGCGTTGGTCATCGACTTCCCTTCAAGAGGTTTGTCATTGTAGGCAGCAATTAGTTCCTCCCACTCTTGTGCTGCCATGGAAGACATATCGTTGACTATGGAATTATTTATCGATTGGGAGTCATTAAAATGCAGTAGAATATGGCGTTGAGATGCCGTTTGCACCGTTGGTCCAATGTTTGGGGTTAGATGCTCAATGGATCTGCTCGGGTTCCCTTGTTTTTTTTCTTCGGGAGTCGAGGGGAATCCTGGCGATTGAGGTGAGAGATGCCCACTTTCTTCCCTTGTTAGAGCCATTAGTGACTCCGTACCTGCGCCTTGAGTTTCCATTACCGGAATTGCAGGAATTGGGGAACTGCTGACTGGCTAGAAGCCAGACGAGTCTTCTCTTACCCCCTCCCTGTGAACCATGGCCTTAGTTTCCTTAGTTTCCTTGGACCTGCCTTGGCTTATCAAGGGAGATAGACCGTGCTTACTCAATTGACTCGGTTGAGTCGAATTAGAGATGGCTGAGGTCTGCACGCCTACTGGCTCAATTGTTTCCGCTTCGTTTAGGAAACTCTGCTCAGACAAGTGGTTTTTCCTATCAGCCCCATTTCCCAAGGAGTTAAGGGTGGTGTGAGCATGACTGACTGTAAGATTAAGTGCTGCGGTGTCCCCTGGGTCCGTTGGTGTAAATTGTGTTGCAATTGGTGTTGGTGTAGCCACCCCACTGCTAGATGGAGGGCGGGGATTGGGGCAATTGAGTGAACCTGCTTGACTCTTTGTCATGTAGGTACCGGCAGAAGCACCTTTGAGAAGCGGAGTTTGGAGGCCACTGATGTCCCCTGTCTTGGAGAAGATGGCTGTCCCTGGGTCTTTGAGAAAGGAGAACTTTGTGTAAATCTTAGGAGCATATCCTTTTCTTAGGTGGCATTCCGTCAATTATTACCAGATTTTCCAGAGCTGTTGGTGGAATCTTCAGTACTGCTTGTGAGAGCGTTTGTACGGAGCTCTGTGAATATTTGGGGACAATAGTTGGGCAGAGTGGCAGGGGGCAGTGGATGCCTGGTGGGTTTTGTGTGTTGAGGCAGTTCGGGTTGAGGGTTGATTGAATGACAGCATTTCCGTGGCTGCTGGTGTAGGGTCCCCTCCAATATTATTGCGCGCTTGAGGATTGATGGCTTGGACGTGTCCTGCATTCGGTGAGGTTCTCGGCTCTAGGTTGGCCTGTTTCCTTTTCCTCGTTTTGGATTTGGCAGGTGATTTAGGCTTAGGTTCTAGCCTGACTGTTTCTGATCTCATTGCTCTGCCTATTTGTAGTCCCTTAGTTTTCCTTTGTTATGCCCTCGCGGAGTTGCCGGTAATAGGAGCGTTGCTGTTGCGATGAAATCAGTATTTGTGGCAGTCTCGAGGGGTGGGTAACTTGTGTTGTTTATGGGCTGCCTGGGCTGGCAGGGAATGTGAAAACTAGCTGCGTGTGGGGCGTGCAGGTCAACCTGCGGCGATTCTGCTCCTTCTGGTCTACTTGTCCGCTGCCCACTCGCTCCACCGCCTCCTAACCCAGAATGATTACGGTGCTAGCGAGGTACCTGTGATGAAGGCTCTTCGGAAGCAGCTCACGTCTGCCGATGGTTCCCGGCCTTACCCTGGCGCCCAGGTGTTGTTCTCCCAGCGCTTGGCTCAGCTGGGCTCGGTGCTCACACCTGGACGCGGCCTGGCCTTCTCTTGGTCCTTTTCCCCGGCGGTGGTTACCTGGTGGTGAGATTTGAGTTTTGCCAGGTGTTGTTCCCCCAGCGCAGGTGTTGTTCTCGCAGCGCTCGGCTCGACTGAGCTCAGCGCTCACACCTGTTCTTCTCTGCTCCGCGGCCCCCCGCCAGCCAGCCAGCCTCATGGGACCCGTGCCGTGGTGTGGCCGTACCATGATGAACCGGGTCGGTACCGCTGTTACCGGTGCAGCCGCACTCGGGACAGAAGCGCCATGCTTCACCACGGCTCTCCTGGCACGGCTCTACAACTCTCCCGCTCTGGCGGCCCCCTCCCCGCGGGGTCACGGGAGTCGCGGGAGTCACGGGACCGACGCGGGTCCGGCGCAACTGCAGCTGCTTGGGGGCTGCAAGGGGGCCAGGTATGCCGGATGATCAACTGCCTGACCGGCGCTGGGCGTCCTCACGTCCTCGCGTTCCAGCCACTCGCCTCTCGCTTCTCTCTCCTCACAGCTGCGGCCGCTTGTCTCCAGAAGCAGGAAGCGGAACACAGGAGCACAAAGCATCCTTCATGTGTGGATAAGAATTATAAACACCTGAGGGCAAATCCAGCAGTGTGTCCCGCCCCTCACTCAGGAACCGTCCCCAAAACCTCGCTCCCCAATCTCTCTCAGGGACCCGGTGGGAAGACATGGCTACCTCATAGGCCTTGAACCACTGCCCTATGTCATCATTTAAAAAAACATCTTTAACCACTTCCTTTGGTATGTACACCCTTGGTTCTGCCTGCACTGGTGGTGTGCTGCCACCAGAGGGATTATGGTCTAAACTCTTAGGGCCTTATTTATTAAAAGTGACGCATCGCTGCGTGAAAACAGCGATGCGTCACTTTTCACTGCGCCCTCCTTGCACCACCAATGATGCGTCATATTTACAGTATGACGCATCATTGCGCAAGGAGTTATAGATACGTCAGTATTTCTAACGTATCTGTATGGCGCAAAAGTGACGCATTGCTGGAGTGTGTCACAAAAGTGACGCAACTCCAGCAATGTATCCTTTCACATGGGGCAAGCCCCATGTGAAAGGGCCTGCGTCAGTCACAGCAGGCGTAAGAAAGTGACGCCTTTGTGTCCTAGAAGAGGCGCAGTGAAATCACATAGAATTCACTGCATCACTTCTACGACCCTTTCTTGCATCAATACGCCCCCTTGCATACATTATACCTGGCGCAGGTATAATGTGGCGCAGGGGTTTACAAAGTGACGCATCTACCTAGATGCGTCACTTTGTAAATATGGCACAACAAGGCGCATTTTTTACGGCACTGGTGCGTCACAAAAAGTGACACACCAGCGGCGTAAAAGTGACGCACAGCCTCATAAATGAGGCCCCTGGACTTTAGCTCCATTTCCCTCAACTTCATTTCATGCTCCATTTGGATTCCTCTCTCTTCCAGAGCAAGCTTTTTGCTTTCCAGCTCCAGTTTCCCATTCAGTTTAAGTTTTGCCATCTCCATTTCATGCATCCTGGTTTCCGTCCTGTCTGCCAACTCTTCTGGCGACAGGACTCTGCCAAAGCAATTGTTTCCCTCTGTTTGCTCAGTTTCCACCAAATCCTCAGGTGCCCTCCTTGACTCAATCCAGGCCCTAAGCGCCTTTTTGTAGTCTGGCTTGTTTCTACATCCAGACCGGGGAACTCTGAAGATTTTGTAAAAGCCCTTCAGCTGGGCTACGGTGTAGCACTCTAGTCTCTCTTCTTCCCATTTTATTTCAATTCCATCAGAGAGTATAGATGCTGCCTTCTCCCCATTGACAGAATCAGGCATGACTTTGCAAAAATGGAGCTCTCTTAGCAAACAAAAATCAAAAAGTATGTGGTTGCGTTATGGTCTGCACTCACTAAGTAGTCACTGTACATGTATCACAAATGCAAATTCAGAATCCTCACCGCTGACCACCAATGTTAGATTTGGGCGTCTCTGGTTTGCACTGGTAGGTACTTGTGACAAGCAGGGACCCTCTCCTCTAGTCAGGATAAGTAGGTAGTCTCCCAAAATAACCCCTGCTCACCCTCTAGGTAGCTTGGCGCGAGCAGTCAAGGCTTATTTCAGAGACGTTTGCAGGTTAAGCATTTATGACCACATACAGTAACTAAGTGACAACACCACAAATGGACACCACACTGGGAATATATCAAAAATAGGTTTCTTTTATATAAGGCTTAGCACAAGAGCAACCTAACGACAAAAATGGCCACAATACTTATTAGCAGTGAAGAGTTCTTGTTAAATGCGTAATTTTTAAGTTCTGTGCGACTCGTTCTCTTGGTCCGGCTCTCACGGCAATAAAAAAATGAACTCAAAGAGTCTAATGCGGGCAGCGGATGCTTCCGTCCGATGCGTATTAGGATGGGGGTTCAAGGCGTACACAGTACCTTGAGGTGATGAGTCCGGCACGGACGAGGCGCTGTAAAAAGAAGGTGATACAGAAGCGTTTGTCGGCCACTCACTGTGTGAGCCCCGGCTCGTTGCAGTCATCAGTGCGAGGCGTAGAGCGGAGAGCCATGTAGAGTGAGGCGGACGGTGCTGGATGCAAGACATTCAGCTTACTATGCGGGGTACGAGCTGTACTGCGGGAGCCACGGCGTTTAATCTTGGCTGCGGTGCAAGGCGGTCGTAAGGAGCGAACTCCCCTTTCAGATGCTAGCGGCAGCCTTGAACTTGGCGGCAGTGTGCGGGTCGTACCAACCAGGATGACTTGATAAGGCAAAGCGTTTGTATGAGGCGGGGTCGGCCAGTTATGGTGCGATCTATGATTCGTTGGTCACGTTGAGTGAGGCGAACAGGCGGGGTATGGTGCGTTGCTGGACACGATTTGGTTGTATGAGGCGTACACAGCTCCCGGCCTTGGCCAAATACTGGAAACAGCGTTTCCAGCAGCGGAGTGCGAGGCGGATGAAGTCCACTGGTCCTGGGACTTCGTTCAGGGGGCACGCTCACTCACAGGCCCTTTGAGATCTTTAAGCACAAGTTAAAAGTAAAGTATTTTGAAGTCTTTCTCCTCTCCTTCAGCAGCAAGGCAACCACTGCAGGCCAATCCCCCAGGTCAGGGACAGTGTTCCTCCTTACAGCTTTCCCAGTTCCTTCTCCTCGGGCAGAGGTTTCTTCTTGTTAAAGCAGGATCTAATATCTTGGGAGCAGGGTCCCCATACTTATACCCCTAATCTTTTGTTCTCTGAGGTCAGGGGGCCTTTGCTTAGTCCAGTCCAGTTCTTGAGCACTTTGTTGACATGACTCTGACTTTTCTATTCAGGGTGCAGGGCAGAGACATCAGACACTCCCCAGGGGGTGGAGCCAGCATTGTGGTGGAAAGGCACAGTCCTATTCAGAACCCAGGTGTACTCCTCCCACCCATCTGGATGTAAATATCTCTATTCACCACCGGGCTGCCCCAGCCTGTCTTTTGGAATTCCCCAGCCCTGTCACTCACAGAAACCAGACATCAGATACACATTCTAGCAGAGGCGGGCTGAAATGGTTAGGCAAGCAAATACCTACTTTCTAAAAGTGGTATTTGCAAACACAGAATATTAAAATAAACTTTACTAAAATATGTATTTTCTTATTCTGAGTTCAGGCATACTAAACCCAAATTTCTACCATGTTCTCTGAGTCTGCTAGGATTATAGAGTGTAATAATTCCAACAGCCCATTCTGGCCTATGAGAACAGGTAGCCTTGCAATAGTGAAAAACAAAAATGGCTGTAATTTACTATTAGGACATGCCACACACATCAGGGCTTGTCCTACCTTATACTTACAATGCACCCTGACCTTGGGCCTACCATAGTGGTGACTAATACGAAGTTAAGGGAAGGTTTAGGGACTGGCAAGTGGGTGCACTCGCCCAGTCAGCAGGACAGTACCAGACTGCATGCAGGCTCTGCAATGGCAGACCTTAGACATATTTTACAAGGCTGCTTTTGTGGGTGGCACAACCAGTGCTGCAGGCCCACTAGCAGTATTTGGATTTACAATCCCAGGGCACTCCTGGTGCACTAGACTAAGGTCTGATAGTAAACCAAATAAGCCAATCATGGAATCCAATCAATATAGCAATTTACACAGGGAGCACTTACACTGTGGCGCTGGTTGGCAGTGGCACAGTGCTCTGAGCAGCTAACACCAGCAAAAACACATGAAGCAACAGCAACAAAATGGAAGGGAGACCCACGCCAATAGTGCCAGGTCTAACAATGGTAATTAGCGATTTTCTTTAAAAAAGCACTTTTTTTGCATTTTTAAAAGTGCAATGTGGCACACATCCATGCCCTTAAGGCATGCATGTGCGCCACATGTGCACACATGCACAATTTCAGGGGTGCAACAGGGTCTCCTTTTGACACCCTGGCACCCTTGAAATAGCTCCCGTTATTTTCGATTCTTTAATACCGAATCGCAAATTGTGAATATCTTCCCATTCATTCCTATGGGCCTCCTAGCCCATTGGAATGAATAAGTAGCTATTCCTTATTAACGATTTGGTGTTGTTAGATGTGCTGTGGGATGAAGCAGGGTTGGTGTTGTCAATGTGCTGTGGGGTGAAGCAGCGGGGTTGGTGTTGGCGATGGATTTGTTATTAAGGAATTTTAAGGAATCACTAATATTTTAGTGATTCCTACCTACATTCAATTTTGTGAGTTCTTAATAGCAAATCGGTAAAATTTGCTATTAAGGACTCACAAATTTGAATTTACCTACACCTGGCCCGAAATCTTTTTAAAAAGCTAACATATATCCAAATGTTAAACAATTGCAATGATATGCTTTGCCCTGTGATAAGTGCATGGTTTAAGTAAAAACTTAGTTTATATGTATTCACACACGTCAGTGTTACAGTGTACCGATAAACATGTAGTCTTTTTTCCCATTCTGTTAGGTAGAAACATAATCATGAAAGCAAGGCAAGCTCAGAAAACTGCAGAAAAGGAAATACAAGAAGCTAGAAGAGCACTGAAGTATGAGACAGAGATCCGTTCCATAGAAGAGAACATTCTGGCTAACAGGGCACAAGTTCAAGCCCTCCAAAAGGATCTAAACTCGGGAAGTGCACTGCATACAATTTGGTACAACTTCAAGATCTACTTGAGTAAATGCATCAGGTTGCTGAGCACTGTTGCTGCCAAGACCAGTCCGGAAAGCATGTCCCCGGGGCTCAGTGAACTGCTTGATGGTCTGCTTGAAGTCTTGAATGAAATTGCAGGGGCTTTTCGCCCCCTGGTTAAAGGTAGTTCAGATTACGCATTCCTGATTTCTGGTAAATTACAAACCGTCATACAAAAGCTGGAAGAGGCTAACCGTGGGTTGAAGAAAGCTGCAGCGTCCTAAATCAGTGCGTTCCTAAAGCACTGCAGTGTCTGGCAATCCCTGTAATCTGCCCTTTTTGCATTTTGCTCTGCAACACCTTTGGGTAAAACTCTCACATCTCCTAAGCTTCGCTCCTTAATTGTGAATGTGCTGCCAGCTGACCAGGCCCTCGAGCCTAAAGAAGGCATAAAATCAGGCACAGCATCAACTCCCTGCAGATCCAGCTCTTCCTCGTTACACAGAAAAGTGCGATCCCACGAACCTCGTCTTCAGCCAATTAACATAGGACATCCCACAGCACATTGACAACACCAACACTGCTTCATCCCACAGCACATCGAACAACACCAACCCTGCTTCATCCCACAGCACATCGACAACACCAAACCCGCTTCATCCCACAGCACATCGACAACACCAACCCCGCTTCATCCCACAGCACATCGACAACACCAACCCCGCTTCATCCCGCTGCACATCCACTACACCAACCCTGCTTCATATCACAGCACATCGACAACACCAACCCTGCTTCATCCCACAGCACATCGACAACACCAACCCCGCTTCATCCCACAGCACATCGAACAACACCAACCCTGCTTCATCCCACAGCACATCGACAACACCAAACCCACTTCATCCCACAGCACATCAACAACACCAACCCCGCTTCATCCCACAGCACATCGACAAGACCAAACCCGCTTCATCCCACAGAACATCGAACAACACCAACCCTGCTTCATCCCACAGCACATCGACAACACCAAACCCGCTTCATCCCACAGCACATCGAACAACACCAACCCTGCTTCATCCCACAGCACATCGACAACACCAAACCCGCTTCATCCCACAGCACATCGACAACACCAACCCCGCTTCATCCCACAGCACATCGACAACACCAACCCTGCTTCATCCCACAGCACATCGAACAACACCAACCCTGCTTCATCCCACAGCACATCGCCAACACCAACCCCGCTGCTTCACCCCACAGCACATTGACAAAACCAACCCTGCTTCATCCCACAGCACATCGAACAACACCAACCCTGCTTCATCCCACAGCACATCGACAACACCAACCCGCTTCATCCCAAAGAACATCGAAAACACCAACCCTGCTTCATCCCACAGCACATCACACAACACCAACCCTGCTTCATCCGACAGCACATCGACAACACCAACCCTGCTTCATCCCACAGCACTTAGACAACACCAACCCCTATTCATCCCACAGCACATCGACAACACCAACCCTGCTTCATCCCACAGCACTTCGACAACACCAACCCTGCTTCATCCAACAGCACATCGCCAACACCAACCCCCTTCATCTCCTGCACCTACACCTTGCCCTAAAACCCAGCAACAATTAATCTCAAATTCCTATCTCACCATCAAATTCCCTCAAAGGCATTTATTAGAAAGATAGGGATGCATTCACTATATTTTGCTGAAGGGCGACACTGCAAGTCTTCCCGCTGCACTGCCTTATGAGAAAAGAAAAGGCAGGAATGTGCCTTGTTGATCGTATACAGCTCATTCCTGTCCTCTGTCCCTGCCCTGGCACCAAAGTGACTGCCAAGCGCCACGGTGCAAGGGTGTCTGCGTGGTGGGGATTATTGTTTTTGTGCAGGAAAGGACAGCATCCTGCACAAACGCAATCCATGGAGGCAGTTATCCTCTTCTATGTGATCTGCTTAATGCAGAGGAAAAAAAGTTGGAGAAAGAAGGTATTTCTCCTTGTTGCACCTCCCCTACTCCTTACCATGCGTAGGATTCTGCTGCATTCCCACATTTACAGAACATTGTAAATCTAACAATGTGTCCAGTGCCAGGGGTGTTACATGGGAACACCGACACGAACGCCACTGGCAAGCCTCACCCCAGTGCGAGGCAACGCAGAGACTTGTGCTGCGTTGCCTAACACCATATCTAGAATGCCATGAAAAGCCGTAAAGGGTGGATTTACATGACCTTGCATCTGTGGTATTGCAATGTGTGAAACTAAAACGGACGTTCTGGCAGTGCAGGGGCCTTGTAAAAGAAGCCTATAATGACTTACCCTCACCCTTCATCCAAGCTCACTCAGGGCACTCCTTCTCACCCGTACTCTCCAATGCCAAGGCCTCCCTCACTCAAGGTATCTTCTCAGAAGCTCTCAAGCCAGGCCGGGTCCTCCCACTCCTACAGAATCCCACACCGGCCCCTGATGACATCACCGGCCATCATCTCATCACTCACAAACCCTTCATCCGGATACATCTGCAGGCTCATGGGACCTGGCTGATATTGCAGATGTTGCCGGACATTATGCGATCAATCCCAAATGATCAGGGCTTCACCAATCCACATGGACCTCTTTTTCCAGCGTGAAAGTGCAACTGTTACCTGACCTTATATGATAATGGTAAATGAGCTTTGGAAGTCTTACTGAGAGCGGGGCGTAGGCTCCATCCACTTCATGGTTCTCATAACTTGCAGATTCGAATGGGCCAACTATGTGTGCTTGCACTAAAATGCTACTTGTATTCCAAAATGTACACTCACTGTAACTGTCTATGAATAAATGTTATGATAAAGGCACAAGGCACTAGGTCTGGCACATTTATTGTGAAAAGCATGTGTTGAGGTCGATAGACATTTAAGGTTTGAAGGTCATTGTGTCTTTTAAAGCCTACACTTAGGGAAATAATATGGAATATGACAAAAGTGCCATAGTAGGTAATGGTTTTTGTATCCCTCACTCAGTGTAACACACAGTTGATATAGAAGGCCTGCTATGTTAGAATCATTATTAGCGGGTATTTGGACAGGCAGTACTTTGCAAACCTTTCCAGTTTTATGACTATGTGTCCGATGGCTGTATTGTGGGAAAGCTTCGATGGTTAGGGCGACAAACTATACATCTGTTTGGTGCACTGGGAATGAGACGTCGAATGGCTTGGGTGTGGTCTTCTTATTATGAAACATTAGGAGTAAGGCCGTTGGCCTAGCGTATTCATCGTGAGAAGCAATCACAAAGGCTAAAGGAAGGTGAACGTCTGGACAGGTTTCATAGGTTTCATCTGTTTATCATGAATCAATATGACAAAGTCAGTAGGCCCAACCTACTTATTGTGAAAAGCATGTGTTAAAGACAAAAGCCATCTAAGGGTGGATTGTTATCATACTGTGCTCAGGCTATGAACAGGTGGATTGTTCGATGGAAGTTTGATGCTGCAGTAGTAGGCGAGGGTTCCCGAGCAAAGTCTGTGAGTTCAATGATCCTTCTCAACCTTTCTTAGGAGTGATTGTTTTCTGTTTTGCCAGTTATGATTTTCTTTACACTTGTATACGTGTGACTGTATGCCAGATAGCTGGCGTGTGGACAGCTTACACAAGATGTAAAAGACATGATGTAGATGTGTCAAAAAGGCCAGAGTATGCAGATGATTCAATTCAAACGGGCATTTTGCTCCCATCTGCAGGAGAACTTCCTTTAAGTACAGCCAGTTTTACTCCAGCATGCAATGTATGAGGAAACTTTTTCTCTAGCTCTCAGAACATTTCCACACTTTGGAAGGATCATAATAACAGGTGAAATGAGATGCGGCTTAGTGGCCTTAGTTGCCGACTTTTAAACTTAAGAAACCATGAGGTATATTTACAAGACATTCAAAATATAGGACAGCAAGCAAAGTTGCATTAATGGGAGAGAGATGAATCTCTACTAAAACCTCTCACTTAGCACTTTTGAACTTGAGGTTGCCCAGCACACAAGGAGGAAGGGTTACAGTGTTATATGCATATATATTATATATCATATTTTTTGTTATATAGCGCTGGTTTTCCTATGAGGGAGTCGGCTAATCAGTCTGGGGTACCTCAACAAGCCAAGAGATACCCGCGAGCGTATGTGCATTTTCTAACGCGGGAAGCGAAGGGACTACGCTCAACTTAATCTACAATTAAAGGCTTCACCATCGCCACAGCACTTCAATAGGCAAAATGATGAAAAAGCCAAGAACATTTAATACTTTGATAACGAATATGGACTACAAAGGTGCATCATGGGACATTGAGTCCCCGCCGATCCGCCATCTCTGCCCAATGTGGGATGTGCTGTCTTGTAATTGGTTGAAGCCGCGCCAATGAAGCGTGAGTAACATTTTTAAAAGAATGGTAGCTGAGCAGAATTGGCAAATGGTTTTAGCACTGAGGAAGGTAAAATACCGAAATGCATTTGCGAAAATAAACCATTCTTCCAAAGATCCCTGAGTGTGCTCCGTATGTTTTGGAGTTGTTGTGTAACAAGACGGAGTCACCTACCATAACGGAAGCAACCGCTGCAGTGTTCGGCCA
Organism: Lissotriton helveticus; assembly: GCF_964261635.1. NCBI lineage: Eukaryota > Metazoa > Chordata > Amphibia > Caudata > Salamandridae > Lissotriton > Lissotriton helveticus. Next base: position 456,758,855 of record NC_136058.1, on the reverse strand, counting down.
TCTGGTGAACGGTGTTGTGGAATATATATATATATGTCCAAATTAAGTTGCTCCCAACAGTGAAGATGCCACACACAGCCGTTTCAACGTCCTTTATTTGCAGCACTCGCAGGGCACGTAACATCACAGGTTTCAGCTCAGGTTTCAGCAAGTTCAAACGCGTTTCGGGTGAGCTTTCACCCTTTGTCAATGATTGGGGCTTCAGTGGAGGTAAGGCAGCAAGAATTCAAATCACACCTGTGATGTTACGTGCCCTGCGAGTGCTGCAAATAAAGAACGGTGAAACGACTGTGTGTGGCATCTTCACTGTTGGGAGCAACTTCATTCGGATATGTTAGCGGCCTACTCTGGTCGCGAAAGTCGCCCCACCGCTACCCATGCAGGTCCCGCGTCGTGAACAACATAGCGCATCGGGAACGTCGTGTCCGTTTTGCATAAACTGAAAAAGGCAGAGCCATGACCTGACGAGTTGTCAGCAAACCCACCATAGGTATCATTAGTTTAACATGGAGAACATTGCGGCATCCACTATGGGGTAATTTGAACTACAAGAACCAAGATGCAAAAGGTGAGCATGCCTACATGGGCCTATAAGACCATCACGAGTGCGATTTGAATTCTTGCTGCCTTACCTCCACTGAAGCCACAATCATTGACAAAGGGTGAAAGCTCACCCGAAACGCGTTTGAACTTGCTGGCTGAAACCTGTGATGTTACGTGCCCTGCGAGTGCTGCAAATAAAGGACGGTGAAGCGACTGTGTGTGGCATCTTCACTGTTGGGAGCAACTTCATTTGGATATATAGATATATATATATATATATATATATATATATTACCTACTGGCGGTCGCCAGTAGGTATATATAGTTAGGATTTTTTCTCTATGGGATTTTTGAAAATTCTATGTCGAATAACTTTGGTGTTTGAGGACGGAATTGGCTGAAAGTTTCAGGAAAATGGCACATTTTGTTTCTGAGCAGCCCCTGAAAATTTGGGGGGGTTTCGTCAAGTGGGGGCCGAGAAAAAAGGGGGGTCCCAAAACGTGTTTTTGCCATGCAATTTTCCATAGGGCGGTTGGCCTCACTTTTAGCTCGAACGGCTGAATGGATTTTCACGAAACTTGGCAAAATTGTAGGGACTGGTAGCCCGATGTGCCTTTGCTAGGTCTCAATATATGTGCTCCAGTGGATTTTGAGAAATTAACGTTCAAAAAAATATATATATCTGTAAGCGCGCTCCGGGCAGCGCCCCGGTTCGCGTACCTGACGCGTAACGGAACTTCGCGAAGCGAAGCTGATTGGCTCTCCGGTGTCTGTCAACATTCTAAACAGTCCGGAGCGGCCGCCAACTTGTCTCTCGGTAGGATCGAGAGACAAGAGGAGGCCAAAACAAAGGGGGAAATGACCATAAGGGGGCATAGAAGATCCTCCCTGACCCTCTAGGTTTGATGTGGAGGCTTTAAAAGGGCCCCGCGGGGCAAACAAAAATAATATTTTTTTTGGTTTTTTTTGGGGGGGAGCGCCCGGTACGCGCACCGGGAAGCGGTCTGGGGAGCGTACTATAAGGAAAAAAGAATGATAGACTATGATATTTTGAAATATTGTATGTTTATTGATTGTTCTTTTTGTTGTGTTTTTTTTTGTTTTTTTTTATTTATTTATTTATTTTGGTTGTACTTCATGAATTAGATATAAAAATGAATAATGTCTCAAACAATTTTTAATTATTAAATAAAAATTTATTGGTCAGAATTTTCATAGTTCAATAAAACTTCCAGCATTACATCATCTGGAATCTCCTCAAACATGCATGTTTCTATGTCTTGTAAGCATTCAATAAATTGTTCATCCAAAGACTGATCCATAAAATTTTCATCTAAAAATTCTTCATTTAAAATCTCCTCAGATGTAATGTCGAAGGAAACATTGATATTTTCGTGCTCCACTTCCATTTTTTTGCTGTAAATTGCATAAAAAATAACTATATCAGAAGAGTTAGGGCACTGTTGGGTTTAAGTTCAGACAGGTAGTTTGGATTTTTTAACAGTGATTTTATCTTTGTGTAGTGTATGGTATCAGACTGGAAGTAGAAATATAAAAAAGTGTATGTGATGAAGCCTAAGTAAATTCATAATTATACAAGAGAAGCCTAAATCCATCCATAACTATAACAGAGAAGTCTATCTAAATCTATAACTATTACAGAGTGATAGTATAAAACTATCAGAAAAAGTTTTCCAAATTAACTTTAAGTGCACAATATACTTCAGTTTTCAAAATAACAACTTACCTTTCAAAAAGCAGTTTAAGTTCTCAGTGAAAATTTTCTTGAAATCTACTTCAGGAGGTGGTAGTCAAAATGGCTGTGTTTCTCTCTCTTTCTTTATATATATTCAGGTACATAACCAATCAAATGTCAGGTAAAAAAAGTAGAAAATGAAAGTAACATTTTAATTGGTTGTCAATTCCAACACTTCAGATGTGTTTTGTGAAGTAATTTACCTCAGGGTATTTAGAGAGGTCTACAGGCTAAATGGCTAAATGGAATTCCAATCAAATTTGTGAAAATGGTAGGGATTGGTATGTAGTATGAGCTAATCTATATTTGGTGAAAGTGTCTCCAGTGGTTTTTCTGTGAATTACTTTCCCACCTTTTTTTGAGCGAGCGCTTCCCGGTGCACGCCCCGGTACGCGAACCGGCAGCGTTACGGGAGTCCTCCATTTTGTGTTTCGGTAGAATTGAGATACAAGATGGAGGGCAAATAATGTTCAGAATGGGTAGAAGGGGGCACGGTAGACGTATCCTGACCCCCTAGGTTTTCTGAGGGTAGCTGAGGAGGACCATATGTGCGAAAACCCCCCATTTTTTTCACATTTTCGCGCGGTTAGCGTCCGGTGCGCGTACCGGGTAGCGCTCCGGGGAGCGTACTTTGGTGAAAATTAGTGAAAAAAGTTAGAGTAAAATAATAATTGTGAGTCATAAGATGTAGGGTAGCTCTGAAAAGAGCTTTTGGGTCCTGTGGCTGATGTAGGTACCTACAAGTAGGTACCAATGCACAGTCTTAAATTGAGGATGAAAATTCTGTTCCCCTCATCTGAGAAGTGAACTCCATCTGCTCTGTAGATATCTTGCATGTAGTAACGCAAGTTATTGTTGTAGATGGAGCCCATTCCATGGTCTCTCATGTAAGCTGAAACAGACTTATTTACATGCTTCCTCGATTTCTCAATTTGTGGACAAAATTGGTTGGACCACTTCCATTTCTGTCTTTGGCATATATTTGAATATACCAAGGCAGTTTGAGGAAATAGTGCCATCAATTGCTCAAAGGTGTCCTTTAAAAGCATTTCCAGACCTACCCCAGTCAAAGTGCCCAAGTCATTTCCTCCACAGTGCACAATTAACAGGTCAGGTTTTGGCAAATGCAAAAAGGTTTTCACCAATGGTATCAATTGGTGACATTTTAATCCTCTGTGGCCAATCCACTTGATTTCCACATTTTGTAAATTGAGGTTGTGTAAATTTCTGTTATCAGCAAACCTTTGAGCCCAGTGGATATAACTATGTCCAACAATCCAGACAGAAAACATGGTGAGAGAAGGTTCTGCTGCAGTCAGATGAAGTGTGGCAATGAAATGGCAGTTGAAAAAATAAGAGTTTATAATGAAAAAAACTGTGGAGTTTCTGTGCTAATGAATCAGTAGCAGTGATTGGTGGATTTTGATTGCTGGAAACAGAAAGTTAGGGTGCATGGATGAGTTCTTTGAAAGATGTAATTTGAATGGTCAAGAAAAAATCCTTTTATGAAAGAGTTCAGAGTTCAATTGAAACATTGTTGTGTGAAGTTGCAAACATGAGAGGTCTTTCAGGAGGTGGTTGCTATGCAAAAAAGGCAGAAAGGGCAGAGGGGGAAGGGTGTTGATTTGAAAAAAGTGAGGGAAGAGTTTTGATTGGGTGACATGAGAGATATGTGTGATGAATTACAGCATTTCTGTGCTTTTTTTGGCTGCAGCCTCTGGAGTGCATACCCTTTGTTCTGCTGAAGACAAATTGGTGTGTGTCTGAGACTGTTTTGAAACTCAAAAAGTATTTGCTAAGGTGAGAAAAGATTCATTTAATTTAAATACAGAATAGTATGCTTTAAGGAGAAAATTATGAAGAAAGTTGTGTATTTAAAATGTTGCTTTGTGTCAAGTGTTTTAGAAATAGATTTTGTTTCTTTGAGTTACATAGCCATGTTAAAAGTGACGCAAAAATAGTGCAAGGGTCTTACAAAAATGCTTTCATGTGTCTTAGGGCATTTTAACTCACTTCCCCATGAATGTAGGAATATAATTGCTTTACAAGATGTGTTTAAAAACGTTTTTTGAAATCAATTAGGTTTCTTGATATGTACTGCTAGAGTTTCACAGGTTGCTTGGGGCATATTTACAAGGCTTTTGAGTTCATTTGATGTAATTTTTCCCATTTTATGTTAAGACATTTCGTTGTGGTGCAAGGTCCTGGTAAATACGCCCCCATGTGTGCTTGGCAAATTTAGATTTTGATTCTTTGAGTCACATAGCCATGTTAAAAGTAACGCAAAAATGATGCAAGGGCCTTAAAAATACGATTTCATGTGTCTTAGGGCATTTTAAGTCACTTCCCGATGAATGTAGGTATATAATTGCTTTACATGATGTGTTTAAAAACGTTTTTTGAAATCAATTAGGTTTCTGGATATGTAGTGCTAGAGTTTCATAGGTTGCTTGGGGCATATTTATAAGGCCTTTGAGTCTCTCTGATGTTATTTTTCCCATTTTAATTTAAGACCTTTCCCCGTGGTGCAAGGTCCTTGTAAATATGCCCCCATCTGTGCTTGGCAAATTTAGATTTTGATTCTTTGAGTCACATAGCCATGTTAAAAGTAACGCAAAAATGATGCAAGGGCCTTAAAAATACGATTTCATGTGTCTTAGGGCATTTTAAGTCATTTCCCGATGAATGTAGGTATATAATTGATTTAGATGATGTGTTTAAAAACGTTTTTTGAAATCAATTAGGTTTCTGGATATGTAGTGCTAGAGTTTCATAGGTTGCTTGGGGCATATTTATAAGGCCTTTGAGTCTCTCTGATGTTATTTTTCCCATTTTAATTTAAGACCTTTCCCCGTGGTGCAAGGTCCTTGTAAATATGCCCCCATCTGTGCTTGGCAAATTTAGATTTTGATTCTTTGAGTCACATAGCCATGTTAAAAGTAACGCAAAAATAATGCAAGGGCCTTAAAAATACGATTTCATGTGTCTTAGGGCATTTTAAGTCATTTCCCGATGAATGTAGGTATATAATTGATTTAGATGATGTGTTTAAAAACGTTTTTTGAAATCAATTAGGTTTCTGGATATGTAGTGCTAGAGTTTCATAGGTTGCTTGGGGCATATTTATAAGGCCTTTGAGTCTCTCTGATGTTATTTTTCCCATTTTAATTTAAGACCTTTCCCCGTGGTGCAAGGTCCTTGTAAATATGCCCCCATCTGTGCTTGGCAAATTTAGATTTTGATTCTTTGAGTTACATAGCCATGTTAAAAGTGACCCAAAAATGGTGCAAGGGCCTTAACAAAACGCTTTCATGTGTCTTAGGGCATTTTAAGTCAATTCCCCTTGAATGTAGGTATATAATTGATTTAGATGATGTGTTTAAAAACGATTTTTGAAATCAATTAGGTTTCTTGATATGTAGTGCTAGAGTTTCATAGGTTGCTTGGGGTATATTTAAAAGGCATTTGAGTCCCTTTGATGTTATTTTTCCCATTTTAATTAAAGACATTTCCCCGTGGTGCAAGGTCCTTGTAAATATGCCCCCATGTGTGCTTGGCAAATTTAGATTTTGATTCTTTGAGTTACATAGCCATGTTCCATACAGTGCTCACCTTCTGCGTAGTCTTTGATATGCTAGACTCCATCTGCACAATGAGATATCTAAGCAAAGAAAACACAGGTGATGTGATTGTGAAATGAGGAAAAGAAATTCCACATTTTTCAATTACATCACCTGTGTTTCCTAACTTTACGAATGACATTGTGCAGATGAGGTTTAGGCCTGTCCACGGACACAGAAGAGGTCTGGCCTTTGTTCAAGAGTGAAGTGGACATGACTCACTTCATTGGTAGGCCTGCACATGTATTATCTCCTCTGTACTCTTCAACAAGCCTAAATTTCATCTGCAACCCTGAGTAGGCCTCACTTCAAACAAACCTCTGGATAGGCCACACCTTATCGTCATCCTGAATCAATCATTTAAAATGTTAGGGACAGATTTATGATAGGTGTGTGCCTCTTTTGCGCCGCTGTGCGTCACTTTTGTGACGCAGCGGCGGTGCAAAAGATTTGCTATGTTGCGACATATTTACAACTTGATGCATCTAGGCAGATGTGTCATGCTGTAAAGTCCTGTGCCACATGAAACCAATGCAGCAGTGATGCAAAAGATGCACCATGTTGCAAGACAGGCCTCACTTCATCTCCAACAACATACCGTCCGTTTAAACTGTAAACATTTAGGAATGTGTAGGGGGCATGGAGAAGCTGAATCTTCTGTAAATGTCAAAATTGTTGTATACAGTGCTCAACTTCTGTGTACTCTTTGATATGCTTGACTCCATCTGCACAATGAGATACCTAAGCAAAGGAAACACAGGTGATGTGATTGTGAAATGAGGAAAAGAAATTCCACATTTTTCAATTACATCACCTGTGTTTCCTAACTTTACGAATCACATTGTGCAGATGAGGTTTAGGCCTGTTCACGGACACAGAAGAGGTCTGACCTTTGTTCAAGAGTGCAGTGGACATGACTCACTTCATTGGTAGGCCTGCACATGTATTATCTCCTCTGTATTCTTCAACAAGCCTATATTTCATCTGCAACCCTGAGTAGGCCTCACCTCAAACAAACCTCTGGATAGGCCACACCTTATCGTCATCCTGAATCAATCATTTAAAATGTTAGGGACAGATTTATGATAGGTGTGTGCCTCTTTTGCGCCACTGTGCGTCACTTTTGTGACGCAGCGGCGGTGCAAAAGATTTGCTATGTGGCGACATATTTACAACTTGATGCATCTAGGCAGATGTGTCATGCTGTAAAGTCCCGTGCCACATGAAACCGATGCAGCAGTGATGCAAAAGATGCACCATGTTGCAAGACAGGCCTCACTTTATCTCCAACAAGATAAGAAGCTGAATTTTCTGTAAATGTCAAAATTGGCCACACCTTATCGTCATCCTGAATCAATCATTTAAAATGTTAGGGACAGATTTATGATAGCCGTGTGCCTCTTTTGCGCCGCTGTGCGTCACTTTTGTGACGTAGCGGCGGCGCAAAAGATGCGCTATGTTGCGACATATTTACAACTTGATGCATCTAGGCAGATGTGTCATGCTGTAAAGTCCTGTGCCACATGAAACCTGCGTCAGGTTTCATATAGGCGTTTTGTTGCAGGGTGGGCATTCATTTGCATGAAAGCCCTGTAAAACTAACACAGTGAAATTTAGAAGATTTCACTGAGTCAGCTTTATAGCATTGCTGAATCAAATCCTTACGCCTGTTTGAAACAGGCATAAGGAGTGATGCACCATGCAATGTGTGGCTTGCTCCTGTGCATTGCAGTAGACATGTCGCGTTTACGACGTGATTCCTGCAATGTGCTGCTTTTGCGGCACAGATGCGTGACGCATCTGTGCTGTTTTTGCTCAATGGTGCTCCACATTGTAAATGCGGCACACCATGGGTGGCAGAGCAGCGGTGCACGTTAACTGGTGCATCCCTGGGGATGCGCCAGTTAACATAAATCTGCCCCTTTACATTTAAGTATGAGCAGGGTACACAGAGTCGGTGAGGCTTATTCAAGGTTAAGAACAGATGAGTCCTGTTCACTGAAAACTTGGACATAGGCCTCACCTCCTCAGCATCGCTGGACATGGCTAAATAATAATTGCAAAATGTTACTCTTGTTAAACAATTTTAATATTATAGTCTCTGAGATTTGTCTATTACTCTTCAACATCTCATTGTTGTTCTCTTTCTTTAAAGATAACGACAACATCAACCATGAGTGATAATGAGCAATCTGTTGATCTTGATCTTATCATTGAACTTGTCATTGAAACGTCAGTGGAAGTAGATCCCTTAGATGATTTAAATCCTGAGGATGATGAAGAACATGATGAGGATGCCGATTTGTCAGAATTGTATGACATAGGGTGGGAAGCTGACCTGCTTGAGCCTATGGAACTATAAACATTTATTTTTAAAAGTTACTGGAAATGAAAAGTAAAAATGTAAACCGTTTCATTTAAAATTAAACAAAACTTCAAAAACAGGTTGTGTGTAGTGTCTTTAATAAAATAGTCAAATATGCTCATAAAATTAGTTCAGATTCACATATAAAACAGCACAGGTCAAATTTAGAAGCATTCCATTTCTTTGCTACTATTTGTGAATACTAAATTTGCCAATGCACTAAAAATTATTCTATGTAAAAATGACAAGTAGTGTGTTAAAATTTTGACGACTGTTATTGATTTACTGTTTGCTAATAGTGGTTAATAACATTTTTAATTATATTTTACCACAGATTCAACTGCAGATCATTTCAAAAGGAGAGAATGCCATCTAAAGAACGAAACCGAAAGGCTACAAAACGTCAAAGACAGCAGCTTAATAAATTCTTGCAGTTGTCCTCTACAATAAAAACTCGTCAAGTCACCAAGAAAGCTCCGGGTAAGACAACAAAATCATTCATAAGAAAAATTTGTAGAAAAAAAAGTAGTACTACAGAAAATTTTTTAGTCCAGAAAAAGAGAAGCAATTTAAACGGAAAGGGAAGGCCAATCAAAAATGTTACTGCCAGAGCAGGAGATAACTCTGTGCATGGTAGTAGAAGGAAAAATCAGTTTAGGGACATTCGTAGACGAATGTTCCGCAACAGGATAATTGACAATTTGTTAAAAAATATTAAGAAAGGTCAACAGAAAGTGTTTTTTTATAAGAGAAAAAAAAATTGAGAAAGTTATTGATCAGGCATTTGAAATTAAGCGAAAGTTATTTATTTTGATAATCAATAGAATTAGGAAGCTAAACAAGGCAATTTATGATTTCAAAAGAAATAGTAGATGGAAGAGAACAGTTAATCGTAGTAATTTTTGTGAAGTTTTTTCAGGAGAATGGATGCATAGTTCAAGTTGTGAGGCATTTTTTAATGAGGAGAGTTATTTCCAGGATAATGATTTGGTGCATGCAGTTGACACCAGTGGTCGAGCTTATGAGGTGAAAGATGGTTGTCCAGTTGAAAAAGAAAAACTTGTGACAACAGAGGCAGAAGAGGTGTTAGGTAATGAGGTTTTAGGAAGACGTCCTAAGGGACCTGTGTACACCTGGAAGTGTAGTAGTGTTTGCAGTGTGCGACAGGATTCCATCAATTTGCTTTGTGATTTTGTACGGACATTTAATAAGAAAAGTTTGAAGCAGAAAATGATGTTGTTGCAAGAATTAGATCCTTGCAGAGTGAGAGAAGTGACAGGTTTGCATGGTCATTCACTGGCTTGTCTTTCCAGGAGAGTATGCCAGAGTGTTTTTCATCATTTCAGGATGCTAGCAGTGCATCATAATAAAGTGAGGAAATTAGTTAGAATGTTGTATTATGCTAAGAGTCCAGCAATTATGCTTAAACAATTATGCACTGCTCTTTTGCATGGTTCTGAAATAGATGTGAAGAATATTTGTGAAGAAATTGAGTTTTGTTACTTTGGAAGTAAAGAGGAGAATGTTGAAATTGACCCAGAAGAAGAGGGTAATGTGGAAGATAGTGTACAGGTTTCCAGTACAGATAATTTTCAGAAGGAAATTGCCACGTTTCAGGTGAAATCAAGTGAGAGGCCTAATTTCACTTGTGTGTGTTGTCGACGCACTTATTATAAGAATCAGACTAAGTTAGTGGATTTATATGCGAAAAGTGAAAGGGAAAATAATAGTGAATGGAAGGATTTCGCAACATACTTGATGGTAGAAAATTGTTTTGATTTGGGATTGGATCAACGTGTGTGTACTTATTGTTGTAACAAATTAAATCAAAACCGGATGCCTGCTAGAGCGGTTCATAATAATCTGGAATTGGTTGAGATTCCTTCTGAATTGAAGGATTTAAATACTTATGAATCTATTTTGATTCAAAGTATCCATCCCTTTCAGGCTATTATAAGAATGGAGCCAAAGACAGGGAAATTGCCTCCATCAGATTTACAGAGAGGATTAAAGGGAAGAGTTGTTTATTTGCCTCTAGATTTGAAGAAAAACATTAATACAATTGGAGTAGAAAAAGTGGAAGAGGAACCTCTGGTTATCTTAGTTAATGGGGTTCCGACAAAGAGTAAGAAAATATGGCAAGATTTAGTGGATGTTAGGAAAGTCAAAAAGGCAACATTGTATTTGAAAAAAAGCAATAAGTACTACAAGAATGTATATGTTGCAGAAGAGGAAGTAAGTGAAGAAGAGGATAGTGATTTGTGTGCTGGTCAAATTGAGAAAGTAGAACCCTCCAAAAGTGAAGAAATATATGAACATTATAGTGTTCATCCTTTGCATTCCAAGGAAGTCATGGGGAATGCTATTGAGTTGTTTCAAATGAAACAAGCCAAAGGGAGTCCCATTAGTGTTTGGGAGGAAAGTTTGGAAGCTCGGTGTTTCCCACAGCTATTTCCAACAGGTCAAGGAGGAAGATATGATGAGCGACCTCATCAAATTCCTGCTTCTGAATACCAGACTTTACGATTGTATGCAGAAGATCCTAGGTTTCGACAATGCATTCCGTATTTGTTTCATCTCCTGTTTGAAAGCGATCTGTCTGGACTGTCATATGCAGTGAACCACATCTTGAAAAGTGGTATACAGATGCAAAACATCTCGGCAAGTGACTTTATGGATAAAGTCAATGTGCAAGACAGTATTTTGGATTCTCACCTGATTAATCTCATGGCGTGTCAGCGTGGTACTAATGAGTACTGGTGCCATCGTCATGGTGATTTAAAATATATGCTGAGGAACTTAGGAACTCCCACATGGTTCCTCACTCTCAGCTGTGCCGAGTATGGCTGGGAAGACTTACTTGAATTTCTACGAGAGGCAAATGGAAACATTGAAAATATCGAATTCAAGACACCCGGAGAACTGTGCTCTTTGGATCCAGTGAATGTATGCAGGTACTTCAATCATAGATTTGAAGCTATGATGTCTTTTATCATGAACAAGAAAAATCCACCTCTGGGAGAGGTGTTGGATTTCTTCTGGAGAAAGGAGTACCAAGTAAGAGGTGCTCCTCATATACATATGCTGCTGTGGATCAAGGATGCACCTAAATTTGGAACAGATCCAGAAGACTTAGTGATGAGTTTCATAGAACAGTATTCTACATGTGCTGTTCCAAACGCAAAGGAAGACAAAAGCCTAAGAGAACAAGTTTTACGCTTCCAAAGCCATCGTTGTGGAAAGTACTGTCGTCGTAAATTCAGAAACAAGGACAAGTTCTACACCAAATGTCGTTTCGCCTTTCCACGACCGGTGATTTCTAAAGGAAGAGTGAACAGTTTGATGTCTTCGCTGCGACATAATGTGATGAAGAAATCACCTAAAAACACATACAATTTGAAAAGGAACGAAGAGTCCAAGTACATCAATGACTACAACCCAGTGATTTTGTCCATGTGGAATGCTAACATGGATATACAGTTTGTGGTTGATAACTGTATGGCTGTGGCTCGGTATGTGACATCTTACATCACCAAAAAAGAAAAGACAGAATTGAAGGATATGTGGGAGGACATTTCCCATGAAAAGAGCCTCAGTAAGAAGTTGTACAGTTTCAGTCTGAAGATGTTGTCACATCGAGAAATCGGAGCTTACGAATGTTCTGACCGGTTGTCTTCAGCAAGTCTCTATGCCAAATCCAGGAGTATCGTTTGGCCGAGTCTTGGTCTTGCTGCAACGCGTAATCGAGTTCTGAAACCTGTGCGGGAAATTGAGTATTTGGCGGAAAAGGAGCCAAACAGTACCGATATTTTGAAGACCAACATGTTGGATACATATTATCCAAATAGAAGCAATCACCTCGAGAATGTTTGTCTGTATGAGGTTCTACAAAATTACATATTCAAGAGGAACATCAAAGAAGATATTGATAAAGGAGTGTATGCTGTAATTGGAAGTGAGGGATGTCTGGTCAAGCAAAGAAAATGCCACTTGGTAAACCATCGAAAATTGAGTGGCAAATCTCCTGAAAAAAAAGAGTTTTTCTATTTAGCACTTTTGCAACTTTTCAAGCCTTGGCGTGCAGAAGAGGAACTGCTTGGAGATTTCCTCTGTTACGAAGACTCTTTCAATGCCGCCAAGGAGACCATAGAATGTCCTGTTTTTCCCAAATATCTAGAAATGTTGAATGCGGAAATCGAGCAGGAAGCAACGATTGCAGCCGAGATTGCTAGAGACAGTTCTCAGGACAGTCAGAGTTCTGTTTCATTGAGTCAGGATCCACTAGGAGGACCAGTTATCGAAAATGAAGCTGCCACTGCCATGACTGAAGTGGAAAGAGCCATGGCACATGCTCAGGAGGATGCGGTTGACTTAGAAGACTTGGAAAGACAACTCAACGTTGAGCAGAGGAAAATATATGACGAAGTTACCAACCAAATTGATCATGGATTAAATCATGAAAAGAAAGAGTGCTCATGTACGTCGTTGAAGCCTGTCCGACTGTACGTGAGTGGAGAAGCGGGAACTGGAAAAAGTTTCCTCATTAAAGCAATTTCATGTTATTTGCAGAAAAGGACTGAGTCATCGCTGTCTTGTGTTGTCACCGCTCCAACTGGACTGGCAGCACATAACATTAAAGGTATTACTTTGCATCGTCTACTGATGCTGCCAGTGGAGCATGATAACAAATTACAATACCACAAGTTATCTGGAGATGCTTGTTGTGAAGTTTCAAGAGTCTTGAAGAAAATGAAACGTCTTATCATTGACGAAGTAAGCATGGTTTCCAATGTCATGCTTGCCTTTGTGCATTTGAGAATGCAAGAAGTTCTTAAAACAGAGTATGATGTGTTATTTGGTGGCAAACACATCATTGTTTTCTGTGATCTTCTGCAGCTGACACCAGTGAAAGGACAACCTGTGTTCAAAATGCTCACGCATGAAGATACCAGGAAGTGCCTAGGGAGCATTGGCAACGTTAATATATGGTTAAACTTCAATTATGCTGAACTGCGTGAAAATATGCGTCTGGCAAAGGATGCAGATTACAAGAATATTCTACAAGATGTTAGAATCGGAAAAGTGACCGAGCATGGAAAAGAAGCTTTACATGCACAATTACTGTCAAATTTGTATCCAGAACAAGACGTTGTGCCTGAGAATATTTTTCAGAAAATTACTGAGAAGAAATCTGGAATATGTTTGATGCCAACTCTTGCAGAATGTGCCATCTTCAACAACAAAATGTTGTATTTAGAAAACCAAGAGATTGTGAAACTGGAAGCTATTGACAGAGTAGAGCATATGGGATCAACAATTATTTTGTCTGAGAATTTGAAATCAAAATTGGATTCATTAGAGAAGACTATATCTAAAACTGCAGGTTTTGAAAAGACTCTGAATGTGTGCTTAAATTGCCGTATAATTTTAAGAAGGAATTTACATGTTGAAAGAGGTCTGGTAAATGGATCAATGGGTAATGTTGTTGATTTTGTGAAATACAGAAATAGAGATGGAATTGAATTTTTAAAAATTAAATTTGATGGCATTGAGGAAGTACAGCTTATTGGTCGTTGCTCTGCTAGGTTTTTGCTTGTAAAAGACTTATATGTTCGCCGTAAGCAGTTTCCTGTTTGCTTGGCATATGTGGTGACAATCCATAAATCGCAAGGTTTAAGTGTAGACAGTGCATTTGTGAATATTGGCAGTTCTGTGTTCAAGGAGGGTATGGCATATGTGGCATTGTCACGAGTTAGAACTTTATCGGGATTGTACTTGATTGAGTGTGATGTCACAAACATTTGTGCGGATCTAGATTATGTTAAGGAATACAATAGGTTAAGAAGAGAGTATGCGCCACATTTGCCTCAATATCCTTTGTTTGAGAAACGTGTGGTAGGCCGGAAACAAAGAAATGTGACCAATAGTAGGGAGGTTGTAGCAAAAAGACGAAAAGTCGATGAACCAGAAATTATAAGCAGAAAGAAAAAGGATTTTGTTGAAGATGTTGTTGGTTTTCAATTTGAAAACAGTTCTGGTGTCAACTGCTATGCTAATGTAGTGGTTAATGTTTTGTTTTCTCTAGAAAATGTAAAAGAAGAGATTGTGGTCAATTCGGATCAAAGATTTTGCAGTTTGTTGAATTCTGTGTTAGAGAAATGTAGCACTGATAGAACAAAAATAGAAAGTGTGTCTGAAATTCGAAATCTGTTAGACAGATGTTCAGGTCAAACACAATTCTCTCAAAATATTCAGCAAGATTGTCAGGAGTTTTTAATGTATATGCTTGATGTATTGCATGATGAAGGTGTAGATGTAGATCACCTGTTTGGGCTTTCTTATCAATGGCAGCATGACTGCGAGAACTGTAGGGTATCAAGTACTACTAGTGTAGACTCAGAAAAATTTATATATTTAACTTTGCCAGACAGTAAATCAGTGTCCTTTAATAAGCTAGTAAAAGCAGCTGATCACAACATGGAGTGTAGCCAATGTAAGTCTGAAATGTTGTGAACATTATTTATACGAACATATGGCCAGTATGTCATTTTAATGTTCCAACGATGTAGGCCTGAAGGAACAAAATTGACAACTTTAATTAAACATTTTGTGGCTTCGCAGTTGTCAATATCAGGAAGGACTTTTGTAACTGCAGCAATTATATATCATGACGGTCCTTCAACAACATCAGGACATTACACAGCTTATTTAAAGTCTAGAAACGGCTGGTCATTCTGCAATGATTCTGTTTTAACTTTAAAAAAAAAATTGCCTTTTGACCTTAAAAATTCTTACCTGGTGTTTTTAAAACCAAAATTTTAGGGAAGGAATCTCGGGATTTGCTCTGAGGAATTTCAAGAGGTTCTAATGGCTCCTACACTATTTGGCCTTGAGGAGAGTGTAGTACAGAGTCAAAAGTTATTTTTGAGTTTTAAATAGTTCCTGGAAAAAAAGAAGGTTTTCTTACAGAAAGTGGTGGGCACGGATTAGTTAAAGGACAACAGAGTATTTCCCAAAGCAAACGGTGTTCTTACCATAACACTTAACGTCATGGAAAAATAACTGCACTTTGAATGAGTTCAGAAAAACTGTTTCTTTTTATAAGCTAATTCAAGCAGCCAATGAAAACATGGAGTAGAGGTAATGTAAGTCTGCAATGCTGTCTAGATTATTTGACCAAACTTGTGGTTATAATGTCATTTTAAAATTCCAACTATATAAACCTGATGAAAGTAAGTCTTCAACTTTAATTACAAATGTTGTGGCTACACAGTCGTTAATTTTAGGAAGAACATTTGTAACTGCAGCTATTATATGACAAGATGGTCCTTTGACAAGATCCGCTTATTACACAGCTTATTGAAAATGTAAAAAAAGCTGCTGTTTCGTAAATGATTCCCATTTGACTACGATACAATGTTGCCTTTTTACTTAAAAATATTCTTACTTTCTGTTTTCAGAAAAGAGAATTTAGGGTAGGTAACTGGCCTATAATGATTCTAGGGGTTGATATAATTTTATCTACTGTTTTAAATTGCTTTGTGATTAAAAGTGATGTAGAGAATAAATAATTGTAGTAGTCATAGAGGTAGTGTAAGTCTGCTTCATAGTAAGCAGTATCAGTGTCATAGGAAATGTGGAACATGAGTGAGCAAGAAGGGTGAGATATTACTAGTACAGGATTGTGAAAGTGATCTTGAACGTTTTCTTTCTGAAAGTTGCGGAAATACAAAATGACGGGATTTGCTTAGAAGAATTCCAAGAGTTATAAATGGCTCTTACACGATTTGGCCTTGTGGAAAAGTGCGATAGAGAGCGAGAAGTCATTTATTGTATGTAACATATTTGTCAAAACGATGGAGCTTTTCTTTCAGAAAGTGGCGGGCTGAAAATTATAACAGCACAACAGAGTGTAAGCTGTTCATAGGATATCCTTCGACGTCATGGAAAGTAAGTTACTTTTCAGGAGTTCTGATTTCTGATTGGTTATGTTATATGGGTTTTTTAAACACAATCATTTTGATTGTGTTTTTTTTCCCCCCTGTTATATGATGAATACCTTCAAGTCACTGTTTTTAGTGAAATTTGATAAATTCTGAGAACAGCAAAAATAAACCATTTAACACGTATAATTAATTCTGTACTTTTTGTATTTATGATATACATTTAGAACTGTGTAGTAGGCATGGAGAAGCTGAGGCTTCTGTAAGTGTCAAAGTTGTTGCATACAGTGCTCACATTCTACGTAGTCTTTCATATGATAGACTACATCTGCACAATGAGATACCTAAGCAAAGGAAACACAGGTGATGTGATTGTGGAATGAGCAAAAAAAATTGCACGTTTTTCAATTACATTACCTGTGTTTCCTAACATTACACATCACATTGTGTAGATGAGGTTTAGGCCTGTTCCAGGAGACAGAGGAGGTCTGACATTTGTTCAAGAGTGCAGTGGACATGACTCACTTCGTTGGTAGGCCTGCACATGTATTATCTCCTCTGTACTCTTCAACAAGCCTAAATTTCATCTGCAACCCTGAGTAGGACTCACCTGAAACAAATCTGTGGATAGGCCACACCTTATCAGCATCTAGAAACAATCATTTAAAATGTTAAGGGCAGATTTATGATGGCCGTGCGCCTCTTTTGCGCCGCTGTTCCGTTACTTTTGTGCTGCAGCAGCAGTGTAAAAGATGCACCATGTTGCAAGATAGGCCTCAGTTCATCTCCAGTAAGATACCGTCAGTTTAAAATGTATATAATTAGGACTCTGTAGGGGGCATGCAGAAGCTGAGGCTTCAGTAAGTGTCAAAGTTGTTGCATGCAGTGCTGCACTTCTGCGTACTCTTTCATATGCTGGACTACATCTGCACAATGAGATACCTAAGCAAAGGAAACACAAGTGATGTGATTGTGAAATGAGCAAAAGAAATTGCACGTTTTTCAATTACATCACCTGTGTTTCCTAATATTACGAATCACATTGTACAGGTCAAGTTTAGGCCTGTCCAGGGAAACAGAGGAGGTCTGGCCTTTGTTCAAGAGTGAAGTGGACATGACTCACTTCATTGGTAGGCATGGACATGTATTATCTCCTCTGTACTCTTCAACAACTCTAAATTTCATCTGCAACCCTGAGTAGGCCTCACATCAAACAAACCTCTGGATAGGACACACCTTATTGGCATCCTGAAACAATCATTTAAAATGTTAGGGACAGTTTTATGATGGCTGTGCACCTCTTTTGCGCTGCCGTTGCGTCACTTTTGTGAGACAGCAGCAGTGCAAAAGATGCACCATGTTGCAAGATAGGCCTCACTTCATCTGCATCAAGATACTGTTAGTTTAAAATGTATACTTTTAGGACTGTGTAGGGACATGGAGAAGCAGAGGCTTCTGTAAGTGTCAAAGTTGTTGAAAAACTGTTTGTCCTTCAAACTTTTCCCTTGTCTTTTCTAATTTTTAAATACATGTTTTAATATTTTTCAAATGTTTGTTCTCTCTTTCACAGATTGAAAGTATAAAAATAACAAGTGACTAAGTTAACGACAATTATAAGGTAAATGTTTTGTACTCTTTTCGTTACATTTCTATCACATTTAACTTCTATTAGTTCCACTACTTCATTTCTTTAACCCTCACTTTCCTGCCTTTGCTACTTCCCTCATTCCTTTCTCTATTACTTACTTACTCTACTCCTTCCACTCTTTTTCTCAGTCCCTCTCTTTTCATACTTCCTCACTCTTGTTCACTCACTCCGTCTCTATTACTCTCACTGTCTCTGACTGATCACTCTTTCACTAATTGTTCATTATGCTTTCTCTCTGTAGTTCAAGCACACTAAGGGGCATATTATCAACACAGGCAATAAAATTATCGCTGCTTTTATCGGCAGAAAACTGCCGCAAAAGTGGCTTTAGCGGCAGTTTTCTTCCGCAAAAGCGGCTTTAGCGGCAGTTTTCTGCCGATAAAAGCAGTCATTATCGGCAGAAAACTGCCGCAAAAGCGGCTTTAGTGGCAGATTTCTGCCGATAAAAGCAGCGATAATTTTATCACCTATGGTGATAATATGCCCCTATGTTATTTACATTTCTTTGCTGTTTCAATCATTCCTTTTCTGTTACTTCTTCTTTTCTGCTTTCTGTTTTTTTCTCTCTGTTATTCCACATGTTTTAATCTTATTTTGAACATTCACTCACATTCTCTAAGAAACTCTTGTTTATTATTCTTCTACTTTACTTTTTTTCTTCCACTTCCTTATCTATTTTGTTTTTCACAATTATACCCTCTTCCATCTTTTCTTCGGTAAATAGATCTATTAAACAGTATCTCTGTGTTACTCCCTATAGCTGTCTTTCTTTTAACATTACTCTCTGTTTCCTTCCCTTATACTTACTCTTCTTTTTAAAAAAAAAAGATTTTTGGTTCGCTCCCGGTTCGCGTACCGGCGAGCGAACCGGGAAGCGAACCAAAAGAAATAGAGGTTGCCAGAGTGCTAAACATTCTAGCAATTTTTTTATAAAGGGGAGGTAGTTCTGAAAAGAACTTTTTTTTATTATTTTTGTTGTTTTATATTTTTTTTATTATTTTTCTAAACAATTTTTTACTTTTTTTGTATTTTTTGAACGGTTTTATATATATATATATTTTTTTTGGTTTTTTTGAGGGTGAACAACGAAAAACAGGCATTACAAAGGGCTCAACAGGAGCAAAAAATGTTTTTATTTTTTGGGGCGTTTTGAGCACTTGTGGTTTTCAAATGCTCTGTTTATCAAATTGATACTCATATTTGCACATGAGAGTAGATCACCACAATAAAGGCACACTATCTTCATTCTGTTGAATGTTTGGCACCGTTTCCCGCGCCTCTGGCCCCGACAGAGTTACCTGTGCCGATGTACTGGCCACAGGAGTTGGTGGGTTGTCTTGGAGGTGACGCATCTCTGCAACGTTGTAATTCAGTGGATGCCACCTCTGCATATGACGGTGCATAGTATAGTTGCCGTAACTATACTTTTTATCTGTGCCTCTAGATAAAACATCTTTACATATGAGGCATGTCACGTGGCGAGCATTCACTTTTTTTTGGCCTTGAGGAAAAGAAAAAAACTGCCAAATAAAACTATCTTTGTGGTGAGATATCCGGGGCTCCTCACGTAAAAACTGTCTTGGCTGTACTTCCTCTTCCTCTTCTTCGTCCTCTTCTTCCTCTGGGTTGGGAAGGAACTGTGGAGGTGGTCCTTCCTTCCTAGGTGGTTGTGGTGGTGGTGGGGGTCCACCAGCTGCAGCTACTATAGATGCCATTATTTTAATAAGCAAAAACAGGTCTTCCTCTCACAAAGATGAAAGTCAGAGTGAGGAAAGAAGGTGGGGGCTTTCATCATTTGGGAAAAAAAAATGTTCTAAACCAATGAAAAGTGTTATTTTTAGGTCACATGACCTAGCCTTACATCATTAGGAAACCAAAAGTGAAATGAACCAATAGAAAGTTTTATTAACAAGTCACATGACCTGTTACGCTTACGTTACGCGCTCCGCGCCGCGCCCCGGATCGCTTCCGGGGAGCTGCACTTTGCGCCTCGGTTCGCGCTCCGGAGCACTTCCGGGTGCGCTAACGCGGCGCGTCATAAGACGCATTACGCGGCAACGCGATACGTCGCGCTTACGCGACACGCCCCGGATCGCTTCCGGGGAGCTGCGCTTCGCGCCTCGGTTCGCGCTCCGGAACACTTCCGGGTGCGCTAACGCGGCGCGTCATAAGACGCATTACGCGGCAACGCGATACGTCGCGCTTACGCGACGCGTCACGATGTTGTTTTCTAACGCGGCAGTTGCGCTAACGGAACGTTTACCGGTTCGCGGACCAGGTCGCGGCACCAAATTGAGCTAACGGGAAGCTACCCGGTGCGCGGACCGGTAGCGAAACAAAAAAAAAATTTAAAAATGTATATATATACATAAAAAAATTATATTAAAAACATATAAAATATATTTTTCGATTTAAAGAAGAATACATTTTAAAGCTTTTGATATTTGCTATTAAAAAAACATTGAAATTCACTGAAAAAACCATAGGTTATAGACCATATATAGTTATGAATTAGCATTTACAAAACCTTGAAAATTCACTGAAAAAACCATAGGTTATAGACCATATATAGTTAGGAATTAGCATTTACAAAACCTTGAAAATTCACTGAAAAAACCATAGGTTATAGACCATATATAGTTAGGAATTAGCATTTAAAAAACCTTATTTTACTCACACAAAACCATTGAAATTCCATATATAGTTAGTTGCACTAACTATATATCGCTCACCCCCAATCCACTGCTGATGATGTCACATATTACATCATTCATGACATGGTCAGTGACATCACTGATGACATCACTGATGACATCTCAAATGACATCACTGATGACATCACTGATGACATCTCATTTGACATCAATGACCACATTACTGATGATATCATTCATGTGACAATACAATGCATCTCCTCACATTTTAATATAACCTCTGTTACACCCAGTGTTAAATACAGAGTATAATTTTTGAAACCATTGACACACCAATACTAGTTACTACATACGCACTCACTGATTCCTACGTCTACAGTAAGCATGGGCGTAAAATCCGCTCCGCTCGCGTATTTTTCGGATTTTCGGCAAATTCGCAATCCGCGAACTCTCGCGAATTTGTTGAAAATCCGTGAATCCGCTCGCGGCGGATTTTTTGCTTGGTTGCGGCGCGCGGCGTGGTGCACGGCGTTCACTTTCCGTCATTAGGCGTTTGCCGAGTTGTTTTTCTCGATCATATTTTGCGAGTGCCGCGCCATTTTGGATCTTGCTGCGTGATCCCGCGGGAGTTTGGCACCCGCGAATACGTAATCGCGGCTTGCCACCTTGCACAGCACACCTCGCGAGAGTTCGCAATTGCGAACACGTAGTTGCGGCGGAAAGGAACAATCTCGCACTCGCGAAATAGAGATTTTGCAATTCTGCACAAGAAATCCACCAGCAAACAGGATAAACCTTCAGAAAATGATGATTTTTATCAGAATCACTCCTCAGGTTGACATTTGCATGGCCTTTTTTTTGCAAGGAGTCCATTTTTGGGGGGGGGGGAGGGAAGGAAGTGCCCAACAGTCTCCAACTTCCTGTTCCTGTCCAACAGGCTCCTCCCAGTGCTTTGTCCATCTCCTGGTCACTTTCATTTGGATCTGGAGCTGGAAGGATTACTTTTTGTGGGTGCTGCTGGATATTTGGATTTGAGGCCTTTTTGACTTTCTTTGGATCACTTTTGGATTAGAAATCAACTTTCACAAGTAAGTTTGTTTGGGGCATTACAGTTGCTGCAACTACAATTTTGGAACTTTTTCAGAACATTAAATAAATTATATTGTATCCAGTAGGACCAGGGTTGGTTATGGGTGCATGATACAACTGTTTTGTTGAATTTAAACACCATTGAGGCCATGGATGGGCTGGGATTGTGCTGATTTTTGTTGTTTTTGTCGTTTTTTGGGGCTGCTGGTGGGGCCCTTTGCCCAGGGGTGGTGAGTGTTGCATGGGCCTAGTCTTTCTGTGGGGTGTCTTCTTGAATTTAAACATCATTGAGGCCATGGATGGGCTGGGATTGTGCTTATTGTATTGTTTATTGTCGTTTTTTTGGGGCTGCTGGTGTGGCCTTTTGCCCAGGGGTGGTGGTGCAAGGACTGAGTGTGCCTGTGGTGTGGTATCACTCTCTTTAATGTAAACATCATGGATGGCATTGGATTGTGGTGATTTCTGGCTGTTTTTCTGTTTTTTGGGGGTGTACTGTTGATGTGGACTGGCCATGTGGGTGGTGGTGGTGGCCATCTTGAGTGCTGGCTGGTACAGGCAACATGTCCTTGGGGTGCAAGGGGCCATTTTGAAGAGAGGCAGTGTCTGAGGCCTGCACTTATTTTGCCTACTTTTCATCCATTATGCCCAGGGGTAGTGAGTGTTGCATGGGCCTAGTGTTTCTGAGGGGTGTCTTCTTGAATTTAAACACCATTGAGGCCATGGATGGGCTGGGATTGTGCTGATTTTATTGTTTTTTGTCGTTTTTTTGGGGCTGCTGGTGGGGCCCTTTGCCCAGGGATGGTGAGTGTTGCATGGGCCTAGTCTTTCTGTGGGGTGTCCTCTTGAATTTAAACACCATTGAGGCCATGGATGGGCTGGGATTGTGCTGTTTTTTGTTGTTTTTGTCGTTTTTTTGGGGCTGCTGGTGTGGCCTTTTGCCTAGGGGTAGTGGTGCATGGACTGAGTGTGCCTGTAGTGTGGTCTCACTCTCTTTAATGTAAACATCCTGGATGGCATTGGATTGTGGTGATTTTTGGCTGTTTTTCTGTTTTTTTGGGGTGTACTGTTGATGTGGACTGGCTTGGGCTGTAAGGGGCCATTTTGAAGAGAGGCAGTGTCTGAGGCCTGCACTTATTTTGCCTACTTTTCATCCATTATGCCCAGGGGTAGTGAGTGTTGCAGGGGCCTAGTCTTTCTGTGGGGTGTCTTCTTGAATTTAAACACCATTGAGGCCATGGATGGGCTGGGATTGTGCTGTTTTTTGTTGTTTTTGTCGTTTTTTTGGGGCTGCTGGTGTGGCCTTTTGCCTAGGGGTAGTGGTGCATGGACTGAGTGTGCCTGTAGTGTGGTCTCACTCTCTTTAATGTAAACATCCTGGATGGCATTGGATTGTGGTGAATTTTGGCTGTTTTTCTGTTTTTTGGGGGATTACTGTTGATGTGGACTGGCTTGGGGTGTAAGGGGCCATTTTGAAGAGAGGCAGTGTCTGAGGCCTGCACTTATTTTGCCTACTTTTCATCCATTATGCCCAGGGGTAGTGAGTGTTGCATGGGCCTAGTCTTTCTGTGGGGTGTCTTCTTGAATTTAAACACCATTGAGGCCATAGATGGGCTGGGATTGTGCTGAATTTTGTCGTTTTTGTCGTTTTTTGGGGCTGCTGGTGGGGCCCTTTGACCAGGGGTGGTGAGTGTTGCATGGGCCTAGTCTTTCTGTGGGGTGTCCTCTTGAATTTAAACACCATTGAGGCCATGGATGGGCTGGGATTGTGCTGTTTTTTGTTGTTTTTGTCGTTTTTTGGGGGCTGCTGGTGTGGACTTTTGCCCAGGGGTAGTGGTGCATGGACTGAGTGTGCCTGTAGTGTGGTCTCACTCTCTTTAATGTAAACATCCTGGATGGCATTGGATTGTGGTGATTTTTGGCTGTTTTTCAGTTTTTTTGGTGTGTACTGTTGATGTGGACTGGCTTGGGGTGTAAGGGGCCATTTTGAAGAGAGGCAGTGTCTGAGGCCTGCACTTATTTTGCCTACTTTTCATCCATTATGCCCAGGGGTAGTGAGTGTTGCAGGGGCCTAGTCTTTCCGTGGGGTGTCTTCTTGAATTTAAACACCATTGAGGCCATGGATGGGCTGGGATTGTGCTGTTTTTTGTTGTTTTTGTCGTTTTTTTGGGGCTGCTGGTGTGGCCTTTTGCCTAGGGGTAGTGGTGCATGGACTGAGTGTGCCTGTAGTGTGGTCTCACTCTCTTTAATGTAAACATCCTGGATGGCATTGGATTGTGGTGAATTTTGGCTGTTTTTCTGTTTTTTTGGGGTGTACTGTTGATGTGGACTGGCTTGGGGTGTAAGGGGCCATTTTGAAGAGAGGCAGTGTCTGAGGCCTGCACTTATTTTGCCTACTTTTCATCCATTATGCCCAGGGGTAGTGAGTGTTGCATGGGCCTAGTCTTTCTGTGGGGTGTCTTCTTGAATTTAAACACCATTGAGGCCATGGATGGGCTGGGATTGTGCTGAATTTTGTCGTTTTTGTCGTTTTTTGGGGCTGCTGGTGGGGCCCTTTGACCAGGGGTGGTGAGTGTTGCATGGGCCTAGTCTTTCTGTGGGGTGTCCTCTTGAATTTAAACACCATTGAGGCCATGGATGGGCTGGGATTGTGCTGTTTTTTGTTGTTTTTGTCGTTTTTCGGGGGCTGCTGGTGTGGCCTTTTGCCCAGGGGTAGTGGTGCATGGACTGAGTGTGCCTGTAGTGTGGTCTCACTCTCTTTAATGTAAACATCCTGGATGGCATTGGATTGTGGTGATTTTTGGCTGTTTTTCAGTTTTTTTGGTGTGTACTGTTGATGTGGACTGGCTTGGGGTGTAAGGGGCCATTTTGAAGAGAGGCAGTGTCTGAGGCCTGCACTTATTTTGCCTACTTTTCATCCATTATGCCCAGGGGTAGTGAGTGTTGCATACTTGCATGGCCCTAGTCTTTCTGTGGGGTTTCTTCAATGTAAACATCATGGATGGCATGGGATTGTGCTGATTTTTCTGTGTTTTGTCGATTTTTTGGGGTGTATAACTGAACTGATGTTCCTTTGTCTTCCATTGCTTTTAGGTGCACAAGACTCAAGAGAACCACCAGTGCCAGGAAGAAGTCCTGCAGCGGTGTGTGTGTGCAGCATAACGTCACGCGACGTCACGTCTGGACACAGACAACTCTGCAACTCGTGCAACAGCTGCCTGCTGTTCTGACCTGCTCTGAAGAAGATGGCCCTAAAAAAAGTTACCCGTAGCTCCTCTAGCAAGAAAGGTGCCAGTAAGGAGCAGAAGAAGCAAGTTCCCTAGGAGACTGGTGTGCCGGCCGCCCCTTTTTTTGGGAGTAAAAAAAAAAGTATGCCTGCAGCAGCAGCGGGATCTGCTGGGGACCAAGCTGGGAGCAGCACCCCCGCTCCATTGGGCTCAGTGCCACCACCACCACCACGCCAACTTAAGTCCAAGTCCTTGAGTGCTGCAGAGGCAGCCAGTATAGTTGTTCAATCACCATCGACCAGTGATGTTGGCTCATCGCAAGAAAGCAGCAGCAATGTCCCTCAATCAACACAGGTTGTTGTAGCTCATCTGACGAGTGTTGAACAACCACAGCCGCAACAACTATCACATGTGCAAGTACAAGCCCAAGTACATGTGGAAGGAGAGGCAGCGCAAGGAGATGCGCAAGCAGAGGTGCATGGAGGGTCACAAGTGCCCACAATAGTTGTTCCTCCCGAAGTAGGGGCACATCAGGAAATCGACAATCAAGGCGAGGTATCATTTGAGGAAGACACTCCTCCTGATGATCATTCATTGTCTTCCACACCCCTAGCAAGGAAGAGATCAAGGGTGGTGTCTACATCTTCTTCAAGCACACCTCCTTCTGATGATACGGATCAAAATTGGGAACCAGCACCACTGCCGTCTGAGAGTGAGGCACACCATGATCTGACAAAGGTAGTTAAGCGTAAAAGGAAGCTCGTCCAAAGTCTCAGACTTATGGAGTGTGATGATGAGGCTCAGCAAGAAGTGGCGGATACTGCTGCTGATGAAGACTCTGACAACGACGACCCAGTCATCATAAAGGTCACTGCAGCCCCAGCGGGCATGCAGCAAACAGACATTTTGACCCTAGCCCGAAAAGCTGCTGAGCGTGATGATGATGATGTTGTCGACGAGGAGGCAGTGGAAACACCACAATCATTGGAGTTAAGTAGTACACCAACTCGTACCGCTTCCATATTTCTTTCTCACAAGAAGGGACCTTGTGGGGTGTGGGTTTCAGCG
Organism: Lissotriton helveticus; assembly: GCF_964261635.1. Taxonomy (NCBI): domain Eukaryota; kingdom Metazoa; phylum Chordata; class Amphibia; order Caudata; family Salamandridae; genus Lissotriton; species Lissotriton helveticus. The sequence goes on along the minus strand of NC_136058.1, from coordinate 456,732,945 downwards.
GGCCGGAATAACAGGCGGGAAGGCCAGATGTAGTGCGCTATGTTTAGCGAGTTTTATTGTGGACACAGGTAGGTGGTGATCAAAAATGTCTCTGACCAAAGGCAGGGCGGATGGAGTCCTTTGGTCAAGTCCGAGGAAGAGAAGACGTCCGGTCCGGGAGGGAAGTGGAAGACGTCCGGCCGCTGGGCTGCTGTCGTCAGGAAGGGGTACGTCTTCCTTCTCTGTAGTGCCGTAGGGTCCTTGACTTCCGTCGGTGGGCCTCGGAGGGTTGGGGCGAGAAAAGAAACAGAGGGCCGTTAGTCTTTTGCTCCTCTCAAGATTGGTAACAACCACCGCCACCGGGAAGTGAGGATACGGAAAAGGGATAGTGAGGGGCGGGGTAAACGGGGAGGTGGAAGAGGCCGACAAACAGGAGGGAAGGAAAGGGGTCGACAGGGTGCTCGTGGTGAGGGGGGGTTCTGTCTATATATATATATACGGTGCTCTCGTGCTCAACTAGGTGCAGCGCTCTACTATTTACACTAATTACAGCTATCTACAAAACGGCACACGGAGACGGATGACGGGTACTCACGTGGCCCGCCGCAACTCCCTGGTGAGTTGCGGCCGCTCTCCAGCCACCTCCTGAGGACTCCACCAGTCCTCAGACCACACGTCGCCGTCGGCGTCCTCCTCCACTTCTTCCGCTTGGTTCTCCGACTCCCCGTCTCTCTCACTCAGCTCCGGTTCCTTCCTTGCTGCCTCCTGCCACAAGTCCGCGGGTTGGAACGCCCTTCGTTGTGATTCGCCGGTTTTTCTATCTTCCGGGAGGTAGTCGGGGGCGGGACTTCCGGGTTCAGGCAGGATTGCTTCCGGTTGTCCGTCTTCCGGGTTCCGACCTCGGCGTACCTGCAGAGGGAGAGAGAGAGAAGAAGTCCTATGGAGAGGGAACAAGTTGTCTTCTGGGTTATACGGACTCATCCCCGCGCGAGGATGTCTCTCTGTTAAGGCAGGTATCGTGGCCTTTCCACAGACCTCCATCCACCTCGACCTTAATTAGTGGCGGTGAAAGTGCACAACGTACAAAAGTTGGGCAATCCAGATCCTCCACTTCATCTGGCATTAGCAGCATGACCACCACCACCAGTATCGCCGCCTCCTCCGTCCCCCACAGACACTTCAAGTCCCCAGTTTGGGACTTCTTTACTGTTTGCCCACAAAGGGAAAAGTTCGCCATTTGTACCATTTGTAAGCAAGCAGTTAGTCGTGGTAAGTTTGGTACCAACTATGGTACCAGAGGCCAGAGAGGTCATCTTAGGAGACAGCACACTGTCCAATGGTTTGCGCACCTAAAGGCGATCAAGGAAGCCCGAATTGGAAGTCAAGAAAACGTTGATGTTTCATCTGATGATGACGAGGAGGAATAAGACGTGTCAAACACTTCACTTACACCCAGTACCCCTGTCAGCAGCACACCCCATGTGAGGCACACTAAGAGTGTTGGAGCGAGTGAGACACCAACGCGAAAAAGTTCACCAGCGAGCATAATTGGGCCAACGAAGTCATTATCATCCCGTAAATGCTTGGTCCAGGGCAACATTAGAACCATGTTTTCTTCAGACGCGCCATATGAACGCAACCACCCACTGACGCGTCTGTATAACACTAAGCTGGCTAAAATGCTAGCTGTGGACCTTCTCCCTTTTTCTTTTGTAGAAGCGGTAGGTTTTCTAGAATTAGTGGCAGCGCTCTGCCCTAAATGGAAGGTTCCTAGCCGGTTCTATTTTGCCCGAGTTGCGGTTCCAGCACTACATGAAGATGTGCTGGAGACGATTGGGGCAGCTTTGCAGAAGAGTGCTGTTCACACTATACATCTGACAACAGACATGTGGACCAGTGGTGCAGGCGCTGATTACATGTGCATCACTGCACACTGGGTCTCTTTTTCAGGTGTTAAAGCAAAGCTAAACGCACGTGTTGACCCGGACCAAGTTTTTAAAGCTGCTCGGAAACATGCAACACTAGCCATGTTTGGCTTGGAGAAAAGTCACACAGCAGAAAACATTTTGGACGAGTTTAACAAAAAGGTCTTTCACTGGCTGTCCCCAAAAAAACGCCAGATTGGTTATGTTTCCACGGATAATGGCACCAATGTAGTTAAGTCCATGGCGCTGGGTGCATATTTCAGAGTGCCGTGTTTGGCGCACTGTATCAACCTGGTAGTTCAAAAATTCTTGAGTGATAGAGACAGTACAGCGTTCGAGGTAATGGCCACCTGCCGCAAAATGTGCAACCATTTCAGCCATTCTTTTAAGGCCCGGAAGCATCTGAGGAGCCTGCTACTTGAACGTCGAATGCCAGTGAAAGCACTCATCCAGGAGGTGGCAACACGTTGGAACTCAACCTTCTACATGCTTGAGCGTCTGTATGAGCAGTATACGGTACTCGATCACTATTTCTTAACAGAGGGTACAGCTCAGAAGGACCTGCGGATGGGTGCGGCGCAATGGGACATAGTTAAAAGCCTGACAGACATGCTTCGTCCTTTTGAGTTCTTCACGCGTGCAGTCAGCCAGGAGGACTGTGATTTGGGAAAAGCTATCCCATTGTTGTGCATGCTGGAGCACCAACTGAAGGCGGTGTCTTCTGAGTTTGAAAAAGATGAAAAAAAAAGACCCTTTTATTTTGTCGGAGAAATTATTAGAGCGCCTACGTCTTAAATAGATCAACTCAGAACAGCATTACATTTGTGCTACTATTCTGGATCCACGCTACAAAAAGGCGCTGGCAGGCCAAGCATTCTTTCCTTTTGCTGATGAAGATGTTAAAAAGTACAAACATTGGCTAGCCTGGTCAGCCAAGAGGTTTGAAAAAGAACGGCAGGATATTGAAGGAGAAGGCAGTACATCAGCATCAGCATCAGCAGGCCATCCCCAGTCAAAAAAATCCACTTCTGCACCTGTGGCTGTGGCACAAGTGACCTCTCAGCCGTTAAAGACACCGGCAACCGGATCATCTGCACCACACACAACAGTAACAGTGGCTGCTGTAGAGGATTGGCTAACTTTGCTTGGGTATGGTTCTCGAAAAAATGACACAGGCACAGCAAAAAGTAAGCAAAGTGGAGGAACCGTTGAGGACCTTGAGTCGATGGTGCAGGACTATCTGAATGACTCAACAGAGGTCTTTCTTAATGATGAGCCATTGCAGTATTGGCATGGGAAAAAACAATTGTGGCCACAGCTCTCCAACCTGGCTATAAACTATTTGTCTTGCCCACTCGCAAGTGTGTCTTCTGAACGTGTTTTCAGTGCTGCTGGTGGCATTGTAACTCCCAAACGGAGCCGCCTCTCGCCCAAAAATGTGGAGCGGCTGACAATGATCAAGATGAATCAGCACCTCATACCACCAGATTACAAAGTACGAGAAAGCACGCCGCATGAAGACGAGGAGGACGGCAACGTAGATGAGGGGATTTGTTCTCTGTTCGGTGACACTGACCTCATCCTGCCTGAATTCGCAGAGTATGATGACGAAATCTTCTTATTCCCTGACACCGAGCCCTGAAAATGAGACAATGAATCAATAACTTTCTTTTTCATCCTTATTCACTTTTATTCCTGTGTGTCTGTCTTTCTTTGTTTTGCACAGTTAATTTAATTCAAACTTTAATCACCTAATCCCAAAAACAAGCCCATCAGCAGAACTGTCTTCACTTGTTTGCTTATTGATTTGAAGGTGCCGCAGTCTACATTCCTCATGTTCACAAGTTCTGAAGAACATGCTCCTCTATCCTCCTCCTCCAGGCTCCGATTTCCCTCAAAGCAGAGGGCTGGATTACGCCCAATGAAGAAAGACTCAGCACTTGTGGGGGTGTTCTACTTCTTTGCGGGTGAGTTGACGGCTCTGGGCCCATTGCTGTGAAGCTCTAATAACGGATAAAAGTGTTTTGGACCAAATATGAGGCGGAAATTTCTTGCCGTTTTTGCTGACCTGCTTGCCTTTGAGGTGCTCTTTGGCGGGGTTCCGGGTGTTTGTGGGTGAGTTTTGGGGTCTGGGAGCACTGCTGCAACAGTCTAATGTTGATTGCATCTGCTTTTCAGGAAATCCATGGTGGAAAACAGGAGTTATGATGATGACCTAGCTGCACAGCGCGTTTGGACCGAAGGCCGAGAGATATTGTAAGTATGAGATTTGCTTTTTTGCTTTTTGGGGGTGTTGTCGCGTGCTTTTTTGCGGGTGGGTTGGCGGGTCTTGGGGCATTCCTGGGAAGGTCTAATACCGGATAGAAGTGTTTTGGACAAAATCCATAAGGCAAAACCTTTTGGCACTTTTTGTAACTTAGGGTTCGTTAGGGTTAGCCCTAGCAGCAGGATTGCATGTGTTTCGGGGTGTTCTATTGCAACTCAGTTCTGGGGTTTTAGAGCACTCTTGGAGCGATGCTGGCTATGGATACTTTTGCTTGCTTGCAAGTGGTTTGAATACAATCCACGGTGGGTAAGGGTGTATTTGGGCCTACTTTTACTTTTAAAGTACGTTTTGTCAGCATTTTTCTGCTAGGCCTCGTTTTTTGAGATCTGATTGGGGGTCTTCTACATTTGCGACTGGCTTTAGTAAGGGTCTTGGTGGGAGCATTGCTGGGAAGGTCAAGTTTTGTTCTAAAACACAGTTTACAGTACACCTACCTTGAGGGGAAAGATCCGCTATAATATTTTGGCCATACTTATTTATCCTTAAAAAGGTGACTCAGACAGAGTACGCAATTTCAAAAATATTGTACTGTCTATTAGGGAAATCAAAGTATGACTTTTTGCACCACACAGCGTACATACCTTATATTTCTTTATCAGTGGTATTGTAATAGCACTTCCTGTTTTCCGTTCAATAATTACAGGCCGGGTTTCAGTCAACATCCGCCAGGCAGGCAGTGGACAGGGTGTCTTCTGTCAGTGGTCACCAACATTGATGGACGAAGCGTCAGCTGGAATGGAGGAGTGCCGCTAATAAGAGGAATTGTTTGCTGCATGCAACTTACTTACCAAATTCAACAGGACAACTCCAACAACATACAGAATACAGATACAGTATCCATTGTTTTCTTCTATGAGTGTGACTGCATGTGGTTAGCTTTAGTTTGTACCCAAAGATTTCTTTATCTTCAATTATTGTTTGTCCATGCTGTGCTTTTTTTTTCTTCTCTCAACAAAACCTACCCAAAAAGAAACCCCCATTCCCATCCATTTTCCAAACCCTAACCCTCTTCCCCCGGGCTGTGTGGTTTTGCTTGATGTCTGACTAAATGACATCAATAATTCCACACACTTGCTGGGGAGGATAAGGTCATAGCAACAGGCTGGTGAAGGAATACGAGGATATATTCTAGACTTACTCAGCTTCAGTACTATTTATTGTAGTAGTAGGAGCCAATGTCAAATAAATTCAACGCAAGTACTAGTTATACTTGCAATACTTTACCATTTGTTAGGCTACATTGTGGCACTGTTCTAGTGTACTGTCACCTACTATATTCTCGAGCGTACCGTAACCGTTGTAATGCTACAGTAAGGACAAACCAGGTTTTGTTTTCTTTTTTTCCATAGGCATGCAACTGCCACTGAGTCACACCACTAGTACCACCGCAATGAGGAAATTTCATCCGCCCAGGATTGCCAACCTTAATCCCCATTTCACGTGGAGCCAGCCCTGGGCCTAGCCCTAATTTCTAACACAAATTACAGGTAAAATAAGCGTTTGGTGGGAGGTAGTATAATGGAGTATTAGGACTAGACGAGAGATTGACGGTAGTACTACTAAAGTCCTAGGACTCTTCAGGAAAACAAACTTACTGTTACACCCCCACCCACCAGACTGAAAAGCAGTAAAAAACAGGTATGGTCAGATAAAGTTTAAAAAAGTATATTTATGTAGCCCTAACAAAATAATCTCCCTCAAGACCCTCCCTAACCCCAACGATTGTCTTTGAAAAGTCCCAAAAAGCACCCAACTCCCAAATCCCATCCCCCAAAAGTCTCTAAAAAAAGGGCAAGGGACACTCCACTACTGGAGGGTGCTGGTGAATTTTGCGGCCAGGGCATCATACTCCTTGCGGAGGGTGGCATGCTCGAAGCGGAGGCCCTCCACCAAGTTCTTGTACCTATGGACCTCCTGCTCCAGGTAGGACATTCTCACTCCTAGGCGGCGCTGGCGTGCCTTGCAGCTCCTGTGGGGGGCAGCTGGTCTTTTTGCTGCTTGGCGGTGGCGGTTGGCTTTGTTAGCCCGGCTCCGTACCGCTGGAGCACTGCGCTCGCTGGCAGCCCGTGGGGTCACGGAGGAGGATGCAGCTGTCCCAGTCGAGGATGTTGTGGTTGCACCGGTCGACTGCGTGTCCTCCGACTCCTCCAGGGCCACCAGCCGCCGATATTCCGCGACAGTGGCATCCAGCCTCCGTTGCCGGGCCATTCGAGCCTGCTCCCTCCGTGATGTCGATTTGGAAGGAGCAACTATATGAAGAAAGAAAGACATAGTCTGTAACCAATGCTCCTTAACATTAATAACACAAAGTGATTGAGCCGAAAGTTGTGTCACAGTACAAGTAGCAAATTGAAAGCACAGTACATAACTATTGAGGACAGTATCTATCTAACCTCCCACTTCTGCATCCTTGCTCTAACATTAGTGGTAGTTTAATGAACAAATTCTACGACCACTATGGACTTCCATTACAGTCGACTATGACAGTACACCAGTCTTATTCTTCTTCTTCTCTCTTGTTTCGGAAAATTGGTACGTTATCTTATGCAAGCCGGCAGAATGCCAGCGCAGTGAACTTGCACCCGAGAAAAACAGACGCACACCATGATGAGTGAGACAGACTTGAGTTACTGTACCGGTCCAGTACATGCAGGTGGTGAAGCTATTACTTTTCTATTACGGGTGGCACTGGGAATACTCTGTTACAAGGGCTACTGCTTAATTAATTTACCTTTCACCCTACAGTGCAAATGAGTACTAGAAAAGGAAAAAGAAGAAGCTAAATAATTAGATTATCTATCACTTCACATGGGATGTATTTGATGACATATGGGATGACTTTAGGTGCTTTGCTTATTATTGAGTGAACAGTGATACACCCACACATGAATGACGTACTACTACTAAACTAAAGTTATTAAGAGAGGTACGGAGTGTCCACCGTAATAACCGGATATATGCTGTGCTTGCAGTTGCAATACAAACTATTGCTACTATTCATGGTAGTATTGGACAAATTTACAATTTCTTTTCCTTGCCTTCCCTACACTGGAACGGACGTGCGGGTGCGGTGTTACATGCTCTTCAAGGTAACACTTAGTTCATCCAGTGACCATCTACTCTCTCTAGATACACATGTGCTATCTAAGAGTCAGATAATACCATGCTCCAGGCATCCATCCATTCAAAGTATATGCACACATACAGTTTATGTTTCACCCACCCAGGCTGTTGTCCTTCCACCCATCCTTGCTTCATCATTGACCCAGCCATGCGCCATACCATATTCTTTCCTTCCCAGCCACCTCGGGGGCCAAGCAAACACATATCATTCTTCTTTGCCAGCCATCATAAAATTTCTCGTCCTTCCACACTTACTTACACCCTTCTTTCGCTTTTCGAATATATAGCTTACCTGTGCCCGCCACCACCGTGTCAACCCTCACAGGCACATTGGTGTCGTCCGGCACTCGCACCGCCTCCTCCCCAGAAGTGTTGTCCTCCTCATCCACCACCTCCGCGCTGGCCCCGCCACCAGATGTTCCACCTACAAAGTACATTTAAGAATGTTAGAATACACCACTCACTACTATATAATATTTGGTCTAGGAGGAATAAAGAAAGTTAAAAAAAACGAAATACAATGTAATAATTTGCAACTGTATACTCTACAGTAAAAATGTCCCATTTTCCAGGGAAGGCTGTTGTCTTGCTGCACTTTTTGGCACAACTGATGAATGCTTGCTTTTTATTTTTAACACACAACACTTTTTCTCCTAAAAGAAGCTTGACTTCTAAGAACACGATCAGGGTCAAGCTCAAGTTCAAACCAGGTGAGAGCTCAGCTCGACCACAAGAAATGTGTCCAATTAATCGTTAGCACTAAGCACTTTTTCATTTTCAGTTAAACGGTTACTTTTATGACAAAGTTGATTTTAATAAATGTGTTTAGTTTTAATAAAGCTTTTAAACTTAAATAGACTCTGTGGTTTTTGGTCCTCCAGACTAAAGTGGATGAGCTAAAGGTTTTGGAATTTTTGCAAGCATGAGTGCCTCTGGCACTTCTTGACTGTGACTCCGTACTCTTGCCCTGCGTAGGATAATCTAATGATCATTGGGGATCAATCATCGGTGACTCTGCCACACTATCTAGTCAGTAAGGAGATTGGGGGTTCTTAAGTCTGATATCACTGAGGTATGTGGAAAGAAAGTCTACCTGTGCCTATTATAATTGATAAACAATGCACTATTTAGTGTTCATAGTTCGGTTTGTGCAGATTTGTCCCTGCAACAGTAGTAGCATGGATTGTCCTCCTATCCAAAACAAAAGTAAAGTAGTATCTTATTCTTTCTTGGTGGTCATTCACCTTTTTATTGTTGGCAATTGTCAAAGCATAAACATTTAGAAGACTTGAAAAGACATTATGGACAATTCCAGAGGACTGCATAGAACTATTGCTGACTAGAATGGGAGTCCAATGGAATTGCCAAATGTGCAATCTTAGTTAGCTACACACACAGACTAATAAGAAGAATCTAGTAATACCACAGGGAGTCATAGTCGAGGCAGGATAAGAATTTAGATCCAGTGTACAAGAAGATCAAAGACGATTTAGAAAAAATCGAATGAGGAACGCTAGGAAAAAATAGGTACTCTTTATTAAAATTAAAACTTACTGGGGCCAGCAAAGGAGCCCTCGCCTGCCCGATCCTGGCCTGCATCCTCCTGAACAGCACCCTCCTCCTGTGTCCTCTTGCCCTTGGGGGGAGCTGATGTACAACATGAAAGAAAGAAAGACCAGAAAACATGGATGAGATTTGTCAACAAAAATTAAACATTTCAAAAGAACTATAACAAAATATTTTTGAGAAATAGCAAATAGATAGACAACTATTCCACGGGATATATTGACCTATCTCATGTGGTATACTACGTTATTCGTATTGCCTGATTTGCGGACCTTGACTTTCAAAGTTCCTATGTAACTCAATAAACAGACTACTAAAAAGGTTTGCCTAGGCCTGGCAGGCAGCAGTCCGCAGCACGCAAAGTGACAGACAAAGTCCATCCTGCTTGCAGATCAGTGAATACTCAAACTATCAATCCACCGACCACCACCACTATTTCTTCTTATACCCATGTGTCTAAAGGAAGGACTGGACTTCAGTCTGTTGGGGCTGATTTAGAAGTCCCTTGCGGCTCATTTTCCTCCATTGTTGCGTGACTTTTGTGACGCAGCGGCAGAACAAAAGAGTCGCCATGGTGCGACGTATATATTAAAAAAAAACGCATATGGGAGATGCATCACGTTGTAAAGCCCTGCACCATCAGGGGGCGTTCCGGCGCAAGGGAGGGCGTTCCTGCGCAGGAACGAATCCTAAAAGTGGGTGAGGGAAATCTACAAGATGTCAATCAGTCACTTTTAGGACAATGATGCGTGACTCAAACCCTGCGCCTGCTTGAAGCCGACGTACGGCTTGATGCAGCATTGGGGAGATAGGGCACCCCAGAGCATTGCTGGAGCTGCGCCATCGTTGGCACGCAACGCCACAGATGCGTAAGGTTTCTGTGACGTTTTGGGCCAATGGGTGGTGGTGGCATGGCGCACAATTACTGCCGCATCCCTGCTACTTTGCAGGGATGCGCCGGTAATTGAAAATATGACCCTTAGTGTCTAGCATTACGCAGTTCTTTACACTACACTCATACATAATTTCTCAGGCCAATGAAATGAACACAAAATACAAAACAAATAGGCATAGTAGCAAGCAAGGCTACTGAGAAGGAGAGCAGTGCACCTGAAATGCATAGAAGATTTTGAAATATAATTTACCTAATGTAATCGGCAGCATTATTGCTCTTGGTAAAGAACAAAGATTTGCAAATAACAGAGCCGGATAAAACAGATTAGTGATGAAATAGCTAGAAATGGCTACTAATACTCACCAAGCCCGGGGACCTCTACGCCGAGCACGTCCAGCAAGTCCCGTTCCCGGTCCATGACATCCGTCCAGCGGTGGGTTGCCTGGTTATAGGTGCGCCGGACCCCAGAGAGCTTAAACATGGCCCGGCACACCTTCTCCCACCGCTTCCGGCGCTCCCGGATGCCATAGCCGGTTGCGATCTTGCCGCCTCCCAGGATCGTCTCGGGGAGGCGGCGCTGAACGTGGAAGATGAGTGCGGCCACCTCCTCCGCGCTAAAGATCTCCCGTGGCATCACTTGCTCCCCCCTCAAAAGCCCGCACGGGAGCCGGGCACGGGGTGCGGGACCCTTCCCCTTCTCAGGGTGCTTCCCGGCTCCCTTTACCATGGTCTGGGCAGAAATGAGTTAAATAATACGGAAGAAATAGAATAGGGAAGAAGAAAATAAAAGAGTTTAAAAAAGTAGTTTAAAATTAACAAAAAGTAGCAGAAAACACAAAAATATAGAGCTAGAAAAATAGAGGGATAGATAATAAGTAAAATAGATCAAATAAAGTTCAAAAAAAGCAAAGGATGGCAGAGATTCAGAGAGGATACAGAAAGCATGCCCAGAACCATAGCAATGAATGAGAAACAAAATGGCCGCGCCCATTCACGACCGCGTGGGTAAGTTCGCGCGAGATTTTCCTCGCGATCACGCGCAAAATTGTACTAGCCAGCAGCACACTTTGCGAGATTACACATAGCGGCCGGAAACGGAATTACGTCACGCAAACAAGATGGCCACGCCCATGTACGACCGCTAGGGTAACTTCGCAAACGTATAGCTACAAGCGCCTTGCGAACACGCAAAAAATCACGCGAACATACACGCCGCAAAAAAAAATTGTATTTGCACGCATTCGCGGCTTCCGAAATCGATCTCGCACGGATTCGCGCCCCGCAAATCGCGCGAAATTGCAGAAAAACGATTTTTGCTAAACTGAAAGCAATCAGCAGGTGCAAAAGTTCAAACTTAACATTAGTAACCATTCACTCTAGTGCTTCCTGAGGGGCCCCTCCAGAGTTCAGTTGCTTATTTGCAACTATTCCATGACCCTGCTATGACCCAAACAGCAGGCTCATAGAATAGCTACAAGTAGACCATAAAGGTCCTGTGAAAAAAATTTGCACTGCAACAGAAAGCAAATTACAGATAAGGAAGGAAGCAGGTGCCAGCCAGACTGGAAGTTTCAAAATTACTGACACATTAATCACCCACAAATTAATTCATGGCAGTTGAAGAAGGGCAGGTGTGCTTGCTTTCACTGCAACAGAAAGCAAATTACAGATAAGGAAGGAAGCAGGTGCCAGCCAGACTGGAATTTTCAAAATCACTGACACATTAATCAACCCCAAATTAATTCATGGCAGTTGAAGCAGGGCAGGTGTGCTTGCTTTTTTTCACCCCCATAATCTACAGTGATAAACAAACCTAATGGGTGGCAGTGAGGATGTACCAGAGGGTGGCATGGGTGTACTAGAGGGTGGCAGTGGTGAAACAGAGGGTGCTGTGAACCTGTGATGATAAACCAGACGTAGAAACAACATAGTCGCGGCCGTTGCGAGCCGAAAAGTAAGTTCGCAATTGCGAAATGGTCCACAAATCCTCGCGAACGCTCGCCAACACAAAAAACGTAAAAATCCACAAATCCGCGAGAGTTCGCGGATCTTGCGTATTGCGAATCCGTAAATACGCAAATTCCCGTACGCGAGATCCGCTAGATCCGCCCATGTTTAGTCTACACACACATTCACTCATTCACCCATACAATCATTCATACATACAATCACTCATCTTTACAACACTATCATATGCACTCATACACCTATACAGACACTCACACTCATCTATGGAGTTACTCACACACCTAGTCAGTCCTGTAAAGAATCAATCACACTTCCATTTTCTTGTCTATACAGTTAAACATAGAGCACCTTACATTTTCAAACATATACTAACACATACTTACTCTCTTATACAATCATTGATACAAGTACACATTGATCTGCACAGAGTCACACACCTCCCAGCCAGCCACACACACACTCAGTCTCCCATACAAATACTTGGACAATCAATCAATAACCCATATAGTTAATCATATAGCTACTGATCAACACATGCAGCAGTTTACAGAACAACAGACATAATGATGCACAAATTAAAACAGTTTAGTCACTAACCCATGCACTCAGTGAGACACATTTAATCACTCACTCATACATTCAGTCATGCACCTACTAAATCCTTCGTCCAGACACTTATACTTCCACTCATTCTTCAATATGTAAGACATATTTTAACTTTACAGAAACATACAGTCACTGGATGTTGTCATCAGTGATGTCATCAGTGATGTCATTTAAGATGTCATCAGTGATGTCATCAGTGATGTCACTGACCATGTCATGAATGATGTAATATGTGACATCATCAGCAGTGGATTGCGGGTGCGCGATATATAGTTAGTGCAACTAACTATATATGGAATTTCAATGGTTTTGTGTGAGTAAAATAAGGTTTTTTAAATGCTAATTCCTAACTATATATGGTCTATAACCTATGGTTTTTTCAGTGAATATATATATATATATATATATATATATATATTCACTGAAAAAACCATAGGTGTCACCCATGTTATAGTTAGCTGGACATTTCTCTTATACAAAACCATTGAAATTCCTCCGTTATAGTTAGCTCAGCTAACTATAACTCGCGCACCCGCAATGCACTGCTGATGACGTCACATATTACATCACTCATGACATGGTCAGTGACATCACTCATGACATCACTGATGACATCTCAAATGACATCACTGATGACATCATCCAGCGAATGTGTGTCTTTTTGAAAAATCCATATTTTTTATATATGTATAAAGATCGATGGAAGAATAAATGGGTCAATAAGTGTCTAAATGGATGTTATTTTTGTAAAATTGATTGTATAACTGACTTATTTAGTGAATACATTTATTAGCAAGTAATGTTTAAATATGTACATATCTGTATCATTGTCTCACTTTGTGTATAAGTGGCTGCAAGGGTTGGTGAGCAGCTACATGAGTGTCTATATGGGTTATTAGTTGGTTTTTTGAGTATCAGTATGAGTGTGTGTATGGTTTGGTGGGCGGTATTACTTACCACATAGATGCATGAATGGGTGACTCCCTGTTTGTATGTGTTTTGAAGACAGCATGTGTGCAGGACTGTATGGGTGGATGAGTGTGTGTATGGGTGTGTTAGTGAGTGAATGACTGTCTCAATAGTATCTTTATGAGTAACTACATATGTTTAAAACTAGTATATGTGAGTATTGATGTATATAAGTGAGTATATGTGACAGCGAGAGATTGGAAGAGTTCCTGTATAAATAAGTATGTGTTTATATAAGTGATTGTTTAAGAGAGTAAGTATGTGTACGATTCTGTAGAAGTAAGTGTAGTGGTGGGTGTATACCTGTATATGCAATTAAATGCATGTGTGAGTATTGTTGAGAAATCCTGTGAGACTCTTCTGACGTTTCCTCTCGAGCTGCAAACTCCCAACTCCCTCAAGGATCAACCAACCCAATCAGGAATTCAACACTGACTGAGCTAACTTCTCCCTAAGGGAAAGGGGAAGTGGATAGAGAGACTAACAACATGTAAACAAAACAAGATCTTCAGTTGTTGTCTCTCTCAAGGAAGTGTTCCAGGCCGTTGACCTTTTCTTATATAATGCGCAACACTGGTTTCACGCAATTCTGTAGTGCAATATTAATTAACAATTACCCAGCTGTTTGCTTCTTAGTCACTGAATTAAATTAAACATTTCCGCTCACTGACCATAAGTTTAGTACGCCCTTGTTCACACTTAACAGAAGCTGTTATTGCACTAACTCTGTCTCTTGACACCTTAGAATAAATATAACATGTCAGTAACGCTTGACCCTTAAACAGAGTTAACTGGTTAATTAAATTAATAGGGTTAATAAGAACCAAACTTGAATACTTCATGCAAGAGCATACCTGAGACTTCAGTAATTCTTATGTTCTAGAAATTCTGCGGTTGAAAGACAAAAGATAGCAGCCTATTTCTAAATAACATTGCTATTGGTAAGTATTAATTTCCAACTGACTTCCTTGAAAAATAAACCTTATTTACATAACTCAATTCGAGTTCCTAATTTGCACAGAACAAATATACATAGAGAGAATTTCACCCAAAAGTCTTTTGCCTTTACCAAGGCTTGTTTTAACTCTCACTGACAAGTCAATGAGCCCTTATCTTTTTGCTTCGTAGACTCTTAAATATACCAAGTGAAAGTTTCACCCAATAGTCGTTTGCCTTTACCAAGGTTTGTTTAATCTCTCACAGTTTAGTCAAAGAGCTTTTATCCTTTAACTTCGAAAGCTCTTACTTCTATTTAAATGTTATTTTTCCTTGAAGCGCAATGCAAATTGTTCAATTGCTGCTGAGAATTAATTAGGTCTTACTGTCCTTGTTTTGCTGCGTTGCGTCGAACAGGAGACTCGAACAGCCGGCAATGAGAAGTTTAAGCAAACAAACCTCCCGGCTGACACGGAGAGAGAGAGAGGCTCGGCTCTTCATCTTTGGCGAAGTTCATCAATCAGCAGGGACTGTCAGCTGAAGTTTTTGGGGCGCAACTAGGTGCAAGAAATAATTAGGTTCTAAAGGGAATATTCTGTTATGACAGGGAAACCGGAAATTCAGAGGACCGAGGAAACCACAGCGCAGGGTCAGAAGCTCTCGTCAGGCTCAACGAGAGACGAAGCGTCGAGCCGTTGACAGAAGCATCTATTTATAGCTTCTGCCACGAGACACAGCGCGAGCCCCTTACAAGAGAAAACTCCAGACACGAGGGCTGGCGCGAGCCTGTCTCATAAAGAGCTCACACTCTAATCAGTTAATCCTGACGAACCTTCCTCTTGGATTAACAACAAACAAGCATTGTTAAAATCAATTTTAATATACTATAATTAAATTGATTTAACTTGTAATTTACACTTAAATCACAATTCCAAAGTTACCTACTAACCTAAATTTGACTTTTAAGATTCACAAGATGTATACTGAATCTGTTTAAGTCTGAATTTAAACAAGACGACCGGTAGCACCCCTAACAGTTCCTCCCCCCAAAGGTCGTCTTACAGGTCGAGGTTTGTCAGGATGCAAGGCATGAAAAGACCTAACAAGTCTAGGAGCATGAACATTTCTTTCAGGTTCCCAAGATCGCTCAGAAGGATCATAACCCTTCCAATCAACCAAATAAAACAAGGTACCCCAAACTCTCTTTGAATCTAAAATAGATTTAACCTCATATTCAATATGATCCCCAATAACCACAGGCGGTGGAGGATTATCAGGTCGAGTGGCAGGTTCAAAAGGTTTCAAAAGGGATACATGAAAAACAGGATGAATGTTATACTCATCAGGTAAAACTAATTTTACAGAAACAGGATTCAAAATGTTCTCAATTTGAAAAGGACACAAATACCTAGGTTTCAACTTCCTTGGACCCTCTAATTGAATGTTTCTAGTAGACAACTAAACTAATTGACCTTCCTTGTACAGAGGGGAAGATTTACGATGAGAATCAGCAGTACGTTTCATAGTTATCTTACTTTTAATCCACTGCTTCCTAGCCTGCTCCTGAATATCCATCAATGATGTCAGTCTATCAGTAACTGCAGGCATGGACTGTTGTTCCTCAGGTAAAAGAACGGGAAGTGATCTAGGATGTTGACCAGTGAGGAAGTAAAAGGGAGAACAACCTAAAGCTGAATGCGTGGTGTTATTATAAGAAAACTCAGCCCAGGGAAGAACTTCATCCCAATGACCCAAAGAAGTAGTTAACAAACATCGTAAACCCTGTTCTACATGTTGATTAACCCTTTCTGTTTGCCCATCGGTCTGAGGATGAAAAGAAGAAGACAAGGCTAACTCAATTCCAAGTTGTTTACTGAGCTGTGACCAGAATTTTGATATAAATTGAGGGCCTCTATCTGAAATTATCTTTGAGGGAAGACCATGAAGTTTAACAATATTTGATAAAAACACAGTAATAAATTCTGCTGCAGTTGGAATTTTGTGTAAAGGAATAAAATGTCCCATCTTGGATAGTAAATCAACCACTACAAGAACCGTAGTGTAACCATTAGAATTAGGAAGATCAGTAATAAAATCTAGACTAATTGTGTGCCAAGGTTGAGGAGGAATAGTCATTGGATGAAGTAATCCCATAGGAACTGCATGTAAGGCCTTTTGTCGTGAACAAACTGGACAAGATTTCACAAATTGCTGAATTGCAGAAATCATTTTTTCCCACCAAAAATGACGTTGACATAGATCCAAAGTTTTATTAATGCCAGGATGAGCAGCAATAGCCAAATCATGATTCCAATGCATTACCTTATCTTGTAAACTTTTTGTGGGAATAAACATGTGGGAATAAACATCTCACTGCCGGCTGTTCTCCAGAAGAATGCGGTAAATGAGCATCAGTACCAAATCTAGTTGGCGCTAAAACTGTTTTTCTTTCTTTTGTAGGATCCCTCCAAACTGAAAACCCCGTCCTAGTTTTGTCTCACTCTTGACGAAGCAATTGATTCTCCAATCGCAAATTCTCCATCTCTACATTCATTTACTGTACCAACTGAGTCAACTGAGAAACATCCATGAGGGTGAGTTTACAAGCTCAAGAGGAAACAATTTTTATTTAACAGGCTTCGTCTACTGTTGGGAAATCCTGTGTGACTCTTCTGACGTTTCCTCTCGAGCTGCAAACTCCCAACTCCCTCAAGGATCAACCAACCCAATCAAGAATTCAACACTGACTGAGCTAACTTCTCCCTAAGGGAAAGGGGAAGTGGATAGAGAGACTAACAACATGTAAACAAAACAAGATCGTCAGTTGTTGTCTCTCTCAAGGAAGTGTTCCAGGCCGTTGACCTTTTCGTATATAATGCGCAGCACTGGTTTCACGCAATTCTGTAGTGCAATATTAATTAACAATTACCCAGCTGTTTGCTTCTTAGTCACTGAATTAAATTAAACATTTCCGCTCACTGATCATAAGTTTAGTAGGCCCTTGTTCACACTTAACAGAAGCTGTTATTGCACTAACTCTGTCTCTTGACACCTTCGAATAAATATAACATGTCAGTAACGCTTGACCCTTAAACAGAGTTAACTGGTTAATTAAATTAATAGGGTTAATAAGAACCAAACTTGAATACTTCATGCAAGAGCATACCTGAGACTTCAGTAATTCTTCTGTTCTAGAAATTCTGCAGTTGGAAGACAAAAGATAGCAGCCTATTTCTAAATAACATTGCTATTGGAAAGTATTAATTTCCAACTGACTTCCTTGAAAAATAAACCTTATTTACATAACTCAATTCGAGTTCCTAATTTGCAAAGAACAAATATACATAGAGAGAATTTCACCCAAAAGTCTTTTGCCTTTACCAAGGCTTGTTTTAACTCTCACTGACAAGTCAATGGGCCCTTATCTTTTTGCTTCGTAGACTCTTAAATATACCAAGTGAAAGTTTCACCCAATAGTCGTTTGCCTTTACCAAGGTTTGTTTAATCTCTCACAGTTTAGTCAAAGAGCTTTTATCCTTTAACTTCGAAAGCTCTTACTTCTATTTAAATGTTATTTTTCCTTGAAGCGCAATGCAAATTGTTCAATTGCTGCTGAGAATTAATTAAGTCTTACTGTCCTTGTTTTGCTGCGTTGCGTCGAACAGGAGACTCGAACAGCCGGCAGTGAGAAGTTTAAGCAAACAAACCTCCCGGCTGACACGGAGAGAGAGAGAGGCTCGGCCCTTCGTCTTCGGCGAAGTTCATCAATCAGCAGGGACTGTCAGCTGAAGTTTTTGGGGCGCAACTAGGGGCAAGAAATAATTAGGTTCTAAAGGGAATATTCTGTTATGACAGGGAAACCGGATACTCAGAGGACCGAGGAAACCACAGCGCAGGGTCAGAAGCTCTCGTCAGGCTCAACGAGAGACGAAGCGTCGAGCCGTTGACAGAAGCATCTATTTATAGCTTCTGCCACGAGACACAGCGCGAGCCCCTTACAAGAGAAAACTCCAGACACGAGGGCTGGCGCGAGCCTGTCTCATAAAGAGCTCACACTCTAATCAGTTAATCCTGACGAACCTTCCTCTTGGATTAACAACAAACAAGCATTGCTAAAATCAATTTTAATATATTATAATTAAATTGATTTAACTTGTAATTTACACTTAAATCACAATTCCAAAGTTACCTACTAACCTAAATTTGACTTTTAAGATTCACAAGATGTATACTGAATCTGTTTAAGTCTGAATTTAAACAAGACGACCGGTAGCACCCCTAACACTGTGAGTAACTCTATAGATGAGTGCCGGTGTGTAATAAGATGTATAGGTGTGTGAGTACATATGATGACTGAGTACATGTATGAGTGCCTATATAGAACTGTTAGTGAATGACTGGATGTGTATGTAGATTTTCGAATTACTGAACAGGTTGTTCTAACTGGAATTGGTATCTCCATTTTTTTGAACATTTTAGTTTCTAATTTTGAATGTGTGTATCAAGGGTTATATTACGCTGAGAGGAGGTCTGTCACTTTTTCACAAGGATGATGTCATCAGTGATGTCATCAGCGATGTCATTTGAGATGTCATCAGTGATGTCATGAGTGATGTCACTGAGCATGTCATGAGTGATGTAGTATTTGACGTCTTTAGCAGTGCATTGCGGGCCCGCGAGTTATAGTTAGCTGAACTAACTATAACGGAGGAATTTCAATGGTTTTGTATGAGTTAAATGTCCAGCTAACTATAACATGGGTGAAACCTATGGTTTTTTCAGTGAATTTCTAAGGTTTTTTTTTTCCCTACATAAAATTATGCATTTATTCCTGATTTTCTAACAAAATCACAGTATAATTCTTCACAAAAAATAATAACAATTTACTTTTTCTTCAAGCCCAAGAGACAAGGTTGGAACGAAGGCGGCTATTCCTGCTCCTGCCATTCCTTGTGACTTTCATCTCCTTCAGTCTATGCCTGATGGTCTTTTGGTGTCGTCGGGGAAATTTGCCCATGATCAGACGTCGAGGTTAGCCATTTCTCTTAGCTTCGATTTCTTTTTTTTTTCTTTTTTCCTTTTAAAAAAAAAAAAAACACAGAAAGTTTAGTACATACAACAATCAACATTCAACAATCAACGGCAGATCTCTAGACCTTCCTTCCATCGAGTAATCGGATCCCATATTCTCAAACCAAGTTGTCTCCCTCTCCTGCCTTTCCGCGAATAGATTGCTTTTTCCAAGTTATAGGCAGCCAAAAGGTTAGACAGCCATGTTTGTAGTACCGGGGTTTTTTTATCCAACCAAGCCCTGGCTATACCTAATCTGTAGACTGCCATGGCTATGAACATAAATTCCCGCTGGGAGATATCGGTCTCTGGGCTAACCCCTAGTAGTATCCAGTTTGGTGTAAGTGTTATTTGGATACCTATTGATCTATCTAAGAAGATCTCAATTCAATTCAAAAAGTCTTTATTTCGATTTCTTTCAATCATAAAAGACAGTTACAGCCTTGGCCATTTTCATAAAAAAAAAATAAAAAAAATTGCAATTTAACATTTTTAAATTACCCTTCATTGACAGCTAGTAAAATCCACAGTTCGTCACTTCAACTCTCAATTAACAATTATTGGCCTACCGCCAAACATAAAACCCATAGATTACAATCATTAAATAAGTTATGTTAAAAAGAAGAAAAACAGGAACATGGATATATAATTCATTTCATTCTTTAAGAAAATATTTTAAAATTCATCACTAGGTACATTAATCACTAAGAACATTTTACAGTCTCAGGTGTCATAGGCCGAAATTACTGTAGGCTCATTTTACGGGCCCGAATTATCCACATCCAGTGGAGGAATTTAGCTATGGCTATAACTACGGCTTGGGAATTGTCAGTTCGTAAAATCCTGACAGCCTCACAACCCGTTTTGAGACCTAACTGGACACAAATAGGTTTTAACCAAGATCTCCTAGGTACCTTATATTCTGGACAGGCAAAGAGAACGTGCCCAATGACTTCCCGCTGATCGGGACAAAAGGGACAGGCCGAACCTCGCCATTTTGCAGTGAGAGCATTTAGTGGTAATGTCCCCACCCTAATCTGATGATATTTCTTCCTGTCCCCTGGGATGGTAATCCAGTCCCAGTAAGCCTCAAAGGCCGGAGAATGCTTAAGTTCTAGGAAATCAGCCGTAAAAGATGGTTCAATACAGCGGCCAAATCTCTTTGCCTCCAGCATGTTCCAGTACAGGTCTCGAAATGTTTTTCTAGGTGGAAAAATATTCCCTACTGGGTCATCCCACAATGGAGATAATCCCATAGCCTTGTATATTGCTTTTACCTCCTTCATCCATAGTATTTTATGGGCCTTATCGGAGTCTCTCACCTCGAGGAAGGCCCGTGCATACTGGGAGAGTTCTATATCTCTAAGAAGAGTATGCAATTGGGGACAGGTAGCAAAAATATGCACAATATCTGCTTCTGGAAAATTACACAGAGGGCAAGAAATCCCCGCGGTACCCCCCCCCCATTTTGCTATCCTAGCTGGGGTAAAGTCTAGCGAGTAAAGAGTTTTGTAGTGCTGTGCCTGCAAGGGAGCCGAGCAGAGAATTGTACATCCGAGATCTAGTGACTCCTGGAACCACTGTGGTTCAATACTCAATTTCTCAGCCCATTTGTCACTATATTTGCCTACATCCTCAGATTTACCTGCGGCTAAACATGCATAGAAACTACGAATCGAACAGTCATCACCTTTCCTTATTTTATCCATAATTTCATTACTACCAAACCCAGCAGGCCCTCCCTGTTTAGTATTCTGAAAGCTCCTGACCTGCAAGTATTTAAAAAAACTCCTACTGTCAATATCATATTTCTTAATTAGTTCTGCAAACTGTCCCACCCCAGTATCGTCCATGATATCCCCAATCTGTACTATCCCTTTATCAGCCCATCCGACCATAGTTGAGTCCGCAAAGACTGCTTCTGGGAAGGATATATTCCTATATAGTTTCGTATATCTATTATATCTCCCCAGTCCAGCTTTTTCAAAAAGGTATTCCAAATTTTAATAGCGGCGCTAACTGTCTTGAATCTCGTCCTCTTATGATATACAAAATCGATGCAATTCAAAAAACAGTTTTCCACCTCGACCCCAGAAACGCTGCATAGACCTCCGTGGAGCTGCTAGTAACCCTTTGATCAAAACCCCCACCCCCAATCAACCCCCACGTGTATTGTAGAGCCGCTGCCCAATAATATAGCCTAAAATCAGGGGCACCCAGACCACCTCGCTCTCTAGGAAGGGATAAACTTTTACGCCCTTCGTGTCTTGCCATGAGCCCAAATGAATCTGTTAAGGATTGCCTCCAGTGGATTAAACCACCTTGCTTCAAAATAGTAAGGAATAGCTCTAAAAAAATAAAGACATTTTGGGAGAACCAGCACCTTGATGACATTAGTACAGCCCACAAGGGACAGATGTAGATTATTCATTCTTTCTAAGTCTACCCTTACAGTTTTCATTAGAGGAATCATATTATTCTCCACCACCTTATCCACCTCGGCCGAGATCTCCCCCCCAAGTAGACTGCAGAACTGACGACTCGTAGATCATTACAGCATGTGTACCTATTTTTCACTATCTGGGTTTTATTTTTGTTTAATCTGTAGCCTGAGACCTGCCCGAACAATTGAGCTTCATCCTCCACCTCCCTAATAGCTAAGGTTGGTTTAGATGTTAAAATAGCCACGTCGTCCACGTAAGCCAGTGTTTTTACCTCCCTACCATTTGTCCTTAGTGGTGGAATATCGGGATTAGTTTCTAGGCTTCGCAGCAGAGGGTCCAGGTATAGTGCGAACAATAGGGGCAAGGAGGGGCATCCTTGCCGTCCCCCTGAAGACCTTAACTGCCGTCGAGTACCCCCTATTAACCCTGATCCTAGCAGTTGGTTCTTTATACAGGGTCTGGATAGCTTTTATGTATCCTTCTCCTAAACCACACCACCTCATTGTTGCCCAGAGATAATCCCAGGAGACCCGGTCGAACGCCTTCTCTGCGTCTAGAAACAGTGCTGCCAAAGAGTCTCCCGGGATTCCTGCTGCATCAAACATTGTGACTACCTGCCTGATGTGCTGGGTGGAGCCTTTGCCAGATATAAAACCATGCTGTGATGGGCTGACCAAACTCTCAATGATCCTAGCTAGCCTTTTTGCTAATATTTTGGAGAAGGTTTTTGCATCGGCATTCATTAATGTGATTGGCCTGTATGAACCTGGAGCTAGCGGGGATTTCCCTTTCTTTAAAATTACAATAATGTCCGCCCCACCCCATGAATTCCGGATCGATTCCCCCTGCTGAGCCTGAACCATGGTGTTAAACATATCGGAACCCAAAACTCCTTGAAAAACTTTGTAAAATTCTACCAGGATCTGGTCCGGGCCAGCGGCTTTGCCGGAGGGGAGGCTGTTCAAAGCTGAGGTGAGTTCCTCTAGCTGGATTGGTGAATCTAGAGCCATATTCTCTTCCTCGGGCAAGTTCGGAGGTTGAATAGCTCTGAGGTACCTTGCTATATCCTCCGCTCCCCTTTCCATATCCGGAGTATATAGATCCGTGTAGAATTTCCTAAACACTTCTCTCACCATATCTGGTTCAGAGATGGAATTACCCTGCCAATCAATAATCTCCTTGATGTCGGATGTAGCTAGTCTTTGCCTAGTACGTATGGCTAATATATGGCCAACTCTCTCGCTTAGCTCGTATGCATTTTCCTTTTTAGTGAGATAATTCTCCGCGGCTTTCTTGGCAATACATTCTGAGGCTTCTGCCCTAAGCGCAATAATTTTTAGCAGATGTTGCTCCACTGGAAGTTGCTGCTGGATACCTAGAGATAGCTCTTCTTCCACTCTGAGAAGACATTTGCACAGTTCTTCTACCTTAGCTTTCTCCTTCTTCTGTTTATATAATGCCAGCTCAGTGTCTCTCCCCTGATCCCAGCCTTGAAGGCATCCCAGACCATCCCCTGAGATGCTGTGCCCCTATTTACGTCCCAGCAGTTCTTAATCCACACCTCGATACTCTTACGATATTCCTCATCTTTTAACAAAGCTCTTTCAAAAGTTCAATGCGTATCCCTTCTTTGAGCTTGACCTATTTTAATCGTTAGAACCAATGGGCTATGGTCTGACACAACCCGGGGGTGTTTTTCAATCTGGGAGCCCAAAACCAAAGGGCTCGATACCACAAAATAATCCAGTCTGACCATGACTTTGTGGGGGGCGGAGAAGAATGTGCTGCCATCCATATACGGATGTAGCCTAGTCCGTGGATCTACTAAGGAATTATGCTGTACCATGTCTGCAAGTGCTCTATATGTTTTCTTCTTCCTCCCCAAATAATGTCCCCCTGGTTTTGTAAATGAGCTAGAAGGTCATGAATGTTAAAGTCGCCGCAGCAAACAATTGGCTCGGGCCATTGTGCCAGCTCTGTGTCTAGATATTGGAAAATATCGGGGTCATCCTCCGTTGAACCATATAATGTAGCCAGCGTGAGTTTCTCCCCCTTGTACTTTATTTCCATCAGTATCCATCTACCCCATTGATCCTCTTTCTTCCTAATAACGACCACATCCCTGCACCTACCCAACACCGCTACACCTCTAGTTCTTGTCCCCTGTTTAGTGTTTGACAATAGATTACACCCCAACTGCTCCAAAAGATACCCCTTCACCCCCTCTATGTGTGTTTCCTGTAGACAGATTAGGTCCAAACGCAGAGTTTTAAGCAGTGCAGCAACTCTAAGTCTCTTATTCCCATCATTAAGCCCACAGATATTAATCAATGCGATTCTGTATGTCATTAGAATACAACAAATGTCTTGCCTTCAAATAAAATGACTCATTAAATATACAAACCGAGTAACAACAAAGAAAGGCAACCATACTATAGTGTGTGTACTGTACAAGCTGTGCAATCTGAAAGTGCTCCCCTTTCCCGTCCCTCCCTTCACCCCCTCCCTCCCCTCCCAGCCCCCCCCTCTCTACGGGCAAATAGGTCAAGCATGACCTATGTGTGGCAACTTTTGAGTGAAGTAATCACCACCCACCCTCCTCCCATGTAACACCCATGTGTAATTCTAGACCACCCAAACCTAATCCTAGCTTTAGGGCATCTGAAGCTTCTCCTTTTTAGCCGCCCTTTTGCTTTCTGAGCTCATTAATATATTCCTGGGCCTTAATTTCGGAGGCAAACATCCTTGCATGGCCTTTTACAATAAATTTTAATTTTGCTGCATATAGCAGGTGTGCTACATGTCTGCAATTTTGGGATGGCGTGATCAGCTGTCTGAGCCTCCACCTTCTCTCCACAGTAGCATGGCAGAAGTCGGGGCATGCGAAGAAAGATACCCCTTCAAATGTGCGCCTTGCCTCTGGCCTTGCTTTATCCATTATCTCCTGCCTGGCGAGAAAATTACCAACATATACCAGGAGTGCTCTAGGCTTTGGATCTTGTGAGGCCCCATAGGTTTTCCTCTGCACTAGAGGAAAGCGATGTGCCCTTTGCACTTCATTTTCCCAGTTCCATGTTGTGACCTCAGGAAAAGCACCCTTAAGCATCCTAACCACGTATGCCCTAGCATCCTGCCCCTCAAGTCCTTCTGCAACCCCCAAAAGTCTTATGTTATTACGTCGCTGGCGATTCTCGAAATCTTCCATTTTCCATTGCATGTCCTCCGATATTTTCTCCTGCGCTTCTTTAAACTCCTGCCAGAGACTAACATCCTCTTCCAATCTGCCTGTCGAGCTCCTCCACATGAGAAACTCTGTCTGCCATTTCCCCATATAATTTATTCATTTTCTGCATGGAGCTCTGGATCTTTTTTGCCGCCACTTTAGCTCTGCGACTTTCAGATCTAGCCTCAGACTGCATCTGCTTCAGAGTTGTGTATAATAAGTCTAGTGAGGTGGTCTGAGGAGTATTCTCAATACCCCCTCCCTCAATCTGGGGGCTTTCAGCTGCATCCTCTTGATATAACAGGGAGGTTGCCGAGTAGTCCCAACAAAGCTTTGAGTCCGAACCTTGCGCTGTTGGGCTATGTGGGGAATTCATTTTAGATTTAGTCTTCTTTCTAGCTTTTTGAAAGTTTTTATGCGCTGGAGGAGCTTTCTGGACAGATGATTTTGTTTCAACCTCTGAGCCCGAGTCCGTGGTTGTGGACAAACTATCATCTCCCGCCTCGCTAGAGAGATAAGAGTCCGACTCTTCGTTCACTGAATAAAAGCATTCAGCCTCCGGTGTATCTGGGACCCCCCTTTACCGGGGGTTGGGACATTCCTTCTCCTGCCCCCTCACTGCTTGCCTCAATGCTTGCGCTGGCATTCCCGAAATTATTTCCCCCAGAGAAGCCTGCCGCCCCAGTGATTGTACCAATAGCCACTTTATAACTGATTTCAAGGTTTTCAGGGGTTTCAGTATTGTTAACGTTAGTTATAGAGTCTGCCCCCTTACTTGTGTGCTGCAGTTGTGGGCTCCTCGCGGGTCTGGCCATGTCGTCCTCTTGCCTTTTCCCCGCAGCTTCATCTGGTGTAGCAGTAAGAGCAGCATCCTCGACATGTGGCATGTTCTGACTTTGCCTCTGCCTCCGTTGTTGCTCAGCAACAGTATTCCCGGGATCGTCGGTTTGACCTGCCTCGTTCTCAGCCGTGCTGCCTGTCGATACTGGGTTCTCCGTGGCTTTAACTGGGAATGCCTCCTTTAGCGTAGATTGACGAAGTTGCTGGTCCTTGATGCCTGCTCCCGCTGATCTCGCTCCGGAGCCACCGCTAGCGATGTTTTTCACGGAATCCCTTGCCCCTCGGGTCTCGGTTCCAACGCCATTACCACGGGATATATCTGTTTGCTTTCCCACATTTTTCCTGAGTTGTGCTGCGGTTCGCGAAGCCGGTACTGGTGCCTCCTTGCTATCCTTGCCGCCGCTTGCTGGCGGAGGTCGCTTTGTGGGATGCATCTCCTTCTGCTGCTGCTTGATTCCTTTTGGCGCCATCACCACACCGTCCTGTAGATGCCGGATCCCGTCAGAGAGGGGGCGCAGAAGTCAGTAAGTCAAGAGTTTCACAATTCTATGTGTCCAGCGTGAGGGGGCCAGATTCTGTAAAAAGTAGGAGAGCTCAATCGCCCCAATCATGCCAGCATTCTTATGGTCAGTTTAGACCTTGGGAGGAGAGTGAGCTGAGTGCGACTGTCCTCTGCAGTCAATCAGCGGCCATCTTGCCCTCCAACAACGTCTCTAAGGTTTTTTAAATGCTAATTCCTAACTATAACGTGGCTGAAACCTATGGTTTTTTCAGTGAATTTCTAAGGTTTTTTAAATGCTAATTCCTAACTATAACATGCCTGAAACCTATGTTTTTTTCAGTAAATTTCTAAGGTTTTTTAAATGCTAATTCCTAACTATAACATGTGTCAAACCAATGGTTTTTTCAGTGAATTTGCAAGGTTTTTTAAATGCTAATTCCTAACTATAACATGGCTGAAACCTACGGTTTTTTCAGTGAATATATATATGAACTGGAAAACTAAACAGCCACTTCCTTTACAAAGAAATGGGAAGTTTGCATTTCTGCAACCTCTCTAATCAACACAACAACCACAAATACACACACCTACTTGCTACCATTCTTCACTGAGCTTATCAATTATTCTTCTTTAATTCAAATTCAAAGTGCAGGCCCTTTATTCAGCCTTCTTGGTAACTACTACCCATGAATAGCGGTGGATAATTAGCACACTTCCGTCCTTTCTTGCGTCTTTTCTACCACACACTGTGGCAGGTTTACAAGCCCCTTGCGCCACTTTTGCATCATTTTTCCCACGACCTTGTAAATCTGCCCAACTGTGTGTACTTTATGCACTAGCTTTCTTCCATAGATGTAGTACTAGTTTCTCTTGCTCCCACTGCAGAATCCAACACCCTATCTGTGTAATGACCTGCAAATTCAAAGATCCACTTCACTGACAATGCAGTAGGTAGTTAGCGTCCCTCCAGCCTTTCTTATTTTCCACACATACACACATATAATTACTGCATTCCTTAGCTGTGATTATCAACTATTCTTCTATTTTATATTCATATTTAAAGTGCAAGCCTTTTTGTTGTAACTACTGTTCCAGGAAATCTGCTCATACACAGAACTATGCATAAAGACTTAGGACCTCAGTGAATTATGGTGTACCAAAGCCCACCTTACTACACAAACCCCCTACCAAACTAGCAATCACTCACTCATAGGTTCTTCACCCTAGAGCAAAAACACCAATAACTAGTCAACCCAGAATATGTGACTTAAATTACATGAAGTAAACTGGATAACAAGAGCACTCTTTCATTATAGTCTTACACTAGTCCAAAACAAGATGTAAATAAAGACAAATGCAACTTTGAAATGTTTATTTCTAACACCATAATCTCATGCACAGTACCTTAGATAATACAACCAAACATATTATCAGAAACAAGGTTGTAAGCATTGTTACTATTCTATCAAATTCAAACGGAAAAAGCATCCTATAATGTTTAAGGTAAACAAATTTAAAATATACCTTCATTTCACCCTCCCTACCTAACAGATTAGTTTATAACTACACAAAGTCTCATAGGATTATATGGGCAGACCCACACCTCTGATAGTCAGCAGTAGTGCATCACATTCAGTGCTCCACAAACTGTCAAGATACGAATGTTCTCCAACTGTGTGTAACTTTGCCTCCACAATGCTTTATGAAACGCACAAGTATCAGAGGTGGCGACAGCTGCATATGTGTTATGGCTCGAACATGCAATGACCATTCTGAAAAAAAGACACAGTATTCAAGATAACCTTGATGTTCCATGCTCTCACTATACACACAAAACTAGCGAGGCAGTTTACAAATCTAGCATACCCAATTATTCTCATATAAACCAAAATACTTAGCGTTCTCTAAACAATATCACAAGTACATGTCGTGTGCAAAGCAGAGCAGGAAAACAAAAATAGTGTGTAAGCTTCTAATAAACCCATGCTAACTTAACAGGGTGTGACTGCTAGACTCAGCCCCATGGCACCCTTCCTTGATCGAAGCACGTGATATAAACGTGGGCGAATTTGGAACGCACAGAGCAAGCCTAAAAAGCAGAGTCTAGTTCACATTTCCCCCAAAAAGTTATTCGCTCTTTGATAGAAAGCAGTAGCTAAATAATAAAGAATACGTAGAAAAATCAAAGAGTCTTAATCCAACAGCGTGTAAGCACAGTATGTAGCAACAGCCTCCAAGAGGAAGTCATTTTTCTCATCTGAAAACATTTCAGCCATCCAATTCAATAGTGAGAATGAACATACATGTTCCTCAACGACCAGAGCCTCTATCACCATCGGAGGAAAACTCGGGTCATCTTCAATGTAACTGCGTGCCAAGAAGTCATGCGCCACTGCAAAAACATTCCAACGTCCCATTATTCCATGTGTCGCTGCTAAGGCCATAATCCCGCCACCAGAACAGAGCAAGTCATGAACCATTAAGGGGCTCAACAGCTGGTCATAATCCGCGTTGGGAGACACCGTACTGCAGAGACACAAATCCAGGACCCAGTCGAAATCGCAGCTCAGGCAATGGAACACAGGTTGAACGCATGTGAAAAAGGAGAATCGAAATGATAATCCATAAGCTGCGCTCAATGTAGCCAGAGGCAGCGACCGTAATAACTAAGCATTCGGTTGCGAACCATCAACAGCCGAGAAATATTGTCGTGTGCAGGAGGATGTGCATCCATATTTAAGTAAACAAATGAATACAAGCACACCGGCAACTAATGCGAGTATTAAGGGGAATCCACCAAAGATGCTGGAAAAAAATCGAATGAAAAAACACCGACAAGACACCACATATACTTGCTACAGAAGTCACAAGGCCACTGCTTCTAACTTTAAAAAAGTAAGGTAACCCCATAGTCAAGGACACATTAAAGATACTCTAAATTAACTCCCCAAAATTCAAGAGCACGTCTGTATTTAATAAAGCATGCACTTCTGTGCGGGTGTTTGCTACATGAAGGACAAATGTTTCTGTAGCAGATATAACAACGACCTCTTTTTGAGACAATAGCGCTCTTATACGACTCATTTGGTTGACTCTGCTTTCAAGGTCGAAATGGACAGCCAGATGGAAACATCCAGCCTCCCATGCAGAGGAGTTAATACAACTTTTTTTTAATCAATCCCAACTGTGTGTACTTTATGCACTAGCTTTCTTCCTTGAGACATCGCAGCTCTACCTGTTGAGAGCCACGGAACCCAGCTCATCTGCCTGGTGCCCCGTGAACAGATAATTTGCTGCACCAAAAAGATCCATTTTTAATCAATACTCTATCTTCAACCTTCCTGGCCATGACTGTTCAACCTGCTGGGATTGTAGCTCACCCATCTTAGGTCATATCTCTTTGTCCTTGGAAACATGGCTTCCTGATGAAGGCTTTTTAGCCGAAACGCGCGTAGGAACACGTTTCCTAGCCATGCCCTTTATCATTGTGATCTAATAATCATGTATTTTGTTTTGACCAGCTTTTCCCTTGACCTGATATTCATTGATCTGTTTTAGTAATAATATCTTTTTGATGTATTTTTCTGAATGATTGTATATGTATTGTCTCTGAAATATATTTATAAAAAAGTGAATTAAAAAGATTTTTTCATATATTTATCATCCCCAGTTGTACTTGATGTTTTGTGGTCATCATATTCGTTAGTTCACTAATTTTAGGTCCACCTCATTTATTCTGTTCCTAAATGTGCATATTTACCTTCATATCAAAGGTTATATTACAGTAAGAGGAGGCCTGCCACAAGGATGATGTTGTCAGTGATGTCATCAGGGATGTCATTTGATTTGTCATCAGTGATGTCATGAGTGATGTCACTGACCAGGTCATGAGTGATGTAATATATGACGTCATCAGCAGTGCATTGCGGACGCGCAAGCTTAACGGAGGAATTTCAAAGGTTTTGTATGAGAGAAATGTTCAGCTAACTATAACGTGTGAAACCTATGGTTTTTTCATGAATTTGCAAGGTTTTTTAAATGCTTATTCCTAACTATAACGTGTGTGAGACCTATGGTTTTTTCAGTGAATTTCATTTTTTAGATTATATTTCATATTCTTATTATAAAATAATAACAAAACTAAATTGCAAAGTAATTTTTGGATGAACTATTGCTTGACGTTGATTGCAAGTATAACACAGCTCCAGCAATTCTCTTGGGACCCTATGCTCACAATGCTGTATCAATCCTTACACCTGCTTCAAGCATGTGCAAGGTTTTGAGGCAGTATAAGCTCAAAAGTCACTGAATAAAATGTTATACATTTCACTCAGTCACTTTTACGAGGCCTTGCTGCACCCCCTTCTGCACAAGAAAGCCTCTTCTGGAATAGCGCTTTACAATGTAATACACCCTCCAGATGCTTAACATTGTTAATAGCACACACCATGGCACATCTTTTGCACCACCGCTGTGTCACAAAAATGACGCAACGGCTGTGTAAAAGAGGCACAAGGGGATTGTAAATCCGCCCCTAACACATACAAATTCACCCAGGCACTTTCACCAGCAGCGCAAATTGAAGCATACACTTGTAACATATTTATGTACATATGATACATTCAAGTGCTTCGGACATACTACAGTATACTATAGATAAATACCTTATAAATTTATGCTGTAGCAGTTCCTTATAGTTCTGCACTTTCACATTCTCCATACACTAGTAGCATATTCATTCATTCATTTATGAACTACACATTCATTCTGACAAACATTTACACACTACCATAGAAATATAGTTCTTTCTTTGACCAGTGAAGGTAATTCTAAAAAGAACTGGTTTTTTTTTGTGTTTTCTTCAACAAATTCCAACTGGAACAAAAGAATGAAAAAAAGAACAACTAATGTCGAGGACAGCAATGATACTGCATTCTGCATTTCAACAAGTCTATAGACCCCATAACACTCTATTGAATTCCAATCGAAGCTCATGTTAGATGTGAAGGACATCTAACATGAGCTTCGATTGGAATTCCACAGAGCATATTATCAAACCCATTATCGCCACTTTAGCGACAGTTTCCTGCCGATGAAGTGGCTATAATTTTGTCACCCAGGCTTGATATTATGGCCCAGAGTGCGTAGTGTACAGTAGCTTCTCCGTAAAATCTATATTTACCTCCGAGCAGTGACAACAGACAGCTTACAAAAGTCTGACAAACAGATCCACAACCTTATTACGCCACTTTTGAGTCACTTTTAACATGGGTAAAGTGATGCAAAGAGCTATTAAATATACGTCTAACTTTTCAAGAAAAAATCTCAACTCCAGACTCTGCGACACAGTTTTAATGTTGTTTTCTCCCTCTCTCTCACTCTCTGTGACATCATTTCTCTTTCTCTATTAAACTTAGACACTGCTGTCTTCGACGTGTAGAGGTGTAGAAGAATTGTTCAAAATAAGTTGTGACACCAACTGCCTGAAATGTTTACCCGCAAGGTTTATACAACGGTAAGCACAGAGGCCTAGATCTACAAAGCCTTCATAGGAATGCATTAGAAATAAGTCGCCATAACGGGCGTCAGTAACGCAATAGGCACTTCCATATAGACACCACTTGAACGCAGCACTATAAGAGAACTGGAATGTACGAGTCACACTGCACTCGTAAAACTGTAGAGTTACCAAAACTTATAGGGGCATGGTATAAACGGAAACTGCCGCTAAAGCGGCGAGAATGGGCTTGATAATATGCCCTTGTGAATTCCCCTAGTAGCGCAGGTTAACACCAGTTTCCTGCCGCTGAAACTGTGATAATTTTATCGCAGTTCTTGATAATATGCCCCATAATGCTTCAGCTCATTTACTCACATGTACATAATTCTAAACTCTAATTTTCTTTTTTCTTTTGCAGATTACCAATCGGACACCTTTTGGAATCCATTTCACAATTTGTTTATAACATTGTTTAAGTTATTTTTCCAGTTCTAATATAGTTATAATTGAGTTTCGTTTAAATGTATTATTTATTAAAAGTTAATTTTAAAAAAGTACATACTTCTTTTATTTTGTGGGGGAGGGGTATGACGGCCCACAATAAAAATAATGTTGAAATACTATAGTAAGATATTCAAGACTAGGATTGAAAACCACTGAGTTCTAACTAACAAATATAAAAAAACTACTAAAATGACGGTGGACGGAGTACGTAATCAACGTTTGGCACCTCGGCACTACCTTTCAAATAAATATATAATATTATAAATATTATGACTAAAAATACTGTACAAAAGTACAGCAGCGGATGACACACATGAACCGGGAAAAGAAAGCGACATATTTATTAACTGATATAAAGAAAGGTTTGCTTGTTGAACTTGAAGAAAAAGAAAACAAGGGCTTCGGGACAACACTGAGCATGTGAAGAGAGTACAACTGCTACACCAAAAAAAAAGAAAAGCTTTACATACTATCATAGAAATGATACATTATCGCCGCTTATATCGACAGTAAACTGCCAATAAAGCGGCAATAATGCACTTCATAATAGGCCCTTGTAACTTCCCATAGCAGCCCAGGTTCTGGTGTTAACCTGGGATCCTATGGTTATTCACAAGGGCATATTATCAAGCCCATTATCGCCGCTTTATCAGCAGTTTCCTGCCGATAAAAGCGACGATAATGTATCGCCTTTTGTTGATATTATGGCTTTTTTTATCCGTAAACTTACGTGCATATTATCAAGGACCGGTGTTAAAATTATCGCTGTTTTATTGGCAGGAAACTGCAGATAAAACGGCGATAATGAGCTTGATAATACGGCCTTGTTATTTCCCATAGAAGCCCATGTTAACACCAGAACATAGGCTTCTATGGGAATTTACAAGGACGTATTATCAAGCCCACCCTCCCAACATTAATAAAAAACTCCAGACAATGCAGGTACCCGGTCCCGGAGCTGGAAGGTCATTTTACATAACACTGCCCCAGAAATGTGGCATTCCCCGCAACGTGTACGGGGAGAGAGAGAGAGAGAGCTCAAAACATATTTTTTGTAACCCCTTGCATGCTGCTGCGAGTCTGCTCCTGTGCTGGACATTCCAAGCGTGGGTGTGGTCATGACGGCCCCCAGCCATCATCAGCGCACGAGCACTGTAGTGCATGACAGCTGGGGGCCGTCATCAGCATGCAAGGGGTTAAAAAGACCCGAAGGTTGCCGCTCACCGAGACTGCGGGGAGTACGGCCGTAACCCCCCCCCCCGCATACTTCAAAATTAAAACCAGAGGAGTGCTGTTCCCCAGTGCTCGGGGCACCTTACAAGCCCCCATTATGCAGAAATATTGCCCCCGTAATTTGCCCCCCTATGGACCTAATGAATAAAATTGACTTCTACTTTTTTTTCACCTTTTCCACCACGTAAAAGTACTGCACGAGTACCCCACCATTTTTTTATTTAAAAAAAAAATTGAGCCTAAAGATCCATATACCACCCCCTGACTAAGACTATAGGCTCAGAATGTTTCTACCCTGCCCCGTTTCCTTATTTCTCCACGTTGTTTTACTGTTTTCTTCTGACTCTTCTCTCCTGACAAACAACATGGCTGCCAATACTTCCTGGGTTGGAATATTCACAGCCAATCAGCATGCAGCTCCTGCTAGTAATTGTACGTATTTCCATACGCGTACGCCGCGATTTTTCTTTAAAAATAAAAAATATGAAATAGAGCCTAAACATCCATGTACGACCCCCTGAGTAAGCCTAGAGGGTCAGAATGTTTCTAGCCTACCCCCTTCCTCCCTTATTTCTCAACTTTGTTTTACTGTTTTCTTGTGACTCGGTTCTAGCTAGCGCCAAAGTTATTCCAAATAGAATGTTGTGGATTTCCTGATGGAAAGTAGGTCCTAACTATAATTACCTATTGGCGACCACCAGTAGGTAATATATATATAAATATATGCAGGAACAAACTCCAAACAACCTCTAATCCACACGGACAGGTGAAGTAGGTGAAGGACCACAGGATCCGGCAAATTATGTTATTTTATTCAGGTAAAATCATCGATGACGAGTTTGGGGCCCGCTGGCACTTGTTCACATATGGGTTACATAAACCAATTAGCATTTTTAAATGTAAAGAAGTGCACGCCCCCAAACATCACATTGCCGGTCATGTTGCCGTAGACATTGAAGAAATACTGTCTTATTTCATACTAAAACTTTCTTCATCTAGAAAACTAGTGCCATAAAGAGTTTAAAATACATAAATGTATAAAAAACAATAAAACTACTTATTAACAAAAAAATAGTTGTAGAAACAAGTTTTTTTGTAAAAATAGCAGATCAAATGCAATGTGCCTCACATATCAAACATATACTTTCTGTATAAATATAAGAAATAGAGTTAATAATTAAGGATAAATCCCACAAAATGGAGGCAACTAACCTTGTCTACATAGGTTATTGATGGCATAAAGTTCTCTTACTAATCAAATAGACAGTACCAGATGGTAGGTATTATTACACTGAAGTGCAATGATCTATTTATAATTTAGCAGCATTAATGATTTTGTGCAAAACTGTGCGAAAATGGTGCAAACATTATATAAAGTGCAAACCGTATGATACAAATTTGATGTGTAAATATTGTTAACAAAAAAATTAACCATTGCTGGATCCCATTGTTAAAATCATATAAATAACATTTATAAAATTCATCATAACAGTTATAAGTGCAAAATTTGGAGATGTAAAAAAAAAAAATTCTTAGTTTTTTTCTCCTTTTCGTGTATACCAGCGGTCATTCAAGTTAATAATTATAAACCTTCATGATAGGGAATCAATTCATGAGAATAAAGTATAGTCAGAATTAACTTATAGCTTCAAAACAAAATATTGTATATGTATATGCAATGCCTATATAGGACGCGAATAATAAGTTAATAGGGGAACAGCATTTTAACTAATTTCTAGTATTGATTTACAAGAAATTATACATATCTTCTGTATTGTTCAACCCGTTAGGCACTTACTGTCAAATTCTAAAACATGGAGGTTTCAAGCTGCCTCAACTGTTGTTCTCGATTTCCTCCTCTACGGGATTTAGGAATTGCACCTACCACATAATATTTCAAACCAAACATGCTACGTCATTGTTATGGATTCTTTTGAAATAACGTTCCACTGGGTAGGCTGGATTGCTATGTAAAATAAGTCTGAGATGCTGTAGAATCCTGACATGCACCTGTAACTTTGTGCTACAGATGTAGTTTAGGAAACAGGTGCATGTCAGGACATAAACAGCAAATTCTGTCTTATAGTTGAAGCTGCCGGGAATAGCTATTTCCTGGGAATTGAAAGGTATCTGATAATGAGTTTTATTGGTTCCAAATTTTCAACGCTCGGCACACTGAGCATTTACGAAACTCTTTTGCTGGTTGAAGCCACATAGTGCTTTGTCAAGAACCGATCCAATACTTTTAGCTCTTCTAAATGTAATCATAGGAGTTCTGGGTAATTTAGAGCATAAGACTTCATCAGTTAGCACTATTGGCCAGTTTTTCTTTATAATATTCCTGATTTTACTTTCCTCATTGCTAAATGTAGTGATTAACTGAGGACATTCTCCAATCTCTTTGTTATCATTGATTTCTGGATTTATATCAGAAATTTCGGTACCATTAAGCTTGGAAGAAATAAGCTTTCTCTATGCCATAAATTGGCCGTAAGCTATTGCTTGATTAAGAATAGTGTCCGAATAGCCGCGCACCTTTAATCTTAATATCATATCTTTCAAACATATTTCAAAATCAATGGTAGAACTGCTTATTTTCGTCAATCTAAAAATCACCCCATAAGGGATACTAGCTATGGTGTGCTTGTGATGCAAACTGGTAGCGTGTAGCGTGGTATTTCCAGCAGTAGGTTTTCTAAACAGGGTAGTCTCTATTCTGGCATTCTTAATGTAAATTTTCACATCTAAAAATTCTATATCACATTTATTAATATGAGATGTGAAATTGAGAATGAGGGAATTACGATTTATATCTTCAACAAAAAGTAAAGCTTCCTGCTCATCTCCTTGCCATAGAATAAAAATGTCATAGATGTATCTAAGATAGCTTACTATCTTTTCGTTGACCCATACCATGTGTTCTGTGTTTAGGACCTGTTCCCATCGCCACACCTCTGAGTTGTTTAAACAACTCCTTTCCGAAAAGAAAGAAGTTGTTGTAGAGACACCATTCAATGAGACTGATAATGACCTTATTGTGTTCATGATATTCAAAAGATCTTTTTCCCAGAAAGTGTGCAACAGCTGACAGCCCTTTTACATGATCTATGCTCGTATATAAAGACTCTACATCTAAAGTTATTAATAACATATCCTCATTCCATTCTAGATCTTTAATTTTCTCTAAAAAATCACTAGTTTCTTTTACATAGCTGGGTAGATTTTTTACAGCATCTTGCAGAAAGAAATCAATATATTGGCCAACCTGTTCACTGACACTGTTAATGGCCGAAATAATTGGTCTTCCTGGTGTTGGAATTATACCTTTGTGAACTTTAGGAATCAAATATAGCACAGGAAGGACAGGGAATTCATTGTGCATAATTTTAAATTCCTCTGTTGAAATTAAACCTTCCCTCTGCCATTTGGATAACAGTTATGTTGAGTCTATATTGCCTTAGCATATTCTTTGTGTGTAGATTTTTCATAACAATTGACATCATTCAATTGCCTGTTTGCTTCATTGATGTATTCTTTCCTGGGCCAGATGACTAAATTACCACCTTTGCCTGAGTTTTTTATCACGATTTCCGGTCCCCAGTAGGTAGTTATAGTTAAGACCTAGTTTCCATAAGAAATCCACTACATTCTATTTGGAATAACTTTGCCGCCGATTGACGAATCTTCGTCAAATTCTCCAAGAAGATGGCCTGCTCAGTTCCGCTCCTTCCCCTGAAAGTTTGATTCATGAAGCGGGGGCCGAGAAAAAAGGGGGTCCCAAAACGTGTTTTCCCCATGCAATTTTCCATAGGGACCATTAGACACGGCTACAGCCCGAACTTCTGAACGGAATTACACCAAAAAAAGTAGAGTTTGGTCCGTAGATTGTGCTTTTTGTTAAATGGTGTAAATCATTTCAGTAGTCCCTAAGAAAATCAAAAGTATAATCATAGATATATATCCGAAGTTGTACCATACGCGTACTATCGGAAGCTTTTACGCGTACCATTATGAGCACAAGCTGCATGCTAATTGGCTGAAAACTGTCAGTCAACACTCCAAACCAGAAAGTGTTGGCAGCCATCTTGTGCCTTGGTTGAACCGAGGCACAAGTAAATTGAAAAACAAGTGCGCAAAAAGCACAAAGGGAGCAGGGTAGAAGCACCCTGACCCCCAAGTGCCAATTATTATTATTATTTTTTAAATCACGGGATACTCGTAGGGTGCGCATACCACGTGAACATTTTTTAACAAATTGAAGCCCGCTTTATTGTTAACTAGCCCCTGGGGGGGCTAAATAAAGGGGACAATGTCCTGTTTATAATGGGAGGCCTAAAGGGACCCCTCAGCCCCAGGGACCAATACCCCCTGGGGCTTAAACAACATGTATGTGGGTGGGGCGCACGGCCCCTTCGCAGCCCCGGGGACTGCCACTCCTTGGGGCTTGTTTTTTTTTTTTTTAAACCTGTGGGGGGGCTTAATCCCGGCAATCGCCACCTCCCCAGAAATCTATTATTGAAAATAGGGGGGTCCGTGAAGGACTCCCCAGCCCCGGAGACCACCACCCCCGGGGCTTTTAAATATTGGGAGGGGGACCACGTGGCCTCCTTCCTGGAGCCTTGTGGTGGCCCTGGGGATGGCCACCCCCCAGGGCCGGCTCCTGCAGTGTCCTGGGGTGCCTACCCCAGGACTCTGTAGTTTGCTATGATAGGGCGGGAACCTCACCGCTCCCGCCCTACCATAGCAAACTGCTTTCCTATTTGGAAGAGAGAGCAAGTTAATCTGCTCTCTCTTCCAAATAGGAAAGCAGATTGCTTTTCCTCAGGGGGAGCAGCATGTAAGCTTTTGTCCCTGATGAAAAGCAATGCTGGCTTATTTATAAATGTAAATATATATCTGTGTTAATAAATAGATTTTTATGCAAATTTATATATATATATCATATGATATAAAATGATTTTAAAATACAGGTGTTGTAGCTTTTTCCTGTCTTGTCTTTGTCTGTGTACCTATTTCGTCAGAGAGGAGATAATACAGGCTATGTCAGACGGGAGCTTATACAGGTCTATTCTAGGTTGGCAGTCTATGTTGAGAAGGGTTCGGCTGGCGGTGTTGGGGAGTAGGTAATATTTCTGCAGATATTATTTCTGTTCCCGTGGTTTTGTGTATCCCCTAAGTCTAAAGGGAGCTTATACAGGCCTATTCTAGGTTGACAGTGTGTGTTGACTAGGGTTCGGCTGGCGGTGATGGGGAGCAGATAGTATTTCTGCTCCCCGTGGTTTTGTGTACTCCCTAAGTGTAAAGGAAGTTTATACAGACCTATTCTAGGTTGGCAGTCTGTGTTGAGTTGGTTCCGCTGGTGGCGATGGATAGCAGATACTTGAGTCAGAAGGGAGCTTATACAGGCCTATTCTAGGTTGGCAGTGTGTGTGGACTAGGGTGATGGTGTTTGTGTACCCCCTTTGCAGTTCCTTAAACATTGTAACATATAATTTCTGCACAATCCTTTCTCTGTTTGACAAATGAGTGTTACCCCCAGTGTCTTTGTCATCAAGTATATTTTTATTTCTTTGCTTTATTTGAACTCTGCTTTTTTTACAGTATCTTTCGACCTTTTATCGCAATCAGTTCCACAGTGTAGTGTCCGTTCGTTCCAGTGTTCTTAGCCTAGTTGTCTTTTTCTAACTTGCCAGTTTGTGTACAAGATCCGCCGTTCGATTTGTGCAGCCTTGTTTTGTGTATCTTCTTTTGTGCAGCTTTCTTTTGTGTTTCTTGTTTTATATCTGACCTTGGGTCTTCAGTGCTTGATCCAGTGTCCTGAACAAAGCTGAACATCTGTACGCATGTAGTTTACGCCTTCACCACTCATGGACCCTCCTGCCCCTTTTTGCCACCGCCTTTGGTAGGCCTTATCCATTAAATCTTTTCACTTGAACGTGGTCTTTCTCCAGTGTATTCTCATCATAGTCCAAGCACATACAATGCATCATTTCAACTGCCCTTGCCCACTCTGTGTGGTGGTAACGCTACCAGATATTGCACCTTGAGTGTACCCGCCCTCAAAACGTCTCCATTGGCCATTGTACATGTAGACCGTGAACCACAGTTTTCATCCATTCTTGCATACTGAGCTGAAACCTCCAATCTCTGTTTTTCTTCTCCTACTTTCCACATTTAAATATTCAAATTCTCTTGGAAAGACCTTACCAACACTTTCCAGAGAAAAAGTAGGAAGCTGTAATGCGCTTGGGTTGCACTGTTCATTGTTGTTTCGCTTTGTGTGTCATGACAATCATAGGGACCATATTCCTGTATATCTTAAATAAAGCACTTGACAGAATGCATATTGACACTGTATTTATTTATTGCATATTTTCAAAATAATTTACACTTAAGGTCAAAATTAGTTCTTTCATTGCCAAAATAAATATTAAATACATTCCATTGAAAGCACCATGTACGCCGATATTATAGTAACAAAGTTGTAGAAATATTTTTAATGTATCAATTATTTTCCGTCAGCACCTAAAACAGTGATCTTATAGTAAAGACGGTTTTAAAATAGTTACAATGTAAGTGAGCACCTCCAACACTGATATTACAGTAAAGATATTTTTAACAGTTTCAATATATCCCAAAACATTTTATGTGAGCACCTTAAACGTCGATATTACAGTAAAGAAGTTGTAAAAATAGTTGCAGTATAGCTCAAAATATTGAATGTGAGGACTGCAAACAGTGATACAACAGTAAACAAGTTGTGAAAATATTTTCAATGTATCAGAATAACTCATTTCACTTAATTGAGAACATGTTTCTTTACTACTGACAGATCTTAGATATTGCAAATGGCAAATGTCACTTACACAGTAAGCATTTCTTCTTGGCATGTAGTGCTGTATTTTCACATGGTTTCTACAGTCCTGTCAACTCATGTTATATTGGGATGTTTGCCAGTTGTTTATCTTTGAAGAAGTCTATTTAGTCACGTGGTAAGGCTTTCTCCTTTTTTTGATGAAATTGTGCCTGGGATTATACTCTTTTGTTAGTCATAGAAACAGCATGTCACCCATCCCACCCATCCCACTCGTTCTCAATGGGGTTCCCTTATAGACTTTGTAATCATCTGTTAATGTACCTCAGCCTAACTGTTATCATGTCATCAGCATCAGAAAAATGTTAAGCTGGAGGGGCCCGCCAATATCCTGAGAAACTCACGCTTCAAGACTATCCAATTTTACATATTACACCGAGCATATTTGTCACCAGACAAAATTAACCAATATTTCGCAATCAATACATCCACGTGCCCACGATGCTCTCAGGCAGATGCGAATATCCTTCATATGCTCTGGACCTGCCCCAGGATACTGACATATTGGCACACCGTAACAACGCAGCTGACAAAAGGGGTTGGTGTAGAACTACCGCACACATGGGAGGCATGCTTGCTTGGATTATATAAAAGAACAAAACATAACAGAGTCCCTGCTAGATTCTGGGATCTGGGACTCATCACAGCCAAGAGACTTCTCACCAAACATTGGAAAAACAGGGACCCACCACACGTCAGGCATTGGCGCACCTCCTTCAATACCTGGGCGGTTGCGGAAAGTGCCACCCTTCAC
This sequence comes from Lissotriton helveticus, assembly GCF_964261635.1. NCBI lineage: Eukaryota > Metazoa > Chordata > Amphibia > Caudata > Salamandridae > Lissotriton > Lissotriton helveticus. The sequence continues at coordinate 456,691,708 of NC_136058.1, read as the reverse complement.
AGGGAGGAAACGGCGGGACTGAGAGATTTCCCAATATTGCAACTCTGGGATGACACTTTGAAATCCTTCCAACGGGCGTGTCTTGACCAGGGAGTCGCAATACATACACCTAACCTTAAGGGGTTACCCTAGATGACAAGTCTCCTAGACATGAATCATGATTAGAGAAGGGCTGGAATGACACACTCATATGTTATGAGCCACACTTATGGCCGATCCAGATGACAGCTTACTCCTTAACACTCCACTGGACATACAACTGCTACACCTGACGGGCGCATGTTTTGGGAAATATACCACTAGCTCAGTTCCTCAACACTTTCTTCCATCCCGTCGAGGACCCACTGCTCTATGGAGATGGGAAAAACTCTCATATACGAAGTATTATGTGGAACTTTTGTTTTATTTCTTCTTTCTTTTACCCTTTCCAAATTAATGGTTGCGGCATGAAAACAATGTCCTGTACAACATTATTGATGTTTATATCTACTACTGTAAACTGAAAGGATGGCTTATTATATTTCCTCAATATTTTGCATTGTATTGTGATCATGCACTGAAAACTTAATAAAAGATATTCAAACAAAAAATCAGAAAATTGTTAAGGCCTGCCATATGAGTGATTGATAGGTTTATATGTGTCAGTGAGTAAATAAAACCATTACAAGATTGCTTGTTTTAAATGTTGTTTCACTTATCGATCTATAGACCTGAACGATTATGTATTGTAACTGCAGCCACAGTTGACCGTCAGAACACATCAGACAAGCTATCAGATGCAATATGACAAAATCAAAAGCGAATAGCAATATGCTTCTGACGGGCACTAGGGACGCCTTCGGTAGGCATTCATAAGTGTCATCCCTAAAAGTCCTCTTTCCTATTTACAACTATTCTGAAGATAAGTATTCTAAAGAACTAAGCTATTAACATAAAGCCATGTATCTTCCACAAGTTAACGTTTATTAAAACCATATTGGAAGTATCATTACCAGTATGCAAAAACAGCTGTCTTGTTGCTTTTGGTTACATTCTACAACTATGTGCTATTGGTCAGTTGGGACGCTTCAATTGCTGTAGGAAAATCCTTTAGAGACATACGAATGGTTATGTGAAGTATTTAGCATTCATTAATGTTTTAAAGATAAATAAGAAGTCTTAAGGAGATAACGGAAAGTTTTCTAGGGAAAGATTATCTCAAATTTAGTAAAAAGTCTTGATAGGTCTGAATGTTGGCACTCAGTGAATCATGAACTATTATAGTGTTGGTTAAAAGTTTCAAAATTGGGAAAAAAACATTATAGAAATTAGAATTTTAGTATGGAGAGTTTACATTTTATGGTACAGATGTGTGCTATACATAGATTTTAGTAAGTTGAGAACTTGGATGAAGAACAAGAAAGAAAGTATCCTTTACTGTTTTTAAAAGATGGAAGATATCCTGGTCATCACCAACATAAGGCCCGCATAACCGTGCTGCCTTTTTTAATAACATAAGAACTTTTTTAATGTAGGTGAGTGGGGGTGTGTGTCTGTGTTAAAATGTAAAAATGTTTGTAATAGTTTCATTTAAGCACATACAGAGAAAGAAATCATGCAAAATACTTCCAAACGTCCAAACTATGTACTCTACATAACCTCTGGACGATTGCATGTCCCTCTGAAGACGACAAAACGTTCAGATGTCTCCACTATCAACTTTCGATGCTACTTTCTGTGACTATCATGGTGACCCCGGGTAACGGGCAATTAGGGTTCGAGTCCAGAGAGGGAGCCTCCCCATCAACTTCCTGCCCTCCTCCCATCTTGATGTTGTGTGTGGATTGTGTGGATGCTGAATAGGATGAAAAATAAGAAAGGCAGCCAGTGCGCAAATTACCCACTGCCTTCAGCCGGGCTGGTAGTTACAAAAAGTCTCTATTAAGGGCCTGCACTTTGAATTAGAATATGAAAAATAAGAATATTTGATAAGCACAGCCAAGAAAGGCAGCAGGTAGGTGTGTGTATGTGTGTGTATTGTGTGGATGCTGAAGAAGGTGAAAAAAAAGAAAAATGCAGCAAGTGTGCAAATTACCCACTGCCTTCAGCAGGGGTAGTAGTTACCAAAAAAGGCTCTAAAAAGACCTGCACTTTGAACTAGAATATGAAATAGAAGAATAATTGATAACCACAACCAAGAAAGGCAGCAGGTAGGCAAATTACCCACTGCCTTTATATTGCTAGTTAATAATTTCAGAATTTATATCTTCCAAAAATTTGACCTCATCAAGTGCACCTATAAAATTATCATAAAAGCTTTCATCTTCGAAATTACAGCTGATATCTGCAGTACTGATGTCCAGTACTTCAGTCTCGCTGCCTGTTAGAGGTAGGTTTAGGTTTTTTTAATGAAACTGTTCGTCATTTCCAATGTGTCTTCGGTATTATTTTGAATTACAATATGAAATAGAAGAAGAATTGATAACCCCAGCCAACAAAGGCAGCAGGTAGGTGTGCTTCAGTGAGTGGATGCTGAATAAGATGACAAATCAAAAAAGGCAGCAGACGCGGAAACTACCCACTGCCTTGTCAGGGAAGCGGGTGTTTGGTTTTCCATGCCATTTTACAGACTGAGAGTCGGATTCCCCAGTGGGAGCCTAAGAAAGGGCTACCACATCTAAGGAAGCAAGCAAGTGCAGAAAGTACATATTTCCGACACTGGGTGGTAGGGTTAAAAAATAACAACACCGTCCCCTTTTCGGGGCCTGTCATTAGAATTTGAAAATTACTCAGCAACTGCAGCCAAGAAAGGCAGCAGGTAGGTGTGTGTATGTGTGCATGATATGTGGACGGTGTGGATGATGAATAAGGTGTAAAATAACAAAGGCAGCAGACGCGCAAACTACCCACTGCCTTGTCAGGGAAGTGGATGTGTGGATTTCCAGTCCATTACACAGAGTGGGAGTCGGATTCCGCAGTGAGAGTCTTGAGAAACGGCTACCACATTCAAGGAAGCAAGCTAGTGCACAAAGTACACACTCCCGACACTGGGTGGTAGGGTTGAAAAATAACAATACTGGCCCCTTTCCGGGGCCTGTCATTAGAGTTTGAAAATTACTGGGCAACCGAAGCCAAGAAAGGCAGCAGGTAGGTTTGTGTATGTGTGGAAGATGTGTGGATTGTGTGGAAGATGAATAAGGTGAAAAATAAGAAAGGTAGCAGATGTGCAAACTACCTAGTACCTTGTCAGGGAAGTGGATCTTTGGATTTCCACTTCATTACACAGATTAGGAGTCGGATTTCGCAGTGGGAGCCTGAGAAACGACTACCTCATCTAAGGAAGCAAGGAAGTGCACAAAGTACACACTCCCGACACTGGGTGGTAGGGTTGAAAAATAACAATATCTGCCCTTTTCCGAGGTCTGTCATTAGAATTTCAAAATTACTCGGCAACCGTAGCCAAGAAAGGCAGTAAGTAGGTGTGTTTCAGTGAGTGGATGCTGAAGAAGATGAAAAATCACAAAGGCAGCACATGTGCAAACTACCCACTCGCTTGGCAGGGAAGAGGGTATTTGGTTTTCAATGCCATTATACAGACTAAGAGTCAGATTCCGCAGTGGGAGCCTGAGAAACGGCTACCACATCTAAGGAAGCAAGCAAGTGCAGAAAGTACATACTCCCGACACTGGGTGGTTGGGTTGAAAAATAACAATACCGGCCCCTTTCTGAAGCCTGTCATTAGAATGTGAAAATTAGTCGTCAATCACAGCCATGAAAGGCAGCAGGTAGGTGTGTGTATGTGTGGATCATGTGTGGATTGTGTGGAAGATGAATAAGGTGAAAAGTAAGAAAGGGAGCAAGTGCGCAAATTACTATCTGCCTTCAGCCGGGGTAGTAGTTACCAATAAGGCTCTATAAAGGGCCAGCGCTTTCAATTAGAAAATGAAATAGAAAAATAATTGTTAACCCCAGCCAAGAAAGGCAGCAAGTGCGCAAATTACTCACTGATTCACTGGATCATGTGTGGATTGTGTGGAAGATGAATAAGGTGAAAAACAAGAAAGGGAGCAACTGCGCAAATTACCCACTGCCTTCAGCCAGGGTAGTAGTTACCACTAAGGCTCTATAAAGGGCCTGCACTTTGAATTAGAATATGAAATAGAAAAATAATTGATGACCACAGCCAAGAAAGGCAGCAAGTGCACAAATTACCCACTGCCTTCAGTCGGAGTAGTAGTTACAAAAAAAGGCTCTATAAAGGGCCTGCACTTTGAATTAGAATGTGACATAGAAGAAGAATTGATAACCCCAGCCAAGAAAGGCAGCAAGTGCGCAAATTACCCACCGTATTCAGCCGGGGTAGAAGTTACAAAAAAAGGCTCAATAAAGGGACTGCACTTTGAATTAGAATATGAAATATTGGAATAATTGATAAGCACAGCCAAGAAAGGCAGCAGGTAGGTGTGTGTATGTGTGAATCATGTGTGGATTGTGTGGAAGATGAAGAAGGTGAAAAATAAGAAAGGGAGCAAGTGCGCAAATTACTCACTGCCTTCAGCCGGGGTAGTAGTTACAAAAAAAGGCTCTATGAAGGGCCTGTACTTTGAATTAGAATATGAAATAGAAGAATAATTAATAACCCCAGCCAAGAATGGCAGCAAGTGCGCAAATTACCCACTGCCTTTAGCCGGGGTAGTAGTTACAAAAAAATGCTCTAAAAGGGCCTGCAGTTTGAATTAGAATATGAAATAGAAGAATAATTGATAACCCCAGCCAAGAAAAGGCAGCATGTACGCAAATTACCCACTGCCTTCAGCCGGGGGAGTAGTTACAAAAAAAAAGCTCTATAAAGGGCCTGCAGTTTGAATTAGAATATGAAATATTAGAATAACTGATAACCACAACCAAGAAAGGCAGCAGGTAGGTGTGTATGTGTGGATAATGTGTGGAAGATGAATAAGATGAAAAATAAGAAAGGTCGCAAGTGTGCAAATTACCCACTGCCTTCAGACGGGGTAGTAGTTACTAAAAAAGGCTCTATAAAGGGCCTGGAATTTGAATTAGAATATGAAATGGAAGAATAATAAATAATGATAATTAAGTCAATTGACTGCCTCCCACAGCAGAGAACCTCATTGCAAAATTTGCAATGCATGACTAAGTCAGCAAAATCTGGTGGAATATCCGGATGTGGACTGCTTTCCTCTGTGGGTGGTGTTCTTGAAGTGCTGGGAACAGCAAGTGGAGGATTGTCTCGTAGCCTTTAAGAGCAAGCTCTCGCATAATTGCGAGGATAGAGGTTTTTTACATGTCGCACCGTGCTTGCTGTCCCAAATGAATACTTCTTACTTGGATCACTTCTGGAGAGCGTGTAAACTGTTGTTTAAACTGAGCACATTGATAATGCTGTTTGATATATGCACTGAGGTCTCTCCTGAAAACAGGTGAGTAAATCGGATGTCAGCAATATTCTTATTATTGTTTTATGTACCAAAACACAGCCCAAAAGGCAGCAGGCAGGCAAATTACTCACTGCCTTCAGCCGGGGTGGTAGTTACAAAAAAGGCTCTATAAAGGGTCTGCACTTTGAATTAGAATATGAAATAGAAGAATAATTGATAACCACAGCCAAGAAAGGCAGCAAGTAAGCAATTTAAATAATTTATATGCACCTAGTTACGAGAATCCTAACTCTGAACTTATGAAGGAATGGGCGATAATTAATCTCGAAGCGTCACGGAAACAAGTGCAACTATTAGTTAAGTACGCCGAAATCAATAGGGCTCAATTACTGCAAGAAATAGCCACCATTCAGGATGAATTGGAAGCCATGGGAGAAAATGAGGAAAAGAAAAAGTTAACTGATGAAATGAATGTGAGACTAAAGAAGGAACAATCTAAAATAATGGACAGAAAAGCTTATAAATTCAAACGTGATCGCATGGACTATGAATTGGGACAAATTTTTACTTTCTCAAAAAGATATGACTCTTACCGTGTGGCCAAAAACAAACCGCAGGGTCAGCAGAAAGTCAGTACAAGGAACTTAAATCAAACCAATTCAACTATGTCTGACGCCAGCTCTGGAGCAGGCAGTGAATCGGATTCAGACCAACGGGGAGCCTCTGCAGCTGATGGCGCCGTGAAACCCCACCCTGGGCAAGAAATTCATTTTTTATGCCAGGAACGGATGAATTCCCTGCGACCCCGTGTTCAAAGAAACTACGGAGGAAATATGCAAACTACAGGCGCAGGCAGAGGCACAAAGCAAGGAGGAAGCGTATCCTCCAAAAGAAGGGGCAGGGGACAGTGTAAAGCCAAAAATCAGTAGTCATGATAGAGGATGAAACTACCATAATCAATCTGACCCCTAACGTACTATCTAAGGAAGAGGAAAACATATTAAAAATAGGTCTTTCCTATGCCCCACAAACAAACATGAACTATACTGACACTAGATCCGATATTTACAAAGCTGTACACAAGTTGAAGCTCCGGAAATTCCACCTAATGAAAAAGAAAAATCCGACAGCGGCAACAGTGCCAGTGATCGATGACAACATCACCGCATCTGGCAGTACTGTGCCCAGCGGAATCGTGGATTTATGGGCAAATGACGGTATGGATTCCCAGGGAGTGGCAGTGGATAATGGTATTGAAAGTAAAAGTCAGCATTCTTCAAAACAAATTTCACCACTGACTCCCTTTAAGCCAACATCTACCTTTAGTCCCATCATGCTCAGGGACTCCATCGACATTTTTAATGAAAATGTCATATCCCAGGTCAAAGATCTTCACAAACGCAATTGCCAAAGAAAATCCAGGTTTTATACGAGAAATATGCAATATGAATCACTCCTTTTGAAATTAAGCAATGATAGGAATACCATTGTACGAGGAAGTGACAAGGGCGGAAATATCATCTTAAGGACCAGAACTATGTATGATAAGGAAGCCTATTCCCAACTCAACGATCGGGACCACTATGAACGTTGTAATGCAGCAAACATAAAAACAATGCAAATGGACTACCACAAAAAACTATCTAAATGGAAAAAGAAAGCCATGTTGACTGACAATGAGTACAAGTATCTCAGGAACGATCATCCGGTAATACCCCTGATATATTTTATTCCCAAGATCCATAAGAACATGGAGAATCCCCCTGGCAGGCCTATCATCTCTGCCAGGGGAGGATTATTGGAGAAAACATCTGTTTATATTGATTATTTTTTACAGGGGGCAGTCAGATCTTTGGAGTCCTATGTTCAGGATACTGGGGACTTCCTGTTCAAACTACAAGCTATTGAATGGAAGGATGATTATTGGATGCTTGCCCTGGATGTATAAGCAGTGTACACCAGCATTTTACATGAGGATGGCATGGCGGCGGTAAAGTACTATCTGTCCCAAAGGGAGGAACATTATAAAGATCATACTTCCATGATCTTAGAAATGCTACAAATATGCTTACATAACAATATTTTTATGTACAACAATCTGATTTATCGTCAGCTGCAAGGAGTTGCTATGGGGGCTACTTTCTCTCCAAGCTACGCCTGTTTACATATGGGTGCTTGGGAGGAACTGGTCCTCAAAACGCAATTCAAGAAAGAGATGGATTCCAACATTATTGTTTGGCTGCGTTACATAGACGATTTGTTCATAGTATGGCAAGGTGACAAAGAATCAGCTGAGAAATTTGTTAATGCTATTAACATCAATAATCTTAATCTTGAATTCACTGTCACCATCAGTCAGACAAATGTCACATTTTTAGACACCGAAGTATATATTGACAAAGGCAAGATTGAAACCAGATTATATAGAAAAAAGACCGCTGGTAATACTATACTCCATGCGGCTAGCGGGCACCCCCATCATCTCACAGCTAGTATCCCCTATGGGGAGATGTTAAGACTATGCAGGGTGTGCAGCACTGAAGTTGAACTGGTGGAGGCACAAAAATCCAGCCAAATCAGATTCTTGCAACGTGGGTATTCTGAGGCAATGATTGATAATGCTATAGTCAAGTCACGTTCGAGGGTGAGACAGGATCTTTTGGCTAAATATGACCAGTCAATCTCAAGCGTTGATATTCCCAATGAAGCCTCCGATACTAATGATTTCAGGTTTATAACTGGCTACAATAAGCAACATCGCGATTTGTATCGGATCTTCAATCGCAATTGGGCGATCTTGACTAGCGACCCCATCATAGGTCCTACTTTACCACGCAAAGTTACCTTAACCTTTAACAGAGCCCCTTCAATGAGGGACCGATTAGTTGATACTAACCCTGAGGTTATGGCCAAAACCACCTGGTATCAGAAGAATGGGTTTTTTTTTAAATGTAAAGTCTGTAAATCTTGCTCGCACGGTGTCAACACAAAAACATATAAAGATGGTTTTAGTGACAGGAAACACAAAATAGACAAGATCCTAACATGCAAGACAGAGTACGCCATATATGTACTCCCTTGCGCCCTCAGGTACGTTGGTAGCACAAAGTTAGAAGTGCACAAAAGTATTTTACAGCACCTGAGGGCAATATCAAACCAAGACAATACCTACCCGGTGGCGCGCCATTTTAAAGAGGCACATCAAAGCAACAATAAAGATCTAAATATTTTTGTGATTGATGCTGTCCCTGCAAGCAGGAGAGGGGGTAATAGGGAGGCTGCGCTCCGTAAATTGGAAACTAAATATATACTCCTCCTAGACTCTAAGGCCCCGGTAGGGTTAAATGTCACTGAGGATTTGTATACAGTGTTGGGATGAATAGTCAAATGAAAGCTTGATCTATCATGATAGTTCTAGTCGTGCAAACTCCTGTAAATATATGAATTTTTTTTTTACTGTCATTTTTTAAATGGTTTTTATCATTTGGAAATTATGGTTTTAAACACTATATGTACTATTTATTATCTTAGGAGATTTTTATTCATTACTGTGATAAAATGCATTTTTAGAACTAGTAGGTGGTGACCTATATTCTCCTATAACCTGTGGTGTTTTCCTATATGCACTGAATACTTTGTTTCTTCTGTTGCTCATATCAATTTATATGAATATCTATAGAAATTTAGGACTTCGTTTAATGGACGAGACTGGGCTCAGTCCGACCATGCTGACTCTCAATAGATTGACTCCTGCTGCTTATTTGATATATTTCATATATTTGATTATACATTGCACTATTTATCACTTAGCACTTTATTGCACATTTTTTGTACTCCCTTTATGTATCTTCATCTGCAGGGATCTGCAGTTGATATTAGACAGGCCATTTGAGATTATTCAGGGATTTATCCCAATATTTTACACATTAACGGACAAGTGTTGCAGTAAGCATAGCATAAGTTCAGTGTATGACATGAATGCATTTTACATTGGTTTATATGTTTTGATGTATGTTTTCATTTATAATTATGAATTCAAACTCATGAAATCAGACACTCATTAGCATCTGGAATTTATTTGCATTAAATGACTATTAGGATGTACTTTAAGCCCTATTTACTATGAATATGCAGGGCTCATTGTCTTAATCAAACATGGTTTTCTCTAAAGCAATTATTAGGTTATTTATTATACATTACGATTTTTAACCTGCACTGTAAACCATTTGTTTTGATTTTCGTTACCAATATTCCATTGATGCTTACTGCACAGTCTGTTTTCCATGGCTATCAGGACCCCTGTCACGTGCAGGGTGCTATATGACGTACATAAGGGAGTAAATGCACTTTCACTTTGTAATGTGAACAAGGCTCCGGGCGAGCCGAAACGTTATGGCGACTTGCACGCGAATTTGAAATAAAGAAGCACTGAAATCTATGGTCCGTGTCTGTGCTGCTTGGGAGGGCGCTTTGTGTGAGCGAGCCTTGAGGCGGAAACGGAACTTGTGAAAAAAAAAAATATATATATATATATATATATATATATATATATATATATATATTCACTGAAAAAAACATAGGTTTCACAATCGTTATAGTTAGGAATTAGCCTTTAAAAAACCTTTGAAATTCACTGAAAAAACCATAGGTTTCACACACGTTATAGTTAGGAATTAGCCTTTACAAAACCTTACAAATTCACTGAAAAAACCATAGGTTTCACACATGTTATAGTTAGCTGAACATTTCACTCATACAAAACCATTGAAATTCCCCCTTTATAGTTAGTTGGACTCACTATAACTCGCGCACCCGCAATCCACTGCTGATGATGTCACATATTACATCATTCATGACATGGTCAGTGACATCACTGATGACATCTCAAATGACATCACTGATGACATCACTGATGACATCATCCAGTCTCTGTGTGTTTCTGTAAAGTTAAAATATGTTTTACATATTGAAGAATGAGTGTATGTATGAGTGTCTGGATGAAGGATTTAGTAGGTGCGTGACTGACTGCATGAGTGAGTGATTAAATGTGTCTAACTGAATGCATGGGTTAGTGACTAAACTGTCGGAATGTGTGCATCAGTATGTCTGTTGTTGTATAATCTGCTGCATTTGTTGATCAGTAGCTAATATGTAAAACATATTTTAACTTTACAGAAACACACAGACACTGGATTATGTCATCAGTGATGTCATTTGAGATGTCATCAGTGATGTCATCAGTGATGTCACTGACCATGTCATGAATGATGTAATATGTGACATCATCAACAGTGGATTGCGGGCACGCGAGTTAAAGTGAGTCCAACTAACTGTAACGTGGGAATTTCAATGGTTTTGTATGAGTAAAATATTTAGCTAACTATAACTGGTGTGAAACCTGTGGTTTTTTCAGTGAATTTCAAAGGTTTTTTAAATGCTAATTCCTAACTATAACAAATGTGAAACCTATGGTTTTTTCAGTGAATTTCAAAGGTTTTTCAAATGCTAATTCCTAACTATAACGATTGTGAAACCTATGGGTATTATTATTATTTTTTTTTCAAAAATAATTTTTTCAATGTATTTTTCATGTAGGTTTTTGTTTTATCATTTTGTCTTGGAGTGCCCAGGGTGCGCGCACCGGTAAGCTCACCCTAGAGCACAGCGAGAGCGCTATTTCCACGTGCGGAAAAAAAAGTATGTATTTAAACTAAATAATAATGCAAGACATTCAGTAGCATACTTATAAAAGTAGTATTTTTGATTTTAAATAACTGTATTTGAACTTTAAATGCATATCTGAAAAGCTAGCAAAACGTCATTTAGGCACGCCGCGTAAGCGCCCCCGGAAGCGCCTACGTTCGTGCTGCGTAAGCGCCCCCGGAAGCGCTCCGGTGCGCGCAGCGTAAGCACGTCAAGTCATGTGACCTTAAAATAACTCTTTTCATTGGTTGTTAACAGATTTTTTACAACTAATGAAAACCCCACCCATTTCCTTCACTTCTTCTTTCACTTTGGAGACAGCAAGACATGTTCCTTTCTGTTCTTCTATTTAGTGAAAAGAATGGCTGCCAGACCACCCAGCAGCAGTGAGGACTCTGATGAGTTCATCAAGGAGGAGCCTCCTCAACCCAAGGTGAAGGAGCACTTTATATGGATTTTTTTTTCCATATCACCAGGAGAGAAAAAGGTTAATGCTCCAAAGGTGGAGTGTAACATTTGCAAAACTGTTCTTTCAAGGGGTGACCCTAGAAGAAAGTACAGTTTTGGCAACTCCACAATGATTCGGCATGTTCAACGGAGGCACCCCCAGAACTATGCCCGGGAGAGTGTCGCGGGCCTGGAACGTAATCACCCAAGGGATGGCGCCTCAACATCCACCGGAGGAGCAACAGCATCGGGGAGAGGAAGAGGAGTAGAGCTGATCCCTTACATTCAGCCTGTTTTCACTGATATCACTATCAAGTGTAAGCAGTGTGATGAACTGCTTTGCTGCGGAGAGCAGAGTATCATGCTCATTGTACGCAGAACAGAAGAACAGCGCTGCCCACCTCAGCCCTAATTTTTCCCCTTTTTTTTGCTCCTGTTAAGCATTTTGGCATTCCCTGTTTTTGTTTTTGTTCAGAAAAAAAACCTAAAAAAGAAGAAAAAAACTGTTCTTTTTAGAACTACCTCCAATTCTCCAAAAAGAACTGTATTCTTTACAAATTCAAAAGGAGTGAGTGAAGTGGAGTGCAGTGAGAGAGGAAAGGAAAATGAGTGAGGGAGCAAAGAAAGGGACGAGAGGGGAAGGGAAGTGAAGTAGGGGGACTGAAAGAAGGTGAGTGTGGCAGGTGAGTGAGGAGAAGGGGAGTGAACAAGGAGAATGAGGATAAGTGAAGAAAATGGAGTAAGGGAACGGGGGTGAGGAAGGGTAAGAGAAGAGCAGTGATGTTGAGGAAAGAGTGGTGATAGAGAGTGCAAGTGAGCGTGAGACGAGGGGAGTAAGGGAGTGAGGAGACAGAGGAAGTGAAGGAAAAAGTGAGAGTAGAGGACTGAGTGAGGGAGGAAAGAAAGATAAGTGAGGGAGTGTGGCTGAGTTATAGGGAGTAAGCGTGACAGAAGAGGAGTGAGAGACTAAGGGGACGGAGAGAATGAGGCTAACAGAGAGAGAATGAGGGAAGGGGAGTGTAGAAGTAAGAGGACAAGGGATTGAGAGAAGGAGTTACTGAAGTGGAGTAAGGAGAGTAAGGGAAGGGGAAAGATTGAAGGAGCGAAAGAAGGGAAGAGAGAGGAAGGAAAGTAAAGGAGAAGGTCTGAAAGAAGGTGAGTGTGGGAGTATGGCTGAGTTATACAGAGTGAATGTGACAGAAGAGGAGTGAGAGACTAAGGGGATGGAGAGAATGAGGCTAACAGAGAGAGAATGAGGGAAGGGGAGTGTAGAAGTAAGAGGACAGAGGCAGTAAGAGAAGGAGTTAGTGAAGTGGAGTAAGGAGAGTAAGGGAAGGGAAAAGAGTGAAGGAATGAAGAAAGGGAAGAGAGAGGAAGGAAAGTAAAGGAGAAGGTCTGAAAGAAGGTGAGTGTGGGAGTATGGCTGAGTTATACAGAGTGAGTGTGACAGAAGAGGAGTGAGAGACTACGGGGACGGAGAGAATGAGACTAACAGAGAGAATGAGGGAAGGGGAGTGTAGAACTAAGAGGACAGAGGGAGTAAGAGAAGGAGTTAGTAAAGTGGAGTAAGGAGAGTAAGGGAAGGGAAAAGAGTGAAGGAGCGAAAGAAAGGAAGAGTGAGGAAGGAAAGTAAAGGAGAAGGTCTGAAAGAAGGTGAGTGTGAGAGAGGAGTGAGGAAAAGGGGAGTAAACGTGGGGATTCAGAAGAAGTGAGGCAAGCGCAATAAGGGAACAGGGGTGTGTCAGCAGAAGAGTAGTGAGGTTAAGGAAAAGAGTGTTGAGAAACTAAATTGTGTATGTCAAACTTACCTTATAAGTAATGTAAACTTACTTACATATTTTCAGTAAATTTAATATCTGTGGAGGAGAAAAAAAGTAAGTTATAATATTTATAATATATATTTCACAATACAAGAGAGAAAGCAGGAGATTACAAGTCATAAAAGGGTAGTTAGAGATAAAGTAGGAGTGAAGGACTCAGAAAGGAAAACAAAGGAATGGTGAAGGTCAGAGACAGTGAAAAAGAAATTAAATACAGGGAGAGCAAATTACTAAGAGGATAATGACATGGATACATTCAATGACAGAGAACAAGAGAAGGAGAGAGTAATAAAGTGAAAGTGAGTAAGATATTAAAGGAATGTGCATTAGGAAAACTAAAGAAAGAAAGGGGAGTAAAGAAAGGAGAGTGAGTGACAGGGAAGCAGGAGTGAGTGACGGTGGATTCATGACAATGAGGGATGGAAGGTGAGTGAGGGTGAATGTACGGTCGTAAGACAGTGAGGGGACAATGGGAAAGAGGGTAACAGAGAGGGAGTGAGGGAAGACAAGTGAGAATATGAGAGAATAGAGGCAGTGAGAAAAAGAGTGAGTAAAGGGGAGTTAGGTGAGTGAATGAAGGAGAATGACTGAGGGAGCAAAGGAAGGAAAGAATGAGAAGAGAAGTGAAGCAAAGAGACTAGGAAAAGGTGAGTGCTTGAGGAGAGAAAGAGGAAGGGAAATAAAGGATGATGAATGGGAATAACTGAGGGAACCGGAGTTAGGGAACAAGGATGAGAGAGGGTGAGTGAAGAGCAGTGAGGTTGAGGAAAGAGGGAAGATAGAGGGAGGATAAAGGCAAGTGATCATGAGACAAGGGGAGTGAAGGAGTGAGGACACAGAGGTAGTGAAAGAAAGAGAGACAGAAACGTACTGAGTGAGAGAACAAAGAAAGGTAAGTGAGGAAGTGTGGCTGAGTTATAGGGACTAAGTGTGACGGAAGAGGAGTGAGAGAGTGAGGGGATGGAGGTAGTGAAGCTATGAGAGAGGGATTGAAGGAAGGAGAATGAGGAAGTGACAGGACAGAGGTAGTGAGAGAAAGAGTGAGTGAAGTGGAGTAAGGTGAGTGAGGTAAGGAGAATGAGTGAGTAAGCGAATGAAGGGAAGAGAGGGGAAGAGAACTGAAGCATAGGTACTGAGGGAAGGTGAGTGGGGATGAAAGTAAAGGAAAGGGAGAAAAAGATAGGGAATGAGGGGTAGTGAGGGAACCAGACTAAAAGAACGGGAGTGAAAGAACGGCAGAGAGCATGAGTAAAAAAGGGATGAAAGAGGGTGGATAAAAGTGAGTGAGGGTAAGACAAAGGGAGTGAGGAAGAGAAGGGATAGAGGTACTGAAGGAAACAGTGACAGTAAAGGACTGAGTGAGGGAGCAAAGAAAGATAAGTGAGGGAGTGTGGCTGAGTTATAGGGAGTGAGCGTGACAGAAGAGGAGTGAGTGACTAAGAGGACAGAGAGAATGGGGGTAAGAGAGAGAGAGTGAGGGAAGGGGAGTGAGGAAGTAAGAGGACAGAGGGAGTGAGAGAAGCAGTTAGTGAAGTGGACTAAGGAGAGTAACGGAAGGGAAAAGAGTGAAAGAGCAAAGGAAGGGAAGAGAGAGGAAGGGAAGTAAAAGAGGAGAGCTGAAAGAAAGTGAGTGTGGGAGTATGGCTGAGTTATAGGGAGTGAGCGTGACAGAAGAGGAGTGAGAAACTAAGAGGACGGAGAGTATGACGCTAACAGAGAGAGAATGAGGGAAGGAGAGTGTAGAAGTAAAAGGACAGAGGGAGTAAGAGAAGGAGTTAGTGAAGTGGAGTAAGGAGAATAAGGGAAGGGAAAAGAGTGAAGGAGCGAAGGAAGGGAAGAAAGAGGAAGGAAAGTAAAGGAGAAGGTCTGAAAGAAGGTGAGTGTGGGAGGGGAGTGAGGAAAAGGGGAGCAAATATGGGGATTGAGAATAAGTGAAGGAAGCGCAGTAAGGGAACTGGGGTGTGGGTGGGTGAGAAAACAGTAGTGAGGTTAAGGAAAAGCGTGTTAAAAAACTAAATTTTGTATGTCAAACTTACCTTGGAAGTAATGTAAACTTACTTACATATTTTCAATAAATGTAATATCTGTGGAAGAGAAAAAAAAGTTAGTTATAATATTTATAATATATATTTCACAATACAAAAGAAAAAGCAGGAGATTAAAAGTCATAAAGGGGTAGTAAGAGATAAAGTAGGAGTGAAGGACTCAGAAAGGAAAACAAAGGAATAGTGAAAGTTAGAGAGAGTGAAAAAGAAATAGATGGAAAGCAAATTACTAAGAGGATAATGACATGGATACATTCAATGACAGAGAACAAGAGAAAGAGAGAGAAATGAAGTGAAAGTGTGTAAGTTTGTAAAGGAATGTGCATTAGGAAAACTAAAGAAAGAAAGGAGAGTAAAGAAAGGGGAGTGAGTGACAGGGAAGCAGGAGTGATTGATGGTGGATTCATGACATTGAGGGATGGAATATGAATGAGGGTGAATGTTGGGTCGTAAGACAGTGAGGGGACAATGTAAATGAAGGTAACAGAGAGGGAGTGAGGGAAGACAAGTGCAAATATGAGAGAATAGAGGGAGTGAGAAAAAGAGTGAATAAAGGGGAGTTAGGTGAGTGAGGGAAGGGGAATGACTGAGGGAGCAAAGGAAGGAAAGAAGGGGAAGAGAAGTGAAGCAAAGGGACTGGGAAAAGATGAGTGCTTGAGGAGAGAAAGAGGAAGGGGAGTTAAGGATGATGAATGAGGATAAGTGAAGGAACCGGAGTAAGGGAACAAGGATGAGGGAGGGTGAGTGAAGAGCAGTGAGGTTGAGGAAAGAGGGAAGATAGAGGGAGGATAAAGGCAAGTGAGCATGAGACAAGGGGAGTGAAGGAGTGAAGACATAGAGGTAGTGAAAGAAAGAGAGACAGAAAAAGACTGAGTGAGAGAGCAAAGGAAGGTAAGTGAGAGAGTATGAGTGAGTTATAGGGAGTGAGCGAGACAAAAGAGAAGTGAGAGACTGAAGGGACGGAGAAAGTAAGGTTAAAAGAGAGGGACTGAGGGAAGGGGACTGAGGAAGTGAGAGGACAAAGAGAGTGACTTAAGGAGTGAGAGAATTTGAGTAAGGTAAGTAAAGGAAGAAGAATGAGTGAGGGAGCAAATGAAAGAAAGAGAGGGGAAGGGAAGTGAAGTGAAGAAGGGAGACTGAAAGAAGTTGTGTGTGGGAGGGGAGTTAGGGAAAGGGCAGTAAACATGAGGAATGAAAATAACTGAGGGAAGTGGAGTAAGGGAACGGGGTGATGTAGACTGAAAGAAGGGTAGTGAGGTTGAGGAAAGAGGAGTGATAGAGAGTGGATAAAGGCGAGTGATTATAAGACAAGGAGACTGAGGGACTGAGGACATAGAGGTAGTGAAGGAAAGAGTGAGAGAAAATTACTAAGTAAGGGAGCAAAAAAAGGTAAGTGAGGGAGTGTGGGTGAGTTATAGAGAGTGACCATCATGGAATAGGAGTGAGAGAGTGAGGGGACTGAGAGAGTGAGGCTAAGAGAGAGGGAGTGAGGTAAGGGGAGTGAGGATGTGAGAGGACAGAGGGAGTGAAAGAAGGAGTGAGTGAAGTGGAGTAAGGTTAGGGAGACAACGGGAATTATTCAGGAAGCAAAGAAAGAAAAGAAGGAGAGGGGGAGTGAAGTAGAGTGACTAAGAGCTGGAAAGTGGTGGATGGGAGAGAGTGAAAGGGCATTGAAGGAATGGAGAATGAGGATAAGTGGGGAAAGTGGAATAAGTGAAGGGAGGTGAGGGAGAGTGAGAGAAGGCCAGTGAGGGTGACTTAAGAGGAGTGATAGAGGATGGAAATAGGTGAGTGAGCATAAGAGAAGGGGATAATAATATATATTTGATAATGCAAAATACAAAATAATTTGTACAACATGTTATATTGTTTATTTTTGCTGTTCTCAGAATATATTGAATTTCACTTAAAACAGTGACTTCAATACTACTCATCATATAACAGCTGGCAAAAAACCCATACACGGTTTCACTAAATAATGTAAAATTTTGAAAAAACTTATCTTAAGTCACTTTTGATCCACTTACTTTTCCACGAGGCCAAATAGTATATGGAAAGTCCTTTTCTTTGGAAATTACTCCAGAGTGTTCCTAATCTCCCATTTACCTGAGTTTCTGAAAGAAAAGCTCCATCATCTTTTACATTATGAAACAATAGTTTTATTTCCAACTCCTCGCTTACTTTTCATTAATATTTCCTACAATACTCACATCATACACTATGTGTAACACTTATACTACCTCTATGATAACTATATGTTTTTTATTATCTTCAGTACTCTCACTCGGAAAGTAATTTTGAACATCAAACTAAATTTTATTAACTGCTCCAATCTTCATAGGCCAATTACCTTCCCTAAAATTTTGGTTGTAAGAACACTAGGTAAGAATTTTGTAAGTCAGAAGGCAAACGTTGTTTGAAAGTCAATTGAGTATCATCACAGCTACTCCAGCCTTTTTGACTTTTTAAATAAGCTGTGTAATGTCCTGATGTTGTCGATGGACCATCATGGTAAATATTTGCTGCAGTTGCAAAGGTTCTTCCTGAAATTGACAATTGAGAAGCCACAAATTTTTTTATTAAAGTTGTCAATTTAGTTCCATCTGGTCTATATCGTTGGAACATTAAAATTACATACTGTCTATATCTTTGTATAAATAATGTTGATAGCATTGCAGATTTACATTGAGTACAGACCATGTTTTGATTTGCTTCTCTAACTAGATTATTAAAAGACACTGATTTGCAGTCTGGTAAAGTCAAATATATAAATCTTTCAGTGTCTATTGTAGTACTACTTGAAAAGGAGCAATTGTCGCAGTCATGCTGCCATTTATAAGAAAGGCTAAAAAGATTTTCTACATCTACACCTTCATCTTGTAATACAACAAGCATATACATTAGAAATTCCTAATAATCTTGCTGAATATTCTGCGAAAATTGATTTAGAGCAGAACATATGTCTAAAAGATTTCAAATTTCAGAAACACTTTGTATTTTTGTTCTATCACTGCTACATTTCTCAAACACAGAATTCAACAAACAACAAAATCTTTGATCTCGATTTTCAGCAATCTGCTCTTGTACAGTTTGGAGAAAAAAAACAACATTAACCACTACATTAGCATAGCAGTTGACACCAGAACTGTTTTCAAACTGAAATCCAACAACATCTTTAACTGAATCCTTTTCCTTTCTGCTTACAATTACTGGTTGATCTACTTTTTTTCTTTTTGCTACAACTTCACTACAATTTTTCTCATTTCTTCTTTTTCAGCCTACTACACGCTTTTCAAATAGAGGATATTGAGGTAATTTTGGAGCATACTCTCTACTTAACCTATCATATTCTTTTACACAATTTAGATCTGCACTAATCTTTGTGTCATCAAAATCAATCAATTACAATCCAGATAAAGTTCTGACTCGAGATAAAGCAACATATGCCATACCCTCCTTTAACACAGAACTTCCAATATTCACCAAAGCACTATCTACACTTAAACCTTGAGATTTATGAATAGTCACTGCATATGCCAAAGAAATAGGAAACTGTTTTCTGCGGACATGTAAATCTTTCACGAGCAAAAATCGGGCAGAACAACGACTGATTTGTTGTACTTTTTCAATACCATCAAATTTAATTTTTATAAATTCAATTCCATATCTATTTCGGTAATTCACAAAATCCACAACATGACCCATTGCTCCATTTACTAAACCTCTTTCCACATGTAAATTACGTCGTAAAATTATACGACAATTTAAAGATGCATACAGAGTCTTTTCCAAACCAGCAGTTTTAGATATTGGCTTCTCTAAAGAATTTTGATTTCAACTTTTCTGACAAAATAATAGTTGCTCCTTCATGTTCGATTTTATCAATAGCTTCCAGTTTCACAATATCTTGATTTTCCAACTTTAACATTTTGTTTTTGAAGATTGATTATTCTTGCAGAGTTGGCATCAAGCATATGACAGATTTGTTTTCAGGAATTTTCATAAAAATATTATCTGGGAGAATATTTTCATATGGAAACAAATTTGAAATTAATCGTCCATGTAAAGCTTCTTTGCCATGCTCAGTTAGTTTTCCAATTCTTACATCTTGTAGAATATTTTTATAATCTTCATCCTTTGCCTGTCGCATATTTTGAAGCAGTTCTGAATATTTGAAATGTAACCATATGTTAACATTTCCAATGCTTCCTAAGCACTTCCTGGTATCTTCATGCGTAAGCATTTTAAACACTGGTTGTCCTTTCACTGGAGTTAGTTGCAGTAGATCTCCAAAAACAATGATGTGTTTGCCTCCAAATAACACATCATAGTCTGTTTTAAGAATTTCTTGCTTTCTTAAATGCACAAATGCAAGCATTACATTTGATACCATGCTTACTTCATCAATGATAAGAAGTTTTCTTTTCTTTAGGACTCTTGAAACTTCACAACAAGCTTCTCCAGATAGCTTGTGGTATTGTAATTTATAATCATGCTCTACTAGCAGCATCAATAAGCGATGTAAAGTAATTCCTTTAATGTTGTGTGCTGCCAACCCAGTTGGAGCAGTAACAACACAAGAGAGCGATGACTCCGTCTTTTCTGCAGATATGTTGCTATTTCTATAATTAGGAAACTTTTTCCAGTTCCTGCTTCTCCACTCACGTACAGTCGGACAGGTATAAATGATGTACATGAGCACTCTTTTTTCTCATGAGAAAAACCATGCTCAATGTGTTCTGTGACTTTGTCACATATTTGTCTCTGCTCAACGTTTAGTTCTTTTCCCAAATCTTCTAAGTTAACTCCATCCTCCTGAGCTTGTTCCATGGCTCTTTCAACTTCACCCATGGCAGTGGCAGCTTCATTTTGTATAATTGGTCCTCCTAGTGGATCCTGACTCAATGAAGCAGAATTCTGACTATCTTGAGAACTGTCTCTAGCAATCTCTGCTGCAATAGTAGCTTCTTGCTGTATTTCCTCGCTCATCATTTGCAGATAATTTGAAAAAACAGGACATTCTATGGTATCCTTGTCTGCATTGAACAAATCTTCATAAGTAAGAACATTTCCAAGTAGTTCCTCTTCTGTACGCCAAGGCTTAAAGAGTTGCAAAAGAGCTAAGTAATAAAATTCCCTTTTGTCTGGAGATTCACAACTCAATTTTTGATGATTATTCAAATGGCCTTTTCTTAGTTTCACCAGACAGCCTTCACATCCAATTACAGCATATACACCTTTATTGATGTCTTCTGTGATGTTCTTTTTAAAAGTATAGGTTTGAAAAACTTCATAGAGACAAACGTTCTCAAGATGAGTACTTCTATTTGGATAGTATTTCTCCAAAATGTTTGTCTTCAAAATATCTGTACTGTCTGGTTCTTTCTCTGCCAAATACTCTATTTCTTGTACAGATTTCAAAACTCGGTTTCGTGTTGCAGCAAGACCTAGACTCACCCAAATGATGGTTCTAGATTTGGCATATAGACTTGCTGATGATAACCGATCAGAACATTCATATGCTCCAATTTCTCGATGAGACAACATCTTCAGACTGTAAGTGCACAACTTCTTACTTAGACTCTTTTCATGTGAAATTTCCTTCCACATTTCCTTTAGTTCCGTCTTTTCAGATTTTGTGAGGTAAGACGTCACATATCGAGCCACAGCAATAGAGTTGTCAGCCACATATTGAATATCCATGTTAGCATTCCACATGGACAAAATGACTGGGTTGTAGCCATTTATATATTTGGACTCCTCATTTCTTCTTAGGTTGTATGTATTTTTAGGTGATTTTCTTGTCACAGTATGTCGCAGAGAAGACATAAAATTGTTCACTCTTCCTATCGATGTTACTGGACGTGGAAATGCAAAACGACATTTCATGCAGAACTTGTCCTTGGATTTGTATTTATGACGACAGTATTTTCCACAACGATGGGTTTGAAAGCGTAAAACTTGATGTCTTAAATTGTTTTCTTCTGTACTTTTCGGAACAGCACATGTAGAATTTTGCTCAATGAAACTCATCACTTTCTCATCGGAATATGTTCCAAATGTTGGTGTATCTTTGATCCATAGCAGCATATGTATGTGTGGAGCACCTCTTGCTTGATACTCCTTTCTCCAAAAGAAATCCAACACCTCTCCAAGTGGAGGATTTTTTTTGTTTGTTATAAAATACATCATAGCTTCAAACCTATGATTGATCAGGATGTTACATGTAATCTACCATGTCTGTCTCTGCATGCAATATGTGTGTGTCTCCTCATACTATTTCACTGTCTCTACTGGCAAAAAACAGACCACATATATATATATAAGAAACACATAACATTCGTCTCTCATTTCAAAGGCACACCCTACATCCTGATTGCACAGCTTAGAGCCTATTTCTGAAGTAAAAGGCCTCACACGCACGCTGCGTAAGATTCATATACTAAAGCCCAACTGTCTTTAAAGAAACATCTACTTCCATATTTTTTAAGTCATCAACTAAGCATATTATTAAACCAGTTCCATTTAAAAGCAAGCTTGACTCTCACACACAAAGAGAGAAATGACACACAGAAAAAGAGTGCAAATTGACATGAGACACAGACACAGAGTACCCTTTAAGCTAAGAGAGGAAAACTGTTAGAAGGCACAGGTGACATTATTGAAAAATGTGAAAATGTAATCCCTTATTTCAAACAGACACTCAATGTGAAACTTGAGCAAAATGTAAAACCCAGACTTTTTACCAGAAAACAATTTCAATAGAAAATCGTTTTTGACACAAAGCACAGCTCATTTAAATGACCACTAAAAAAACAAAATTGAGATAAGACACGCACCGTCTAATTAAACTAAGGTTGAACTGATAAACTGTTAGTGCGTGCAAGCCAGGGCTTCGCTGTCTGGACCATCAGCGTTGAATGAAACACAAAGTAGCAATCTCCCAATGGGAGTTGTCCCCCAGCGCACCACGTATATTAATACCCGTAGGTATAATAAGAGTCAAACAAATAATCAAATCTTTTCAAGTTGGTTTGCAATTATCATTTTCCAGTTTCTCATTACAAATCCATTTATTCTTTGAAGTAGTGAATGTAATCTTCAAACATCAAAAAATATTCATCCAGAATATTGCTTTCTGAATCCCTATGCATTTCGGGCTGGATTAGCCCTTCATCAGGGGAGTAATTAGAGCATGGTGTAAAGACGCTAAACGTCACAGGTTCCAGGTGGAACCTGTGACGTTTAGCGTCTTTACACCATGCTCTAATTAGATTTGATTATTTGTTTGACTTTTATTATACCTACGGGTATTAATATACGCGGTGCGCTGGGGGACAACTCCCTTTGGGAGATTGCTACTTTGCACTACAAAAACAAAGCAGAAACCTAACTCATTTTCAAAATACATTTTCAATATGCTCCATTCTATTTTTAAACAGCATTACAAAAAAATGACACAAAATGCAAGAATAAAGAAGCAGAATATGCTTCTTAATCTTCCCCATAGTGCATACAGCACTCTATCTTTATTAAAAGAATCATTACTCACCTTTAAAAATGCTTTGAAAGATGTAGAACAGTGTCAGTCACACACAACAGATTTTCTTAAACAAAATCTCAGAATAATGCTTCTGTCACTGGAGCCTTTCAATAATGGCACAGATTCCCTCTCATTTCAGACCCATATTCTTGTACATAACCAATGAAAATTCTTCCCACCCAAATTCAAAACCAAACTGCACATTTTAATTGGTTGTACATTTCAACACTTTGAAACTCACATAATATTCACCCATCCCCCCAGTGCTCATTCAGCCTGTTACCATGGTAACTCCCACCTAACCCAGCACACAGTTCAAAAGTTCAGCATAGTATGTTGCAAAAGAATGCAGCAAGGGTGTTTGACTTCTCAATGTACTAGCTAATCATGTGCAATGTTTCTTTCAATGACTTTTTCTCCATCATTAAAATGACTTATTTAAAAAAAAAAGCATACACCCTAATTTTCAGTGGTGAATTTAAGAAAGCACCAATCATTTTTTGTTTTTCAAGTGCACTGAATCTCAGCCACTTTTTTTTCATAATTCCTACATTCAAACTACCATTTCATTTACACAACTCATCTGACTAGAAGCACATCTACCTTCAAGATGCCAAAAGTCTGGTTTGTGGGTCATAGCTATGTCTTCTGGAGTGAAATAATTGCAAGTAACAGAGGTATTTACAACTGTGATTTACCAAATGTGGACATTGTGTGGATTGGACAGAGAGGATTAAGAAGTCACCAATTGATACCATTGATAAAATCCTTTATGCATCTACCACACCCTGACCTTATAATTGTGCACTGCGGTGGAAATGCCCTGGGCACTTTGACTGGGGTAGGTCTGGAAATGCTTTTAAAGGACATCTTTGGGCAATTGATGTCACTTTTTCCAAAAACTGCCTTGGTATTTTCTAATATATGCCAAAGGCAAAAATGAAACTGGTCCAACCAATTTGGCCACAGATTGAGAAAGCAAGGAAACATGTGAATAAATCTGTTTCTGCTTTCCTCTGAGACTATGGTATGGGTTCCATATACCACAACAACCTGTGTTACAACATGCAAGGCATCTATAGGAGAGATGGTGTACATTTTACAGATGAGGGGAATAGAGTCTTCCTCTTGAATTTGAGACTCTGCATTGGTACCTACTTGTAGGTACAAAAAACACCCACATAACTCAACAGCTCTTTTCAGAGCTAACTTACCTCTAAGCACTCTAAATTATTTTTTTACTCTATTTTTTACACTGTTTTTCCCTGTGGTGCGCTCAGGGTGCGCGTACCGGAGAGCGCACATAGGAACGCACCCAGCGCTTACCCCACAATAATTTTTTTAAAAAAAGTTTTTTTGCCCTTAAGGGTCCTTCTAAGCCTCCCTCAAAAAACCTAAGGGGTCAGGGGGTGTCTACCCTGCCCCCTTTTAATCATTTCCCCCTTTTTTTTTCTCTTCAGGTGTCTCGATTTTACCGAGACACAAGATGGCGGACTCTCCGGACTGTTAAGAATGTTGACAGACACCTGACAGCCAATCGGCTTTCCGCTTGCGCACTCCCGTAGCGCGCCGGGTGCGTTCCCCGGTACGCATACCGGTGAGCGCTCGGAGCATTACTCGGATCATACACGCACCATTAATAAGAATAGAGGCCAAAGCACGTGGCGTACCACAGAAATACAACACAGAAATTCACGCACGCTCAATTTATAAGAAAAGAGGCCTGGAGGGTCCCGTGATGCAGAAAGAAAAATTACCATCATGAACGCACAATTTAAAACCATTGAGGGCTGGGAGGGCCATGTGATGCAGAAAAAAATAACATCTTGCATGTACAATTTATAAGAATAGAGGCCAAAGCACGTGACACACTTCAGAAATACGACACAGAAATTCATGCACGCTCAATTTATAAGAAAAGAGGCCTGGGAGGGCCCCGTAACACAGAAGGAAATAGTACGATCATGAACGCACAATCAATAAGAATAGAGGCCTGGGAAGGCCACGTGAGGCAGTAATAAATATTGAAAGTCACAGGAGAAACATGAGGGAGCAAATACGATGAAGGACAAAGCACGTGGGGCAGAAAAATAAAGCAAAGCAGAGCTTCATGCACGCACAATTTATAAGAAGAGACGCCTGGGAGGGTCACGTGACGCAGCACAAAAACATAGTTACAGTATAGTCAATAATAAAAAACTATGCAAATTTCTCACCTTGCAAGTGCAGGAAAAATATGAACTGGACTAATGATGTATGCATACGACGAACAGAACGAATCAGGTATACACTGAATGCACTCAAAGAATGAGGCATGTGCTTGATGAAGTCGACGATTTAATATCAGCAGTATCCGCAGGACTGTCACTACTGAATAGAAGAAGTTCTAGAAAGATGCGAGGTTATTCATAGCTTAATTTGAACAAAGATGGGAGGTTAATTATAACTTAGGATGACACTCATTGGTTAAGCAATACGTACAAGGGTTTCAGAGCTGTGATTGGTCAAACAGGATGTCAGATTGATGGACGGCGCACAATGCCTTTTCTAAAAAATACACTTATGCGCACAGTGAGTGGAACCGCTGTATACACACCCAGATGGGGGGGCGGATATGGCGCCTGCGCACCAAACATCCACCCAAACACGCAGGCGGAATGCATGCACAAAGTGTAGGGGGTACACAGCTAGATAGGGTACACAGTTCAATAGAACACTGGCTGGGACCATGGGGGCATTGGGGCTCCCCCCACGGTCTCCAACGTTTCATTTGAGCCCCGGGGATGGGATCCCCGGGAATAATAAAAATGAGTGATGAGGGCTATTTTGTTTTTACGGTAAAATGTTAATGCTTGTAAGGGGCACTGTACAAACGTGCATGACGTGACGCGGAAGCGCCGATGTGACGCGAAACATCGAGACGTATTCATAACATATGTGCGGGTACGCGCAGAGAACAATTAGGTGTACAAAGGTTGGTGCGATCACTGTACTTGTACCGTACGACTATCAAAAAAAGAAATGCAAAAAGGAAATATATAGACTTTAATTTTAATATATTAAAAAAACATTACATTAATACAAAAAATATTTTTGAATTGAGTGTTTTTATTATTTTACATAAAAAATGTGTTATGTAACTTAAAAAGTAAAATAACAAAAAGTAATTATTATAAAAATATAGGAAATTAGTATAAAAATAAATACATATAAAAATGAATATTTAAAATGATAATTTACAAAACCTTTGAAATTCCCTGAAAAAACCATAGGTTTCAGCCACGTTTTAGTTAGGAATTAGCATTTAAAAAACCTTGCAAATTCACTGAAAAAACCATAGGTTTCACACACGTTATAGTTAGGAATTAGCCTTTAAAAAACCTTACAAATTCACTGAAAAAACCATAGGTTTCACACATGTTATAGTTAGCTGAGCATTTCACTCATACAAAACCATTGAAATTCCCCCTTTATGGTTAGTTCAGCTAACTATAATTGGCGCGCCCGCAATGCACTGCTGATGACGTCACATATTACATCACTCATGACATCATCCTTGTGAAAGAGTGTCAGACCTCCTCTTACCCTAGTATAACCTTTGATACACACATTCAAAAATAGAAACTAACATTTTCAAAAAAATGGAGATACCAATACCAGTTACAACAACCTATTAGGTAATTCCAACATCTACATGCACATCCACTCATTCACCAACAGTTCTATATAGTCACTCATACATATACTCACTCATCATATGTACTCATACACCTATACATCCGGTTACACACCGATACTCATCCATAGAGTTACTCACACACATATTCACACATGCAAATAAACTATGAAACATCCATTTGCTTGCATATACAGCTATACACACACCACTACATTTACTACTACAGAAACATACACATACTTACTCTCTTGAACAATCACTTATAAAAACACATACTTATTTATACAGGAACTCTTCCAATCTTTCACTCTCACATATACTCACTTATATACATCAATACTCACATATACTAGTTTAAAACATATGTAGTTACTCATAAAGATACTAATGAGACAGTCAGTCACTCACTAACACACCCATACACACACTCATCCACCCATACAGTCCTGCACACATGCTGTCGTCAAAACACATACAAACAGTGAGTCAGTCATTTATTCATTTGTGCGCTAAGTAATACCCCCCACCAAACCATACAGACACTCATTCTGAAACTCAAAAAAACCAACTAATAACTCATATAGACCCTCACGTAGCTACTCACCAACCCATGCAGCCACTTATACACAAAGTGAGACACTGATACAGATATTTACATATTTAAATATTACTCGCAAATACATGTATTCACTAAGATACACTTAATAAGTCAGTTATACAATCAATTTTACAAAAAAATCATCCATTTAGACACTTATTTACCCAATTATTCTTCCATCGACCTTTATATATGCTTATATAAAAAATATTTATTTTTCAGAAAGACACACATTCACTGGATGATGTCATCAGTGATGTCATGAGTGATGTCATGAGTGATGTCACTGACCATGTCATAAGTGATGTAATATGTGACGTCATCAGCAGTGCATTGCGGGCGCACGAGTTATAGTTAGCTGAACTAACTATAACAGAGGAATTTGAATGGTTTTGTATGAATGAAATGTCCAGCTAACTATAACATGTGTGAAACCTATGATTGGTTTCTTCAGTGAATTTGTAAGGTTTTTTAAATGCTCATTTCATTCCTAACTATAACGTGTGTGTAACCTATGGTTTTTTCAGTGAATATATATACATCCTCTAGTCCTTCCTAATTTGACTTTGCCCTGAACTCAGCACTTTACATATTTATGTACGTTTCACACGATACTGGGGCCCCAGATTCGATATAAATGTCCCTTGGCGTTTTGACTTAAAATTATTTATACAGTTATGAAATAAGTCACGCAATGGCCAATATATACTGATCTTCGTGTTCTCTAAAAAATAATAAAATGACTAGAATCGTTGAATTGGAATGATATAGTCACAGTTTGTTGCACTTTTTTGCACTAGCACACTTTGCACTTTTTTATTCACTTTTTAACACATGTGGTTTTTAACAACTGAGACGCTATACTATGCAATTTTTACTCAAATGAGGCGTTTTTTGGGCTTTTAATTATGCTAACAATATTTGTATGCATTTACCTTGTATTAGCATTATGTATAATATTTATTTTGTAATTTTGCACAAATGTTTACTGCAACATAAGCACTAGCAAACTTAAAACAAAGACAAACTACATATACAAATTGAGTTATCACTTGTCTATGTCTACTGTACAATAGCCTCGCAATAACAACGTCATGAACATGCCAAAAGTACTTAAACCAATGTGTGAACTTACACTGTGTCATGTGAGCAAGGCCTGAGGGAGGGGCCGAAACGTGTCATGGTGTCCACGAGCACCAAATAAAATAACAACTGAACGAAACTGTGGTCCGTATCCGTTTTTTAATCCTGTGCAGGACTGCACTAGAAGAAACGGAAGATTGGGATATCCTAAAGCCAGCGCAAGTCTATTTCCGGCATTTTACGGACCCCTCTCAAGCTGGGCGGCGGCGTTTGAAGAGACCTGTGCTTCCCGTTGGAGGAAGGACTACTGGTGTGCCCCGGAAGGAGCAAAGCTGCAGAACCCCCGACAGACCGCTGAACAGCGACGGACAGTGGGTGACCCAGGACCGACCAGATTCGGAGGAATCGGAGGATCTTGCATTAAACCCAGGTACGAAACTGAAGCGGAATAAAGGGGGAGAGGTGTGCATATTATGGTAACCAGAACAGTATTGACAACTTCTGCATTACCGTGACAACTGATTGACAACTACTAGTGCGATGGCGTCGGACACAGTAAAAGAACGGGAACAGGCAGCATTAGCCATGTTCCAGAATGCACCACAAAACAAATGAGATAATACTAACACGAAGATCCCAGAAACAAATATGTCATTAAGGGACAAATTTAAAGTTTTAGAGAAGAAAAGCCGCATGGAGCAAAGCAAATGGTGAGAAGCACGATCACTTAAAAGGTACTTGGATGAAGATAGGGTCCCTCGAGGATTAAGGATACTATTAGCGCCAAGCTATGAGGAACCAAACCCACTAATGATGCGGGAATGGACAGAGTGAAACCTCAATTCCTCCAAAAAGCTGATCACAATTCAGATTAAATATGCGGACATCGACCGAGCTGCATTGCTGGAAGAAATTGAAAAAACGGAAGAAAAAACCAAAATGCGCACGGAAATGATCGTAAGACTAAAAAAAGAAGAAGAAAAGATCAAAGAACGTAAAACTTACAAGTTCTTTAGGGATAAAACTGACTATGAGTTGGGACAAATATTTACATTCTCAAAAAAATATGAGGCACTTAGAAACAAGAAAGATGCCAGGAAAAGTGATGTGACTCATCTAAACCCTGGAAAAGCAGTTGAAGGCTCGTCAAGCTCATCGCAAATGGATTTGAGCTCGGTACCAGACAGTGACTCAGAGCGTTACGGTGGAGCAAGGTTACATAAGCCAAAACCAACCTTGGATGAAGAACTTTCTTTTTTATGCGCGGACCGGAGACAAAGACTCCGGCCACGCATACAACGCACCAACTACAACCAAACAACAAGAAATGGAAACGAGGACAACGACGTAAGGCCAAAAGAAACTGGCTTAAATCGAAAGAAACGAGGAGGATGGAGGAGAGGAAAGTAACTATGCCCCCTCCCACTAATGAAAACAAAACAATTGTAAATCTGTCCCATGTGCAATTGAATGAAAAAGAAAACGCATTACTTAGTCTGGGCTTTACATAGTGCCCTGCCAACAAATTTAATTATGTGAGGACTCACCTGGCTATCTTTAAAGGCACTCAAAAACTTAATCTCCAAAAGTACTATTCATTGAATAAACATAAAAATGATTCACCTCAAACCAACCATGATACAAACAAAACGCAAAACACCCAAACTGATTAAATGTTCCATGGGGAAATGCTGGAATTATTGGATAGTGAATCAAGCGTGAACACATTGAATGGACAAGAAAATGAGATAAACACTACAGTAACTACATTGACAACATGCATGACCCCAACAACCTATCCTATGAATAAATTTAGACCAAAATCTACCTTTAATCCGATCATGTTTAAAGACTCTATCGACCTATTTCATTAAACAAGTCACTAAGCAATTAAAGCAATTGAACATTAAAAATACAGAAGCAAGCTGAAATATAATAAAGCAAAAATGGATTACGCTGCCCTTATGACAAAACTTAAAAAAGACAATAAAGTCATAATCAGACCATCGGACAAAGGGGGCAACATTGATCTGATGTCTAAAGAGATGTATACAAAGGAGGCTCATAACCAACTTAACGTTAGGGAATGCTATATGATATGCAATGGCTCAGATTTGAAACAAATGTATACCATGTTCTACAAAAAGCTTTCACACTGGAAATCAGAGAGTTTATTGACTGGGCAAGAATTCAAATTTCTTAAAAACAACTCTCCTGTAGTTCCGACTATCTATTTTTTACCTAAATTACATAAAGATCCTGTGACCCCGCATTGTAGACCCATCATCTCAGGAAGGAATGGATGTTTGGAACACATGTCCCAGTATGTAGACTTTATCCTACAAAGTCATGTAAAAGCCCTACCCTCATATGGTGGTGATACTAGTGACTTTATGTGCAAAATCAAGGACTTGAAATGGGAACCGAGATTTTTATTAATGGCCCTAGATGTCAGTTCACTTTACACCAGCATCAATCATGCAGATGGCTTATTACTTGGAAAAGTCACTGGGAAGATAAGAAAACACAACATGATTTTTCTAAATATGGTGGAAATCTGTTTAAACAACAATGTGTTTATGTTCAACAACCTCTTGTACAAACAACTGAGGGGTGTTGCCATGGGGGCCACCTTCTCCCCAAGCTATGCCTGCCTACACATGGGCTGGTGGAAGGAGCTGGTCCTCATTACTGAACACAAAGAAGCCATGAACAAACATGACAAAACTTGGCTACGGTTTATTGACGACTTATTTGTTATATGGGATGTGAATCTTAAAACTGCTGAATCATTTGTGCAAGACATCAATAACAATACTCTGAACTTGCACTTCACATCCAACATAAGTGCCATGCCAATAACCTTTCTAGACAGAGAGATTTTTGTAGAAAATGGCAGAATCGAAACCAAACTCCATCGTAAAACCACGGCGGGTAACTCAACCCTACATGCTAGTAGTTCCCACATTAAACACCTGATCACAAGTATCCCTTATGAGGAGATGCTGAGGTTAAGACAAATCCACAGTAAGGATAGTGACTTACATGTGGCTCAGCAAGAATGTAAAACAAGATTTATGGAGCGGGGTTACACTGAAACAGTGATCAATACAGCCATCACAAAATCCTTGAAAAAGGAGAGGATAGAACTACTAACAACAGGTAGAAATAAACCAGCAATTACTGGCATTGAAACAACACACATAGATAACGGTACTACAGAAAAAGAGAAGGAAAATACATTCAGAATTGTTGTCCAATATAGCCAACAGCACAAAAAGATAGAATCTATAACTGAGAAAAATTGGCCTTTAGTGCTGTGCTACCCGATAATTGGACATAAACTACCCAAAAGACCATCAATAACATATAGCAGAGGGCGCTCCATGAGAGATGAACTCATTACAACTAGTCCTGAGGTCATCGAATCAGCCAATTGGCTTCAAAAACATACTGGATTCTATAACTGTAAGGTGTGCAAAGCATGTCAGCAAGGTACAAATACAACATCTTATGTTTCATCTTATGATCATAAAGAGCACAGAATTAACAAATTACTGACATGTAAAACAGAATATGCTGTTTATGTTTTGTCCTGCCCCTGCAACTTACTATATGTAGGGAGCACAAAGCTCCAGGTACACAAAAGGATCCTTCAACACCTGAGAGCCATACACAACCAAGATAATACATATCCAGTAGCCAGACATTTTGAAACCAAGCATGACTCGAATAGCCGTGATCTCAGATACTTTGTCATTGACTCTGTCCCAGCAAGTAGGAGAGGGGGGAACAGAGAGGAGAAACTGCGGCAACTAGAGACCAGATACATTTTAGAACTCAATACTAAGCAGCCATCTGGTCTCAACATGTCTGAGGATTTATTTACATGTCTCTAATTTGATACCAACTGATCAACTGTCTAAATTCTTTTATTGATTTTAATTGATACGTTTAAGGAGTTTTTTTATATATTTATATATTTATTGAATGTTTATGAGTGGCTTGGAGAAGGTTCTTTTACTTACATATCTTCGGTTTTATGCAGTTTTTTGTATAACTATTATGGATTGATTTTATCTATTTTAGAATATATTTATAAGGCTTTGCCTATGCATTACTTGAAGTGTATAAATGTTGGTATATGTGTGGGGACTGCCTCCTTTATGCTGCCCATGTTTATTTATATATATATATATATATATATATATATATATATATATATGGATATCTCTATAACAGTATACAACTCAGAGTAACTTAATTTTGAAACTCATTACCACAATTGACACCCCTTGACTAAAACAGCACTTGCTTTATGACAATGGTATTTATGCCGGTATTGACTTGTCATATAATATCTTCTAGTCCTTCCTAATTTGACTTTGCCCTGCACTCAGCACTTTATATATTTATGTACATTTTACACGATACTGGGGCCCCGGTTTTGTTATAAATGTCCCTTGGCGTTTTGACTTAAAAGGATTTATACAGTTATGAAATAAGTCACGCAACGGCCAATATATACTGATCTTTGTGTTCTCTAAAAAATATTAAAATTACTAGAATCGTTCAATTGGAATGATATAGTCACAGTTTGTTGCACTTTTTTTGCACTAGCACACTTTGCACTTTTTTATTCACTTTTTAACACATGTGGTTTTTAACAACTGAGACGCTATACTATGCAATTTTTACTCAAATGAGGCATTTTTTGTGCTTTTAATTATGCTAACATTATTTGTTTGCATTTACCTTGTATTAGCATTATGTATAATATTTATTTTGTAATTTTACACAAATGTTTACTGCAACATAAGCACTAGCAAACTTAAAACAAAGACAAACTACATATACAAATTGAGTAATCACTTGTCTGTGTCTACTGTGCAATAGCCTCGCAATAACAACGTCATGAACATGCCAAAAGTACTTAAACCAATGAGTGAAATTACACTGTGTCATCTGAGCAAGGCCTGAGTGAGGGGCCGAAACGCGTCATGGCGTCCACGAGCACCAAATAAAATAACAACTGCATAAAACTGTGGTCCGTATCCGTTATTTAATCCTGTGCAGGACTGCACTAAAAGAAACGGAAGATTGGGAGATATATATATATATATTTTTATATATTCCAGCTCCGAAGTACCCAACGTACAAAGGAGCACCCGGACCTCAGCTGCACACAAGGAGCCTTGAATGGTAAGCATGCCTCCAGCACAACGATATCCTTTGACTTCATAACTGCCAAAGCCTCTGAAGAGAAGTGGGGACACTTCGAAACATGTCAGGCATCCAGGGCAGATTGAACAGTTAAAGCATATCACTGTGCTGGAGGCGTGCTTACCATGCAAGGCTCCTTGTGTGCAGCTGAGGTCCGGGTGCTCCCTTTGTACGTTGGGTACTTCGGAGCTGGAATATTTACGCGGTGACCCATGCCGCGGAAGGAGCACCACCCTGAAAGAACCGGGGGCCATGTGGTCTTGACTACGGGCCGAGAACATGGGACAGCAGTGTAAGGATTTTGCACGAATTCCACACAGCGAGGCCCATCTGTGGGCTTGAAAAGTTACCAACTGAACATTAGCGTGATGTGAGGCACTACAAGTCCCATAAGTCCCATCCAGGGCGTGCATCAAAGCAAAAAGGGGGGTGGTGCCTCAAGCGCTCCTTCATAACTGCCAAAGCCTCTGAAGAGAAGTGGGGACACTTCGAAACGCGTCAGGCATCGAGGGCAGTTTGAACATTAGCGCGACGTGAGGCACTACAAGTCCCATAAGTCCCATCCAGGGCATGCATCAAAGCAAGAAGGGGGGTGGTGCCTCAAGCGCTCCTTCATAACTGCCAAAGCCTCTGAAGAGAAGTGGGGACACTTCGAAACGCGTCAGGCATCCAGGGCAGTTTGAACAGTTAAAGGATATCGTTGTGCTGGAGGCGGGCTTACCATTCAAGGCTTGTTGTTTGCAGCTGAGGTCCGGGTGCTCCTTTGTACGTTGGGTACTTCGGAGCTGGAATATTTTTATATATATATATATATATATCCAAACAAAAGGTTGCCCTTGTAAGGAGGCCACAGTGGAGAACACCACTCACTTGAGTATGATAACAGTTGGGACTGCTAATACCAGGATGCAACACTTTGCATACGCCGAGTGCGGCGCTAAGACACGCCCAGATGGGCGGGTTTTGGTTAAATAAAGCAGGTGTTCCCAACTAACGGTTGCTGTGTTTCCTGAATGCTGTGTGGCTCGTGATCAAGGGGCAACCCGAAACGCGTAGAGCTGAGTGTTTTGATGGACAGTGCTGGCAGCAATTGGCGGAACCCTGGATGGCAGAAGGCGTTCTCCGCTGTGGCCTCCTTAAAAGGTAGTTATAGTTAGGACCTAGCTACCATAGGAAATCCGCAACATTCTATTGGGAATAACTTTGGCGCAGGTTGAGGAATTTGTGTGTAATTTTCCAAAATTTAGGCCAGCTCCGCTCCGCTCCTTCCCTGAAAGTTTCGGGGGGATTCGTGAAGTGGGGGGGTGAAAAAAAGGGGGGTCCCAAAACGTGTTTTCCCCATGTTAATTTCCATAGAACGAATTGACAAGGCTACAGGCAGAACCGCTGAACGGAATTACACCAAACTTTGCAAAATTGTAGGGACTGGTACGCAGAAGTGCCTTTGCTATATTTCGTGAAAATTGCTCCAGTGTTTTTTTTGAAAATTAACTTCAAAAACATATATATATCTATAGGCCCGCTTCCAGCGCTTACCGGTATGCATACTGGGGAGCGCACACGAGAAGTGTGGCTCACTGGTTAGAGGAGGCAGACCTGGAAGCAGAGGTCAGCCTGAGACCAGGGTTCAATTCCCAGCTCGGCGGGGTCTTGAGTCCTAAAATGTCCATGGACTCGACAATTCTCGCTCCGGTGCCTACTCGATTCACGGGTTGACACTCTGCGACTCTGGGCAATAGCTTGCTTAATCTCCACAACGGCCCCTCGCGGCGGGATGCCTGGCTTTCACCTTGCGGATACCCTGCCGGGGTTATCTCACAGGGGAATACCAGGACGGGTTCCCTAAGCAAGCGCTTAGAAACCGCTCGGTGATTTGCGCTATATAAATTCCTGTACATTTACATTTACATTTACACGGGGCACTACAGGAGCGCGAGCGGAAAGCTGATTGGCTGTCAGATGTCTGTCAACATTCTAAACAGTCCGGAGAGTCCGCAATCTTGTGTCTCAGTAGAATCGAGACACAAGAGGTGAAAATAGAAAGGTTGAAATGATTAAAAGGGGGCAGGGTAGACACCCCATGACCCCCTAGGTTTTCTGAGGGGGCCTAGAAGGACCCTGAAGAGAAAAAAACATTTTTTTTTAATTTTCGCGGGGTAAGCGCTGGGTGCGTTCCCATGTACGCTTAGTGGTACGCGCACCCTGAGCGCACCACGGGGAAAAACAGTGTAAAAAATTAGAGTAAAAAAATAATTTAGAGTGCTTAGAGGTAGGGTAGCTCTGAAAAGAGCTGTTGTGTTATGTGGGTGTTTTTTGTACCTACAAGTAGGTACCAATGTAGAGTCTCAAATTCAAGAGGAAGACTCTATTCCCCTCATCTGTAAAATATACACCATCTCTCCTATAGATGCCTTGCATGTTGTAACGCAAGTTGTTGTGGTAAATGGAACCCATACCATAGTCTCTGAGGAAAGCAGAAACAGATGTATTCACATGTTTCCTTGCTTTCTCAATCTGTGGACAAAATTGGTTGGACCAGTTCCATTTTTGCCTTTGGCATATATTAGAAAATACCAAGGCAGTTTTTGGAAAAAGTGACATCAATTGCCCAAAGATGTCCTTTAAAAGCATTTCCAGACCTACCCCAGTCAAAGTGCCCAGGTCATTGCCACCACAGTGCACAATTATTAGGTCAGGGTGTGGTAGATGCATAAAGAATTTTACCAATTGTATCAATTGGTGACTTCTTAATCCTCTCTGTCCAATCCACACAATGTCCACATTTGGTAAATCAAGGTTGTAAATACATCTGTTACTTGCAAATGTTTCACTCCAGTAGACAAAGCTATGACCCACAAACCAGAATTTTGGCATCTTGAAGGTAGATGTGCTTGTATTCAGATGAGTTGTGGAAATGAAATGGCAGTTTGAAAGTAGGAGTTATGAAAAAAAGTGGTTGAGATTCAGTGCACTTGAAAAACAAGAAATGATTGGTGCTTTCTTAAAATTCACCACTGAAAATTAAGGTGCATGCTTTTTTTTTTAAAGAAGTCATTTTAATGGTTGAGAAAAAGTCATTTAAAGAAACATTGCACATGATTAGCTAGTACATTGAGAGGTCAAACACCCTTGCTGGATTCTTTTGCAACATAGTATGATGAACTTTTCAACTGTGTGCTGAGTTAGGTGGGAGTTACCATGGTAACAGGGTGAATGAGCACTGGGGGGATGGGTGAATATTATGTGAGTTTCAAAGTGTTGAAATGTAGAACCAATTAAAATGTTAGTTTGGTTTTGAAATAGTGTGGGAAGAATTTTAATTGGTTAAGTCCAGGGATATGTGTGAAGAATTACAGGGAATCAGGGCCATTTGTGGTTGCAGTGTCTGAGGTGCATTTCAGAGATTCTGCTTAAGAAAATCTGGTGTGTGTGACTGACACTGTTCTAAATCTTCCAAAGCATTTTTAAAGGTGAGTAATGATTCTTTTAATAAAGATAGACTGCTGTATGCACTATTACTATGGGGAAGATTAAGAAGCATATTGTGCTTGCATTGTGTGTCATGTTTTTTTTGTAATGCTGTTAAAAAATGTAATGAGGCATATTTGGAATGTATTTTGGAAATGAGTTAGGTTTCTGCCTTGTTTTGTAGTGGTCATTTAAATGGGCTGTGCTCTGTGTTAAAAATGATTTACTATGGAAAATGTTTTCTGGTAAAAATGTCTGGCTTTTAAATTTTGGTCAAGGATTACAGTGAGTGTCTGTGTGAAATAAGGAACTATGTTTTCAAATTTTTCAATAATGTCACCTGTGTCTGCTGACAGTTTGCCTCTCTTAGCTTAAAAGTTACTCTGTGCCTGTGTCTCATGTCACTTTGCACGTGCACAATCTCTCTTTTTCTGTGTGTCATTTCTCTCTTTGTGTGTGTGTCATGAAATGTGTCTCATGTGCCTAAGATCACACTGTGAGTCAAGCTCGATTTTAAATGGATCTGGGTGAATAATTTGCTTAGTTGATGTGTTTAAAAATATGGAAATACATGTTTTCTTAAAGTCAGTTAGACTTTAGCATATGTACTAGTAGGGAATCTTAGGCAGCATGTCTGTTAGGCCTCTTACTTCACAAATAGGCTCTAAGCTGTGCAATGAAGATCCAGGGTGTGCCGTTGAAATGAAAAAGGAATGTTATGTCTTGCTTATATATATGTGGTCTGTTTTTCGCCAGTAGAGACAGTGAAATAGTATGAGCAGAGACACACATACTGCATGCAGAGACAGACATGGTAGATTACATGTAACATCCTGGTCATGTGCCTAAGATCACATTGTAAGTCAAGCTCGATTTTAAATGGATCTGGGTGAATAATTTGCTTAGTTGATGTGTTTAAAAATATGGAAATACATGTTTTCTTAAAGTCAGTTAGGCTTTAGCATATGTACTAGTAAATTCAAATTTAGTTATTTGTTTGATTAATTAAAATCTTACAAAAAGCAGGTAAAAACATTTACAGTTATAAAATGCTAAAAACTATCCATATGTTCGAATAATTTTCATCAATCTGATATAAAAATCAATTGTTTAAAATAGTTTTTTGGGTTAATTCAATAGGTTCATATTCACACAACTCATAAATTAATCAAGTACAGGCTTCAAACTTTTTTTGAACCATAAGTAGAAATGTAACGAAAGCTGAGTTCATTGGTAAGTCATCTGGATTTAAGCTTGCCACTAGTGCCTGCCTACAAGTCCTTACACAACGTTCGTTAAACATTTTCTTAAGTGTACTTTTTCTTTCCGCTTCCAAATCAGGACAAAGACACAATAGATGTAAGATGGCTTCTTGACCTGATTTACATAGTCTACATAAGCAATTTTCGTCTGATCTTTTCCATGGTGCCAAATGGCATAAAGCTGGAAAGGGGCCAAACCTAGCATTCATAAAAACGTGCTTGTTTTTTCTTGACCATGAAGTTTTCAGGTAGGTTTGAATCTTCTTTTTTTTTAAACCATTCACAATTGACCAAGCGTGCATTCGTTTAACAAGAATATCTTTGTCCTTTATTAACAAGAGGTAATCAGTTAGTTTATTTACCACTTTTTTAAAACTCTCCTGCACAACAGTAGTGTTCCAGATAGGTGTTATACTGAACTCTTCAGTTGCTTGTTTTAAGTAAGAGCTGGCAGTTAACGACCGGTTATTTTTTATTTCAAGCCACAGTAGACGAGACATTTCGTTGTCCTGATCGTTTTTTATTCTGTTCCACACTTTCATTGTGTGCCCTTTCCTTGCATAACATTGGTTGTTTAGCCCAAATTCCAATCTCACTTGAGCTTGAGAGGCATTCTTAGGAAGAGAAAATAAAATTCTGTACGTTTTAGCGACTGAGGTGTTAATGATGTCTTAGTCTTTTCCATTGAGCACCTCACTGCCGTACGTTAAAGTTGGCAATAATTTTGCCGCAATTGTTTTTAATAAGGGGCGATAAGACAAGTCTCCAATGGTTCTCTGGATTGATCTTAGTGCACCAATGAGGGAGTTTGCTTTCCTTTTAATGTCGAGTTTTTGGGTCTCGAACTTGCCGTTATCGTTGAAAGTTACACCCAAATACTTATACTCAGCTACCCGCTCCAATTTTTTTCCTTGCAGGATCCATTTATGTGCGTGTGTTGTTTGTTTGTTTTTTGTAATTACCATCACCTTGGTTTTTGCTTCGTTTATGTGCATACCATTTGCCTCAGAATACTTAAAGATGCCATCAATCAGTCTTTGCATCCCCACCTTTGTACAACTTAAGAGTATGACATCATCCGCTTATAATAGACTCAATATTTGGGTTTGAGCTAACCTTGGAGGGTGGGCATTAATTATGTTTAATTCGGTGGTAAGGTCAGCTAAAAATAAATTAAAGAGCAAGGGAGCCAACACACATCCCTGTTTGAGGCCACTCGATGTGGGAATTGTTTTGGTCAAGGTTGAGCCGTTCCCCATCCTAACTCTAACCCAGGTTTCGGAGTGCAAGAGCTTAATCATCTTTAGTAGGTTTTCTGATATACGTTGTTTAGTTAGTTTGACCCATAAAATTTCTCTGTCCACACAGTCGAAGGCAGATTTAAAATCTACGAAACACAAATATAAGGGTTGTTTAGCTAGAATTGTTTTTTCGATTAATATTGTTAATGTTAAAAGGTTTGTGGTCGTACCAAGGCCTTTGACGAAACCTGTTTGGTTTGGGGGTAATACCTGATTCTCTTTTGCCCAGTCAGTTAGTTTCTACAATAAAATTCCAGCAAACAACTTTGCGTCCGTATCCTGTAAGGTAATTAAGCGATAATTTTCTGGTTGTTGCCAGTTTCCTTTCTTAAATATGGGGGTTATAAGTGATCCTTTCCATGATTCCGGGATTTGTTCACTCTGGACCACTTCTTTAAAAACATTTGTTAAATAGCTTGACCAGAAGTCAGGCGCTTCTTTGAAAAGTGCAAAAGGAATGCCATTTGGTCCAGGGGCGCCGTCTTTTTGCTTTTTTATCAGGCTTGCCACTTGACTATTGGTTATTAGAATCTCACTATCTCCTTCTGTGTCAACTTTTGTGGAACTTGGGTCAACCATACGTTGTATCAATGGCGGTTTGTTTGGATTTAAGTGTGCTTTAAGGAACGTCACCCATTCTTCTTCGGATAGACTGGTTCCAATTCCGTATTTATTTGGTCGAGCTAGGCTGTTAATTAGTCTCCAGAACTCCCTTGAATTTGCCAAGATGCTTGCATGGAATATTTTTGTCCACAGTTCTTGTCTGGCTTTGCTTTTTTCATTCCAAATCAATTTCTTTAATCTGCAGGTTGTATTTCTCAGTAAAGCAGCTAATTTGTTGATGTGTGGGGACTTCGTTAGTTGTTTCCTCAGCCGATTTCGTGTACATCTGAGTTTCCTTACAGCATATGAAAGAAAGATGAAATTTTCTCTGCCTTCTCTTTTCTTGCTGTTCACACCTTTCCTGCTTTGTATTCCTGTTATTTTAGCATTATCAGTGACTACTTTGTGGGTGATATTTTCCCATCTTTCCATGAGATCTATGCTTGTTTCTTCATCCATGGATTCTATCGCTAGTGTTTTTGCCCACCCGGTGATCTCATCCGTATTTTCGGATTTCCATATAAGTTTCTTGTAATTAATGGTACAGATCTCACCAGGGGTTCTCTGGAAGGTCTCGGATTTTGGGCACAATATATTTATCACAATAAATTGCTGGCTATGATCACTGTCCGTGACTTTATTCAAGGTATAAGATGTCACCTTGTTAAAGGTAGATAAAGACGTCAGCGTGTAGTCTATTCGTGAGGTACCATTTTTAGAGTGGAATGAACAAGCCGGTGGAGAGTCTGTTCGAAATCTACCATTCAATATTCTAAGTCCCAGTGCTTCCATATCCTTCACCAAGTTTATCCCTATTTTATCTTGACGAGTATCGGTTTTCGATCCCGTTATTGAGTCAGGGATTGCCCATTGGTGATTTTGCGATTGAACAAAGTCGCTCCGTACCATAGGCATTATCAAGTTTGTATTGAAGTCCCCTGTTACAATATAATCTGCCAAAGGGTCTTCCAAAATTTGCTCCAATAAAAGATCATTTAGGGCTGTAATCAGCTCTTTCTTTGAGGTCCGTTTTGGTGGAATGTATACATTTACGAGAGTCAAGGTTTTGTAAGGTATACTTTTACAAGCTTTGTAGCGAATTTTTAATGCAAGAAGGTTTGGGTTGTTTGTATGAATTAACTCATGTTTTGCTTCTAAATCGTTTGATACAAATATTGCTAACCCTCCACATGGACGTCCAAATTTCTGATGTTTAACAGCTGAAACAAAGTATCTTGTGTGATGTTTCAACATAAATGGGTCTATTGACCAAGTTTCCACCCCCCCTCTGCCCCCCACCCCTTGCTAACCCCCCCCTGTTACAGGCAAATAGGTCAATGCTGACCTATATGTGACTGCTCGCTGCAGTAGTGTCGCTTCCCCTCTCCCGCCCTGGTAACCCATATTCAATATATCCAATACGCCTATTAATCTCCATATGCGTCTTATGCTGGTTCTGATTCCCTACCCTTCCTGTCTTTCTGAGACTCTGTAATCTCAGCAAGATACTCGCCCGCCTTTACTTCAGAGAAGAACATTCTGGTGCGCCCTTTTGTAACAACTTTTAGCTTTGATGGATACATCAAGTAAGCTTCGGAACCCAGACGTTGGAAAGGGGTGATAAGCTGCCTAAGTCTCCACCGCCTTTCCACGGTCGTGTGACAAAAGTCCGGTCTCGTGAAAAATGTAATCCCTTCGACTGACTTTTTCCTGTCTGGTCTCGCAGTCTCCATAACCTCCTGCCTAGCCAAAAAATTCCCAAAAAAGACAAGCATTGCCCTAGGTAAACCATTTTGACTGCTGCCTCCTCCTCCCTTCTGTGTCAGCGGGAATCTGTGCGCTCGCTGCACTTCCAGTTCCCACTGCCACTGTGTCTCCGGATATGCCTCTTTTAATAGTTTAATCATAAACCCCCTCGGATCCTTCCCTTCAAGTCCTTCCTCTAAGCCCAGGAAGCGTAGATTATTCCGCCTTTGGCGATTCTCAAAACCTTCCAGTTTCCACTGCAAGTCCTCAATCACCTTCCCTTGCTCAGTTCTTGCATTCTGCCAATCCGTGACTTCATCCTCAAGTCTTCCAGTTCTTTCTTCCACTTGTTCCACTCTACCCTCCACTTCCACATATTTCTTGTTCATTTTCCTAATGCTTGTTTGTATTTTCTTGGTGTCCTGCCTTGCTCGTCTGCTTTCTAAGCGGGCCTCTAAGTGCATTTGCTTCAGCATAGAAAACATACCATCCAAAGTTGCTTGTGGCGGGGCTTCAGTCAAATCATTTGAGGGGTAACTTTCAGGTGCAACACCCATATCTTGCTCCTGATACATTTTGGAAGCACTACCATAATCCCATAACAGTTTCCGGTTTGTACTTGTCGCTGCTCTATCCATCTCTCTATCGCGCCTTATCATAGTTCTTCTTCTTTTCTTTTGTGTTTCCTTATCTCTGTGTTCGCTAGAGAGAGATCTTTCTGACTCTAACTCTGACCCTGATGAGAGATCTGTGGTCGAAGGTTCCTCCTCTGACCCCAACAATGAGGAATCCGACCCCTCAGTCACTGAATAAAATTGTTCCCCCTCTGGGGAGCGTACTCTCCTCCCTTTAGCCCCCTTTGCGTAGCTCTGATCACTCTGAATGCTTCTCATACTCCCCCAGTTTGATTGTGCCATTATACCCCTGTCCACAGGTGTTGGCGCTAGTTTCACTTCCAGCAGAGCCTCAAGCATTTGAGCATTATTAGTGTTAATATTGTTGACAGTATTTACCGTTTCAGTCAGTTCCTTCAATTGTCCATTACTCGACTTACAGGTGCTGGCGCTGGTGCTACTCGCCGCCTCTCTGCCAGCTTCTTTGCCTGCATTATCGCTCTGACGGTTGTTGGCGTTCTCGCCGGTCTTCTCCGCTCCTTGCGCGGCTTCCGCTTGAAGGGTAGGCGTCTCAGGCCCTGGTTGCCTAGCAACCACCGTGCTTGCGTCCTCGCGGTCGGCGTGCATGGTTTC
Organism: Lissotriton helveticus; assembly: GCF_964261635.1. NCBI lineage: Eukaryota > Metazoa > Chordata > Amphibia > Caudata > Salamandridae > Lissotriton > Lissotriton helveticus. Next base: position 456,648,559 of record NC_136058.1, on the reverse strand, counting down.
CGCATTCGGTGCTAAGATTGAGCCTGGAGCACCTCCGGCGACCGATATCGCTTGTTGATTTTTGCCCGCAAATGCCTCAGTCACCGTGGATTGCCGCAAGTCTCTGCCTGAGGTAGGTGTAGTGATCGGAGTGATCATATGTTTTACCGCTCCGCTTTCCAAGTGAGGGCGCCTCTGTTGTGCGTGCCCTTTGCTTCCAGGAGTCTCCGTTGTTGTTACATCAGTAGCTGCTTTGGGCGCTGCCTTAGAATCGGCTTTACCGGCTTTTTCCTTGTCCTTTACAGATTTTTCGCTTTTCTTGGTCTGCATCTTTTGCATAGCGCCACTTGATGCAGTGGTTGCTGTTGTTGCACGTTTACTCTGCATGGATTTGGGAATCGTGCCTGTGCGCTGTGCCATTCTCAAGGCTGCAGTGATACCATAGACCAGTGTTTTCTTGAAGTGTCCACAGTAAAAGAGTCTCAGAGTTGTAATCACCCTTTGCAATGCTTTGGCGCCTGTACCTGTGGCTCCTTTAGTAACTCCTTTGACGCTCAGTACACCTTGAAGAATCAGCATATTTTCCTCCTATATCCAGTCATTTAATCCCAGGGGCAAGGAGAGGGAATTAGTGCGACTGCTCTCTACCACAGCATGGCGGCCATCTTGCCTCCTATTGACCAAGTTTCCTGGAGTAATATTATTAGAGTTTCAGTTGAAAATCCTTGGATTTTGGCTTCCTTCCATTGTCCACAGATCCCATTTATATTCCATGAGCAAATCTTCAATTTTGTGAAGGCCGTGGTCTTTTCTTGTACTTGTTCTTGTCAGTTAACCTTTGCTCCATGGAGGGATTCCATAATCCAGTGTTTATTTGCCTCTTTTGTGTTCTCTTTCTCTACTGGTATCAAGCAGAATCTAACTTCGTTGTTTGATTTCCCCAAGGGATTTTTTAATATGGAGAAAACTGGGTTCCTCTCGCTAGACTTGTTTTTTTTTGCTTTGCTCCCAGCATTTAAAAGGGGTGTAGGATAGACTATTGGCGGGAGTTGACTAATCAATATACCCCAATCACGAAAGCATCCATGCTCTTTCAGAATAGAATCTGCTATTGGCCCGGTGGGTACTGTTATCAGTGTTAGTGGCAGTGTGCCATCAGGATTTGCCTGAAAGCCCACTGTTTCAATATCTTCTGTTGTTATTCTTGCAAGAGATGGTAAATTTTTCATTAGTCGGAGGACGTTTCCTCTATTAAGAATGTCATGAGGTCCTCTTGATTCATATAATGGCTTAAGGACTAGTTGTACGGTCCTTTTTTTATATGGCATGTCATCACTTATATTTTCCCTTTTTCTTCCGTTTTCTGTGTAGGTAATCTGCCTGCTCAGGCCTCTTTTTACAATAACTAAATTATCTTGCATTTTTTCATAAGTCAAACCATCAGTTATTTCTTTCTTTATGGGGCAGTTTGGCGTTAGTCCAGAATTCCCCATTCCTTTCCATTCAGGGAGAACATTTTGTATGTTACAAGTTATGGGTTGACTGAGCAAGTTTTTATCGTGCCAGTCATTCGGAATCTGGATCGATGGATGCATATGCCTCTGTGCGTCATTTTCCTTCGACGATATAGTTCCAAATTCCTGTGACGGCCGTACTCTATTTCCCTCAGTCATACTCTGGATTTTGTTGCTTTGAATTCCTGGGAGAGTAAGATCATTTATTATACAGCCGTTAGCATTAATTTTGTTTGTTGTTTGTGCTGCCTTTTCTATTTTTTGCTCGACATCCCTTGGACCGATGGTTAAGTCGGAAGTTTCAGTTAAACCAGTGATGTTTCTTTCGGTCTGTCTTTGTTTGGACCTGGTTGCGGATGGTTTAGAGAAGATGTCGTAATATTTCTCCTCTCCTTCAGCGTTTTTTGCCACTTTTGATTCGGGCCTCAAGTTGGCCCCTCCGTTAGATGTTTTATTCTTTTCTCTCTTTTGATCCGAAGAATTTGTAGTTCCATTATATTTGAGTTCTGGAGTTCTTTCTGTTTCTTTAAAAGGTTTAGTTAATTCTGTTTCTGAATGCGTAAAACTTTCCTTTTTTCCCTATTTCTTGCTTTCCTCAGTTTCTTTTTTTGTCTTTTTGTTAGTTCGAAAGCCCCCAAGTCTGCATCTTCTATGTCCTGTTTATTTGAAGAGTCTCCTGATTTCATTCTTACTTTGTTTTCACTTATGTTATGAGTTGTTTTCTCTTGATTAATCACATTTGTCATTTTACTGTGTTCAATAGACAATTTTGTCAGTTCCTCCTGTTTGTTTTCGGAGGTTGATTTTTTATTAATTTGGTATCCGTCCTCCTTGCTATTACCCACTTTCTTTTTTTGAATAGCTTCTTTAGCGTCCTCCAGTATTGTATTTATAACTTCCGGTATGAGTACTAGTTTGTTTATTATTGGTGCACATGTGCATTCTATGCAAGTTGGCGTTTTTTCCTTTTGTGCTTTTGTTATTAGGTTGTTTAAGTCGGATAATTTGGTTTCAATTCCTGCAACTGTGTTGGCCATAAGACCCAAGATGTCTATTTGAATGTCCATTTTATTTGACTGTGCGGCTAAGGCTTCCAAAGTTAATACTGAAGTTTGATAAAGTATATCCCATATTGTTCCAGCTTCCATTTTTTCTGTTTGCTTGCATTGTGATTAAGATTTAGTTGATTGATATCTGTAGTGCTGTTGTTATCTTCATTGTTTCTTTTAATATCAGGAATATCTTTGTGTGTAATTGACAATACGTGTTTTGGAGATAAAAGTCTCCATTTGGTAGGAGCGCTTTCCTTTATGGATGCAGGGCCATTTGTTGGTAATAGTTGTTTTTTGGTTGCTAGATCATTTACAACTGATGGATGTATATTGCCCGCTCTTTCAATATTTGTATTTGTATTTTCTAGGGTCTGTGGATGAATAATATTTTCCTGCTCAATTGCCTCTTGTGGGTCTTTTTTCGTCTTTATGATAATTTCCCAATGATTGGTAACACTTTTCGTCCAGGGCATTTTGGCGCTCTAGGTTAAGTAACGTATGTGGTTGAGCCTGATTTTTTATGACCACTTTGGCCTCTACAGGTGTTCGAGCAGGTTCATTATAGGCTGCCTGTGTATTGTTATGGAGACTATGGGCCTCTGAACTTTCCATTGCTCCACTTTTCGTCTCCTGCGCAAATATTTTATATAGTGGATATTCCGGTGGTAAATCCAGTTGTAGATCTAATCTCTCTGAGTTTTCATTAGGTTTGGCGTCTAGGTCTATTCCCACTTCAACTTTTAGATCCAATCCCCCTTTTGTACCGTTTATTGGTTTAAGTGGGGACTGTAATGATTTTAATTCTTGCTCCGCTTGCATAGTCATAAGTGCAGTTGTAGGATCTTTCATGAAGTCAAATTTCTGTGGGATTTTAGTTGATCTCTCAAACATTCTTGCTATAGGTGAAATTAGCGACTGAGTCGATCCCTTTGTTTGCGCCTTAACACTGATCTTTTTTTGTGAATTGAGTGCTTGGTTTCATCGAGCTCGTTTCTTGGGGGAGCCCACAGTTCTCTCTTTGCCAGAACGCATTTTCTCGTAGCTAACCCTTCTCTTTTAGGTTATTGATGTTGTTGGCGTTGGTACTTGCTACTTTGCTACTGGTTTAATTATTTTTCCAATAACCGCTCTCCTATTAGATATTAAGAGGTATGAAATTTGAGAGACGGCAAGCCAAAAGCTGACACTGCGTCCCCCAATGGGAAAATGGTGAGTTGGAAAAAGGAAGAGGAAAATCCAGAAGGAGAGCAGAGAGGTAAGATCGTCAAGTACAGGCTCACCACAACAAACACAAACCCTGGTTCTCTCAAAGGGCGCTATCTGCTACCCCCAGCCAGGGCCCGCCACCGATAATCCAGTGATACTGGTTTAATCCTTCTAAGTGCCCTTGTGCCTTCTTAGGGGTTGAAAGGTTTTTCCTGATGGCTAATTAGTTATTTGTGCCACTCTCAGGTTTGGTTCTTTAACTGGGTTGGTTCTTTAGCAAGGTTATCAGGGTTATCAGTCCAAAGTCTCAGGGCTCTGGGTTAAAATAACAATGTTTCCAACAATATATCCCTCGGTGTCTACAACTCCCGCGGCAATATTTCAGGCAATTTCCTCGGCTCCGGGCAGCTCCCGAGGTAACTCCTACTGCCCTCCTGTGCACTACTACCTGCACCTACGCCGCCCGTAGCGCTCGCGGCTTCCGCGTTTGCGGCACCACCACACGCGGCTCCTGCGCCCGCGCCCGCGGCTCTTTCTGCTGTTTCCCCCCGCTCACCGCACAGTGCTGGGCGCTGGGCACCGGGCTGAGGTTGCCAGGTCCCACCGGCCACCTGTTCGGAGTTGCACGCTGGTTTTCGCCGCCTCCCTGCCGCCGAGTCACTGATCTCTGGTTCCTGCTCACTGGTGCACTCTAGCGCCACAAAAGCAATCAGCTCCGCCGTTCACCAGGGCTCCCCGAGGCAACAGGCAAGCGTCACAGGCGGGGAGCTGATCCGTGGCTCCACTGCACCCCACAGGCTCCCGCCGGGCCAACCAGCCAGCACAACGCCGGCAGAATGCTCCACAGGCCCCCGTGGCCAGTCCCGGACTTAGGTGAGGAAAGGCGGGGGGCTGATGACTCACGGACTGCAGCTCTCTCACTTCCCGCTTGCTTCCGTGTCTCCGGCTCCGGTCAGCAACAGGAACTGATCAGAAGGACTCTATGATTGTGAAAATATGTAATAGTAGGGAATCTTAGGCAGCATGTCTGTTAGGCCTCTTACTTCACACATAGGCTCTAAGCTGTGCAATCAAGATCCAGGGAGTGCCGTTGAAATGAAAAAGGAATGTTATGTCTTGCTTATATATATGTGGTCTGTTTTTCGCCAGTAGAGACAGTGAAATAGTATGAGCAGAGACACACATACTGCATGCAGAGACAGACATGGTAGATTACATGTAACATCCTGGTCATGTGCCTAAGATCACATTGTGAGTCAAGCTCGATTTTAAATGGATCTGGGTGAATAATTAGCTTAGTTGATGTGTTTAAAAATATGGAAATACATGTTTTCTTAAAGTCAGTTAGGCTTTAGCATATGTACTAGTAAATTCAAATTTAGTTATTTGTTTGATTAATTAAAAAGCAGGTAAAAACATTTACAGTTATAAAATGCTAAAAACTATCCATATGTTCGAATAATTTTCATCAATCTGATATAAAAATCAATTGTTTAAAATAGTTTTTTGGGTTAATTCAATAGGTTCATATTCACACAACTCATAAATTAATCAAGTACAGGCTTCAAACTTTTTTTGAACCATAAGTAGAAATGTAACGAAAGCTGAGTTCATTGGTAAGTCATCTGGATTTAAGCTTGCCACTAGTGCCTGCCTACAAGTCCTTACACAACGTTCGTTAAACATTTTCTTAAGTGTACTTTTTCTTTCCGCTTCCAAATCAGGACAAAGACACAATAGATGTAAGATGGCTTCTTGACCTGATTTACATAGTCTACATAAGCAATTTTCGTCTGATCTTTTCCATGGTGCCAAATGGCATAAAGCTGGAAAGGGGCCAAACCTAGCATTCATAAAAACGTGCTTGTTTTTTCTTGACCATGAAGTTTTCAGGTAGGTTTGAATCTTCTTTTTTTTTTTAAACCATTCACAATTGACCAAGCGTGCTTTCGTTTAACAAGAATATCTTTGTCCTTTATTAACGAGAGGTAATCAGTTAGTTTATTTACCACTTTTTTAAAACTCTCCTGCACAACAGTAGTGTTCCAGATAGGTGTTATACCGAACTCTTCAGTTGCTTGTTTTAAGTAAGAGCTGGCAGTTAGCGACCGGTTATTTTTTATTTCAAGCCACAGTAGACGAGACATTTCGTTGTCCTGATCGTTTTTTATTCTGTTACACACTTTCATTGAGTGCCCTTTCCTTGCATAACATTGGTTGTTTAGCCCAAATTCCAATCTCACTTGAGCTTGAGAGGCATTCTTAGGAAGAGAAAATAAAATTCTGTACGTTTTAGCGACTGAGGTGTTAATGATGTCTTAGTCTTTTCCGTTGAGCACCTCACTGCCGTACGTTAAAGTTGGCAATAATTTTGCCGCAATTGTTTTTAATAAGGGGCGATAAGACAAGTCTCCAATGGTTCTCTGGATTGATCTTAGTGCACCAATGAGGGAGTTTGCTTTCCTTTTAATGTCGAGTTTTTGGGTCTCGAACTTGCCGTTATCGTTGAAAGTTACACCCAAATACTTATACTCAGCTACCCGCTCCAATTTTTTTCCTTGCAGGATCCATTTATGTGCGTGTGTTGTTTGTTTGTTTTTTGTAATTACCATCACCTTGGTTTTCGCTTCGTTTATGTGCATACCATTTGCCTCAGAATACTTAGAGATGCCATCAATCAGTCTTTGCATCCCCACCTTTGTACAACTTAAGAGTATGACATCATCCGCTTATAATAGACTCAATATTTGGGTTTGAGCTAACCTTGGAGGGTGGGCATTAATTATGTTTAATTCGGTGGTAAGGTCAGCTAAAAATAAATTAAAGAGCAAGGGAGCCAACACACATCCCTGTTTGAGGCCACTCGATGTGGGAATTGTTTTGGTCAAGGTTGAGCCGTTCCCCATCCTAACTCTAACCCAGGTTTCGGAGTGCAAGAGCTTAATCATCTTTAGTAGGTTTTCTGATATACGTTGTTTAGTTAGTTTGACCCATAAAAGTTCTCTGTCCACACAGTCGAAGGCAGATTTAAAATCTACGAAACACAAATATAAGGGTTGTTTAGATAGAATTGCTTTTTCAATTAATATTGTTAATGTTAAAAGGTTTGTGGTCGTACCGAGGCCTTTGACGAAACCTGTTTGGTTTGGGGGTAATACCTGATTCTCTTTTGCCCAGTCAGTTAGTTTCGCCAATAAAATTCCAGCAAACAACTTTGCGTCCGTATCCTGTAAGGTAATTAAGCGATAATTTTCTGGTTGTTGCCAGTTTCCTTTCTTAAATATGGGGGTTATAAGTGATCCTTTCCATGATTCCGGGATTTGTTCACTCTGGACCACTTCTTTAAAAACATTTGGTAAATAGCTTGACCAGAAGTCAGGCGCTTCTTTGAAAAGTGCAAAAGGAATGCCATTTGGTCCGGGGGCGCCGTATTTTTGCTTTTTTATCAGGCTTGCCACTTGACTATTGGTTATTAGAATCTCACTATCTCCTTCTGTGTCAACTTTTGTGGAACTTGGGTCGACCATACGTTGTATCAATGGCGGTTTGTTTGGATTTAAGTGTGCTTTAAGGAACGTCACCCATTCTTCTTTGGATAGACTGGTTCCAATTCCGTATTTATTTGGTCGAGCTAGGCCGTTAATTAGTCTCCAGAACTCCCTTGAATTTGCCAAGATGCTTGCATGGAATATTTTTGTCCACAGTTCTTGTCTGGCTTTGCTTTTTTCATTCCAAATCAATTTCTTTAATCTGCAGGTTGTATTTCTCAGTAAAGCAGCTAATTCGTTGATGTGTGGGGACTTCGTTAGTTGTTTCCTCAGCCGATTTCGTGTACATCTGAGTTTCCTTACAGCATATGAAAGAAAGATGAAATTTTCTCTGCCTTCTCTTTTCTTGCTGTTCACACCTTTCCTGCTTTGTATTCCTGTTATTTTAGCATTATCAGTGACTACTTTGTGGGTGATATTTTCCCATCTTTCCATGAGATCTATGCTTGTTTCTTCATCCATGGATTCTATCGCTAGTGTTTTTGCCCACCCGGTGATCTCATCCGTATTTTCGGATTTCCATATAAGTTTCTTGTAATTAATGGTACAGATCTCACCAGGGGTTCTCTGGAAGGTCTCGGATTTTGGGCACAATATATTTATCACAATAAATTGCTGGCTATGATCACTGTCCGTGACTTTATTCAAGGTATACGATGTCACCTTGTTAAAGGTAGATAAAGACGTCAGCGTGTAGTCTATTCGTGAGGTACCATTTTTAGAGTGGAATGAACAAGCCGGTGGACAGTCTGTTCGAAATCTACCATTCAATATTCTAAGTCCCAGTGCTTCCATATCCTTCACCAAGTTTATCCCTATTTTATCTTGACGAGTATTGGTTTTCGATCCCGTTATTGAGTCAGGGATTGCCCATTGGTGATTTTGCGATTGAACAAAGTCGCTCCATACCATAGGCATTATCAAGTTTGTATTGAAGTCCCCTGTTACAATATAATCTGCCAAAGGGTCTTCCAAAATTTGCTCCAATAAAAAGATCATTTAGGGCTGTAATCAGCTCTTTCTTTGAGGTCCGTTTTGGTGGAATGTATACATTTACGAGAGTCAAGGTTTTGTAAGGTATACTTTTACAAGCTTTGTAGCGAATTTTTAATGCAAGAAGGTTTGGGTTGTTTGTATGAATTAACTCATGTTTTGCTTCTAGATCGTTTGATACAAATATTGCTAACCCTCCACATGGACGTCCAAATTTCTGATGTTTAACAGCTGGTTCAAAGTATCCTGTGTGATGTTTCAACATAAATGGGTCTATTGACCAAGTTTCCTGGAGTAATATTATTAGAGTTTCAGTTGAAAATCCTTGGATTTTGGCTTCCTTCCATTGTCCACAGATCCCATTTATATTCCATGAGCAAATCTTCAATTTTGTGAAGGCCGTGGTCTTTTCTTGTACTTGTTCTTGTCAGTTTACCTTTGCTCCATGGAGGGATTCCATAATCCAGTGTTTATTTGCCTCTTGGGAGAGGTGTGGCGCCGCGGCCAGGGCGACTGACGCTGGAATCTGGGGACCACGGTTCGATCCCCGGCTCCGGCGGCAGATTAGCCCAGCACCATGTGACTCTGGGCAATAGCTCGCTTAATCTTCCCGACGGCCCCCAGCGCCTAGAGACCCTTACGGGTGATTGTGCGCTTTACAAATGTGGACTTTACTTTACTTTACTTTCTTTTGTGTTCTCTTTCTCTACTGGTATCGAGCAGAATCTAACTTCGTTGTTTGATTTCCCCAAGGGATTTTTTAATATGGAGAAAACTGGGTTCCTCTCGCTAGACTTGTTTTTTTTTGCTTTGCTTCCAGCGTTTAAAAGGGGTGTAGGATAGACTATTGGCGGGAGTTGACTAATCAATATACCCCAATCACGAAAGCATCCATGCTCTTTCAGAATAGAATCTGCTATTGGCCCGGTGGGTACTGTTATCAGTGTTAGTGGCAGTGTGCCATCAGGATTTGCCTGAAAGCCCACTGTTTCAATATCTTCTTTTTTTTTTTTTTTTTATATATTTATTAAATTTTTCATAAAATTTTTCCATACATTCCAACGTATGTTTACAGCACCTTCCAATTTCGTATGTTTACAGCACATTCCAATTTCTCAGGTGGTTATATATACAATTCATTGCTTATACAATTTTTATATCACAAACAGATGTAATAAGGTGAAACACAACCTATCCCCTAACCCACATATTCTAAGTTTATCCTGCTGGATTTCCACGTCGTAATGGGTTGCCATATTATTTTACCTAATGCCTTAGCCCTTCTGCCTTTCCTATCGTATATTGCCTTTTCTAGATTATAGATGTTAAGAAGGCTGGCCATCCATTCTGAGAATAGTGGGGGAGCCTTACTCAGCCAGTTCCTTGCAATACAGATACGGAACACTGCGATTGTAACAAAAATAAATTCAACTGGGATTGCTTCTTCCATACTTACTACCCCCAAAATATTTAATTCATCTACCAGGTTAATCTTAATATTGAGTGTTTTATCGAGAAACTCTTCTATAGCTATCTTCAAGGTAAACAGTTGTGGACACTGTGAGAACATGTGTACAATGTCTGCACCACTCGCATTACATCGCGGGCATGTTATTCCTGTTGTCCCTCCCCACTGGGCAATTCTATCCGGTGTATGATAGAGTGAGAACACTGTTTTGAAATGCTGTGACTGGAGAGTTGCCGAGCGTAGCACTGTTCTACCCAAATCCAGTGATTCCTGGAAAGTTTCTGAACCTGACCCCAACTTTTCCATCCATTTCTGCGAAAATTTTTCCCTATCATCTGTTTTGTTTTCTTTCAATTCTGTATACAGGTGTCTTATCGTACATTTGGTAGTTGTTACTATATAATCCATGATTTTACATTGTCCCATCCCTGCCGGGCCGCCTTGTTTTTGTGCTAGAAAGCTCCTCACTTGGAGATATTTATAGAAGCTGTTTTGTTCTAATCCAAATTTTGCTTTGAGTGCCCCGAACTGTTCAATATTACCGTGTCTATCCAATAGGTTCCCTATTTGTACTATACCTTTATTATCCCAATCATACATAATGGCATCTTTAAAGATCTCCCTTGGGAGTGAGCTATTTGTGTATAATCTTGTATAGTGATTAAATCTACCTAGCCCGAATTTCTTAGCCACCCCTTTCCACACCCTATATACTGCTTTCAGAGTCTTAAATCTTGTATGCTTAAAATACGTGAATTCAGTTGTATTTAGAAATCCATTCTCTACTTCTTCCCCTAATAATAAGGCATAGACATTAGGTAATCCTGGATAAGTGTCTGATAGATGTTCCGAACCTCCCCCGCCTATTAACACCCTACTATACTGTAGTACTGCAGCCCAATAGTAGAGCCTAAAGTCCGGTGCACCCCAACCCCCTTTCTCTCTATCCATTGTTAAGTGTCTATAGGCTCTTCTTGTTTTTCCTTTAACCCAAATGAATTTATTCAAAATTGATTCTAACTTACTAAACCAAATATTTTCAAAAAATAAGGGAATGGATCTAAATAAATACAAAACTTTGGGGAATGTTATCATTTTGATGACGTTAATTCGACCCATTAAGGTCAGATGTAAGTTGTTCATTCTTTCTGTGTTTATTTTAATTTTTCCCAACAGCGGGCTCATATTGATTTCTACTAATCTATCTAATTCCGTTGTGATCTTCACCCCTAAATATGTAACTTCAGACGTTATTCTTATATCTTGAAAATGTACCCGGTTGTTTTGTATTATTTGTGTTTTTCCTTTATTCAAAGAATAACCTGAAAATGTGCCAAACAATACAGCCTCCTGTTCGATTTCTATTATAGCTGACCCTGGGTCTGGTGTAACCACTGCCACATCGTCTGCATATGCAAGTGTCTTATATGCCTGACCATGTACTCCAATCGGGAGTATTTTAGGGTTTCCTTCTAGTCTTCGCAGAAAAGAATCTAAATATAGAGCAAATAACAATGGTGAAGCCGGGCAACCCTGTCTTGTGCCGCGTTTTATACGTATGTCCTCTGTATACCCTCTATTAATCCTCACCCTAGCTGTTGGAGCTATGTATAGCGCCTTTATGGCTCCCACATAGCCTGTTCCTATCCCGAACCACTCCAAGGCTTTCCACAGGTAGCCCCAGGAGACCCTGTCAAAAGCCTTCTCCGCATCCAGGAAGATGGCTGAGGCAGGATCCCCTGCGGCTCCCGTGACATCCAAAATGGTAATCATCCTCCTTGTGTGTTCCGTAGTCCCTTTACCCGGTATGAAGCCGTGTTGTGTTGTATATACCAACCCCTCAATTACCCTGCTAAGCCTTTGTGAGAGTGCCTTAGAGTATATTTTTGCGTCCGCATTCATAAGGGTAATTGGTCTGTAAGAGCCGGGATCTAAATGCGATTTATTCTTTTTCAAGATAACTACGATACTTGCACCGGCCCATGATTGTGGTGTATTTTCCCCTATCTGTGCATGCCTTAAAATTTCTAGCATATCTATCCCTAGTGTATCCCAGAATGTTTTATAGAATTCTGCCGGTATCTGGTCAGGCCCTGCGGCCTTACCCGAGGGAAGTTTCGATACTGCATAATATATTTCTCCCAATGTTAATGGCAATTCCATAGCCTCTTTATCCTCCAGAGTCAATTTCTTGTGAGGGATTCCAGCCAAGTACTCCTCTATTTCCTCTTCCTTACTTTCCACATCCTGGTCATAGAGTTCTGAGTAAAATTCCCTAAACACCTCCCTCACATCTTCCACCTTGGTTACTACCTTCCCCCTTTTATTTTTGATTTCTTTGATTTCCCCAGCTGCCAGATCTTGTCTAGTGCGTACTGCCAGCATATGCCCAACCCTCTCATTGAATTCATAAAGCTTTCCCCTTTTTGCTAAATAATTAGCTGCTGCTTTATTAGCCAATCTCTCCCCAGTCTCTGCCTTTTTCAATTCTATTTCTAATAGAGTCTGCTCAAGAGATTCCTGATTCGTGACCAGGTGAATAAGTTTTTGTTCTAGATTCTCTAACTCCTGTAGCCTACTAGCTAACTCCATTTTCTCTTTTTTACTCCTATGTAGGGTGTAAGCCAGCGTTTCCCCCCTTACCCCTGCTTTGAATGCATCCCAAACCATGCCTGTAGCTGCCGTACCTCTGTTTACCTCCCAGAACTGTGTAATCCATGACTTCATTCTACTGACATAGTCCTCTTCCTTGAGCAGCCCCCTTTCGAATGTCCAGTTGTACTCTTTGCGACTAGTACTATGGTTCTTAGAGATAGTCAAAACCAATGGATTATGATCTGAGGAAACCCGTGGTATCATTTCTATCTTCACTTCTAGTACTAGGGGGCTAGTAACTAAAAAATAATCCAGTCTGGCTATGCTTTTATGAGGGGCAGAATAGAAAGTGCTACCTGTCCCCGTGGGGTTATATGCCAACCATACATCTACTAATGCATTATTATTCATTAAGTTAACGATAGCCTTTCTTGTTCTCTTCTTACGATCTCCCTTCATCCCCCCTCCCATCATACCCAATCCTGTTAGCCCATTGACATTGAAATCTCCACAGAAAATTATTGGTTCTGGCCATAATGACAATTCAGTATCTAAGAACTCAAATATATCAGGTTCGTCTTCATTGGAGCCATATACAGAAACAATTGTGTAACAGCATTCACCTATCTCTCCTTCTATCATTACCCATCTGCCGCCAACATCTTCCTTCTTTCTCTTTACTACCATTAACCCTTTTCTTGCCAGTATCGCCACTCCTTTTGTTTTAGCATCTTGCAGAGTGTGTGCTAGAACTTCAAACCCTAACTGATCTATAAGATACCTATCCTTCCCCCTCACATGTGTCTCCTGGAGGCATATAAGATCTAATTTTAATGCTCTACACATGGCCGCTACTTTCTGCCTTTTCCCACCATCATTCAATCCACAGATGTTGATCGTAGCAATTCTTATTGCCATCTGTTTTTATAAAAAAGCCCACAAACTAATCCCTCTAGATTTTTTACTGCCACCTTTAAATGTCTAAATAGCTTCTTGTTTTGTGCTGAATATATCCATACCTTTTTCCCGCCACCGTGCTGCCCCCTCCCCTCCCCCACCCCCCCTCTGCCCCCCACCCCTTGCTAACCCCCCCCTGTTACAGGCAAATAGGTCAATGCTGACCTATATGTGACTGCTCGCTGCAGTAGTGTCGCTTCCCCTCTCCCGCCCTGGTAACCCATATTCAATATATCCAATACGCCTATTAATCTCCATATGCGTCTTATGCTGGTTCTGATTCCCTACCCTTCCTGTCTTTCTGAGACTCTGTAATCTCAGCAAGATACTCGCCCGCCTTTACTTCAGAGAAGAACATTCTGGTGCGCCCTTTTGTAACAACTTTTAGCTTTGATGGATACATCAAGTAAGCTTCGGAACCCAGACGTTGGAAAGGGGTGATAAGCTGCCTAAGTCTCCACCGCCTTTCCACGGTCGTGTGACAAAAGTCCGGTCTCGTGAAAAATGTAATCCCTTCGACTGACTTTTTCCTGTCTGGTCTCGCAGTCTCCATAACCTCCTGCCTAGCCAAAAAATTCCCAAAAAAGACAAGCATTGCCCTAGGTAAACCATTTTGACTGCTGCCTCCTCCTCCCTTCTGTGTCAGCGGGAATCTGTGCGCTCGCTGCACTTCCAGTTCCCACTGCCACTGTGTCTCCGGATATGCCTCTTTTAATAGTTTAATCATAAACCCCCTCGGATCCTTCCCTTCAAGTCCTTCCTCTAAGCCCAGGAAGCGTAGATTATTCCGCCTTTGGCGATTCTCAAAACCTTCCAGTTTCCACTGCAAGTCCTCAATCACCTTCCCTTGCTCAGTTCTTGCATTCTGCCAATCCGTGACTTCATCCTCAAGTCTTCCAGTTCTTTCTTCCACTTGTTCCACTCTACCCTCCACTTCCACATATTTCTTGTTCATTTTCCTAATGCTTGTTTGTATTTTCTTGGTGTCCTGCCTTGCTCGTCTGCTTTCTAAGCGGGCCTCTAAGTGCATTTGCTTCAGCATAGAAAACATACCATCCAAAGTTGCTTGTGGCGGGGCTTCAGTCAAATCATTTGAGGGGTAACTTTCAGGTGCAACACCCATATCTTGCTCCTGATACATTTTGGAAGCACTACCATAATCCCATAACAGTTTCCGGTTTGTACTTGTCGCTGCTCTATCCATCTCTCTATCGCGCCTTATCATAGTTCTTCTTCTTTTCTTTTGTGTTTCCTTATCTCTGTGTTCGCTAGAGAGAGATCTTTCTGACTCTAACTCTGACCCTGATGAGAGATCTGTGGTCGAAGGTTCCTCCTCTGACCCCAACAATGAGGAATCCGACCCCTCAGTCACTGAATAAAATTGTTCCCCCTCTGGGGAGCGTACTCTCCTCCCTTTAGCCCCCTTTGCGTAGCTCTGATCACTCTGAATGCTTCTCATACTCCCCCAGTTTGATTGTGCCATTATACCCCTGTCCACAGGTGTTGGCGCTAGTTTCACTTCCAGCAGAGCCTCAAGCATTTGAGCATTATTAGTGTTAATATTGTTGACAGTATTTACCGTTTCAGTCAGTTCCTTCAATTGTCCATTACTCGACTTACAGGTGCTGGCGCTGGTGCTACTCGCCGCCTCTCTGCCAGCTTCTTTGCCTGCATTATCGCTCTGACGGTTGTTGGCGTTCTCGCCGGTCTTCTCCGCTCCTTGCGCGGCTTCCGCTTGAAGGGTAGGCGTCTCAGGCCCTGGTTGCCTAGCAACCACCGTGCTTGCGTCCTCGCGGTCGGCGTGCATGGTTTCCGCATTCGGTGCTAAGATTGAGCCTGGAGCACCTCCGGCGACCGATATCGCTTGTTGATTTTTGCCCGCAAATGCCTCAGTCACCGTGGATTGCCGCAAGTCTCTGCCTGAGGTAGGTGTAGTGATCGGAGTGATCATATGTTTTACCGCTCCGCTTTCCAAGTGAGGGCGCCTCTGTTGTGCGTGCCCTTTGCTTCCAGGAGTCTCCGTTGTTGTTACATCAGTAGCTGCTTTGGGCGCTGCCTTAGAATCGGCTTTACCGGCTTTTTCCTTGTCCTTTACAGATTTTTCGCTTTTCTTGGTCTGCATCTTTTGCATAGCGCCACTTGATGCAGTGGTTGCTGTTGTTGCACGTTTACTCTACATGGATTTGGGAATCGTGCCTGTGCGCTGTGCCATTCTCAAGGCTGCAGTGATACCATAGACCAGTGTTTTCTTGAAGTGTCCACAGTAAAAGAGTCTCAGAGTTGTAATCACCCTTTGCAATGCTTTGGCGCCTGTACCTGTGGCTCCTTTAGTAACTCCTTTGACGCTCAGTACACCTTGAAGAATCAGCATATTTTCCTCCTATATCCAGTCATTTAATCCCAGGGGCAAGGAGAGGGAATTAGTGCGACTGCTCTCTACCACAGCATGGCGGCCATCTTGCCTCCTATTGACCAAGTTTCCTGGAGTAATATTATTAGAGTTTCAGTTGAAAATCCTTGGATTTTGGCTTCCTTCCATTGTCCACAGATCCCATTTATATTCCATGAGCAAATCTTCAATTTTGTGAAGGCCGTGGTCTTTTCTTGTACTTGTTCTTGTCAGTTAACCTTTGCTCCATGGAGGGATTCCATAATCCAGTGTTTATTTGCCTCTTTTGTGTTCTCTTTCTCTACTGGTATCAAGCAGAATCTAACTTCGTTGTTTGATTTCCCCAAGGGATTTTTTAATATGGAGAAAACTGGGTTCCTCTCGCTAGACTTGTTTTTTTTTGCTTTGCTCCCAGCATTTAAAAGGGGTGTAGGATAGACTATTGGCGGGAGTTGACTAATCAATATACCCCAATCACGAAAGCATCCATGCTCTTTCAGAATAGAATCTGCTATTGGCCCGGTGGGTACTGTTATCAGTGTTAGTGGCAGTGTGCCATCAGGATTTGCCTGAAAGCCCACTGTTTCAATATCTTCTGTTGTTATTCTTGCAAGAGATGGTAAATTTTTCATTAGTCGGAGGACGTTTCCTCTATTAAGAATGTCATGAGGTCCTCTTGATTCATATAATGGCTTAAAGACTAGTTGTACGGTCCTTTTTTTATATGGCATTTCATCACTTATATTTTCCCTTTTTCTTCCATTTTCTGTGTAGGTAATCTGCCTGCTCAGGCGTCTTTTTACAATAACTAAATTATCTTGCATTTTTTCATAAGTCAAACCATCAGTTATTTCTTTCTTTATGGGGCAGTTTGGCGTTAGTCCAGACTTCCCCATTCCTTTCCATTCGGGGAGAACATTTTGTATGTTACAAGTTATGGGTTGACTGAGCGAGTTTTTATCGTGCCAGTCATTCGGAATCTGGATCGATGGATGCATATGCCTCTGTGCGTCATTTTCCTTCGACGATATAGTTCCAAATTCCTGTGACGGCCTTACTCTATTTCCCTCAGTCATACTCTGGATTACGTTGCTTTGAATTCCTGGGAGAGTAAGATCATTTATTATACAGCCGTTAGCATTAATTTTGTTTGTTGTTTGTGCTGCCTTTTCTATTTTTTGCTCGACATCCCTTGGACCGATGGTTAAGTCGGAAGTTTCAGTTAAACCAGTGATGTTTCTTTCGGTCTGTCTTTGTTTGGACCTGGTTGCGGATGGTTTAGAGAAGATGTCGTAATATTTCTCCTCTCCTTCAGCGTTTTTTGCCACTTTTGATTCGGGCCTCAAGTTGGCCCCTCCGTTAGATGTTTTATTCTTTTCTCTCTTTTGATCCGAAGAATTTGTAGTTCCATTATATTTGAGTTCTGGAGTTCTTTCTGTTTCTTTAAAAGGTTTAGTTAATTCTGTTTCTGAATGCGTAAAGCTTTCCTTTTTTTCCCTATTTCTTGCTTTCCTCAGTTTCTTTTTTTGTCTTTTTGTTAGTTCGAAAGCCCCCAAGTCTGCATCTTCTATGTCCTGTTTATTTGAAGAGTCTCCTGATTTTATTCTTACTTTGTTTTCACTTATGTTATGAGTTGTTTTCTCTTGATTAATCACATTTGTCATTTTACTGTGTTCAATAGACAATTTTGTCAGTTCCTCCTGTTTGTTTTCGGAGGTTGATTTTTTATTAATTTGGTATCCGTCCTCCTTGCTTTTACCCACTTTCTTTTTTTGAATAGCTTCTTTAGCGTCCTCCAGTATTGTATTTATAACTTCCGGTATGAGTACTAGTTTGTTTATTATTGGTGCACATGTGCATTCTATGCAAGTTGGCGTTTTTTCCTTTTGTGCTTTTGTTATTAGGTTGTTTAAGTCGGATAATTTGGTTTCAATTCCTGCAACTGTGTTGGCCATAAGACCCAAGATGTCTATTTGAATGTCCATTTTATTTGACTGTGCGGCTAAGGCTTCCAAAGTTAATACTGAAGTTTGATAAAGTATATCCCATATTGTTCCAGCTTCCATTTTTTCTGTTTGCTTTGCATTGTGATTAAGATTTAGTTGATTGATATCTGTAGTGGTGTTGTTATCTTCATTGTTTCTTTTAATATCAGGAATATCTTTGTGTGTAATTGACAATACGTGTTTTGGAGATAAAAGTCTCCATTTGGTAGGAGCGCTTTCCTTTATGGATGCAGGGCCATTTGTTGGTAATAGTTGTTTTTTGGTTGCTAGATCATTTACAACTGATGGATGTATATTGCCCGCTCTTTCAATATTTGTATTTGTAATTTCTACGGTCTGTGGATGAATAATATTTTCCTGCTCAATTGCCTCTTGTGGGTCATAGTTTTTCACTAAGGATCGTCTTTTTTCGTCTTTATGATAATTTCCCAATGATTGGTAACACTTTTCGTCCAGGGCATTTTGGCGCTCTTAGTTAAGTAACGTATGTGGTTGAGCCTGATTTTTTATGACCACTTTGGCCTCTACAGGTGTACGAGCAGGTTCATTATAGGCTGCCTGTGTATTGTTATGGAGACTATGGGCCTCTGAACTTTTTTCATTGCTCCACTTTTCGTCTCCTGCGCAAATATTTTATATAGTGGATATTCCGGTGGTAAATCCAGTTGTAGATCTAATCTCTCTGAGTTTTCATTAGGTTTGGCGTCTAGGTCTATTCCCACTTCAACTTTTAGATCCAATCCCCCTTTTGTACCGTTTATTGGTTTAAATGGGGACTGTAATGATTTTAATTCTTGCTCCGCTTGCATAGTCATAAGTGCAGTTGTAGGATCTTTCATGAAGTCAAATTTCTGTGGGACTTTAGTTGATCTCTCAAACATTCTTGCTATAGGTGAAATTAGCGACTGAGTCGATCCCTTTGTTTGCGCCTTAACACTGATCTTTTTTTGTGAATTGAGTGCTTGGTTTCTTCGAGCTCGTTTCTTGGGGGAGCCCACAGTTCTCTCTTTGCCAGAACGCATTTTCTCGTAGCTAACCCTTCTCTTTTAGGTTATTGATGTTGTTGGCGTTGGTACTTGCTACTTTGCTACTGGTTTAATTATTTTTCCAATAACCGCTCTCCTATTAGATATTAAGAGGTATGAAATTTGAGAGACGGCAAGCCAAAAGCTGACACTGCGTCCCCCAATGGGAAAATGGTGATTGGAAAAAGGAAGAGGAAAATCCAGAAGGAGAGCAGAGAGGTAAGATCGTCAAGTACAGGCTCACCACAACAAACACAAACCCTGCTTCTCTCAAAGGGCGCTATCTGCTACCCCCAGCCAGGGCCCGCCACCGATAATCCAGTGATACTGGTTTAATCCTTCTAAGTGCCCTTGTGCCTTCTTAGGGGTTGAATGGTTTTTCCTGATGGCTAATTAGTTATTTGTGCCACTCTCAGGTTTGGTTCTTTAACTGGGTTGGTTCTTTAGCAAGGTTATCAGGGTTATCAGTCCAAAGTCTCAGGGCTCTGGGTTAAAATAACAATGTTTCCAACAATATATCCCTTGGTGTCTACAACTCCCGCGGCAACATTCCAGGCAATTTCCTCGGCTCCGGGCAGCTCCCGAGGTAACTCCTACTGCCCTCCTGTGCACTACTACCTGCACCTATGCCGCCCGTAGCGCTCGCGGCTTCCGCGTTTGCGGCACCACCACACGCGGCTCCTGCGCCCGCGGCTCTTTCTGCTGTTTCCCCCCGCTCACCGCACAGTGCTGGGCGCTGGGCACCGGGCTGAGGTTGCTGGGTCCCGCCGGCCACCTGTTCGGAGTTGCACGCTGGTTTTCGCCGCCTCTCTGCCGCCGAGTCACTGATCTCTGGTTCCTGCTCACTGGTGCACTCTAGCGCCGCAAAAGCAATCAGCTCCGCCGTTCACCAGGGCTCCCCGAGGCAACAGGCAAGCGCCACAGGCGGGGAGCTGATCCGTGGCTCCACTGCACCCCACAGGCTCCCGCCGGGCCAACCAGCCAGCACAACGCCGACAGAATGCTCCACAGGCCCCCGTGGCCAGTCCCGGACTTAGGTGAGGAAGGGCGGGGGGCTGATGACTCACGGACTGCTGCTCTCTCACTTCCCGCTTGCTTCCGTGTCTCCGGCTCCGGTCAGCAACAGGAACTGATCAGAAGGACTCTATGATTGTGAAAATATGTAATAGTAGGGAATCTTAGGCAGCATGTCTGTTAGGCCTCTTACTTCACACATAGGCTCTAAGCTGTGCAATCAAGATCCAAGGTGTGCCTTTGAAATGAAAAAGGAATGTTATGTCTTTGCTTATATATATATGTGGTCTGTTTTTTGCCAGTAGAGACAGTGAAATAGTATGAGCAGAGACACACATATTGCATGCAGAGACAGACATGGTAGATTACATGTAACATCCTGGTCATGTGCCTAAGATCACACTGTGAGTCAACCTGATTTTAAATGGATCTGGGTGAATAATTTGCTTAGTTGATGTGTTTAAAAATATGGAAATTCATGTATTCTTGAAGTCAGTTAGGCTTTAGCATATGTACTAGTAGGGAATCTTAGGCAGCATGTATGTTAGGCCTCTTACTTCACAAATAGGCTCTAAGCTGTGCAATCAAGATCCAAGGTGTGCCTTTGAAATGAATCTGGGTGAATAATTTGATGAGAGTTAGAGAGATGGAAACTGTGAGCAGACACAGGTGACATTATTGAAAAATGTGAAAATATAATTCCTTATTTCATACAGACACTCAGTGTGATCCTTGTCAAAAATGTTAAAGCCATACTTTTTACCATGAAACATTTACCAGAGTGAGATGAGACACACACAAACAGACAAATGATACATAAAAAAAGAGAGAGATGGGGCAGGCACAGAGTGAGATGACACACAGGAACAGAGTGAGGTGAGACACAGACACAGAGTACCCTTTTAGCTTAGAGATGCAAACTGTGAGCAGCTACAGGTGACATTATTGAAAAATGTGAAAATATAATTCCTTATTTCATATAGAGACTCAGTGTGATCCTTGTAAAAAATGTTAAAGCCATACTTTTTACCATGAAACATTTACCAGAGTGACATGAGACACACCCAAAGAGAGAAATGACACACACAAAGAGAGAGAGATGGGGCAGGCACAGAGTGAGATGAGACACAGACACAGAGTGAGATGAGACACAGGTACAGAGTGAGATGAGACAGACGCAAACAGTCAAATGACACACACAAAGAGAGAGAGATGGGGCAGGCACAGAGTGAGATGATACACAGGCACAGAGTTAGGTGAGACACAGGTTCAGAGAGAGATGAGACACAGGCACAGAGTGAGATGAGACACGCAAAGAGAGAAATGACACACACAAAGAGAGATGGGGCAGACAGAGTGAGATGAAACACAGGTGGTTTGACGCCGACTGTTCAAGAATAAATACTCGGCTGAGGCGTGATTAAAAGCCATACCGAGGGATAGGGCTCTAATTGCAAACTTGAGGAGGGAATATAAACTGACCCTAAAGGGGAGAAAGGATGTAATCAAAAGTGAAGCGTGGGACAAACTCCTCTCTATTGATGTCTTGCGAGATAGCAAGAAATTTTGGGAGATCATTAATCACCCATTTTTTACCGGGACTCACAATGTACCCACTGACTGCGTCATTCCGGACGAGAAGTGGGTCCTTCATTTCAAAGACGTCTATGGTGACAAGAATAGCACAGCTCCGGGCGGCCAAATGGTTGCTCGGGTGTCCCCCCCGGTAGAGTTCTCGGAGGAGGAGGTGTTGAAGGCCATTCTAGAGACCTCGAAAAACAAGGCGCCGGGCGCCGATGGCTTACCTGCAGACTTATATAGATATTCTCCGATAACTTGGTCTCAGGTACTAACTAAAGTTTTCAGGGCAGCATATGATAATGAGTTCCCCAATACCTGGGCAACCTCCATTATAGTGCCAATTTTTAAAAAGGGACAACGCGAGGACCCGGGGTGTTACAGACCAATTTCCCTCTGTAGGAAGGTGGCTACCTGACTATGGTTACCCCAGATTTTTTGCCTGTGTTTAGCTGGTTTTTTGACTTAGTTGACCTGGTTCCCTGCTAATCAGGGCCCCAGGCCATCTGCTCTCTCTGTAAAATGGATTCCATGTACCCTAGGTACATACCAATTGGAAATGGACTCCTTGTCAGCCCCTGTAGAATGCACTATAGGTGCACAGGGCATAGGGGCCACTAAGGCCTACCAGGGGCTGCAGCATATCTTTTGCCACCCCTGGCTGGTTCTTAAATTGACACAACTGGCTGATCACTCAGCTGGGGTAAGGTGGTGTACACACCCCTTGCTTAGATATAGTATACCTATGTCTAAACCTATATCTGGACACATGTAAACCTGTGAGCCACTCCTATAGACAGGCCTCACCAATCCTGGAGGCTGGGTGCATGGTTTTTATGTGAGATGGAGCTCTAGCATGAGCTGAGCCTGTCTGCAGCCGTCGGGAACAAATCCCTAAGCTGTTTCAGGATAATGCCATACCATATACTATTAAGTGCCTTATAATCCTCGCGGTTATTTAGCAACTCTGGTTTGGCTTTATCAAAACATGTCGTGTAAGGTGTCATACGCTTTGGAATACCATCCCCTCGCCAGTTCTGGCGACGGGGATGGCATTCCACCCCTCTAGAGGGGTAAGACATGTTACTTCACTTTAATGCGGTTGATTTCTCCAAAGGCCTTAAGATCCACAAAATGGATGCCTCTGCCACAGACAAATGTCTGGACCCCTGGAGCTGACCGAAACCCAGTCAAGGGGGTCCTGGACAAAGGGTTTCCTGTCACAGGAGGGTGTCACCGCCCTCCAGACAGGAGATAGTGTATTGTAGCAGGGAGGTTTGAAAGAAACCAGACACTGCCTGGGGCGCACAAGGCTGCCCCTTGCATAATCCGACCAAACCGGTTCTGGGGCACTCCAGCCCTCGTGCCAGGGCGGCCTGGATCAAAGGAAGGGGGTGTATCCACCCACTTCCTGGGTCCCACCCATAGGAGGGGACCTAGCAGGTAATCACGCCCACCAGATTCGAATAAGAGTGGGAGCAGTGCCAATGCACATCAGATTTCCTGGAAGAAACATTTGAAACGATATTCTGGACCCTTCGCCCTCCATCTTAACGTGGAAGCCCGAAGAATCTCCCTTGTGGTCAAGGAGTGACCACCCTGCAGCAGCAGGCACCATCCAGCCCTCGACGTCTACTTAGTTGCAGTTCCCGCCGGAACTCGAGCGACTGAGATCGACGAGATCAAGCCTGCCCAGCTTCTAACAGCCCGATCCACAGTCCATGCAAAGCTGAGACCCGTGGAGGCGACCGGAAGCGTGGGGCACGCCATCTTGAAGTGACCACGAGACGCTGACCGTGCAGCCCACGAGTGACCCTCGAAGCTGTACACCGGGGTTTGAGAAGCCCCCACCCTGAGCTACTCCTGAGCCGAAGTTCAGCCCTCCACACTCGACGAGTGCTGCGTGGGGCCCTTTGGCACGATTTGGCTCAACGCGTTGGCCCGGTCACTTGCCAGCTGGCTTGTGGTCCCTGAGCCGACGAACTACAAAAGAAGACTCGTGATTCTGGTTGCTCCAGATCCACACCAGCTCCCCTGAAAGGGAGCCCCGACTCTGACCTTCCTGGTCCGAGTGAGACGCCATCTTCCAATCCCGCGTGGATTGCTCTTACCAAGGCTTGTTTGCTCCAAACCGGAAGCCGACTGCACCGACGGTGAGAGCCTGCGTGGGACAGATCGTGACCTGCTCCTGGACGTCGCAGATGCCCCAGAGCCCACGTGACAGCGAAGAGAAGCGCCTCGACGACCACCTGATTGCGCCCGACATTGCCTGGTTCCGTCTTGGTTCCACCCTGGTCACTGCTGAGTGACCCAGACTCTGTCCCCTCTGCTTTCAGGTACTCTACAACTTGAGTCCACCCTTGGACTCCACCGGACACTTCGTCTTCACCCTGCCTGCAGCCCTTTCAGCTTCAAGCACCAAGAGCCTGCGTGTCAAAACCCGACGCCACTTCGACCCTGTGCACCCACTTCCTGTGGGTGAGGTAACTTTGCTCCGCCGGTGTTCCCACACTGGTGCACACCTCTAGGGTCTGTGTGTTAAGTTTTGTTCCTCTAGGTTCAGCGGAAGTGTCCTTAAACTTTAACTATTTGACTTTTACGCACCATTGGTTAACATTGGTGCATGCGTGCGCTTTCCGCACATCTCCCGAATCCCGAGGGCCATTCCCGACTTCAGCATTGCTTGTCCTGACTGCTCCCAGCGATTCCCTAGGCCCTAGGCCTAACCACTGTTCGAGTGGCCTCTCTTATACCACTTGTTTAGTATATGGTTTGAGTGGCCCCCCGCCCTCATCCATAATTGTGCAACTTGTATGTTTAAACAGTGCTTTTGATTTAACGCTTGTGCCCCTTTATTCATAAAGAATACTGGGGATTGTTTTTAGTAATAAACACATATATTTTTATAATATATACTTGTGTGGTGTCCTTTCATTTGGTATTACAGGATTGTATGTGGTAAAACAGCTCGCTTAACACGACCTCTTAAGTTAAGCCTTTAGGCTGCTTAGTCCATGCTACCCCTAGGATAGCTTGTCTAATAAGGTTGACTTACAACCAGACACCATAAGGGGATTGTTTGGTCAGGTAGTAGGTGGTTCCAGAATTGGAAACATCCCCTACCAGGCCAACTTCTCACATTGGTGGCAGCGGTGCGGATTTGAGCTTGCTGTTGTTTTACCATTGCAATCTTTATATCAAATTGAAAGATCACATCAAGTACCTCTAGGTACATATAAAATCAAAAGCTTAGCATATTAAGTTCTACTGAACTTAGTAGTTGTAGGTTGAA
Source organism: Lissotriton helveticus (assembly GCF_964261635.1). Taxonomy (NCBI): domain Eukaryota; kingdom Metazoa; phylum Chordata; class Amphibia; order Caudata; family Salamandridae; genus Lissotriton; species Lissotriton helveticus. Next base: position 456,623,943 of record NC_136058.1, on the reverse strand, counting down.
GGGAGTAGCACACCCCTGACTACAACTCACTAGCAAGGTCCAGTAGGAAAACACTTAGTGTAGGTAAGTGCACCACTTACACCTCACTAGTAACCATGTCTGACACAGGAAAGGCCTCAGGGTCTAGTCCTGTGACAGTTGACCCTACCCAGGCAACTTTTGGATATGACAAACTAACCCGCAGAGACTTGATTGCCTTGTGCAAAGCAAGAGGGTTAAAAAGGGGCAGAAGCCCCACCTGCCTAATCCTGGTAGAAATCCTAGAACAGGATGACTTAGAGAAGGCAAAAGCAGCTTCCCTAGATACAGGAACTGGAGGGAACCCCCCTGCAGTTGATCCCCTTGAAGAGGAGGATGATGATGACTTGGATGAGGACTCAGATGTTGAGGACTTAGGAGTACAGGATCAGGGTAGCCAGGTTCCAGTTGGTAGGCTTAGCCAGGCCAACTTGGACCTACTGGGGAATGGAGAGGGCCAGCACCTCCCCAGAACCCCACATGGGATTCTCCCAGGCAACAGAAGAGTGAGATCTCCCTCAGGGGACTCTCATATTTCTAGTGCCTCAAGAGAATCAGAGAGAGGCATGACTGCTTCTCAGAAAGCTGAGCATAGGGCTAGAATGAGGGCTGTCAAACTCCAGATAGAGAGGGAGGAGGTAGCCTTGGCTCAAGCTAAACTTAGCATGGCCCAAGCTAAACTTGCCTTGGCAAGAGAGCAGAAATTGTGTGGCTTAGATGCCACTGGTGGCAGCAATATTCCTAAAGAGAAACCCAGGTCCTATGATAGTAGAAACCTGACAAAGATTGTGCCCCCCTACAAGGAAGGGGATGACATCCACAAGTGGATGACTGCTCTTGAGAGAGCCTGCATGGTACAGCAGGTTCCTGAGGAACAGTGGGCAGCAATCTTATGGTACTCCTTTTCAGAGAAAGGGAGGGACAAGCTCCTCACTGTCAGACATGAGGATGCAAACAATTACAAAGTCCTGAAGAGTGTTCTGATAGATGGGTTTGGCTTAACCACTGAACAGTACAGGTTCAAGTTCAGAGACACCCAGAAGACACAGACTCAGGACTGGACTGATTTTGTTGATTGTGCAACTAAGGCTCTGGAGGGTTGGCTACATGGCAGCAAAGTACATGACTTTACAGGATTGTATAATTTGATTATGAGGGAGCAGATCCTAAGTAATTGTCAGAACCAGCTCTTACACCAGCACCTGGTGGACTCTGATCTGACCTCTCCCCAAGAATTGGGAAAGAAGGCAGACAAATGGGTCAGAACCAGGATTAGGCCTAAGAATCAGGACAGTAACCAGAAGAAGGAGTCTACCAAGCCTCAAGATAAGGGTGGGGATAAAAATAAAGAAAAGACTTCCCCAGGGCCCCAAAACTCCAAGGATGGGGGTGGGTCCCAAGACACTTCTTCAACTGAGAAAAAACCCTATTGTTATCCCTGTAAACAGGTGGGGCATTACAAAACAGACAGCTGTTGTCCCAAGAATAACAATAAAGAAAATATACCTCCAAAGCCAGCTTCAACACCTCCTGTTACTGTCAGCAGTAATCCCCCAGGAAGTGGAAGCACACCCAGGAATCTGGGTGGGTTTACTTTTGGAAATCAGGTGGACCCTGGCCTATCCAGGTCCCCATCACCCAATGATCTTGTTTATGAGACTGGCATGGGGTTTGCCAACTTCTCTGCTTGCCCAAATACTTTGAGTAAGTATAGACAAGAACCCATCATCAATGGTTTAAGAGTTGAAGCTTTTAGAGACACAGGGGCTAGCATCACCATGGTGGCTGATGGCATAGTCCCCTCTAAGCAACTTTTACCTGGTGCCACATACCAGGTAATAAACATTGATGGCATCCAAACCAATCATCCCATGGCAGTAGTAAGTCTCAGCTGGGGAGGTGTCACTGGCCCAAAGAGAGTGGCAGTGTCCCCAAACTTGCCTGTAGACTGTCTACTGGGGAATGATTTAGAAATCTCAGCCTGGGCTGAGGTTGAACAGGAAACCCATTCTAGAATGGTGAATTCCCCTGGAAAGGTTAGTGAGGCTGTACTGGCTACAGCCCCAATCCAAGATGTCCTTCCTGAAAAGGTTGGTAGGGCTGAGAAACTCTCTGCCCCATCTTTAGTAAAAGCTCTTCCTGAACAGAATAGCAAAGCTGTTATGATAACAGCAGAAACCCAAACTGAGTCTCCTCCTGAAAAGGTTGGTGGGGCTGTGATGGCCACAGCCCAAACTCAAACTGACATGTGTGTTGTGAAACCTGAAATGATGGATAACTCCACACAAACTGAGAGCATGGAGGAGGAAGAGAAATCTCCCCCTCACCAGACTTTAGGACAGGATCAGCCTCCTCAGGGAACTGATCTTACCCCTGATGAAGGAGCTGCCCCAGAGGTGGTTGGGCCTAGCCTGACAGAACCTCTGATGTCAGTGGACCCTTCTCAGGTGGGACCCAGTCTGGAGCAGGTAACCTGCCCCTCTCTACCTTGCCTTAGCCAGCCCAGGGCTGCAGAGGACAAGAAGGACAGTGAGACCCAGAGGGCCCCCTGTCAAATAAAGCACCCCCATCAAAAGATTAGGTGCACCAAAACTAGTAGCCCTAGTAAGGTGAAAACTTTAAAAACTCCTGAGGGAGCCCCCTTAAAAACAGTTAGGGACCTCCCACAGATGGATTCTGTTGGGCACAGCCAAACCTGGGACCCAAGGGGCCCAAACCTGAACTGTCCCTCCAGCAAGCCAAACAGAGGGACCCAGCCTCCAGCTTTAGGTAGCCAGAGGTTGACCCTGAGAGCACAGTGCAACTCAGTTAAAGAGAGAAAGGCACACATGGTGGAAGATAATTGGAGGAAGCTAAGCCCTAAATTAGTAGAGCCTCGCTTCAATACTCCATATCCAAACCAGCCTTTAACTTTGCATAAACACACCCAAGGTAGTGATTCCCTATGGTGGAGACCCTCTAATACCCAAAGGGTGAGGGACTGCTTAGTGGACCATGAGACAGGGGGTACCCATGCTAGTGCAGGTACTTCCTTATATGGCCACTCAGGCAATATAGGCTTACCTGGCCAAGGATAGCCTTATCTCCTTTCGTTTGGGGGGGGGTTATGTAGGAAGGTGGCTACCTGACTATGGTTACCCCAGATTTTTTGCCTGTGTTTAGCTGGTTTTTTGACTTAGTTGACCTGGTTCCCTGCTAATCAGGGCCCCAGGCCATCTGCTCTCTCTGTAAAATGGATTCCATGTACCCTAGGTACATACCAATTGGAAATGGACTCCTTGTCAGCCCCTGTAGAATGCACTATAGGTGCACAGGGCATAGGGGCCACTAAGGCCTACCAGGGGCTGCAGCATATCTTTTGCCACCCCTGGCTGGTTCTTAAATTGACACAACTGGCTGATCACTCAGCTGGGGTAAGGTGGTGTACACACCCCTTGCTTAGATATAGTATACCTATGTCTAAACCTATATCTGGACACATGTAAACCTGTGAGCCACTCCTATAGACAGGCCTCACCAATCCTGGAGGCTGGGTGCATGGTTTTTATGTGAGATGGAGCTCTAGCATGAGCTGAGCCTGTCTGCAGCCGTCGGGAACAAATCCCTAAGCTGTTTCAGGATAATGCCATACCATATACTATTAAGTGCCTTATAATCCTCGCGGTTATTTAGCAACTCTGGTTTGGCTTTATCAAAACATGTCGTGTAAGGTGTCATACGCTTTGGAATACCATCCCCTCGCCAGTTCTGGCGACGGGGATGGCATTCCACCCCTCTAGAGGGGTAAGACATGTTACTTCACTTTAATGCGGTTGATTTCTCCAAAGGCCTTAAGATCCACAAAATGGATGCCTCTGCCACAGACAAATGTCTGGACCCCTGGAGCTGACCGAAACCCAGTCAAGGGGGTCCTGGACAAAGGGTTTCCTGTCACAGGAGGGTGTCACCGCCCTCCAGACAGGAGATAGTGTATTGTAGCAGGGAGGTTTGAAAGAAACCAGACACTGCCTGGGGCGCACAAGGCTGCCCCTTGCATAATCCGACCAAACCGGTTCTGGGGCACTCCAGCCCTCGTGCCAGGGCGGCCTGGATCAAAGGAAGGGGGTGTATCCACCCACTTCCTGGGTCCCACCCATAGGAGGGGACCTAGCAGGTAATCACGCCCACCAGATTCGAATAAGAGTGGGAGCAGTGCCAATGCACATCAGATTTCCTGGAAGAAACATTTGAAACGATATTCTGGACCCTTCGCCCTCCATCTTAACGTGGAAGCCCGAAGAATCTCCCTTGTGGTCAAGGAGTGACCACCCTGCAGCAGCAGGCACCATCCAGCCCTCGACGTCTACTTAGTTGCAGTTCCCGCCGGAACTCGAGCGACTGAGATCGACGAGATCAAGCCTGCCCAGCTTCTAACAGCCCGATCCACAGTCCATGCAAAGCTGAGACCCGTGGAGGCGACCGGAAGCGTGGGGCACGCCATCTTGAAGTGACCACGAGACGCTGACCGTGCAGCCCACGAGTGACCCTCGAAGCTGTACACCGGGGTTTGAGAAGCCCCCACCCTGAGCTACTCCTGAGCCGAAGTTCAGCCCTCCACACTCGACGAGTGCTGCGTGGGGCCCTTTGGCACGATTTGGCTCAACGCGTTGGCCCGGTCACTTGCCAGCTGGCTTGTGGTCCCTGTGCCGACGAACTACAAAAGAAGACTCGTGATTCTGGTTGCTCCAGATCCACACCAGCTCCCCTGAAAGGGAGCCCCGACTCTGACCTTCCTGGTCCGAGTGAGACGCCATCTTCCAATCCCGCGTGGATTGCTCTTACCAAGGCTTGTTTGCTCCAAACCGGAAGCCGACTGCACCGACGGTGAGAGCCTGCGTGGGACAGATCGTGACCTGCTCCTGGACGTCGCAGATGCCCCAGAGCCCACGTGACAGCGAAGAGAAGCGCCTCGACGACCACCTGATTGCGCCCGACATTGCCTGGTTCCGTCTTGGTTCCACCCTGGTCACTGCTGAGTGACCCAGACTCTGTCCCCTCTGCTTTCAGGTACTCTACAACTTGAGTCCACCCTTGGACTCCACCGGACACTTCGTCTTCACCCTGCCTGCAGCCCTTTCAGCTTCAAGCACCAAGAGCCTGCGTGTCAAAACCCGACGCCACTTCGACCCTGTGCACCCACTTCCTGTGGGTGAGGTAACTTTGCTCCGCCGGTGTTCCCACACTGGTGCACACCTCTAGGGTCTGTGTGTTAAGTTTTGTTCCTCTAGGTTCAGCGGAAGTGTCCTTAAACTTTAACTATTTGACTTTTACGCACCATTGGTTAACATTGGTGCATGCGTGCGCTTTCCGCACATCTCCCGAATCCCGAGGGCCATTCCCGACTTCAGCATTGCTTGTCCTGACTGCTCCCAGCGATTCCCTAGGCCCTAGGCCTAACCACTGTTCGAGTGGCCTCTCTTATACCACTTGTTTAGTATATGGTTTGAGTGGCCCCCCGCCCTCATCCATAATTGTGCAACTTGTATGTTTAAACAGTGCTTTTGATTTAACGCTTGTGCCCCTTTATTCATAAAGAATACTGGGGATTGTTTTTAGTAATAAACACATATATTTTTATAATATATACTTGTGTGGTGTCCTTTCATTTGGTATTACAGGATTGTATGTGGTAAAACAGCTCGCTTAACACGACCTCTTAAGTTAAGCCTTTAGGCTGCTTAGTCCATGCTACCCCTAGGATAGCTTGTCTAATAAGGTTGACTTACAACCAGACACCATAAGGGGATTGTTTGGTCAGGTAGTAGGTGGTTCCAGAATTGGAAACATCCCCTACCAGGCCAACTTCTCACACCCTCCTAGACTCGGCCATTAAAATCCTAGGCAGAGTCTTATTGTCTAAACTCAGTGGAAATTTGGAGGTCTGTGGGGGGCTTTCAAACATACAATATGGGTACAGAGAGAACGAGGTACCCTGGACCAATGTTTGAATTTGCACCTACTAATTGCCAAATATGCGGTGGCTGGGGAGGGGTCTCTTTATCTGGCCTTCATGGACCTCTCCTCGGCCTTCGATTTGGTAAACAGGTCCAAAATGTGGTTAATCCTCCTAGAGATGGGAATAGATCCCTACCTGGTCACTTTCATGGCCTCTTTACATCAGGAGCTATTCGCCAAGGTCAGGGTCACAAACGAGGGGAGGTGTACTGACACATTCAGGTCAGAGAAAGGGGTCCGTCAAGGGTGTATCCTGGCCCCCCTCCTTTTCACCATCTACATAAATGGGCTGGGAAAACATCTAGAGGAGGGGGGTAGACATTCCGCGTGTGGGAGGACTGCAGGTTCCGGCCCTCCTATACGCGGACGATGCCGTACTGATTGCCCGTACAGGTATCGGTCTATAGACATTATTGGATCGTTTTGGTTCCTTCATGGAAAACCTTGACCTAAAGGTAAATGCTAAAAAATCTGATGGTGGGTAAACAGCGAGGAAAGTTTAGATCTAAAACCTTCATATGTAAGGGTGAGGTGGTCTCAAGGGTTCCGGTCTTCCCTTACCTGGGGGTCCTCTTTGACGAAAGGGGGTCTTAGGCCCCCCAGATAAAAGTGAAGAGTTTATCCTTGGCTCGCTCGACGTCTGCACTGATGGGTATTACGAAAAGGTTGGGGGCTAGGCCGATGGAAGCGCTTTTAAAAGTTTATAACACTAAGTGTATTCCCATTGCCACCTATGGGGCCGCCTTGTGGGGCTACGCTACCCAAGATAAGATCCAAAGGGTAGAAAATGGGATAATTAGACAATTGCTCTCAGTCCCCAAATCGACCCCTACCTTTTCCATCCATGAGGAAGTGGGTTTGCCTTACATTATAGATAAGTTGAACATGGCACCCCTTTTATTCTGGGCAAAGACAGGGCTACATTTTGAATCATCTTATTCTGGAGGATGTTACTTCTTTGGACCATGTCATGAAAATACTGTGGTTGAAGTATTTAAAAAACACATTTTCAGCTCTAGGTAGACCAGAACTTTTCTTATCTCCATCTAATATCAGGAGAGAAGATGTGAAGTGGATCAAGGTCCATTTTATGGAGAGAGCCCGTCTTTACAGAGAGGAGAAGGAAATAATGAAACCATCTGTAAGAGCACACTCTATGTTAATTACTACTCCCTCCCTGGAACCTATACCTGAAATTTGTAACAAGACCTCTTCATAGATTCCTATTAGTAAGATTCAGGTTTAATCTGATTCAATTCTCCTTAGGGTGTTACCCATCATGGGAAAAACCAGAAGATGCCCCTCCTTGTGAGTGTGATAACTTTTCAAAGCAAGATACCATGCATTTTATGATGTTTTGTGGGTTTTATACTGCCGCTAGGAAAAAACACCTGTTACCTGTTTTGAAGGAGGCTGGCTTTATCCAAGTCAGACCCGCATTAATCTACCTCCAGATGTTGAGCAATATCTACATTACCTTTAGTGTTGCCAGTTTTCTAGCGGAAGCTTTTAGAATTAGGAACAAACGTGCTCCACTGAACATTTCATTGTAAATATGGTATCGTTTTAAAGTTTTAACTCCATGAGCCAAACAAGATGTAGTAACAGTTTAATTGTGGCATTCACCGACCTTGTGCATAAATGAATTGTGATTTTAATGTATGTATATGTATTGCATGTGCTTTTATGTTTTGTTTTTTTAAATCGAATAAAGTGTGCTTTGACTTTGACTTTGACATAGAATGTCCTGTTTTTTCAAATTATCTGCAAATGTTGACGAGGACATGCAGCAAGAAGCTTCAATTTCAGCAGAGATTGCTAGAGACAGTTCTCAAGACAGTCAGAGTTCTGCTTCATTGAGTCAGGATCCACTAGGAGGACCAATTATACAAAATGAAGCTGCCACTGACATGGAAGAAGTTGATAGAGCCATGGAACAAACTCAGGAGGATGTAGTTAACTTAAAATATTTGGAAAAAGAACTAAACCTTGAGCAGAGACAAATATATGACGAAGTCACAGAACAGATTGAGCATGGTTTATATCATGAGAAAAAAGAGTGCTCATGTACATCATTTATGCCTGTCTGACTGTACGTGAGTGGAGAAGCAGGAACTGGAAAAAGTTTTCTGATTAAAGCAATTGCAACTTATCTGCAGAAAAGATTGGAGTCATCGCTGTCTTGTGTTGTTACCGCTCCGACTGGGTTGGCAGCACATAACATTAAAGGGATTACTTTACATCGCTTATTGATGCTGCCAGTAGAGCATGATAATAAATTACAATATCACAAGCTATCTGGAGAAGCTTGTTGTAAAGTTTCCCGAGTCTTGAAGAAAATGAAACTTCTTATCATTGATGAGGTAAGCATGGTCTCAAATCTAATGCTTGCTTTTGTGCATTTAAGAATGCAAGAAATTCTTAAAACAGACTATGATGTGTTATTTGGAGGCAATCACATCATTGTTTTTGGAGATCTACTGCAACTAACTCCAGTGAAAGGACAACCCGTGTTTAAAATGCTTACGCATGAAGATACAAGGAAGTGCCTTGGGAGCATTGGAAATGTTAACATATGGTTACATTTCAAATATGCAGAACTGCTACAAAATATGCGACAGGCAAAGGATGAAGGTTATAAAAATATTCTACAAGATGTAAGAATTGGAAAAGTAAGTGAGCATGGGAAAGCAGCTTTACATGCACGATTAATTTCAAATTTGTGAAAGATTTATATGTCCGCAGAAAACAGTTTCCTGTTTTTTTGGCATATGCAGTGACTATTCATAAATCTCAAGGTTTAAGTGTAGATAGTGCTTTGGTGAATATTGGAAGTTCTGTGTTCAAGGAGGGTATGGCATATGTTGCTTTATCTCGAGTCAGAACTTTATCTGGATTGTACTTGATTGATTTTGATGAGATAAAGATTAATGCAGATCTAAATTGTGTAAAAGAATGTAATAGGTTAAGAAGAGAGTATGCTCCAAATTTACCTCAATATCCTCTATTTGAAAAGCGTGTGGTAGGCCGAAAAAGAAGAAATGAGAAAAATTGTAGTGAAGTTGTAGCAAAAAGAAATAAAGTAGATCAACCAGTAATTGTAAGCAGAAAGGAAAAGGATTCAGTTAAAGATGTTGTTGGATTTCAGTTTGAAAACAGTTCTGGTGTCAACCGCTATGCTAATGTAGTGGTTAATGTTGTTTTTTTTCTCCAAACTGTACAAGAACAGATTGCTGAAAATCGTGATCAAAGATTTTGTTGTTTGTTGAATTCTGTGTTTGAGAAATCTAGCAGTGATAGAACAAAAATACAAAGTGTTTCTGAAATTCGAAATGTTTTAGACATATGTTCTGGTCTAAATCAATTTTCACAGAATATTCAGCAAGATTGTCAGGAATTTCTAAATTATATGTTTGTTGTATTGCAAGATGAACGTGTAGATGTAGAAAATCTTTTTGGCCTTTCTTATAAATGGCAGCATAACTGCGACAATTGTTCCTTTTCAAGTAGTACTACAATAGACACTGAAAGATTTATATATTTGACTTTACCAGACTGCAAATCAGTGTCTTTTAATAATCTAGTTAGACAAGCAAATCAAAGCATGGTCTGTACTCAATGTAAGTCTGCAATGCTATCAACATTATTTATACAAACATATGGACAGTATGTAATTTTAATGTTCCAACGATGTAGACCTGATGGAACTAAATTGACAACTTTAATTAAAAATGTTGTGGCTTCTCAATTATCAGTTTCAGGAAGAACCTTTACAACTGCAGCAATTATTTACCATGATGGTCCTTCAACAACATCAGGACATTACACAGCTTATTTTAAATGTCAAAAAGGCTGGACTAATTGTAATGATACTCAATTGACTTTCAAACAACGTTTGCCTTCTGACTTACAAAATTCTTACCTAGTGTTCTTACAACCAAAATTTTAGGGAAGGTAATTGGCCTATGAAGATTGGAGCAGTTATTAAAACCTAGTTTGCCGTTCAAAATTACTTTGCAAGTGAGAGTGATCAAGATAATAAAAAACATGTAGTTGTCATAGAGGTAGTATAAGTGAATCACGTAGTGTGTGATGTGAGTATTATAGGAAATATTAATCATAAGTAAGCCAGAGGTGGAAATAAAACTATTGTTTCATAATGTAAAAGATGTTGGAGCTTTTCTTTCAGAAACTCGGGTAAATGGGAGATTAAGAATACTCTTGAGTAATTTCCAAAGAAAAGGACTTTCCATATACTATTTGGCCTCGTGGAAACGTACGTGGATCAAAAGTGAGTTAAGATATGCTTTTTCTAAATTTTACATTATTTATTGAAACGTTGTATGGGTTTTTTAAACACAATCATTTTGATTGTGTTTTTTTTTGCCCGCTGTCATATGATGAGTAGTATTGAAGTCACTGTTTTAAGTGAAATTCAATATATCCTGAGAACAGCAAAAATAAACCATATAACATGTACAAATTATTTTGTATTTTGTATTATCAAATATATATTATTCTCCCCTTGTCTTATGCTCACTCACCCTTTTCCACCCTCTATCACTCCTCTTAACTCACCCTCACTGGCCTTCTCTCACTCTCCCTCACCTTCCTTCCCTTATTCAACTTCTCTCACTTATCCTCATTCCCCATTCCTTCACTGCCCTTTCCCTCTCTCCCATCCACCACTTTCCAGCTGTCAGTCACTCTACTTCACTCCCCCTCTCCTTCTTTCCTTTCTTTGTACCCTCAATAATTCCCCTTCTCTCACTCACCTTACTCCACTTCACTCAATCCTTCTCTCACTCCCTCTGTCCTCTCACATCCGCACTTCCCTTCCCTCACTTCCTATCTCTTAGCCTCACTCTTTCGGTCCTCTCACTCTCTCACTCCTCTTCCAACATGCTCACTCCCTATAACTCACCCACACTCCCTCACTTACCTTTCTTTGCTCCCTTACTCTGTCCTTTTCTCTCACTCTTTCCTTCACTACCTCTATGTCCTCACTCCCTCAGTCCCCTTGTCTTAAAATCACTCGCCTTTATCCACCCTATATCGCTCCTCTTTCCTCAACCTCACTGCCCTTCTCTCAGTCTACTTCACCCCCGTTCCCATACTCCACTTCCCTCAGTTATTTTCATTCCCCATGTTTACTGCCCTTTCCCTAACTCCCCTCCCACACTCAACTTCTTTCAGTCTCCCTTCTTCACTTCCCATCCCCTCTCTTTTTGTAAATGTAATGTAAATGTATTGCGATTTATATAGCGCACGTATATCACCCGAAGGCATCAAGGCGCTTGCTTTGGGAACCCGTCCTGGCTTTTCCCTGTGAGATAACCCCTAGTGGGTATCCCCAGGGTGAAAGCCAGGCATCCCGCAGCGGGTGGGCCGCCGTAGTGGAGATTAAGCAACTATTGCCCAGAGTTGCAGCGTAGGACCCCATGATTAGAATAGGCACCGAGGCGAGAATTATCGAGTCTGTGGACATTTTTGGGCTCAGGACCCTGCTGCGTCGGGAATTGAACCCTGGTCCCGGGCCAGACCTCTGCATCAGGGTCTGCCGCTCTAATCAGTGAGCCACACTCCTCCACTCTTTCCTTCCTTCGCTCCCTCACTCATTCTTCTTCCTTTACTCACCTTACTAAAATTCTCTCACTCCTTAAGTCACTCCCTCTGTCCTCTCACTTCCTCAGTCCCCTTCCCTCAGTCCCACTCTCTTAGCCTTACTTTCTCCGTCCCTTCAGTCTCTCACTTCTCTTCTGTCTCGCTCACTCCCTATAACTCACCGACACTCCCTCACTTACCTTTCTTTGTTCTCTCACTTAGTCCCTTTCTGTCACTCTTTCCTTCACTACCTCTATGTCCTCACTCCTTCACTCCCCTTGTCTCATGCTCACTTGCCTTTATCCTCCCTCTATCTTCCCTCTTTCCTCAACATCACTGCCCTTCACCTACCCTCCCTCACCCTTGTTCCCTTACTCCGGTTCCCTCAGTTATTCTCATTCATCATCCTTAACTTCCCTTCCTCTTTCTCTCCTCACGCACTCACCTTCTCCCAGTCTCTTTGCTTCACTTCTCTTACCCTTCTTTCCTTCCTTTGCTCCCTCAGTCATTCCCCTTTCCTCACTCACCTTACTCCCCTTTACTCACTCTTTTTCTCACTCCCTCTGTTCTCTCATATTCTCACTTGTCTTCCCTCACTCCCTCTCTGTTACCCCCACTCCCTTTGTCCCCTCATGGTCTTATGACCCTACATTCACCCTCACTCACCTTCCATGCCTCATTGTCATTAATCCACCGTCACTCACTCCTGCTTCCCTGTGACTCACTTCCCTTTCTTTCTTTAGTTTTCCTAATGCACATTCCTTTAGTATCTTACTCACCTTCACTTCATTTCTCTCTCCTTCTCTTGTTCTCTGTCACTGAATGTATCCATGTCATTATCCTCTTAGTAATGTGCTCTCCCTCTATTTCTTTTTCACTATCTCTGACCTTCACCATGCCTTCGTTTTCCTTTCTGAGTCCTTCACTCCTACTTTATCTCTTACTACCCTTTTATGACTTTTAATCTCCTGCTTTCCCTCTTGTATTGTGAAATATATATTATAAATATTATAACTTACTTTTTTTTTTCTCTTTCACAGACATTACATTTACTGAAAATATGTAATTAAGTTTACATTACTTATAAGGTAAGTTTGACGTACAAAATGTACTTTCTCAACACTCTTTTCCTTAACCTCACTACTCTTCTCTCACCCACCCACACCCCCGTTCCCTTACTGTGTTTCCCTCACTTATACTAAATCCCCATGTTTACTCCCCTTTTCCACACTCCCCTCCCACACTCACCTTCTTTCAGACCTTCTCCTTTACTTTCCTTCCTCTTTCTTCACTTCCTTCGGTCCTTCACTCTTTTCCCTTCCCTTACTCTCCTTACTCTACTTCACTAACTCCTTCTCTAACTCCCTCTGTCCACTTACTTTTACACTCCCCTTCCCTCATTCTCTCTCTGTTAGCCTCATTCTCTCCGTCCTCTTAGTCTCTCACTCCTCTTCTGTCACGCTCACTCCCTATAACTCAGCCACACTCCCACACTCACTTTCTTTCAGATCTCCTGTTTTACTTCCCTTCCTCTCTCTTCCCTTCCTTTGCTCCTTCACTCTTTTCCCTTCCGTTACTCTCCTTACTCCACTTCTCTCACTCCCTCTGTCCTCTTACTTCCTCACTCCCCTTCCCTCACTCTCTCTCACTTACCCTCATTCTCTCTGTCCTCTTAGTCTCTCACTCCTCTTCTGTCACGCTCACTCCCTATAACTCAGCCACACTCCCTCACTTATCTTTCTTTGCTCCCTCACTCAGTCCCTTTCTGTCACTCTTTCCTTCAGTACCTCTATCCCCTCACTTCCTCACTCCCTTTGTCTTACCCTCACTCACTTTTATCCACCCTCTTTCATCCCTCTTTACTCATGCTCTCTTCCGTTCTTTCACTCCCGTTCTCTTAGTCTGGTTCCCTCACTACCCCTCATTCCCTATCTTTCTCTCCCTTTCCCTTTACTTTCACCCCCCATTCCCCTTCTCTCAGTACTTATGCTTCGGTCCTCATCCCCTCTATTCCCTTCCTTCGCTCACTCACTCATTCCCCTTACCTCACTCACCTTACTCCACTTCACTCACTCTTTCTCTCACTATCTCTGTCCTGTCACATCCTCATTCTCCTTCCCTCACTCCCTCTCTCTTAGCTTCACTACCTCGGTCCCCTCACTCTCTCACTCCTCTTCCGTCACGCTTACTCCTTATAACTGACCTACACTCCCTCACTTATCTTTCTATGCTCCCTCACTCAGTCCTCTTCTCTCACTCTTTCCTTCACTCCCTCTGTCTCCTCACTCCTTCACTCCCCTTGTCTCACGCTCACTTGCCTTTATCCACCCTCTATCACCACTCTTTCCTCAACCTCACTGCTCTTCTCTTACCCTTCCTCTCCACCGTTCCCTTACTCCGCTTTCCTCACTTATCCTCATTCCCCATGTTCACTCCCCTTCCCCTCACTTACCACCCACAGTCACCTTCTTTCAGTCCCCCTACTTCACTTCCCTTCCCCTCACGTCCCTTCCTTTGCTCCCTCACTCATTTTCCTTTCCTCTCTCACTGCACTCCACTTCAGTCACTCCTTTAGAATATATAAAGAATACAGCTCTTTTTGGAGAATTGGAGGTAGTTCTAAAAAGAACAGTTTTTTCTTCTTTTTTTGTTGTAATTTTTTTTTTTTACTTTTTCCAAACGGTTTTAATTTTTTTGGTATTTTTTTCAGAACAAAAACAAAACTAGGGAATGCCAAACTGCTCAACAGGAGCAAAAAAGGGAAAAAATTAGGGCTGGGGAGAGCAGCGGTGTTCTTCCCTTTTTCGAACAATTAGTAGGATACTCTGCTCCCCATAACAAAGCAGTTCGTTACACTGCTTACACCTAATTGTAATGTCAGAAAAAACAGGCTGAATATTTGGTATCAACTCGACTGCTCTTCCTCTCACTGATGGTGTTGGTCCTCCGGTGGAAGTCGAGGAGCCATCTCTAGGTGCATTCCGTGCCAGGTCCCTGACACTCTCCCGGGCATAGTTCTGGGGGTGCCTTCTTTGCACGTGTGGAATCATGGTGGAGTTCCCAAAACTGTATTTTTTTCTAGGGTCACCACGTGAAAGAACTGTGTGGCATATCTTGCATTCTACCTTTGGAGCATGTACTTTCTTCTCACCTTCTGGAATGCTGAAAAACTTCCAGATGAAGTGCTCCTTAATTTTTGGTTGAAGAGGGTCCTCATGGAGAAACTCATCAAAGTCACTGCTGCTTGGTGCTCTTGCAGCCATTCTTTCCAAACAATTGAAGAGGAGAAAAAGGGAACAGGTCTTGCTCTCTCCAAAGTGAAAGAGGTAGTGAAGGAAATGGATGGGGTTTTCATAAGTTGTAAAAAAAACTGTTAACAACCAATGAAAAGTGTTATTTTAAGGTCACATGACTTGACGCGCTTACGCTACGCGCACCGGAGCGCTTCCTGTGGCGCTTACGCGGCACGTACGTAGGCGCTTCCGGGGGCGCTTATGCGGCGCGCCTGAATGACGTTTTGTTAGATTTTAGGCAATGCGTTTAAAGTTAAAATACGGTTATTTAAAATCAAAAATACTACTTTTATAAGTATGCCACTGAATGTCTTGCATTATTATTTACTTTAAATACATACTTATATTTTTTTCCGCACGCGGGAATAGCGCTCTCGCTACGTTTATGGGTGCGTTTACGGGTGCGCGCACCCTGAGCGCTCCGAGGTAAATTGATAAAAAAATAAAAAACACAGGAAAAATACATTGAAAAATGAATTTTAGAAAAAAAAATATATATATAAAAAAATAATTAATAGTTATAAAAAACAGCTACTAAAAAAACTTAATAATTCACTTTAAAAATCGTAGGTTACAAACTCGTTATAGTAAGGAATTAGCATTTAAAAAACCTTTGAAATTCACTGAAAAAACCATAGGTTTCACACTCGATATAGTTAGGAATTAGCATTTAAAAAACCTTTGAAATTCACTGAAAAAACAATAGGTTTCACACCAGTTATAGTTAGCTGAACATTTTACTCATACAAAATCATTGAAATTCCCACGTTATAGTTAGTTGGACTCACTATAACTCGCGCGCCCGCAATCCACTGCTGATGATGTCACATATGCCTATCCTATCGCGCACTTGCTGCTGCTGGCGCTGATATTGCGCTTCGTTTTTAATTACCCTGATTTTGTGATTTTACTTTATTTTACTTTGTTGCACTTTTCCCCTGTTTTTAGCAGGGTCTTGCCCCCTCCTCACTCCGCATATAATTGGCTCCCTCACTGCCGTTTTGGCGGGCCTGGATCCCGGGGGTGGTTCACTGTGGGCGCCATTTTGGGTAGGGATGGTACTGTAGCTTCGGGCGCCATCTTGGAGCGTCCTCGCGCTCGCGCTAGAATTGCCGAGCCTACTTAAGGCGGACTCAGTTTCGAGGCGGTCTTGACAGACGCCTATCCTATCGCGCACTTGCTGCTGCTGGCGCTGATATTGCGCTTCGTTTTTAATTACCCTGATTTTGTGATTTTACTTTATTTTACTTTGTTGCACTTTTCCCCTGTTTTTAGCAGGGTCTTGCCCCCTCCTCACTCCGCATATAATTGGCTCCCTCACTGCCGTTTTGGCGGGCCTGGATCCCGGGGGTGGTTCACTGTGGGCGCCATTTTGGGTAGGGATGGTACTGTAGCTTCGGGCGCCATCTTGGAGCGTCCTCGCGCTCGCGCTAGAATTGCTGAGCCTACTTAAAGCTCCCTTCTCCCGCGCAGCGGGACGCGCAGGTGAGGACGCCGTCGTTTGCCGGAGTCGTGCCAGAGTCCTGCCCGTCTGCGCTCGTCCGCGTCGAGGCAGCGCGAGGCGGGGCAGGCTCTGTATATTATTTTAGCGGTGCATCGCCGTTCCTGGCAGGTATGTGGTCTTATACTCGGACTGAGCTGCTAGCCATAGGGGATTCGTTCAAAGGATGTCTATGTAAGCCTGTGGACCCTTTGGTTGGCCCATATAGCTGTGCTTGTAAAGGCTGGTCTCTTAAGAGCCCTACTAAAATTCGCTCCTTGGAAGATGCCGCCCTTGTTACACGGACACGTGTTGCATCGCGAGATCTTCGTTTCTGGTGCCTTAATGTCAGATCACTTGTAAAGCACCACCTATCCATTTATGATCTGATAGAGAAAGAGGATCCCGATGTCTTTTTAATGACAGAAACCTGGCTCCAGGATTCTGACTCTGCCATATTGAACCTGGCCATCCCCCAGAACTATACCATCTTCACTTCCAATAGGACTACAAGAGGTGGTGGCATCGCTATGGCAGTCAAATCCTGCTTTCCGGCTGATTGGAAGCCGTCGGGATTACCCGCATGTGAAAGTGCTATTTTCAAAGTCGCCTTTTCCCATCAATTCACTCTCAGTGGCCTGCTTGTGTACCGCCCCCCCGGCAATGATTCTGTTTTCAGGTCCGCACTGGCCGATATGGTCAGTCCCATAGCGCTTGGTTGTGCTAACTTTAACATCGTGGGGGACCTTAACATCCATTTCGACAATGGGTCATCCACCGCA
The DNA here is from genome assembly GCF_964261635.1 of Lissotriton helveticus. Classification (NCBI taxonomy): domain Eukaryota; kingdom Metazoa; phylum Chordata; class Amphibia; order Caudata; family Salamandridae; genus Lissotriton; species Lissotriton helveticus. The sequence continues at coordinate 456,606,772 of NC_136058.1, read as the reverse complement.
GTGAGTTCACTGCTGGCGGATTTAGAAGCTCTCCAACTTACTCAGCTTGTCACCCTCCCAACCCACTCCGGAGGCCACATTCTTGACCCCTTTTTTTCCACACTTGACGGGCTAAGGTTGTTAGATCCTAGGCTGATGGGGTGGACTGATCATCTGCTAGTAGAAGCCTTTTGTCCGGTCCATGATAAGCCTTTTATATCTATGGACAGGCCTATCCTTAAAAGGTGTTGGCACAAGCTCACGTTGGAAGAGTTCTACGGTATACTGGAGCGGAAACCTTTGAGCACTTTCACTAATGTGGAACAAGGTTACCAACAGTTCTGCGTTTGGATTACCGATGCCCTGGACTCTCTTATACCTCTACGGTGGTCGAAAGGCCGGACAAAAACACCTAGTCCTTGGTATAATGAGTCTCTCGCAGAATTGAAAAAATCGTGCCGAAAAACAGAGAGGGAATGGAGACGCTCCTATGACCCTGCTCTGAAAACCCGGTATTTTACTGAGCTGAAGCTCTACCATAGAGCCATCTGTAGAGCACGAGCCGCATTTTATGCTCACGAATTTGCCACCAGCCCCAACCCATCAAAACTGATTTTTAAGGTACTGAAGGACCTTATGAAAAATAGATCCTCATCAGAGGTGATTTGCACAGATTCTCACTGTGATAAATTGGCCTCCTTTTTTGTGGAGAAAGTGGAAAAAATCTACCATGGGTTCGACACACTCCACCAGGATCGAGAGGCTATTGTCCCTGATATGACGGACTTGGAGCCCCTGGCTTTTTTACCTGAATTGTCGATTGAGGCCTTTGACAAGCTCAGCCTCAGGGTCAAATCAGGTTCCCCTGCGGATCCGTTAAAGCCAGCCTTTATTAATACACTTTCCCCACTTTGCCGTGACCCTATATTGAATTTTATCAATATGTCACTGTCTGGTGGTACGGTACACACGGCATGGAAACAGGCAGTGGTCACTCCCATACTAAAGAAAGCCAACTCCGACCCCCAGTTGCCAGAAAATTATCGACCCATCTCCCTGCTGCCTTGGATCGCTAAAGTAACAGAAGCCCATGTCAATTCTGTTCTGTCTGAGCATCTGGTTCGTAACCAGATTTTGGATCCCAGTCAGAACGGCTTCCGGTCGGGACACAGTACCGAGACGGCATTACTCTACATCACGGAACATCTTCGCCAGGTATTGGACTCAGGTCATACTGCAGCGCTTATATTATTAGATCTAAGCGCTGCCTTCGATACTGTGTCCCACCACATACTGATCCAACGCTTACAGGAGGCAGGAGTGACGGATGTCGCTCTCCAGTGGTTTCGGTCTTTTCTGGCGGATCGCTCCTTTAAAGTGGCTATACCACCGGGCCAATCCGCCACTTTTCCTTTGGAGCTGGGGGTACCACAGGGATCTTCGTTGAGCCCTACAATGTTCAACCTCTATGTGAAACCGTTGGCTGGTGTCGTCAAACAGTGGGGTCTTACGATGGCCTCATATGCGGACGACACACAGCTAGCGGTGACACTTAGTGGAGACCCTGAGGTGGAGGCCCCCAGATTCCGTGCGGGTCTTCTGGCAGTTGCAAGCTGGCTGCGCACCAACTGCCTTCAGTTGAATGCCACCAAAACGGAGGTGTTGGTGCTAGGGAAGCACGCTAAGCTATGGGGTGACCAGTGGTGGCCATCAGAGTTAGGTGTCACTCCTATTCCAGCTGCTGGAGTGAGAAACCTAGGAATCTGGTTGGACTCTGCGCTCACCTTCAGGGACCATACCAAGAAGGTGGCTGCCACATGCTATGGAATTCTGCGGGGTACTAGGCCGGTTTTAAAATACTTCGATCCCCCTACCAGACAGCTTGTGGTCCAGGCCTCTATACTATCTCGGCTGGACTACGGCAGCTCACTGTTGTTAGGGGTGAATCAAGCGGAGGCTTCTAGGCTCCAAAGAGTACAAAATGCCGCGGCACGAGCCATTGTGGGCCTTCCCAGACACTGTTCAGTGTCTGGCACCATCACGGCCTTACATTGGCTCCCGGTCAGACAGCGAATTAAGTTCAAGGCGCTCTGTCTGGCCTTTAAAATTCTGAAATCTTCTTCGCCGCCGGCACTTGCCAATCTACTCACGCCCTATGTGCCTGCGAGATCCTTGAGATCGGAGGGGCTTCATCTGGCTGTTTGTCCACGCTTTAAGCTGAGCAGAATGGGCGGCCGTTCCTTTAGGGTGCTAGCGGCAGGCCTATGGAATTCTCTCCCGGTATACGTCCGTGCTCTTGAAGACCTGTACGCCTTCAGGCAGGCGATTAAAACTTTTCTGTTTCCTGTGTCTGGTTAATTTCTTTCTTTTACTGCGTGTTATGTTATAGTGTCTGTCAAAGCGCCAGGACGCCTCTTTGCTGGGGCAGCTGTGCGCTATAAAAATTTAATAACATAACATAACATAACATAACATATTACATCATTCATGACATGGTCAGTGACATCACTGATGACATCACTGATGACATCTCAAATGACATCACTGATGACATCACTGATGACATCTCAAATGACATCACTGATGACATCACTGATTACATCATCCATGTGATAATACGATGCACCTGCTCACACTCTAATCTAACCTTTGATACACCAAGTGTTAAATACAAACTACCATTCCTGAAATTATTGACACACCAATACCAGTAACTACATACGCACTCACTAATTCCTATGTCTACACACACATCCACTCATTCACACATACAATCATTCATACATACAGACACTCATCAATACAATACTATCATATGCACTCATACACCTATACAGACACTCACACACTGCCACTCATCCATGGAGTTACTCGCACACCTAGTCAGTCATGCAAATAATCAATCACACTCCCATTTCCTCATCTATACAGTTATACACACAAAACCTTACTTATTCAAACATAGATTAACACATACTTACTCTCTTTTACAATCACTGATACAAGTACACATTGATCCATACAGTCACTTATGCAATCACAGGCTCTCATGTATAGTCATTTATATATGCCAACTCTCACATGCACTGTATTTTACATATGTACGTACTTGGACATGTAGCACTGAGATATCCATTCACTCACCAACACACCCATGCACACAGCCAACCGCCCATACAGCTGTTTCCACATGCACTTTTGAATCCCATACATCTAGTGAATCAACTGCTCACACATCTATGCACAGAGTCATACACCTCCTAGCCACCCACACACACACGCAGCCTCACATACAAATACTTGGGCAACCAATCAATAACTCATATAGCCACTCATATAGCTACTGATCAACACATGCAGCAGCTTACACAACAACAGACATAATGATGCACACATTCGGACAGTTTAGTCACTAACCCATGCATTCAGTAAGACACATTTAATCACTCACTCATACAGTCAGTCACGCACCATCTAAATCCTTCATCCAGACACTTATACATCCACTCATTCTTCAATATGTAAAACATATTTAAACTTTACAGAAACACACAGACACTGGATGATGTCATCAGTGATGTCATCAGTGATGTTATTTGAGATGTCATCAGTGATGTCATTTGAGATGTCATCAGTGATGTCATCAGTGATGTCACTGACCATGTCATGAATGATGTAATATGTGACATCATCAGCAGTGGATTGCGGGCGCGCGGGTTATAGTGAGTCCAACTAACTATAACGTGGGAATTTCAATGGTTTTGTATGAGTAAAATGTTCAGCTAACTATAACTGGTGTGAAACTTAGGTTTTTTTCAGTGAATATATATATATATATATATATATATATCATGGCAGACTCCTCACAACAAACACATATATATATATATATATATATATATATATATATATATATATATATATATATATACATATATATATATATATATAATATATATATATTTTTTTTTTATTCCCAAACACAGCAAGGACGCACTCGACTACAAATGCAACCATCCGGTTTTATTTAAGAGCAAACAAGCATTTGCATTTGAGTTCAAATGTTCCCAGCCTGACATGCTTGGAGGCCTCTGCCTATAGTCATAGGCAATCACTGGAACCATCCCAGAGGCTCCAATGACACCTTCATTGCTATGCTGATAATCACACTGTCCCTCAGTGGGTTTCTCAAGTGAGTATTCCGTGATGCATGTTGGTATTTGCAGTTTGTAATTGGCAAATTCTTACCCTGCAGTTGGTTCTGTTTGTTTCCCAACTTTAAAATTAGTTTGTTCACCCTCCAGTGGGTCTCCGATTGCAGAGCATGTTATATTTAGCCCAGAATTCAATGGCACAGTGTAATCACAGGAAATTAGATAAAACAGATGCAAAAAATAGTGCCCCTTCCGTTGAGAAAGGCCGTTGTAGCCGAAACGCGTCGGTGTGACAGACTGGGCTCTGTTAATAAATCCTAATAACTTCTAAGTTCCAGAGTGCGGCGTCCTTTGTTATAAAATTGATTTCAGGCCATTGGTTTGGCCCATCGCCTGCACACACTGTTGAGCGATCCGGCTAAAACCACATTGCAAGAAAAATATGTATATATATGTATACCTTTTTCGATGTGTGATGCAAAATGCATCACGTATTGAAAGAGGAAATAATAAGGATACATATATTTATCCTCATTGCACCACGGTTGAGTGGCGTACCATTAGAGTGTAATCCAGGGGGCATATTAAAAAGCTTAGCACTTTTTTATTTATTGCCGTCTCTCTCTGGAATTTATCGCCCTGGTAGCGTGTTATTAACAACACGTTTCTCCAGGGCGATAAAAATTCCAGCGATAGCGGGGAAATCGCAGTTTTTCAGGCAACATCGCTGGTTTTCAAGCAATGTTCCCTGCAAAACGGCGATAACCTTGCTGATACGACCCTGTGGTCTCGATCTCATGCCGATGTGTGAACCTCTCTTTCCTCTGATGTGATCAGCCACCTTGCCAGCCCCCGGCGGCAATGATAACTTTTTATTAGCCCATGGCCCAGTCTAGGGTGTATCCGGAGAACCTCGGCTGCCGGATAGTCCCGTAAAATATCTGCACGTTTGCCAGCAACCAGCAGCAATCTCAGCCCGAGGCACAGCCTGATGATTTTTCCCTACCTTCAAGGGTGACACACCCCTCCATGAGCCTTCACGAATTTCCCGAGGTCCGTAGTGTAACTGAGTAGTCTGTTCATTTATATGCAGAAACCTGCCCACCCCTTCCCCCCTCGTCCTAATGAAGACCCATCTTGTAAGGGAACAAATACTCTACACTATCCAGGGTCGAAACGTAGACAACAAACCCCCTCGTACCAGCTTCTACCCCTAGCAAGATTTACACAGCTTACCTCTGAAGTCTGGTTACATAACCATATGACCTTTTGTGGCACTCATGTTTGGCCCGTACGAGAAGCCATTAAACTGTTGTGTTTGTAAATAATGTATTTTTGACCTGCACCAAGCTCCCTATCTTACACCAATTCCTTTCACTTCACCCCCTCCCAACCTTTACCCTTCCTTCCTCTTTGGGCACAATTTTGTACCAATGAATATTTTACATGCAATGTATACCAAATAGATGGTGGAGTACTCTGTGAATAAATAATATTGTACTCTAAAATTGTACAGATTTCTTTTGAAACTATCTGCTCTCTCGTTCTGGGACCCCTCTTAATACAAAGACCTTATACCCAGGTCCCAGCGACTTTCTTTGGGTTGACCCTTGTGTTATAATGTAAATGCTGGGGCAGCCTTGTAAATATCGCAATGTGCACATCAGCGATATTGTCAAGGTTGTACTGCTCAGTGATGCCCACTTTGCATCTCATTAGAGATGCAAAGGGAGGCGCTGGTAAAAGGTTTTACCATGCGCTAATACATGTTAGCACCCACTTGTAAACAGGTCGAAAAGATTATCGCTGCTTTTTTGGCTTTAAAGCTAAAAAAGCAGAGATACTGCCCTTGTTAATATGCAGCCAGATTTTCTGATTACAGTAAAACTAGGATTGCATCAAACATAGTTGATGCACAGGAATACTTGTGCTTCACGTGGATGCACAGGAATGCAAATACAGCATGTGGATGCACAGGAATACTCGTGCTTCACGTGGATGCACAGGAACGCCAACGCTTCACGTGGATACACAGGAAGGCCAATGCTTCACGTGGATGCACAGGCACGCCAATGCTTCAAATGAATGCAAAGGAACACCAATGCTTCATGTGGAGGCAAAGAATACCAATGCTTCGCTTGGATGCAAAGGAATGCAAAAGCTTCACGTGGATGCACAGGAATACTCATGCTTCATGTGGATGCAATGGAACGCCAATGCTTCACTTGGATGCAAAGGAACACCAATGCTTCACGTGGATGCACAGGAATATTCATGCTTCACGTGGATGCACAGGAACGCCAAAGCTTCACGTGGATGCACAGGAATGCCAATGGTTCACGTGGATGTACAGGAATACTCATTCTTCACGTGGATGTAAAGGAATGCCACTGCTTCACGTGGGTTCACAGGAATACTCCTGCTTGACGTGGATGCACAGGAATGCCAATGCTTCACGTGGATGTACAGGAATACTGATTGGCACAGGTAGGTACTTGTGACAAGCAGGGACCCACTCCTCTAGTCAGGACAAGGGACTTACTCCTGGAAATAACCCCTGCTCACCCTCTAGGCGGCGTGGTGTGAGCAGCCAAGGCTAATCCCCAGAGCGTTCAGAGTTAAGCATTTGTAACAACACACAGCAACCAGTTGACACACTACAAATTGACACCAGGCTGGTTTTATGTAAACAAATATAGTAGGCTTTATATAAGATTTATCACAAGTCCCAATAACTTTTTAAAAGGTTCCACAATACTAATGCAGCAATCAGTTCTTTGGCAATGTTTTTTAAAAGGTTGTGCGTGTCGTAGCGCTCCTGTGCGGTTCTTGCGGTATGAATAAAAAGGCCTTGCCGAGTCTCACGCGCCTCTCGAACACTTTAGTCCGAGGCACGGTGCGCGGTACGGTGCGTACAACGATTCTTGGTTACACAGGTGGTACGAGTCATAGCACTCCCGTGCGACTCGTACTGCATTGACAGGAAAGGCTTTACAAAATTGTACGCGCCTCGCTGACACTTCAGTCCGAGGCGCGACGCACAGTACGGAGCATTATGCAGTACCTTTGTTTTCTTGAATAGGTCGGGGCAGACGGTGCGGTGCCGATCTTGATGTCCCACGTCACGGTGCCTTCCTTGTGGTGCGAGCTACGAGTCGGGGCGCAGTAGTCACTTTAATCAGGGCAGCAATGCGTTGTGGGGCACAGGCTCTGGGGCAGCGTCCGCTCCGGTCCCGAAGAGGGGAAGCGGCTGGATGTGATGCAAGCGGTGCTGCGATCTCAAGGTACAGGACGTACCCAGCCACACTACGCGCTGCAGCTGCTCACTCACAGCGGCGGAGCGCTTTCAGGAGGACGTCACATGGGGGAAAGTGAACCCAGGCGAAGTCCGTCTTTACGTTGTGAGCTACGGCTCGGGGCCAGAGAATCGCGGTGCTTGGACCGGATGGGTCCGTTCTTATGTTGCGAAAGAACAGCTTGGTTTGGCAGCAGTCATGGTGCTCGAGCCAGGCGGGGCTGGTCCTTACCATGTGAGCTGCAGCGCGACCAGGCAGAAGTCGCGATGCTCGGCGGGACAAGAGTGCACAGGCTCTCAGAGTGCGTGACGAAGATTCACGGCACAGTCAGCTTTCCTCGGTCAGTGCTGCAGGGAAAGGCAGCACACTCACCAGCTTTATTCTTCAGGGAGGTAGAGCCCAATGGTCCTGGGGCTCAGTTCAGGGGGCAGGCTCACACGCAAACCCATGGAGATCGTTTCAAAGAATGCACAAGTTGAATCAAAAAGTCACTTCAGTCTTTCTCCTCTCCTTCTTGCAGCAAGGCACCCACCACAGGCTAGTCTCCGAGGTCAGAGACAGTTCTCCTCCATGCAGCTTTCCCAGGTCCTTCTCGTCTTGCAGAGGTTCTTCTTAGCGCAAACAGGATATTATTTCTTAGGAGCAGGGCTCCTACTTTTATACAGACAAAACCTTTGTTCTTGAAGGCCAGGGGGGCCTTTGAATAATACAGTCCAGTTCCTGAGCACTTTTTTTTGCAGACTCTTGCTTCTCCTTTCAGTGTGCAGGGCAGGGACATCAGACGCTCCCCAGGGGGCGGAGCCAGCATTGAGGTGGCAGAGCACAGCCCTATTCAGAGTCAAGGGGCACTCCCCCTAGATACACATCCTAGCAGAGGCGGGCTGAAATGGTTAGGCAAGCAAATACTAACTGTCTAAAAGTAGTATTTGCAAACATAGGATATTAAAATAAACTTTACTAAAAGACGTATTTTATTATTCTGAGTTCAGGCATACTAAATTTGACTTTCTACCATGTTCCCTGAGACTGCTGGGATTATAGGGTGTAATAATTCCAGCAGCCCATTCTGGCCTATGAGAACAGGTAGCCTTACAATAGTGAAAAACGAATTTGGCAGTAATTCACTATTAGAACATGCCACACACATCAGGGCGTGTCCTACCTTATGCTTACAATGCACCCTGCCTGTGGGCCTACCATAGGGGTGACTAATATGAAGTTAAGGGAAGGTTTAGAGGCTGGCAAGTGTGTGCACTCGCCCAGCCAGCAGGACAGTACCAGACTGCACGCAGGTTCTGCAATGGCAGACCCTAGACACATTTTAAGGCCGCTTCTGTGGGTGGCACAACCAGTGCTGCAGGCCCACTAGCAGCATTGGTATTTACGAGCCCTGGCACTGCTGGTGCACTGTACTGGGGTCTGACAGTAAACCAAATAGGCCAATCATGGAAACCAATCAGATTGGTACTTTTCATAGGGAGCACTTCCACTGTGGCACTGATTGGCAGTGGCACTGTGCCCTGAGCAGCTAACACCAGCAAAAAGTGGAAGGGAGACTCACGGTAAGGTGTCAGGTCTAACAGGAACATTAATGATTCATGTGAATGCACAGGAATACTCATGCTTCACGTGGATGCACAGGAACGCCAATACTTCACTTCGATGCACAGAAACGCCAATGCTTCGCGTGAATACACAGAACGGCAATGCTTCACGTGGATGCACAGGAATACTCATGCTTCATTTGAATGCACAGGAATGCCAATGCTTCACTAGGATGCACAGGAACACCAATGCTTCACGTGGATGTACAGGAGTACTCATGATTCACATGCATGCACAGGAACACCAATGCTTCACGTGGATGTACAGGAGTACTCATGATTCACATGCATGCACAGGAACGCCAATACTTCACTTCGATGCACAGAAACGCCAATGCTTCGCGTGAATACACAGAACGGCAATGCTTCACATGGATGCACAGGAATACTCATGCTTCATTTGAATGCACAGGAATGCCAATGCTTCACTTGAATGCACAGGAACACCAATGCTTCACGTGGATGCACAGGAATGCTCATGCTTCACAAGGATGTACAGGAATGCCAATGCTTCACGTGGATGTACAGGAACACCAATGCTTCACGTAGATACACAGGAACGCAATGCTCCACGTGGATGCACAGGAACGCCAATTCTTCACATGGATGCGCAGGAACGCTAATGCTTCATGTTGATGCACGGGAACGGCCATGCTTCACGTGGATGCACAGGAATGCTCATGCTTCACGTGGATGCACAGGGACGCCAATGTTTCACATGGATGCACAGGAATGCCAATTATTCACGTGGATGCACAGGAACGCCAATGTTTAACATAGATGCACAGGAACCCCAATGCTTCACGTGGATGCAAAGGAATGCTCTTGCTTCACGTGGATGCACAGGAACGCCAAGGCTTCACGTAGATACACAGGAACACAATGCTTTAAGTGGAGGCACAGGAATGCCAATGCTTCACAAGGATGCACAGGAATGCTCATGCTTCACGTGGAAGCACAGGAATGCTCATGCTTCACATGGATGCACAGGAACGCCAATGCTTCACGTGGATGCACAGGAATGCCAATGCTTCACGTTGATACCCAGAAACGCCAATGCTGCACGTGGATGTACAAGCATGCCAATGTTTCAAATGGATGCACAGGAATGCCAATTCTTTATGTGGATGTACAGGAACGCCAATGCTTCACGTGGATGCTCAGGAATGCCAATGCTTCATGTGGATGCAGAGGAATGCTCATGCTTCACGTGGATGCACAGGAATGCCAATGCTTCACGTGGATGCACAGGAACACCAATGTTTCACGTAGATACACAGGAATGCAATGCTTCACATGGATGCACAGGAATGCTCATGCTTAAAGTGGATGCACAGAAACGCCAATGATTCATGTGGATGCACAGGAACGCCAATAGTTCACATGGATGCACAGGAATGCTCATGCTTCACGTGGATGCTCAGGAATGTCAATGCATCACGTGGATGCACAGGAACACCAATGTTTCACGGAGATACACAGGAATGTAATGCTTCACATGGATACACAGGAATGCTCATGCTTAAAGTGGATGCACAGAAACGCCAATGATTCATGTGGATGCACAGGAACGCCAATGATTCACTTGGATGCACAGGAATTCCAATGCTTCATGTGGATGCACAGGAACGCCAATGCTTCACTTTGATGCACAGGAATGCCAATGCTTCACGTGGATGCACAGGAACGCTCATGCTTCACATGGATGCACATGAATGCTCATGCTACACGTGGATGCACAGGAATGCTAATGCTTTAAGTGGATGCACAGGAATGCCAATGCTTCCCATGGATGCACAGGAACACCAATGCTTCACATAGATGCACAGAAATGCCAATGTTTCACGTTGATACACAGGAATGCCAATGCTTCACGTGTACTCACAGGAACACCAATGCTTCACGTGGATGCACAGGAACGCAAATGATACACGTGGACGCACAGGAATTCCAATGCTTCACGTGGATGCACAGGAACACCAATGCTTCACGTAGATGCACTTTAATGATCATGCTTCACATGGATGCACAGGAATGCCAATGTTTCACGTTGATACACAGGAATGCCAATGCTTCACATGGATGCACAGGAATGCCAATGCTTCACATGTACTCACAGGAACACCAATGCTTCACGTGGATGCACAGGAACGCAAATGATACACGTGGACGCACAGGAATTCCAATGCTTCACGTGGATGCACAGGAACACCAATGCTTCACGTAGATGCACTTTAATGATCATGCTTCACGCGGATGCACAGGAACGCCAATTCTTCACGTTGATGCACAGGAATGCCAATGTTTCACGTTGATACACAGGAATGCCAATGCTTCACATGGATGCACAGGAATGCCAATGCTTTACATGTACTCACAGGAACACCAATGCTTCACGTGGATGCACAGGAATGCCAATGCTTCACATGGATGCACAGGAATGCCAATGCTTCACATGTACTCACAGGAACACCAATGCTTCACGTGGATGCACAGGAATGCAAATGCTACACGTGGACGCACAGGAATTCCAATGCTTCACCCGGATGCACAGGAACGCCAATTCTTCACGTGGATGCAAAGGAATGCTCATGCTTCACGTGGATGCACAGGGATGCTAATGCTTCACGTGGATGCACAGGAACACCAATGCTTCACATAGATACACACAAACGCAATGCTTCACGTGGATGCACAGGAATGCCAATGCTTCACGTAGATGCACAGGAACACCAATGCTTCACGTGGATGCACTTTAATGATCATGCTTTAGGTGGATGTATAGGAACACCAATAGTTCACGTGGATGCACAGGAACACCAATGCTTCACGTAGATACACCGGAACGCAATTCTTCACATGGATACACAGGAATGCCAATGCTTCACTCGGATGCCCAGGAATGCCAATGCTTCACGTGGATGCACAGGATCTCCCATGCTTCACATGGATGCACATGAATGCTCATGCTTCACGTAGATACACAGGAACACAATGCTTCACGTGGATGCACAGGAATGCCAATGCTTCACATGGATCACAGGAATGCCAATACTACACGTGTACGCACAGGAACACCAATGCTTCACGTGGATACACAGGAACACAAATGCTTCACGTGGACGCACAGGAACGCCAATGCTACATGTTAATGCACAGGAATGCCAACTCTGCACGCGGATGCACAGGAATGCCAATTTTTCACTTGAATGCACAGAAATGCCAATTCTTCACGTGGATGCACAGGAATGCCAATGCTTCATGTGGATGCAGAGGAATGCTCATGCTTCACGCGGATGCACAGGAATGTCAATGCTTCATGTGGATGCAGAGGAATGCTCATGCTTCACGTGGATGCACAGGAATGCCAATGCTTCACATGGATGCACAGGAACACCAATGCTTCACGTAGATACACAGAAACGCAATGCTTCACGTGGATGCACAGGAATGCTCATGCTTCAAGTGGAGGCACAGGAATGCCAATGCTTCACGTGGATGCACAGGAACGCCAATGCTGCACTTGGATGCACAGGAATGCCAATGCTACACGTGGATGCACAGGAACGCCAACGCTGCACGTGGATGCACAGGAACACCAATGCTTCACGTGGATGCACAGGAATGCCAATTTAAATTAAATTGAAATTAAAATATTTATAAAGCGCACATACACCACGCGGTTTCTTGGCGCTAGGAACACCGACCATGGGGGAGTGGGAAAGCCGGACAACTAGCGTGGGAAAGCTTGAGCGAAAAGAAATGTTTTCAGAGCTTTCCGAAACTCTGAGTATTGGGGAGAAAACCTGAGGGAAAGGGGAAGGGTATTCCAGAAGGTGGGCGCAAGCGTAGAAAATTTTACGCCACCTGACCTCTTCTTCTTGAAATGAAGGACAACCAGAAGAGATTGTGAAGAAGAGCGCAGCTCTCTGCTAGGGCAGTATGCCTTGATCTCAGAAGAAATAAAGTGAGGGGCTGTCCCTGCCCTCGCCTGGAAGGTGATACAACCCATCTTAAACAAGGCACGTTCCCGGATGGGCAGCCAGTGGAAGGAGGCCAAAACGAAGGGGTCCAGGGACTGGAGGAGCCACCCGTCAAAACCAGCTCGGTTTTGTCGGGGTTAAGTTTCAGATGGTTTAAGCTCATCCAGTCCCTAATAAAAAGCATGATGGAGTGAAAGTTGTGAATGGAATCAGGAGTGGAGGATAAATTAAAAAACAGTTGAAGATCATCAGCATAGTTGTAGGTGGTAACATCCATCTGCTGAAGTGCAAAAATAAGAGGGGAGATGTACAAATTAAACAACAAGGGAGACAAAGAAGATCCTTGTGGAACTCCGCAGTGCACCAATTGAGAGGGAGCAGAAAAGTTGGCCAGATGGACGGCCTGAGTGCGATCCTTCAGAAAGGATGCCAGCAAGACCAAGGCGGTCCCCCTGATGCCAGCCGCCTCGACATGGGAAAGGAGGATGGAATGGTCCACCGTGTCGAAGGCGGCGGACAAATCAAGCAGAACCAAAGCCTGGGGCTGGCTAGCATCCATGCCCTCTCTGAGGTTGTCCATCACAGAGAGGACAACGGACTCCGTGGAGTGCGCTGGGCGAAAACCAGCCTGGCGGGAGGCTAAACAGCCGTTCTACTCCACAAAGACGCTCAGTGTTCCGGTGATATGACGCTCCAGAATTTTGCCAAGGAAAGGGAGGAGGGAAATAGGGCGATAGTTTGCAAGTGAAGATGGGTCAGCACCGGGCTTTTTTAAGATGGGAATGATGATTGCCGATTTGTGAAACTGAGGGACAATACCATGGACCAGGGAGTTATTAAGGAAAGTGAGCGGAGGGGAGGGACAGGCCAAATACATTTGTTTTAGAATGTGTGCAGGGCAAATATCAGATGGGGAACCTGACTTAACCGTTGAGAGAAGGGACAAAAAAGATTCTTTAGTCAGAGGGAGAAAGTGTTCAAGATGCATCTGAGGAGAAAAGGGCTGTGGATCCGAATAAGAGGGAGAAGGAGGGACAACGTTAGACTTAATAGCTGTAATTTTATCTGAGAAATAGCTATTAAGTGAATCACAGAGGGTCTGGGATGGGGAGGGTTTAAGAGAAACTCTGTCCGAAAAAGCCAGATCTTGCACAATAGAGAAAATTTCTCTAGGCTGGTTTTCGGCGAGCAAAATTTTGGAAGAAAAGTACTTGGTTTTGGCAAGAAGAATGGACTTCTTATATTGGTTCAGAAGAGTGGTATACTGGATTTTAAGAGTGGGACAGTAGGCACGTCGCCAGGCACGCTCCGCTTGCCGGAGAGCCAGTTTTTCCTCTTTAAGTGCGGTATTGAACCACCTATTAGCGTCATAATTGCGCCTGGCAGAAACTCATCTGAGAGGAGCCACCTGATCACAGCCTCTGCTGAGCCAATTGTTTAAGGAGTCCATTTGACAATGAAAGGGAAAGTCTTGAAGACTAGGGCAAGAGACAGAAAGAGAAGAACAGAGCGATGGCATGTTCACATGAGACCAATTACGGGCCCAAGTGTTCCTAGGAAGGCGGGATTTCTTAACAAGGCTAGGGTGCAAAGAAAAGGAAATTAAAAAATGATCAGACCAAATACAAGGGGAGACCACCAGGGAGGAAACCGGACAATTGAGCGACCAGACCTGGTCTAAAATATGGCCACGGATGTGAGTGGGGGTGTGGACATAAGACACAAAATTGAGAGAGCAGAGAGAGTCAGAGAATTCTTTAGATGAAGGATCCTTAGCTGGATCGGAAGGCCAGTAGTTAAAATCGCCAAGCACCAGGATGGAGGAGTTATTCACTGCTAGGGTGGCCAGCAGGTCCTGGAAGGCGTGGAGGAAGTGCACAATAGTTTGTGGGGGACGATACACAAGCAGACAAGTAAGAGGCGGCAAGAAGGAGGCAGAGCGGACGACTAAATAGTCGATCGTTGCAATGGGAGGGGCTGGTAATATCTGGAAATGAAGATCCGCACGGGCAATGAGATTCACGCCACCACCAGCCTTGCCGGCCGGTCGGTCGGCGCGGATGGCGTAATAGGGGGGAGAGAGGGCAGCCAAGAGAGTTGGGAGTGAGTCCGGACAGAACCAAGTCTCTGTGAGAAACAATAAATCAGGTTGGCGCGTGTCTAGCAAAACAGAAAGTTCATGAAAATGCTTAACCGCCGATCTAGTGTTCAAAAGGAGGACGGAGGTTACAGGGGTCACAGGGAGAGGAGAGGGCAGCTCTGGAAGGCCAGAGGAAGGAAGGACTGGGGCCAGACTATGGGGAATAGGAGAAGTCGGCGTAAGGCCGAGTTTGGAGATTTTGGCAATGATAGAATCTGCCAAAGTCCACAGACCCTGCATAGTTCGGAGCTGGGCTGATAAAAAGGTTAAAAATTGGGCAGAGTGGAGTGCCCCTAGCCCCGGCCGGCCGCGGACGGGCGCAGACGGGCTTGCCTTTGGCGCGCCCGCTGCGCGGGCGCATGGGGCGTACCTTTTGAGCAAATGGGAGCGCGATGACTGCAGCGCTCACCCGTGACCCACCACTGCCCCACCAAAGATGGAGCCCGCAACCCCGTCAGCCCTCCGGAACAAGAGGCACTCAGCCGTGCCAGACCGGGGTTAGGGGAGCGGGGAGGCGGCAACAAGCAGCGGCAGGAGGTAAGGGACAAAGACAGCACAAAAGTAGTGTTTAAAAACTATTCAATTTAAAAATGTGAAAGCAAGCCCAAGCACGGCCAGTGTCCGCGAACCCACTGCCACTGGGTTTAAGCGTCCTCTGCGCGTGCGCATGGGGCGTCCCTTTTGAGCAAATTGGAGCGCGATGACTGCAGCGCTCACCCGTGACCCACCACTGCCCCTCCAAAGATGGAGCCCACAACCCCGTCAGCCCTCCGGAACAAGCCAATGCTTCATGTGCATGTACAGGAACGCCAATGCTTCACATGGATGAACAGGAACGCCAATGCTCCACGTTGATACACAGGAACGCCAATGCTGCACGTGGATGCACAGGAATGCCAATGCTTCACATGGATGCACAGGAATGCCAATGCTTCACGTGGATGCACAGGAACACCAATGCTTCAAGTTGAGGCACAGGAATGCTCATGCTTCACGTGGATGCACAGGAACGCCAATGCTTCACTTGGATGGACAGGAACACCAATGCTTCAAGTGGAGGCACAGGAATGCCAATGCTTCACGTGGATGCACAGGAATGCTCATGCTTCACGTGGATGCACAGGAACGCCAATGCTTCACATAGATACACAGGAACACAATGCTTCATGTGGATGCACAGGAATGCTCATGCTTCAAATGGAGGCACAGGAATGGCAATGCTTCACGTGGATACACAGGAATGCCAATGCTTCACTTGGATGCACAGGAATGCCAATGCTTCAGCCACCGAATGCCTGCTACTATGAATTCTAATGCAACGTGTCACAACCCCATGTGCTGCTTTACATTTATTCACAAAGTCATGCATACCACCCCTTACTTAGTCTTGTAAATCTTATTTAAGCCTTTACCTTGTTGATGCAAGGCAAAGGCTTACGTAATCTTGGCACTGTGTTCAATACTGCACCGCAGCTAGACATCCTGCAAATCTGGACAAGTCACTCAACCTTCACGTGGATGTACAGTTTGTTCTTTTGCAAAGTGTTCCAACGCCCTCAGGTCAGGTCTGTACAGTATCATTTTGATAGTGATATTTTCAAACTTACCTCACAAGAGTCATGGCAATTAATTGGGAAGGTTTCATTACAGAATAAGTTGCTCCTTCTCTTATGCAATCTAAATTCTTTTCTATGAATCTCCTGCATTGGAGTTGGCCCCTAGGGACCCTCAGGAGGAATAGGACTTAAACTCCCAACTTAGAATGCACCAGAAGGTGTGTTTGCAGCATGGTGGAGAAAGGGGTCGTGGCCTGTGTCCACCTCTCAGCAGTCCCACTGTGTGGGGCTTCCTGGAGGTAAGAGGTAGGCTAATTGGCTCCTAAGGACCCCCAGCAGTGAAGGGGACTTCAATCCCCATCGAAGAGCATGTGAGGGGGGGCGTTTTCAGAGAGTGGTGGGCAAAGGGGTGTGGCCTGTTATGAAAACTTAGCAATCCTGCTGTGTGGTACTAACTGGAGGTAGTAGGAGGGGTAGCCAAGGATGTTGGCCTCACTAGCTCTCCTACTCACTCAGAGGTTATCAGCCGCGAGTCAACAAGTATATAAGTTGAAGACACGAAACGCTTTTAAATGTGCTTCTCTTGGACAATACCATGCTCTTTTTAAGGATCTGTTTGCAAGTTTACATGGGTATCCCGGGACATATGTTTTTTAGCCAAAATATTAGCTTCATGGAAAAAGTCCTGTTTGAAGAAACAATTCTTTTTTTCATAGTTTTTATAGTGCAAACTTGACCCGAACAAATCAGGTATCAGAGCGCTTTGCATGAGCACTGTTGCATTATACACATTCATTTTTTTTGTTAGGCACGGGGAGATTAAGTCAGTCAGTCAGTCAAAATGCTTTATTTCGATAAATTAATATCATAAAAAGACAATAGTACTATACATGACATACATAAAATACATACATTATGCAAGATAAAAACTGAATAAAATACATTTATATTATGCAAAAAGTACCGAGTTGTGGCCATTTAAAAAGTTCCATTAAAAATCTTCTGATAAGATCATGATTTAAAACTAAAATATAAAAACATCAATCAATTTATTTTCCCTTGCTGCCAATTTTCACTATGTGAACATTATACTGAGCTACATCCAGATTCATCTATATTCAAACACTCATTTATTTTCCTATTTCTTAACCTGACAGCGCCCACCAGAAAGCTGGCAACGTGGAAGACAGTCCTTGGGGTCTCTAGTAATTGCAGGTACAGGAGTGCAGGCTTAACCTGCAAAAACCCTGCCTCCTTGAAGACTGGGACCAAGTATTTCATCCTTAATTCCGTGTAGTGACCACAGAACATCAAGAAATGCATGGTGTTCTGGACGGAAAAACTGTCACATGAACACGGCCTAGCATTATCAGGGGTGCTCCAGTTAGGAAAGTAACCAAGATTCAGATGAATCATATTAAAACGAAAACGTGTTAAGAGAAACCTATGGTAGGGGCGATTCACCAGGTTAAGATAGAATTCAGGACCTTGTGGGCAAGAAATTATAAGATTAGCCCTAACAGTGTTTTTTTTTTTAGTTCCAATTCTTCTCTCTCCAGACTCCATTTGGTCCATTGCGCCCTTTATTAGAGCAATGTCCTTTGATGTTATTGACTCTGGAGACGAAAAAAGCTCCGGTCTCCCTCATTTAAAAAGGCCGTTTTTAACGTATGTCGGCCATTGGATCTTATTATTATTACCCAGTTGGAGACAATCTTTCAATATAATATGATTCAAGGGAATTTCCTGATTTAACCAGGTTTCCAGCCAGCATATTATAGGAGCCATTCTTATTGAGTCTGAAATGTAGCCCACCCCAAGTTCAGAGTGAATGGTGTAAGAGGGAGAAGACTGTGGCACTGAAAGAACGGATCTCAAATATTTATTTTCTGTTGTCTGTAGACAATCCGGGGCAATATAGCCCCATATCGGGCTGCCATATGTGGCCACTGCAATGCATTTTGCTTTATAGATCTTCATTAATGCTGTTATAGGCCTACCCCCCAGTTTTTTGTAAAAACTTGGAGTGCAGAACTAGTCCTTGCGAGGGAAATGTTTCTATTTTTTAATTGCGGGCCCCAATTCCCTCTCTCATCAAAAGTAACCCCCAAATAGGGGAATGTTGGGACTCTGCAAAGTTCCTCTTTGCCACAGAAAAAGGTTTTAGACTGCTTCTTCCTGGAGCTTCTCCCCATAACCATGATCTGGGCCTTCTTAGCATTTATTTTAAGGTCCAGGGAGCCCATAAAATTCCCAAAGACATCTAACAGACGCTGTAAGCCCACTCCGGTCCGTGAAAGAAGGACAGCGTCATCCGCATATAGGAGAACAGGAATACCAAGTTCCCCCATACGCGGAATGTCAAGGGTGGCCTCCTTTAAAGCAGGTTCTAGGGCGTTAATGTAAATCGTAAAAAGAAGGGGAGCCAGGATACACCCTTGCCTGACTCCCCTTTCTGACTTAAAATGGCTGGAGCAACGCCCCTCTGTGTTAACCCTGACCGAAGCTACTAAGCCTGAGTGCAAATCCGCCAAAAGGTTAACTAAGGGCCTATCGAGACCCAAGTTTAGTAAGATTTTCCACAGCTTAGACCGATTTACAAGGTCAAAAGCCGAGGAGAGGTCCATGAATCCCAGATACATGGACCCCTCCTTGGCCCTAGGGTATTTATCCAGTATCAAATGTAAATTGAGACATTGGTCCAGCGTGCTCCTTTTCGGTCTCAAACCATATTGCACTTTGGACAGGATCCCCCTGTCGTACACCCATTCATTTAATTTAAACAGAATGACCCTTCCTAGAATCTTGACAGACGAGTCTATAAGGGAAATGGGTCTGTAACAAGAGGGGTCCTGCCTGTCTCCCTTCTTGAACACTGGAATGATAATGGATTTTTTCCAGGAGGCCGGGATGTTGTTTAAATTTAAAACATTAAAAACATTACACAAAATCTTTGACCAAAATGTTGGTGCACATTTAAAAACATCTACAGGGACCCCGTCAGGGCCTGGAGCCTTGTTTTTTAGGGAAAGTTCAATTGCTCTTTCAACTTCTTTGTATTCAAAGATTACATTTGGGCCCACAGGTCCAAGAAGGATATTGCCTATTTGAGTTTCAGGGTCTGGATTGGAATATATTTTACCAAAGTGTGTTATCCAGCCCTCATCTGGAATATTAGCCTCAAGCGACAAATTCTCCTCGCCTGAGAATAATGGTTGGTTTACAATTTTCCAAAACTGCCCACTATTTTTAAGAATGTCAGGGGCAAGTAGTTGAGACCAGGCCTCATCTTTCAACTCCTTTTTCCTCTCCAAAATAGCTTTCTTATAAGCAGAACTCAGGCTGGCTATTTGGACTCGATCTTTAGGGGTGGCCTTCAGAGCATTAAGTAGATCACCGTGTGCCCTAGAGCATCTTTTGTTGAACCATCTCTTACCACAAAGTATCTTCTGTTTAGAGCCGGCCAGTAGGCTTTGGTTAATTACCCTACAGATATTATCAAAAGCAATAACCACGTGTGTATTTTGAGCATGATTCTCTAGGCAAATGGCCACCTCGTCCTCAACTTTCTCCAAAACTTCTTGCAAAAAAGTTTCAGGGACTATGTTTGACCATTTAAGCCTACGCCCTTGGTCTTTGACCTCCACATTTAGCCCCCCCTTATATGTCGCAGTTTTCAAAGTTAAGAGGTCCACAGATATAATTTCAATTAGCACTGGGTTGTGGTCACTAAAGACCGACACCTCGGTTTTATACATTAAAATTTTACTCAACAAAAAAGAAGACATAAAGATATGATCAATAATAGTACCATCGTCTGTACCTTTAAAAGAGGGCACCCTGCCTCCACCTTCCACACATCCCGACTCATATAAGTTCCATCTTGCAAGGAAGTTTTCAAGAGCCTCCCACTGTTTAGAATGTTCAAAGTGCATGGGGGAAAAATATAGGGTGCCTTCTTCCTCTGAGCTGATACATGGTAGGTTACTGGGATGAATGTTAAAATCCCCAAGGAATATTATTTCAAAAGTATTCACCTTGTTACTATAGACTGACAAAAATTTCTCCAACAAATCCAAATTGAAGCTCGTGCGCTCACAGGCGCTGGGATTATACAAATTTATAAATAAAATCTTAGGATTATCAGCAGTGGATAACTCCACAATTAAACAGTTCTGGCATCCTGAATCACACTGAGTTAGTGTACCCTTGAGGACAAGTTTAAATAAGCTTAATAGTCCTCCCTTAGCTCTACCTGCAACACTTCTAGTTGCTGGGATACTAAAATGTCTATACCCATCTAGAGGGAAGCTATTTGCTTTTTGCTTAGTCCCATGTCTCTTGAAGAGCTATGACATCATAATGTTTTAGTGAGTTAATCCAAGTATCATTCTGTACTTTGGCCTTAATGCCAGCAATGTTCCAAGTCACGATTCTAAAAATAGGTTGTAAGGGCTGTGCATGTGTCCTCATTACATTTGACTGTCAATCATTTTCCTCCAAGGATGATAAGGGGGTGTAACGATTGGACAATAGGAAAGAATGATTATAATGATTATGTGGCCCATCTGGCCTATAACAATATGAATCCAGTCTGTTGGAAGATTGATATCCGCTTTGCGGTGGGGTAACGAAGCCACACCTTGGGATGGATACAGGAGGCTTAGATTGAACAGGATGTAAGTGACGGGTATTGTTAAGATGATTATAAAAGAAACCCAGAGGACGTGCACAGACGATGTGATCAGCAACAGATAGAGAAGCTGCTCTAAGTAAAACTGTGGCAACATGCTGCGGATGCCTAAAATTAATGATGACACAGTCCCCACTGGAAGTCTTCCTGGAATTTCCTATCCAGCTCACTCTTCTGGTAGCGATTATATCATTGGAGAAGGCAAGTGGGAAACCACAATTCTTTTTCAGCCAAGATAAAGTTTTGTTTTTCAGAGCCTCATGTGTTTCCAAACGGGAATCAGTAAGTTCAGAATCCACCTCCGGTACATTTGTTAATACTACTGTGTATGGGACACACTCAGGGGGAAGGTTAACAGATGCACTTCTCTTACCCACCCTCCTCCATTCATTTTTCCCCCCATCCATGATAGGTTGAATACTTTGGGGGGGTTGTGTAGCTAATACAGGGGTAGGTGACACAGGGGGTGGTAAAGTAGGTGACACAGGGGGTGGATGAGTCACCAAGACGGTTTGTACATTTTGTGTGACCCTATTCCCCTCGTTGCTAGAAACCACTACATCCCTACTAACAATATTACCAGCCTTAAGACTCTTCTGTGTATTAATCAAGGTGGGATGAGAATTCAAATGTCCACTCAGTCTGGATACCTCTTGTGTGACCTGATCTAATTTTACCACAAGAGGTTTAATCATGAGTTCTAGTTTAGATTGTATGATACTAGCCAGGTGGTCAATAAGGTCAGAGTTAAGGTTAGTCAACTCTGCCTCATTTGAGGGCTCATTTACACATCCTGTGCTGAGCAAAGGAGTCCCAGCCTTTTTGGACTTCCTTGTCCCTCCCCGCTTTACTGGAGCCTTCCTACAGGCCCGAACTACTCTTCGAGCTGGTGAGGACACCGGTGACGGAATTGGGGAGGATTGTAAAGTAATATCCACAATTTTATCCGGCACCTCCAGGATCGCCTGACTATGTTCTAAAATTGTTTCGTTGTCATTACTTATGTCCGGGGTATCAATACAATCACATACAAGAGCTGGGGTAACTGAGGGAGCGGACAAGCTTGTTGGTGAAGCCGGTGGACTAACCCGACTTAATGAGAGACGCCTCTCTTTATTTATTTCACTCACTACCTTGACCAGGTAATTATCCATTATATGTGAATATTACAGTATCCAATATCAAAATATTCCTCAAGGGGCAGGCTCTCGGGCTCAGATGAGAGCTAATACTATAATATTCACTAAACTCTAGAATCTCGTCCCATAATGCTTTGCTGGGCCTTTGGTTGGGATTGTATTTTTGCCCATACCTGTGCTTGGGGTGATCCTAGGAGGATGGGACCACCACCAATCGTTCCGCATGATATGCTCTTTGTGTTCAAGGAATCTCTTTGGTCCACCCCCTAGGTTAGGGGGTACCCAAACATCATCAACTCTCTCATTGCCTGATGCTTTTCAAAGTTCACTTTTGTGAATTGGTTACATGGTTTATAGTAAGTAAAGGTAAATATGTTTTATCAAAGGGTTGTGGGTGCAACTATGCTATGTGGCGGAGCGGAGTTAATGCATGAATTATGTGTTTTCAAAGTAATGCGTAGGTAGCAAATCTCTGCAATCTTCTCTAGCAGTGTGGTGTTCAGTTTATTGTCCGAAGTTACAGTATATACAGTTATCAGTGATGAAAGGTAAAAGTTCGACTAGGTTAACCATATCCATTGTGTTCTTAATATACCTATGAAATTGCCTATCTTTGAACTCCAATAAAAAATTATGACACAAAAAACAATGTGTGCTGGGTACATATTCTTTGGTAAAGGAATGTACGTACTGGCCAAGTGATTCTAAAATCTAATATAGTGTTCCGTGTTGGACAGCTGTTTAAGAATTTTAGATGAATCAGTATCTTGGATCACAATTCCAACACCATTGTCTGCAGGTTTAATTTTAAAGTTATTGCTTTGTTTGACATCCATAAAGGCATTCTGCTCACACAAAGTAATATTATATGGAATAAACTTGGGTTTAGTTTCTAATCCAGAAATCTCCGATAGAATCAATTTCTCAAAGGTGTGACCTCAGCCGGGGTGCTGCTGCTGCTGCTGTATGGGGGTGAGAATGCAGAGGGCAGTTGACATGGTGTGTTGGCAGTATTAATCTGCTCAATGAAAGGCATGTGATTATCTTGTACGAACCATTTTTGGCGGATCCTCCTGAAAAAGCGTAAGAGCTTGAAGTCACACCTGCTCCAGGTAGGAAAAATCATCCAAGATAGAAATCTTTGAAGGCGATGCTGCCTTTGAAACATTTCCCAGGGAGGAGGAAAGATTGAAAAATTAGGTTGATGGGGAAGAGTGCCCCATTCAGTCCTAAGGCGGGAACAGGTGATGTGGACACTACTTTTGCAATTCAGCCATCTTGAGATGCTAGGAATTAGACCTATCAGGAGTAGGGTAGTGCACTTTCCGACAGGAAGTTGTCAATTAGAAGGTGTAGACACCCTAAAGATTAGTATCCAAGTGGCTACTACATGACAACCCCTTAAGGGCCCCAACATGCAGTATTGAGGTGGCATCCCAATGGACAAAGAATAGCTGCTGACCCGGGAATCGATAACTAGCTGCAGAGAATCCTGCTGGCTGCTTCCAGGTCTCAACAAGCGGGGTGTGCTGCCTCGTCCTATAACTGGGAGACTTCCAAGAACCCCGGAGTACCTCCAGCCTTTGAGAAATTGCTAAGTACCTCCTTTTGAGTAGAGGTGCTATTCCCATGCAGCCCCAGGCACCAAACCGCGAAGTCCAGTTTACTGAACTGCTTCTCCAACGCCAGTGCCGCACCCAAGCAAGAAGAGGTACATCGACTCTGAAGCATCATATCTGTCCCCACACCCAGTGAGAGGACAACAGGACCTACCTTACTAATAATACCTGGGGTACCGGACCCCCTACACCGAGGCAGAGAATAAAGAGTCCAATCTCCACTCAAACTACCCAGGACGCTTTCACCCATTGAGGGACTTTGAGACCTTTGAGAACAGCTCTGTGAGTGACCCGGGTATCCCGGCATTGTGCTTGTAACCTGCCTGCCCTTGAATGCAAGGAGCATCACGATGCACAGTGCTCGGCTGCCTTATCTGCTCTGCACTGAGCCCACCTGGGTAGCGATGAACAAGCTGCGATCCTGTGGCCCTTGTGACCTGCTCCCTCGAGTGGGGCTCCCAGGAATCACCGTTACGTCCTCCTGTGCAGTGTGTTTCCAGGTGGCCTCCTTCTTCATAGCGCGCCTGCTACCAATGACCTCAGCACCATGCTCTAGGCCCAATCAGGGATGCTCCTGATCCTCTGCTGCTGGAACATTGGACCTGGTCATGCTATTTACTTAAATCCAGAAGTTAATCCTTGAGAACCCACTATTTGTCCTCCTTGAGTTCTATTGTGCGTAATTGCACACAACAGTATCATATTTTATGAAAGTTGGAAAATCATAGCTAAAACAACTACTTGGAATGGTATTTTTGGTCTCAAACATTATATAAAAAATGGTGTTATTTTTACAAATTGGTCTCAGATTTATTCTTGAGGATGTGTTTCATATATTGCCTCTGAATGCAACAAATGCTTAGCTCTACCCTCTGATAAGCCTAAGCGCTCGCTCACTGTTGGACTTGGCCCTTTTCCCCCAACATTTTTTGCTTTTTGCCCCCCTAATGTAGGATGTCTCCCCCATGGTAAAGGTTACTGTATAGGCCATGTGAGGTATGAGATGCCCTTTGTAATGTTATATCGTCATGCAATGGTGTGAACACTTATTTTCCCCCATGGTGTCAAATGTACCCTGATGAAATGCTATTTTTAAAATGGATGACATGGTTGTACGTTGTGCCACCTGACTGCAGGAGGTTAGCGGTCTAGTTGTTAGGTACCCAGCCACCCCTAGCTTTTTGGAGGGAAGCCTGGCACCCAGGGTGCTCTACTCCCCCTGAACCAATTTAGACCAGTTTGCCACAGAATTCTCGAAGGCTCTGGCACTGTCTGGGAGGAGGATATAAATAAGGGGGATGTGCCACCATGTGCTGAGACAGAGCTGGGATAGGAATGTGAGGGGACCTGCTGCAAGGGGATACCGCCACTTGGGCCTGTGTGCTGGACCCTGCACCCATCCAGAACCCCCTACTGTCCCCAGGGCTTGTGAAGCCCCACTTCAGGAGTTCAGGCTGATGTGTAGGAGGAGGGCCACGCTGCAGTGGGGATGGTGAAAGCCTACCAACCTGTTTTGATGATGACCCCACTAACTGCTGACCTGGCCCAGTAGTGCCTACTGCTCTGTCCCCAGGGCCCCTGAAGAAGGAGGGCCCCCCTAGGTGAAGCTGCCGGGACCCTACGCCACGCAAGCGCTACGCAAAGAAGCGCCCAGAAGGGAAGGAGCATCGTGGACTGGACCCCCCCAGGAGGTTAGGAGTGTTACCCTGGGGCCCTTGCAACCCCTGGAGCTTGATGCTGGGACTGTCCGCCCCCCTTTCGCTGTGTGCCTAGAAGCGCTGTGCTGCCTGCCAAGCACTCTAATCTTGAAGCTGTGCCCCTTCATAGCGCTGTGTGTGCTGAGCGCTGTGTAGCCCACAAAAGAACTGATTGCCTGGCCCCCGAAGCGCTGCTGGCCCTTCAAGCGCTGTGTGGGCTGAAAGAACTGTGCCGCTTTGAGCACCAGGGCCCTGGAAGCTGTATAGCCTCATCGAAGCGCTGCCCCTTTGAAGCGCTGTAATTTGCAGACCTGTTGTGAGTACAGTGACCTCTGTTGTGCCAATCGCGGCGATGCCTCATCAAGCACTGTGCTGGTATGGACTTGCTTGGAAATCCCCAGCGCTGTGGCCCTGAGGCGCTATAATCGCCAAGCGCCATCTTGACTTCACTTGCGCTGGGCCCCGTGGAGCGCTGCCAATCTCACCGCTGCGGCCCAGCGCGGGACTCTGGCTGCCCCCGCTGCTGTGGATATCGCCACCGTGGCCCCCGGTACCAGGAGAGGGCCGCCAGAGTGAGGAGAGGGCCGCGCTAGGCCCCGAAGCCGAAAGCACCCGCACCACGTGACGGGGCGCCGCGTCATCGGCCGCGCCCCCGCCTTCTTTGCCATGTGATTGGAGGAAAGGCTGTGAGCCCCGCTGGCCACACTGCCATTGGCGGCCGCGGGCGGGGGCCTCCCCACAACCTCCTGTGATTGGTTCTCGGGCCCGGGCGAGGCCGAGAGAGAGGCCCGGGCCCGTCCTGCTGCTGCCGTCCGCGCTGTGCTCGCGACTGGTCCCGAGGCCGGAGGAGCCGGAAGGAGGACCGGGACCGGTCCCCGAAACAGTGTGTAGACCGCGGGAGGGTCGGAGTCCCCCCCCGCTGGCCGGCAACCCTCGCAAGGGACCGGGTAGGGCCAAAGCAAAAGGTAACACTCCTGGTGGGCGGCAGGAAAGCCTGAGATCACCCCTCCTCGAGGGAGATTGTTGTTGGGCCCCGTTGGCCCTAATTAACAAGATAAGGCGTCCTGAACTGGGCGAGGACACGGAAGAAGCCCTTGGGTGACTATTTGGTAGATTAAGGGCCTCCCTATGCAGGGTGCCTGACATGTTGGCAGGTGGTAGTCCTGCCCCTTGCGCCACGTGATCTTATGCCCCAGGTGACATGTGGTCCTCCTGTTGAGGGTTCCACGCTAACAGGGTGATGTGGAGCTCATAGTGAGGCTCCCTGTCGTGGGTTTGCTTGTGTTACTGCGCCCCTGCTCATGATTAATTGAGCCCAATGTGGATGTGTGCTATGCCATTCTTATGAGCACCGTGATTCCTGCCCAATGAAAAGGCTCCTGTCTGATGCCCAGAGGTCCCTCTACTGATGTTGTAGGCCTGATGTCAATGGTTTGCACCTAATGTTTTATTTGAGGGTGTACTTACTTGCCCCAGGGTTCTCCAAAGAGTTATGGATGCCCCATGTTAAATGTGATTATGCCTGCTTATGCCAGATGTTAATGCCAGGTGCCGCATGTTTCTTTTCACAGGAGGCGCTGATGCAGGCCCTGCTGTGGGTTTATGCCTAAAGTTCTATCTCCCTCATCTTGACATTGCTGAAGGTTCATGTCAACTGCTAACGTTCTTGTGATTTCAGCTGGACACTAATGGACTTACTCACCTTTTATTCTTTTTCCCATTTGTCCTTGTAAATAATCCCCCTGACATCCATTGCCCTGGTGCCCGTTGGCGCCCTCTTGTGATTACTGGGCTTTGCTGTGTTTTACCTTTGCAGGTTGGAGGCAATACAAAACGTATTCTTTTTCCAACCAGAAGTGGTGTTGTGTCTCTTTTGTAGTGTGCCTGGTGTGTCGTCTGTGGGTACTGCGTGGATGCTTCACACATGTCCTCTGGAGTTTGGCCTGCCCGCTCTGCTTCATGCTACCCCCTGTAGAACTGGTCACCCCATTTCTAACACTATTATAATAATTACGGCGCTGCCAGGTCAGGGGGAACAAACCCAAGCAAAAAAAAACTGAGAGTGTGTGGGTATGGACCCACACTAAGAATTATAACCAAGTCCCGCGCATACGTTTTTAGGATCTTTGTTTTAGTGTAAAAACCATCATTAAGAGTATTCCTTTAGCACAAATATAAAGGTCGACATCAACAAACATGACGCATGTAGGTGAATCAATTGTTTCATCTACAGGCGTCATATTTGTTTTATGTTCCCTTTGTATTATACCCAATTCCTTGTGTCCTTCCCAGCCCTGAAGAGTCACGGGATAACTCCAGAGTGACGGAACACTTGTTGGCTGGTTTTCTTTCTGTATCTACTTGAAGAAACATGATATAAACTTCATCTTAAAGATATTCCTGGTGTCAACCTTCATATTTGTGCACAGGAAGTACTCTTAATGATGGTTTTTACACTAAAACCCAATACCCTAAGAACGTGTGCCCGGGACTTGGTTATAATATTATAGTATTTGCTCTCAGCTGAGCCGGGAAAGCTGCTGCCACTTGAGGAATGTTTTGATGTTGGATACTATAAAAAGGCATCCAAAAACCTTGAGGCCAGCCAGGAAACAAAAAGCCTGGCATGACCCAAAGGCTGTGCTGACTGTTTACCAGCCAGGGCAGAAAGTGTGGGTGTTGGAGCCAGTGGCCCCATCAGCTCTCTAGGACAAATGGTCTGGACCCCACACTGTTGTTGAACAGAAGGGAGAAGTCACCTATCTGGTTGACCTTGGAACTCCCAGGAGCCCCCACAGGGTGCTTTACGCCAACAGACTGAAACCATATGTTGACAGGGCAGACATGGGCTTGCTCATGGCCATAGGTGAGGGGCAGGAGGAGGAGAGTGACCCTCTCCCAGACCTGCTCTCTCAGAACTCTGATGATGAGTCAGTTGATGGTATAGCTTTAGCAGGCAGACTCACTGATCAGCAGCAGAGGGACTGCAGACAAGTTCTGCAGACATACATACATATGTTTTCACTGACTCCAAGTCAGACAAACTGGTGCACCCATGAGGTGGACACTGGTGACAGTCTGCCTGTGAAGAGTAAAATCTACAGGCAACCTGACCATGTCAGGGACTGTATCAGGATAGAGGTCCAAAAGATGTTGGAGTTGGGAGTCATTGAGACCTCAGAGAGCCCTTGGGCCAATCCTGTTGTCCTGGTGCCAAAACCTCACACCCAAGATGGTGAGAGCGAGATGAGGTTTTGCGTGGATTACAGAGGTCTCGGTGCTGTCACTAGGACAGATGCCCACCCAATACCAAAGGTAGATGAGCTCGTTGACAGATTGGCTTCTGCCAAGTTTTTGAGTACAATTGACTTGACAGCTGGCTACTGGCAGATCAGACTAGCTGATGATGCAAAAGCCAAGACAGCATTTTCAACCCCAGAAGGTCATTATCAATGTGTGGTAATGCCCTTTGGTCTGAAGAATGCACCTGCCACATTCCAAAGGTTGGTGAACCAAGTCCTCTCAGGTCTGGATGACTACTGTGCAGCTTATCTTGATGATATTGCTGTCTTTAGCTCCACTTGGGAAGTTCACCTGATCCACCTGAAGAATGTTTTGGAGACCCTGCAGAAGGCAAGAGTAAGGTTGTGTACCTGGGTCACCTTGTAGGTGGAGGTCAGGTTCAACCATTGGAGAGCAAGATCCAGGCCATAAAGGACTAGACTCCTCCCACCACACAGACACTGGTCAGAGCTTTCTTGGGCCTCTCTGGGTACTATAGGAAGTTTGTTAAGAACTATGGGTCCATTGTGACACCTCTTAATGACTTAACTTCCAAGAAAATGCCAAAGAAAGTTCAGTGGAAAGTAAGCTGTCAAAAGGCATTTGAAGACCTGAAGAAGGCCATGTGCTCTGCACCTATTCTGCAAAGTCCAGACTACTCCAAGGAATTCATTGTTCAAACAGATGCTTCTGAGTTGGGTGTAGGAGCTGTTCTTTCGCAACTGAATAAAGATGGTTAAGACCAGCCCATTGCTTTTATTAGCAGAAGGCTGACCCCTAGAGAGAAATGTTGGTCAGCTATTGAGAGGGAGGCCTTTGCTGTGGTTTGGGCCCTGAAGAAGCCATACTTGTTTGGTACTCACTTCAAGATTCAGACAGACCATAATACCCTCTTGTGGCTAAATCAGATGAAGGGTGAGAACCCCTAACTTTTTAGGTGGTCCATTTCCCTACAGGGGATGGACTTTACAGTGGAACATAGGCCTGGGACCGACCATGCCAATGCAGATGGACTCTCCAGATATTTCCACTTAGAACATGAAGACTCAACTGGTCAAGGTAAGTTTAATGTCCCTACGTTGGGGGGGAGGGGGAGGGTGTAGGAGAGTAGGGTCTGCTTCCTATGGTCACCCCCACTTTTTGCTGTGAATTTCTGGTTTTTCGACTTTAGTGTGGCTGTGGGCCTGCTAATCAGACCCACAGCCCAGATGTTCTCTCTCTAAATTGAAACCATGTACTTTAGGTACATACAAGACTGGTTACTGGGTCACCCTTGTGAGCCCCTGTATAGTGTACCATAGGTACCCAGGGCATAAGTGCATCCAAGGCCTACCAGGGGCTGCAGCATGTATTATGCCACCCCTGGCTGCCCATCTAAACCGACACCAAAGGCTGAACACTCAGCTTGGGTAAGGTGGTGCAAACACCCCTTACTTAGATAAAGTATATCTATCTCTACCTTATATATAGACACATATGCACCTATAAGTCACTCCTTTGGCAGGCCTTAACAATCCTGGAGGCAGAGTGAGTGGTTTTATGTGAGAGGGTTCCCTATCATGAGCTGAGCCCTTCTGCAGCTTTCGTAACCATCTCCTTATAGCTGTTCTATGATATAGCCATACCATATACTCTTAAGTGCATTATAATCCTCGCGGTTATTGCTAACTTTGGTTTGGCTTTATCAAAACATGTTGTGTAAGTTGTCAAACACTTAGGAATATTACCCCCCACCACCAGTCCTGGCGGCAGGTGTAGCATTCCACCCTTCTAGAGGGAGAAGACATGTAGTTACTGCTTTACCCGGTTAAAGTTAAACAGAGCCTCAGCATCACAAAATGGATGCTTCTGCCACAGACACAAATCTGACCTCCTGCTGCTGGGTAAAACTCCAGAAAGGAAGGCCTGCACAATAGGATTCCTGTCGAGGGAGGTGCCAGCACCTCTCCAGACAGCCTGTAGTGTATGGGGGCAGGGTGGGTTGAATGGAAAAATTATTTTCCAGACACTGCCTGGGTCACACAAGGTGCTCCATGCAGAGCCCGGTTCAAACCAGTTGCTGGGGCACTCCAGCCCCGCTTTAGCGTGAAACTGGACAAAGGGAAAGGGTATAACCCCCCCTTCCCAGGACCACCCATAGGAGGGACCTAGCAGGTAATCCAGCCCCTTTTCTTAGTATAAGTATAGGAGCTGTGTCCCCAGGACTTTAGATTATCCTGGAACGAAACTTTGATACTGAACTGTTGGACCTTCGACGTTCTATTTCGACTAGAAGACCGACAACATCTCCCTTGTGGTCAAGGAGTGACCACCCTGTGCAAAAAGACACCATCAGTAACTTGCCAGTCTGCTTTGTCAATGCTCCTGCCGGAACCCGAAGACTCAGGGACACAGGATCTAGACTTCCAGACTTCTGTGACTCTGATCCACATCCACAGCAAAGCTGAGACCCATGTCGGACAAGAAAGACGTGGGACCGGAAACCCTAGACAGCCTGCATTTTGCTAACTGCATCGACTCCTGAGGTAACTCGCAGTTGTGCATTGGGGGTACGAGAAGCCCCAGACCCGAGCAATATTAGCACCAAAGCTCAGCCCTCCACACTCCACGAGTGTCACGCATCGAGCCTGCTCCTGCCTTTCAGCTCGACGTGTCTTCCTGGTTGATAGCCCACTGGCTAGTTAGCCCTCTGAAGACTTACTTTTGAATTTACACCACTGGCCTGGTTGGTCCAGGCTTGCTCCAGCTTCCCTCCAAAGGAGAAGCGCCCCAGACCTTGCTGGTCTGACTCTAAGCCAATCTTCACTTCTTGTATAGGTTGTGTTTGCCAAGGCTTGTTTGGTCCAATCCGGATACCGACACCGCAGTCAACTAGATCCTTCATGGTGCAACTCGAATCCAGTTCATGGTTGTCATCGACACCTCCTGGTCCTCGTGGCTGCAGAGACAAGCTTTACCTCTTCACCTGAAATCAACTCGACATCGCCTGGTTCCTTCTTTGTTCCTTCCTGGTCACTGGCTAGTGACCCAGACTCTGTCCCCTCTGCTTTCAGGTTCTTCAGTTCCTCGATACACCCTTGGATCCACCCGGACACTTTTCCTCTGGTTGCCTGCAGCACTTCTTTGCAGATCTCCATAGAAAACATTGACGAAACCCGACACCAAAAGGCACCTATGCACCCGGCTTCCCTGAGTGAGGTAACACGAGTACTCCGGTGCTCCAATGGGTCTTGACTTTCAAAGTGTACTAGTCTAAAGTGGTTTTGTTGTAGTCCATTCGTAAGTGCCCTAAATCTATAACTTTGTAACTTTTACGTTCCCACTATAAGTCAATGGCAACTCGCGACTTTCTTTAGACACTGCACGCGTCTCCCGTGGGCCTCCTACTTCCTAACATTTGCTTGTCTAGTGTAGCCCCAGCCATCTCTAGGCCCTAGGCCTATTCACTATTTCTGTTTTGGTTCTTATACCACTATTTTAGTATATGGTTTGTGAGGCCTCTAGGGCATTACTGTATATTGTGCAACTTATCGTATTCTAATTGAGTAACTTGTGATGTACTTTTACCTCTGGCCTCATCAAGAGTGCAGAGGGGTTGTGTTAGAAAAAAATACAGACATATGTGATATATACCTTGTGTGGTGTCCTTTCATTTGGTATTCAAGGGATTATAATTTGTAAAACAAAGAGCTTCAAATGCTCATTGGAGTCTAGCCTAAGACTGCTGGTCTGTTCTACCACTAGGATAGCTTGTCTATAAGGTTGACTTTACAACAACCATCAATAAGGGTCGATTTAGACTGGTGCAAGTTGCCCACAAGAATAGTGGACATCATATGCCAGGCCAACGTCTCACACAGAGCACCTCAGACCCCAGAGCACCTCAGACCCCAGAGCACCGTAGACCTACGTGCACCACAGACACCCAAGCACCGCAGACCCCAGAGCACCGCAGACCCGCGAGCACCACAGACCCATGAGCACCGCAGACCCCCGAGCACCGCAGACCCATGAGCAGCGCAGACCCCCGAGCACCACAGACGCAAGAGCACCGCACACCCCCGAGTACCACAGGCCCCTGAGCCATGCAGACCCCTGAGCACCGCAGACCCCTGAGCACCGCAGACGCTAGAGCACCGCAGACCGATAAACACCGCAGACCGATGAGCATCGCAGACCCCTGAGCACCACAGACCCCAGAGCACCGCAGACCCCCACGCACCTCAGACCCCAGAGCACGGCAAACCCCCGAGCAATGAAGAACCCAGAGCACCGCAGACCCCTGAGCACCACAGACCCCCGAGCTCCGCAGACCCCCACGTACCGCAGACCCGAGCACTGCAGACCCCCGAGCACCGCAGACCCCCGAGCACTGCAGACCCCCGAGCACCGCAGACCCCAGAGCACTGCAGACCCCCGAGCACAACAGACCCCCGAGCACCAAAGACCCCCGAGCACCACAGACCCATGAGCACCTCAGACCCCTGAGCACCGCAGACCCCCAAGCACCGCAGACTCCCGAGCATCACAGACCCCCGAGTACAGCAGACCCCGAGCAATGCAGACCCCCGAGTACCACAGACCCCCAAGCACTGCAGACACAAGAGCACAGCAGACCCCTGAGCAGCGCAGACCCCAGAGCACTGCAGACCCCCAAGCACCGGAGACGCCTGAGCACCACAGGCCCCCAAGCATCGCAGACCCCCACACACGGCAGACCCCAGAGCACCGCAGACCCCGGAGCACCGCAGACCCCTGAGCACCACAGGCCCCTGAGCACTGGAGACCCCCGAGCACCGCAGACCCCCGAGTACCGCAGACCCCAGAGCACCTCAGACCCTAGAGCACTGCAGACTCCTGAGCACAGCAGACCCCAGAGCACCACAGAGCCCTGAGCACAACAGACCGCCGCGCACTGCAGACCCACCAAGCACTGCAGACCCCTGAGCACTGCAGACCCCCAAGCACCGCAGACACAGGAGCACCGCAGACCCCTGAGCACCACAGACCCAGAGCACTGCAGACCCCCGAGCACCGCAGACCCTGAGCACCACAGACCCCCTAGCACCGCAGACCCCCATGCACCTCAGACCACAGAGCACCGCAGGGCCCCCAAGCACCGCAGAACCCTGAGCATCACAGACCCCCAAGCACCGCAGATACCCGAGCACTGCAGACCCCCGAGCACCGCAGACCCTTTCAGAGCACCTCAGACCCTCGAGCACCGCAGACCCCTGAGCACTGCTGACCCCAGAGCACCGCAGACCCCGTGCAACGCACACCCCAGATCACCACAAACCCTCGAGCACCGCAGACCCCTGAGCACCGCAGACCCATGAGCACAGCAGACCCCGAGCACCACAGACCCCCGAGCATGGCAGACCCCTGAGCACCGCAGACACCCGAGCACTGCAGACCCCCGAGCACCGTAGACCGCAGAGCACCACAGACCCCAGAGCACCTCAGACCCTCGAGCACCGCAGACCTCCGAACAGCGCAGACCCCCAAACACCGCAGACCCCCGAGCACCATTGACCCCCGAGCACCACAGACCCCCAAGCACCACAGACCCCTGAGCATCACAGACCTCCAAGCACCGCAGACCCCAGAGCACCGCAGACCCTCGAGCACCACAGACCCCAGAGCACCGCACACCCCAGAGCACCGCAGACCCCCGAGTATCGCAGACCTCAGAGCACCGCTGACCCCAGAGCACCGCTGACCCCGGAACACCGCAGAACCCCGAGTACCGCAGACACCCAAGTACCGCAGACCCATGAGCACTGCAGATGCCTGAGTACCACAGACCCCGAGCACCACAGACCCCCAAGCACCACAGACCCCACAGCACCGCAGACACCTGAGCACCGCAGACGCCCTAGCACTGCAGACCTCCGAGCACCACAGACTTCCGAGCACCGCAGACCCCAGAGCACCACTGACCCCCGAGCACCGCAGACTTCAGAGCACCACAGACCCCAGAGCACCGCAGACACCGAGTACCGCAGACCCCAGAGCACCGCAGACCTCAGAGCACCGCAGACCCCACAGCACCGCAGACACCTGAGCACCGCAGACGCCCGAGCACTGCAGACCCCCGAGCACCGCAGACCCCTGAGCACCGCAGAACCCAGAGCACCGCAGACCCCAGAGCACTGCAGACCTCAGAGCAGCGCAGACGTAAGAGCACCGCAGACCCATGATCACAGCTGGCCCCAGAGCACCGCAGACCCTAGAGCACCGCTGATCCCTGAGCACCGCAGGCCCCAGAGCACTGCAGACCCCAAGCAATGCAGACCCCCAAGCACTGCAGACCCACAAGCACCGCAGACACAAGAGCACCCCAGACCCCCGAGCACCGCAGACTCCCGAGCACTGCAGACCCCCGAGCACAACAGACCCCCGAGCACCGGAGATGCCCGAGCACCACAGACCCCAGAGCACCACAGACCCCTGAGCACCGCTGACCCCTGAGCACCGCAGACCCCTGAGCACCACAGCCCCCTAGCACCACAGATCCCAATGCACCACAGACCCCAGAGCACCGCAGACCCCCTGGCATCCCAGTCAGCTCCAGCCAATCACACACCAGTACCTTTACAGCACACACACAGCCATGTCTAGAAGTGGCACTTCCACACTAGACACATACACGCTGCATACATCATCTCGCAGCATTCAGTCACACGAATCCGTACATACCAGACTCGAGCCTGTACACCCCACGCATCAGGAACTACCAGGGACACATACATTCCCTATACATTCCTATGGGATGGCAGGCCAATCTCACCACATGCACTCAAAGTGCGCACGCACTTTCCACTGGGACACAGTGAAAGTACGCAGAACCCAAAAATCACCATCATCAGGTCACCATTAAAAGCAAAAAGTTTAGGGGTGAACCTGCCAGAAGGGCCAAATCCAACAGGTGAGTACAGGCAAGTATTATTTGGTTTGTAAATTGCTTAGTATATTTGTATGCTTTGTTCCTCCTTACAAAGGCACATACACCCTGGCAAATGGTTTCTAGGAGCTGTAAAAGCCTTAAGGTTACAGCCTAGTGTGCCACCCAAAACCGCCAGCAATATGTTTGTGTTGGGCACATTAAATACAACCCAAAACTGCATTAAATACCTATCAAAAATACACTGTCAATATAAAACAAGCCCCTCATTTGTTTCGCTGATACAGCTGGTCTGCAGCATTTGATTGAGCACTACCATTCTTTTCCATGCTTTTCGCCATGTGGTTCTGGGTAGCCCATCTCTCAGTGAACTTCAACTAAGTAGTTTAAAAGTGACTTGTGAATGAGGCTGTGTTAGACTTTTTCATTTCTGGCCTCCTGTTTATGACCCTGTTTGTGTTCGGTTTAGGGCTCTGGGCACCTTATCACTGCTATTCAGTGCTAAAGTGCATATGCTCTCCATGAATATTGTGTTTATGGATTGGTGTTTCCAAGAATGGTTATTTATTTATTTATTTATTATGCATCTTGTATTGCGCGAACTAAACCCGAAGGTGTCAAGGCGCCTAACAAAAAGGATAGAAATAGAGGGTACGTCTACTCATACGCTTGTGCAAAAAGACGTGTTTTAAGAGCAGCTCTAAAAGTCTGGAGAGAGGGGAAGGACCTTAGCTCCAATGGAAGATTATTCCACCATTTGGGAGCCAGATGGGAGAAAGCCCTACCGCCCCATCTGGTTTTCCGAATGCGTGGGACGCAGAGAAGAAGATGATTAGAGGAGCGGAGGTTTCTGCCAGGGTTGTAGTAGGACAGGATGGATCCAATGCCTGTAGGGCTTCTTTTCGCCAGAGCCTTGTAGACCATACACATGGACTTAAAAACTATCCGCTCCTTAATCGGAAGCCAGTGAAGCTGCTTCCTGGCCAGCGTGGCCGAAGAGCGACGAGGAAGATCAAGGACAAATCTGGCTGCCGCATTCTGGACTACCTGCAAGCGCTGCAGCTGACTCATATTCAGTCCAGCATACAGCGCATTGCAGTAGTCCAGGCGAGAACCCAAAAGAGCGACAGCCAGTTGCCTTCTTGCCTGCAAGGAAAGGTAGTTCCTAATTTTCCTCAGGATGTGGATTATGCCCCAACAGGTATATATCGTCCTGTTGACCTGTAGGCACATACCAAGGGTGGGGTCAATCATGACCCCGAGATTTTTAGCCGAGGAGGTAGGTTTAGGGCAGGCACCCAATGAGTCAGGCCACCACTCCATAGACCAAATGTCTTCCTTTCCGCCGAACACCATCACCTCGGTCTTCTCCCCATTCAATTTCAGTGAGTTGTAAATCATCCACTGGCTGACAGCCTCCATGCAAGATCTAAAACTGGAGGCTGTCAGCTCGGCTGACTGGGAGAAGGACACGAGGATCTGGGTGTCATCCGCGTAGGAGACTACCTCCATCCCAAAAGATCTAATAAGTCTGGCAAGGGGGGTCACATAGATGTTAAAAAGGGTGGGACTAAGCGCCGACCCCTGAGGGACCCCACATTGCACAGACAGGGATGGAGATAGAAATTTTCCCAGCATTACCCTCTGCTCTCTATGATCGAGAAAAGAGGAGAGCTGCCCCCCGGACCCCAATCTCACCCAGTCGGGATGTTAGGACACGGGGAGACAGGGTATCGAAGGCAGCTGTGAGGTCCAGAAGGATCAGGAGGGATGTCCGACCCCCATCCACGCTCATACGGATGGAATCGAGCACCAGGGTGAGGGCGGACTCAGTGCTATGTTCCCTCCTGAAACCATGCTGGGAAAGATCCAGGCAGCCCGAGTTCTCCACGAATGCAGCAAGATGCCCATTTAAATGGGCCTCAAGCATCTTCGCGGGGGCCGGGAGCAGTGAGATGGGGCGGAAGTTCTTTAATACCCCTGGATCTAGAGAGGGTTTCTTAAGCAGAGGTTTTACCACCGCATTTTTCCACTGCTGTGGAAAGACACCCTCCCTCATTACCCCATTCATGATGTCAAGCAAAGGGGGTAAGAGAGATCCTCTACACTGCTTCAGGATCTTAAGAGGGCAAACGTCCAGCGGAGACCCTGACTTCGTTTTGTCAAGCAACGTCTCAAGATCTTGTAGAGACAGCAGAGGAAAGAATTCCAGACGGCCGGCCGGAGGAAGCTCAGCCGAGGCAACATCCAGGGCCACTGTGGCCAGTGGCTCAGCAATTGATAACCTCTGTGACTCCAAGGAAGTATGGATGTCCGATATTTTGGACTGGAAGAAGAGAGCTATGTCATTGCAGAGCTCCTGAGATGAAGTAACAGGATCGGGGACCTGGAGAGATGTAAGAGAGTCCACGATCCTGAAGAGCTCTTTGGGAGATGACAGGGAAGAAGTCAGGGCCGTAAAGTAGTCTTGTTTGGTCCCAATAACTTCCACCTTATATCTTTTGAGCAGGGCTTTATGGGCTTCCCTGTCTTTTAGATCCCAACTGGCATGCCATCGACGCTCCTGCCTCCTTACTTCCTGTCTAAGGAGTCTTAGTTGTTCCGAAAACCAGGGAGCTGAAGGTCTTTTCCTGGCAGAATAACAAGACCGAGCCGGTGCCAATTCGTCCAGGGCCTCTGTAAGAGTTTTCTCATAATGCGGCACCGCCAGAGAAAGATCCATCTCCCGAATAGAGGACAGACTAGGAATCCACGGGTCAAAGGAATGTTCCCCGATGTTTTTAAGATTCCTACGTACTTCAAAAGTACTCGGACCTTTCCTAAGGATTTCCTGGCTAGGAAAAGCTACGTTAAAAGGAACGGCCAGGTGGTCCGACCAGGAGAGAAGGAAGGGATCCATTACTGACAATCTCTGATCGTTAGTTGGTTATTTGATTTACTAGTCCGTCCCTTGTAAAGTGCACTGAGTGTGCCCAGGGCCTGTAAATCAAATGCTGCTAGTGGGCTTGCAACACTGATTGTGCCACCCACACAAGCAGACCTTCAAAGGTAACTCAGACCTGCCACTGCAGTGTATGTGTGCAGTCTGGTACTGCCATGTCGACTTGGCAGGTTCCCACAATTGCCAGGCCCTAACCTTCCCTTTTCTTACATGTGAGTCACCCCTAAGGTAGGCCCATAGTACCCCTGTGGGCAGCGTGCCGTGTATGTGAAAGGGAGGACATGCCCTGATGTGTGTGGCATGTCCTGAGAGTGAAATACTGTCAATTTTGTTTTTCACTATTGCAAGGCTACATGTTCCCATAAGAAAGCATGGGAGTTCATTTGTAACATCTTATAAATATAACTTCCCACTGGGACCAGATAGGAAAATACAGTTTTGCATGCCTGGCCTCAGAATCTAAAGATGCATCTGTTAGTGAGGATGATTTTTACATTCTGTGTTTGAAAATACCACTTTAAGAAAGTAGGTGTTTTCTTGCGTAGCCATCCAGTGTGCCCTTGCTAGGATGTGTATTGACTGTCTGTGGCTCCAGAGAGTCTGATGCGTCAGGGCTGGGATGAAACAACCTGCGCTGCATTCAGAGTAGTGGGAGGAGTTTTCACTAGCACCTGAATAGGCCCGGTCTGCATTTAGAGTAGGGGAGGAGATTCCTTTCACACCTGGATGGGCCTGGTCTGCTGCAGACAATGCTGTCTCCGCCTCCTGCTGGGCAGCTACACTGAGAGGACAGAACTGGTTCTGGCTGGGCACAGGACACTTTCTGCCTGAGAGAACAAAGGAATTTGGGTATTAATACTGGGGCCCAGACCCCGGAACTTTAGAACTCATTTGGAACCAAGACGACTGCCAAGAAGAAGAGCTGGAGAAGCTGTGAGGAGAGATTCATTCTTTGCTGTGTGCTTTTCCGGTGCAGGGGGGGGGCGTTCCGGTGCAGGAACGCCTCCTAAAAGTGGCTGGATTTCACTCAGTCAATTTTAGGGCCATGCTGCGTCAAAGCCCTGCGCCTGCTTGAAGCAGGTGTAAGGATTGAGGCAACATGTTACATATAGGGCACCCCAAGCCTTGCTGGAGCTGCGTCACACTTGCGACGCAACTCCAGCAATGCAAAGAATTTCCGCTGGGGATGCGTCACACATCTGCCCATCCGAGCGCCACGGTGCGCCGCATTGTAAATGCGGCGCATCAGTGGTGGCGCACGGGTGGGCAGATGCGACTCAACTCTTCTGTCGCATCTCTGCTTATTAGCAGAGATGCGCCAGAAGTCGTATATCTGCCCCTTTGTGATTTGTGTTTCGAGGACACTGCTCGTAAGTTACACAAT
Organism: Lissotriton helveticus; assembly: GCF_964261635.1. Lineage (NCBI taxonomy): Eukaryota > Metazoa > Chordata > Amphibia > Caudata > Salamandridae > Lissotriton > Lissotriton helveticus. The sequence continues at coordinate 456,566,398 of NC_136058.1, read as the reverse complement.
GCACCATCCTCATCCTGCACTGCAGTCTTGGCCTATCAAGGCAGGCGCCATCAACTCCAGCTCGTCAGCCAACGACAGCGCTTTAGCAACAACAACGCCACTGCTTGCTCCGTGACCTGCCAGAACAGCCACAAGCACTGCATCACTTTGCACCACAGCCATTGTCTCACTGACGCCGCTGGAGGAGAGTCACCGAGCCGCTGCCTGCACCGTTACCTGAGGGCACCGCACGCCGCACCGCTGCACTTCGCAATGCAGCACCTGATGCCTGCCAACGCCAGCGCTCCTGACTTCAACCATGAGGAGTTCGATCTGCAACGGCTTTGTGACTTCAAGGGCCCGACGACTCCTGCACCAACCCCAGAACCGACACCTGCAGACTCCGTGTTTACGGAGCTCAATGAGAGGTCACAATGCCCTGTTCTTCTAAAGGTACTGTTTTGCAGGTCTTCCTGACACCGTAGCTGGGCCGCATTGGTGATGCAATAGGATATCTTTCTAAGCTCACTGGAATGGTTCTGGGATCTTTCAGAGGAAAGTTTGATTCTTCTGATTCATTCTGAGAGGTGCCTCCATCTTACTCAGCTGAGCACTTCCTTAGTGGGAATATCTGGAAGCAGAAGTGACGTGTGGCCTTGACCTTATGAGGGGTCTCCTCATCCTTTTCTCTTACTGCCGCATATATTTTGACTGTCTCCTTTTCAATCATTATTACATTTTTGGCCTTTTAAATGAGGTCTTTAAGTGCATTCCTGGTAGAACCATGATTGCCGAGGGATCGGATAATAATTGGAACCTTTTTATAGTTTGGTCAAAGTTGGATTTGGGACTTCTGATACTTGGTGTTTGTGCCTGTGGTTAAGTACGGGCACCGCTATGGACAAGGCTGCTTATTTTTGCCTTATTTTCCTCCTCCAGTCCACATGATTCCAATGTCTCTAGGACAGCCAGAAGGGCTGCTTGCAATATTTATTATTGTTTTTGCACCAGGTGTTGCTGTATGGAGATTTTATGCACTCAAATTTCTCGGAGTCCTTTGGAGTAGGACGTTGTATCCAGACCGTTCTCCTTTCTTTGGCACTTGCAACACGACTCCAGCAATGCACCACACGCATCTGTCTATCCCTGCACCACGGTGCATCGCATTGTAAATACGATGCATCTGTGGTAGCGCAAGGGTAGAATTGCGTGTCCCATCAGTGTTGGTGCATCCCTGCAAATATGCAGGGATGCGCCAGTCCTTGTAAATCTGTCCCTCACTCCTTTAAAAGACTGCTCTCAACTTTGCGTCACTTTACTCCATATTCACATCTGCACTTGAGAGAAGGGATGCGAAGAAAGCTGGTGGGGAGGTGGAAAGAAGATAAAGTGCCTGGTTAGTGAGGGGGGTGAGAATGTGGTAAGAGGTTTGTCGTGCATGTCTCACCCCCTGCTGTGTTAAAAGGATAAACTGCTGAGTGTTTCAACCTTATGAACCAATGGTGCATATTTCTTTTGATCTCCTGTTCCTTTTCATCTCCCCATGCCCATGTTGATTTATTCCTCGAGCTTAAGTGCTCATTTGGTATTTGACTTGAGCCAAAATGATTTGGATATGTGCCATATGTGAAACTGTGTAACTTGAGTGATTGCCCGCACATCTACAGAGTATTGTGAAAAGTTCTCAGAAGCCATTTCTTCTGCCTTCACGTTGCATCAGCTGAGAGCGCGTCGGGTGGAGACATACTGAAGGCATGAGAGGGGCATAGCTGAGGGGAGGGGCAGTTGTGCAGTGGGACCTCCCCCTTCTGCCTCCCTATAAAAGAAGTGCGTCTGCGTCAGAGGCGTGCACTGTGCAGAGGCTCCTTTGAGCACAGACTGAGGCCCCTGGACCTGCAGACACCTCTTCAGACTCCAGGTAAGGGAGAGCAATGTCTGTACCTGCAGAGACTTCTTCAGACGCCAGGTAAGGGACAGCCTTGTCTGTACCTGCAGTGACTTCTTCAGACGCCAGGTAAGGGACAGCCATGTCGGTAACTGCAGAGACCTCTTCAGACTCCAGGTAAGGGACAGCCATGTCTGTACCTGCAGAGACCTCTTCACACACCAGGTAAGGGACAGCCATGTCTGTACCTGCAGAGACCTCTTCAGACTCCGGGTAAGGGACAACCGTGTCTGTACCTGCAGAGACCTCTACAGACTCCAGGTGAGGGACAGCCATGCCTGTACCTGCAGAGACCTCTTCAGACTCCGGGTAAGGGACAACCGTGTCTGTACCTGCAGAGACCTCTTGAGACTCCAGGTAAGGGACAACCGTGTCTGTACCTGCAGAGACCTCTTCAGACTCCAGGTAAGGGACAGCCGTGTCTGTACCTGCAGAGACCTCTTGAGACTCCAGGTAAGGGACAGCCATGCCTGTACCTGCAGAGACCTCTTCAGACTCCGGGTAAGGGACAACCGTGTCTGTACCTGCAGAGACCTCTTCAGACTCCAGGTAAGGGACAGCCGTGTCTGTACCTGCAGAGACCTCTTGAGACTCCAGGTAAGGGACAGCCATGTCTGTACCTGAAGAGACTTCTTCAGACTCCAGGTAAGGGACAGCCATGTCTGTACCTACAGTGACCTCTTCAGACTCCAGGTAAGGGACAGCCATGTCTGTACCTGCAGAGACCTCTTGAGACTCCAGGTAAGGGACAGCCATGTCTGTACCTGAAGAGACTTCTTCAGACTCCAGGTAAGGGACAGCCATGTCTGTACCTGCAGAGACCTCTTCAGACTTCGGGTAAGGGACAGCCATGTCTGTACCTGCAGAGACCTCTCCAGACTCCAAGTGACTGACAGCCATGTCTGTACCTGCAGTGACCTCTTCATACTCCAGGTAAGGGACAGACATGTCTGTACCTGCAGAGACCTCTTCAGACTCCAGGTAAGGGACAGCCATGTCTGTACCTGAAGAGACTTCTTCAGAATCCAGGTAAGGGACAGCCATGTCTGTACCTGCAGAGACCTCTTCAGACGCCGGGTAAGGGACAGCCATGTCTGTACCTGCAGAGACCTCTTCAGACTCCAGGTAAGGGACAGCCATGTCTGTACCTGCAGTGACCGCTTCAGACACCAGGTAAGGGGCAGCCATGTCTGTACCTGCAGAGACCCCTTCAGACACCAGGTAAGGGACAGCCATGCCTGTACCTGCAGAGACCTCTTCAGACTCCAGGTAAGGGACAGCCATGTCTGTACCGGCAGAGACCTCTACAGACTCCAGGTGAGGGACAGCCATGTCTGTACCTGCAGAGACCTCTTCAGACTCCAGGTAAAGGACAGCCATGTCTGTACCTACAGAGACCTCTTCAGACGCCAGGTAAGGGACAGCCATGTCTGTACCTGAAGAGACCTCTTCAGACTCCAGGTAAGGGACAGCCATGTCTGTACCTGAAGAGACTTCTTCAGACTCCAGGTAAGGGACAGCCATGTCTGTACCTGCAGAGACCTCTTCAGACTTCGGGTAAGGGACAGCCATGTCTGTACCTGCAGAGACCTCTCCAGACTCCAAGTGACTGACAGCCATGTCTGTACCTGCAGTGACCTCTTCATACTCCAGGTAAGGGACAGACATGTCTGTACCTGCAGAGACCTCTTCAGACTCCAGGTAAGGGACAGCCATGTCTGTACCTGAAGAGACTTCTTCAGAATCCAGGTAAGGGACAGCCATGTCTGTACCTGCAGAGACCTCTTCAGACGCCGGGTAAGGGACAGCCATGTCTGTACCTGCAGAGACCTCTTCAGACTCCAGGTAAGGGACAGCCATGTCTGTACCTGCAGTGACCGCTTCAGACACCAGGTAAGGGGCAGCCATGTCTGTACCTGCAGAGACCCCTTCAGACACCAGGTAAGGGACAGCCATGCCTGTACCTGCAGAGACCTCTTCAGACTCCAGGTAAGGGACAGCCATGTCTGTACCTGCAGAGACCTCTACAGACTCCAGGTGAGGGACAGCCATGTCTGTACCTGCAGAGACCTCTTCAGACTCCAGGTAAAGGACAGCCATGTCTGTACCTACAGAGACCTCTTCAGACGCCAGGTAAGGGACAGCCATGTCTGTACCTGTAGAGACCTCTTCAGACACCAGGTAAGGGACAGCCATGTCTGTACCTGCAGAGACCTCTTCAGACGCCAGGTAAAGGACAGCCATGTCTGTACCTGCAGAGACCTCTTCAGACGCCAGGTAAAGGACAGCCATGTCTGTACCTGTAGAGACCTCTTCAGACACCAGGTAAGGGACAGCCATGTCTGTACCTGCAGAGTCCTCTTCAGACGCCAGGTAAGGGGCAGCCATGTCTGTACCTGCAGAGACCTCTTCAGACTCCAGGTAAGGGACAGCCATGTCTGTACCTGCAGTGACCTCTTCGGACTCCAGGTAAGGGACAGCCATGTCTGTACCTGCAGTGACCTCTTCAGACTCCAGGTGAGGGACAGCCATGTCTGTACCTGCAGTGACCGCTTCAGACTCCAGGTAAAGGACAGCCATGTCTGTACCTGCAGAGACCTCTTCAGACGCCAGGTAAGGGACAGCCATGTCTGTACCTGCAGAGACCTCTTCAGACTCCAGGTAAGGGACAGCCATGTCTGTACCTTCAGAGACCTCTTCAGACTCAAGGTAAGGGACAGCCATGTCTGTACCTGCAGAGACCTCTTCAGACGCCAGGTAAGGGACAGCCATGTCTGTACCTGCAGAGACCTCTTCAGACGCCAGGTAAGGGACAGCCATGTCTGTACCTGCAGAGACCTCTTCAGACTCCAGGTGAGGGACAGCCATGTTTGTACCTGCAGAGACCTCTTCAGACTCCAGGTAAGGGACAGCCATGTCTGTACCTGCAGAGTCCTCTTCAGACTCTAGGTAAGGGGCAGCCATGTCTGTACCTGAAGAGACTTCTTCAGAATCCAGGTAAGGGACAGCCATGTCTGTACCTGCAGAGACCCCTTCAGACACCAGGTAAGGGACAGCCATGCCTGTACCTGCAGAGACCTCTTCAGACGCCAGGTAAGGGACAGCCATGTCGGTAACTGCAGAGACCTCTTCAGACTCCAGGTAAGGGACAGCCATGTCTGTACCTGCAGAGACCTCTACAGACTCCAGGTGAGGGACAGCCATGTCTGTACCTGCAGAGACCTCTTCAGACTCCAGGTAAAGGACAGCCATTTCTGTACCTGCAGAGACCTCTTCAGACTCCAGGTAAGGGACAGCCGTCTCTGTACCTGCAGAGACCTCTTCAGACTCTAGGTAAAGGACAGCCATGTCTGTACCTGCAGAGACCTCTTCAGACTCCAGGTAAGGGACAGCCATGTCTGTACCTTCAGAGACCTCATCAGACTCCAGGTAAAGGACAGCCATGTCTGTACCTGCAGAGACCTCTTCAGACGCCAGGTAAAGGACAGCCATGTCTGTACCTGTAGAGACCTCTTCAGACACCAGGTAAGGGACAGCCATGTCTGTACCTGCAGAGACCTCTTCAGATGCCAGGTAAAGGACAGCCATGTCTGTACCTGCAGAGACCTCTTCAGACTCCGGGTAAGGGACAGCCATGTCTGACCTGCAGAGACCTCTTCAGACTCCTGGTAAGGGACAGCCATGTCTGTACCTGCAGAGACCTCTTCAGACTCCAGGTGAGGGACAGCCATGTCTGTACCTGCAGAGACCTCTTCAGACTCCAGGTAAGGGACAGCCATGTCTGTACCTGCAGTGACCCCTTCAGACTCCAGGTAAGGGACAGCCATGTCTGTACCTGCAGAGACCTCTTCAGACTCCAGGTAAGGGACAGCCATGTCTGTACCTGCAGTGACCTCTTCAGACTCCAGGTGAGGGACAGCCATGTCTGTACCTGCAGTGACCGCTTCAGACTCCAGGTAAAGGACAGCCATGTCTGTACCTGCAGAGACCTCTTCAGACGCCAGGTAAGGGACAGCCATGTCTGTACCTGCAGAGACCTCTTCAGACTCCTGGTAAGGGGCAGCCATGTCTGTACCTGTAGAGACCTCTTCAGACACCAGGTAAGGGACAGCCATGTCTGTACCTGCAGAGTCCTCTTCAGACGCCAGGTAAGGGACAGCCATGTCTGTACCTGCAGAGACCTCTTCAGACTCCAGGTAAGGGACAGCCATGTCTGTACCTGCAGTGACCTCTTTAGACTCCAGGTAAGGGACAGCCTTGTCTGTACCTGCAGTGACCGCTTCAGACTCCAGGTAAAGGACAGCCATGTCTGTACCTGCAGAGACCTCTTCAGACGCCAGGTAAGGGACAGCCATGTCTGTACCTGCAGAGACCTCTTCAGACTCCAGGTAAGGGACAGCCATGTCTGTACCTGCAGAGACCTCTTCAGACTCCAGGTAAGGGACAGCCATGTCTGTACCTGCAGAGACCTCTACAGACTCCAGGTAAGGGACAGCCATGTCTGTACCTGCAGAGACCTCTTCAGACTCCAGGTAAGGGGCAGCCATGCCTGTACCTGCAGAGACCTCTTCAGACTCCAGGTAAGGGACAGCCATGTCTGTACCTGAAGAGACTTCTTCAGACTCCAGGTAAGGGACAGCCATGTCTGTACCTGCAGAGACCTCTTCAGACTTCGGGTAAGGGACAGCCATGTCTGTACCTGCAGAGACCTCTCCAGACTCCAAGTGACTGACAGCCATGTCTGTACCTGCAGTGACCTCTTCATACTCCAGGTAAGGGACAGACATGTCTGTACCTGCAGAGACCTCTTCAGACTCCAGGTAAGGGACAGCCATGTCTGTACCTGAAGAGACTTCTTCAGAATCCAGGTAAGGGACAGCCATGTCTGTACCTGCAGAGACCTCTTCAGACGCCGGGTAAGGGACAGCCATGTCTGTACCTGCAGAGACCTCTTCAGACTCCAGGTAAGGGACAGCCATGTCTGTACCTGCAGTGACCGCTTCAGACACCAGGTAAGGGGCAGCCATGTCTGTACCTGCAGAGACCCCTTCAGACACCAGGTAAGGGACAGCCATGCCTGTACCTGCAGAGACCTCTTCAGACTCCAGGTAAGGGACAGCCATGTCTGTACCTGCAGAGACCTCTACAGACTCCAGGTGAGGGACAGCCATGTCTGTACCTGCAGAGACCTCTTCAGACTCCAGGTAAAGGACAGCCATGTCTGTACCTACAGAGACCTCTTCAGACGCCAGGTAAGGGACAGCCATGTCTGTACCTGTAGAGACCTCTTCAGACACCAGGTAAGGGACAGCCATGTCTGTACCTGCAGAGACCTCTTCAGACGCCAGGTAAAGGACAGCCATGTCTGTACCTGCAGAGACCTCTTCAGACGCCAGGTAAAGGACAGCCATGTCTGTACCTGTAGAGACCTCTTCAGACACCAGGTAAGGGACAGCCATGTCTGTACCTGCAGAGTCCTCTTCAGACGCCAGGTAAGGGGCAGCCATGTCTGTACCTGCAGAGACCTCTTCAGACTCCAGGTAAGGGACAGCCATGTCTGTACCTGCAGTGACCTCTTCGGACTCCAGGTAAGGGACAGCCATGTCTGTACCTGCAGTGACCTCTTCAGACTCCAGGTGAGGGACAGCCATGTCTGTACCTGCAGTGACCGCTTCAGACTCCAGGTAAAGGACAGCCATGTCTGTACCTGCAGAGACCTCTTCAGACGCCAGGTAAGGGACAGCCATGTCTGTACCTGCAGAGACCTCTTCAGACTCCAGGTAAGGGACAGCCATGTCTGTACCTTCAGAGACCTCTTCAGACTCAAGGTAAGGGACAGCCATGTCTGTACCTGCAGAGACCTCTTCAGACGCCAGGTAAGGGACAGCCATGTCTGTACCTGCAGAGACCTCTTCAGACGCCAGGTAAGGGACAGCCATGTCTGTACCTGCAGAGACCTCTTCAGACTCCAGGTGAGGGACAGCCATGTTTGTACCTGCAGAGACCTCTTCAGACTCCAGGTAAGGGACAGCCATGTCTGTACCTGCAGAGTCCTCTTCAGACTCTAGGTAAGGGGCAGCCATGTCTGTACCTGAAGAGACTTCTTCAGAATCCAGGTAAGGGACAGCCATGTCTGTACCTGCAGAGACCCCTTCAGACACCAGGTAAGGGACAGCCATGCCTGTACCTGCAGAGACCTCTTCAGACGCCAGGTAAGGGACAGCCATGTCGGTAACTGCAGAGACCTCTTCAGACTCCAGGTAAGGGACAGCCATGTCTGTACCTGCAGAGACCTCTACAGACTCCAGGTGAGGGACAGCCATGTCTGTACCTGCAGAGACCTCTTCAGACTCCAGGTAAAGGACAGCCATTTCTGTACCTGCAGAGACCTCTTCAGACTCCAGGTAAGGGACAGCCGTCTCTGTACCTGCAGAGACCTCTTCAGACTCTAGGTAAAGGACAGCCATGTCTGTACCTGCAGAGACCTCTTCAGACTCCAGGTAAGGGACAGCCATGTCTGTACCTTCAGAGACCTCATCAGACTCCAGGTAAAGGACAGCCATGTCTGTACCTGCAGAGACCTCTTCAGACGCCAGGTAAAGGACAGCCATGTCTGTACCTGTAGAGACCTCTTCAGACACCAGGTAAGGGACAGCCATGTCTGTACCTGCAGAGACCTCTTCAGATGCCAGGTAAAGGACAGCCATGTCTGTACCTGCAGAGACCTCTTCAGACTCCGGGTAAGGGACAGCCATGTCTGACCTGCAGAGACCTCTTCAGACTCCTGGTAAGGGACAGCCATGTCTGTACCTGCAGAGACCTCTTCAGACTCCAGGTGAGGGACAGCCATGTCTGTACCTGCAGAGACCTCTTCAGACTCCAGGTAAGGGACAGCCATGTCTGTACCTGCAGTGACCCCTTCAGACTCCAGGTAAGGGACAGCCATGTCTGTACCTGCAGAGACCTCTTCAGACTCCAGGTAAGGGACAGCCATGTCTGTACCTGCAGTGACCTCTTCAGACTCCAGGTGAGGGACAGCCATGTCTGTACCTGCAGTGACCGCTTCAGACTCCAGGTAAAGGACAGCCATGTCTGTACCTGCAGAGACCTCTTCAGACGCCAGGTAAGGGACAGCCATGTCTGTACCTGCAGAGACCTCTTCAGACTCCTGGTAAGGGGCAGCCATGTCTGTACCTGTAGAGACCTCTTCAGACACCAGGTAAGGGACAGCCATGTCTGTACCTGCAGAGTCCTCTTCAGACGCCAGGTAAGGGACAGCCATGTCTGTACCTGCAGAGACCTCTTCAGACTCCAGGTAAGGGACAGCCATGTCTGTACCTGCAGTGACCTCTTTAGACTCCAGGTAAGGGACAGCCTTGTCTGTACCTGCAGTGACCGCTTCAGACTCCAGGTAAAGGACAGCCATGTCTGTACCTGCAGAGACCTCTTCAGACGCCAGGTAAGGGACAGCCATGTCTGTACCTGCAGAGACCTCTTCAGACTCCAGGTAAGGGACAGCCATGTCTGTACCTGCAGAGACCTCTTCAGACTCCAGGTAAGGGACAGCCATGTCTGTACCTGCAGAGACCTCTACAGACTCCAGGTAAGGGACAGCCATGTCTGTACCTGCAGAGACCTCTTCAGACTCCAGGTAAGGGGCAGCCATGCCTGTACCTGCAGAGACCTCTTCAGACTCCAGGTAAGGGACAGCCATGTCTGTACCTGCGGAGACCTCTTCAGACGCCAGGTAAGGGACAGCCATGTCTGTACCTGCAGAGACCTCTTCAGACTCCAAGTGACTGACAGCCATGTTTGTACCTGCAGAGACCTCTTCAGACTCCAGGTAAGGGGCAGCCATGCCTGTACCTGCAAAGACCTCTTCAGACTCCAGGTAAGGGACAGCCATGTCTGTACCTGCGGAGACCTCTACAGACTCCAGGTAAGGGACAGCCATGTCTGTACCTGCAGAGACCTCTTCAGACTCCAGGTGAGGGACAGCCATGTTTGTACCTGCAGAGACCTCTTCAGACTCCAGGTAAGGGACAGCCATGTCTGTACCTGCAGAGTCCTCTTCAGACTCTAAGTAAGGGGCAGCCATGTCTGTACCTGCAGAAACCTCTTCAGAGTCCAGGTAAGGGACAGTCATGTCTGTACCTGCAGAGACCTCTTCAGACTCCAGGTAAGGGACAGCCATGTCTGTACCTGCAGAGACCTCTTCAGACACCAGGTAAGGGACAGCCATGTCTGTACCTGCAGAGACCTCTTCAGCCTCCAGGTAAGGGACAGCCATGTCTGTACCTGCAGAGACCTCTTCAGACTCCGGGTAAGGGACAGCCATGTCTGTACCTGCAGAGACCTCTTCAGACTCCAGGTAAGGGACAGCCATGTCTGTACCTGCAGAGACCTCTTCAGACTCCAGGTAAGGGGCTGCCATGCCTGTACCTGCAGTGACCTCTTCATACTCCAAGTGACTGACAGCCATGTCTGTACCTGCAGAGACCTCTTCAGACTCCAGGTGAGGGACAGCCATGTTTGTACCTGCAGAGACCTCTTCAGACTCCAAGTGACTGACAGCCATGTCTGTACCTGCAGAGACCTCTTCAGACTCCAGGTGAGGGACAGCCATGTTTGTACCTGCAGAGACCTCTTCAGACTCCAGGTAAGGGACAGCCTTGTCTGTACCTGCAGAGTCCTCTTCAGACTCTAGGTAAGGGGCAGCCATGTCTGTACCTGCAGAAACCTCTTCAGAGTCCAGGTAAGGGACAGTCATGTCTGTACCTGCAGAGACCTCTTCAGACTACGGGTAAGGGACAGCCATGACTGTTCCTGCAGTGACCTCTTCAGACTCCGGGTAAGGGACAGCCATGTCTGTACCTGCAGTGACCTCTTCAGACTCCAGGTAAGGGACAGCCATGACTGTACCTGCAGTGACCTCTTCAGACGCCGGGTAAGGGACAGCCATGCCTGTACCTGCAGACACCTCTTCAGACTCCAGGTAAGGGACAGCCATGCCTGCACCTGCAGAGACCTCTTCAGACACCAGGTAAGGGACAGCCATGTCTGTACCTGCAGAGACCTCTTCAGACTCCAGGTAAGGGACAGCCATGTCTGTACCTGCAGAGACCTCTTCAGACTCCGGGTAAGGGACAGCCATGTCTGTACCTGCAGAGACCGCTTCAGACTCCAGGTAAGGGACAGCCATGTCTGTACCTGCAGAGACCTCTTCAGACTCCAGGTAAGGGACAGCCGTCTCTGTACCTGCAGAGACCTCTTCAGACACCAGGTAAGGGACAGCCATGTCTGTACCTGCAGAGACCTCTTCAGACTCCAGGTAAGGGACAGCCATGTCTGTACCTGCAGAATAAGGGACAGCCATGTCTGTAGCTGCAGAGACCTCTTCAGACTCCAGGTAAGGGACAGCCATGTCTTTACCTGCAGTGACCTCTTCAGACTCCAGGTAAGGGAGAGCCATGTCTGTACCTGCAGAGACCTCTTCAGACTCCTGGTAAGGGGCAGCCATGTCTGTACCTGCAGTGACCTCTTCAGACGCCAGGTAAGGGACAGCCATGTCTGTACCTGCAGAGACTCCTTCAGACGCCGGGTAAGGGACAGCCATGTCTGTACCTGCTGTGACCTCTTCAGACTCCAGGTAAGGGACAGCCATGTCTGTACCTGCAGTGACCTCCTCAGACTCCAGGTAAGGGACAGCCATGCCTGTACCTGCAGAGACCTGTTCAGACTCCAGGTAAGGGACAGCCATGTCTGTACCTGCAGAGACCTCTCCAAACTCCAGGTAAGGGACAGCCATGTCTGTACCTGCAGAGACCTCTTCAGACTCCAGGTAAGGGACAGCCATGTCTGTACCTGCAGAGACCTCTTCAGACTCCGGGTAAGGGACAGCCATGTCTGTACCTGCAGAGACCTCTTCAAACTCCAGGTAAGGGACAGTCATTCCTGTACCTGCAGTGACCTCCTCAGACTCCAGGTAAGGGACAGCCATGCCTGTACCTGCAGAGACCTCTTCAGAAACCAGGTAAGGGACAGCATGCCTGTACCTGCAGAGACCTCTTCAGACACCAGGTAAGGGACAGCCATGTCTGTACCTGTAGAGTCCTCTTCAGACGCCAGGTAAGGGACAGCCATGTCTGTACCTGCAGAGACCTCTTCAGACTCCAGGTAAGGGACAACCATGTCTGTACCTGCAGAGACCTCTTCAGACTCCGGGTAAGGGACAGCCATGTCTGTACCTGCAGAGACCTCTTCAGACGCCAGGTAAGGGACAGCCATGTCTGTACCTGCAGTGACCTCTTCAGACACCAGGTAAGGGGCAGCCATGTCTGTACCTGCAGAGACCTCTTCAGACTCCAGGAAAGGGACAGAAATGTCTGTACCAGCAGAGACCTCTTCAGACTCCAGGTAAGGGACAGCTATGCCTGTACCTGCAGAGACCTCTTCAGACTCCAGGAAAGGGACAGAAATGTAGTACCTGCAGAGACCTCTTCAGACTCCAGGTAAGGGACAGCCATGTCTGTACCTGCAGAGACCTCTTCAGACACCAGGTAAGGGGCAGCCATGTCTGTACCTGCAGTGACCTCTTCAGACACCAGGTAAGGGACAGCCATGTCTGTACCTGCAGTGACCTCTTCAGACTCCAGGTAAGGGACAGTCATGCCTGTACCTGCAGAGACCTCTTCAGACTCCAGGTAAGGGACAGCCATGTCTGTACCTGCAGAGACCTCTTCAGACTCCAGGTAAGGGACAGCCATGTCTGTACCTGCAGAGACCTCTTCAGACTCCAGGTAAGGGACAGCCATGTCTGTACCTGCAGAGACCTCTTCAGACTCCAGGTAAGGGACAGCCATGTCTGTACCTGCAGAAACCTCTTCAGACTCCAGGTAAGGGACAGCCATGTCTGTACCTGCAGAGACCTCTTCAGAGTCCAGGTAAGGGACAGCCATGTCTGTACCTGCAGAGACCTCTTCAGACTCCAGGTAAGGGACAGCCATGTCTGTACCTGCAGAGACCTCTTCAGACTCCAGGTAAGGGACAGCCATGTCTGTACCTGCAGTGACCGCTTCAGACGCCAGGTAAGGGGCAGACATGTCTGTACCTGCAGAGACCTCTTCAGACTCCAGGTAAGGGACAGCCATGTCTGTACCTGCAGAGACCTCTTCAGACACCAGGTAAGGGACAGCCATGTCTGTACCTGCAGAATAAGGGACAGCCATGTCTGTACCTGCAGAGACACAAGGTAAGGGACAGCCATGTCTGTACCTGCAGAGACCTCTTCAGACTCCGGGTAAGGGACAGCCATGTCTGACCTGCAGAGACCTCTTCAGACTCCTGGTAAGGGACAGCCATGTCTGTACCTGCAGAGACCTCTTCAGACACCAGGTAAGGGACAGCCATGTCTGTACCTGCAGAGACCTCTTCAGACTCCGGGTAAGGGACAGCCATGTCTGTACCTGCAGAGACCTCTTCAGACTCCAAGTAAGGGACAGCCATGTCTGTACCTGCAGAGACCTCTTCAGACTCCAGGTAAGGGACAGCCATGTCTGTACATGCAGTGACCTCTACAGACACCGGGTAAGGTACAGTCATGTCTGTACCTGCAGAGACTTCTTCAGACTCCAGGTAAGGGACAGCCATGTCTGTACCTGCAGAGACCTCTTCAGACTCCGGGTAAGGGACAGCCATGTCTGTACCTGCAGAGACCTCTTGTAGCGATTGCTGGGTCCTGGGGGCTGGGTACCGGTCACCTTCGAAATCCCCGTCGCTGTAGTGCGCCTGGGAGAATCTGTAGGACACGTCACACGAACTACAGGAACCAGCATGCCCAGGGAAAAGTGGGCGGAGCCACGAGACCAAGCATTCATAGGCACCTCCCTTCCTTCAGAAAGGTGCTTGTCAATCGATCCGGAAGCCGTGGGAAGGGCGGATGGTGTTCCCCGCCGGATTTCAGCTAGAAGCACAAGACTGCAGAGGAGCTGAAGCCGTTTACATCCTGCCGCCTGCTGTCTGCATACCGATAAGTACTTTGTCAAACGGAGGCCGGCCCGTCTCCGTTTCAGACCCTGTGTTCGCATGGTACCATAGTTAGATAGGGATTCAGTTGGTACCGTGCGCTTGCTTGTTTGTGGACCCTGGTTGCCCCCCTCTGATGATTCCAAGAGGGGAACTCGTCTGCTGTTAAGACGAGGATTTGCCTATTTTCAGTCCGCTACTCCCCAGAGAGGCATTCTGGGAGATGTAGTGTTTGTGACGTTCTGTACGGGAAGCCTTGAATGTGAGGCAGAGACTTTTTCATTAACTTTTGTGAACACTCGTATACTTCCCTGGAATTAAGGCTGTGTTCGGCTTGTGCTGTCAACAAACCGTCACAGTCTATGTACTCTGTCCGCAAAAGGTCCAGTTCTGGTAACGCCTGTCCAAGGAACAGTCAACCATCCTCCGGACGCATTTCTTCCTGAAGAGTCAGAGGGCTCTCTGTTCCACAGGAGTCTGTTGTTGTCCGGTTTCAAAGGCCTGGGTGGTGTATGAGTCTGGTAAGCTCCAGAAACCAAAGGGGGGGTTAGCGGTGTTCTCCGACTCAGGGGCTTTGGTGGTAACGTTGTTCCTTTGTTCTCCCTGGACAGGTGGAGTGCCCTTGTCGGTCCCCTGCCACCATTAGACCAGACCAAGAGGGATCCCCAAGATTCACCATTACCTGTTTTTTATTTTATCCACTTACCCTTTCCCTGCTGGGTATGTGTTCACACAGTGAGTAATCCTTCACTGTGGGATCCGTAGCTGGTAGGGCTGGGGAACTTAGCGTCTGACGTCGTTTCTGCCGGACATCCTGAGCAAAGGTTAGTGGCGATTATATGCTTGCGCTGCTGCCAATCCCCGACAGATTGACAAGCCCAAGTTTATAAGCCGGCCCAAACGATGAATATAGAAACAGTGTTGGCTTCCGTGGTGGAAGGCCTGGCTGCCCTGCAGCAAGAAGTCGCGACATCTAGAGCAGAAAACCAGACCCTGCATAAAGAAGTAGGCACACTACGGAGAGAGGTTGCAGGTCTAACTCGTAAAGGACCAGGGGGGAGTCCGTATTTGAAACTTGCTACCTTACCTCCCCCTGGCGCCAGGACACCTACACCTCTGGGAGCAGAAGGGGGTGGGTTTTTTGTTCCTCCTCAAGCAGCCCCTAACACGGCACCCACCACGGATCCAGTCCATACTGTTCACGTAGTACAGACAGTGGGTGTTCCTTTGGCTCCGCCTGAACGCTTTTACGGGGACCCCCGAAAATTCGAGACATTCTTGAATCAGTGCAGGTTGCATTTCCTATGTAAACCTGGGGTTTTTCAGGACGACCCCGCTAAAACCGCATTTATGATGTCCTATATGGGTGGTAACGCTGCTAGTTGGACCATCCCCTTGTTGGAGAAAAACGACCCAGTGTTGCACAATTTTCCTGCTTTTTGTGTGGAACTACGAAAGCTTTTTGACCGGAAATCCCATATGCTGACCCTGGATAGGGAACTGCTCACCATTCGGCAAGGTTCACAGGACTTGTTATCTTACATAACCTTGTTCAATAGGCTGGTGGTCGAAACTGACTGGCCCCCTAATAAACGTATCTCACTGTTCTACCTAGGCCTCCGAGGGGAACTGAAAGATGTCCTAGCACAAGTGGTACAGCTGCCTGATACGTGTGAGGAATTCATTGATCTCACGGTTCAGTTGGACCATAGGCTCTTGGAGAGGAGAGGGGACAAAACAAAAGGGGACAATCGTCCATTCTACCCTCGCTTTAAAGGCCCTACGGAAGAACGTGCCAAAACGCCTGATGGCCCTGAACCCATGCAGTTAGGCGGAATACGTGGTCCCTTGACACAGGAGGAGAAAGACAAAAGACGCCGTCTGAAACAATGTTTGTACTGTGGGAAAGGCGGTCACTTTATCAAAGAATGCCGAGCCAGAAACGCAGTACCAGAAAGAACCCTCGTTCCAAGGGTACAAGCCCTCCTGCAGTCCGAGAAACCGACGGAAAACTGAAGAACCCAAATCAGGAAGAGGTCTCTGCCTTGGGTTGTTTGCCACTAATGATCTCCCCTTCTCTTGCTAACACATTGCATCCTGCTGTGGCGCACATGAATCTTCAGGTCATCCTATGGGTCACACCTCAGAAATCCATGACCATAGACGCTTTGGTAGATTCCGGGGCCACCGGGAACTATATCGATCAGGAATTCGCTATGAGGATCGGTATTGCCTGTGAGAAAAAGGAAAAACCTGAATTGGTGAAAGCCGTTGATGGAACCGTTTTGTCATCTGGTCCAGTGGCTTACCACACCCGTCCTATGCTGATGCAAACAGGCCTTAATCATCAGGAACATATCCAGTTTGATTTAATCGACGCCCCCCACTTTCGTCTCATACTGGGGATGCCCTGGCTAACTCTGCACGACCCGAAGGTCAGTTGGGCAGCCCGTACCATCACGCTGTCCTCCGAATATTGTCAGGAACATTGTAACCACGATTCCTCTGACACCTGCATACCTGAAACATCACCGTCTGCATGTTTGGCTGCTGCATGCTCACAAGTCCGTTATTGTTGCGCTACCGCGCTCCCCGTGGACTATCAGGCATTTCTTCCTGTGTTCGATAAACAACAGGCTACCCATTTGCCCCCACACCGGGTGTACGACTGTCGGATTGACCTTGTACCTGGAGCCGACATTCCATGCAGTAGGGTCTATGCCATGACTGAAAAAGAAACTCAGTACCTAAAGGTGTATATAGAGGAGAACCTAGCGTCCGGATTCATCAGACACTCGACTTCCCCTGCCTCTTCTCCCATGTTCTTCATTCCGAAGAAGGACTGCGCGGAATTACGGCCCTGTATCGACTATAGAGCCATCAATCGGGTGACCATCAAGAACCGATACCCTCTCCCCCTGATACCAGTGCTCATGGACCAGCTAAAAGGGGCCAGATTCTTCACAAAACTCGATCTCCGTGGGGCCTATCATCTGGTGCGCGTAAAGAAAGGGGATGAGTGGAAAACAGCGTTTCGCACAAAGTTCGGTTTATTCGAATACAGGGTAATGCCCTTTGGGTTATGCAACGCCCCCGCGGCGTTTCAATTCTTTATGGACGAAGTCTTGCGCGGGTGTCTGGAGACCTATTGCATCGTCTACATAGACGATATTTTGGTGTACTCGTCTACCCTCTCAGAACACGTCATGCATGTGAAATCCGTGCTAGACAGATTACAACAAAACTCATTGTATGCAAAACTGGAGAAATGTTTGTTCCATGTGCAGGAGGCGTCATTCCTTGGATATGTGATCAACGCACAAGGTTTTCAAATGGATTCGAGCAAAGTGGACGCAATCATCAACTGGAGTACCCCGAAGACCGTTAAGGCTGTGCAGGGCTTTCTCGGTTTTGCGAATTACTACAGACGATTTATAAAGGATTTCTCCAAAATCATACATCCAATCTCCAGTCTGTTGAGGAAGAATACACCATTTGTCTGGAGCGAGGACGCGACTGCGTCCTTTCAGTATCTGAAGAAGCAGATCACCCAGGCTCCCATCCTCCGTCATCCTGATCCGCAACGACCATATATATTGGAGACTGACGCTTCTCAATATGCGGTCGGAGGCGTGCTATCCCAACGACATCCATCCACCGGTCAAATACACCCAGTCGCCTTCTTCTCCAAGAAGCTCTCGCCCTGCGAGGTAAATTACACCATCACAGATAAGGAACTACTCGCCATTAAACGAGCATGTGAGGAATGGCGTCACTATCTCATTGGAGCGAGGAATACTGTGGAAATTTACACGGATCACAGGAATCTGCTCTTCCTGAAAACCGCGAAGGCCCTTACTCCAAGACAGCTAAGGTGGTCCCTGTTCTTTTCGGATTATGATTTTACCATCAAGTACAAACCCGGACCTCAAAACGGCAAGGCGGATGCACTATCGCGGTTGGTTGAAGGAGAACCGGAAGGGGTGAATGAAGCTGAAACGCCTTTGATACTCAAGGAAGCAGAAACGAACGCAGGAGCGGTAGCACTTCTGTCAACCAATGACTTCCTAGAGGACGTTAAGATCGCCCTGGCGGGGATGAATCTACAGGAATGGATACAAGAAGACCCAGAACATCGCCTAGAGAAGGATGACCTCGCCTATCACGGTACCTCCTTGTTTGTTCCTACAGAAAACCTGCGGCAGCAAGTGCTGACATGGTCCCACGATTCCGTGTTGGGTGGCCATATGGGAATGTACAAAACCATCGCCAACGTAGAACGTTCCTTCTGGTGGCCCCGGTTAAGAAAGGACGTCCGGTCCTACGTAAGGAATTGTGCTGTCTGTGCACAGGGAAAGGCAGTACATACTCGACCTGTGGGTCTGCTTCGACCATTACCCATACCTCCCTTACCCTGGCATACTCTCTCCATGGACTTCATTGTTGAGATGCCCCCCTGTGATGGAATGACCGTGATCCTGGTTGTCATCGATCATCTGACAAAGATGGGTCATTTTATACCATTGCCGGAAGTACCCACGTCTACAGAACTAGCGAAGGTGTTTCTCCAACATGTTGTAAGGGCCCACGGACTTCCCAGAGTGCTAATAACGGACAGGGGCACTCAGTTCACGTCCCGATTCTGGAAGGCACTGTGCACCACCTTGGACATCGATGCCCGTCTTTCATCCAGTTACCACCCTCAGACGGATGGCAAAACGGAACGTCTGAACCAGACGTTGGAACAGTACCTTCGTTGCTTCTCTCTGCAAAACGAGATGGACTGGACTGTGCTCCTATGGATGGCAGAATTTGCATACAATAATGCTGTGCACACAACACTGGGTTGTTCTCCTTTTTTTTTGTCTCCATGGGTTTCACCCGAATGTCCTACCCTTTGAGTGGCCTATTCGCTCCCCAGTCCCTAGCATTCACGAACACCATGCACATCTCAGGGCTGTGTTGATAGATGCAAGACGTAGTCTGGCCGATGCTCAGTCCGCGCAGAAACGCTTCGCTGATAGGAAGAGGGCGGTTGAGCCGAGCTATGGGGTGGGAGACAAAGTGTGGCTCTCCACTAGGAATCTCCGTGTTAAAGGGAATTCCAAACTGAAGCCCAAATACGTGGGTCCCTACGTCATTACGGAGGTGATCAACCCTGTTGCGGTCAGACTCCAGCTCCCTGAGGGTTGGAAGGTCCACCCTGTGTTCCATGTTTCCCTCCTCGTCCCTTGCCCTCCCAGTACGAGACTCCCGGTGAGACCCCTTCCCATTGGGGTGGACGGGCAGGAGGAGTATGAGGTGCGCGCCATTCTTGACTCCAGGATGGTGAGGGGAGGGATCCAGTATCTGGTGGAGTGGAAAGGGTATGGCCCTGAAGATCGGTCTTGGGAACCCGTGGGTAATCTGCATTGTCCTGAGTTGGTTGAGCGTTTCCATGCCCTGCATCCGGGTAGACCGGGTCGACCGCCGAGTCGGCAGTCCTCGAGAGGGGGTTCTGTAGCGATTGCTGGGTCCTGGGGGCTGGGTACCGGTCACCTTCGAAATCCCCGTCGCTGTAGTGCGCCTGGGAGAATCTGTAGGACACGTCACACGAACTACAGGAACCAGCATGCCCAGGGAAAAGTGGGCGGAGCCACGAGACCAAGCATTCATAGGCACCTCCCTTCCTTCAGAAAGGTGCTTGTCAATCGATCCGGAAGCCGTGGGAAGGGCGGATGGTGTTCCCCGCCGGATTTCAGCTAGAAGCACAAGACTGCAGAGGAGCTGAAGCCGTTTACATCCTGCCGCCTGCTGTCTGCATACCGATAAGTACTTTGTCAAACGGAGGCCGGCCCGTCTCCGTTTCAGACCCTGTGTTCGCATGGTACCATAGTTAGATAGGGATTCAGTTGGTACCGTGCGCTTGCTTGTTTGTGGACCCTGGTTGCCCCCCTCTGATGATTCCAAGAGGGGAACTCGTCTGCTGTTAAGACGAGGATTTGCCTATTTTCAGTCCGCTACTCCCCAGAGAGGCATTCTGGGAGATGTAGTGTTTGTGACGTTCTGTACGGGAAGCCTTGAATGTGAGGCAGAGACTTTTTCATTAACTTTTGTGAACACTCGTATACTTCCCTGGAATTAAGGCTGTGTTCGGCTAGTGCTGTCAATAAACCGTCACAGTCTATGTACTCTGTCCGCAAAAGGTCCAGTTCTGGTAACGCCTGTCCAAGGAACAGTCAACCATCCTCCGGACGCATTTCTTCCTGAAGAGTCAGAGGGCTCTCGGTTCCACAGGAGTCTGTTGTTGTCCGGTTTCAAAGGCCTGGGTGGTGTATGAGTCTGGTAAGCTCCAGAAACCAAAGGGGGGGTTAGCGGTGTTCTCCGACTCAGGGGCATTGGTGGTAACGTTGTTCCTTTGTTCTCCCTGGACAGGTGGAGTGCCCTTGTCGGTCCCCTGCCACCATTAGACCAGACCAAGAGGGATCCCCAAGATTCACCATTACCTGTTTTTTATTTTATCCACTTACCCTTTCCCTGCTGGGTATGTGTTCACACAGTGAGTAATCCTTCACTGTGGGATCCGTAGCTGGTAGGGCTGGGGAACTTAGCGTCTGACGTCGTTTCTGCCGGACATCCTGAGCAAAGGTTAGTGGCGATTATATGCTTGCGCTGCTGCCAATCCCCGACACCTCTTCAGACTCCAAGTAAGGGACAGCCATGTCTGTACCTGCAGAGACCTCTTCAGACTCCAGGTAAGGGACAGCCATGTCTGTACCTGCAGTGACCTCTACAGACGCCGGGTAAGGTACAGTCATGTCTGTACCTGCAGAGACTTCTTCAGACTCCAGGTAAGGGACAGCCATGCCTGTACCTGCAGTGACCTCTTCATACTCCAGGTAAGGGACAGACATGTCTGTACCTGCAGAGACCTCTTCAGACTCCAGGTAAGGGACAGCCATGTCTGTACCTGCAGAGACCTCTTCAGACTCCAGGTAAGGGACAGCCATGTCTGTACCTGCAGAGACCTCTTCAGACTCTTGGTAAGGGACAGCCATGTCTGTAACTGCAGAGACCTCTTCAGACTCCAGGTAAGGGACAGCCATGTCTGTACCTGCAGAGACCTCTTCAGACTCCAGGTAAGGGGCAGCCATGTCTGTACCTGCAGAGACCTCTTCAGACTCCAGGTAAGGGACAGCCATGTCTGTACCTGCAGAGACCTCTTCAGACACCAGGTAAGGGACAGCCACATCTGTACCTGCAGTGACCTCTTCAGACACCAGGTAAGGGACAGCCACATCTGTACCTGCAGTGACCTCTTCTGACACCAGGCAAGGGACAGCCACATCTGTACCTGCAGTGACCTCTTCAGACTCCAAGTAAGGGACAGCCATGTCTGTACCTGCAGAGACCTCTTCAGGCTCCAGGTAAGGGACAGCCATGTATATACCTGCAGAGACCTCTTCAGACTTCAGGTAAGGGACAGCCATGTCTGTACCTGCAGAGACCTCCTCAGACTCCAGGTAAGGGACAGCCATGTCTGCACCTGCAGAGACCTCTTCAGACGCCAGGTAAGGGACAGCCATGTCTGTACCTGCAGAGACCTCCTCAGACTCCAGGTAAGGGACAGCCATGTCTGCACCTGCAGAGACCTCTTCAGACTCCAGGTAAGGGACAGCCATGTCTGTACCTGCAGAGACCTCTTCAGACGCCAGGTAAGGGACAGCCATGTCTGTACCTGCAGAGACCTCTACAGACGCCGGGTAAGGGACAGCCATGTCTGTACCTGCAGAGACCTCTTCAGACTCCAGGTAAGGGACAGCCATGTCTGTACCTGCAGAGACCTCTTCAGACTACAGGTAAGGGACAGCCATGTCTGTACCTGCAGAGACCTCTCCAGACTCCAGGTAAGGGACAGCCATGTCTGTACCTGCAGAGACCTCTTCAGACTCCAGGTAAGGGACAGCCATGTCTGTACCTGCAGAGACCTCTTCAGACTCCAGGTAAGGGACAGCCATGTCTGTACCTGCAGAGACCTCTTCAGACTCCAGGTAAAGGACAGCCATGTCTGTACCTGCAGAGACCTCTACAGACTCCAGGTAAGGGACAGCCATGTCTGTACCTGCAGACACCTCTTCAGACTCCAGGTAAGGGACAGCCACGTCTGTACCTGCAGACACCTCTTCAGACTCCAGGTAAGGGACAGTCATTCCTGTACCTGCAGTGACCTCTTCAGACTCCAGGTAAAGGACACCCCATGTCTGCACCTGCATAGACTTCTTCAGACTCCAGGTAAGGGACAGCCATGTCTGTACCTGTAGAGACCTGTTCAGACTCCAAGTAAGGGACAGCCATGTCTGTACCTGCAGTGACCTCTTCAGACTCCAGGTAAGGGACAGCCATGTCTGTACCTGCAGAGACCTCTTCAGACTCCAGGTAAGGGACAGCCATGTCTGTACCTGCAGAGACCTCTTCAGACTCCAGGTAAGGGACAGCCATGTCTGTACCTGCAGAGACCTCTTCAGACTCCAGGTAAGGGACGGCCATGTCTGTACCTGCAGAGACCTCTTCACACACAAGGTAAGGGACAGCCATGTCTGTACCTGCAGAGACCTCTTGAGACTCCAGGTAAGGGACAGCCGTGTCTGTACCTGCAGAGACATCTTCAGACTCCAGGTAAGGGACAGCCATGTCTTTACCTGCAGTGACCTCTTCAGACTCCAGGTAAGGGACAGCCATGTCTGTACCTGAAGAGACCTCTTCAGACTCCAAGTAAGGGACAGCCATGTCTGTACCTGCAGTGACCTCTACAGACGCCGGGTAAGGGACAGTCATGTCTGTACCTGCAGAGACTTCTTCAGACTCCAGGTAAGGGACAGCCTTGTCTGAAACCACAGAGACCTCTTCAGACTCCAGGTAAGGGACAGCCATGTCTGTACCTACAGAGACCTCTTCAGACTCCAGGTGAGGGACAGCCATGTCTGTACCTGCAGAGACCTCTTCAGACTCCGGGTAAGGGACAGCCATGTCTGTACCTGCAGTGACCTCTTCAGACTCCAGGTAAGGGACATCTATGTCTGTACCTGAAGAGACCTCTCCAGACTCCAAGTAAGGGACAGCCATGTCTGTACCTGCAGTGACCTCTTCAGACTCCAGGTAAGGGACAGCCATGTCTGTACCTGCAGAGACCTCTTCAGACTCCAGGTAAGGGACAGCCATGTCTGTACCTGCAGAGACCTCTTCAGACGCCAGGTAAGGGACAGCCATGTCTGTACCTGCAGAGACCTCTTCAGACTCCAGGTAAGGGACAGCCATGCCTGTACCTGCAGAGACCTCTTCAGACTCCAGGTAAGGGACAGCCATGTCTGTACCTGCAGAGACCTCTTCAGACTCCAGGTAAGGGGCAGCCATGTCTGTACCTGCAGAGACCTCTTCACACACCAGGTGAGGGACAGCCATGTCTGTACCTGCAGTGACCTCTTCAGACTCCGGTAAGGGACAGCCATGTCTGTAACTGCAGTGACCTCTTCAGACTCCAGGTAAGGGACAGTCATTCCTGTACCTGCAGTGACCTCTTCAGACTCCAGGTAAGGGACAGCCATGTCTGTACCTGCAGTGACCACTTCAGACTCCAGGTAAGGGACAGCCATGTCTTTACCTGCAGAGACCTCTTCAGACGCCAGGTAAGGGACAGCCATGCCTGTACCTGCAGAGACCTCTTCAGACTCCAGGTAAGGGACAGCCATGCCTGTACCTGCAGTGACCTCTTCACACACCAGGTAAGGGACAGCCATGCCTGTACCTGCAGAGACCTCTTCAGACGCTGGGTAAGGGACAGTCATGTCTGTACCGGCAGAGACTTCTTCAGACTCCAGGTAAGGGACAGCCATGCCTGTACCTGCAGAGACCTCTTCAGACTCCACGTAAGGGACAGCCATGTCTGTACCTGCAGTGACCTCTTGAGACTCCAGGTAAAGGACAGCCATGTCTGTACCTGCATAGACTTCTTCAGACTCCAGGTAAGGGACAGCCATGTCTGTACCTGCAGAGACCTCTTCAGACTCCAGGTAAGGAACAGCCATGCCGGTATCTGCAGAGACCTCTTCAGACTCCAGGTAAGGGACAGCCATGTCTGTACCTGCAGAGACCTCTTCAGACTTCAGGTAAGGGACAGCCATGTCTGTACCTGCAGAGACCTCTTCAGACGCCAGGTAAGGGACAGCCATGTCTGTACCTGCAGAGACCTCTTCACACACAAGGTAAGGGACAGCCATGTCTGTACCTGCAGAGACCTCTTCACACACAAGGTAAGGGACAGCCACGTCTCTACCTGCAGACACCTCTTCAGACTCCAGGTAAGGGACAGTCATTCCTGTGCCTGCAGTGACCGCTTCAGACTCCAGGTAAGGGGCAGCCATGTCTGTACCTGCAGAGACCTCTTCAGACTCCAGGTAAGGGACAGCCATGTCTGTACCTGCAGAGACCTCTTCAGACGCCAGGTAAGGGACAGCCATGCCTGTACCTGCAGAGACCTCTTCAGACACCAGGTAAGGGATAGCCATGTCTGTACCTGTAGAGACCTCTTCACACACAAGGTAAGGGACAGCCACGTCTGTACCTGCAGACACCTCTTCAGACTCCAGGTAAGGGACAGTCATTCCTGTGCCTGCAGTGACCGCTTCAGACTCCAGGTAAGGGGAAGCCATGTCTGTACCTGCAGAGACCTCTTCAGACTCCTGGTAAGGGGCAGCCATGTCTGTACCTGCAGAGACCTCTTCAGACTCCTGGTAAGGGGCAGCCATGTCTGTACCTGCAGTGACCGCTTCAGACTCCAGGTAAGGGGCAGCCATGCCTGTACTTCCAAAGCACCCCTCTTCGCAGACGTTCTCAACAATCACAAAGTGTAACTGATAAAAGCTCAGCTTCATCAATGTCTAATCCGTCTTTGTCCGCCTCTTCTACAATGTCAGGAGACACTATGGATCGTATTCTATAAGAAATAACAACTATCAGTTGTTGTTTGACAGAAATGGACATTAATATTTCTTCTCCCACCACAGAGGCTAAATCCATCAGAGCAGATATTGTCCAATTTAATATTAAAACAGACGGATTAGACCAATGATTAACAGTACTGGAAAACAGGATTGATTCTATACAAACCAGAGATCAAGATCTCTCATTTCTTCGCAGCAAGCTAGTTGATCTAAAAGACCGCAGCCGGCGAGATAACATCCATTTTTGGGCTTTCCTGAAAAGATTGAAGGTCAGAATGCAAGACTCTTATTATGTAATGTTATTCCTAAGCTCCTGCATATCAACTTCAATCCACCGCTTGAAATTCAGCGTGTACATCACATCGGTCCTCTAGGTAATGCCTCAGATTCTCGACCGCAACCACTCATTGCTTGCTCCTTGAGACATGAGCAAGTACGACAACTATTGAATGCAGCACGCACGCAAGGATCGTATAATTATGCTGACCATGAAATCTGTATTGCAGCTGACTTTTCAAGAGAAACTAATGAACTGAGAAAAACGTTACCTTCTATGAGACGACAGTTAAGGAAAATGGACATCAAATATGGATTGTTTGATCCTGACCATTTTCGCATCACTAAAATGGCGAATCCAAAGACTTTTACCATCCTGAAGATCTGAAACATTTTAGATATGGTTTATACACTCAGGATATGGATATACAACATTTTCCTACCAAACGGTCCTCCCATGGTTCTCAATGCTCTCCTGGATGCCTCACTACTGGTTGCCTCACCTGTAGTGAAGTTCGTCATCATGGCAGAGACATTGAAAGATCAACCCGTACTCATGAAGACAAAATCTCTGCCCTTCAAACAGTATCCACCTTCATGAAAGATTCACACAGAGATAAATCTCGTTCTCCCTTAAAATCTGCTACGGATGAAGAATGTTCTTAGTAACATTTATAATTCCCTGCAGATATGATTGATAAATTATATCCTCTTTCAAATCTTTTCAGGCTCCTCATGTTAGAGTCTACCCTCTATACGGGGGTTTTCTATCTTATTCACACATTTGTTTCTTTACCTAGAATGGTTGCAGGATTAATTATTATCTGTTATTTTTTGCAATGTATTATCAGATTTTGCCTTGCATAACATCTATTGTATTTGATATTTAGTGCTGTGGTTTATTGTTTCACTTTCAACATGTAATTTATTTAATCTTCTCTAAATTTTAGAATTATAGATATTTCATTATGTTCTTTTACGTCTTATTAGCCTTGACCTTCCCTTTTATTAGTCAATGTTACAAATGTTCTTATTATATATTAGATAATATTTCTATGTATACCTTCACTTCATCCTTTAAAGTTACTTGTTTAATAATGTTTATATTTATATTTAGATTGGTAGCTAAGTTTATATTACTAATTTAATACAATGAACATTTATTATTCACTATCTTACTTACTATATCTTGTTTGTTCTTCTACAATCTGAATCACTTTTTTTCTGCACTTTTTCTGCACTCTGTGTTTTTACTTATCTGTTCCTATATTCCTACATATATTGTGTCTACCGATATTTATTCTATTAAGCTCTCACGTTCTCCTTTTCAGCGAGGAGTTGGGTTGTATTTATATCTAAATTTACATTACAACTTTTGAACCAAATATATCTATCTTATTTAACATTGTAACTTATCAGTCAATTGTCGTTCATTTTGTGCCTTTACCTATACATTAATGAATGTATGCATCTTTTATTGTATTTGTTGCTTAACCTAGAATGGTTGCAGGATTATTTATTATCTGTTATTTTTTGCAATGTATTATCAGATTTTGCTTTGCATAACATCTATTGTATTTGATATTAAGTGCTGTGGTTTATTGTTTCACTTTCAACATGTAATTTATAGATATTTCATTATGTTCTTTTACGTTTTATTAGCCTTGACCTTCCCTTTTATTAGTCAATGTTACAAATGTTCTTATTATATATTAGATAATATTTCTATGTATACCTTCACTTCATCCTTTAACGTTACTTGTTTAATAATGTGTATATTTATATTTAGATTGGTAGCTAAGTTTATATTACTAATTTAATACAATGAACATTTATTATTCACTATCTTACTTACTATATCTTGTTTGTTCTACAATCTGAATCACACTTTTTCTGCACTCTGTGTATTTACTTATCTGTTCCTATATTCCTACATATATTGTGTCTACCGATATATATTCTATTAAGCTCTCACGTTCTCCTTTTCAGCGGGGAGTTGGGTTGTATTTATATCTAAATTTACATTACAACTTTTGAACCAAATATATCTATCTTATCTAACATTGTAACTTATCAGTCAATTGTCGTTCATTTTGTGCCTTTACCTATACATTAATGAATGTATGCATCTTCTATTATATATTTCTATATTTTATCAATTCTTACCCTCTCCCCCTTTACAAATATTTCTCTTCATCCTCCTCGCTATTACTTATATATTTGTACCTAATGAACAAGTTATTTACCTTCTGTAATACTTTTTCTGGTAGATACAGTATCTGCCTGTGTATTCCTCACCTTGTGAATATCCCCCTGCGTCAGCAATGTTCGGAAAATTATTTTGTAGCACGCCGGCGTGGACGACGTCATAGGAGCACGGCATCACGCGCGACTCCGACTGACGTCACCGACTCCTTATTAGGCTTGTCGGCGTGATGACATCAATTCCGACCTTTTTTCCATGCCTTCGAGGCACCCGGACGGACCAATGACAGTAGATATACACATATACAGTGTACATAACACATAGAATTAAAATATACATACACAGTGCGTAGCCAAGGTATGAGCAACCCAATATACATATAAATATAAATATACATAAAATACATTAATACCGGTATAGAAGAGTGGACAACGGGGATTGGGGTGGGTCAGTGAGGAATCTACAGGCAGATACTGTATCTACCAGAAAAAGTGTTACCGAAGGGAAGTAACTTGTTCTTCTGATAGATACATCTGCCAGTGGATTCCTCACCTTGTGAATAGAGTCCCACAGCAGTCCCCACTCCCGGAGGAGGGTGTCCACTCTCCAATACCAGAAAATCGTGGAGGACAGAGCGCGCAAAGTAGCCGTCCCTCCTCACCTCGGCATCTAAGCAGTAATGCTTCGCAAAAGTGCGGAGGGAGGCCCAAGTCGCGGCTCTGCAAATATCCTCGACAGGTACACCTCTAGACAAAGCAGATGTGGAAGACTTTGCTCTCGTTGAATGAGCTCTTATAACCTCAGGAGGTTCCTAACCAGCCAGGGCATAGCAGATCTTGATGCATAGAATTATCCATCTCGAAAGTGTGCGCTTGTGCACAGCTCTTCCTTTTCTGCAACCAGCGAATCCAACAAACAGCTGGTCATCAAGTTGATAGTCCTTAGTCCTATCAAGATAAAAGCTCACCGCCCTCTTAGGGTCCAAACGGTGAAGCCGTTCCTCCTCCTTGAAAGGGTGAGGGGGAGGATAGAAGGTAGGAAGGGTAATGGGCTGCCCCAGATGAAAGGGAGTTACCACCTTAGGAAGAAAAGCAGCCCTGGTCCTAAGAACCATTCGTTCAGCATGAATAGTCAAGAATGGGGGCTTTGAACTAAGAGCTTGAAGCTCACTTACCCTCCTTGCCAAGGTAATTGCAACTTAAAAGGCCATCTTAAAGGACAACAACCTCAAGGGACAATTATGTAGAGGTTTGAATGGAGAACCCATTAGATAAGCAAGCAACAGATTTAAGCCCCATTGAGGCACAATAAAGGGAGTAGGCGGAAACTTATTTGTAAGCCCCTTCAGAAATCTCAAAACAATAGGAGATTTAAACAAGGACGGCTGATCCAGCAGGCAGAGAAAAGCCGACAACGCCGAAAGATAGCCCTTAACTGTGGCCACAGCAAACCCTTGCAGCGCTAAAGAAAGTGCAAAAAGAAGTATATCTGACAAACAAGCCCTCAAAGGATCGATGGACTTCTCTCCGCACCAAACAACAAATTTGGACCATCTATAAGAATAAATGGATTTAGTGGAGTCATGCCTGGCCGATAAAATGACATCCACCACATCGTGCGAGAGAGAAAAGGAATTCAGGTTGCCCCGTTCAATCTCCAGGCATGAAGGTGTAAGGTCTGGAGGTGGGGGTGTAAAACTGGCCCCTCCATCTGAGAGAGGAGATCTGCCCTGTGAGGGAGGCGGAGCGGCGGGCAGGAGGAGAGGTGGAGAAGATCTGTGTACCACACCCTTCTTGGCCAATCCGGAGCGATCAATATAACTTGGGCCCGGTCTTGGCGAATCTTCCTCAGAACTCGAGGAATCAAGGGTATGGGAGGAAACGCGTAAAGGAGTCTTGAGTCCCAACTCAACTGAAACGCATCCCCCAAAGCTCCCTGCATCGGAGACTGGAGACTGCAGAAAGACGGGCAGTGAGCATTCTCGTGAGTGGCGAACAGGTCCACATGAGGAGTTCCTCACGTCCAAAAGACGTGACGAACTATCTCCGGATGGAGCCTCCACTCGTGGTCGGCTGAGAACTGCTTACTGAGACTGTCTGCACGCACGGCCAAATGATTTGCCATCAGACAAATCTGATGGTCCAGGACCAGAGACGCAGAGCCTCTCTGCAGAGACACTGCGACCCTACTCCTCCCTGTTTGTTGACATACCACATCGCGATGGTGTTGTCCGTCAGGACTTGAACCGACCGACCGTGAAAAGAAGGGAGGAAGGCCTTGAGTGCCAAACGTATCGCCCGCAATTCCAGAAGATTGATGTGAAGCAACCTTTCCTCTGGAGACCAAAGACCCTTGACCTCCAGATCTCCCAGATGAGCACCCCACCCCAGAGTGGATGCATCCGTTATCACTGTGCTCACAGCTGGAGGCAGTTGAAAGAGCTTCCCTTGAGACAGGTTGCCTTCCACTCCCCACCAAGTCAGATCCACTGCAGTTTCTCTGGAGATCCTCACAGACTCCCTGAGATCTCCATTGTGTTGATATCACTGCCTGCGGAGGCACCACTGGAGTGCCCTCATGAGCCAGCGTACATGGTTGACCAACAGAATGCAGGAAGCCATTAAACCGAGCAGGCAAAGGACCTTTAGGACTGGAATGACCGCTCCATTGAAAAATAAAGGAATCAACTCCTGTATATCGCAAATCCTTTGAGGAGGAGGGAATGCACGACACGCAGTTGTGTCCAGTACCGCACCTATGAACAGGTTGCGCTGGGAGGGTACCAGGTGAGATTTGGGTACATTTATTGAAAAACCCAACCTGTGTTACAACTGAGTTGTCTCTTGTAGATGATGGAGCACTATCTCTGAAGACTCTGCTTTGATCAGCCAGTCGTCCAGATAAGGGAATACCAGAATCCCTGACCTTCTGAGATGTGCAGCCACCACAGCCATCACCTTGGTGGAGACCCTAAGACCAAACGGTAGGACCGCAAACTGGTAGTATTGCGACCCCACTGTAAAACGGAGATACTTCCTGTGCGACTTCAGGATTGGGATGAGAAAATACGCATCCTGCAAGTCGATCGACACCATCCAGTCCACTTCCAGCAGCGCCTGAAGAACCTGTGCAAGGGTGAGCATCTTGAACTTCTCCTGCTTCAAGTAAAGGTTCAAGATCCTGAGATCCAGGATCTTGGGGATCAGGAAATAGCACCCCTGACCCCTTTCCTGCTCTGGAACCACCTCTATCGCACCCTTTTTGTACCTCTTCCTGAAGGAGCAACAGATGGTCCTCCGAGCAAAAACCCTGGCAAGGAGGGTAATTGGGAGGGAATTCCCGAAAGGGAAGAGCATACCCATTCTCTACGAGATTGAGAACCCAAAGATCTGATGTAACCAATTCCCAATCCCGTAGAAAATAAGTAAGCCGACCCCCTACAGGACCCACATGATCCGTAATGGCGGATCTAGGGCTGCTTTGCTGTTGTAGGTGGGGGGTGGGTATTAGAGGAGGAAGTAGAGGAGGAGGCTTGACGTCCACGTGGACGACCCCTTTGTCTACCCCTGTAGGACTTGTACAAAGGATTTTGTTGCTGCTGCTGCTGTTCGTTCTGCTTATAGGTACGAAAAGTAGACCTTCCAAAACCCTTGTACTTCTTGGTGAAAGAGCCTCTAGTCTGCAGACCCAAAGATCTTGCCGTCGCTCTGCTATCTTTAAACCTTTCCAAGGCTGCATCAGCTTTCTTCCCGAAAAGGCCTGTGCCATCAAAAGGCAAATCCATCAGAGCAGCCTGAACATCAGCTGAAAACTCGGAAGTCTTTAACCAAGCAGCTCTTCTAGTGGCAATCGAAGACCCCATGATCTAGCCACTGAATCCGCCGTGTCCATACCACTTTGTATGACCTGATGAGCTGCAGCTTGCGTGTCAGATACCACTTCACTAAAGTTCTTCCTATCCTCCTCAGGAAGCTTAGATGATAGCTGCTTCACTGTGTCCATCAAAGCTCGAACATATCTGCCTAGGAGACAAGTAGCCTTCATCGATTTAAGGGCCATACTACTTGACGAAAACACCTTTTTCACATTTTGATCTTGCTTTTTAGAGCCTTTATCTCCAGGAACCTAGGGAAAAGCACCTGTCAATTTCTTTGAGCAAGCAGCTTGGACCACCAAACTCTGTGGCAGAGGATGAATAGACAAGAATTCAGGATCTCCAGGTGGCACCCTATAGCGTCTTGCAACTGATTTTGACACTGCAGGAGCAGTAAGAGTCCTCTTACAGACTTCCAATATAGGTTCAGTTAGAGCCTCAGTAAATGGTAGAGTTGGCTCAACCACAGAGGACGGAGAATGGAGAACCTCCGTATGGATGTTAGACTTGTACTCCACAGATGGTAAAGTCAAATTTAAGAGTTCTGCAGCTTTCTTAATCACAACATGGTAAGGAGCTACATCCTTAGAAGGAGTATCAGATACAGCGGACAACTCCCATTCCGGTGAAAGTTCCAAACCACTTGCATCCTGCAACTCTTCAAAGTAATCCTCCTGATCCTGAAGTTCGCCGTCTTCAACCACAGGTTCCTCATAATTTCTCTCCTCCATAAGGCGCTGCGCTCTACGCCTCGACCACTCGATCCGAATCGACGTAGTTGGATCCGGTAACGACTCTGACGGAGTGGGAGCCGGCGTCGAATGAGGAGCTGAAGCCTGCTTTGAATGAGGAGCTCCGCGACGAACATCGATTTTGATCCCGAGGTCGCTGCGGAGTCGGCGATACCATGTGCGGAGTCAATGACCTCGGTGGAACCGAGCTATGCCACAATGGAATCGGCGCCGGCATAAACGGCAAGAAAGGCGCCGGAGCACAAGCTTGAGGCACGCCCAGATTAAATGACAATGGACTCATGGGACCAGCCGGTGCACCAGAGGGGTACATTGCTCTCGCATATACGCCATACATGGCGTTAAGAAAATGCAAAGGGTCCTGACCTGGACCAGGAAACTGAGGGTACGAACCCACTGGTTGCCCCTGAAGAGGATGTACCGGATTCGACTCCTCCTGTTCCACTTGTTCCTCGGGTTGGTGTACCGGAGTTGCCGAAATCTGAGGAGTCTCAACTTCCTCTTCCTCATGTACCGAAGACTGGTACGGCTCCGGAGACGGATTCGATTCAGGATTCGGTGTTGGCTCCCGAGACTGCAAAGGCGAGGCCTCACCTTCAGGCTTACGAGCTGGAGAGGGAGATATCATGCCCTTATGATGTCTTCGAGAAGACAACTTCTTTTTCGAGTCCGACTCCCTGCCGGAATGGTGTCTCGAACTGTGCTTCTTCCTCTTATTCTTCTTCTTCGAGGAACCCGAAGCATGCCCCGAAGCCGACCTCAAAGCCGACTCTGACAGAGACCGAGACCGCGACCTCGTCTTCGACTTTGACCTCGATCGTCTTGATCTTGACCTCGAAGTCCTCTTGGTATCCTTACCCTTAATTTTGGCAAGAAGGAGTTTCGCCTCTAGTTCTCAAAGAGCCTTTAGGTTCATCTTCGAACAGGAACGACAACCCTTGACGTCGTGATCCAAGCCCAGACACCACAAACAGTCACTATGAGGATCAGTAATGGACATCATCCTGGCACACGAGTTGCATGACTTAAATCCTGTCTTCTTCGATGACATCTTCGACGGAAGACAGCACTCCAAACAGATACAGAACAAAAGTTCACAATAGTAGCAAAGTTACTATCTGCACAATAGAAGATCCCAAGAAACCGTTAGCGTCGACGACGCGGAAAAAAGGGAACTGATGTCATCACGCCGACGTAGGCCTAATAAGGAGTCGGAGACGTCAGTCGGAGTCGTGCGTGATGTCGTGCTCCTATGACGTCGTCCACGCTGGCGTGCTACAAAAGAATTTTCTGAACGTTGCTGACGCAGGGGGATATTCACAAGGTGAGGAATCCACTGGCAGATGTATCTATCAGAATTTATCTTACTCTTTTTAATATACACATATTTATCTTTCAATGTATCCTATTTACACTTGTCAATAACCAATAACTTATTTAATTTTTTCGCTTATATTCCAGTGATATTGAACTCATGTCTCTATTTTAGATATATTTCTAAGTTCTGTCAACCTCTGTCTCTTCCCTTTCAACACAAATTTTTTTTAAATGCTAGCTCTTTCCGCACTTCGGACTTTTATTTCTCTCCTACATAGTCCTCATCAAGTCTTAACCCTCCAGAAGGGGTCCCTGCACCCGGCGGTGTTCTAGTGAGCCCAGACCCGTGGCTAAATTTAAAGCTTTTATTTTTCTTTCCTTTTTTTTCCTTTTTATACTTTTACTTCTTACATTTCATTGTTTTTTTTTATTTCTAATATCTTATTATTTAGATATTTTCTCCTACTAGATCTCCTTACACTACAAATTACCTTATTAGTACACTCCTATTCCCCCTCCCCTCTTTTCTCACATTTTGGCTCGGTTAACCAATACATTTTACATCGGCTCTCTAACCCACTCCATTGTTTATCCTAGTTTCTTACTTGCTTCATTCCTATAAGAGTACTGATATCAACTTGGGGCATGGGTAACACTCATTCTCTGTATGTTATAACATGGAATGTTCATGGTTTAACACACTATATCAAACAGAAAAAAAGTTATTTCTTATTTGCACTCTAAAAAGGTAGATGTGGTTTTAATCCAGGAAACGCATCTTGAAGCATCAGAATCTGAAATTTTATGCAGAGAATGGGAGGGTAAAGTCTATTACAACAGAATTCATGCGGACCAGTTCTCAGACATTGCTCCCATTCATAAATGTGGTGTGGCAATTCTTATCTGTAACTCCTTACCAGTCACTGTATCAAAAACATGGGAAGACCCAGATGGCAGGTTTGTGTTTGTCAAACTCCGTATTGGCGACACACATTTTTGTGTAGGATCAGTCTATGCTCTGACGGGTGTGAAAAAATCATTTTTTCTCCAATTCAATCATATTTTATCATGGGCAGAAACTGGAATCTAGTCAGAGACCCAGGACTGGATAAAACAGGTCCTTTTGATATGCATAATGCAGCAGATAGAGCTCTTATGGATGACATAATTGAAGATTACGGCCTGATTGATCATTGGCACCTATCCCACCCCTCTGATACTGAATATTCATTCATCTTCCCCACTCATGGAACTCTCTCTATGTTAGATTACTGTTTATTCTCTCAAAGGGTAGTTCAGCTAGTATACAAATTACA
Organism: Lissotriton helveticus; assembly: GCF_964261635.1. Taxonomy (NCBI): domain Eukaryota; kingdom Metazoa; phylum Chordata; class Amphibia; order Caudata; family Salamandridae; genus Lissotriton; species Lissotriton helveticus. Next base: position 456,531,733 of record NC_136058.1, on the reverse strand, counting down.
TATCTTGGAAATTTCAATTTCGGATCATTCACCAGTTCTACTATCCCTCCAAACAGGACTGGCTACACCGGTGCGTAAGCCTTGGCGAATGAACATTCAATGCCACAAAACCCTGCAGGTAAATTGCAGTTTAAAACTCACCTTCAACATTATCTTTCCCTTAATCAAGGATCTGTGTGCTTTGGTAGAATCCTGTGGGCTGCAGCTAAGGCTACCATTAGGGGTCAACTTATGGAAAATGCTGCACAGGCCAATAGACAAAAAACCAAATGGCAAAAAGAAGTGTAACAAGATATTGAGACATTAACTCGATTATATACTAAGCAACCTCTTATACTCCACCCTAAACTACTAGAGCAAACATGTATGGTACTAAACAGCCTTTTTACCTTAAAGCTGAATATGCTTTGCAAACAATGAAAGGGCGCCACTATGAGCGACGGTAACAGGCAGGACGACTTTTAGTGGCTCAACTACAACAAACAGAGGTTGCAATGGCGATCCCAGGTATAAAAACATTTGGAGGAATCATGCTGACTCATCCACAGGATATTGTTAATAAATGTACTTAGTTTTACCAATCGTTGTATGTCCCAGGAATCCAAATAGATCATAGCAAATTTTTTTCTTTCCTTTCGGGAATTGACTTACCTTCTCTCTCAGAGGAGGGCAGGGCACTTCTCGAATGAGATATTAGTAAAGAAGAGATCTCACAAGCTGTAGCTAAACTCCCATATCATAAAGCTCCAGGGGAAGATGGCTTTCCAGCGGAATTCTACCGTTTGTCAGGTGAACAAATAATTGATAGTTTACATGCTGCTTTTCAGGAAGCAGATAGAAAAGCCTCTTTAGGCTGTATATCTAATAAAGCAGTAATTGTATTCCTTCCCAAACCAGGAAAAGATCCAATACTTTGTAGCAGCTATCGTCCCATATCACTTCCTAATTGCGTCGTTAAAATATTAGCCAGTATCCTGGCCTCTCATCTTAGTAAAGTCTTGCCCTTTTTAATTAATCAATCACAAGTGGGCTTTGTGCCTGGATGTTCCTCTAGAAACCATTTAGGCACTTTGACGCCTACACTTCACTCGGCCAAATCTCTACAGGACGATGCATTGGCACTATCACTTGGTGCCGAAAAGGCATTTGACCGAGTTGAGTGGCATTATCTCATTCATGGCTTGGAGAAATTTGGTTTGGGATCTCAATTTAAAGGGAAAATAAAATTACTATATCAAAATCCTACTGCTCAAGTTAATTGTTGCAGCTTCCTTTCAGACTCCTTTCCAATTCCTAGAGGAACGTGTCAGGGTTGTACCATTTCCCCTCTTTTATTCCTCCTAGCTCTCGAGCCCCTAGCAGCAGCAATTTGCCAATCAAGCAATATTCTGGGAATTCTTCGTCCGCTGGGAGATTCGAAAAATGTATCTATATGCTGACAACATACTACTCACTATTACGGATTTGCGTGGTTCCCTGCCTTCCATTTTTAAAATCTAGAAGACTTCTCCTCTTTTTCTGGTTACAAAATTAACTGAGTGAAGCACTTCCCATATCGGATGGCACTACCATATCAGCTATTCAGGGCTTTCCTTTCCTTTGGCAATGCTCACGATTACAATACCTGGGTGTTCTTGTGAATAAGGGGACAGTAGGAATGGTTTCGGAAAACCTCGGTCTTTTAATTACACACATACAACATGATTTTGATGAATGGAAAGTATTAGGACTAATCATGTGGGGTAGGGTTCAAGCTTTAAAAATGGTCACATTTCAACGTTTCCTTTATATACTAGGAATCCTCCCTCTTCAGATACCTTTATCCTCGCAACGCCTTATAGATTTTAAGATTAAATCTTTTATCTGGGGATCTACCAAACTGTGTTTAGCTGTACATAAATTGAAAGCACATCGCTCTACTGGAGGTTTGAGTCTTCCATCTATAGAACATTACAATCTGGCACCTGAGTTATTTCAATCACATGTTCAGACATGTTTCAAGATGATTCTCACTCGCCACAATGGGTACACATTGAACTTCATCTTTTGTCAGCTGAATTTGGGCTTTCAGCCTTTTATGGAACAGGTACCAGCTGTCTAGGTTCTCACAATCCACTATTGGCTGCAATGAGCAAAACATGGCAGAGAGTTCATCGCCACTTTGGTTTTTAATCCACGCATTCATGCCAAATCCCCAATTTGGAACAATACTGCATTCGAGTTAAAGGAAAGACTATTTCCTGGCCCCAATGGAAGCAGGTGGGTATTTCTACTCTAGATCAGCTTCTACATGTGGGTGATCTTAAACCTTTCACACAATTGACTGAAGAATTTCGTCTTCCACTCCATCAAGCAACAAATTATTCACAACTTTATCTCTGCCTTATCAAAATTCTAGGATCACATCCATGGTCACTCAAAACTTCACCAATAGTATCCTACTTATATACTTGGGGGACACATGAAGGGGTTATATCTGGTGTAGTGTAGTTCCTATTATCCCAATAGGCTCTGCGCATTGGAATAATATCTTCAATAGTATAGACCTAGGGCAGAGGTTAACTAGGTCTTCTACCGACGATATTAGATTTAAAGTTTTGTGTTTGCCAGCTAGCTCAGAGTTCACTAGAAACTTTCTCGAATAGGCAAGGAGGATTTTAACCTCCCTGGATAGACAAGAAGGGATTTAGTTTCTGACAACCATAGAACATGACAACTTTGCTCTCCCCTAATCAAGAGTGTATCTCTAGAGTCGTGTGAAAACAATAGACAACTTATTTTACTCAGTCAGTACGTGCATTCTTAGTTTCACCAGTTTGTAGAGAAATAAGAGATGGGCGTGGTTCAATAAAAGATGTTATTTATTGATCAGTCTCTTTTCTCATACAAGAGAAATGAATCGCTATTATTGCAATACTTGTAGTTAAGTAAAGTGCATACAGTAGAGACAGAATTATAAAATAATACTGTAAAAGCATTGATATGGTTTCTGAGCCATATGATACTTTAAAATGGATAAAATAGATACATACATATATACATTTGACTAATCGTACTCAACTGGTGCTTCTAACCACGCCTACCCCAATGTACCTGACCTAAGCCTAATACGTGGGCGGGAGTAGATAAGTAGCAGTTTAAGTTAAGTTTGTTTTGCCAAGGGACTGATTCGAGAATTCTCTGCAAGGGGTTATTCAGTTCTGTACCTGAGATCTAGAATGATGGAGGGCTGGTATCTCTTATCCCAGGTCTTGATATTCCAGCTGCCTGCGAGGGCTGCTTGGAAGCGCCGGAGCTGGATTTCTTGGCAGGAGAAAGGCAGCATCTCGTTCTCAGCGCGTCAGGAAGGCGGGGCAGCGTCTGTGGGCTTCGCTCTCTGCTGGGCTCCTCAGCACGTCTCGCTGCTCCGATCTCGTCACCACCGCATGTGTTTGCTTAAGGCAATGTCGGTAATATTTATACCTGAAAGGTGCCGAGATTGACGTAAGGATGGACATATATACGTCAATAAGGATGTCATATGAACGGGCTCGTTCGCACATTCTTTTGCTGAAGTTCTCGGTGAAACCAAAACAATGGCTATGGGAATTTCCCAGGTCGCTGTAGGTTTGATTTGTTTTGAGAACTCCGTATGCCTTATCAGGGGCTGGAGGAATATCGCTTGTCTAATTAGATGGCATGCGTTATGACCTAATCAGATAACGCGCTTCTGTGCCGTAGTGTGGCTTAATCAGATAACGGTTTTTGCACCGTTGGATGGCTGCTAGTTAATTATTAACCAAACCAGGGTCAGGAATAGGGGAATCGATACAGTACCTATAGGAATACATCACACCCACTCCACGTAGACTATGTTCATATTTACAAATCTAGGCATAGTGAATATCAGTAGCGTTTGTGTATACCGTACCACCGCAAAATACATTTATATGCATTCCGAAAATTGGATTTTATAAAATATACGAAACACAATCACATGTACTGTCACGTATACTATAAGCACAAGCAGTCTAATAATGCTACTCATATGTTAAAAATTCAGCATAATCTAAATGCGAAAACCACACATGAAATGGCTCTTAATACAGAAAAAAAGTGCGAGACCATTTCATCACAATCATAAATTTATGTATAACAGTGCTAGCATAGCGAATGTCTTGTGACTACCTAAAAATAGAAATTTAGTTCTCTAAGAATAACGTCTACTTTAAGCAGAAGATAAGTGTCCCAAAAATCGTAAATATTTTGGAATTGGGGAAAAAGTTCTTGCAGTCTGAAAAAAAATTATGAGAAAAATTTTTCATATCGCTTTTCTTCAAAAAGTTGAAGGCCAAATTCAGCATGTAGGGAACTCCAAGTGCTAGTTTGCTCAAAGTTATTCCTTCTGCTCTGGTGAAAACATCATATCATTTAGACTGTTGAAAAAACTGTCAACAGCTTCTTGCGTAAGTTCCACTAATTCGGAAAAGGTTGTTACCATGCATTCATGAGCCTGAGCATGATTGCCTCCATTGATGTTTGGATCAGCATAGCTGACTGAAGGTCGTACCTGATCGATGCTGCTTTCATCTTGTACTTCACTACCCCTCAATCGTAGTGGTGAAGACTCCACGAATGCCGTCATCAGGATTGGTAGCCGCTGGGACAGCACAATGCATGAGCCGTTACCGGACCCAACAAGGTATCTGCGTCCATTAGCACATCCGATTGTAGTGCCAGACAGGTGTCCAACACGCATTCTTCGCCGCATAGCAATCACCTTAATACAGGCATAACACAACTTTGCCACATTGGTCTAAATGAAAGAAACCAAGTCATGTTCAGGTCTCTAAGCCGGGATAGTCCAAGGATTTTAGTTACCCGGTCCCGGTAGCCAATGGCTAGGATCATTTCTTCCCTTGTCGCAGGTGTTTTGTCTGTGACATGGTTTGCCATAGCGAAATAACAGGATCAAAAATAGAATACCCGCTACTAGTCCTAAAAGGAGAGGAAGTCCGCCAAAAATGGAATGGACAAAGTCTGGAAAAATACCCAGGATGGCTTTGAATGGAGTTAAAGCACCCGAAAACACTGCTTTAAATACACTGGAGATACCAGTGGTATCAGAAATATTTAAGATTTCGTTCAGTATTTCTGCGAAATGTATGGGGGAATTAGTTGATAATAATGAATGAATCTCTTCTGTTGTCCTTGCAACTTGGAGATCATACGTTTCTTTTGATGACGTGAGCCTGGTCGGCGTCTGTAGGAGCACAGTCTTCATTCTGCTTAAAGTATCTATTCGAATAGAAGCAATTTTCAAATCGGGCCATAACCTTGCCTCCCTGTCTGGAGAATCGCTGGGGAACAATACATGTTCACAGCACATGACCTTCCTAGTCACAGTTATGAGATAAGGTTTTCCGGGCAGCAAACTACAACATCTGCGATCTACTATTAGAATGTAACTCCCGTTCGAGAGTCTCCTAAAGAATGGTTCTATTCGTGTTGCAAGTGTGCCTAGCTGGTAACATGAAAGGTTATTTGAAGTCCCTTCACAGGCTCCGTGCAAACTAATACCCTGACACAGAAGTGTACCGCTCAGTGATCTTGCACAATTATCGCCACTGAGAAACACTTTCTGGCCTTTATTGCTGACACATTCGTGTGTATAGGGCAAGTTCCATATTGACTTAATGTATCCTTTACCCAACCTTTCATACTGGCCTGCCTGTATATATTTTTGGCAGAATTGAAACTGGAAAGTAGTTATCGGAATATTTATTATTCCATGTATTATCCATTCAATGACAGGTCGTTCTGACATTGTCAATGGTAATCTCTCAAGTTTTTCAATGCTCAGAATTGTATAGTCAGCACCCTTCTGTGCCAAACTGATTTGTTTATCAAGGAGGTTAAAGATATTAAATAATGACGTTGTGTTGATTAAACGCCAAGGCACATAGCCAGAACGCAAATTTTGTAACGTCCAGCCAAGCTGTACAATAGAACGCAATTGGGACTGACCTTGTTGTAACATCAGTAAGTCTTGCGATATTATATCGATTGCTGAAGACACAATGCTGTCCAGAGAATATATTCTGGAGGACAGAGTCATTAACCCATTGTCCACCACAGAAAGTGATTTTTCCAAATTAATACGGTCAATTTCCCGTATTTTTTCTGCTGTCTCAATTTGAGTTACTTTCCAGACTTCGTTATAAGCTGCATATATAGAGGCCGCTATGAAACGTTTTTGACGCTGTTTGCGTGGTCCCAATATGAAATCACGCAAGTCAGCACCTTCTGTAAGTAAAGTTAGGTGTTGCTTAATTTCAGCCAGTGTGGACGTTTGTAGCCATTGAAGGCAGAGCTTGCCCACGCTGTAGGTGGTTACTATCCCTGGATGTTGTCTTTGGGAATATCTAGGGTCTGGCCTAGTCAATGTGAACCCCTGTACTTTGTTCAGGAATCTGTCTTGACAGTTATTTGTATCTGTGGGCCAGATCAACCATTTTTTCCATTCAGGAAGTGTTCTGTTTTGGTTTAATATATGGTTTACGTCTATCTCAACATCTATAGAGCTATTACTGTTCACTGTTGGCTTTGGAATAGACGGTTTGTTCAAATCTTTGATTTTGGCTAAGCCAAGACAGGTAGTTTGTTGAATAGTGTCGTTCAAAAATATAATTTGTTCTGGGATCATGCAGGCTCTAAACAATGATTCTATATCTTGTACTTGCCAATCTCTTGTACCCCAAACAGTTTTTGTTTCAATATTATTGTTCCAGAAATCAAACCCAAATGTATTCATTTGTTCAAAGAATGAATCGGAATATATCAATTTTGTGTTTGTAAGCATGGTCTTCATACCTGTCTTATTTGACAATTTGAAATAAAATGTTTCTGCATTACTTGTGTTAAACCCTGAAAAGTATGAATATTTATCATAAAATGTTTTCGAGCTATCTTTTGGAGGAGTAGCACAATGTTCCCAATGGTTATAATTTAAAACATTTCTAGGTTGAGCAGATTTATGTAGATAATGGTTACCATAATGGTTGTAGCAGAACATCTGATCATAATTAGACGAACCCTGCAAATAATCATGTTCTGTAAATTTAGCAGACATCACAAGATCAGACATCATATCATTAATACTTTCAAAGTCCCAATCATCCGCAAATGAGCTTGGTTTTACAAAGTCACTCAATGAGATCTTGAATTGGTGTGGATACTTCAGGATTTCAACCGGACCATAGATTTCATAATCAGTTTTGTCCCATGCTACACCGCCTGGTATAGGATTGGCTGTGAAGTTTACTGAAGAAAGTTCTCTTTTCTCGATGTGTGAAGATGTGTGTGGTTTAAGGACCAAGTTGATTTTCTGGCTTGCTGTGTCCATTTTAGCATATTTCCCTTCAATAAAATGTCCCAAACATAGTACTAAGATGAGCCAAAGAATGAGGATAAATGCACCGAAGGCCACCCAAAATTCAATCCATGGAGAGATCAGATAGGTTTCTTTCAGCTGTTGAAAAAGTTCCTTAGCTTTGTCTTTAAAAGTTTTTGTTGATGGCTGTTTCTTTGCTTCACTCAGGGCTTCAGATGAATCATCGAAGTTGATGAAGTAGCCGGATGCTGTTCTGTCAATTGTTCCAATTGCTTTTGGATTTTGCTTTGTTTCATTAGCAAAGTCTGCAGTTACATCATCATAGGTTGTTGTTTCTTGATGAAAAGTTTTAATTTGGGTTTTAAGAGGTTCAAGTTCCATTGCTTTGTTGCATAGTCCTTGTTGATTCACTGTAGATTTTCCAAATGTGATCAGTCTTCCAGTTTGAGCCTCTGTATTTGTAGCAAACATTGGTGTTCTGCTATTTCTCGGGAGTCCACTTGGCCTACTGTTTGTTATCGGCCACATGATTGTGGTTTTACCAGGTCGATGGATATGACTCGGTTATCCTTTTTACCAGCAAGGGGCGGTAGTACTACTGATCTTGTCCCGTTGATAGACAAGACAGGAACTGCTTTTCTGTAAGAAGGCCCAAATTCCTTCTTTACCGCGATCTTTTCTCTGACTAGATCCCCGACTTTTGGAATCCAGACAGGCCTTGCTGGGACAGGTGGTTTCTCTTCAGTGGTTGTTGGCTGTTGTTTCAGTTTTATGTTGCTCAGGTCTTTTCTTGTTTCATTTAAGTCCTGTAAAATAGCCAAACGATCTTTGATATCAAAGCTTTTGTCTTTAACCACTGAAGTCTGACTATCAAGATCTTGGATCATCATTCTAGTCCCGAACAATAGTTCGTACGGACTGAACCCTTTCAGAGAATTCCTTGGCAGGTTATTTAGACTACGTTGGACACTTATTAGATGTTTGACCCACCCAGCACCCGAACCTAATACCTTTTCCGTTATAGATTGCTTTATGTCTTGGTTTTTTCTTTACACCATCCCGTATCCCTCAGGAAGGAAGTGAGAAGAGTCCCGCTATGCTATGCTCATTTGGCCATGCTTCCCCATAAGCTTGAAGGCTAAAAGGAATACATTAGTCAAAACGTAGCATGCTCCTAGCGTATATGCCATTATAGACTCGCAAATTCTTTTATAACAGTCCAGACGTCAGCCGAGCGCTGGGGTCTACATTATAAGTGAAAATTAGTCTTTTTATGTTAATATAACGCTTTTTTTTCATGATGGGGGCTTTCTTATTGTTGTTGTTTATCTGGAGTGAAATGCCATGGCAATAGTCCTCCCCGCTCGCCACTGCGATCTCTATTGCAGTCTGGGCAGTTTTTTACAAAAATGTGATGATGCAGGCTCATGCCTGGCCACCAGTACACTGATTGTAATTCTTCCAGAGAATCTTTTTGTTTAAGGTGTCTGAGACCCTCACCCATATGTGCGTCTGCTATTAACAAGCCTCTCCTGTCCGTGTTTGGAATCACTCTATCCCCCACTCCAGGGATTCGAGCAAAAGGGACTGAGTTTGCATCGATTATGTATGTATAATTGAGTGGATAATTGATCGGTAGCCCCGAGCAGTCGCCTTTTGATGACGTTTTCACCGCCAGCACAGTTTCACCGTCAATGTGTTTTACTGCACGCTTTTTTGTAGCTACGGAAGCCGGTTTAGTTGCTACCGCTGTGGCTGTCTCAGCCAATGAATTCCCTGCAACGTGAACGCCATCACGCTGATGACTCAGTGAATGTATCACGTGAGTTTTTGGTAGTTCTTTCTGTAAAAGAACTACTTGTTCCCAAAGCACTTTTTGCTTTATTGTTGCACCTGTGTCATCTTTATAACCGTTTTGAATCCATTTCTGTAAATCGTTATTGTATGATTTGACGCAGTAATACGAATCGCACACAATAAGTGTCGGGAATTCGCGATCGGCATTATCTAGCGCCATTTTTAACGCTATTATTTCAGTTTGTTGTTCTGAATTATTTTCCACTGAGTGTGTTTTTGTAAGTAGAGGTCTTAATTTACCTCTGCGCCACACTTCTTTTACAATTTCGCATGTGGCCTTGTAAGCCAGCTCTCCCCAAACTGAGGGTTGAGCATGCCCGTCTGTATGTATTACACAGGCGTACTGTCGTAAAGGCAGAATGTCGATTGGCAGAGGGTATTCTTTCTCATATTCTAGATATTTTAATTCTTTCATTTCCGGGTCAAAATAGTATTTTACTTTGTCTGTAGCAACAGAATTTACCCATTGTATCCATTCTGGATTTAGTGCAGTTGTCGGTAAATTACATGGTGTTGTTAATGCCTCAAAAGCTGATTCTGCTGTTCTGACTGTAACCTGTCTACCGTCTGCTTGGTATTTTTCTTTTTCTACAGCTGTTTGAACCGCATGAACAATGTTTTCCTTAATGCTGAACCTTTTTTCAGCTTCTGTGTACAAATGTGATTTGTATGCTATTGGTACCTTCTCTCCCTCATTAGAGGTCAGGTATGTGAATCCGCATCTTCCTGGGATGACTCGAATCACAAGGTTGCGTGTGTTGTCACGTGTTTGTAATTTTGTTTTAACTAACATATCCGTTTGTAAAGATCTCAACATTTCTGTGTGTTTTTGAGTCCAATTGATTCTTTTAAAATCTGGTTTTATTAGATCATAGAGAGGTTTAATTCTCTCTGCATAATTTATAATGTAAGTTCTTCCGAAATTTAGGAAGCCTAGAATTGATTGTAAGTTTTTTAGTGTTCTAGGTGCTTGGATTACAGCACATTTCTCTAGGAAATTGTCAGCCAGGCTTTTGCCTTCACTTGATAGTTCATATCCTAAAAACAGGACTGTTAGATGGGCAATTCTTGACTTTTTAAAGTTAAATTTGTAACCCTCTGCTGCGAACCCAAGTATTATGGTGTTCACTCTTTTCAAGTGAGTATCCAAGTCATCATCTGTTAGATAGATGTCGTCGACATAAGATAATGCCTCGTCATCATATGTTTGTAGTAATTCTGTTACTCTCGCTGAGAATAATCCTGGGCTGTTCTTGAACCCCTGGGGCAAACAACAGAATTTTTTTTGCGTGCCATTTATTGAGAACGCCGTCAAATATCTGCTCTCTGGTGCTATATTTTGACAAAAGAAACCATTAGAAATGTCTAAGGTTGTTTTGTATTTTTTGCGCACTATGTTATTCATTAGTGCAGCACTGTGCGAGTTTTGTACTGCAAATGTTTTGCAACACGAGTTAAGGTGTCTGTAGTCCAAAACAAGATGATATGAATTGTCTGGCTTGGAGACAGGAAACAAAGGGTTGTTCATTTGTGAGGTGCAGGTTTCAATCACCCCCTGGTATTCAAGTTGATCTAGGATCTCTTTTACCTGTTTTTTAGCTTCTTGCTTAATCGGGTACTGCCTCTGTGCAGTAGGTTGTGATTTTAACTGGATTTTGTGAGGAGGAGAGTCCTCATCCCATCCCACATGATTTTTATATAAGGCAGGGGCTTGAGCTACTGCCCACTTTCTTGCAAGTGTATATTTTTTATGAATTGGAATATGGTTTGAGAAGGCAGGCATAATTATTTCTTCGCCATGTGGGCACTCCCTGACAAACTCTGGAGGCCAGTCTCGTTCAGCTAGAAGGATGTCATAGCCCTTGGACAGATTATCCCAAAATAGTCCCCTTATTTTTCTAGTCTTATCCCCCTCTATACGCAATGTTATTTCATATATTTTATGAGGTTTGCTAACTCTGGTATCTGCAGTTTCCACCTGAATGTATTCATTCGTGTCCACTGTCTCCAGATGATTCATAAGGACTTTGCGAGCTATGCTCACTTCTGCTGCGCTGTCTAGCATTCTCTGAGCCCATTTTCCGTTTTTCAGCTGTGTCCTCAGTATTCTCGGCATTGTTGATTACTTTAATACTGGCTACCTTCTTTTTTGGAAATTTTAATTTTTTATTCAGATGAGCAGGTTCTTTGTCTTTGGACTTGACGTGCTCTTCCCTTTGTTCTGATCGTCCTCTTCTTTCCGATTTCTGCGAGGAAGTCTGAAAAGATTGAGAGGGACGTGTATCAATATCTTGATATCTATCAGGTTTCTTTATATTATCCCTATTTCTAAGGTTGTATTTTTTCACAGAGGGCTCCCGTTGGGGAGACTTGCGTCCTTGGTCGGGAGATCTTTCTCTCCGCCAAGGAGACCTTCCTCTGGACTGGAATCTTTTTTCTTTAGGATTGGATTGTTTATTTCCATCCCAGCTCTTTTTTTGAGTGTTTAAATTATTTTTTATAAATACCTTTTCAGGACTTTCAACTAGTTGGGGTTTCACTGGTATTCCACCCAAACTATCTCTTCCTAGTTCTTCATAGGATTTTTCTATGATTCTGGCAATTTCCGATGGTTGGTCTGCTATATTTGTCTCTTTTAACCTCTGGCGAATCGCCACATTTGCTGCTTCTCCCTTTATGTTGGCTAATAATATTGCAGAGACCTGCTTGAAGTCTTTCAGTAATTTCATATCGAGAGTTAAAGCAGGTTCTGGATCGTATTCATCTTGAATCTGTTTTAGCACATCTGGTATTACTGACATGGATGGTACACCATGTGTTTTTGTGTAAATGGAAGCAAAGACTGTTCCCCAAGTGTCACAATCCTCCACATGTGGTGCGATTCCCATTGGAAGACAGATAGTCAGAATCCTATGTTTCTCAACAGGGGTGGTATCTGGAAACACCGCCTCTATTTGAGTTATTTTTTGTGCTAGCCAGAAAGGAATTTGTTCCCGTTTTGCGGGTACCTTACATAGACAGGACTGTATGTTCTGTGGTGTAATTTTATTTGTGTTCCCTTGATGACTGGTCAGCTGTGGAATTTTAATTGCTGGTTGGATTGTTGAAGTCCGCATTACATATTGGACTAATTGTCTATGTATTTTTATTAATTGTTTTAGCTGTGCTAAAAGTTCTGGTGCAGGCATTTCTTCAATGTCTGGATGTGGTGTGTATCCGGCTAGGACCGGCCACGTTGCTCCTGGTCTACCTAGTGGACCGAGCCTGGTGATGTGATTATTATGTTTTAGGGCGCCATTAAACAAGAGCAGATGCTCTTGGAATTTGAGTGGTATTTCCACCTCCTCGAAAGGAGTGTACTCATTAGGAGGTTCCTCTATTTTGTAATAGTGGAAGTCCTTTGTTACAGCGTTTGCTGCTGGAAAGTTTATCCATGAATAGAATACCTCTGTCTGCCGATATTCGTGTGCCTCAATTACGAATATGACTGTACCACTTCTTGGTGTCAGTCCATTTTCTATAAGTTTTAAAGTTATAGATTTTCTTATGTTGACCGGGATGAGTATTATATCCGGGTCATTTTGTAGCAGAGTATTATCAGCTGCTATTAGTTCAGCTGCTAGTCTAGCTGTCTCTCTTTCTTCTTCAGTGTCTGACATTTTACTGACATGAAGGTTATTCTGTTTGTTTGCAGATCAAGTTTCCACGGAATATAAAGATTAGATGCACAATATTTTGGAACAGTGTATCCTTCAACGTTGAATAAACCAAGAACCATACATAGGAGTCTCCTCCTGCGAGGTTTGGCGGATATGACCTTTCACCCACTCCAGACGTCTTTGGAGTATTATGGGAAAAAAGGGGTTCTGTGTGAAAAAGCACGACTGAGTTACTCTAATGTCTTGCGTTAGTTTTATCGCCTATCCAAACGTTGGGCGCCATGTAGTGTAGTTCCTATTATCCCAATAGGCTCTGCGCATTGGAATAATATCTTCAATAGTATAGACCTAGGGCAGAGGTGAACTAGGTCTTCTACTGACGATATTAGTGTGGTAAATAAATAATTAATTACCGGTTCTATTTTTTAATACAGTGAATGAAACAGATAGCTCAATAAATAAGAGTCAGGATTCGGGGTATCTTGAGTCTACAGGCTTTAATCAGGCATAAAGGACAGGAACAGGACAGCCTGCAATAGTACGGGATAGCAGCTGCCAGGGAAGGGACAAGGGATTGGGGCCTTTCAGTAACAGTTCACAATATATATATATCAAAACAATTGCATTACATTCAATACAGTAGGCGTAGCAGTAGTCGTGACTCGTAGCAGTCGCGAAAGATAAGGGCAAAATGATGTAACAAGAAGGCGTGTACAGGGCGTATACATAGACATGTGATGTAAACGTAACAGAAGTGTCATAAATGGGGCGGAAACATGGAGGGGGCTACCTGAGCAGCTGGGACCTCTAACCTAGTGGTGCGCACAAACGGGCAATGACGTGTTACCAGGGAACTGGGGGCTATGACTTCTGCGCTAGAAGAGGAGACTAAAGTCTGGAGTGTCAGAGCGACATGTACCTAAGGCATATCTGATATCTGGTGTTTGGAGTACATGTTGATAGAATCCAAAAGTTATCAGGGCAAAGACTACTAGACATTAGGACTGGTGCATGCATAACTTTACATGTATTGCGTGTGCTAGGAATATTCTATGAATATTAATACAGTATTTCTCTTACATGGAGACAGTAAGGCTAGACCATGACGGAAACTATTGATGCGATTCAGTAGCTTAGGAATGCAGAGAAGGAGGGCTGGACTGATAACTAGAATCATAACATACTCTTGGCAGACTGGGAGGCAGAGCCAGGCCGGGCCGGGCACTGCGAGGCAGAAAGTAAGCGAAGGGTCAGGGATGCAGGTGGGGGCTGTATCGCTCCTCGGAGAGGGTTCAGGAGACAGGAGCTGAATCTGGTGTCCAGGCCCTTTTGAGGCCTAGAAACGGGGACAATTCAATGAATTAACGTGCACACTGTAAAATGTGGCAACGTAGGTTTACATAGACCTAATATTTGTTGCTTTCACGAGGACTGGAAACTGGCATACTAGAGATGGACACAACTGTAATTGCGTCTTTAATCGATCAGAGGGGAATACATGCATATCGATCATGCACATATAGCATAATATGGGGAACACGTAGGCACATACAACATGGCAAAATTTACTTTTCTACATTCCCTCCTTGTGCCCTACGATTCCATCAGGAAACATCAATATTCATGATACCATCTATCATTTCATATAGCATCATTTGCTCGTCTCGAATAGTCTTGGAACGGGACTTAGGACTAGGAATACAAGAGGTAGCACACATGCCGCAAATCGCAGGGCCACATTGTATACAGAGGCAGCAACTGAATATGATCATTACTGCAATACCTAGAAATGACAATACTTTCCATCCCCAGGCAGATATAATACTCCAGAGCCAACCGGACCATGTCCAGGTGCCTGGATTCTGGTGTAACTGATGGGCAATTTTATGAAGTCTGGTTATAGCTGAATAAACGGTGCGTTATTAGGAATGAAAATGCAACAACTAGATCCGATGACTCTACATGCTCCTCCTCTATCGGCCAGTATGACGTCAAGAACGAGACGGTTTTGGAGCACGACAAAACGTATAGCAGATTGCTCTTCGGTTAAGTTACCTAGAGCAGAAGTAGTCTCATTCACTACTGCTTCAAGGGTTCTGGTTAACCTACGTATTAACTTACTATTCTGGATAGGTCCTATAAAGAAGAAGAAACCTTTGTTGAAGTCTGTATACTGTTCTAGAGTAGTTTCAGTTTGATCGACAATTGGGGACTCGATCTCCCTTCTATGTCTGACGTGTACTAGATGTGTGTTTCTGTGATAATCAGATGGGGCTAGAAAAACTGGTGGCAGTAGGAAGGCAATGTAACATGTTCCATCCCAATCGAGGGGCAGACGAACATATGCAGTCTGACCACAAACAAAATAAGAATGACGTGAGGCTTTGAAAATAGATTTCCCACTGTCACTATACTCGACAGTAGTAGTACAATCACTATGTCCTACATGTGCGGAACCATTCTTTCTGACACATAATTCGCCTTTGACTGGTAGTACTGAAATAGCAGGCAAATCTGGAGTAGTATCGGACTGAACATTCAGGACCATGAAATTCGAAGAATAATTACCTAAATCATATACTTCATTTTCTAGATCTAACCCTGTTCTATGGGAGAGACCTTGCTTGTCTGGAAAACATGTTCTATTCAGAAGGGACATATCATTGGAGGATGACGTTAACGTGGACCATGCTCCACACGAACCATTATGTGAGAACGGATAAGGAAAGAGTGGCAGAACTCCCTTCGGTGTCTGGAAAGGGGGGAGTCGACCACACACCCAACAATTAGTGGCATTGCTGGTCTGGTGTGAATAGTGTAACATTCTGATAAATGTAATATTTCGCATAGCAAGACGATAGGATAGCTCGTGAGGAGGCAGATCACTAAATGTGTGCTCTACTGTAGCATTAGAAAACGTATGTACATGTGAAATTGGAAAACATAAATGTAATGCATAACTTGTGCAGGTAACCATAAGACTCAAAAATAACAAGAAACTTAGAACAATAATACATCTTTTAGAGTTTTGACTGACTCTCTCACTGTGGGGGTCTATCTCATACATGTCAGGAACCTGTCTAACCGTTTCACCCGAGAGGGACTTAGACAATTAAACTGGCTGACTTATTTTACTAGACCGGAGTTTCTCTTTATACTCCTGCTGCGGGGTTTTCTCTAATAGAGGAATTTTGAGTTCAGAGTCTGTTTTTAGGCAGTCTTTAGGAATAAGGCAGTCCTTAGCAAAAGTCTTTTCTCGTAATCCATGGAACTTTTTAATATGGCTCAGGTGGACCCACCCCTTCCTGCCCTCGAGTTTCACGGCGGTCCTTGTTGTTAGCAAGATCATGCGAGGCTCCTTCCAGCGGGGCTCCAGCGGACTTGAACGATCAAAATTTCGGACGAACACAAGATCACCGGGAAAGACTTCATGCGGTGTCACCTCGGTGTTGTCTGGAAATGCGGCGGCAACCTGTGAACGACAAGAGTGTAGGGCAGACATCAAGGAAGCTAGGTAATCTGTCAGCATATTACTGGAAACATCTGTAATACTGCGGGGTCTAGGTGTACCCCACATGTTTGGGGGGCGGCCGAATACGACCTCATACGGGGACAGGCCTGATCTGGAATGTGCAACCATCCTCATATAAAATAAAGCAACTGGCAGAGCTACTAGCCAGTCTACACCTTTCTCTTTACATACTTTTGCAATGCGTATTTTCAGAGTCTGATTATGTCTCTCTACGAGACCGGCTGCTTCAGGATGGCGCACACAATGGAACTTCCACTGGTACCCTAACAGAAGGGAAACATGTTTCATGAGCTCAGATGAGAATGGCTGGCCGTTATCTGAATACACGACCCTAGGGAGTCCATAGCGGGGAAAGAATTCACGAACCAACTGCCTGGCAGTGGTCGCGGCTGTGTAATCTGGAACTGGATATGCTTCTGTCCACCTGGACAAAGCGCATACAACTACGAGGACATACTTGAAACCTCGACATCGCTCCATCTGAATATAATCCATCTGGAGGACTTCAAAAGGGTGGTCAGGGGGTTGGAATCCGCCTTGTTCCACCGGGACACTTTTACCTGGATTGAACTGACAACATATCATACAGGTACGGACTTTCTGCTTGGCTGCAGCTCGTAAGTGCTTGTTGAACCAAAGGTTCTGAATACTGTCTAACATAGCTTTTTCTCCTAGATGTGCTGGACTATGTGCGGTATTAATAATGACTTGAACCATAGAGTCGGGGAGAAACCATGTGGCTTTTCCCTTCGTCAACCATCCTTGATCTGTCTGGACCCCTCCTTGTTCGGACCATTTCTTGATTTCTTCGGGAGTAGCGTGTAACTGTATGTCTATGACATCTTGTGTAGGGTCCTTGACTGTCATACAAGTAGTCTGATCTGGAGTAAGTGTCTGTGTCGTGTTAACTGGAATGTCTGGGGTCTGAGCTGTAAGCTTGGCTGTTCGATCTGCTAGATCGTTACCTTGGGAAATGATGTCAGTGACTTTCGTATGTGCTTTGCACTTCATGATAGCGATAGCTGTCGGTAAATGTATTGCATCTAACAGAGCTTGAATGAGGAGACCATGCTGAATCTTGGTTCCATGAGAAGTCATGAAACCTCTCTCCTGCCAGAGCACTCCAAAGTCGTGCACAACTCCGAATGCGTAACGTGAATCTGTATATATATTTACTTTCAGGTTCTTGGCACGTATGCAGGCTTGGGTCAGAGCTACCAGCTCTGCTGCTTGAGCAGACAGGGTGTCAATACGATGTGTTTCTATAACTTCAGTTTCAGTAGTCACTGCATACGCGGCTACTAGTTCTCCTGTACTAGTTCTCATACATGAACCATCCACATAAAGTGTCAGGTCAGGATCAGGTAATGCAATATCTGTCAGATCTTGTCTTGGCTTTGTCATAGTGTTAACAACTTCCACACAGTCATGTGTGGCAGGATTTGAAGTAACTGACGGTAACAGTGTAGCAGGATTTAGAATGTTGCAGCGTCTGATTTCTATGTGTGGCTGGAACAGTGTCAGTTCATAACCTGTTAAACGTGCAATTGTCAAGTGCTGAGTCTGTGTTCGGTTTAAAAGAATTTCCACGGAGTGTGGAACTTGTACTGTCAGGGAGTGTCCTAACACTATGGAATCACTTTGTCTGATAGCTAGAGCTGTGGCTGCAACTGACTTGAGGCATGCAGGCAGAGCCTGGGCTACTGGATCTAATGTGCTAGAAAAATAAGCACAGGGCTTGTATTGTCCTGCTTGATCTTGTGTGAGAACTGATAATGCAGTACCATCTCGTTCTGTGACAAAAAGTGTAAAAGGCTTACTGTAGTTCGGTGTCGCTAGAACAGGTGCTTGACATAAGGCTTTCTTTAATTCATTGAATACAAGTGTATGTTCCTGGGTCCAAGGGAGGACAGTCGATACGGCTGCCTCCTGTGTCGTTAACTGTATCAGTGGCTTGGCTAGAAATGCATACTGAGGAATCCATTGTCTGCAGTAAGAAGTGAGGCCAATAAAAGCTCGTACCTCCTTCTGTGTCTTGGGCTGTGGAAGACTCGCTATTAACTGGATACGGTCTGGTGTCAACTGCCTACCCCACTTGGACAGTAAGTGTCCCAAGTAGACCACTTGCTGGACACAGAATTGTAATTTGGAAGGGGACACCTTGTGCCCCTGCTCGGCCAGGAAATACAGAACTGTGAGTGACGCTCGCTCGCAGTCACGTTCAGAACGGGCTGTGATCAGTAGATCATCGACATACTGGAGCAGGGCAGTATCAGTTGGCATGTGAATATTGTCTAGTTGTCTCTTAAGTGCTTGACTGTAAATACTAGGACTTTCTGTGAAACCTTGAGGAGCTCGTGTGAATTTATAGCCCCTTCCATTTAAACAAAAACCGAAAAGGTACTGGCTGTCTGGATGAATGGGGACACTGAAAAATGCATTCTTGAGATCAATAACAGTGAAAAATGTAGCTTCAGAATCAATGGCTGTCAAAAGGGATGAAATATCTGGGACTACTGGATACTGGGGTACGATACATTTATTAAGCTCTCTGAGGTCAATCACTAATCGATATACTGGAGGTGCATTTGGATCAGTACGTTTCAGGACTGGAATGATAGGAGAATTACATATATTGGAGTCAGTTTCTACAACCACTCCTTGAGCAATAAGCTCGTCAATAATTTTGGATAAGGCTGCTACAGCCTCAGGTGGCAATCTGTACTGTCTGATTTGTGGCAAAACTATACCTTGCTTGAGAGTCACACGATGGGGTGTGATATGCATACAACCTACATCAGTTGGACCTTGCGCCCATAAATGCTGTGGTACATTCAATAATCTTGGATCAAAATCACGTAATACATAATGACCTTTAAAGTCTCTCAGGAACAATCGGACCCCTTCTGGGGAGCAGCAAATTACTGCTCCTAATTCTTTTAATGTCTTGATGCCTAACAAATTTTCTGGACATGATTTCGTGAGTAACAAATCAGTAGTTCGGGACAATGGACCAACTTCTAGAGTAACTGGTTTCGAAATTTCATTAACAATCGGCTTTCCTGAAAATCCAAGGGAAACATTTTTAGAGCCTGAGAGCGGAGCCCCTGGAATCTCGTCATGACTGATAGTAGTCCTACTTGCCCCTGTATCAATCAGAAACTTTCTGTCTTTCCCTAATACTTGACTGTGTACATAGGGACCCTCTTGATCTACAGGTATCTCGATGAGAGGCAAGCCTACCTCCCTCTCTAGGCTGTTTCATGAATACTGTTGATACTCTGGATACTCTGTCTGAGCATACTGGTACATCTGCTGTGTAACATGCTGTGTTGCAGCGATAGGCTGCGGTGCTGTAACTGTCTGTTGTGCATTCTGTGGTGGTTGAGAAATCTCTGAAACTTGTTCTTGTCTAGGCGGACGTGGTCTTTCTTTAGTCTTACCAGTAGCAATGTTGTGTTTCAGAACTGCACACTCGTTTATAAAATGACCTGGCTGTTTACAATAATTGCATGTCCCTTTAACGGGAGCTGCAGGATGACTGGCTTGATTCGGACCCCTCTTCTGACTGTCTTGTGGAACAGATTGTGCAACTAATACTTTCATTTTCGTGTCTTTCATACGTCTCCTTTCGTGTTCTTGCTCTTCCCTGATTCTGTTCTGGTGATACTGGAGCATTTGTAACATTTGTGACGGAGTATTAGCTTGCCAACTACTTTCGACTTTCAATACTCGATTTTTAACTTGTGGACTTGAATTCTCGACCAGTTTGGTAACAAAAAGATGAGGGTACGATTCACTACTTGTTTTCAGACCACTGTTAATAATAAAACATTTTTCGAATCTCGAATAAAAATCACTAGTGTCTTCATCCTGTTTCTGTTTACAAGCTGAGATTGCATCCCAATCTTCCTTTTTCGTGGCTAGTAATCTTGGCAAAACCTGGATCAATAACTCGGGCAATTCTTTAACTTTACCCCCAAGACCGGTACCTGGTACTCGTGAATTATCTTCAGCTTCTAGAGCTGCCCAATCTATCTTTTTCTCTCCCACCTCCCATTCTTTTTCCTTGAGTTTTTCATATACCCCTGCGGGCAACAGGACTTTTAACATTTTAATAATATCAGGATACGTGTATTCTCCCATACGGAGCATGTCTTTTAATTCTCGATGGAACCCTGCTGGATCTTTGTCGTGACAGGGAATTAACTTTTTCATCTCTAAGAGTTCCATCTTTGTAATGGGGGTGTAAACAAATACTCGTTCTAGATCACCACCCGCTGTCCTAACTGGGTGTACTTCTCGTAACGGATGCTGTCTATCTATGTAAAATGATTTACTTTCTGGAGGTGAGACACGAACAAAATGCGGATTCAGAAACGTTCGATATTTGTGGCGCTGTTCTAGAATGACACTAATTAAATCAGTACCTAGACCTCTCCATCTATACTGGAGTAACTCGTTCAAAACATCATGTAGCGGACCTGGATCAGAATGCTGTCCCTCATACAGTGTGATGAGGTGCTGGATCATATACATACCCACCAGTCGCTGCTCGGCTGGGGGCAGTTTCAGAAACATTTGTGCCACTATTTCATCTGGAAAAGTGGTAGAATCAGTAGTCCATCGGACTGCTGATCGGGCTAGTTCTTGTTCATGCATGGTACTAAGTTCACTATAACCTATTCGCGATTTCAGAATGTGATCGGTAGCCTGGAATACTTGCTCAAGAGAACCTTGTTCTGGTGCTGGAGGAGGGAAAACTTTCTTGTGATCTAGGCGTGAATGTCGGTCGGGAAGTCTAGTTCTACCTACATACGCTATTCTGGAGGGATTCTCGTCGTCTACCTCTTCAGTACGAGAGTCGTCTTCTTTCTCGGTTACTTGTGCTGCTTCTCGTTTCTCGTGTAACTTTATTATTTCCCTACGGATTTTCTTGTACATACTCTCTATACAGTTCTGTGTCTTGTGTCTTCCCTCGGCTATATGGTCACTCCATCTGGTCAGGACTTTCATTTCCTCCGGATCTTTATCCGGATAATCTTGTTCTCTTATTAAACAATTAATTAGAAACTTTAAAAGCATGAGCTGAATCTCGACTTTCCTTTGAACCATGGCATCGCCAATACTTCCTGGATCTACTCCTGTACGGATGAAACGATATATTCTGTCTAGATAACCTTTCATATTCGGTAGGGTGTCCAAATATTCGGTCACCCGTCTTACACGCAATGAATATATGACCATATTACCATCGCCTGAAACTGGATCATAACGGCATTCAGTAAGTGCTCGCTTGATATTTGTAAATGTCTGAATTTTTGGCGAACGCTGTAACGCTCGTTCATGTAGCTCAAGTATCGTCATACGTCTGTGTTGAGGCGGGGTTCCAGGAGGACTTCCCCCCGTGGCCCCTAGACTAGAATCGTCTACGGGTATCGTACGTGCTGGGAGAGTGACTGATGTAGCGGGTACATGTACTGTAGGCTGGACCGGGGGTACCGTAACAGGTGCTGCAACGGGTGCCCCGGTGGCAGGAGGAACAGGAATTACATTATTTACAGGAGCAGGCGGGACAGGATTTGCATATTCTGGGACTGTGTCGTCCAAATAGGACGAGAGAAAAATATCAGCTGCGGTCGGTTTATGACGTAGCTTAATCGGAACTAATGGCGGCGGAAAATTACATGGTGCTTCCGGGGTTGCTTTCGGCAAGCCCTCGGCAAGAAGAGGATACATACCCTTAATAAGGGCATTTCTCTGTCTGTCTGACTGTTCGGCTTTAACTCGTTCACCTACTTCGATCAATTCCCTTTCTTGGGCTCTTTCTGAGGATTCCCTACTTAATTCTGTTTTTCTGATTTCTTTTTCGGTTCTTCTATGAGATTCCTTGCGCCATAACTCGATGGCATCTTTCTGGGACTGTCTGGATTTCTTTTTCCATAACGCTTCTTCTACTCGCATGATGCACTCGGCATCCCACGTACCTGATGCGGGCCATCTATATTTCTCTTATAATTCCTTGGTGTACTCCACCCATAAGTCTAGATATAATATGGCACTCAAGCCATGCTTATGATACATAAAATAACCTGGACTGTCCCTAGGCGGGACAGGAACTGCTTCCTCTAATAACCCTTTTCTGGTTTTTAACTGACGTAATTTCGAGAATAGAGGCATTGTTTAGGCTGGAATCTGGACACAATACAATACACGATAAACACAATAATAACTGGAAAAACAAATCACTCATACCACGACATTGAAAACACATGGAATAACATTTAAAATAACAGTTCGGACAGAACACATGAATTTCTCGAGAACGGAACTTACTAGAATGACTAGATGCACTGCTAAAACAGTACGAAACTTACCGGTCCTATAAAGAGACACGTCAGGACCCGCGTCCACCTAGGTGAACACTTCGTGTTGGATCTGCGTACCCAAACCCACGGACCAGGGACAAATTAATTGACCCTGTCTAGATACTACCCCAGCAACGGTACTCACCGGGCAGCAAGAACGGAAGGCCTCGGACTGGACTGGACTGCTACGACGACGGACTACGAACTTCGGACTTCAGTTACAGGTGGGCCTCCGGATACCTCGGACCTTGGACTCTCGGCTTGGGCTCTGGTCGGGACTCGCCGCGTTCCTCACCGCCTCGTCTGGATGCTGGACCGCAACCTCCGTCTCCTCCGTGGGCCTGAGGGATACTTGAAGCAGAAATATCTGCACGTGCACGGTATGGTTCCGTCACGGCTGCAGAGGATCAGGGGGCCTGCGTGGCTTCTCCGGCGCGTGGGGAAAGGGCAAGTCCCTGTTCGGGCGCCATTATGTGGTAAATAAATAATTAATTACCGGTTCTATTTTTTAATACAGTGAATGAAACAGATAGCTCAATAAATAAGAGTCAGGATTCGAGGTATCTTGAGTCTACAGGCTTTAATCAGGCATAAAGGACAGGAACAGGACAGCCTGCAATAGTACGGGATAGCAGCTGCCAGGGAAGGGACAAGGGATTGGGGCCTTTCAGTAACAGTTCACAATATATATATCAAAACAATTGCATTACATTCAATACAGTAGGCGTAGCAGTAGGCGTGACTCGTAGCAGTCGCGAAAGATAAGGGCAAAATGATGTAACAAGAAGGCGTGTACAGGGCGTATACATAGACATGTGATGTAAACGTAACAGAAGTGTCATAAATGGGGCGGAAACATGGAGGGGGCTACCCGAGCAGCTGGGACCTCTAACCTAGTGGTGCGCACAAACAGGCAATGACGTGTTACCAGGGAACTGGGGGCTATGACTTCTGCGCTAGAAGAGGAGACTAAAGTCTGGAGTGTCAGAGCGACATGTACCTAAGGCATATCTGATATCTGGTGTTTGGAGTACATGTTGATAGAATCCAAAAGTTATCAGGGCAAAGATTACTAGACATTAGGACTGGTGCATGCATAACTTTACATGTATTGCGTGTGCTAGGAATATTCTATGAATATTAATACAGTATTTCTCTTACATGGAGACAGTAAGGCTAGACCATGACGGAAACTATTGATGCGATTCAGTAGCTTAGGAATGCAGAGAAGGAGGGTTGGACTGATAACTAGAATCATAACATACTCTTGGCAGACTGGGAGGCAGAGCCAGGCCGGGCCGGGCACTGCGAGGCAGAAAGTAAGCGAAGGGTCAGGGATGCAGGTGGGGGCTGTATCGCTCCTCGGAGAGGGTTCAGGAGACAGGAGCTGAATCTGGTGTCCAGGCCCTTTTGAGGCCTAGAAACGGGGACAATTCAATGAATTAACGTGCACACTGTAAAATGTGGCAACGTAGGTTTACATAGACCTAATATTCGTTGCTTTCACGAGGACTGGAAACTGGCATACTAGAGATGGACACAACTGTAATTGCGTCTTTAATCGATCAGAGGGGAATACATGCATATCGATCATGCACATATAGCATAATATGGGGAACACGTAGGCACATACAACATGGCAAAATTTACTTTTCCACATTAGACTTAAAGTTTTGTGTTTGCCAGCTAGCTCAGAGTTCACTAGAAACTTTCTCGAATAGGCAAGGAGGATTTTAACCTCCCTGGATAGACAAGAAGGGATTTAGTTTCTGACAACCATAGAACATGACAACTTTGCTCTCCCCTAATCAAGAGTGTATCTCTAGAGTCGTGTGAAAACAATAGACAACTTATTTTACTCAGTCAGTACGTGCATTCTTAGTTTCACCAGTTTGTAGAGAAATAAGAGATGGGCGTGGTTCAATAAAAGATGTTATTTATTGATCAGTCTCTTTTCTCATACAAGAGAAATGAATCGCTATTATTGCAATACTTGTAGTTAAGTAAAGTGCATACAGTAGAGACAGAATTATAAAATAATACTTTAAAAGCATTGATATGGTTTCTGAGCCATATGATACTTTAAAATGGATAAAATAGATACATACATATATACATTTGACTAATCGTACTCAACTGGTGCTTCTAACCACGCCTACTCCAATGTACCTGACCTAAGCCTAATACGTGGGCGGGAGTAGATAAGTAGCAGTTTAAGTTAAGTTTATTTTGCCAAGGGACTGATTCGAGAATTCTCTGCAAGGGGTTATTCAGTTCTGTACCAGAGATCTAGAATGATGGAGGGCTGGTATCTCTTATCCTAGGTCTTGATATTCCAGTTGCCTGCGAGGGCTGCTTGGAAGCGCCGGAGCTGGATTTCTCGGCAGGAGAAAGGCAGCGTCTCGTTCTCAGCGCGTCAGGAAGGCAGGGCAGCGTCTGTGGGCTTCGCTCTCTGCTGGGCTCCTCAGCACGTCTCGCTGCTCCGATCTCGTCACCACCGCATGTGTTTGCTTAAGGCAATGTCGGTAATATTTATACCTGAAAGGTCCCGAGATTGACGTAAGGATGGACATATATACGTCAATAAGGATGTCATATGAACGGGCTCGTTCGCACATTCTTTTGCTGAATTTCTCGGTGAAATCAAAACAATGGCTATGGGAATTTCCCAGGTCGCCGTAGGTTTGATTTGTTTTGAGAACTCCGTATGCCTTATCAGGGGCTGGAGGAATATCGCTTGTCTAATTAGATGGCATGCGTTATGACCTAATCAGATAACGCGCTTCTGTGCCGTGGTGTGGCTTAATCAGATAACGGTTTTTGCACCGTTGGATGGCTGCTAGTTAATTATTAACCAAACCAGGGTCAGGAATAGGGGAATCGATACAGTACCTATAGGAATACATCACACTGGTTTATAAAAACTATGTAAATTACAACTATTCTCTCAAACCTTATCATGTACTTTTCGTCTCAAATGGCAGGCACGTTTATCTGTTACTTATGATGTTGATGATGAATGGATTGACCTGCTGGAAAATGTAAATAGAGGGGCTCGATAAGCCCGATTGAAAATTTGCCCGTTCAGACTTTTACAGGATTGGCATTGGTCTCCAATTAAATCAAATAAAGCTGGACTCCTCCCTCATACCAACTGTTGGAGCTGTGAGGCTCCTGGTTGTGACATAATTCACATTATATGTACTTGCCTTATGGTTCAATATTATTGGTTCTACACAGGTCAGGTTTTACAACATACTCTGCCTCTGGGTTTACGGTTAACATCAGCTACCATTCTCTTGCATGATTTACGAAATTTACCACACCTTTCCAAACCACAATGTCGTCTTTTATATACTGCCCTAGCCACAGCTAAACTTTGTCTACTAAGACAACTGAAATCTCTGACTCCACCCTGTCAAGAGTCCAGGATGGTAACTATGGCTCAAACTGCCTCCTATGAAAGAGTCATTTATACTTTGCATGATCAGATAGATTTATTTAATCAAGTCTGGGCTCCCTTCTTGCAAATGAATAATGTTTCTGTGATGGACAATGTCGATAGTGGATACCACAGTATCATAATTGGTTTCTCTCTCTTATCTTTCTTTGATTTCTATTTTTTTTCTTACTATTATCTTTTTACTTTCTTCCCTTTCTCAATTTTATTGTTACAGCGTTGGATCCTAGCACTACAAAGATATGGTAAATGCCCACGTGTCAGAGGGGGAATTACTTCCCCCTCTGCAAACGCGCCAGGGGGCTGCCTTGCAGAAAGGTGTAAAAAGGGGCATGGCCTCATTACACCTCTCTGCAACACAGCCCCCTGACACATCCTGGAGGATCCTGGTGGGCTAATTGCCCCCCATGGACCCACAGTATGCAAGGGGAATTAGTTCCCCTCTGCAAATGCACCAGGGGGCTGTGTTGCAGAGAGGTTTAAAAAGGGTCGTGGCCTCATTACACCTCTCTGCAACACAGCCCCCTGACACATACTGGAGGATCCTGGTGGGCTAGTTGGCCCCCAGGGACCCCCAGTATGCAAGGAGAATTAGTTTCCCCTCTGCAAACACACCAGGGGGCTGCGTTGCAGAGAGGTGTAATGAGGCCATGCACCTTTTTACACCTCTCTGCAACGCAGCCCCCTGGCGTATACTGGAGATTCCTGGTGGGCTAGTTGGCCCCCAGGGACCCCCAGTATGCAAGGGGACTTAATCCCCCAACCTAGAATGTGCTTCGGGGCGCGTTTGCACCGTGGTGAAGGTAGGGGGCAGGGCTTCAGGTGATATGTGTTCAAACATGCCCTGTGGCGCGTTTTAAGTTGGGGAATTAATTCCTCTTCAATCCATAGGTCGGCTTGGGGCCAAGTAGTCCAACAGGTACCTCGAGTAAGCGCCACGGAGCTGCATTGCAGAGTGTTGTAAAAAGGGGGCCTGCCCTCTGAAGCAATGCAGCTCCTGGCACATACAGGAGGTACCTGGTGTGCTAGTTGGCTCACAGAGTACCTCAGGATTGAAGAGGAATTAATTCCCCAACCTAAAACGCGCCACAGGGCGTGTTTGCACACAGGTCACCTCAGGCCCTGCCCCCTTCCTTCACTATTGAGCACAATATTCCTCTAAAATTAGCAGAACTACGAATTCCGATTTACTCACCTGTTATCACGAGAGACGTCAGTGCTGCATCTTTGAGCCCAGTACAGACCCTGAGAAGTAAATCTAAGCGTACCTACCAGTAACGTGTATTTCCTTCCATAGGAATCTATTGTGTGGTTTTCACCAGAAAAGTTTCTAAGTGTCTATTTTTGAAACGTACAAATATTCCTATAAAATCAGCCGAACTACGAATTCCGATTTACTCACCTGTTATCAGGAGAGACCTCAGTGCTGCATCTTTGAGTCCAGTACTGATCCTGAAAAGTAATTCTAACCATACTTACCAGTAACTTGAATTTCCTACCATAGGAATCCATTGTCTGGTTTTCACCAGAAATGTTTCTGTGTCTATTTTCACAAACGAAAAATATTTCCAAAAAATTGCCTGTATGACTTAAACACATTCTTTCATCTGTTTACAGGAGATGCACCAGTGCGGGAACCAGGATCCACGACTGAGTAAGAAAAAGTAATGATAACACTACTTACCTGCTAAGTGAATTTCCTCCCGTAGGTTAACATTGGTGATTCTATGTGGAAAAAATTCTGTCAACTTTTAAAATACAATAATATTCCTTAAAAATCACTACTGTAACTAAAACAGTTTTACTCAACCGTTTACAGGAGGTGTCTGAGGACTGAATCTACGATCCAGTCCTGTGGTTAGAAAAGTAATCCATAAAGTAACTAATTGCATTTAACTACAAAAACACATTCAGGCCAATGGTGCTGTGTGTTTGAAATTGTGTTGGCCGTTGCAACAACTGTAACTACTGTACTTTAAAGTCTTTTGCCTACTTGCAAAGTATTTAAACTAAAGTAATTCATTCTGAGAAAGTATATTTTGTAATGTAATGTATACTGTAATTACAATGTAATTTAAAATACTACAAGTATACAGTTATCCATACAGTCACTCACACAATCACTGAGTCTTATGTATACTTATTTATAAACAACAACTGACACATACACTGCCTTTCATTTTTCTACTTTGTTGGACATGTACCAGTAAGAGATATATTTGCTCATCACCACACCCATAAAGAAATTCACTCACCCAAACAACTGTTATAACATGCAGTATTAACGTCATATATCTACTAAATAAACTATTCACACATCTTTGGGCAGTCACACACCTCCCACCGAACCACATACACATTCACTCTCCCATACAAATACTCAGTTAACTAATCAATAACTAATATAGACTTTCACATAGCTAGTAACCAACTGTAGAATCAGTTTACACAACAACTGACAAAGTGATACAGATATTCACACAGTTTAGTCACTATCCAATATATTTAGAGAGACACTTTAAATTAGTCAAGTAAACAGTCAATCACACTGCTACTAAATCCTCCCTCTAGAAATTTATATGTATATATCCACTCATTCTTCAATGTAAATTGCTATATATATATGGCGCGTTTTTCGGCACCCGACATAAAGAGTGACCCCCGCAAACGGTGCAAATTGGAGCCTGAATATATATATATCTATATAATACATATTTAAATAACGAAGCAAACCACATTCACTGGATGATGTCATCAGTGATGTCATTTGAGATGTGGTCAGTGATGTCACTGACCATGTCATGAATGATGTAATATGTGACATTATCAGCAGTAGATTGCGGGCGCGCGAGATATAGTTAGTACAACTAACTATATCGGAGGAATTTCAATGGTTTTGTACAAGTGAAATGTCCAGCTAACTATAGCACCCCTAAAACCTACAGTTTTTTTCAGTGAATTTCTAAGGTTTTTTAAATGCTAATTCCTAACTATATCAGGCCTGAAACCTATGTTTTTTTTCGGTGAATATATATATATATATATATATATATATATATATATATATATATATATATATATATATGAATTTTTTGGATTAAATGTTTAACTATTCATACTATTATTGTAATGTACTTCCTGCTTTTATATTACATATGCTTGTATTGTCTTATATTTATAAAATGCTATTAAAGAATTTCAACACAAAATAAGAAGCTCACATGGATTTAGTAATTTCACAAACTGAAAAAATGTAAACGTGGCCATGAAAATAAATAATTTCTACCCGGGCTCTTATCTCCAATATCTAAGGGTTTACAGATGTGGAGATATGCACTTGAATGCACATTTTTTCTTGTTTTTTTTTTCGACCATGACAATATTTTTCCATGTAGCAATAACTTCATGAAACAGGAAGATTTTGACTATTGCACCTGTTCTAGGAGTATTTTCAGTGTGTATTTATGTTGATAAACTGCACTTGGAGTGAATATGGATTGTGAGTGAGGGAATGTTAGAGTCAGTTATTGAACAAGTAAATATCTGGTCATGTATGTTGGATTTGCAGAGACGGAACCAGACAACAGAAGCGAGATGTTCATGATGTCATGCAAAGTTAAAAAGAATGATGAATAGAGTGTACTGTAACTACATCATGATGTAGTGTTCTTGGGTGGAGTTGGCTGCCCGTGGGGGTTTGATTGCAGGGCCGGGCCCCGCTCTCACTATGCATTGCTTTTGACCTCACACAATACATCACTCATAGCATGGGCTAAGACAACATTGATAGCATGACTGATTTCCCTACTACCCCTAACTATCATCTTGCCCCTCCCAAAACTGTACTATGCACACCAGTCATCTGAAGGCATATCTACCTAACGGTACTAAATGGAAGATTTGCCGCTGACTCCCCCCGGCCACCTCATTTCACACAGAACTTGCAAATTCTACAATAGACTATACTTTAGTTTCTCTTTCCTTCTTTCAGCATGTAACAGGTTTCTGCCTAGGAGACCAAGGGGACAGTGACCTTCGGCCCCAAGAAGTCTTAATTCAAGCTCACTCCCACAAATCGATACTTAACCCATTCGGAAGACATGCCTGCCACACCACAAACCTAAGAAGAATCAAGTCATCCGTAGCAAAACTACAGTTAACCGAGCTTAATTATCCCATTGGAACAGCTTTGTTTGCAAACTCTTATTCAACCACAGTTAGATACTCTGCTCCCAATGATCCAACAGCTGCAGGGAAGGTCACACGCGCACAGAGGACCAATTTGATACTTCTCAAAAAATCTATAAACAAACTTTTGAGATCGTTGAGGCTTTGCCCTGGGGACGAGAACTTAAACTACCAACTTCGCAATAGAAAGGCCAAACTCAAAAAAACTCAAGTGGGACATTATTAAGTCCAATGAAAACGTATTCTGGGCAAAACTTCACCATGACGCTAAAGGAATTAAGAGTGCACGCTTTTGGTCAACTTTAAATAAAATCTTACACCGGGTACGCGGAGGCTTAACCCCTTCGACGCTCATGACGAGCTCAGCTCGTCATGAGGTACACCTCTCGTACGCTCATGACGAGCTGAGCTCGTCATGAACAATGGGAATCAACAAATCTCAGCACAGGAGGGGAATACATAAAAAGCATTGATGGTGTTAACATCGCATATTACAGAAAATTCATGGATATCCTTTTTAGATTCTCATTTTAAACAACAAATGATCACAAGTATTTCCGGACAGCCAACCAGTTCCACTCACCCAAACCGCGATGATTACAGAGGAAGAGCCCAACAAAATCGATGCTGTCATGATTTGGAAACAAATTTCTAAAGGGAGCAAAGAATGAGCCCAAGTCCGAAGGGGATTCCACCAGCCCTTTTTAAACAAGACCCGGAATACTGGCCAGAAACACTGGACCCTCTCTTCTGTTCTGACGGGTGTTCTGGGTCCCTGCCCGCATCATGGATTGGCTCCATTATTTCACCAATCTACAAGGCAGGCAACAGAACTTTACCAAACAATTATCGCCTGATTGCATTACTAGATGTAGAGGCTAAATATTTTGCAAGCAATCTACTTGTAGAGCTGCAGGACTGGGCAAAAGAGAACAACATAATCCCTCAGTACCAAACAGTGTTCTGCAGAGATACTGGTACAACAACTAACCTACAAGAAATGTCACTACTCATCGGCAAGGCAAAGCTATCTAAACAAGCTCTTTATTTCTGCTTTGTGGATTTGGAGGCGGCGTTCGATAATGTCAAATGAGCAATACTGTGGAGGAAATTGTCACTATGGGTGAGCCCCCCCCTTCTCTACTGACCCTCCTGATACAACTAGAATCCAATACTGTGCTTCAACGCCTGATTTACAGCGAAGCAGGTATTATTGAGATGAGGTGAAGTGCTATGTGAAATGTGATTGAGTTTTAAAAATGTCTCAAAGAAATGCCCTTGTGGAGAGTTTAATAAAAGGGTCCCAATGATGAAGCATGCCGCCAACTAGGTAGGTGGGTGAGGAGTCTTCTCAAACAACCACTGGTTGTCTGTGCTCCTGTTTAAAGTTGTATAGGCCACTAACAGAGACCATGCCCCTCTGTGCCTATGTCCTTGTTGTTTATTGCTTAACTTGGGGAAGAGGACATAGCCCCATTCAAATGTCTTCACTCTCCCGTTGTTTACTGTTACTAAATAAATATTACATTACTTAAATTAAAAAAAAATAGAAATTCACTGAAAATACAAAGGTTAAAGTAACATTATAGTCGGGTGAATATATCAACCGTGGGCAATGAACTCCGCTCCGCTAAAGGAGGTTGCGGATTTTTGCTCACTACTCATTCCATTGAAATCACAGAATTCATGCGATAACTCTGCTCCGACTCCACCACAGAGTTAGCTACTGCACCCACAACCCTTTGATAAAACAACTTTACCTTTACATGCCAAAAAAGCATATAACCAATTCACAAAAATGATCTTTGAAAAATATCAGGCAATGAGAGAGGTGATGGTTTTTGGGTCCCCCTAACCTAGCAGAGGACCAAGCGGATGCCTTGAACCCAAATAGCATATCATGCTGAACGATACGATGGTGGTTCCATCCTACTTGGATCACAACAAGCAAAGTTATGGACAAAAATACAATGCCAACCAAAGGCACTGCAAAGCATTATGGGGCGAGATTCTAGAGTGCATTGAGTATTATAGTATTAGCTACCAGCTGAGCTGGGAGAGCCCCGCTTGAGGAAGGTTTTGATATTGGATACTATAATATATCTCACTTATAAGTCAGTCACGCACCCACTAAATCATCCATACAGACACTCATACACTCACTCATTCTTCGATCACACCTTGGCGTATATATACATATATATATATATATATGTATATAAAACATTCTTAAACTTTTTAGAAACACTCGGTCACTGGATGATGTCATGAGTGATTTTATTTGAGATGACATCAGTGATGTCACTGACCATGTCATGAGTGATGTAATATATGACGTCATCAGCAGTGCATTGCACGGGCACAAGTAATTGTTAGCTGAGCCAACTATAACAGCTACATTTCTCTGGTATTGTACAAGTGAAATGTCAGCCTAACTATAACGTTCTTGCTGTAACCTGTGTTTTTTTTCAGTGACTTTCTACCGTTTTTTAATTGCTAAATATCTATATATATATAGCTCCACCCTAAGATGCCACTGCTTGAATCTTCGACTTAATTGACAAAAATTATTTTCTTAAAGTTTTTCAGGAGCTGGGATTCCTTCAGCTGATGGAAACACATCAAAGCCATGGATTCCCCACGACTCTATTCTTTTCTTCTAACCGTGATCACAGGTCAGTGAACTTATATGACAGAAGTCACACATAAGCACACTATGAGTACTCACCAGAGGGATTAAATACCCGATAATTAATCATGGTGTATGGACAAGTGAGATAGACATTCCGACCCTATGCATTATGGACCCTTGCAAAGCTCCACTTAATCAATCATGCTACGCAGCTGTACTCTTGTGTAGCCACTTTCAATTACATACTGTATTTATGCATGGTAAAATTATGTGTTTAATAAATAAAACACAGTTTATTGAATATAGGGATTTGAAAAATGGTCCGTGGTAAACACACTGCTTAAATTTACCAAAAACTATGGGGCTTATTTTCGAGAGGGTTGTGCCACGTTTGCACCGGGCAGTGTGGTGGATGTGAGATGCAAACCTTTAAGTCAGATTTTTTGAAACCACACAAAGTCACTTTGCGCGGCTTCTGAAATCTGGAGTACGCAACATAGCGCACATTGCTGCTTTGGGTTACTGAGGCCTGGGCAGGCATTCCATGAGTGTTGCGTGGGTGTTCCCATGCAACGCCCATATATTTTGATGCATCCTGGGATTTACAAGAACTTGTGAACCTGAAAATGCACCAAAATCTTATACCTTTCCAGGGGAGGTGTAAGAAGAAGGAATGTCTCTATTTCTTCTCATTTTTATCTCTTTCTATGTGTGCTGCATTCTGCACCTTTACACCCTTCTGCACTAATTGCATCCTGCAGCACACACAGAAAGAGGAATCTGCCACCCAGGATTGTTTTTCAACTGGAAGGTGTCCCTTCTTGCAGGAAAACAATCCTTCATGTAACAAAGACAGCCTTGTGCCATGGTGCCTGCAGTGGGGATAGTATGCCAACAGGGTGTAGGCGAATGGATAGGACTGCAGCATATTGCCTTAAGTAGGGCACATTCCTGCCGTTTCCCTGTCACGCAGTGCAGTGAGGTAACCTCCTGCACCACACTGCATCAAAAGCACATCAATGAGCCCCTACATTCAGAGATGTATTCATCCGCTTGAACTAGTAGTTCGTCTGGTAAGTTGTACCAAACAAGTATTTCCTGGTGATGCTCTGTCCAATCCATAGGACATATACCCTGGGCTGGTTCTCAAGAGTATAATTGTGCACAATGTTGATTTATGGACAGGAGAAATCCAGCCTGATGCACAAGTGCTTACTTTCCCTTTTCTTTTTGATTTCTCCCAACTACCCTCCCCCTCCTCTTCTTAGAGTTTCGGCGTGATCTGGTCTCCTTCCCACTCTGTCCATGCAGCCTCTGTTATGTTGGCCACACAGAACGCAAAATTAGGACAAGAATTCTTGAACATAAGAGCAACATCAGGACCAGCCACATGAAATCCACAATTGCGGCACACTTTGCAGAAAACAGACACAACATTGCACAGTTGAAATTCACTGTGCTTGAAAACGTGCGACCCACAGAAACCATGAACATGAAAGACAAACTGCTCCAAAGGGAGAATTTTTGGATCAGATACTTATGCACGATGCAACCCACAGGGTTAAACGATAGAATGGAATTTCTTTGCTATTTGTGATCATTATCACCCTTCATATTATCCTTGCTCATGAAGTGCTCACGCCATAACCATGTATCTTTTTATGTTACATTATGAACACATGTATTTTGATTTTTAAGTTACTTTTGAATTCACTTCCAAATTCACAATTCAACGTTTACTCCTTTAGCACAGTCACACCGTGTTTTACACAAGTTTCACTTGTTTTATGTGGATGCCGCTTATAATACGCGTTTCCGTTTATTTTTACCATTACAAAATGGCCACCACTCTTTTTCACTTCCCAGTCCTCTTTCTATCTCTGCCAATCATCAACACATTGCTTTTTTTTATAACTTTACTTGAACCCACCTCTCGCATAGATGCATGTTCCCCTATACGCGAGCAACAGCTTAGGACTGTCTCTTAAAATGCTTTCAGTAAGTAATATACTTTTTTTACCTGCCCGCATTGCCCGATACCGCACAACGCAATGCCGTATAATTGTCGGACACCTCGGCGCTTTCACAAATAACCAGTATTCGTTTCACCATTCACCACATTTATCATCGCACGCTACGCGTTGTAATCTTTCACTCTTAACACACAAGTTACGCATATCTTTCTTTCAGCACTGGTTTAGTATGCATGTTGCGATTATGTTTTTACTCCCTAAATAACCTCCCGTATGCTGTTCATTTTCCGCACTGCACGAGACTCATTATTTAGCACACGCCAACGGCCATCATCACCTTTGACTGCTCTTTATGATTTGCACTCTTTTTCTAGGGACGTTTGTAACTTATTTATCCAGTTCCGGACACTGCGCACTAATGAGCACTTTGATGTCATGTAGTAGGTGGAGAATTGCTCCCCATTATCAGCCCGTATATTTGTTTTTCTTATAGAGATTTCCCCTGAAGAAGGGCCTATGGAAGGCCCGAAATGCATAGGGATACATAACAAAGCATTTGGGATACACAACAAAGCATTTTGGATATACCTTTGCACCAAATTTGGAATGAATAAATTCTTGACAATTGAAAAACCATTAATGAAATAAAATTATTAATGATGGATGAAACTCATTGTTTTGATTAACTCAATTACACCCTTTGTCGGGTACTACCTACGCTGTGCGCAGGGGGACAACTCCTATCAGGATTTGCTTTTTCGTTCTATCTCCAAACGCCCTGTGGTCCAGAGAGCGAAGCCCCAGCAGCACGCGACAATCTTGCCAACTTTTCAATTTCCGTTGGTGCGTGTCTTACCGACTTTCTTCGTTTTTAAATATGTGTCAGGCTTCTCATTGCAGGCCTGTGTGTCCGCACTTTCACCTATGTTTTTTTTAAACATGTGTCAAGCCTGCCATTGCAAGCCTGTGTGTGTGCACTTGCACCTCTGTGTGTTTAAACATGTGTCAAGCCTGCCATTGCAAGCCTGTGTGTGTGCACTTGCACCTCGGTGTGTTTAAACATGTGTCAAGCCGGCCATTGCAGGCCTTTGCATACACCAATGCACTTATGCTCTGGCTGGCCTCTCTAAACCACTGGCCAATTCCTTGGGGACCTTTCACTACCACTAGAGCACTTCTGGGGTAAGTCTTAAGCTGTGAAGCAGGTGGTAAGTGACAGGAAGGACAGGTACACTTGTATCCTGCCCAGGTGGTGAAGAATACCTATGTATGTTTCACTACCTACCCTTAAGATAACATAAGAAAATGGTTGACATTACCTCAAGCTGCAATAGAGGATTGCAGTGAAGTAGCCCCATAATGTTTCCTTTCATTGGATTCACAACACAAACCCTCTCCTGTGGTAAGGGTGGATTTGTCATCTATGCATTCCCTAGCGACAGCTAAAAGACATTGGGCATTGAACTGGAATGACAGACCTCTGCCATTTGAGGGCCTAGCTTGTAGATTGGAGGCAGAGGTTTTGGCAATTGTCCTCTGGGAGCCAGAGCATTATCCCCTACTTGAGAACAAGATCTGCATTCCGTGGCCTCATGGCAGACAGGGTTGAAGTTATAGGGTGATATCTGCGGTTCAACGGTAAACCCCCTGAATTACCCCCAACTTGAAAGTCACACCTCAGTACAACTACTGGTGCCATACTTCTACCAGGCAGAGATACACTTGTGGGGACATGGAACTGGAGAACCTAGGACTGCCGGGTGCACACTGACAGAGGACTCTGTTGTGCACAAGGAGGATTGATGCCATTGGAAGGGACAGAGTACCCTTCCTGAATAGTTGATGGCCTAGACTGACTACCTGTTGCTGTGTGTCACCCTGGTGTGTGCCCTCCAAAGTCTTGTTGGCTTGCCCCCGGTTCTTTTGGGGTCTTAGGAACATCAAAGATCTCCTGCAAGGATCCCACAGCATCTAATTGTGACACCTGCAGAGCTGTGCTCTCTTAAGTGCACACATTGTCAGCTGGATCCCAACTGGTAGCACGGTGTGAGCATGGAGCTACAAATTGTGCCTGGATGCCGGACTGCCTTGTGTGGAGCCCCAGAAGTCTTGCCCGAATCTAAGGTGTGTGGCCCCTGCATCATGGGGCTCATAACATGCATAAGGGTCTTGTTGATGATGAGCGGAATCACTGGTTGCAAGCTCTAGCGTGGCTTTCTCCATTGTGCCGCATCTTGCTCATGTGACACGCTGACTGCTTGCTCATTGCATGTGGTGACTGATTCACAGGTTTTGTCCATGGAGGTGAGGGCGTACCCGTAGTAGTGCCTCATTCTACCTCATACAGCCCTGCTAAACTTGTGCCTGTGTGTGACCAGAATTATCTGGTGCAACCGGCATCATCATCCACCAGATGTTGTGCTTCATTTCCAGGGGGATACTGAGAGTGCACACTTCATTGTGTGTGACTGGAGTTGTCTGGTTTGACTCGCATCAACACTCACCGGACATGGTGCTCAGATTGCTTGGTTGCTACTTGACTGGCTGTGTGTCTGACAGGGTGCCTCCTTCTTCCCAGAGGCTCTACTGCTTCTTTCCCCATTTATCGATTGTTCCTTTTGAGCCCTCAGAGTGGCAGACCACCTCTCCTCTCCTCACCATGCCTGATGACTTCATGTTGCTAGGTAGTATTGCCATATCGGGCCTGGGTAGTGAGAGTGATTGACTTGCATCACACTACATCGAAATGCCCATGTTTTAGCCATGTGACTTCTACCTGATGCAAGGTTTTGAAAGACAATATAATATGATTGTTACATTTTATTACAAAAACATGCAACTTTCATTTGAATGTCTTTGTAGATCCCAAAAACGACTAAGAAGCCAATTACGATGTTGGTCGGAAACTTGCCGCCTGACACCATCTCGGAATCAAGACTTACCGACTCGTGGTTCCGCCCGACCGATTACGATGCAACCAAACACTGTTCAGTCAGATTACCATTGTTTCCAATGGGAACTCGTGTTCTGCCGGACAATTGGCCATTTTATTTATTTATTTATTTTAAAGGTTTTATATAGCGCGAACAAGACTCTTGCGAGTATCAGAGCGCTTTACAAGTCAAAGTAGAAGGTGGGATATAGTCTACCACGAACAATGTGAGTAGGTTATAATACTACTAAATCTAGAGAATACGGTGCTAAGCTGGCGCAAACAAAATAAACAGCAGAACGAATAGGAGCACAAGAAACAGCAAGTAATACAATACATTGAATAGACATATAGTTCACATGAATTTAGCCATGAGGATAGCTTTCACTTCTCTTTTGAAGGAGGCGGAGGAAGGGTTCATTCGTGTTTCTCTGGGCAAGGCATTCCATATCCTAGGAGCCATACCAGAAAAGGACCGGTTATATGTTTTTTTTTTGGCAAATCGTTGAGGTTGCAGAAGAAGAGTCTTAGCACTCCTGGAAGATCTGCTGCCCACTAGTTTCTGAGCTAGGTATTGTGGGGCTTTGTGGTGGAGGGCCTTGTGCTTCATACATGCGATTTTTGAATGAATTCTGGCTTCAAACGGAAGCCAGTTGAGGGCTCTCAAGTCTGGGGATATATGGGTGTTTCTCTTAGAGCCAGTGATGACTCTCGCCGCTGAGTTGATCGTGGCTCTTAGCGGGGCTGTGGAAGATCTTGGGAGACGCATAAGGTTACTGCTCCATACTCCACGCGGGGGATAACTAGAGCTTGCAAGGCTTGTTTGAAATCGTGGGCTGGAAGATAGGGTTTCAGTTTTTGCAGGGTCTTTAGGTGGAAGTTGGCTCCTTTTGTAGTGGCGCTGAAGTGTTTCTGCATCTTGAGTTGTTTGTCCAGCATAACTCCAAGAGATTTTGCTGATTCGACTGAGTGGTTGACTATTGAGAGCTGTTAGGTGCTTCATCCGGTCCAGGATGGAGTGAGTCTTGTTAGGAGGGGCGATTAAAAGGAATTCCGTATTGAGGGAGTTAAGTTTCAAATTGTTTTCGGCCAGCCGCGTTTGGGATTTTTGAAGTGTGGTGTTGAGTGATTTGATGTCCTCCAGGGAGTGGATCTTGATGTATATATGGGTGTCGTCCGCATACATGTGGAAGTGTATCTTGGAAAGGCTGAGAAGATCAGTAAGAGGTTCCATGAAGAGGTTGAACAGAGTTGGAGAGAGGGCAGAGCCTTGTGGAACTCCCAGTGTGACAGGTGAGGGGAGGGACAGGTATTGGTTGACATTGAAACTTTGGGAACTATATTGGAGGAAAGAGGTGAACCAGTTGAAAACATTTCCAGACAAACCCATTCTGTGTTTCAGGAGATCCAGCAAGTTTTCGCGTTTGACGGTGTCAAAAGCAGATGACAGGTCGAGTAGGATTAGAAGACAGGCTTCATTTTGGTCTAAGATTTTTAGAGTGTCGTCTAATACATGTGTCATGGCTGCTTCTGTGCTATGACCTGCTCTGAAGCCGGATTGAAATTGGTTCAGTAGGTTGAATTGATCAATGTGACTGTTCAGTTGCATGTTAACGCATTTTCCCAAGAGGTTGGCTAACATAGGGATGTTAGAGATTGGGCCATAGTTATTAGGGTCCGTGGGGTCCGCTTTGGTTTTCTTTAGGATACGCGAGACCTGTCCCATTTTCAGGATGTCTGGAATGGATCATTGAAGAAGGGATGTGTTAATGATCTTGGTCCAGAGGGGTAGTAAGAGAGGAATGAAGTCATTTATGTAGTTCGCGGAGAGTGGGTCAGAGAAGTGATTGGAGGGTTTCAGCGCATTTAGCATCTTTAGTATGGTATCTTCACTGTAAAGGTTGAAGTGGGACCATGATGCATTGTTTTTTAGTTTAAATAACAGAAAGTCATTAGCTGGGGAGACAGCTGGGGGCATTGATGAGCTGTCTTTTAAGTCTGAGATGGATATTAGGTCCATGAGTAAATCTGATTTAATGGATTCGGTCTTAGCGGCAAAATAGGAGGCAAATTCATCACAGTTGAGAATAGAAAGATGGTTGTCGATGTGGACATTAGGTAGACTTTTGGTTTGGGCTTCAATCAGATCGAATAGTTTTTTGGGGCGGTTCTTGGCTAGGTCTAGTTGAGACCTGAAGAAATCGGTTTGGGATTTTCTGATTTTTCTAAAGTAAGCGTTTCTAGATTTTCTTAGAAGTTTGAGGAGGTCAGTAGAGGGTGTAGCTCTCCAGCGACGTTCAATTACTCTAAGAGAGTGTCTGTCATCATTTAGCCTCCCATCGTACCATGGTTTAGAGTCTTTTGAGGAGGTTCTTTTTAGTTGCAATGGGACAATTTTATCTAGGAGGTTGTTTATGGAGTGAAAGTAGTGATTTGTCAGCCCTTGTACATCAGTAAGGTCTTCCGGGGGGCTAAGAGGGTTTGAGTTAGCTAGGGCTGCAAGATCAGATCCGACGTTTTTCAGGTTTCTCTTCCAGATCTTCTCAGGGGTTGAGTAGGGAGTCGTTTAAAGGTTTCCAAGACTTGGAATGAAATGACATGATGGTCAGACCAGTCACAAGGGAGTATCAAGTTGAGCTGAGTGGAGTCCATTTTGGAGATTTTTAGGTCGAGAGTTGCACCTTTGTCGAGTGTCGAGCTGTTGCATAATTTGGTTGAGATTGAGGTCCGTGAGGAAGGCTTTGCGACTGTTTACCCCGGGTCGTTGTGGTCATTGCAGTGTAGGTTGAAGTCCCCTAAGAAAATGTGCTTCATGTGTTGGTTCTCATTTGATGCTAGAATGTCCATGAAGTGTTCTATGAAAGTGTGGTTATCCCTCGGAGGATGGTAGAAAGCGTGCAAAGAGCATATTTGTTTGTTGTTGTTAGCGATGTTTAAGCATAGGTATTCACACGATGATAAAGCAGGGGCATTGGAGTTGGTCACTGTTAAGCAGATCTGGTGTATGCATGCTATCCCACTGCCTGGCCTGTCTGTTCTGTCTAGTCTGGTGATGTCATAGTTAGGGGGTAGGTGAATGTCCATGATGGGAGTAGAGGTTTCAATTAGCCAGGTTTCTGTTAGGATCATAATGTCAGGTTTGTTTGTGATAATTAGGTTAGCTATATCTGCTGCATGTCTAGAGGCGGACCTGAAGTTTAGGAGGATACAGCTTAGCCGTGGCTGGGAGAATATTGAGGTGGCTTCGGCTGTGATGGGGATTCTGGTGAGGTTATTTTCAACAATGCCTCTGGAATTTAATCTGGTGGCCCTATGAGGGCTAACTGGACGAACCAGAAGTCCCGTGCTCAGTTGGGTATGGGGCTGATCGTACGAACGTAGGAGGGCCACTAGATCTGAGTCAGAGAGCAAGATTATTACCCTGTTAGGGCGGGTGATGGCATTAGGGAGTGGGACTGTGCTCCAGTGTGGGGAACCATGAGCTTGGATGTTTGCAGGAAGATGTTGGATGCGATTATTGATCTTGGGGGGTGGAGACGGGTTGTGATCCTGTTTAAAGCAGGAGAACTTGGATTGTAGTACAATAAGGTCGTGAAGGGTTCGGATGTCCGATTTGACCTATTGAAGGGCTGATAATATTATGTCTAGTCTGGTATCAGGTGTGATGGTTTCAATATTGGATGGGTGGACAAAGGGAGTAGACTGTGTAGTGGTTTCTAAAGATACAGGAGTGTCCAGAGCAGTGGGGGTAAGGGTGGGGCTGTGGGCCAAAGGGGGAAGCTGTGAGTAGAGGTGGGAGGGGAGGGTGAGATATGGAGATCAGGATGAGTGGTTAGGGGGGTGTCTAAGCTTTGATCTAAAGGTGAATTGGAGGGGCTGTTAAGCTGAGGGGAGGTGCTGGGAGTAAAGGTGATGGGGAAGGAGGGTCCAAAAGTGCAGGGTGAGGGTGGAAGGTGGGATCCAATGGGGAGTTGGGGAGGCTGTTAAGCAGAGGTGGGGTGCTGGGATTAGAGGTGAGGGGGGTGGTCGGGGCGAAAGTGCCTGGTGAGGAGTGAAGGTGAGTGAATTGGTGGTGATACTACGTGAGGCGTTTGTAAGGTGGAGAGCGTTGTTGGGTGGGTAGTCGGTGAGGTTAGGAGGTAATGTCAAGGGAGATGGGGTCTGGGAGTTCTGATTACCTTCGAGAGCTAGATGGGAGTTGAATATATCAGCGTGGGTGGATGGAGGGGAGGGATGTGTAAGAGTGACTCTCTCTTTAATGAGCGGAAAAATGTGGTTGATCAAGTTGAGGTTGTGGTTATTGGATTGGATTAATATGATACCATTATGATAGATATTGACGGTGGCTGCTGCGTTGAAGAATAGGGAGGGGAGGATAGATAAGGCACAACTGTGTGCTGTTTTCTTCAGTTTAGATACCTTAAAGAGAGCGAGAAAGGCTTTTCTCCATTGAGCTCGTCTCTTCGTGTAGAAAATGATGTCATTCTTAATGGGCCTGTTGTTTATTGAGAAGTAAGGGTCAGAGATAGGGGTTTCTGGATGAGATTTTAATAGGCTGTGTTTGAAGCCTTTGGCTGCCTTTTTTGAGAGGTGCGGGGGGTATGTGATGGAGTAGGTGCATTTGCCTGAGCGCTCCATAGTGTGAGTGTTACTGAAAAGGCGGAGGATGAACCGATGTGAAGCAGTCTAAGCGGGATGTGCCCTTAAAGGGGACCCTTTAAACAGGGTTGTAAGGGTTGACCTATTGGGGTGAGGGGTGGCAAGGTAATGAGGAATGCTGCCCTAACGGGGTCGGTGCAGGTGGAACTTTAGGGGAGAGGGGAGGCAAGTCAGTGAGGAATGCTTCCCTGACGGGGTTGTTGCATCAAGGTTTGAGGGAGAAGCTGACCTAGGTGGGGTGAAAGTGATTGTGTTGTGAATAGAGGTGAGACGTTCCAAGAAGTCTATACTGATTAATGACTAGTGAAGAGATAGCAATTGTAGACCTTCATCTATTTCAGGACAAGAGAGGCAGTAGTGTTTTTGTATGAGAAATTTGTTGCAGCCATTTTAGGAGCTCAGTAGAGGAGGCAATGAAGTCCTCTTTCTATTACCATTGAGCAGTGACTCCAGGGAGGTAGTCATTTTTCTACTTTAAGTCCCCTTTTTTTAAATTTTCTACTGAAGTTCTGTTGCGGCCATTTTGATATCTAACGTGGAAAAGAGACCCGAGATATTTCCCATGTTAGGGAATATTGGGGCCCGTGCCAGAAAAGACGTCCTTAAGTCTGAGCATGCCCACCGGAGGTCCAGTGTTAACCAGCCCCCACCATGATCCGTTACACACAGCTCCGCCATCCAACCCTTCCGGGAACTCCAGGATCAGCTCTGCCGGGGGCTCCAAATCCCTCAGTCTGCAGGAAGATCACATGGCCCACGGCATGGCAATATCAGGCGCTCCCGCTCTCAAACAAATATAGTGTCGGGACACCTGAGCGCTCTGGGGACAGACCTCGGCCAGACGTGGGAGAGGGGGGAGGCGTCCCACACCCGAGGGCAGTACTGTTATGGCTGTAACATAGATGTACGTGCAAGCATCCGAAGGAGAATCGTCCTCACCCGCTGTGCTGCTCAGCTGATCTCCTGTAGGGACAGTCCGTGTCCGCTGCTACATATCCTGTAGGGACCGTCCGTGTCAGCTCCACTGCTATATATCCTGTAGGGACCGTGCATGTCTGCTCTGCTGCTACATATCCTGTAGGGACCGTCCGTGTCCGCTCCACTGCTACATCCAAGATCCTGGGTGCCGTTGTCTCACAGGAGGTGAAGTCCCATAAGCCAGGGCTCGGTACAGCAGTCAGCCCGGTG
Source organism: Lissotriton helveticus (assembly GCF_964261635.1). Lineage (NCBI taxonomy): Eukaryota > Metazoa > Chordata > Amphibia > Caudata > Salamandridae > Lissotriton > Lissotriton helveticus. The sequence goes on along the minus strand of NC_136058.1, from coordinate 456,487,913 downwards.
CAGCTTCGGTAAGTTTAAAGACAATGCTCCAATTACTCTTTAAATGCGTTTCAGTTAGGTTGCGAGTGGGGTGACAGATGGAGCTAATGACGGGGTGAAAGATCCCTCAACTAGCGGAGCTCGCCCCCAAATTTACTTTTTTCGTGTCAGACAGGCTGATTTGGAAAGGCTGTTGGAAATCGATATTGTAATCTCATGGCCGGAAACGCTGCCCATAGGAGTCTACAATGCGGATCCGAACGACACGGATACTCCGAGAGCTGGTCAGAACCGATTCAGAATAACTGCACAGTTTATCTTCTGACTGCCAACATTGTAATCAGTCAATTAGAATGTAAACCGACCGAGTCGGTCGGTAGAGTTCCAACGCGGTAGAGGAGAATCTGGCAGACTGTCGGAGCCTTTCCGACCAACATTGTGTCAGGACTTCATCAAAAAATGAGGTTATCTCATTTACATTTTTAGTAAATCTGGGCCTTATTTTTAAAAGAGTTGGACACAATGAGCATTCTGAGGAAAACTATTGCACATCCAGTTTACTGCGACCTGCTTGTTTTTTTTAGTCCTCCACATGCAAAAACGTGACATAATGTGTGAACAGATAAAAAACAGAAATTAAGCAGCATGCTTAAAAATTTGTTTTCTGAGCTTACCCGGGACTTCAAACACAGAGCATATATTTTGCATATGATAGATTTTTTTTGCTTTATTTATTTTAATTCAATATCTGTTTCCCAGGAGCCCCTACTCGTATTGGCGATGGTCCCTATCCCTTCCTAACCATCCTACAACATTTATCAGGTGTAAATTTCCAACCAAATCGAGTGTTGAAAAGCACATGCAAAATGCCTAGTAAAGTCCACATTTGTAAAGCGCACAATCACCCGTAAGGGTCTCTAGGCGCTGGGGGCCGTCGGGAAGATTAAGCGAGCTATTGCCCTACCGGGTAGAGATGCCCTCTACCTTGCTCCCTGCCTCCCTACTTTGGTACAAATCAATGTCATTGATCACCCACAAATGTCACCATTGGAGGATTATTTAAAATGTTAAATTCCACCATAAGGTCACAGTTTTTAGTGTAAGTGCGTTTCCAAGTTCAGTTGTAAATTTTGTAAATCAGGGACCTGAATTTGCAATCAATGAATCTCAATACCATTGTTAATCAGGGCCTTAGTTCTTTATTATTGACCTGAAATGGTTTTCAGAGCTCAGACCCTTGTGTTAAATGTCTTGCATTCAACACCCAAAGCCACTTTTGAAAGAATCTTCCCGAAAATGATAAATAAATAAGCCAAGGGATCTTTAAGTAGTTATCCAGTCGCAGGCAGTCATTAATGATAGACTTGGTAAGAATGGTCTCCTCCTTTAACCATATTGATCTCCATAACTGAAGGGGTCTCAGGGCTATTAAATCCATCAGATAATTAAGACCGACTTCACAATGAATGAGTTCGGAGGAGGCAGAGGCCGGGAGACATAGAAGCATTTTTTAAAAACAAATTCTCTTCCATTTGTAAATCACAGCAGGGTTGGTATCCCCAAAGCCCAGTCCCATAAAGTGCAACCGATGTGCATCTTGCTTTATAAATATTAACCATGTCTTTAATGCGACGATCCCCCAAGTTAGAAGCAAATTTAAAAATACCATATGTGCTTTTACTCATTTTGGCCCGGACATGAGACAATTCGTGGTTCCATTTCCCATCTGAAGAAAAGGAAATACCTAAGTAGCAAAAATTATCCACGTTTTGCACTTTGTTGCCTTCAATAAAAAAAGGTTTCCACCTCTTATATTTCGGGCCGCATACCATTGTAAAAGTCTTAGCCTTGTTAATCATCAGCTTCCTCTAATTGATAAAAGCCGCAAACTCATCAGTTAACCTCTGGAGGCCTACCGGCATTCTAGATAAGAGCACAGCGTTGTTCTCATAAAGCCTTCCACTAGTGGGGAATCCGCCTGTATCAATTTAAGCGCTGCGTCCACTTCATTAATAAATAAAGTAAAAAGCAGCGGAGCTAGAACGCAGCCTTGGCGGATACCACGTTTTACGTTAAAATTGGGGGTACATTCACCCTTCTGGCCGTACCATACTTTTTCGTACAGACTAGCTAAAAAGTAAACAATGGGTTTCGGGGCGCCAAGTTTAAGTAAGACTGGACATAGAATAACATCATCCACTAAATCAAAAGCGCTGCTCAAATCAACAAAACATAAAAAGAGCCGACCCTGTTTGGCTTGTGTGTATTTTCCAAGTAAGAGCTCCAGGTTAATACTCTGTTCTAATGTGCCTAACCCCTTTCTAAAACCATATTGTGCCTTGGCCAAAATACCATTTTCCATAACCCACTCCTCCAATCTTGACAATAAAACCCTGCTCATAATTTTGACTGAGGAGTTGAGTAAGGAAATGGGCCGATAGTTTTTGGCTTCAGATTTATCACCCTTTTTATAAATAGGAATAATGACAGATTCCCCCCAAGAGGATGGGCAACCCTCCGTTACTGCAGCGTTTCGGCCCCCACAATTCAGGTATGGATTTACATTAATCGATAGGGACACCATCCGTACCTGGTGCTTCCCCCCTCTGCTACTACCTATGCCTATCATGACCTCATCAAGAGTGATGAGGTCATGTAGATTTGTAGGATCCTTTATGGGTAAATGGCTGGGGTTAAAAATACTAGTAAAGTGATCCACCCATTCCTCACAGCTCACATGAATTAAAAGCTCTGGGGCAGATTCATTTTTAAGAAGTTTAGAGTTCACCGTTGTCAGGATTATCAGACCCAGAGTGAGGAACAAGCACTCAGTAAATGCAGTAATTACCAAGGTGCATTTTAAGAGCAGAAGAATAAACAAGCAGAGCACACAAAGAGTACAACCTGTATCTAAAATGGCCGCCAGGGTAGGATATTCTGTGCAGTCAGTTAGCGTTCCAGCCTTTTTTCAGCATCATAGGGAACCAGGTGTTGCACTTTACCTAACTTGTGAGAGGAGCAATATGTATGGAGGGCGCGTCGCGAAGTTTAGTTAGGGAAAAACGTGCCACGACACAGTAAACGTTTCCAGTCAAGTCGGAGTTTTGAAGAATGAAACAAAGTCAACATCAAGTAAGACTGTTCGAATTTGTTAGAGCCATTGGTGCACATGACAAGTAGTTAGCGTTTTGTGTTCCGTTCATGTTCACTGACTGAAGCAGATAAATACAATTGGAGGCTGCAGGATATAGCGTTGGCGTTCCGTGCATGCGCATTGACAGAAGCATGTTTAGAGGATAGCTACTCCTGAGGCGGAAGCCGGGAGAGACAACCATAATTTTTAAATTGTATTTTGCACGTTTTGTGATTTTAAACATTCTGCTATTACCTGGCTGCTCACTGTTTTGATCCTACTTACTCAAGGTCTTGGGGGATACTCCCGCGCAGCGGCGCAGCGGATCCAGCGCTGTCGCGGGTAGGGCAAATTCATCGCCGCCATCGCCCACGAGACATTAGACCACGCCCACTAACGCGAAGCCACGCCCCTTCTCACCCATAACAATGCACATTTCTCTGCAGCGCAGCGGACGAGCGCAGCGGGCGCGCCGTCAGCGCGCCGAGGGCGCGCCTAAGGCAAGCCCGTCTGCGCCCGTCCGCGCCCAGGTCGCGCCTAGCGCCGGTCATGCTGCCCAAAGCAACTCGTGTACGGTTGCAGCTCCTCCACTTTACTCGCGAGAGACTCTGCTCAATTTGGGTGAGTATGCGCATGAGGGCCGCCTCTCGTTCGCAGATACTGCTCTTCCTTTGAAAGACTTTGTGGTCAGGGTTTTTTTATCCTGTGGACTTCTCAATTTCAGATCGCTGCCAAAACATGCTGAGGAAATTCAATTACTGGTGGAAACACATCAGCTAGACGCCCTGTTCATCACTGAGACTTGGACCCACCTTGACTGTGAAATCGAGCTGGGATGGGCCTGCCCGCAGGAATACAAAATCCTGCACCTCCCCAGACTGAAAGGACGAGGCGGAGGGGTGGGGTGATTTACAGACCCTCTTGGCATATTAATACTATAAGCATGGACCCGGTTGTTGGGGCTGAGCTGCTTGGCCTCTCTATTAATGGTCATACAGGGGCTATTTTCACGGTGATCATCTGTTATAGACCACCTGGGACCTTCAGCACTCAGCAACAACAATCGCAACTTAATATCTTTTCCAACATGGTGACCTCCCACAATACACTGATTATTTTAGGTGATTTTAACTTATGGCCGAATGGCTCCCTAGATACTGGGCTGCACAACCTTCTGCATTCCTGTGAAAGTGTGGGTCTCCATCAATATGTTAGTGATTCCACTCATAGAGCAGGGCATCGGCTTGACCTTATCTTTGCGGTCCCACAGCTAGTATATCTGGATGAAATTTTGCACATGGGCTGGACTGATCATTTCCTTCTTAAATTTTACTTTAACAGCAAGGGGGTAAAAACGCAGGCACAAGGCACTACCTCTGAATTTATGTACAGGGACTGGAGAGCCCCTGAGAGGTTGAGAACTACGGAAGCTGTGTTCAAGGTGGAAGACAGTTTCTCCTCAGACTGTCAAGTCGATGAGAATCACGAGGCCTTATGTCTCAGGATAACCACAAGGGTTGACTCTCTTGCTCCGCTAAAAACGCGCAAGCATAAGGGCAGAGTGTCGTCTCCGTGGTTCAATGACTCTCTAAGGGCTCTAAAACTTGCCTGTAAACAGGCTGAAAGGAAATGGAGGCAGGGATACACCGATGCCAGCAGACTGCTCTGGAAAACTAAACTCTCTGAATACAAAGCCCTGATCCAGAAATCCAAATCTGACTATTTTTGCTCTACGATCTGTACCGCTGCAAATAGTTCCAAAAGCATTTTTCAGATTTTGAATAGTCTTACTCACCCTGATTGCTCAAAAAAATCGACCCTCCCCACACAGGCCCTCTGTGATAATTTGGCCCTGTTTTTCAATGATAAAATAGAAGCCATCATTCGCAACCTGAGTTCCACCTCCACTCTGTTCTGTTCCCCTGCTCTGTGGAAGGAAGTATAGACACCGGAGCTAGGAGCCCAGGATGGCGGCCTGCGGACTGTCTGTTGGAGCTTACCCCTATTACTGAGATGGACCTTGACAGACTGGCTCGCGGTATCTCACCTGGATCACCTTTGGACCCTATCCCTCATAAGATATGGAAAGCCTATGGAGATGAACTCTTTCCTATTCTATGCAGGATCTGTAATCAATCTTTGCTTAGTGGCACTTGGAAACAGGCTCTTGTCTCTCCACTGCTGAAAAAACCCTCCCTAAATCCAGAGTGTCTACAGAACTACAGACCCATCTCCTTGTTACCGTTTCCTGCAAAAATTGCTGAGCGTTGGGTGAGTTCATGTCTCTCCAAACATCTGGAGTAGCATAAATTTCTGGACGAAATACAATTCGGTTTTCGCCCAGCCCATGGCACCGAAACAGCTTTACTTACTGCTATGGAGGACCTTCGAATGCGTGCGGACAGGGGTCAGGCAGTGGCTTTGATTCTGCTGGACCTGTCTGCCGCATTCGATACGGTAAATCATGGGATCCTCCTGGGGAGACTGAGGGAGGCCGGGGTAGGTGGAAATGCCCTGCGATGGTTTCGCTCCTTCCTGCTGGATAGGAAGCAGGCTGTATCCCTTCCCCCGTTTCAATCTGTTTTTTCTCCGGTGTCTCATGGCGTGCTTCAAGGCTCGGCCATCAGCCTGATTTTATTTAACGTGTATCTAAAACGTTTGATTACGTTGATAAAATCTCACAGGCTAAAAGCTATTAATTATGCTGACGACACTCAACTCATCCTTTCTTGGGAGGGTGAGGAATCAATTCCTTTGGAGTCTTTTCACGATTGTCTGCGAGATACGGCAGGTTGGCTACATAACAACTCATTACAGTTTAACGCCTCCAAAACGGAGGTTTTTTTCTGTGCTGGTAGCCGGATTCCTTGTCCTTTCCCGGTGGATTTTTGGCCTCCAGAATCCGCGGGAAAAACTCAGCCTGTCTCCACTGTTCGCAATCTAGGTGTTATGATGGATAACAAATTGAGCATGGAAGCCCAGGTTGCGAAAACAGTGTCCACCTGTTCGGCCCTCATTCGGTCCCTACGTAAGATCTTACTACTGCTTCCCTTACAGGCCCCGGGCATTAATAGTCAGGTGCACTATTTTAAGTCGCCTTGACTATTGTAACGCGCTGTTACTTGAGTCTCCAGGCCTGCTGTTAGACAGACTTCAAAGAGTACAGTCTGCTGCTGCTAAATTGGTCCTTGGCTGGTCCAGAAGGTCCTTGGCCACAGCGGCGATGGCTGAACTCCACTGGCTCCCGTTAAAACAGCGAGTGTCCTTTAAATCCCTCTGTCTCGTTTTCAAAGCCCTGCATAGACTTGGGCCCAGCTCTTTGCAAGCCATGTTTGCCTGGTGTACCCCAACCAGAGCACTTCGATCTGCAACGGCCTGTCTTGTGAAAGTGCCGAGATTTAAAAAAGCTCGGGCCGGGGGCAGATCCTTCGGATGTTGCTGCCGCTAAACTCTGGAATAGTCTGCCCCTGGATATCCGTCAAACGGAAGAACTTCTTCTTTTTAGGAAACGTGTAAAAACTTGGCTGTTTCCGAAGGGTTAACTTGATGGTCATCGTACTGCTCTGCCTCTCCCTGCCTCTTCCTCTTAGAGAATTTCTCTGCGCCAGGATGCCTGTAAGGTGATAGCTGCGCTATACAAATGTTTTAAATAAATAAATAATGTGAATACAATTGGAGGCTGCAGGATATTGAAGCTACAAGTTGGAGCACAAGTCAAGTGCCAGAACTTGAGTCTTGTAATATTTTTTAGTTAAATGCAGGATAGTTTTACAGAGAAGAGTTTAATTAAGTGGAGGTCTAAGTTGCTATCAGTTTGAGAGTTGGAGATAATAGAAGTGAGTTAACTTCACAATTAGCCCCAAAAACAAAATAGCATTGACATTGAGTAATAGAAGATACAGGTGAAGCAATACTTACCATGAGAAGATATACAACAGAAGCCAGTTGACGCATAGTTGCTGAAAGATTTAAGTGAGGAAACCTGTAAAAGATAGAAGACAGATCAAGAGTTGGGAATGCATTTAAGGAAAATGCTCACTAAATTACATTCGTAGTTTCAGCATAGAAAACACCATGCAATATTCCTAAAAATAGAAGAGAAGCAATAGTCACATCAAGCCAGTGAAAGTTATTAATGGTAAAAGTCGATACAGTAGAAAGTAATAGGATTACTACCAGGTATTAATGATTTGATTATCTTGCAGTTATGAAAAGCCTGGCATAGAAGGTAAGACAAGAAAAGAAATTCGTCTGAAGCTGAAGGAAGAATCAGACGTGGTGTGGCAGTCTCTTCTTTATCCCATCCCCTTACCCCCCTGGAATTTCCTTGGCATTGCGCTATATTATATATATCTATATGCGCAGTGCTGAGAAATCTTGGAGGGGTATTGGGAACTTGTGGCATACTGCTCCTATGCATTCGGAAAAAAGGCATTCTGATAGAGTGAAGTGCCCACGAAATATTAGCACCTGAGCAGTATGGTTGAAGGATTAGATTTAAAGAAATTAGGTGACATTTTAGAGGGAACCCAAAGAGAACTAATTTCAGTTAAAGAAGAGAATAGGGAGTTAAGAAAAGAGACGACTGACTTAGCCATAAAAGTGAGTAGCATTGTGTCTAATCCTAGCTTAAAGTATCCAAGTTTCCCTGAAAGTAATACTAGCAGTGTCTCAGACCCTCAACCTAAAATAACTACTCAAGTTGTTCATTCCTTGTCTCCAGTAATACCTTTGGCACCTCCTGAGAGATTCAATGGCGATCCTCAGAAGGCTCAAGTGTTATTGACCCAGTGTACTTCACACTTTATGTGTCGTCCAGCAGTTTTCCCCGATGCGCAGTCTCGAGTAGCCTTTATCCTATCGTATTTAAGTGGAGATGCGGCATCTTGGTCAATGCCTATGGTAACCAGAAACGACCCTATCTTGTATGACTTGGATGAATTTAAAAAGGAATTCCTTCGAATTTTTGATCAACGAAGAGTTTCTCAAGTCACAGATAATGAATTGCTGGAAATTAAACAGGGAAGCAGAGATTTGGTAGCTTATTTGGCTCAGTTCAACAAGTTGGTGGTAGAAATGGAATGGCCAGAGAAGAAATGAGCAGCAGTGTTTTATAGAGGTCTAAAAGATGAGTTGAAGGATGCTTTGGCGCAGGTACCAAATCGACCCACAGAGATATCGGCATTAATTGATTTGGTACTAGAAATTGATTTTCGTCAAAGTGAAAGAGGAGGAGAGAAGAAGCGGGATTTTCGTCCAAGTGTGCCTAGATTTGATAGAACAAGGATTGAAGGAGGTCAGGATAAGGAAATGGCTCGTGGAGGAGAACCTATGCAAATTGGAGCGATCCGGGGGCCTCTTTTCGAAGAAGAAAAAGAAAAAAGACTAGTGAACAAACAATGCCTCTATTGTGGAGGTACAGGGCATTTTGTTCGAAATTGTCCTAAGAAGCCAAAACAGACACCGGCGGAAAGCGCCTCGCGCCACCAGTAAATGGAGTTGGACTGGTGGTAGCAGAATCTAAAATAGCTCCAGAAACTCATACCTTGGCCCATACCTTGCAATCAGCTGCTCCGCATTTAGTTATGATGATGACTTTGCAGTTCAGGAAGAAAACCTTGAAACAAGTAACAGTGATGGTGGATTCCGGAGCTACGGGAAAGTGTTGTGATTTGAAATTTGCAGAAAAAGTAGGGTTGAGAGCAATCAGAAAAGAGAAAAATGAAGCGGTTTGAGCAGTCGATGGGACCAATCTCTCATCGGGTCCTATTGTAAGTCACACAGAATTAGTGGAATTGGAATCTGAAGAAGGACATCTTGAAACCATGCAATTCAATTTAATTGATGCGCCACAGTTTCAATTGGTTTTGGGGCTGCCTTGACTCACAGAGCATAATCCTACAAATGATTGGGGAGCTCGAACAATAGAATTGAACTCAGAATATTGTAAAGAGGATTGTCATAAGAATTTTAAAAGAGATCGAGAGGAAACTCCTACATTTCATTTAAGTGAAAGAGAAGCCACGATATGCGTTATAAATACAACCAGCCTGCCTGAAGAGTATATGGAGTTCCAAGATGTATTTAGTAAGGTGGAAGCAGAAAATCTTCCTCCACATCGAGAATTTGACTGTAAGATAGATTTGGAACCAGGATCTAATCTCCCGTGTAGCAGAATTTATGCTTTGACTGCCAGAGAAAATGAACACTTGAAAGAATATTTACAAAAATGCCTCAACAATGGATTCATTAGACCGTCTGAGTCCCCAGTCTCATCACCCCTTTTTTTTATTTCAAAAAAGAGTGGGGAATTAAGAACTTGCATCGATTATAGGGCCATCAATCAAATAACCATCAAGAATCGATATCCTTTGCCATTAATCTCTGTATTGTTGGATCAGGTAAAAGGTGCAAAAATCTATACTAAGCTAGATCTGAGAGGGGCTTACCATCTAGTTCGAATACGAGAAGGAAATGAATGGAAGACAGCTTTCAGAACAAAACATGGTCTCTTTGAATATCAAGATATGCCCTATGGCCTATGTAACGCCCCAGCTGCCTTTCAGCATTTTATAAATGATGTGCTGAAAGAGTTTATTGATCGGAATGCAATAGTATACATCGATGACATTTTAATTTACTCAGCATCCATCGAAGAACATGAAGAACAGGTTAAGAAGGTGTTGCAGAAACTGCGAGACAACAGTTTATATGTCAAATTGGAAAAATGTGCATTTAACGACTCTTCGGTTGAGTTCTTGGGATTTGTGTTAGCACCAGATGGAGTGAAGATGGATGAAAACAAGATTACAGCAGTGGTGAATAGGGAATCTCCTAAGTCAGTGAAGGAGATTCAAAGTTTCATTGGTTTCGCTAACTTCTACCGGAGGTTTATTCAAGATTTTTCCAAGAAGTTAATTCCTATGACCAGATTGCTTAGGAAAGGAGTCAAGTTTGAATGACAGAGAAAGCAGAAGAATCATTTGCTCAATTAAAAAGAGATTTCACCACAGCGCCAATTTTATTACACCCAGATCCATCTGAGCCTTTCTACTTCGAAACGGACGCTTCCAATCTGGCCTTAGGTGGTGTGTTATCCCAAAGACATAAAACAACCAGTCAATTGCATCCTGTGGCCTTTCGCTCAAGGAAATTAACTTCTGCAGAAGTCAATTATACCATCACGGAAAAGAAGTTATTGGCCATCAAGGATGCCTTCAAAGAATGGCGACATTATTTAATGGGTGCACTTCATACGGTCACCGTTTATACAGATCATGGAAATTTGAAATTTTTAAAGTCGGCCAGAACATTGACGCCCAGGCAGTTGCGCTGGTCATTGTACTTTGCAGATTATGATTTCATTATTACCCATCGTCCAGGTTCACAAAATGGTAAGGCAGATGCCTTGTCCAGTTTGGGTACGGAAGGATTGGTAGAAGAGGTTGAGAATCAAAGAATCATCCCAGTTGAGAAAGTGATTGGAGCAGTGTTGAAAGAATCCTGAGAACAAGAAAATCAGAGCTCAATGACCACAGATGAGATGGAGAAGTGGGTGAAAGAAGATGCAAAACGTGAAATTCGAGAGATGGATTGATGTATCACGATGGAGCTCTATATTTGTCCACCATGGATTTGCAACAAAAGGCTCTGAGGGAAAGTCATGACAGTGTTTTAGCAGGACATAAAGGAATCTCTAAGACTGAAGAATTGGTGAGACAGCGTTTCTGGTGGCCTGGCATGATTAAGGATGTTTGCAAATATGTTACTACATTTGAGACCTGTGCTAGGGGAAAGTCTGATCGACAAGCACCAAAAGGTTTGCTACAACCTTTACCAACACCACCCTACCCATGGCATACAGTAACCATAGACTTAATAGTTGATCTACCTTCAAGTAAAGGTTTTAATACAATCTTCGTGTGTGTTGATGTTACTAAAATGGCCCACTTTGTGACATTACAAGGTTTGCCCACAGCACAGGAATTAGCTCGCACATTTAGTCAAACTATAGTTCGAGCCCATGGAATTCCAAAGATTCTGAACTCAGATAGAGGTTCACAGTTTTTATCTAATTTTTGGAAGGCATTTACTAAAAACTAAACATTGAAACCAGATACACCACCTGTTATCATCCAGAGACAGATGGCCAAACTGAGCGAACCAATCAAGGATTGGAACAGTACCTTAGATTGTGTTTATTAGAACAAGATGGTGATTGGCCAGATTACCTGTGGGCAGCTGAGTTTGCACACAATAATGCAAAAAATGTATCCACTGGTTATTCCCCTTTTTATTTAAATACAGGAAGACATCCTCATCATTCTTTACATTTTCAGGAGGTGAATGTCCCGGCAGTATCAAATCTAGTTGAACACATGACAAGAGTGCATAGAGTAGCCACTGAAAATTTAGAAAAAGTTAAAGAGAGGTATAAGTTCTATGCAGATAAAGGGCGAAGGAGAGAACCAGAATTAATAGTAGGAGACAAGGTCTGGCTGAACACTAAGAATCTTAGACTAAAAGGAATCAGAAAGTTACAACCTAGGTTGGTGGGACCATATCAGATTGAGAAGAAGTTGAGTGCCCTAAATTATCGGTTGAGGTTACCTAAAAACTTACAAGTTCATCCGGTATTTCAAGTCTCGCTGTTAAAGAAAGCTTTAAAAGATTTGAAGATGAACAAACCACCTAAGCCAATCCTCACTGAAAAGGGGGAAGAGTATAAGGTTCAGCAAGTGTAAGATGGTAAAATGCGAAACGGGCAATTGTTCTATCTGTTAGATTGGAAGGGTTATGGTCCTGAGGAGAGATCTTGGGAGTTGTCATTAAATTTAAACATTGTTCTATTGTCCCTATGCCCTTCTGAAATCCAAACTGTAGATCACTCATTATCTCATTCTCTTCAGCCCAGCTTTGGAGTCTTGCCAGGATGACTCTGCCGAGGATTTTTATGGAGGAATCCAAGAGGGAGATTGGTCTATAGCAAGCACAATCTTGCCTATCTCCCTTCTTGTAAATCGGTACAATGACCGAAATAAACCAAGACGGGTTCAGTCCCCTTATTAGTGCCGCGTTAAAGAGTTGCACCATCATAGGGCCCCAGATCTCGCAGTTGGCTTTGTATAGGTCTGCTGGGATCCCATCAAGACCTGCTGCCTTGCCTCCTTTAGTTGCTTTCAGGGCCGACATAACTTCCTCCAATGTTATCACCAGTTTCTCAGCCCCTGGCACTGTATTATCCATTTTAGTTAGGTCTATTATAGGACTGTCATCTTGGCACCTATAAAGGTTAGAAAAATGTTTCACCCAGTCCTCCTCAACAATAGCAATCTCTATTCGTGCCTTGCAATTGTCATAAAGAAGAGGAGCATTTACGGCCCTCCAAAAAGCAGATACATCATTTGATTGTGATGCTACGCATAACGCTTCTAGGGCCTCCTTCTTTATAACATCTTTCCTTTTATTTAGGGCCTCATTATATGTTTTCCTAAGGGCTCTTATTTGTAGGGGATCTCGGGGTGTGCTATGAATATAATTTTTCAAGTCAATTAGTGCCCTTGTACATGCTTTATCAAACCAACTTTTATTACCCTTCACCTTGTTTTTTGCCTCCACCCACAGGCATTTTCTGATTGTGGTAGCTATAATGTTGAAATGCTTCATAATCTGTTCGCTATTAGACTGCTCATTCAAGCATATTACAAAGCTATTCGAACAGGCATTCAACAATTTTTCTAGGAGCGTTTCTGGGACCACCTTTCCCCAATTAAGGGCCAGATGTAGGTAATCTTATTTTACCGATTCTTAAATACCGAATTTTACCGATTCGGTATTTAAGAATCGGAAATTGAGATGTAGATAAAAAATCGTTAATAATTACCGATTCGGTAAATTTACCGATTCGGCCTATTTTCTAACACCTACATACCGATCGCTCAATACCGGTCGGTAACGACCGTTAAAAGCCTACCTACATCTGGCCCTTAGAGTATACCCATTTTGTCTCCCAAGAACTAGATCTGGAATTATACATGAAGGCTGCATATCATCATGCTGCTCCAGAAACGGGTTTTCAACCTCCATTATTTGGGGCAAATGGTCACTTAAAGGTACCTCCATAATCTTTAGCCCTTTAATATTATGACTATAGCTATTTGAGGCAATAATAAAATCAATTGTAGTCAAAGCTCCTCTACCTATAAATGTGGGTGCAAAAGGGGTTGGTTTTTGGGCAATTTCATTAGCATATCCCATATTATACATAAACAGTATTTCATTTAATCTATCCCCTAACAAAGAGTGATCAAAATGCGTTAAGTTAATATCCTGTTCTAGCATTAGTCCACAGATGCCCTGTTTGCCCTTTTCACAGAGTGGACAATTAATATCCCCCCCCCCATAAGATTGTTACTTCCCTGTCCTTTTTGTCAAGTTCATGTTGTATATCATCCCTCAGCATTTTTAAGGTGCTGGTGATATCGTGTTTGGGGATATTATTATAAAAATGTATCAAGACCAAGTTAATTCCCTTATTGTTTAACCTGATTACTTGATAATAACTGAATTTGGACGTAAAATGTATCTGCTCATACTTAAGCCGATTCGAAAGGAACGTGATTAAACCGCCCTTTGCTCTCCCAAATTGACCCCTAGTAAAAAAGGTTCTATACCCATTTAGGAATACTGGATCAGTGGTCAAGGTTTCTTGTAAAGCCAGGATGTCTGATCCATTTATAACGCCTTCCCAGGATGGGTTACTAATTTTCTGCCTCAATCCTGCCACATTCCAAAATAAAAATGTACAGGATTTTTTATTCTCTTTTACTGGGCGATCACCCATCAGTGCATTAGTCAAATCCCTGCCTCCTAACGAGTGGCAAGCTGTTCTGCACTTTCCCCCATCTTTTAAATCATGGTTAGCGGATATCCTGCATCCTTCCTCCTCATTGTGACCATGAATCACAGTAGGTACTGTGGCAGGTTGAATACTATTTTCATTGCCCTCCCTTGCCTCCTGAAGTCTTCTATTCTCCTTAGGTTCATCACTATTCTCCCCTAATCTAATACATTGGTGGGAGAAATGCCCTGTTTTTGTCAATCCACATAGTCAAGACCCGAAAATACATCAAACTGATTGTGGACAGGAATGTTATAAACACATAGAGCTATGCCTCTGTTATCCCACAAATGATTGTTCCTAATATTAAGCTTAGGGGTTAGTGGATAATGCTGCCTGGGATAGAAATTGGGTAATCTCTGAGGTTGGAAGGAAAGATTCTGAGTATATCCAGGATGACTGAAACCAAACCTTTTTGTTAGCTGCCTTTCTGATTCATGAGTTTTAGGATATTGGGCTGAAACGTATGGATAGAAGTAGCTAAGATAGTGTGTAGAAATAGAATCGCTACTTCTTGACTCATACCAATCCCCAATATGCCTGACAGCTCTGTGATCTTTAAATTTTATAATGATTACATCCCCTTTCCTATCTTTTGGTCGAGAGCCCACCCATATTGACCGCCTAACATTTAAGATTTCCCCATTAATATGGGCAGGCAAAGGTCTGTTACGTAACCAATGGGTAACCTTCCTGTAAAGGTTGGGATCTCCTACCCGCTCCCATCCTTTGCACTCTGCAAAATGTCTAAATCAAATTTTGCTACAACAGCACTTAGGGTATCACCATAGGAAGTATGTGGGAAATGTAAGTAGTCATTACCTTCATCGTTTTGAAACCGACAAACTTTTGACATAGACTGAGGGAAGGTATAAACATTAAAATCACCAAGCCACACAATATTCAAATTATTAGTATCCACAATAGCCAATTTGCAGCGGTCATTTTTTGCTTGCTCGCGCTCCTCAACGTCCAGTAGGCGACTGCAAGCAATCAAAATGACATCCCGGCGAGACTTTTTCCAACATCAAGTTGCCGATCGCGATCATTGAAAATATACCTCCCGGCGAGATTCTCAATGCGGGGAGGTCAGGTTTCTCATTGCGAGTGGTCGCGTATGCTCGCGACCGCTTGTGTTGAGAAACTACCAGTCCACGTTGAGAAAGCTGCCGCTCGAGTAAAAATCTGCTCGAGTGGCAGAAAACTACAGCTCGCAATGTGCAAGATGCCGTTTTCAATGATTGCACAGGGCCGGATGCTTGTTCGCACTGTGCAATCACTGAAAGCGGCATCTTGCACAGTTCGAACAGGGTACTACGCAGTTCGTGTAGGGCTAAGCTAAGTTCACGTAGTGCGAAGTGCACTTCGCGTAGCTACGCGTAGCACTACTTCGTGAACTACACCCAGCCCTACGAGACGCATGAGTAGCTGCGCTTTACAAACCCATGATTGATTGACTGCACAGCTGCCTGTCCCAAGATCCATATGGATCCCCTGCATTTCCAGCAGTGCTTTCGAGCCCAAAAAGTTTTAGCCGTGTTAGTTGTAAAATATTGTCGAGCAATAGAGCTATAGAGCAGCATCTTTTGTATTCTGACATCCTCCCGATCTGAAAATATTGAAAAACATGACTCCCTCCTCATGAATACATTTCTAACCTTTGTTCTTCACTTCTCCCCTTTAAGGTACAGTGTTTCCGAGTCACATTTTGGGAGCCATTCCTGTTACAGAAAATAGTTTCAAGCAGGTTGTTCTGCAGCCCTTTGAGGACGCCATAAGTTCCTTGACATCTGTTGCTGAAACCTTGCTGAACAACCACAACCTGACGCAAGTCATTACAAATGTTCGCCCACTCCTGGAGTCGACCCACAAAAGTCTGTCCAAGGCGGAGGAGGCCTGCACTGCACTAGTAATATCACTGAGCGCAAACATGAAACAGCGCTATGACAAGAAAAACAGTCTGAACAAAGAAGAGTATTCGATGAAGTTTAGGAAATACCTTTATAAAGAGCAACTCACTGGAAGTCCACTCCAGAAGTCCCTTGCCAGCAAACAACAAACAACAAGCATAGATCTCAAGAATGCAACTGATGCTATAGACAGAGCGACGAAAAAATGGTACGAGGCGCTGGCAGAAAGAAAGAGGGGCATTGGCATGGCATTTATTCCTTTTGCTGGACCAATAATAGGTATATATTGCTCTTGGCTCATATTGAATGGCATAAAGAAACAAGACACCTACATTCATATCACTTAGTCTCAGACAAAACCCAGATAAACAGATAGGGCCAAAATTTCAAAGATTTTGTGCAGCGCAGGGCAGCAGAATATGTTGCGTCAACTGGCGAGAGCTGAAATGTGCCACAGCTACAAAGGATTGGCGCAGTAATGCCCTCTCCATGTGCTGGCACACTCTCTGCAACCATGAATCAAGGCAGGTCCCCTTGCACCCTAGGACAAGGGTTGGTGAGCTGTGGGCAGGATCGTTGTGTGCAGAAAGGATTTCCCTCCTGCACAAAGACTATGTTTTAATGCAACTTCCTCTATTTATGAGTGCTGCGGAATGCAGCCCACGTGCAGAGAGGAATAAAGAAGGAAACATAAACAAAGTGTTCTCATTATGCCAGCCTCAGGGAGGTGTGAGCCCTTGCTTAGAAGTCTTGAAAGATATACATTTGCTTCAGAATCCATGGGTGGATGTACAGGAATGCCCATGCACCATGCATTGAAGACATTCGATGCATTAGTTTTGGTCATATGTCAACACAACTTATCATTTGCGTTAGTTTTTAAATGTCATCCTGGATTTTAATCCAGGTTTGTGTTTGAAAAGCAACACAAACTAATGCGAAATCTGTGCACATCTGGCCCTAGTTTCTAACACACACACATTCACATAGACAGGTTCATCACTCTGGAAGACATATTCACAACACATCAGCATGCTCACACTCATGCATACACTTAAAGAGGCTCAGCTGGAAAGGCAACTCACAAACACATACATACACATACACGCACACACACAGAGTGGACAAATACCAACTCTCTAGGCATAACTACAGAATGACCTAAAGGTCCTAGGCGATAGAAGACAACACAAGCCTTTAAATGGGATTTACCTTGAGTGGCTCTGCAAGGTTTAGCCTAAATCACTTCCGTTCATTACTCTGAATTGAGAAGACCTTCCATGGATCCAGCCGTGATTTTTTACACTATCCAATATTTACTTGGATTGCATCAGAATATTACATTTTCCTAAGTGAGGTGTGACAAGGAGAAATATCTTTATTTACTCTTTTCAGTTGTGCTGCATTATGCAGCCCACATAGAAAGAGCGGTACAAAAGGGGGTGGTGATGCGGTGGCAGAGTGGGCTAAAGAACGGTGATGGATTAAACCCAGATCTTTTGACTGGGTGTGAGTGTTTGATGGGTTCAGATGCTCCGTCCATCACCACCCCCTTTTGTACCACATAGAAAGAGGACAATGCCTGTAAGGATGGTTTTTGTGCAAGAAGGTTACCCTTTCTGCACCAAATCAATCCTGCCTGTAACGCAGGCACCTTTAGAGTATGCTTCACGGGTGTCCGCATTGGCGCTAAGCTGCACACCGTGTACCAGCAAAAGAAGAGAGCATGAATGATCTATATCTGTGTAAGTATGAAGATTTTCTGCTCTATTCATTTTACGCAATGCAGTTCATTGCACCATCTTTGCTTGGCAGAGGACTGCCTGTTTAGATGCTGGAAGGAGGGCTCTACCGAGGAGTTTCAAAGTTCACCTGCACCGACGGGCCACAGGTGTGATACAAAGCAGACCATCATGGAGCAGGCAGTCATGCCAATGTTGCTGCTGAACGCCATCAAAGTCATTGGCAAGAGGGTACGGCTCTCAGGAGTGAGGCCGTTTCCAGCATTGTAAAAGAATATAAGGGAGGTCTCCTTCAAAATCCGATAAGGGACGAGGAGTAGTACAAAGGAATGACTGGAGTCCCTAATTTGCCAAAGAATTGGAAGAAACAAATACCTACTACAAGTTGATACAGAAAAAGGTATCACTGCCCTTTGAATGCCATAACCACACATGTAATAAATCACAATAATAGAGGAAAAATAATCATAAGAAAACACTTTAAAATGATGTGTAGAAAATTGTACAATTTATTCAAACAGTAATATATATTCATAAAAACTTCATAGTGCCATAAAAACAAGTTTAAAAAGTGCAAATACGCACAAAGGATACATTTAGAGATTGTAAACAGGATTATACAATTAGGACTGTGCAAGTACACACAAAAAATAGTCGACTACAGAGATTCAAGCGGAGCAGGGAGGCCGACACATAAATACGAGAGCGCAATAAAGATAGCGGTCCTTGTATTGAGTCCAGACGACCGCCGCTCATCGGGCCTGATTCACATATCAGTGGAATATCCTGATCATCAGAAAGACGGTGGCTCCCTTGTCTCTCTCTCAAAAAGTGTACTCAGTACAAAAGGACAAAACTGAAGTGTAAATGCAATTACCAATTGAAAAGGTCTTTGCAGGCGTCAGCAACTTAAGCTGAAGTGACGCTCGGAAAGATAATAATAAAATACATCAAGATTATAAGATTCTGGAAATTATAACAACCCAGAGATACCTAACTACTCCATGAGAAAGAGACCGAATCCTCTAATCATCTCAGAAGAATTGAATGATTTCCCCTTTAAGAAATTTGTCCTGATGAAGGTCGCATCATAACACTGAAACGCTGCGTCGACAACTCTGTTTTTAACTTCTGAATGTATTTTTTGTGTGTACTTGCACAGTCCTAATTGTATAATCCTGTTTACAATCTCTAAATGTATCCTTTGTGCGTATTTGCACTTTTTTAAACTTGTTTTTATGGCACTATGAAGTTTTTATGAATATATATTACTGTTTGAATAAATTGTACAATTTTCTACACATCATTTTAAAGTGTTTTCTTATGATTATTTTTCCTCTATTATTGTGATTTATTACATGTGTGGTTATGGCATTCAAAGGGCAGTGATACCTTTTTCTGTATCAACTTGTAGTAGGTATTTGTTTCTTCCAATTCTTTGGCAAATTAGGGACTCCAGTCATTCCTTCGTTTCCAGCATTGGTCATCATTCTGAGAGGATCCCTCAAGGGGATGGAGGTGTACAGGGGTCAATTCCACCGGACTGGTAAACCAACAGGCCTGGGAAGCTGCAATGGTTCCTTACCAGTGGTGAGTTGCGTCAACACAGAGTGTTCCGGTCCTCAACCACGAGGTTGCTTCACTGGCAGATGCCGGGGTCAAGAGCCCCAGCCCAGAAGGAGGATCTTGGCAATTTACAAAGTCTGCATTGGCTCTGGGGTTTCTTGGAGGCGTTGCAGGCTTCAGGAAGAAGAGCAATTCCCTGTTGTCAAGTCTGCTTGCAGTTGGCAGGGATTTGCGCCGGTTTCGTCTGCAGTCGGGCTCAGTTCCTGGTCCTCCCGTTGTCTTCTTCCATTGTCTTTGTCAGGTTCTCGGGGAGCCACCTCTGGCAAGTCTGACAGGTCCTGCAGTGAACATCTGAGCTCCTACGCATTTGAGGCCAATGAAAGTGGGTGACAAGCCTTTCAAAGGTCTTGTCCTGCCTCAAATGTCCTGCCAATGGCACATCGTGACCCAGCCCCAGTAGGAAGGCTCTGAAGCTATGGGGTACCACCAGCGCACGGGCCTACCCAGGCTCAGCAACCTTAGGCTCTGAATATAGGAGGTCATTCTCCCAGTAAATGAAATGTGTTCCAGACTGATCACCATTAGCCTGGGCTGCAGCCTGCTGCCGCAGAACCACGAGAGAAGGAAATTCTTTCTGCCCTCTGCAGAATTCCTCCCTGGAGGGACCTCCTTCCTGCTGCCAATGGGTCAGCTCAGGCAGGGCCCCCAGTTCAGCTATCTGTTCCCCAGTAGGTTCCAGGGCATCCCCCTCAAGGTCTGCTTCCTCCTGGACCGTGGCAACTACAGGGGCCGGTTTCCCGCGCCTCCTGCGTCTTCTCTCTAAGGCCGGTTCCTGGGCCTCTCTCTCAGGCTCCAGGACCTCTTGAGCACCCCTACTGGCTGCCATTGACCGGGTGGTCATGCACGCCCAGTCAGGCAGACCCACCATCTGCAGCTGAGTACTCTTCTCCACCTTCTCCCAAGATGAGCTCTCCAAATCATTCCCCAACAAACAGTCAACAGGCATGGCAGTCCTCACAGCTACCTGAAGAGTACCAGAGACCCCCCACTCAAAGGGAACCTGAGCCATTGGACACTGACTCTCAGTGTTGTCGGCGTTCACAACTCGGCAGAATGCATGTGGGACAACCTGCTCTTTAGACACCAGGTGACACTTGACAGCTGTCACACTGGCTCCTGTATCTCTAAGAGCCCCCACCTTTTGGCCATTGGTGGTCACCCACTGCCCATATTTCTTAGTGTTATTGGGTAGTTGGTTCTCAGGGACCACCTTACAGTCTCCTAAAGAGACAAGGGACATTTCTACGGGAAACCCCACCCACCTTTGGCTTCCACCTCCTCCCCAAAGGCAACACTAGCCATCTTCCGGGGCGGAGCACCAGTGGGTGCTGGTTTACCAAACAATTCATAAAGGGGGTGGTGATGGACAGAGTATCTGAGTTAAGCAGAACACTCCTACCCAGTCAAAAGATCAGGGCTTGATCCATCACCGTTTTTTAGCTCACTGCACCATCCCAGCTCAGAACCTGGCTACATGCAAATTAGTCTGACCCTGGCCCAGTGCATCATGGGAACAGGGCAGACCAAACTACCAAGCCAATTCTTTACTGGAAAGGAAACAAGCTTCCGGGGACCGGTTTCTGGCATTACAGCCGTCTTCGGCCCGGCTTGCTTGAATCCTGATGGTGCAGTGAGCAAGGGACTCATGTCTGAGCATACCCTTCCACTCCTATAGTGGCCAAAACGATTCATAAAGGGGGTGGTGATGGACAGAGTATCTGAGTTAAGCAGAACACTCCTACCCAGTCAAAAGATCAGGGCTTGATCCATCACCGTTTTTTAGCTCACTGCACCATCCCAGCTCAGAACCTGGCTACATGCAAATTAGTCTGACCCTGGCCCAGTGCATCATGGGAACAGGGCAGACCAAACTACCAAGCCAATTCTTTAATGGAAAGGAAACAAGCTTCTCTTGACTGGGTGAGAGTACTCTGCTTAATTCAGAGACTCTGTCCATCACCACCCCTTGTTGTAAATATTTTTGTCCACCCTAAGCGTGGAAGGGTATACTCAGATGTGAGTCCCTTGCTCATTGCACCATCAGGATTCAAGCAAGCCGGGCCGAAGACGGCTGTAATGCCAGAACCCGGTCCCCGGAAGCTTGTTTCCTTCCCAGTGTAAGAATTGGCTTATGTAGTCTGGTCTGCCCTGTTCCCATTATGCACTGGGCCAGGGACAGACTAATTTGCATACAGCCAGGTTCTGAAACTGGGATGGTGCAATGAGCTAAAAAACTGTGTTGGATCTAGCCCTGATCTCTTGACTGGGTGAGAGTACTCTGCTTAATTCAGAGACTCTGTCCATCACCACCCCTTGTTGTAAATATGTTTGTCCACCCTAAGCGTGGAAGGGTATACTCAGATGTGAGTCCCTTGCTCATTGTACCATCAGGATTCAAGCAAGCCGGGCCGAAGACGGCTGTAATGCCAGAAACCGGTCCCCGGAAGCTTGTTTCCTTCCCAGTGTAAGAATTGGCTTTTGTAGTCTGGTCTGCCCTGTTCCCATGATGCACTGGGCCAGGGACAGACTAATTTGCATACAGCCTGGTTCTGAAACTGGGATGGTGCAATGAGCTAAAAAACTGTGTTGGATCTAGCCCTGATCTCTTGACTGGGTGAGAGTACTCTGCTTAATTCAGAGACTCTGTCCATCACCACCCCTTGTTGTAAATATTTTTGTCCACCCTAAGCGTGGAAGGGTATACTCAGATGTGAGTCCCTTGCTCATTGCACCATCAGGATTCAAGCAAGCCGGGCCGAAGACGGCTGTAATGCCAGAAACCGGTCCCCGGAAGCTTGTTTCCTTCCCAGTGTAAGAATTGGCTTTTGTAGTCTGGTCTGCCCTGTTCCCATGATGCACTGGGCCAGGGACAGACTAATTTGCATACAGCCAGGTTCTGAAACTGGGATGGTGCAATGAGCTAAAAAAACTGTGTTGGATCTAGCCCTGATCTCTTGACTGGGTGAGAGTACTCTGCTTAATTCAGAGACTCTGTCCATCACCACCCCTTGTTGTAAATATTTTTGTCCACCCTAAGCGTGGAAGGGTATACTCAGATGTGAGTCCCTTGCTCATTGCACCATCAGGATTCAAGCAAGCCGGGCCGAAGACGGCTGTAATGCCAGAAACCGGTCCCCGGAAGCTTGTTTCCTTCCCAGTGTAAGAATTGGCTTTTGTAGTCTGGTCTGCCCTGTTCCCATGATGCACTGGGCCAGGGACAGACTAATTTGCATACAGCCAGGTTCTGAAACTGGGATGGTGCAATGAGCTAAAAAACTGTGTTGGATCTAGCCCTGATCTCTTGACTGGGTGAGAGTACTCTGCTTAATTCAGAGACTCTGTCCATCACCACCCCTTGTTGTAAATATTTTTGTCCACCCTAAGCGTGGAAGGGTATACTCAGATGTGAGTCCCTTGCTCATTGCACAATCAGGATTCAAGCAAGCCGGGCCGAAGACGGCTGTAATGCCAGAAACCGGTCCCCGGTAGCTTGTTTCCTTCCCAGTGTAAGAATTGGCTTTTGTAGTCTGGTCTGCCCTGTTCCCATGATGCACTGGGCCAGGGACAGACTAATTTGCATACAGCCAGGTTCTGAAACTGGGATGGTGCAATGAGCTAAAAAACTGTGTTGGATCTAGCCCTGATCTCTTGACTGGGTGAGAGTACTCTGCTTAATTCAGAGACTCTGTCCATCACCACCCCTTGTTGTAAATATTTTTGTCCACCCTAAGCGTGGAAGGGTATACTCAGATGTGAGTCCCTTGCTCATTGCACCATCAGGATTCAAGCAAGCCGGGCCGAAGACGGCTGTAATGCCAGAAACCGGTCCCCGGAAGCTTGTTTCCTTCCCAGTGTAAGAATTGGCTTTTGTAGTCTGGTCTGCCCTGTTCCCATGATGCACTGGGCCAGGGACAGACTAATTTGCATACAGCCAGGTTCTGAAACTGGGATGGTGCAATGAGCTAAAAAACTGTGTTGGATCTAGCCCTGATCTCTTGACTGGGTGAGAGTACTCTGCTTAATTCAGAGACTCTGTCCATCACCACCCCTTGTTGTAAATATTTTTGTCCACCCTAAGCGTGGAAGGGTATACTCAGATGTGAGTCCCTTGCTCATTGCACCATCAGGATTCAAGCAAGCCGGGCCGAAGACGGCTGTAATGCCAGAAACTGGTCCCCGGAAGCTTGTTTCCTTCCCAGTGTAAGAATTGGCTTTTGTAGTCTGGTCTGCCCTGTTCCCATGATGCACTGGGCCAGGGACAGACTAATTTGCATACAGCCAGGTTCTGAAACTGGGATGGTGCAATGAGCTAAAAAACTGTGTTGGATCTAGCCCTGATCTCTTGACTGGGTGAGAGTACTCTGCTTAATTCAGAGACTCTGTCCATCACCACCCCTTGTTGTAAATATTTTTGTCCACCCTAAGCGTGGAAGGGTATACTCAGATGTGAGTCCCTTGCTCATTGCACCATCAGGATTCAAGCAAGCCAGGCCGTAGACGGCTATAATGCCAGAAACCGGTCCACGGAAGCTTGTTTCCTTCCCAGTGTAAGAATTGGCTTTTGTAGTCTGGTCTGCCCTGTTCCCATGATGCACTGGGCCAGGGACAGACTAATTTGCATACAGCCAGGTTCTGAAACTGGGATGGTGCAATGAGCTAAAAAACTGTGTTGGATCTAGCCCTGATCTCTTGACTGGGTGAGAGTACTCTGCTTAATTCAGAGACTCTGTCCATCACCACCCCTTGTTGTAAATATTTTTGTCCACCCTAAGCGTGGAAGGGTATACTCAGATGTGAGTCCCTTGCTCATTGCACCATCAGGATTCAAGCAAGCCGGGCCGAAGACGGCTGTAATGCCAGAAACCGGTCCCCGGAAGCTTGTTTCCTTCCCAGTGTAAGAATTGGCTTTTGTAGTCTGGTCTGCCCTGTTCCCATGATGCACTGGGCCAGGGACAGACTAATTTGCATACAGCCAGGTTCTGAAACTGGGATGGTGCAATGAGCTAAAAAACTGTGTTGGATCTAGCCCTGATCTCTTGACTGGGTGAGAGTACTCTGCTTAATTCAGAGACTCTGTCCATCACCACCCCTTGTTGTAAATATTTTTGTCCACCCTAAGCGTGGAAGGGTATACTCAGATGTGAGTCCCTTGCTCATTGCACCATCAGGATTCAAGCAAGCCGGGCCGAAGACGGCTGTAATGCCAGAAACCGGTCCCCGGAAGCTTGTTTCCTTCCCAGTGTAAGAATTGGCTTTTGTAGTCTGGTCTGCCCTGTTCCCATGATGCACTGGGCCAGGGACAGACTAATTTGCATACAGCCAGGTTCTGAAACTGGGATGGTGCAATGAGCTAAAAAACTGTGTTGGATCTAGCCCTGATCTCTTGACTGGGTGAGAGTACTCTGCTTAATTCAGAGACTCTGTCCATCACCACCCCTTGTTGTAAATATTTTTGTCCACCCTAAGCGTGGAAGGGTATACTCAGATGTGAGTCCCTTGCTCATTGCACCATCAGGATTCAAGCAAGCCGGGCCGAAGACGGCTGTAATGCCAGAAACCGGTCCCCGGAAGCTTGTTTCCTTCCCAGTGTAAGAATTGGCTTTTGTAGTCTGGTCTGCCCTGTTCCCATGATGCACTGGGCCAGGGACAGACTAATTTGCATACAGCCAGGTTCTGAAACTGGGATGGTGCAATGAGCTAAAAAACTGTGTTGGATCTAGCCCTGATCTCTTGACTGGGTGAGAGTACTCTGCTTAATTCAGAGACTCTGTCCATCACCACCCCTTGTTGTAAATGGTTTACCAAACAGGCGACACTTGAGATCATTGGCAAAATGACCCAGGTCACCACACCTGTAACACCTTGGGGGCCCTCTTTGAACAGGGAGGCCTGTTGGGGCCCCGGTCAGTTTCAGGGGTGGGGGAGGCTGAGAACCTTTCCCTTGGTTCCCTTGGAGAATACTTTGGGGCCTTCTTTGGAACTCCCTCTGTTTACCCTTGCCACCCCCACTCTTCTGCTGGGGACCCTGCCCACCCTTGACGGAGTCTCCCACTTGACCCTTGTGGACCCTGGTACTGACCCAGTGGTCCACCTGCTCAGCAAGCTTCCAAGGGTTAGTCAGCTTACTATCAATCAGGTGCTGGCGTAGCTCAGGAAAACATTTACTGGACAAGTGCTCCCGTGCAATTAAATCAAGAATCCCTTGAAAATCATCAACTTTGCTACCCTTCACCCAACCATCCAGTGCTCTGCAGAAAAAAGTTACATACTCAACATAAGTACTGTTAGGAATCTTTGTGCAACCCTGATCCTCTGTCTATACAACTCAGGAGTTAACCCATATCTGGTCATCAAAGCATCCTTCATGTGTGGATAAGAATTATAAACATCTGAGGGCAAATCCAGCAGTGTGTCCCGGCCCTCACTCAGGAAACGTCCCCACAACCCCGCTCCCCAATCTCTCTCAGGGACCCGGTGGGAAGACATGGCTACCTCATAGGCCTTGAACCACTGCCCTATGTCATCATTTAAAAAAAAAATCTTTAACCACTTCCTTTGGTATGTACACCCTTGGTTCTGCCTGCACTGGCGGTGTACCACTCTTAGGGCCTTATTTATTAAAAGTGACACATCGCTGCATGAAAACAGCGATGCGTCACTTTTCACTGCGCCCTCCTTGCACCACCAATGATGCGTCATATTTACAGTATGACGCATCATTGCGCAAGGAGTTACAGATACGTCAGTATTTCTAACGTATCTGTATGGCGCAAAAGTGACGCATTGCTGGAGTGTGTCACAAAAGTGACGCAACTCCAGCAATGTATGCAAGCCCCATGTGAAAGGGCCTGCGTCAGTCTTACGCCTGCTGTGAGGCAGGCGTAAGAAATTGACGCATTTGTGTCCTAGAAGCGACGCAGTGAAATCACATAGATTTCACTGCATCACTTCTACAACCCTTTCTTGCGTCAATACGCCCCCTTGCATACATTATACCTGGCGCAGGTATAATGTGGCGCAGGGGTTTACAAAGTGACGCATCTACCTAGATGCGTCACTTTGTAAATATGGCGCAACAAGGCGCATTTTTTACGGCACTGATGCGTCACAAAAAGTGACACACCAGCGGCGTAAAAGTGACGCACAGCCTCATAAATGAGGCCCCTGGACTTTAGCTCCATTTCCCTCAACTTCATTTCATGCTCCATTTGGATTCTTCTCTCTTCCAGAGCCAGCTTTTTGCTTTCCAGCTCCAGTTTCCCATTCAGTTTAAGTTTTGCCATCTCCATTTCATGCATCCTGGTTTCCGTCCTGTCTGCCAACTCTTCTGGTGACAGGACTCTGCCAAAGCAATTGTTGCCCTCTGTTTGCTCAGTTTCCACCAAATCCTCAGGTGCCCTCCTTTACTCAATCCAGGCCCTGAGCACCTTTTTGTAGTCTGGCTTGTTTCTACATCCAGACTGGGGAACTCTGAAGATTTTGCAAAAGCCCTTCAGCTGGGCTACGGTGTAGCACTCTAGTCTCTCTTCTTCCCATTTTATTTCAATTCCATCAGAGAGTATAGATGCTGCCTTCTCCCCATTGACAGAATCAGGCATGACTTTGCAAAAAATGGAGATCTCTTAGCAAACAAAAATCAAAAAGTATGTGGTTGCGTTATGGTCTGCAGTCACTAAGTAGTGTTCACCAATCACTGTACATGTATCACAAAAACAAATACAGAATCCTCACCGCTGACCACCAATGTTAGATTTGGGGGTCTCTGGTTGGCACTAGTAGGTACTTGTGACAAGCAGGGACCCTCTCCTCTAGTCAGGATAAGTAGGTAGTCTCCCAAAATACCCCTGCTCACCCTCTAGGTAGCTTGGCGCGAGCAGTCAAGGCTTATTTCAGAGACATTTGCAGGTTAAGCATTTATGACCACATACAGTAACTAAGTGACAACACCACAAATGGACACCACACTGGGAATATATCAAAAATAGGTTTCTTTTATATAAGACTTAGCACAAGAGCAACATAACGACACAAATGGCCACAATACTCATTACCAGTGAAGAGTTCTTGTTAAATGCGTAATTTTTAAGTTCTGTGCGACTCGTTCTCTGGGTTCGGCTCTCACAGCAATAAAAAAATGAACTCAAAGAGTCTAATGCAGGCAGCGGACGCTTCCGTCCGATGCATATTAGGATGGGGGTTCAAGGTGTACACAGTACCTTGAGGTGATGAGTCCGGCACGGACGAGGCGCTGTAAAAAGAAGGTGATACAGAAGCGTTTGTCGGCCACTCACTCTGTGAGCCCCGGCTTGTTGCAGTCATCAGTGTGAGGCGTAGAGTGGAGAGCCACGTAGAGTGAGGCGGACGGTGCTGGATGCGAGACATTCAGCTTAATATGCGGGGTACAAGCTGTACTGCGGGAGCCAAGGCGTTTAATCTTGGCTGCGGTGCGAGGCGGACGTATGGAGCGTACTCCCCTTTCAGATGCGAGCAGCAGCCTTGAACTTGGCGGCAGTGTGCCGGTCATACCAACCAGGATGACTCGATGAGGCAAAGCGTTTGTACGCGGCGGGGTCGGCCTTTCACGGTGCGATCTACGATTCGTTGGTTGCGTTGATTGAGGCGAACAGGCGGGGTACGGTGCGTTGCTGGACACGATTTGGTTGTATGAGGCGTACACAGCTCCCAGCCTAGGCCAAATACTGAAAACAGCGTTTCGAGCAGCGGAGTGTGAGGCGGATGAAGTCCACTGGTCCTGGGACTTCGTTCATGGGGCACGCTCACTCACAGGCCCTTTGAGATCTTTAAGCACAAGTTAAAAGTAAAGTATTTTAAAGTCTTTCTCCTCTCCTTCAGCAGCAAGGCAACCACTGCAGGCCAATCCCCAAGGTCAGGGACAGTGTTCCTCATTACAGCTTTCCCAGCTCCTTCTCCTCGGGCAGAGGTTTCTTCTTGTTAAAGCAGGATCTAATATCTTGGGAGCAGGGTCCCCATACTTATACCCCTAATCTTTTGTTCTCTGAGGCCAGGGGCCTTTCCTTAGTCCAGTCCAGTTCTTGAGCACTTTGTTGACATGACTCTGACTTTTCTATTCAGGGTGCAGGGCAGAGACATCAGACACTCCCCAGGGGGTGGAGCCAGCATTGTGGTGGAAAGGCACAGTCCTATTCAGAACCCAGGTGTACTCCTCCCACCCATCTGGATGTAAATCTTTCTATTCACCACCGGGCTGCCCCAGCCTGTCTCCTGGAATTCCCCAGCCCTGTCACTCACAGAAACCAGATATCAGATACACATTCTAGCAGAGGCGGACTGAAATGGTTAGGCAAGCAAACACAGAATATTAAAATAAACTTTACTAAAAGATGTATTTTCTTATTCTGAGTTCAGGCATACTAAACTCGAATTTCTACCATGTTCTCTGAGTCTGCTAGGATTATACAGTGTAATAATTCCAACATCCCATTCTGGCCTATGAGAACAGGTAGCCTTGCAATAGTGAAAAACGAAAATGGCTGTAATTCACTATTAGGACATGCCACACACATCAGGGCTTGTCCTACCTTATACTTACAATGCAACCTGCCCTTGGGCCTACCATAGTGGTGACTAATATGAAGTTAAGGGAAGGTTTAGGGACTGGCAAGTGGGTGCACTCGCCCAGTCAGCAGGACAGTACCAGACTGCATGCAGGCTCTGCAATGGCAGACCTAAGACATATTTTACAAGGCTGCTTTTGTGGGTGGCACAACCAGTGCTGCAAGCCCACTAGCAGCATTTGGATTTACAAGCCCTGGCACTCCTGGTGCACTGTACTAGGGTCTGATAGTAAACCAAATAAGCCAATCATGGAATCCAATCAATATAGCAATTTACACAGGGAGCACTTACACTGTGGCACTGGTTGTCAGTGGCACAGTGCTCTGAGCAGCTAACACCAGTAAAAACACATGAGGCAACAGCAACAAAATGGAAGGGAGACCCACGCCAATAGTGCCAGGTCTAACAATGGTAATTAGCGATTTCCTTTAAAAAAGCACTTTTTTTGCTTTTTTAAAAGTGCAATGTGGCACACATCCATGCCCTTAAGGCATGCATGTGCGCCACATGTGCACACATGCACATTTTCAGGGGTGCCACAGGGTCTCCTTCTGACACCCTGGTGCTCTTGAAATAGCTCCCGTTATTTGCGATTCTTTAATACCGAATCGCAAATAGTGAATATCTTTCCATTCATTCCTATGGGCCTCCTAGCCCATTGGAATGAATAAGTAGGTATTCCTTATTAACGAATCTCAATAAGTGATTCGTTACTAAGGAATTTGAAGGAATCGCTAATATTTTAGCGATTCCTACCTACATTCAATTTTGTGAGTCCTTCATAGCGAATCGGTAAAATTTGCTATTAAGGACTCGCAAATTTGAATTTACCTACATCTGGCCCAAAATCAATTTAAAAAGCTAACTCATATCCAAATGTTAAACAATTGCAATGATATGCTTTGCCCTCTGATGAGTGAATGGTTTGAGTAAAAACTTAGTTTATATGTATTCACACACGTCAGTGTTACAGTGTACCGATAAACATGTAGTCTTTTTTCCCGTTCTGTTAGGTACTAACATAATCAAGAAAGCAAAGGAAGATCAGAAAAATGCAGAAAAGGAACTACTAGACGCTAGAAGAGCACTGAAGTATGGGATAGAGATCCGTTCCATAGAAGAGAACCTTCTGGCTAACAGGGCACAAGTTCAAGCCCTCCAACAGGATCTAAACTCGGGAACTGCACTGCATACAATTTGGTACAAATTCAAGTTCTACTTGAGTAAATGCATCAGTTTGCTGAGCACTGTTGCTGCCAAGACCAGTCCGGAAAGCATGTCCCCGGGGCTCAGTGAACTGCTTGATGGTCTGCTTGAAGTCTTGAATGAAATTGCAGGGGCTTTTCGCCCCCTGGTTAAAGGTAGTTCAGATTACGCATTCCTAATTTATGGTAAATTACAAACCGTCATACAAAAGCTGGAAGAGGCTAACCGTGGGTTGAAGAAAGCTGCAGCGTCCTAAATCAGTGCGTTCCTAAAGCACTGCAGTGTCTGGCAATCCCTGTAATCTGCCCTTTTTGCATTCTGATCTGCAACACCTTTGGGTGAAACTCTCACATCTCCTAAGCTTCGCTCCTTAATTGTGAATGTGCTGCCAGCTGACTGTGCCCTCGAGCCTAAAGAAGGCATAAAATCAGGCACAGCATCAACTCCCTGCCAGACCCACCTCTTCCTTGTTACACAGAAAAGTGCGATCCCATGAACCTCTTGCCAGCCCATCGACAACACCAACTCTGCTTCATCCCACAGCACAACGACAACACCAACCCCGCTTCATCCCACAGCACATCGACAACACCAACCCTGCTTCATCCCACAGCACATCGACAACACCAACCTCGCTTCATCCCACAGCACATCGACAACACCAACCCCGCTTCATCCCACAGCGCATCGCCAACACCAACCCCGCTGCTTTATCCCACAGCACATCGCCAACACCAACCCTGTTTCATCTCACAGCACATCGACAACACCAACTTTGCTTCATCCCACAGCACACCGAACAACACCAACCCTGCTTCATCCCACAGCACATCGACAACACCAACCCCGCTTCATCCCACAGCACATTGACAACACCAACCCTGCTTCATCCCACAGCACATCGACAACACCAACCCCGCTTCATCCCACAGCACATCGACAACACCAACCCCGCTTCATCCCACAGCACATCACCAACACCAACCCCGCTGCTTTATCCCACAGCACATCGCCAACACCAACCCTGTTTCATCTCACAGCGCATCGACAACACCAACTTTGTTTCATCCCACAGCACACCGAACAACACCAACCCTGCTTCATCCGACAGCACATCGACAACAGCAACCCTGCTTCATCCCACAGCACATCGCCAACACCAATCCTGCTTCATCCCACAGCACATCGCCAACACCAACCCTGCTTCATCCCACAGCACATCGACAACACCAACCCCCTTCATCTCCTGCACCTACACCTTGCCCTAAAACCCAGCAACAACTAATCTTCAAATTCCTGTCTCACCATCATATTCCCTCAAATGGATTTCTTATAAAGATAGGGATGCATTTATTATATTTTGCTGAAGGGCGACACTGCAAGTCTTCCCACTGCACTGCCGTACGAGAAAAGAAAAGGCAGGAATGTGCCTTGTTGATCAGATACAGCTCATTCCTGTCCTCTGTCCCTGCCCTGGCACCAAAGAGACTGCCAAGCGCCACGGTGCTGCGTGGTGGGCATTATTGTTTTTGTGCAGGAAAGGACAGCATCCTGCACAAATGCAATCCATGGAGGCAGTTATCCCCTTCTATGTGATCTGCTTAATGCAGAGGAAAACAAGTTGGAGAACGAAGGTATTTCTCCTGGTTGCATCTCCCTTACTCCTTACAATGCGTAGGATTCTGCCGCATTCCTACGTCTACAGAACATTGTAAATCTAGGAATGTGTCAAGTGCCAGGGGTGTTACGTGGGAACACCGACAGGAACGCCCCAGGAAAGCCTCACCCCAGCGCGAGGCAACGCAGAGACTTGTGCTGCGTTGCCTAACACCATATCTAGAATGCCCTGAAAAGCCGTAAAGGGTGGATTTACGTTACCTTGCATCTGTGGTACTGCAATGTGTGCCACTATAATGGACGTTCTGGCAGTGCAGGGACCTTGTAAAAGAAACCTATAATGTCCTACCCTCACCCTTCATCAAAGCTCACTCAGGGCACTCCTTCTCACCCGTACTCCCCAATGCCAAGGCCTCCCTCACTCAAGGTATCTTCTCAGAAGCTCTCAAGCCAGGCCGGGTCCTCCCACTCCTACAGAATCCCACACCGGCCCCTGATGACATCAACGGCCATCAGCCCATCACTCACAAACCCTTCATCCGGATTCATCTGCAGGCTCATGGGATCTGGTTGATATTGCAGCTGTTGCCGGACATTATGCGATCAATCCCAAAAACAGACTTTAACAAGCCCTAACAGGTGGGAGGCGTTGACTCCGTCCTTATGTTCATAGTCTGGAGTACATATTTTGTTTCGGCGAAAGTTATGGGCTCTGCAAAAAAAGTGCCCTACAAACAGCTGTGATGATGTTATTCATTTAGCCAGTTGTCCGAGCTTTAACTTGGACACACACGTGACATTGTCTTAGATAACAAGATCATTGGTAGTGTTTGCTTTTCTCTGGCAGCAGCACAGAGGAGGAGTGTGGTTATTACAGTTGCGCTTCAGACTTCAGTGTTGTGTTTGAGACCCAGGGCTTCACCAATCCACATGGACTTCTTTTTCCAGCGTGAAAGTGCAACTGTTACCTGACCTTATATGATCATGGTAAATGAGCTTTGGAAGTCTTACTGAGAGCGGGGCATAGGCACCACCCACATCATGGTTCTCACAACTTGCAGGTTTGAATGGGCCAACTATGTGTGCTTGTACTAAAATGCTACTTGTATTCTAAAATGTACACTCACTGCAACTGTCTATGAATAAATGTTATGATGAAGGCACAAGGCACTAGGTCTGGCACATTTATTGTGAAAAGCATGTGTTGAGGTCGATAGACATTGAAGGTTTGAATGTCATTGTGTCTTTTAAAGCCTACACTTAGGATATAATATGGAATCTGACAGAAGTGCCATAGTAGGCAATGGTTTTTGTATCCCTCACTCAGTGTAACACAAAGTTGATATAGAAGGCCTGCTATGTCAGAATCATTATTAGTGGGTATTTGGACAGGCCATACTTTGCCAACCTTTCCAGTTTTATGACTATGTGTCCGATGGCTGTATTGTGGGAAAGCTTCGATGGTTAGGGCGACAAACTATACGTCTGTTTGGTGCACTGGGAATGAGACGTCGAATGGCTTGGGCGTGGTCTTTTTATTATGAAACATTAGGAGTAAGGCCGTTGGTCTAGCATATTCATCGTGAGAAGCAATCACCAAGGGTAAAGGTGAACGTCAGGACAGGTTTCATAGGTTTCATCTGTTATCATGAATCAATATGACAAAGTCAGTAGGCCCAACCTACTTAATGTGAAAAGCATGTGTTTAAGACAAAAGCCATCTAAGGATGGATTGTTAACATACTGTGCTCAGGCTATGAACAGGTGGATTGTTCGATGGAAGTTTCATGCTTCAGTAGTAGGCGAGGGTTCCCGAGCAAAATCTGTGAGTTGAATGATCCTCATTAAGCTTTCTTAGGAGTGATTGTTTTCTG
Organism: Lissotriton helveticus; assembly: GCF_964261635.1. Taxonomy (NCBI): domain Eukaryota; kingdom Metazoa; phylum Chordata; class Amphibia; order Caudata; family Salamandridae; genus Lissotriton; species Lissotriton helveticus. The sequence goes on along the minus strand of NC_136058.1, from coordinate 456,454,329 downwards.
TTTTCCCAGGTATGATTTTCTTTACACTTGTAGATGTGTGACTGTATGCCAGATAGCTGGCGTGTGGACAGCTTACACAAGATGTAAAAGACATGATTTAGATGTGTCAAAAAGGCCAGAGTATGCAGATGATTCAATTCAAAAGGACATTTTGCTCCCATCTGCAAGAGAACTTCCCTTAAGTGCAGCCAGTTTTACTCCAGCATGCAATGTATGAGGAAACTTTTCCTCTAGCTCTCAGAACATTTCCACACGTTGGAAGGATCAACATAACAGGTGAAATGAGATGTGGCTTAGTGGCCTTAGTTGCCGACTTTTAAACTTAAGAAACCATGAGGTATATTTACAAAACATTCAAAATATAGGACAGCAAGCAAAGTTGCATTAATGGGAGAGAGATGAATCTCTACTAAAACCTCTCACCTAGCACTTTTGAACTTAAGGCTGCCCAGCACACAAGGAGGAAGGGTTCCAGTGTTATATGCATATATATATATATATATATATATATTCACTGGAAAAACCATAGGTTTCACACCAGTTATAGTTAGCTGGAAATTTTACTGGCATAAAACCAATGAAATTCCCACGTTATAGTTAGTTGGACTCACTATAACTTGCGCGCGCAATGCACTGCTGATGACGTCACATATTACATCACTCATGACATGGTCAGTGACATCACTCATGACATCACTGAAGACACCATACAGTGAACGTGTGCCTTTCTGAAAAATAAATATTAGTGAGTAATGTTTAAATATTTAAATATATGTATTATTGTTTCACTTTCTGTATAAGTGGCTGCATGGGTTGGTGAGTAGGTACATGTGTATGTATATGGGTTATTAGATGTTTTTCTTAGTATCAGTATGAGTGTTTGTATGGTTTGGTGGGGTATTACTTAGCACATAGATGCATGAATGACTGACTCTCTCTTTGTATGTGTTTTGAAGACAGCATATGTGCAGGACTGTATGGGTGGATGAGTGTGTATATGTGTGTGTTAGTGAGTGAATGACTATCTCACTAGTGTCTTTATCAGTAACTACATATGTTTTAATCTAGTATATGTGAATATTGATGTATATAAGTGAGTATATGTGAGAGTGAGGGATTGTAAGAGTTCCTGTTTTAAATTTGTATGTTTTTCTATAAGTGATTTTTTAAGAGAGTAAGTATTTGTAAGTTTCCTTAGAAGTAAAGTGGTAGTGTGTGTATAGCTGTATATGCAAATAAATGGATGTTCAATAGTTTATTTGCATGTGTGAGTATGTGTGTGAGTAACTTTTGGATGACTGCCGGTGTGTAACAGGATGTATAGGTGTATCACTACATATGATGAGTGAGTATATGTATGAGTGACTATATAGAACTGTTGGTGAATGAGTGGATGTGTATATAGATGGTGGAATTATTGAATTGGTTGTTGTAACTGGTATGGGTATCTCCATTTTTTTGAAAATTTTAGTTTCTATTTTTGAATATGTGTTTCAAGGGTTACATTACAGTGAAAGGAGGTCTGTCACTCTGTCACAAGGATGGTGTCATCAGTGATGTCATGAGTGATGTCACTGACCATGTCATGAGTGATGTAATATGTGACGTCATCAGCAGTGCATTGCACGCGCAAGTTATAGTGAGTCCAACTAACTATAACGTGGGAATTTCAATGGTTTTATGCGAGTAAAACTTCCAGCTAACTATAACTGGTGTGAAACCGATGGTTTTTTCAGTGAATTTAATAGGTTTTTAAATGCTAATTCCTAACTATAACTTGTGTGAAACCTATGGTTTTTTCAGTGAATTTCAATGGTTTTTTAATAGCAAGTCTCTATAGGTATGAAAAGTAATATTTTTTATAACGAATTTTATATTGTATAATTATGTAAAAATTATTTTTTTTTTTTTACATTTTTTGCCTTGGGGCGCTCCCGGGGCACGTACCGGTGAACGCACGGGTAAGTGCAGTGCTTTGGTGCGCCCCGGGGCGCGTACCGGTGAGCGTCCCGTTAGCGCAATTCTCGCGAACGAAAACAACATCGTGACGTTTCGCGTAAATGCGTGATGCGTCATATGACGCACTGCGTAAGCGCACCCGGAAGCACGCGAGCGCATACGATCGTGCAACGTCCTGACGCGCTTACGCGACTCGCCCTCGGGCGCGCCCCGGGGAGCGTAGCGTAAGCGCGTCGGGTCATGTGACCTCAAAATAACACTTTTGATTGGTTCACAAGAGTTTTGTTTTCCAAATGATGAAAGACCCCTCCTTTTTCCTTATTCTCACTTTGTTGTTTGTGTGAAGAAGACCTGCATTCATTCTGAGAGAAATGGCTTCACTAGTAGCAGCTGCATCTGCACCACCACCACCTCCACCACCACCACAAGGACCACAACAAGTCTACATTGGTGGTCAAGAAGAAGAGGAGGACGAAGAGGAGGAGAAGGAGAGGCACTTTCTGCGTGAGGACAATCCCCCATACAGACCCAAGGAACATTTTATTTGGCAGTTTTACAAGATGCCAAGGGGTGCAAAAAAAGTGAATGCAGCTAAGGTGACTTGCCTCATCTGTGGCGCAGAACTGTCAAGAGGGAACCCAAAGAAGAAGTACTCTTTTGGGAACCACACTATGATCCGACATATGCAGAGGAAGCACCCGATCAATTATTCGGCAGCAGAGGTCAGGGAACTGACCAGAAACCCTCCCCATCCTTCTCCTTCAAGCGCCTCCAATCAACCCACTCCATCGGGTGAAGAGGCTAGGGAGATGGTCCCTAATGTACAAATCCAGTTGAGCTGTTTGCAATTCCCTGTGTTTTGTTTGACCCCAGAAAAACTAAAAAAAATATAAAATTATTCAGAAAAGCCCCAAAAATAAAAAATTAAAAAAAAAAAAATATATATATATAAAACAACAAAAATAAAAAAACTGTTCTTTTTAGAACTACCTCTAATTTATAAAAAAATACTACATTTTTTAAAACCTCTGTCATTCTTTTTTCCCCATGGTACGCTCCCTGGTACGCTCCCCGGTGCGCGTACCGGGCGCTCCCCCCGCGAAAACCGAAAAAAATAAAAAATATATTTTTTACCCGAGGGACCCTTTTATGGCCCCCACATCAAACCTAGGGGGTCAGGGGGGGTCTACCCTGCCCCCTTTTGGTTATATCCCCCTTTGTTTTTACCACCTCTTGTGTCTCGATCCTAACGAGACACAAGATGGCGGCCGCTCCGGACTGTTTCGAATGTTTACAGACACCCGAGAGCCAATCAGCTTTCCGTGCGCAAGTCGCGTGGCGCGTACCGGGGCGCGCTTATAGATATATACATTTTTTTTAACCTAAATTACTCTAAATCCTCTGGAGCACATATCTTGAGACATAGCAAAGGCACATCGGGCTACCAGTCCCTACAATTTTTGCAAGTTTGGTGAAAATCCATTCAGCCGTTCGAGCTAAAAGTGCGACCGACCGCCCTATGGAAATTAACATGGGAAAAACACGTTTTGGGACCCCCCTTTTATCTCGGCCCCCGCTTGACGAATCCTCCCCAAACTTTCAGGAAAGGACCGGAGCGCCGTGAGGCAACGTTGCTGAACAATTCAGGCAGATTCCTCAACCGGCGCCAAAGTTATTCCCAATAGAATGTTGCGATTTCCCTATGGAAATCAATCCTAACTATAACTACCTACTGGCGACTGCCAGTAGGTAATATATATTACCTACTGGCGGTCGCCAGTAGGTATATATAGTTAGGATTTTTTCTCTATGGGATTTTTGAAAATTCTATGTCTAATAACTTTGGCGTTTGTGGACGGAATTGGCTGAAATTTTCAGGAAAATGGCACATTTTGTTTCTGAGCAGCCCTTGAAAATTTGGGGGGGGTTCGTCAAGGGGGGGCCGAGAAAAAAGGGGGGTCCCAAAACGTGTTTTTAACATTGAGTTTTCCATAGGGCGGTTGGCCTCACTTTTAGCCCGAACGGCTGAATGGATTTGCACGAAACTTGGCAAAATTGTAGGGACTGGTAGCCCGATGTGCCTTTTGTAGGTCTCAATATATGTGCTCCGGTGGATTTTGAGAAATTAACGTTTAAAAAAAGATATATATCTGTAACAGCGGACCTGGCAGCGTCCCAGGACGCGTACTTTACGCGCAACGGAGCTTTGAGAAGCGAAGCTGATTGGCTCTCCGGCGTCTGTCAACATTCCAAAAAGTCCGTAGCGGCCGCCATCTTGTCTCTCGGTAGGATCGAGAGACAAGAGGAGGTCAAAACAAAGGGGGAAATAACTATAAGGGGGCATAGTAGATCCTCGCTGACCCCCTAGGTTTGATGTGGAGGTTTTAAAAGGGCCCCGCGGGGCAAAAAAAAATAATAATAATAATAATCGAACGGCTGAATGGATTTGCACGAAACTTGGCAAAATATTAGGGACTGGTAGCCCGATGTGCCTTTGCTAGGTCTCAATATATGTGCTCCAGTGGATTTTGAGAAATTAACGTTCAAAAAAAGATATATATCTGTAACAGCGCTCCGCTTCGCGTAACGGAGGTTTGCGAAGCTGATTGGTCATTCTGTCACTGGGCTATAGTTGGGCTACATCTGGCTGATATTTGGGCTACATTTGTTTTTTTGTGTGTCTGGCGGCCATCTTTGGGCTACATTGGGCTACATTGGGCTTCATTGGGCTACATTGGGCTACATTTGGGCTCCAACATATATATAGGCCAATGTAGCCCAATATATATTTTTCAAAGTTAATTTTCGTAAAAACCACTGGAGCATATATCTTGAGACATAGCAAAGGCACATCGGGCTACCAGTCCCTACAATTTTGCCAAGTTTCGTGGAAATCCATTCAGCCGTTCGAGCTAAAAGTGAGTCCAACCGCCCTATGGAAATGAAGGAAATGAATGGGTAATTTGTAATTAGCAAATAGCTAATCGCAAACTAGGAATGGTAAAGAATCGCTATTTATTCCTTAAAGTTCGCTATTTAGGAAATGCAAAAAACTTTGATGATACATATGGCGGTTCATCTCTAACAAGATAAGAAGCATAGGGATACATTTATGATGACTGGCGCATCACCAGGGATGTGTTAGTCATTCTGTGCCGCTGTTCCGTCACCTATGGTGTGCTGCATTTACAATGCGGCGCATCATGGGGCAAAAACAGCACAGATGCGTGATGTATCTGTGCCGTAAAGGTGGCGCATTGCTGGAGTTGTATCACAAGTGTGATGAAGCTCCAGCAAGGGTCGGGGGTGCCCCTGTCGCAGGGTTTCTGTTCTCACACAGAACTGTGGACAGAGGATTGGAACCTCGGCGAATTAGGGTGTCCCAAAACTCACGTTAGTAATCAAAAACTCCTTAGCAAGCTAGGTACAGTGTCACATTGGATATAACAAACTCTCAATGTTTAGACAATCCAGAATATGAACTTATAGTACCTCAGGATACGTGGAACTCATGAACAGTCGGTCGTTATATATTTCTTAGAAACCAGAACATGGAGTTAAGAAGAACACATGTGTATTTGAAATGTTTATTTACTAATGCCGTCTTCTCAGGCGTAGTACCTTAGATAATACAAGTACACATATTATCAGTAGCAAAATTACCAGCATAGTTACTAGTACATAAAAAGCGAATGGTGATAGTATGTTAACATGCTGTAAATGAATAAGAGTTAGCAACACTTATAAGCAGCCGCGGGCCGTGGAGGGAGTTACGGTGAGGCAGGGAGGCGGGGAGGGGGAGAAGCAGGGTGGAGAATACAAGTACACATATTATCAGTAGCAAAATTACCAGCATAGTTACTAGTACATAAAAAGCGAATGGTGACAGTATGTTAACATGCTGTAAATGAATAAGAGTTAGCAACACTTATAAGCAGCCGCGGGCCGTGGAGGGAGTTACGGTGGGGCAGGGAGGCGGGGAGGGGGAGGGGCAAGGTAGAGAGGGCTCCACCCTGCTTCTCCCCCTCCCCGCCTCCCTGCCTCACCGTAACTCCCTCCACGGCCCGCGGCTGCTTATATCTCACCCTCCCTAATACACATATTATATTATTTGCTAAGAAGGTCTCTTTGTGTTGGTTTAGGGCGTGCCCATACTTTAGTGTCTTAGATTTGAAGGAATCACATCAGCATACACCAGCTCTCTCTTCATGTGAACCGCATCAACTGTTGTGTATGTGTGTTCGGCAAAGCAATATAAAACCCGCCTCATGCCCAGAATTGGCAGAAGTTGCACTTATGTTATGAGTATGAAGTCGTGGAGATCAGACCTCATAACAATTCTGTATCGTGTTGTTCTTGAAACTTTAGCACTCGCTGTACAGATATAGTTTAACAAGCAAAGCAGATAGTAGAGCAATAACATATTATTCTCATGTAAACCACGATGAACTACTAGGTGGAAAGCTAAAGCAACAACTAAGTGTCGTGTGCAGAAGTTGCAAAAAAGGAAAAATGGCGTTTAAACCGGTAATGAGCCCATGCTAACTTAACACGGTGTAAAGATATCCAGGACCTAGATGACACCTCCCCATGATCCGGAAACGAACTGAATAAGATAATAGAAGTGCCATCTCATGAGAGCAGATTGCAAGTTTATATGTGGACGGTCCGCAAGGTAAAGCATTAAAAACTAGGAAAATTTAATGCTAAAGAAAAATAAAACAGCCAAGTACTTTATCGAGTCTTAAGCCAATAGGCAAGGTAAATAATAAAAACTTGACAAATAAGTCAATGAATTGTCAATGAAATGCTAGTACTCAGCATATCAAACATGAAAAAGGTCTATGACATAACTGTGTATGCAAAATAAGCTGCAACAGCCTCCAATAGGAAGTCACCGTCTTCATCCGAAAACAGTTCAGCCATCCAATTTAAAAGCGGAAAAGAACATACGTGCTCTCCCAGCACCGGATCCTCTATCACCATCAGAGGACAGCTCGGTGGGTTTTCAAGAAAGCTCTGTTCCAAGAAAGACTGTGCTGCCGCCAGTAAATTCCAGGGACCAAGTAGTCCATGCATCAATGCCACAGCCATAATCCTTTCGCCAGGACAAACCAACTCGTGAGTAATGATAGGAGTCATCAGCTGATTAAAGTCGACGTCAGGAGAAACCGGTCCGCAGAGACACAAATCAATGGCCCAATCGAAATCACAGGTCAGGCAGTGAAATACAGGCTGGACACAGGTGAAGTAGGAGAATCGAAAAGATAATCCATATGCCGTGCTTAATATCGCCAACGGCATTGTGCCATAATATTTTAGCATGCGATTGCGGAACAGTGTCAGCAGCTGCAGGGTGGGAGGTTGCATAGGAGGGACATCCATATTTAAAAATGTAAAAAAGCACAAGAGCGTCCGCTGGTAATGCAAGTAAAAATGCCAATCCACGAACCAGAGTGGAGAAAATAGAATGAAAGGAAGCAGGGATGACTCCAAAGATTTTCTCAAATGAAGTCACGAGACCACTGGTAACAACTTTAAAAAAGTGCGCCAGGGTCTTTGTGGAGGATGCGTTAAAGATAGTCGGAACCATCTTGCTGAAATTGAAAGGCAAATCTGAATTGAAAAGGGTCTGCACCTCTGTACGGGTGTTCGCTATGTGAAGCACGAAAGTTTCACGGGCCGAACTCAAGGCCACCTCTCTCTGAGACAAAAGAGCTCTTATTCTTGCCATGCCGTTGAAATCTGTCCCAAGGTTGGTATTTGTGGCCAGATTGAAAACTCCCTATGTTCATGTGTGGGAGGAAATAGAACATTTCTGCAGCAAATAACCCGTTCACTTACTGTTACGATAAAAGGAATACTTTTAATTAACTCAGAACAATCTTCATTATTGAGCATCAAATAACTACCATTTTCCAACAACTTGAACGTGGGGATGATAGCAGGAACTGGCGTGCCTTGCAACACGCAAGCCATATTTGGTCGGTGTTTGTTGCATGAACCGTGTAACTGTATGTGCCTACACATTAGTGAATGATCTGGCGTCTCAGTGCATTCCTGTCCATTCAGATAAACTTCTTGATCATCTTTGAAACATCTGTATGTGTATGGAAGCGACCAGACCTCATGAAGAAAAGCACTACCTAAAGGTTCATAACGACCTATTGGTATATATTTCATACAATTTGAAAACTTATATAAAGCAAAAGGCAGCGTTATTAAACCGTGGATAAGGCACGTTGCCAAAAAACCCGCAATCCTCTGCTGATGATGTCACTGAGCATGTCATGAATGATGTAATATGTGACATCATCAGCAGTGGATTACGGGTAATAGTATCTCTAGTTTACTCCCCTATAGCTGTCTTTCTTTTAACATAAGTGTCTGTTTCCTTCCCTTATACTTACTGTTTTTGGTTCGCTTCTGGTTCGCGTACCGGCGAGCGAACTGGGAAGCGAACTAAGAGAAATAGAGGTTGGCACAGTTCCAAATATTGTACCAATTTTTTAATAACGGGGAGGTAGTTCTGAAAAGAACTTTTTTTTATTGTTTTTGTTGTTTTATATTTTTTTTATTATTTTTCGGAACATTTTTTTACTTTTTTTGAATTTTTCTGAACAGTTTTATATTTTTGGGGGGTTTTCTTGGAGGGGGCAATGAAAACGATTCATTGTAAAGGGCTCAACAGGAGCAACAAAACAAAAAAAGAAGTATTTATTATTTTGGGCGTTTCGTACAAACTTGCATATGATAGTCAATAGCTCTGTTGATCAGAGTGATGCTTTTTTCTCCGTAGGAAATGAATCCATCGCAAAATACGCAGATGTGTTTTACTTCACCAAATTTCATTTGTATATATGGCACCATCTCCCTGCCCTCTGGTCCCGTTACTTCCGGTACAACAGATCTTCTGGCCATAATAGGGAGATTATCTAGGTCGTTCCGAAACTGTGCAGCACTGTAGTTGTTAGGATGCCACCTAGTCATATGGCGATGCATTGTGTAGTTTCCGAAACTGTATTTTTTCTCGGTTCCTCTGGACAGTCTATCTTGACATATAAGGCAAGTTACGTATCTTGCATTTACTTTTTTCTGACCTTTGGGAATTTTAAAAAATTGCCAAATGAAGTTTTCTTTCCGGTGAGACGTCCTGGGCTGCTCAGGCAAAAACTGCCTCTCTTCGTGCTCGTCGTCCTGTTCCTCTTCTTCTTCTTCTTCTTGAATTATAACTTGAGCAGGTGGTCCACTCTTCCTTGGATGTGGTGGAGGTGGTGGGGAAGCACCAGCTGAAGCTACTAAAGAAGCCATTGCTCAGTGATCACAAAGGGTCTTTCTCTCACAATGATGAAAGTCAGAGTGAGGAAAGAAGGAGGGATTTTCATCATTTGGGAAAAACAAGAGTTCTCAACCAATCAAAAGTGTTCATTTTAGATTATATGACCTAGTCTTACATCATTAGGAAACCAAAAGTGAAATGAACCAATGAAAAGTGTTATTACCAAGTCACATGACTTGCTGTGTTTACGTTAAGCGCGCTTTGCAGAGCCTCCCGGTTTGCTTCCAGAAACCTGCGCTTTGCGACTCGCTTCGCGTACCAGTTCGCTAACGTAGCACGTCATATGACGTATCACGCGACAACGTGAAACGTCATGCGGACGGGAGGCGTCACGATGTTGTTTTCTAACGCGGCACTTGCGGTAAAGAAACGTTTACCGGCTCGCGGTTTATTTCGCGGCATCAAGGTCAGCTAACGGGAAGCTTCCCGATTCGCGAAGCGGGAACGAAGAAAAAAAAATATTTAAAAAAAAAATTCTTCATAAACATATAAAATATATTTTTGGATTTAAAGAAGAATACATTTTACAGCTACAGATATTAGCTGTTAAAAAACCAATGAAATTCACAGAAAAAACCATAGGTTATAGACCATATATAGTTAGGAATTAGCATTTACAAAACCTTGAAAATTCACTGAAAAAACCATAGGTTATAGACCATATATAGTTAGGAATTAGCATTTAGAAAACCTTATTTTACTCACACAAAACCATTGAAATTCCATATATAGTTAGTTGCACTAACTATATATCGCGCACCCGCAATCCACTGCTGATGATGTCACATATTACATCATTCATGACATGGTCAGTGACATCACTGATGACATCACTGATGACATCTCAAATGACATCACTGATGACATCACTGATGACATCTCATTTGACATCAATGACCACATCACTGATGATATCATTCATGTGACAATACAATGCATCTCCTCACATTTTAATATAACCTCTGTTTCACCCAGTGTTAAAAAGAGAGTATAATTTTTGAAACCATTGACACACCAATACTAGTTACTACATACGCACTCACTGATTGCTACGTCTACACACACCTTCACTCATTCACCCATACAATCATTCATACATACAATCACTCATCTTTACAACACTATCATATGCACTCATACACCTATACAGACACTCACAGTCTGCCACTCATCCATGGAGTTACTCACACACCTAGTCAGTCCTGTAAAGAATCAATGACACTTCCATTTTCTTGTCTATACAGTTAAACATAGAGCACCTTACATTTTCAAACATATACTAACACATACTTACCTTCTTATACAATCATTGATACAAGTACAGATTGATCTGCACAGAGTCACACACCTCCCAGCTAGCCACACACACACACTCAGTCTCCCATACAAATACTTGGGCAATCAATCAATAACCCATATAGTTACTCATATAGCTACTGATCAACACATGCAGCAGTTTACAGAACAACAGACATAATGATGCACAAATTAAGACAGTTTAGTCACTAACCCATGCAGTCAGTGAGACACATTTAATCACTCACTCATACAGTCAGTCATGCACCTACTAAATCCTTCGTCCAGACACTTACACATCCACTCATTCTTCAATATGTAAGACATATTTAAACTTTATAGAAACAAAAAATCACTGGATGTTGTTATCAGTGATGTCATCAGTGATGTCATTTGAGATGTCATCAGTGATGTCATCAGTGATGTCACTGACCATGTCATGAATGATGTAATATGTGACATCATCAGCAGTGGATTGCGGGTGCGCGATATATAGTTAGTGCAACTAACTATATATGGAATTTCAATGGTTTTGTGTGAGTAAAATAAGGTTTTCTAAATGCTAATTCCTAACTATATATGGTCTATAACCTATGGTTTTTTCAGTGAATTTTCAAGGTTTTGAAAATGCTAATTCCTAACTATATATGGTCTATAACCTATGGTTTTTTCTGTGAATATATATATATATATATATATATATATATATATATATATATATATGTATATATACATATATACATATATATATATATATATATATATCGTTTCAGAATCTGGTGTTTTTTCGGCGCTTTCCACACCACACAGAAAGAAGGACCTCCAGAAGCAGGCAAATTACTGGTGAAGAGTTTTAATAGCTCGCATGGAATAGTATTTTCGGCATGACGCGTTTCGGTTAACAGGTAACCTTGATCACATAACGACACAGCAGTTTCGTTTGATTTTAAATACTCATTTTTTTCAAACATTGCGATCATGTGATGAATAAACAGTGAAAAAATACTTCTGTCCATATTATGTCCTTAATCAACAATGATTTTTAGTTGTAGGAATCAACCAGTAAAAAATGTCACTAGTGATGTTCGTGCACAAATTTCCTGCATTAATGCATTTGCTTCAAATTTAAGTTCGATAATTTTGCATAATAAATAATTTGACTAAACATGTGTAGATGCCTATTTGAGAGAATTAATTTTCTTTCTCATTAATTTTAGGTCATTCCTATTTGATGAAAATAACGGCCTAAATGCCTTTCACAGTCTATTGCATATTTTGTATAAGCATCTTATATAAAAAAAGCGATGATTCGTATCATAACAATTATACAATATAAGTTTAAAACATTTCAGCTTCAATGCCTATAAAATTGATATGTGCAAAATTATGCTTATTAGTGCAAATTGAGTTTTCTGTGCAAAATACAGCAAATTGTTGAAGCAGTACCCTATACATTGTTCCAATCAGAACCAACATTCCTATTTCAACTATCATGATTGTATCCCATGAGTTAACACTGGGTTATACGGTTATGAGGATCCAAGCCTGGATATCCAACATTCACCCCACTATATAAACTCACAAGAAATTATGGTTTATAGACTAGACAGAAGGTGCATAGTGCTGTACAAAATGAGAAAAATAAGTGAATAGATAAATACAAAAGAATGGTGTATGCGGATGCAGATATTTAGTTAAATGACAGTTTCTCTCACAAATTCTTTTAGCAGAAATTGCAGATTGAGTTATTTTTATTTTTATCAGGGATTTCTTATAAAAATGTGTACATATCCTCAGTGGTGTTTAACCCATTGGGAGACTTGCTATTGAGGTTAAGTATATACTTCGTCTCCAACTGTCTTAACAAGTTCTCCCTATCTCCACCTCTTTTCGGGGTTTGAACCGCATCGATGACAAACCAGGATAGACACTTGAAGTCTTTGTTATGTTCGGTTTTAAAGTGTCTCGCCACCGGATAGGTGGAGTCACTATTGATGATTGCTCTGATGTGCTGTAATATTCTCACGTGCACCGGCTTGATCGTACTGCCTACATACCTTAGGCCGCAGGTGCACGTGAGAAGATAAACAGCAAACTCAGTGCGGCAGTCATGGTTCCCCCTTATCTGTTGATCATTTTTGCCAAAGGGTGTATTGTATTTACTGGTATTGACACCAATAGTGCAGGCTCGACACGTAGAGCACTGAAAAAATCCTTGCTTAACTGGCATCCAGGTCGGAGCAGCTGCCCCTGCCCCCAAAGGTTGTGCCAGTTGAGCGGCCATATTTCTACACCTCCTGAATGTTACTTGCGGTTTTTTTGGAAGGTTTTCTTTTAAGGAGTTGTCTGTAAGAACAATTGGCCAGTTTTTATTTATTATGGCTTTAATTTTGCGCTCCTGCTTGCTAAATGTGGTTATCAACCTAGGCACATCATTTTCTTTACTTGAATCCACTGCAACAGTGGACCTTATCTGTGTAGGTAACAAATCTGATCTTAATTTTGTGTCAGCTCTATCTATGGCTCTTTTGAGTGTGTCTTCTGAGTACCCTCTAGCACGCAATCTTGCTGCGCTTTCATCTCTACACCTTTCGTATTCATTGGGGGAGCTACAGATACGTTTGAGTCGCAATACTTCTCCATAAGGTATACTTGATATTAGGTGCTTTGGATGGGCACTAGACGCATGGAGAATTGCGTTACCAGCTGTTGGTTTCCTATATGCTGTTGTAGTCAGTTTATTGTCAACTATAGCCACCTGAACATCTAGGAACTCAATTTTACTGGTACTCTGATGTGAGGTAAAGAATAAGTTATAATCATTTAAATTAATTCTTTTTACAAATTCCACAGCACTTTGGATGTCTCCCCTCCAAATGAGGAAGACATCATCTATAAATCGTCACCACATGCAGATTTTGCTAGTCATCTCACTTTGGTATTGGCATTCGAGGACCTGCTTCTCCCAGAACCCCACGTGCAAGCACGCATAGCTCGGGGAGAAGCAGGCCCCCATCGCCACTCCTCTTTTCTGTCTGTAGTAATACCCGCCAAAGGTAAAGTAATTATTTTCAAGACACCATTTGATCAATGATAACAACATTTTGTTGTGAGACACATATTCAGCTGGACGACTTTTTAGAAAATGTTCTACTCCCTTCAAACCTTGTTCGTGATTTATACTTGTGTACAAAGACTCTATATCAAGAGTTAATAGTACCAAGTCTTCACACCAGTCAAATTCCTCAATCCGTAATAAGAAGTCCCCAGTGTCTTTTAAGTATGACGGCAAATTTTTCACTAGTTCTTGTAAAAAAATGATCTATATATTCTTCAATGTGCTCTGTCATGCTTTTAATGGCTGATATTATGGGTCGTCCAGGTATAGGTACTTTGTCCTTGTGCAATTTGGGTAGCAGATATAAAAACGGCATTACAGGATGGGTGTTATATAGGAATTTAAATTCCTCTGTTGTTATTAGGCCATCCATTTTCCACTTTGATAATTCTTTTTTGATGTTGTCCTTTGCTTTGTGGTACATTTTGAGTGTTGTTTTCTCATAGCATTCACCATTATCCAGTTGCCGTTTGGCTTCAGCCTCATAATCTTTTTTGCTCCATAACACAATATTCCCGCCCTTATCCGATTTTTTAATTATCACACTAGGGTCTTTTCTGATTTTTTCCATTAGATTGTTGTATTCGATTTGATGTTGATTAAAGCCTGATTTCTCACGATTTGTTTGACAATGGAGTTTCTTTATTTCCTCGATTACGCGATCATGAAAAACGTCTACTGCATCCTTAGGCATTAAAGGAACAAAAGTGGATCTGGGTTTGAAGGGGCTTTCTCCCGCACCCTTTTGTAGTAGATCTAATTCTCTCAATTGCGATTGAGTTGATATTTCAGAGTTTTCTTCCTCATTGTCTAACTCATGTAGTGCCCATAATGTAGGTACATAGATAGATATATAGATAGATATATATATGTATATATATATCTCACGCTTCAAATTTTCTCACTTTAGCAGAGAAAAAAGCACTCCGGAGGGTCAAGTCCAAAAGGTTTCTTTAATCAGGAACCACACAACAAACGCGTTTCGCCATTTAGCCTTCGTCAGTGTTAGTGACCCTGTACCCATTAGCTGTTAATAAAGTTACACAATACAGTGGACATGAAGGAGGGACTAACCCCTATGCAAATATCACAGTGCCATCTTGGAGTGTATATTCCCTCATTGTATTCACATACAAATTATGTCACCGTGGATCGGTTCATGCAAAATGCAGAGGGTATACACATTAAGTGATGGAACATACCTTACAATCTAGCCGTGGATCGGCTAATGTCCCCTAAAATTATATCCACATCATTATAAACTTTATAAATCACAGCAAAACTGAAATTCATTGCTATTGTCCATTACTCTACATCATAATCAACAGTGTGCCGCTAAACTCAAAATTCATTTTACGAGTTCCAAAATGTCATTAAATGTTTGACCGATATATACGGAAATCAATAGGTCTTGTAACACTATCACTAAGCAGCATGTTAGACAATATGTCATACAATTTGCTCCCTTTACTTCCCTAAGTGGACTGCCATCTCGTCCCCACTATTCAATCCTTTTGGGTGTTTAGTCGATAGATCTATAATATATCTCGACTCTAGCCTGCGCAGCCGCCTGAGACGGTCCCCTCCCCTCGCATTCAGTGGTACAGAGTCCAATCCAAAATACTGCAGCTTACTCCTATCCCTCTCATGTAGTTCTGCAAAATGCTGAGCTACCGGATCTGCTTTATCGATAGCTGGTAGATGTTCCAGTATTCTAATTTTTATTTGGTTGATTGTACTCCCAATGTAGCGTAAGCCACATGGGCAGACCAAGCAATAAACTACATAGGAGGTGCTGCATGTGATGAATTTCTGTATTTTCATAGTCTTCCCTGTATCTGGTATATCATATCTGAGGACTCTTCTACTAGCTGCACAAGCCTTGCACCGTCCGCAGGGATAAACGCTCTTCATTTCCCTTAAGGTGTTAATCTTGGCAGTGGGTTTCTCTAGGTGGCTTCTCACCAGCATATCCCTCAGTGACCTCGCTCTACTGAAGGTCACTAAGGGACGTGGTGGTAAGTCGTCCTTCAGCACAGTATCCGTCCGGAGAATGTGCCAGTTCTTCCTCATCATTGCTCTCAAATGAGGGAGGGTTTTACTACAATGGTGTCGTCGTTCATCAAATCTTGCAACGTCAACCTCTGGGCATCCGTAATGTTTTCACTACTCAAATTAGTAGTTTTTCTGTACCTCAACAGGTCATTGGTCATTGCCTCAGTAAAGACATCTATCGCATCCCATGGTGCTTGTGGGATAAAGACCGAAACCAGTTTAAAATGGCTTTCTTCCCTTTTCTGGTCCACTCCTTGTTACACCGCTCGCTGAGCCATATCCATAGTTCTTGGATTCGAATCTTGTTCCAGTCTGAAATCCTCAAAGGCCTCTCGACCAGGTAAGTCCTTACTACTTAGCAAGTCTGTTGCTGTTAATCTGGCTCCATTTTTGGTTAAGTCCTTAATGTGAGGTCTCAGCTTGAAGTGTTTATGAAGTTTCAACTTCCGAGTGAAACGAAAGAGGTCAATTCGAGTCTGGGTGTACTCCAACTATTATTGGGGCAAAATGTAAGACCTAGGCTCAAGAGTTCCATTTCTGTGTCCGTCAATAACCTTTCAGTGAGATTGACCACGGTCAAATTGGTCATATCTCTTGCTCATAATTGGCTATTTCTTCTTGTTGCGGCTGGACCAGGTCAGAGCTTTTGCTCTTCCTTTTCCTCTTCTTGCCGCCCCCTGCCCTTCTGGTCTTCCTGTTGCGGCCTCGGGTGGTTTGTTCTTCCCTCCTCGTAGCCACGACTGTCTTATTATTTTGAATTCGTCGTGAAAAGGGGTCACACCACCCCTACCCCTTTGATTGATTTTGGGGTCAGATTGCTGATCACTGGATTCGTTCTCTGTTGCCTCAGATTCGGAAGTTACCGCATCAGCATCTGTTGCTAATTGCATATATATATATATATATATATCAAAACAAAACCCTTTCAGGCATAGAGTGACGCATAAATTATGCAAAAAAGAAGGAGAGAACTCTGGGTAGGTCTCAGTTTAGGTGGAAAGCAGCTCCTTTTAGAGCACTCTCAACACCAGCGACACTCTAGAACTGCTCACCTCAAATGTCTGTTTTTCTATCAAAGTTTTTAAGCATAGGATTAGACAGTGCTATCCTATGCTTAAAGACTTTGCTGTTTAAATGGCGAAAGACTTTGTCATTTTCTATCTCGGCATGGATAGCACTGTCTAATCCTATGCTTAAAAACTTTGATAGAAAAACAGACATTTGAGGTGAGCAGTTCTAGAGTGTCGCTGGTGTAAGCCCGTCTACGCCCGTCCGCGCCTGGACCGCGCCCAGTGCCAGACCCCCTGGTCCCCGCCTCACCCATCCTCCTCGCGTTATATACGACGCCTCCTCCCTCCTTGCACTCAACCCCGGCCGACTCACTAACTGCACCCAAGCAGCACCAGGACACACCCATGGACCCTTCACCTGCCACTCCTGCAAATTTACCTGCGTCAAGTCCCAAACTAAATCCACAAACACCAAACAGAGAGCCAACACCAACCACCTCAAATGCATCCTTCTCAACACCCGCTCGGTTCACAAACACGCCATCGACCTTTGGAATCTACTCGACACCATTTCTCCGGACATCGCCTTCCTAACAGAAACCTGGATGAATGCCTCTTCAGCTCCAGACATCACCATAGCCATCCCGGACGGCTACAAGATCATCCGTAAGGACCGCCCCATCCAAACAGGAGGAGGCATCGCCATCGTCCACAAGAACACCATCCGCGTCTCAACCAGCTCAGATGACAACCTCGCTATCGCCGAACACCTTCACTTCCAGATCCACACCGACCCCAAGACAACACTCAGAGGCACCCTCCTCTACAGGCCACCAGGACCCCGTACTAAATTCAGCGAAGACATCACTGACTTTATCACCCCACACGCCCTCCCTTCAGAAGACTACATTCTACTGGGAGACCTCAATTTCCATCTGGAAAAGAGCAACGACAGTAACACCACCACCCTCCTGGACAATCTCGACAATCTCGGACTCAAACAACTTGTTAACACCCCCACACACTATGCAGGACACACACTCGACCCTATCTTCACTTCCAGCAAGCATATCTCCTTCACTCATACCACACCCCTCCACTGGACGGACCACAGCTGTATCCACTTTATCTACAATAAGACCTCGACCCACAACCACCCTCAACCAACTCTGCAAAGAAATTGGAACAAAATCACCATCGACCAGATCTCCACATCGCTTCTTCAAAAACCCCCTGCCTATTCAACGAACCCTAACCAAGCCGCCATCAACCTCACACAATGGTTAACCCAAACCGCCGACAAATTAGCACCCTTGAAAAAACATCAAACCAAGCAAGGTAGCAAGAACGCCCCCTGGTTCAACGACAAACTTAAGAAATCCAAGAAGCTCTGTCGTTCCCTTGAGAAAACTTGAAAAACAGACCCAAACGCTATCACCCAAGCCGCCTTCAAAAACGCCACCCGCAAACACCACCAACTAATACGGACAGCCAAGAAATCAGCACTCAAAGACCGACTAGACAACAACGCCCACAACAGCAAGGAACTTTTCAACATCATCAAAGAATTCACCAACCCCACCGCCAGCTCTAACGACATCACCCCCTCTCAAGCCCTCTGCGACTCCCCTGCCTCATTCTTTCATAACAAAATCACCGACATCCATAACAGCTTTGATAACACACCTGTAAACCAATCCACCCCACTCACCTCCGAACCGTCACCCCCTCCGAATATCCTTCTCGAATGGAACCCAATCACCACAGAAGAGACCATTCGCCTGATGAATTCCATCCACTCAGGATCCCCTACAGACCCATGTCCCCATCACATCTTCAACAAAGCAGACTCCATTATCGCGCCGAGATGTCATCAACTACTCCCTAAACTCCACCACATTCCCAGATAGCTGGAAACACGCCGAACTCAGCGCCCTTCTGAAGAAACCCACAGCTGACCCCAACGAACTCAAAAACTACCGCCCCATCTCGCTCCTCCCATTCCCTGCCAAAGTCATTGAGAAAGCCATTAACAATCAGCTCGCCACCTTCCTCGAAACTAACAAATCACTCGACTCCTCACAGTCTGGCTTCCGAGCCAAGCACAGCACCGAGACCGCCCTCATCGCAGCAACAGACGACATTCGAACACTACTGGACAACGGAGACACAGTCGCCCTTATCCTCCTTGACCTCTCCGCGGCCTTCGACACAGTCTGCCATAGCACCCTTATACAACGCCTCAGAAACATCGGAATTCAAGGAAAAGCATTGGACTGGATCATTTCATTCCTCGCTGGAAGAACTCAGAGAGTCCGCCTCCCCCCTTTTAAGTCAGAGGACACCGAAGTCATCTGCGGCGTCCCGCAAGGATCATCACTCAGCCCCACCCTCTGCAACGTCTACATGAGCCCCCTCGCAACCATCGCACGTCAACACAACCTCAACATCATCTCCTACGCTGATGACACTCAGCTGATCCTTTCACTCACCAAAGACCCAACCATCGCCAAAAACAACCTACACGAAGGGATGAAAGAAGTAGCCGAGTGGATGAAACACAGCCGTCTAAAACTGAACTCGGACAAAACGGAAGTCCTCATCCTAGGCTCATCCCCTTCCGCCTGGGACGACTCTTGGTGGCCAACGGCCCTAGGAAAAGCCCCCATACCGACGGACCACGCACGGAACTTAGGCATCATCCTGGACTCCTCACTCTCGATGACCAGACAAGTCAACGCCGTCTCTTCTTCATGCTTCAACATTCTACGCATGCTCAAAAAAACATTTCGCTGGATCCCCACCGAAACAAGAAAAACGGTCACCCACGCACTGGTTACAAGCCGTCTGGACTACGGAAACACCCTTTACGCCGGTTCCACCGCGAAACTACAGAAAAAACTCCAACGCATCCAAAATGCTTCAGCCAGACTCATACTAGACATCCCCCGCACAGACCACATTTCTGCTCACCTGAAAGACCTTCACTGGCTCCCCGTCAACAAGAGAATAACGTTCCGTCTCCTCACCCACGCACACAAAGCCCTATACAAACTTGGACCTGATTGTCTCAACACGCGCCTTTCCTTTTACACCCCCACCCGCCAGCTGCGTTCGTCCAACCTAGCCCTCGCCGCTGTTCCGCGCATCCGCAAAACCACCATGGGAGGAAGATCCTTCTCCTACTTAGCGGCCAAGACCTGGAATTCCCTTCCCACCCACCTCCGTCTTACTCAAAACCACCTAGCCTTCAGAAAACAACTTAAAACATGGATATTCGATAAGTAAACCTCCCCCCCCCCCTTCCTCAAGCGCCTTGAGACCCTACGGGTATGTAGTGCGCTATATAAATTCTGACTTGACTTGACTTGACGTGTTGAGAGTGCTCTAAAAGGAGCTGCTTTCCACCTAAACTGAGACCTACCCAGAGTTCTCTCCTTCTTTTTTGTATATATATATATATATATATATATATATATATATATATATATATATTCACAGAAAAAACCATAGGTTATAGACCATATATAGTTAGGAATTAGCATTTACAAAACCTTGAAAATTCACTGAAAAAACCATAGGTTATAGACCATATATAGTTAGGAATTAGCATTTAGAAAACCTTATTTTACTCACACAAAACCATTGAAATTCCATATATAGGGGCCGATTAGGATGGCGGTTTTTCCGCATCCTCCGGGCCGGCGGAAGTGTCCGCCGGCCTGGAGGATGCGGAAAAACCGCGGCGGAGACTCCAAAGACCCACCGCCAAATTAGGATGGCTGGTGGGTCTGATAATCTGTCCGCCGCTTTTCCGCCGCGGTCGGAAGGCGACCGCGGCGGAAAAGCACTAACATGTCTGGTGGTGTCTATCAGACACCGCCAGGCATATTAGGATGTCTGAAAATATATGCTTTTCCGCGGCGGCTTTACCGCCGTGGAAAAGCATACGGACCTTCACTTCGGGGGCCCGTTGCGGGCCCCCTGGGTGAAGGTGGGGTGGGGGGTGCACATGGGGGGTACCTATGGTACCCCCCTGCATTTGCGTGCACAATGCAGCAGGCACCGCGCGGTGCCTGCCGCTTTGTGCACGCAAATGCTGTGCATGGATTTTTTACATTGCGGCGGGTGCAGCTTGAAGCTGCACCCGCCGCAATGTTAGAGATAGAGGATGTGACCGCCACCCTGGCGGTCACATCCTAATTTGATCGGAGGGAACGCCGCAGCCCATGCGGACGTTCCCTCCTCCTCAGGGGTTGCGGACGGACTCAAGTCCGTCCGCGATCCTAATCGACCCCCTAGTTAGTTGCACTAACTATATATCGCGCACCCGCAATCCACTGCTGATGATGTCACATATTACATCATTCATGACATGGTCAGTGACATCACTGATGACATCACTGATGACATCTCAAATGACATCACTGATGACATCACTGATAACAACATCCAGTGATTTTTTGTTTCTATAAAGTTTAAATATGTCTTACATATTGAAGAATGAGTGGATGTGTAAGTGTCTGGACGAAGGATTTAGTAGGTGCATGACTGACTGTATGAGTGAGTGATTAAATGTGTCTCACTGACTGCATGGGTTAGTGACTAAACTGTCTTAATTTGTGCATCATTATGTCTGTTGTTCTGTAAACTGCTGCATGTGTTGATCAGTAGCTATATGAGTAACTATATGGGTTATTGATTGATTGCCCAAGTATTTGTATGGGAGACTGAGTGTGTGTGTGGCTAGCTGGGAGGTGTGTGACTCTGTGCAGATCAATCTGTACTTGTATCAATGATTGTATAAGAAGGTAAGTATGTGTTAGTATATGTTTGAAAATGTAAGGTGCTCTATGTTTAACTGTATAGACAAGAAAATGGAAGTGTCATTGATTCTTTACAGGACTGACTAGGTGTGTGAGTAACTCCATGGATGAGTGGCAGACTGTGAGTGTCTGTATAGGTGTATGAGTGCATATGATAGTGTTGTAAAGATGAGTGATTGTATGTATGAATGATTGTATGGGTGAATGAGTGAAGGTGTGTGTAGACGTAGCAATCAGTGAGTGCGTATGTAGTAACTAGTATTGGTGTGTCAATGGTTTCAAAAATTATACTCTCTTTTTAACACTGGGTGAAACAGAGGTTATATTAAAATGTGAGGAGATGCATTGTATTGTCACATGAATGATATCATCAGTGATGTGGTCATTGATGTCAAATGAGATGTCATCAGTGATGTCATCAGTGATGTCATTTGAGATGTCATCAGTGATGTGATCAGTGATGTCACTGACCATGTCATGAATGATGTAATATGTGACATCATCAGCAGTGGATTGCGGGTGCGCGATATATAGTTAGTGCAACTAACTATATATGGAATTTCAATGGTTTTGTGTGAGTAAAATAAGGTTTTCTAAATGCTAATTCCTAACTATATATGGTCTATAACCTATGGTTTTTTCAGTGAATTTTCAAGGTTTTGTAAATGCTAATTCCTAACTATATATGGTCTATAACCTATGGTTTTTTCTGTGAATTTCATTGGTTTTTTAACAGCTAATATCTGTAGCTGTAAAATGTATTCTTCTTTAAATCCAAAAATATATTTTATATGTTTATGAATAATTTTTTTTTTTAATATTTTTTTTTCTTCGTTCCCGCTTCGCGAATCGGGAAGCTTCCCGTTAGCTGACCTTGATGCCGCGAAATAGACCGCGAGCCGGTAAACGTTTCTTTACCGCAAGTGCCGCGTTAGAAAACAACATCATGACGCCTCCCGTCCGCATGACGTTTCACGTTGTCGCGTGATACGTCATATGACGTGCTACGTTAGCGAACTGGTACGCGAAGCGAGTCGCAAAGCGCAGGTTTCTGGAAGCAAACCGGGAGGCCCTGCAAAGCGCTTAACGTAAACACAGCAAGTCATGTGACTTGGTAATAACACTTTTCATTGGTTCATTTCACTTTTGGTTTCCTAATG
This sequence comes from Lissotriton helveticus, assembly GCF_964261635.1. Lineage (NCBI taxonomy): Eukaryota > Metazoa > Chordata > Amphibia > Caudata > Salamandridae > Lissotriton > Lissotriton helveticus. The sequence goes on along the minus strand of NC_136058.1, from coordinate 456,431,566 downwards.
ATGTAAGACTAGGTCATATAATCTAAAATGAACACTTTTGATTGGTTGAGAACTCTTGTTTTTCCCAAATGATGAAAATCCCTCCTTCTTTCCTCACTCTGACTTTCATCATTGTGAGAGAAAGACCCTTTGTGATCACTGAGCAATGGCTTCTTTAGTAGCTTCAGCTGGTGCTTCCCCACCACCTCCACCACATCCAAGGAAGAGTGGACCACCTGCTCAAGTTATAATTCAACAAGAAGAAGAAGAAGAGGAACAGGACGACGAGCACGAAGAGAGGCAGTTTTTGCCTGAGCAGCCCAGGACGTCTCACCGGAAAGAAAACTTCATTTGGCAATTTTTTAAAATTCCCAAAGGTCAGAAAAAAGTAAATGCAAGATACGTAACTTGCCTTATATGTCAAGATAGACTGTCCAGAGGAACCGAGAAAAAATACAGTTTCGGAAACTACACAATGCATCGCCATATGACTAGGTGGCATCCTAACAACTACAGTGCTGCACAGTTTCGGAACGACCTAGATAATCTCCCTATTATGGCCAGAAGATCTGTTGTACCGGAAGTAACGGGACCAGAGGGCAGGGAGATGGTGCCAAATATACAAATGAAATTTGGTGAAGTAAAACACATCTGCGTATTTTGCGATGGATTCATTTCCTACGGAGAAAAAAGCATCACTCTGATCAACAGAGCTATTGACTATCATATGCAAGTTTGTACGAAACGCCCAAAATAATAAATACTTCTTTTTTTGTTTTGTTGCTCCTGTTGAGCCCTTTACAATGAATCGTTTTCATTGCCCCCTCCAAGAAAAACCCAAAAAAATATAAAACTGTTCAGAAAAATTCAAAAAAAGTAAAAAAATGTTCCGAAAAATAATAAAAAAAATATAAAACAACAAAAACAATAAAAAAAAAAGTTCTTTTCAGAACTACCTCCCCGTTATTAAAAAATTGGTACAATATTTGGAACTGTGCCAACCTCTATTTCTCTTAGTTCGCTTCCCAGTTCGCTCGCCGGTACGCGAACCAGAAGCGAACCAAAAACAGTAAGTATAAGGGAAGGAAACAGACACTTATGTTAAAAGAAAGACAGCTATAGGGGAGTAAACTAGAGATACTATTACCCGTAATCCACTGCTGATGATGTCACATATTACATCATTCATGACATGCTCAGTGACATCATCAGCAGAGGATTGTGGGTTTTTTGGCAACGTGCCTTATCCACGGTTTAATAACGCTGCCTTTTGCTTTATATAAGTTTTCAAATTGTATGAAATATATACCAATAGGTCGTTATGAACCTTTAGGTAGTGCTTTTCTTCATGAGGTCTGGTCGCTTCCATACACATACAGATGTTTCAAAGATGATCAAGAAGTTTATCTGAATGGAGAGGAATGCACTGAGACGCCAGATCATTCACTAATGTGTAGGCACATACAGTTACACGGTTCATGCAACAAACACCGACCAAATATGGCTTGCGTGTTGCAAGGCACGCCAGTTCCTGCTATCATCCCCACGTTCAAGTTGTTGGAAAATGGTAGTTATTTGATGCTCAATAATGAAGATTGTTCTGAGTTAATTAAAAGTATTCCTTTTATCGTAACAGTAAGTGAACGGGTTATTTGCTGCAGAAATGTTCTATTTCCTCCCACACATGAACATAGGGAGTTTTCAATCTGGCCACAAATACCAACCTTGGGACAGATTTCAACGGCATGGCAAGAATAAGAGCTCTTTTGTCTCAGAGAGAGGTGGCCTTGAGTTCGGCCCGTGAAACTTTCGTGCTTCACATAGCGAACACCCGTACAGAGGTGCAGACCCTTTTCAATTCAGATTTGCCTTTCAATTTCAGCAAGATGGTTCCGACTATCTTTAACGCATCCTCCACAAAGACCCTGGCGCACTTTTTTAAAGTTGTTACCAGTGGTCTCGTGACTTCATTTGAGAAAATCTTTGGAGTCATCCCTGCTTCCTTTCATTCTATTTTCTCCACTCTGGTTCGTGGATTGGCATTTTTACTTGCATTACCAGCGGACGCTCTTGTGCTTTTTTACATTTTTAAATATGGATGTCCCTCCTATGCAACCTCCCACCCTGCAGCTGCTGACACTGTTCCGCAATCGCATGCTAGAATATTATGGTACAATGCCGTTGGCGATATTAAGCACGGCATATGGATTATCTTTTCGATTCTCCTACTTCACCTGTGTCCAGCCTGTATTTCACTGCCTGACCTGTGATTTCGATTGGGCCATTGATTTGTGTCTCTGCGGACCGGTTTCTCCTGACGTCGACTTTAATCAGCTGATGACTCCTATCATTACTCACGAGTTGGTTTGTCCTGGCGAAAGGATTATGGCTGTGGCATTGATGCATGGACTACTTGGTCCCTGGAATTTACTGGCGGCAGCACAGACTTTCTTGGAACAGAGCTTTCTTGAAAACCCACCGAGCTGTCCTCTGATGGTGATAGAGGATCCGGTGCTGGGAGAGCACGTATGTTCTTTTCCGCTTTTAAATTGGATGGCTGAACTGTTTTCGGATGAAGACGGTGACTTCCTATTGGAGGCTGTTGCAGCTTATTTTGCATACACAGTTATGTCATAGACCTTTTTCATGTTTGATATGCTGAGTACTAGCATTTCATTGACAATTCATTGACTTATTTGTCAAGTTTTTATTATTTACCTTGCCTATTGGCTTAAGACTCGATAAAGTACTTGGCTGTTTTATTTTTCTTTAGCATTAAATTTTCCTAGTTTTTAATGCTTTACCTTGCGGACCGTCCACATATAAACTTGCAATCTGCTCTCATGAGATGGCACTTCTATTATCTTATTCAGTTCGTTTCCGGATCATGGGGAGGTGTCATCTAGGTCCTGGATATCTTTACACCGTGTTAAGTTAGCATGGGCTCATTACCGGTTTAAACGCCATTTTTCCTTTTTTGCAACTTCTGCACACGACACTTAGTTGTTGCTTTAGCTTTCCACCTAGTAGTTCATCGTGGTTTACATGAGAATAATATGTTATTGCTCTACTATCTGCTTTGCTTGTTAAACTATATCTGTACAGCGAGTGCTAAAGTTTCAAGAACAACACGATACAGAATTGTTATGAGGTCTGATCTCCACGACTTCATACTCATAACATAAGTGCAACTTCTGCCAATTCTGGGCATGAGGCGGGTTTTATATTGCTTTGCCGAACACACATACACAACAGTTGATGCGGTTCACATGAAGAGAGAGCTGGTGTATGCTGATGTGATTCCTTCAAATCTAAGACACTAAAGTATGGGCACGCCCTAAACCAACACAAAGAGACCTTCTTAGCAAATAATATAATATGTGTATTAGGGAGGGTGAGATATAAGCAGCCGCGGGCCGTGGAGGGAGTTACGGTGAGGCAGGGAGGCGGGGAGGGGGAGAAGCAGGGTGGAGCCCTCTCTACCTTGCCCCTCCCCCTCCCCGCCTCCCTGCCCCACCGTAACTCCCTCCACGGCCCGCGGCTGCTTATAAGTGTTGCTAACTCTTATTCATTTACAGCATGTTAACATACTGTCACCATTCGCTTTTTATGTACTAGTAACTATGCTGGTAATTTTGCTACTGATAATATGTGTACTTGTATTCTCCACCCTGCTTCTCCCCCTCCCCGCCTCCCTGCCTCACCGTAACTCCCTCCACGGCCCGCGGCTGCTTATAAGTGTTGCTAACTCTTATTCATTTACAGCATGTTAACATACTATCACCATTCGCTTTTTATGTACTAGTAACTATGCTGGTAATTTTGCTACTGATAATATGTGTACTTGTATTATCTAAGATACTACGCCTGAGAAGACGGCATTAGTAAATAAACATTTCAAATACACATGTGTTCTTCTTAACTCCATGTTCTGGTTTCTAAGAAATATATAACGACCGACTGTTCATGAGTTCCACGTATCCTGAGGTACTATAAGTTCATATTCTGGATTGTCTAAACATTGAGAGTTTGTTATATCCAATGTGACACTGTACCTAGCTTGCTAAGGAGTTTTTGATTACTAACGTGAGTTTTGGGACACCCTAATTCGCCGAGGTTCCAATCCTCTGTCCACAGTTCTGTGTGAGAACAGAAACCCTGCGACAGGGGCACCCCCGACCCTTGCTGGAGCTTCATCACACTTGCGATACAACTCCAGCAATGCGCCACCTTTACGGCACAGATACATCACGCATCTGTGCTGTTTTTGCCCCATGATGCGCCGCATTGTAAATGCAGCACACCATAGGTGACGGAACAGCGGCACAGAATGACTAACACATCCCTGGTGATGCGCCAGTCATCATAAATGTATCCCTATGCTTCTTATCTTGTTAGAGATGAACCGCCATATGTATCATCAAAGTTTTTTGCATTTCCTAAATAGCGAACTTTAAGGAATAAATAGCGATTCTTTACCATTCCTAGTTTGCGATTAGCTATTTGCTAATTACAAATTACCCATTCATTTCCTTCATTTCCATAGGGCGGTTGGACTCACTTTTAGCTCGAACGGCTGAATGGATTTCCACGAAACTTGGCAAAATTGTAGGGACTGGTAGCCCGATGTGCCTTTGCTATGTCTCAAGATATATGCTCCAGTGGTTTTTACGAAAATTAACTTTGAAAAATATATATTGGGCTACATTGGCCTATATATATGTTGGAGCCCAAATGTAGCCCAATGTAGCCCAATGAAGCCCAATGTAGCCCAATGTAGCCCAAAGATGGCCGCCAGACACACAAAAAAACAAATGTAGCCCAAATATCAGCCAGATGTAGCCCAACTATAGCCCAGTGACAGAATGACCAATCAGCTTCGCAAACCTCCGTTACGCGAAGCGGAGCGCTGTTACAGATATATATCTTTTTTTGAACGTTAATTTCTCAAAATCCACTGGAGCACATATATTGAGACCTAGCAAAGGCACATCGGGCTACCAGTCCCTAATATTTTGCCAAGTTTCGTGCAAATCCATTCAGCCGTTCGATTATTATTATTATTATTTTTTTTTGCCCCGCGGGGCCCTTTTAAAACCTCCACATCAAACCTAGGGGGTCAGCGAGGATCTACTATGCCCCCTTATAGTTATTTCCCCCTTTGTTTTGACCTCCTCTTGTCTCTCGATCCTACCGAGAGACAAGATGGCGGCCGCTACGGACTTTTTGGAATGTTGACAGACGCCGGAGAACCAATCAGCTTCGCTTCACAAAGCTCCGTTGCGCGTAAAGTACGCGTCCTGGGACGCTGCCAGGTCCGCTGTTACAGATATATATCTTTTTTTAAACGTTAATTTCTCAAAATCCACTGGAGCACATATATTGAGACCTACAAAAGGCACATCGGGCTACCAGTCCCTACAATTTTGCCAAGTTTCGTGCAAATCCATTCAGCCGTTCGGGCTAAAAGTGAGGCCAATCGCCCTATGGAAAACTCAATGTTAAAAACACGTTTTGGGACCCCCCTTTTTTCTCGGCCCCCCCTTGACGAACCCCCCCCAAATTTTCAAGGTCTGCTCAGAAACAAAATGTGCCATTTTCCTGAAAATTTCAGCCAATTCCGTCCACAAACGCCAAAGTTATTAGACATAGAATTTTCAAAAATCCCATAGAGAAAAAATCCTAACTATATATACCTACTGGCGACCGCCAGTAGGTAATATATATATATATATCTATATATATATATATATATATATATATATATATATATATATATATATATATATATATATATATTTACCTACTGGCGGTCGCCAGTAGGTAGTTATAGTTAGGACCTAGTTTCCATAGGGAATACACAACATTCTATTTGGAATAACTTTGGCGCTGGTGGACGAATCTTCGTGAATTTCTCCAAGAAAATGGCCTGCTCGGTTCCGCTCTTTCCCTGAGAAAAAAGGGGGGTCCCAAAACGTGTTTTCCCCATGCAATTTTCCATAGGGACCTTTAGCCAGGGCTACAGCCAGAATGGCTGAACAGAATTATAGCAAATTTGGCAGAGAGGCAGAGTTCTGTTCGCAGATTGTGCTTTTTGTTAAATGGTGTAAATCCGTTCAGTAGTATCTGAGAAAATTGCAAGTAAAATCATAGCGATATCTAGAGACGGAGTTCAGCACGCGTACGGAAATCTGTTCAATTAGGAGCGCGAGCCGCATGCTGATTGGCTGTGAACTGTCTGTCAACACTCGAAACCAGGAAGTGTTGGCGGCCAACTTGTGCCACGCTAGAACCGAATCACAAGAAAACAGTAAAACAAAGTTGAGAAATAAGGTAAGGGGGTGGCTAGAGACATTCTGACCCTCCAGGCTTGCTCAGGGGGTCGTATATCGATGTTTAGGGTCTATTTTTTTATTTTTAACCCCTTCGCTACTAGGCCTTTTCCCCTCCTGTGCTAAGCCTTTTTTTGGGCAATTTGGGCTAGTGCGCGCTTAGGCTCCTGTAACTTTTTGACCACATAAGGTATCCATGCCAAATTTGCGTCCTTTTCTTCCAATATCATGTGAATTCTAAAGGTGCCCAGGGTTTGTGGATTCCCTTGGAGGGGGTCCCAGAAATTAGCCAAAATATAGTGAAAGTCTTTGTTTTTTTCAGAAAAATGGGAAAAACTGGCTGCAAATGAAAGCCTCTGGGTTTTTCCCTGCAAATGGTATCAAAAAAGGGTTTGTGGGGCTGAAATCTCCATTTTCTCAGCTTTTAGGGAATTACAGTATTTTGTCAGAGAACCAACATTTTTTACACAGTTTTGGCATTTTTCTGGGACATAGCCTATTTTTGCTATTTTTAGAGCTTTTCACCTCCTTCCAGTTAATGGTAGAAATGAGTTTGAAAGCAATAAGGGATCCTGGAAAGCTATACATTTCCGTTAAGTAGACAAAATTCTGAATTCAAAAAGGGGTCATTTGACTAAATCCATGAAGGTTTCTTTATAGAAACTAACAGTTAAATATTGGAATCATTGAAAATGTGTTGAAAAAAACAGCCTTTTGTCTCAACGTTTTCACCTATAACTTCTTGTAATTTTGACAGCTCCTGGAAAGCAATGTAACATTACATTCGTTAGACCTTCCTGGTTGTGGGGATATATAGGACTTGTAGTTTCTCCAAGAACCCGACGAACCCAGATCCAAAAACTGAGCAGCAACTTGCAATGATTTTATTTTATTTACTGGGTATAGAGCACTTATTCTTGGAAAATGTATATGTGGAAAAATCGGTATGAAAGACACCTATGTATTTCTGAATTGGGTACAAATTATAGAGTTTAGAAACAGTATATAATTGCACATTTTCAAAATTGGGAATACTCATACTAGCATGAGAATTATTGGTCATTTTTTTTACACAATGTCTTTCATTGAAAGGGAGAAATGCATGAAAACTCAATTGGTAATAACAGTTGATTTACACATCTGAATTACCCCAAGGCTCCCGATAAAAAAGGTACCTCACTTGTGTGGGTCGGCCTTGTGCCTGCGACAGGAAACGGCGCAAAATGCAACGTGGTCACACCTCAATTTTGCAGTTAAAAATGGACCCTTTTATGGCAAAGTGCCTACCTGTAGTTTTTGCACCCTAGCTCTGCCGGCACCTAGGAAAACCTAGCAAACTTATAAATTTTCGAAAATTAGACACCCAGGGGAATTCAGGATGGGGTGACTCGACTGCCTACCACCAGGTTCTGTTACCCAGAATCCCTTGCAAAGCTAAGAAATTGACAAAAAAAATGCATTTTCCTCGCATTTCTGTGGTGGAAAGTTCAGGAATCTGCGTGGATCAACCAATTTCCATCCACCCAGCGTTCCCCCAGGTCTCCCAAAAAAAATGGCACCTCACTTGCCTGGGTCTGCCTAGTGCCTGCGACAGGAAACAGCGCAAAGCGCAATGTGGTCGCACCTCAATTTTGCAGTGAAATCGTGCCCTTTTTAGGGAAAGAGACTACCTGTAGTTTTGCACCCTAGCTCTGCCAGCACCTAGGGAAACCTAGCAAACCTATACATTTTTAAAAACTAGACACCCAGGGGAATTTAGTATGGGGTTACTCGACTGCCTACCACCAGGTTTTGTTACCCAGAATCCCTTGCAAAGCTAAGAATTTGACAAAAAAAACCATTTTCCTCACATTTCTGTGGTGGAAAGTTCTGGAATCTGCGTGGATCAACAAATTTCCACCCACCCAGTGTTCCCCTAGGTCTCCCCAAAAAAATGGTACCTCACTTGCGTGGGTAGGCATAGTGGCTGCGACATGAAACAGCGGAAAACGCAACGTGGTCGCACCTCAATTTCCCAGTGAAATCTTGCCCTTTTTGGACAAAGAGATTACCTTTTGTTTTAGCGCCCTAGCTCTGCCAGCACCTAGGGAAACCTAGCAAACCTATACATTTTTGAAAACTACACACCCAGGGGAATTCAGGATGGGATGACTCGACTGCCTACCACCAGGTTTTGTTACCCAGAATCCCTTGCAAAGCTAAGAATTTGACCAAAAAAAAACATTTTCCTCACACTTCTGTGGTGGAAAGTTCTGGAATCTGCGTGGATCAACAAATTTCCACCCACCCAGGGTTTCCCCACGGTCTCCCCAAAAAAATGGTACCTCACTTGCCTGGGTAAGCATAGTGGCTGCAACAGGAAAAGGTTCAAATCGTACGGTGGTGAATTTAACATACCCTATAGCAAAACTACCTTGATTTTTTTGGGGGGGGCACCTGAGTTTTTGGCCCGGGGCTCAGTGGCCATCTTTTGAAACACCAAACCCAAACAGTTCTGAAAACTAGACACCCGGGGGAGTCCAGGGAGGTATGGCATGCGTGGGTCCCCCAATGTTTTCCTAACCAGAAATCCCTGCAAACCTTAAATTTAGGTTAAAAAAACCACTTTTTCATACATTTTTGGGTGGGATCTCCCTGCCGGCACAAATGTCCCACCACCAAGCGTTCCCCTTGATCTCCCGAGTAAAATGATACCTCACTTGTGCACCTGAGTTTTTGGCCCGGGGCTCGGCAGCCATCTTTGGAAACTACCAAACCCAAACAGTTCTGAAAACTAGACACCCGGGGTTAGTATTTAGGTTTGACAAATTAAGCACCCCACCTTAGTCACAGGCCTTTGGCCCACCCACACAAGTGAAGTATCATTTTACTCGGAAGATCAAGGGGAACGCTGGGTGGTAGGAAATTTGTGCCGGCTGGGAGATCCCACCCAAAAATGTATGGAAAAGTGTTTTTTTTAACCTAAATTTAAGGTTTGCAGGGATTTCTGGTAAGGAAAACATTGGGAGACCCACGCATGCCATACCTCCCTGGACTCCCCCGGGTGTCTAGTTTTCAGAACTGTTTGGGTTTGGTAGTTTCCAAAGATGCCCGCTAAGCCCTGGACCAAAAACTCATGGGAACCCCCTTGCAAAACCAAATTGTTTTGAATGAATTAAGTTTTCAATTGGAGAACGTGCGATTCTGGGGGCAATATCGCATGGAAATTGTGACAGACAATTTCAAGTTTGCAGGAGATTGTGGATAAAAAACAACAATTGAATTCACCAGAAAGACATGACCATATACTACCATGATTTAGCAATAATATCTAAATTTAGAAACTTATTTATAACTATAATATACACCATAACAGAGTTACTCAAAAGTCAAACATTCAAGCACGGCTATCTATTCCTCAAAGACACACACATACAGGCTGGATTTGGCACGAGGGCGAGTGATGGTTCAGTACATAAAATTTTATTAACATGATATTTCAAAAAAATGAAATGCTCTGTCAATAAATAAATGCATAAAAACCGAACCAGTGACTCGCAACTCGTGAGCTGTAAAGCCACGACAAGGCACCAACCGTTTTACAGGCCATTCACGCACCTTTCATACCTGATACAAACCAGACCACTGACACCATCTGGAAGGAAAAGCAACACATTACAACAATCACAATAAGGGACAAGGTACACCCTACTGCAGAAAGAGAAAAAAACAACAAATATTACTGCACACCCATCTAATCCAAAGGCACATACACATACTGGTTGTATTTGGCACGAGGGTGAGTGATGATTCAGTACATACAATTGTATTCGCAAGTAATTTCACAAAAATGAAATACACTGCGTATAATTGAAAGTATGATTAACTGAACCACTGACTCACAGCCAGTGAGCTGTAAAGCCACGTCAAGGCACCAACCTCTTTACAGGCCATTCATACACCTTTCGTACGTGTGACACATACAAAACATTCACACCGCCAGCCGCGGACCCATCACATTTCAACACTCACACCAGCAAACAGCGCCATTCAAGGGCCCATCACTTTCACACACCCACATTTCTGACACTGCAACTACACAAAATGATGGACTGCGTGGAGTGTTACTCAACTAGCAGTGTGTGTAGTGACCAACAGAAAGTAACTACTCACACACCGCCAGCCGAGCGCCAGTCCACCCACACCACCATTCAAGCACCAGACCATGCACACCGCCAGCCACACACCACTCAGCGTACACCTACAGCCAAGCACAACTCCGTGCACAGACAGCCAAGTACAACTCCACACACACCACCAGCCAAGCGCCACTCCACACACACCGCCAGCCAAGCACCACTCCGTGCACAGACAGCCAAGTACCACTCCACACACACCACCAGCCAAGCACCACTCCACACACACCGCCAGCCAAGCACCACTCTGTGCACAGACAGCCAAGTACCACTCCACACACACCATCCAGCCAAGCGCCACTCCACACACACCGCCAGCCAAGCACCACTCCACACACACCACCAGCCAAGCATCACTCCACACACACCACCAGCCAAGCACCACTTCGTGCAGACAGCCAAGTACCACTCCACGCACACCACCAGTCAAGCGCCACTCCACACACACCACCAGCTAAGCACCACTCTGTGCACAGACAGCCAAGTACTATTCCACACACAACATCTGGCCAAGCGCCACTCCACACACACCGCCAGCCAAGCACCACTCCGTGCACAGACAGCCAAGTACCACTCCACACACACCATCCAGCCAAGCGCCACTCCACACACACCGCCAGCCAAGCTCCACTCCACACACACCACCAGCCAAGCACCACTCCACACATACCACTAGCCAAGCACCACTTCGTGCACAGACAGCCAAGTACAACTCCATGCATACCACCAGCCAAGCGCCACTCCACACACACTGCCAGCCAAGCACCACTCCGTGCACAGACAGCCAAGTACCACTCCACACACACCATCCAGCCAAGCACCACTCCACACACACCGCCAGCCAAGCACCACTCCGTGCACAGACAGCCAAGTACCCCTCCACGCACACCACCAGCCAGGCACCACTCCACACACACCGCCAGCCAAGCACCACTCCGTGCACAGACAGCCAAGTACCCCTCCACGCACACCACCAGCCAGGCGCCACTCCACACACACCGCCAGCCAAGCACCACTCCGTGCACAGCCAGCCAAGTACCACTCCACACACAACATCCAGCCAAGCGCCACTCCACACACACTGCCAGCCAAGCACCAGCCTGCACACACCACCAGCCAAGCATCACTCCACACACACCACCAGCCAAGCACCACTCCACACACACCACCAGCCAAGCGCCACTCCACACACACTGCCAGCCAAGCACCACTCCGTGCACAGACAGCCAAGTACCACTCCACACACACCATCCAGCCAAGCACCACTCCACACACACCGCCAGCCAAGCACCACTCTGTGCACAGACAGCCAAGTACCCCTCCACGCACACCACCAGCCAGGCGCCACTCCACACACACCGCCAGCCAAGCACCACTCCGTGCACAGACAGCCAAGTACCCCTCCACGCACACCACCAGCCAGGCGCCACTCCACACACACCGCCAGCCAAGCACCACTCCGTGCACAGCCAGCCAAGTACCACTCCACACACAACATCCAGCCAAGCGCCACTCCACACACACTGCCAGCCAAGCACCAGCCTGCACACACCACAAACACATTTAGAATTCTTTTTTTCAAAATAACACTAAACAAATGGAAATACCTACAAATCAGCTAACACAAATTCTAAAACTAAACACATTGCACTAATGCCAATCCTTGAAACAAACTAAAAATTTTTACAGAATGCAGACCAGGCAATTCACTTTACAGCTCATTAAAACTCCCGAAACTTCTTTTGCGTGTGGTACGATTTAAAACAAGCTGACAGACAAAATTCAGGCTTAGAAGGACAGTCAGGGCAGTACATACAAGACTCCTTCCACACGGCTCTTCGCCAACAGACTCTGCATCTTCTAGTCGGAAAGTCTCTTGCGGTAGTGGGAGGAATGTATTCAGGAAAGTGGCGATCTTTCAATCTAGCCACATCCTCCACCACTTTAAATCTAGGAACACTTGCCTGCTCCACAAGTACAACGCTGCCTATTATAGACTCCTGAAACTTAACAAAAGGCATCTTCGACTCAGGACAAAACTTCTGGTACACAACAAAAGCATTAAAGGATGCCAAGTAGAACAGATGGATAGCCAACTTCTTGTACCAAACTTAAGCCTTTCGAAGAGCAGCATAAGGTTCCAACCTCTGATCTACTCTGTCAACACCACCCATGTACTTATTGTAAGCTAAAATCCACACAGGTTTGCGCACTTCAGCACCCTGACTCCAAACAGGCACAGGTACAGTACTTTCATCGTGGATAGTAGTCAGCATGTACACATCTGTCTTGTCTGAAAACTTCACAGCTAGAAGCTCCCCACATCGCAATGCAGTAGACTGTCCCCGCACAAGCCTTTTGCAAACAAGTTCCTTTGGGAAACCTTTACGGTTACTGTGCATTGTGCCACAAGCAACAGTGCCCACTTTGGCCAACTCCTTGAACAACCGCACACCAGTGTAGAAGTTATCTACATAGAAATGGTGGCCTTTGTTAAATAATCCTCTACCTAGTTCCCACACAATTTTCTCAGTCACTCCAAAAGTGGAAGGACAACCAGGAGGGTTAATGCTGGACTCCTTACCAGTGTACACCCTGAAATTGTAGACATATCCAGTCTCACTGTCACACAGCATATACAGTTTGATTCCATAGCGTGCCCTCTTACTAGGAATGTATTGCCTAAACACCAAGCGGCCCTTGAACAATAGCAAAGACTCATCCACTGCAATTTCTTTACCAAGGGCAAAGATCTCAGAAAAACGATCAACAAAGTGATCAAGGACAGGCCGAATTTTAAACAAACGGTCACAATCAGGGTGATCGCGTGGCAACGCTAAACCATTATCAACAAAATGCATCATCCGAAGAAGAAGCATATACGGATCATGACTTATGACTGCTGGAAATATAGCTGTTGCCATCAAGGGACTAGTGGACCAATATGAAGACATTGATAGCTTCCTTAGCAAGCCCATCAAAAAAGTTAATCCCAAAAACTTCTTCATCTCTTCAACATTTGTGGGAGTCCACCGGATTGCTCTAGAATAGGGCTTAAGGCTGGCACTGTTGGCCCTCAAAAATTGTTCTGCATACAAATTGGTTTGCTCAACAATCTCTTGCAAAAACACATCGTCAAAAAACAACTGAAAAAAATTAATTGGTAGAAAATTCTCAGTATTCACTCTACACCCAGGAACACCAGTGAACTCTGGCAATGCCGGCTGTACCATGCCAGGGGGAACCCAGAGGCCATCCCTATCAACGGGGGGAGCAGCCACCCCAGCCTGCAGCCCAGAAGCCTCTTGCTGCTGTTCACCAACGGGAAGCCTAACAGCCACAGATACTTCTGGCTGCTCAACACCAACAGAAGACATAGCATCCCCAGAGGGCTCTTCCTCCACTACACCAACGGGAAGCCCAGTAGCCTGAGATGCTTCCTGCTGCACTACACCACCGGGAAACCAAGCAGGCCCAGATGCCTCTTGCCGCTCTACACCAATGGGAAACCTACCAGCCACAGATACTTCTGGGTGCACAACACCAACAGAAGACATAGCATCCCCAGAGGGCTCTTCCTGCACTACACCAACGGGAAGCCCAGCAGCCTGAGATGCTTCTTGCTGCATTACACCACCGGGAAACCAAGCAGGCCCAGATGCCTCTTGCCGCTCTACACCAATGGGAAGCCTAACAGCCTCAGATGCCTCTTGCTGCACTACACCAACAGGAAGACTAACAGCACCAGATGCCTCTTGGCGCACCACAGCAATGTGAAGCCTTTTGGGCGCAGGCTGCAGCCCACATGCCTCTTGCCGACGTAAAAAGAAAGGAAACCTTGCGGCCCTAGGCAGCAGCACAGATGCCTCTTGGCCCACTACCGGCACCTCAATATCCTCCTCTACCATAGGCCCTTCATCAGCACTAGAAGAAGATTCATCATCCGATGATTCCATGCGAAGAGAAAACTCACTGCCTGAATCTTCTGCCCCTACCTCTGGAATCGGAGTCAGTCTCTGAACCATGGTCAGAGGAAGACTGAAAAAGCAAACCAAGAACCTGCTGAGCAGTAATCCTGCGACTAGCCATTATCCTTACAAAGCAAGAAGACTGCACACATAAGTGAACAACAACCTACACTGTGCAAAGTAAGAAGTGAACAAGGTAAGGCATGCACACAAAGATCTATAAAATCCAAAACAATTTCACTCTTACAAAATCTAGCAACACTCACCAGCACCTACTCTGCTGAGACACAGCAAAAAGAAATGATAACCCACTAGAAAGAGAAAAAAAATTACACATTAGAAAACAAAGTACACATCAAGCACTAATGCAGAAAAAAAAACCACAGAGCCACACAAACTGCTATAAGTACACCGTTTTCAAAAAGACAATCATCTAGGGAAAGTAGTACAAAATACATTCACTTACCAAGCACATGCAACTACACAAGCTGCAAAACCAGCAGTAACAGAACCGCAACCTACAAGAATCCAAACAGCAAAAGCCTGGAACAAGACAAAAATAAAGAAAAAAAAATTACTACCACATTTCACAAACAATATAACAATTAAAAAAACAACACACAAATTTGCCCCCCAAATTTACATTCGCCCAGATGGGCCATCAAATAGGGCTTAGACCAATTGGTATTATGTGAGGGTTTCCATCAAGACACTGGTTAATTTTTTGAAAGTTTTTTACTGCCTGACCCCTTTGGTGTCAGTCGGTCTTTTGGTCCTAACAGTACCCCCTCACACGGGGGCAGTAAGAACAAAAAAAGACCAACTAGCACCAAGGGAGGCGGCCAGTAAAAACCAACCAAAAATAAAAGCAACATTGAAAGCAAGCCTTGCCCAAGGGCTCACTTCCACACCCTACAAAACTCAATTCCTAGGGCCTAGTGGGCCAAAAAACAGAAAAGAAAAGGGCCAATTTGCCCCAAGGGGGGTGGGGGTGAAGCAGAAAAACAAAGCTAAAACAAGTTCCCTCTAAGAAGCAAACCTTGCCCAAGGGGTAGCCGCCATTACAAAAAAAACAATCCCTGGTGCCTAGTGGCATTTTCGGCCAAAAAAACGGGACTATTTGCCCCCAGGGAGGGCAGAAAAACAAAAAGATATTCACAGGCCGCCTGGAAGCGACCCTTGCCCAAGGGGTCGCTTCCTAAAAACTAAATTTCCAATTCCCTGGTGCAAGTGGGCATTTTCTGCCCCCCCCCTGGGGGCAAAACGGCCAAAGAAATGGGCCGATTTGCCCCCAGGGGGGATAGAAAATCAAGAACATAAATTATGGCCACCAGGAAACGACCCTTACCCAAGGGGCCGCTTCCAAAATAAAAACATTGCGCCCAAAAAAATCCCTGGTGCTAGTGGGTAATTTCTGCCCCCCCGGGGGCAAAACAGCCCAAAAAAACGGGCCGATTTGCCCCCAGGGGGGGCAGAAAAACAAAAAGATATTCACAGGCCGCCTGGAAGCGACCCTTGCCCAAGGGGTCGCTTCCTAAAAACTAAATTTGCAATTCCCTGGTGCTAGTGGGGATTTTCTGCCCCCCTGGGGGCAAAACGTCCAAAGAAACGGCCCGATTTGCCCCCAGGGGGGACAGAAAATCAAAAACATAAATTAATGCCACCTGGAAGCGACCCTTACCCAAGGGGTCGCTTCCAAAATAAAAAAAGTGCTCACAAAAATAAACCCTGGTGCTAGTGGGGAATTTCTGCTCCCCCTGGGGGCAAAACGGCCGAAAAAACGGGCCGATTTGCCCCCAGGGGAGGCAGAAAAACAAAAATATACTCGCTGGCCCCCTGGAAGCGACCCTTGCCCAAGGGGTCGCTTCCTGTAAACAAAATTTAAATCCCTGGTGCTAGTGGTGGGCATTTCCGCCGCACGTTCACGACGCTGTGTGCGTTCGTGAGGCAGAAATGCCCTGCAAAGAGACATCAGGGGAGAGGAAAATCTTTTTCCTCTCCCCTGATGCCTCTTTGCGGCCCCAAACCCCCGCCAGCCACGAGAAACCTACCGTTGTCCTCGGCGCGCAGGAAGCAAATGGCTTCCAGAGCGCCTGGGAATCCCTGATGATGTCAGCGCGCGCTGTGCGCGCTGACGTCATCAGGGATTCCAATGGGGAAGGGCGGGGGGGTAGCGGAAACTCTTCCGCTGCCATCCCCGATCACAAAACAAAAATCGAAGAACCTCGGGGGGAGCGCCAACGCTTCCCCCGAGGGTGGGGCTCATGACGAGCTGGGCTCGTCATCAGCGCACAACCGGTGTTCAGCATGACGAGCCCAGCTCGTCATCAGCCCCGAAGGGGTTAAAGAAAAATCGCGGCGTACGCGTATGGAAATACGTACACTTACGAGCAGGAGCTGGATGCTGATTGGCTGTCAATGCTGCAAACCAGGAAATGTTGGCAGCCATCTTGTTTGTCGGGAGAGCAGAGTCACACGAAAACAGTAAAAGAAAGTTGAGAAATAAGGAAAGGAGGCAGGGTAGAAACATTCTGACCCTATAGTCTTGGTCAGGGGGTGGTAAATGGATCTTTAGGCTCAATTGTTTTTTTAAAATAAAAAATGGCGGGGTACTCGAGCAGTACTTGTACGCGGTGGAAAAGGTGAAAAAAAAGTAGACGTTCGTTTTATTCATTAGGTCCCGGGGGGGCAAATTACGGGGGCAATTTTTCTGCATAATGGGGGCTTGTAAGGTGTCCCGAGCACTGGGGAATGGCACTCCTCTGATTTTATTTTTAAATATGCGGGGGAGTTACGGTCCCACTATCCACAGTCTCGGTGAGCGGCACCCTTCGGGTCTTTTAAAAAAAAAAAAAAAATGTTTTGAGCTCTCTCTCCCCGTACACGTCGCGGGGAACGCCACATTTCTGGGGCAGTGATATGTAAAATGACCTTCCAGCTCCGGGTACCTGCATTGTCTGGAGTTTTCTATTACTGTTGGGATGGTGGGCTTGATAATACGTCCTTGTAAATTGCCATAGAAGCCTATGTTCTGGTGTTAACATGGGCTTCTATGGGAAATAACAAGGCTGTATTATCAGGCTCATTATCGCCGTTTTATCTGCAGTTTCCTGCCAATAAAACGGTGATAATATGCCCTTGATAATATGCACCTAAGTTTACTGGTGAAAAAAAAGAGCAATGGGCCATATTATCAACAAAAGGGGATACATGGTAATGGGCTTGATAACATGCACTTGTGAATAACCATAGCAGCCTAGGTTAGGATCAGAACCTGGGCTGCTATGGGAATTTACAAGGGCCTATGGTTTTTTATTAATGTTGGAAGGGTGGGCTTGATAATACTTCATTGTAAATTCCCATAGAAGGCTATGTTCTGGTGTTAACATGGGCTTCTATGGGAAATAAGAAGGCCGAATTATCAAGCTCATTATCCTCGTTGTATCGGTAGTTTCCAGATAAAGAACGGAATCTGGATGACTGTAGGCAAGTAAACAATTAAATTAATAAAACTAATTTCTGGCTATATTATCAACAACATAAGGCGATACATTATCGCCGCTTTTATCGGCAGGAGACTGTCGATAAAGCGGCGATAATGGTCTTTATAATATGCTGTTGTGAATTGCCATAGCAGCCCATGTTAATAGTAGAACCTGGGCTGCTATGGCAATTTACAAGGGCCTTTTATGAAGCCCATTATCGCCGCTTTATCGGCAGTTATTGGCGATAAAAGCGGATGTAATGTATTGCCTTTTGTTGATAATATGCCCCTTCATTTCTATGATAGTATGCAAAACTTTCCTTTTTTTTGTGTAGCAGTTGTACTCTCTACGCATGCGTAGCCTCGTTTCGAAGCCGACGTTTTTTTTATTTTTCTTCAAGTTCAACAAACAAAGCTTTCTTTATTTTAGGTATTAAATTTGGCGCTTCGTTTTCCCGGGTCGTGTGTGTCATCCGCTGTTGTACTTTTGTAATATATTAATAATCGTATTTTATCTACATTTATTTGGAACGTAGTGTCGAGGCGCCAAAAGTTGATGAGGTACTCCGTCCACCGCCATTTTAGTAGTTTTCCACCGTTGTTTTTATTATATCTATTACTTTCATTTTATCGTCCTCCTATTGTCTTTGTGATCAACGAGATTTCGAGGCACAGACACCACGGTGTTTGTCCTTAAATTCTAATGTTATCAGACTTGGTCACACGTACACCTAAAAACTAATTTGAAGGACGTAAGTCACAGCCATTACAACGTGTGTTCGTCAACACAAAGACATTATTAAGATTATCGCCGCTTTTATCGGTAGGAAAACTGCTGATAAAGCGGCGATAAAGGGTTTGATAATAGCCCCTTGTGAATTCCCATAACAGACCGAAGTTAACACCAGAACCTGGGCTGCTATGGGAATTTCCAAGGCCCTATTATCAAGCCCATTATCGCCATTTAATCGGAATTTTTCCTGCCGATAAAAGCGGCGATAATATATCGCCTTTTGTTGATAATATGCGACTTCGTTTCGTGCCGATGCAGGGCGCAGGATACGAAATTCATTTTATTAATTTAATTGTTTACTTACCTGCAATCATCCACATTCTGCTGTTTATAACCCCCCATCCTGCCCCTCCCCCGCCCCACTTGCCTACCTCACCACAACTCCCTCCACGGGCCGCGGCTGAGTCAGTTACTTGTGCTTATCTTAAGCATAATAAATAATAAAAAAAAAGTATATATTATAAAATTGTCACCTGTGGAAGATACAAAAAAACACAGTTACTAGATATATTTTACAACACAAAATAATTTGTAAAACATTTCATTTGCCTTTTTTGCTGTTCTCAGAATATATTGAATTTCACTACAAACAGTGAGTTCAATAGTACTCATCACATAACAGTAGGCAAAAAAAAGACAATCCATAAGGATATCTTAAAAAAAAACAGTCAACATTCTCAATAACAATAAAAAAAATAGAAATAAAACATATCTTAAATGTTTTTTTCTAGGGGCAATTTCTTACGTAAATATAACATATCTCAAACAATCATAAAATAACAATACATTCTGATTAATTTTCTTACACTATAAATAATGTTACTTACAAATAGATGCTGACAAAATACACAGCAAAAAGTCCTTAATGGTTTCGCAAACTTTTTCTTACGGCCAAATAGTATGCATCAAGTCCTTTGTTTGGAAGTTGTTCAATAGTAATCCTGAACGTCTGCCTCCCTGCCTTCTGATCCAAAACCACCGACATCATCTACGGGTCCCCCAGGACTCATCCGTCAGACCGACGCTGTTCAACATCTACATGGCCACCCTAACACAAATAGCCCACCATTACAACTTCAACAACATCTCCTACAAAAAGAACACCCAGCTCATCCTCTTCCTCACCAAGAAGCCACATACCACCAAAAGCAACCTCCACGACACAATGAAGGACGTCACTAACTACATAAAGAGAAGCACTGTAAACACAAACCGGCAGAAGATGAAGGTACTCATCCTCAGACCCACTCCATCAGCTTCAGACAACTCCTGCTACCTGACTACAGTGTGAAGAGTACCAACACCTACCAACCATGTGCACAACATAGGATTCAACCTCAACTGCTCCCTCTCCATGTGTAAGCAAGTCTACACCGTGTCCTCGTACTGCTATAACACCCTCCACATGCTCTGCCACATTTACTAGTGGATCCTAACCAAAAGAAGAAGAACAGTGACACAGGCCCTCATCAGCAGCAGACTTAACTGTGGTAAAACACTCTATACATGAATTCTAGCCAAACACCTACAACAAATCCAAAGGACCACTACGTGACTGATCATCAATGTCCCCGCCTGCACCCACATCACCCACCACCTCATACACCTACACTGCCTCAATATCAACAAAAGGATCACCTTCAAGCTCCTCACCCTCACTTAAAAAAATACTCTTCAACACCAGACTAATGTACCTTAACAGCAGTAATCCTAAAGGGCAAATTTGGATCTTAAAATTTTGTCTTTAAAAATATTTGGTAAGAATTTGGTAACTCTTTGGACAAACGTTGCTTAAAAACTAATTGAGTATCATTACACTGTATCCAACCTTTCAGACATTTTAAATAAACAATGTAATGTCCAGATGTGGTAGAAGGTCCATCATGAAAAATAATAGCAACAGCTATAAAAGTTCTTCCTGATATTGAACATTGACCAGCTACAAAATTTTTAATTAAAGTTTTCAATTTTGTTTCATCAGTTATACACCGTTGCAGCATTAAAATAACATACTGTCCATATCTTTGTATAAGTAATGTTGATGACATTTCTGATTTACATTGGCTACACTCCATGGGAATCTCTTCCCACATTTCCTTCAATTCCGTCTTTTCTGACTTTGTTATGTACGATTTCACATATCGAACAACAGCAATGGAATTGTCTGCAACATATTGAATATCCATATTAGCATTCCACATAGACAAAATGACTGAGTTATAGTCATTTATGTATTTTGAGTTTTCATTTCTTCGTAAGTTGTAGGTATTTTTTGGAGACTTTCTTGTGATATTATGTCGCAAAGAGGACATAAAACTGTTCACTCTTCCTTTCGATATTACAGGTCGAGGAAATGAAAAACGGCATTTGCTGTAGAATTTGTCCTTAGATTTGTACTTTCGACGACAGTATTTGCCACAACGATGGCTTTGGAATTGTAAGTCTTGTTGTCTTAAGCCCTTATCTTATGTACTTTTGGGTACTTCACATGTAGCATATTCTTCAAGAAAACACAACACAGTATCATCTGAGTCTGTTCCAAATTTGGGAGCATCTTTGATCCATAATAGCATATGTATGTGAGGAGCACCTCTCGCTTGATACTCCTTTCTCCAAAAGAAATCCAGAACCTCTCCAAGAGGAGGATTTTTTTATTGGTGATAAAAGACCTCATAGCTTCGAATCTATGATTGAAATACCTGCATACATTAATAGGATCCAAAGAGCACAATTCTCCTGGTGTCTTGTATTCGATATTTGGTATATTTGGATTTGCCTCTCAAGGAAATTGAAGTAAATCATCCCAAGCATATTCAGCACAGCTAAGAGTAAAGAACCATGTAGGAGTTCCTAAGTTCCTTAGCATACATTTAAGTTCTCCATGATGACGGTACCAGTACTCATTAGTACCACACTGACATGCCATCAGATTAATCAGCTGAGTTTCCAAAACATTATCTTTCTGCTGTACTTTATCCATAAATTCCTTTGCCGAAACATTTAGCAGATGTACACCTGTTTTCAATATGTGGTTTACTGCATAAGAAAGTCCAGACAAATATCTCTCAAACAAAAGATGAAACAAATATGGAATACATTGGCTAAATCTTGCATCTTCTGCTTATAATCTTGATGTCCGGTATTCAGATGCAGGAACCTGCACAGGTCGTTCATCATATCGTCCTCCTTTTCCTGTAGGAAACAACTGAGGGAAACATCGACCTTCCAAGCTTTTTTCCCATACACTAATGGGACTTCCTTTTGCTTCTTTCATTTGAAATAACTCTATAGCATTCCCCATCATTTCTTTGGAATGCAATGGATGAACACTGTAATGTTCGTAGATTTCTTCAGTTCTGGACACATCCACTTTTTCAATTTGTTCAGATGGCAAGTCAGTATCTTCTTGTGCAGTTATTTCTTCTTCTCCCACATACACATTTTTGTAATATTGATTATTTTTTACCAGATACAACGTCGCATTTTTCACTTTCCTAACATCCACTAATTCTTGCCACAGTTTCTTACTCTTAGTAGGAATGCCATTAACAAGTATAACTAAAGGTTCATCGTCTACATTTTCTACACCAATAGTTTCAATATTTTTCTTTAAATCTAGAGGCAAATATACAACTCTTCCCTTTAATCCTCTTTGTAAATCAGAAGGAGGCAATTTTCCTGTCTTAGGCTCCATATGAACAATATCCTGAAATGGATGCACACATTGAATAAGAATAGACTCATAGATATTTAAATCCATCAGTTCAGGAGGAATATTTACCAACGCAAGATTATTATGCAGAGCTCTAGCAGGCATTTTGTTCTCTTCTAATTTGTTATAACAATATTTACAAATACGCTGATCAGAACACAAATCAAAACAATTCTCTACCAATAAATAAGTTGCAAAATCTTTCCACTCATTATTATTTTCTTTTTCACTTTTTAAATACAGATCAACAGTCCTGGTCTGATTTTTATAATGAATTCGTCAACAACAGATACAAGAATAATTTGGCCTTTCATCTGAAATCACCTTAAACTGTATAATTTTCTTCTATTAATCTCTCACTTTCTGCACTGTCTTCCTGAGGACCAAAGTAACTAATCTCAATTTCATCACAAACATTTGTTACATCTGATACAGATCCACGCAAAAGAGCACTGTTCAACTTTTTTAACATTAGTGCTGGACTTTTTGCGTAATACAATGTTCTGACTAATTTCATCAACTGAGTATGAGGAAGTGCTAACATCCAGAAATGGAGGAAAACATTTTGACATACTTTTTTAGAAACACAAGGCAGAGAATGACCTTGCAAACCAGTATTTTCTCCCACTCTGCAAGGTGCAAGGGTCTAGTCCTTGTAACATCTTAATCGTTTGTTTAACACTTTTCTTGGTATAATTACGTAAGAAATGGCGTAAAAAATCAATAGATTCTTGTCGCACACTGCAAATACTACTACAATTGCAAGTGTTTCACTGGAGCTTTAGGACGTCTCCCTAAAACTTCACCAGCTAACGCCTCTTCTACATTTCTAGGAAAAAATGTTTCTCTTTCTCAATAGGACAACCATTTCTAACTGTTAAGCACGACCAGTAGTGTCAACTGCATGCAACAAATTATTACTCTGAAGATAACTTTCTTCATTAAAAAAGGCTCAGAACTTGAACTATGTTTCCATTCACCCAAAAAAACTCACAAAAATTACTTCTGTTAATTAGTCTTCTCCACCTACTTTTGCCCTTCATTAAATGGATTGGTTTATCTAGTGATCTAATTCTATTGATTACTAAAATAAACAGTTTTCTTTTCAATTCCAAAGCTTTCTCAACTACATTTTCTATAGCTTTCTTCTTCTTATAAAATACTGTTTTTTTCTTATATACTTTAATTTCTTTCATTAAATTTGATACCAATCTATTATAAAAAAAAAAATCCTAATTTTCATGAATTGCTTTTTCCTCCTTGTACTATACACAGTTTTGTCTGTACTTCATTTTCCATTATTCTTTTATTTATTAGTAGGTTTTTTTTCGTTGCTGAGACACTAAAGACATTTTTCTGTTTCTGAACACTACTCTTAGTCTTTAGTATTTTCCTCAAAAAAGTGCTCTTGCTCTTACCAGGACTTTCTTTCTGTTTGTTAAGACTTCCCTCTTCATGTAAATTTTCTTGGTGAGTTCTCTTCAAATACACACTTCTCTTTCGTTGCTTTCTCTTTTGGTAGTTTGTTGGCATGATGCAGTATTTTTAGTATCGATAAACACAACCTATAATAAAAAAAATATATAACATTACAAAACAAATATCAAATATTCTATGATATTACTTACAAGAACAGAGGGAGGAGTATGAGAACAAACCACGGAGTATAAAAATAAGAGGACTTACAACCAATGTTCCCTCTAATTGTTTTCCTCTGTGTGCGGCAGTGTAAGGTCTATGTGCGCTGCAACCAAGGCTGTGTGCGCCAGTAACCAGGCGCGCGTGTGGGTGCAGCGCTAAATATCACTCCAAACCTTTGCTTAAAAAAGTGAAAAGACTGTGCATTTCCTCATACAGATCCACGTGAACAGTGTTAAGACAGATTTGAAACCATCCCACACAGCAATTTGAAACCTTAGCAGCTATGTTGCTGCATTTCTTTTCTTAATTGAGCTGGGTTACGGGGAGATTGTGTGCATTTGTTCAAGTTTTCATATTGATATCAGCACATGATGGGCGCTGCGATTAACATGAAAACTTTAACAAATGCTCTCTTTGAGCAGGAAAAATAAAATTATAATAACATTATTATAATTTTACTTTTCGCAGTTTGAGGGATGGGTTAGAGTAGGGCCGCATCAGGCTTTTGACTAACACATTTTAATGCTAGTGTCCACATCCCGCATTAAAATGCATTAGTCACGTATTCTAGCGCCCCTCTGACAATACTGCAATTGAGGCACACTGCCAATGAGGCAGCCCAGCATGCTAAAATTGTCTAGCATATTAGAGCATGCAACTGTGCCTTCAAATTTGAAATGCTGTGCGTCAGAGAGATAATATTCATGAACTGCGCTGAGCAGGCAGGCCATAATTTAACAGATCAATTACGTGCCCCAACCAGCCTTCCTGTGAGTCTATTCTGGGGGTACCAGCCATCACAAGGGTGATTCATAGAGCGGGTCTTGCCTGCTGTTTTCCCACAATCACACCACCCGTTTGGTGACCAGAAGCACACACATGCTTCAAAGATTGGACACAGCGGCGGGTGGTAGCTTTGTTTTTCCTTTTTCGCACCCCTCAGCTGAGAAGTCACATTACCTGAGCCTCTTGCGCAGGATGTTATAGTTTTACAGCCTGCTGGGCCCATTCCTTCCTAAGCCCCTGCATCAGCCTGGACAGAGATTGTTGACAAAACAGTCAACTTCTCAGCCCCTGTCGTGCCCTCTGAACATGTGTACTTTCCTGAACCGGAGGCACAGTATTGGTCTTGTCACTTGTTCCCGGGACTTGATTGTCGACAGAGCGGCACACAAGTGTTTAAGTGCGACCGGCAGAGTTAGGAGCTGGCAAAAGCACTCACTGATATCGGAATAATTAATGTAAAAGCATCAAGGTAACCATGTTGTTCCTGCTTACATTTCACATGCTTTACTTAAACTTGCATTCCCTATGAGTGTTTGCTTATTCCATGATTTTGTAACTTTTTTTTTAGGCAGCATATTACTCTCGTCTAATGCGTAATTTGAATTGCGCCGCATCCAGGAGTTTATAGCGGGCCACAATTGGGTTGTAGCTGAAGGCAGTGCAAGTTTCTATCAATGGGGCAGTATGGGGTTCAGTGGAGAGGTTGTGGCACTATGGTCAGAGCTGCCGAGTTTGGAACTGGGGAACCAGGTTCAGCCTTCATGACCAATCCCCCAGACCACTCTTATGGTTGCAACTAAAAGATCAGTTTGAGGGTCACAGTTCCAGAAAGTAAGCGGGCTCACTGTGCCACTGGATCCAAGTTAACCTGACTGATGAGGGGTAATACCCTGAAACCAGGCCCAGGACACTTGTTTCTGGTCCAATGAGGACCTGGCTTAGGAGTTCAGGCTAGACTGTTCCCATGAGGGGCAAGGTAAAGATTTATTTGCATATGGCTGGGTCTAAGACGGGTGGCATGGCGAGCAAAAGAATGATGGATTTAACCCAGATCTCTTGACTCAGGGTGAATGTTGGATTTGTTCTGCATTCCTTCCGTAATTTTTG
The DNA here is from genome assembly GCF_964261635.1 of Lissotriton helveticus. NCBI lineage: Eukaryota > Metazoa > Chordata > Amphibia > Caudata > Salamandridae > Lissotriton > Lissotriton helveticus. The sequence continues at coordinate 456,405,589 of NC_136058.1, read as the reverse complement.
TGTCTTTTGTATGGTAAAGTCAGGCTACTGATGAGTAGCCTAAGTCTATAAAGAGTGCCCATCTACAAAAGCAACCATTAGTCCTTCATCAGAAGATATCAATGCACCAATGACTAGGTCATGATGAAGAGGAAGTTATTGAAGAAGCTTGATAATTGTATGAGGTGACTGCCATTTTATTTTTTAAAGTAATACCTACCATGATGTTCAATAGTTGGTGACATTTGCTATGCACGCTGTAATTGTGGTGACAGGAAGGGGGATGCATTACTTCAGAGCTGGCACGAAGTGATGCCTACTCAAAATGGCCGAACAGTTTTAAGTAGAGTCGGGTATACACTTCAGTGGAGTAAGACATGTGAACAGCTGTCACTCTAGATGCAAAATGGCGGGTGAATGCGGAGGCAAAAATTAGGAATACCTGTTGCTTACAGTTAATGATAGGTCACCTAGTTTACACCCATTTCAGCTTTACCCAAAAATTGTTTAAAAAAAAGCAGTACTGCTCATTCTTAAAACGACTTTACCATTTCAAACTATGTCCGATATATTACATGTGTGTCCTTGTTGAACATCTTTGAGAAATCTCTTTCTTTGACTGAAAAAAATGTGACTGGACACTTCCTCAAATTCATAATATTTTTTCCCAAAGTGGGTATGCGTGGCTTCATATAAAAATAAACTTGGAGGGTCCACAAATTAATTTATTTAAGTACAACCCTGTTGCATAAGGCATGTAATGTATAAAAAAAATATTGCAAACAGGGAACAAATAAGTCCCCGGTAAAAATCTAAACTCCTGCTAGATCGATGGTGTATAGTGCTACATTGCCACCTTTCAATGAGGTAGAAATGAAATCACACACCCTGTTCAGCAAAGCATGCCCCCATATGCAAGGTAATCGTGGACACAAAGTCCGTTGAGGTGCTCTGGCCCTTATCTCTCCTGCACATGCTCATGTGAACTATTGGGGTTTAGGATGACCAAAGACTGGGCTACAGCAGGCCCTGTTAGACAGGCCATTGTCTTGCCTGCATATCCCGTTTGTGCAGGACCAACCAACATATGCTTGTTTTTTTTAATTCTTGTTGTAATTTGGGACGGTCATTACGCCCCACCAGTTTTCAATATCACCAGCCAACCCTGAATGAATAACAATAATGCAGCATCCGCAGCTGCCTGGACCAAGGGCCCCATCCAGACACAGCTATTCCACAGACAGGACAGAAAACTAGCATTTTAACCCAGGTATTTTTCAGTTAGTAAACTTGCTGCATTTCTTCTCATATTAGAGCGCAGCTGCAGGGCGATTGTGCGCCTCTGTTAACGTTTTCATGTTAATGGCAGTGCCCTTCATGGGCTGCAATTAACATGGAAACTTTAAAAAAGGAACACTATCACCCCGTAGCCCAGCTCTATTTAAGAGAAAATATGCAGGAAGCTTACAAACACAGTGTGCTTTTAAGTGATTATAAAAGCACACGCTGTGTTTGGTGCTGCATTTCCTTTGTTTTCTAGAGTGTGGCTGTGGGTAGATTTGTGCTTAATCGCAGCTCCTGACGGGCTCTGCAATGAACCCCACAGCCGCACTCTAGAAAACAAGACATTTAGCAAGAGGGAGCACTTGCTAAATGCAGCGGCGGCATGAATGCTCTCGGAGATGTGCGCGCCACAGACACAGCAGTGCGCGCTCCAGGGCACGGATGTGCGCTGGCGCCCAGGCGCGCGGCTTCGTGGGAACACTGCTTACAACAAAAGAACAAGTAGTATGAAGCAAGGAAAATTTAATAAAAATGAGAGTATAAATAGACAGTACAATATAACGAAATATAGAAACAACCGCGGCCCGTGGAGGGAGTTGCGATGGGGCAGGCAGGTGGGGCGGAGGAGGGGCAGGGTGAGGAGTGATAAACAACGGAATCTGGGGGCATATTACCAACAAGTAGCGATATTTATCGCTGCCTATCGCTGGATATGTTAGCAGAGAAAACATGCTATTACCAACGTTTCTCTCCATTGTGCTAAAATATCCAGCGATAGCGGCGAAATGCTTGAATATCGTTGAGAATACAGCGATATTCACGCATTAGAGACGAAATGGTCTTTGCCATGTTATCCACCTGCCATTGGATAACATAATGGTCTGGGCAGGTGTTAGTATTTGGAGATTTTCGCGGTTAGCGCGAATATTTCCAATGGTACGCCTGCCTTGCTAATAGGCAATAGCGACGTTAGCGACTGCTTTCAGTCGCTAACTGGTTGGGTATGCCCACTTTGCACGTCATTAGCGATAAACATCGCTGACATGCAAAGCGGGCCCCAAACTGCTCGCTAACGCCTAAAAGCTGTCGCTAACATCAGTTAGCGACAGGTTGCTAATAGGGCGATAGAATTATCTCTGCTTAGCGGCCGAAAACGGATGCTAAATCGGTGATAATTGCCTATCGCCCCACTTGGTAATATGCCCCCTGGATCATTGCAGGTATGTAAACAATTAAATTAATAAAATTAATTTCGGGACATATTATCAACAAAAAGCGATAGATTATTATTGTTTTTAGCGGCGGGAAAATGCTGATAAAGCGACGATAATGAGCTTGATAATATGCTCTTGAGAATTCCCATACCAGCCCAGGTTAACACTAGAACTTGGGCTTCTATAGCAATTTACAAGAACCTATTATCAAGCACATTTTCGCCATTTTATCGGCAGTTTCCTGTCCATAAAAAGTTGATAATTTTAACACTGGTCCTTAATAATATGCCCGTCAGTGCCATATTATCAGTAAAGGGCGATACAGTAGGAAACTGCCACAAAAGCGGCGAAAATGGTCTCGATAATGTATCCTTGTGAATTTCCATAGAAGCCCAGGTTAACACCATAACCTGGGTTTCTATGGGAATTCACAAGGATATATTATTGAGAGCATTATCACTGCTTTACCGGCAGTTTCCTGTCGATAAAAGCGGCGATAATGTATCGTCCTTTATTGATAATATGGCCCATAATCCCTTAATGTACAGAGGCACAAAATGATATTAAAGAAAAAAACATAACAGCATGCATTATAGCAAAACACATTTACTACTATAAAACGTTTAACAACAGATGAATATAGGAGCATATTATCAATACAGGCAATAACATTATCAACACTTTATCGGCAGTTTCCTGCCGATGAAGTGGCGATAATTGTATCACCGAGTCTTGATACTATACCCCATAATTCGTTAATGTACAAAGATACACCGCACAAACGCACTCCCAAACAACTTTTTAACTCACCTTTCAAAATGAATTCTAGATTAACAAGAATACCACTCACACAGTGGATATTCTTCTACAAAATCTCTGGAGTTCAGTGTTTGCAGCACAACCGTCAAATTGAACATTTTCCCTCTCAATTCAATTCAAAGTACTTTATTCGGTTTTCTTAAAAGAAACCATAAAAGTTATAAAAATTACAAAACATTGCATTCATAGGTCAAGATACACGGTTAGCACATTACCCGGGGAGGGTAACATAAGGAGCTTATTTGTTAAAGGAAGAGACCTTAAAAATAATACTCTGATCAGTTAAAAATCCAAACTTTTTCGGTACTTCATTGCCCATCTCAAGAAACCGGCCACAAAGGATACAGTCAGGTGTTAGCAATTGCAAGTAATAAAGTGCAGGACGCACTTGCACAAAATTTAACTTTTTTAAAATGGGTTTTAAATAAAAAGTCCTAGGGAATTCATAAAATTTACAAAAGAACATAAAGTGTAGCAAGTCCTGAGGAGACAAATTGTCGCAGACACAGGGTGCTAACACATTTCCTTTCTGACATCCCCTTGGGACTGCTAATAAAAGATGAAAAATTTTTAATCTGAACCTAATTAATAAAAATCGCTCATAAGCTGGTATCGGCCCTAAAAGATATGGTTCAATATCTAGGGAGGTTTTAAGCATCACATGTGATCGTACGCTGGGCTTCAGCAGATCTTTCTCCTCCCTCTCCATTGTTTTACGCAAGGTGAAGAGATATTTTATGAGCGCCACATCTTTTCTGGTGATACCTTCCGGTTTTAAAAACAGGTCCAGGCAACCCAAATTTCTAAAACAGGTTTTTAGATATTTTATCCATGGGATATTGATCATATGATCTAGACTCAAGATCTCTTTTAAAAGGTTATGTGTAAGGCCAAGATGTTTGTTAAGCCAACATTGTAGCCAAAAGGTGAGGGGGCGGAGGGCCAAAATGTCACAGATAAAAGGCATACCAGTTTCTTCATGGACAGACAGGTTCGCAGTCCCCTTTGGTACATTCAGTAGCTGTTTTAAGAAGTTATTTTCTGTCACCTGTAGGCCCGCAAGTCCAGAGTAACCCCATAGGTCACTCCCATAGCTAGCTATGGACATACTCTTGGCGCGGTAGATCTTTAGCATTGCTGGCATGGGACGTTTGCCCATTCTATCGGCGAAGCCAAATAGCGCGGCATTAGCCCTGGTGACTTCTCCCCTTTCCTTGTTTAAGAGTGCAGCCCAGTGAAGCCGGTGATCAAATAGTCCCAAATACGAAAATTGAGTACAATTTGTCACTCTGACTCCATTAATCATAAAAGGATACTGTCTTTTTGTACTCTGCCCTACCTGCATCACATAAGACTTGGGGTTGTTTATGGACAAGTCTCGCTTGGCCATAAACCGATGGAAGGCATTGAGTAGGGTTTGTAACCCTTTCGGGGTGCGAGCCAGAAGGACTGCGTCGTCTGCATAAAGCAAGACGGGCAGACCCCGCCGTCCCACGTGTGGATAATCAGCCCCTGTCTCTAGCAGTGCTCCTTCCAGGTCATTTATATAAAGGTTAAAAAGGGAGGGGGCTAGTATACACCCCTGTCTAACACCCCTCTTGGTGCTAAAATTCCTGGATACCTTGAGGTCTGTGGTGTATCTGATGTTAGCCTTTGTATCTCTATGCAGATCCCTTAAAAAGTCCACCAGGTTCCGCTCCACACCCATGGCCCCCATGGATTGCCACAACTTTCCCCGGTTGACACAGTCAAAGGCGGAGGAAAGATCCATGAAGGCCATGTAGATTGTCACTGTGCGACAATGGTGTACTTTCCTAGGATCAGGTAGAGATTTAGGTACTGGGCCATAGTCGAATGACCTGGGAGGAACCCATACTGGATATCTGAGATTTTCCCTCTCATTTTATGCATACATACATATAAATAACCAATTAAAATCCTGTTCACATTAATTCAAAAGAAAACACATATTTCTATTGGTTTAACATGCCAAAGCTTTCGAACTAATAGAACTTTCAACCCTTCCCCCATTCCAGAATCTGCCAGGTACCATAGAAACACTTCAGAGAACACCTAACTCAGCACACAGGTGAAAAGTTCATCATACATTGTTGCAAATTAAAACAGCAAGTGTGCTTGACTGGAGAATATACCAGCTTAAATTATGTAACGTTCTTTTTTATCACTTTTTCTTAACCAATAAAAATAAGGCTTTTAAAAAACAGAAATATGGAACCTAGTTTTCTGTAAAATTTTGTCAAACAACCAATCATTTCATTCTTTTTTTGAAAACTGCATGTTGTCCACCATTTTAGAAAAATCTTACTTTTGAAACTAGCATTTCATTTACAAGCGCCATCAGAGTGCATCCAGATCTCTCTTCAAAATGCTTACAGTGTGCATTGTGGGACACAGCTATATTTTCTGGAGTCAAAGGTACGCACAACAGAAAAGAATTCACAAGGACCTAGGTTTACCAAATTTAGACATTAAATGGATTGGACAGAGAGGATTAAATTTGTACCAATTGATGCCATTGGTGAAATCCTTTATGCATCTCCAACACCCTGACCTCATAATTGTGCACTGTGGTGGCAATGACCTAGGCACTTTGACTGGGGTGGCTCTGGAAAGGCTCATGAAGGACACCTTTGCCCAATTGATGACACTGTTCCCGAAAACTGTCTTTGTATATTCTAATATATGCCAAAGGCAGAGATGGAAGCGGTCCTACCACTATTGTCTATAGGAGAGATGGTGTACATTTTACAGATGAGGGGAACAGAGTGTTCCTCATAAACTTAAGACTTGCAATTAATTAATTAAACTTTTTAGAGCCACACAACACATAAATAAATACAGCTCATAAATATCTAAAATTATTTTTAGTTTTCTTGCTTACGTACGCTTACGTGATGACTTTCAACATTACAGCTGTACGTCAACCATACGTGGTTGGTACGCGTACAATAAATCTACCACCCCCTGAGCAACACTAAAGGTTCAGAATGTTTCTATCGTGCCCCCTTTCCTTATTTGTCAACTTTGTTGTACTGTTTCCTTGTGACTCGGCTGCCGTGACAAATAAGATGGCTTGCAACACTTCCTGGTTTGGAGTATTGTCAGCCAATCAGCATGCAGCTCCTGCTCATAATTGTACATATTTCTGTACGCGTACGCTGCGATTTTCATTTAAAAAAAAAAATAGAGCCTAAACATGGCATGTACGACCCACTAACCACGCGAGATCGTCACCACGAAGCCATTAGCATGCATTTTGGGTTATATTATCAACAAAACAAGATGGATTATTGCCGCTTTATCGGCACTTTCCTGCTGATAAAAGTGGGGATAATGTGTCGCCTTTTGTTGATATCACGTTTTGTTGATAATATGGCCCAAAATCCATTTTATTAATGTAATTGTTTAGTTACCTGCAATCATGCGGATTCCGTTGTTTATCACCCCTCACCCTGCCCCTCCCACGCCCGCCCTGCCTGCCCCATCGCAAGTCCCTGCACGGGCCGCGGCAATCTAGTCATCTACCACAGAGTTGTGGGGAATCCTTGGTGAGGCGCGCCTTCACTAACGAGTGCGCACTTCACCGAAGACGTTTCGGAGTTCAGACACGTTTTCAGTTGCTCTTTAGACATTCGTGAAGAGAAAGTGGAAATATTTCTGTGAGAGTTAAAGAATGTTGTTTCACAAGTTAGAGAGTAAGTAAACTTACCTGACATTATAGACAATATTGAATGTACTCAGTTAATGTATTTTCTCTAAATTAAAAGAAGAAACAATAACATTTGTGTTAAGCAAGGTCTTAAGGGAAAAGAACACATTGAGTTAGGAATAGTAGAAAGACTTTTGAATTAAGAAGGAACATTAATGAAAAAAACAAGATATTGAAGGATTGACAGAATAGATAACACACAACTGCATAAAGAAAAGTTAGTTGAAGAACAGAAGGAAATTATTAATATAAAAATTAGACAATAAATTGAGAGGCCTAGGTTAATGAATGTTAGGTAATTATAGGTTAAAAGCAGTGAGAAAAAGAAAGAACCGTAAGCTACAAGGTTGCAGATAAATACTAGAGGAGAGGCTAGTTCGAAATTGGAAGGGGTAGGTAATTAGTAGGGTTAGACTAAGTTATAGATGAGGAATAGAGATTGAGTAAACACATGAAGTATTCAAAAAGCAGTGTGATAATGAAGTCTAAATATACACAGGTGCACAGTGTTGTTCAGGACAATGAATAGTATATTTTCCATTATAGTAAAACACATTTACTATTTTGGAAAGGGTAAGGTAAATAGACATATTCTACATTTTTTAGTAGTGTATTTTACTATAACAGCCTGAGTCTTTTCCTATAGTCATAAGGAGTGACTGGTTTCAAAATTTAAGAAAAGCTAAGAACAGGATATCCTTATAAGTAATTATAGTTGTATAATTTTGCAAAGGACTAAAAGTCTACTAATGGAATGTTATTAGATAATGGTATTTATATAGTATTTTCTGTAGGCCAAAATAGGTGAAAACGATAGTTTTGTATTATATATTACGAAAAATGATAAATTAACTGTTTATATTTTTATACAAGGAGCAAGAACATAAAGGAAAAATTATGGAAAGAGAACAGCCTCATACTCAGGAGATTTTGGATATTACTTTGAGTATAATTGAAGAACTAATCGTATCTGTCACAGGCAATGAGAGTGAAGAAGGGAAATTAGTGCTACAGACATCAATTGTGATTGTGATTGTGATTTTGAAGACGAAAACTGTGATGCAGATTTCGTTGATGTTTTGAATTATGTTGAAATTTTAGAACACATTAAATCAGAACCTGCTGACGAGGAAATTGATCTGAATGACATATCTGATGAAGTTGTATTGGAATGTCTGTTAAATGAGATGTTACAAGAATAAATTTATTGTTGAAAAATAATAAAGGTTTGAGCACTATCTACTAATGTATTTATTGCACTAAAAGTGAAGCAGTTATAGAGTCAGTTATATATTCTTTAATGTTTGTATTGATTTAAAATATGCAAAGTGGGTTTGAGGTTATCGATTGCTTAAAATACGTATGGAGTATACATGCAGTCTTGTATGTAGGTGCAAACTTGTGTTTTATGCCTTCAATTCCCCAGTCTGTATCCTTAGACTTCCACCAAACACCCTGACACTGCTTTTTTAGTATTGTAGTGAGCCACTCAGCAGTATGTTCTTTTTGATTGTACGGTGGTAAAACTGAAGCTATAATAAATTTAGTGAGGAACTTTCTTTGCAGAAGTGTAATGATCCAGTCAGTATCTAGATAGTCATGGATTAAAAGAGGACTTAGTGCATAGGCTGTTTCAAACCTCTATGGACTGTGGATGCACTGTTCTATGCACCAGCAAACTTATGTTTTATACGTTCAATTCCACAATGTGTATCCTAGTACTTCCAGCAAACATTCTCATACTACTGTTTCAATATTGTAGTGAGCCATTCAGCAGTATGTTTTTATCTGTATGCTGTGGTACAACTGAGGCTGTTATAAATTCAATCAGGTTCATTCCTTGCAGTCTTGTAATCATCCACTCACTATCTAAGTACTCATGCTTTAAAATAGGCCTCAGGGCATAGACTGCTTCAAAACCCTTATAGACGTTATACGTTCAATTTACTAGTTTGTATCGTTACACTTCCAGCAAACACTCTGTCACTGTTGTTTTAGTTTTGTAGTGACTCATTCATCGGTATGTAGTAATCCTATCACTACATTAAAACACTAATGGGCACATATACAATAACTGGCATATCCCCAGGAATATGTCAGTTATTGTGCTCCATGACACGACCACCATGGATGCGCCGTATTTACAATGCGGTGTACCATGGGACAAAAATGGCACATATATGTGATGTATCTGTGCTGTAAAGGTGGTGCATTGTTTGAGTTATGTTGGAAGTGCAACGTATTTCCAGCAATGCTCTGGGGGCCCTATGCTCAGACTGCTGTGTCATCCTTACACCTGCTTCAAGGTAGTGCAGGGTTTTGACAAAGCATGAGCGCAAAAGTGACAAAGTGAAATCTTGTAGATTTTAGTGAGCCACTTTTAGGAGGTGTTCCTGCGCCGGAACACCGCCCCCCCCCCCCCACATGTAGGAATGTCTCCTTCTGGTACAGGGATTTACAATGTGACGTACCTCCCAGATACGTCACATTCTAAATACCACATACCATGGCGCATCTTTGGCACCACCGCTTCATCAGAAAAGTGATGCAACTGTGGTGTAAAAGAGGCATAAGGGTGTTGTAAATCTGCCCCTAACAAACACTTACAAATTCACCCAGGCAGTTTTACTAGCAGTGCATTCTTTTTGAATTTACTTTTGTTATTATTTTACATGAAATGTAACTTTAAAAATAAAATAAATATTAGTATTTATAATAAAACTGTAGGCAATTACTATTAAAAGAAAGAAATATAATAATTAGTTCATTTCAAAATTATCATTTACAAAACCTTTGAAATTCACTCAAAAAACATAGGTTTCACACACGTTATAGTTAGGAATTAGCATTTAAAAAACCTTAGAAATTCAGTGTCTTGGGGTAGAAGGAAGATGGCGTCAGCGTGAGCGGTCGCAGCGGCGGTGCTCTGTGACACTGGGCTCTATCTACTCAGGGATATGCTTTTCTACAGGCTAACCGAGTGATCAAGACCCTGTATTCTACATTCTACATTCAGCATTCAGCATTTCTGGAGCTTCCCATACACGGACTTTATCGGCTGGGTCTGGATCTGGATCTGTTTTTTTTTAGTAGCCTTTTATTAGCCTGCTTGCTTCAAGACACTTTGAGACACTGTGACTGATAATACATCAGCAGCGTCGTGAGCCACAGTGGGAAGCGGCGGGGGGTGAAAAGAAAGAGACCGGAGGCACTGAAAACTGTGCTGAATTATGCAGCGCCCAGCTCAGCCAGGATTACCAGCATGAATATCGCATATTGGGCAGTAATTAATTACTAGTTAAATGGATGGTGATGCCCCGGATTGACCTCGACCTCGGCTTGGCTGCTCGTCCTTTTTGTCTGAAAATTATCAAAAGGACGGCTTTTAGGGTCAGAGCCTCAGCGTAAGCTGCATAGCAGTGGTGATTTTATATCACTGACAAGCCGTGTCTGCTGTCAAAAGACTGCTTGTGCCTACTAAGTTCCTCCTATATAGATTTTCCTGGCCATCGCTTTTGTGCTAAAAAAGCCTTGATTGAAGCCTCTGTCTTTTATACATTTATACTCTACTGACTGCTGTAACTTGGAATAACTGCCCTTATTTCTTACCGCCTTTCTCTGCCTTTGAGACGCCAGGAGGGCTTCCCTCCCCGCCCTCCGTCCTCCTCCCTGGGGTCCCAGACGTCATCTGCAGACGGGAGAAAATTGGGCTTTAAATTCTTACGCGCGCTGCGTGGTTGAGCACGCCCCACGTGTCCTGTTGCCAGGGAGACGTTGAAAAGGGCTGGGAAAGGCAAAAGGGCTGGGAAAGGCAAAAGGCAAATGGTGCTTGGGAATAAAAGCAGCAGATGCAGATTTAATACGAAGGAGAGGTGGTTTATTGCACAATCGCTTTCTGCAACAGAAGCAAATGAAGCCACAGTTGGTACTGGAAATTGTGCTGACTCATCTGCCTCATTTTTCGGGACTGAAATACTGACTAATACTATCCCTGTATTAATATCTGTGTTTATATCTTTTTCTGGTATATCAGCAAAACCTCAAATAAAGCTCCAAATAGGGAAGAGTTACCCTCGCAATACTTTCAACACTGCCTCCTTACAGAGAGAGCTGAAAACCTATTTTAAAGGTCAAAGGAAACGCAATACTATCTTGAAGCAATCCTTTTACAGGCGCAAGAGAAATTTCCAGGGAGGAGGTCGGGGTAGTGTACGGACGTCAGTAGACTATCAAAAAGGTTTTGTGACGCCCTCTAAGCCCTATAAAGCTTTGGATATGGAAAGGAATACCGGAGAGAGCAGGGAGCACAAGGAGGACAGAGGGGAGGAACTCACCCTGCAAAAGGAGCAAAAAGGCCAGAAAACACAAACAGGGGCAGCAAATAACTCCACTCCTAAGAAGGAAAAAGGGGATGGAGTAGGTGAGCTTCTACAGGGAGAGATATCTACCCTTCGAGACCTTGAGAATGCAGAAACTGTGCTGACACTTGCCCAACATACAATTAACAAACATAAAGGCCCTGAAACTAGGGGAACCAGAGCAAAGGAGAAAGACCTGGCAAAAGACCCGGTAAAAAACCTGGCAAGAAATGAGGTTCAAGAAAAAGAGAAAGGAAAAATTAAAGATAAAAATATGGAAAAAAACTGGAAAAAGAAAGAGAAAAAACCAAACGAAAGGAGAGAGAGAAAGAAAAGGAGAAAGAGGCTGGCAGCAATAAGGAGAAAGGGGGTGAAACAGAGGAAGATGCCAAACTGGAACTAATGGTTAAAAAAGCGCAGAGATTACAGACTATTAAAAACTTAAAGGCAAGTGCAAAAAATACTGGCATAATTGAGCCATCCCAACCAAGAATCTCCAATATATTGAGCCCTCTGCATAAGGATTGCCAAAGTGAAGCATCAAATAATGGGGAAAAATACAGATCCAAATGCAGAACAAGAACTCTGAGGAGTGGAATATAAGCTGTACTCATCTTATGCCTCCAACTAACTTGGAAGAAAGTGGAATTATAGGGACTGGCGAAGGAACTTGGAATGCTGACTCAAATGAGTCCCAGCAAGAGACAAGGGCTTCTATAGAAATAGACGCAGTAGCATCAAATCAGAGAGAACAAATGGAACAATTTAATCAAAAAACAAAAGTGAACCAGGAAATGAAGGACCTGATCCCTTTTCCCAATTCTCCCAATTCGCAAGATCGTTCAGTGGGGAAGGAATCACACCCAGCCAATCACTCTCTCTTGGATGAAGATTCCGAATCTGAGGTATATGAAACAGGGATGTCTATCTCTAGTGAGTCAAGTCAATTGAGCAATTCAAGAGAATCAAGTCCTCGAAGGGGCGCCGTATCTTTGGAGATCTCTGGCTCCAATGACTCAAGATTATCTAGCAAAATCACCATCAAGGGGAAAAAAAGGAGCGGCGGGAAAAAAAGGTCAAAACACAAAAGAGAACGAAACTTATTGAATGAGGAAACCTCAGACCCTGGAAATAATACGGACTATGTCAAAAGTAGACCTAATCCCCCCAGAAGAAGTCCTAGGATTGAATCATCAGGAGAAACACCATGTCAAACTCCGAACTTTCAAGAAAACAAAGATAGACACCTAAAAACTACGGAGCCCACGCTGAGCCAGGTGCTTAGCTCAATAAAAAACTTCCATGAGGATGTGAAAAAAGACAGTCAAAAGAACCGCATGGCCATTGAAAAATTACACGCCGCTGTGAAGAAAGTGGGCAGTATCTGCTCCGAGATTTCTGCAAGAATGGTCATGGTGGAAACTCGTACTGAGAATCTTGAAACCGATGTCGCGACGCTTCAAAAAAAGGAAACAGAACAAGACGGAATAATAAGAGATCTTACGGCTAAAGTGGAAGATCATGAAAACAGATCCAGAAGGAACAATTTAAGGTTTCTTGGGATTCCGGAGAATTTTGAGGGAAGCGATGCTAGAGAGGCAATGGTTAACATACTCAAAACATCATTTCCAGAATTGGAAGCCTGGGATATGGAAAGGGAAGTCCAGCGAGCCCATCGCTTCCCCCTAATGTTATCAAAAAACATTAACAAGCAAAATCAATATCCCAGGGCAATGCTGGTCTGCTTTGGGAACTTTCTACTTCGGGAAAAAATCTACGACCTTGCAAGACCTACCACCCAAAGAGAATATAAGGGGTTCAAATTTTTTGTCAGACCGGACTTCGCTCACGCCACTGTGGAGCGAAGATGGAAAATGCGTCAGCTATTTGGACAGTTTGAAAAAGCTGGAGCAAAAGTATTCTTGCAAAATCCGGCACGCCTGAAAATTATATTTAAAGGTGCAACAAGAAGCTTTAACAGCATAATACAGGCGGAAGACTATCTTCGAGTAATCTCAGAGACAGTTTCTCGAAATCCAGGGAAATAATCTAAATCAGATTTAAAGACTTGTAGTAAAAGGAATATATAAGATGAATTAACTATTATAATTTGTATCAGGTAGAATGTATAGATTGGGGAAGCGTGGACTTTTAGCAGAATGGCTGATTGGTATAGGGAAATTAAGTTTGATAATTATTATGAAATGTAGGCTTATGGTCAACTACAAAAGATAAGCATACTACTTATACTAATAAACTAGCCTAGCTCGCAGAGCCAGTTTGCGCGGATGTCGCACCCCTGGTCCAGATAGGCCCAGGTAACCTTCAAAGATGGTGGAGGGAGGGGTGGAAGGGGAGGGGGGCAGGCCGGACAGGTTGGACATACAGGGGAGTAAATTTATGTTAAAAAGAAATATGGAAATACTTAAAGAGATTACAGGAAAGCAGACTATCTGGGATAAAAAATATGGTACTCTTTTATTAGTAGTATGGCTGGGATAAAATACTATCTCTGAATATTTGCGGACTTAACTATCTCAAAAAAAGACAAATGGTTGCAATTGGCCTACAGAACTGGGGAGCCAATGTTGTATGTATGCAGGAAACTCATATTGAAGGGTCCCAGAGCCAGCTGTTAACACTAGGATATAAACTGGTGTGTGCTACCTCACAAGGTGTTAAAATTCGAGGGGTTGCTATTCTGGCTAAAGGGAGTGGATTGGTGTTTTACAAATCTAAAACTGATAAGTTTGGCCATTGGGCTAACACCGAATGCAGTTATCAAACAGGGCAAAAAATGACAATTTGTGCAATTTATGGGAGTAATACAGATGACCCCGGGGTTTTCGAAGAGGTCTCAAACGAACTATCACACTGGCCTCTTCCGGTGTTGGTCTGCGGGGACTTCAATATAAACCTACCGGTCAACTGGTCCTTAAACGATGACTGGGTCTATAAAGGACGTAAACCCAAAGTATTCCGCTCTCTTAAAGATCTGTGTCTTATACATGGACTTGTGGATAGCTGGCAGACTTCAAACACCAACACCGGTGACCTTGGCTATACCTTTTATTCCAATCCACACCGCACGCATGCTAGAATTGACTATATTTTACTTTCAAATTCACTAGTCAGGAATTCCCAAACTGTTAAATTGCCTCGGGTACTATCGGATCACAATCCCCTTTTATGTACACTGACTATTAGACTTGTTAAATCAGAGCCTAGCCTGTGGTCATTTGAAAAAGCTTTACTGAACGACCCTCAGTATTGTATCCACATGAAAGACTGGATACCCAAGTTCCTAGTAGAAAACATCAATAGTACATCAATAGAGGTTGTTTGGGACACGTTGAAAGCAGGGGTCAGGTGTGAGACTATGTCATATTCCCTCAGAGCAAACAGGCGAGAGAAAGAGGAGATGCAGAGGTTGCAGGATGAGCTTATTTCAGCAGAAGTAGGACTCATTAGTGTTACTAGCAATAGAGATACAACTGGGGACATCTCTAACACCTTAGCCCAAGTAGTGGTTGCCAAGGCAGCAATCACTAATATGTTTTCAGATAAGGCAATTCGGAAAGCCACGGCACGAAAAGAATTAATATATGAATTCAATGAGCAAGTGGGGCATCAATTGGCGGTGCGATTGTGACAACAGGTCAATGCTTATCTAATAAGGGAGATTATTGACCCAGTGGAAGGCCAGTTAAAAGACCCAGAGTTGATTAAGCAAGCATTTTGGAGGTTTTATAATGAATTATACATGGATAATGGCAAGGAAGACGTTATAGCAATAGAAAGGTATTTAGAGAATTGTGAAGTCACAAAGCTTGAGGTAAATACGCAGCTGACTCTAGAGGAAACTCCGAACATGGAAGAGGTATTGACCGCGGTCAAGAGCCTCCCTAAAGGAAAGGCAACAGGTCTGGATAGCATACCTTCAGAGTTTTATGGCACATTTATAGACGAAATTAAACACATATTTAGGGATTTGATTATTCATATCTTTTCCGGGGGGGAACCTCCCAGCTCCTGGTCTAGGGCCAAAATTGTGATTTTTGCTAAAAAGGGAAAACCCCCAGAACATTTAGGATCATATCGCCCTATAACCCTTATAAATGCGGATTCTAAAATATACTCTAAAATCTTGGCAAACCGAATTGCACCTATAATACACAAAGTGATAGTCAACAGTCAGCATGGTTTTGTCCCTGGAAGGTCAACGATAAATCATATCCAGAGGGTTATTACACTTTTTGACGGAACAGAAACTACAGGAGACCCTATGGCACTGATCCTTTTGGATGCAGAGAAGGCCTTTGATAGGGTCTCCTGGCAGTTTCTTTGGAAAGCAATGGCAATGATGGGATTTCAAACGAAATTTATTCAGGCGATACAAAAGATGTATAATAATCCTAGGGCTGTTGTATCTGTCAATGGAAGCCTAACTAAGGAAATTGCCGTCTCCAGGGGAACTCGCCAGGGGTGCCCTTGCTTGCCATTGCTCTTTGCAATATATATAGATTCCTTTATTCCCTATTTGGAGAAAAACAATCATATAACCCCCATTATATCACAGGGGTACCCGACAAAAACATTGGCATATGCTGATGATATTGCTATAGTTACCGCAGATCCCACAGTAGCAATGCTGATCATTGAGGCTGAGGCCAGGAAATTTGGGCTGGTTTCTGGTTACGCGTTAAATCAGGAAAAGACACAAATTGTCCTAAATCAAAAAATTGTAATGGATGATCCTAGGGTGGTGAAGGGAGCGACATACCTGGGTGTCACAATTTCTTCAAAGCTAGAGGAAGTTGTAGACATAAATCTTAAGCCAATGCTGAATACGATACAAAAGGATCTACGACGGTTAGACAACCTCCACCTGTCCATTTTTGGAAGAGCAAATGCAATTAAAATGGTGTACTTTCCCAACATATTATATTTATTTAGAGCAGTTTGTCTACAGTTCTCTAATCAGTGGTTTACAGTAATGGAACGTACTTTTTCAGTATTTATATGGTCATACGCGCAACCCCGACGGGCATATAGATATCTTACCCTTCCTAAGGACAGAGGTGGGTTGGCACTTCCCAATTTAAAGAGATATTACTGGTCATGCGTATTACTTTACAGTAAGGAATTATTGCAAGACGGGAACAAAACAGAGGTACATACCGCTTCAATCTTTCAGCTATTGGTGGGAAATTCCTGTTATGGCTATTTTTGGAGACACATACACGACAGCTACCACAAAAAGGTCAAATTCAAGACTCTTTATAGTAGTTTAAAGGTTTGGAAGGCTGTAAAAAAAGTATTAGGAATAGGACGATTCTCATATTACACTCCGGTACTAAATAACCCAATTCTTCCACCAACAATCTTTAAAGATAACTGCGTTAATAAATGGTATAATTTGGGAATAACACAATTAGGAGATTTTTATACTAACCAGGGGATTAAATCTTTTGATGCTCTAAAGGGAGAATTTGGTTTAGATTGGCGGGATTTTTTTAAATATCTCCAAATTAGGGACTTCTTAATTCACAAAGCTGGAGCAAGGACACTCGGGGAAGAATCTACTGTAGTAGAGACAATTATACATTCTAAGAAACATACGATCGGTGGAGTTTATGTGTCATTGCTGGATAGGTTACCTGACGAACTAGATAAAACGGCAACGAGATGGCAAAATAAACTCAAGATCTCTAAAGAAGGATTCCTATATTCTTATCAGCTAGCTCAAACCATCCTTATTTCTACCAAACTCCAGGCACAATTTTACAAAACCTGTTTTTTTCTTTACTATACACCCGATAAGATTGCAAAATGGGGAACCGGTAAGGGGACCTGCTGCCCGAGATGCAATCTATCTAAAGCAGACTGCATCCATATCTTTGCCTCTTGCCCGGTGTTAATACCTTTGATACAAAATATAGAGAGGTTCTTAACTTTGGCTCTTCATAGAAAGGTCGCCTTGTCACCAGAGGTAATGGCACTTGGGGTGGAATATTCAGATAATCTGGAGAGCGTCACAAAATTATATTTGTTGCCATGGCTGTTTGGAGGCTATGTCTAGCCTCGGCTTGGCTAGACCCGCTACCACCCACCTTTCAACAGTGGCTAGCCAGGCTTTTAGCTGTGCATAATATCGAGATAGCTATATATAAGCGGAAAGGTAGACGGCGACGCGAAAGGGGCATGCAAATCTGGACTCCTCTCACACACTGGCGAGATCTACAAAACTGATTTATCATCAATATTGTAATGTATTTAAGTTATGGCTTTAATTGGTTTTTCGTGATGCTTGGAATATATTTTGTAAATTCTCTATAATGTATACTGAAATATGACAAAGACAACGTCAAATTCATGATGTTAATGTACAGAATGTATACCTGTCCAGGGGGGGGGGGGGGGAATAAATATGTTAAAATCAATAAAAACATTAAAAAAAAAAAGAATTCAGTGAAAAAATCATAGGTTTCACCCATGTTATAGTTAGCTGGACATTGCTCTCATACAAAACCTTTGAAATTCCTCTGTTATAGTTAGCTCAGCTAACTATAACTTGCGCGCCCGCAATGCACTGCTGATGACGTTACATATTACATCACTCATGACGTGGTCAGTGACATCACTCATGACATCACTCATGACATCTCAAATGACATCCCTGATGACATCACTGATGACATTATCCTTGTGGCAGACCTCCTCTCACTGTAATATAACCTTTGATACACGCGATCAAAAATAGAAACTAAAATTTTCAAAAAAATGGAGATAGCAATTCCAGTCAGAACAACCTATTCATTAATTCCAAAGTCTACATACACATCCACTCACTCACCAACAGTTCTATATAGTCACTCATACATGTACTCACTCATCATATGTACTCATACACCTATATATGAGAGGTGTGGCTCCGCGGCCAGGGCGACTGACGCGGGGATCACGGTTCGATCCCCGGCTCCGGCGGCAGGTTAGCCCAGCACCATGTGACTCTGGGCAATAGCTTGCTTAATCTTCCCGACGGCCCCCAGCGCCTAGAGACCCTTACGGGTGATTGTGCGCTTTAAACAAATGTGGATTATTATTATTATTATTATATCCTGTTATACATCGACACTCATCTACAGAGTTACTCACACATGCAAATAAACTATCAAATATCCATTTACTTGCATATACAGCTATACACCCACCACTACACTAACTTCTACAGAATCGTAGACATACTTACTCTCTTAAACAATCACTTATAGAAAATCATACTTATTTATACAGGAAGTCTCGCTCTCACATATACTCACTTATATACATCAATACTCACATATACTAGTTTAAAACATATGTACTTACTCATAAAGATACTATTGAGACAGTCATTCACTCACTATCACACCCATCTACCCATACAGTCCTGCACACATGCTGTCTTCAAAACACATACAAACAGTGAGTCAGTCATTCATGCATCTGTGCGCTAAGTAATACTCCCCACCGAACCGTACGAACACTCATTTTGGTACTCAAAAAACGAACTAATAACCCATATAAACACTCATGTAGCTACTCACCAACCCATGCTGCCACTTATATACAAAGTGAGACACTGATACATATATTTAAATGTTTAAAGATTACTCGCTAATACACCTATTCCCTAAGATATACTTAATAAGTCAGTTATACAAATAATTTTACAAAAAAAAACATCCATTTAGACACTTATTTACCCATTTATTCTTCCATCGACCTTTAGATATACATATATAAAAAATATTTATTTTTCAGAAAGACACACATTCACTGGATGATGTCATCAGTGATGTCATCAGGGATGTCATTTGAGATGTCATCAGTGATGTCATGAGTGATGTCACTGACCATGTCATGAATGATGTAATATGTGACATCATCAGCAGTGGATTGCGGGTGTGCGAGATATAGTTAGTACAACTAACTATATCGGAGGAATTTCAATGGTTTTGTATGAGTGAAATGTTCAGCTAACTATAACACCCCAAAAATCTACAGTTTTTTTCTGTGAATTTCTAAGGTTTTTAAATGCTAATTCCTAACTATATCAGGTCTGAAACCTATGGTTTTTTCAGTGAATTTCAAAGGTTTTTTAAATGCTAATTCTTAACTATATCAGGCCTGAAACATGTGGTTTTTTCAGTGAATTTCAAAGGTTTTTAAATGCTAATTCCTAATTATGATGTGTGTGAAACCTATGGTTGTTCTGTGAATTTCTAAGGATTTTTCAATGCTAATTCCTAACTATAACGTGTGTGAAATCTATGTTTTTTCAGTGATTTTACAAAGTTTTTTAAGTGCTAATTCATAAATATACCGTGTGTGAAACCTATGTTTTTTTGGTGAATTTCCAAGGTTTTTAAAATGCTAATTTCTGTATCAATGTTTATATTTTTTATATATTTATTTTCCAACAAACTGCCTTTGTATATTGTAATACATTGACTGTATCCTGTAATATGCAACGACACAGCTAGTTTTTATGATTTGGATAAAGTTAAACAGTATGGTCAACATCTTCAATCAAAATATAAACAGTCAAAATTGTCAATTAATATATTTTTTTTCAACGTGCGCGCAACGTGTGCGCACCTCGTCATTTTTTTTCCAATGTATTTTTTTGCCCTTCGGGGTCCTTCAGAGACCCCCTGAGAAGGCCTAGGGGGTCAGGGAGTCTCTACCCTGCCCCCTTTTCACGTTCTCCACTATTGTTTTTGACTCAGTTCCGCCTCGAGGGTGTGAGCAACATGTGCGCACCTAGCGATTTTTTTTTAAATGTTTTTTTTGCCCTTCGGGGTCCTTCAGGGACCCCATGAGAAGGCCTAGGGGGTCTGGGAGTCTCTTCCCTGCCTCCTTTTCACGTTTTTAAAAGCTTTTACAAAAATCGGGTAAAACGTCATTTATATGCGACAGTCGCGCAACGTGCACGCATACGTGCGCACACGTTGCACGCCCGTAAAGTCATGTGACATGAAAACAACACTTTTGATTGGTTTATAGTAGGTTCTTTTCAGAATCTTGAAAAAACCAACCCACTTCCCTCACTATCCCTTTTGGTTTCCTGAGAGAAGGATCTCTGCTTTGTTCCAGCTTTTTTCATATCAAAATGGCAGAACAGCAGCCACAGGATTCTTTTGAGTTTGTGTGTGAGTAACTCTATAGATGAGCGTCCATGTGTAATAAGATGTATAGGTATATGAGTACATATGATGAGTGAGTATATGTATGAGTGCCCATATAGAACTGTTAGTGAATGACTGGATGTGTATGTAGATTTTGGAATTACTGAATAGGTTTGCATGGGCGAAATTTGAGAATTCGCGGTCCGCGAATTCGTGCGAAATTGCAAAAAAAGGCTGCGAGTTCGCAAATTTTCCCGCGAACTCGCAGATTTTTTGTGCCATTTACACAAATATGTGACCACGTGTGCCTGTAACCTTGCCAGCGCGCCAAAAGGCGCCGAGGTCCCTTGAGTGAGCTGGCCATTATAGTGGGGACAGGCGGGAAGACGTTTCATACCGCTAGTGTGTGGTGGACGGGGCCAAACGGGCAGGGCTTCTATGCGAGTTCACATGCATCTTGTTTATAAAGGGTCAGAGACCGAGCAGAGCAGCAGATGAGGAGAAAGCAGCCTCCTGGTCAGAGGAGCTACACGGGGATGGCACTCGGGAAACTCATGGATGCAAAAATACGATTGGGACAGGACCCCAGAATCCTTCAGATGTCCAAGATAGCTCTGCTGCGCGTGTTGGTACAACGCCATTCTGATCCTGCTCAGTGGGCTCAAGCGCATGCAGCTGCTGCTGCTGGACAATGTTCCATCTCATACTAAACTGCCCCGTACAGGCATATGCTGGCGCTGGGCAGTAGGCTGCAGTGGCATGTGGGCGCTACACGCCTGGTACATGCTCATGCCAGTGCCAGGGGGGACACGTGTTTATTGGTGTTGTGTAGCAAGTTATGACTTTACATTTTGACTGCAACAGACGGTGGTACCACCTACACGGATCAGGAGCATACAGGCACCAGACTTCATGGTGCAAGAGCATAATGGTGCTGTGCGGTACGGGTATATATGTACTGGGGGCAGGTGGGCACTTAGCACAATGTGTGCTCACACCCGGAGGGCTCACAGGCATTTGAGCACAAATGATTTTCACACTGAGAGGACTCCAGGGCAGTTCAGCAGCACGGGGGCTCACTCCCACTGGGCCCCTGGACAGATCAGTAGCACGTGGGCTCACAACCCCTGGGCAGCTCAGCAGCGCGGGGGCTCACACCCACAGGGCTCCCGGGCAGTTTAGCAGTGCCACCCTCTGGTTCATCACTGCCACCCTCTGGTTCATCCCTGCCACCCTCTGGTTCACCACTGCCACCTTCTGGTTCATCACTGCCACCCTCTAGTTCACCACTGCCACCCACTGGTTCACCACTGTCACCCTCTGGTTCATCACTGTCACCCTCTGGTTCATCACTGCCACCCTCTGGTTCATCACAGCACCCTCTGGTCCACCACTGCCACCCTATGGTTCATCACTGTCACCCTATGGTTCATCACTACCACCCTCTGATTCATCACAGCACCCTCTGGTTCACCACTGCCACCCTCTGGTTCATCACTGCCACTCTCTGGTTCATCACTGCCACCCTCTGGTACACCACTGCCACCCTCTGGTTCATCACTGTAACCCTCTGGTTCACCACTGCCACCCTCTGGTTCATCACTGTCACCCTCTGGTTCATCACTGCCACCCTCTGGTTCACTACTGCCACCATCTGGTTCATCACTGCCACCCTCTGGTTCACCACTGCCACCCACTGGTTCATCACAGCACCGTCTGGTTCACCAGTGCCACCCTTGGGTTCATCACTGCCATTCTCTGGTTCATCACAGCACCCTCTGGTTCACCACTGCCACCCTCTGGTTCATCAATACCACCCTCTGGTTCATCACAGCTCCCTCTGGTTCACCAATGAAACCCTCTGGTTCATCACTGCCACCCTCTTGTTCATCACTGCCACCCTTTAGTTCATCACTGCCACCCTCTGGTTCACCACTGCCACCATCTGGTTCATCACTGCCACCCTCTGCTTCATCACAGCACCCTCTGGTTCACCCCTGCCACCCTCTGGTTCATCACTACTACCCTCTGGTTCATCACTGCCACCCTCTGGTTCATCACTGCCACTCTCTGGTTCATCACGGCCACCCTCTGGTTCACCACTGCCACCCTCTGGTTCATCACTGCAACCCTCTGGTTCATCACTGCCACTCTCTGGTTCACCACTGCCACCCACTGGTTCACCACTGTCGCCCTCTGGTTCATCACTGTCACCCTCTGGTTCATCACTGTCACCCTCTGGTTCATCACTGCCACCCTCTGTTTCATCACAGCACCCTCTGGTTCACCACTGCCACCCTATGGTTCATCACTGTCACCCTCTGGTTCATCACTACCACCCTCTGGTTCATCACAGCACCCTCTGGTTCACCACTGCCACCCTCTGGTTCATCACTGCCACTCTCTGGTTCATCACTGCCACCATCTGGTTCACCACTGCCACCCTCTGGTTCATCAATGCAACCCTCTGGTTCACCACTGCCACCCTCTGGTTCATCAATGTCACCCTCTGGTTCACCACTGCCACCCTCTTGTTCACCACTGCCACCCTCAGGTTCATCACTGCCACCCTCAGGTTCATCACTGCCACCCTCAGGTTCACCACTGCCACCCTCTGGTTCACCACCGCAACCCTCTGGTTCACCACTGCAACCCTCTGGTTCACCACTGCAACCCTCTGGTTCATCACTGCCACCCTCTAGTTCATCACTTGCACCCTCTGGTTCACCACTGCCAACCTCTGGATCATCACTGTCACCCTCTGGTTCATCACTGCCACCCTCTGGTTCACCACTGCCACCCTCTGGTTCATCACCGCCATACTCTGGTTCATCACAGCACCCTCTGGTTCACCCCTGCCACCCTCTGGTACATCACTGCCACCCTCTGGTTCATCACTGCCACCCTCAAGTTCACCACTGCCACCCTCTGGTTCATCACAATACCCTCAGGTTCACAACTGCCACCCTCTGGTTCACCACCACTGCCACCCTCTGGTTTACCCCTGCCACTATCTGGTTCATCACAGCACCCTCTGGTTCACCACTGTCACCCTCTGGTTCACCACTGTCACCCTCTGGTTCATCACTGCCACCCTTTGGTTCATCACTGCCACCCTCTGGTTCGCCACTGCCACCCTCTTGTTCATCACTGCCATCCTCTGGTTCATCACTGCCAACCTCTGGTTCACCACTGCCACCCTCTGGTTCACCAGTGCCAACCTCTGGTTCATCACAGCACCCTCTGGTTCACCACTGCCACCCTCTGGTTCACCCCTGCCACCATTTGGTTCATCACTGCCACTCTCTGGTTCATCACTGCCACCCTCTGGTTCATCACAGCACCCTATGGTTCACTACTGCCACCCTCTGGTTCATCACTGCCACCCACTGGTTCACCACAGCCACCCTCTGGTTCATCACTGCCACCCTCGGGTTCATCACTGCCACCCTCTGGTTCATCACTGTCACCCTCTGGTTCATCACTGCCACCCTCTGGTTCACCACTGCCACCCTCTGGTTCATCACAGCACCCTCTGGTTCACCACTGCCACCCTCTGGTTCATCACAGCACCCTCTGGTTCACCACTGTAGATTATGGGGAGAAATCACACCTGCCCGGCCTCAACCTTTAATACAGCTATTAAGTTGTTTGTGTATTCATTACATGTGATCCCCCAGTGAATAAAACTCGGTGGATCTAACTTGTGTGTTTTTGGATTAATTCATCTAATTCTGTAAAATGTGATAATTACTGTCCGTCTATACTGGGACCCCCTCTTCTTTGTAACAGCCTCAACCGGGGGCTGGTTAATGTGTTACTAAATTTGAGCTTCAAGTCCGGCACCTGCTTCCTTATCTGTAAGTGCTTCCTGTTGTGGTTTAATTTTTGTGACAGCCTGGAGCATTGTGCCATACTTGTAACTATTCTCTGACCCTGCTTCGAGGGTCAGAGCAGGGTCAGAGAATAGTTGCAAGTAGACAACAACTCTGGAGGCGCCGCTCAGGAAGCAATTCCAGGGTTACAGCAGGTGCCCAAGGTGAAGTTAATTTCTTTGTAACGATTTTGTAAATGGTTACAAATAAATTAGCTTCAACTTGGGCACCTGCTGTTACCCTGTAAGTGCTTCATGTACTTCAGTTTTCGCAAATTCCGTGAACGGAACGGATTTTACGCCCATGCATAGTTTCTAGAAGGAACCCCATGGGTTCACCGTGGCGTAGAACAGGAGGGTGTCCCTGCAGTTGCGGGCCCGCGTCCGTGTACCATCGCCCCAAGCAGGGAAGCCCATCACGGTGGTGACTGGTCTACCCTGCGTTTTGGCTGGAAGGGGGTTGTGTTGGACTTGGCCCTTCTGGCAGGTTCACCCCTGAAGTTTTTGCTTTTTGATTGTGACCTGGTGATAGTGATTTTTGGTTTCTGCGTACTTTACCACTGTGTCCCAAGGTAAAGTGTGTGCGTGTGGTGAGGTTGGCCTGCCCTCCTATAGGAATGAATGGGGAATGTATGTGTCCCTGGTAGTTCCTGATGCGTGGGTAGTGCAGGTACGAGTTTGGTATGTGCGGACTCGTGTGATTGAATGCTGCGCAATGATGTGTGCGGCGTGATTGTGTCTAGTGTGGAAGTGCCACTTCTAGAAGTTGGCATGTTTGTGTAATTTGTGTCTGGCTTGTGATTGGCTGGAGCTGAGGTGAGCCTGGCTCCATGAGTCATGATGGGTCTGCCCCGGTGGTGAGTGTTGAGATTAGCATGAGTGATGTGAGGGAGGAGTACACCTGGGACCTGAATAGGGCTGGGCTTTCCCCACACAATGCTGGCTCCACCCCGTGTGGAGCGTCTAATGACCCTAGCCTGCCTAGTGAATGGAAAGGGTGGCTGAGGAAAACAAAGTGCTCCAAAACCAGCTGCGACTAGTTTTTCCCCCTCCCTGCACCCTGTGACAAAGGGATTTACTGTATAAAAAGGGGCTGTGACCTCTTACAAAATGTTCTCTTCCTGATCCAAGCTGAGGGGGGCCTTCTGCTGCTGCTGGGCGCCAGGAGGACTGCCACTGGGGATTGCCTCCCTGCCTAGGAGGACCTGGTGAGCTGGCCCCTGGGCCCAGCCTTGCCCCCCACGCCCTGAAGGACTTTGTGCTGGACTTTGGGGGCACTAGCGCTTGGGAGCGCTTTATTTGGCCCCTAGCGCTTGGGAACGCTGTAAATACCCCCCTAGCGCTTGGGAGTACTTTCTTGTTACTCTAGCAGGAGCCCACCCTGCATTTGTCCCGTATTTTTATTATAACTTAAGCAGGTGCCCACCCTGCCGGAATTCCGCTTTTTAAACATTTAAATTTCCAAGGGTGCCTACCCCTCGCTTTGCCCCGTATTTGTGCTGCGATTGAAATCAACGCCGGCCGGCCCGGGACACCCCCGTGATGTCATTTCCCGGGCCGCGCTGTGATTGGCTGCTGGCCTGAGGTCTGACCCGGAAGTCAGGCGAGCTACGGCGTGACGGGGCCTGGCCCGCCACAAACAGGAAGCCGGAAGCAGCCTGCCGTGTCCTGCCCGGGGCTCCCGAGTGAAGGGAGAGTCCCGGACTTCTGCCAACACCGAGGGAGCACGGGAGCCCACACCACCTCCCAGGACATACCCGCCCCAGGGGTAGTGCTGGTGGAGGAAGACCTCACAGAGGAAGCCGGCAAGCTGGTGAGTGGGGCCCGGTGACCATTATTGAAGAGGAGGGCGCGTCGGGGCACATTGCGGGTGCCCGCCCCTCCCCTCCAGCATAAGGACATTCCTGATTGAGCCCTGAGAGGCTCCAGGGCAGTTTAATTCAACATAGAGCGGCCCCGGTTGACAGCGGGCCGCTCCACGAGTAATTGGGGCATTTCTCCAGAGCCTGAGAGGCTACGACCTGGGCATATTTGTTGACGAGCCCGAGAGGCTCAAGGGGGCTTATTTGTTTGGCGAGCCCTGAGAGGCTCGTGAATGCCGCAGTTGTTCTCGAGTCCCCTGAGAGTGACTCCGACATTGTGGGGGCACATTTCAAGGTTAGAACGGTCCCGGCTGGCAGCGGGCCGCTCTCCCAGTGGGGGCACATTGCTCAGAGCCCACGGGGCTCCCAATCTACCCCACAGTTGTTCTCGAGCCCAGCGAGGCTCACGGGGCCACAAGTGTCTTGGTGGCCAGAGCCTGCAAGGCTCCACCGTACTGGCCACATCATCCGTTCAGCTGCGCAGCACTTAGTGGGCAGCTGCTCCGTTTAGGCCCCCTGACATTGCGGACACAGGGCGTCCTAGCCCCAGGGAGGTCAGTTGGCCTCGGGACAGTCACAGGTTGTGGCATATGTAATTTCCGCGCCAGTGTTCTTTGCTGCACCTCTGAATGTGTTTTTATGCGTCATGTGCTTTTCCCTACACCGCTGAATGTATGTTTATGCATCATGTGTTTTTTTCCCTACACCTCTGAATGTTGTGATGCATCATGTGTAATGTGTTCATGCCTATACCCCTAAATGTAGAGTAATACTTAGGTGGTTGTTCTTTCTAGTACATGTGTTGCTAGTGAAGTCTAGGTTCTCTGTGTAGTATTCTCCTACGGTGGTTAGGGTTGCGTAGGTGCTACTTACCTGTTACCAGTGATTACCGGTTGTGTGCTCTATGTTCTATTTTGTGCTACAGTGATTTTATATTCTATGTTCTAAGTGCTATTTCTAACAAGTATTCTAGTGCTAAAAGTGCCTATTCCTGACAGTGGTCCATGTGGGCCTGTCCTGTACATATATCTCCTGTAAATTCTGCCCGTGCCTGTTGGCACATTGTAAAGTGTGTGTTTTTATCTTATTTGTTTGGTACAATACAAAGGCTATTTTTATATATAAACTTGTGTGGAGTTTCCTTTGTGGTGGGCCTTGGGTGTTGTTGCTGGGTGCGCGCGCAAACGCTTAACTTACATAGCCTTCGAGTTTAGCCTTACTGCTCTTATCACGTTATCAAGGGGGTGAGCAGGGGATATCATGGCATATAACTCCCTTGCCCTGACTTAGAGTGGTGGTCTCTGACTGGTTTTGGCGCAAGCCCTAGCCAGCCTGGGATCCCATTTCTAACAGCATGTCTGTGTAATTTATGTGAATTGGCTGTCTGGCTTGTGATTGGCTGGAGCTGACTGGTGAGCCTGGCTCCAGGGGACAGGGTGGGTCTGCCCCGGTGGTGAGTGGAGAGATCTGCATGATTGATGTGAGGGAGGAGTGCACCTGGGACCTGAATAGGGCTGGGCTTTCCCCACACAATGCTGGCTCCGCCCCCTGTGGTGCGACTGATGACCCTAGCCCGGCCTGTGAATAGTGAAAGGGACTGAGCACATCAGAGTGTTCCAAAACCAGCTGCAACTGGGTTTTCCCCCACTTTGCACCCTAGGGACAAAGGGATTTTGTGTATAAAAAGAGGCTGTGACCTCCTGTAAAATGTTCTTGTTTCCTGACTTGAATCTATCAGGGGCGTGCTTCTGCTGGGGCCCAGAGAAGGCTTGCCTCCCTGGGCCCTGCCTAGCCCCTGGATGCCTAGGATGACTGGGGGACTTTTCTACTTTTTGGATTCCTGATAGAAGGGGCTTTACTGATGGTGGGGCCCAGAAGGGACTGCCATGGGGGCTGTCTCCTTGCTGGAGTGCCCTGTGTGCTGGCCCCTGGGCACTGGATTGCCTCCCTGACCTTTCACGACCTTTTGCTGAGCCTTTGTCCTTGCCCCAGGGCTGTGGCTGCCTCTAGCGCCTGGAACCGCTACATTCCCCTTTGCCCAGCTGATAGAGAGCGTTTGGTGTACTTTGAGAGCGCTCCTGTCTCCCCCTGGCAGCGCTGGGCTGCGATCGCCACTGAGGGAATCCCGGCGTAAGGATTCCCCCATTTTTGTCCCGGTATTGCAGGTGCCCACCATGTGTTGTGGCCGATCCGGCATTATTGCCTTGATATTTTTACTGCGGGTGCCCATCCCGCTTATTGGTGTCCTTAACGGGTGCCCACCTCATTTCTGCTTTTATTTTTCACCTCGAGGGTGCCTACCCCTCGCTATTGCCCCCGAGGAATTACCGCAGAAGCCGTGGGCAAAACCGGAAGTCAGGCGGCATTGCGCCTGGCTGTAGGCTGAACTTCCGGGTTACCAAAGAAAGTCCTGCCTGCCCGCGTGCGCTGATTGGGGGAAGACTTTGCCCATTTTTCCGGTCTCCCGTGAGGAGAGGGAGACCGGAGATGCTGCCCACCGTCGCCGTGAGACCGAGCACCAAGAGAGAGCCCCGCCCATCGAGTATGGAAGCCCCGGGCCCCCTCCTGTGAAGAGGAGGTGGCCGGAGCAGGCCGCGACACAGGAATGTGGCCTGCGGGACTCCTGTAGGGTAGAGGGAGTCCCGCGGGCAGCCCTGCTGCAGCAAGAAGTCCCCCTGCGCCAGAGCCCGGTAAGTGAGGGCTAAGCAGGGGGCAGGGCAGCATCCTCTCCAGAGCAGCCCCCGCCTGCTAGGGGGTCGCTCCAACGTCAGGGGCAGTTGTTGTGGTGGCCGCTCCCACGTTGCTCAGCATTTCCTCGATAAGTCAGAGTCCAACGACCTGGGGGTATTTATTGATTTCGAGTCCCTGGAGAGGGACTCCAACGATTACGGTCATGTTTTATCTGTAGCCCGAGAGGTTCCAATGACCCCGGGGCATCATTGTATTTTGAGCCCATGAGAGGCTCCTACCTACGCCCACATATTTGGGGGGAAGTACAGCGGCCCCGGCTGGCAGCAGGCCACTCCCCCCACAGTGGGCAGCATTTTCATTCGAGCCCCGAGGCCCCTGAGGCCCCATTGGTTTCTTCAAAGCCCACAAGGCTCCAATGCACACAGTTATTTCAGAGCCTAGAGGGCTCCCCCCTTGCGCAGGTCTGTCCTAAGGGCCAGTGAGGGCCCCCCCGTCGCAGTTTATGAGTCACAGCTGCCCAGTAAGTAGTGGGCAGCTGCACCGTTTAGGTTCTTTTCTTTCTAGGGGACTTGTTCTTTGGACTCAGGAGTGAGTCGCACTCCTTCACCC
Organism: Lissotriton helveticus; assembly: GCF_964261635.1. Classification (NCBI taxonomy): domain Eukaryota; kingdom Metazoa; phylum Chordata; class Amphibia; order Caudata; family Salamandridae; genus Lissotriton; species Lissotriton helveticus. Next base: position 456,375,996 of record NC_136058.1, on the reverse strand, counting down.
TATTTTGGCCTTCCCCAGCTGCGCAGCACTTAGTGCCAGTTGAAGCTTTTAGGCCCTGTTCTTGTCCTCAGCTGCCCAGCAAGTAGTGGGCAGCTGCTATGTTTAGGTTTTGGCGCAGTGGCGCAACCTGGACCCTAATGTGATTCCTGTGTGAAGCTTCTGGCCTATACCTCCGAATGTGTGTTTTATGCCTAGGAGGTTGTTGTTCCTAGTATAGTTATGCTAGTGAGTTCATGGTTCCCTGCGTGATATTTGCCTAGGCAGGTTAGGGTTGCGTAGGTGACACTTACCTTTTACCAGTGGTTACTGGTTCTGTGCTACATTTGTTTTTTGGTGCTACAGTTATTATATGTGCTATGTGCTAAGCGTATTCCTAGAAAGTGCTACTTCTACCAAGTGCTAGTTCTAAAAGTGCATATTCCTGACAGTGGCCCACGTGGCCCTGTCCCATGTATATAATCCCCTGTAAATTCTGCCCGTGCCTATGGCACATTGTAAAGTGTGAGTTTATTATCTAATGTGTTTGGTACAATACAAAGGCTATTTTTATATATAACCTTGTGTGGAGTTCCTTTTGTGGGGGGCCTGGGATGTTGTTGCTGGGGGTGCATGCGCAAATACTTAACTTACATTGCCTCCGGGATAAGCCTTACTGCTCGTGTCACGTTACCTAGATGGTGAGCAGGGGTTATCTTTGGCGTGTAACTCCCTTGCCCTGACTAGAGTGGTGGTTTCTGCCTGGCTTTGGCGCAAGCCTTATCCAACCGGAAATCGCCATTTCTAACACCCGAGCACCACAGACACCCCGAGCACCGCAGATCCATGAGCACCGCAGACGCCCGAGCATCACCGACCCCAGAGCACCGCAGACCCCCGAGGACCACAGACCCCCGAGCACCTCAGGCCCCGATGTCGGCAGATTCCCGAGCACTGCAGACCCACGAGCACCGCCGATCCCAGAGCACCGCAGACCCCAGAGCACCGCAGACCTCCAAGCACCACAGACCCAGAGCACCGCAGATCCCAGAGCACTACAGACCTCAGAGCACCGCAGACCCCTGAGCACCGCAGACCCCAGAGAACCACAGACCCCAGAGCACCATAGACCCTAGAGCACCACAGACCCCCGAGCACCGCAGACCCCGAGCACCGCAGACCCCAGAGCACTGCAGACCCCCGAGCACCACAGACCCCAGAGCATCACAGGCCCCAGAGCACCACAGACCTCTGAGCACCGCAGACCCCCGAGCACAGCAGACCCCCATCACTGCAGACCCCTGAGCACCACAGACCCATGAGCACTGCAGACCCCTGAGCACCGCAGACCCCAGAGAACCACAGAGCCCAGAGCACCGTAGACCCCAGACCACCACAGACCCCCGAGCACCGCAGACCCCAAATACCGCAGACCCCCGAGCACCACAGACCCCCGAGCACCACAAAACCCCGAGCACCACAGACCCCCAGGCACCACAGACCTCCAAGCACCACAGACCCCAGAGCGCCGCCGAACCCCGAGCACCACAGACCCCAGAGCACCGCGGACCCCAGATCAACACAGAACCCCAAGCATCACAGACTTCAAAGCACCGCTGACCCCAGAGCACCGCAGACCCAGAGCACGGTAGAACCCCAAGCACCGCAGACCCCCAAGCACCACAGGCCCATGAGCACCACAGACACCCGAGTACCACAGACCCCGAACACTGCAGACCCCCAAGCACCACAGACCCCACAGCACCGCAGACACCTGAGCACCGCAGACGCCCGAGCACCGCAGACCCACGAGCAACACAGACCCCCCAAGCACCACAGACCCCAGAGCACAGCTGACCCCCGAGCACCGCAGACTCCAGAGCACCACAGACCCCAGAGCACCACAGACCCCAGAGCACCGCAGACTCCGAGTACTGCAGACCCTAGAGCACTGCAGACCTCAGAGCACTGCAAACCCATGAGCACCGCAGACCCATGAGCACCGCAGATACCCGAGCACCGCAGACCTCTGAGCACCACAGACCCAGAGCACCGCAGATCCCTGAGCACCACAGACTCCCGAGCACCACAGACACCCCGAACACCGCAGACCCAGAGCACCGCAGATCCCTGAGCACCACAGACCCCAGAGCACTGCAGACCCCCATGGACCACAGACCCCCGAGCACCTCAGACAACGATGTCCGCAGACCCCCGGGCACAGCAGACCAATGAGCACCGCAGATGCCCGCGCACCACCGACCCCAGAGCACTGCAGACCCCCATGGACCGCAGACCCCCGAGCACCTCAGACAACGATGTCCGCAGACCCCCGGGCACAGCAGACCCCCGAGCACCGCCGACCCCAGAGCACCGCCGATCCCAGAGCACTACAGACCTCAGAGCACCGCAGACCCCTGAGCACCGCAGACCCCAGAGAACCACTGACCCCCGAGCACCGTAGACCCTAGAGCACCAGACCCTAGAGCACCAGACCCCTGAGCACCGCAGACCTCGAGCCCCGCAGACCCCAGAGCACTGCAGACCCCCGAGCACCACAGACCCCAGAGCATCACAGACCCCAGAGCACCGCAGACCTCTGAGCACAGCAGACCCCCGAGCACCGCAGACCCCCCATCACTGCAGACCCCTGAGCACCACAGACCCATGAGCACTGCAGAACCCTGAGCACCGCAGACCCCAGAGAACCACAGACCCCAGAGCACCGTAGACCCCAGAGCACCACAGACCCCCGAGCACTGCAGACCCCAAACACCGCAGACCCCCGAGCACCACAGACCCCTGAGCACCACAAAACCCCGAGCACCACAGACCCCAAGGCACCACAGACCTCCAAGCACCACAAACCCCAGAGCACCGCCGAACCCCGAGCACCACAGGCCCCAGAGCACCGCAGATCCCAGAGCAACACAGAACCCCGAGCATCACAGACTTCAGAGCACCCCTGACCCCAGAGCACCGCAGACCCAGAGCACCGTAGAACCCCAAGCACCGCAGACCCCCAAGCACCGCAGACCCATGAGCACCGCAGACACCCGAGTACCACAGACCCCAAACACTGCAGACCCCCAAGCACCACAGACCCCACAGCACCGCAGACACCTGAGCACCGCAGACGCCCGAGCACCGCAGACCCACGAGCACCACAGACACCCGAGCACCGCAGATGCCCGAGGACCATAGACCCTAGAGCACCACAGACCCCAGAGCATCACAGACTTCAGAGCACCCCTGACCCCAGAGCACCGCAGACCCAGAGCACCGTAGAACCCCAAGCACTGCAGACCCCCATGGACCACAGACCCCCGAGCACCTCAGACAACGATGTCCGCAGACCCCCGGGCACAGCACACCCATGAGCACCGCAGATGCCCGAGCACCACCGACCCCAGAGCACTGCAGACCCCCATGGACTGCAGACCCCCGAGCACCTCAGACAACGATGTCCGCAGACCCCCGGGCACAGCAGACCCCCGAGCACCGCCGACCCCAGAGCACCGCCGATCCCAGAGCACTACAGACCTCAGAGCACCGCAGACCCCTGAGCACCGCAGACCCCAGAGAACCACAGACCCCCGAGCACCGTAGACCCTAGAGCACCAGACCCCTGAGCACCGCAGACCTCGAGCCCCGCAGACCCCAGAGCACTGCAGACCCCCGAGCACCACAGACCCCAGAGCATCACAGACCCCAGAGCACCGCAGACCTCTGAGCACAGCAGACCCCCGAGCACCGCAGACCCCCCATCACTGCAGACCCCTGAGCACCACAGACCCATGAGCACTGCAGAACCCTGAGCACCGCAGACCCCAGAAAACCACAGACCCCAGAGCACCGTAGACCCCAGAGCACCACAGACCCCCGAGCACTGCAGACCCCAAACACCGCAGACCCCCGAGCACCACAGACCCCTGAGCACCACAAAACCCCGAGCACCACAGACCCCAAGGCACCACAGACCTCCAAGCACCAGAAACCCCAGAGCACCGCCGAACCCCGAGCACCACAGGCCCCAGAGCACCGCAGATCCCAGAGCAACACAGAACCCCGAGCATCACAGACTTCAGAGCACCCCTGACCCCAGAGCACCGCAGACCCAGAGCACCGTAGAACCCCAAGCACCGCAGACCCCCAAGCACCGCAGACCCATGAGCACCGCAGACACCCGAGTACCACAGACCCCAAACACTGCAGACCCCCAAGCACCACAGACCCCACAGCACCGCAGACACCTGAGCACCGCAGACGCCCGAGCACCGCAGACCCACGAGCACCACAGACACCCGAGCACCGCAGATGCCCGAGGACCATAGACCCTAGAGCACCACAGACCCCAGAGCATCACAGACTTCAGAGCACCCCTGACCCCAGAGCACCGCAGACCCAGAGCACCGTAGAACCCCAAGCACCGCAGACCCCCAAGCACCGCAGACCCATGAGCACCGCAGACACCCGAGTACCACAGACCCCAAACACTGCAGACCCCCAAGCACCACAGACCCCACAGCACCGCAGACACCTGAGCACCGCAGATGCCCGAGCACCGCAGACCCCCGAGCACCACAGACCCCCGAGCACCACAGACCCCCGAGCACAACAGACCCCAGAGCACAGCTGACCCCCGAGCACTGCAGACTCCTGAGCACCACAGACCACATAGCACTGCAGACCCCTGAGCACCGCAGATCCCAGATCACCGCAGACCTCAGAGCACCACAGACCCATGAGCACCGCAGACCCATGAGCACCGCAGACCCCGAGCACTGCAGACCCCCAAGCATCGCAGACCCCTGAGCACCGCAGACACCCGAGCACTGCAGACTGTCGAGCACCGCAGACCCCAGAGCACCTCAGACCCTTGAGCACCGCCGACCCAAGAGCACCGCAGACCCCCGAGGACTGCAGACCCCCGAGCACCTCAGACCCCGATGTCCGCAGAGCCCCGAGCACTGCAGACCCCGAGCACTGCCGATCCCAGAGCACCGCTGACCCCAGAGCACCGCAGTCCTCACGCACCGCAGACCCCTGAGCACCGCAGACCCCCGAGTACCACAGACCCAAGAGCACCGCAGAACCCCGATCACAACATACCCAGAGCACTGCAGACCGATGAGCTCCCCAGACTCCTGAGCACCACAGACATCCCGAACACCGCAGATCCATGAGCACCGCAGATGCCCGAGCACCGATGACCCCAGAGCACTGAAGACCCCCAAGGACCGCAGACCCCCGAGCACCTCAGACCCCAATGTCCGCAGACCCCCGGGCACTGCAGAACCCAGAGCACCGCAGACCCCGAGCACCGCAGACCCCAAAGCACTGCACACCCCAGAGTACCACAGACCCCAGAGCATCACAGACCCCAGAGCACCGCAGACCCCTGAGTACCGCAGACCCCCGAGCACCGCAGACCCCCCAACACTGCAGACCCCTGAGCACCACAGACCTATTAGCACCACAGACCCCTGAGCATAGCAGACCCCTGAGCATAACAGACCCCAGAGCATCACAGACCCCAGAGCACCGCAGACCCCTGAGTACCGCAGACCGCAGAGCACCGCAGACCCCATAGCACCTCAGACCCTCGAGCACCGCAGACCCCTGAGCACCGCAGACCTCATTGCGCCGCAGACCCCCGAACACCGCAGACCCCGGATCACCGCAGACCTCAGAGCACCGCAGACCCATGAGCACCACAGACACCCAAGCACTGCAGACCCCCGAGCACCACAGACCGCAGAGCACCGCAGACCCCAGAGTACCGCAGACCCTGGAGCATCGCAGACCCCTGAGCACCACATACCCCAGAGCATCACAGACTTCAGAGCACCCCTGACCCCAGAGCACCGCAGACCCAGAGCACCGTAGAACCCCAAGCACCGCAGACCCCCAAGCACCGCAGACCCATGAGCACCGCAGACACCCGAGTACCACAGACCCCAAACACTGCAGACCCCCAAGCACCACAGACCCCACAGCACCGCAGACACCTGAGCACCGCAGATGCCCGAGCACCGCAGACCCACGAGCACCACAGACCCCCGAGCACCACAGACCCCCGAGCACAACAGACCCCAGAGCACAGCTGACCCCCGAGCACCGCAGACTCCTGAGCACCACAGACCACATAGCACTGCAGACCCCTGAGCACCGCAGATCCCAGATCACCGCAGACCTCAGAGCACCACAGACCCATGAGCACCGCAGACCCATGAGCACCACAGACCCCGAGCACTGCAGACCCCCAAGCATCGCAGACCCCTGAGCACCGCAGACACCCGAGCACTGCAGACTGTCGAGCACCGCAGACCCCAGAGCACCTCAGACCCTTGAGCACCGCCGACCCAAGAGCACCGCAGACCCCCGAGGACTGCAGACCCCCGAGCACCTCAGACCCCGATGTCCGCAGAGCCCCGAGCACTGCAGACCCCGAGCACCGCCGATCCCAGAGCACCGCTGACCCCAGAGCACCGCAGTCCTCACGCACCGCAGACCCCTGAGCACCGCAGACCCCCGAGTACCACAGACCCAAGAGCACCGCAGAACCCCGATCACAACATACCCAGAGCACTGCAGACCGATGAGCTCCCCAGACTCCTGAGCACCACAGACATCCCGAACACCGCAGATCCATGAGCACCGCAGATGCCCAAGCACCGATGACCCCAGAGCACTGAAGACCCCCAAGGACCGCAGACCCCCGAGCACCTCAGACCCCAATGTCCGCAGACCCCCGGGCACTGCAGAACCCAGAGCACCGCAGACCCCGAGCACCGCAGACCCCAAAGCACTGCACACCCCAGAGTACCACAGACCCCAGAGCATCACAGACCCCAGAGCACCGCAGACCCCTGAGTACCGCAGACCCCTGAGTACCGCAGACCCCCGAGCACCGCAGACCCCCCAACACTGCAGACCCCTGAGCACCACAGACCTATTAGCACCACAGACCCCTGAGCATAGCAGACCCCTGAGCATAACAGACCCCAGAGCATCACAGACCCCAGAGCACCGCAGACCCCTGAGTACCGCAGACCGCAGAGCACCGCAGACCCCATAGCACCTCAGACCCTCGAGCACCGCAGACCCCTGAGCACCGCAGACCTCATTGCGCCGCAGACCCCCGAACACCGCAGACCCCGGATCACCGCAGACCTCAGAGCACCGCAGACCCATGAGCACCACAGACACCCAGGCACTGCAGACCCCCGAGCACCACAGACCGCAGAGAACCGCAGACCCCAGAGTACCGCAGACCCTGGAGCATCGCAGACCCCTGAGCACCACATACCCCAGAGCACCGCAGACCCCCCAGCACAGCAGACCCCCAAGCACCGTAATCCCCAGAGCACAGCAGTCCCCCGAGCACTGCAGATCCCCAAGCACCGAAGACACAGGAGCACCGCAGACCCCTGAGCACCACAGACCCCAGAGCACTACAGACCCTGAGCACCGCAGACCCCCGAGCACAGCAGACTCCCAAGCACCGTAAACCCCAGAGCACCGTAGACCCATGAGCACCGCAGATAACCGAGCACTGGAGACCCCCGAGCACCGCAGACCCCCGAGCACTACAGACCCCAAAGCACCACAGACCCCAAAGCACCGCAGATGTCCCAGCACTGCAGACCCCCGAGCACCACAGACCCCGAGCACCACACACCCAGAGCACAGCAAACCCCTGAGCAGCGCAGACTCCCGAGCAACACAGACACCCCGAGCACTGCAGACCCATGAGTACCGCAGATGCCTGAGCACCGCCGACCCCAGAGCCCTGCAGACCCCCGAGGATCGCAGATCCCTGAGCAGCTAAGACCCCGATGTCCGCAGACCCCCGAGCACTGCAGACTCCCGAGCACCGCCGATCCCAGAGCACCGCCGACACAAGAGCACCGCAGACCTCAGAGCACCACAGACACCTGAGCACCGCAGACCCCAGAGTACCACAGACCCCAGAGCACCGCCGACCCCTAAGCACCACAGACCCAGAGCACCGCAGACCCCGAGCACCGCAGACCCATGAGCACCGCCGACGCCTGAGCACTGCCGACCCCAGAGCACCGCAGACCCCCAGGACCGCAGACCCCTGAGCACCTCAGACCCCGTGTCTGCAGACCCCCGAGCACTGCAGATCCCCGAGCACCACCGATCCCAGAGCACCGCAGATCCCCGAGCACCACAGAACCATAGCACCGCAGACCCAGAGCACCGCAGACCCCAGAGCACCGCAGACCTCAGAGCACCGCAGACCCAGAGCACCGCAGATCCCAGAGCACTGCAGACCCCAGAGCACTGCAGACCCCTGAGCACCACAGACCCCTGAGCACCGCAGACCCCTGAGCACTGCAGACCCCCGAGCACCGCAGACCCAGAGCACCGCAGACCCAGAGCACTGCAGACCCCCGAGCACCGCAGACCCAGAGCACCGCAGACCCATGAGCACCGCAGACCCCAGAGCATCACAGACCCCCGAGCACCACAGACCCCACAGCACCGCAGACACCTGAGCACCGCAGACGCCCGAGCACCGCAGACCCACGAGCAACACAGACCCTGGAGCACCACAGACCCCAGAGCACAGCTGACCCCCGAGCACCGCAGACTCCAGAGCACCACAGACCCCAGAGCACCACAGACCCTAGAGCACTTCAGACCTCAGAGCACCGCAGACCCATGAGCACCGCAGACCCCCGAGCACCGGAGACTCCCGAGCACCACAGACACCCCGAACACTGCAGACCCATGAGCACCGCAGATGCCCGAGCACCATCGACCCCAGAGCACTGCAGACCCCCATGGACCGCAGACCCCCGAGCACCGCCGACCCCAGAGCACCACAGACAACGATGTCCGCAGACCCCCGAGCACCGCCGACCCCAGAGCACCGCCGATCCCAGAGTACTACAGACCTTTAGAGCACCGCAGACCCCTGAGCACCTCAGACCCCAGAGAACCACAGACCCCCGAGCACCGCAGACCTCGAGCACCGCAGACCCCAGAGCACTGCAGACCCCGAGCACCACAGACCCCAGAGCATCACAGACCCCAGAGCACCGCAGACCTCTGAGCACCGCAGACCCCCGAGCACCGCAGACCCCCCATCACTGCAGACCCCTGAGCACCACAGTCCCATGAGCACTGCAGACCCCTGAGCACCGCAGACCCCAGAGAACCACAGACCCCAGAGCACCGTAGACCCCAGAGCACCACAGACCCCCGAGCACCGCAGACCCCAAACACCGCAGATCCCCGAGCACCACAGACCCCCGAGCACCACAAAACCCCGAGCAACACAACCCCCAGACACCACAGACCTCCAAGCACCACAAAGCACCACAAACTCCAGAGCACCGCCGAACCCCGAGCAGCCCAGAGCACCGCAGATCCCAGAGCAACAGAGAACCCCGAGCATCACAGACTTCAGAGCACCCCTGACCCCAGAACACCGTAAAAGCCCAAGCACCGCAGACCCATGAGCACCGCAGACACCCGAGTACCACAGACCCCAAACACTGCAGACCCGCAAGCACCACAGACCCCACAGCACCGCAGACACCTGAGCACCGCAGATGCCCGAGCACCGCAGACCCACGAGCACCACAGACCCCCGAGCACCACAGACCCCAGAGCACAGCTGACCCCCGAGCACCGCAGACTCCAGAGCACCACAGACCCCAGAGCACTGCAGACTCCGAGTACCGCAGACCCTAGAGCACTGCAGACCTCAGAGCACTGCAGACCCATGAGCACCGCAGACACCCGAGCACCGCAGACCTCCGAGCACCACAGACCCAGAGCACCGCAGATCCCTGAGCACCACAGATTCCCGAGCACCACAGACACCCCGAACACCGCAGACCCATGAGCACCGCAGATGCCCGAGCACCTGCGACCCCAGAGCACTGCAGACCCCCATGGACCGCAGACCCCCGAGCACCTCAGACAACGATGTCCGCAGACCCCCGGGCACCGCCGACCCCAGAGCACCGCCGATCCCAGAGCACTGCAGACCTCAGGGGCACCGCAGACCCCTGAGCACCGCAGACCCCCGAGAACCACAGACCCCAGAGCACCGTAGACCCTAGAGCACCACAGACCCCCGAGCACCACAGACCTCGAGCACCGCAGACCCCAGAGCACTGCAGACCCCCGAGTACCACAGACCCAAGAGCACCGCAGAACCCCGATCACAACATACCCAGAGCACTGCAGACCGATGAGCTCCCCAGACTCCTGAGCACCACAGACATCCCGAACACCGCAGATCCATGAGCACCGCAGATGCCCGAGCACCGATGACCCCAGAGCACTGAAGACCCCCAAGGACCGCAGACCCCCGAGCACCTCAGACCCCAATGTCCGCAGACCCCCGGGCACTGCAGAACCCAGAGCACCGCAGACCCCGAGCACCGCAGACCCCAAAGCACTGCACACCCCAGAGTACCACAGACCCCAGAGCATCACAGACCCCAGAGCACCGCAGACCCCTGAGTACCGCAGACCCCTGAGTACCGCAGACCCCCGAGCACCGCAGACCCCCCAACACTGCAGACCCCTGAGCACCACAGACCTATTAGCACCACAGACCCCTGAGCATAGCAGACCCCTGAGCATAACAGACCCCAGAGCATCACAGACCCCAGAGCACCGCAGACCCCTGAGTACCGCAGACCGCAGAGCACCGCAGACCCCATAGCACCTCAGACCCTCGAGCACCGCAGACCCCTGAGCACCGCAGACCTCATTGCGCCGCAGACCCCCGAACACCGCAGACCCCGGATCACCGCAGACCTCAGAGCACCGCAGACCCATGAGCACCACAGACACCCAAGCACTGCAGACCCCCGAGCACCACAGACCGCAGAGAACCGCAGACCCCAGAGTACCGCAGACCCTGGAGCATCGCAGACCCCTGAGCACCACATACCCCAGAGCACCGCAGACCCCCCAGCACAGCAGACCCCCAAGCACCGTAATCCCCAGAGCACAGCAGTCCCCCGAGCACTGCAGATCCCCAAGCACCGAAGACACAGGAGCACCGCAGACCCCTGAGCACCACAGACCCCAGAGCACTACAGACCCTGAGCACCGCAGACCCCCGAGCACAGCAGACTCCCAAGCACCGTAAACCCCAGAGCACCGTAGACCCATGAGCACCGCAGATAACCGAGCACTGGAGACCCCCGAGCACCGCAGACCCCCGAGCACTACAGACCCCAAAGCACCGCAGACCCCAAAGCACCGCAGATGTCCCAGCACTGCAGACCCCCGAGCACCACAGACCCCGAGCACCACACACCCAGAGCACAGCAAACCCCTGAGCAGCGCAGACTCCCGAGCAACACAGACACCCTGAGCACTGCAGACCCATGAGTACCGCAGATGCCTGAGCACCGCCGACCCCAGAGCCCTGCAGACCCCCGAGGATCGCAGATCCCTGAGCAGCTAAGACCCCGATGTCCGCAGACCCCCGAGCACTGCAGACTCCCGAGCACCGCCGATCCCAGAGCACCGCCGACACAAGAGCACCGCAGACCTCAGAGCACCGCAGACACCTGAGCACCGCAGACCCCAGAGTACCACAGACCCCAGAGCACCGCCGACCCCTAAGCACCACAGACCCAGAGCACCGCAGACCCCGAGCACCGCAGACCCATGAGCACCGCCGACGCCTGAGCACTGCCGACCCCAGAGCACCGCAGACCCCCAGGACCGCAGACCCCTGAGCACCTCAGACCCCGTGTCTGCAGACCCCCGAGCACTGCAGATCCCCGAGCACCACCGATCCCAGAGCACCGCAGATCCCCGAGCACCACAGAACCATAGCACCGCAGACCCAGAGCACCGCAGACCCCAGAGCACCGCAGACCTCAGAGCACCGCAGACCCAGAGCACCGCAGACCCCAGAGCACTGCAGACCCCAGAGCACTGCAGACCCCTGAGCACCACAGACCCCTGAGCACCGCAGACCCCTGAGCACTGCAGACCCCCGAGCACCGCAGACCCAGAGCACCGCAGACCCAGAGCACTGCAGACCCCCGAGCACCGCAGACCCAGAGCACCGCAGACCCATGAGCACCGCAGACCCCAGAGCATCACAGACCCCCGAGCACCACAGACCCCACAGCACCGCAGACACCTGAGCACCGCAGACGCCCGAGCACCGCAGACCCACGAGCAACACAGACCCCGGAGCACCACAGACCCCAGAGCACAGCTGACCCCCGAGCACCGCAGACTCCAGAGCACCACAGACCCCAGAGCACCGCAGACCCTAGAGCACTGCAGACCTCAGAGCACCGCAGACCCATGAGCACCGCAGACCCCCGAGCACCGGAGACTCCCGAGCACCACAGACACCCCGAACACTGCAGACCCATGAGCACCGCAGATGCCCGAGCACCATCGACCCCAGAGCACTGCAGACCCCCATGGACCGCAGACCCCCGAGCACCGCCGACCCCAGAGCACCACAGACAACGATGTCCGCAGACCCCCGAGCACCGCCGACCCCAGAGCACCGCCGATCCCAGAGCACTACAGACCTTTAGAGCACCGCAGACCCCTGAGCACCTCAGACCCCAGAGAACCACAGACCCCCGAGCACCGCAGACCTCGAGCACCGCAGACCCCAGAGCACTGCAGACCCCGAGCACCACAGACCCCAGAGCATCACAGACCCCAGAGCACCGCAGACCTCTGAGCACCGCAGACCCCCAAGCACCGCAGACCCCCCATCACTGCAGACCCCTGAGCACCACGGTCCCATGAGCACTGCAGACCCCTGAGCACCGCAGACCCCAGAGAACCACAGACCCCAGAGCACCGTAGACCCCAGAGCACCACAGACCCCCGAGCACCGCAGACCCCAAACACCGCAGATCCCCGAGCACCACAGACCCCCGAGCACCACAAAACCCCGAGCAACACAACCCCCAGACACCACAGACCTCCAAGCACCACAAAGCACCACAAACTCCAGAGCACCGCCGAACCCCGAGCACCCCAGAGCACCGCAGATCCCAGAGCAACAGAGAACCCCGAGCATCACAGACTTCAGAGCACCCCTGACCCCAGAACACCGTAAAAGCCCAAGCACCGCAGACCCATGAGCACCGCAGACACCCGAGTACCACAGACCCCAAACACTGCAGACCCGCAAGCACCACAGACCCCACAGCACCGCAGACACCTGAGCACCGCAGATGCCCGAGCACCGCAGACCCACGAGCACCACAGACCCCCGAGCACCACAGACCCCAGAGCACAGCTGACCCCGAGCACCGCAGACTCCAGAGCACCACAGACCCCAGGGCACTGCAGACTCCGAGTACCGCAGACCCTAGAGCACTGCAGACCTCAGAGCACTGCAGACCCATGAGCACCGCAGACACCCGAGCACCGCAGACCTCCGAGCACCACAGACCCAGAGCACCGCAGATCCCTGAGCACCACAGATTCCCGAGCACCACAGACACCCCGAACACCGCAGACCCATGAGCACCGCAGATGCCCGAGCACCTGCGACCCCAGAGCACTGCAGACCCCCATGGACCGCAGACCCCCGAGCACCTCAGACAACGATGTCCGCAGACCCCCGGGCACCGCCGACCCCAGAGCACCGCCGATCCCAGAGCACTGCAGACCTCAGGGGCACCGCAGACCCCTGAGCACCGCAGACCCCCGAGAACCACAGACCCCAGAGCACCGTAGACCCTAGAGCACGACAGACCCCCGAGCACCACAGACCTCGAGCACCGCAGACCCCAGAGCACTGCAGACCCCCGAGCACCACAGACGCCAGAGCATCACAGACCCCAGAGCACCGCAGACCTCTGAGCACCGCAGACCCCCGAGCAATGCAGACCCCAAACACCGCAGACCCCCGAGCACCACAGACCCCCGAGCACCACAAAACCCCGAGCACCACAGACCCCCAGGCAGCACAGACCTCCAAGCACCACAAACCCCAGAGCACCGCCAAACCGCAAGCACCACAGACCCCAGAGCACCGCAGACCCCCGAGCACCGCAGACCCCCCATCACTGCAGACCCCTGAGCACCGCAGACCCCAGAGAACCAAAGACCCCAGAGCACCGTAGACCCCAGAGCACCACAGACCCCCGAGCACCGCAGATCCCAAACACCGCAGACCCCCGAGCACCGCCGACCCACAAGCACCACAGACCCCAGAGCACCGCAGATCCCAGAGCAACACAGAACCCCGAGCATCACAGACTTCAGAGCACCCCTGACCCCAGAGCACCGTAAAAGCCCAAGCACCGCAGACCCATGAGCACCGCAGACACCCGAGTACCACAGACCCCAAACACTGCAGACCCGCAAGCACCACAGACCCCACAGCACCGCAGACACCTGAGCACCACAGATGCCCGAGCACCGCAGACCCACGAGCACCACAGACCCCCGAGCACCACAGACCCCAGAGCACAGCTGACCCCCGAGCACCGCAGACTCCAGAGCACCACAGACCCCAGAGCACTGCAGACTCCGAGTACCGCAGACCCTAGAGCACTGCAGACCTCAGAGCACTGCAGACACCCGAGTACCACAGACCCCAAACACTGCAGACCCCCAAGCACCACAGACCCCACAGCACCGCAGACACCTGAGCACCGCAGACGCCCGAGCACCGCAGACCCACGAGCACCACAGACCCCCGAGCACCACAGACCCCAGAGCACAGCTGACCCCCGAGCACCGCAGACTCCAGAGCACCACAGACCCCATAGCACTGCAGACCCCTGAGCACCGCAGATCCCAGATCACCGCAGACCTCAGAGCACCGCAGACCCATGAGCACCGCAGACCCCCGAGCACTGCAGACCCCCGAGCAACACAGACCCCAGAGCACCGCCGAACCACAAGCACCACAGACCCCAGAGCACCGCAGATCCCAGAGCAACACAGAACCCCGAGCATCACAGACTTCAGAGCACCCCTGACCCCAGAGCACCGTAAAAGCCCAAGCACCGCAGACCCATGAGCACCGCAGACACCCGAGTACCACAGACCCCAAACACTGCAGACCCCCAAGCACCACAGACCCCACAGCACCGCAGACACCTGAGCACCGCAGACGCCCGAGCACCGCAGACCCACGAGTACCACAGACCCCCAAGCACCACAGACCCCAGAGCACAGCTGACCCCCGAGCACCGCAGACTCCAGAGCACCACAGACCCCAGAGCACTGCAGACCCCTGAGCACCGCAGATCCCAGATCACCGCAGACCTCAGAGCACCGCAGACCCATGAGCACCGCAGACCCATGAGCACCACCGACCCGGAGCACTGCAGACCCCCAAGCATCGCAGACCCCTGAGCACCGCAGACCCATGAGCACCACCGACCCGGAGCACTGCAGACCCCCAAGCATCGCAGACCCCTGAGCACCGCAGACACCCGAGCACTGCAGACCCCCGAGCACCGCAGACTGTTGAGCACCGCAGACCCCAGAGAACCTCTGACCCTCGAGCACCGCCGACCCAAGAGCACCGCAGACCCCCGAGGACCGCAGACCCCCGAGCACCTCAGACCCTGATGTCCGCAGAGCCCCGAGCACTGCAGACCCCAAGCACCGCCGATCCCAGAGCACCGCTGACCCCAGAGCACCGCAGTCCTCAGAGCACCGCAGACCCCTGAGCACTGCAGACCCCCGAGTACCACAGACCCCAGAGCACCGCAGACCGCCGATCACAACATACCCAGAGCACTGCAGACCGATGAGTTCCCCAGACTCCTGAGCACCACAGACATCCCGAACACCGCAGATCCATGAGCACCGCAGATGCCCGAGCACCGATGACCCCAGAGCACTGAAGACCCCCAAGGACCGCAGACCCCCGAGCACCTCAGACCCCGATGTCCGCAGACCCCCGGGCACTGCAGACCCCTGAGCACCACCGATCCCAAAGCACCGCCGACCCCAGAGCACCGCAGACCTCAGTGCACCGCAGACCCCTGAGCACCGCAGACCCCAGAGTACCATAGACCCCAGAGCACCGCAGAACCCAGAGCACCGCAGACCCCAGAGCACCGCAGACCCCGAGCACCGCAGACCCCAAAGCACTGCAGACCCCAGAGTACCACAGACCCCAGAGCATCACAGACCCCAGAGCACCGCAGACCCCTGAGTACCGCAGACCCCCGAGCACCGCAGACCCCCCAACAATGCAGACCCCTGAGCACCACAGACCTATTAGCACCACAAACCCTTGAGCACCACAGACCCCTGAGCACCACAGACCCCAGAGCATCACAGACCCCAGAGCACCGCAGACCCCTGAGCATAGCAGACCCCTGAGCATAACAGACCCCAGAGCATCACAGACCCCAGAGCACCGCAGACCCCCGAGCACAGCAGATGCCCGAGCACTGGAGACCCCCGAGCAATGCAGACCCCTGAGCACTGCAGACCCCAAAGCACCGCAGACCCCAAAGCACCGCAGATGTCCCAGCACTGCAGACCCCCGAGCACCACATACCCCGAGCACCACACACCCAGAGCACAGCAGACCCCTGAGCAGCGCAGACTCCCGAGCACCACAGACACCCCGAGCACTGCAGACCCATGAGTACCGCAGATGCCTGAGCACCGCCGACCCCAGACCCCTGCAGATCCCTGAGCAGCTCAGACCCCGATGTCCGCAGACCCCCGAGCACTGCAGACTCCCGAGCACCGCCGATCCCAGAGCACCGCCGACGCCAGAGCACCGCAGACCTCAGAGCACCCCAGACCCCTGAGCACCGCAGACCCAAGAGTACCACAGACCCCAGAGCACCATAGACCCCTAAGCACCACAGACCCAGAGCACCGCAGACCCCGAGCACTGCAGACCCCTGAGCACCTCAGACCCCGTGTCTGCAGACCCCCGAGCACTGCAGATCCCCGAGCACCACCGATCCCAGAGCACCGCAGATCCCCGAGCACCACAGAGCCATAGCACCGCAGACCCAGAGCACCGCAGACCCCAGAGCACCGCAGACCCCAGAGCACCGCAGACCCCAGAGCACTGCAGACCCCGAGCACCACAGACCCCTGAGCACCGCAGACCCATGAGCACTGCAGACCCCAGAGCACTGCAGACCCCCGAGCACCACAGACCCCTGAGCATCGCAGACCCATGAGCACTGCAGACCCCAGAGCACTGCGGACCCCCGAGCACCACAGACCCCAGAGCACTGCAGATCCCCGAGCACCGCAGACCCATGAGCACCGCAGACCCCAGAGCATCACAGACCCCCGAGCACCACAGACCCCACAGCTCTGCAGACCCCTGAGTACCGCAGACCCCCAGGCACCGTAGACCCCCCAATACCGCAGAGCCCTGAGCACCACAGACACCTGAGCACCACAGACCCCCGAGCACCTCGGACCCCGTGTCTGCAGACCCCCGAGCACTGCAGACCCTCCGAGCACCACCGATCCCAGAGCACCGCCGACCCCAGAGCACCGCAGACCTCAGAGCACCACAGACCCCTGAGCGCCGCAGATCCCCGAGCACAGCAGACCCATGAGTACCGCAGACGCCTAGCACCGCAGACCCAGAGCACCGCAGACCCAAGCACCGCAGTCCCCAGAGCACCGCAGACCCCAGAGTACCACAGACCCCAGAGTACCACAGACCCCAGAGCACCGCAGATCCCCGAGCACCACAGAACCAGAGCACCGCAGACCCCCGAGCACAGCAGACCCATGAGTACCGCAGACCCAAAGCACCGCAGACCCCAGAGCACTGCAGACCCCAGAGCACTGCAGACCCCCGAGCACCACAGACCCCTGAGCACCGCAGACCCCAGAGCACTGCAGACCCCCGAGCACCGCAGACCCCAGAGCACTGCAGACCCCTGAGCACCGCAGACCCATGAGCACCGCAGACCCCAGAGCATCACAGACCCCCGAGCACCACAGACCCCACAGCTCCGCAGACCCCTGAGTACCGCAGACCCCCAGGCACCGTAGACCCCCCAATACCGCAGACCCCTGAGCACCACAGACACCTGAGCACCACAGATCCCTGAGCACCACAGACCTCCAAGCACCGCAGACCCCAGAGCACCGCAGACCACCGAGCATCGCAGACCTCAGAGCACCACTGACCCCAGAGCACCGCAGACCCCAGAACACCGCAGAACCCCGAGCACCGCAGACCCCCAAGCACCTCAGACCCATGAGCACTGCAGACGCCCGAGTACCACAGACCCCGAGCACCGCAGACCCCCAAGCACCACAGACCCCACAGCACCGCAGACACCTGAGCACCACAGATGTCTGAGCACCGCAGACCCCCGAGCACCACAGACCCCCGAGCACCTCAGACCCCAGAGCACCGCTAACCCCAAGCACCGCAGACTCCAGAGCACCACAGACCCCAGAGCACCGCAGACCCCGAGCACCGCAGACCCATGATCACCGCAGACCGCAGAGCATCGCAGACCCCAGAGAACCTCAGACCCCCAAGCACTGCATACCCCTGAGCACCACAGACCCCCGAGCACCACAGACGCCAGAGCACCGCAGACCAAAGAGCACCACAGACCCATGAGTACCACAGACCCATGAGCACCGCAGACCCCCGAGCACCGCAGACTCCCGAGCATCGCAGACCCCTGAGCACCGCAGACACCCGAGCACTGCAGACCCCCGAGCACCGCAGACCGCAGACCCCTGGGCACCTCAGACCCTCGAGCACCGCAGACCCCCGAGCAGCGCAGACCCCAGAGCACCGCAGACCCCCGAGCACCGCAGAACCCCGAGCACTGCACAGATGAAGCGTCTCTGGGGCTTGAGACGTAATTCAGGGATTGGCCAGTCTGGGACAACAGGGCCACATATAAGACCACGCCGCACCCGACCTCAGTCTCCAGAGCACCGCACTGGCGAAGCGATCTCTAGGGGCATGACTTGTGAAACTGGGACCACATTCCCAAGCGGGAGAACCAGGAAGCACTCACACCCCAGAGCCTGGCAGAGCTGCAGCAGGCTCTGGGGAGGAATAGGCCTGACTGGGGGCAGCGAGCCCCACACCAAGGACCAACCGGCACACAAAGCACAGCTCAGAGCACTGCATGGCTGAAGCGGGCTCTGGGGGCTGAATCTCCATGTCTAGGACAACGGGCACCACCACTGCTATTTCAGCAACAGCACCCTCAGCCCCAGACTCTTTTGGGTGAGTACAGGCAAGTATTATTTGTTTTGTAAATTGCTTAGTATATTTGTATGCTTTGTTCCCCCTTACAAAGGCACATACACCCTGGCAAATGGTTTCTAGGAGCTGTAAAAGCCTTAAGGTTACAGCCTAGTGTGCCACCCAAAACCGCCAGCAATATGTTTGTGTTGTACACATTAAATACAACCCAAAACTGCATTAAATACCTTTCAAAAATACACTGTAAATATAAAACAAGCCCCTCATTTGTTTAGCTGATACAGCTGGTCTGCAGCATTTGATTGAGCACTACCATTCTTTTCCACGCTTTTCGCCATGTGGGTCTGGGTAGCCCATCTCTCCGGAAACTTCAACTAAGTAGTTTAAAAGTGACTTGTGAATGAGGCTGTGTTAGACTTTTAGATTTTTGGCCTCCTGTTTATGACCCTGTTTGTGTTCAGTTTAGGGCTCTGGGCACTTTAGCACTGCTTTGCAGTGCTAAAGTGCATATTCTCTCCATGAATATTGTGTTTATGGATTGGTGTTTCCAAGAATGGTTATTTGATTTACTAGTCCGTCCCTTGTAAAGTGCACTGTGTGTGCCCAGGGCCTTTGAAACAAATGCTGCTAGTGGGCTTGCAACACTGATTGTGCCACCCACACAAGCAGTCCTTCAAAGGTAACTCAGACCTGCCTTTGCAGTGTCTGTGTGCAGTCTGGTACTACCATGTCAACTTAGAAGGTTCCAACAATTGCCAGGCCCTAACCTTCCCTTTTCTTACATGTGAGTCACCCCTAAGGTAGGCCCATAGTACCCCTGTGGGCAGGGGGCAGTGTATGTGAAAGGTAAGACATTTCCTGATGTGTGTGGCATGTCCTGAGAGTGAAATACTGTCCATTTTGTTTTTCACTATTGCAAGGCTACATGTTCCCATACGAAAGCATGGGAGTTCATTTATAACATCTTATAAATATAACTTCCCACTGGGACCAGATAGGAAAATAAAGTTTTGTATGCCTGGCCTCAGAATCTAAAGATGCATCTGTTAGTGAGGATGATTTTTACATTCTGTATTTGAAAATACCACTAGTAGGTGTTTTCTTGCGTAGCCATCCAGTGTGCCCTTGCTAGGATGTGTATTGACTGTCTGTGGCTCCAGAGAGTCTGATGCGTCAGGGCTGGGATGAAACAACCTGGGCTGCATTCAGAGTAGTGGGAGGAGTTTCACTAGCACCTGAATAGGCCCGGTCTGCATATAGAGTAGGGGGAGGAGATTCCTTTCACACCTGGATGGGCCTAGTCTGCTGCAGATAATGCTGTCTCCGCCTCCTGCTGGGCAGCTACACTGAGAGGACAGAACTGGTTCTGGCTGGGCACAGAACACTTTCTGCCTGAGAGAACAAAATATTTTCGGGTATTAATACTGCGGCCCAGACCCCAGAACTTTAGAACTCTTTTGGAACCAAGAAGACTGGCAAGAAGAAGAGCTGGAGAAGCTGTGAGGAGAGATTACCACTTTGCTGTGTGCTTTTCCGGCGCAGGGGGGGGGGGGGATGTTCCGGTGCAGGAACGCCTCCTAAAAGTGGCTGGATTTCACTCAGTCACTTTTAGGGCCCTGCTGCGTCAAAACCCTGCGCCTGCTTGAAGCAGGCGTAAGGATTGATGCAACATGTTACATATAGGGCACCCCAAGCCTTGCTGGGGCTGCGTCACACTTGCGACGCAACTCCAGCAATGCAAAGAATTTCCGCTGGGGATGAGTCACGCATCTGCCCATATGAGCGCCACGGTGCGCCGCATTGTAAATGTGGCGCTTCAATGGTGGCGCACGGGTGGGCAGATGCGACGCAACTCTTCTGGCGCAGATCTGCTTCTTAGCAGAGATGCGCCAGAAGTAGTAAATATGTCCCTTTGTGTTTTGTGGTACGAGGACACTGCTTGTAAGTTACACAATGCACCATCCTCATCCTGCACTGCAGCCTTGGCCTCTCGAGGGCGGCGCCATCGACTCCAGCTCGTCAGCCGACGACAGCGCTTTAGCAACAACAACGCCACTGCTTGCATCGTGATCAGCCAGCACCGCATCACGTCGCACCACAGCCATTATCTCACCAACACCCCTGGAGGAGAGTCACAGAGCCGCTGCCTGCACCATGACCTGAGGGCACCGCACGCTGCACTGCTGCACTTCGCACTGCAGCGCCTGATGCCTGCCAACGCCAGCGCTCCTGACTTCAACCATGAGGAGTTCGATCTGCAACGCCTGTGACTTCAAGGGCCCGACGACTCCTGCACTAACCCCAGAACCGACGCCTGCAGACTCCGTGTTTTCGGAGCTCAATGAGAGGTCACAATGCCCTGTTCTTCTAAAGGTACTGTTTTGCATGTCTTCCTGACACCGTAGCTGGGCCGCATTGGTGATGCAATAGGATATCTTTCTATGCTCACTGGAATGGTTCTGGGATCATTCAGAGGAAAGTTTGAGTCTTCTGACTCATTCTGAGAGGTGCCTCCATCTTGCTCAGCTGAGCACTTCCTTAGTTGGAATATCTGGAAGCAGAAGTGACTTGTGGCCTTGACCTTATGAGAGGTCTCCTCATCCTTTGCTCTTACTGCCGTATATATTTTGACTGTCTCCTTTACAATTAATATTACATTTTTGGCCTTTTAAATGAGGTCTTTAAGTGCAGTCCTGGTAGAACCATGATTGCCGAGGGATCGGATAATAATTGATTTGTCTCTTGGAACCTTTTTATAGTTTGATCAAAGTTGGATTTGGGACTCCTGATACTTGGTGTTTATGCCGTGGTTAAGTTCGGGCACCGATATGGCCACGGCTGCTTATTTTTGCCTTATTTTCCTCCTCCAGTCCACATGATTCCAATATCTGTAGGACAGCCAGAAGGGCTGCTTGCAATATTTATTATTGTTTTTGCACCAGGTGTTGCTGTATGGAGATTTTATGCACTCAGATGTCTCTGAGTCCTTTGGAGTAGGACGCTGTATCCAGACCGTTCTCCTTTCTTTGGAAATACAAAGTCCTCCTTTTGGTACAACCTCAGGGAAGGATTACTTGCTAAGTTGTAGGTTGAGATTGTAGGTTCGAGTGTGTCTGTACATTTACCCGCTGGGGCAGATTTACAAGCCCCAGTTGCGTCACTGCTGTGACTCAGCGGTGGCGTAAACCATGCGCCATATTGCGACACATTCACACGTTGTAAAGCCCTGCATCACATGTATGCAGGGTGGGCATTCCATCGGAACAAACCTTGTAAAAGTGACGCAGTGAAATCTACAAGATTTCACTGAGTTACTTTTCACTGGCCACTGCGAAGAAACCTTACGCCTGCTTGAAGCACAGCACATTAGGTATGGGTAGTCCCTGAACTTTGCAGGAGTTGCATCGCGCTTGCGACACGACTCCAGCAATGCACCACACGCATCTGTCTATCCCTGTGCCACGATGCGTCGCATTGTAAATACGATGCATCTGTGGTAGCGCAAGGGTAGAATTGTGTGCCGCATCGGTGTTGGCGCATCCCTGCAAATATGCAGGGATGCGCCAGTCCTTGTAAATCTGTCCCTCACTCCTTTAAAAGACTGCTCTCAACTTTGCGTCACATTACACCATTGTCACATCTGCACCTGAGAGAAGGGATGCGAGGAAGGCTGGTGGGGAGGCGCAAAGAAGATAAAGTGCCTGGTTAGTGATGCATGGTGAGAATGTGGTAAGAGGTTTGTCATGCATGTCTCACCCCCTGCTGTGTTAAAAGGATAAACTGCTGAGTGTTTCAACCTTATGAACCAATGGTGCATATTTCTTTTGATCTTCTGTTCCTTTTCATCTCCCCATGCCCATGTTGATTTATTCCTCGAGCTTAAGTGCTCATTTGGTATTTGACTTGAGCCAAAATGATTTGGAAATGTGCCATATGTGAAACTGTGTAACTTGAGTGATTGCCCGCACATCTACAGAGTATTGTGAAATTTTCTCAGAAGCCATTTCTTCTGCCTTCACGTTGCATCAGCTGAGAGCGCGTCGGGTGGAGACATGCTGAAGGCATGAGAGGGGATAGCTGCAGGGGAGGGGCCATTGTGCAGTGGGACCTCCCCCTTCTGCCTCCTGATAAAAGAAGTGCGTCTGCGTCAGAGGCGTGCACTGTGCAGAGGCTCCTTTGAGCACAGACTGAGGCCCCTGGACCTGCAGACACCTCTTCAGACTCCAGGTAGGGGCAGCCATGTCTGTAACTGCAGTGACCTCTGCAAGCTGTGGTAAGGGACAGCCATGTCTGTACCTGCAGTGACCTCCTCAGATGCCGGGTAAGGGACAGCCATGACTGTACCTGCAGTGACCTCTTTAGACGCCGGGTAAGGGACAGCCATGTCTGTACCTGCAGTGACCTCCTCAGATGCCGGGTAAGGGACAGCCAGATCTGTACCTTCAGAGACTTCTTCAGACACCAGGTAAGGGACAGCCATGTCTGTACCTGCAGTGACCTCCTCAGATGCCGGGTAAGGGACAGCCATGTCTGTACCTGCAGAGACCTCCTCAGATGCCGGGTAAGGGACAGCCATGTCTGTACCTGCCGTGACCTCCTCAGATGCCGGGTAAGGGACAGCCATGTCTGTACCTGCAGAGACCTCTTCAGACGCCGGGTAAGAGACAGCCATGCCTGTACCTGCAGAGACCTCTTCACACACCAGGTAAGGGACAGCCATGCCTGTACCTGCAGAGACCTCTTCAGACTCCAGGTAAGGGACAGCCGTGTCTGTACCTGCAGAGACCTCTTCAGACTCCAGGTAAGGGACAGCCTTGTCTGTACCTGCAGAGACCTCTTCAGACTCCAGGTAAGGGGCAGCCATGTCTGTACCTGCAGAGACCTCTCCAGACTCCAGGTAAGGGACAGCCATGTCTGTACCTGCAGAGACCTCTTCAGACGCCGGGTAAGGGACAGTCATGTCTGTACCGGCAGAGACTTCTTCAGACTCCAGGTAAGGGACAGCCATGTCTGTACCTGCAGAGACCTCTTCACACACCAGGTAAGGGACAGCCATGCCTGTACCTGCAGAGACCTCTTCAGACGCCGGGTAAGGGACAGTCATGTCTGTACCGGCAGAGACTTCTTCAGACTCCAGGTAAGGGACAGCCATGTCTGTACCTGCAGAGACCTCTTCACACACCAGGTAAGGGACAGCCATGCCTGTACCTGCAGAGACCTCTTCAGACTCCAGGTAAGGGACAGCCGTGTCTGTACCTGCAGAGACCTCTTCAGACTCCAGGTAAGGGACAGCCTTGTCTGTACCTGCAGAGACCTCTTCAGACTCCAGGTAAGGGGCAGCCATGTCTGTACCTGCAGAGACCTCTCCAGACTCCAGGTAAGGGACAGCCATGTCTGTACCTACAGACACCTCTTCAGACGCAGGGTAAGGGACAGCCATGCCTGTACCTGCAGAGACCTCTTCAGACTCCGGGTAAGGGACAGCCATGTCTGTACCTGCAGAGATCTCTTCAGACTCCAGGTAAGGGACAGCCATGTCTGTACCTGCAGACACCTCTTCACACTCCGGGTAAGGGACAGCCATGTCTGTACCTGCAGAGACCTCTTCAAAACTCCAGGTAAGGGACAGCCATGTCTGTACCTGCAGAGACTTCTTCAGACTCCAGGTAAGGGACAGCCATGTCTGTACCTGCAGAAACTTCTTCAGACTCCAGGTAAGGGACAGCCATGCCTGTACCTGCAGAGACTTCTTCAGACTCCAGGTAAGGGACAGCCTTGTCTGTACCTGCAGTGACCTCCTCAGACTCCAGGTAAGGGCCAGCCTTGTCTGAAACCGCAGAGACCTCTTCAGACTCCAGGAAAGGGACAGAAATGTCTGTACCTGCAGAGACCTCTTCAGACGCCGGGTAAGGGACAGTCATGTCTGTACCTGCAGAGACCTCTTCAGACTCCAGGTAAGGGACAGCCATGTCTGTACCTGCAGAGACCTCTTCAGACTCCAGGTAAGGGGCAGCCATGTCTGTACCTGAAGAGACCTCTTCAGACTCTAGGTAAGGGACAGCCATGTCTGTACCTGAAGAGACCTCTTCAGACTCCAGGTAAGGGACAGCCATGTCTGTACCTGCAGAGACCTCTTCAGACTCTAGGTAAGGGACAGCCATGTCTGTACCTGCAGACACCTCTTCAGACGTCAGGTAAGGGACAGCCACGTCTGTACCTGCAGAGACCTCTTCAGACTCTAGGTAAGAGACAGCCATGTCTGTACCTGCAGAGACCTCTTCAGACTCTAGGTAAGGGACAGCCACGTCTGTACCTGCAGAGACCTCTTCAGACTCCAGGTAAGGGACAGACATGTCTGTACCTGTAGAGACCTCTTCAGACTCCAGGTAAGGGACAGCCATGTCTGTACCTGCATAGACCTCTTCAGACTCCAGGTAAGGGACAGCCATGTACGGGAATCTAAGCCAGCGCCCCCTGCTGGAGGTACGAAGCCAGAGCAGGACCTGAGGCAATGGACTGACCCTGACCAAGTTAGCCAGCTAGCAAATCTACAAAAAAAGAATACTGTAATGATTCGCAAGTCTAAACTCACATGGATTAAGGGGCGTGGTCTGGCCACATAGGGAAATGGCCACCGGAATGCGGAGCTCCGCCTCGGAAAGAACTCCAAACAGAGGCGGCACTCTCCCTAACGTGACCTGGACTCCAGTGGTGTCCATCCTGAAGACGCTAGTGCTCCAGCAGTGTCTGACCTGAGCCTCGGGGTCATGTGAATTCTTTTAGGGTTTACCTGGACGAGTGAAATCTTTGCGGTGGCAGGCGCCCGTCCGGCCCTTTGATGCCTTAAAAGCACCGGGCCTTGCGTAGCTGGTGTGCCGCGCTCGCTGCCCTCAAAAGGAGAATCTGCTTATGACGAGCTTGAGGAGATATGTGCCCTCTTTGGTTTTGATTTCGGCACTTTTCCACGATAGAAACTATCAGTGCCTCTTCCAAATCAACAATGGGGGCTAGTATTTAGCATTTTGGGAACCTTTGTAAACAAATCTTCTGACTGCAGCACCTCGGAGCAGCAATTTATTTTTAGCGCGTCTGGGAGTTATATATTTTTCAGAATGTGATAGACTAAACTGGCACTCCTTATATTGCTGTTATTGCCTAAAACTACTGTGACAAATGTCTGGAGGTCAGAGCCTTCACTGCTTTCAGGTGAACTGTGATCATTTCATCTGGCACCATTTATATTGTTATTGTCGCTGTTACTTGAAGTTATTATCCATGCTGCCTCAGCGTTAAAGATTCAGTGGTTGGAGCCCCTAATTACTGATTACTCTTCGCTCACAGCGTTTTCATTTCTAGACATCTTCTTGCGATCACTATGCGTCTTGAATGTGAGGCGAAATCTTTGTAGCGCATTACGCGTACATCATCAAGTGGTTGGAACATTCTGTCAACCTTATGCTGAATCTTCAAATGGTCTTATCTGATATTGTGTTCAATGTAATAAAGGGCAGAATATTTCCCTCACTGGTGACAACTATAACCTGTTATGCTTATATGATGATATTGATTTAATACATTTTGAAGTGCCGTGTGAAGGGGAGATTTCTGTGATACATTACGCGCCCAGCCTTTCAAGTAAATCTGATAGTCCTACATCAACTCTTCAAGAGGCTTTTTCATACTATTGTACGCAGCATGCTAAAGGACAGTATACTTCTTTCATTAATGTTAATTGTGCACAGATGAGCCTATATGCTGATATCGTCCTAACAGCTTTTGAAGTAAAGGGGAAATTTCTGAGAAACATTACATGCCTAGCGACCGATGACACGTGTTTCGAACATCCTCACAGTTTAACATTGACTTTTCCAGTGACTTTCTAGAATATTGTGTACAGAATAAGACAGATCAAAATACTTCCCTCACTGCAGCTAATTATACTCTAATGTGCTTGCTTTTATGAAATCTCATAAACAGAATTCGGTAAAAAACAAAGCCTCGACGCTGCAATCTTAAATATAGTTATCTCAGGAAATCCTGAGTAACATTTTGTGCAGTTAGAGGACGTCACCTTGTACTAAGAGGCTGTGCTCTGATTAGTGTAAAACATCTGCAACGTACTGACAAGAATAATTATCTGTGACGCACGTTCTCTATTAAATAAAACCTTATTGATACACAAAACGTATTCCGATATATAATTCTGCATTACCTGCATCACTACTACGATAGTACTCTCTACAGAGTGAAGCAGACGATCTACAAATGCCTACTCTCAAGAATGAGATCAAAAATTCCAAACCACCCCTCTTCGCAGACGTTCTCAACAATCACAAAGTGTAACTGATAAAAGTTCAGCTTCATCAAAGTCTAATCCGTCTTTGTCCGCCTCTTCTACAATGTCAAGAGACACTATGGCTCGTATTGAACAAGAAATATCAACTATCAGTTGTCGTTTGACAGAAATGGACATTAATATTTCTTCTCTCAACACAGAGGCTAAAGCCATCAGAGCAGATATTGTCCAATTTAATAATAAAACAGACGGATTAGACCAATGATTAACAGTACTGGAAAACAGGATTGATTCTATACAAACCAGAGATCAAGATCTCTCATTTCTTTGCAGCAAGCTAGTTGATATGGAAGACCACTGCCGGCGAGATAACATCCATTTTTTTTGTTTTCCTGAAGATATTGAAGGTCAGAATGCCAGACTCTTATTATGTAAGATTCTTCCTAAGCTCCTGGATATCAATGTCAATCCATCGCTTGAAAATCAGCGGGCACATCGCATCCGTCCTCTAGGCAATGCCTCAGATTCTTGACTGCGACCCTTCATTGCTTGCTTCTTGGGGCATGAGCAAGTACGACAAATATTGATTGCAGCACGCACATAAGGATCATATATTTATGCTGCCCACGAAATCCGTATTGCAGCTGACTTTTCAAGAGAAACTAATGAACGGAGAAAAACTTTCCTTTCTATGACACAACATTTACAGAAAATGGACATCAAATATTGTTTAAAAATGGCACACCCAAAGACTTTTACAATCCTGAAGATCTGCAACATTTTATAGATGGTTTATACACTTAGGATATGGATATACAACATGTTCCCACCGAACGGTCCTTCCATGGTTCTCAACACTCTCCACAACTATCAGATACTCGACGCCTCACCTCTAGTGAAGTTCGTCATCTTGGCAATCACTTTGAAAGATCAATCCGTACTCATGAAGACAAAATCTCTGTCCTTCAGACAGTATTCACCTTCACAAAAGATTCACACAGCGATAAATCTCATTCTCCCTTAAAATCTGCTTCGGATGAAGAATGGTCTTAGTAACATTTATAATTCCCTGCAGATATGATTGATAAATTATGTCCTCTTTCAAATCTTTTCAGGCTCCTCATGTTAGAGTCTATCCTCTATACGGGGGTTTTCTATCTTATTCACACAATTGTTTCTTAACCTAGAATGATTGCAGGATTATTTATTATCTGTTATTTATTGGAATGTATTATCACATTTTGCCTTGCATAACATCTATTATATTTGATATTAAGTGCTGTGGTTTATTGTTTCACTTTCAACATGTAATTTATTTAATCTTCTCTAAATTTTAGAATGATAGATATTTAATTATATTCTTTTACATCTTATTAGCTTTGACCTTGCTTTTTATTAGTCAATGTTGCAAATATTCTTATTATATTATATATTAGATAATATTTCTATTTATAACTTCACTTCGTCCTTAACGTTACTTGTTTAACAATGTTGTTAGATGAGTATCTAAGTTTATATTACTAATTTTAATACAATGAGCATTTATTATTCACTATCTTACTTACTATATCTGGTTTGTTCTTCTACACTGAATCACTTTTTTCTGCACTCTGTCTTTCTACTTATCTTTTCCTATATTTTTACATATATCTTGTGTCTATAAATATATTCTATTAAGCTCTCACTCTCTCCTTTTCAGTGGGGAGTTGGGTTGTATGTATATCTAAATTTACATTACTATTTTTAAACCAAATATATCTATTGCTTCCTGTATCTTATTTAACATTGTAAATTATCAGTCAATTGTTGTACATTTTGTTCCTTTACATATACATTAATGAATGTATGCATCTTTTATTGTATATTTCTATATTTTATCAATTCTTACCCTCTCCCCCTTTACAAATATTTATCTTCATCCTCCTCGCTATTACTTATATATTTGTATCTAATTTTATCTTACCCTTTTTAATATACAGATATTTATCCTTCAATCAATAACCAATAAGTTATTTAATATTTTGGCTTATATTTCAGTGATATTGAACTCATGTCTCTATTTTAGATATATTTCTAAGTTCTGTCAACCTCTGTCTCTTCCCTTTCAACACAAATTTTTTCTACATGCTAGCTCTTTCCATCATCTTAGCACGCACTTCGCACTTCAGATCCTTATTTCTCTCCTAGATAGTCCTCATCATGTCTTAACCCACCTGAAGGGGTTCCTTCCTGCACCCGGCGCTGCTCTAATGAGCCCAGACCTGTGTCTAACTTTAAAACTTTTGTTTTCCTTTCCTTTTTTTCCTTTTTATACTTTCACTTTTACACTTCTTTGTTTGGTTTTCTTATTTCTAATATCTTATTCTTTAGATATTTTCTCCTACTAGATCTCCTTACACTGCACATGATCTGATTAGTACACTCCTACTTACTCACCCCCCTTTCTCATATTTTGGCTCGGTTAATCAATACATTTTACATCGGCTCTCTAACCCACTCCATTGTCTATCCTAGTTTCTTACTTACTTCATTTCTATAAGAGTACTGATATCCACTTGGGGCATGGCTAACACTCATTCTCTGTGTGTTATAACATGGAATGTTCATGGTTTAACATACTATATCAAACGGAAAAAGTTCTTTCTTATTTGCACTCTAAAAAGGTAGATGTGGTTTTACTCCAAGAAACTCATCTTGAAGCATCAGAATCTGAAAGCGTACGCAGAGAGTGGGTGGGTAAAGTCTATCACAGCAGTATTCATAAGTTTATATAGGAACTCAACACGTCATTTATAAAATACCGGAAAGCTGCTGGTGCATTGCATAAGCCGTAGGGCATCACCTGATATTCATATAGACCAAACTTAGTGCGGAATGCAGTCTTCCATTCATCGCCTTCTCTGATTGGGATTAGATGATAAGCTCCCCGAAGATCGAGTTTGGTGTAAATCTGAGCCCCTTTAACCTGGTCCAGGAGTACTGAACTCAAAGGTAATGGGTACTTGTTCTAAACCGTGATCTTGTTCAGGGCGCGGTAGTCAATGCAAGTTCGAAGATCACCTTCTTCCTTTTTAGGGACAAAAAATAGCGGCGAAGAGACTGGAGACTGGGACAGTCAGATGAAACCATTTCTCAGGTAGGTCTGTATGTATTCTTTTAAATGAGCGTACTCTTTCTCCGTTAAGGCGTAGATTCTACTGCATGGATAGTTTGCGCCTGGTTCTAGTTTGATCCTACAATCATACGGTCTATGAGGTGGTAACCTCTCTGCATTTTTTTCACTGAACACTTCTTCATAGCTCCGATACATTTCTGGAATTTCTTCTGTTCGAATGACACATACTATTGCTCCATTCTCACACAACTGGCAGCTAAAGTGGATTCCTTCACTTGTCCTTTATTGTGAAAACAGGATTCTAAACAGTAGTAAGAATTCATCTTAATTGATTGCTTCTTCCAGTGTATTTGAGGATTGTGTTCTGTTAGCCAAGGAGCCCAAGAATCCGCTGAAATTGAGGCACATCAATTAAATTAAACTGTATGAATTCTCGATGGCCATCTGTTAGCACCAGCTCCACCTCTTCGGTGTGACTAACAATCAGCCCAGAAGAGAGATTAGTTCCATCAACCGCCCTTACTGCCTCACTTTTCGCCTTTTGTATTGCTTGTAAACCAATGCTAGAAGCGAATTTGATGTCGCAGAAGTTTCCAGTAGCTCCGGAGTCAACCATTACTGAAATGCCAGTTTGTATGAAAGTTCTGTATTTCAAAGTCACCGATAGGGTGAAATGCAGAGTAGCAGATTGAAGTGTGTTAGCCAATGAGTGAATTTCTGGAGTTGTATCTTCTTTAGCATCCACCAGCCCAACTCCTCCTACTGGTGGTGCTGCAAGTTTTCCTTCGGTGAAGTCTTGGGCTTCTTCGAACCTATCTTGACAAAATGGCCACTAACCCCGCAATACATGCGAAGGTTATTGGCTCTTCTTTTTTCTTTTTCCACTTTTGAAAGGGGACCTCTTATGGTTCCAATTTGTATAGGCTCCACCGACTGACTAATCTCAGTAGACCTAATTCCTTCTGACCTTGCTCGATCAAACTGAGGTACATTCGAACGAAAATCTCTCCTTTTTTCACCTTTTTGTTCAGATTGTCGATAATCCAACTCTAAGACCAAATCGATAAGAGCAGAGAGCTCTGTGGGGTGATTTGGAATTTGAGACAGAGCGTCCTTCAGCTCATCTCTTAAGCCTCGATAAAAAAGAGCCGCTCTTTTATTCTCAGGCCAATCTGTCTCCATAATTAACTTATTAAATTGAGCCAGGTATGCAAACAGTTCTATGTTTCATTTTCTGAGCTCCAACAACTCGTTGTCCGTAGCTTGAGACACTCTCCTGCGATCAAAGATCCGCAAAAAATTTTTTTTAATTCATCGAAATCATACAAAATAGGAGAATCTTTGGTGACCAGTGGTAAGGACCATGCCGCTGTGCCACCACTTAAATAGAAGAGAACAAATGCTACTCGGAACTGTGCGTCAGGGAAAATGGCGGGCTGACACATGAAGTGTAATGAGCATTGCGTGAGGAAAATCTGTGCCTTTTGGGGGTCGCCGCCAAATCGCTCTGATGGAGCAAGCGGAATGACAGGCGACAAGGAATGCATGACTCAAGTTGTACTCTTGGGGTGTTGGGAGGGAGAGATATTACTAGCTTGAAAGTCCTGAGAAAGCGCCGAAAAACTGGTGCCAGTGAAATACCCATCCATTCTACTTGCAAGATCTATGGTTTCTCTCCTGGATGCCAGTAAGTCTTAATGCCTTATGCTCTTATCGGACTGCTAACAATTCTTTCTGTATGACCTCTAGAACCCCTCCTAAACTCTTCAAGTCTATTCCTTCAGCCATTCTGTTCGGGGGAGTTTATTTCTTCATGGGCACTTCACTCTGTCAGAAGAGTCTTACTTAAAGTATCCAATGGAACCCCACAGGAACAGAATGATGAACCTTTCCCAATACCTCCTCGAGTTTCCCTCCACGCACCAAATGATATATCTAGTGGCGTGAAAGAAACCCCGCGGTGGAAAGGGGATGGGACAGAGAAGAGACTGCTGGTCATCGGTGATGTCTTCTACAGCTACCTTCACTATTCTTCTTGGCGCTGCTAACACTGCAACATACAAACAGAATTACCACCAACAAACCTAATAATTTTCTCTACTATATCACTCTGTTATATTCTTGGAAGACTACTACCTACTCTTACGAGACCAGACTTTAGCCCCTCCTCTATTTTGGATATGAATGCCTTTTGGACTGTTGCTTGTAATATAGTAAGTGACAATGTATACTGCAAATTACATAACGAGAGAAATGCTGAGATGTTACTGTGTCTTTTCTATTATCTCTCTCCTCTATTATAGTTTTTTGAACTCTGATATTTACCTTTAACTTTCTTTCTTACAGCCAGAATAAATCTACGAGACGTACACAGGAAGGGAAATATACGTCTTGTGTTCTGTATTCAACAACTGAAATGATTTCTCAAGAATCGGAATTCTAGCATTAACCGTCTCTCTTTTCTATTTTACACAGGGTAGAGCTGATATTGAACTCACTAGCAAGTAAGTATAACTTCCTAATAGTTTTATCGTATTTACATTTTCTCTAATAGAAAAAACAAGATTATTCTAACATTTACTTATACTAAATACTAAGTTTGAAGTCTACAGAAAAACTGTCAATATTTCCTCCTTATTCGTCTAGGTACTTGCGTGACTGCAGAGACACTGAAGCGAGGAGTTCTGAGGAGATTCGAAGGACTACCTGGAAAAGTCTTCTGTGGTGAGCTTCTCGCAACTGAGAACCGATGCGTAGTAAACTAATCTACCAACGGTGAGAAATTTCAAAGAACGCCTTACTACTCTCACAACTACACGAACGAAAACAGGAACCAACAGATACTTCCAATGGCTTTGGTGAAGTGTGTGGCACTCAGGGTCAGAGCGAGCCTCAGCTGTGCTCTAGAGTTGTCTCGCGCTGATCACCAGAAAGGCTGCAACGCTAACCTAGCGTTGCGCCACCATTTTAAGAAAGTACCTTCTGACTAAGGCAGACCAGCCCTTAGGCCCTGAAGACCGGGGAAGGACTGCGGCCCCAACTATTTGTTCCTTAAGGGTCTTGTTATTCCTTACACCCATCCTGCTGATACTGAATATTCATTCATCTCCCCCACTCATGGAACTCTCTCTATGTTAGATTACGGTTTAATCTCTCAAAGGGTAGTTCAGCTAGTACATGAATCCCATATCTTGGAAATGTCAATTTCAGATCTCTCCCCAGTTCTACTATCCCTCCAAACAGGGCTGGATACACCGGGACATAAGCCTTGGCGAATGAACATTCAACGTCACAAAACCCCTGCAGGTAAATGTCAGCTTAAAACTCACCTTCAACATTATTTTTCCCCCAATCAAGGATCCGTGAGCTTGGGTAGAATCCTATGGGCTGCAGCTAAGGCTACCATTAGGGTTCAACTTATGGAAAACGCTGCACAGGCCAATAGACAAAACGCCAAACGGCAAAAAGAATTGGAACAAGATATTGAGACAATAACTCGATTATATACTAAGCAACCTCTTATACTCCACCGTAAACTACTAGAGCAAGAATGTACAGTGCTGAACAGCCTTTTTACTTCTAAAGCTGAATATGCTTTGCAAACAATGAAAGGGCACCACTATGAGCAAGGGAAAAAGGCATGACGACTTTTAGTGGCTCAATTACCACAACAAGAGGTTGCAATGGCTATCCCAGGTATAAAAATATCTGGAGGAATCATGCTGACCCATCCACAGGATATTGTTAATGAATTTACTTCTTTTTACCAATCGTTATATGTCCCAGGAATGCAAATAGATCACAGCAAAAGATTGTCTTTCCTTTCGGGAGTTGACTTACCTTCTCTCTCAGAGGAGGGCAGGGCACTTCTCGAATGAG
This sequence comes from Lissotriton helveticus, assembly GCF_964261635.1. Taxonomy (NCBI): domain Eukaryota; kingdom Metazoa; phylum Chordata; class Amphibia; order Caudata; family Salamandridae; genus Lissotriton; species Lissotriton helveticus. The sequence goes on along the minus strand of NC_136058.1, from coordinate 456,341,538 downwards.
ATATTAGTAAAGAAGAGATCTCACAAGCTGTAGCTAAACTCCCATATCATAAAGCTCCAGGGGAAGATGGCTTTTCAGCGGAATTCCACCATTGGTCAGGTGAACAAATAATTGATAGTTTACATGCTGCTTTTCAGGAAGCAGATAGAAAAAGCCTCTTTAGGCTGTATATCTAATAAAGCAGTAATTGTATTCCTGCCCAAACCAGGAAAATATCCAATACTTAGTAGCAGCTATCACCCCATATACTTTTTAATTGCGATGTTTGCGATGTTAAAATATTAGCCAGTCTCCTGGCCTCTTGTCTTTGTAAAGTCTTGCCCTTTTTAATTCATCAAACACAAGTGGGCTCTATACCTGCACATTCCTCTAGAAACCATTTACGCACTTTGGTGCATACTCTTCACTCAGCCAAATCCCTACAGGACGATGCATTGGCATTATCACTTGATGCCGAAAAGGCATTTGACCGAGTTGAGTGGCATTATCTCTTTCATGTCTTTGAGAAATTTGGTTTGGGATCCCAATTTATAGGAAAAATAAAATTACTATATCAAAATCCTAGTGCTCAAAGTAATTGTGGCAGCTTCCTTTCAGACTCCTTTACAATTCCTAGAGGAACGTGTCAGGGTTGTGCCCTTTCCTCTCTTTTATTCCTCCTCGCTCTCGAACCCCTAGCAGCAGCAATTCGCCAATCAAGCAATATTGTGGGAATTCTTCTTCCGCTGGGAGACTCGAATATGTATCTATATGCTGACGATATACTACTCACTATTACGGATTCGCCTCGTTCCCTGCCTTCCTTATTTAAAATAAAAGAAGACTTTTATTCTTTATCTGGTTACAAAATTAACTGAATGAAGCACTTCCCATATCAGATGGCACTACCAAATCAGCTATTCAGGGCTTTCCCTTTCTCTGGCAATGCTCACGATTACAATACCTGGGTGTTCTTGTGAATAAGGGGACAGTAGGAATGGTTGCAGACAACCTCGGTCTTTTAATTACCTGTGGGGTAGGGGTCAAGCTGTAAAAATGGTCACACTTCTGCATTTCCTTTATATACTTGGAATGCTCCCTCTTCAGATACCTTTTTGCTCGCAACACCTTATAGATTCTAAGATTAAATCTTTTATCTAGGGATCTTCCAAACCGTGTTTAGCTGTACATAAATTGAAAGCACATCACTCTACTGGAGGTTTGAGTCTTCCATCTATAGAACATTACAATCTGGCATTGCAGTTATTTCAAATCACATATATGTTACAAGATGATTCTCACACACCACAATGGGTACACATTAAACTTCATCTCTGGTCAGCTTAATTTGGCCTTTCAGCCTGTTATGGAACAGGTACCAGCCGTCTTGATTCTCACAATCCACTTTTGGCTGCAATGTGCAAAACATGGCAGAGAGCTCAGCGCCTCTTGGGTTTTAATCCACGCATTCATGCAAAAGCCCCAATTTGGAACAATACTGCATTTGAGTTAAAGGTAAGACTATTTCCTGGCTATTTCCTGGCCCCAATGGAAGCAGGTGGGTATTTCTACTCTGGATCAGCTTCTACATGAGGGTGATCTTCAACCTTTCACACAATTGACTGAAGAATTTGGTCTTCCACTCCATCAAGCAACAAATTATTCACAACTTCATCTCTGCCTTAACAGAATTCTAGGATCTCATCCATGGTCAATCCAAACTTCACCAATAGTATCCTACTTATATACTTGGGGGACACATAAAGGGGTTATATCTGGTTTATACAAACTATTTACATTACAACTATGCTCTCAAACCTTATCATGTTATTTTCGTCTCAAATGGCCGGCACGTTTATCTGTTACTTATGATGATGATGAATGGATTGACCTGCTGGAAAATGTAAATAGAGGGGCTCGATAAGCCAGATTGAAATTTTGCCTGTTCAGACTTTTACACGATTGGCATTTGTCTCCAGTTCAATCAAATAAAGCTGGACTCCTCCCTCATACCAACTGTTGGAAATGTGAGGCTCCTGGTTGCGACATAATTTACATTATATGTACTTGCCCTATGGTTCAATATTATTGGTCCTACATAGGTCAGGTTTTACAACATACTCTGCCTCTGGGTTTACTGTTAACATCAGCTACCATTCTCTTGTATAATTTACAAAATTTACCACACCTTTCCAAACCACAATGTCGTCTTTTATATACTGCCCTAGCCACAGCTAAACTTTGTATTCTACGACATTTGAAATCTCTGACTCCACCCTGTCAAGAGTCCAGGATGGTAACTATGGTTCAAACTGCCTCCTATGAAAGAGTCATTTATAATTTGCATGATCAGATAGATTTATTTAATCAAGTCTGGGCTCCCTTTCTGCAAATGAATAATGTTTCTGTGATAGACAATGTTGCTCACCCTATAGTGGATACCACAGTATCATAATTGGTTACTCTCTCTTACCTTTTTACTTTCTTCCCTTTCTAAATTTTATTGTTACAGCTTTGAATCCTAGCACTACAAATATATGGTAAATTCACACCTGTCTCGTATGTAATATCTTGTATCTCATATTTGTTTACCTCTTTCATAGGGAACAATAATTTATATGTTTTATCCTTTTATATTATATTACATTGATATTTTTCTTTTATTAATATTTCATTTCTATTTAAACATTTAACCTATCTTTTTTTTAATCTATACTGGATTGTAATTTAATACTTTATTGTATACCGCATTTCCCTTCATCATCTTTATCAGAACTTTTAGTGTCTTTTTCTTGCACTTTGTCTTTTATATTTCCCCAAAATTTCATTTTATTATTGTATTATATATTTTCTAATAAGATAAAAGTGATTTATGTATATATATATTCACTGAAAAAACCATAGGTTTTACACACGTTATAGTTAGGAAGTAGCATTTAAAAAACCTATGAAATTCACTGAAAAAACCATAGGTTTTACACACGTTATAGTCAGGAAGTAGCATTTAAAAAACCTATGAAATTCACCGAAAAAAACATAGGTTTTACACCAGTTATAGTTAGCTGGAAGTTTTACTCGCATAAAACCATTGAAATTCCCACGTTATAGTTAGTTGGACTCACTATAACTTGCGCGTGCAATGCACTGCTGATGACGTCACATAATACATCACTCATGACATGGTCAGTGACATCACTCATGACATCACTGATGACACCATCCTTGTGACAGAGTGACAGACCTCCTTTCACTGTAATGTAACCCTTGAAACACATATTCAAAAATAGAAACTAAAATTTTCAAAAAAATGGAGATACCCATACCAGTTACAATAACCAATTCAATAATTCCACCATCTATATACACATCCACTCATTCACCAACAGTTCTATATAGTCACTCATACATATACTCACTCATCATATGTAGTGATACACCTATACATCTTGTTACACACCGACAGTCATCCAAAAGTTACTCACACACATGCAAATAAACTATTGAACATCCATTTATTTGCATATACAGCTATACACACACTACCACTTTACTTCTAAGGAAACTTACACATACTTACTCTCTTAAACACTCACTTATAGAAACACATACTAATTTAAATAGGAACTCTTACAATCTCTTACTCTCAGATATACTCACTTATATACATCAATATTCACATACACTAGATTAAAACATATGTAGTTACTGATAAAGAAACTAGTGAGACACTCATTCACTCAGTAACACACACATATACACAGTCATCCACCCATACAGTCCTGCACATATCCTGTCCTCAAAACACATACAAAGAGAGAGTCAGTCATTCATGCAACTATGTGCTAAGTAATACCTCCACCAAACCACACAAACACTCATACTGATACTAAGAAAAACATCTAATAACCTATATACATACACATGTACCTACTCACCAACCCATGCAGCCACTTATACACAAAGTGAAACACTAATACATATATTTAAATATTTAAACATTACTCACTAATATTTATTTTTCAGAAAGACACACATTCACTGGATGGTGTCATCAGTGATGTCATGAGTGATGTCACTGACCATGTCATGAGTGATGTAATATGTGACGTCATCAGCAGTGCATTGCATGCGCAAGTTATAGTGAGTCCAACTAACTATAACGTGGGAATTTCAATGGTTTAATGCGAGTAAAACTTCCAGCTAACTATAACTGGTGTAAAACCTATGGTTTTTCCGGTGAATTTCATAGGTTTTTTAAATGCTACTTCCTAACTATAACGTGTGTAAAACCTATAGTTTTTTCAGTGAATTTCATAGGTTTTTTAAATGCTACTTCCTAACTATAACGTGTGTAAAACCTATGGTTTTTTCAGTGAATTTCATAGGTTTTTTAAAGGCTACTCCTTAACTATAAACTGTTTATAAGTTATATTTTTTCATTATATTTCTTAGCTTTTATTAATTGCGAAATATAAAATATTTTTTTAATGTATTCTATAGTTTTATTATAGATTATCGAGAAATGCTTTCATAGTATTACAAAGTTTTCTTCACTGTCAGAATTGCTTAGTAACTCCTTGCAAGTCTCAAAAGCTTTACAAAGTCTTTACCTTACGTTCATTTCACCGTTTACAGACTTGTCAGATGTTAAAAAACGTACCGAGGTGCGCGACAGAGTGCGCGCACCCCGGTGTTTTGAAACAATAAAAAAAGTTTGATACTTTATCGGCATTGTTCTTGTGACCCCATATGAAGGTATTTATTATTTGAGAATGTATACCTTTCCTCCTTTTCACATTTTAAAACTTCATCAAATTAGACCGATACTTCTAAATCACGTACGTGTCCGGATTCCGTCACCGCGTATACGTCCTAATACGCGCATGTCAAATCATGTGACTTGAAAAGAACACTTCCTATTGGTTCATAGTAGTTTCGATTCCGCAATTTTCCAGAAACCACCAACTTCCCTCACTATCTATTTGGCGCTGAAGGGAGAACAACCTTTTTCATATTTCCGGACACTTTGCTGAAATGGCGGCCGCAAGCAATTGTTCTACGGAATCTGAAGGAAATGGTTATCTTCCTTTAAAAAAAAAAAGGAATCTTTTCTTTGGCAATTTTTTACCTTTCCACAAGGTCAAAAAAAAGGAAATGCTCCGAAAGTAACGTGCACAATTTGTGGCTCCGTACTTTCCAGAGGAAATCCAACCAAAAAATATTATTTTTCAATTCATACTATGAAAAGGCATATGAGCCAAGTCCACCCTGTTCAATATGCACAGGCAGCGACAAGAGCTCTGGCCACAGAACTGCCACCATCTCAGGCCAGTACTTCATCGACAGCACGACCTACATCTCCATCGACTGAACAGATGGAGTTGAAACCATTTTTAGAGAAAGTGCATATAAAATGCAACAAGTGCAAAGGATTAATTGTGTACGGGGAGCAAAGCGTCATTCTTATTGAAAGAAGATTTAATCAGCATAAAATGTTCGAATGCATCTAATTTTTTTACAACTTCAAATGTTCCTGTTTTACAGTTAAAAAATTTGGTTCCTGTTTCACAAATTTTAAAGAATGAAAAACTTAAAAAAAATAATTTAAAAAAACAGTTCTTTTCAGAACTACCTCATTGTACCAAAAAGAGCTCTATTCATAAGCTAAATTATTGCCGCATTTTAGGAACAATAATTAAAGAATGCGGCAAAACTTGGGACATATTATGAAGACGTGATAATTTCACTTCGCTTTAATCGGCATAACGCTGTTAAAAAAGCGCCGATAATCGCCTTCATAATATGAGCCATATTATCAAGGATGGACGATACAATATCGCCGCTTCTATCGACAGGAAACTGACGATAAACCGGCAATAATGGACTTGATAATATGCTGTATGAAATTCCTAGCGTAGCCCATATTACATGTTTTAGCATCTTACATGGGCTTTGATAGGATTTCCATAGGGCAAATTATGAAACCCATTATCGCCGCTTTATCGCCAATTTCCTGTCGATAAAAGCGGCGAAAATGTATCGACTATCCATTATAATATGCCCCTATGTTTTTCAAAATTCAAATTAAAACGTATGTTATATGCCTTTATATCTAACATGACGTTCGACTGCAATTTATGAAGCATATTATGGACGCCGTTTTCGCCCCTATATCGGCAACTTCCTGCCGTTCAAGGCAGCGTTAAACTCTTTTGAATCTTTGTAAATATTCTTCAACATCTTTATGAGAACGTGATAACACCGCCTTGTCGAAAGGTAGGGCCGAATTCGACCAAGAACCCTTCAGTATTTGACCGGCGTTAGCCGCCTCTCATACCATTCGAGATTACCAAACAAAGAGGCAGGCGCTGGAAACAGGAGTTTATTCCGACGGAGCAGAACACGTCAAATCAGACAACAGGGTATCTTCTCGAGGTGCTCTAACCGCGTCTCTGAGGCCTGGCCTCTTATACACAAGTTTATTGCTTTATTACATGAAACACATTCTTGTCAATACTTGATGTACAGAAAGACATCCTCGGAATCCCCGCTTCACCCCCGTTCCCACACATATTTACAGTAGAGTTCCCACCTCGACCTCAGCATTTGGTTGGTCCCCACCCAAATCACAGCATGATGGCTATCGCGCAGCTGGACATTCTGCTGGGAACGGGGAAGTGGGCGATCGGTCGGATCTGGAGGTGTGAGGGTATTGATTAACCACCGCTCCTTTGATGTGAGGCGGGGCCCTACTGTAGGGGGCAATAAACTGCATCTGCCGGGCTAGGTGATGGCCTTGGATCGGGCTGGACAATCGGGCAGGGAGGAAGAGGTTATCAAAAAAGGGCCTGTTCTTTGAATGAGATGAAAGAGCGAGGGGGTTCAGCACGGGATGTGGCTCGGAGACAGTGTCGCGCTAGAGGTGCGCTTATGGTCCAAGCAGGAGAAACCGGGGGCTGTCGGGGCGCGGGGGAATGCTTGCGAGGCTGGGGTGTGAGGGGGAGAGGCGCACAGGCTATTGGCAGTGGGCAGAGAGGTCGTGACACAAAAATGGCTGCCACCTACTTTCGCGATGGGGCCTAAAAGGGACAAGATGGCGTGGCTACTGTTTTCATGATTGTCGCTCTACTTTCAACAGTGGCTGTGGTGAACATAAATGAACGCCGTTTATGTATACCGATTTTAGTCATTTTCCACAGTCCCCAGTTTTTATCATGAGTTAGTTCATTTCTGTTTATGTCTGAGGTAAGGACGTACAAGCTGACATCTAGTTATACTAATAAGGGAAGCATGTGGCTGGGCTGTCTATCGAGGTCTTTGGTAGCCCATATGCATTACGGGCAGATGGAAATAATCCTACTATAAGTGCTGACAGAATCTTACATAACCACATTTAGTCAATGCGATAGGCGAGGAGGCAGTGCATATAAAATTACATTAGCTGTGTCATACGTTAGACCTTGGAGACGGGGACATTATTTAGATGATGTAGGAAATTCGTTCGAATACAAGCATGATGTCATACAGAAAATGTTCTGGCAGAATAGGGGCTATTATCACTTGAGGTCTGGACTCCATGGGGATCAAAACTAAACAGCATGTTCATGTGCATAACTGGTGTTCTACAATCATCAAGGTATAGAGTTAACGCCTTCTTAGTTATCCTTGTACAATTGAAAAGTGACCGATGTAAGGTTATGAAAACTCAATTGGGTGGTAATCAATACGAAGCGGTTGGGAGAGAAATTCAACTTGACAAGGGACAGTCAAGGGGTGGCAATGTTCAAAAAGGGTTCGTCTGTCCAGTGTCTTTTTACAGCGAGCCATCACTGGTAGGCTCTCATCGTTCTTCCTCTTTCGTTGGCGCTGTTGAGCACCGGCGGTGGAGCTACGCGTCCGGCTCTACTTCAGATCTCGCGTTGCAGGGTGTGGCCATTCTTTGCTCTTGGACCACAGTCCTGTGTTTGTCCTCAGAGTCAAGTTCAAAAATTCCATATGAAAAAAAGGGGGGGTTATGGGGGCGTGCTTTGGGAGGCCGAGGGAAGAGAGGGTGGAGTGGGATCAGATCTGAAACGGACCAAGGAGGGCAGAAATTTCAAGCAAGCGGGCCAATCAATCGGGCACAATGGGCTGGGACTTTCGGCACGAGCTCATCAACGTGCAGGGGCTTCTGGGGGGCCCTTCTTTCCTTCACTTTCCACGCTGAGAACGGTGCCTTGTCCCGCAACTCTTTGCTCTGCGGCTCCACCTAGGTCGAGGTCATAGATTTTCCCCGATCTGCAGCCAGGCTGTGCGTCACATCCGGCCTCTCTCCTCCCGACGACTGCACGTTATCCTTGAATGAGTATAAAAAAACAATTTTTAGAGAATTGGCAGGGGAAGACGTTTACACACTTTAATTTCTCTCCCAACCCCAAGTAGTTGGGGAAACGTTCATTGGTCACGATAGGGTGGATGCTTAGTAATCCTTACATCGGTGTATGTTGTTAACTCATGCATCATCGCTGTAGTGCAGGTTGGCAAGCATTTTTTATTTTCGAACAACACGTCTGTCTGGAGTTTTACTCTGGTTATATTTGCAAACGTGGCAAGAAGTCTGATGTCTAAAAATTACATAGTTTATCGAATTCAAACCGGCTCCTTCAGTAGAGACTCGCGTTTGTCTAAAACAAATCCTGTTGAGCTATATGTTTCTTCAAGGTCTGTTAATTTATAAAAATTGTGAAATGCTGTTATCATGGGACTATAGCTACAGTCTTTAAGATTTTCTGGGACGGCTGGTACAGAACTGGGACCATTCTGGAGGAACGGGGACGTATCGGACATTCTATTTTTGTACAATGGGCGGAGGTAATCCGAACGATGAGGGTGGTGTTACCAAAGTACTTAAGACAAAAGCCACTGACATATAGTTCCCTTTTTAAGGGTCAGATTAGGGGACATCAGTCGTCTCACCTGTCCTTTCTTTCTCAGCCAATTAAGTTTCATCATTTTACAGAAAGGAGAGGCAGTAATATGGCAAAAATACGATCGTTTTGTTTCTGTCAATTTGTTTAAACACTGTCGTGTCTAAGAGCCAATTATTCCCGTACCGGCGAGGTGCAGTGTCGTCATTTATTCAAAAGGGAGCGAGGGAGCCCTCAGAGGGAGAGAGCGTCGTGCGTACCAAATAGGCTATTAGTACACGTACAACATAAAAAGAGGGAGAGAGAGGGAGAGACGTGTACAATAATAGGCTATTCAGTGCACACACATATAGATCAGTACGGGTCAGTTTCACGTAAAAAAAACACAAGCTGAGGGAAAACATAAATTCATAGTTTACGTATACACAAATACCAGATAGGGTGCGACAGTACATACATCAAGTATGAAAACTTAAGATAAAACAGAGGGCTATTTTTGGCGAAAGAGCCTTTTCATGCGTGTTGCATATTTTCAGTACTCCATTTAATTCATTTGGGGGTCGAGCTCTTCGTTCTCCTTCCTTCCTAATAGCAGACAATTTCTGTTGGTAACCTCGCTTCAATAAATACTTACTCCTTTTAATTGGTCGGACACTGGTCCAGTCGTGCTTATACTCACGGTGGGGCCTTCCAACATCTAACAAATGACGATCCGAGTTGAGGTAAAGGAGGGGTGTCTGTCGGATGTGCGATGGTGCAATTCTGACTTTTCTATGAGGATGGAAGAAGAGGGGGTGAATCTAAAACATGACAATATCCCTAATTCTGGGCTGAGGGGGGATTTTAGATGAATCCCAACCCGGGGTATCCTTAACTTTTCTCATCTAGTCTGCACATTAAGTTGACTCACTGGTGCGCGTCATTTAGGGCGTTCATTTGGGATATCGGTTGGGGTCCGAGGTACTACAATAACCCTTCAAGTTTCTGGCGTAGGCCACTCTCACATTCACTAGCTCCAGAGAGGGAGAGAGAGTCGTTCCTAGGTAGGGTAAGTGCTATATTCTTTCTCGTCTTTCACATGCAGGTATCATGTTCGGGCTTGTTTTTCTTATTCCATTAACCGCTCGATCCATACCTCAGTCATACAAAAAAAAGCATTCGTCCGTCAACCCAGACGTGCGCCACACATGAGCATTCATACAACACAAATCGGGGCCCACGCGCGCATTCATACCATACAATTCTTCTTCTTTCTGCGTGTAACACGGTGCATTCTGGGTCTTCTCCATACTCCAGCTGAAATTCCGATATTAACCTGCAGAGAAAGAGAAGGGGGGTGGGGGGGTGACAGCGTACAAAGCACATCAGCGCGCAAACACACGAAAATGTTTTTACCTACCACGTGCCTAACTTATCTTCTTTGGGAAGCAGTACCTTGCATCTCGGCATTGCAGCCCAGAGGAACTGGTTTATTGTCCTATTCATAGATATATCTAAACATCTGAATCTTTTACCTATTGCTTATGCTGCAGGAATGCAAAAATACGACAGATCTTGACTATTCTTTTCGTATTGTTCGTATGTACCATGCCTTTCTAATTTTTCATAACCAAAATTGTTTCATTTTACTTGTCCTTTATTTATTTTGAAAATAGTAGCCTTTATCCGAGAACCTACCAATCTAAGTGACTGATATGAGGCTAGTTCTACATATTTTTATATATTTTTTTTTCCTTTAAAACCTTGATTGAAAAAGATGTCAGCGTAAAGATACGGGCCTGCAACCATACAGGCCGGCCACGGGGCAGACGGGAAATGTATGAGGTAAGGAGAGATTACACTTGTAGTATAGGAGTACGTGATGAGCGAGCCATTTTAATTGGAAAAACTTAAACGAGACAAATGGTTGCAGGATCAATGAAGGTTGATTTTATAATTGAAAGTAAAACAAGATCAGTTACAATAAAATCGTTTATACGCATACCATGGGCGAGCATCATGAGTAGCATTACTTCGAAAATACAATAATCAATAGTGAATAAGAACCAATATCAGTAGGGTTGTCCGCATGCCCAGTCAGTGCCCTTCCCCGCCCGCCACGTGCTCAAGGACCGTATACATATCCCATAATATCAAGGCTACGTAACTAAAACGTCATAAGGAGTTGCAAGTCTCGCCTATACTGGCGCCATTTTGGGGCGTGGCCGGGTGGGTCCAGAGTATAGTCCAAATGCCTCTGACAACTAGCGGTCGGACCAGAATCCCTTTCGGTAGTTCAAAGAGTTCGTTAGCGCCAACAGAGAGGACAAGCGGCGTGGACTGCGGCTTAAAGGCGAGGAAGGCAAAATCTTCCCTACCGGGTCCCGCTGAGGTCCCACAGGAGCTGATCGAGTTTGGCAGTACAAAGGCCGGTGTCAGCACGAGAGCACCACCATCTTGTGACAACGTTGTGGCCACTCCGGAGAGTGGGACAGCAGGTGTATCCCTCCACCGACACGTTGAATCAGTCTTTCCTTCGATACCAGATGTGGATAAGGTGGCGGTCGCCCGGGGCAGTGGCATATCCATGGGGGATAGTCGAGCAACAGTGGCGGTGGCCCCCACCGGAAGCCTGCGGGAGCCGAGGGCCAGTGACTTTCGTAGAATTTTTAAAACTGAGAGGATGTCTTCAAGAGTGGGGCTCATGCCCGAGCAGGCAAGCATCCGAGTTCCAAGGCAGCCCAGAGCCACTCCAATGGACCAGGCCCAAATCCGGGGTGTCGGCCGCCATTTTGTGAGCTCTGTGGCAGCCGCCTGTCTCTGCACCGCAAGAGCGGGTGCAATTCAGCCGGATGGTGGATGAGACACTGTTCAGCAAGAGCGGGCGCAACTCAGCTGGCCGAGCGAGGCACTGTGCCGCAAGAGCGGGCGCAACTCAGTTGGCCGCGTGAAGCGCTGGGATGCAGCTGAGGCACCTCCACCAGGGGAGGTGGGGGAGGCTCGTTCGCGCCACCTCTCCCTCCTAGCGCACCCCACGCCGTCCGGATGCCACCTCAGGGCGGACGAATGGGAAGGCAGTACAACGACATCGTGGCCGTGGTGCTTCCGGGCCATCCACCCGACGACCTCTTCGGCCGATGGCTGCCAGCAAGGCCTTGGCGCGTTGGGTAGCCTCCGGCCTATTCGCTCAACGGGCCGCTACTGACGCTGCCTCGCCGGCTGATGGCTTTTGTAGACTTTTTATAGCCCAAAGCCTACTAAAAAGTAGCTCAAAGTAGCCCAACATTGAAGGCGGGACAGGAACAGCGTTAAGCAGACGGCGAATGCGTTGGGTTTGTTGTTGCAGCCGGCTGCCATGTAAATAGTTGTGTAATAAAAAAGTTTTAAATAGTTGTTTAATAAAAAGTTTAACATGTTACGTTGCTGGAGTGTTGTATATATTTATAATATTTGCATAGGGTTTGTCGTTATTTGGGCGGGGTGGGCGGTGGAGCCGAGCTGTCTTGCAGCCATCATGGCGTCGAGCTCGATTCTTCTACTCCTTATTTCCGCCTCACACACATGTGCTGCTTTTAATTTATGCCTATTGAAAGATTTTTGATTCATAACTAAAAAGTTTATGATTACCCTGATATTACCCTTGCTTATCAACCTGTATGAGACATTGTGTACTGAAACCTTTCAAAAAATTATATCAATACAATAGTTGTTCTGAGTACTGATTTTCGAATGTCCCTGCACATAACATACATGCACCTCGAGCCAAATTCTCCCTTTTGGCGCGTTTTTCATTTCCTTTCACAATACCATACAACAAGCTTGTTACTGCTTCGTATACTGAAAACTAACTGTTAATGAAGTGATGTTTAACCATTACTATTTTCATATATGATTACTGAACTTAAAATCAAAACACACCTTCTTGCATGCAATATAATTAAATATATTTCATTGCGGGGCTGTACAATGTTTTTTAAACGATATTCATTTTGCTTCATACTACATTTCCATCATTTGTGTTCTATGAACTAGTAACTATACCCACTATTTTCTTTAGATTATGTTTACTTGTATTAAATAAAAAACTTTCTCTCAAAACACTGCATCATTGAATAAAAATTTGAAATATATACGTTCCTTCTTTTAACCCATATTCACAACTGAAATAATTTATACTAAAACTGTATTCATGTGTTTCACGTAATCTCAGCTGCACTCAATTCATGTTTTCTTATGTCAACCTGAATATTTCATACTTCAACCCGCTGGCCTGCGACGGTCAGTCAACCGTTTCTTTACGAGTTGTGAACCATAGCATCAATCGTACCTCTGGCAAAACAATTATTTATTACTGTAACAAAACTCCGCCGCAGTTGTGCTTCACACAGAGTATTAATCACTGCTCCCTCGCTTCCACAGAGCACACGCTATATCCTATTTCAATACTTATCACCCTTTCATCTCGACTATAACAACTGTGTCTGCCTGCAGAACAAACTTCCTTAGCTCAGACTGAACGCACACACACACACATACACACACTAACATAACACAAAGCAACTAATATAGAAAGCAGGAGTGAGATGAAAATGGAGTCACACTGTGGTACACAGAAACCTCTATATATATTTGCTCTTCTACATCAATTTATAAAAGGCATATACTCCACGAACCTGTCTACAACCTCATGGTCACAATTTTTCATCTGATTGTACTGGGACACCTCTCCTTCTCACCCCACCCCCACCACTGCATCCCTCGGCCGCAAACCACACTGTAATTTTTTCCTCAAACTTAGGGGCAGATTTATGAATGCCTTGCGCCGCCGGTGCGTCACTTTTTCCCATGTTAAAAATGACGCACCGGCGGCGCAAGGCCTTCATAAATCTGCCCCTTAAAGTTTAAAATACCTAAAGCATTACCACTTTTTTTCGACAATATCACATTTAATCAACTATTTTCTCTCTACCTGCATTATCTGTACTCTACCAATTCCTTTTTTTTTTATCTGTAACCAACTTTACAAATTATGTGCAAACGCTCCCAAATGTTTATTAACTTCTGTCTATTTCATTACATTTTATTTTCTATTTATTCAGTTTTCCACAAATACATTCAAAACTATAATTCAGACTTGAAAGAAAGTGAAGAAACGGCACACAACCCCCATTAACTTAACAGAACTTCAGCCCCTCCCCCCCTCTGACGTCTGCTGTGGAAGCCCAAGATAACACACATCCCAGATACACACAGAGCCGCACCTGAACGTTTCACATCTCTGTAAAGAACCATTTCAATATTAATTAGGCCTTGCACTTGTTTTACCCATTGTAACAGCCCCTCCACCTTTACTCTATTTACTGATTACACGTTCATGTCCCCCTACAAAAAATCATTTTTTATCGTCCTTCCCCGCCCAAATTTCGTTGCAGATCCGTCTCTAAGTAACATTTAATTCATAGACCTAACAGTAGCTCATAACTTAAAAACATGACTGAACTCCACTATACTTAATCAAATTAATTAATCGTAATTTTAAACTAATAATTACAAAGAAACAATGTTCCAAAACATTGATGTAATAAAATGGAACATTAGTTGAAAACATATCAAACTGTATCAAAGTCAAAAATGTGCTTCCTTAGACACAGTAACTCACATAATCAAATATAGTGATCAAACCACATTTAACGGTACATCATAAAACAAACAGTTATACACTCACCTTTACCAATGCTTTATCAGATGGAGAACAATGATAGTTGTAAAACGATAGCCGTTTGACGGAGCCCTCAATAATACTTCTATCACTGCAACCAAAGAATAATGGCATAGATTTTCTGTCAATACACACTCATATATCTCTCTTCAACCAATCATATTTGTTCCCGCACAATTTCATATTCAAATTAACATTTCAGTTGGTTATCCTTTCAATATTTTCAAAGTCACACAACGGTCACCCTTCACCCTCTGCCTTCTCTGCCTGTTACCATGGTAACAGCCCATTCTGCATCTGCCTGAAGGCACAGGTCAAAAGTTCATATCTCAACGTTCTAAATCCAAGCAAAAAGGATAATTTCCCTCCAAACACACCTGCCTATCCACTCTTGTATTACATTTCTTTTTTTTCCATGACCAATAGAAGATTTGTTTGTAATAAAACTATAACATACAGCGTAGTCTTCAATCTTGAAGTATATCAATTAACCAATCATGTTCAGTTTTTCATTAACACCAATCCTCACACACTTTTTTTATCGTGACTTTCACCATCTACTTGCCATTCCACCTCCAGAACCCATCGGAGTACTACTGCATCTACCTTGAAAATGAAGGTTTGGCTTGTAGGACACAGTTATATTCACTGGAGTGAAAAATATGCTGCAAACAGACGAATTTCTAACCTTGACTTACCAAATGTGCAGATTACGTGGATTGGCCAAAGAGGATTAAGATGTCACCAATTGATACCATTGGTGAAAACTTTTACGCGTCTCCCTGAACCTAACCTGATAATTGTGCACTGTGGTGGGAATGATCTAGGCACATTAACAGGTGTAGGTCTAGAAATGCTTCTAAAAGACACCTTTCGTCAATTGATGTCACTTTTTCCTCGAACTGTCTTGGTGTATTCAAATATATGCCAACGACAAAAATGGAATTGGTCCAATGAACGTTGTCCACAGATTGAGAAAGCAAGGAAACATGTAAATAAATCTGTTTCTGCTTTCCTCAGAGAATATAACATGGGTTCTATATTCAACAACAACCTACGTTTCAACATGGAAGGCATCTATCGGAGAGATGGTGTTCATTTCACGGATGAGGGAAATAGAATTTTCCTCTGTAACATGAGACTCTGCATCAGAACTTACTTATAACTTCAGCAAAAACTCAATTAACACAAGGGCTCTTTTAAGAGCCACCTTATATCTAAACCCTCAAACTTGTAATTTATCTCCATCTTTCTTTATGTTTTTTGATCGCCGTGCGCCCCCGTGTGCGCATCTCGTAACTTATTTGCGAAAAAAAGCTACTTTTAGACTTTCGTCATCCTTAATAAACCCCTCAAGAAACCTACGAAATCAAACACTCTCCACCCTGCTCCCTTTCCATTCTCACCCCTATAGTTTTTCACAGTCTTGTAAATAGGGGTGCGCGACCGAATGCATGCACCCCGCAAATGTTTTCTCCCAAAAAAAATGGTCTTTTCGCGTTCAGGGTCCATACTCTACCCCCTTAGAAAACCTACCCGGCCAGACAATCTCTACCTTCCCCCCTTTCCATGTTCTAACCCTTTGTTCTGTACAATATATTCACTCGCACTAACAAAATGGCGGACAACACTTCCTGACTTCCGAATCGAATGTTGACAGACGTTAAACAGCAAATCACAATGCCGCTCGCGCACACCCGCATAGGTGCGCGCACCCGTGCGTGCTTATAGATAAATAACTGATTTCAACTTTAATTTTCTCAGCAACTACTGAACGGATTTACACCATTTAAACGAAAGCGTGATCTGCGACCCACACTCTACCTTTCTACCAAATTTCTTATAAATCCATTCAGCCGTTCGAGCTGTAGCCGTGTCTAAACGTCCTATGGAAAATAACATGGGAAAAGCACGTTTTGGGACCCCCCTTTTATCTCAGCCCCCACTTCACCAATCCCCCCAAAACGTTGACAGAATGAGCACAGCGGACCTAGCCATCTTCTTTGAGAAATTCGCAAACATTCGTCCACCAGGGCCAAAGTTATTCCCAATAGAGTGTTGCGGATTTCCTATGGAAACTAGGTCCTAACTATAACTACCTACTGGCGACCGCCAGTAGGTAATATATATATATATGAATCTTTTTCGATTAAATGTTTAACTATTCATACTATTATTGCAATGTACTTCCTGCTTTTACATTACATTTGCTTGTATTGTCTTACATTTATAAAATGCTATTAAAGAATTTCAACACATAAAAAGAAGCTCACATGGATTTAGTAATTTCACAAACTGAAAAAATGTAAACGTGGCAATGATAATAAATAATTTCTTCCCGGGCTCTTATCTCCCATATCTAAGGGTTTACAGATGTGGAGATATGCACTTGATATGCACTTGAATGCACATTTTTTCTTGTTTTTTCTTTCAACCTTGAAAATATTTTTCCATGTAGCGATAACTTCATGAAACAGGAAGATTTTGAATATTGCACCAGTTCTAGGAGTATTTTCAGTGTGCATTTATGTTGATAAACTGCACTTGGAGTGAATATGGATTGTGAGTGAGGGAATGTTAGAGTCAGTGATTGAACAAGTAAATATCTGGTCATGTATGTTGGATTTGCCTAGCAGAGACAGAACCAGACAACAGAAGCGAGATGTTCATGGTGTCATGCAAAGTTAAAAAGAGTGATGAATAGAGTGTACTGTTGCTGCATCATGATGTAGTGTTCTTGGGTGGAGTTGGCTGCCCGTGGGGGTTGATCGCAGGGCAGAGCCCCCTCTCACTATGCATTGCTTTTGGCCTCACACAATACATCACTCATAGCATGGGCTAAGACAACATTGATAGCATGACTGATTTCCCTACTACCCCCAACTATCATCTAGCCCCTCCCAACACTGTACTATGCACACCAGTCATCTGAAGGGATATCTGCCTAAGGGTACTAAATGGAAGATTTGCCGCTGAATCCCCCCCAGCCACCTCATTTCACAGAGAACTTGCAAATTCTACAATAGACTATACTTTAGTTTCCCTTTCCTTCTTTCAGCATGTAACAGGCTTCTGCCTAGGATACCAAGGGGACAGTGACCTTCGGCCCAAGTGGTCTTAATTCAAGCTCACTCACACAAAACGATACTTAACCCAGTCGGTAGACATGCCTGCCACACCATGAACCTAAAAAGAATCAAGTCAGCAATAGCTGACACCAGGGAGGTGCTCTTGGCAGCGGAACTACAGTTAACCGAGCTTAATTATCCAATCGGAAACACCTCACCGCTTTGTTTGCAAACTCTTATTCAAACGCAGTTAGATACTCTGCTCCCAACGATCCAACAGCCGTAGGGAAGGTCACACGCGCACAGCGAACCAATTTGATACTTCTCAAAAAATCTATAAACAAACTTTTGAGATCATTGAGGCTTTGCCCTGGGGACGAGAACTTAAGCTACCAACTTCGCAATAGAAAGGCCAAACTCAAAAAACTCAAGTCGGACATTAACAAGTCCAATGAAAACGTATTCTGGGCAAAACTTCACCATGACGCTAAAAGAATTAATAGCGCACACTTTTGGTCAACTTTACATAAAATCTTACACCGGGCACACGGAGGCTTAACATCGCGTATTACAGAAAATGAATGGATATCCTTTTTAGATTCTTATTTTAAACAACAGATACCTGGTTCACAAGTATTTCCGGACAGCCAACCAGCTCCACTTACCCAAACCGCGATGATTACAGAGGAAGAGCCCAACAAAATCGATGCTGTCATGATTTGGAAACAAATTTCTAAAGGGAGCAAAGAATGAGCCCCAGGTCCGGACGGGATTCCACCAGCCCTTTTTAAACAAGACCCGGAATGCTGGCCAGAAACACTGGCCCCTCTCTTCTGTTCTGACGGGTGTTCTGGGTCCCTGCCCGCATCATGGATTGGCTCCATTATTTCACCAAACTACAAGGCAGGCACCAGAACTTTACCAAAAAATGATCGCCTGATTGCATTACTAGATGTAGAGGCTAAATATTTTGTAGGCAATCTACTTGTAGAGCTACAGGGCTGGGCAAAAGAGACCAACATAATCCCTCAGTACCAAACAGGGTTCTGCAGAGATACTGATACAACAACTAACCTACAAGCAATGTCACTACTCATCGGCAATCCCCATTAACTTAACAGAACTTCAGCCCCTCCCCCCCCTCTGACGTCTGCTGTGGAAGCCCAAGATAAGGCCTACTTGGCTACTGCACCCACAACCCTTTGATAAAACAACTTTACCTTTACATGCTAAAAAAGCATATAACCAATTCACAAAAATTATCTTTGAAAAATATCAGGCAATGAGAGAGGTGATGGTTTTGGAATTCCCCCTAACCTAGGGGAGGACCAAGCAGATGCCTTGAACCCAAATATCATATCATGCTGAACGATACGATAGTCTATCTATGGGATCACCAAGATCCAAAAAGATGCACTTGATCCTCCCTACCGCCCCATAGCATCTACTATTGGCTCAATCACTGAGCCTCTTTCTAAATATTCAGATGCCTTATTGAGACCCTATATATCTAGAATACCATCTGATATCATGGATACCACCTCCATCATTAATAAAGTAGAAGGACTTCCGTTCAACCAGTCAAATAATATTCTTGTCACCCTCGACATTGAAGCCTTATATAGTAATATCCCGCAAGATAAGGCACTCACTGCCATTGATTGGTTTATCGAAGAATATTAAGTCCCCTGCCCAAAGAACTTTCTGCTACAATGTATATAAATTGTACTCTCTGAAAACACCTTTCAATTCGGTAAAAGCCTTTATAAACAAATTAAGGGCGTAAGTATGGGAGCCTCTGTTGCTCCCTCTGTAGCAAATATTTTCATGGCACAATTTGAGAAAACCCATATACACAATCAAGTGGCCCCATTTTTTGAGTCCATCTACATATGATCTCGATATATAGATGATATTTTTTTCATCTGGACAGATACGGAACCTATGTTACAAGAATTCTTAAACTGGCTCAACGTATGTGATATCAGCCTCCACTTCACATCGCACACCAGTAGAAAAAAAGTAGAATTCCAAGATATCCTGATTCGACATAAAGAAGGCTTACTAGAAGTAGATTTGTTTACTAAAGCAACAGCACGCAACACACTACTTCATTTTGACAGCTATCACCCTAGGGCACAAAAAGAAAGCATTCCCTTCAGTCAGTTTCTTCGACTTCGCCGTAATTGTTCGAATATACAAGATTTTGATAGACAAGCGTGCATTTTAAAGACAAAATTCTTGGCATGTGGTTATACCCATAAACGGGTGTGTATGTCACTTAAACGTGCACGGTTTTATGATCGGGATTCTCTCTTGCAACCTAAAATTAAAGAGAGCTTAAACCAACTTGTATATATAACTAAACATTCAACAATGAATAACCAGATATGCGAGATTGTCAATTCAAACTGGCACATACTGAATAGTAATTTAGAGCATCAAGATAAAATTCCCAAACCTATTTTTGCACATCAGAGAAACAGGAACCTCAAAGACTATATCACTCGGTCGAGATTTTATCAAACTATCCCCTTTGTGCAAAAAACAATAGATGGCACTACACCTATCACAGGAACATATAAATGTAACACCAGCAAAGCCTGTGACATGGCCATAGTAGGTAATAGGTATACCTACCAAGGATTTACCATCAGCCCACGGACATTTTCAAATTGTAAATCAAAAATTGTGATCTACTTGTTGATTTGCCCATGGGGCTCCGGTTACGTAGGAGAGATAGCAAGAACCTTTGACACGTGTTTCACTGAACATCGGTCTGCCATACACACTTCCAAAATCAATGCCCCTTTGGTAAGACACTGTATGGATCTTCAACACAAGCCTAATGACTTTCGGTGGTACATTTTGGAAAATCTAGATAGCGTCCTTCACAACAGTAAACATGACGACAGAAAAAAACTAGAAGTGTTTGGGATTTTTACCTTGTCAACCCACACAAATTGATTAAACAATGAAATCCCTTGGGAAAACGCCATCAAATATAACACTAGATAAACTAGGTCCAACATACTACTGCTCCCGGGCTTTCTAGAAATCACATTGAGGCTTAAACTCTCTGTTTAGCAGCTTAGCATTAGTATATTTCAAATTAAGACGCATAATATAGTATAGAATGTAGAATAGGGACTCTTTTACTCCTGTCTTGTCACTTTTATAGTTTGTCTCCCCGTCTTCATTTCATATCAATTATGTTTTCTACTTGGCAGTAGTTTTTTTACCTCTTGTATCATTACAAGTTTTGCATAGCTTTTATTATTCGCTGTAGCTCCATCAGCATTCGCGATAAATATATAAACACTGGTCAATAATATTTGATAGTTCTTCTGCAGAAATAGATTTTTACAGTAGGCTTTTCAACATTTGCGTTTCATATATTAATATTAATCTTCAGCTCTTTGATCATAGTATTTTTTCTATTACTATACTTTAGTAACATTTTGGATCTCGGTTCTGCCTGTTAGCCTTCTAGTGCTCATCCTTCCCTTGCTTGCGGCATCATTTCAGCAGCTTCCGGGTCACGTGATGACCTTTCACGTCATCGCGGTACGCTAGGAGCGTTCAACTCTTTAAATTTTGCGTCCTCGCTTTTATCGCATTTTCCCACTGGCAACACTGCATGAAGGACTTGAGCACTATCATCTTATGTAAGTACTAGTAGTGATCCTTTTCGTGGATCCACGTATCCTACCACTTCAGTTTTATTCCGCTTGGTACTTGCGGGGTGGTTTAAATTAACCTTATTCCACTATGGTTGTTCTCTTTTGGTAGATCATTGATATACAAGTACCTTATCTACTAAGAGACCTACACTTCGCGTGTGTGGTGTGGAAGATTCATATATCCTTGAAATACCCTCTACGGCCTTAAATCCAGGTACACTTTGGTCTCCGACTTTATCGTTTGAGGATTCTAAGTTCGCATTGGTATCGGCTTACAACTTTGCATGTTCAATATTTCCACTACAGGTCTATAATTGCCAGTGGCTGTTTTTATCCATGAATAATCATGTTATCTCTGGACATTCACAAATTTAACATAGGTAAATATCGACGCTCTAGGCTGACCAGATGTACCTCAGGTATATTATTAGGTTACTCACCACTGGTATGTCGATTTCTCTTCTCTACCACAGATTTATTTTTCTGCACGGGTTATCATTTCGCCACAATTTTACCCACTCACTCACCTTACTTACATCGGTCGGATATACTTTTCAGGTACCAGCCCTATTATTAGGGGACTTTTGTTTAGGAGTACGACCCTTCTCATTTAGCTGATTACCATGTTGCTATTTCCTCCAGATCTGCATTATTGCACTTCGTTTGTACCTCGTTGGTTTCTCGCAGGTACTTTCCCAGCTATTCCTGTTACATAGAGCATTACTCTAGACCACTCCCGTTATCAAGTACTCCTTGTAATTTTACCTCCTCTTTTTCTTTATTGTTGTACATTAATAAAGCTATTCAGCATTCCTTTGTCTAGTATTGCATCGTTTGAAGTACAGACACATTGTTCTGCATTGGTAAGATTGTACATCCCCTTTTCTAACTGTTGGGCAGTTGCACTTTTGCTGATATTATGTTTTCCAATTGAGCACTGAAACTATACTATCCTTTTCTTTCCTTCCTTTTCTTCTTATTATCCATTAATATAAATTCACTTCCCATAATTTACTTTATCACACTCTGACCTTTTTGTTTCATCTGTGGCACATGATTGCAGGAATAGTGCAATCACTATTCTCCCTACATTTGTCCATTGTGTACCTATTTTATTTTCAGTCATTAGCCTCAATATACTGAAGTTTGTATTTTGAGAATTTGAATTGTATATTACTTATATTTTAGCACTCCAGTGACTCTCCTGAAGAAGGCGGTCCATTGCCGAAACGTGCGTTGAGATTGATTACGACAATGGATTCAGTTTGATTATCATGATTACCATTGTACATATGCTATTTGATATTCCCTATGAAATGTTTTTAAACAATTAAGGTGGCTATTTCACATGTCTTGCTGCTGCCTTCTTTTTAACTGTGTGTTTTCATTATAAGATGTGTATTGTTAAAACTTCTAATAAATATATATATATATATATATATTTTATATAAATTACGGTATTTGTCAGTATATTGAGGCTTTCCCTCATCTAGGGCTCTTGTTTAACCTGTTCATTTACAGGCCAGTGGTTGCTTAGTAATATTCTCTTACGATACGATGGTGGTCCCATCCTCCTTGGACCACAACAAGCAAAGATATGGACAAAAATACAATGTCAACCAAAGGCCCTGCAAAGCATTATCGGGCGAGATTCTAGAGTGCATTGAGTATTATAGTATTAGCTCCCAGCTGAGCCGGGAGAGCCCCGCTTGAGGAATGTTTTGATATTGGATACTATAATATATCTCACGTATAAGTCAGTCACGCACCCACTAAATCTTCCATAGACACTCATACACTCACTCATTCTTCGATCACACCGGGCTTAATTCTATTTCAATAATCCTATTGTCATTTTGAATTAATTGTCAGAATTACAGATGAATTACATGGTGGTAATTTGTAAGGCATACAACGTTTAAGTACTGAGAAAAACTCAAAGTGTGGTTTGAGTATTCTGTATCAATGCAATTAGTCAGAGTTGGTGTTTATTTTTAGCATTTTTAAAATTATCATTTTGGCTGTTGGTCGCGTACATATATGCATTTATATTGGCACGTGCATCTGTTAATGAGTTCATCATCATTGTTTTGGGCATAGAGTATTTAGAAACACTTTGCGATGTATTGTATTTGAGAAAGTTGAATTAATCTACAATTATGTATAATAATCGCAAACTGCACTTGCAGTAGATTTCATTCACTAAGTAATACCCAAGCACGACAAAATCTTGCATTAGAATCATGTGTAAAAAGATTTCTTCCATGTTTATTAAACAGCCGATGTAAACAATGAACGTCATCAAACTGCTCCGACGATCGAGTTGTGCATATGTATATAAACTGTCGTTTCCATATGGGAAGTTGTTGTGACCAAGGCGGTTTGTCCGCCGAAACGCGTAAAGCCATCTGCACAGGGTAAATAAATTCCCTTTTCGTGAAGCTCACGGAGTCAGCGCCTTTTCTTTTTATCTGGACGTTAAAGGTTTGGATGTTATATATGTATGTATATAAAACATTTTTTAACTTTTAGAAACACTCAGTCACTGGAGGATGTCATGAGTGATTTAATTTGAGATGACATCATCGATGTCACTGACCATGTCATGAGTGATGTAATATATGACCTCATCAGTAGTGCATTGTGGGGGCACAAGTAATTGTTAGCTTAGCCAACTATAACGGCTAAATTTCTCTGGTATTGTACAAGTGAAATGTCAGCCTAACTATAACGTTCTTGCTGTAACCTGTGTTTTTTTTTAGTTCCTTTCTACGGTTTTTTAATTGCTAAATATATATAAATATATATATAGCTCCACCCTAACATGCCACTGCTTGAATCTTCGACTTAATTGACAAAAATTATTTTCTTAAAGTTTTTCAGGAGCTGGGATTCCTCCAGCTGAGGGAAACACATCAAAGCCATGGATTCCCCACGACTCTATTCTTTTCTTCTAACCGTGATCACAGGTCAGTGACCTTATATGACTGAAGTCACACATAAGCGCACTATGAGTACTCACCAGAGAGATTAAATACCCGATAATTATTCATGTTATATGGACAAGTGAGATAGACATTCCGACCCTATGCATCATGGACCCTTGCAAAGCTCCACTTAATCAATCATGCTATGCAGCTGTACTCTTGTGCAGCCACTTTAAATTGCATACTGTATTTATTTATGGTAAAATTATGTATTTCATAAATAAAACACATTTTATTGAATATAGGGATTTGAAAAATGGTCCGTGGTAAATACACTGCTTAAATTTACCAAAAACTATGTGGCTTATTTTCGAGAGGGTTGTGCCACGTTTGCACCATGCAGTGTGTTGGATGTGAGATGCAAACCTTTAAGTCAGATTTTTGAAACCACACAAAGTCACTTTGCGTGGCTCTGAGTGGCTTCTGAAATCTGGAGTACGCAACATAGCGCACATCGCTGTTTTGGGTTACTGAGGCCTGGGCAGGCATTCCATGAGTGTTGCGTGGGTGTTCCCATGCAACGCCCATATATTTTGATGTATCCTGGGATTTACAAGAACTTGTGAACCTGGAAATGCACCAAAATCTTATACCTTTCCAGGGGAGGCGTAAGAAGAAGAAATGTCTCTATTTCTTCTCATTTCTATCTCTTTCTATGTGTGCTGCATTCTGCACCTTTACACCCTTCTGCACCAATTGCATCCTGCAGCACACACAGAAAGAGGAATCTGCCGCCCAGGATTGTTTTTCAACTGGAAGGTGTCCCTTCCTGCAGGAAAACAATCCTACATGTAACAAAGACAGCCTTGTGCCATGGTGCCTGCAGTGGCGCTAGTATGCCAACAGGGTGTAGGCGAATGGATAGGACTGCAGCATATTGCCTTAAGTAGGGCACATTCCTGCCATTTCCCTGTCACGCAGTGCAGCGAGGTAACCTCCTGCGCCACACTGCTTCAAAAGCACATCAATGAGCCCCTACATTCAGAGATGTATTCATCCGCTTGAACTAGTAGTTCGTCTGGTAAGTTGTACCAAACAAGCATTTCCTGGTGATGCACTGTCCAATCCATAGGACATCTTCCCTGGGCTGGTTCTCAAGAGTATACTTGTGCACAATGTTGATTTATGGACTGGAGAAATCCAGCCTGATGTACAAGGGCTTACTTTCCCTTTTCTTTTTGATTTTTCCCAATTACCCTCCCCCTCCTCTTTTTAGAGTTTCGGGGTGATCTGGTCTCCTTCCCACTCTGAATGGGAATGAAAGAGTTCTTATATGAGATCCACTCTGCATGAAAGGGAGTATGAGGTTGATCTGACACCCCTTTTAAATATATTGGATGCGCGGTCCACTGTCAGCGTCCACTGGAGCTGTTATAATACAGATGAAATCAGCCTCCTTAGACCCTTATATAAAAGTGCCTCCGTTGGCAGAGAGACCTCACTTGGTCCCCCGTATCTGCAAACTTACATCAGGTGCAGACGCCGTCTGGGATTTCCAATCCCCCACCAGAGGTACCCCCTCACCGGTACCTTCACTCATTGTCAGTCTCCTCCAGGAGCCCCGCTGCCCTCCGAGGCCCGCCTCTCCCTCTAACAGGCCGGGGGGCACGAAGCTGCAGGATGAATCCTGCGAGGCTCTGGAGCTATCCTGTGGCCCTACGGAAGCCCACGAGGCTCCAGTTCGGTCTTTCCAGCCTGCTCCGCCCACAACCATTTGTTGCCTTTCTGGTGTCCTTGGGGGCTGGTGAGGCTCTCCACTTGCCACCGGCAGCTTGGGATGACACGTGGGGCTCTCTTTGTCATCCTGGAAGCACCGCCCACAAACAGGCTGTAACTCTGCCTGACTTCCGCGGCGCCATCCTTGTTCACCGGAGAGCCCCGTCCACAACCAGGAAATCTTTGCCTGTCTTCCGACGTGGCTGGAGACATCGATCCCAGCTCCGGACACCGGTAAAAGGCGGGGAGCGGGCAGACGTATTCCGCTCAGACAGTCAATGCTGGGAGCAGGACACCCCTCCAGACAATGCAGACAGACAGGTCTGACAATCTGCATGAGCTCTCTTCACTCCCTTGCTCCCAGCACCAAGGGAGAAGAGGATGAACTCCACAAGCGCTTTCCATCAGCCTTAAAAGCTCTCACCTTGCGCTATGGTTTTTCAAGACAGGGGGGGTACCAGCAAAGTGACCCCCGGTAGGCCAGCACATCAGGGCTCTTCAGTAAGGCAGTAGCTTCACTCCCACGAGGTAGGGATCCCAGGTTGCGGTTCCTGGCAGTCCGGCAGCCTGCCAGCCACACGTTTCAAGTCAGCACCAACAGCACCGCCTATATGAGGTCCAAGCCCCAATACTTATGCCAGCTATGTTCTTTGTTCTCCTCCTGACACAGGGCTCTGTGCCGGTAAAAACAAGTTCTGGGGGCACTCACCCCTTTCTCTAAAGGTGCACGGCCACCTTCTTTGTCAGTGTAGGCCCTGGCCCCAGACACAACACAGAGGGGCAGAGCCAGCATTGTACAAGGCAGGCACAGACCTATTTAGGGTCAGGGTTCCACTCCTCCCACCACTCCAAAGGCAGTTGGGCCTATTCAGCCTAGTGCTGACTCACCCTGGTGCTGACTCATCCTGCCCCTCTGGAGCCATAGCACCCCCCCCAGTCCCTGTCACTAAGAGCCAGACATGCAATACACATCAGGCGGACACAAAGACACATAGCACACACAAATGCCCACTTCTAAAATAGTGATCATAAATCTGCTCTGCGCACACCATTGTGCAGCATGTATTACTACCATTTCAAACATATCAAACTTGACCACACTACTTCTCTCATGTCAGGAATTACCACTGAATCACATATCAGGGAATCTTCAATGCATTCATATGAGAGGGCAGCCTCACAGCAGTGAGAAAGTAAATAGGCTGTTTGCAACTACTAGGACATACCACATAGTTAAAGTACATGTCCAACCTTTTACCTACAGCACACCTTGCCCATAGGGCTAGCTAGGGCCTAACTTAGGGGTGACTGATATGTAGTAAAAGAGGAGTCACAGACGTGGCAACCACTTTATATGCCACATCACAGCTGCAGTATACTGCACGCCCAGGCCCTGCAATGGCAGAGACCTGAGACATATTTGAGAGGCTTCTTCGGTGGGTGGCGCAATGGCGCCTCAAGCCCACCAGTAGCATTTAATTTACTGGCCTCGGGTATATGAGATACCACTTTAGAAGGGACTGACAGGTAAATTAAATAGGCCAAACAGGTGTAGACCAATCGTACCCTGTTTTATCATAGAAAGCACATGCACTTTACACTGGACAGCAGTGATAAAGTGCCCAGGGTCCTAAAACCACCAACACCAGGTCAGAAAAAATACCAGGAGGAAGGCAAAAGGTTCAGGGATGACCCTGTAAAAAGGGCCAAGCCCAACACCTTGCATCTACATTCTCATTTTTAAAGTCTGCAGACTGTTGAGAAGTGAATTGCAATTGGATGTAGAGCAGTATGCTCTACATCCAAGCTCAAACTTGCTCCTTTTACTGAGTTCCCACTGGCATTCCTGCAAGGGGAGGCTGCTCATCTTTACCTCGGGACCCAGCTGTTTGCAGCATAAGCCAACTTCCTCCACAAATAGTGCAAAAAACTCACAATTACGGGAATAGGCTAAAAAACACTAAAGGACACCGAGAGTGAAAGCATTCTAGGGCTCTTGCAACTCACTTGGGGGACGGGGAGTGGTCCCCTCTTTTGGATGAATTTACGCCCCGGTAGGGCAACAGTTTGAAGACCATTCTGTACGTTGATCCACAGACATTTTGCATATATGTGCCTCAGTATATGCACTTCTATAGCCCATTTAAAGTGCTTGGTTCTTTACAACGATGTGGTGGGCACTATATAGAAGTTCAAAATAAAAAGATAAAGTTCCAAATATTCCCAGTTTCCAATTAACCATGCAACTTCATGTTAGCAGACACAGCAGATACAAACACTGTTCACAGTCTTGACACCTAAATCACAGGAAGAGCACATTTCCATGACCTGTTCCTTCTCCTGCTCCCTTCAGACCCATCGGTTTTGGGAATTCTCCTGCCCCATTTTCCACCCCGAATGCTTACTTAGTCTTGCATTTGACCTTTACCCATCCCCAGGAGGGGGCTGTGCCTGCTGGAAGCCTTTGAATGCCCAGGCACAGATGATAATGTGAGGGTTCCCATTGTGTAGATTAAGCAGTCCATGGACAAGTCCAGTGCCCAGTCCGGTGAACATCTTTATTTTAATGAATTAAAGCATTAGTAAATCTATTCATGCATTTAGAGTCACATTTCATGAATTGCGATCAATAATGTGTCACTCGGTACCTAACTCTCGTGGAGAACAGCTGCAACCGCAGCTCCAACTCCAGCAGCAATATCATGTGTCCATGTGTAGAACATGTAACTTCCATACAAAGGATGTGGCCTCTTTGAGTTATGCTTTGAGTCACTTGCATTATGATTGCTGATGCCCCAACATCAGTGGGCACAGAAACCCCGACCCTAATGTTTGGTGATCATATGCTATTATTATCTGAAACCCTGAGTGGGCTTCAGGGTGCTTGGTGTTGTTTTGAGAAATTCTGTGGTCTGAGGGGTCTAATAATGAATACAGATAAAATCATGTATATGTCTTTAAACCAACGCAATTCATTTAAAGGCTGTATTTTATTGGGGGAGGACATTTTGCAGTATACTGAGGTTTTGGTTATTGACTCGGGCCCCAAATGTATCCGGGAGCCCATAAATAAGAAATGGTCTCTATGGCATCCCCAACTTGCTGTAATCTCAACAAATAGCGATATTTATCACCAAGTAGGCTTGTCGGCAATTTTTTTATCGCTGTGCATCACCGGATTTTATCGCTGAGATAACGTGCTATTAGCAACGTTTATCTCAAAAGCGATAAAATTCCGGCGATAGCAGCAAAATCCGTGAATATCGCCGAGAATACAGTGATATTCACGCATTATCGCTAACAGGGTCTTAACCATTATATCCACCTCCCATTGCATATAATGGCTAAGAACTGGTCTGATCAGGCGTTAGTTTTTGGAGATATTCGCGCTTAGCGCGAATATTTCCATCGCTACGCCTGTGTTGGTAATAGGCGAAAAGCGCCAGGATGCCCGTAGGGTGACAGTATGCGCTATATAAAAGCTAAAATCAATCAATCAATCAATAGATAAGATAGATAGATAAATATCGCTGACATGCAAAGCGGGCCCCAAACCGCTCGCTATCGCCTACGAGCTGTCGCTAACTGCTGTTAGCGACAGCTTGCTAATAGGGCAATAGAATTATTGCCACTTAGCGGCAGAAAACGGCCGCTAAAGTAGCGATCATTTTCTATCACCCCTTGATAATATGCCCCTTAGCACTTCTTAAACTGAGCCAATCAGCTTCAGTCCCTTGTGGTGCTGAACTTTGGGGATTTTCTGATACTAGTTTACTTACTAATGCAGTAAATTAGTTTCTGAGGACAGTAACACATACTCCAGAAAGTACCCCCATCAAACCACTGTTCATGGATCTGGGTAGAAAAGCTATGGCACGGATTATGGATCACCCAAGAAATGGCCAGCCCTACAGCGGCTCTTAAAGGTGTTATTCCGGGAGACTGCTCTAAAAAAAATAGGAGGGCTACCAAAAATTCAAAAAATCTCCATCAGGTATTGGTATGACAGCTATTGCATGATCCTTCTGTATCAACTGCTGTAATCTGAAATGAACAGCGTCGGTAAGCAAACCTTTTAGTCGAGACACGTATAGTGGAATGTACATCAATGATGGGAAGGTTTTTGTACTTTAAATCCAGCTGTTCTTTTGAGCTATACTGTATACGGTAGATCAGTCCCCCTCGATAGGAAACTATGGGGCATATTAGCAAGAACCTCGTTTAATTCATCGCTGTTTTAGCGGCAGGAAACTGCAGCTAAAACGGCGATAACGGGCTTGCTAATATGCGTAATAGAATTCCCATAGAAGCCCAGGTTAGATGTGAAGGACATCTAACCTGGGCTTCTATTGGAATTCTGTAACGCATATTAGCAAGCCCATTTTCGCCGTTTTAGCAGCAGTTTCTTGCCGCTAAAACGATAATTTTAACGACGTTCTTGCTAATATGCCCCTATTTTTCCTATTCAGTGTGATATCCCTCCCAATTAAATCCTTTACCAAAAACTGGAGTACTTATAGGGACTACAAATGCCTTCATTGCCCATCGAGTGAGGAATCCCTTTCACATGTGTTGTTTGTAAGTCCAGCTTATTTAAATACCCGGAGGAAATGGCTTCATCTATATGTAGACCTTTGGGTTCTAAAACTAGTATTGTAGCAATGAGAATTTTAATGACTAATTGCAGTCTCTCGATTGCATGCTCTGTAGTCAAGTTTTTGGGATGAATGTGGGCCATCAGATAGCGAACAAACACGAAGTGAACGCTATGAGATTATTTAATGTTTAAATAATTTTTTTAATATTTAAATTGGATTTTTTTGTGTGTTGTAATGTATACTGTGCCACTTACTTTTGTACTTTGCTGTTATATATTTCACTCAGATAATACTGATGCTTATATGTAAGTGTTTTAAAATGCTTCAGATTTTATTAATTTGAAATTTGTTTATGTTGCTTGCTTGCTTTTATGACCTCGTTTGTCGGAATAAAGCCAATTCAATCGAATTGAATCACATTTAGGGGCATATTTGCAAAGAATTGATGCAAAACAGCACAGTAAGCAATGCTGCCGGGCTGCGTCACCTTGAGAGATTAGAAATATGGCTGTTGGACATGGCCCGTCTTAGCAGACTTTTGCCTAAAACCTGTGGATTTTATTCCTCCTGGTTTTTGCAGATTCTCCTTTTGTGGCTTGGGACTCTGGGCACGTTCCCACTGTAATGCAGTGTGAAAGTGTGCATGCCCTTACAACAGATGCTAGGAAGGGGCGCTTACCTGCTTGGTTTAGGTGTTTTAACTGTGAGCACCCTGTAAAATGTTTTACCACATACCCAGGGCAGGTACTGCACTCTCTACTAGTGGACCACAGCACTGATTGTGCCACCCTCAAGAATTGCCTTTCAAACATGTCACAGGTCTGTGGGTGAGCAGCTGTGCTCAGGCTCAGGATGGCATTTCTAACTTCCACTACCATTGGATGACCACTAGGGGAAGCCGTGATGGGCAGAGCAAGTGGCAAGCTAAAGGGAGGGCAGATACACATGGGTGTTCCATGCTCAGGTAGTGAAGAACCCCCTGACGGTTTCCCCTAGCAAAGAGGTTGTCTCCTCCCATGGGACACCACAGGGTTTTGCTGATTCTCTTTTAGTGGCCCTAGGGTGGGCACTTTCCCACTATAATGCAGTGTGAAAGTGCATGCACGTGCCCTTCCTACACATGTAAGGAAGTGGTGCTAACATGGTGTTTTTAAATATGTGTCAGGCCTGTCATTGCAGGCCTGTGTGTCCGCACTGGCACCTATGGTCTTTTTAAACATGTGTCAAGCCGGCCATTGCAGGCCTTTGCATACACCAATGCACTTATGCTCTGGCTGGCCTTTCTAAACCACTGGCCAATTCCGAGGGAACCTTTCACTACCACTAGAGCACTTCTGGGGTAAGTCTTAAGCTGTGAAGCAAGTGGTAAGTGACAGGAAGGACAGGTACACTTATATCCTGCCCAGGTGGTGAAGAATACCTATGTATGTTTCACTACCTACAATTAAGTTAACATAAGAAAATGGTTGACATTACCTCAAGCTGCAATAGAGGTTTGCAGTGGAGTAGCCCCATAATGTTTCCTTTCATTGGATTCCCAACGCAAACCCTCTCCTGTGGTAAGGGTGGATTTGTCATCTATGCATTCCCTAGCGACAGCTAAAAGACATTGGGCATTGAACTGGAATGACAGACCTCTGCCATTTGAGGGCCTGGCTTGTAGATTGGAGGCCGAGGTTTTGGCAATTGTCCTCTTGGAGCCAGAGCATTATCCCCTACTTGAGAACAAGATCTGCATTCCATGGCCTCATGGCAGACAGGGCTGAAGTTATAGGGAGACATCTGTGGTTCAAAGGTAAACCCCCTGAATTACCCCCAACTTGAAAGTCACACCTCAGTACAACTACTGGTGCCATACTTCTGCAAGGCAGAGATACACTTGTGGGGACATGGAACTGGAGAACCTAGGACTGCTGGGTGCACACTGACAGAGCACTAAGTTGTGCACAAGGAGGATTGATGTCATTGGAAGGGACAGAGTACCCTTCCTGAATAGTTGATGGCCTGGATTAACTACCTGTTGCTGTGTGTCACCCTGGTGCGTGCCCTCTAAAGGCTTGTTGGCTTGCCCCCGGTTCTTTTGGGGTCGCAGGAACATCAAAGATCTCTTGCAAGGATCCCACAGCATCTAATTGTGACACCTGGAGAGCTGTGCTCTCTTAAGTGCACACATTGTCAGCTGGATCCCAAGTGGTAGCACGGTGTGAGCATGGAGCTACGAATTGTGCCTGGATGCCGGACTGCCTTGTGTGGAGCCCCAGACGTTTTGCGCAAATCTTAGGTATGTGGCCCCATCATCATGGGGCCACACACCAGGGAGCGACCCTTGACCCTTGAACCTGTGTTCAGGCAGGTCACTCCCTCTGCCACCGCACAGACCCCCTGTGCGCCGCTGCTTCTCCTGACTGCCTCGTTGCTCCTTGTGTGCCCTTGGTTGCTCACTGTTATTTAGTTTGTGATTCATTTTTTTCCCTTAGTTTTTCACTCCTTGTGTGCCCTTGTGTGCCCCTTCTCTGCCTGCCTGCACTGCTAATTCATTTTAGTGACTCCTCAGTGTGTCTTTTGCCTTCTCCACTGTGCCCTCTCCCCCAGCCCCCTCTTGCCTTCTGTATCACCTGCTTCCCGCCACTCGTGCTCCCCGCGGCCTCACCCCCCGCTTCCCATTGCTCGCCCCGCTCCCGCCTCCCAGCTGCTCCTCCCTCCCTCTCTCCCCCTTATGGAGGCCACGCAGCGGCCGCTCTGCCGGCGCGCCGAAGGCCCGCCAAAGGCAAGCCTGTCTGCGCCTGTCCTCGCCTGGACTGCGCCCAGCGCCAGAACCCTTGGCCCCCGTTGAGGACAGCCCACCACACGGATCTATGATGCCACCACCCTCCACGCACTCAACACCGGCCGGACCCCCGCCTGCCACCGAGCAACCCCGAAACGCACCCACGGACCCTTCACCTGCCAAGCCTGCAAATTCACCTGCCTCCTCACCTCCCCCCCACCTGCCGGACCAAGCATCAACAACAACCACCTCAAGTGCATCCTCCTCAACACCCGCTCCGTCCACAAACACGCCGTCGAACTCTGGAATCTCATCGACACAACAGCACCGGACGTCGCCTTCCTCACAGAAACATGGATGAACACCTCCTCAGCCCCCGACATCGCCATAGCCATTCTTGATGGCTACAAGATCATTCGGAGGGATCGCACCAACCAAACCGGAGGAGGCTTCGCCATCGTCCACAAAAACACCATCCGCATCACGACCAACTCCGACGAGACCCTCACCACCGCTGAGCACCTTCACTTCCAGATACACACTGGCCACAAGACCACCCTCAGAGGCACCCTCATCTACAGACCCCCGGGACCACGCACACAATTCAGCGAAGCCATCGCAGACTTCATCAGCCCACTTGCCCTCACCTCCTCAGACTACATCCTCGTAGGGGACCTCAACTTCCACCTGGAAAACAACAACAACAACACCACCCTACTGGACAACCTCGGACTCAAGCAACTTGTGGACATCCCCACCCACTACGCCAGCCACACACTTGACCCAATTTTCTCCTCCAGCAACCACATCTCCTTCAGCCAAACAACCAGACTACACTGGACAGACCACAACTGCGTCCACTTCTGCTTCAGGAAAACCATGACTAACCACCACCCGCATCAGGCCCCCCGAAGATGCTGGGGCAAGATCACCACCGACCAGCTCACCACCTCCCTGAGTCAGAACCCCCCCAAAGCAACACAACGGACTCCAACAAAGCAGCACGCAACCTCACACAGTGGCTCACCAACTGCGCCGATGCCCTTGCACCAATGAAGAATGCCCCCAGCAGACCAGGCAGCAACAAAGCCTCGTGGTTCACCAACGACCTCAAAATCTCCAGGAAATCCTGCTGTACCCTCGAGAAAGCCTGACGCAACAACCAATCAAACATGACAGCTCTCAAGAACGCCACCCGCAAACACCACCAGCTGATCCTCACCACCAAAAAGACGGCATTCAAGGAAAGGCTGGATAACAACACCCACAACAGCAAGGAACTCTTCAGCATCGTTAAAGAACTCTCTAACCCCAGAGCCAGCAACAACGACATCACGCCCCCGCAAGACCTCTGCGACTCACTCGCCTCATTCTTCCACCGCAAGATCGCCGACATACACAACAGCTTCGGCGCCCACACCACGCTCCCATCCACCGAACCAACACCCCCTACCACCACCCTCTATACCTGGACCCCCGTCAGCACTGAAGACACCACCCATGTGATGAACACCATCCACTCTGGCTCCGCAGCCGACCCTTGTCCACACCACATCTACAACAAAGCCGACTCCATCATCGCACCCCAACTCCGGAACATCATTAACTCCTCCTTCGCATCCGCCACCTTCCCAGAAAGCTGGAAACATGCGGAGATCAGTGCCCTCCTGAAGAAGCCCACCGCGGACCACACGGACCTCAAGAACGTCCGCCCCATCTAGCTCCTCCCGTTCCCCGCCAAAGTCATCGAGAAGATCGTCAACAAACAACTAACCGCCTTCCTTGAGACAAACGACTCCCTCGACCCATCACAGTCAGTTTTCCGAGCAAACCACAGCACCAAGACTGCCTTCATCGCAGCTACCGACGACATCAGATCCATGCTCGACAATGGGGAAACGGCTGCCCTCATCCTCCTCGACCTCTCAGCCGCCTTCGACACTGTCTGCCACCGCACCCTAACTACACGCCTCCACCACGCCGGTATCCAAGGAAAAGCCCTGGAATGGATCACCTCCTTCATCGCCGACAGATCCCAGCGAGTCCGCCTTCCTCCCTTCCCCTCAGCAGCCACCAAGATCATCTGCGGCGTTCCTCAAGGCTCCTCGCTCAGCCCCACCCTCTTCAACGTCTACATGAGCCCCCTCGCAGCCATCGCATGCCAACACAACCTCAACATTATCTCCTACGCTGACGACACCCAGCTGATCCTCTCCCTCACCAACGACCCCGCCACCACCAGAGCCAGCCTCCAGGAAGGAATGTAAGACGTCGCGGAATGGATGAAGCTCAGCCGTCGGAAGCTGAACTCGGACAAGATGGAAGTCATCATCTTCGGACCATCCCCCTCCGCCTGGGACAACTCCTGGTGGCCCCCTGCTCTGGGCACCGCCCCCAAGCCCACGGACCACGCACGCAACCTGGGCTTCATCCTGGACTCCTCCCTCACGATGACCAAGCAATTCAACGCCGTCTCATCGTCCTGCTTCAACACCCTGCGCATGCTCCGAAAAATCTTCTGGTGGATCCCCACCAAAACCAGAAAAACAGTAACCCAGGCCCTCATCACCAGCCGACTGGACTACGGGAACGCCCTCTACACAGGAACCACAGCCAAACTACAGAAAAGACTCCAGCGCATACAGAACGCCTCTGCATGACTCATCCTGGACACCCCCCCCACAGCCACATCTGTGCCCACTTAGAAGACATGCACTGGCTCCCCGTCAGCAAGAGGATGATGTTCAGGCTCCTCACCCACGCACACAAAGCCCTCCATGACATGGGCCCCAAATACCTCAACAACCACCTCACGATCTACACACCCACCCGCCAGCTCCGATCCGCCAGCCTCGCCCTCGCCACTGTCCCACGGATTCGTAGAACCACCAACGGGGGAAGATCCTTCTCTTACCTAGCGGCCAAGACATGGAACTCCCTCCCCACCCACCTACTGCTGACCCAGGACCATCTCTCCTTCATGAAGCAACTAAAGACCTGGCTCTTCGAGCAGTAGCAGCACCCCCTCCCAGCGCCTTGAGACCCTAGCGGGTGAGCAGCGCGCTTTACAAATTCATTGATTGATT
This sequence comes from Lissotriton helveticus, assembly GCF_964261635.1. Classification (NCBI taxonomy): domain Eukaryota; kingdom Metazoa; phylum Chordata; class Amphibia; order Caudata; family Salamandridae; genus Lissotriton; species Lissotriton helveticus. The sequence continues at coordinate 456,305,050 of NC_136058.1, read as the reverse complement.
GATCATAACATATATAAAGGTCTTGTTGGTGATGAGCGGAAACACTGGTTGCAGGATCTTGCATGGCGTTGTCCATTGTGCCGCATCTTGCTCATGTGAAACGCTGACTGCTTGCTCAATGCATGTGGTGACTGATTCAAAGGTTTCATCCATTGAGGTGAGGACGTACCTGTAGTAGTGCCTCATTCTACCTCATATAGCCCTGCTAAACCTGCACCTGTGTGTGCCCAGAATTATCTGGTGCAACCAGCATCATCATGCACCAGATGTTGTGCTTCATTTCCAGGGGGATACTGAGAGTACAACACTTCATTGTGTGTGACTGAAGTTGTCTGGTTTGACTTGTATCAACACTCACCGGACATGGTGCTCCGATTGGTTGGTTGGCTGTGTGTCTGTCAGGTTCCCCACAAGAACCTGTTTCTCGTGGAGAGTTCTCACAGAGACAACACGAGATATCGCCCACACACCCACCCTACCCTACTCTGGATAAGAAACAAACTAGGATAAGGATGGGAGTGAGGATGGTAGCCAAAAATAAAGGATCAGGATGGTGTTGGGTAGGTAGCAGTGGACGTCCCTCTGCTCGAATGAACCTTGGGCACCAGCTGGACAGGAAGACAAGGGAACACCGGTTTCCAACAACACACTAACCCTACAACCACTCACAAACATACACTCATGTGGGAAACAGCTTACCTCCTATGAAGCCATAGAAACTTGCTACCATCAAAAGAAAGGAACTGAAAGTTTGTAACGATACAAGCGCTCCTGCGCTGTACACCAAAGAAACCAAAAAGCGCTCCTGCGCTATGTACAAAAAGTAGTCATAAAGCGCTCCTGCACTGTATATCAAAGAAACCCAGAAGCGCTCCTGCGCTATGTACAAAATGTAATCATGAAGCGCTCCTGCGCTTATATCAAAGAAACCCAGAAGCGCTCCTGCGCTATGTACAAAAAGTAGTCATGAAGCGCTCTTGCGCTATCTACCAAATGAACCCAGAAGCGCTCCTGCGCTAAATGCCCTTTTGTTAATTCCAAAGTAACTGAGGACATCAGTGCTCAGGCGAGACAGAGCCAAGAAAGCTTAGCCCTCAGCTAACTGTAGTTCAAGCTCTTTACGGAGGTCCCGGAAGAATAAACAAGCGCACATGCGCGGCAGACTACTAACTCAGAAAGGAATGTAGCATAAGTAGAAAACAGGCAACGAGGCAGAAAGGCGCTCCTGCGCAGCTGGCAATTGCTTCGGAAGAACCTGGGGGCTGCAGCAGGGAACAGGTCACGGATGGAAGGGCTCCTGCGCAGCCGGGAACTGATGTCCGCAAATTGAAGAATCAGGAAACAGGCAGCAGTATGGCGAATACGAAGCGCCGTACCCGGTGGAAGCCGCATCCAGTAAGCGGTCTTCCCCGGAAGCGCTGATGACGCAACTGTACTTCTGGCCATAGGCTGCACCGCTACCATGCCGAGGCCGGATGTGAGGAAACTGTGTCCCAAGCGACTAAAGACTAACACTGGGCTAGCATCTAAATGAACAATATTCTCAGATGCTTTGAAAAAGCAATTTAACATGCTTAAAAGCATATAACCAATTCGCAAAATTGAACTTATACAATGAAAACATTAGGTAATGAAAGAGCTGATGATTTTGGGGTCCCCCCCTAACCTAGGGGGAGCACCAAGCTGATGCCTTGAACACAAAGAGCATAAACAAAAAGCACATTTTGTTTAACTTCAGTGGTGATCCCATCATTTTAGGACCACCCCAAGCACAGTTATTGGCAAAAAACAATCCCAACCAAAGGCCCTGCAAAGCATTATGGGACAAGATTAGCAGTGGCAGTGAATATTATAGTACCCAATATCAAAATAATTCTACAAAGAGCTGCAGTTCCACTGGTCGTCCCTAGATGTCCCTCACGAGTCAAATGCAAAGCATTGAAATTATTCTTACATCAAGCTGCAGTTCCACTAGTCGTCCATAGATGTCCCTCACGAGTCAAATGCAAAACCATTGAAACCCGTTCATCAAGCATTTGCATTTGACTCATGAGGGACATCTAGGGACGACCAGTGGAACTGCAGCTCTTTGTAGAATTCTTTTGATATTGTATACTATATAATATTCACTGCCCACTGCTAATCTCATCCCATAATGCTTTGCAGGGCCTTTGGTTGGGAATGTTTTTTTGCCAATAACTGTGTTTGGGTTTGTCCTAAGAGGATGGGACCACAACTAAATTGTTCAATAAGATGTGCTTTTTTGTTTTCAAGGCATCTGTTTGGTACTCTCCCTAGATTAGGGAGGATTCCAAAATCATCACATCTCCCACTGCTTCCTAATTTTTTAGTTTCACCATTGTGAAAGTACTATATGCACTTTAGTATATAAAGATGGAAAAGCTTATTTGATCATATCTGGTCATGTACAGGAAGCTTTTTGCAATTATTAGGCAATTTTAGCACACTACAGACAAGTACACAGTGTCTTCAGCTATGCTACGCAGACTACGTGTACTACGCAAAGTTTAAAGTATACTACGTGAAGCTACATGTAGTGCTGCTACGCAAACTACGCCGAGGCTTAAGACACACACTGGCAACAGGTAAGTGGGAGGGGGAACCTAGGAACCATGACAGTGTCTGACAGGGTACCTCCTTCTTCCCAGAGGCTCTACTGCTTCTTTCCCCATTTATTGATTGGTTTTTTTGAGCCATCAGAGTGGCAGACCACCTGTCCTCTCCTCACCACGCCTGACAACTTCATGTTGCTAGGTAGTATTGCCATATCGGGCCTGGGTAGTGAGAGTGATTGACTAGTCTGAAGGAACGCTTCCGAGAGCAGTCAGAAGAGGGTAAAGCAACTGCGTGACCTCCATCCCGGTGCTTTGGAGAACTGGGCGGGTGCCGGAAGGCATACTGTGGAATTCATTGAGTGAGCAACTATTGCCCTGAGCCCGCTTTTCGTCCGCATTCTGTGGGTGAACTTCTCGAGTAGTGGCCAAACCCCCCGTTGTCGAATGCATCCTAATTAGTCCTTCTACCTCCCCTCACCTTCTTCCCTAGGACCCTGACAAAGTATGACTCTGGCCGTGATCGGCCTAGTATCAGGGAAGGGCTGTTTATCTCTAACCCATGGGTGTGGTGTAGTGGGGGTTAGCTGAAAGGGTGAGGAGGGCTTGTAGCATGGGGTCTGCATCATACTGTCAACTGGCCTGCTGGATATTAGTTATATGTTGTGCTTCTAAACTAATTTGGATGCATCCCCTTGGGCACACCTTGGGTTCCTATGTAAAAGGACTCCAAGGAATCTCTTGTTTCTTTACATGAATATTTTAATTGCTTCTATGTTTTGTCATTAATCAGAAATTGTCATCATTTCCTTTTTGTTCAACAGTCATGTAATTTCCACATATGCTTTATTTGCTCCTATGCATTTCGGGCTAAAAGCCCTTCTTCGGGGAGCATATCTACAAAATCGAAATCATAGCATAAGCTTTTGATACATCTTTAAATCATGTGTCACTTCTATGTACAATGCCTTGTTATTATACCCCCTAACATGAAAGCCATAGATTTTATGATGCCCCATTGTGTCCATACGTTTGTGTATTTAGACCCCCTCATTCTAATGTGCCCGAATAGTGAACAAACCGTGGCATGAAAAAGTTTATACACTTACAGTGTACTTCAGCATAATCTTCTTGGTACGTCTGTGATAGTTAATAGAAACACACGGATTGGTGGAAAAGTTCACAATAGCAAGTTCAATCGTGCATTGTGGATCCGTTAAAAAAAAACGTACTTTGTGTTGGCGCGGGCGCCGTTCTTCAAGTCTACAGCATTCAAATTTGTGCCGAGTGTTATGAGCAAGCGGCACTTCCGTGTTTATTCGTGTTAGTAAACGCACATTGGTTTCGTGAGATATCACGTGTTCCTCTCCGACAAACCATATGGAAGACAGACTGGCTAAGTGTATGCCGAGCGGACGCTGTGGCTAGATTCAAACACTGCTTTGATTGCCAGATACAAATGATTTTAAAAACAGTTCAAAAGACCAATTCAAAAACAAACGATAAAAATAACTAATATGATGAAAAAACAAAAAAAAGCGGAAAGAGTGACTGTCCCGTTTGAGCCCCCTAGTGTTCATATCAGGAACTGTTCAATAAAAGTGTTGATGTATGTGACACATGTTTATGGTGTAAGGTCAATACTACCTTCTATACCTTAGATACAGACATCATTGCCGTATTGGCAGCATTTTGACTCCATGTTACAGGTAACACGCTAGTTCTATGTGATCATTCAACCCGTGTGGTTTCCCAGAGTTCAACTTGCTTATCCAGAAATTCTCACGGCGCAGGAGATATTTATTATTGTCTCTGCCTTCCTTCTTTTCAATAACTTCCAAATCAAAAACTTCATTTGTGAAATATTATGATTATGTTCACTGAAATGCATCGCCACGGCTGATTTTACATTTCGTATTCTGATGTTTGACTGATGTTCATTGATCCGTATTTTAATTTTTCTTTCAGTGTTTCCCACGTAGACCTTCCCACATGGGCATTTAAGTAAATATATTACATTGGATTTGTCACACGTGGCCGATACCTTCAATTTTATGTTGTAACCCTTCATTAGATGCGTTATGGTACAGACTCTTATGATGTTGTCGCAATTATTACAGTTGGTGCAGGGTCTGGTTCCTTTAGCTGCTGTTCTTTGTGGTGTATCATTTTTCAATATTTCTCCCATGTTGTTACTTCTGGTATAGGCGAATGCCGGTAGTTGCGTAAATAGAGAGTTGAAGTCTGGTTCCATACCCAGAATTGGCCAATGTTTCATGATTATTCTTTTAAAATCTGTGCTCAAAGTTGAACATTTTGAAACCACTAACATTCTGGTGTTGCTCTGTTTTGTTGTTGTTTTCAATAAGTCAACTCTATTCAGTGAGTGTGTTTGTTGTTTGGCTTTCTCTATTATGGGTTGTGGATAGCCACTGTTGGAAATCGATATTGTAATCCCTTGATCGGAAACGCTGCCAATAGGAGTCTACAATGCAGGTCCGACCGACACGTATACTCTGAGAGCCGGTCGGAACTGATTCAGAATAACTGCACAGTTTACCTTCTGACTGCGAACACTGTAATCGGTCAATCGGAATGTAAACCGACCGAGTCAGTCGGTAGGGTTCCAACACGGTAGAGGAGAATCCGGCTGACTGTCGGAGCCTTTCCGACCAATATTGTGGCAGGACTTAATCCAAAAATGAGGTTATCCAATTTACATTTTTAGTAAATATGGGCCTTATTTTTAAAAGAGTTTGACACAATGAGCATTCTGAGCAAATCTATTGCACATCCAGTTTACTAGAACCTGCATGATTTTTTTAGAGTCTTCCACATGCAAAAATGTGGCATAATGTGTGAACAGATAAAAAACAGAAATTAAGCAGCATGCTTAAAAATTTGTTTTCTGAGCTTACCCAGGACTTCAAACACAGAACATATCTTTTGCACATGATAGATTATTTTTTGCATTTATTATTTTAATTCAATATCTGTTTCCCAGGATCCCCTACTCATATTGGAGATGGTCCCTATCCCTTCCTAACCATCCTACAACATTTATCAGGTGTAAATTTCCAACCAAATCCAGTGTCGAAAAGCACATGCAAAATGCATACAGGGTAGAGATGCCCATGTCCCTCACCTACTTTGGTACAAATCAATGCCATTGATCACCCACAAATGTCACCATTGGTGGATTATTTACAATGTAAAATTCCACCATGATGTCACAATTTTTAGCGTAAGTGCGTTTCCAAGTTTAGTTGTAAATTTTGTAAATCAGGGACCTGAATTTGCAATCAATGAATCTCAATGCCATTGTTAATCAGGGTCTTAGTTCTTTATTATTGACCTGAAATGTTTTTCAGAGCTCAGACCCTTCTGCTAAATGTCTTCCATTCAACACCCAAAGCCACTTTTGAAAGAATCTTCAAGAAAATGGTACCAAATGACACTGACCTGGAAAAAAATCTTCATCTAACATTTAGGCCTCCCTCCAGGTTCTTGCGCTAGTACAACAAGGGAGAAAATCCTTCTCACTAGCTCATCTGTCTTATACATCAATGTATGCAAGCATCCTATAAAAGGGCTCTTTGAATGCAATGCTCAGACATTAATAAAGCATCCTCGCTTAGATTTCATCTCGCCTGGCTAAAGGGGTGTTACTCTGAAACTGGTCCCAGAATCCTTGTTGCTTTTCCAGGGAGGACCAGGCCCGGCAGTTCAGCCTGCAACCCCACCCAACAGACCATACTCAGTTGGACCCAGTGAAGGACAGGGCCACTGTGGGATTCCACAGCTTATTTCAATAACCACCTGCTACGCCTTCCCAAATGAAGAGTTGGTCAGACAGTAGAGAATGCAAACTTACTTTATTGAATATATGCCCTGTAGAGGTGCCCCAGGTCAGGCCTTCACCTTATGATGGTTGCCGAGCGGGACTAACTCCCTAAGGCGTGCTTATACATGATAAACACTTCTGGGGGCGTCAGCCATGCCTCTTGTGGAAAAGTACTGTCCAGAGCCGGGCATGAACAAAGAGGATACAGAGATATGAGCTAACACCTGCCAGGCAGGTGTGTTATCAGTACTCCAAGGCCAATGTGATGGGCCTCAACGTCTCCTAACGTGAGAGCAGAACTACACATACAGAAAAGAATGTACGACATCTATTCATTAGCAAATCAGACTTAAACATTGGACAGCAGAGAAAGAATAATAACAGTATACAGTTTTACAGTTCTGCTGAAGCAGGCAAAAAGCAAAATGTGGATGCGGCCTAAACAGACTTCTAGTAGTCGTAAATTACAAGATGGAGGCACACAAGCCAACAAAGCTTACATGCGTCTTACACGCTTACACTGTGTCTATTTAGCCACATAATTCTAACCTACATAATATGTATAAATGCACAATAAGAAAGGGAATTTAAAACCTAACACCCACTCACGACAGAAGACACCTTAAAGACCATTATGAACATCCTCTCTGGAGCATCCTCACAACCCTGCCACCCCACATCTTCCACAGGGCCACCACGTCTATTGCACCCAAACTATGCCAGACGATCAACTGCTCACTAGAGACCGCCACAATCACCGACAACTGGAATCACGCTAAATAATACCCCCTCCTGCAGAAACCCTCCGCAAACCCAACAGACTGCAAGAACTTCAGGCCCATCTCACTGCTTCTATTCGCAGCCAATGTCATCAAAAAGGCTTCAGCACCCAGCTAGCAAACTTCATTGAAGCCGACAAGGTCCTGGACATCTCCCAAACTGGATTTCGCAGCAACCACAACCCAGGGATTGCCCTACCCGCCTCCATCGATGACATCCGTGTCCTCCTGTACCAGGGCCAAACGGCAGCCCTCATCTTCCTGAACCTCTCAACTGCCTTTGACTCTGTCTCCCACTGTACACTAGCCACCAGACTCCACAACGCCGGTATCTGAGGAAAGGTCCTCGACAGGACTAGCTCATTTCTCACAAGCAGAACTCACTGAATCAGACTCCTGACCTACCTCTCAGAACCAACAGAGACCAGATGTGGAGTATCCCATGAGCTCAACATCGTCTCCTACGCCGAAGACACCCAGCTCATCCTCTCCCTCACCAGGGAACCCAACATCACCAGACACTACTTTCAAGACGTGATGAAAGCAGTTGCCTCCTCGATGAAAAAGGGCTGCCTGAAACTCATCTCAGAGAAAACAGAAGTCCTCAACCTTGGCTCTACCCCCTCTGCATGGTATTATGCCTGGTGGCCCCTTGCCTTTGGAAACCCCCCTCACACTCCTCCTGCCAGACCATGCACATACCTCAGCATCATACTAGACTCATCACACACTATGAACTGCCAGATCAAAGCTGTATGCTCGCCCTGCTTCAACACCCTCTGCATACTCCAAAAATCCCCTCCAAATCCAGAAAAACGGTCGCGCACACCCTCATCACTGGCAGACTGGACTGTGGCAATGCCCTCAACGCCGGATTCAACAAATGATTTTGCAAGCTCCAGACATGCCAGAGGCTGCAGCCATACTGACCCTAGACAGCCCCCGTCACAACCACCTCACCCAACCCCTCCGTGATCTCCACTTGCTCCCCATCAAAAGAAGAATAACCTTCAAGCTCCTCACGCACAGATTCAAGGCCCTCCACAACATAAGGCCAGCATACTTAAACAACCGCCTCTCCATCCACCCACCCAAGAGACACCTCTGATCAGCCGAGCTCTCTCTGGCCACCATTCCACACATCTATAAGAGCAGACCGGGAGGTAAGTCCTTCTCCTACCTCGCAGTCCTGACCTGAAATGACCTCCCCGATCCCCTCCCCCTCCTTTCCCCCCTCCCCCGCCACCTCCCCTTCTCCCTCTCCCTCCACCTCCAGCAAAGCCCTACACTGCTCCAGTTCAGGAATGACCTTAAGACATGGCTCTTCAGATGACGGAGCCGCCCCCCCCCCCCACTCAGTGCCTTGAGAGTAGCCCTGGGCAAAGTATTACGCTACGCTCGCGTAGTTTGCGAAGTATGAGCAACTTCGCACTACGCGAACTGCACGTAGCACAGTGCAAACATGCGTAGCGTAGTGCAGCGGTCAATTCAATTCAATTCAATTTAATAAGCTTTATTCGGTTGAAACAACCAACCATAAAAGCACAATATATAATCACTTTACATAAAAGAACAATAGTTAAAAAGTCGACATCCGTACTGAAAAAACATACAAATACTGATTCCATTAAAACATCATAAACTACGTCAGTTCTCCTAATGTAAACAATAAACTTATAGCAGCATTACAAGATTTTTGGTAACAGAAATCCAGGGCACGTAGGCTTCAGAAAGTGCAAAGTGTAAAGTGCAAGGTGCTCAATTAGTGAGCCCATCCCCAACCATTAGGGAGACGGCTAATTACATTAGAACAACACACTCTTCCTGGCATTAATTGAACTTAAAATAAATGTTGCAGTATAAAAACAAATCTCAGGTTCCCTTACTGCAAAAAGTAGGGTCATAGCAGCATTAGTGGTTTTGGCGTCATACTTTTTAAACAATGGTTTAAGATAAGCAATTCTAAAAGACAGGTACAAATCGCATAGAAGTAAAAAGTGCAAGGTGCTCTGCTTTTTGTTCCCACCACAAGGGCATGGGGAGACAGGGATCTGTTTCATCATAGGGAACGCAACTAAGTGATGCACAAGGCCTAACCTCATTCTAATTAAAACATAATGGTGGGACAGTCTTGTGACAAGTGAAAGGTAAGTTTGGAAGCCCTCCATATCTATATGCAGATGGTAAAGCTGATACGTGGTTTGCTTCCCTACTATTTTCAGCCTGCGTTCGTTCTTGTGGCCCAGGAAGGTACTCTTTAACTCCTGTTTGGACAAGCCAGATACTTCATTTTGAATTTTCATGATAGTTCGATCGAAGATGACCCCAAAAGAATTGGCTAAATAATTAAGTCAGGGGATCTTTAAGTAGTTATCCAGTCGCAGGCAGTCATTAATGATAGACTTGGTAAAAATAGTCTCCTCCTTTAACCATATTGATCTCCATAACTGAAGGGGTCTCAGGGCTATTAGAACATTAGAATGTTGGGAGCTCCATTGTAAACAATGGAGTGCTCCGGGCTTATAATGGCTGGTATAGGCCTGGAGCTCCAACATTCCAATGTTTCTTTGTTCACAGCTCTGGCTGTAAACAAAGGCTTCAAGGACCCTGAGGGGATTCCAACCCCCTCAAGCTCCCATAAGGCTTTGTTCTTTTTTGTTGGAACATTCTGCCCTCTAGTGGCAGAATGTTCTAACAGCCTTATAGCCCTTCTTAGCTGGGCTATACTGGCTATTAAAGTCCCTCTCCATTGTTAAAGGCCCTCGCCTTCGTCTCGGGGCCTTTAACGCTGGAGAGGGCCTTTAATAGCCGGTATAGCCCTCTACAGTGGGCTAAAAGGCTATATTAAATTCATCAGATAATTAAGACCGACTTCACAATGAATGAGTTCGGAGGAGGCTGAGGCCGGGAGACATAAAAACTTTTTTTTAAAAGAATTATTTTCCATTTGTAAATCACAGCAGGGTTGGTATCCCCAAAGCCCAGCCCCATAAAGTGCAACCGATGTGCATCTTGCTTTATACATATTAACCATGTTTTTAATGTGACGATCTCCCAAGTTAGAAGCACATTTAAAAACACCATATATGCTTTTACTCATTTTGGCCCAGTCATGAGACAATTCGTGGTTCCATTTCCCATCTGAAGAAAAGGAAATACCAAGTAGCAAAAATTATCCACGTTTTGCACTTTGTTTCCTTCCATAAAAAAGGTTTCAAACTCTTATATTTTGGGCCGCATACCATTGTAAAAGTCTTAGCCTTGTTAATAATCAGCTTCCTCTTATTGATAAAAGCCGCAAACTAATCGGTTAACCTCTGGAGGCCTTCCGGCGTTCTAGATAAGAGCACAGCGTCGTCCGCATAAAGCAGGACTGGGACTTCCTTGCCTTCCACTAGTGGGGAATCCGCCTGCATCAATTTAAGTGCTGCGTTCACTTCATTAATAAATAAAGTAAAAAGCAGCGGGGCCAGGACGCAGCCTTGGTGGATACCACGTTTTACGTTAAATTTGGGGTATATTCATCCTTCTGGTCGTACCATACTTTGGTCGATAATTTTTCGTACAGACTAGCTAAAAAGTAAACAATGGGTTTCGGGGCGCCAAGTTTAAGTAAGACTGGCCATAGAATAACATGATCCACTAAATCAAAAGCGCTGCTCAAATCAACAAAACATAAAAAGAGCCGACCCTGTTTGGCTCGTGTCTATTTTCCAACTAAGAGCTCCAGGTTAATACTCTGTTATAAGGTGCCTAACCCCTTTCTAAAACCATATTGTGCCTGGGCCAAAATACCATTTTCCAAAACCCACTCCTCCAATCTTGACAATAAATCCCTGCTCATAATTTTGACTGAGGAGTTGAGTAAGGAAATGGGCCGATAGTTTTTGGCTTCAGATTTATCACCCTTTTTATAAATAGGAATAATGACAGATTCCCCCCCAAGAGGATGGGCAACCCTCAGTTAATGCAGCATTAAAAACCCTTGTTAGTATCGGCCCCCACAATTCTGGTATTGATTTATATACATCAATAGGGACACCATCTGTACCTGGTGCTTTCCCCCCTTTGCTACTTCCAATGCCTATCATGACTTCATCTAGGCCTAGATGTAGGTAATTCCCATTTACAGACTCTTAAATACCGAATTTTACCGATTCGGTATTTAAGAGTCTGTAAATGGGAAGGGGGCAGATGTAGGTAATTCCGACATCAGGAATACCGAATCTGTAGGATTCGGTATTTACCGATTCGGTAAATACCGAATCGGTATTGCCCATTGATTCCTATGGGCCTTGAAGCCCATAGGAATCAATGGGCAATACCGATTCGGTATTTACCGAATCGGTAAATACCGAATCCTGCAAGGGTGCAGGGAGTGTCACTTTGACACCCTCTAGCACCCCAAGTACAGGCTTGTGTGACATGTGGCACGCATACATGCCCTAAGGGCATGTCTGTGTGTCACATGGCACAGGTGTGCATGCACAGATGTGCATGCACATCTGAATTCGGTATTTTACCACACAATAGGATTGTGTGGTAAAACACCGACTCTTAAGGGCCTGTGGCACTCTGAGGAGTGTCAGCTACATATGGATTTACCGATTCGGTAAAATTACCGATTCTTTAAATTACATGCCCCTACATCTGAAAACCCTAATACCGGTCGGAAACGGCCGAAATCGGCCGTTTCTGACCGGTATTAGGGCTCCTACATCTGGCCCCAAGAGTTAAAAATACTAGTAAAGTGAGCATGGATATCGAAAGCTGGAGCCACTGTGAGGGTCTGATACGAATTTTCCTTTGCGCTCACTGAGTCTTTGTTGTATTCCAAACCACCGTTTGGAGATTGCAGCGAAGGAGGAGGAGCCACGATACGAGCCGCGAGCAGAGAGGACGCGCTGAGAGGGGTTGCTGAGAGGCTTCGCTGGAGCCGAGCCGAGCTGTGCCGTAGTGAGTCTGCGGTTATCGGACCCCAAGGCTCCCAAGGCTCTCGGTACCCGTCGGACCTCCACCGACCTCCACCGGCCCCCCCTCCCTCCGAGCTTTTAGTTGCTGAGTCTGCCGTTTCGGACGTTCGGACGGCAGACGTGCTGCCTAACCTCCCTCCCCCCTTCCCCCGCAGCACCACTCTGCCGGCTCACCTGGGCTGTGCTGTGGCTGTGGGCTGTGGCTGGTAGAAGTTCGGGGCAGAGTCCAGAGCAACCATACCTCCAGAGCGACCATACCCACAGAGCCCGAGCAGACAGGCTGTGGAGGGGAGAGAGGTGACGCTGCAGAGGAGGCGGAGGAAATGGCTGTTGCTGCGCTGAGCTAGCGCGGACAGCCTCAAGAGCTCAAGAGCTCCAGCTGACCTCCGTGAGCCGGGACCTAGGCTTACCAACGCTCACCATTCACCAACTCAGCAGAGGTCCTTTAGGATATGCAATTTGGCAGAGAGCTTGTAAATAGCATCTCGAACTGCGGCTGGACTTCAAAGGATGTTAGAGGACGTTGACCGCAAATCTCAGCTTACGGTGGTTTCATAGTAGGGCACCTCAGTCGCCACACAGTCGCCACACAGTGCGACATAAGCGGAGAGGAGCTGTATTAAAGCGCAGTTTGAAGAGGGCAGGAACCGTAAGTCATCTTGCACTGCAGCAGGAGCCGCAAGCTGCCCGCAGTGCCCCTCAGTCCAGAGTAGACTCCAGTCCAGGTCTGCATAAAGCCCTTAATCCCTGCACACTGTATGAGCACCGCAGGAGCACCAGTACGGGCTGGGTGTGCAGCTAGAGAGCAGCAGAGCGTCAGAACACCACTCTGCCCGGACGTCGATTTTTGACCATAACAGAGGCTGCATCCCAGAGGGAACACCAGCAGCCAACTCTGAGAATCATTAGAGACACTCAGATTGCGACAGTCACTGCGAGGAAACGCGACTCTGCGGTAGTGGTCGTGGCTGTAGTAATTGAATAGTGTTACCGAGCTCGGGCTGAGGCTTGGCCCAGAATTTCTAACCACCAGCCTCACGTGAGCTGCCACGGCGCCATCGCTCCACCCCCTGCGAGAGTAGAGGCACAAGGAGGACAAGTACCAAGCACCGAAGCGGCCGTACCGGGCGCTGAATTGGAAGGGGAGAGACACTCCGAAGTGACATAGCAGGACCATCATGAGGTCCGGGAAAGAAAGAAGACCACCAATAAGGCAACCAACAAAACGGAAAAGGAAGAACACAACTACGGGCCTAGAGACACCCGGAAAAAACAAGCGACTATTCAGCAGCTCCAAGGATACCAGCAATACTTCAAGCACCTCTAACCCACAGGACAACAGCCATAAAGGCACCAACCGTGGTACAAAAGAGGGATCACCAACGGGCACAGCCTATACCCCCACCCCAACCTCAACTTCAACTTCAATTTCAATCCTAGAACAATTTACAAGCAATACAAATAATAAAAGGAAAAACACCAAAGACCTAATTAACCTAGCAGACCAGCCAGTGAAAATGCAAGATAATTACCAACCGAAAATCTACACACAATTTACCTTTTTAAAAAACCCAGGAAATGTGATTTACTCATCAAACGATTCAGTCACAGGTCTTCAAATTCCCCTGCCACCAGCCGGCATAAACAACAGCTTGTCCCAAACCTCAAACCTCACCGTAGCCGAAATTCACACGCTACCAATCTCAACCGAGTGCACGGGCAACACCAATAGTACCGCAGGGGCAGGAGGACAATGGGGACAAGAAGAAAGAAATCCAGCGTCACAAGAAGGCGCAGTCAGCCACTCCCCAGTAAAAGAGGAAGGAAACCAAGAAACAAGCCTACCCAGTCCACCGCCGGAGAAGGATAGATCGAGCACTCACGCCCTAGAGCTGGACGCGTCACAGGGGTACCTTAGCAACCACGTAGCAAGGGCTATGTCATCTCAAACAGACTCTTTCTTATTCACCCGGCAGACAGCGGTAGAAGCAAAGAACGATCAAGAAACAGCACCGGCTCGTGGTTATGAAGCCAACCACCACGCCGAACTAAAACCTCAAGGTAACACCAAGGCCCACGCTACCCAGGGCACAAAAACAGATCCCGGAAACTCGGCCCCAATCGGGGCCGACGGGAACTCACCTTCCTCAGACAGGGACATGACCTTCTTGGAAGACCAAGAATGGATCGAACTAGAGGCTGCATACAACGTTAAGGACCCCACAAACAGCATCAGTAAAGAGAGCCTCATCCACCCCACAGAGGGGGCAACGGATACCACTGACACTTTTTGGGTAACTTTACTCAACACAATCCAACTGTCATCAACCGCACTTTAGTATCAATCTGATAAACTAGACCTCCAACTAATAGTGCTGCAAAGGTTGGCAGAGGCCACTATGCAGATCTCAACGGCCTTATAAAAAGAGGACAAGAGTCAGTAAAACTATCCCAGCTTGGAAGAACAGACTGTGCCTGCTCACCAATCGTCGATAAACTATCATCATTACCCACAATGTTGGGAAACCTTCTGGAGGACATAAAACTAAACACCACAAAGCTCCTTACAATAAAGGAAAGGCCCGCCACTTTACTCCTCAACAAAGGTCCACTAGGAAACGATAACAACCCAAACAAAGTCATAACGCAACGGCACCAGCCACCAAATTCTAACACTTCATTAGAGGAGTCTCCTCAGAATACCTTGACAAGAAGCCACGTCGAACAACCAGGAAGCTCAATGAACGCGCGCACTCGACGCAAACAAAATAGAAAGGGCAGGAACAGGAAGCAACCTGAAGCGGTCTGTACAGAAGAGAAACGCCAGCAATGTACATCTGGGGGCTTTGATCCCCCACTAGCAAATAAGCACAACACCAGCGTTTCACCTCAACTTAAAAAATCATTAGACGCACAGACGCAAGCCAGAGAGGGAATGGGAACTCAGTTCTTCCCAAAAGAGAAAACCTCCAAGCAGATAGAGGAAACCCCCTTAGGCCAAATAAACAATCAAACACTTAACATCTCATCAGAACCAGCCCATAAAGGCCAAAGTGAAAGTCAAGCAGAAACAACGCAATGGACCTGGGGGGTCGAAAAACAGGCCCAAGAGGAGCCTGACAAAGTTACATCTAAGGTCATAACCACCAACCTCCCAAACATCAATACCTGTAAAAACACCAAGACCACCTGCAGCGAGAAGAAAGGGGACCCCCTGATATTAAACATCACAAAAACAGAAAGTGGCCAGCCTAAAGACCAACCCCAGCGGGTAAACTTCAATCAAAACTTCGACACACTAATCAGTCAACATTCATAAGGGCCAAGCGTATTCGTGCGACAAACACAGCAATCAGCACAGCCCCCAGTGGAATCTGACATAATTCTTTTTATTCCCGAATTCAAATCTAGAGGAAGAGTGGATACTCTAAATAGGGGCAATATACTAAAGCTGATCAATTCAATCGACAATTTAAAAAACATACACACCACCGACCTGCTTGAACTTGAATTTCTTCCTGCCTCTCATCCACGTGGCAACGAAACAACAAAGACCACATGGACAACAAACGACGTCGCAAATTCAATTATGGAGGAAACATCCAGATTCTCCCAGTGGGGAATTAAGCTAGAAGTAGCAAGCAGACCCGCCTACCCGACTCTGCTCCTAGAAGAAAAGAAACAAGAAAGCTCCAAAATGGCTAAATCAATACTGAAAGGAGCACGGAGTCACTCACCGGTACCAGTTAAATACCTGCCACAATTTCAACATTCAAACTCCCCCGAGCTCGAACCACACAGAGCACTACTAACTCGCACAATACCCGGAGGAGACACTAACTGACAAAGAACATCAGCCTCAACTGTCAATCCTACAGTTTCCCCCAATATAAAAATATGTAATTGGAACATCAACGGCCTCTTAGACAAACTGGAGGACCCTGAAACCTCAAATTACTTAAAATCTTTTGATCTGATCCTCCTTCAGGAAACGTGGGAAACAAACGACATCCCACTACAAGGCTTCACAACCCAAACGCTCCCGGCAACAAGAGGCTCTCAATATGGTCACAGTTCTGGCGGCCTGGCGACATTTGCCTCGATATCAACAATCGGGGCAACGGAAACGATAAAAGTAAGCCTCACACCTCCAAACGCAATACAGGCGCTATCAGCAACAATTACAAAAAAACCAGGCAACCCAACAGCTGTACATCATCAACATATATATACACCCGAAGCACAGACACTCGGGGTCTAGGGAACTTGTCAAAGAACTGACAAGACTCATGGAGGAAAGGGAAATGGAGAACATACTTGTGGCAGGAGATTTTAACCTTCATCTCTTCGAAGTAAAACCAGCAGACGACATGACCAAGGAAATGGACACAGCCTGGGCCATTCCAAGCCAAACAAACCCGTTTCCTAATAAACATACAAAAACCTCAATTGAGCTACTGAGGGACCTCGAGCAGCTAAACCTCAGAGTACTAAACGGACGTTTTAAAGATGACACCCCACCAGCTCCAACACACTTCTCTACGAGCACGACCTCACATCTCGATTACATGTTAATGACACTCTCACTGTATGGAAAAATCAGCTCATTCAAGATTGGAGAAAGCGCATCAAGCGATCATCTACCCCTAGAAGTCAAACTAGGTGTGTCCTGCGAGAACAAAGCAGCGGAAAAACGATACATAGGCACAGAGCACACTGCCAATTACAAACGAATAAGGTGTAAGACCACAGAGATCGAGGAATTATCAACTAGTGCCAAAATAATCATGCACCAGGCATCCTGCTTAAACACAAACCCGCAAGACGCCTGGGCATACTTCACAACAGAACTGGGAGCTAAACATGCCACTGAGCTGAAAACCCAAAAAGGGAATACCACTTGGTCTTCACATGGAAAAGGCACAACACCTGAGATAAAAAATATAAAACGCGATATAAAAAAGACCTTGAAAAAGCTCCGAAAAGAACCAAAAAATGACAGCCTTCAAAAGGAGCTTCGTATCCTAAAAAGACAACTAAAAAAGATGAACTGGGAAAGGAAAAGACAACAAAACGAAGAACAATGGATAAAAATCGTCCACAGCTCAAAACAGAAGAATAGCTCCAGTTTCTGGAAAATAATCCATTCCCTTCAACAGCCAGGCCATAAGGGAATCGACTCCAACATATCTGAACCTGACTGGGCCAAATACCTATCTGCACATTTCAATACAGTCGACCCAATAACGGCCAGTTCTAGAGGGGGAGACTGGTCGGACGACGCTGTCCAGAATCTCAACAATTTCAGCACACCCAACAACGAAGAGACCTTAGTTAAGAAAGGGAAATCTTCCTTGCTCAACAATCCAACTGCGGGCATAGACTCAGAATTAACTACCAACTCAACAGCAAATACAGAGGACAATATACATCTAGAAACAGCAGATAGGATAAGGAAAAAAATCTTAAAAGGCAAACCAGACGGGGCCCCTGGCCCAAATGGGATCCCGCCAATACTATATAAAAAAGACGCTGATTACTGGAGCAAGATTTTGTCACCGGTCTTTTATAAAATAAGGGAATTAACAACAACACCAACATCCTGGAGAGGCTCGATAATAAGCCCGATTTATAAAAAGGGCCCCAGGAACGACCCAAGCAGCTATCGGCTCATAGCTTTGATCGACACCGAGGCAAAGTATTACGCGGGCCTCATTTTGGAAGACCTGACATCCTGGGCAACCGCTAAGAATATCATCCCAGCAACCCAAACCGGACTTCGTAGAGGCCAGGGCACCACGACAAACATCATGGCGCTAACTCTCCTGGCAGACGCGGTAAAAGTCACTAAGACCTCTCTGTTCCTGTGTTTCATCGACTACAGCGCTGCATTCGATCATGTAGACCGCTGCAAACTCTGGCAGAAACTGAGCGATTGGGGAATTCCAGGCCCACTTCTACAGCAGCTAATACTGCTACACAGTAACACCTGGGTCAGGATAAAACTGGGACCTGGCACGCACCTCTCAAGAGAAATCGGGACCAGCAAAGGACTAAAACAAGGCTGCGTCTTAGCCCCAACGCTGTTCAACCTCTTCCTCGCAGACCTCCCCGGTGAGCTAGGGGTAGTTCAATCTCATGCACCACGGCTGGGCAATACCACACTGTCAAATCTCCTCTACGCAGATGATTTAGTCCTTATTAGCCGGTCCCCTATCGGCCTCCAACACCTGCTGGACAAAACCAATACGTTTTCCCAAAAAAATTCATTGACAATCAACCTAAATAAAACTAAAATTATGACAATAAATCACCACAGAAAACAGAACTTCACATGGCTACTGAACGGACAGAAGCTAGAGCAGGTAACCTCCTACAAGTACCTGGGTGTCACACTAGATCGCAACGGCTCATTCAAACAACAACTAGAGGCCATCCGACGAAAGGGCACGACATTCCACTTGTCAATAAAGCCGCTGCAGAAAGCTCTTCCCGACCGGACATTGGGCCCTCTACTACAGGTAATAAGAGCTCGATTACATCCAATGCTCACCTATGGCAGCGAACCCATGCGTGGCAAAGACGCAACGACACTAGACAATATCATCAGTTGAGTTTACAGGGCAATATTTCACCTGCCTACCTATGCATCGCCCGCTCAAATTCGTCTTGAATTCGAGTTGCAGAAACAAACGGTTGAGAGAAGAGGAGCTTATATTAAAAGCTGGCGGAAAATCAGAGATGCTGAGCATGGATCCTTAAACGCCCACCTCTGGACCGAACTGTCCATTAGAGATAATTCACCAGCAAGGAACTATCTAATGGAATCACTGGAGACCCTAGGACTAACAAACTTATGGGAGTCAGCAACTGACCCCAAGACTTTCAAAAAAACGGTATTGAAAGTCACCAAGATGGTCTCATCCATTGAGGACAAAGCAACTCTTGCCAAGAGAGCACATGGATGGGTGGTGTTGGAAGGCTACACAGCTCTTAAACCACAACAGTATTTAACGACGGGCCTTACTCATACAACAAAAAATAAGTTCCTCAATATGCGCCTTGGCAATATACCCATAAGGCCTCACCTAGCACCCTGGAAAAGAGAAAACGCAGCAAATAGCTGCAGACTTTGCTGCTCTGGAAAAGAGGACCTGACGCACATTATCTGCATCTGCATAACTCTCTTGGACATAAGACGTTCCCTGCTTCGGCCCCTATGGAATCAGAAGGGAATAACAAGCTGTAGACAGGCTGTGATGCTCTGCTTTAATCCCGGAGAAACTCAGTTAAATTGCAGAATAACGAGATTTTTTGACATTGTGGCCAAAAGACTAAAAGAAACAGCCGAAGGGTCTACCGGAAGCACCAGCTAAAACAAAAAAAACTGCTAGCATCCAGCCGCCCTTAAGGACAGTACTAAACCAAATTGTGCTTTTATTAACTAATAAGGGTAATCCACCCGCTATTTCAGGTGAAATATTCTTGCCACTGATTGTTTTTTAGAACTGTATGTTTTTAAATATTGTGAGTTTTTATTAACTGTACAATAAACTAAATCTAAATCTAAATCTAGTAAAGTGAGCAACTCATTCCTCACAGCTCACATTAATTAAAAGCTCTGGGGCGGATTCATTTTTAAGAAGTCTAGAGTTCACCGTATCCCAAAATAATTTACTGTTGGATGTTTCTGCCGCTAATGCAAGGTTATCCCACGCCTCCTGTTGGAGCGCCAACTTCCTACGTTTTAGATTGGAATTATATTCTACTCTTAGATCATGAACTAATGCTTTATCCCTTGGTTTAGTCGAAAGTGCTTTTTTCAGCCCATTCTTCACAGAAACAGTACATGAATTGTTGAACCAACCCCTGGCCTGTGTTTTTTTCCTAGATGGCGGCACAGTAAATAATTTAGAAATAGATTCATTAATTGCAAAGAAATTGGTCAGGACCTTAATTGGTTCGGTCTCAACCAATAGGCTATCTTTTCAGTTTCGTTACCACAGGTCTGTACAATATTTTTTGTTATTTTACAAGAGTTGGTGCCTTTCTATTTAATTCTAGTACCGTTTGGGCGGCACGGAGCAATATTATTAATGACCTACATAATTCAACAGTCTTGTTCCCCCATATATGCAGTCTCATAATGATACAATTGTGGTCACTCATCGACAAATCAACAATCCTCGGGGTTGAATATAGTTTCACAATAATGGCAGAAACAATTATATGATCAATAATACTATGTGCTCACCTTCCTGTAAAGGTTGGGATCTCCTGCCTGATGCCATCCTTTGCACATTGCAAAATGTCTAAATCAAATTCTGCTAGAACCACATTTAGGGTATCACCATAGGAAGTATGTGGGAAATGTAAGTAGTCATTATCTTCATCGTTTTGAAACCCACAAACTTTTGACATAAACTGAGGGCAGGTATAAACAATAAAATCACCAAGGCAAACAATATTCAAATTAATAGTATCACAATAGCCAATTTGCAGTGGTCATTTTTTGCTTGCTCGCGTTCCTCAACGTACAGTTGGCGACTGCGAGCAATCAAAATGACATCCCTGCGAGATTTTTTCCTCGTTCACGATCAGCAACATCAAGTTGCCGATCACAAGCGTGGAAAATATACCTCCCGGCGAGATTCTCAATGCGGGGAGGTCAGGTTTCTCATTGCGAGTGGTCGCATATGCTCGCGACCGCTCGCAATGAGAAACTACCAGTCCGTGTTGAGAAAGCTGCCGCTCGAGTAAAAATCTACTTGTGTGGCTGAAAACTACAGCTCGCACTGTGCAAGATGCCGTTTTCAATGCTTGCACAGTGCCTGATGCTTGTCCATACTGTGCAATCATTGAAAACGGCATCTTGCACAGTGCGAACAGGGTACTACGCAGTTCGCGCAGTGCTACACGTAGCTCGCGTAGTGCGAAGTGCACTTTGCGTAGCTACGTGTAGTGCTACTTCATGAACTACGCCCGGCCCTACTTAAGACGCATGAGGAGCTGCACTTTACAAACCAATGATTGATTGACTGCACAGCTGCCCGACCCAAGATCCATATGGATCCCCTGCATTTCCAGCAGTGCTTTCAAGCCCAAAAAGTCTTAGCCGTGTTAGTTGCAAAATATTGTCGAGCCATAGAGCTATAGAGCAGCACCTTTTGTATTCTGACATCCTCCCGATCTGAAAATATTGAAAAACACGACTCCCTCCTCCTGAATACATTCCTAACCTTTGTTCTTCTCTTCTCCCCTTTAAGGTACAGTGTTTCCGGGCCACATTTTGGGAGCCATTCCTGTTACAGAAAATAGTTTCAAGCAGGCTGTTCTGCCGCCCTTTGAGGACGCCTTAGGTTCCTTGACGTCTGTCGCTGAAACCTTGCGGAACAACCACAACCTGACGCAAGTCATTGAAAATGTTCGCCCACTCCTGGAGTCGACCCACAAAAGTCTGTCCAAGGTGGAGGAGGCCTGCATGGCACAAATGTTATCACTGAGGGCAAACATTCAAGAGCGCTATGACAAGAAAAACAGTCTGAACAAAGAAGAGCATTCGATGGAGTTTAGGAAATACGTTTATAAAGAGCTACTCACTGGAAGTCAAAGCCAGAAGTCCCTTGCCAGCAAACTACAAACAGCAAAGAATGATCTCAAGAATGCAGCTGATGCTATAGACAGAGCGACGAAAAAATGGTACGATGCAGTGGCAGAATGGAAGAGGGGCAAAGCTATGCCATTTGTTCCTTTTGCTGGATTATTTGGAGGTATATAATGCTTTTGATTCATATTGAATGTCATAAAGAAATAAGACACCCACATTCAAATCACTTAGTCTCAGACAAAACCCAGACAAACACAAAGGGCCAAAATTTCAAAGATTTTGTGCAGCGCAGGGCAGCAAAAATATGTTGCGTCAACTGGCGAGAGCTGAAATGTGTCACAGCTACAAAGGATTTGGCACTGTAATGCTCTCTCCATGTGCTGGCACACTCTCTTCAACTATGAATCAAGGCAGGTCCCCTTGCACCCTAGGACAAGGGCTGGTGAGCTGTGGGCAGGATCGTTGTGTGCAGAAAGGATTACCTTCCTGCACAAAAACTATGTTTTAATGCAACTTCCTCTATTCATGAGTGCTGCGGAATGCAGCCCACATGCAAAGAGGTAGAAAGAAGGAAACATAAACACAATGTTCTCATTATGCCAGCCTCAGGGAGGTGTGAACCCTTGCATAGAAGTCTTGAAAGATATACATTTGCTTCAGAATCCATAGGTGGATGTGCAGGAATGCCCGTGCACCATGCATTGAAGACATTTGATGCATTACTTTTGGTCATATGTCAACACAACTTGTCATTTGCGTTAGTTTTTAAATGTCATCCTGGATTTTAATCCGGGTTTGTGTTTGAAAAGCAACACAAACTAATGCGAAATCTGTGCACATCTGGCCCTGGTTTCTAACACACACACACGTTCACATAGACAGGTTCATCACTCTGGAAGACATATTCACAACACCTCAGCAACCTCCTACTTTACCTAATTTTCCCATCAACCGTGGAGCAAGCCTGGGGGTCGCCATCTACTTCTAACAGCAGAGGGCTGGGGTCGGGATTCATAGGGGGCAGGTCCTTTGAAGTTCCCTCTTCCGCAGAGGCAGATGCTGCAGGGGGAGGTGTGACCGCCTCTGCTCAAAGCAGCCATTGTCTCTGGAGAGCTCTGGCTGTCTTCCCAGGGGTCCAAAGACATGTCTGGTGATGGCAGGCTGGGGAAAACTAGACTGGGACAACACCAGTGTTTGGTAGGTTTTCAAGGATTTTTATCATTTTTTCCGTATAATAACAAGCAGCGGGCAGAATCGGCAGAGTTTGATTCCACAGAATTCCATCCCTATTCTGTAAGATTCTGTGGAGTTCGGACGGGGCAGAGTGGCCAACCAGGGCTGGAAGAGGGAGCAGTCCCTCTATGTTTAAAAAAGATTGCAGATTAAACTTAGACCTTTAACATAGAGAGACTGATCCTTCTGCCTCGCCAGTTTAGAAACCAACAACTGCAGATTATTTCAGACAGCGGTCCGGCGGCATTTATCAGTAATTCTGCATAATAGGAGTAACTCAGAATTACACAAAGATCCTCCCAGAGGTAATATTATCAGCTAGCATGTTATCCTAGGAGCAAAACATGAAGGGCCAGATGTAGGTTGCCAAATACCGAGTGGTAACTCAGAAATTCGCAATGTAGGTGAGTTTAAACCTACTTGCAAAATAAGGAATCGCAAAATTGGGATTCCTTATTTTGCTCTTGCATTTAAGGAATCAGAAATTGCAATTCCTGGAATGCAATGTAAGCAGCACAAAAAAGTGCACTTCAGCCTTAAGTAATTGCTAATCACCACCGACTTCAAGTTAGTGTTAATTACTAGCGATTTCCTTTAAAAAAGTGCAATGTGGCACACATCCATGCTCTTAGGGCATGCATGTGTGCCACATGTGCACACACGCACATTTCAGGGGTGCAACAGGGTCTCCTTCTGACACCCTGGCACCCTTGAAATAGCTCCCGTTATTTTCGATTCTTTAATACCTAATCGCAAATAGTGAATATCTTCCGATTCATTCCTATGGGCCTCCTAGCCCATTGGAATGAATGAGTAGGTATTCCTTATTAATGAATCTCAATTAGTGATTCATTATTAAGGAATTTTAAGGAACCGCTAATATTTTAGCGATTCCTACCTACATTCAATTTTGCGAGTCTTTAATAGAGAATCTGTAAAATTCGCTATTAAGGACTCGCAAATTTGAATTTACCTACATCTGGCCCGAAAACTTTTTAAAAAGCTAACATATATCCAAATGTTAAACAATTGCAATGATATGCTTTACCCTCTGATAAGTGCATGGTTTGAGTAATATCTTAGTTTATATGTATTCACACACTTCAGTGTTACAGTGTACCGATAAACATGTAGTCTTTTTTCCCATTCTGTTAGGAGGTGACATAATCAAGAAAGCAAAGGAAGCTCAGAAAATTGCAGAAAAGGAACTAAAAGAAGCTAGATCGTTAAAAATTCAACTCACGTATGATGTGGCCAATTTTGAATCTCAGATTCTATCCACTGAGAAAGATATCCGTTCCCTAGAAGAGAACCTTCTGGCTAACAGGGCACAAGTTCAAGCCCTCCAACAAGATCTAAACTCGGAAAGTGCACTGCATACAATTTGGCTCAACTTCAAGATCTACTTGTTTAAATGCACCAGTTTGCTGAGCACTGTTGCTGCCAAGACCAGTCCGGAAAGCATGTCCCCGGGGCTAAGTGAACTGCTTGATCTTCTGCTTGAAGTCTTGAATGAAATTGCAGGGGCTTTTCGACCCCTGGTTAAAGGTAGTTCAGATTACGCATTCCTGATTTCTGGTAAATTACAAACCGTCATACAAAAGCTGGAAGAGGCTAACCGTGAGTTGAAGAAAGCTGCAGCCCACAGCACATCGACAACACCAACCCTGCTTCATCCCACAGCACATCGCTAACACCAACCCTGCTTCATCCCACAGCACATCGACTACACCAACCCCGCTTCATCCAACGGCAAATCGGCAACACCAACCCCGCTTCATCCCACAGCACATTGCCAACACCAACCCAGCTGCTTCATACCACAGCACATCGCCAACACCAACCCTGCTTCATCTCACAGCACATCGACAACACCACCCTGCTTCATCCCACAGCACATCAACAACACCAAACCCGCTTCATCCCATTGCACACCCACTACACCAACCCTGCTTCATCCCACAGTACATCGACAACACCAACCCTGCTTCATCCCACAGCACATCAACAACACCAACCCCACTTCATCCCACAGCGCATCGCCAACACCAACCCTGCTTCATCTCACAGCACATCGACAACACCACCCTGCTTCATCCCACAGCACATCAACAACACCAAACCCGCTTCATCCCATTGCACACCCACTACACCAACCCTGCTTCATCCCACAGTACATCGACAACACCAACCCTGCTTCATCCCACAGCACATCAACAACACCAACCCCACTTCATCCCACAGCACATCGCTAACACCAACCCTGCTTCATCCCACAGCACATCGACTACACCAACCCCGCTTCATCCAACGGCAAATCGGCAACACCAACCCCGCTTCATCCCACAGCACATTGCCAACACCAACCCAGCTGCTTCATACCACAGCACATCGCCAACACCAACCCTGCTTCATCTCACAGCACATCGACAACACCACCCTGCTTCATCCCACAGCACATCAACAACACCAAACCCGCTTCATCCCATTGCACACCCACTACACCAACCCTGCTTCATCCCACAGTACATCGACAACACCAACCCTGCTTCATCCCACAGCACATCAACAACACCAACCCCACTTCATCCCACAGCACATCGCTAACACCAACCCTGCTTCATCCCACAGCACATCGACTACACCAACCCCGCTTCATCCAACGGCAAATCGGCAACACCAACCCCGCTTCATCCCACAGCACATTGCCAACACCAACCCCACTTCATCCCACAGCACTTCGACAAAACAAATCGCGCTTCATCCCACAGCACATCGACAACACCAACCCTGCTTCATCCCACAGCACACCAACAACACCAACCCCGCTTCATCCCACAGCTCATCAACATTACCAACTCCCCTTCATCTCACGGCACATCGCCAACATCAACCCCGCTGCTTCACCCCACAGCACATCGAGAACACCAACCCTGCTTCATCCCACAGCACACCAACAACACCAACCCCGCTTCATCCCACAGCACATCGACAACACCAACCCCGCTTCATCCCACAGCACATCAACAATATTAACCCCCTTCATCTCCTGCACCTGCACCTTGCCCTAAAACCCAGCAACAACTAATCTTCAAATTCCTATCTCACCATCATATTCCCTCAAATGCATTTCTTATAAAGATAGGGATGCATTTACTATATTTTGCTGAAGGGCGACACTGCAAGTCTTCCCACTGCACTGCCGTACGAGAAAAGAAAAGGCAGGAATGTGCCTTGTTGATCAGATACAGCTCATTCCTGTCCTCTGTCCCTGCCCTGGCACCAAAGAGACTGCCAAGCGCCACGGTGCAAGGGTGTCTGCGTGGTGGGCATTATTGTTTTTGTGCAGGAAAGGACAGCATCCTGCACAAACGCAATCCATGGAGGCGGTTATCCTCTTCTATGTGATCTGCTTAATGCAGAGGAAAACAAGTTGGAGAAAGAAGGTATTTCTCCTTGTTGCACCTCCCCTACTCCTCACCATGCGTAGGATTCTGCCGCATTCCCAAGTTTACAGAACATTGTAAATCTAGGAATGTGTCAAGTACCACGGGTGTTACATGGGAACACCGACAGGATCGCCCCTGGCAGGCCTCACCCCAGCGCGAGGCAACGCAGAGACTTGCGCTGCGTTGCCTAACACCATATCTAGAATGCCCTGAAAAGCCGTAAAGGGTGGATTTACATGACCTTGTAGCTGTGGCACTGCAATGTGTGCCACTGAAGCGTCATTAAAAGTGACGTTCTGGCAGTGCAGGGACCTTGTAAAAGGAGCCTATAATGTCTTACCCTCACCCTTCATCAAAGCTCACTCAGGGCACTCCTTCTCACCCGTACTCTCCAATGCCAAGGCCTCCCTCACTCAAGGTATCTTCTCAGAAGCTCTCAAGCCAGGCCGGGTCCTACCACTCCTACAGAATCCCACACCAGCCACTGATGACATCACCGGCCATCAGCCCATCACTCACAAACCCTTCATCCAGATTCATCTGCAGGCTCATGGGATCTGGCTGATATTGCAGCTGTTGCCGGACATTATGCGATCAATCCCAAAAACAGACTTTAAGGAGCCCTAACAGGTGGGAGGCGTTGACTCCATCCTTATGTTCATAGTCTGGAGTACACATTTTGATTCGGCGAAAGTTATGGGCTCTGCAAGAAAAGTGCCCTCCAAACAGCTGTAATGATGTTGTTTATTTAGCCAGTTGTCCGAGCTTTAACTCTCATGGACACACACGTGACATTGTCTTAGATAACAAGATCATTTGCAGTGTTTGCTTTTCTCTGGCAGCAGCACAGCGGAGGAGTGTGGTTATTACCTTTGCGCTTCAGACTTCAGTGTTGTGTTTGAGACCCAGGGCTTCACCAATCCACATGGACTTCTTTTTCCAGCATGAAAGTGCAACTGTGACCTGACCTTATATGATCATGGTAAATGAGCTTTGGAAGTCTTACTGGGAGCAGGGCATAGGCTCCACCCACATCATGGTTCTCATAACTTGCAGATTTGAATGGGCCAACTATGTGTGCTTGCACTAAAATGCTACTTTTATTCTAAAATGTACACTCACTGCAACTGTTTATGAATAAATGTTATGAACAAGGCACTAGGTCTGGCACATTTATTGTGAAAAGCATATGTTGAGGTCGATAGACATTTAAGGTTTGAATGTCATTGTCTTTTTTAAAGCCTACACTTAGGGATATAATATGGAATCTGACAGAAGTGCCATAGTAGGCAATGGTTTTTGTATCCTTCACTCAGTGTGACACACAGTTGATATAGAAGGCCTGCTATGTCAGAATCATTATTAGTGGGTATTTGGACAGGCCGTACTTTGCAAACCTTTCCAGTTTTATGACTATGTGTCCGATGGCTGTATTGTGGGAAAGCTTCGATGGTTAGGGCGACAAACTATACATCTGTTTGGTGCACTGGGAATGAGACGTCGAATGGCTTGGGTGTGGTCTTATTATTGTGAAACATTAGGAGTAAGGCCGTTGGTCCAGCGTATTCATCGTGAGAAGCATATGTTAAAGCCTGGAAGATTTTAGTAGTTGGTTATCACATGGTGTTACCGCCTATAGACCGATGTTTAGTTCCATCTAATCTCACAGATTGCCAACGTGGACGGGGCTCATTGCAATGGCCCCACTCTGGCAAATGTTGAGGAGATGATCCTTGATAGAACCATTTAGAGGGATTGCTTCTTGTTTTGCATCTGGATCTCATTACATATTTGTAATTTTATATCTGTATGCATGATGGTTGCAATTTTACAAGCATCAGAATAAGCCTTTCATGGTTAAGGTGTAAAGCAATCACAAAGGGTAAAGGTGAACGTCAGGACAGGTTTCATCTGTTTATCATGAATCAATATGACAAAGTCAGTAGGCCCAACCTACTTATTGTTAAGCATGGGCGGATTTTGCGGATTGGCAATCCGCGAACTTGCGTATTTACGGATTCGCAATCCGCGAAGATCCGCGAACTCTAGCGGACTTGCGGATTTTTCCGTTTTTTGTGTTGGCGCGTGTTCGCGCCGATTTTGGGACAAGTTCGCAATTGCGAACTTACTTTTCGGCTTGCAACGGCCGCGACTATGTTGTTTCTACGTCTGGTTTATCATCACAGGTTCACAGCACCCTCTGTTTCACCACTGCCACCCTCTGGGACACCCATGCCACCCTCTAGTACATCCTCACAGGCACCTATTAGGTTTATTTATTACTGTAGATTATGGTGGTTGAAAAAAGCTAGCACACCTGCCCTTCTTCAACTGCCATCAATTAATTTGTGTTTCATTAATGTGTCAGTAATTTTGAAAGTTCCAGTCTGGCTGGCACCTGCTTCCTTCCTTATCTGTAATTTGCTTTTTGTTGCAGTGAAATTTTTTTTTTACAGGACCTTTATGGTGCTATTCTATGAGCCTGCTGTTTGGGTCATAGCAGGGTCATAGAATTGTTGCAAACTCTGGAGGGGCCCATCAGGAAGCACTACCTTGAATGTTACTAATGTTAAGTTTGAACTTTTGCACCTGCTCATTGCTTTCATTTTAGCTAAAATCGTTTTTTTTGCAATTTTGCGCGTTATTTGGGGCGCGAATCCGTGCGAGATCGATTTCGGAAGCCGCGAATACGTGCGAATACAAAATTGTTTTTGTTGCGACGTGTATATTCGCGTGATCTTGCGCGTGTTCGCGAGGCGCTTCTAGCTATTCGTTTGCCAAGTTACCCTATCGGTCGTACACGGGCGCGGCCATCTTGTTGGCGTGACGTAATTCCGTTTCCGCCCGCTATGTGTAATCTCGCAAAGTGTGCTGCTCGCGAGTACAAGTTCGCGCGTACTCGCAAGGAAAATCTCGCGCGAACTTACCCACGCGGTCGTGAACGGGCGCGGCCATCTTGTTTCTCATTCATTGCTATGGTTCTGGGCATGCTTTCTCTATCCTCTCTCAATCTCTGCCATCCTTTGCTTGTTTGAAGTTTTTTTGATCTAATTTTACTTATTATCTAACCCTCTATTTTTCTAGCTCTATATTTTTGTGTTTTCTGCAGCTTTTAGTTACTTTTAAACTACTTTTTTAAACTCTTTTATTTTCTTCTTCACTATTCTATTTCTTCTTTATCATTTAAGTTTATTTCTGCCCAGACCATGGTAAAGGGAGCCGGGAAGCACCCTGAGAAGGGGAAGGGTCCCGCACCCCGTGCCCGGCTCCCGTGCGGGCGTTTAAGGGGGGAGCAAGTGGTCCCGAGGGAGATCTTTAGCGCGGAGGAAGTGGCGGCACTGATCTTCCATGTCCAGCGCCGCCTCCCCAAGACGATCCTGGGAGGCGGCAAGATCGCGACCGGCTATGGCATCCGGGAGCGCCGCCAGCGGTGGGAGAAGGTGTGCCGGGCCATGTACAAGATCTCTGGGGTCCGGCGCACATATAACCAGGCCACCCACCGCTGGACCGATGTCATGGACCGGGAGCGGGACTTGCTGGACGCGCTCGGCGTAGAGGTCCCCGGGCTTGGTGAGTAGTAGTAGTAGTACATTTACTACTCTGTTTTATCCTGCTCTGTTATTTGCAAATCTTTGTTCTTTACCAAGAGCAATAATGCTGCCGATTACATTGAGGTAAATTATATTTCAAAATCTTCTATGCATTTCATTTTCAGGTGCACTGCTCTCCTTCTCAGTAGCCTTGCTTGCTACTATGCTTCTTTGTTTTGTATGTTGTGTTCAGAAGCATTTCATTGGCCTGAGAAATTATGTATCAGTGTACTGTAAAGAAAAGAACTGCGTAATGCTAGACAGTAAGGGTCATATTTTCAATTACCGGCGCATCCCTGCAAAGTAGCAGGGATGCGGCAGTAATTGTGTGCCATGCCACCACCACCCATTGGCCCAAAACGTCACAGAAGCCTTACGCATCTGTGCCGTAAAGGCAGCGCATTGCTGGAGTTGCGTGCCAACGATGGCGCAGCTCCAGCAATGCTCTGGGGTACCCTATCTCCCCAATGCTGCATCAAGCCGTACGTCGGCTTCAAGCGCGCAGGGTTTGAGTCATGCATCATTGTCATAAAAATGACTGATTGACATCTTGTAGATTTCCCTCAGCCACTTTTAGGATTCGTTCCTGCGCAGGTACGCCCTCCCTTGCGCCGGAACGCCCCCTGATGGCGCAGGGCTTTACAACGTGATGCATCGCCCATATGCCCATATGTGTTTTTTTTTTTAATATATACGCCGCACCAACACCATGGCGAGTCTTTTGTTCTGCCGCTGCGTCAGAAAAGGCACGCAACAATGGAGGAAAATCAGCCGCAACTTCCGCAAGGGACTTATAAATCAGCCCCAACAGACTGAAGTCCAGTGTCCTTCCTTTAGACAGTCACATGGCTATCAGAAGAAATAGTGGCGGTGGTGGCGGGTGGATTGATAGTTTGAGTATTCACTGATCTGCAAGCAGGATGGACTTTGTCTGTCACGTGTTGTGCACTACTGCCTGCAGTGCCAGGCCTAGGCAAACCTCTTTAGTAGTCTGTTTATTGAGTTACATAGGAACTTTCTAAGTCAACGTTCCGCAAATCAGGCAATACGAATAACGTAGTATACCACATGAGATAGATCCCGTGGAATAGTTGTCTATCTATTTGCTATTTTTCCAAAATATGTTGTTATTGTTCTTTTGAAATGTTTGATTTGGTTGAAAAATCTCATCCATGTTTTATGGTTTTTCTTTCTTTCATGTTGTACATCAGCTCCCCCCAAGGGCAAGAGGACACAGGAGGAGGGTGCTGAGGATGCAGGCCAGGATCGGGCAGGCGAGGGCTCCTTTGCTGGCCCCAGTAAGTTTACATTTTACTAAACAGTACCTATTTTTTCCTAGCGTTCCTCATTCGATTTTTTCTAAATCGTCTTTGATCTTCTTGTAGACTGGATATAAATTCTTATCCTGCCTCGAATATGACTCCCTGTGGTATTACTAGACTATTCTTATTAGTCTGTCTGTGTAGCTAACTAAGATTGGACATTTGGCAATTCCATTGGACTCCCATTATATTCAGCAATACCTCTATGCACTGTCTCCTTACTGACTAGATAGTGTGGCAGAGTCATTCAGCTCCCGAAGTCACCGATTATAGATCCCCAATGATCTCTAGATTATCGTACGCAGGACAAGAGAGTAGTACGGAGTCACAGCACAGTCAAGAAGTGTCAGAGGCACTCATGCTTGCAAAAATTCCAAAACCTTTAGCTCATCCACTCTAGTCTAGAGGAACAAAAACCACAGAGTCTATTTAAGTGTAAAAGCTTTATTAAAAGTAAACACATTTATTGAAATCTACTTTGTCATAAAACTATTTAACTGTAAACGGAAAAGTGGTTAGTGCTGACGATTAATTGGACACATTTCTTGTGGTCGAGCCGAACTCTCACCTACTTTGAACTTGATCCTGGTCGTGTTCTTAGGACTCAGGAGTCAAGCTTCTGTCTGTTAGGAGAAAAAGTGGTGCGTGTTAAAAATCAAAAGCAAGCATTCATCAGTTGTGCATAAAAGTGCAGCAAGACAACAGCCTTCCCTGGAAAATGGGACATTTTTACTATGGAGTAGACAGTCACAAATTATTACATTGTATTCTGTTTTTTTAACATTTCTCCTAGACCAAATATTATATAGTAGTGAGTGGTGTATTCTAACTTTCTTAAATGTACTTTGTAGGTGTAACATCTGGTGACGGGGCCAGCGCGGAGGTGGCTGATGTGTTGGACTTGGACTCGGAGGCCTCTGGGGAGGATGCGGCGGTAGAAGAGCTGGTGGCCGTTCCTGTGGGGGATCAAACGGTGGTGGCGGAAACAGGTAAGCTATATATTCCTTACTTATTGAGATTGAAGACTGCATAGTGTGCTTTCTGCACGGGTGTATTACAATTACAAATCAACCAGGTAGTAGCCTCCTCGAAATGTACTTCGACTTAGCTGTGAAGTTTTTGGTGAGAAGAATCCCAATAAGTTCTTAGACGAACGTGATGGATGGGATGAACGAAAAGCGAAAGAAGGGTGTAAGTAAGTGGGACGCGAACTTGTATGATGGCTGGCAAAGAAGAACGATATGTGTTTGCTTGGACCCAGAGGTGGCTGGGAAGGAAAGAATATGGTATGGTGCATGGCTGGGTCAATGATGAAGCAAGGATGGGTGGAAGGACAGCAGCCTGGGTGGGTGAAACAGAAACTGTATGTGTGCGTATACTTTGAATGAATGGATGCCTGGAGCATGGTATTCTCTGACTCTTACATAGCAAATGTGTATCTAGAGAGAGTAGATGGTCGCCAGGTGAAGTAAGTGTTACCTTGAAGAGCATGTACCACCGCACCCGCACGTCCGTCCCAGTGCAGGGAAGGCAAGGAAAAGAAATTGTAAATGTGTCCAATACTACCATGAATAGTAGCAGTACTTTGTATTGCGTTTGCATTCACAGCATATATCTGGTTATTACGGTGGACACTCCGTACCTCTCTTAATAACTTTAGTTTACTTGTAGTACGTCATTCATGTGTGGGTGTATCACTGTGTTCACTCAATATTAAGCAAAGCACCTAAAGTCATCTCATCTGTCATTAAATACGTCCCATGTGAAGTGATAGATAATCAAATTAGTTAGCTTCTTCAGTTTCCTTTTCTAGTACTCATTTGCACTGTAGGGTGAAAGGTAAATTAATTAAGCAGTAGCCCTTGTAACAGAGTATTCTCAGTGCCACCCGTAATAGAAAAGTAATAGCTTCACCACCTGCATGTACTGGACCGGTACAGTAACGCAAGTCTGTCTCCATCATCATGGTGTGCAACTTTTTTTCTCGGGTGCAACTTCACTGTGCTGTGTCCATGTCATTCTGCCGGCTTGCATAAGATAACGTACCCATTTCCCTAAACAAGAGAGAAGAAGAAGAATAAGACTGGTGTACTGTCATAGTCGACTGTAATGGAAGTCCATAGTGGTCGTAGAATTAGTTCATTAAACTACCACTACTGTTAGAGCAAGGATGCAGAAGTGGGAGGGTTACATAGATACTGTCCTCAATAGTTATGTACTGTGCTTTCAATTTGCTACTTGTACTCTGTGACCCAACTTTCGGCTCAATCACTTTGTGTTATTAATAAGGAGCATTGGTTACAGACTATGTCTTTCTTTCTTCATATAGTTGCTCCTTCCAAATCAACAACAAGGAGGGAGCAGGCTAGATTGGCCCGGCAACGGAGGCTGGAGGCCACAGTCGCCGAGTATCGGCGGCTGGTGGCCCTGGAGGAGGAGGAGGACACGCAGTCGAGCGGGGCAACATCTTCGACTGTGACCACTGCATCCTCCTCCGTGACTAAACCAGCGGGACCGAGCCGGGCTAAGAAAGCCGACCGCCACCGCCAAGCACCCGAAACACCAGCTGCCCCCCACAGGAGCTGCAAGGAACGCCAACACCGCCTACGAGTCCGCATGTCCAACCTGGAGCAGGAGGTCCTGAGGTATAAGACCTTGGTTAAGGGCCTCCGCTCCGAGCTTGCCACCCTCCGCAAGGAGTATGATGCCCATGCCGCATCATGCACCAGCACCAGCACCCTCCAGTAGTGGAGTGTCCCTTGCCCTTTTTTTATAGACTTTTGGGGGGTGGGATTTGGGAGTTGGGATCGTTTTGGGACGTTTCAGAGACAATCGTTGGGGTTAGGGTGGGTGAGGGAGATTATTTTGTTAGGGATAAATAAATATATTTTTCAACTACTTTATCTGACCATACCTGTTTTTTACTGCTTTTCAGTCTGGTGGGTGGGGGGCGGGGGTGTAACAGTAACTTTGTTTTCCTGAACAGTCGTAGGACTTTAGTAGTACAACCGTCAAACTCTTGTCTACTCCGAAATAATACTCCATTATACTACCTCCCACCAAACGCTTATCTTACCTGTAATTTGTGTTAGAAATTAGGGCTAGGCCCAGGGCTGGCTCCAGGTGAAATGGGGATTAACGTTGTCATTCCTGGGCGGGTGACATTTCCTCATTGCGGTGTTACTAGTGGTGTGACACAGTGGCAGTTGCATGCCTATGGAAAAAAAGAAAACGAAACCTTGTTTGTACTCCTTACTGTAGCATTACAACGGTTACGGTACGATCGAGAAAATAGCAGGTGACAGTACACTAGAACAGTGCCATAATGTAGCCTAACAAATGGTAAAGTATTGCAAGTATAACTAGTACTTGCGTTGAATTTATTTGACATTGGCTACTACTACTAGAAGATATAGTACTGAAGCTGAGTAAGTCTAGAAGATATCCTCGTATTCCTTCACCAGCCTGTTGCTGCTATCACCTTATCCTCCCCAGCAAGTGTGTAGAATTATTGATGTCAATTTAGTCAGACATCAAGCAAAACAACACAGCCCGGGGGAAGAGGGTTAGGGTTTGTAAAATGGATGGGAATGGGGGTTTCTTTTTGGGTAGGTTTTGTTGAGAGAAGAAAAAAAAAGCAGAGCATGGACAAACAATAATTGAAGATACAGAGTTTACAGACAATCTTTGGTTACAAAGTAAAGGTAAGCACATGCAGTCACACTCATAGAATAAAAGACAACAATGGATACTGTATCTGTATTGCGTATGTTGTTGGAGTTGTCCTGTTGAAATTGGTAAGTAAGTTGCATGCAGCAAACAATTCCTCTTATTGGCGGCACTCCTCCATTCCAGCTGACGCTTCGTCCATCAATGTGGTGGTGACCACTGACAGAAGAGACACCCTGTCCACTGCCTGCCTGGCGGATGTTGACTGAAACCCGGCCTGTAATTATTGAACGGAAAACAGGAAGTGCTATTACAATACCACTGATAAATAAATAAAAGGTATGTACGCTGTGTGGTTCAAAAAGTCACACTTTGATTTCCCTAATAGACAGTACAATATTTTTGAAATTGCGTGCTCTGTCTGAGTCACCTTTTTAAGGATCAATAAGTATGGCCAAAATATTATAGCGGATCTTTCCCCTCAAGGTGGGTGTACTACTGTGTTTTAGAACAAAATTTGACCTTCCCAGCAATGCTCCCACCAAGACCCTTACTAAAGCCAGTCGCAAAAATGTAGAAGAACCCAATCATATCTCCAAAAACGATGCCTAGCAGAAAAATGGTTACAAAACGTACTTTGAAAGTAACAGTAGACCCAAATACAGACCGTGGATTGTATTCAAACCACTTGCCTGCAAGCAAAAGTATCCATAGCCAGCATCGCTCCAACAGTGCTCTACAACAACAGAACCGCGTTGCAATAGAACCCCCCTAAACACATGCAATCCTGCTGCTAGGGCTAACCCTAACGAACCCTAACTTACAAAAAGTGCCAAAACTGGTGTTTCCTTATGGATTTTGTCCAACTAACTTCTAGCCGGTATTAGACCTTCCCAGGAATGCCCCAGGCAAGACCCGCCAACCCACCCGCAAAAAAACACCCGACACAACACCACCAAACAGCGAAAAAGCTAAATCTCATACTTACAATGTCTCTCGGCCTTCGGTCCAAACGCGGCGCTGTGCAGCTAGGTCGTCATCATCATCATCAATCATCATAACTCCTGTTTTCCACCACGGATTTCCTGAAAAGCAAATGCAATCAAGATTAGACTGTCGCAGCAGTGCTTCGACAGAGACCCCGGCCGCAACCCACCCACGAACAGCAGGAAGCCCCCCAAAACGCTACATTGAGCAAGATGTCTGAAGAAATGGCAAAAAAAAGGCTGTTCCTTATGGATTTTGTCCAAAACACTTGTATCCGGTATTAGACCTTCCCAGGAATGCCCCAGGCAAGACCCGCCGGCGCCAACCCACCCGCAAAAAAACACGCGACACAACACCACCAAACAGCGAAAAAGCTAAATCTCATACTTACAATGTCTCTCGGCCTTCGGTCCAAACGCGGCGCTGTGCAGCTAGGTCGTCATCATCATCAATCATCATAACTCCTGTTTTCCACCACGGATTTCCTGAAAAGCAAATGCAATCAAGATTAGACTGTCGCAGCAGTGCTTCGACAGAGACCCCGGCCGCAACCCACCCACGAACAGCAGGAAGCCCCCCAAAAGGCTACATTGAGCAAGATGTCTGAAGAAATGGCAAAAAAAAGGCTGTTCCTTATGGATTTTGTCCAAAACACTTGTATCCGGTATTAGACCTTCCCAGGAATGCCCCAGGCAAGACCCGCCGGCGCCAACCCACCCGCAAAAAAACACCCGACAACACCCCCAAACAGCGAAAAAGCTAAATCTCATACTTACAATATCTCTCGGCCTTCGGTCCAAAGTAACGCGCTGTGCAGCTAGGTCATCATCAATCATCATAACTCCTGTTTTCCACCACGGATTTCCTGAAAAGCAAATGCAATCAAGATTAGACTGTCGCAGCAGTGCTTCGACAGACACCAAAAATTACACACAAACCCCCGGAACCCCGCCAAAGAGCACCTCAAAGGCAAGCAAGTCAGCAAAAACGGCAAGAAATTTCCACCTGATATTTGGTCCAAAACACTTTTGTCCATTATTAGAGCTTCACAGCAATGGGCCCAAAACCGTCAACTCACCCGCAAAGAAGTACAACACCCCCACAAGTGCTGAGTCTTTCTTCATTGTGCGTAATCCAGCACTCTGCTTGGAGGGAAATCGCAGTCTGGAGGAGGAGGATAGAGGAGCATGTTCTTCAGAACTTGTGAACCTGAGGAATGTAGACTGCGGCACCTTCAAATCAATAAGCAAACAAGTGAAGACAGTTCTGATGATGGTCTTGTTTTTGGGATTAGGTGATTAAAGTTTGAATTAAATTAACTGTGCAAAACAAAGAAAGAGAGACACAAAGCACACAGGAATAAAAGTGAATAAGGACGAAAAAGAAAGTTCTTGATTGATTGTCTCATTTTCAGGGCTCGGTGTCAGGGAATAAGAACAAGATTTCGTCATCATACTCTGCGAATTCAGGCTGGATGAGGTCAGTGGCACCGAACAGAGAAAAAATCCCCTCATCTACGTTGCTGTCCTCATCGTCTTCATGTGGCGTGCTTTCTCGCACTTTGTAATCTGGTGGTATGAGGTGCTGATTCATCTTGATCATTGTCAGCCGCTCCACATTTTTGGGCGATAGGCGGCTCCGTTTGGCAGTTACAATGCCACCAGCAGCACTGAAAACACGTTCAGAAGACACACTTGCGAGTGGGCAAGACAAATAGTTTATAGCCAGGTTGTAGAGCTGTGGCCACAATTGTTTTTTGCCATGCCAATACTGCAATGGCTCCTCATTAAGAAAGACCACTGTTGAGTCATTCAGATAGTCCTGCACCATCGACTCAAGGTCATCAACTGTTCCTCCACTTTGCTTACTTTTTGCTGTGCCTGTGACATTTTTTAGAGAACCATACCCCATCAAACTTAGCCAATCCTCCTCCCCAGCCACTGTTAGTGTTGTCATTGTGTGTGGTGCAGATGATCCAGTTGCCGGTGTCTTTAACGGCTGAGAGGTCACTTGTGCCCCAGCCACAGGTGCAGAAGTGGATTCTTGTGACTGCGGATGGCCTGCTGATGCTGATGCTGATGTACTGGCTTCTCCTTCAATAACCTGCCGTTCTTTTTCAAACCTCTTGGCTGACCAGGCTAACCAATGTTTGTACTTTTGAACATCTGCATCAGCGAAAGGAAAGAATGCGTTGTCTGCCAGCGCCTTTTTGTAGCGTGGATCCAGAATAGTAGCACAAATGTAATGCTGATCTGAGTTGATGTTTTTAAGACGTTCATCACCACGTAGGCGATGTAATAATTTCTCAGACAAAATGAAATGGTTTTTTTTTTTTTCATCTTTTTCAAACTCAGAAGAAACCGCCATCAGTTGGTGCTCCAGTATGCACAACAATGGGATAGCTTTTCCCAAATTACAGTCCTCCTGGCTGACTGCACGCGTGAAGAACTCAAAAGGACGAAGCATGTCTGTCAGGCTTTTAACTATGGCCCATTGCGCGGATGTATGACGTTACAACGCATACTTTTACTCCGCGTACCATTACAACGCGGTATTTACAACGAATACCGTTACAACGCATAGCGCTTTGGGGTGCTGGATAGTGGTAAGTATAATTTACTATTCTAACTCCAGTCCCCGTGGACCCTAGGGAAGGTGTTGGATAGTAAATTAAACTTACCTCTTATCCTAGAGCGCCCCCCAGCGCAATGCGTTGTAATGCCATGCGTTGTAATGCCCGCGTTGTAATGGTAGTGCGGAGTAAAAGTTGCGTCGTAACGGGTGTATACCCCATTGCGCCTTACTCATCCGCAGGTCCTCCTTCTGAGATGTAGCCTCTGTCAAGAAATAGTGATCGAGTACCGTATACTGCTCATGCAGACGCTCAAGCATGTAGAAGGTTGAGTTCCAACGTGTTGCCACCTCCTGGATGAGTGCTTTCACTGGCATTCCACGTTGAAGTAGCAGTCTCCGCAGATGCTTCCGGGCCTTAAAAGAATGGCTGAAATGGTTGCACATTTTGCGGCAGGTGGCCATTACCTCGAACGCTGGACTCTCTTTATCACTCAAGAATTTTTGAACTACCAGGTTGATACAGTGCGCCAAACACGGCACTCTAACATGGTGACCCTGTGACATGGCCTTAACTACATTGGCGCCATTATCCGTGGAAACATAACCAATCTTGCGTTTTAGGGGGGATAGCATTGACAACACCTTTTTGTCAAACTCTTCCAAAAGGTTTTCTGCTGTGTGACTTTTCTCCAAGGCAAACATGGCTAGTGTTGCATGTTTCCGAGCAGCTTTGAAAACTTGGTCCGGGTCAACACCTGCGTTTAGCTTTGCTATAACACCTGAAAAAGAGACCCAGTGTGCAGTGATGCACATGTAATCATCGCCTGGGCCACTGGTCCACATGTCTGTTGTCAGATGTATTGTGTGAACAGCACTCTTCTGCAAAGCTGCCCCAATCGCCTGCAGCACATCTTCATGTAGTGCTGGAACCGCAACTCTGGCAAAATAGAACCGGCTCGGAACCTTCCATTTAGGGCAGAGCGTTGCAACTAATTCAAGAAAACCTACCGCTTCTACAAAAGAAAAAGGTAGAAGGTCCACAGCTAGCATTTTAGCCAGCTTAGTGTTATACAGACGCGTCAGTGGGTGGTTGCGTTCATATGGCACGTCTGAAGTAAGCATTGTTCTAATGTTGGCCTGGACCAAGCATTTACGGGCTGATAATGACTTCGTTGACCCAATTTTGCTCGCTGGTGAACTTTTGTGCGTTGGTGTCTCACTCGCTCCAACACTCTTAGTGTGCCTCACATTGGGTGTGCTGCTGAGAGGGGTACTGGGTGTAAGGGAAGTGTTTGACACGTCTTCTTCCTGCTCGTCAACATCAGATGAAACATCAACGTTTCCTTGATTTTGGCCTTTCTTGATCGCAGCTAGGTGCGCAAACCATTGGACACCGTGCTTTCTGTCAAGATGACCACTCTGGCCGC
The DNA here is from genome assembly GCF_964261635.1 of Lissotriton helveticus. NCBI lineage: Eukaryota > Metazoa > Chordata > Amphibia > Caudata > Salamandridae > Lissotriton > Lissotriton helveticus. The sequence goes on along the minus strand of NC_136058.1, from coordinate 456,265,023 downwards.
CGGTACCATAGTTGCTACCTGGCTTACCACGACTAACTGCAAGCTTACAAAGGGTACAAATGGCAAACCTTGGATTTTTGGGACAAACAGTAAAGAAGTCCCAAACTGGGGACTTGAAGTGTCTGTGGGACCTGGAGGAGGCGGCGATACTGGTGGTGGTGGTGGTCATGAAGCTAATGCCAGATGAAGTGGAGGATCTGGATTGGCCAACTTTTGTACGTTTTCCACTTTCACCGCCACTAATTAAGGTCGAGGTTGACGCAGGTCTCTTCTTGCCAGAAAGAAATATGGAAGCGGGACGAGTTGGTGTACTACTTAACTCCAATGATTGTGGTGTTTCCACTGCCTCCTCATCGACAACATCATCATCATCATCATCACGCGCAGCAGCTCTTCGGGCTAGGGTCAAAATGTCTGTTTGCTGCATGCCCGCTGGGGCTGCAGTGACCTTTATGATGACTGGGTCGTCGTTGGCAGAGTCTTCATCAGCAGCAGTATCCGCCACTTCTTGTTGAGCCTCATCACACTCCATAAGTCCGAGACTTTGGACGAGCTTCCTTTTACGCTTAAGTACCTTTGTTGGATCATGGTGTGCCTCACTCTCAGACGGCTGTGGTGCTGGTTCCCAAGTTTGATCCGTATCATCAGAAGGAGGTGTGCTTGAAGAGGATGTAGACACCACCCTTGATCTCTTCCTTGCTAGGGTTGTGGAAGACAATGAAGGATCATCAGGAGGAGTGGCTTCCTCAAATGATACCTCGCCTTGATTGTCGATTTCCTGATGTGCCCCTACTTCGGGAGGAACAACTATTGTGGGCACTTGTTGTGACCCTCCATGCACCTCTGCATGCGCATCTCCTTGCGCTGCCTCTCCTTCCACATGTACTTGGGCTTGTACTTGCACATGTGATTGTTGTTGCCGCTGTGGTTGTTCAACACTCGTCAGATGAGCTACAACAACCTGTGTTGATTGAGGGACATTGCTGCTGCTTTCTTGCGATGAGCCAACATCACTGGTCGATGGTGATTGAAGAAGTATACTGGCTGCCTCTGCAGCACTCAAGGGCTTGGACTTAAGTTGGCGTGGTGGTGGTGGTGGCACTGAGCCCAATGGAGCGGGGGTGCTGCTGCCAGCTTGGTCCCCAGCAGATCCCGCTGCAGCTGCTGCAGGCATACTTTTTTTTTTACTCACAAAAAAAGGGGCGGGCGGCACACCAGTGTCCTTGGTAACTTGCTTCTTCTGCTCCTTACTGGCACCTTTCTTGCTAGAGGAGCTACGGGTTACTTTTTTTGGGGCCATCTTCTTCAGAGCAGGTCAGCAGGCAGCAGTTGCACGAGTTGCAGAGGGTTCTGTGTCCAGACGTGACGTCGCGTGACGTTATGCTGCACACACCGCTGCAGGACTTCTTCCTGGCACTGGTGGTTCTATTGAGTCTTCTTGTGCACCTAAAAGCAATGGAAGACAGAGGAACATCAGTTCAGTTATACACCCCAAAAAATCGACAAAACACAGAAAAATGAGCACAATCCCATGCCATCCATGATGTTTACATTGAAGACACCCCACAGAAAGACTAGGGACATGCAAGTATGCAACACTCACTACCCCTGGGCATAAGGGATGAAAAGTAGGCAAAATAAGTGCAGGCCTCAGACACTGCCTCTCCTCAAAATGGCCCCCTTACACCCCAAGCACATGTTGCCTGTACCAGCCAGCACTCAAGATGGCCACCACCACCACCCACATGGCCAGTCCACATCAACAGTACACCCCCAAAAAACAGAAAAACAGCCAGAAATCACCACAATCCAATGCCATCCATGATGTTTACATCAAAGAGAGTGAGACAACACCACAGGCACACTCAGTCCATGCACCACCACCACCCCTGGGCAAGCAAAAGGCCACACCAGCAGCCCCCCAAAAACGACAAAAAACAATAAAATAAGCACAATCCCAGCCCATCCATGGCCTCAATTATGTTTAAATTCAAGAAGACACCCCACAGAAAGACTAGGCCCGTGCAACACTCACCACCCCTGGGCAAAGGGCCACACCAGCAGGCCCAAAAAAACGACAAAAAACAATAAAATCTGCACAATCCCAGCCCATCCATGGCCTCAATGGTGTTTAAATTCAAGAAGACACCCCACAGAAAGACTAGGCCCATGCAACACTCACCACCCCTGGGCAAAGGGCCACACCAGCAGGCCCAAAAAAACGACAAAAACCAATAAAATCTGCACATTCCCAGTCCATCCATGACCTCAATGGTGTTTAAATTCAAGAAGACACCCCTCAGAAACACTAGGCCCATGCAACACTCACTACCCCTGGGCATAAGGGATGAAAAGTAGGCAAAATAAGTGCAGGCCTCAGACACTGCCTCTCCTCAAAATGGCCCCCTTACACCCCAAGCACATGTTGCCTGTACCAGCCAGCACTCAAGATGGCCACCACCACCACCCACATGGCCAGTCCACATCAACAGTACACCCCCAAAAAACAGAAAAACTGCCAGAAATCACCACAATCCAATGCCATCCATGATGTTTACATCAAAAAGAGTGAGACAACACCACAGGCACACTCAGTCCATGCACCACCACCACCCCTGGGCAAGCAAAAGGCCACACCAGCAGCCCCCCAAAAACGACAAAAAACAATAAAATAAGCACAATCCCAGCCCATCCATGGCCTCAATTATGTTTAAATTCAAGAAGACACCCCACAGAAAGACTAGGCCCATGCAACACTCACCACCCCTGGGCAAAGGGCCACACCAGCAGGCCCAAAAAAACGACAAAAAACAATAAAATCTGCACAATCCCAGCCCATCCATGGCCTCAATGGTGTTTAAATTCAAGAAGACACCCCACAGAAAGACTAGGCCCATGCAACACTCACCACCCCTGGGCAAAGGGCCACACCAGCAGGCCCAAAAAAACGACAAAAAACAATAAAATCTGCACAATCCCAGCCCATCCATGGCCTCAATGGTGTTTAAATTCAAGAAGACACCCCACAGAAAGACTAGGCCCATGCAACACTCACCACCCCTGGGCAAAGGGCCACACCAGCAGGCCCAAAAAAACGACAAAAAACAATAAAATCTGCACAATCCCAGCCCATCCATGGCCTCAATGGTGTTTAAATTCAAGAAGACACCCCTCAGAAACACTAGGCCCATGCAACACTCACTACCCCTGGGCATAAGGGATGAAAAGTAGGCAAAATAAGTGCAGGCCTCAGACACTGCCTCTCCTCAAAATGGCCCCCTTACACCCCAAGCACATGTTGCCTGTACCAGCCAGCACTCAAGATGGCCACCACCACCACCCACATGGCCAGTCCACATCAACAGTACACCCCCAAAAAACAGAAAAACAGCCAGAAATCACCACAATCCAATGCCATCCATGATGTTTACATCAAAGAGAGTGAGACAACACCACAGGCACACTCAGTCCATGCACCACCACCACCCCTGGGCAAGCAAAAGGCCACACCAGCAGCCCCCCAAAAACGACAAAAAACAATAAAATAAGCACAATCCCAGCCCATCCATGGCCTCAATTATGTTTAAATTCAAGAAGACACCCCACAGAAAGACTAGGCCCATGCAACACTCACCACCCCTGGGCAAAGGGCCACACCAGCAGGCCCAAAAAAACGACAAAAAACAATAAAATCTGCACAATCCCAGCCCATCCATGGCCTCAATGGTGTTTAAATTCAAGAAGACACCCCACAGAAAGACTAGGCCCATGCAACACTCACCACCCCTGGGCAAAGGGCCACACCAGCAGGCCCAAAAAAACGACAAAAAACAATAAAATCTGCACAATCCCAGCCCATCCATGGCCTCAATGGTGTTTAAATTCAAGAAGACACCCCTCAGAAACACTAGGCCCATGCAACACTCACTACCCCTGGGCATAAGGGATGAAAAGTAGGCAAAATAAGTGCAGGCCTCAGACACTGCCTCTCCTCAAAATGGCCCCCTTACACCCCAAGCACATGTTGCCTGTACCAGCCAGCACTCAAGATGGCCACCACCACCACCCACATGGCCAGACCACATCAACAGTACACCCCCAAAAAACAGAAAAACAGCCAGAAATCACCACAATCCAATGCCATCCATGATGTTTACATCAAAGAGAGTGAGACAACACCACAGGCACACTCAGTCCATGCACCACCACCACCCCTGGGCAAGCAAAAGGCCACACCAGCAGCCCCCCAAAAACGACAAAAAACAATAAAATAAGCACAATCCCAGCCCATCCATGGCCTCAATTATGTTTAAATTCAAGAAGACACCCCACAGAAAGACTAGGCCCATGCAACACTCACCACCCCTGGGCAAAGGGCCACACCAGCAGGCCCAAAAAAACGACAAAAAACAATAAAATCTGCACAATCCCAGCCCATCCATGGCCTCAATGGTGTTTAAATTCAACAAAACAGTTGTATCATGCACCCATAACCAACCCTGGTCCTACTGGATACTGTGGCTACCCACAATATAATTTATTTAATTTTCTGAAAAAGTTCCAAAATTGTACTTGCAGCAACTGTAATGCCCCAAACAAACTTACTTGTGAAAGTTGATTTCTAATCCAAAAGTGATCCAAAGACAGTCAAAAAGGCCTCAAATCCAAATATCCAGCAGCACCCACAAAAAGTAATCCTTCCAGCTCCAGATCCAAATGAAAGTGACCAGGAGATGGACAAAGCACTGGGAGGAGCCTGCTGGACAGGAACAGGAAGTTGGAGACTGTGGGGCACTTCCTTCCTCCCCCCCCCCCCCAAAATGGACTCCTTGCAAAAAAAAAGGCCATGCAAATGTCAACCTGAGGAGTGATTCTGATAAAAATCATAATTTTCTGAAGGTTTATCCTGTTTGCTGGTGATTTTCTTGTGCGAAATTGCAAAATCTCTATTTCGCAAGTGCGAGATTGTTCCTTTCCGCCGCAACTACATGTTCGCAATTGCGAACTCTCGCGAGGTGTGCTGTGCAAGGTGGCAAGCCGCGAGTACGTATTCGCGGGCGACAAACTCCCGCGGGAACACGCAGCAAGATCTAAAATGGCGCGTCACTCGCAAAGAAAAACAACTCGGCAAACGCTAAAATGACGGAAAGTGAACGCCGTGCACCACGCCGCGCGCCGCAACCAAGCAAAAAATCCGCCGCGAGCGGATTCACGGATTTTCGACAAATTCGCGAGCGTTCGCGGATTGCGGATTTGCCGAAAATCCGAAAAATCCGCGAGCGGAGCGGATTTTACGCCCATGCTTACTTATTGTGAAAAGCATGTGTTTAAGACAAAAGCCGTCTGAGGATGGATTGTTAACATACTGTGCTCAGGCTATGAACAGGTGGATTGATCGATGGAAGTTTCATGCTGCAGTAGTAGGCGAGGGTTCCCGAGCAAAATCTGTGAGTTCAATGATCCTTCTCAACCTTTCTTAGGAGTGATTATTTTCTGTTCTGCCAGTTATGATATTCTTTACACTTGTAGATGTGTGACTGCATTCCAGATAGCTGGCGTGTGGACAGCTTACACAAGATGTAAAAGACATCATTTAGATGTGACAAAAAGGCCAGAGTATGCAGATTATTCAATTCAAAAGGACATTTTTTTCTCCCATCTGCAGGATAATTTCCTTTAAGTGCAGCCAGTTTTACTCCAGGGGGTGATGATGGACGGAGCATCCGAACCAATCAAACACTCACACCCAGTCAAAAGATCTGGGTTTGATCCATCACCGTTCTTTAGCCCACTCTGCCACCCCAGTTCAGACATGGCTATATGCAAATCAGTCTGACCCTGTGCCTCATGGGAACAGTCCAGCCCGAACTGACAAGCCATGCCTTTCCTGGACCGGAAACAAGCTTCCGAGGACCGGTTTCTGGCATTCCAGCCGTCTTCAGCCCGGCTTGCTTGAATCCAGTGGCAAAGTGAGCAAGGGACTTACGTCTGAGCATACCCTGACACACTTATGGCGGCCAAAGCAGTACAAAAGGGGGTGGTGATGGACGGAGCATCCAAACCAATCAAACACTCACACCCAGTCAAAAGATCTGGGTTTGATCCATCACCGTTCTTTAGCCCACTCTGCCACCCCAGTTCAGACATGGCTATATGCAAATCAGTCTGACCCTGTGCCTCATGGGAACAGTCCAGCCCAAACTGACAAGCCATGCCTTTCCTGGACTGGAAACAAGCTTCCGAGGACCGGTTTCTGGCATTCCAGCAGTCTTCAGCCCGGCTTGCTTGAATCCAGTGACAAAGTGAGCAAGGGACTTACGTCTGAGCATACCCTGCCACACTTATGGCGGCCAAAGCAGTACAAAAGGGGGTGGTGATGGACGGAGCATCCAAACCAATCAAACACTCACACCCAGTCAAAATATCTGAGTTTGAGCCATCACCGTTCTTTAGCCCACTCTGCCACCCCAGTTCATACATGGCTATATGCAAATCAGTCTGACCATGTGCCTCATGGGAACAGTCCAGCCCGAACTGCCAAGCCATGCCTTCCCTGGACCGGAAACAAGCTTCCGAGGACCGGTTTCTGGCATTCCAGCCGTCTTCAGCCCGGCTTGCTTGAATTCAGTGACAAAGTGAGCAAGGGACTCACGTCTGAGCATACCCTGCCACACTTATGTTGGCCAAAGCGGTACAAAAGGGGGTGGTGATGGACGGAGCATCCAAACTAATCAAACACTCACACCCAGTCAAAAGATCTGGGTTTGATCCATCACCGTTCTTTAGCCCACTCTGCCACCCACCCCAGTTCAGACATGGCTATATGCAAATCAGTCTGACCCTGTGCCTCATGGGAACAGTCCAGTCCGAACTGCCAAGCCATGCCTTCCCCGGACCGGAAACAAGCGTCAAGGGCCGGTTTCTGGCATTCCAGCCGTCTTCAGCCCGGCTTGCTTGAATCCAGTGGCACAGTGAGCAAGGGACTCACGTCTGAGAATACCCTGCCACACTTATGGCGGCCAAAGCGGTACAAAAGGGGGTGGTGATAGACGGAGCATTCGAAACAATCAAACACTCACACCCAGTCAAAAGATCTGGGTTTGATCCATCACCGTTCGTTAGCCCACTCTGCCATCCCAGTTCAGACATGGCTATATGCAAATCAGTCTGACCCTGTGCCTCATGGGAACAGTCCAGCCCAAACTGCCAAGCCATGCCTTCCCTGGATCGGAAACAAGCTTCCGAGGACCGGTTTCTGGCATTCCAACCGTCTTTAGCCCGGCTTGCTCGAATCCAGTGGCAAAGTGAGCAAGAGACTCACGTCTGAGCATACCCTGCCACACTTATGGCGGCCAAAGCGGTACAAAAGGGGGTGGTGATGGACGGAGCATCCGAACCAATCAAACACTCACACCCAGTCAAAAGATCTGGGTTTGATACATCACCGTTCTTTAGCCCACTCTGCCACCCCAGTTCAGAAATGGCTATATGCAAATCAGTCCGACCCTGTGCCTCATGGGAACAGTCCAGCCCGAACTGCCAAGCCATGCCTTCCCTGGACCAGAAACAAGCTTCCGAGGACCGGTTTCTGGCATTCCAGCCGTCTACAGCCCGGCTTGCTTGAATCCAGCGGCAAAGTGAGCAAGGGACTCACGTCTGAGCATACCCTGCCACACTTATGGCGGCCAAAGTGGTGCAAAATGGGGTGGTGATGGACAGAGCATCCAAACCAATCAAACACGCACACCCAGTCAAAAAGATCTGGGTTTGATCGATCACCGTTCTTTAGCCCACTCTGCCACCCCAGTGCAGACATGGCTATATGCAAATCAGTCTGACCCTGTGCCTCATGGGAAAAGTCCAGCCCGAACTGCCAAGCCATGCCTTCCCTGGACCGGAAACAAGCTTCCGAGGACCGGTTTCTGGCATTCCAGCCGTCTTCAGCCCGGCTTGCTTGAATCCAGTGGCAAAGTGAGCAAGGGACTCAGGTCTGAGCATACCCTGCCACACTTATGGCGGCCAAAGCGGTACACAAGGGGGTGGTGATGGACGGAGCATCCGAACCAATCAAACACTCACACCGAGTCAAAAGATCTGGGTTTGATCCATCACCATTCTTTAGCCCACTCTGCCATCCTAGTTCAGACATGACTATATGCAAATCAGTCTGACCCTGTGCCTCATGGGAACAGTCCAGCCCAAACTGCCAAGCCATGCCTTCCCTGGATCGGAAACAAGCTTCCGAGGACCGGTTTCTGGCATTCCAGCCATCTTCAGCCCGGCTTGCTTGAATCCAGTGGCAAAGTGAGCAAGGGACTCACGTCTGAGCATACCCTGACACACTTATGGCGGCCAAAGCGGTACAAAAGGGGGTGGTGATGGACGGGGCATCCGAACCAATCAAACACTCACACCCAGTCAAAAGATCTGGGTTTGATACATCACCGTTCTTTAGCCCACTCTGCCACCCCAGTTCAGAAATGGCTATATGCAAATCAGTCTGACCCTGTGCCTCATGGGAACAGTCCAGCCCGAACTGCCAAGCCATGCCTTCCCTGGACCAGAAACAAGCTTCCGAGGACCGGTTTCTGGCATTCCAGCCGTCTTCAGCCCGGCTTGCTTGAATCCAGCGGCAAAGTGAGCAAGGGACTCACGTCTGAGCATACCCTGCCACACTTATGGCGGCCAAAGTGGTGCAAAATGGGGTGGTGATGGACAGAGCATCCAAACCAATCAAACACGCACACCCAGTCAAAAAGATCTGGGTTTGATCGATCACCGTTCTTTAGCCCACTCTGCCACCCCAGTGCAGACATGGCTATATGCAAATCAGTCTGACCCTGTGCCTCATGGGAAAAGTCCAGCCCGAACTGACAAGCCATGCCTTTCCTGGACCGGAAACAAGCTTCCGAGGACCGGTTTCTGGCATTCCAGCCGTCTTCAGCCCGGCTTGCTTGAATCCAGTGGCAAAGTGAGCAAGGGACTCAGGTCTGAGCATACCCTGCCACACTTATGGCGGCCAAAGCGGTACACAAGGGGGTGGTGATGGACGGAGCATCCGAACCAATCAAACACTCACACCCAGTCAAAATATCTGGGTTTGATCCATCACCATTCTTTAGCCCACTCTGCCACCCCAGTTCAGACATGACTATATGCAAATCAGTCTGACCCTGTGCCTCATGGGAACAGTCCAGCCCGAACTGCCAAGCCATGCCTTCCCTGGACCGGAAACAAGCTTCCGAGGACCGGTTTCTGGCATTCCAGCCATCTTCAGCCCGGCTTGCTTGAATCCAGTGGCAAAGTGAGCAAGGGACTCACGTCTGAGCATACCCTGCCACACTTATGGCGGCCAAAGCGGTACAAAAGGGGGTGGTGATGGACGGGGCATCCGAACCAATCAAACACTCACACCCAGTCAAAAGATCTGGGTTTGATCCATCACCATTCTTTAGCCCACTCTGCCACCCCAGTTCAGACATGGCTATATGCAAATCAGTCTGACCCTGTGCCTCATTGGAACAGCCCAGCCCGAACTGCCAAGCCATGCCTTTCCTGGACCAGAAACAAGCTTTCGAGGACCAGTTTCTGGCATTCCAGCCGTCTTCAGCCCGGCTTGCTTGAATCCAGTGGCAAAGTGAGCAAGGGACTTACGTCTGAGCATACCCTGCCACACTTATGGCGGCCAAAGCAGTACAAAAGGGGGTGGTGATGGACGGAGCATCCAAACCAATCAAACACTCACACCCAGTCAAAAGATCTGGGTTTGATCCATCACCGTTCTTTAGCCCACTCTGCCACCCCAGTTCAGACATGGCTATATGCAAATCAGTCTGACCCTGTGCCTCATGGGAACAGTCCAGCCCGAACTGACAAGCCATGCCTTTCCTGGACCGGAAACAAGCTTCAGAGGACCGGTTTCTGGCATTCCAGCCGTCTTCAGCCCGGCTTGCTTGAATCCAGTGACAAAGTGAGCAAGGGACTTACGTCTGAGCATACCCTGCCACACTTATGGCGGCCAAAGCAGTACAAAAGGGGGTGGTGATGGACAGAGCATCCAAACCAATCAAACACTCACACCCAGTCAAAATATCTGGGTTTGATCCATCACCGTTCTTTAGCCCACTCTGCCACCCCAGTTCAGACATGGCTATATGCAAATCAGTCTGACCCTGTGCCTCATGGGAACAGTCCAGCCCGAACTGCCAAGCCATGCCTTCCCTGGACCGGAAACAAGCTTCCGAGGACCGGTTTCTGGCATTCCAGCCGTCTTCAGCCCGGCTTGCTTGAATTCAGTGGCAAAGTGAGCAAGGGACTCACGTCTGAGCATACCCTGCCACACTTATGTTGGCCAAAGCGGTACAAAAGGGGGTTGGTGATGGACGGAACATCCAAACTAATCAAACACTCACACCCAGTCAAAAGATCTGGGTTTGATCCATCACCGTTCTTTAGCCCACTCTGCCACCCACCCCAGTTCAGACATGGCTATATGCAAATCAGTCTGACCCTGTGCCTCATGGGAACAGTCTAGCCCAAACTGCCAAGCCATGCCTTCCCTGGACCGGAAACAAGCTTCCGAGGACCGGTTTCTGGCATTCCAACCGTCTTTAGCCTGGCTTGCTCGAATCCAGTGGCAAAGTGAGCAAGAGACTCACGTCTGAGCATACCCTGCCACACTTATGGCGGCCAAAGCGGTACAAAAGGGGGTGGTGATGGACGGAGCATCCGAACCAATCAAACACTCACACCCAGTCAAAAGATCTGGGTTTGATCCATTACCATTCTTTAGCCCACTCTGCCACCCCAGTTCAGAAATGGCTATATGCAAATCAGTCTGACCCTGTGCCTCATGGGAACAGTCCAGCCCAAACTGCCAAGCCATGCCTTCCCTGGACCAGAAACAAGCTTCCGAGGCCGGTTTCTGGCATTCCAGCCGTCTACAGCCCGGCTTGCTTGAATCCAGCGGCAAAGTGAGCAAGGGACTCACGTCTGAGCATACCCTGCCACACTTATGGCGGCCAAAGTGGTGCAAAATGGGGTGGTGATGGACAGAGCATCCAAACCAATCAAACACGCACACCCAGTCAAAAAGATCTGGGTTTGATCCATCACCGTTCTTTAGCCCACTCTGCCACCCCAGTTCAGACATGGCTATATGCAAATCAGTCTGACCCTGTGCCTCATGGGAACAGTCCAGCCCGAACTGCCAAGCCAAGCCATGCCTTCCCTGGACCGGAAACAAGCTTCTGAGGACCTGTTTCTGGCATTCCAGCCGTCTTCAGCCCGGCTTGCTTGAATCCAGTGGCAAAGTGAGCAAGGGACTCAGGTCTGAGCATACCCTGCCACACTTATGGCGGCCAAAGCGGTATACAAGGGGGTGGTGATGGACGGGGCATCCGAACCAATCAAACACTCACACCCAGTCAAAAGATCTGGGTTTGATCCATCACCGTTCTTTAGCCCACTCTGCCACCCTAGTTCAGACATGGCTACATGCAAATCAGTCTGACCCTGTGCCTCATGGGAACAGTCCAGCCCGAACTGCCAAGCCATGCCTTTCCTGGACCGGAAACAAGCTTCCGAGGATCGGTTTCTGGCATTCCAGCCGTCTTCAGCCCGGCTTGCTTGAATCCAGTGGCAAAGTGAGCAAGGGACTCAGGTCTGAGCATACCCTGCCACACTTATGGCGGCCAAAGCGGTACAAAAGGGGGTGGTGATGGAAGGAGCATCCGAACCAATCAAACACTCACACCGAGTCAAAAGATCTGGGTTTGATCCATCACCGTTCTTTAGCCCACTCTGCCACCCTAGTTCAGACATGACTATATGCAAATCAGTCTGAACCTGTGCCTCATGGGAACAGTCCAGCCCGAACTGCCAAGCCATGCCTTCCCTGGACCGGAAACAAGCTTCCGAGGACCGGTTTCAGGCATTCCAGCCGTCTTCAGCCCGGCTTGCTTGAATACAGTGGCAAAGTGAGCAAGGGACTCACGTCTGAGCATACCCTGCCACACTTATGGCGGCCAAAGCGGTACAAAAGGGGGTGGTGATGGACGGGGCATCCGAACCAATCAAACACTCACACCCAGTCAAAAGATCTGGGTTTGATCCATCACCATTCTTTAGCCCACTCTGCCACCCCAGTTCAGACATGGCTATATGCAAATCAGTCTGACCCTGTGCCTCATTGGAACAGCCCAGCCCGAACTGCCAAGCCATGCCTTTCCTGGACCAGAAACAAGCTTTCGAGGACCGGTTTCTGGCATTCCAGCCGTCTTCAGCCCGGCTTGCTTGAATCCAGTGGCAAAGTGAGCAAGGGACTTACGTCTGAGCATACCCTGCCACACTTATGGCGGCCAAAGCAGTACAAAAGGGGGTGGTGATGGACGGAGCATCCAAACCAATCAAACACTCACACCCAGTCAAAAGATCTGGGTTTGATCCATCACCGTTCTTTAGCCCACTCTGCCACCCCAGTTCAGACATGGCTATATGCAAATCAGTCTGACCCTGTGCCTCATGGGAACAGTCCAGCCCGAACTGACAAGCCATGCCTTTCCTGGACCGGAAACAAGCTTCCGAGGACCGGTTTCTGGCATTCCAGCCGTCTTCAGCCCGGCTTGCTTGAATCCAGTGACAAAGTGAGCAAGGGACTTACGTCTGAGCATACCCTGCCACACTTATGGCGGCCAAAGCAGTACAAAAGGGGGTGGTGATGGACAGAGCATCCAAACCAATCAAACACTCACACCCAGTCAAAATATCTGGGTTTGATCCATCACCGTTCTTTAGCCCACTCTGCCACCCCAGTTCAGACATGGCTATATGCAAATCAGTCTGACCCTGTGCCTCATGGGAACAGTCCAGCCCGAACTGCCAAGCCATGCCTTCCCTGGACCGGAAACAAGCTTCCGAGGACCGGTTTCTGGCATTCCAGCCGTCTTCAGCCCGGCTTGCTTGAATTCAGTGGCAAAGTGAGCAAGGGACTCACGTCTGAGCATACCCTGCCACACTTATGTTGGCCAAAGCGGTACAAAAGGGGGTGGTGATGGACGGAGCATCCAAACTAATCAAACACTCACACCCAGTCAAAAGATCTGGGTTTGATCCATCACCGTTCTTTAGCCCACTCTGCCACCCACCCCAGTTCAGACATGGCTATATGCAAATCAGTCTGACCCTGTGCCTCATGGGAACAGTCTAGCCCAAACTGCCAAGCCATGCCTTCCCTGGACCGGAAACAAGCTTCCGAGGACCGGTTTCTGGCATTCCAACCGTCTTTAGCCTGGCTTGCTCGAATCCAGTGGCAAAGTGAGCAAGAGACTCACGTCTGAGCATACCCTGCCACACTTATGGCGGCCAAAGCGGTACAAAAGGGGGTGGTGATGGACGGAGCATCCGAACCAATCAAACACTCACACCCAGTCAAAAGATCTGGGTTTGATCCATTACCATTCTTTAGCCCACTCTGCCACCCCAGTTCAGAAATGGCTATATGCAAATCAGTCTGACCCTGTGCCTCATGGGAACAGTCCAGCCCAAACTGCCAAGCCATGCCTTCCCTGGACCAGAAACAAGCTTCCGAGGCCGGTTTCTGGCATTCCAGCCGTCTACAGCCCGGCTTGCTTGAATCCAGCGGCAAAGTGAGCAAGGGACTCACGTCTGAGCATACCCTGCCACACTTATGGCGGCCAAAGTGGTGCAAAATGGGGTGGTGATGGACAGAGCATCCAAACCAATCAAACACGCACACCCAGTCAAAAAGATCTGGGTTTGATCCATCACCGTTCTTTAGCCCACTCTGCCACCCCAGTTCAGACATGGCTATATGCAAATCAGTCTGACCCTGTGCCTCATGGGAACAGTCCAGCCCGAACTGCCAAGCCAAGCCATGCCTTCCCTGGACCGGAAACAAGCTTCTGAGGACCTGTTTCTGGCATTCCAGCCGTCTTCAGCCCGGCTTGCTTGAATCCAGTGGCAAAGTGAGCAAGGGACTCAGGTCTGAGCATACCCTGCCACACTTATGGCGGCCAAAGCGGTACACAAGGGGGTGGTGATGGACGGGGCATCCGAACCAATCAAACACTCACACCCAGTCAAAAGATCTGGGTTTGATCCATCACCGTTCTTTAGCCCACTCTGCCACCCTAGTTCAGACATGGCTACATGCAAATCAGTCTGACCCTGTGCCTCATGGGAACAGTCCAGCCCGAACTGCCAAGCCATGCCTTTCCTGGACCGGAAACAAGCTTCCGAGGATCGGTTTCTGGCATTCCAGCCGTCTTCAGCCCGGCTTGCTTGAATCCAGTGGCAAAGTGAGCAAGGGACTCACGTCTGAGCATACCCTGCCACACTTATGTTGGCCAAAGCGGTACAAAAGGGGGTGGTGATGGACGGAGCATCCAAACTAATCAAACACTCACACCCAGTCAAAAGATCTGGGTTTGATCCATCACCGTTCTTTAGCCCACTCTGCCACCCACCCCAGTTCAGACATGGCTATATGCAAATCAGTCTGACCCTGTGCCTCATGGGAACAGTCTAGCCCAAACTGCCAAGCCATGCCTTCCCTGGACCGGAAACAAGCTTCCGAGGACCGGTTTCTGGCATTTCAACCGTCTTTAGCCTGGCTTGCTCGAATCCAGTGGCAAAGTGAGCAAGAGACTCACGTCTGAGCATACCCTGCCACACTTATGGCGGCCAAAGCGGTACAAAAGGGGGTGGTGATGGACGGAGCATCCGAACCAATCAAACACTCACACCCAGTCAAAAGATCTGGGTTTGATCCATTACCATTCTTTAGCCCACTCTGCCACCCCAGTTCAGAAATGGCTATATGCAAATCAGTCTGACCCTGTGCCTCATGGGAACAGTCCAGCCCAAACTGCCAAGCCATGCCTTCCCTGGACCAGAAACAAGCTTCCGAGGCCGGTTTCTGGCATTCCAGCCGTCTACAGCCCGGCTTGCTTGAATCCAGCGGCAAAGTGAGCAAGGGACTCACGTCTGAGCATACCCTGCCACACTTATGGCGGCCAAAGTGGTGCAAAATGGGGTGGTGATGGACAGAGCATCCAAACCAATCAAACACGCACACCCAGTCAAAAAGATCTGGGTTTGATCCATCACCGTTCTTTAGCCCACTCTGCCACCCCAGTTCAGACATGGCTATATGCAAATCAGTCTGACCCTGTGCCTCATGGGAACAGTCCAGCCCGAACTGCCAAGCCAAGCCATGCCTTCCCTGGACCGGAAACAAGCTTCTGAGGACCTGTTTCTGGCATTCCAGCCGTCTTCAGCCCGGCTTGCTTGAATCCAGTGGCAAAGTGAGCAAGGGACTCAGGTCTGAGCATACCCTGCCACACTTATGGCGGCCAAAGCGGTACACAAGGGGGTGGTGATGGACGGGGCATCCGAACCAATCAAACACTCACACCCAGTCAAAAGATCTGGGTTTGATCCATCACCGTTCTTTAGCCCACTCTGCCACCCTAGTTCAGACATGGCTACATGCAAATCAGTCTGACCCTGTGCCTCATGGGAACAGTCCAGCCCGAACTGCCAAGCCATGCCTTTCCTGGACCGGAAACAAGCTTCCGAGGATCGGTTTCTGGCATTCCAGCCGTCTTCAGCCCGGCTTGCTTGAATCCAGTGGCAAAGTGAGCAAGGGACTCAGGTCTGAGCATACCCTGCCACACTTATGGCGGCCAAAGCGGTACAAAAGGGGGTGGTGATGGAAGGAGCATCCGAACCAATCAAACACTCACACCGAGTCAAAAGATCTGGGTTTGATCCATCACCGTTCTTTAGCCCACTCTGCCACCCTAGTTCAGACATGACTATATGCAAATCAGTCTGAACCTGTGCCTCATGGGAACAGTCCAGCCCGAACTGCCAAGCCATGCCTTCCCTGGACCGGAAACAAGCTTCCGAGGACCGGTTTCAGGCATTCCAGCCGTCTTCAGCCCGGCTTGCTTGAATACAGTGGCAAAGTGAGCAAGGGACTCACGTCTGAGCATACCCTGCCACACTTATGGCGGCCAAAGCAGTACAAAAGGGGGTGGTGATGGACGGAGCATCCAAACCAATCAAACACTCACACCCAGTCAAAAGATCTGGGTTTGATCCATCACCGTTCTTTAGCCCACTCTGCCACCCCAGTTCAGACATGGCTATATGCAAATCAGTCTGACCCTGTGCCTCATGGGAACAGTCCAGCCCGAACTGACAAGCCATGCCTTTCCTGGACCGGAAACAAGCTTCCGAGGACCGGTTTCTGGCATTCCAGCCGTCTTCAGCCCGGCTTGCTTGAATCCAGTGACAAAGTGAGCAAGGGACTTACGTCTGAGCATACCCTGCCACACTTATGGCGGCCAAAGCAGTACAAAAGGGGGTGGTGATGGACAGAGCATCCAAACCAATCAAACACTCACACCCAGTCAAAATATCTGGGTTTGATCCATCACCGTTCTTTAGCCCACTCTGCCACCCCAGTTCAGACATGGCTATATGCAAATCAGTCTGACCCTGTGCCTCATGGGAACAGTCCAGCCCGAACTGCCAAGCCATGCCTTCCCTGGACCGGAAACAAGCTTCCGAGGACCGGTTTCTGGCATTCCAGCCGTCTTCAGCCCGGCTTGCTTGAATTCAGTGGCAAAGTGAGCAAGGGACTCACGTCTGAGCATACCCTGCCACACTTATGTTGGCCAAAGCGGTACAAAAGGGGGTGGTGATGGACGGAGCATCCAAACTAATCAAACACTCACACCCAGTCAAAAGATCTGGGTTTGATCCATCACCGTTCTTTAGCCCACTCTGCCACCCACCCCAGTTCAGACATGGCTATATGCAAATCAGTCTGACCCTGTGCCTCATGGGAACAGTCTAGCCCAAACTGCCAAGCCATGCCTTCCCTGGACCGGAAACAAGCTTCCGAGGACCGGTTTCTGGCATTCCAACCGTCTTTAGCCTGGCTTGCTCGAATCCAGTGGCAAAGTGAGCAAGAGACTCACGTCTGAGCATACCCTGCCACACTTATGGCGGCCAAAGCGGTACAAAAGGGGGTGGTGATGGACGGAGCATCCGAACCAATCAAACACTCACACCCAGTCAAAAGATCTGGGTTTGATCCATTACCATTCTTTAGCCCACTCTGCCACCCCAGTTCAGAAATGGCTATATGCAAATCAGTCTGACCCTGTGCCTCATGGGAACAGTCCAGCCCAAACTGCCAAGCCATGCCTTCCCTGGACCAGAAACAAGCTTCCGAGGCCGGTTTCTGGCATTCCAGCCGTCTACAGCCCGGCTTGCTTGAATCCAGCGGCAAAGTGAGCAAGGGACTCACGTCTGAGCATACCCTGCCACACTTATGGCGGCCAAAGTGGTGCAAAATGGGGTGGTGATGGACAGAGCATCCAAACCAATCAAACACGCACACCCAGTCAAAAAGATCTGGGTTTGATCCATCACCGTTCTTTAGCCCACTCTGCCACCCCAGTTCAGACATGGCTATATGCAAATCAGTCTGACCCTGTGCCTCATGGGAACAGTCCAGCCCGAACTGCCAAGCCAAGCCATGCCTTCCCTGGACCGGAAACAAGCTTCTGAGGACCTGTTTCTGGCATTCCAGCCGTCTTCAGCCCGGCTTGCTTGAATCCAGTGGCAAAGTGAGCAAGGGACTCAGGTCTGAGCATACCCTGCCACACTTATGGCGGCCAAAGCGGTACACAAGGGGGTGGTGATGGACGGGGCATCCGAACCAATCAAACACTCACACCCAGTCAAAAGATCTGGGTTTGATCCATCACCGTTCTTTAGCCCACTCTGCCACCCTAGTTCAGACATGGCTACATGCAAATCAGTCTGACCCTGTGCCTCATGGGAACAGTCCAGCCCGAACTGCCAAGCCATGCCTTTCCTGGACCGGAAACAAGCTTCCGAGGATCGGTTTCTGGCATTCCAGCCGTCTTCAGCCCGGCTTGCTTGAATCCAGTGGCAAAGTGAGCAAGGGACTCAGGTCTGAGCATACCCTGCCACACTTATGGCGGCCAAAGCGGTACAAAAGGGGGTGGTGATGGAAGGAGCATCCGAACCAATCAAACACTCACACCGAGTCAAAAGATCTGGGTTTGATCCATCACCGTTCTTTAGCCCACTCTGCCACCCTAGTTCAGACATGACTATATGCAAATCAGTCTGAACCTGTGCCTCATGGGAACAGTCCAGCCCGAACTGCCAAGCCATGCCTTCCCTGGACCGGAAACAAGCTTCCGAGGACCGGTTTCAGGCATTCCAGCCGTCTTCAGCCCGGCTTGCTTGAATACAGTGGCAAAGTGAGCAAGGGACTCACGTCTGAGCATACCCTGCCACACTTATGGCGGCCAAAGCGGTACAAAAGGGGGTGGTGATGGACGGGGCATCCGAACCAATCAAACACTCACACCCAGTCAATAGATCTGGGTTTGATCCATCACCATTCTTTAGCCCACTCTGCCACCCCAGTTCAGACATGGCTATATGCAAATCAGTCTGACCCTGTGCCTCATTGGAACAGTCCAGCCCGAACTGCCAAGCCATGCCTTTCCTGGACCAGAAACAAGCTTTCGAGGACCGGTTTCTGGCATTCCAGCCGTCTTCAGTCCGGCTTGCTTGAATCCAGTGGCAAAGTGAGCAAGGGACTCATGTCTGAGCATACCCTGCCACACTTATGGCGGCCAAAGCGGTACAAAAGGGGGTGGTGATGGACGGAGCATCCGAACCAATCAAACACTCACACCCTGTCAAAAGATCTGGGATGGATCCATCACCGTTCTTTAGCTCACTCTGCCACCCCAGTTCAGACATGGCTATATGCAAATCAGTCTGACCCTGTGCCTCATGGGAACAGTCCAGCCCGAACTGCCAAGCCATGCCTTCCCTGGACCGGAAACAAGCTTCCGAGGACCGGTTTCTGGCATTCCAGCCGTCTTCAGCCCGGCTTGCTTGAATCCAGTGGGAAAGTGAGCAAGGGACTCACGTCTGACCATACCCTGCCACACTTATGGCAGCCAAAGCGGTACAAAAGGGGGTGGTGATGGACGGAGCATCAGAACCAATGAAACACTCACACCCAGTCAAAAGATCTGGGTTTGATCCATCACCCTTCTTTAGCCCACTCTGCCACCCCAGTTCAGACATGGCTATATGCAAATCAGTCTGACCCTGTGCCTCATGGGAACAGTACAGCCCGAACTGCCAAGCCATGCCTTCCCCGGACCGGAAACAAGCTTCCGAGGACCGGTATATGGCATTCCAGCCGTCTTCAGCCCGGCTTGCTTGAATCCAGTGGCAAAGTGAGCAAGGGACTCATGTCTGAGCATACCCTGCCACATTTATGGCGGCCAAAACGGTACAAAAGGGGGTGGTGATGGACGGAGCATCCGAACCAATCAAACACTCACACCCTGTCAAAAGATCTGGGTTTGATCCATCACCGTTCTTTAGCCCACTCTGCCACCCCAGTTCAGACATGGCTATATGCAAATCAGTCTAACCCTGTGCCTCATGGGAATAGTCCAGCCCAAACTGCCAAGCCATGCCTTCCCTGGACCGGAAACAAGCTTCCGAGGACCGGTTTCTGGCATTCCAGCCGTCTTCAGCCCGGCTTGCTTGAATCCAGTGGGAAAGTGAGCAAGGGACTCACGTCTGACCATACCCTGCCACACTTACGGCAGCCAAAGCGGTACAAAAGGGGGTGGTGATGGACGGAGCATTGGAACCAATGAAACACTCACACCCAGTCAAAAGATCTGGGTTTGATCCATCACCGTTCTTTAGCCCACTCTGCCACCCCAGTTCAGACATGGCTATATGCAAATCAGTCTGACCCTGTGCCTCATGGGAACAGTACAGCCCGAACTGCCAAGCCATGCCTTCCCCGGACCGGAAACAAGCTTCCGAGGACCGGTATATGGCATTCCAGCCGTCTTCAGCCCGGCTTGCTTGAATCCATTGGCAAAGTGAGCAAGGGACTCAGGTCTGAGCATACCCTGCCACACTTACGGCGGCCAAAGCGGTACAAAAGGGGGTGTGTGATGGACGGAGCATCCGAACCAATCAAACACTCACACCGAGTCAAAAGATCTGGGTTTGATCCATCACCGTTCTTTAGCCCACTCTGCCACCCTAGTTCAGACATGACTATATGCAAATCAGTCTGACCCTGTGCCTCATGGGAACAGTCCAGCCCGAACTGCCAAGCCATGCCTTTCCTGGACCAGAAACAAGCTTTCGAGGACCGGTTTCTGGCATTCCAGCCGTCTTCAGTCCGGCTTGCTTGAATCCAGTGGCAAAGTGAGCAAGGGACTCACGTCTGAGCATACCCTGCCACACTTATGGCGGCCAAAGCGGTACAAAAGGGGGTGGTGATGGACGGAGCATCCGAACCAATCAAACACTCACACCCTGTCAAAAGATCTGGGTTTGATGCATCACCGTTCTTTAGCCCGTTCTGCCACCCCAGTTCAGACATGGCTATATGCAAATCAGTCTGACCCTGTGCGTCATGGGAAGAGTCCAGCCCGAACTGCCAAGCCATGCCTTCCCTGGACCGGAAACAAGCTTCGGAGGACCGGTTTCTGGCATTCCAGCCGTCTTCAGCCCGGCTTGCTTGAATCCAGTGGCAAAGTGAGCAAGGGACTCACGTCTGAGCATACCCTGCCACACTTATGACGGCCAAAGCTGTACAAAAGGGGGTGGTGATGGACGGAGCATCCGAACCAATCAAACACTCACACCCTGTCAAAAGATCTGGGTTTGATCCATCACCGTTCTTTAGCTCACTCTGCCACCCCAGTTCAGACATGGCTATATGCAAATCAGTCTGACCCTGTGCCTCATGGGAACAGTCCAGCCCGAACTGCCAAGCCATGCCTTCCCTGGACCGGAAACAAGCTTCCGAGGACCGGTTTCTGGCATTCCAGCCGTCTTCAGCCCGGCTTGCTTGAATCCAGTGGCAAAGTGAGCAAGGGACTCACGTCTGAGCATACCCTGCCACACTTATGGCAGCCAAAGCGGTACAAAAGGGGGTGGTGATGGACGGAGCATCGGAACCAATCAAACACTCACACCCAGTCAAAAG
Source organism: Lissotriton helveticus (assembly GCF_964261635.1). Classification (NCBI taxonomy): domain Eukaryota; kingdom Metazoa; phylum Chordata; class Amphibia; order Caudata; family Salamandridae; genus Lissotriton; species Lissotriton helveticus. The sequence goes on along the minus strand of NC_136058.1, from coordinate 456,243,905 downwards.
ATCTGGGTTTGATCCATCACCGTTCTTTAGCCCACTCTGCCACCCCAGTTCAGACATGGCTATATGCAAATCAGTCTGACCCTGTGCCTCATGTGCACAGTACAGCACGAACTGCCAAGCCATGCCTTCCCCGGACCGGAAACAAGCTTCCGAGGACCGGTATATGGCATTCCAGCCGTCTTCAGCCCGGCTTGCTTGAATCCAGTGGCAAAGTGAGCAAGGGACTCACGTCTGAGCATACCCTGCCACACTTATGGCGGCCAAAGCGGTACAAAAGGGGGTGGTGATGGACGGAGCATCGGAACCAATCAAACACTCACACCCAGTCAAAAGATCTGGGTTTGATCCATCACCGTTCTTTAGCCCACTCTGCCACCCCAGGTCAGACATGGCTATATGCATATGAGTCTGACACTGTGCCTCATGGGAACAGTACAGCCTGAACTGCCAAGCCATGCCTTCCCCGGACCGGAAACAAGCTTCCGAGGACCGGTTTCTGGCATTCCAGCCGTCTTCAGCCCGGCTTGCTTGAATCCAGTGGTAAAGTGAGCAAGGGGCTCGAATTTGAGCATACCCTGCCACACTTATGGCAGCCAAAGCGGTACAAAAGGGGGTGGTGATGGACAGAGCATCCGAACCAATCAAACACTCACACCCAGTCAAAAGATCTGGGTTTGATCCATCACCGTTCTTTAGCCCACTCTGCCACCCCAGTTCAGACATGGTTATATGCAAATCAGTCTGACCCTGTGCCTCATGGGAACAGTCCAGCCCGAACTGCCAAGCCATGCCTTCCCTGGACCGGAAACAAGCTTCCGAGGACCGGTTTCTGGCATTCCAGCCGTCTTCAGCCCGGCTTGCTTGAATCCAGTGGCAAAGTGAGCAAGGGACTCACGTCTGAGCATACCCTGCCACACTTATGGCGGCCAAAGCGGTACAAAAGGGGGTGGTGATGGACGGAGCATCCAAACCAATCAAACACTCACACCCAGTCAAAAGATCTGGGTTTGATCCATCACCGTTCTTTAGCCCACTCTGCCACCCCAGTTCAGACATGTCTATATGCAAATCAGTCTGACCCTGTGCCTCATGGGAACAGTCCAGCCCGAACTGCCAAGCCATGCCTTCCCTGGACCGGAAACAAGCTTCCGAGGACCGGTTTCTGGCATTCCAGCCATCTTCAGCCCGTCTTGCTTAAATCCAGTGGCAAAGTGAGCAAGGGACTCACGTCTGAGCAGACCCTGCCACACTTATGGTGGTCAAAGCGGTACAAAAGGGGGTGGTGATGGACGGAGCATCCGAGCCAATGAAACACTCACTCCCAGTCAAAAGATCTGGGTTTGATCCATCACCGTTCTTTAGCCCACTCTGCCACCCCAGTTCAGACATGGCTATATGCAAATCAGTCTGACCCTGTGCCTCATGGGAACAGTCCAGCCCGAACTGCCAAGCCATGCCTTCCCTGGACCGGAAACAAGCTTCCGAGGACCGGTTTCTGGCATTCCAGCCGTCTTCAGCCCCGCTTGCTTGAATCCAGTGGCAAAGTGAGCAAGGGACTCACGTCTGAGCATACCCTGCCACACTTATGGCGGCCAAAGCGGTACAAAAGGGGGTGGTGATGGACGGAGCATCGGAACCAATCAAACACTCACACCCAGTCAAAAGATCTGGGTTTGATCCATCACCGTTCTTTAGCCCACTCTGCCACCCCAGTTCAGACATGGCTATATGCAAATCAGTCTGACCCTGTGCCTCACGGGAACAGTACAGCCCGAACTGCCAAGCCATGCCTTCCCCGGACCTGAAACAAGCTTCTGAGGACCGGTTTCTGGCATTCCAGCCGTCTTCAGCCCGTCTTGCTTGAATCCAGTGGCAAAGTGAGCAAGGGATTCGAATTTGAGCATACCCTGCCACACTTATGGCAGCCAAAGCGGTACAAAAGGGGGTGGTGATGGACAGAGCATCCGAACCAATCAAACACTCACACCCAGTCAAAAGATCTGGGTTTGATCCATCACCATTCTTTAGCCCACTCTGCCACCCCAGTTCAGACATGGTTATATGCAAATCAGTCTGACCCTGTGCCTCATGGGAACAGTCCAGCCCGAACTGCCAAGCCATGCCTTCCCTGGACCGGAAACAAGCTTCCGAGGACCGGTTTCTGGCATTCCAGCCGTCTTCAGCCCGGCTTGCTTGAATCCAGTGGGAAAGTGAGCAAGGGACTCACGTCTGACCATACCCTGCCACACTTATGGCAGCCAAAGCGGTACAAAAGGGGGTGGTGATGGACGGAGCATCGGAACCAATGAAACACTCACACCCAGTCAAAAGATCTGGGTTTGATCCATCACCGTTCTTTAGCCCACTCTGCCACCCCAGTTCAGACATGGCTATATGCAAATCAGTCTGACCCTGTGCCTCATGGGAACAGTACAGCCCGAACTGCCAAGCCATGCCTTCCCCGGACCGGAAACAAGCTTCCGAGGACCGGTTTCTGGCATTCCAGCCGTCTTCAGCCCGGCTTGCTTGAATCCAGTGGCAAAGTGAGCAAGGGACTCAGGTCTGAGCATACCCTGCCACACTTATGGCGGCCAAAGCGGTACAAAAGGGGGTGGTGATGGACGGAGCATCCGAACCAATCAAACACTCACACCGAGTCAAAAGATCTGGGTTTGATCCATCACCGTTCTTTAGCCCACTCTGCCACCCTAGTTCAGACATGACTATATGCAAATCAGTCTGACCCTGTGCCTCATGGGAACAGTCCAGCCCGAACTGCCAAGCCATGCCTTTCCTGGACCAGAAACAAGCTTTCAAGGACCGGTTTCTGGCATTCCAGCCGTCTTCAGTCCGGCTTGCTTGAATCCAGTGGCAAAGTGAGCAAGGGACTCACGTCTGAGCATACCCTGCCACACTTATGGCGGCCAAAGCGGTACAAAAGGGGGTGGTGATGGACGGAGCATCCGAACCAATCAAACACTCACACCCTGTCAAAAGATCTGGGTTTGATCCATCACCGTTCTTTAGCTCACTCTGCCACCCCAGTTCAGACATGGCTATATGCAAATCAGTCTGACCCTGTGCCTCATGGGAACAGTCCAGCCCGAACTGCCAAGCCATGCCTTCCCTGGACCGGAAACAAGCTTCCGAGGACCGGTTTCTGGCATTCCAGCCGTCTTCAGCCCGGCTTGCTTGAATCCAGTGGCAAAGTGAGCAAGGGACTCACGTCTGAGCATACCCTGCCACACTTATGGCGGCCAAAGCGGTACAAAAGGGGGTGGTGATGGACGGAGCATCCAAACCAATCAAACACTCACACCCAGTCAAAAGATCTGGGTTTGATCCATCACCGTTCTTTAGCCCACTCTGCCACCCCAGTTCAGACATGTCTATATGCAAATCAGTCTGACCCTGTGCCTCATGGGAACAGTCCAGCCCGAACTGCCAAGCCATGCCTTCCCTGGACCGGAAACAAGCTTCCGAGGACCGGTTTCTGGCATTCCAGCCATCTTCAGCCCGTCTTGCTTAAATCCAGTGGCAAAGTGAGCAAGGGACTCACGTCTGAGCAGACCCTGCCACACTTATGGTGGTCAAAGCGGTACAAAAGGGGGTGGTGATGGACGGAGCATCCGAGCCAATGAAACACTCACTCCCAGTCAAAAGATCTGGGTTTGATCCATCACCGTTCTTTAGCCCACTCTGCCACCCCAGTTCAGACATGGCTATATGCAAATCAGTCTGACCCTGTGCCTCATGGGAACAGTCCAGCCCGAACTGCCAAGCCATGCCTTCCCTGGACCGGAAACAAGCTTCCGAGGACTGGTTTCTGGCATTCCAGCCGTCTTCAGCCCCGCTTGCTTGAATCCAGTGGCAAAGTGAGCAAGGGACTCACGTCTGAGCATACCCTGCCACACTTATGGCGGCCAAAGCGGTACAAAAGGGGGTGGTGATGGACGGAGCATCGGAACCAATCAAACACTCACACCCAGTCAAAAGATCTGGGTTTGATCCATCACCGTTCTTTAGCCCACTCTGCCACCCCAGTTCAGACATGGCTATATGCAAATCAGTCTGACCCTGTGCCTCACGGGAACAGTACAGCCCGAACTGCCAAGCCATGCCTTCCCCGGACCTGAAACAAGCTTCTGAGGACCGGTTTCTGGCATTCCAGCCGTCTTCAGCCCGTCTTGCTTGAATCCAGTGGCAAAGTGAGCAAGGGATTCGAATTTGAGCATACCCTGCCACACTTATGGCAGCCAAAGCGGTACAAAAGGGGGTGGTGATGGACAGAGCATCCGAACCAATCAAACACTCACACCCAGTCAAAAGATCTGGGTTTGATCCATCACCATTCTTTAGCCCACTCTGCCACCCCAGTTCAGACATGGTTATATGCAAATCAGTCTGACCCTGTGCCTCATGGGAACAGTCCAGCCCGAACTGCCAAGCCATGCCTTCCCTGGACCGGAAACAAGCTTCCGAGGACCGGTTTCTGGCATTCCAGCCGTCTTCAGCCCGGCTTGCTTGAATCCAGTGGGAAAGTGAGCAAGGGACTCACGTCTGACCATACCCTGCCACACTTATGGCAGCCAAAGCGGTACAAAAGGGGGTGGTGATGGACGGAGCATCGGAACCAATGAAACACTCACACCCAGTCAAAAGATCTGGGTTTGATCCATCACCGTTCTTTAGCCCACTCTGCCACCCCAGTTCAGACATGGCTATATGCAAATCAGTCTGACCCTGTGCCTCATGGGAACAGTACAGCCCGAACTGCCAAGCCATGCCTTCCCCGGACCGGAAACAAGCTTCTGAGGACCGGTATATGGCATTCCAGCCGTCTTCAGCCCGGCTTGCTTGAATCCAGTGGCAAAGTGAGCAAGGGACTCATGTCTGAGCATACCCTGCCACATTTATGGCGGCCAAAACGGTACAAAAGGGGGTGGTGATGGACGGAGCATCCGAACCAATCAAACACTCACACCCTGTCAAAAGATCTGGGTTTGATCCATCACCGTTCTTTAGCCCACTCTGCCACCCCAGTTCAGACATGGCTATATGCAAATCAGTCTAACCCTGTGCCTCATGGGAATAGTCCAGCCCGAACTGCCAAGCCATGCCTTCCCTGGACCGGAAACAAGCTTCCGAGGACCGGTTTCTGGCATTCCAGCCGTCTTCAGCCCGGCTTGCTTGAATCCAGTGGCAAAGTGAGCAAGGGACTCAGGTCTGAGCATACCCTGCCACACTTATGGCGGCCAAAGCGGTACAAAAGGGGGTGGTGATGGACGGAGCATCCGAACCAATCAAACACTCACACCGAGTCAAAAGATCTGGGTTTGATCCATCACCGTTCTTTAGCCCACTCTGCCACCCTAGTTCAGACATGACTATATGCAAATCAGTCTGACCCTGTGCCTCATGGGAACAGTCCAGCCCGAACTGCCAAGCCATGCCTTTCCTGGACCAGAAACAAGCTTTCAAGGACCGGTTTCTGGCATTCCAGCCGTCTTCAGTCCGGCTTGCTTGAATCCAGTGGCAAAGTGAGCAAGGGACTCACGTCTGAGCATACCCTGCCACACTTATGGCGGCCAAAGCGGTACAAAAGGGGGTGGTGATGGACGGAGCATCCGAACCAATCAAACACTCACACCCTGTCAAAAGATCTGGGTTTGATCCATCACCGTTCTTTAGCTCACTCTGCCACCCCAGTTCAGACATGGCTATATGCAAATCAGTCTGACCCTGTGCCTCATGGGAACAGTCCAGCCCGAACTGCCAAGCCATGCCTTCCCTGGACCGGAAACAAGCTTCCGAGGACCGGTTTCTGGCATTCCAGCCGTCTTCAGCCCGGCTTGCTTGAATCCAGTGGGAAAGTGAGCAAGGGACTCACGTCTGACCATACCCAGCCACACTTATGGCAGCCAAAGCGGTACAAAAGGGGGTGGTGATGGACGGAGCATCGGAACCAATGAAACACTCACACCCAGTCAAAAGATCTGGGTTTGATCCATCACCGTTCTTTAGCCCACTCTGCCACCCCAGTTCAGACATGGCTATATGCAAATCAGTCTGACCCTGTGCCTCACGGGAACAGTACAGCCCGAACTGCCAAGCCATGCCTTCCCCGGACCTGAAACAAGCTTCTGAGGACCGGTTTCTGGCATTCCAGCCGTCTTCAGCCCGTCTTGCTTGAATCCAGTGGCAAAGTGAGCAAGGGACTCACGTCTGAGCATACCCTGCCACACTTATGGTGGTCAAAGCGGTACAAAAGGGGGTGGTGATGGACGGAGCATCCGAACCAATGAAACACTCACTCCCAGTCAAAAGATCGGGGTTTGATCCATCACCGTTCTTTAGTCCACTCTGCCACCCCAGTTCAGACATGGCTATATGCAAATCAGTCTGACCCTGTGCCTCATGGGAACAGTCCAGCCCGAACTGCCAAGCCATGCCTTCCCTGGACCGGAAACAAGCTTCCGAGGACCGGTTTCTGGGATTCCAGCCGTCTTCAGCCCGGCTTGCTTGAATCCAGTGGCAAAGTGAGCAAGGGACTCACGTCTGAGCCTACCCTGCCACACTTATGGCGGCCAAAGCGGTACAAAAGGGGGTGGTGATGGACGGAGCATCGGAACCAATCAAACACTCACACCCAGTCAAAAGATCTGGGTTTGATCCATCACCGTTCTTTAGCCCACTCTGCCACCCCAGTTCAAACATGGCTATATGCAAATCAGTCTGACCCTGTGCCTCACGGGAACAGTACAGCCCGAACTGCCAAGCCATGCCTTCCCCGGACCTGAAACAAGCTTCTGGGGACCGGTTTCTGGCATTCCAGCCGTCTTCAGCCCGTCTTGCTTGAATCCAGTGGCAAAGTGAGCAAGGGACTCTAGTTTGAGCATACCCTGCCAGACTTATGGCAGCCAAAGCGGTACAAAAGGGGGTGGTGATGGACGGAACATCGGAACCAATCAAACACTCACACCCAGTCAAAAGATCTGGGTTTGATCCATCACCGTTCTTTAGCCCACTCTGCCACCCCAGTTCAGACATGGCTATATGCAAATGAGTCTGACACTGTGCCTCATGGGAACAGTACAGCCCGAACTGCCAAGCCATGCCTTCCCCGGACCGGAAACAAGCTTCCGAGGACCGGTTTCTGGCATTTCAGCCGTCTTCAGCCTGGCTTGCTTGAATCCAGTGGTAAAGTGAGCAAGGGACTCGAATTTGAGCATACCCTGCCACACTTATGGCAGCCAAAGCGGTACAAAAGGGGGTGGTGATGGACAGAGCATCCGAACCAATCAAACACTCACACCCAGTCAAAAGATCTGGGTTTGATCCATCACCATTCATTAGCCCACTCTGCCACCCCAGTTCAGACATGGTTATATGCAAATCAGTCTGACCCTGTGCCTCATGGGAACAGTCCAGCCCGAACTGCCAAGCCATGCCTTCCCTGGACCGGAAACAAGCTTCCAAGGACCGGTTTCTGGCATTCCAGCCGTCTTCAGCCCGGCTTGCTTGAATCCAGTGGCAAAGTGAGCAAGGGACTCACGTCTGAGCATACCCTGCCACACTTATGGCGGCCAAAGTGGTACAAAAGGGGGTGGTGATGGACGGAGCATCCAAACCAATCAAACACTCACACCCAGTCAAAAGATCTGGGTTTGATCCATCACCGTTCTTTAGCCCACTCTGCCACCCCAGTTCAGACATGGCTATATGCAAATCAGTCTGACCCTGTGCCTCATGGGAACAGTCCAGCCCGAACTGCCAAGCCATGCCTTCCCTGGACCGGAAACAAGCTTCCGAGGACCGGTTTCTGGCATTCCAGCCGTCTTCAGCCCGTCTTGCTTGAATCCAGTGGCAAAGTGAGCAAGGGACTCAGGTCTGAGCATACCCTGCCACACTTATGGCGGCCAAAGCGGTACAAAAGGGGGTGGTGATGGACGGAGCATCCGAACCAATCAAACACTCACACCCTGTCAAAAGATCTGGGTTTGATCCATCACCGTTCTTTAGCCCACTCTGCCACCCCAGTTCAGACATGGCTATATGCAAATCAGTCTAACCCTGTGCCTCATGGGAATAGTCCAGCCCGAACTGCCAAGCCATGCCTTCCCTGGACCGGAAACAAGCTTCCGAGGACCGGTTTCTGGCATTCCAGCCATCTTCAGCCCGGCTTGCTTGAATCCAGTGGCAAAGTGAGCAAGGGACTCCGGTCTGAGCATACCCTGCCACACTTATGGCGGCCAAAGCGGTACAAAAGGGGGTGGTGATGGACGGAGCATCCGAACCAATCAAACACTCACACCGAGTCAAAAGATCTGGGTTTGATCCATCACCGTTCTTTAGCCCACTCTGCCACCCTAGTTCAGACATGACTATATGCAAATCAGTCTGACCCTGTGCCTCATGGGAACAGTCCAGCCCGAACTGCCAAGCCATGCCTTTCCTGGACCAGAAACAAGCTTTCGAGGACCGGTTTCTGGCATTCGAGCCGTCTTCAGTCCGGCTTGCTTGAATCCAGTGGCAAAGTGAGCAAGGGACTCACGTCTGAGCATACCCTGCCACACTTATGGCGGCCAAAGCGGTACAAAAGGGGGTGGTGATGGACGGAGCATCCGAACCAATCAAACACTCACACCCTGTCAAAAGATCTGGGTTTGATCCATCACCGTTCTTTAGCCCACTCTGCCACCCCAGTTCAGACATGGCTATATGCAAATCAGTCTGACCCTGCGCCTCATGGGAACAGTCCAGCCCGAACTGCCAAGCCATGCCTTCCCTGGATTGGAAACAAGCTTCCGAGGACCGGTTTCTGGCATTCCAGCCGTCTTCAGCCCGGCTTGCTTGAATCCAGTGGCAAAGTGAGCAAGGGACTCACGTCTGAGCATACCCTGCCACACTTATGGTGGTCAAAGCGGTACAAAAGGGGGTGGTGATGGACGGAGCATCCGAACCAATGAAACACTCACTCCCAGTCAAAAGATCTGGGTTTGATCCATCACCGTTCTTTAGCCCACTCTGCCACCCCAGTTCAGACATGACTATATGCAAATCAGTCTGACCCTGCGCCTCATGGGAACAGTCCAGCCCGAACTGCCAAGCCATGCCTTCCCTGGATTGGAAACAAGCTTCCGAGGACCGGTTTCTGGCATTCCAGCCGTCTTCAGCCCGGCTTGCTTGAATCCAGTGGCAAAGTGAGCAAGGGACTCACGTCTGAGCATACCCTGCCACACTTATGGTGGTCAAAGCGGTACAAAAGGGGGTGGTGATGGACGGAGCATCCGAACCAATGAAACACTCACTCCCAGTCAAAAGATCTGGGTTTGATCCATCACCGTTCTTTAGCCCACTCTGCCACCCCAGTTCAGACATGGCTATATGCAAATCAGTCTGACCCTGTGCCTCATGGGAACAGTCCAGCCCGAACTGCCAAGCCATGCCTTCCCTGGACTGGAAACAAGCTTCCGAGGACCGGTTTCTGGGATTCCAGCCGTCTTCAGCCCGGCTTGCTTGAATCCAGTGGCAAAGTGAGCAAGGGACTCACGTCTGAGCATACCCTGCCACACTTATGGCGGCCAAAGCGGTACAAAAGGGGGTGGTGATGGACGGAGCATCGGAACCAATCAAACACTCACACCCAGTCAAAAGATCTGGGTTTGATCCATCACCGTTCTTTAGCCCACTCTGCCACCCCAGTTCAGACATGGCTATATGCAAATCAGTCTGACCCTGTGCCTCACGGGAACAGTACAGCCCGAACTGCCAAGCCATGCCTTCCCCGGACCTGAAACAAGCTTCTGAGGACCGGTTTCTGGCATTCCAGCCGTCTTCAGCCCGTCTTGCTTGAATCCAGTGGCAAAGTGAGCATGGGACTCTAGTTTGAGCATACCCTGCCAGACTTATGGCAGCCAAAGCGGTACATAAGGGGGTGGTGATGGACGGAGCATCGGAACCAATCAAACACTCACACCCAGTCAAAAGATCTGGGTTTGATCCATCACCGTTCTTTAGCCCACTCTGCCACCCCAGTTCAGACATGGCTATATGCAAATGAGTCTGACACTGTGCCTCATGGGAACAGTACAGCCCGAACTGCCAAGCCATGCCTTCCCCGGACCGGAAACAAGCTTCCGAGGACCGGTTTCTGGCATTTCAGCCGTCTTCAGCCTGGCTTGCTTGAATCCAGTGGTAAAGTGAGCAAGGGACTCGAATTTGAGCATACCCTGCCACACTTATGGCAGCCAAAGTGGTACAAAAGGGGGTGGTGATGGACAGAGCATCCGAACCAATCAAACACTCACACCCAGTCAAAAGATCTGGGTTTGATCCATCACCATTCTTTAGCCCACTCTGCCACCCCAGTTCAGACATGGTTATATGCAAATCAGTCTGACCCTGTGCCTCATGGGAACAGTCCAGCCCGAACTGCCAAGCCATGCCTTCCCTGGACCGGAAACAAGCTTCCGAGGACCGGTTTCTGGCATTCCAGCCGTCTTCAGCCCGGCTTGCTTGAATCCAGTGGCAAAGTGAGCAAGGGACTCACGTCTGAGCATACCCTGCCACACTTATGGCGGCCAAAGTGGTACAAAAGGGGGTGGTGATGGACGGAGCATCCAAACCAATCAAACACTCACACCCAGTCAAAAGATCTGGGTTTGATCCATCACCGTTCTTTAGCCCACTCTGCCACCCCAGTTCAGACATGGCTATATGCAAATCAGTCTGACCCTGTGCCTCATGGGAACAGTCCAGCCCGAACTGCCAAGCCATGCCTTCCCTGGACCGGAAACAAGCTTCTGAGGACCGGTTTCTGGCATTCCAGCCGTCTTCAGCCCGGCTTGCTTGAATCCAGTGGGAAAGTGAGCAAGGGACTCACGTCTGACCATACCCTGCCACACTTATGGCAGCCAAAGCGGTACAAAAGGGGGTGGTGATGGACGGAGCATTGGAACCAATGAAACACTCACACCCAGTCAAAAGATCTGGGTTTGATCCATCACCGTTCTTTAGCCCACTCTGCCACCCCAGTTCAGACATGGCTATATGCAAATCAGTCTGACCCTGTGCCTCATGGGAACAGTACAGCCCGAACTGCCAAGCCATGCCTTCCCCGGACCGGAAACAAGCTTCCGAGGACCGGTATATGGCATTCCAGCCGTCTTCAGCCCGGCTTGCTTGAATCCAGTGGCAAAGTGAGCAAGGGACTCATGTCTGAGCATACCCTGCCACATTTATGGCGGCCAAAACGGTACAAAAGGGGGTGGTGATGGACGGAGCATCCGAACCAATCAAACACTCACACCCTGTCAAAAGATCTGGGTTTGATCCATCACCGTTCTTTAGCCCACTCTGCCACCTCAGTTCAGACATGGCTATATGCAAATCAGTCTAACCCTGTGCCTCATGGGAATAGTCCAGCCCGAACTGCCAAGCCATGCCTTCCCTGGACCGGAAACAAGCTTCCGAGGACCGGTTTCTGGCATTCCAGCCGTCTTCAGCCCGGCTTGCTTGAATCCATTGGCAAAGTGAGCAAGGGACTCAGGTCTGAGCATACCCTGCCACACTTATGGCGGCCAAAGCGGTACAAAAGGGGGTGTGTGATGGACGGAGCATCCGAACCAATCAAACACTCACACCGAGTCAAAAGATCTGGGTTTGATCCATCACCGTTCTTTAGCCCACTCTGCCACCCCAGTTCAGACATGGCTATATGCAAATCAGTCTGACCCTGTGCCTCATGGGAACAGTCCAGCCCGAACTGCCAAGCCATGCCTTCCCTGGACCGGAAACAAGCTTCCGAGGACCGGTTTCTGGCATTCCAGCCGTCTTCAGCCCGTCTTGCTTGAATCCAGTGGCAAAGTGAGCAAGGGACTCACGTCTGAGCATACCCTGCCACACGTATGGCGGCCAAAGCGGTACAAAAGGAGGTGGTGATGGACGGAGCATCCGAACCAATCAAACATTCACACCCTGTCATAATATCTGGGTTTGATCCATCAACGTTCTTTAGCCCACTCTGCCACCCCAGTTCAGGCATGGCTATATGCAAATCAGTCTGACCCTGTGCCTCATGGGAACAGTCCAGCCCGAACTGCCAAGCCATGCCTTCCCTGGACCGGAAACAAGCTTCCGAGGACCGGTCTCTGGCATTCCAGCCGTCTTCAGCCCGGCTTGCTTGAATCCAGTGGCAAAGTGAGCAAGGGACTCACGTCTGAGCATACCCTGCCACACTTATGGCGGCCAAAGTGGTACAAAAGGGGGTGGTGATGGACGGAGCATCCGAACCAATCAAACACTCACACCCAGTAAAAAGGTCTGTGTTGGACCAGGCCTCGTGGCGTGGTTCACCTCTGTCCCTCCACGCCCTGTGTGCGTAGGCCTGTACCCCGAGTCCCCTGCGCAGCCTCCCCCTTAGTGTAGCCTGCACCCCGAGCCTGGTCGTCCTACTCCCGTTAAGCCCCGATCCCCCTAGAACCTCGACCAGGCCTGCCTTTCCCGCTCCACGTCCGGCTCCGAGCGCCTAACCTGGCATGCCCCACAAGGCCCGGACGCCATCTTTCCTTCCCGACTTCCCTGTCTCCCTGGGCCTAGCGTGACCCCGGCCCCAGCGAAACCCAGACTCCAAAGGCGTGCCAGTCCCAGATGGGGGGTAAGGGCTCCCCGAGTGAGATCAGCCAGGGAGTTTCGATGGCACCTCCGGCCTCCCCTGAGGGGCTGGTATCTGTCACATCTTTGGCCCTCCCCTGTGGGCCAGTTTCGATCACCCCTCTGGCCTCCCCGAGGGCTGGCTCCAGACCCGCTGGGCGTCTGGGAATTCCCGGACCCATCTTTCAAAGGGATCAAAGAGCTGACCGCCGGACCCCGCCAACGACCAGCCCCCCGGGCAGGAGACCTCTGCCTGCGAGGGTCCAGAGATCAAAGAGCAAAAGGACTATAACTGGGCCTACCCGACAACTAGCGGGCAGTTGTATCTTGGACCTGAAGCCTGCTGATCTGATCGCGGCTGACGCTAAGAAGAACTCATCTTGAACCTCTGAGCCCTGCTGACGCTGTCGGGGCTCCTTCTTCGCCTCAAGGAACTGAACCACCTGAGCCCTGCTGACGCTGACACGGCTCGAGCTGAACTCGTAACCCTCAGAGCCCTGCTGACGCTGTCGCGGCTCGACCTCAAAGAACTCGGAGCCCTGCTGACGCTGTCGCGGCTCAAGCTTGCACCTGCAACCATCCGAGCCCTGCTGACGCTGTCGCGGCTCCTCACGAACTTCTCCAGATCGAGCCCTGCTGACCTCGTCGCGGCTCGAGGAGTTCTCTGGTCCGGCTGGACCATCGAGACTACCATCACGACCGAGCCGACATGACCGAGGTGAAGCAGTCGGTACGACCATCATCCCGTACCCCCCGGCTCGAGGATTGAGAGCTGTGCGCAGGGTACGCCTCGTACTACCCCAGAGACTAAAAGACTGTCCCGCTTCCCCCTTCCCGAATCCACAAAGACTTTGTGGTCCCTCGATCACCGTGTACATAAGAGTGCTTTCTTCATTTATTGCTTATATAAAGATCTTGTTACTAGAATCCAACGGTGTGGTGTCTGTTCGTAGTGTGGTGTGAGCTCAGTGTGTACGATCCTCGACTCGAAGTCCTCCCCGGTGAAGAACCTCACAATCAAGACTCGGCAAGTTCTGTGGAAGAGGTGGGTCTTGGGGTGACCGGGTGAGCATAACCTGGCCCCCTGAGATCGCCCCTTCTAATAGTCTGGGTTTGATCCATCACCGTTCTTTAGCCCACTCTGCCACCCCAGTTCAGACATGGCTATATGCAAATCAGTCTGACCCTGTGCCTCATGGGAACAGTCCAGCCCGAACTGCCAAGCCATGCCTTCCCTGGACCGGAAACAAGCTTCCGAGGACCGGTTTCTGGCATTCCAGCCGTCTTCAGCCCGGCTTGCTTGAATCCAGTGGCAAAGTGAGCAAGGGACTCACATCTGAGCATACCCTGCCACACTTATGGCGGCCAAAGCGGTACAAAAGGGGGTGGTGATGGACGGAGCATCGGAACCAATCAAACACTCACACCCAGTCAAAAGATCTGGGTTTGATCCATCACCGTTCTTTAGCCCACTCTGCCACCCCAGTTCAGACATGGCTATATGCAAATCAGTCTGACCCTGTGCCTCACGGGAACAGTACAGCCCGAACTGCCAAGCCATGCCTTCCCCGGACCTGAAACAAGCTTCTGAGGACCGGTTTCTGGCATTCCAGCCGTCTTCAGCCCGTCTTGCTTGAATCCAGTGGCAAAGTGAGCCAGGGACTCTAGTTTGAGCATACCCTGCCAGACTTATGGCAGCCAAAGCGGTACAAAAGGGGGTGGTGATGGACGGAGCATCGGAACCAATCAAACACTCACACCCAGTCAAAAGATCTGGGTTTGATCCATCACCGTTCTTTAGCCCACTCTGCCACCCCAGTTCAGACATGGCTATATGCAAATCAGTCTGACCCTGTGCCTCACGGGAACAGTACAGCCCGAACTGCCAAGCCATGCCTTCCCCGGACCTGAAACAAGCTTCTGAGGACCGGTTTCTGGCATTCCAGCCGTCTTCAGCCCGTCTTGCTTGAATCCAGTGGCAAAGTGAGCAAGGGACTCTAGTTTGAGCATACCCTGCCAGACTTATGGCAGCCAAAGCGGTACAAAAGGGGGTGGTGATGGACGGAGCATCGGAACCAATCAAACACTCACACCCAGTCAAAAGATCTGGGTTTGATCCATCACCGTTCTTTAGCCCACTCTGCCACCCCAGTTCAGACATGGCTATATGCAAATCAGTCTGACCCTGTGCCTCACGGGAACAGTCCAACCCGAACTGCCAAGCCATGCCTTTCCTGGACCGGAAACAAGCTTTCGAGGACCGGTTTCAGCCCAGCTTGCTTGAATCCAGTGGCAAAGTGAGCAAGGGACTCACGTCTGAGCATACCCTGCCACACTTATGGCGGCCAAAGCGGTACAAAAGGGGGTGGTGATGGACGGAGCATCGGAACCAATCAGACACTCACACCCAGTCGAAAGATCTGGGTTTGATCCATCACCGTTCTTTAGCCCACTCTGCCACCCCAGTTCAGACATGGCTATATGCAAATCAGTCTGACCCTGTGCCTCACGGGAACAGTACAGCCCGAACTGCCAAACCATGCCTTCCCTGGACCTGAAACAAGCTTCTGAGGACCGGTTTCTGGCATTCCAGCCGTCTTCAGCCCGTCTTGCTTGAATCCAGTGGCAAAGTGAGCAAAGGACTCTAGTTTGAGCATACCCTGCCAGACTTATGGCAGCCAAAGCGGTACAAAAGGGGGTGGTGATGGACGGAGCATCGGAACCAATCAAACACTCACACCCAGTCAAAAGATCTGGGTTTGATCCATCACCGTTCTTTAGCCCACTCTGCCACCCCAGTTCAGACATGGCTATATGCAAATCAGTCTGACCCTGTGCCTCATGGGAACAGTACAGCCCGAACTGCCAAGCCATGCCTTCCCCGGACCGGAAACAAGCTTCCGCGGACCGGTTTCTGGCATTTCAGCCGTCTTCAGCCCGTCTTGCTTGAATCCAGTGGCAAAGTGAGCAAGGGACTCACGTCTGAGCATACCCTGCCACACTTATGGCGGCCAAAGCGGTACAAAAGGGGGTGGTGATGGACGGAGCATCGGAACCAATCAAACACTCACACCCAGTCAAAAGATCTGGGTTTTATCCATCACCGTTCTTTAGCCCACTCTGCCACCCTAGTTCAGACATGACTATATGCAAATCAGTCTGACCCTGTGCCTCATGGAACAGTCTAGCCCGAACTGCCAAGCCATGCCTTCCCTGGACCGGAAACAAGCTTCCGAGGACCGGTTTCTGGCATTCCAGACGTCTTCAGCCCGGCTTGCTTGAATCGAGTGGCAAAGTGAGCAAGGGACTCACGTCTGAGCATACCCTGCCACATTTATGGCGGCCAAAGCGGTACAGAAGGGGGTGGTGATGGACTTAGCATCCGAACCAATCAAACACTCACACCCTGTCAAAAGATCTGGGCTTGATCCATCACCGTTCTTTACCCCACTCTGCCACCCCAGTTCAGACATGGCTATATGCAAATCAGTCTGACCCTGTGCCTCATGGGAACAGTCCAGCCCGAACTGCCAAGCCATGCCTTCCCTGGACCGGAAACAAGCTTCCGAGGACCGGTTTCTGGCATTCCAGCCGTCTTCAGCCCGGCTTGCTTGAATCCAGTGGCAAAGTGAGCAAGGGACTCACGTCTGAGCATACCCTGCCACACTTATGGCGGCCAAAGCGGTACAAAAGGGGGTGGTGATGGACGGAGCATCGAAACCAATCAAACACTCACACCCAGTCAAAAGATCTGGGTTTGATCCATCACCGTTCTTTAGCCCACTCTGCCACCCCAGTTCAGACATGGCTATATGCAAATCAGTCTGACCCTGTGCCTCATGGGAACAGTCCAGCCCGAACTGCCAAGCCATGCCTTCCATGGACCGGAAACAAACTTCCGAGGACCGGTTTCTGGCATTCCAGCCGTCTACAGCCCGGCTTGCTTGAATCCAGCGGCAAAGTGAGCAAGGGACTCACGTCTGAGCATACCCTGCCACACTTATGGCGGCCAAAGTGTTGCAAAATGGGGTGGTGATGGACAGAGCATCCAAACCAATCAAACACGCACACCCAGTCAAAAAGATCTGGGTTTGATCCATCACCGTTCTTTAGCCCACTCTGCCACCCCAGTTCAGACATGGCTATATGCAAATCAGTCTGACCCTGTGCCTCATGGGAAGAGTCCAGCCCGAACTGCCAAGCCATGCCTTCCCTGGACCGGAAACAAGCTTCGGAGGACCGGTTTCTGGCATTCCAGCCGTCTTCAGCCCGGCTTGCTTGAATCCAGTGGCAAAGTGAGCAAGGGACTCACGTCTGAGCATACCCTGCCACACTTATGGCGGCCAAAGCTGTACAAAAGGGGGTGGTGATGGACGGAGCATCCGAACCAATCAAACACTCACACCCTGTCAAAAGATCTGGGTTTGATCCATCACTGTTCTTTAGCTCACTCTGCAACCCCAGTTCAGACATGGCTATATGCAAATCAGTCTGACCCTGTGCCTCATGGGAACATTCCAGCCCGAACTGCCAAGCCATGCCTTCCCTGGACCGGAAACAAGCTTCCGAGGACCGGTTTCTGGCATTCCAGCCGTCTTCAGTCCGGCTTGCTTGAATCCAGTGGGAAAGTGAGCAAGGGACTCACGTCTGACCATACCCTGCCACACTTATGGCAGCCAAAGCGGTACAAAAGGGGGTGGTGATGGACGGAGCATCAGAACCAATGAAACACTCACACCCAGTCAAAAGATCTGGGTTTGATCCATCACCGTTCTTTAGCCCACTCTGCCACCCCAGTTCAGACATGGCTATATGCAAATCAGTCTGACCCTGTGCCTCATGGGAACAGTACAGCCCGAACTGCCAAGCCATGCCTTCCCCGGACCGGAAACAAGCTTCCGAGGACCGGTATATGGCATTCCAGCCGTCTTCAGCCCGGCTTGCTTGAATCCAGTGGCAAAGTGAGCAAGGGACTCATGTCTGAGCATACCCTGCCACATTTATGGCGGCCAAAACGGTACAAAAGGGGGTGGTGATGGACGGAGCATCCGAACCAATCAAACACTCACACCCTGTCAAAAGATCTGGGTTTGATCCATCACCGTTCTTTAGCCCACTCTGCCACCCCAGTTCAGACATGGCTATATGCAAATCAGTCTAACCCTGTGCCTCATGGGAATAGTCCAGCCCGAACTGCCAAGCCATGCCTTCCCTGGACCGGAAACAAGCTTCCGAGGACCGGTTGTTGGCATTCCAGCCGTCTTCAGCCCGGCTTGCTTGAATCCAGTGGCAAAGTGAGCAAGGGACTCAGGTCTGAGCATACCCTGCCACACTTATGGCGGCCAAAGCGGTACAAAAGGGGGTGGTGATGGACGGAGCATCCGAACCAATCAAACACTCACACCGAGTCAAAAGATCTGGGTTTGATCCATCACCGTTCTTTAGCCCACTCTGCCACCCTAGTTCAGACATGTCTATATGCAAATCAGTCTGACCCTGTGCCTCATGGGAACAGTCCAGCCTGAACTGCCAAGCCATGCCTTTCCTGGACCAGAAACAAGCTTTCGAGGACCGGTTTCTGGCATTCCAGCCGTCTTCAGTTCGGCTTGCTTGAATCCAGTGGCAAAGTGAGCAAGGGACTCACGTCTGAGCATATCCTGCCACACTTATGGCGGCCAAAGCGGTACAAAAGGGGGTGGTGATGGACGGAGCATCCAAACCAATCAAACACTCACACCCTGTCAAAAGATCTGGGTTTGATCCATCACCGTTCTTTAGCCCGTTCTGCCACCCCAGTTCAGACATGGCTATATGCAAATCAGTCTGACCCTGTGCCTCATGGGAAGAGTCCAGCCCGAACTGCCAAGCCATGCCTTCCCTGGACCGGAAACAAGCTTCGGAGGACCGGTTTCTGGCATTCCAGCCGTCTTCAGCCCGGCTTGCTTGAATCCAGTGGCAAAGTGAGCAAGGGACTCACGTCTGAGCATACCCTGCCACACTTATGACGGCCAAAGCTGTACAAAAGGTGGTGGTGATGGACGGAGCATCCGAACCAATCAAACACTCACACCCTGTCAAAAGATCTGGGTTTGACCCATCACCGTTCTTTAGCTCACTCTGCCACCCCAGTTCAGACATGGCTATATGCAAATCAGTCTGACCCTGTGCCTCATGGGAACAGTCCAGCCCGAACTGCCAAGCCATGCCTTCCCTGGACCGGAAACAAGCTTCCGAGGACCGGTTTCTGGCATTCCAGCCGTCTTCAGCCCGGCTTGCTTGAATCCAGTGGCAAAGTGAGCAAGGGACTCACGTCTGAGCATACCCTGCCACACTTATGGCGGCCAAAGCGGTACAAAAGGGGGTGGTGATGGACGGAGCATCGGAACCAATCAAACACTCACACCCAGTCAAAAGATCTGGGTTTGATCCATCACCGTTCTTTAGCCCACTCTGCCACCCCAGGTCAGACATGGCTATATGCATATGAGTCTGACACTGTGCCTCATGGGAACAGTACAGCCTGAACTGCCAAGCCATGCCTTCCCCGGACCGGAAACAAGCTTCCGAGGACCGGTTTCTGGCATTCCAGCCGTCTTCAGCCCGGCTTGCTTGAATCCAGTGGTAAAGTGAGCAAGGGGCTCGAATTTGAGCATACCCTGCCACACTTATGGCAGCCAAAGCGGTACAAAAGGGGGTGGTGATGGACAGAGCATCCGAACCAATCAAACACTCACACCCAGTCAAAAGATCTGGGTTTGATCCATCACCATTCTTTAGCCCACTCTGCCACCCCAGTTCAGACATGGTTATATGCAAATCAGTCTGACCCTGTGCCTCATGGGAACAGTCCAGCCCGAACTGCCAAGCCATGCCTTCCCTGGACCGGAAACAAGCTTCCGAGGACCGGTTTCTGGCATTCCAGCCATCTTCAGCCCGGCTTGCTTGAATCCAGTGGCAAAGTGAGCAAGGGACTCACGTCTGAGCATACCCTGCCACACTTATGGTGGCCAAAGCGGTACAAAAGGGGGTGGTGATGGACGGAGCATCCAAACCAATCAAACACTCACACCCAGTCAAAAGATCTGGGTTTGATCCATCACCGTTCTTTAGCCCACTCTGCCACCCCAGTTCAGACATGTCTATATGCAAATCAGTCTGACCCTGTGCCTCATGGGAACAGTCCAGCCCGAACTGCCAAGCCATGCCTTCCCTGGACCGGAAACAAGCTTCCGAGGACCGGTTTCTGGCATTCCAGCCGTCTTCAGCCCGTCTTGCTTAAATCCAGTGGCAAAGTGAGCAAGGGACTCACGTCTGAGCAGACCCTGCCACACTTATGGTGGTCAAAGCGGTACAAAAGGGGGTGGTGATGGACGGAGCATCCGAACCAATGAAACACTCACTCCCAGTCAAAAGATCTGGGTTTGATCCATCACCGTTCTTTAGCCCACTCTGCCACCCCAGTTCAGACATGGCTATATGCAAATCAGTCTGACCCTGTGCCTCATGGGAACAGTCCAGCCCGAACTGCCAAGCCATGCCTTCCCTGGACCGGAAACAAGCTTCCGAGGACCGGTTTCTGGCATTCCAGCCGTCTTCAGCCCGGCTTGCTTGAATCCAGTGGCAAAGTGAGCAAGGGACTCACGTCTGAGCATACCCTGCCACACTTATGGCGGCCAAA
Source organism: Lissotriton helveticus (assembly GCF_964261635.1). Taxonomy (NCBI): domain Eukaryota; kingdom Metazoa; phylum Chordata; class Amphibia; order Caudata; family Salamandridae; genus Lissotriton; species Lissotriton helveticus. Next base: position 456,223,573 of record NC_136058.1, on the reverse strand, counting down.
GCGGTACAAAAGGGGGTGGTGATGGACGGAGCATCGGAACCAATCAAACACTCACACCCAGTCAAAAGATCTGGGTTTGATCCATCACCGTTCTTTAGCCCACTCTACCACCCCAGTTCAGACATGGCTATATGCAAATCAGTCTGACCCTGTGCCTCACGGGAACAGTACAGCCCGAACTGCCAAGCCATGCCTTCCCCGGACCTGAAACAAGCTTCTGAGAACCGGTTTCTGGCATTCCAGCCGTCTTCAGCCCGTCTTGCTTGAATCCAGTGGCAAAGTGAGCAAGGGACTCGAATTTGAGCATACCCTGCCACACTTATGGCAGCCAAAGCGGTACAAAAGGGGGTGGTGATGGACAGAGCATCCGAACCAATCAAACACTCACACCCAGTCAAAAGATCTGGGTTTGATCCATCACCATTCTTTAGCCCACTCTGCCACCCCAGTTCAGACATGGTTATATGCAAATCAGTCTGACCCTGTGCCTCATGGGAACATTCCAGCCCGAACTGCCAAGCCATGCCTTCCCTGGACCGGAAACAAGCTTCCGAGGACCGGTTTCTGGCATTCCAGCCGTCTTCAGCCCGGCTTGCTTGAATCCAGTGGCAAAGTGAGCAAGGGACTCACGTCTGAGCATACCCTGCCACACTTATGGCGGCCAAAGCGGTACAAAAGGGGGTGGTGATGGACGGAGCATCGGAACCAATCAAACACTCACACCCAGTCAAAAGATCTGGGTTTGATCCATCACCGTTCTTTAGCCCACTCTGCCACCCCAGGTCAGACATGGCTATATGCATATGAGTCTGACACTGTGCCTCATGGGAACAGTACAGCCTGAACTGCCAAGCCATGCCTTCCCCGGACCGGAAACAAGCTTCCGAGGACCGGTTTCTGGCATTCCAGCCGTCTTCAGCCCGGCTTGCTTGAATCCAGTGGTAAAGTGAGCAAGGGGCTCGAATTTGAGCATACCCTGCCACACTTATGGCAGCCAAAGCGGTACAAAAGGGGGTGGTGATGGACAGAGCATCCGAACCAATCAAACACTCACACCCAGTCAAAAGATCTGGGTTTGATCCATCACCGTTCTTTAGCCCACTCTGCCACCCCAGTTCAGACATGGTTATATGCAAATCAGTCTGACCCTGTGCCTCATGGGAACAGTCCAGCCCGAACTGCCAAGCCATGCCTTCCCTGGACCGGAAACAAGCTTCCGAGGACCGGTTTCTGGCATTCCAGCCGTCTTCAGCCCGGCTTGCTTGAATCCAGTGGCAAAGTGAGCAAGGGACTCACGTCTGAGCATACCCTGCCACACTTATGGTGGCCAAAGCGGTACAAAAGGGGGTGGTGATGGACGGAGCATCCAAACCAATCAAACACTCACACCCAGTCAAAAGATCTGGGTTTGATCCATCACCGTTCTTTAGCCCACTCTGCCACCCCAGTTCAGACATGTCTATATGCAAATCAGTCTGACCCTGTGCCTCATGGGAACAGTCCAGCCCGAACTGCCAAGCCATGCCTTCCCTGGACCGGAAACAAGCTTCCGAGGACCGGTTTCTGGCATTCCAGCCGTCTTCAGCCCGTCTTGCTTAAATCCAGTGGCAAAGTGAGCAAGGGACTCACGTCTGAGCAGACCCTGCCACACTTATGGTGGTCAAAGCGGTACAAAAGGGGGTGGTGATGGACGGAGCATCCGAACCAATGAAACACTCACTCCCAGTCAAAAGATCTGGGTTTGATCCATCACCGTTCTTTAGCCCACTCTGCCACCCCAGTTCAGACATGGTTATATGCAAATCAGTCTGACCCTGTGCCTCATGGGAACAGTCCAGCCCGAACTGCCAAGCCATGCCTTCCCTGGACCGGAAACAAGCTTCCGAGGACCGGTTTCTGGCATTCCAGCCGTCTTCAGCCCGGCTTGCTTGAATCCAGTGGCAAAGTGAGCAAGGGACTCACGTCTGAGCATACCCTGCCACACTTATGGTGGCCAAAGCGGTACAAAAGGGGGTGGTGATGGACGGAGCATCCAAACCAATCAAACACTCACACCCAGTCAAAAGATCTGGGTTTGATCCATCACCGTTCTTTAGCCCACTCTGCCACCCCAGTTCAGACATGTCTATATGCAAATCAGTCTGACCCTGTGCCTCATGGGAACAGTCCAGCCCGAACTGCCAAGCCATGCCTTCCCTGGACCGAAAACAAGCTTCCGAGGACCGGTTTCTGGCATTCCAGCCGTCTTCAGCCCGTCTTGCTTAAATCCAGTGACAAAGTGAGCAAGGGACTCACGTCTGAGCAGACCCTGCCACACTTATGGTGGTCAAAGCGGTACAAAAGGGGGTGGTGATGGACGGAGCATCCGAACCAATGAAACACTCACTCCCAGTCAAAAGATCTGGGTTTGATCCATCACCGTTCTTTAGCCCACTCTGCCACCCCAGTTCAGACATGGCTATATGCAAATCAGTCTGACCCTGTGCCTCATGGGAACAGTCCAGCCCGAACTGCCAAGCCATGCCTTCCCTGGACCGGAAACAAGCTTCCGAGGACCGGTTTCTGGCATTCCAGCCGTCTTCAGCCCGGCTTGCTTGAATCCAGTGGCAAAGTGAGCAAGGGACTCACGTCTGAGCATACCCTGCCACACTTATGGCGGCCAAAGCGGTACAAAAGGGGGTGGTGATGGACGGAGCATCGGAACCAATCAAACACTCACACCCAGTCAAAAGATCTGGGTTTGATCCATCACCGTTCTTTAGCCCACTCTACCACCCCAGTTCAGACATGGCTATATGCAAATCAGTCTGACCCTGTGCCTCACGGGAACAGTACAGCCCGAACTGCCAAGCCATGCCTTCCCCGGACCTGAAACAAGCTTCTGAGAACCGGTTTCTGGCATTCCAGCCGTCTTCAGCCCGTCTTGCTTGAATCCAGTGGCAAAGTGAGCAAGGGACTCGAATTTGAGCATACCCTGCCACACTTATGGCAGCCAAAGCGGTACAAAAGGGGGTGGTGATGGACAGAGCATCCGAACCAATCAAACACTCACACCCAGTCAAAAGATCTGGGTTTGATCCATCACCATTCTTTAGCCCACTCTGCCACCCCAGTTCAGACATGGTTATATGCAAATCAGTCTGACCCTGTGCCTCATGGGAACATTCCAGCCCGAACTGCCAAGCCATGCCTTCCCTGGACCGGAAACAAGCTTCCGAGGACCGGTTTCTGGCATTCCAGCCGTCTTCAGCCCGGCTTGCTTGAATCCAGTGGCAAAGTGAGCAAGGGACTCACGTCTGAGCATACCCTGCCACACTTATGGCGGCCAAAGCGGTACAAAAGGGGGTGGTGATGGACGGAGCATCGGAACCAATCAAACACTCACACCCAGTCAAAAGATCTGGGTTTGATCCATCACCGTTCTTTAGCCCACTCTGCCACCCCAGGTCAGACATGGCTATATGCATATGAGTCTGACACTGTGCCTCATGGGAACAGTACAGCCTGAACTGCCAAGCCATGCCTTCCCCGGACCGGAAACAAGCTTCCGAGGACCGGTTTCTGGCATTCCAGCCGTCTTCAGCCCGGCTTGCTTGAATCCAGTGGTAAAGTGAGCAAGGGGCTCGAATTTGAGCATACCCTGCCACACTTATGGCAGCCAAAGCGGTACAAAAGGGGGTGGTGATGGACAGAGCATCCGAACCAATCAAACACTCACACCCAGTCAAAAGATCTGGGTTTGATCCATCACCATTCATTAGCCCACTCTGCCACCCCAGTTCAGACATGGTTATATGCAAATCAGTCTGACCCTGTGCCTCATGGGAACAGTCCAGCCCGAACTGCCAAGCCATGCCTTCCCTGGACCGGAAACAAGCTTCCAAGGACCGGTTTCTGGCATTCCAGCCGTCTTCAGCCCGGCTTGCTTGAATCGAGTGGCAAAGTGAGCAAGGGACTCACGTCTGAGCATACCCTGCCACATTTATGGCGGCCAAAGCGGTACAGAAGGGGGTGGTGATGGACTTAGCATCCGAACCAATCAAACACTCACACCCTGTCAAAAGATCTGGGCTTGATCCATCACCGTTCTTTACCCCACTCTGCCACCCCAGTTCAGACATGGCTATATGCAAATCAGTCTGACCCTGTGCCTCATGGGAACAGTCCAGCCCGAACTGCCAAGCCATGCCTTCCCTGGACCGGAAACAAGCTTCCGAGGACCGGTTTCTGGCATTCCAGCCGTCTTCAGCCCGGCTTGCTTGAATCCAGTGGCAAAGTGAGCAAGGGACTCACGTCTGAGCATACCCTGCCACACTTATGGCGGTCAAAGCGGTACAAAAGGGGGTGGTGATGGACGGAGCATCGAAACCAATCAAACACTCACACCCAGTCAAAAGATCTGGGTTTGATCCATCACCGTTCTTTAGCCCACTCTGCCACCCCAGTTCAGACATGGCTATATGCAAATCAGTCTGACCCTGTGCCTCATGGGAACAGTCCAGCCCGAACTGCCAAGCCATGCCTTCCATGGACCGGAAACAAGCTTCCGAGGACCGGTTTCTGGCATTCCAGCCGTCTACAGCCCGGCTTGCTTGAATCCAGCGGCAAAGTGAGCAAGGGACTCACGTCTGAGCATACCCTGCCACACTTATGGCGGCCAAAGTGTTGCAAAATGGGGTGGTGATGGACAGAGCATCCAAACCAATCAAACACGCACACCCAGTCAAAAAGATCTGGGTTTGATCCATCACCGTTCTTTAGCCCACTCTGCCACCCCAGTTCAGACATGGCTATATGCAAATCAGTCTGACCCTGTGCCTCATGGGAAGAGTCCAGCCCGAACTGCCAAGCCATGCCTTCCCTGGACCGGAAACAAGCTTCGGAGGACCGGTTTCTGGCATTCCAGCCGTCTTCAGCCCGGCTTGCTTGAATCCAGTGGCAAAGTGAGCAAGGGACTCACGTCTGAGCATACCCTGCCACACTTATGGCGGCCAAAGCTGTACAAAAGGGGGTGGTGATGGACGGAGCATCCGAACCAATCAAACACTCACACCCTGTCAAAAGATCTGGGTTTGATCCATCACTGTTCTTTAGCTCACTCTGCCACCCCAGTTCAGACATGGCTATATGCAAATCAGTCTGACCCTGTGCCTCATGGGAACATTCCAGCCCGAACTGCCAAGCCATGCCTTCCCTGGACCGGAAACAAGCTTCCGAGGACCGGTTTCTGGCATTCCAGCCGTCTTCAGTCCGGCTTGCTTGAATCCAGTGGGAAAGTGAGCAAGGGACTCACGTCTGACCATACCCTGCCACACTTATGGCAGCCAAAGCGGTACAAAAGGGGGTGGTGATGGACGGAGCATCAGAACCAATGAAACACTCACACCCAGTCAAAAGATCTGGGTTTGATCCATCACCGTTCTTTAGCCCACTCTGCCACCCCAGTTCAGACATGGCTATATGCAAATCAGTCTGACCCTGTGCCTCATGGGAACAGTACAGCCCGAACTGCCAAGCCATGCCTTCCCCGGACCGGAAACAAGCTTCCGAGGACCGGTATATGGCATTCCAGCCGTCTTCAGCCCGGCTTGCTTGAATCCAGTGGCAAAGTGAGCAAGGGACTCATGTCTGAGCATACCCTGCCACATTTATGGCGGCCAAAACGGTACAAAAGGGGGTGGTGATGGACGGAGCATCCGAACCAATCAAACACTCACACCCTGTCAAAAGATCTGGGTTTGATCCATCACCGTTCTTTAGCCCACTCTGCCACCCCAGTTCAGACATGGCTATATGCAAATCAGTCTAACCCTGTGCCTCATGGGAATAGTCCAGCCCGAACTGCCAAGCCATGCCTTCCCTGGACCGGAAACAAGCTTCCGAGGACCGGTTTCTGGCATTCCAGCCGTCTTCAGCCCGGCTTGCTTGAATCCAGTGGCAAAGTGAGCAAGGGACTCAGGTCTGAGCATACCCTGCCACACTTATGGCGGCCAAAGCGGTACAAAAGGGGGTGGTGATGGACGGAGCATCCGAACCAATCAAACACTCACACCGAGTCAAAAGATCTGGGTTTGATCCATCACCGTTCTTTAGCCCACTCTGCCACCCTAGTTCAGACATGACTATATGCAAATCAGTCTGACCCTGTGCCTCATGGGAACAGTCCAGCCTGAACTGCCAAGCCATGCCTTTCCTGGACCAGAAACAAGCTTTCGAGGACCGGTTTCTGGCATTCCAGCCGTCTTCAGTTCGGCTTGCTTGAATCCAGTGGCAAAGTGAGCAAGGGACTCACGTCTGAGCATACCCTGCCACACTTATGGCGGCCAAAGCGGTACAAAAGGGGGTGGTGATGGACGGAGCATCCAAACCAATCAAACACTCACACCCTGTCAAAAGATCTGGGTTTGATCCATCACCGTTCTTTAGCCCGTTCTGCCACCCCAGTTCAGACATGGCTATATGCAAATCAGTCTGACCCTGTGCCTCATGGGAAGAGTCCAGCCCGAACTGCCAAGCCATGCCTTCCCTGGACCGGAAACAAGCTTCCGAGGACCGGTTTCTGGCATTCCAGCCGTCTTCAGCCCGGCTTGCTTGAATCCAGTGGTAAAGTGAGCAAGGGGCTCGAATTTGAGCATACCCTGCCACACTTATGGCAGCCAAAGCGGTACAAAAGGGGGTGGTGATGGACAGAGCATCCGAACCAATCAAACACTCACACCCAGTCAAAAGATCTGGGTTTGATCCATCACCGTTCTTTAGCCCACTCTGCCACCCCAGTTCAGACATGGTTATATGCAAATCAGTCTGACCCTGTGCCTCATGGGAACAGTCCAGCCCGAACTGCCAAGACATGCCTTCCCTGGACCGGAAACAAGCTTCCGAGGACCGGTTTCTGGCATTCCAGCCGTCTTCAGCCCGGCTTGCTTGAATCCAGTGGCAAAGTGAGCAAGGGACTCACGTCTGAGCATACCCTGCCACACTTATGGTGGCCAAAGCGGTACAAAAGGGGGTGGTGATGGACGGAGCATCCAAACCAATCAAACACTCACACCCAGTCAAAAGATCTGGGTTTGATCCATCACCGTTCTTTAGCCCACTCTGCCACCCCAGTTCAGACATGTCTATATGCAAATCAGTCTGACCCTGTGCCTCATGGGAACAGTCCAGCCCGAACTGCCAAGCCATGCCTTCCCTGGACCGGAAACAAGCTTCCGAGGACCGGTTTCTGGCATTCCAGCCGTCTTCAGCCCGTCTTGCTTAAATCCAGTGGCAAAGTGAGCAAGGGACTCACGTCTGAGCAGACCCTGCCACACTTATGGTGGTCAAAGCGGTACAAAAGGGGGTGGTGATGGACGGAGCATCCGAACCAATGAAACACTCACTCCCAGTCAAAAGATCTGGGTTTGATCCATCACCGTTCTTTAGCCCACTCTGCCACCCCAGTTCAGACATGGCTATATGCAAATCAGTCTGACCCTGTGCCTCATGGGAACAGTCCAGCCCGAACTGCCAAGCCATGCCTTCCCTGGACCGGAAACAAGCTTCCGAGGACCGGTTTCTGGCATTCCAGCCGTCTTCAGCCCGGCTTGCTTGAATCCAGTGGCAAAGTGAGCAAGGGACTCACGTCTGAGCATACCCTGCCACACTTATGGCGGCCAAAGCGGTACAAAAGGGGGTGGTGATGGACGGAGCATCGGAACCAATCAAACACTCACACCCAGTCAAAAGATCTGGGTTTGATCCATCACCGTTCTTTAGCCCACTCTACCACCCCAGTTCAGACATGGCTATATGCAAATCAGTCTGACCCTGTGCCTCACGGGAACAGTACAGCCCGAACTGCCAAGCCATGCCTTCCCCGGACCTGAAACAAGCTTCTGAGAACCGGTTTCTGGCATTCCAGCCGTCTTCAGCCCGTCTTGCTTGAATCCAGTGGCAAAGTGAGCAAGGGACTCGAATTTGAGCATACCCTGCCACACTTATGGCAGCCAAAGCGGTACAAAAGGGGGTGGTGATGGACAGAGCATCCGAACCAATCAAACACTCACACCCAGTCAAAAGATCTGGGTTTGATCCATCACCATTCTTTAGCCCACTCTGCCACCCCAGTTCAGACATGGTTATATGCAAATCAGTCTGACCCTGTGCCTCATGGGAACATTCCAGCCCGAACTGCCAAGCCATGCCTTCCCTGGACCGGAAACAAGCTTCCGAGGACCGGTTTCTGGCATTCCAGCCGTCTTCAGCCCGGCTTGCTTGAATCCAGTGGCAAAGTGAGCAAGGGACTCACGTCTGAGCATACCCTGCCACACTTATGGCGGCCAAAGCGGTACAAAAGGGGGTGGTGATGGACGGAGCATCGGAACCAATCAAACACTCACACCCAGTCAAAAGATCTGGGTTTGATCCATCACCGTTCTTTAGCCCACTCTGCCACCCCAGGTCAGACATGGCTATATGCATATGAGTCTGACACTGTGCCTCATGGGAACAGTACAGCCTGAACTGCCAAGCCATGCCTTCCCCGGACCGGAAACAAGCTTCCGAGGACCGGTTTCTGGCATTCCAGCCGTCTTCAGCCCGGCTTGCTTGAATCCAGTGGTAAAGTGAGCAAGGGGCTCGAATTTGAGCATACCCTGCCACACTTATGGCAGCCAAAGCGGTACAAAAGGGGGTGGTGATGGACAGAGCATCCGAACCAATCAAACACTCACACCCAGTCAAAAGATCTGGGTTTGATCCATCACCGTTCTTTAGCCCACTCTGCCACCCCAGTTCAGACATGGTTATATGCAAATCAGTCTGACCCTGTGCCTCATGGGAACAGTCCAGCCCGAACTGCCAAGCCATGCCTTCCCTGGACCGGAAACAAGCTTCCGAGGACCGGTTTCTGGCATTCCAGCCGTCTTCAGCCCGGCTTGCTTGAATCCAGTGGCAAAGTGAGCAAGGGACTCACGTCTGAGCATACCCTGCCACACTTATGGTGGCCAAAGCGGTACAAAAGGGGGTGGTGATGGACGGAGCATCCAAACCAATCAAACACTCACACCCAGTCAAAAGATCTGGGTTTGATCCATCACCGTTCTTTAGCCCACTCTGCCACCCCAGTTCAGACATGTATATATGCAAATCAGTCTGACCCTGTGCCTCATGGGAACAGTCCAGCCCGAACTGCCAAGCCATGCCTTCCCTGGACCGGAAACAAGCTTCCGAGGACCGGTTTCTGGCATTCCAGCCGTCTTCAGCCCGTCTTGCTTAAATCCAGTGGCAAAGTGAGCAAGGGACTCACGTCTGAGCAGACCCTGCCACACTTATGGTGGTCAAAGCGGTACAAAAGGGGGTGGTGATGGACGGAGCATCCGAACCAATGAAACACTCACTCCCAGTCAAAAGATCTGGGTTTGATCCATCACCGTTCTTTAGCCCACTCTGCCACCCCAGTTCAGACATGGTTATATGCAAATCAGTCTGACCCTGTGCCTCATGGGAACAGTCCAGCCCGAACTGCCAAGCCATGCCTTCCCTGGACCGGAAACAAGCTTCCGAGGACCGGTTTCTGGCATTCCAGCCGTCTTCAGCCCGGCTTGCTTGAATCCAGTGGCAAAGTGAGCAAGGGACTCACGTCTGAGCATACCCTGCCACACTTATGGTGGCCAAAGCGGTACAAAAGGGGGTGGTGATGGACGGAGCATCCAAACCAATCAAACACTCACACCCAGTCAAAAGATCTGGGTTTGATCCATCACCGTTCTTTAGCCCACTCTGCCACCCCAGTTCAGACATGTCTATATGCAAATCAGTCTGACCCTGTGCCTCATGGGAACAGTCCAGCCCGAACTGCCAAGCCATGCCTTCCCTGGACCGGAAACAAGCTTCCGAGGACCGGTTTCTGGCATTTCAGCCGTCTTCAGCCCGTCTTGCTTAAATCCAGTGGCAAAGTGAGCAAGGGACTCACGTCTGAGCAGACCCTGCCACACTTATGGTGGTCAAAGCGGTACAAAAGGGGGTGGTGATGGACGGAGCATCCGAACCAATGAAACACTCACTCCCAGTCAAAAGATCTGGGTTTGATCCATCACCGTTCTTTAGCCCACTCTGCCACCCCAGTTCAGACATGGCTATATGCAAATCAGTCTGACCCTGTGCCTCATGGGAACAGTCCAGCCCGAACTGCCAAGCCATGCCTTCCCTGGACCGGAAACAAGCTTCCGAGGACCGGTTTCTGGCATTCCAGCCGTCTTCAGCCCGGCTTGCTTGAATCCAGTGGCAAAGTGAGCAAGGGACTCACGTCTGAGCATACCCTGCCACACTTATGGCGGCCAAAGCGGTACAAAAGGGGGTGGTGATGGACGGAGCATCGGAACCAATCAAACACTCACACCCAGTCAAAAGATCTGGGTTTGATCCATCACCGTTCTTTAGCCCACTCTACCACCCCAGTTCAGACATGGCTATATGCAAATCAGTCTGACCCTGTGCCTCACGGGAACAGTACAGCCCGAACTGCCAAGCCATGCCTTCCCCGGACCTGAAACAAGCTTCTGAGAACCGGTTTCTGGCATTCCAGCCGTCTTCAGCCCGTCTTGCTTGAATCCAGTGGCAAAGTGAGCAAGGGACTCGAATTTGAGCATACCCTGCCACACTTATGGCAGCCAAAGCGGTACAAAAGGGGGTGGTGATGGACAGAGCATCCGAACCAATCAAACACTCACACCCAGTCAAAAGATCTGGGTTTGATCCATCACCATTCTTTAGCCCACTCTGCCACCCCAGTTCAGACATGGTTATATGCAAATCAGTCTGACCCTGTGCCTCATGGGAACATTCCAGCCCGAACTGCCAAGCCATGCCTTCCCTGGACCGGAAACAAGCTTCCGAGGACCGGTTTCTGGCATTCCAGCCGTCTTCAGCCCGGCTTGCTTGAATCCAGTGGCAAAGTGAGCAAGGGACTCACGTCTGAGCATACCCTGCCACACTTATGGCGGCCAAAGCGGTACAAAAGGGGGTGGTGATGGACGGAGCATCGGAACCAATCAAACACTCACACCCAGTCAAAAGATCTGGGTTTGATCCATCACCGTTCTTTAGCCCACTCTGCCACCCCAGGTCAGACATGGCTATATGCATATGAGTCTGACACTGTGCCTCATGGGAACAGTACAGCCTGAACTGCCAAGCCATGCCTTCCCCGGACCGGAAACAAGCTTCCGAGGACCGGTTTCTGGCATTCCAGCCGTCTTCAGCCCGGCTTGCTTGAATCCAGTGGTAAAGTGAGCAAGGGGCTCGAATTTGAGCATACCCTGCCACACTTATGGCAGCCAAAGCGGTACAAAAGGGGGTGGTGATGGACAGAGCATCCGAACCAATCAAACACTCACACCCAGTCAAAAGATCTGGGTTTGATCCATCACCGTTCTTTAGCCCACTCTGCCACCCCAGTTCAGACATGGTTATATGCAAATCAGTCTGACCCTGTGCCTCATGGGAACAGTCCAGCCCGAACTGCCAAGCCATGCCTTCCCTGGACCGGAAACAAGCTTCCGAGGACCGGTTTCTGGCATTCCAGCCGTCTTCAGCCCGGCTTGCTTGAATCCAGTGGCAAAGTGAGCAAGGGACTCACGTCTGAGCATACCCTGCCACACTTATGGTGGCCAAAGCGGTACAAAAGGGGGTGGTGATGGACGGAGCATCCAAACCAATCAAACACTCACACCCAGTCAAAAGATCTGGGTTTGATCCATCACCGTTCTTTAGCCCACTCTGCCACCCCAGTTCAGACATGTCTATATGCAAATCAGTCTGACCCTGTGCCTCATGGGAACAGTCCAGCCCGAACTGCCAAGCCATGCCTTCCCTGGACCGGAAACAAGCTTCCGAGGACCGGTTTCTGGCATTCCAGCCGTCTTCAGCCCGTCTTGCTTAAATCCAGTGGCAAAGTGAGCAAGGGACTCACGTCTGAGCAGACCCTGCCACACTTATGGTGGTCAAAGCGGTACAAAAGGGGGTGGTGATGGACGGAGCATCCGAACCAATGAAACACTCACTCCCAGTCAAAAGATCTGGGTTTGATCCATCACCGTTCTTTAGCCCACTCTGCCACCCCAGTTCAGACATGGCTATATGCAAATCAGTCTGACCCTGTGCCTCATGGGAACAGTCCAGCCCGAACTGCCAAGCCATGCCTTCCCTGGACCGGAAACAAGCTTCCGAGGACCGGTTTCTGGCATTCCAGCCGTCTTCAGCCCGGCTTGCTTGAATCCAGTGGCAAAGTGAGCAAGGGACTCACGTCTGAGCATACCCTGCCACACTTATGGCGGCCAAAGCGGTACAAAAGGGGGTGGTGATGGACGGAGCATCGGAACCAATCAAACACTCACACCCAGTCAAAAGATCTGGGTTTGATCCATCACCGTTCTTTAGCCCACTCTACCACCCCAGTTCAGACATGGCTATATGCAAATCAGTCTGACCCTGTGCCTCACGGGAACAGTACAGCCCGAACTGCCAAGCCATGCCTTCCCCGGACCTGAAACAAGCTTCTGAGAACCGGTTTCTGGCATTCCAGCCGTCTTCAGCCCGTCTTGCTTGAATCCAGTGGCAAAGTGAGCAAGGGACTCGAATTTGAGCATACCCTGCCACACTTATGGCAGCCAAAGCGGTACAAAAGGGGGTGGTGATGGACAGAGCATCCGAACCAATCAAACACTCACACCCAGTCAAAAGATCTGGGTTTGATCCATCACCATTCTTTAGCCCACTCTGCCACCCCAGTTCAGACATGGTTATATGCAAATCAGTCTGACCCTGTGCCTCATGGGAACATTCCAGCCCGAACTGCCAAGCCATGCCTTCCCTGGACCGGAAACAAGCTTCCGAGGACCGGTTTCTGGCATTCCAGCCGTCTTCAGCCCGGCTTGCTTGAATCCAGTGGGAAAGTGAGCAAGGGACTCACGTCTGACCATACCCTGCCACACTTATGGCAGCCAAAGCGGTACAAAAGGGGGTGGTGATGGACGGAGCATCGGAACCAATGAAACACTCACACCCAGTCAAAAGATCTGGGTTTGATCCATCACCGTTCTTTAGCCCACTCTGCCACCCCAGTTCAGACATGGCTATATGCAAATCAGTCTGACCCTGTGCCTCATGGGAACAGTACAGCCCGAACTGCCAAGCCATGCCTTCCCCGGACCGGAAACAAGCTTCCGAGGACCGGTATATGGCATTCCAGCCGTCTTCAGCCCGGCTTGCTTGAATCCAGTGGCAAAGTGAGCAAGGTACTCATGTCTGAGCATACCCTGCCACATTTATGGCGGCCAAAACGGTACAAAAGGGGGTGTGATGGACGGAGCATCCGAACCAATCAAACACTCATACCCTGTCAAAAGATCTGGGTTTGATCCATCACCGTTCTTTAGCCCACTCTGCCACCCCAGTTCAGACATGGCTATATGCAAATCAGTCTAACCCTGTGCCTCATGGGAATAGTCCAGCCCGAACTGCCAAGCCATGCCTTCCCTGGACCGGAAACAAGCTTCCGAGGACCTGTTTCTGGCATTCCAGCCGTCTTCAGCCCGGCTTGCTTGAATCCAGTGGCAAAGTGAGCAAGGGACTCAGGTCTGAGCATACCCTGCCACACTTATGGCGGCCAAAGCGGTACAAAAGGGGGTGGTGATGGACGGAGCATCCGAACCAATCAAACACTCACACCGAGTCAAAAGATCTGGGTTTGATCCATCACCGTTCTTTAGCCCACTCTGCCACCCTAGTTCAGACATGACTATATGCAAATCAGTCTGACCCTGTGCCTCATGGGAACAGTCCAGCCCGAACTGCCAAGCCATGCCTTTCCTGGACCAGAAACAAGCTTTCGAGGACCGGTTTCTGGCATTCCAGCCATCTTCAGTCCGGCTTGCTTGAATCCAGTGGCAAAGTGAGCAAGGGACTCACGTCTGAGCATACCCTGCCACACTTATGGCGGCCAAAGCGGTACAAAAGGGGGTGGTGATGGACGGAGCATCCGAACCAATCAAACACTCACACCCTGTCAAAAGATCTGGGTTTGATCCATCACCGTTCTTTAGCCCACTCTGCCACCCCAGTTCAGACATGGCTATATGCAAATCAGTCTGACCCTGCGCCTCATGGGAACAGTCCAGCCCGAACTGCCAAGCCATGCCTTCCCTGGATTGGAAACAAGCTTCCGAGGACCGGTTTCTGGCATTCCAGCCGTCTTCAGCCCGGCTTGCTTGAATCCAGTGGCAAAGTGAGCAAGGGACTCACGTCTGAGCATACCCTGCCACACTTATGGTGGTCAAAGCGGTACAAAAGGGGGTGGTGATGGACGGAGCATCCGAACCAATGAAACACTCACTCCCAGTCAAAAGATCTGGGTTTGATCCATCACCGTTCTTTAGCCCACTCTGCCACCCCAGTTCAGACATGGCTATATGCAAATCAGTCTGACCCTGTGCCTCATGGGAACAGTACAGCCCGAACTGCCAAGCTATGCCTTCCCCGGACCTGAAACAAGCTTCCGAGGACCGGTTTCTGGGATTCCAGCCGTCTTCAGCCCGGCTTGCTTGAATCCAGTGGCAAAGTGAGCAAGGGACTCACGTCTGAGCATACCCTGCCACACTTATGGCGGCCAAAGCGGTACAAAAGGGGGTGGTGATGGACGGAGCATCAGAACCAATCAAACACTCACACCCAGTCAAAAGATCTGGGTTTGATCCATCACCGTTCTTTAGCCCACTCTGCCACCCCAGTTCAGACATGGCTATATGCAAATCAGTCTGACCCTGTGCCTCATGGGAACAGTACAGCCCGAACTGCCAAGCCATGCCTTCCCCGGACCGGAAACAAGCTTCCGAGGACCGGTATATGGCATTCCAGCCGTCTTCAGCCCGGCTTGCTTGAATCCAGTGGCAAAGTGAGCAAGGGACTCATGTCTGAGCATACCCTGCCACATTTATGGCGGCCAAAACGGTACAAAAGGGGGTGGTGATGGACGGAGCATCCGAACCAATCAAACACTCACACCCTGTCAAAAGATCTGGGTTTGATCCATCACCGTTCTTTAGCCCACTCTGCCACCCCAGTTCAGACATGGCTATATGCAAATCAGTCTAACCCTGTGCCTCATGGGAATAGTCCAGCCCGAACTGCCAAGCCATGCCTTCCCTGGACCGGAAACAAGCTTCCGAGGACCGGTTTCTGGCATTCCAGCCGTCTTCAGCCCGGCTTGCTTGAATCCAGTGGCAAAGTGAGCAAGGGACTCAGGTCTGAGCATACCCTGCCACACTTATGGCGGCCAAAGCGGTACAAAAGGGGGTGGTGATGGACGGAGCATCCGAACCAATCAAACACTCACACCGAGTCAAAAGATCTGGGTTTGATCCATCACCGTTCTTTAGCCCACTCTGCCACCCTAGTTCAGACATGACTATATGCAAATCAGTCTGACCCTGTGCCTCATGGGAACAGTCCAGCCTGAACTGCCAAGCCATGCCTTTCCTGGACCAGAAACAAGCTTTCGAGGACCGGTTTCTGGCATTCCAGCCGTCTTCAGTCCGGCTTGCTTGAATCCAGTGGCAAAGTGAGCAGGGGACTCACGTCTGAGCATACCCTGCCACACTTATGGCGGCCAAAGCGGTACAAAAGGGGGTGGTGATGGACGGAGCATCCAAACCAATCAAACACTCACACCCTGTCAAAAGATCTGGGTTTGATCCATCACCGTTCTTTAGCCCGTTCTGCCACCCCAGTTCAGACATGGCTATATGCAAATCAGTCTGACCCTGTGCCTCATGGGAAGAGTCCAGCCCGAACTGCCAAGCCATGCCTTCCCTGGACCGGAAACAAGCTTCGGAGGACCGGTTTCTGGCATTCCAGCCGTCTTCAGCCCGGCTTGCTTGAATCCAGTGGCAAAGTGAGCAAGGGACTCACGTCTGAGCATACCCTGCCACACTTATGACGGCCAAAGCTGTACAAAAGGTGGTGGTGATGGACGGAGCATCCGAACCAATCAAACACTCACACCCTGTCAAAAGATCTGGGTTTGACCCATCACCGTTCTTTAGCTCACTCTGCCACCCCAGTTCAGACATGGCTATATGCAAATCAGTCTGACCCTGTGCCTCATGGGAACAGTCCAGCCCGAACTGCCAAGCCATGCCTTCCCTGGACCGGAAACAAGCTTCCAAGGACCGGTTTCTGGCATTCCAGCCGTCTTCAGCCCGGCTTGCTTGAATCCAGTGGCAAAGTGAGCAAGGGACTCACGTCTGAGCATACCCTGCCACACTTATGGCGGCCAAAGCGGTACAAAAGGGGGTGGTGATGGACGGAGCATCGGAACCAATCAAACACTCACACCCAGTCAAAAGATCTGGGTTTGATCCATCACCGTTCTTTAGCCCACTCTGCCACCCCAGGTCAGACATGGCTATATGCATATGAGTCTGACACTGTGCCTCATGGGAACAGTACAGCCTGAACTGCCAAGCCATGCCTTCCCCGGACCGGAAACAAGCTTCCGAGGACCGGTTTCTGGCATTCCAGCCGTCTTCAGCCCGGCTTGCTTGAATCCAGTGGTAAAGTGAGCAAGGGGCTCGAATTTGAGCATACCCTGCCACACTTATGGCAGCCAAAGCGGTACAAAAGGGGGTGGTGATGGACAGAGCATCCGAACCAATCAAACACTCACACCCAGTCAAAAGATCTGGGTTTGATCCATCACCGTTCTTTAGCCCACTCTGCCACCCCAGTTCAGACATGGTTATATGCAAATCAGTCTGACCCTGTGCCTCATGGGAACAGTCCAGCCCGAACTGCCAAGCCATGCCTTCCCTGGACCGGAAACAAGCTTCCGAGGACCGGTTTCTGGCATTCCAGCCGTCTTCAGCCCGGCTTGCTTGAATCCAGTGGCAAAGTGAGCAAGGGACTCACGTCTGAGCATACCCTGCCACACTTATGGCGGCCAAAGCGGTACAAAAGGGGGTGGTGATGGACGGAGCATCCAAACCAATCAAACACTCACACCCAGTCAAAAGATCTGGGTTTGATCCATCACCGTTCTTTAGCCCACTCTGCCACCCCAGTTCAGACATGTCTATATGCAAATCAGTCTGACCCTGTGCCTCATGGGAACAGTCCAGCCCGAACTGCCAAGCCATGCCTTCCCTGGACCGGAAACAAGCTTCCGAGGACCGGTTTCTGGCATTCCAGCCGTCTTCAGCCCGTCTTGCTTAAATCCAGTGGCAAAGTGAGCAAGGGACTCACGTCTGAGCAGACCCTGCCACACTTATGGTGGTCAAAGCGGTACAAAAGGGGGTGGTGATGGACGGAGCATCCGAACCAATGAAACACTCACTCCCAGTCAAAAGATCTGGGTTTGATCCATCACCGTTCTTTAGCCCACTCTGCCACCCCAGTTCAGACATGGCTATATGCAAATCAGTCTGACCCTGTGCCTCATGGGAACAGTCCAGCCCGAACTGCCAAGCCATGCCTTCCCTGGACCGGAAACAAGCTTCCGAGGACTGGTTTCTGGCATTCCAGCCGTCTTCAGCCCGGCTTGCTTGAATCCAGTGGCAAAGTGAGCAAGGGACTCACGTCTGAGCATACCCTGCCACACTTATGGCGGCCAAAGCGGTACAAAAGGGGGTGGTGATGGACGGAGCATCGGAACCAATCAAACACTCACACCCAGTCAAAAGATCTGGGTTTGATCCATCACCGTTCTTTAGCCCACTCTGCCACCCCAGTTCAGACATGGCTATATGCAAATCAGTCTGACCCTGTGCCTCACGGGAACAGTACAGCCCGAACTGCCAAGCCATGCCTTCCCCGGACCTGAAACAAGCTTCTGAGAACCGGTTTCTGGCATTCCAGCCGTCTTCAGCCCGTCTTGCTTGAATCCAGTGGCAAAGTGAGCAAGGGACTCGAATTTGAGCATACCCTGCCACACTTATGGCAGCCAAAGCGGTACAAAAGGGGTGGTGATGGACAGAGCATCCGAACCAATCAAACACTCACACCCAGTCAAAAGATCTGGGTTTGATCCATCACCATTCTTTAGCCCACTCTGCCACCCCAGTTCAGACATGGTTATATGCAAATCAGTCTGACCCTGTGCCTCATGGGAACAGTCCAGCCCGAACTGCCAAGCCATGCCTTCCCTGGACCGGAAACAAGCTTCCGAGGACCGGTTTCTGGCATTCCAGCCGTCTTCAGCCCGGCTTGCTTGAATCCAGTGGGAAAGTGAGCAAGGGACTCACGTCTGACCATACCCTGCCACACTTATGGCAGCCAAAGCGGTACAAAAGGGGGTGGTGATGGACGGAGCATCGGAACCAATGAAACACTCACACCCAGTCAAAAGATCTGGGTTTGATCCATCACCGTTCTTTAGCCCACTCTGCCACCCCAGTTCAGACATGGCTATATGCAAATCAGTCTGACCCTGTGCCTCATGGGAACAGTACAGCCCGAACTGCCAAGCCATGCCTTCCCCGGACCGGAAACAAGCTTCCGAGGACCGGTATATGGCATTCCAGCCGTCTTCAGCCCGGCTTGCTTGAATCCAGTGGCAAAGTGAGCAAGGTACTCATGTCTGAGCATACCCTGCCACATTTATGGCGGCCAAAACGGTACAAAAGGGGGTGGTGATGGACGGAGCATCCGAACCAATCAAACACTCATACCCTGTCAAAAGATCTGGGTTTGATCCATCACCGTTCTTTAGCCCACTCTGCCACCCCAGTTCAGACATGGCTATATGCAAATCAGTCTAACCCTGTGCCTCATGGGAATAGTCCAGCCCGAACTGCCAAGCCATGCCTTCCCTGGACCGGAAACAAGCTTCCGAGGACCTGTTTCTGGCATTCCAGCCGTCTTCAGCCCGGCTTGCTTGAATCCAGTGGCAAAGTGAGCAAGGGACTCAGGTCTGAGCATACCCTGCCACACTTATGGCGGCCAAAGCGGTACAAAAGGGGGTGGTGATGGACGGAGCATCCGAACCAATCAAACACTCACACCGAGTCAAAAGATCTGGGTTTGATCCATCACCGTTCTTTAGCCCACTCTGCCACCCTAGTTCAGACATGACTATATGCAAATCAGTCTGACCCTGTGCCTCATGGGAACAGTCCAGCCCGAACTGCCAAGCCATGCCTTTCCTGGACCAGAAACAAGCTTTCGAGGACCGGTTTCTGGCATTCCAGCCATCTTCAGTCCGGCTTGCTTGAATCCAGTGGCAAAGTGAGCAAGGGACTCACGTCTGAGCATACCCTGCCACACTTATGGCGGCCAAAGCGGTACAAAAGGGGGTGGTGATGGACGGAGCATCCGAACCAATCAAACACTCACACCCTGTCAAAAGATCTGGGTTTGATCCATCACCGTTCTTTAGCCCACTCTGCCACCCCAGTTCAGACATGGCTATATGCAAATCAGTCTGACCCTGCGCCTCATGGGAACAGTCCAGCCCGAACTGCCAAGCCATGCCTTCCCTGGATTGGAAACAAGCTTCCGAGGACCGGTTTCTGGCATTCCAGCCGTCTTCAGCCCGGCTTGCTTGAATCCAGTGGCAAAGTGAGCAAGGGACTCACGTCTGAGCATACCCTGCCACACTTATGGTGGTCAAAGCGGTACAAAAGGGGGTGGTGATGGACGGAGCATCCGAACCAATGAAACACTCACTCCCAGTCAAAAGATCTGGGTTTGATCCATCACCGTTCTTTAGCCCACTCTGCCACCCCAGTTCAGACATGGCTATATGCAAATCAGTCTGACCCTGTGCCTCATGGGAACAGTACAGCCCGAACTGCCAAGCTATGCCTTCCCCGGACCTGAAACAAGCTTCCGAGGACCGGTTTCTGGGATTCCAGCCGTCTTCAGCCCGGCTTGCTTGAATCCAGTGGCAAAGTGAGCAAGGGACTCAGGTCTGAGCATACCCTGCCACACTTATGGCGGCCAAAGCGGTACAAAAGGGGGTGGTGATGGACGGAGCATCCGAACCAATCAAACACTCACACCGAGTCAAAAGATCTGGGTTTGATCCATCACCGTTCTTTAGCCCACTCTGCCACCCTAGTTCAGACATGACTATATGCAAATCAGTCTGACCCTGTGCCTCATGGGAACAGTCCAGCCCGAACTGCCAAGCCATGCCTTTCCTGGACCAGAAACAAGCTTTCGAGGACCGGTTTCTGGCATTCCAGCCATCTTCAGTCCGGCTTGCTTGAATCCAGTGGCAAAGTGAGCAAGGGACTCACGTCTGAGCATACCCTGCCACACTTATGGCGGCCAAAGCGGTACAAAAGGGGGTGGTGATGGACGGAGCATCCGAACCAATCAAACACTCACACCCTGTCAAAAGATCTGGGTTTGATCCATCACCGTTCTTTAGCCCACTCTGCCACCCCAGTTCAGACATGGCTATATGCAAATCAGTCTGACCCTGCGCCTCATGGGAACAGTCCAGCCCGAACTGCCAAGCCATGCCTTCCCTGGATTGGAAACAAGCTTCCGAGGACCGGTTTCTGGCATTCCAGCCGTCTTCAGCCCGGCTTGCTTGAATCCAGTGGCAAAGTGAGCAAGGGACTCACGTCTGAGCATACCCTGCCACACTTATGGTGGTCAAAGCGGTACAAAAGGGGGTGGTGATGGACGGAGCATCCGAACCAATGAAACACTCACTCCCAGTCAAAAGATCTGGGTTTGATCCATCACCGTTCTTTAGCCCACTCTGCCACCCCAGTTCAGACATGGCTATATGCAAATCAGTCTGACCCTGTGCCTCATGGGAACAGTACAGCCCGAACTGCCAAGCTATGCCTTCCCCGGACCTGAAACAAGCTTCCGAGGACCGGTTTCTGGGATTCCAGCCGTCTTCAGCCCGGCTTGCTTGAATCCAGTGGCAAAGTGAGCAAGGGACTCACGTCTGAGCATACCCTGCCACACTTATGGCGGCCAAAGCGGTACAAAAGGGGGTGGTGATGGACGGAGCATCGGAACCAATCAAACACTCACACCCAGTCAAAAGATCTGGGTTTGATCCATCACCGTTCTTTAGCCCACTCTGCCACCCCAGTTCAGACATGGCTATATGCAAATCAGTCTGACCCTGTGCCTCATGGGAACAGTACAGCCCGAACTGCCAAGCCATGCCTTCCCCGGACCGGAAACAAGTTTCCGAGGACCGGTTTCTGGCATTTCAGCCGTCTTCAGCCCGTCTTGCTTGAATCCAGTGGCAAAGTGAGCAAGGGACTCACGTCTGAGCATACCCTGCCACACTTATGGCGGCCAAAGCGGTACAAAAGGGGGTGGTGATGGACGGAGCATCGGAACCAATCAAACACTCACACCCAGTCAAGAGATCTGGGTTTTATCCATCACCGTTCTTTAGCCCACTCTGCCACCCTAGTTCAGACATGACTATATGCAAATCAGTCTGACCATGTGCCTCATGGAACAGTCTAGCCCGAACTGCCAAGCCATGCCTTCCCTGGACCGGAAACAAGCTTCCGAGGACCGGTTTCTGGCATTCCAGCCGTCTTCAGCCCGGCTTGCTTGAATCGAGTGGCAAAGTGAGCAAGGGACTCACGTCCGAGCATACCCTGCCACATTTATGGCGGCCAAAGCGGTACAGAAGGGGGTGGTGATGGACTTAGCATCCGAACCAATCAAACACTCACACCCTGTCAAAAGATCTGGGCTTGATCCATCACCGTTCTTTACCCCACTCTGCCACCCCAGTTCAGACATGGCTATATGCAAATCAGTCTGACCCTGTGCCTCATGGGAACAGTCCAGCCCGAACTGCCAAGCCATGCCTTCCCTGGACCGGAAACAAGCTTCCGAGGACCGGTTTCTGGCATTCCAGCCGTCTTCAGCCGGGCTTGCTTGAATCCAGTGGCAAAGTGAGCAAGGGACTCACGTCTGAGCATACCCTGCCACACTTATGACGGCCAAAGCTGTACAAAAGGTGGTGGTGATGGACGGAGCATCCGAACCAATCAAACACTCACACCCTGTCAAAAGATCTGGGTTTGACCCATCACCGTTCTTTAGCTCACTCTGCCACCCCAGTTCAGACATGGCTATATGCAAATCAGTCTGACCCTGTGCCTCATGGGAACAGTCCAGCCCGAACTGCCAAGCCATGCCTTCCCTGGACCGGAAACAAGCTTCCGAGGACCGGTTTCTGGCATTCCAGCCGTCTTCAGCCCGGCTTGCTTGAATCCAGTGGCAAAGTGAGCAAGGGACTCACGTCTGAGCATACCCTGCCACACTTATGGCGGCCAAAGCGGTACAAAAGGGGGTGGTGATGGACGGAGCATCGGAACCAATCAAACACTCACACCCAGTCAAAAGATCTGGGTTTGATCCATCACCGTTCTTTAGCCCACTCTGCCACCCCAGGTCAGACATGGCTATATGCATATGAGTCTGACACTGTGCCTCATGGGAACAGTACAGCCTGAACTGCCAAGCCATGCCTTCCCCGGACCGGAAACAAGCTTCCGAGGACCGGTTTCTGGCATTCCAGCCGTCTTCAGCCCGGCTTGCTTGAATCCAGTGGCAAAGTGAGCAAGGGACTCATGTCTGAGCATACCCTGCCACATTTATGGCGGCCAAAACGGTACAAAAGGGGGTGGTGATGGACGGAGCATCCGAACCAATCAAACACTCACACCCTGTCAAAAGATCTGGGTTTGATCCATCACCGTTCTTTAGCCCACTCTGCCACCCCAGTTCAGACATGGCTATATGCAAATCAGTCTAACCCTGTGCCTCATGGGAATAGTCCAGCCCGAACTGCCAAGCCATGCCTTCCCTGGACCGGAAACAAGCTTCCGAGGACCGGTTTCTGGCATTCCAGCCGTCTTCAGCCCGGCTTGCTTGAATCCAGTGGCAAAGTGAGCAAGGGACTCAGGTCTGAGCATACCCTGCCACACTTATGGCGGCCAAAGCGGTACAAAAGGGGGTGGTGATGGACGGAGCATCCGAACCAATCAAACACTCACACCGAGTCAAAAGATCTGGGTTTGATCCATCACCGTTCTTTAGCCCACTCTGCCACCCTAGTTCAGACATGACTATATGCAAATCAGTCTGACCCTGTGCCTCATGGGAACAGTCCAGCCTGAACTGCCAAGCCATGCCTTTCCTGGACCAGAAACAAGCTTTCGAGGACCGGTTTCTGGCATTCCAGCCGTCTTCAGTCCGGCTTGCTTGAATCCAGTGGCAAAGTGAGCAAGGGACTCACGTCTGAGCATACCCTGCCACACTTATGGCGGCCAAAGCGGTACAAAAGGGGGTGGTGATGGACGGAGCATCCAAACCAATCAAACACTCACACCCTGTCAAAAGATCTGGGTTTGATCCATCACCGTTCTTTAGCCCACTCTGCCACCCCAGGTCAGACATGGCTATATGCATATGAGTCTGACACTGTGCCTCATGGGAACAGTACAGCCTGAACTGCCAAGCCATGCCTTCCCCGGACCGGAAACAAGCTTCCGAGGACCGGTTTCTGGCATTCCAGCCGTCTTCAGCCCGGCTTGCTTGAATCCAGTGGTAAAGTGAGCAAGGGGCTCGAATTTGAGCATACCCTGCCACACTTATGGCAGCCAAAGCGGTACAAAAGGGGGTGGTGATGGACAGAGCATCCGAACCAATCAAACACTCACACCCAGTCAAAAGATCTGGGTTTGATCCATCACCGTTCTTTAGCCCACTCTGCCACCCCAGTTCAGACATGGTTATATGCAAATCAGTCTGACCCTGTGCCTCATGGGAACAGTCCAGCCCGAACTGCCAAGCCATGCCTTCCCTGGACCGGAAACAAGCTTCCGAGGACCGGTTTCTGGCATTCCAGCCGTCTTCAGCCCGGCTTGCTTGAATCCAGTGGCAAAGTGAGCAAGGGACTCACGTCTGAGCATACCCTGCCACACTTATGGCGGCCAAAGCGGTACAAAAGGGGGTGGTGATGGACGGAGCATCCAAACCAATCAAACACTCACACCCAGTCAAAAGATCTGGGTTTGATCCATCACCGTTCTTTAGCCCACTCTGCCACCCCAGTTCAGACATGTCTATATGCAAATCAGTCTGACCCTGTGCCTCATGGGAACAGTCCAGCCCGAACTGCCAAGCCATGCCTTCCCTGGACCGGAAACAAGCTTCCGAGGACCGGTTTCTGGCATTCCAGCCGTCTTCAGCCCGTCTTGCTTAAATCCAGTGGCAAAGTGAGCAAGGGACTCACGTCTGAGCAGACCCTGCCACACTTATGGTGGTCAAAGCGGTACAAAAGGGGGTGGTGATGGACGGAGCATCCGAACCAATGAAACACTCACTCCCAGTCAAAAGATCTGGGTTTGATCCATCACCGTTCTTTAGCCCACTCTGCCACCCCAGTTCAGACATGGCTATATGCAAATCAGTCTGACCCTGTGCCTCATGGGAACAGTCCAGCCCGAACTGCCAAGCCATGCCTTCCCTGGACCGGAAACAAGCTTCCGAGGACTGGTTTCTGGCATTCCAGCCGTCTTCAGCCCGGCTTGCTTGAATCCAGTGGCAAAGTGAGCAAGGGACTCACGTCTGAGCATACCCTGCCACACTTATGGCGGCCAAAGCGGTACAAAAGGGGGTGGTGATGGACGGAGCATCGGAACCAATCAAACACTCACACCCAGTCAAAAGATCTGGGTTTGATCCATCACCGTTCTTTAGCCCACTCTGCCACCCCAGTTCAGACATGGCTATATGCAAATCAGTCTGACCCTGTGCCTCACGGGAACAGTACAGCCCGAACTGCCAAGCCATGCCTTCCCCGGACCTGAAACAAGCTTCTGAGAACCGGTTTCTGGCATTCCAGCCGTCTTCAGCCCGTCTTGCTTGAATCCAGTGGCAAAGTGAGCAAGGGACTCGAATTTGAGCATACCCTGCCACACTTATGGCAGCCAAAGCGGTACAAAAGGGGGTGGTGATGGACAGAGCATCCGAACCAATCAAACACTCACACCCAGTCAAAAGATCTGGGTTTGATCCATCACCATTCTTTAGCCCACTCTGCCACCCCAGTTCAGACATGGTTATATGCAAATCAGTCTGACCCTGTGCCTCATGGGAACAGTCCAGCCCGAACTGCCAAGCCATGCCTTCCCTGGACCGGAAACAAGCTTCCGAGGACCGGTTTCTGGCATTCCAGCCGTCTTCAGCCCGGCTTGCTTGAATCCAGTGGGAAAGTGAGCAAGGGACTCACGTCTGACCATACCCTGCCACACTTATGGCAGCCAAAGCGGTACAAAAGGGGGTGGTGATGGACGGAGCATCGGAACCAATGAAACACTCACACCCAGTCAAAAGATCTGGGTTTGATCCATCACCGTTCTTTAGCCCACTCTGCCACCCCAGTTCAGACATGGCTATATGCAAATCAGTCTGACCCTGTGCCTCATGGGAACAGTACAGCCCGAACTGCCAAGCCATGCCTTCCCCGGACCGGAAACAAGCTTCCGAGGACCGGTATATGGCATTCCAGCCGTCTTCAGCCCGGCTTGCTTGAATCCAGTGGCAAAGTGAGCAAGGTACTCATGTCTGAGCATACCCTGCCACATTTATGGCGGCCAAAACGGTACAAAAGGGGGTGGTGATGGACGGAGCATCCGAACCAATCAAACACTCATACCCTGTCAAAAGATCTGGGTTTGATCCATCACCGTTCTTTAGCCCACTCTGCCACCCCAGTTCAGACATGGCTATATGCAAATCAGTCTAACCCTGTGCCTCATGGGAATAGTCCAGCCCGAACTGCCAAGCCATGCCTTCCCTGGACCGGAAACAAGCTTCCGAGGACCTGTTTCTGGCATTCCAGCCGTCTTCAGCCCGGCTTGCTTGAATCCAGTGGCAAAGTGAGCAAGGGACTCAGGTCTGAGCATACCCTGCCACACTTATGGCGGCCAAAGCGGTACAAAAGGGGGTGGTGATGGACGGAGCATCCGAACCAATCAAACACTCACACCGAGTCCAAAGATCTGGGTTTGATCCATCACCGTTCTTTAGCCCACTCTGCCACCCTAGTTCAGACATGACTATATGCAAATCAGTCTGACCCTGTGCCTCATGGGAACAGTCCAGCCCGAACTGCCAAGTCATGCCTTTCCTGGACCAGAAACAAGCTTTCGAGGACCGGTTTCTGGCATTCCAGCCATCTTCAGTCCGGCTTGCTTGAATCCAGTGGCAAAGTGAGCAAGGGACTCACGTCTGAGCATACCCTGCCACACTTATGGCGGCCAAAGCGGTACAAAAGGGGGTGGTGATGGACGGAGCATCCGAACCAATCAAACACTCACACCCTGTCAAAAGATCTGGGTTTGATCCATCACCGTTCTTTAGCCCACTCTGCCACCCCAGTTCAGACATGGCTATATGCAAATCAGTCTGACCCTGCGCCTCATGGGAACAGTCCAGCCCGAACTGCCAAGCCATGCCTTCCCTGGATTGGAAACAAGCTTCCGAGGACCGGTTTCTGGCATTCCAGCCGTCTTCAGCCCGGCTTGCTTGAATCCAGTGGCAAAGTGAGCAAGGGACTCACGTCTGAGCATACCCTGCCACACTTATGGTGGTCAAAGCGGTACAAAAGGGGGTGGTGATGGACGGAGCATCCGAACCAATGAAACACTCACTCCCAGTCAAAAGATCTGGGTTTGATCCATCACCGTTCTTTAGCCCACTCTGCCACCCCAGGTCAGACATGGCTATATGCATATGAGTCTGACACTGTGCCTCATGGGAACAGTACAGCCTGAACTGCCAAGCCATGCCTTCCCCGGACCGGAAACAAGCTTCCGAGGACCGGTTTCTGGCATTCCAGCCGTCTTCAGCCCGGCTTGCTTGAATCCAGTGGCAAAGTGAGCAAGGGACTCATGTCTGAGCATACCCTGCCACATTTATGGCGGCCAAAACGGTACAAAAGGGGGTGGTGATGGACGGAGCATCCGAACCAATCAAACACTCACACCCTGTCAAAAGATCTGGGTTTGATCCATCACCGTTCTTTAGCCCACTCTGCCACCCCAGTTCAGACATGGCTATATGCAAATCAGTCTAACCCTGTGCCTCATGGGAATAGTCCAGCCCGAACTGCCAAGCCATGCCTTCCCTGGATCGGAAACAAGCTTCCGAGGACCGGTTTCTGGCATTCCAGCCGTCTTCAGCCCGGCTTGCTTGAATCCAGTGGCAAAGTGAGCAAGGGACTCAGGTCTGAGCATACCCTGCCACACTTATGGCGGCCAAAGCGGTACAAAAGGGGGTGGTGATGGACGGAGCATCCGAACCAATCAAACACTCACACCGAGTCAAAAGATCTGGGTTTGATCCATCACCGTTCTTTAGCCCACTCTGCCACCCTAGTTCAGACATGACTATATGCAAATCAGTCTGACCCTGTGCCTCATGGGAACAGTCCAGCCTGAACTGCCAAGCCATGCCTTTCCTGGACCAGAAACAAGCTTTCGAGGACCGGTTTCTGGCATTCCAGCCGTCTTCAGTCCGGCTTGCTTGAATCCAGTGGCAAAGTGAGCAAGGGACTCACGTCTGAGCATACCCTGCCACACTTATGGCGGCCAAAGCGGTACAAAAGGGGGTGGTGATGGACGGAGCATCCAAACCAATCAAACACTCACACCCTGTCAAAAGATCTGGGTTTGATCCATCACCGTTCTTTAGCCCGTTCTGCCACCCCAGTTCAGACATGGCTATATGCAAATCAGTCTGACCCTGTGCCTCATGGGAAGAGTCCAGCCCGAACTGCCAAGCCATGCCTTCCCTGGACCGGAAACAAGCTTCGGAGGACCGGTTTCTGGCATTCCAGCCGTCTTCAGCCCGGCTTGCTTGAATCCAGTGGCAAAGTGAGCAAGGGACTCACGTCTGAGCATACCCTGCCACACTTATGAAGGCCAAAGCTGTACAAAAGGTGGTGGTGATGGACGGAGCATCCGAACCAATCAAACACTCACACCCTGTCAAAAGATCTGGGTTTGACCCATCACCGTTCTTTAGCTCACTCTGCCACCCCAGTTCAGACATGGCTATATGCAAATCAGTCTGACCCTGTGCCTCATGGGAACAGTCCAGCCCGAACTGCCAAGCCATGCCTTCCCTGGACCGGAAACAAGCTTCCAAGGACCGGTTTCTGGCATTCCAGCCGTCTTCAGCCCGGCTTGCTTGAATCCAGTGGCAAAGTGAGCAAGGGACTCACGTCTGAGCATACCCTGCCACACTTATGGCGGCCAAAGCGGTACAAAAGGGGGTGGTGATGGACGGAGCATCGGAACCAATCAAACACTCACACCCAGTCAAAAGATCTGGGTTTGATCCATCACCGTTCTTTAGCCCACTCTGCCACCCCAGGTCAGACATGGCTATATGCATATGAGTCTGACACTGTGCCTCATGGGAACAGTACAGCCTGAACTGCCAAGCCATGCCTTCCCCGGACCGGAAACAAGCTTCCGAGGACCGGTTTCTGGCATTCCAGCCGTCTTCAGCCCGGCTTGCTTGAATCCAGTGGTAAAGTGAGCAAGGGGCTCGAATTTGAGCATACCCTGCCACACTTATGGCAGCCAAAGCGGTACAAAAGGGGGTGGTGATGGACAGAGCATCCGAACCAATCAAACACTCACACCCAGTCAAAAGATCTGGGTTTGATCCATCACCGTTCTTTAGCCCACTCTGCCACCCCAGTTCAGACATGGTTATATGCAAATCAGTCTGACCCTGTGCCTCATGGGAACAGTCCAGCCCGAACTGCCAAGCCATGCCTTCCCTGGACCGGAAACAAGCTTCCGAGGACCGGTTTCTGGCATTCCAGCCGTCTTCAGCCCGGCTTGCTTGAATCCAGTGGCAAAGTGAGCAAGGGACTCACGTCTGAGCATACCCTGCCACACTTATGGCGGCCAAAGCGGTACAAAAGGGGGTGGTGATGGACGGAGCATCCAAACCAATCAAACACTCACACCCAGTCAAAAGATCTGGGTTTGATCCATCACCGTTCTTTAGCCCACTCTGCCACCCCAGTTCAGACATGTCTATATGCAAATCAGTCTGACCCTGTGCCTCATGGGAACAGTCCAGCCCGAACTGCCAAGCCATGCCTTCCCTGGACCGGAAACAAGCTTCCGAGGACCGGTTTCTGGCATTCCAGCCGTCTTCAGCCCGTCTTGCTTAAATCCAGTGGCAAAGTGAGCAAGGGACTCACGTCTGAGCAGACCCTGCCACACTTATGGTGGTCAAAGCGGTACAAAAGGGGGTGGTGATGGACGGAGCATCCGAACCAATGAAACACTCACTCCCAGTCAAAAGATCTGGGTTTGATCCATCACCGTTCTTTAGCCCACTCTGCCACCCCAGTTCAGACATGGCTATATGCAAATCAGTCTGACCCTGTGCCTCATGGGAACAGTCCAGCCCGAACTGCCAAGCCATGCCTTCCCTGGACCGGAAACAAGCTTCCGAGGACTGGTTTCTGGCATTCCAGCCGTCTTCAGCCCGGCTTGCTTGAATCCAGTGGCAAAGTGAGCAAGGGACTCACGTCTGAGCATACCCTGCCACACTTATGGCGGCCAAAGCGGTACAAAAGGGGGTGGTGATGGACGGAGCATCGGAACCAATCAAACACTCACACCCAGTCAAAAGATCTGGGTTTGATCCATCACCGTTCTTTAGCCCACTCTGCCACCCCAGTTCAGACATGGCTATATGCAAATCAGTCTGACCCTGTGCCTCACGGGAACAGTACAGCCCGAACTGCCAAGCCATGCCTTCCCCGGACCTGAAACAAGCTTCTGAGAACCGGTTTCTGGCATTCCAGCCGTCTTCAGCCCGTCTTGCTTGAATCCAGTGGCAAAGTGAGCAAGGGACTCGAATTTGAGCATACCCTGCCACACTTATGGCAGCCAAAGCGGTACAAAAGGGGGTGGTGATGGACAGAGCATCCGAACCAATCAAACACTCACACCCAGTCAAAAGATCTGGGTTTGATCCATCACCATTCTTTAGCCCACTCTGCCACCCCAGTTCAGACATGGTTATATGCAAATCAGTCTGACCCTGTGCCTCATGGGAACAGTCCAGCCCGAACTGCCAAGCCATGCCTTCCCTGGACCGGAAACAAGCTTCCGAGGACCGGTTTCTGGCATTCCAGCCGTCTTCAGCCCGGCTTGCTTGAATCCAGTGGGAAAGTGAGCAAGGGACTCACGTCTGACCATACCCTGCCACACTTATGGCAGCCAAAGCGGTACAAAAGGGGGTGGTGATGGACGGAGCATCGGAACCAATGAAACACTCACACCCAGTCAAAAGATCTGGGTTTGATCCATCACCGTTCTTTAGCCCACTCTGCCACCCCAGTTCAGACATGGCTATATGCAAATCAGTCTGACCCTGTGCCTCATGGGAACAGTACAGCCCGAACTGCCAAGCCATGCCTTCCCCGGACCGGAAACAAGCTTCCGAGGACCGGTATATGGCATTCCAGCCGTCTTCAGCCCGGCTTGCTTGAATCCAGTGGCAAAGTGAGCAAGGTACTCATGTCTGAGCATACCCTGCCACATTTATGGCGGCCAAAACGGTACAAAAGGGGGTGGTGATGGACGGAGCATCCGAACCAATCAAACACTCATACCCTGTCAAAAGATCTGGGTTTGATCCATCACCGTTCTTTAGCCCACTCTGCCACCCCAGTTCAGACATGGCTATATGCAAATCAGTCTAACCCTGTGCCTCATGGGAATAGTCCAGCCCGAACTGCCAAGCCATGCCTTCCCTGGACCGGAAACAAGCTTCCGAGGACCTGTTTCTGGCATTCCAGCCGTCTTCAGCCCGGCTTGCTTGAATCCAGTGGCAAAGTGAGCAAGGGACTCAGGTCTGAGCATACCCTGCCACACTTATGGCGGCCAAAGCGGTACAAAAGGGGGTGGTGATGGACGGAGCATCCGAACCAATCAAACACTCACACCGAGTCCAAAGATCTGGGTTTGATCCATCACCGTTCTTTAGCCCACTCTGCCACCCTAGTTCAGACATGACTATATGCAAATCAGTCTGACCCTGTGCCTCATGGGAACAGTCCAGCCCGAACTGCCAAGTCATGCCTTTCCTGGACCAGAAACAAGCTTTCGAGGACCGGTTTCTGGCATTCCAGCCATCTTCAGTCCGGCTTGCTTGAATCCAGTGGCAAAGTGAGCAAGGGACTCACGTCTGAGCATACCCTGCCACACTTATGGCGGCCAAAGCGGTACAAAAGGGGGTGGTGATGGACGGAGCATCCGAACCAATCAAACACTCACACCCTGTCAAAAGATCTGGGTTTGATCCATCACCGTTCTTTAGCCCACTCTGCCACCCCAGTTCAGACATGGCTATATGCAAATCAGTCTGACCCTGCGCCTCATGGGAACAGTCCAGCCCGAACTGCCAAGCCATGCCTTCCCTGGATTGGAAACAAGCTTCCGAGGACCGGTTTCTGGCATTCCAGCCGTCTTCAGCCCGGCTTGCTTGAATCCAGTGGCAAAGTGAGCAAGGGACTCACGTCTGAGCATACCCTGCCACACTTATGGTGGTCAAAGCGGTACAAAAGGGGGTGGTGATGGACGGAGCATCCGAACCAATGAAACACTCACTCCCAGTCAAAAGATCTGGGTTTGATCCATCACCGTTCTTTAGCCCACTCTGCCACCCCAGTTCAGACATGGCTATATGCAAATCAGTCTGACCCTGTGCCTCATGGGAACAGTACAGCCCGAACTGCCAAGCTATGCCTTCCCCGGACCTGAAACAAGCTTCCGAGGACCGGTTTCTGGGATTCCAGCCGTCTTCAGCCCGGCTTGCTTGAATCCAGTGGCAAAGTGAGCAAGGGACTCACGTCTGAGCATACCCTGCCACACTTATGGCGGCCAAAGCGGTACAAAAGGGGGTGGTGATGGACGGAGCATCGGAACCAATCAAACACTCACACCCAGTCAAAAGATCTGGGTTTGATCCATCACCGTTCTTTAGCCCACTCTGCCACCCCAGTTCAGACATGGCTATATGCAAATCAGTCTGACCCTGTGCCTCATGGGAACAGTACAGCCCGAACTGCCAAGCCATGCCTTCCCCGGACCGGAAACAAGTTTCCGAGGACCGGTTTCTGGCATTTCAGCCGTCTTCAGCCCGTCTTGCTTGAATCCAGTGGCAAAGTGAGCAAGGGACTCACGTCTGAGCATACCCTGCCACACTTATGGCGGCCAAAGCGGTACAAAAGGGGGTGGTGATGGACGGAGCATCGGAACCAATCAAACACTCACACCCAGTCAAGAGATCTGGGTTTTATCCATCACCGTTCTTTAGCCCACTCTGCCACCCTAGTTCAGACATGACTATATGCAAATCAGTCTGACCATGTGCCTCATGGAACAGTCTAGCCCGAACTGCCAAGCCATGCCTTCCCTGGACCGGAAACAAGCTTCCGAGGACCGGTTTCTGGCATTCCAGCCGTCTTCAGCCCGGCTTGCTTGAATCGAGTGGCAAAGTGAGCAAGGGACTCACGTCCGAGCATACCCTGCCACATTTATGGCGGCCAAAGCGGTACAGAAGGGGGTGGTGATGGACTTAGCATCCGAACCAATCAAACACTCACACCCTGTCAAAAGATCTGGGCTTGATCCATCACCGTTCTTTACCCCACTCTGCCACCCCAGTTCAGACATGGCTATATGCAAATCAGTCTGACCCTGTGCCTCATGGGAACAGTCCAGCCCGAACTGCCAAGCCATGCCTTCCCTGGACCGGAAACAAGCTTCCGAGGACCGGTTTCTGGCATTCCAGCCGTCTTCAGCCGGGCTTGCTTGAATCCAGTGGCAAAGTGAGCAAGGGACTCACGTCTGAGCATACCCTGCCACACTTATGGCGGCCAAAGCGGTACAAAAGGGGGTGGTGATGGACGGAGCATCCGAACCAATCAAACACTCACACCCTGTCAAAAGATCTGGGTTTGACCCATCACCGTTCTTTAGCTCACTCTGCCACCCCAGTTCAGACATGGCTATATGCAAATCAGTCTGACCCTGTGCCTCATGGGAACAGTCCAGCCCGAACTGCCAAGCCATGCCTTCCCTGGACCGGAAACAAGCTTCCGAGGACCGGTTTCTGGCATTCCAGCCGTCTTCAGCCCGGCTTGCTTGAATCCAGTGGCAAAGTGAGCAAGGGACTCACGTCTGAGCATACCCTGCCACACTTATGGCGGCCAAAGCGGTACAAAAGGGGGTGGTGATGGACGGAGCATCGGAACCAATCAAACACTCACACCCAGTCAAAAGATCTGGGTTTGATCCATCACCGTTCTTTAGCCCACTCTGCCACCCCAGGTCAGACATGGCTATATGCATATGAGTCTGACACTGTGCCTCATGGGAACAGTACAGCCTGAACTGCCAAGCCATGCCTTCCCCGGACCGGAAACAAGCTTCCGAGGACCGGTTTCTGGCATTCCAGCCGTCTTCAGCCCGGCTTGCTTGAATCCAGTGGCAAAGTGAGCAAGGGACTCATGTCTGAGCATACCCTGCCACATTTATGGCGGCCAAAACGGTACAAAAGGGGGTGGTGATGGACGGAGCATCCGAACCAATCAAACACTCACACCCTGTCAAAAGATCTGGGTTTGATCCATCACCGTTCTTTAGCCCACTCTGCCACCCCAGTTCAGACATGGCTATATGCAAATCAGTCTAACCCTGTGCCTCATGGGAATAGTCCAGCCCGAACTGCCAAGCCATGCCTTCCCTGGACCGGAAACAAGCTTCCGAGGACCGGTTTCTGGCATTCCAGCCGTCTTCAGCCCGGCTTGCTTGAATCCAGTGGCAAAGTGAGCAAGGGACTCAGGTCTGAGCATACCCTGCCACACTTATGGCGGCCAAAGCGGTACAAAAGGGGGTGGTGATGGACGGAGCATCCGAACCAATCAAACACTCACACCGAGTCAAAAGATCTGGGTTTGATCCATCACCGTTCTTTAGCCCACTCTGCCACCCTAGTTCAGACATGACTATATGCAAATCAGTCTGACCCTGTGCCTCATGGGAACAGTCCAGCCTGAACTGCCAAGCCATGCCTTTCCTGGACCAGAAACAAGCTTTCGAGGACCGGTTTCTGGCATTCCAGCCGTCTTCAGTCCGGCTTGCTTGAATCCAGTGGCAAAGTGAGCAAGGGACTCACGTCTGAGCATACCCTGCCACACTTATGGCGGCCAAAGCGGTACAAAAGGGGGTGGTGATGGACGGAGCATCCAAACCAATCAAACACTCACACCCTGTCAAAAGATCTGGGTTTGATCCATCACCGTTCTTTAGCCCGTTCTGCCACCCCAGTTCAGACATGGCTATATGCAAATCAGTCTGACCCTGTGCCTCATGGGAAGAGTCCAGCCCGAACTGCCAAGCCATGCCTTCCCTGGACCGGAAACAAGCTTCGGAGGACCGGTTTCTGGCATTCCAGCCGTCTTCAGCCCGGCTTGCTTGAATCCAGTGGCAAAGTGAGCAAGGGACTCACGTCTGAGCATACCCTGCCACACTTATGAAGGCCAAAGCTGTACAAAAGGTGGTGGTGATGGACGGAGCATCCGAACCAATCAAACACTCACACCCTGTCAAAAGATCTGGGTTTGACCCATCACCGTTCTTTAGCTCACTCTGCCACCCCAGTTCAGACATGGCTATATGCAAATCAGTCTGACCCTGTGCCTCATGGGAACAGTCCAGCCCGAACTGCCAAGCCATGCCTTCCCTGGACCGGAAACAAGCTTCCAAGGACCGGTTTCTGGCATTCCAGCCGTCTTCAGCCCGGCTTGCTTGAATCCAGTGGCAAAGTGAGCAAGGGACTCACGTCTGAGCATACCCTGCCACACTTATGGCGGCCAAAGCGGTACAAAAGGGGGTGGTGATGGACGGAGCATCGGAACCAATCAAACACTCACACCCAGTCAAAAGATCTGGGTTTGATCCATCACCGTTCTTTAGCCCACTCTGCCACCCCAGGTCAGACATGGCTATATGCATATGAGTCTGACACTGTGCCTCATGGGAACAGTACAGCCTGAACTGCCAAGCCATGCCTTCCCCGGACCGGAAACAAGCTTCCGAGGACCGGTTTCTGGCATTCCAGCCGTCTTCAGCCCGGCTTGCTTGAATCCAGTGGTAAAGTGAGCAAGGGGCTCGAATTTGAGCATACCCTGCCACACTTATGGCAGCCAAAGCGGTACAAAAGGGGGTGGTGATGGACAGAGCATCCGAACCAATCAAACACTCACACCCAGTCAAAAGATCTGGGTTTGATCCATCACCGTTCTTTAGCCCACTCTGCCACCCCAGTTCAGACATGGTTATATGCAAATCAGTCTGACCCTGTGCCTCATGGGAACAGTCCAGCCCGAACTGCCAAGCCATGCCTTCCCTGGACCGGAAACAAGCTTCCGAGGACCGGTTTCTGGCATTCCAGCCGTCTTCAGCCCGGCTTGCTTGAATCCAGTGGCAAAGTGAGCAAGGGACTCACGTCTGAGCATACCCTGCCACACTTATGGCGGCCAAAGCGGTACAAAAGGGGGTGGTGATGGACGGAGCATCCAAACCAATCAAACACTCACACCCAGTCAAAAGATCTGGGTTTGATCCATCACCGTTCTTTAGCCCACTCTGCCACCCCAGTTCAGACATGTCTATATGCAAATCAGTCTGACCCTGTGCCTCATGGGAACAGTCCAGCCCGAACTGCCAAGCCATGCCTTCCCTGGACCGGAAACAAGCTTCCGAGGACCGGTTTCTGGCATTCCAGCCGTCTTCAGCCCGTCTTGCTTAAATCCAGTGGCAAAGTGAGCAAGGGACTCACGTCTGAGCAGACCCTGCCACACTTATGGTGGTCAAAGCGGTACAAAAGGGGGTGGTGATGGACGGAGCATCCGAACCAATGAAACACTCACTCCCAGTCAAAAGATCTGGGTTTGATCCATCACCGTTCTTTAGCCCACTCTGCCACCCCAGTTCAGACATGGCTATATGCAAATCAGTCTGACCCTGTGCCTCATGGGAACAGTCCAGCCCGAACTGCCAAGCCATGCCTTCCCTGGACCGGAAACAAGCTTCCGAGGACTGGTTTCTGGCATTCCAGCCGTCTTCAGCCCGGCTTGCTTGAATCCAGTGGCAAAGTGAGCAAGGGACTCACGTCTGAGCATACCCTGCCACACTTATGGCGGCCAAAGCGGTACAAAAGGGGGTGGTGATGGACGGAGCATCGGAACCAATCAAACACTCACACCCAGTCAAAAGATCTGGGTTTGATCCATCACCGTTCTTTAGCCCACTCTGCCACCCCAGTTCAGACATGGCTATATGCAAATCAGTCTGACCCTGTGCCTCACGGGAACAGTACAGCCCGAACTGCCAAGCCATGCCTTCCCCGGACCTGAAACAAGCTTCTGAGAACCGGTTTCTGGCATTCCAGCCGTCTTCAGCCCGTCTTGCTTGAATCCAGTGGCAAAGTGAGCAAGGGACTCGAATTTGAGCATACCCTGCCACACTTATGGCAGCCAAAGCGGTACAAAAGGGGGTGGTGATGGACAGAGCATCCGAACCAATCAAACACTCACACCCAGTCAAAAGATCTGGGTTTGATCCATCACCATTCTTTAGCCCACTCTGCCACCCCAGTTCAGACATGGTTATATGCAAATCAGTCTGACCCTGTGCCTCATGGGAACAGTCCAGCCCGAACTGCCAAGCCATGCCTTCCCTGGACCGGAAACAAGCTTCCGAGGACCGGTTTCTGGCATTCCAGCCGTCTTCAGCCCGGCTTGCTTGAATCCAGTGGGAAAGTGAGCAAGGGACTCACGTCTGACCATACCCTGCCACACTTATGGCAGCCAAAGCGGTACAAAAGGGGGTGGTGATGGACGGAGCATCGGAACCAATGAAACACTCACACCCAGTCAAAAGATCTGGGTTTGATCCATCACCGTTCTTTAGCCCACTCTGCCACCCCAGTTCAGACATGGCTATATGCAAATCAGTCTGACCCTGTGCCTCATGGGAACAGTACAGCCCGAACTGCCAAGCCATGCCTTCCCCGGACCGGAAACAAGCTTCCGAGGACCGGTATATGGCATTCCAGCCGTCTTCAGCCCGGCTTGCTTGAATCCAGTGGCAAAGTGAGCAAGGTACTCATGTCTGAGCATACCCTGCCACATTTATGGCGGCCAAAACGGTACAAAAGGGGGTGGTGATGGACGGAGCATCCGAACCAATCAAACACTCATACCCTGTCAAAAGATCTGGGTTTGATCCATCACCGTTCTTTAGCCCACTCTGCCACCCCAGTTCAGACATGGCTATATGCAAATCAGTCTAACCCTGTGCCTCATGGGAATAGTCCAGCCCGAACTGCCAAGCCATGCCTTCCCTGGACCGGAAACAAGCTTCCGAGGACCTGTTTCTGGCATTCCAGCCGTCTTCAGCCCGGCTTGCTTGAATCCAGTGGCAAAGTGAGCAAGGGACTCAGGTCTGAGCATACCCTGCCACACTTATGGCGGCCAAAGCGGTACAAAAGGGGGTGGTGATGGACGGAGCATCCGAACCAATCAAACACTCACACCGAGTCAAAAGATCTGGGTTTGATCCATCACCGTTCTTTAGCCCACTCTGCCACCCTAGTTCAGACATGACTATATGCAAATCAGTCTGACCCTGTGCCTCATGGGAACAGTCCAGCCCGAACTGCCAAGCCATGCCTTTCCTGGACCAGAAACAAGCTTTCGAGGACCGGTTTCTGGCATTCCAGCCATCTTCAGTCCGGCTTGCTTGAATCCAGTGGCAAAGTGAGCAAGGGACTCACGTCTGAGCATACCCTGCCACACTTATGGCGGCCAAAGCGGTACAAAAGGGGGTGGTGATGGACGGAGCATCCGAACCAATCAAACACTCACACCCTGTCAAAAGATCTGGGTTTGATCCATCACCGTTCTTTAGCCCACTCTGCCACCCCAGTTCAGACATGGCTATATGCAAATCAGTCTGACCCTGCGCCTCATGGGAACAGTCCAGCCCGAACTGCCAAGCCATGCCTTCCCTGGATTGGAAACAAGCTTCCGAGGACCGGTTTCTGGCATTCCAGCCGTCTTCAGCCCGGCTTGCTTGAATCCAGTGGCAAAGTGAGCAAGGGACTCACGTCTGAGCATACCCTGCCACACTTATGGTGGTCAAAGCGGTACAAAAGGGGGTGGTGATGGACGGAGCATCCGAACCAATGAAACACTCACTCCCAGTCAAAAGATCTGGGTTTGATCCATCACCGTTCTTTAGCCCACTCTGCCACCCCAGTTCAGACATGGCTATATGCAAATCAGTCTGACCCTGTGCCTCATGGGAACAGTACAGCCCGAACTGCCAAGCTATGCCTTCCCCGGACCTGAAACAAGCTTCCGAGGACCGGTTTCTGGGATTCCAGCCGTCTTCAGCCCGGCTTGCTTGAATCCAGTGGCAAAGTGAGCAAGGGACTCACGTCTGAGCATACCCTGCCACACTTATGGCGGCCAAAGCGGTACAAAAGGGGGTGGTGATGGACGGAGCATCGGAACCAATCAAACACTCACACCCAGTCAAAAGATCTGGGTTTGATCCATCACCGTTCTTTAGCCCACTCTGCCACCCCAGTTCAGACATGGCTATATGCAAATCAGTCTGACCCTGTGCCTCATGGGAACAGTACAGCCCGAACTGCCAAGCCATGCCTTCCCCGGACCGGAAACAAGTTTCCGAGGACCGGTTTCTGGCATTTCAGCCGTCTTCAGCCCGTCTTGCTTGAATCCAGTGGCAAAGTGAGCAAGGGACTCACGTCTGAGCATACCCTGCCACACTTATGGCGGCCAAAGCGGTACAAAAGGGGGTGGTGATGGACGGAGCATCGGAACCAATCAAACACTCACACCCAGTCAAGAGATCTGGGTTTTATCCATCACCGTTCTTTAGCCCACTCTGCCACCCTAGTTCAGACATGACTATATGCAAATCAGTCTGACCATGTGCCTCATGGAACAGTCTAGCCCGAACTGCCAAGCCATGCCTTCCCTGGACCGGAAACAAGCTTCCGAGGACCGGTTTCTGGCATTCCAGCCGTCTTCAGCCCGGCTTGCTTGAATCGAGTGGCAAAGTGAGCAAGGGACTCACGTCCGAGCATACCCTGCCACATTTATGGCGGCCAAAGCGGTACAGAAGGGGGTGGTGATGGACTTAGCATCCGAACCAATCAAACACTCACACCCTGTCAAAAGATCTGGGCTTGATCCATCACCGTTCTTTACCCCACTCTGCCACCCCAGTTCAGACATGGCTATATGCAAATCAGTCTGACCCTGTGCCTCATGGGAACAGTCCAGCCCGAACTGCCAAGCCATGCCTTCCCTGGACCGGAAACAAGCTTCCGAGGACCGGTTTCTGGCATTCCAGCCGTCTTCAGCCCGGCTTGCTTGAATCCAGTGGCAAAGTGAGCAAGGGACTCACGTCTGAGCATACCCTGCCACACTTATGACGGCCAAAGCTGTACAAAAGGTGGTGGTGATGGACGGAGCATCCGAACCAATCAAACACTCACACCCTGTCAAAAGATCTGGGTTTGACCCATCACCGTTCTTTAGCTCACTCTGCCACCCCAGTTCAGACATGGCTATATGCAAATCAGTCTGACCCTGTGCCTCATGGGAACAGTCCAGCCCGAACTGCCAAGCCATGCCTTCCCTGGACCGGAAACAAGCTTCCGAGGACCGGTTTCTGGCATTCCAGCCGTCTTCAGCCCGGCTTGCTTGAATCCAGTGGCAAAGTGAGCAAGGGACTCACGTCTGAGCATACCCTGCCACACTTATGGCGGCCAAAGCGGTACAAAAGGGGGTGGTGATGGACGGAGCATCGGAACCAATCAAACACTCACACCCAGTCAAAAGATCTGGGTTTGATCCATCACCGTTCTTTAGCCCACTCTGCCACCCCAGGTCAGACATGGCTATATGCATATGAGTCTGACACTGTGCCTCATGGGAACAGTACAGCCTGAACTGCCAAGCCATGCCTTCCCCGGACCGGAAACAAGCTTCCGAGGACCGGTTTCTGGCATTCCAGCCATCTTCAGCCCGGCTTGCTTGAATCCAGTGGTAAAGTGAGCAAGGGGCTCGAATTTGAGCATACCCTGCCACACTTATGGCAGCCAAAGCGGTACAAAAGGGGGTGGTGATGGACAGAGCATCCGAACCAATCAAACACTCACACCCAGTCAAAAGATCTGGGTTTGATCCATCACCGTTCTTTAGCCCACTCTGCCACCCCAGTTCAGACATGGTTATATGCAAATCAGTCTGACCCTGTGCCTCATGGGAACAGTCCAGCCCGAACTGCCAAGCCATGCCTTCCCTGGACCGGAAACAAGCTTCCGAGGACCGGTTTCTGGCATTCCAGCCGTCTTCAGCCCGGCTTGCTTGAATCCAGTGGCAAAGTGAGCAAGGGACTCACGTCTGAGCATACCCTGCCACACTTATGGCGGCCAAAGCGGTACAAAAGGGGGTGGTGATGGACGGAGCATCCAAACCAATCAAACACTCACACCCAGTCAAAAGATCTGGGTTTGATCCATCACCGTTCTTTAGCCCACTCTGCCACCCCAGTTCAGACATGTCTATATGCAAATCAGTCTGACCCTGTGCCTCATGGGAACAGTCCAGCCCGAACTGCCAAGCCATGCCTTCCCTGGACCGGAAACAAGCTTCCGAGGACCGGTTTCTGGCATTCCAGCCGTCTTCAGCCCGTCTTGCTTAAATCCAGTGGCAAAGTGAGCAAGGGACTCACGTCTGAGCAGACCCTGCCACACTTATGGTGGTCAAAGCGGTACAAAAGGGGGTGGTGATGGACGGAGCATCCGAACCAATGAAACACTCACTCCCAGTCAAAAGATCTGGGTTTGATCCATCACCGTTCTTTAGCCCACTCTGCCACCCCAGTTCAGACATGGCTATATGCAAATCAGTCTGACCCTGTGCCTCATGGGAACAGTCCAGCCCGAACTGCCAAGCCATGCCTTCCCTGGACCGGAAACAAGCTTCCGAGGACCGGTTTCTGGCATTCCAGCCGTCTTCAGCCCGGCTTGCTTGAATCCAGTGGCAAAGTGAGCAAGGGACTCACGTCTGAGCATACCCTGCCACACTTATGGCGGCCAAAGCGGTACAAAAGGGGGTGGTGATGGACGGAGCATCGGAACCAATCAAACACTCACACCCAGTCAAAAGATCTGGGTTTGATCCATCACCGTTCTTTAGCCCACTCTGCCACCCCAGTTCAGACATGGCTATATGCAAATCAGTCTGACCCTGTGCCTCACGGGAACAGTACAGCCCGAACTGCCAAGCCATGCCTTCCCCGGACCTGAAACAAGCTTCTGAGAACCGGTTTCTGGCATTCCAGCCGTCTTCAGCCTGTCTTGCTTGAATCCAGTGGCAAAGTGAGCAAGGGACTCGAATTTGAGCATACCCTGCCACACTTATGGCAGCCAAAGCGGTACAAAAGGGGGTGGTGATGGACAGAGCATCCAAACCAATCAAACACTCACACCCAGTCAAAAGATCTGGGTTTGATCCATCACCATTCTTTAGCCCACTCTGCCACCCCAGTTCAGACATGGTTATATGCAAATCAGTCTGACCCTGTGCCTCATGGGAACATTCCAGCCCGAACTGCCAAGCCATGCCTTCCCTGGACCGGAAACAAGCTTCCGAGGACCGGCTTCTGGCATTCCAGCCGTCTTCAGCCCGGCTTGCTTGAATCCAGTGGGAAAGTGAGCAAGGGACTCACGTCTGACCATACCCTGCCACACTTATGGCAGCCAAAGCGGTACAAAAGGGGGTGGTGATGGACGGAGCATCGGAACCAATGAAACACTCACACCCAGTCAAAAGATCTGGGTTTGATCCATCACCGTTCTTTAGCCCACTCTGCCACCCCAGTTCAGACATGGCTATATGCAAATCAGTCTGACCCTGTGCCTCATGGGAACAGTACAGCCCGAACTGCCAAGCCATGCCTTCCCCGGACCGGAAACAAGCTTCCGAGGACCGGTATATGGCATTCCAGCCGTCTTCAGCCCGGCTTGCTTGAATCCAGTGGCAAAGTGAGCAAGGTACTCATGTCTGAGCATACCCTGCCACATTTATGGCGGCCAAAACGGTACAAAAGGGGGTGGTGATGGACGGAGCATCCGAACCAATCAAACACTCATACCCTGTCAAAAGATCTGGGTTTGATCCATCACCGTTCTTTAGCCCACTCTGCCACCCCAGTTCAGACATGGCTATATGCAAATCAGTCTAACCCTGTGCCTCATGGGAATAGTCCAGCCCGAACTGCCAAGCCATGCCTTCCCTGGACCGGAAACAAGCTTCCGAGGACCTGTTTCTGGCATTCCAGCCGTCTTCAGCCCGGCTTGCTTGAATCCAGTGGCAAAGTGAGCAAGGGACTCAGGTCTGAGCATACCCTGCCACACTTATGGCGGCCAAAGCGGTACAAAAGGGGGTGGTGATGGACGGAGCATCCGAACCAATCAAACACTCACACCGAGTCGAAAGATCTGGGTTTGATCCATCACCGTTCTTTAGCCCACTCTACCACCCTAGTTCAGACATGACTATATGCAAATCAGTCTGACCCTGTGCCTCATGGGAACAGTCCAGCCCGAACTGCCAAGCCATGCCTTTCCTGGACCAGAAACAAGCTTTCGAGGACCGGTTTCTGGCATTCCAGCCATCTTCAGTCCGGCTTGCTTGAATCCAGTGGCAAAGTGAGCAAGGGACTCACGTCTGAGCATACCCTGCCACACTTATGGCGGTCAAAGCGGTACAAAAGGGGGTGGTGATGGACGGAGCATCCGAACCAATCAAACACTCACACCCTGTCAAAAGATCTGGGTTTGATCCATCACCGTTCTTTAGCCCACTCCGCCACCCCAGTTCAGACATGGCTATATGCAAATCAGTCTGACCCTGCGCCTCATGGGAACAGTCCAGCCCGAACTGCCAAGCCATGCCTTCCCTGGATTGGAAACAAGCTTCCGAGGACCGGTTTCTGGCATTCCAGCCGTCTTCAGCCCGGCTTGCTTGAATCCAGTGGCAAAGTGAGCAAGGGACTCACGTCTGAGCATACCCTGCCACACTTATGGTGGTCAAAGCGGTACAAAAGGGGGTGGTGATGGACGGAGCATCCGAACCAATGAAACACTCACTCCCAGTCAAAAGATCTGGGTTTGATCCATCACCGTTCTTTAGCCCACTCTGCCACCCCAGTTCAGACATGGCTATATGCAAATCAGTCTGACCCTGTGCCTCATGGGAACAGTACAGCCCGAACTGCCAAGCTATGCCTTCCCCGGACCTGAAACAAGCTTCCGAGGACCGGTTTCTGGGATTCCAGCCGTCTTCAGCCCGGCTTGCTTGAATCCAGTGGCAAAGTGAGCAAGGGACTCACGTCTGAGCATACCCTGCCACACTTATGGCGGCCAAAGCGGTACAAAAGGGGGTGGTGATGGACGGAGCATCGGAACCAATCAAACACTCACACCCAGTCAAAAGATCTGGGTTTGATCCATCACCGTTCTTTAGCCCACTCTGCCACCCCAGTTCAGACATGGCTATATGCAAATCAGTCTGACCCTGTGCCTCATGGGAACAGTACAGCCCGAACTGCCAAGCCATGCCTTCCCCGGACCGGAAACAAGCTTCCGAGGACCGGTATATGGCATTCCAGCCGTCTTCAGCCCGGCTTGCTTGAATCCAGTGGCAAAGTGAGCAAGGGACTCATGTCTGAGCATACCCTGCCACATTTATGGCGGCCAAAACGGTACAAAAGGGGGTGGTGATGGACGGAGCATCCGAACCAATCAAACACTCACACCCTGTCAAAAGATCTGGGTTTGATCCATCACCGTTCTTTAGCCCACTCTGCCACCCCAGTTCAGACATGGCTATATGCAAATCAGTCTAACCCTGTGCCTCATGGGAATAGTCCAGCCCGAACTGCCAAGCCATGCCTTCCCTGGACCGGAAACAAGCTTCCGAGGACCGGTTTCTGGCATTCCAGCCGTCTTCAGCCCGGCTTGCTTGAATCCAGTGGCAAAGTGAGCAAGGGACTCAGGTCTGAGCATACCCTGCCACACTTATGGCGGCCAAAGCGGTACAAAAGGGGGTGGTGATGGACGGAGCATCCAAACCAATCAAACACTCACACCGAGTCAAAAGATCTGGGTTTGATCCATCACCGTTCTTTAGCCCACTCTGCCACCCTAGTTCAGACATGACTATATGCAAATCAGTCTGACCCTGTGCCTCATGGGAACAGTCCAGCCTGAACTGCCAAGCCATGCCTTTCCTGGACCAGAAACAAGCTTTCGAGGACCGGTTTCTGGCATTCCAGCCGTCTTCAGTCCGGCTTGCTTGAATCCAGTGGCAAAGTGAGCAAGGGACTCACGTCTGAGCATACCCTGCCACACTTATGGCGGCCAAAGCGGTACAAAAGGGGGTGGTGATGGACGGAGCATCCAAACCAATCAAACACTCACACCCTGTCAAAAGATCTGGGTTTGATCCATCACCGTTCTTTAGCCCGTT
The DNA here is from genome assembly GCF_964261635.1 of Lissotriton helveticus. NCBI lineage: Eukaryota > Metazoa > Chordata > Amphibia > Caudata > Salamandridae > Lissotriton > Lissotriton helveticus. The sequence continues at coordinate 456,178,851 of NC_136058.1, read as the reverse complement.
CTGCCACCCCAGTTCAGACATGGCTATATGCAAATCAGTCTGACCCTGTGCCTCATGGGAAGAGTCCAGCCCGAACTGCCAAGCCATGCCTTCCCTGGACCGGAAACAAGCTTCGGAGGACCGGTTTCTGGCATTCCAGCCGTCTTCAGCCCGGCTTGCTTGAATCCAGTGGCAAAGTGAGCAAGGGACTCACGTCTGAGCATACCCTGCCACACTTATGACGGCCAAAGCTGTACAAAAGGTGGTGGTGATGGACGGAGCATCCGAACCAATCAAACACTCACACCCTGTCAAAAGATCTGGGTTTGACCCATCACCGTTCTTTAGCTCACTCTGCCACCCCAGTTCAGACATGGCTATATGCAAATCAGTCTGACCCTGTGCCTCATGGGAACAGTCCAGCCCGAACTGCCAAGCCATGCCTTCCCTGGACCGGAAACAAGCTTCCGAGGACCGGTTTCTGGCATTCCAGCCGTCTTCAGCCCGGCTTGCTTGAATCCAGTGGCAAAGTGAGCAAGGGACTCACGTCTGAGCATACCCTGCCACACTTATGGCGGCCAAAGCGGTACAAAAGGGGGTGGTGATGGACGGAGCATCGGAACCAATCAAACACTCACACCCAGTCAAAAGATCTGGGTTTGATCCATCACCGTTCTTTAGCCCACTCTGCCACCCCAGTTCAGACATGGTTATATGCAAATCAGTCTGACCCTGTGCCTCATGGGAACAGTCCAGCCCGAACTGCCAAGCCATGCCTTCCCTGGACCGGAAACAAGCTTCCGAGGACCGGTTTCTGGCATTCCAGCCGTCTTCAGCCCGGCTTGCTTGAATCCAGTGGCAAAGTGAGCAAGGGACTCACGTCTGAGCATACCCTGCCACACTTATGGCGGCCAAAGCGGTACAAAAGGGGGTGGTGATGGACGGAGCATCCAAACCAATCAAACACTCACACCCAGTCAAAAGATCTGGGTTTGATCCATCACCGTTCTTTAGCCCACTCTGCCACCCCAGTTCAGACATGTCTATATGCAAATCAGTCTGACCCTGTGCCTCATGGGAACAGTCCAGCCCGAACTGCCAAGCCATGCCTTCCCTGGACCGGAAACAAGCTTCCGAGGACCGGTTTCTGGCATTCCAGCCGTCTTCAGCCCGTCTTGCTTAAATCCAGTGGCAAAGTGAGCAAGGGACTCACGTCTGAGCAGACCCTGCCCCACTTATGGTGGTCAAAGCGGTACAAAAGGGGGTGGTGATGGACGGAGCATCCGAACCAATGAAACACTCTCTCCCAGTCAAAAGATCTGGGTTTGATCCATCACCGTTCTTTAGCCCACTCTGCCACCCCAGTTCAGACATGGCTATATGCAAATCAGTCTGACCCTGTGCCTCATGGGAACAGTCCAGCCCGAACTGCCAAGCCATGCCTTCCCTGGACCGGAAACAAGCTTCCGAGGACCGGTTTCTGGCATTCCAGCCGTCTTCAGCCCGGCTTGCTTGAATCCAGTGGCAAAGTGAGCAAGGGACTCACGTCTGAGCATACCCTGCCACACTTATGGCGGCCAAAGCGGTACAAAAGGGGGTGGTGATGGACGGAGCATCGGAACCAATCAAACACTCACACCCAGTCAAAAGATCTGGGTTTGATCCATCACCGTTCTTTAGCCCACTCTGCCACCCCAGTTCAGACATGGCTATATGCAAATCAGTCTGACCCTGTGCCTCACGGGAACAGTACAGCCCGAACTGCCAAGCCATGCCTTCCCCGGACCTGAAACAAGCTTCTGAGAACCGGTTTCTGGCATTCCAGCCGTCTTCAGCCCGTCTTGCTTGAATCCAGTGGCAAAGTGAGCAAGGGACTCGAATTTGAGCATACCCTGCCACACTTATGGCAGCCAAAGCGGTACAAAAGGGGGTGGTGATGGACAGAGCATCCGAACCAATCAAACACTCACACCCAGTCAAAAGATCTGGGTTTGATCCATCACCATTCTTTAGCCCACTCTGCCACCCCAGTTCAGACATGGTTATATGCAAATCAGTCTGACCCTGTGCCTCATGGGAACAGTCCAGCCCGAACTGCCAAGCCATGCCTTCCCTGGACCGGAAACAAGCTTCCGAGGACCGGTTTCTGGCATTCCAGCCGTCTTCAGCCCGGCTTGCTTGAATCCAGTGGCAAAGTGAGCAAGGGACTCAGGTCTGAGCATACCCTGCCACATTTATGGCAGCCAAAGCGGTACAAAAGGGGGTGGTGATGGACGGAGCATCGGAACCAATGAAACACTCACACCCAGTCAAAAGATCTGGGTTTGATCCATCACCGTTCTTTAGCCCACTCTGCCACCCCAGTTCAGACATGGCTATATGCAAATCAGTCTGACCCTGTGCCTCATGGGAACAGTACAGCCCGAACTGCCAAGCCATGCCTTCCCCGGACCGGAAACAAGCTTCCGAGGACCAGTATATGGCATTCCAGCCGTCTTCAGCCCGGCTTGCTTGAATCCAGTGGCAAAGTGAGCAATGTACTCATGTCTGAGCATACCCTGCCACATTTATGGCGGCCAAAACGGTACAAAAGGGGGTGGTGATGGACGGAGCATCCGAACCAATCAAACACTCATACCCTGTCAAAAGATCTGGGTTTGATCCATCACCGTTCTTTAGCCCACTCTGCCACCCCAGTTCAGACATGGCTATATGCAAATCAGTCTAACCCTGTGCCTCATGGGAATAGTCCAGCCCGAACTGCCAAGCCATGCCTTCCCTGGACCGGAAACAAGCTTCCGAGGACCTGTTTCTGGCATTCCAGCCGTCTTCAGCCCGGCTTGCTTGAATCCAGTGGCAAAGTGAGCAAGGGACTCAGGTCTGAGCATACCCTGCCACACTTATGGCGGCCAAAGCGGTACAAAAGGGGGTGGTGATGGACGGAGCATCCGAACCAATCAAACACTCACACCGAGTCAAAAGATCTGGGTTTGATCCATCACCGTTCTTTAGCCCACTCTGCCACCCTAGTTCAGACATGACTATATGCAAATCAGTCTGACCCTGTGCCTCATGGGAACAGTCCAGCCCGAACTGCCAAGCCATGCCTTTCCTGGACCAGAAACAAGCTTTCGAGGACCGGTTTCTGGCATTCCAGCCATCTTCAGTCCGGCTTGCTTGAATCCAGTGGCAAAGTGAGCAAGGGACTCACGTCTGAGCATACCCTGCCACACTTATGGCGGCCAAAGCGGTACAAAAGGGGGTGGTGATGGACGGAGCATCCGAACCAATCAAACACTCACACCCTGTCAAAAGATCTGGGTTTGATCCATCACCGTTCTTTAGCCCACTCTGCCACCCCAGTTCAGACATGGCTATATGCAAATCAGTCTGACCCTGCGCCTCATGGGGACAGTCCAGCCCGAACTGCCAAGCCATGCCTTCCCTGGATTGGAAACAAGCTTCCGAGGACCGGTTTCTGGCATTCCAGCCGTCTTCAGCCCGGCTTGCTTGAATCCAGTGGCAAAGTGAGCAAGGGACTCACGTCTGAGCATACCCTGCCACACTTATGGTGGTCAAAGCGGTACAAAAGGGGGTGGTGATGGACGGAGCATCCGAACCAATGAAACACTCACTCCCAGTCAAAAGATCTGGGTTTGATCCATCACCGTTCTTTAGCCCACTCTGCCACCCCAGTTCAGACATGGCTATATGCAAATCAGTCTGACCCTGTGCCTCATGGGAACAGTACAGCCCGAACTGCCAAGCTATGCCTTCCCCGGACCTGAAACAAGCTTCCGAGGACCGGTTTCTGGGATTCCAGCCGTCTTCAGCCCGGCTTGCTTGAATCCAGTGGCAAAGTGAGCAAGGGACTCACGTCTGAGCATACCCTGCCACACTTATGGCGGCCAAAGCGGTACAAAAGGGGGTGGTGATGGACGGAGCATCGGAACCAATCAAACACTCACACCCAGTCAAAAGATCTGGGTTTGATCCATCACCGTTCTTTAGCCCACTCTGCCACCCCAGTTCAGACATGGCTATATGCAAATCAGTCTGACCCTGTGCCTCATGGGAACAGTACAGCCCGAACTGCCAAGCCATGCCTTCCCCGGACCGGAAACAAGTTTCCGAGGACCGGTTTCTGGCATTTCAGCCGTCTTCAGCCCGTCTTGCTTGAATCCAGTGGCAAAGTGAGCAAGGGACTCACGTCTGAGCATACCCTGCCACACTTATGGCGGCCAAAGCGGTACAAAAGGGGGTGGTGATGGACGGAGCATCGGAACCAATCAAAAACTCACACCCAGTCAAGAGATCTGGGTTTTATCCATCACCGTTCTTTAGCCCACTCTGCCACCCTAGTTCAGACATGACTATATGCAAATCAGTCTGACCATGTGCCTCATGGAACAGTCTAGCCCGAACTGCCAAGCCATGCCTTCCCTGGACCGGAAACAAGCTTCCGAGGACCGGTTTCTGGCATTCCAGCCGTCTTCAGCCCGGCTTGCTTGAATCGAGTGGCAAAGTGAGCAAGGGACTCACGTCTGAGCATACCCTGCCACATTTATGGCGGCCAAAGCGGTACAGAAGGGGGTGGTGATGGACTTAGCATCCGAACCAATCAAACACTCACACCCTGTCAAAAGATCTGGGCTTGATCCATCACCGTTCTTTACCCCACTCTGCCACCCCAGTTCAGACATGGCTATATGCAAATCAGTCTGACCCTGTGCCTCATGGGAACAGTCCAGCCCGAACTGCCAAGCCATGCCTTCCCTGGACCGGAAACAAGCTTCCGAGGACCGGTTTCTGGCATTCCAGCCGTCTTCAGCCGGGCTTGCTTGAATCCAGTGGCAAAGTGAGCAAGGGACTCACGTCTGAGCATACCCTGCCACACTTATGGCGGCCAAAGCGGTACAAAAGGGGGTGGTGATGGACGGAGCATCCAAACCAATCAAACACTCACACCCAGTCAAAAGATCTGGGTTTGATCCATCACCGTTCTTTAGCCCACTCTGCCACCCCAGTTCAGACATGGCTATATGCAAATCAGTCTGACCCTGTGCCTCATGGGAACAGTCCAGCCCGAACTGCCAAGCCATGCCTTCCCTGGACCGGAAACAAGCTTCCGAGGACCGGTTTCTGGCATTCCAACCGTCTTTAGCCTGGCTTGCTCGAATCCAGTGGCAAAGTGAGCAAGAGACTCACGTCTGAGCATACCCTGCCACACTTATGGCGGCCAAAGCGGTACAAAAGGGGGTGGTGATGGACGGAGCATCCGAACCAATCAAACACTCACACCCAGTCAAAAGATCTGGGTTTGATCCATTACCGTTCTTTAGCCCACTCTGCCACCCCAGTTCAGACATAGCTATATGCAAATCAGTCTGACCCTGTGCCTCATGGGAACAGTCCAGCCCGAACTGCCAAGCCAAGCCATGCCTTCCCTGGACCGGAAACAAGCTTCTGAGGACCTGTTTCTGGCATTCCAGCCGTCTTCAGCCCGGCTTGCTTGAATCCAGTGGCAAAGTGAGCAAGGGACTCAGGTCTGAGCATACCCTGCCACACTTATGGCGGCCAAAGCGGTACACAAGGGGGTGGTGATGGACGGGGCATCCGAACCAATCAAACACTCACACCCAGTCAAAAGATCTGGGTTTGATCCATCACCGTTCTTTAGCCCACTCTGCCACCCTAGTTCAGACATGGCTACATGCAAATCAGTCTGACCCTGTGCGTCATGGGAACAGTCCAGCCCGAACTGCCAAGCCATGCCTTTCCTGGACCGGAAACAAGCTTCCGAGGATCGGTTTCTGGCATTCCAGCCGTCTTCAGCCCGGCTTGCTTGAATCCAGTGGCAAAGTGAGCAAGGGACTCAGGTCTGAGCATACCCTGCCACACTTATGGCGGCCAAAGCGGTACAAAAGGGGGTGGTGATGGAAGGAGCATCCGAACCAATCAAACACTCACACCGAGTCAAAAGATCTGGGTTTGATCCATCACCGTTCTTTAGCCCACTCTGCCACCCTAGTTCAGACATGACTATATGCAAATCAGTCTGACCCTGTGCCTCATGGGAACAGTCCAGCCCGAACTGCCAAGCCATGCCTTCCCTGGACCGGAAACAAGCTTCCGAGGACCGGTTTCAGGCATTCCAGCCGTCTTCAGCCCGGCTTGCTTGAATCCAGTGGCAAAGTGAGCAAGGGACTCACGTCTGAGCATACCCTGCCACACTTATGGCGGACAAAGCGGTACAAAAGGGGGTGGTGATGGACGGGGCATCCGAACCAATCAAACACTCACACCCAGTCAATAGATCTGGGTTTGATCCATCACCATTCTTTAGCCCACTCTGCCACCCCAGTTCAGACATGGCTATATGCAAATCAGTCTGACCCTGTGCCTCATTGGAACAGTCCAGCCCGAACTGCCAAGCCATGCCTTTCCTGGACCAGAAACAAGCTTTCGAGGACCGGTTTCTGGCATTCCAGCCGTCTTCAGTCCGGCTTGCTTGAATCCAGTGGCAAAGTGAGCAAGGGACTCATGTCTGAGCATACCCTGCCACACTTATGGCGGCCAAAGCGGTACAAAAGGGGGTGGTGATGGACGGAGCATCCAAACCAATCAAACACTCACACCCTGTCAAAAGATCTGGGTTTGATCCATCACCGTTCTTTAGCCCGTTCTGCCACCCCAGTTCAGACATGGCTATATGCAAATCAGTCTGACCCTGTGCCTCATGGGAAGAGTCCAGCCCGAACTGCCAAGCCATGCCTTCCCTGGACCGGAAACAAGCTTCGGAGGACCGGTTTCTGGCATTCCAGCCGTCTTCAGCCCGGCTTGCTTGAATCCAGTGGCAAAGTGAGCAAGGGACTCACGTCTGAGCATACCCTGCCACACTTATGGCGGCCAAAGCTGTACAAAAGGGGGTGGTGATGGACGGAGCATCCGAACCAATCAAACACTCACACCCTGTCAAAAGATCTGGGTTTGATCCATCACCGTTCTTTAGCTCACTCTGCCACCCCAGTTCAGACATGGCTATATGCAAATCAGTCTGACCCTGTGCCTCATGGGAACAGTCCAGCCCGAACTGCCAAGCCATGCCTTCCCTGGACCGGAAACAAGCTTCCGAGGACCGGTTCCTGGCATTCCAGCCGTCTTCAGCCCGGCTTGCTTGAATCCAGTGGGAAAGTGAGCAAGGGACTCACGTCTGACCATACCCTGCCACACTTATGGCAGCCAAAGCGGTACAAAAGGGGGTGGTGATGGACGGATCATCAGAACCAATGAAACACTCACACCCAGTCAAAAGATCTGGGTTTGATCCATCACCGTTCTTTAGCCCACTCTGCCACCCCAGTTCAGACATGGCTATATGCAAATCAGTCTGACCCTGTGCCTCATGGGAACAGTACAGCCCGAACTGCCAAGCCATGCCTTCCCCGGACCGGAAACAAGCTTCCGAGGACCGGTATATGGCATTCCAGCCATCTTCAGCCCGGCTTGCTTGAATCCAGTGGCAAAGTGAGCAAGGGACTCATGTCTGAGCATACCCTGCCACATTTATGGCGGCCAAAACGGTACAAAAGGGGGTGGTGATGGACGGAGCATCCGAACCAATCAAACACTCACACCCTGTCAAAAGATCTGGGTTTGATCCATCACCGTTCTTTAGCCCACTCTGCCACCCCAGTTCAGACATGGCTATATGCAAATCAGTCTAACCCTGTGCCTCATGGGAATAGTCCAGCCCGAACTGCCAAGCCATGCCTTCCCTGGACCGGAAACAAGCTTCCGAGGACCGGTTTCTGGCATTCCAGCCGTCTTCAGCCCGGCTTGCTTGAATCCAGTGGCAAAGTGAGCAAGGGACTCAGGTCTGAGCATACCCTGCCACACTTATGGCGGCCAAAGCGGTACAAAAGGGGGTGGTGATGGACGGAGCATCCGAACCAATCAAACACTCACACCGAGTCAAAAGATCTGGGTTTGATCCATCACCGTTCTTTAGCCCACTCTGCCACCCTAGTTCAGACATGACTATATGCAAATCAGTCTGACCCTGTGCCTCATGGGAACAGTCCAGCCTGAACTGCCAAGCCATGCCTTTCCTGGACCAGAAACAAGCTTTCGAGGACCGGTTTCTGGCATTCCAGCCGTCTTCAGTCCGGCTTGCTTGAATCCAGTGGCAAAGTGAGCAAGGGACTCACGTCTGAGCATACCCTGCCACACTTATGGCGGCCAAAGCGGTACAGAAGGGGGTGGTGATGGACGGAGCATCCGAACCAATCAAACACTCACACCCTGTCAAAAGATCTGGGTTTGATCCATCACCGTTCTTTAGCCCGTTCTGCCACCCCAGTTCAGACATGGCTATATGCAAATCAGTCTGACCCTGTGCCTCATGGGAAGAGTCCAGCCCGAACTGCCAAGCCATGCCTTCCCTGGACCGGAAACAAGCTTCGGAGGACCGGTTTCTGGCATTCCAGCCGTCTTCAGCCCGGCTTGCTTGAATCCAGTGGCAAAGTGAGCAAGGGACTCACGTCTGAGCATACCCTGCCACACTTATGACGGCCAAAGCTGTACAAAAGGGGGTGGTGATGGACGGAGCATCCGAACCAATCAAACACTCACACCCTGTCAAAAGATCTGGGTTTGACCCATCACCGTTCTTTAGCTCACTCTGCCACCCTAGTTCAGACATGGCTATATGCAAATCAGTCTGACCCTGTGCCTCATGGGAACAGTCCAGCCCGAACTGCCAAGCCATGCCTTCCCTGGACCGGAAACAAGCTTCCGAGGACCGGTTTCTGGCATTCCAGCCGTCTTCAGCCCGGCTTGCTTGAATCCAGTGGGAAAGTGAGCAAGGGACTCACGTCTGACCATACCCTGCCACACTTATGGCAGCCAAAGCGGTACAAAAGGGGGTGGTGATGGACGGAGCATCGGAACCAATGAAACACTCACACCCAGTCAAAAGATCTGGGTTTGATCCATCACCGTTCTTTAGCCCACTCTGCCACCCCAGTTCAGACATGGCTATATGCAAATCAGTCGAACCCTGTGCCTCATGGGAATAGTCCAGCCCGAACTGCCAAGCCATGCCTTCCCTGGACCGGAAACAAGCTTCCGAGGACCGGTTTCTGGCATTCCAGCCGTCTTCAGCCCGGCTTGCTTGAATCCATTGGCAAAGTGAGCAAGGGACTCAGGTCTGAGCATACCCTGCCACACTTATGGCGGCCAAAGCGGTACAAAAGGGGGTGTGTGATGGACGGAGCATCCGAACCAATCAAACACTCACACCGAGTCAAAAGATCTGGGTTTGATCCATCACCGTTCTTTAGCCCACTCTGCCACCCTAGTTCAGACATGACTATATGCAAATCAGTCTGACCCTGTGCCTCATGGGAACAGTCCAGCCCGAACTGCCAAGCCATGCCTTTCCTGGACCAGAAACAAGCTTTCGAGGACCGGTTTCTGGCATTCCAGCCGTCTTCAGTCCGGCTTGCTTGAATCCAGTGGCAAAGTGAGCAAGGGACTCACGTCTGAGCATACCCTGCCACACTTATGGCGGCCAAAGAGGTACAAAAGGGGGTGGTGATGGACGGAGCATCCGAACCAATCAAACACTCACACCCTGTCAAAAGATCTGGGTTTGATGCATCACCGTTCTTTAGCCCGTTCTGCCACCCAAGTTCAGACATGGCTATATGCAAATCAGTCTGACCCTGTGCGTCATGGGAAGAGTCCAGCCCGAACTGCCAAGCCATGCCTTCCCTGGACCGGAAACAAGCTTCGGAGGACCGGTTTCTGGCATTCCAGCCGTCTTCAGCCCGGCTTGCTTGAATCCAGTGGCAAAGTGAGCAAGGGACTCACGTCTGAGCATACCCTGCCACACTTATGACGGCCAAAGCTGTACAAAAGGGGGTGGTGATGGACGGAGCATCCGAACCAATCAAACACTCACACCCTGTCAAAAGATCTGGGTTTGATCCATCACCGTTCTTTAGCTCACTCTGCCACCCCAGTTCAGACATGGCTATATGCAAATCAGTCTGACCCTGTGCCTCATGGGAACAGTCCAGCCCGAACTGCCAAGCCATGCCTTCCCTGGACCGGAAACAAGCTTCCGAGGACCGGTTTCTGGCATTCCAGCCGTCTTCAGCCCGGCTTGCTTGAATCCAGTGGCAAAGTGAGCAAGGGACTCACGTCTGAGCATACCCTGCCACACTTATGGCAGCCAAAGCGGTACAAAAGGGGGTGGTGATGGACGGAGCATCGGAACCAATCAAACACTCACACCCAGTCAAAAGATCTGGGTTTGATCCATCACCGTTCTTTAGCCCACTCTGCCACCCCAGTTCAGACATGGCTATATGCAAATCAGTCTGACCCTGTGCCTCATGTGCACAGTACAGCACGAACTGCCAAGCCATGCCTTCCCCGGACCGGAAACAAGCTTCCGAGGACCGGTATATGGCATTCCAGCCGTCTTCAGCCCGGCTTGCTTGAATCCAGTGGCAAAGTGAGCAAGGGACTCACGTCTGAGCATACCCTGCCACACTTATGGCGGCCAAAGCGGTACAAAAGGGGGTGGTGATGGACGGAGCATCGGAACCAATCAAACACTCACACCCAGTCAAAAGATCTGGGTTTGATCCATCACCGTTCTTTAGCCCACTCTGCCACCCCAGGTCAGACATGGCTATATGCATATGAGTCTGACACTGTGCCTCATGGGAACAGTACAGCCTGAACTGCCAAGCCATGCCTTCCCCGGACCGGAAACAAGCTTCCGAGGACCGGTTTCTGGCATTCCAGCCGTCTTCAGCCCGGCTTGCTTGAATCCAGTGGCAAAGTGAGCAAGGGACTCACGTCTGAGCATACCCTGCCACACTTATGGCGGCCAAAGCGGTACAAAAGGGGGTGGTGATGGACGGAGCATCGGAACCAATCAAACACTCACACCCAGTCAAAAGATCTGGGTTTGATCCATCACCGTTCTTTAGCCCACTCTGCCACCCCAGTTCAGACATGGCTATATGCAAATCAGTCTGACCCTGTGCCTCACGGGAACAGTACAGCCCGAACTGCCAAGCCATGCCTTCCCCGGACCTGAAACAAGCTTCTGAGGACCGGTTTCTGGCATTCCAGCCGTCTTCAGCCCGTCTTGCTTGAATCCAGTGGCAAAGTGAGCAAGGGACTCGAATTTGAGCATACCCTGCCACACTTATGGCAGCCAAAGCGGTACAAAAGGGGGTGGTGATGGACAGAGCATCCGAACCAATCAAACACTCACACCCAGTCAAAAGATCTGGGTTTGATCCATCACCATTCTTTAGCCCACTCTGCCACCCCAGTTCAGACATGGCTATATGCAAATCAGTCTGACCCTGTGCCTCATGGGAACAGTACAGCCCGAACTGCCAAGCCATGCCTTCCCCGGACCGGAAACAAGCTTCCGAGGACCGGTATATGGCATTCCAGCCGTCTTCAGCCCGGCTTGCTTGAATCCAGTGTTAAAGTGAGCAAGGGACTCACGTCTGAGCAGACCCTGCCACACTTATGGTGGTCAAAGCGGTACAAAAGGGGGTGGTGATGGACGGAGCATCCGAACCAATGAAACACTCACACCCAGTCAAAAGATCTGGGTTTGATCCATCACCGTTCTTTAGCCCACTCTGCCACCCCAGTTCAGACATGGCTATATGCAAATCAGTCTGACCCTGTGCCTCATGGGAAGAGTCCAGCCCGAACTGCCAAGCCATGCCTTCCCTGGACCGGAAACAAGCTTCGGAGGACCGGTTTCTGGCATTCCAGCCGTCTTCAGCCCGGCTTGCTTGAATCCAGTGGCAAAGTGAGCAAGGGACTCACGTCTGAGTATACCCTGCCACACTTATGACGGCCAAAGCTGTACAAAAGGGGGTGGTGATGGACGGAGCATCCGAACCAATCAAACACTCACACCCTGTCAAAAGATCTGGGTTTGATCCATCACCGTTCTTTAGCTCACTCTGCCACCCCAGTTCAGACATGGCTATATGCAAATCAGTCTGACCCTGTGCCTCATGGGAACAGTCCAGCCCGAACTGCCAAGCCATGCCTTCCCTGGACCGGAAACAAGCTTCCGAGGACCGGTTTCTGGCATTCCAGCCGTCTTCAGCCCGGCTTGCTTGAATCCAGTGGGAAAGTGAGCAAGGGACTCACGTCTGACCATACCCAGCCACACTTATGGCAGCCAAAGCGGTACAAAAGGGGGTGGTGATGGACGGAGCATCGGAACCAATGAAACACTCACACCCAGTCAAAAGATCTGGGTTTGATCCATCACCGTTCTTTAGCCCACTCTGCCACCCCAGTTCAGACATGGCTATATGCAAATCAGTCTGACCCTGTGCCTCATGGGAACAGTACAGCCCGAACTGCCAAGCCATGCCTTCCCCGGACCGGAAACAAGCTTCCGAGGACCGGTATATGGCATTCCAGCCGTCTTCAGCCCGGCTTGCTTGAATCCAGTGGCAAAGTGAGCAAGGGACTCATGTCTGAGCATACCCTGCCACATTTATGGCGGCCAAAACGGTACAAAAGGGGGTGGTGATGGACGGAGCATCCGAACCAATCAAACACTCACACCCTGTCAAAAGATCTGGGTTTGATCCATCACCGTTCTTTAGCCCACTCTGCCACCCCAGTTCAGACATGGCTATATGCAAATCAGTCTAACCCTGTGCCTCATGGGAATAGTCCAGCCCGAACTGCCAAGCCATGCCTTCCCTGGACCGGAAACAAGCTTCCGAGGACCGGGGTCTGGCATTCCAGCCGTCTTCAGCCCGGCTTGCTTGAATCCAGTGGCAAAGTGAGCAAGGGACTCGAATTTGAGCATACCCTGCCACACTTATGGCAGCCAAAGCGGTACAAAAGGGGGTGGTGATGGACAGAGCATCCGAACCAATCAAACACTCACACCCAGTCAAAAGATCTGGGTCTGATCCATCACCATTCTTTAGCCCACTCTGCCACCCCAGTTCAGACATGGTTATATGCAAATCAGTCTGACCCTGTGCCTCATGGGAACAGTCCAGCCCGAACTGCCAAGCCATGCCTTCCCTGGACCGGAAACAAGCTTCCGAGGACCGGTTTCTGGCATTCCAGCCGTCTTCAGCCCGGCTTGCTTGAATCCAGTGGGAAAGTGAGCAAGGGACTCACGTCTGACCATACCCTGCCACACTTATGGCAGCCAGAGCGGTACAAAAGGGGGTGGTGATGGACGGAGCATCGGAACCAATGAAACACTCACACCCAGTCAAAAGATCTGGGTTTGATCCATCACTGTTCTTTAGCCCACTCTGCCACCCCAGTTCAGACATGGCTATATGCAAATCAGTCTGACCCTGTGCCTCATGGGAACAGTACAGCCCGAACTGCCAAGCCATGCCTTCCCCGGACCGGAAACAAGCTTCCGAGGACCGGTACATGGCATTCCAGCCGTCTACAGCCCGGCTTGCTTGAATCCAGTGGCAAAGTGAGCAAGGGACTCACGTCTCAGCATACCCTGCCACATTTATGGCGGCCAAAACGGTACAAAAGGGGGTGGTGATGGACGGAGCATCCGAACCAATCAAACACTCACACCCTGTCAAAAGATCTGGGTTTGATCCATCACCGTTCTTTAGCCCCCTCTGCCACCCCAGTTCAGACATGGCTATATGCAAATCAGTCTAACCCTGTGCCTCATGGGAATAGTCCAGCCCGAACTGCCAAGCCATGCCTTCCCCGGACCGGAAACAAGCTTCCGAGGACCGGTTTCTGGCATTCCAGCCGTCTTCAGCCCGGCTTGCTTGAATCCAGTGGCAAAGTGAGCAAGGGACTCAGGTCTGAGCATACCCTGCCACACTTATGGTGGCCAAAGCGGTACAAAAGGGGGTGGTGATGGACGGAGCATCCGAACCAATCAAACACTCACACCGAGTCAAAAGATCTGGGTTTGATCCATCACCGTTCTTTAGCCCACTCTGCCACCCTAGTTCAGACATGACTATATGCAAATCAGTCTGACCCTGTGCCTCATGGGAACAGTCCAGCCCGAACTGCCAAGCCATGCCTTTCCTGGACCAGAAACAAGCTTTCGAGGACCGGTTTCTGGCATTCCAGCCGTCTTCAGTCCGGCTTGCTTGAATCCAGTGGCAAAGTGAGCAAGGGACTCACGTCTGAGCATACCCTGCCACACTTATGGCGGCCAAAGCGGTACAAAAGGGGGTGGTGATGGACGGAGCATCCAAACCAATCAAACACTCACACCCTGTCAAAAGATCTGGGTTTGATCCATCACCGTTCTTTAGCCCGTTCTGCCACCCCAGTTCAGACATGGCTATATGCAAATCAGTCTGACCCTATGCCTCATGGGAAGAGTCCAGCCCGAACTGCCAAGCCATGCCTTCCCTGGACCGGAAACAAGCTTCGGAGGACCGGTTTCTGGCATTCCAGCCGTCTTCAGCCCGGTTTGCTTGAATCCAGTGGTAAAGTGAGCAAGGGGCTCGAATTTGAGCATACCCTGCCACACTTATGGCAGCCAAAGCGGTACAAAAGGGGGTGGTGATGGACAGAGCATCCGAACCAATCAAACACTCACACCCAGTCAAAAGATCTGGGTTTGATCCATCACCGTTCTTTAGCCCACTCTGCCACCCCAGTTCAGACATGGTTATATGCAAATCAGTCTGACCCTGTGCCTCATGGGAACAGTCCAGCCCGACCTGCCAAGCCATGCCTTCCCTGGACCGGAAACAAGCTTCCGAGGACCGGTTTCTGGCATTCCAGCCGTCTTCAGCCCGGCTTGCTTGAATCCAGTGGCAAAGTGAGCAAGGGACTCACGTCTGAGCATACCCTGCCACACTTATGGCGGCCAAAGCGGTACAAAAGGGGGTGGTGATGGACGGAGCATTCAAACCAATCAAACACTCACACCCAGTCAAAAGATCTGGGTTTGATCCATCACCGTTCTTTAGCCCACTCTGCCACCCCAGTTCAGACATGTCTATATGCAAATCAGTCTGACCCTGTGCCTCATGGGAACAGTACAGCCCGAACTGCCAAACCATGCCTTCCCTGGACCTGAAACAAGCTTCTGAGGACCGGTTTCTGGCATTCCAGCCGTCTTCAGCCCGGCTTGCTTGAATCCAGTGGCAAAGTGAGCAAGGGACTCACGTCTGAGCATACCCTGCCACACTTATGGCGGCCAAAGCTGTACAAAAGGGGGTGGTGATGGACGGAGCATCCGAACCAATCAAACACTCACACCCAGTAAAAAGGTCTGTGTTGGACCAGGCCTCGTGGCGTGGTTCACCTCTGTCCCTCCACGCCCTGTGTGCGTAGGCCTGTACCCCGAGTCCCCTGCGCAGCCTCCCCCTTAGTGTAGCCTGCACCCCGAGCCTGGTCGTCCTACTCCCGTTAAGCCCCGATCCCCCTAGAACCTCGACCAGGCCTGCCTTTCCCGCTCCACGTCCGGCTCCGAGCGCCTAACCTGGCATGCCCCACAAGGCCCGGACGCCATCTTTCCTTCCCGACTTCCCTGTCTCCCTGGGCCTAGCGTGACCCCGGCCCCAGCGAAACACAGACTCCAAAGGCGTGCCAGTCCCAGATGGGGGGTAAGGGCTCCCCGAGTGAGATCAGCCAGGGAGTTTCGATGGCACCTCCGGCCTCCCCTGAGGGGCTGGTATCTGTCACATCTTTGGCCCTCCCCTGTGGGCCAGTTTCGATCACCCCTCTGGCCTCCCCGAGGGCTGGCTCCAGACCCGCTGGGCGTCTGGGAATTCCCGGACCCATCTTTCAAAGGGATCAAAGAGCTGACCGCCGGACCCCGCCAACGACCAGCCCCCCGGGCAGGAGACCTCTGCCTGCGAGGGTCCAGAGATCAAAGAGCAAAAGGACTATAACTGGGCCTACCCGACAACTAGCGGGCAGTTGTATCTTGGACCTGAAGCCTGCTGATCTGATCGCGGCTGACGCTAAGAAGAACTCATCTTGAACCTCTGAGCCCTGCTGACGCTGTCGGGGCTCCTTCGCCTCAAGGAACTGAACCACCTGAGCCCTGCTGACGCTGTCGCGGCTCGAGCTGAACTCGTAACCCTCGGAGCCCTGCTGACGCTGTCGCGGCTCGACCTCAAAGACCTCGGAGCCCTGCTGACGCTGTCGCGGCTCAAGCTTGCACCTGCAACCATCCGAGCCCTGCTGACGCTGTCGCGGCTCCTCACGAACTTCTCCAGATCGAGCCCTGCTGACCTCGTCGCGGCTCGAGGAGTACTCTGGTCCGGCTGGACCATCGAGACTACCATCACGACCGAGCCGACCTGACCGAGGTGAAGCAGTCGGTACGACCATCATCCCGTACCCCCCGGCTCGAGGATTGAGAGCTGTGCGCAGGGTACGCGTCGTACTGCCCCAGAGACTAAAAGACTGTCCCGCTTCCCCCTTCCCGAATCCACAAAGACTTTGTGGTCCCTCGATCACCGTGTACATAAGAGTGCTTTCTTCATTTATTGCTTATATAAAGATCTTGTTACTAGAATCCAACGGTGTGGTGTCTGTTCGTAGTGTGGTGTGAGCTCAGTGTGTACGATCCTCGACTCGAAGTCCTCCCCGGTGAAGGACCTCACAATCAAGACTCGGCAAGTTCTGTGGAAGAGGTGGGTCTTGGGGTGACTGGGTGAGCATAACCTGGCCCCCTGAGATCGCCCCTTTTAACAGTCTGGGTTTGATCCATCACCGTTCTTTAGCCCACTCTGCCACCCCAGTTCAGACATGGCTATATGCAAATCAGTCTGACCCTGTGCCTCATGGGAACAGTCCAGCCCGAACTGCCAAGCCATGCCTTCCCTGGACCGGAAACAAGCTTCCGAGGACCGGTTTCTGGCATTCCAGCCGTCTTCAGCCCGGCTTGCTTGAATCCAGTGGCAAAGTGAGCAAGGGACTCACGTCTGAGCATACCCTGCCACACTTATGGCGGCCAAAGCGGTACAAAAGGGGGTGGTGATGGACGGAGCATCGGAACCAATCAAACACTCACACCCAGTCAAAAGATCTGGGTTTGATCCATCACCGTTCTTTAGCCCACTCTGCCACCCCAGTTCAGACATGGCTATATGCAAATCAGTCTGACCCTGTGCCTCACGGGAACAGTACAGCCCGAACTGCCAAGCCATGCCTTCCCCGGACCTGAAACAAGCTTCTGAGGACCGGTTTCTGGCATTCCATCCGTCTTCAGCCCGTCTTGCTTGAATCCAGTGGCAAAGTGAGCAAGGGACTCTAGTTTGAGCATACCCTGCCAGACTTATGGCAGCCAAAGCGGTACAAAAGGGGGTGGTGATGGACGGAGCATCGGAACCAATAAAACACTCACACCCAGTCAAAAGATCTGGGTTTGATCCATCACCGTTCTTTAGCCCACTCTGCCACCCCAGTTCAGACATGGCTATATGCAAATCAGTCTAACCCTGTGCCTCATGGGAATAGTCCAGCCCGAACTGCCAAGCCATGCCTTCCCTGGACCGGAAACAAGCTTCCGAGGACCGGTTTCTGGCATTCCAGCCGTCTTCAGCCCGGCTTGCTTGAATCCAGTGGGAAAGTGAGCAAGGGACTCACGTCTGACCATACCCTGCCACACTTATGGCAGCCAAAGCGGTACAAAAGGGGGTGGTGATGGACGGAGCATCGGAACCAATGAAACACTCACACCCAGTCAAAAGATCTGGGTTTGATCCATCACCGTTCTTTAGCCCACTCTGCCACCCCAGTTCAGACATGGCTATATGCAAATCAGTCTGACCCTGTGCCTCATGGGAACAGTACAGCCCGAACTGCCAAGCCATGCCTTCCCCGGACCGGAAACAAGCTTCCGAGGACCGGTATATGGCATTCCAGCCGTCTTCAGCCCGGCTTGCTTGAATCCAGTGGCAAAGTGAGCAAGGGACTCACGTCTGAGCATACCCTGCCACACTTATGGCGGCCAAAGTGGTACAAAAGGGGGTGGTGATGGACGGAGCATCCGAACCAATCAAACACTCACACCCAGTCAAAAGATCTGGGTTTGATCCATCACCGTTCTTTAGCCCACTCTGCCACCCTAGTTCAGACATGACTATATGCAAATCAGTCTGACCCTGTGCCTCATGGGAACAGTCCAGCCCGAACTGCCAAGCCATGCCTTTCCTGGACCAGAAACAAGCTTTCGAGGACCGGTTTCTGGCATTCCAGCCGTCTTCAGTCCGGCTTGCTTGAATCCAGTGGCAAAGTGAGCAAGGGACTCACGTCTGAGCATACCCTGCCACACTTATGGCGGCCAAAGCGGTACAAAAGGGGGTGGTGATGGACGGAGCATCCGAACCAATCAAACACTCACACCCTGTCAAAAGATCTGGGTTTGATCCATCACCGTTCTTTAGCTCACTCTGCCACCCCAGTTCAGACATGGCTATATGCAAATCAGTCTGACCCTGTGCCTCATGGGAACAGTCCAGCCCGAACTGCCAAGCCATGCCTTCCCTGGACCGGAAACAAGCTTCCGAGGACCGGTTTCTGGCATTCCAGCCGTCTTCAGCCCGGCTTGCTTGAATCCAGTGGCAAAGTGAGCAAGGGACTCACGTCTGAGCATACCCTGCCATACTTATGGCAGCCAAAGCGGTACAAAAGGGGGTGGTGATGGACGGAGCATCGGAACCAATCAAACACTCACACCCAGTCAAAAGATCTGGGTTTAATCCATCACCGTTCTTTAGCCCACTCTGCCACCCCAGTTCAGACATGGCTATATGCAAATCAGTCTGACCCTGTGCCTCATGTGAACAGTACAGCCCGAACTGCCAAGCCATGCCTTCCCCGGACCGGAAACAAGCTTCCGAGGACCGGTATATGGCATTCCAGCCGTCTTCAGCCCGGCTTGCTTGAATCCAGTGGCAAAGTGAGCAAGGGACTCACGTCTGAGCATATCCTGCCACACTTATGGCGGCCAAAGCGGTACAAAAGGGGGTGGTGATGGACGGAGCATCGGAACCAATCAAACACTCACACCCAGTCAAAAGATCTGGGTTTGATCCATCACCGTTCTTTAGCCCACTCTGCCACCCCAGGTCAGACATGGCTATATGCAAATGAGTCTGACACTGTGCCTCATGGGAACAGTACAGCCTGAACTGCCAAGCCATGCCTTCCCCGGACCGGAAACAAGCTTCCGAGGACCGGTTTCTGGCATTCCAGCCGTCTTCAGCCCGGCTTGCTTGAATCCAGTGGTAAAGTGAGCAAGGGGCTCGAATTTGAGCATACCCTGCCACACTTATGGCAGCCAAAGCGGTACAAAAGGGGGTGGTGATGGACAGAGCATCCGAACCAATCAAACACTCACACCCAGTCAAAAGATCTGGGTTTGATCCATCACCGTTCTTTAGCCCACTCTGCCACCCCAGTTCAGACATGGTTATATGCAAATCAGTCTGACCCTGTGCCTCATGGGAACAGTCCAGCCCGAACTGCCAAGCCATGCCTTCCCTGGACCGGAAACAAGCTTCCGAGGACCGGTTTCTGGCATTCCAGCCGTCTTCAGCCCGGCTTGCTTGAATCCAGTGGCAAAGTGAGCAAGGGACTCACGTCTGAGCATACCCTGCCACACTTATGGCGGCCAAAGCGGTACAAAAGGGGGTGGTGATGGACGGAGCATTCAAACCAATCAAACACTCACACCCAGTCAAAAGATCTGGGTTTGATCCATCACCGTTCTTTAGCCCACTCTGCCACCCCAGTTCAGACATGTCTATATGCAAATCAGTCTGACCCTGTGCCTCATGGGAACAGTCCAGCCCGAACTGCCAAGCCATGCCTTCCCTGGACCCGAAACAAGCTTCCGAGGACCGGTTTCTGGCATTCCAGCCGTCTTCAGCCCGTCTTGCTTAAATCCAGTGGCAAAGTGAGCAAGGGACTCACGTCTGAGCAGACCCTGCCACACGTATGGCGGCCAAAGCGGTACAAAAGGAGGTGGCGATGGACGGAGCATCCGAACCAATCAAACACTCACACCCTGTCATAATATCTGGGTTTGATCCATCACCGTTCTTTAGCCCACTCTGCCACCCCAGTTCAGACATGGCTATATGCAAATCAGTCTGACCCTGCGCCTCATGGGAACAGTCCAGCCCGAACTGCCAAGCCATGCCTTCCCTGGATTAGAAACAAGCTTCCGAGGACCGGTTTCTGGCATTCCAGCCGTCTTCAGCCCGGCTTGCTTGAATCCAGTGGCAAAGTGAGCAAGGGACTCACGTCTGAGCATACCCTGCCACACTTATGGTGGTCAAAGCGGTACAAAAGGGGGTGGTGATGGACGGAGCATCCAAACCAATGAAACACTCACTCCCAGTCAAAAGATCTGGGTTTGATCCATCACCGTTCTTTAGCCCACTCTGCCACCCCAGTTCAGACATGGCTATATGCAAATCAGTCTGACCCTGTGCCTCATGGGAACAGTCCAGCCCGAACTGCCAAGCCATGCCTTCCCTGGACCGGAAACAAGCTTCCGAGGACCGGTTTCTGGCATTCCAGCCGTCTTCAGCCCGGCTTGCTTGAATCCAGTGGCAAAGTGAGCAAGGAACTCACGTCTGAGCATACCCTGCCACACTTATGGCGGCCAAAGCGGTACAAAAGGGGGTGGTGATGGACGGAGCATCGGAACCAATCAAACACTCACACCCAGTCAAAAGATCTGGGTTTGATCCATCACCGTTCTTTAGCCCACTCTGCCACCCCAGTTCAGACATGGCTATATGCAAATCAGTCTGACCCTGTGCCTCACGGGAACAGTACAGCCCGAACTGCCAAGCCATGCCTTCCCCGGACCTGAAACAAGCTTCTGAGGACCGGTTTCTGGCATTCCAGCCGTCTTCAGCCCGTCTTGCTTGAATCCAGTGGCAAAGTGAGCAAGGGACTCTAGTTTGAGCATACCCTGCCAGACTTATGGCAGCCAAAGCGGTACAAAAGGGGGTGGTGATGGACGGAGCATCGGAACCAATCAAACACTCACACCCAGTCAAAAGATCTGGGTTTGATCCATCACCGTTCTTTAGCCCACTCTGCCACCCCAGTTCAGACATGGCTATATGCAAATGAGTCTGACACTGTGCCTCATGGGAACAGTACAGCCCGAACTGCCAAGCCATGCCTTCCCCGGACCGGAAACAAGCTTCCGAGGACCGGTTTCTGGCATTTCAGCCGTCTTCAGCCTGGCTTGCTTGAATCCAGTGGTAAAGTGAGCAAGGGACTCGAATTTGAGCATACCCTGCCACACTTATGGCAGCCAAAGCGGTACAAAAGGGGGTGGTGATGGACGGAGCATCGGAACCAATCAAACACTCACACCCAGTCAAAAGATCTGGGTTTGATCCATCACCATTCTTTAGCCCACTCTGCCACCCCAGTTCAGACATGGTTATAAGCAAATCAGTCTGACCCTGTGCCTCATGGGAACAGTCCAGCCCGAACTGCCAAGCCATGCCTTCCCTGGACCGGAAACAAGCTTCCGAGGACCGGTTTCTGGCATTCCAGCCGTCTTCAGCCCGGCTTGCTTGAATCCAGTGGCAAAGTGAGCAAGGGACTCACGTCTGAGCATACCCTGCCACACTTATGGCGGCCAAAGTGGTACACAAGGGGGTGGTGATGGACGGAGCATCCAAACCAATCAAACACTCACACCCAGTCAAAAGATCTGGGTTTGATCCATCACCGTTCTTTAGCCCACTCTGCCACCCCAGTTCAGACATGGCTATATGCAAATCAGTCTGACCCTGTGCCTCATGGGAACAGTCCAGCCCGAACTGCCAAGCCATGCCTTCCCTGGACCGGAAACAAGCTTCCGAGGACCGGTATCTGGCATTCCAGCCGTCTTCAGCCCGTCTTGCTTGAATCCAGTGGCAAAGTGAGCAAGGGACTCACGTCTGAGCATACCCTGCCACACGTATGGCGGCCAAAGCGGTACAAAAGGAGGTGGTGATGGACGGAGCATCCGAACCAATCAAACATTCACACCCTGTCATAATATCTGGGTTTGATCCATCAACGTTCTTTAGCCCACTCTGCCACCCCAGTTCAGGCATGGCTATATGCAAATCAGTCTGACCCTGTGCCTCATGGGAACAGTCCAGCCCGAACTGCCAAGCCATGCCTTCCCTGGACCGGAAACAAGCTTCCGAGGACCGGTCTCTGGCATTCCAGCCGTCTTCAGCCCGGCTTGCTTGAATCCAGTGGCAAAGTGAGCAAGGGACTCACGTCTGAGCATACCCTGCCACACTTATGGCGGCCAAAGTGGTACAAAAGGGGGTGGTGATGGACGGAGCATCCGAACCAATCAAACACTCACACCCAGTAAAAAGGTCTGTGTTGGACCAGGCCTCGTGGCGTGGTTCACCTCTGTCCCTCCACGCCCTGTGTGCGTAGGCCTGTACCCCGAGTCCCCTGCGCAGCCTCCCCCTTAGTGTAGCCTGCACCCCGAGCCTGGTCGTCCTACTCCCGTTAAGCCCCGATCCCCCTAGAACCTCGACCAGGCCTGCCTTTCCCGCTCCACGTCCGGCTCCGAGCGCCTAACCTGGCATGCCCCACAAGGCCCGGACGCCATCTTTCCTTCCCGACTTCCCTGTCTCCCTGGGCCTAGCGTGACCCCGGCCCCAGCGAAACCCAGACTCCAAAGGCGTGCCAGTCCCAGATGGGGGGTAAGGGCTCCCCGAGTGAGATCAGCCAGGGAGTTTCGATGGCACCTCCGGCCTCCCCTGAGGGGCTGGTATCTGTCACATCTTTGGCCCTCCCCTGTGGGCCAGTTTCGATCACCCCTCTGGCCTCCCCGAGGGCTGGCTCCAGACCCGCTGGGCGTCTGGGAATTCCCGGACCCATCTTTCAAAGGGATCAAAGAGCTGACCGCCGGACCCCGCCAACGACCAGCCCCCCGGGCAGGAGACCTCTGCCTGCGAGGGTCCAGAGATCAAAGAGCAAAAGGACTATAACTGGGCCTACCCGACAACTAGCGGGCAGTTGTATCTTGGACCTGAAGCCTGCTGATCTGATCGCGGCTGACGCTAAGAAGAACTCATCTTGAACCTCTGAGCCCTGCTGACGCTGTCGGGGCTCCTTCTTCGCCTCAAGGAACTGAACCACCTGAGCCCTGCTGACGCTGTCGCGGCTCGAGCTGAACTCGTAACCCTCGGAGCCCTGCTGACGCTGTCGCGGCTCGACCTCAAAGACCTCGGAGCCCTGCTGACGCTGTCGCGGCTCAAGCTTGCACCTGCAACCATCCGAGCCCTGCTGACGCTGTCGCGGCTCCTCACGAACTTCTCCAGATCGAGCCCTGCTGACCTCGTCGCGGCTCGAGGAGTACTCTGGTCCGGCTGGACCATCGAGACTACCATCACGACCGAGCCGACCTGACCGAGGTGAAGCAGTCGGTACGACCATCATCCCGTACCCCCCGGCTCGAGGATTGAGAGCTGTGCGCAGGGTACGCCTCGTACTGCCCCAGAGACTAAAAGACTGTCCCGCTTCCCCCTTCCCGAATCCACAAAGACTTTGTGGTCCCTCGATCACCGTGTACATAAGAGTGCTTTCTTCATTTATTGCTTATATAAAGATCTTGTTACTAGAATCCAACGGTGTGGTGTCTGTTCGTAGTGTGGTGTGAGCTCAGTGTGTACGATCCTCGACTCGAAGTCCTCCCCGGTGAAGGACCTCACAATCAAGACTCGGCAAGTTCTGTGGAAGAGGTGGGTCTTGGGGTGACCGGGTGAGCATAACCTGGCCCCCTGAGATCGCCCCTTTTAACAGTCTGGGTTTGATCCATCACCGTTCTTTAGCCCACTCTGCCACCCCAGTTCAGACATGGCTATATGCAAATCAGTCTGACCCTGTGCCTCATGGGAACAGTCCAGCCCGAACTGCCAAGCCATGCCTTCCCTGGACCGGAAACAAGCTTCCGAGGACCGGTTTCTGGCATTCCAGCCGTCTTCAGCCCGGCTTGCTTGAATCCAGTGGCAAAGTGAGCAAGGGACTCACGTCTGAGCATACCCTGCCACACTTATGGCGGCCAAAGCGGTACAAAAGGGGGTGGTGATGGACGGAGCATCGGAACCAATCAAACACTCACACCCAGTCAAAAGATCTGGGTTTGATCCATCACCGTTCTTTAGCCCACTCTGCCACCCCAGTTCAGACATGGCTATATGCAAATCAGTCTGACCCTGTGCCTCACGGGAACAGTACAGCCCGAACTGCCAAGCCATGCCTTCCCCGGACCTGAAACAAGCTTCTGAGGACCGGTTTCTGGCATTCCATCCGTCTTCAGCCCGTCTTGCTTGAATCCAGTGGCAAAGTGAGCAAGAGACTCTAGTTTGAGCATACCCTGCCAGACTTATGGCAGCCAAAGCGGTACAAAAGGGGGTGGTGATGGACGGAGCATCGGAACCAATAAAACACTCACACCCAGTCAAAAGATCTGGGTTTGATCCATCACCGTTCTTTAGCCCACTCTGCCACCCCAGTTCAGACATGGCTATATGCAAATCAGTCTAACCCTGTGCCTCATGGGAATAGTCCAGCCCGAACTGCCAAGCCATGCCTTCCCTGGACCGGAAACAAGCTTCCGAGGACCGGTTTCTGGCATTCCAGCCGTCTTCAGCCCGGCTTGCTTGAATCCAGTGGGAAAGTGAGCAAGGGACTCACGTCTGACCATACCCTGCCACACTTATGGCAGCCAAAGCGGTACAAAAGGGGGTGGTGATGGACGGAGCATCGGAACCAATGAAACACTCACACCCAGTCAAAAGATCTGGGTTTGATCCATCACCGTTCTTTAGCCCACTCTGCCACCCCAGTTCAGACATGGCTATATGCAAATCAGTCTGACCCTGTGCCTCATGGGAACAGTACAGCCCGAACTGCCAAGCCATGCCTTCCCCGGACCGGAAACAAGCTTCCGAGGACCGGTATATGGCATTCCAGCCGTCTTCAGCCCGGCTTGCTTGAATCCAGTGGCAAAGTGAGCAAGGGACTCACGTCTGAGCATACCCTGCCACACTTATGGCGGCCAAAGTGGTACAAAAGGGGGTGGTGATGGACGGAGCATCCGAACCAATCAAACACTCACACCCAGTAAAAAGGTCTGTGTTGGACCAGGCCTCGTGGCGTGGTTCACCTCTGTCCCTCCACGCCCTGTGTGCGTAGGCCTGTACCCCGAGTCCCCTGCGCAGCCTCCCCCTTAGTGTAGCCTGCATCCCGAGCCTGGTCGTCCTACTCCCGTTAAGCCCCGATCCCCCTAGAACCTCGACCAGGCCTGCCTTTCCCGCTCCACGTCCGGCTCCGAGCGCCTAACCTGGCATGCCCCACAAGGCCCGGACGCCATCTTTCCTTCCCGACTTCCCTGTCTCCCTGGGCCTAGCGTGACCCCGGCCCCAGCGAAACACAGACTCCAAAGGCGTGCCAGTCCCAGATGGGGGGTAAGGGCTCCCCGAGTGAGATCAGCCAGGGAGTTTCGATGGCACCTCCGGCCTCCCCTGAGGGGCTGGTATCTGTCACATCTTTGGCCCTCCCCTGTGGGCCAGTTTCGATCACCCCTCTGGCCTCCCCGAGGGCTGGCTCCAGACCCGCTGGGCGTCTGGGAATTCCCGGACCCATCTTTCAAAGGGATCAAAGAGCTGACCGCCGGACCCCGCCAACGACCAGCCCCCCGGGCAGGAGACCTCTGCCTGCGAGGGTCCAGAGATCAAAGAGCAAAAGGACTATAACTGGGCCTACCCGACAACTAGCGGGCAGTTGTATCTTGGACCTGAAGCCTGCTGATCTGATCGCGGCTGACGCTAAGAAGAACTCATCTTGAACCTCTGAGCCCTGCTGACGCTGTCGGGGCTCCTTCGCCTCAAGGAACTGAACCACCTGAGCCCTGCTGACGCTGTCGCGGCTCGAGCTGAACTCGTAACCCTCGGAGCCCTGCTGACGCTGTCGCGGCTCGACCTCAAAGACCTCGGAGCCCTGCTGACGCTGTCGCGGCTCAAGCTTGCACCTGCAACCATCCGAGCCCTGCTGACGCTGTCGCGGCTCCTCACGAACTTCTCCAGATCGAGCCCTGCTGACCTCGTCGCGGCTCGAGGAGTACTCTGGTCCGGCTGGACCATCGAGACTACCATCACGACCGAGCCGACCTGACCGAGGTGAAGCAGTCGGTACGACCATCATCCCGTACCCCCCGGCTCGAGGATTGAGAGCTGTGCGCAGGGTACGCGTCGTACTGCCCCAGAGACTAAAAGACTGTCCCGCTTCCCCCTTCCCGAATCCACAAAGACTTTGTGGTCCCTCGATCACCGTGTACATAAGAGTGCTTTCTTCATTTATTGCTTATATAAAGATCTTGTTACTAGAATCCAACGGTGTGGTGTCTGTTCGTAGTGTGGTGTGAGCTCAGTGTGTACGATCCTCGACTCGAAGTCCTCCCCGGTGAAGGACCTCACAATCAAGACTCGGCAAGTTCTGTGGAAGAGGTGGGTCTTGGGGTGACCGGGTGAGCATAACCTGGCCCCCTGAGATCGCCCCTTTTAACAGTCTGGGTTTGATCCATCACCGTTCTTTAGCCCACTCTGCCACCCCAGTTCAGACATGGCTATATGCAAATCAGTCTGACCTTGTGCCTCATGGGAACAGTCCAGCCCGAACTGCCAAGCCATGCCTTCCCTGGACCGGAAACAAGCTTCTGAGGACCGGTTTCTGGCATTCCAGCCGTCTTCAGCCCGTCTTGCTTGAATCCAGTGGCAAAGTGAGCAAGGGACTCACGTCTGAGCATACCCTGCCACACTTATGGCGGCCAAAGCGGTACAAAAGGGGGTGGTGATGGACGGAGCATCGGAACCAATCAAACACTCACACCCAGTCAAAAGATCTGGGTTTGATCCATCACCGTTCTTTAGCCCACTCTGCCACCCCAGTTCAGACATGGCTATATGCAAATCAGTCTAACCCTGTGCCTCATGGGAATAGTCCAGCAATTGCAAAAAACAACAAGTGATGGACTGAATGTGGATCAATGTCACACACTCCCCCAGTCAAAAGATCTGGGCCCAAATCCATCGTTTTTTTTGCACTCCACACCACCCTGGGTCAGATAATGGCTTTATGCAAATCAGCTCTGACCCTGTTGCCCCATGGGAACAGTCCAGTCCGAACTACAACAGCCATATCTTTCCCAGACCGGAATCAAGCATCCGAGGACCGGACCGGTTTCGAGGTAACACCTCTCTTCAGCCCGGCTAGCTTGACTCCAAGTGGTGTGGAGTGCCTGGGACCCACGTCTGGGCATCCCCAGCGCACTTAGGGCGGCAATTGCAAAAAACAACAAGTGATGGACTGAATGTGGATCAATGTCACAGACTCCCCCAGTCAAAAGATCTGGGCCCAAATCCATCGTTTTTTTTGCACTCCACACCACCCCAGTTCAAACATGGCTATATGCAAATCAGTCTGACCCTGTGCCTCATGGGAATAGTCCAGCCCGAACTGCCAAGCCATGCCTTCCCTGGACCGGAAACAAGCTTCCGAGGACCGGTTTCTGGCATTCCAGCCGTCTTCAGCCCGGCTTGCTTGAATCCAGTGGGAAAGTGAGCAAGGGACTCACGTCTGACCATACCCTGCCACACTTATGGCAGCCAAAGCGGTACAAAAGGGGGTGGTGATGGACGGAGCATCGGAACCAATGAAACACTCACACCCAGTCAAAAGATCTGGGTTTGATCCATCACCGTTCTTTAGCCCACTCTGCCACCCCAGTTCAGACATGGCTATATGCAAATCAGTCTGACCCTGTGCCTCATGGGAACAGTACAGCCCGAACTGCCAAGCCATGCCTTCCCCGGACCGGAAACAAGCTTCCGAGGACCGGTATATGGCATTCCAGCCGTCTTCAGCCCGGCTTGCTTGAATCCAGTGGCAAAGTGAGCAAGGGACTCATGTCTGAGCATACCCTGCCACATTTATGGCGGCCAAAACGGTACAAAAGGGGGTGGTGATGGACGGAGCATCCGAACCAATCAAACACTCACACCCTGTCAAAAGATCTGGGTTTGATCCATCACCGTTCTTTAGCCCACTCTGCCACCCCAGTTCAGACATGGCTATATGCAAATCAGTCTGACCCTGTGCCTCATGGGAACAGTCCAGCCCGAACTGCCAAGCCATGCCTTTCCTGGACCAGAAACAAGCTTTCGAGGACCGGTTTCTGGCATTCCAGCCGTCTTCAGTCCGGCTTGCTTGAATCCAGTGGCAAAGTGAGCAAGGGACTCACGTCTGAGCATACCCTGCCACACTTATGGCGGCCAAAGCGGTACAAAAGGGGGTGGTGATGGACGGAGCATCCGAACCAATCAAACACTCACACCCTGTCAAAAGATCTGGGTTTGATCCATCACCGTTCTTTAGCCCGTTCTGCCACCCCAGTTCAGACCTGGCTATATGCAAATCAGTCTGACCCTGTGCCTCATGGGAACAGTCCAGCCCGAACTGCCAAGCCATGCCTTCCCTGGACCGGAAACAAGCTTCCGAGGACCGGTTTCTGGCATTCCAGCCGTCTTCAGCCCGGCTTGCTTGAATCCAGTGGCAAAGTGAGCAAGGGACTCACGTCTGAGCATACCCTGCCACACTTATGGCAGCCAAAGCGGTACAAAAGGGGGTGGTGATGGACGGAGCATCAGAACCAATCAAACACTCACACCCAGTCAAAAGATCTGGGTTTTATCCATCACCGTTCTTTAGCCCACTCTGCCACCCTAGTTCAGACATGACTATATGCAAATCAGTCTGACCATGTGCCTCATGGAACAGTCTAGCCCGAACTGCCAAGCCATGCCTTCCCTGGACCGGAAACAAGCTTCCGAGGACCGGTTTCTGGCATTCCAGCCGTCTTCAGCCCGGCTTGCTTGAATCGAGTGGCAAAGTGAGCAAGGGACTCACGTCTGAGCATACCCTGCCACATTTATGGCGGCCAAAGCGGTACAGAAGGGGGTGGTGATGGACTTAGCATCCGAACCAATCAAACACTCACACCCTGTCAAAAGATCTGGGCTTGATCCATCACCGTTCTTTACCCCACTCTGCCACCCCAGTTCAGACATGGCTATATGCAAATCAGTCTGACCCTGTGCCTCATGGGAACAGTCCAGCCCGAACTGCCAAGCCATGCCTTCCCTGGACCGGAAACAAGCTTCCGAGGACCGGTTTCTGGCATTCCAGCCGTCTTCAGCCCGGCTTGCTTGAATCCAGTGGCAAAGTGAGCAAGGGACTCACGTCTGAGCATACCCTGCCACACTAATGGCGGCCAAAGCGGTACAAAAGGGGGTGGTGATGGACGGAGCATCCAAACCAATCAAACACTCACACCCAGTCAAAAGATCTGGGTTTGATCCATCACCGTTCTTTAGCCCACTCTGCCACCCCAGTTCAGACATGGCTATATGCAAATCAGTCTGACCCTGTGCCTCATGGGAACAGTCCAGCCCGAACTGCCAAGCCATGCCTTCCCTGGACCGGAAACAAGCTTCCGAGGACCGGTTTCTGGCATTCCAGCCGTCTTCAGCCCGTCTTGCTTGAATCCAGTGGGAAAGTGAGCAAGGGACTCACGTCTGAGCATACCCTGCCACACTTATGGCGGCCAAAGCGGTACAAAAGGGGGTGGTGATGGACGGAGCATCGGAACCAATCAAACACTCACACCCAGTCAAAAGATCTGGGTTTTATCCATCACCGTTCTTTAGCCCACTCTGCCACCCTAGTTCAGACATGACTATATGCAAATCAGTCTGACCCTGTGCCTCATGGAACAGTCCAGCCCGAACTGCCAAGCCATGCCTTCCCTGGACCGGAAACAAGCTTCCGAGGACCGGTTTCTGGCATTCCAGCCGTCTTCAGCCCGGCTTGCTTGAATCCAGTGGGAAAGTGAGCAAGGGACTCACGTCTGACCATACCCTGCCACACTTATGGCAGCCAAAGCGGTACAAAAGGGGGTGGTGATGGACGGAGCATCGGAACCAATGAAACACTCACACCCAGTCAAAAGATCTGGGTTTGATCCATCACCGTTCTTTAGCCCACTCTGCCACCCCAGTTCAGACATGGCTATATGCAAATCAGTCTGACCCTGTGCCTCATGGGAACAGTACAGCCCGAACTGCCAAGCCATGCCTTCCCCGGACCGGAAACAAGCTTCCGAGGACCGGTTTCTGGCATTCCAGCCGTCTTCAGCCCGGCTTGCTTGAATCCAGTGGGAAAGTGAGCAAGGGACTCACGTCTGACCATACCCTGCCACACTTATGGCAGCCAAAGCGGTACAAAAGGGGGTGGTGATGGACGGAGCATCGGAACCAATGAAACACTCACACCCAGTCAAAAGATCTGGGTTTGATCCATCACCGTTCTTTAGCCCACTCTGCCACCCCAGTTCAGACATGGCTATATGCAAATCAGTCTGACCCTGTGCCTCATGGGAACAGTACAGCCCGAACTGCCAAGCCATGCCTTCCCCGGACCGGAAACAAGCTTCCGAGGACCGGTATATGGCATTCCAGCCGTCTTCAGCCCGGCTTGCTTGAATCCAGTGGCAAAGTGAGCAAGGGACTCATGTCTGAGCATACCCTGCCACATTTATGGCGGCCAAAACGGTACAAAAGGGGGTGGTGATGGACGGAGCATCCGAACCAATCAAACACTCACACCCTGTCAAAAGATCTGGGTTTGATCCATCACCGTTCTTTAGCCCACTCTGCCACCCCAGTTCAGACATGGCTATATGCAAATCAGTCTGACCCTGTGCCTCATGGGAACAGTCCAGCCCGAACTGCCAAGCCATGCCTTTCCTGGACCAGAAACAAGCTTTCGAGGACCGGTTTCTGGCATTCCAGCCGTCTTCAGTCCGGCTTGCTTGAATCCAGTGGCAAAGTGAGCAAGGGACTCACGTCTGAGCATACCCTGCCACACTTATGGCGGCCAAAGCGGTACAAAAGGGGGTGGTGATGGACGGAGCATCCGAACCAATCAAACACTCACACCCTGTCAAAAGATCTGGGTTTGATCCATCACCGTTCTTTAGCCCGTTCTGCCACCCCAGTTCAGACCTGGCTATATGCAAATCAGTCTGACCCTGTGCCTCATGGGAACAGTCCAGCCCGAACTGCCAAGCCATGCCTTCCCTGGACCGGAAACAAGCTTCCGAGGACCGGTTTCTGGCATTCCAGCCGTCTTCAGCCCGGCTTGCTTGAATCCAGTGGCAAAGTGAGCAAGGGACTCACGTCTGAGCATACCCTGCCACACTTATGGCAGCCAAAGCGGTACAAAAGGGGGTGGTGATGGACGGAGCATCAGAACCAATCAAACACTCACACCCAGTCAAAAGATCTGGGTTTTATCCATCACCGTTCTTTAGCCCACTCTGCCACCCTAGTTCAGACATGACTATATGCAAATCAGTCTGACCATGTGCCTCATGGAACAGTCTAGCCCGAACTGCCAAGCCATGCCTTCCCTGGACCGGAAACAAGCTTCCGAGGACCGGTTTCTGGCATTCCAGCCGTCTTCAGCCCGGCTTGCTTGAATCGAGTGGCAAAGTGAGCAAGGGACTCACGTCTGAGCATACCCTGCCACATTTATGGCGGCCAAAGCGGTACAGAAGGGGGTGGTGATGGACTTAGCATCCGAACCAATCAAACACTCAC
Source organism: Lissotriton helveticus (assembly GCF_964261635.1). Lineage (NCBI taxonomy): Eukaryota > Metazoa > Chordata > Amphibia > Caudata > Salamandridae > Lissotriton > Lissotriton helveticus. The sequence goes on along the minus strand of NC_136058.1, from coordinate 456,147,115 downwards.
ACCCTGTCAAAAGATCTGGGCTTGATCCATCACCGTTCTTTACCCCACTCTGCCACCCCAGTTCAGACATGGCTATATGCAAATCAGTCTGACCCTGTGCCTCATGGGAACAGTCCAGCCCGAACTGCCAAGCCATGCCTTCCCTGGACCGGAAACAAGCTTCCGAGGACCGGTTTCTGGCATTCCAGCCGTCTTCAGCCCGGCTTGCTTGAATCCAGTGGCAAAGTGAGCAAGGGACTCACGTCTGAGCATACCCTGCCACACTTATGGCGGCCAAAGCGGTACAAAAGGGGGTGGTGATGGACGGAGCATCCAAACCAATCAAACACTCACACCCAGTCAAAAGATCTGGGTTTGATCCATCACCGTTCTTTAGCCCACTCTGCCACCCCAGTTCAGACATGGCTATATGCAAATCAGTCTGACCCTGTGCCTCATGGGAACAGTCCAGCCCGAACTGCCAAGCCATGCCTTCCCTGGACCGGAAACAAGCTTCCGAGGACCGGTTTCTGGCATTCCAGCCGTCTTCAGCCCGTCTTGCTTGAATCCAGTGGGAAAGTGAGCAAGGGACTCACGTCTGAGCATACCCTGCCACACTTATGGCGGCCAAAGCGGTACAAAAGGGGGTGGTGATGGACGGAGCATCGGAACCAATCAGACACTCACACCCAGTCAAAAGATCTGGGTTTGATCCATCACCATTCTTTAGCCCACTCTGCCACCCCAGTTCAGACATGGTTATATGCAAATCAGTCTGACCCTGTGCCTCATGGGAACAGTACAGCCCGCATGCCTTCCCCGACCGGAAACAAGCTTCTGAGGACCGGTTTCTGGCATTCCAGCTATCTTCAGCCCTGCTTGCTTGAATCCATTTGGCAAAGTGAGCAAGGGACTCGAGTTTGAGCATACCCTGCCACACTTATGGCAGCCAAAGCGGTACAAAAGGGGGTGGTGATGGACGGAGCATCCGAACCAATCAAACACTCACACCCAGTCAAAAGATCTGGGTTTGATCCATCACCGTTCTTTAGCCCACTCTGCCACCCCAGTTCAGACATGGCTATATGCAAATCAGTCTGACCCTGTGCCTCATGGGAACAGTCCAGCCCGAACTGCCAAACCATGCTTTCCCTGGACCGGAAACAAGCTTCCGAGGACCGGTTTCTGGCATTCCAGCCGTCTTCAGCCCGGCTTGCTTGAATCCAGTGGCAAAGTGAGCAAGGGACTCATGTCTGAGCATACCCTGCCACATTTATGGCGGCCAAAACGGTACAAAAGGGGGTGGTGATGGACGGAGCATCCGAACCAATCAAACACTCACACCCTGTCAAAAGATCTGGGTTTGATCCATCACCGTTCTTTAGCCCACTCTGCCACCCCAGTTCAGACATGGCTATATGCAAATCAGTCTGACCCTGTGCCTCATGGGAACAGTCCAGCCCGAACTGCCAAGCCATGCCTTTCCTGGACCAGAAACAAGCTTTCGAGGACCGGTTTCTGGCATTCCAGCCGTCTTCAGTCCGGCTTGCTTGAATCCAGTGGCAAAGTGAGCAAGGGACTCACGTCTGAGCATACCCTGCCACACTTATGGCGGCCAAAGCGGTACAAAAGGGGGTGGTGATGGACGGAGCATCCGAACCAATCAAACACTCACACCCTGTCAAAAGATCTGGGTTTGATCCATCACCGTTCTTTAGCCCGTTCTGCCACCCCAGTTCAGACCTGGCTATATGCAAATCAGTCTGACCCTGTGCCTCATGGGAACAGTCCAGCCCGAACTGCCAAGCCATGCCTTCCCTGGACCGGAAACAAGCTTCCGAGGACCGGTTTCTGGCATTCCAGCCGTCTTCAGCCCGGCTTGCTTGAATCCAGTGGCAAAGTGAGCAAGGGACTCACGTCTGAGCATACCCTGCCACACTTATGGCAGCGAAAGCGGTACAAAAGGGGGTGGTGATGGACGGAGCATCAGAACCAATCAAACACTCACACCCAGTCAAAAGATCTGGGTTTTATCCATCACCGTTCTTTAGCCCACTCTGCCACCCTAGTTCAGACATGACTATATGCAAATCAGTCTGACCATGTGCCTCATGGAACAGTCTAGCCCGAACTGCCAAGCCATGCCTTCCCTGGACCGGAAACAAGCTTCCGAGGACCGGTTTCTGGCATTCCAGCCGTCTTCAGCCCGGCTTGCTTGAATCGAGTGGCAAAGTGAGCAAGGGACTCACGTCTGAGCATACCCTGCCACATTTATGGCGGCCAAAGCGGTACAGAAGGGGGTGGTGATGGACTTAGCATCCGAACCAATCAAACACTCACACCCTGTCAAAAGATCTGGGCTTGATCCATCACCGTTCTTTACCCCACTCTGCCACCCCAGTTCAGACATGGCTATATGCAAATCAGTCTGACCCTGTGCCTCATGGGAACAGTCCAGCCCGAACTGCCAAGCCATGCCTTCCCTGGACCGGAAACAAGCTTCCGAGGACCGGTTTCTGGCATTCCAGCCGTCTTCAGCCCGGCTTGCTTGAATCCAGTGGCAAAGTGAGCAAGGGACTCACGTCTGAGCATACCCTGCCACACTTATGGCGGCCAAAGCGGTACAAAAGGGGGTGGTGATGGACGGAGCATCCAAACCAATCAAACACTCACACCCAGTCAAAAGATCTGGGTTTGATCCATCACCGTTCTTTAGCCCACTCTGCCACCCCAGTTCAGACATGGCTATATGCAAATCAGTCTGACCCTGTGCCTCATGGGAACAGTCCAGCCCGAACTGCCAAGCCATGCCTTCCCTGGACCGGAAACAAGCTTCCGAGGACCGGTTTCTGGCATTCCAGCCGTCTTCAGCCCGTCTTGCTTGAATCCAGTGGGAAAGTGAGCAAGGGACTCACGTCTGAGCATACCCTGCCACACTTATGGCGGCCAAAGCGGTACAAAAGGGGGTGGTGATGGACGGAGCATCGGAACCAATCAAACACTCACACCCAGTCAAAAGATCTGGGTTTTATCCATCACCGTTCTTTAGCCCACTCTGCCACCCTAGTTCAGACATGACTATATGCAAATCAGTCTGACCCTGTGCCTCATGGAACAGTCCAGCCCGAACTGCCAAGCCATGCCTTCCCTGGACCGGAAACAAGCTTCCGAGGACCGGTTTCTGGCATTCCAGCCGTCTTCAGCCCGGCTTGCTTGAATCGAGTGGCAAAGTGAGCAAAGGACTCACGTCTGAGCATACCCTGCCACACTTATGGCGGCCAAAGCGGTACAAAAGGGGGTGGTGATGGACGGAGCATCGGAACCAATCAGACACTCACACCCAGTCAAAAGATCTGGGTTTGATCCATCACCATTCTTTAGCCCACTCTGCCACCCCAGTTCAGACATGGTTATATGCAAATCAGTCTGACCCTGTGCCTCATGGGAACAGTACAGCCCGCATGCCTTCCCCGACCGGAAACAAGCTTCTGAGGACCGGTTTCTGGCATTCCAGCTATCTTCAGCCCTGCTTGCTTGAATCCATTTGGCAAAGTGAGCAAGGGACTCGAGTTTGAGCATACCCTGCCACACTTATGGCAGCCAAAGCGGTACAAAAGGGGGTGGTGATGGACGGAGCATCCGAACCAATCAAACACTCACACCCAGTCAAAAGATCTGGGTTTGATCCATCACCGTTCTTTAGCCCACTCTGCCACCCCAGTTCAGACATGGCTATATGCAAATCAGTCTGACCCTGTGCCTCATGGGAACAGTCCAGCCCGAACTGCCAAACCATGCTTTCCCTGGACCGGAAACAAGCTTCCGAGGACCGGTTTCTGGCATTCCAGCCGTCTTCAGCCCGGCTTGCTTGAATCCAGTGGCAAAGTGAGCAAGGGACTCACGTCTGAGCATACCCTGCCACACTTATGGTGGTCAAAGCGGTACAAAAGGGGGTGGTGATGGACGGAGCATCCGAACCAATGAAACACTCACTCCCAGTCAAAAGATCTGGGTTTGATCCATCACCGTTCTTCAGCCCACTCTGCCACCCCAGTTCAGACATGGCTATATGCAAATCAGTCTGACCCTGTGCCTCATGGGAACAGTCCAGCCCGAACTGCCAAGCTATGCCTTCCCTGGACCGGAAACAAGCTTCCGAGGACCGGTTTCTGGCATTCCAGCCGTCTTCAGCCCGGTTTGCTTGAATCCAGAGGCAAAGGGAGCAAGGGACTCACGTCTGAGCATACCCTGCCACACTTATGGCGGCCAAAGTTGTACAAAAGGGGGTGGTGATGGACGGAGCATCCGAACCAATCAAACACTCACACCCAGTCAAAAGATCTGGGTTTGATCCATCACCGTTCTTTAGCCCACTCTGCCACCCCAGTTCAGACATGGCTATATGAAAATCAGTCTGACCCTGTGCCTCATGGGAACAGTCCAGCCGAACTGCCAAGCCATGCCTTCCCTGGACCGGAAACAAGCTTCCGAGGACCGGTTTCTGGCATTCCAGCCGTCTTCAGCCCGTCTTGCTTGAATCCATTTGGCAAAGTGAGCAAGGGACTCGAGTTTGAGCATACCCTGCCACACTTATGGCAGCCAAAGCGGTACAAAAGGGGGTGGTGATGTGTGGTAAATAAATAAATTACCGGTACTATTTTTCTATGCATTAAATGAAAAGGATAGCTCAATAAATGAGAGGCAGAGTCCGTGGTATCTGAGTCATGAGGGCTTTAATTAAGTGGCTCGAGCCAATGGACATCGGGTTCCATCACCTACTAAGGTTCAGGAAGGGACAATCTCAATATTTCATTAACATCATACAATATATATAGTAAAACAGTACAGTTGCATTGAATATAGTAGGCGTAACAAGTGAAAAAGAGGAAGATAAGAACATATGGGCGTGAAAGAAGGCGTGCACAGGGCGTGCACGGAGGTGTGTGATGTAGACGTCACAGAAGTCATCATAGGTGGGTGGACACATGGAGGGGGTTTCATGGGCAGCTGGAACCTTTAACCTACTGGTGCGCGCAAAACGAATCATGACGTGTAACTGGGGAGAGCTGGGGGCGCTGACTCCTAGCACTAGTAGAGGAGACTGAAGTCTGGGATGTCAGAACAACCTGTACCTATAGCATATCTGATATCTTGTGTTTAGAGTACATGTTGCTTGATTCTAAAAGTCATCAGGGCAAAGGCTGCTTGTCACTAAAAGCTAGTGTATGCATATATTTCTATATGTATTGCATGGACTATGGATCTTCTATGGATACGAATTCAGTAAAATCACTTGCATGGAGACAGAAAGACTGGACTGTAGACGGATATGTTTATGCTGTTCGTTAGCTAGGAATGTGAAGCCGGGGAGCTGAACAGATAACTGTAGGCATAACATATTCTTGGCAGGCAGGCCAGGCCTAGCCGGGCACCGCGTTGCTTGGCAGGAAGTAAGTGAAGGGTCAGGGATGCGGGCGGGGCTGCTTCTCTCGGAGTGGTTCAGGAGGCTTGAGGCCTGAATCTCATGTCCAGGCCTTGTGGAGCCTTAAGAACGGGTGTATCTCGATGATTTATCGTGTACCATGTAAAGACGTTGGCAACATAGGCCTGAAAGCCTAATTCACGTTGCTTTCACGGAGGACTGGATAACTGACATACTAACGTTGGACGCAACTGTAAATGCGTCTTTATTATCGGCCAAGGAGAGGAAATGCATAGAAATCATGCATATATACCACATGAAGGGGAACACGTAGGGACACAAAACAGAGCAAAATTCAGTTTTCCTCATTCCCTCCTTGTTCCCTACGTTCCCTTCAGGAAACATCAATATTCATGAGACCATCTATCTGTTCATACAGCATCATTTGCTCGTCTTTTTTTCATTAGGGCATGGGATTGTGAACGTGGAATACAGGCTGTGGCGCACAAGCAGCAAATCGCTGGACCACATTGTAAACAGAGACAACAACTGAATATGATCATTACTACTACTCCCAGGAATGACAATACTTTCCATCCCCAGGCAGATATTACACTCCAGAGCCAGCCGGACCAAGTCCAGGTGCCTGGATTCTGATGTAGCTGATGAGCTATTTTATGAAGTCTAGTTATTGCTGAATACACAGACGGTGCGTTATTATGTAGTGTAGTTCCTATCTTCCCAATAGGCTCTGCGCATTGGAATAATACCTACAGCAGTAAAGGCCTAGGCCAGACGTTAAATAGGTCTACTACTGTCGATACTAGACTTAAGTTTTGGGTTTGCCAGCGTAGCTCAGAGTTCGCTAGAAACTTTCTCGAATGTTCAGGAAAGAATTAACTCCCCTGATTAGACAAGAAGGGATTTAGTTTCTGACAACCATAGAACATGACAACTTTGCTCTCCCCTAATCAAGAGTGTATCTCAAGAGTCGTGTGAGCACAAGGCAATTATTTTACTCAGTCAGTACGTGCATTCTTAGTCTCATCAGATTGTAGAGAAAAGGAAGAGAGGGGCGTGTTCAATAAAAGGTGTTATTTATTGATCAGTCTCTTTTCTCATACAAGAGAAATGGATAGATATTATTGCGATACTTATAGTTAAGTAAAGTGCATACATTAAAAGCAATAGTATAAAATAATACTGTAAAAACATTGATATGGTTTCTGAGCCATATGATGTTTAAAATGATTAAAATATATTTACATACACATATACATTTGACTAAACGTACTCAACTGGTGTTTCTAAATACGCCTACCCCGAGTACCTGACCTAAGTCTAATGCGTGGGCGGGAATAGAAAGTTACAGTTTAAGTTAAGTTTGTTTTTGCCAAGTGAATAACTAAAGGTATTCTCTGTGAGGGGTTATTCAGTTCTGTACCTGGAATTTAGGATGAATGAGGAATGGTATCTCTTTCTCTGCTCTCGATATTCCAGGCCGCCTGCGAGGGCTGCCCGAAAGCGCCGATGCTGGGTCTCTCGGCAGGAGATAGCAGCGCGTCTCTCAGCGCGTCAGGAAGGCGGGGCTGCTGCCAGCGGGGTCTGCTCTGCTCTTGGCTTCGGCAAGGATGGCTGCTCCGTCTCGTCACCACGCGTGTTTGCATAGGGCAAGATCGGCAATATTTATACCTTAAAGGTACCGAGATTGACGTAAGGATGGACATAGATACGTCAATAAAGATGTCATACGACTTGCTCGTTAGCACATTCTTTTACTGAAGTTCTCTGTGAAATCAAAACAATGGCCGCACGGATTTTCCAGGTTGTCATAGGTTTGATTTGTTATGAGAACGTCGTATGCCTTATCAGGGGCTGGAGGAATGTCGCTTGTCTAATTAGATCTCAAGCGTTATGACCTAATCAGATAACACGTTCCTGTGCCGTAGTGTGACTGCGTCAGATAACGGTATCTGCATCATGGGGGCTTTTCTTGCCTCATGGGCTGACTGTTAGTTAACTTGATAGTTAGTTTAACCAGAATAGGGTCAGGAATAGGGGGATCGATTCAGAACCTATAGGAATACATGACACCCACTCCACGCTAACTATGGTCATATTTACTAATCTATGCATAGTATAACATAGTACAACATACTATAGAGTATAGTGTATACCTTACCACCCCAAAATACATAAATGCATTTTGAAACTTTCAAATATACTGAAAAATTGCAGTCATATATATTGTATGCACTCAAGCTATGAATTAAACGCTAAAGTAAACACGCATTTGTATACATTATTGCTTATTTGGTATATGAGAAATACACATGAAATGGCTCTTAATATGGCTATACAGAAAGAAAGTTCGAGACCATTTCATCACATAATAAAATATTTGTGAACATACCAGCGGGCAACTAAAGTTTATAAAGTATCTAAAAATAGAAATTTTAGTTCTCTAGGAATAGTTTCTTACTTTAAGCAGAAGATAAGTGTCCCGAAAATTTTGTAAAAAATAATTTGGGGCTGCTAAAAAAATAGCTGTCCGTGAACTGGTGGGAAAAATTGTTCATGTGACTATATTTTCAAAGTTGAAGGCCGAATTCAGGGAACGCTGTGTGCGAGCTTGCTCAAAAGTCTCTATTTCTGTTCTGGAGAGAACATCATATCATTAAGGCTTTCGAAAAAACTGTCAACAGTTTCATGGGAAAGTTCCACTAAGTCGGAAATAGGTGTAACCATGCATTCGTGCGCATGATTGTCTCCATTGACATTCTGATTCGCATTGCTGACAGAAGGTCGTACCTGATTGATGCTGCTTTCATCTTGAACTTCACTACTCTTCAATCGTAGTGGTGAAGATTCCACGAATGCCGTCATCAGGATTGGCAGCCTTTGAGGGCAGCACAAAGCGTGAACCTTGGTAGGAACCAACAATGTATCTGCATCCACTGGTGCATCCGATTGTAGCGTCAGACAGGTGTCTAACACGCATTCTTCTCCGCATAGCAGACACCTTAATACAGGTAAAACACACCTTTGCCACATTGGTCGAAATGATAGAAACCAAGTCATGTTCAGGTCTCTAAGCCGGGAGAGTCCCAGGATTTTTGATATCCGGTCCCGGTATCCAATGGCTAGGATCGTATCTTCCATTGTCGCGAGAGTGTGATCTGTGACATGGGTTGCCATAACGAAAAATAAGGACTAAGAATAGGATTCCTGCAATTAGTCCCAGGATCAGGGGAAGTCCGCCAAAAATCGAATGGACGAAATCTGGAAAAATACCCAGTATGGCTTTGAATGGTGTTAATGCCATCGAAAATACTGTCTTAAATACCTTTGAGACCCCAGTGGTATCAGAAATATTTAAGATTTCGCTCAGGATTTCCGCGAAATGTACGGGTGAATTAGTTGATAATAATGTATGTATCTCCGCAGTCGTCCTTGCGACTTGTAGATCATACGTTTCTTTTGATGACGTGAGCCTTGTAGGCGTCTGAAGAAGCACTGTTTTCATTCTGCTTAAAGTATCTATTCGAATAGAAGTAATTTTCAAATTGGGCCATGCCCTTGCCTCCCTGTCTGGAAAGGAGCTGGGGAACAAAGAACGTCCACAGCACTTGACCTTCGCAGTCGTAGTGACTAGATAAGGAGTCCCGGGCATAAGACTACAACATCTGCGGTCTACAATAAGAATGTAACTCCCATTATAGAGTCTTTGAAAGAATGGTTCTATTTCAGTTGCAGGTGCGCCTTGCTGGTGACATGAAAGGTTGTATGAATTCCCTTCACAGGCTCCATGCAAACTAATTCCGTTACACAGAAGCGTGCCGCTTAGTGACATAGCACAATTGTTGCCACTAAGAAACACTTTCTGTCCTTTATTACTGACACATGCATGTGAATAGGGCAGGTTCCAAGTTGTTTTAAGGTACCCCTTTCCCAATTTCTCGTACATGCCAGCCTGTATATATTTTTGGCAGTATTGAAACCTGAAGGTTGAGATTGGAATATTTATGATTCCGTGGATTATCCATTCACTGACAGGTCGTTCTGACATTGTCATTGGTAATCTTTCTAGTTTTTCAATGCTCAAGATTGTATAATCAGCACCCTTTTGCGCCATACCGATTTGTCTATCAGTAAGGTTAAAGATTTGGAATAGTGACGTTGTGTTGATTAAACGCCAAGGCACATAGCCTGAACGCAGATTTTGTAACGTCCAGCCAAGCTGTACAATAGAACGCAATTGTGACTGACCATGTTGTAATAACAGTAAGTCTTGCGATAATATATCGTTTGCTGAAGACACAATGCTGTCCAATGAAAAAATTCTGGAGGATAGAGTCATTAACCCATTGTCCACTACAGAAAGTGATTTTTCCAAATTAATACGGTCAATTTCCCGTATTCTCTCTGCTGTTTCAATTTGATTAACCTTCCAGGCCTCATTGTATGCTGCATATACAGAGGCTGCTATGAAACGCTTCTGACGCTGTTTGCGTGGTCCCAAAATGAAATCACGCAAGTCAGCACCATCAGTAAGTAAAGTTAGGTGTTGCTTAATTTCAGGCAGTGTGGAAGTTTGTAGCCATTGAAGGCATAATTTGCCCACACTGTAGGTTGTTATTATCCCTGGGTGATGTCTTTGGGGATATCTAGGGTCTGGCCTGGTCATTTTGAACCCCTGTGTTTTATTCAGGAATCTGTCTTGACAGTTATTTGTATCTGTGGGCCAGATCAACCATTGTTTCCAATCAGGATGTGTTCTGTTTTGGTATAATATATGGTTTACGTCTATCTCTTCATCTGTATCAGAGCTATTGCTAAACATTGTTGGCTTTGGAATAGACGGTTTATTTAAATCTTTGATTTTGGCTAGGCCAAGACAGGTGGTTTGTTGAACAGTGTCATTTAAAAATATCATTTGTTCTGGGATCATGCAAGCTCTAAACAAAGCTTCTAAACCCTGTACTTGCCATTCTTTTGTACCCCAAACACGTTTTAAATCAACATTTTTGTCCCAATAATCAAATCCAAAAGTATTCATTTCTTCGAAAAATGAATCTGAATATATCAACTTTGTGTTGGTTATCATGGTTTTCATCCCTGTCTCGTTTGACAATTTAAAATAAAATGTTTCAGCATTACTTGTGTTAAAACCTGAAAAATATGAATATTTGTCGTAAACGGTTCTTGAGCTCCCTTTTGGAGGTGTTGCACAATGTTCCCATTGATTATAATTTAAAACATTTCTAGGTTGTGCAGATCTATGTAAAAAGTGATTACCATAGTGGTTATAGCAATACATACTGTCATAATTTGTAGAACCCTGCAAATAATCATGTTTGGTAAATTTAGCAGACATTACTAAGTCAGACATCATGTTATTAATGCTTTCGAAGTCCCAATCATCAGCAAATGAGTTTGGTTTTACAAAGTCACTCAATGAGATCTTAATTTGGTGTGGATATTTCAGGATCTCGACCGGACCATAAATTTCATAGTCAGTGTTGTCCCAGGCTACCCCACCAGGTATCGGATTGGCTGTGAAGTTGGCTGAAGAAAGTTCTCTTTTCTCGACGTGTGAAGATGTATGTGGTTTGAGGATCAAGTTGATGTTCTGACTTGCTGTGTCCATTTTAGCATATTTTCCCTCAATGAAGCGTCCCAAAGTAAGTACCATGATGAGCCAAAGTATGAGGATAAATGCACCAAAACCCACCCAAAATTCAATCCATGGTGAAATCAGATATGTTTCTTTCAGTTGTTTCAAAAGTTCCTTAGCTTTGTCTTTAAAGGATTTTGATGATGGCTGTGTCTTTGATTCACTGAGGCTTTCAGAGGAATCATCGAAGTTTATGAAGTAGCCAGATGCAGTTCTGTCAATTGTTCCAATCGCTTCAGGATTTTTGTTTCTTGCATTTTCACTTGGTACTTCATTATAGATTGGTGTGTCTCTGCTAAATGTTTTTATTTGGGTTTTCAGAGGTCTGAGTTCTATTGCATTGTTGCATAGTCCTTGTTGTTCTTCTGTAGGCGTTTCGAATGTGATGAGCCTCTTCGTTAGGACCTCTGTACTGGTAGCAAACCTTGGTGTTCTGCTACTTATTGGGAGTCCACTTGGCCTACTGTTTGTTATCGGCCACATGTTGTGGCTTTACCAGGTCGATGGATACAACTCGGTTCTCCTTTTTACCAGCAAGTGGCGGTAGTACAACTGATCTTGTCCCGTTGACAGACAAGACAGGAACTGCTTTTCTGTAACAAGGCCCAAATTCCTTCTTTACCGCGATCTTCTCCCTGACTAGATCCCCGACTTTTGGAATCCAGACAGGTCTTGCTGGGACAGGTGGTGATTCTTCAGTGGTTGTTGGCTGTTGTTTCAACTGTATGTTGCTCAGGTCTTTTCTTGTTTTGTTTAAGTCCTGCAAAATAGCCAAACGGTCTTTGACATCAAAGCTTTTTTCTTTAACCACTAAAGTCTGACTGTCGAGGTCAGAGATAATCATTCTAGTTCCAAATAATAATTCGTACGGACTGAATCCCTTCAGAGAATTTCTTGGCAAGTTATTTAGACTACGTTGGACACTTATTAGATGTTTGACCCACCCAGCTCCTGAACCTAATATCCTTTCCATTATAGATTGCTTTCTGCCTTGGTTTTTTCTTTACACCATCCCGTACCCTCAGGAAGGAGGTGAGAAGATTCCCGCTGGGCTGTGCTCATTTGGCCATGTTTCCCCCCCGGCCGGAGGGCTAGAGTGAAGACAATGGTCAAACGTAACATGCTCTTAGCGTATATGCCATTTAGACTCGCAAATCTTTGTATAACAGTCCGGACGTCAGCCGAGTGCTGAGGATCGACATTATAAGTGGAAACTAGCCTGTATATGTTAATCGCAAGCCCTGCTTTTTACTGGTGATATTATCTGCCTTGATACGACGAGGTATTAAACTGTTTCTCTCCCCACTGCGATCTCTGTTGCAGTTTGGGCAGTTTTTTACAAACATTGTGTGATGCAGGCTCATGCCTGGCCACCAGTACCGTGATTGTAATTCTTCCAGAGAATCTTTTAATTTAAGGTGTCTGAGACCCTCGCCCATATGTGCGTCTGCGATTAACAAGTTTCTCCTGTCCATGTTTGGAATCACTCTATCCCCCACTCCAGGGATTCGAGCAAAAGGGACGGAGTTTGCATCGATTATGTATGTATAATTGAGTGGATAGTTGATCGGTAATGCTGAGCAGTCGCCTTTTGATGACGTTTTCACCGCCAGCACTGTTTCACCGTCAATGTATTTTAATGTACGCTTTTTTCGAACTACGGGAGCCGATTTAGTGGCTGCCGCTGCGGCTGTTTCAGCCAATGAATTCCCTACAACGTGAACGCCATCACGCTGATGACTCAGTGAGTGTATCACGTGAGTCTTTGGTAGTTCTTTTTGCAAAAGAGCTATTTGTTCCCAGAGCAGTTTCTGCTTTATTTGTGCATCTGTGTCATCTTTGTAACCGTTCTGAATCCATGTCTGCAAATCCTTGTTATATGATTTGACGCAGTAATATGAATCGGACACTATAAGTGTCGGGAATTCGCGATCCGCATTATCTAGCGCCATTTTCAATGCTATTATTTCAGTTTGTTGTTCTGAATTACTTTCTACTGAGTGTGATTTTGTTAATAGAGGTTTTAGTTTACCTCCGCGCCACACTTCTTTTGTAATCTCACACGTGGCGTTGTATGCTTGTTCTCCCCAAACGGGGGGTTGAGCATGTCCGTCTGTATAGATTACACAGGCGTAATGTCGTAGAGGCAGAATGTCGATTGGCAGAGGATACGTCTTTTCATACTTTAGATTTTTTAATTCTTCTAGTTCTGGATCAAAGTAGTAGTATACTTTGTCCGTTGTGATTGAATTCACCCATTGTATCCATTCCGGATTCAATGTTGTTGTTGGTAAATTACACGGTGTTGTTAGTGCCTCAAAGGCTGATTCTGCTGTTCTGACTGTGATATGTCTACCGTCAGCTATGTCTTTTTCTCTAGCTATTGCGGTTTGAACTGCACGAATGATTTTTCCTGTATTACTGAATTTCTGTTCAGCTTCTGTGTACAAGTGTGATTTGAATGCAATTGGTACCTTTTCTCCCTCATTAGAGGTCAGGTATGTGAATCCGCATCTCCCTGGGATGACTCGAATCACAAGATTGCGTGTGTTATCACGTGTTTCTAATTTTGTTTTAATTAGCATGTCTGTTTGTAAGGATCTCAAAATTTCTGTGTGTGTTTGAGTCCAATTGGATCTTTTAAAGTCTGGTTTAATTAGATCATAAAGGGGTTTGACCCTTTCTGCGTAATTTGCAATGTAAGTTCTTCCGAAATTTAGGAAGCCTAGAATTGACTGTAAGTTTTTTAGTGTTCTAGGTGCTTGGAGTACGGCACATTTCTCTAGGAAATTGTCAGCCAGGCTTTTGCCTTCACTTGATAACTCATATCCTAAGAATAGGACTGTCAGATGGGCAATTCTGGATTTTTGAAAGTTGAATTTGTAACCCTCTGCAGCGAACCCAAGTATTATGGTGTTCACTCTTTTCAAGTGAGTCTCCAAGTCATCATCTGTTAAGTAAATGTCATCGACATAAGATAATGCTTCATCATCATATAGTTGTAGTAATTCTGTTACTCTCGCTGAGAATACCCCCGGGCTGTTCTTGTACCCCTGGGCTAATCGACAGAATTGTTTTTGTGTGCCATTTACTGAGAATGCAGTTAAATATCTGCTCTCTGGTGCTATGTTTTGACAAAAGAATCCATTGGAGATGTCCAAGGTTGTTTTGTATTTTTTGCGCACTATGTTATTCATTAGTGCAGCACTGTGTGAGTTTTGCACTGCAAAGGTTTTGCAACATGTGTTAAGGTGTCGGTAATCCAAAACTAGACGATATGAATTGTCTGGTTTGGAGACCGGAAACAAAGGGTTGTTCATTTGTGAGGTGCAAGTTTCAATCACCCCCTGGTATTCTAGCTGATCTAGTATTTCATTTACCTGTTTTTTAGCTTCTTGCTTAATTGGGTACTGCCTTTGTGCAGTAGGTTGTGATTTTAACTGGATTTTGTGAGGAGGAGAGTCCTCATCCCATCCTACATGATTTTTATATAAAGCAGGTGCTAAGGCCACTGCCCACTTTCTAGCAAGTGTGTATTTTTTATGAATCGGGATTTGATTCGAGAAGGCAGGCATAATTACTTCTTCGCCATGAGGGCACTCCCTAACAAACTCTGGTGGCCAGTCTTTTTCAGCTAGAAGGATATCATAGCCCTTGGAGAGATTATCCCAAAATAGTCCCCTTATTTTCCTAGTCTTATCTCCCTCTATACGTAATGTTATCTCGTATATCTTGTGGGGTTTGCTAACTCTGGTGTCTGCAGTTTCCACTTGAAGATATTCATTCGTGTCCACTGTCTCCAGATGATTCATAAGGACTTTGCGAGCTATGCTCACTTCTGCTGCACTGTCTAGCATTGTCTGAGCCCACTCTCCGTTTTTCAGTTGTGTCCTCAGTATTCTCGGCATTGTTAACTACCTTGATACTGGCTACCTTCTTTTTTGGAAATTGTAATTTCTTTTTTAGCTGAGCAGGTTCCTTGTCTTTGGACTTGGCGTGCTCTTCTCTTTGTTCTGATCGTCCTCTTCTTTCCGATTTCTGCGAGGAATTCTGAAAAGATTGAGAGGGACGTGTATCAATGTCTTGATATCTATCAGGTTTTTTAATATTATCCCTATTTCTAAGGTTATATCTTTTCCCAGAGGGGTCACTCTGGGGTGACCTGTGTCTCTGGTTCGGAGATTTCTCCCTTCGCCTAGGAGACCTTCCTCGGGACTGGAATTTCTTTTCTTTAGGATTGGATTGTTTGTTTCCATCCCAGTTCTTTTTCGGTGAATTATTAAAAAATATTTTTTCTGGATTTTCAGTCAGTTGCGGTTTTACTGGTATTCCACCTAAACTATCTCTACCTAGTTCCTCATAGGATTTTTCTATGATTCTGGCAATTTCAACTGGTTGGTCTGCTATATCTGTCTCTTTTAACCTCTGGCGGATCGCCACGTTTGCTGCTTCACCTTTTATGTTGGCTAGTAATATAGCCGAGACCTGCTTGAAGTCTTTCAGTAGTTTCATACCAAGAGTTAAAGCTGGTTCTGGACCGTATTCATCTTGAATTTGTTTTAGCACATCTGGTATTACCGAAATGGATGGAACACCGTGCGTTTTTGTGTAGATGGAAGCAAAGACTGTACCCCAAGTGTCACAGTCCTCTATGTGTGGTGCGATTCCCATTGGGAGACATATAGTCAGAATCCTGTGTTTTTCTAGCGGGGTGGTGTCAGGAAACACCGCCTCTATTTGGGTGATTTTCTGTGCCAACCAGAATGGTATTTGTTCCCGTTTAGCCGGAACTTTACCTAGGCAGGATTGGATGTTCTGTGGTGTGATTTTATTTGTGTTCCCCTGGTGAGGGGTCAGCTGTGGAAGTTTAATCGCTGGCTGAATTGTTGAAGTCCGCATTACATACTGGACTAATTGTCTATGAATTTTTAGTAATTGTTTTAGCTGTATTAACAGCTCTCCTGTAGACATCCCTTCGATGTCTGGGTGTGGTGTGTATCCGGCTAAGACCGGCCACGTTGCTCCTGGTCTACCTAAAGGACCGAGCCTTGTAATGTGATTGTTATGTATTAGGGCGCCATCAAATAAGAGCAAATGCTCTTGGAATTTGAGTGGTACTTCCACCTCCTCGAAAGGAGTGTAAATGTCAGGTGGTACCTCTATTTTGTAATAGTGGAAGTACTTTGTTACAGCATTTGCTGCTGGAAAATGTATCCATGAATAGTATACATCTGTCTGCCGATATTCGTGTGCCTCAATTACGAATATGACTGTGCCACCTCTGGGTGTCAGTCCATTTTCTATAAGTTTTAAGGTTATACATTTCCTTTAGGCAACCGGGATGAGTATTATATCCCCGTCCGCATCTAGTGCTGCAGTATCAGCTGCTGCTATTTCAGCTGCTAATCTAACTGCCGCTCTTTCATCCTCATTGTCAGACATTTTACTGTCAATAAGGTTATTTTGTTTGTTTGCAGATCAGGTTTCTTATGGAAACAGAGATTAGATGCACAATATTTTGGAACTGTTTATCCTTCAACGTTGACTATACCAAGAACCATACATAGGAGTTCCCTCCTGCGAGGTCTTGGAGGATATTACCTTTCACCCACTCCAGACGTCTTTGGAGTATTTGGGAAAAAGGGGTCTGAGTGAGATAGCACGACTGAGTTACTCTAAATGTCTTACGTTAGTTTTATCGCCCTTTCCAAACACGTTGGGCGCCATGTAGTGTAGTTCCTATCTTCCCAATAGGCTCTGCGCATTGGAATAATACCTACAGCAGTAAAGGCCTAGGCCAGATGTTAACTAGGTCTACTACTGTCGATACTAGACTTAAGTTTTGGGTTTGCCAGCGTAGCTCAGAGTTCGCTAGAAACTTTCTCGAATGTTCAGGAAAGAATTAACTCCCCTGATTAGACAAGAAGGGATTTAGTTTCTGACAACCATAGAACATGACAACTTTGCTCTCCCCTAATCAAGAGTGTATCTCAAGAGTCGTGTGAGCACAAGGCAATTATTTTACTCAGTCAGTACGTGCATTCTTAGTCTCATCAGATTGTAGAGAAAAGGAAGAGACGGGCGTGTTCAATAAAAGGTGTTATTTATTGATCAGTCTCTTTTCTCATACAAGAGAAATGGATAGATATTATTGCGATACTTATAGTTAAGTAAAGTGCATACATTAAAAGCAATAGTATAAAATAATACTGTAAAAACATTGATATGGTTTCTGAGCCATATGATGTTTAAAATGATTAAATATATTTACATACACATATACATTTGACTAAACGTACTCAACTGGTGTTTCTAAATACGCCTACCCCGTGTACCTGACCTAAGTCTAATGCGTGGGCGGGAATAGAAAGTTACAGTTTAAGTTAAGTTTGTTTTTGCCAAGTGAATAACTAAAGGAATTCTCTGTGAGGGGTTATTCAGTTCTGTACCTGGAATTTAGGATGAATGAGGAATGGTATCTCTTTCTCTGCTCTCGATATTCCAGGCCGCCTGCGAGGGCTGCCCGAAAGCGCCGGTGCTGGGTCTCCCGGCAGGAGATAGCAGCGTGTCTCTCAGCGCGTCAGGAAGGCGGGCTGCTGCCAGCGGGGTCTGCTCTGCTCTTGGCTTCGGCAAGGATGGCTGCTCCGTCTCGTCACCACGCGTGTGTTTGCATAGGGCAAGATCGGCAATATTTATACCTTAAAGGTGCCGAGATTGACGTAAGGATGGACATAGATACGTCAATAAAGATGTCATACGACTTGCTCGTTAGCACATTCTTTTACTGAAGTTCTCTGTGAAATCAAAACAATGGCCGCACGGATTTTCCAGGTTGTCATAGGTTTGATTTGTTATGAGAACGTCGTATGCCTTATCAGGGGCTGGAGGAATGTCGCTGGTCTAATTAGATCTCAAGCGTTATGACCTAATCAGATAACACGTTCCTGTGCCGTAGTGTGACTGCGTCAGATAACGGTATCTGCATCATGGGGGCTTTTCTTGCCTCATGGGCTGACTGTTAGTTAACTTGATAGTTAGTTTAACCAGAATAGGGTCAGGAATAGGGGGATCGATTCAGAACCTATAGGAATACATGACAATTAGGAATGAAAACGCAACAACTAGATCCGATGACTCTACAAGCTCCGCCCCTATCGGCCAGAATGACGTCAAGAACAAGGCGGTTCTGAAGAACAACAAATCTCATAGCAGACTGTTCTTCTGTTAAGTTACCTAGGGCGGAAGTAGTCTCATTCACTACTGCTTCAAGGGTTCTGGTTAACCTGCGTATTAATTTACTATTCTGGACGGGACCTATGAAGAAAAAGAAACCTTTATTGAAATCCGTATACTGTTCCAATGCAGTTTCAGTCTGATCGACAATTGGGGACTCAATCTCCCTTCTATGTCTGACGTGTACTAGATGGCTATTTCGGTGATAATCGGATGGGGCTAGGAAAACTGGTGGCAATAGGAATGCAATGTAACATGTTCCATCCCAATCTAGGGGCAAACGTACATAAGCGGTCTGACCACATATAAAGTAGGAATGACGTGAAGCTTTGAAAATAGACTTCCCACTGTCACTGTACTCGACCACAGTAGTACAATCACTGTGTCCTAGATGTACTGAACCATTCCTTCTAACACATAATTCGCCTTTCACTGGTAGAACGGTTATAGAAGGCAAGTCTGAATCAATCTCGGACTGAACATTCAAAACCATGAGGTTAGAGGAAAAATTACCTAGATCATATACTTCATTTTCTAGATCTATCCCTGTCCTATGGGAAAGACCGTCCTTGTCTGGGGAACAGGTTTTATTCATAACTGTATTTAGAAGGGAAACTGTGGACTTATCGTCTAAAGATGACGTCAATGTAAACCATGCTCCACACGAACCATTGTGTGAAAACGGATAGGGAAAGAGTGGCAGAACTCCCTTCACTGTCTGGAAAGGGGGGAGTCGACCACATACCCAGCAATTAGTAGCATTGCTGGTTTGGTGCGAATAGTGTAACATACGAATAAAAGTATTGTTGCGCATTGCAAGTCGATAGGATAACTCGTGAGGGGGTAGTTCACTAAATGTGTGCTCTACTGTATTATTAGAGGAGAGGTGTACATGTGAATCGAGAGGAGGAGAAAATACGTGTAACATACAACTTATACATGTGATCGTAAGACTCAGAACAAACATAAACAATAATGTAACGATGCATCTGCTTCGGAGATTTTTACAATATTTCATTTTCTTGAAGTTTCGTCTATCTCTCTCACTATGTGGGTCTATCTCATACATGTCAGAAACCTGTCTAACCGCTTCACCCGAGGGGGACTTAAACAATTAAACGCTATCTGACTTACTAGACCTCAATTTGATTTTATACTCCTGCTGCGGAGTTTTCTCTAACAGGGGAAGTTTAGAGTCAGTATCGGGGCAGTCCTTGAAAAAAGTCTTTGGACATGGTCCATGGAAACGCTTGATATGACTGGAATGGAGCCAGCCTTTTCTTCCTTCTAGTTTTACGGCGGTCCTTGTGGTCATCAGGACGAGTTTTGGCTCCTTCCAGCGGGGCTCCAGAGGGCTTGAGCGATCAAAATTCCGAACCAATACTAGATCTCCAGGAACGACCTCGTGCGGTTTCACCTGGGTGTTGTCCGGGAAGGCAGCCGCGACCTGTGAACGACAAGAGAGTAGTGCAGACATCAAGGAAGCTAGGTAATCTGTCAGCATGTTACTGTCAACATCGGTGATTTTACGAGGCATAGGGGTACCCCACATGTTTGGGGGACGACCGAAAACAACTTCGTATGGTGATAAACCAGATCTGGAGTGAGCGACCATTCGCATATAGAAGAGGGCAACCGGCAGGGCTACCATCCAATCTACACCTTTTTCTGCACAGACCTTCGCTAAACGTATTTTCAGAGTTTGATTGTGTCGCTCGACGAGGCCAGCTGCCTCGGGGTGTCGTACGCAGTGGAATTTCCACTGGTACCCTAACAGAAGTGATACCTGTTTCATGAGTTCGGACGAGAATGGCTGTCCATTATCTGAATACACGACACGGGGCAAACCGTATCGAGGGAAAAACTCACGAACCAGCTGCTTGGCAGTGGTCGCGGCAGTATAATCTGAGACTGGATATGCTTCTGTCCATCTGGACAAAGCGCATACAACTACGAGGACATACTTGAATCCTCGACATCGATCCATCTGGATATAATCCATCTGGAGGACTTCAAAAGGATGATCAGGAGGATGAAATCCACCTTGTTCCACGGGAACACCTTTACCTGGGTTGAACTGACAACAGATCATGCAGGTACGCACTTTCTGCTTTGCTGCTGCTCGTAAATGCTTGTTAAACCAGAGGTTCTAGATGCTGTCTAACATGGCTTTTTCTCCTAAGTGTGCTGGACTATGTGCTGTATTAATAATGACTTGAACCATAGAGTCGGGAAGAAACCATGTGGCTTTTCCCTTCGTCAACCATCCCTGATCTGTTTGGACCCCTCCTTGTTCAGTCCATTTCTTGATTTCGTCTGGAGTAGCATGTGTCTGTATGTCTAGTACATCTTGTGTAGGGTCCTTGACTGTCATGCAAGTCGTCAGGACTGAAACGTCTGTCTTTGTCGAGTCAGCTGGAATGTCTGGAGTCTGAGCTGTAAGCTTGGCTGTTCGATCTGCCAGGTCGTTACCCTGGGAAATGGTGTCAGTGACTCTCGTATGTGCTTTGCACTTCATGATGGCTATAGCTGTAGGTAAATGTATGGCTTCTAACAGAGCTTGAATGAGGGGGCCATGCTGAATCTTGGCTCCATGAGAGGTCATAAAACCTCTTTCTTGCCAGAGGACTCCAAAGTCGTGAACGACTCCGAATGCATAACGTGAATCTGTATATATGTTTACTTTCAGGTTCTTGGCTCGTATGCAGGCTTGGGTCAGAGCGATGAGCTCTGCTGCTTGGGCAGACAGGGTGTCAATACGATGTGTTTCTATAACTTCAGTTTCAGTAGTCACTGCATATGCTGCCACTAACTCTCCTGTACTTGTTCTCATACATGAACCATCCACATAAAGTGTCAGGTCTGAGTCAGGTAATGCAATGTCCGTCAAGTCATGTCTTGGCTTCGTCATGGTGTTAATAACTTCCACACAGTCATTTGTTGCAGGGTTTGAGGTAATCGAGGGTAACAGTGTAGCAGGATTTAATATGTTGCAGCGTCTGATCTCTATGTGTGGCTGAAACAGTGTCAGTTCATATCCTGTCAATCGTGCTATGGTCAAGTGCTGAGTCTGTGTTCGGTTTAAAAGAACTTCCACGGAGTGTGGAACCTGTACTGTCAGGGGGTGTCCTAACACTATGGAATCACTTTGTCTGATAGCTAAAGCTGTGGCTGCAACAGATTTGAGGCACGCAGGCAAAGCCTGGGCTACTGGATCTAATGTGCTAGAAAAATAAGCACAAGGCTTGTGTTGTCCTGCTTGATCTTGTGTGAGAACAGATAATGCTGTACCATCGCGTTCAGTGACAAAAAGTGTAAAAGGTTTACGGTAGTTTGGTGTCGCTAAAACAGGAGCTTGACATAAAGCTTTCTTTAATTCTTCGAAAACAAGTGTATGTTCCTGGGTCCAAGGGAGGACAGTCGATGTCGCTGCCTCCTGTGTTGTCAACTGTATCAGTGACTTAGCTAGATATGCGTACTGAGGGATCCATTGTCTGCAGTAAGAAGTGAGGCCGATAAAAGCTCGTACCTCCTTCTGTGTCTTGGGCTGTGGAAGATGTGCAATTAACTGGATACGGTCAGGTGTCAGCTGTCTACCCCTCTTGGACAGCAAGTGTCCAAGGTATACCACTTGCTGGACACAAAATTGTAATTTCGAAGGGGACACCTTGTGGCCCATTTCTGCCAGAAAATACAAGACTGTCAGTGACGCACGTTCGCAGTCACGTTCTGTACGGGCTGTGATCAATAGGTCATCAACGTACTGGAGCAGGGCAGTGTCAGTCGGCATGTGAATACTATCTAGTTGACGTTTCAGTGCTTGACTGTAAATACTAGGACTTTCTGTGAACCCCTGAGGTGCACGTGTAAATTTATAACTTCGTCCATTTAAACAGAATCCGAAAAGGAACTGGCAGTCCGGATGGATGGGGACACTAAAGAATGCGTTCTTGAGATCGATGACAGTAAAGAACGCTGCTTCGGAATCAATGGCAGTCAATAGGGAAGAGATATCTGGAACCACAGGGTACTGGGGTATGATACATTTATTAAGTTCTCGAAGGTCAATTACTAGTCCATAAACTGGAGGTGCATTTGGGTCAGTACGTTTAAGGATCGGAATGATAGGGGAATTACATACATTGGAGTCAGTTTCTACAACCACTCCTTGAGCAATGAGCTTGTCAATAATTTTCGATAAGGCTGCTACAGCCTCAGGTGGCAACTTGTATTGTCGGATTCGGGGTAGTACAATTCCTTGTTTCAGAGTGACACGGTATGGTGTTATGTGCATACAACCTACATCAGTTGGACCTTGCGCCCATAAATGCTGTGGTACATTCAGTAATCTTGGATCAAAATCTCTAAACACATAATGTCCTTTAAAATCACGTAAAAACAATCTCACTCCTTCCGGAGAACAACAAATCACTGCTCCCAGTTCTTTCAATGTTTTAATACCAAGTAAGTTTTCTGGACAAGATTTCGTGAGTAACAAGTCTGTGGTTCGGGACAATGGACCAACTTCTAGGGAAACTGGTTTCGATACTTCATTAACAATAGGCTTTCCTGAAAATCCCAGGGAAACATTTCTTGAGCCGGAGAGAGGGGCCCCTGGAACCTCGTCATGACTGATGGTAGTCCTACTTGCCCCTGTATCAATCAGAAATTTTCTGTCTTTCCCTAATACCTGGCTGTGTACATAGGGACCCTCTTGATCTACAGGAACCTTGATGAGAGGCAAGCCAACCTCCCTCTCTAGGCTGTTTCATGAATACTGCTGATAATCTGGATAATCTGACTGTGCGTACTGGTACATCTGTTGTGTAACTTGTTGTGTGGCAGCTATAGGCTGCGGTACTGCTACTGTCTGCTGTGCGTTCTGCGGTGGTTGCGTGTTTTGTGGAACATGTTCCTGTCTAGGAGGACGTGGTCTCTCTTTCGTCTTACCAGTAGCTATGTTGTGTTTCAGAACGGCACATTCGTTTATATAGTGACCTGGCTGTTTACAGTAATTGCATGTCCCTTTAACGGGAGCTGCAGAATGACTGGTCTGAGTTGTACCCCTCTTCTGACTATCTACCGGAACAGACTGTGCCACTAGTACTTTCATTTTCGTGTCTTTCATACGTCTCTTTTCGTGTTCTTGCTCTTCTCTGATTCGGTTCTGGTGGTACTGTAACATTTGTAACATTTGGGACGGGGTATTAGCTTGCCAGGTACTCTCAACTTTCAATACTCGATTTTTAACTTGTGCTAAAGAATTCTCTACTAATTTGGTAACAAAAAGATGTGGATACGACTCACTACTTGTTTTCAAGCCGCTATTAATAATGAAACATTTCTCAAATCTGGAATAAAAATCACTAGTGTCTTCGTCTTGTTTCTGTTTACAGGCTGAGATGGCATCCCAGTCTTCCTTTTTCGTGGTTAGTAATCTTGGCAAGACTTGTATTAACAACTCGGGCAGTGCTTTGGTTTTTTCCCCGAGACCAGTACCAGGAACTCGTGTTTTATCTTCGTTCTCTAATTCTGCCCAGTCAATCTTTTTCTCTCCCACCTCCCATTCTTTTTCTTTAAGTTTTTCATATATGCCCGCAGGCAACAGGACCTTTAACATTTTAATGATATCGGGATACGTGTACTCTCCCATGCGGAGCATGTCTTTTAATTCACGGTGGAACCCTGCTGGATCTTTATCGTGACAGGGCACTAACTTTTTCATTTCCAGTAGTTCTATTTTCGTTAAAGGGGTGTAAACAAATACTCGTTCGAGCGCACCTCCCCCTGTCCTAACAGGATGCACTTCTCGCAAGGGATTCTGTCTGTCTATGTAAAATGTCGTCCTTACTGGGGGTGGAACAGGTACGAAATGTCGAGTCAGGAACATTCTGTATTTGTGGCGTTGTTCTAAAATGACATTAATCAAATCGGTACCTAGGCCTTTCCATCTGTTTAGGAGTAACTCGTCCAATACATTATATAGGGGACCTGGGTCAGAATGCTGACTTTCGTACAGTGTAATGAGGTGTTGGATCATGTACATACCCACCAGTCGCTGTTCGTCTGGGGAAAATTTCAGAAACGTTTGGGCCACTACTTCGTCTGAAAATGTGCTGGAATTACTAGTCCATTGAACTGCTGATCGGGCTAGTTCCTGTTCATGCATGGTACTAAGCTCACTGTAACCTATTTGTTGTTCCAAAACTCTATCGGTAGCTTGGAATAAATGCTCAAGAGAACACTGTTCTGGTACGGGAGGAAGAAAAGTTTTCTTACATTCTAGGCGTGTGGATCTGTCAAAAGGTCTCGCCCTACCTACGTACGCTATTCTATCTGGGTTGTCTGTGTCTGCATCTTCGTCTGAAGTGTCATTCTCTTTCTCGGGTTCTCTCGTTGCTTTTTCCCTTTCGTGTATGCCTAGAATTTCTTTACGAATCTTTCTATACATGGATTCTATACACCCTTGTTTACTGTGTTTTCCGTCTGCTATGTTGTCACTCCATTTTATCAGGACTTTCATCTCGTCTTTGTTTTTACCAGGCTGATCTTGTTCTCTTATTAAACAATTTATCAAAAACTGCAAGATCATATTTTGAGTCTCGACTTTCCTGTGTGCCATAGCCTCGTGAATACTTTCTGGTCTTTCCCCTGTCCTGATGTTCGCCTGGCACTGGATCATATCTACAATCAGTAAGGTATTGTTTGAGGGCTGCGTATGTAGCCACTTTTGGCGTACGTTGTAATGCTGCGTCTCTCAGCGTCATTCGTTTTACTTGAGGCGGGGTGATAGGGATACCTCCCCCTGCTCCTCCTGAAATAGAATCGTCAACTAATACTGGATGTGCCGTCGCTGGTAATGCGACTGGTAAAGTAGGCATACGTAATGTGGGTTGGTCCTGGGTCACTGGCGGATTAAAAGGATTCCCGGGACCAGTGGCTGGAGGAACAGTAATTGCGTTAGTAACAGGGTTGTGAGGTTGAGCAGGCGGAGGAGGATTCGTATTAGCATATTCTGGGACAGTGTCGTCTAAATAGGAAGAAAGGAAAATTTCAGCTGCGGTTGGTTTATGACGTAGCTTAGTCGGGACCAATGGTGGCGGTAAATTACAGGGTGCTTCCGGGGTCACCTTAGGCAGGCCCTTGGCGAGAAGGGGATACATGCCTTTAATAAGGGCATTTCTTTGTCGGTCTAACTGTTCTGCTCTAACTCGTTCACCTTCTTCTAGTAGTTCCCTTTCTTGGGCTTTTTCTGATGCTTCCCTACTTAGTTCTGTCTTCCTGAATTCTTTTTCTGTTCTTTTATGCGATTCTTTACGCCACAACTCTATGGCATCTTTCTGGGATTGTCTGGCTTTCTTTTTCCATAATGCTTCCTCTACTCTCATGATGCACTCAGCATCCCAGGTTCCTGAAACAGGCCATCTATATTTCTCTTCCAGATGTTTGGTATAGTCTACCCATAAGTCTAAGTACAGTATGGCATCTAAGCCATGTTTATGATACATGAAATGTCCGGGACTGTCCCTAGGTGTGACAGGAACTGATTCTTCGAGTATCCCTTTTCTGGTTCCTATCTGACGTAACTTTAAAAACAGAGGCATATTTGAACGTACTTGAACTTGAACACAATACACAATGAACACAGTAATGAAATAGCAAACAAATCACTCATACCACGACATCGGACACATTAAAAAAACAGTTCGAACAGATACTACCTAATACATTGAAAACATAATACTGGAAATCTCGAGAAACTATACTAGAAAACAGAATTACTGGATGCACTGCTAAAACAGTACAGAACATACCGGTCTCATAAAGAGACACGTCATACCGTATCCACCTAGGTGAACATGTCGGACCGGATCTGTGTACCCAGACCCGTCTGGACCGGGCACAAATTAATGAACCCGTCTAGATGCGTTCCCAGCAATGGTACTCACCGGGAAGCAAAACTGAAGGCCTCGGAAACTGGACTGGACTGGACGGCTACGACGTCTGGTTACTGCTACGCACTAACGCATGTGCTTCGGGCTTCGGAAACAGGTGGGCCTCCGGATACCTCGGACCTTGCTCTCTCGGCTTGGGCTCCGGTCGGGACTCCCCGCATTCCTCACCGCCTCGTCTGGATGCTGGACCGCAGTCTCCGTCTCCTCTGTGG
Organism: Lissotriton helveticus; assembly: GCF_964261635.1. Lineage (NCBI taxonomy): Eukaryota > Metazoa > Chordata > Amphibia > Caudata > Salamandridae > Lissotriton > Lissotriton helveticus. Next base: position 456,120,637 of record NC_136058.1, on the reverse strand, counting down.
GCCTGAGGGAGTTTAGCAGGAAAACCTGCAGGTGCGCAGAAGGGGTCCGTCACGGCTGTAGAAGAGGTCAGGGGGCCTGCGTTACATCGCCGGCGCGTGGGGAAAGGGGATGTACCTATTCGGGCGCCATTATGTGGTAAATAAATAAATTACCGGTACTATTTTTCTATGCATTAAATGAAAAGGATAGCTCAATAAATGAGAGGCAGAGTCCGTGGTATCTGAGTCATGAGGGCTTTAATTAAGTGGCTCGAGCCAATGGACATCGGGTTCCATCACCTACTAAGGTTCAGGAAGGGACAATCTCAATATTTCATTAACATCATACAATATATATAGTAAAACAGTACAGTTGCATTGAATACAGTAGGCGTAACAAGTGAAAAAGAGGAAGATAAGAACATATGGGCGTGAAAGAAGGCGTGCACAGGGCGTGCACGGAGGTGTGTGATGTAGACGTCACAGAAGTCATCATAGGTGGGTGGACACATGGAGGGGGTTTCATGGGCAGCTGGAACCTTTAACCTACTGGTGCGCGCAAAACGAATCATGACGTGTAACTGGGGAGAGCTGGGGGCGCTGACTCCTAGCACTAGTAGGGGAGACTGAAGTCTGGGATGTCAGAACGACCTGTACCTATAGCGTATCTGATATCTTGTGTTTAGAGTACATGTTGCTTGATTCTAAAAGTCATCAGGGCAAAGGCTGCTTGTCACTAAAAGCTAGTGTATGCATATATTTCTATATGTATTGCATGGACTATGGATCTTCTATGGATACGAATTCAGTAAAATCACTTGCATGGAGACAGAAAGACTGGACTGTAGACGGATATGTTTATGCTGTTCGTTAGCTAGGAATGTGAAGCCGGGGAGCTGAACAGATAACTGTAGGCATAACATATTCTTGGCAGGCAGGCCAGGCCTACCCGGGCACCGCGTTGCTTGGCAGGAAGTAAGTGAAGGGTCAGGGATGCGGGCGGGGCTGCTTCTCTCGGAGTGGTTCAGGAGGCTTGAGGCCTGAATCTCATGTCCGGGCCCTGTGGAGCCTTAAGAACGGGTGCAACTCGATGATTTATCGTGTACCATGTAAAGACGTTGGCAACATAGGCCTGAAAGCCTAATTCACGTTGCTTTCACGGAGGACTGGATAACTGACATACTAACGTTGGACGCAACTGTAAATGCGTCTTTATTATCGGCCAAGGAGAGGAAATGCATAGAAATCATGCATATATACCACATGAAGGGGAACACGTAGGGACACAAAACAGAGCAAAATTCAGTTATCCTCAGATGGACGGAGCCTCCGAACCAATCAAACAATCACACCCAGTCAAAAGATCTGGGTTTGATCCATCACCGTTCTTTAGCCCACTCTGCCACCCCAGTTCAGACATGGCTATATGCAAATCAGTCTGACCCTGTGCCTCATGGGAACAGTACAGCCCGAACTGCCAAGCCATGCCTTCCCTGGACCAGAAACAAGCTTCCGAGGACCGGTTTCTGGCATTCCAGCCGTCTTCAGCCCGGCTTGCTTGAATCCATGGCAAAGTGAGCAAGGGACTCACGTCTGAGCATACCCTGCCACACTTATGGCGGCCAAAGTTGTACAAAAGTGGGTGGTGATAGACGGAGCATCCGAACCAATCAAACACTCACACCCAGTCAAAAGATCTGGGTTTGATCCATCACTGTTCTTTAGCCCACTCTGCCACCCCAGTTCAGACATGGCTATATGAAAATCAGTCTGACCCTGTGCCTCATGGTAACAGTCCAGCCCGAACTGCCAAGCCATGCCTTCCCTGGACCGGAAACAAGCTTCCGAGGACCGGTGTCTGGCATTCCAGCCGTCTTCAGCCCGTCTTGCTTGAATCCAGTGGCAAAGTGAGCAAGGGACTCACGTCTGAGCATACCCTTCCACACGTATGGCGGCCAAAGCGGTACAAAAGGAGGTGGTGATGGACGGAGCATCCGAACCAATCAAACATTCACACCCTGTCATAATATCTGGGTTTGATCCATCAACGTTCTTTAGCCCACTCTGCAACCCCAGTTCAGGTATGGCTATATGCAAATCAGTCTGACCCTGTGCCTCATGGGAACAGTCCAGCCCGAACTGCCAAGCCATGCCTTCCCTGGACCGGAAACAAGCTTCCGAGGACCGGTTTCTGGCATTCCAGCCGTCTTCAGCCCGGCTTGCTTGAATCCAGTGGCAAAGTGAGCAAGGGACTCACGTCTGAGCATACCCTGCCACACTTATGGCGGCCAAAGCGGTACAAAAGGGGGTGGTGATGGACGGAGCATCCAAACCAATCAAACACTCACACCCAGTCAAAAGATCTGGGTTTGATCCATCACCGTTCTTTAGCCCACTCTGCCACCCCAGTTCAGACATGGCTATATGCAAATCAGTCTGAACCTGTGCCTCATGGGAACAGTCCAGCCCGAACTGCCAAGCTATGCCTTCCCTGGACCGGAAACAAGCTTCCGAGGACCGGTTTCTGGCATTCCAGCCGTCTTCAGCCCGGCTTGCTTGAATCCAGAGGCAAAGGGAGCAAGGGACTCAGGTCTGAGCATACCCTGCCACACTTATGGCGGCCAAAGTTGTACAAAAGGGGGTGGTGATGGACGGAGCATCCGAACCAATCAAACACTCACACCCAGTCAAAAGATCTGGGTTTGATCCATCACCGTTCTTTAGCCCACTCTGCCACCCCAGTTCAGACATGGCTATATGAAAATCAGTCTGACCCTGTGCCTCATGGGAACAGTCCAGCCCGAACTGCCAAGCCATGCCTTCCCTGGACCGGAAACAAGCTTCCGAGGACCGCTTTCTGGCATTCCAGCCGTCTTCAGCCCGTCTTGCTTGAATCCAGTGGCAAAGTGAGCAAGGGACTCACGTCTGAGCATACCCTGCCACACTTATGGCGGCCAAAGCGGTACAAAAGGGGGTGGTGATGGACGGAGCATCGGAACCAATCAAACACTCACACCCAGTCAAAAGATCTGGGTTTTATCCATCACCGTTCTTTAGCCCACTCTGCCACCCTAGTTCAGACATGACTATATGCAAATCAGTCTGACCCTGTGCCTCATGGAACAGTCCAGCCCGAACTGCCAAGCCATGCCTTCCCTGGACCGGAAACAAGCTTCCGAGGACTGGTTTCTGGCATTCCAGCCGTCTTCATCCCGTCTTGCTTGAATCCATTTGGCAAAGTGAGCAAGGGACTCGAGTTTGAGCATACCCTGCCACACTTATGGCAGCCAAAGCGGTACAAAAGGGGGTGGTGATGGACGGAGCCTCCGAACCAATCAAACAATCACACCCAGTCAAAAGATCTGGGTTTGATCCATCACCGTTCTTTAGCCCACTCTGCCACCCCAGTTCAGACATGGCTATATCCAAATCAGTCTGACCCTGTGCCTCATGGGAACAGTCCAGCCCGAACTGCCAAACCATGCTTTCCCTGGACCGGAAACAAGCTTCCGAGGACCGGTTTCTGGCATTCCAGCCGTCTTCAGCCCGTCTTGCTTGAATCCAGTGGCAAAGTGAGCAAGGGACTCACGTCTGAGCATACCCTGCCACACTTATGGCGGCCAAAGCGGTACAAAAGGGGGTGGTGATGGACGGAGCATCGGAACCAATCAAACACTCACACCCAGTCAACAATCTGGGTTTGATCCATCACCGTTCTTTAGCCCACTCTGCCACCCCAGTTCAGACATGGCTATATGCAAATCAGTCTGACCCTGTGCCTCATGGGAACAGTACAGCCCGAACTGCCAAGCCATGCATTCCCTGGACCGGAAACAAGCTTCCGAGGACCGGTTTCTGGCATTCCAGCCGTCTTCAGCCCGGCTTGCTTGAATCCATGGCAAAGTGAGCAAGGGACTCACGTCTGAGCATACCCTGCCACACGTATGGCGGCCAAAGCGGTACAAAAGGAGGTGGTGATGGACGGAGCATCCGAACCAATCAAACATTCACACCCTGTCATAATATCTGGGTTTGATCCATCAACGTTCTTTAGCCCACTCTGCAACCCCAGTTCAGGCATGGCTATATGCAAATCAGTCTGACCCTGTGCCTCATGGGAACAGTCCAGCCCGAACTGCCAAGCCATGCCTTCCCTGGATTGGAAACAAGCTTCCGAAGACCGGTTTCTGGCATTCCAGCCGTCTTCAGCCCGGATTGCTTGAATCCAGTGGCAAAGTGAGCAAGGGACTCACGTCTGAGCATACCCTGCCACACTTATGGTGCCAAAGCGGTACAAAAGGGGGTGGTGATGGACGGAGCATCCGAACCAATGAAACACTCACACCCAGTCAAAAGATCGGGGTTTGATCCATCACCGTTCTTTAGCCCACTCTGCCACCCCAGTTCAGACATGGCTATATGCAAATCAGTCTGACCCTGTGCCTCATGGGAACAGTCCAGCCCGAACTGCCAAGCCATGCCTTCCCTGGACCGGAAACAAGCTTCCGAGGACCGGTTTCTGGCATTCCAGCCGTCTTCAGCCCGGCTTGCTTGAATCCAGTGGCAAAGTGAGCAAGGGACTCACGTCTGAGCATACCCTGCAACACTTATGGCGGCCAAAGCGGTACAAAAGGGGGTGGTGATGGACGGAGCATCGGAACCAATCAAACACTCACACCCAGTCAAAAGATCTGGGTTTGATCCATCACTGTTCTTTAGCCCACTCTGCCACCCCAGTTCAGACATGGCTATATGCAAATCAGTCTGACCCTGTGCCTCATGGGAACAGTACAGCCCGAACTGCCAAGCCATGCCTTCCCTGGACCGGAAACAAGCTTCCGAGGACCGGTTTCTGGCATTCCAGCCGTCTTCAGCCCGGCTTGCTTGAATCCAGTGGCAAAGTGAGCAAGGGACTCACGTCTGAGCATACCCTGCCACACTTATGGCGGCCAAAGCGGTACAAAATGGGGTGGTGATGGACGGAGCATCCGAACCAATCAAACACTCACACCCAGTCAAAAGATCTGGGTTTTATCCATCACCGTTCTTTAGCCCACTCTGCCACCCTAGTTCAGACATGACTATATGCAAATCAGTCTGACCCTGTGCCTCATGGGAACAGTCCAGCCCAAACTGTCAAGCCATGCCTTTCCTGGACCGGAAACAAGCTTTCGAAGACCGGTTTCTGGCATTCCAGCCGTCTTCAGCCCAGCTTGCTTGAATCCAGTGGCAAAGTGAGCAAGGGACTCACGTCTGAGCATACCCTGCCACACGTATGGCGGCCAAAGCGGTACAGAAGGAGGTGGTGATGGACGGAGCATCCGAACCAATCAAACATTCACACCCTGTCATAATATCTGGGTTTGATCCATCAACGTTCTTTAGCCCACTCTGCAACCCCAGTTCAGGCATGGCTATATGCAAATCAGTCTGACCCTGTGCCTCATGGGAACAGTCCAGCCCGAACTGCCAAGCCATGCCTTCCCTGGATTGGAAACAAGCTTCCGAAGACCGGTTTCTGGCATTCCAGCCGTCTTCAGCCCGGATTGCTTGAATCCAGTGGCAAAGTGAGCAAGGGACTCACGTCTGAGCATACCCTGCCACACTTATGGTGCCAAAGCGGTACAAAAGGGGGTGGTGATGGACGGAGCATCCGAACCAATGAAACACTCACACCCAGTCAAAAGATCTGGGTTTGATCCATCACCGTTCTTTAGCCCACTCTGCCACCCCAGTTCAGACATGGCTATATGCAAATCAGTCTGACCCTGTGCCTCATGGGAACAGTCCAGCCCGAACTGCCAAGCCATGCCTTCCCTGGACCGGAAACAAGCTTCCGAGGACCGGTTTCTGGCATTCCAGCCGTCTTCAGCCCGGCTTGCTTGAATCCAGTGGCAAAGTGAGCAAGGGACTCACGTCTGAGCATACCCTGCAACACTTATGGCGGCCAAAGCGGTACAAAAGGGGGTGGTGATGGACGGAGCATCGGAACCAATCAAACACTCACACCCAGTCAAAAGATCTGGGTTTGATCCATCACCGTTCTTTAGCCCACTCTGCCACCCCAGTTCAGACATGGCTATATGCAAATCAGTCTGACCCTGTGCCTCATGGGAACAGTACAGCCCGAACTGCCAAGCCATGCCTTCCCTGGACCGGAAACAAGCTTCCGAGGACCGGTTTCTGGCATTCCAGCCGTCTTCAGCCCGGCTTGCTTGAATCCAGTGGCAAAGTGAGCAAGGGACTCACGTCTGAGCATACCCTGCCACACTTATGGCGGCCAAAGCGGTACAAAATGGGGTGGTGATGGACGGAGCATCCGAACCAATCAAACACTCACACCCAGTCAAAAGATCTGGGTTTTATCCATCACCGTTCTTTAGCCCACTCTGCCACCCTAGTTCAGACATGACTATATGCAAATCAGTCTGACCCTGTGCCTCATGGGAACAGTCCAGCCCGAACTGTCAAGCCATGCCTTTCCTGGACCGGAAACAAGCTTTCGAAGACCGGTTTCTGGCATTCCAGCCGTCTTCAGCCCGGCTTGCTTGAATCCAGTGGCAAAGTGAGCAAGGGACTCACGTCTGAGCATACCCTGCCACATTTATGGCGGCCAAAGCGGTACAGAAGGGGGTGGTGATGGACTGAGCATCCGAACCAATCAAACATTCACACCCTGTCAAAAGATCTGGGCTTGATCCATCACCGTTCTTTAGCCCACTCTGCCACCCCAGTTCAGACATGGCTATATGCAAATCAGTCTGACCCTGTGCCTCATGGGAACAGTCTAGCCCGAACTGCCAAGCCATGCCTTCCCTGGACCGGAAACAAGCTTCCGAGGACCGGTTTCTGGCATTCCAGCCGTCTTCAGCCCGGCTTGCTTGTATCCAGTGGCAAAGTGAGCAAGGGACTCACGTCTGAGCATAACCTGCCACACTTATGGCGGCCAAAGCGGTACAAAAGAGGGTGGTGATGGACGGAGCATCGGAACCAATCAGACACTCACACCCAGTCAAAAGATCTGGGTTTGATCCATCACCATTCTTTAGCCCACTCTGCCACCCCAGTTCAGACATGGCTATATGCAAATCAGTCTGACCCTGTGCCTCATGGGAACAGTACAGCCCGCATGCCTTCCCCGGACCGGAAACAAGCTTCTGAGGACTGGTTTCTGGCATTCCAGCCGTCTTCAGCCCGGCTTGCTTGAATCCATTTGGCAAAGTGAGCAAGGGACTCGAGTTTGAGCATACCCTGCCACACTTATGGCAGCCAAAGCAGTGCAAAAGGGGGTGGTGATGGACGGAGCATCCGAACCAATCATACACTCACACCCAGTCAAAAGATCTGGGTTTGATCCATCACCGTTCTTTAGCCCACTCTGCCACCCCAGTTCAGACATGGCTATATGCAAATCAGTCTGACCCTGTGCCTCATGGGAACAGTCCAGCCCGAACTGCCAAACCATGCTTTCCCTGGACCGGAAACAAGCTTCCGAGGACCGGTTTCTGGCATTCCAGCCGTCTTCAGCCCGTCTTGCTTGAATCCAGTGGCAAAGTGAGCAAGGAACTCACGTCTGAGCATACCCTGCCACACTTATGGCGGCCAAAGCGGTACAAAAGGGGGTGGTGATGGACAGAGCATTGGAACCAATCAAACACTCACACCCAGTCAAAAGATCTGGGTTTGATCCATCACCGTTCTTTAGCCCACTCTGCCACCCCAGTTCAGACATGGCTATATGCAAATCAGTCTGACCCTGTGCCTCATGAGAACAGCACAGCCCAAACTGCCAAGCCATGCCTTCCCCGGACCGGAAACAAGCTTCCGAGGACCGGATTCTGGCATTCCAGCCGTCTTCAGCCCGGCTTGCTTGAATCCAGTGGCAAAGTGAGCAAGGGACTCATGTCTGAGCATACCCTGCCACACTTATGGCGGCCAAAGCGGTACAAAAGGGGGTGGTGATGGACGGAGCATCCGAACCAATCAAACACTCACACCCAGTCAAAAGACCTGGGTTTGATCCATCACCGTTCTTTAGCCCACTCTGCCACCCCAGTTCAGACATGGCTATATGCAAATCAGTCTGACCCTGTGCCTCATGGAACAGTCCAGCCCGAACTGCCAAGCCATGCCTTTCCTGGACCGGAAACAAGCTTCCGAGTACCGGTTTCAGGCATTCCAGCCGTCTTCAGCCCGGCTTGCTTGAATCCAGTGGCAAAGTGAGCAAGGGACTCACGTCTGAGCATACCCTGCCACACTTATGGCGGCCAAAGAGGTACAAAAGGAGGTGGTGATGGACGGAGCATCCGAACCAATCAAACACTCACACCCAGTCAAAAGATCTTGGTTTGATCCATCACCGTCTTTAGCCCACTCTGCCACCCCAGTTCAGACATGGCTATATGCAAATCAGTCTGACCCTGTGCCTCATGGGAACAGTCCAGCCCGAACTGCCAAGCCATGACTTCCCTGGACCGGAAACAAGCTTCCTAGGACCGGTTTCTGGCATTCCAGCCGTCTTCAGCCCGACTTGCTTGAATCCAGCGGCAAAGTGAGCAAGGGACTCATGTCTGAGCATACCCAGCCACACTTATGGCGGCCAAAGCGGTACAAAAGGGGGTGGTGATGGACGGAGCATCCGAACCAATCAAACACTCAAACCCAGTCAAAAGATCTGGGTTTGATCCATCACCGTTCTTTAGTCCACTCTGCAACCCCAGTTCAAACATGGCTATATGCAAATCAGTCTGACCCTGTGCCTCATGGGAACAGTCCAGCCCGAACTGCCAAGCCATGCCTTCCCTGGACCGGAAACAAGCTTCCAAGGAGCGGTTTCTGGCATTCCAGCCGTCTTCAGCCCGGCTTGCTTGAATCCAGTGGCAAAGTGAGCAAGGGACTCACGTCTGAGATACCCTGCCACACTTATGGCGGCCAAAGCGGTACAAAAGGGGGTGGTGATGGACGGAACATCCGAACCAATCAAACACTCACACCCAGTCAAAAGATCTGGGTTTGATCCATCACCGTTCTTTAGCCCACTCTGCCACCACAGTTCAGACATGGCTATATGCAAATCAGTCTGACCTGTGGTTCTGAAAATTCTGGATTCGTAATCGTTGTGGACTCGAGAATCAAAACTTCGTCGAAGTATGACGAATTTGGTATCAAAAGTTCGATAATGACGAGCACAACATGTACATATATTTTCAGCACATTCGAGTGACGATTTCACCTCGAAATCGTCATTTCCGTTCAGAACCCTTGGCTTCCATTTTATATACTGCAGCCATCTTGTGTGTTGCCCTTTACATAGGCCTTAATCCAGCTGAATTCAATTCCACAAGGACACATACTCCTTAATCGACTTTTCGTTGACCTATACAAGTTGGAACCATTGCCCCACGCCGAACTCGTTAGGTCAGTTCCCCTCCCAGTGGCCGAACAAGATAACATCAAGGCTCAACCAGCCATAAAACCATTTCAGCATGCACACCTGCCGTATCTCACTCACATCTGTCTCCACTCCTTTCTCTTCATTTGCTTTATGATGGGGAGGTGCCCGGTTTTATTGGGGGTCCACCGATATCTGATGAAATGTTGGGCCCTGCCGAGTGATTTGTTGTAGGCAGCACAAAGTGAAATATGGACATGTCATCATGACTCTGCTTTTTCTTTGTATTGGAAATATGTTAACGATTTACTTTACAACCAAGAATGTTTGCCTGAAGCTTAAAATTGTGTATAAAAAGAGAAGCCTGACTTTGTAAGTTTGAGCAGTCTCCTGAGAATATACTCCCCGTGTGTTGTACTTCTAGGACACTTGTTACCTTGGTTGCAGCCAATAAAATCGATCCTTGACTTCACCTAGAAGACTCTGAGTTTCTGTAGGTCTGAATCAGGAAGAACTCGAGGTCTCTGGGTGTACCCTGACACCGCTGGGTTATCGGTTCTGTGCCGGTTCTTAAGAAAACCCAGTACCTCAATTGGCGCCCAACGTGGGGCGATTCCAGTGGTACCAGCCCAGCCAGAGGTTTGTGAGGAGCTTCGTGTGGAAATTCCGGAAGACGGCTGTTGGACAGGCCGCGTGTTCGAGCTGTCCCCCCTCCCCGCAATGGGACCAGGACCCTGGCTCTCCCTGCATCCCCAGCCAGAGTCCACAAACGACCACCCGAAGTACCCTGCAATCCCTCCACTACAAGACACCAGCTCTGGACCCCGCTGGCCCGGGTCACCATCTACCCCACGACATCGACCCGGCCGCCATCTTGGGGCACTGCAGCACGAGGCCGCGTGGCCTCAACTCGACCCTAACCCCGGGCCCGGCCGGCCCCGACATCGAGGCCCCACCATCCTCCCAGGAGGCAGAGTGACCACTTGGCGAGTCAATGGGAGAAGGAATCGTCAACGGCTCTCCTCCGCCAGGTGTCGATCACCCCAGGCCGCCTGGGCGCTGGCTCCACCCCCCTGCTGGGTGTCTGGACTCCCTCATCCCGGACCTCCCGGCCCCCAGGCGCGAGGGTCCGGACATCAAAGGGGACCAGACCTATAACTGGGGCAGGGCCAGACCAGGAAAGCAGTTGTATCCTGGAGTCGAGAGACCCGAGAAGAACTCATCCGTGACCTGGCCTGCTGGCGCTGCCGCGGCCCTCTGCCTCGTGAAACCATCGTCTTGGCCTGCTGGCGCTGCCGCGGCCCTCTGCCTCGTGAAACCATCGTCTTGGCCTGCTGGCGCTGCCGCGGCCCTCTGCCTCGTGAAACCATCGTCTTGGCCTGCTGGCGCTGCCGCGGCCCTCTGCCTCGTGAAATCATCGTCTTGGCCTGCTGGCGCTGCCGCGGCCCTCTGCCTCGTGAAACCATCGTCTTGGCCTGCTGGCGCTGCCGCGGCCCTCTGCCTCGTGAAACCATCGTCTTGGCCTGCTGGCGCTGCCGCGGCCCTCTGCTTTATGAGACTATCACCTTGGCCTGCTGGCGCTGCCGCGGCCCGATCCATAGACACTCCAGCTCGAGGATTGTGAGCTCGCCTCTTACCACTACCTGTACCGATCCGGTACCAAGACTGTCCCGCTACCCCCTTTCCCTACAGAGACTAGAAGTGAGAGGACCCCCGGGTCCAAGATATCCTGTATCGCTGATATCCTTGCCTTAAGAACCTTATATAAAGCCTTGAACCCGACTTGGTGTGGTGCCTGTTTGTGGGGAGGGAGGGTACTTGTCTGTACGCTCGCCGGAGACGGTCCCCCTCGGGGATCTCTCCCTCGGTATCCGGCCGACCCTCAGGGTCCCCGTCTAACATTGGTGGCCAGCGACGGGATCCGAACCTACGCATAATCGTACAGAAAGTCACTCGCCCCACCACACACAACAACCATGTCAATAGAGAGCGGAACAACGGAAAAATTCCAGATGGAAAAATTGGAAGACTACAACCACCGGGAACTGAAGCAATATTGCATAGAACTTGGACTTCCAACCACAGGTCTTAGCACAAAGGAAGACTTCAAACGAGCCCTAGAAGCTTGGGCAGAAACGGGTACGGCCGTACCCCGAACACAAACAACCGAAACGAGCCCCGCACCAACTAAAGAAAGAGCGGATCTCTCCCTGGAAGAGATCCGAGAAAGAGAAAAAACCAGACTCCACGAATTAGAACTTGCCCGACTTCGCTTGGATGGGGAACTCAAGCTGGCAGAACAAAAAATAACCCTGGAACACTTACGGCTCAGGGAAGAGCGGGAAGACAAGCAAAGACAGAGGGAGCTAGAGGAAAAGAGACTAGAGTACGAACATGAGCGCAATCTCAAAGCACTGGAGATCCAGAAACAGAATAAAGACCTCGGGCTCCCCGAACGACCGACCCCGTCTGCCTCGACCGAACCCAAGGTTCACATCCCCAAAGATGTCATCCGGGAATACCACAAGAACGATGATATCCAGCAGTGGTTTAAAGCCTATGAGGTGGCAATGACCTCCCACCGGATTCCCCGAAGCGATTGGGGAGCCGGATTATGGGGGAGGTTTGTCAACGAAGGGCGGGACGCCCTGCTGCAACTCCCGGACCAGCTGATGACCTCCTACGACCACATGAAGGCCGCCCTCCTCACTCGATACGGGCTCACACCTGAGATGTACCGCCAACGGTTCCGCGACTGCAAACGGATTCCGGGTACAACTTGGGTGGAGTACGTGAACTTTTTTAGCCGAGCCTTCGAGGGGTGGATCAAGGGCAACAAAGTAACCACCTACGAACAACTCTTTGACCTTATCGTATGGGAACACCTGTCGAACAACTGCTTCGTGGAGCTCCGGCAACACCTCCTGGACAGCAAGCTAACCGACCCTCGACAACTCGCCGCCGAAGCCGACCGGTGGGAAAGCACCCGAGTTGGCCGGAGCGCACCCAGCGAAGTATCCAGATCGTATCGCCCCCGAGGGGGAGGAGGAAGTCAGGGTCGGGGGAGAGACCCTGGCCCCTCGTCACCCCCCAGAAACCCCTCGACCCCGGTTGGCCGGGGAAGCCCTGCCGTCCGGGCCGGTTTCCGGGCCAACATTACGTGCCACAGGTGCCAGCGACCCGGCCACTACGCCAGTGATCCCAACTGCCCAAAGAATCCGAACACTACTCCCCGCCAAGTTGCAGCGGCGGCCCTAGGGGAAGAAATAATCCCGGAAGACCAAGAGGAGTACGAGACCGATCCCTCTGAATGGGCACCCGCCGCCATGGCACTGGTCTGCTTAGGGGAGAGAGACATGATTCCGCGGGCCCCCCTTCCCGCCAACACACAGAAGTACGGTCAATGGGTCAACATCAATGGCCGCCGGGCGGAAGCCCTCCGCGACACCGGGGCCAGTGTAACGGCGGTCCGACGCCACCTCGTCACTCCAGACCAAATCTTGCCGAACATTCTTTGCCCTGTTCGATCAGCCGACAACTCCGAAAGCCTATGCCACATGGCCTGCGTCCCCTTCGAGTGGGGAGGAGTAACAGGGATGTTAAAAGTAACTGTCCGCGATGATGCCCCCGTGGACTGCCTCCTAGGAAACGACCTTGAAAGCTCTCCCTGGGCAGCTGTCGAACGGAGGGAGCACCTGGGGATGCTTGGCCTCCCCGAATGGGTCTGCGTCACGACCCGGTCCATGACCGCCCGCGCGGTCCCCAGCCCAGAAGAGCCCGAGTGGCCAGAACCTCCTCCCGCGCTCATCCCAGAGGAGGCCGCCCCAGAAGCCATTCCCTTGACCCAAACCGAAGAAGGACCCGACCAGCTTCGGGACGTCCCTGACCTGGCACAATGGCGGCAGGAGGGAGGCCCCACGCAGGAACAATTCCGGGCCGAGCAAAAAACCTGTCCTTCTCTCGAAGGACTCCGGCAGCAAGCCCTGGCCCAGAGCACCGGGGATACCTCGGGGGCCCACTGGATCTACTGGGACCAAGACCTGCTCTACAGCGAGCAGAAAATTGCAGAACTAGGGGCCAGTCGGGTGCTGGTGGTGCCCCTTCGCTTCCGAGACTTCCTCCTGAACTTAGCCCACGATGTCCCCCTTGCCGGACACCTGGGGCAGGATAAAACCTACGACCGCCTGGTGACCCATTTTTTCTGGCCCCACATGCGGAAGGATGTCACCAACCACTGCAAGGCCTGCCCCACCTGCCAGGCCAGCGGAAAAAGTGGCCGAAAAATCAAAGCACCATTACAACCCTTTCCTGTCGTCACCACCCCGTTTGAACGAGTGGGAATAGACATTGTGGGGCCCCTCGACCCTCGAACAGCCCAAGGACACCGGTTCATCCTGGTCCTTGTAGACCACGCCACCCGCTATCCCGAGGCCATCCCTCTTCGGACTGTGACGGCCCCCGTGGTGGGCCGGGCCCTGATGGGGATCTTCTCCCGGGTGGGGTTCCCCCGGGAGGTCGTCAGTGACAGGGGCACGAACTTTATCTCCAGATATATGAAGTCCCTCTGGCAGCAATGCGGGGTCACCTACAAATTCACGACCCCCTATCACCCGCAAGGAAACGGACTGGTCGAGAGATTCAACCGCACCCTCAAGGGGATGATTATGGGTCTAGAAGAACCCCTTCGACGCCAGTGGGACGTACTGCTTCCATGCCTCCTGTTTGCCTATCGGGAGGTCCCGCAGAAGTCCCTCGGCTTCAGCCCCTTTGAACTACTGTACGGGCACCCCGTCCGGGGCCCCCTCAGCCTAGTCAAGGAAGGTTGGGAGCAGCCTCCCCAGAAAACTCCCCCGGACATCTACCGGTATCTCCTGGCTCTCCGCAACCAGACCCGGCGGTTCCGAGACACCGCCAAAGCCAACCTCGAGGCCAGTCAGGAGGACATGAAGAGGTGGTACGATCAGCACACGTCCTCCATTGAGTTCGAACCTGGACAACAGGTCTGGGTGATGTCCCCGGTTGAGCCCTGTGCCCTCCAAGACAGATGGTCCGGGCCCTTCAAGGTAATCGAACGCAAGGGGCCCGTCACCTATTTAATCGACATGGAGACGGCCCGGAACCCCCTACGGGTCCTCCATGCCAACAGGCTCAAACCCCATTTTGTGCGATCCGAACTCAGCCTCCTGATGGCTACCGATACTGGGACAGAAGAAGACTCCGAACCCCTTCCGGACTTACTGAGGGCCCTCGAGCAGGATGGCTCAGTGGAAGGGGTCCAGCTCTCCGAGGCCCTGTCCCCGGAGCAACGCCAAGACTGCCAAACGCTCCTGAGGCAGTTCGCCTCCCTGTTCTCCCTCACCCCCGGAGTCACCCCCTGGTGCCTCCACGATGTGGACACCGGGGACAGCCCTCCTATTCGACACCGAGCATACCGCGTACCAGACCGGGTACGAGCCTGCATCCAGACCGAGGTGTCCAAGATGCTGACCCTAGGAGTGATCGAACCCTCAGACAGTCCCTGGGCGAGCCCAGTCGTCCTGGTTCCCAAGGCAGCTGCCCCGGGCGTTGCCCCTGAGCTCCGGTTCTGCGTGGACTATCGAGGGCTGAATGCAGTTACCCGGACCGACGCTCATCCCATCCCCCGGGCAGACGAGCTAATTGACCGGATGGGGGCCGCCCGCTACCTGAGCATCTTCGACCTAACAGCGGGCTACTGGCAGATCGGCCTCACCCCTAGGGCCCAAGAACGATCCGCCTTCTCTACCCCAGACGGGCACTACCACTTTAAAGTCATGCCCTTCGGCATGAAAAACGCCCCGGCAACGTTCCAACGGCTGGTAAACCAGGTACTGGCGGGCCTGGAAGACTTCAGCGCCGCCTACCTGGACGACATTGCTGTGTACAGCCACCAGTGGACCGACCACCTCCGCCACCTGCGGGAGGTTCTACACGCCCTCCAGCAAGCCGGGCTCACCATCAAGGCCAGCAAGTGCCAAGTTGGCCAAGGGTCCGTGACCTACCTGGGACACCAAGTGGGAAGCGGGCTGGTGGCCCCTCTCCAACTCAAGATTGCTGCCATCCAGGCCTGGCAACCCCCTACGAGCCAAACGGAGGTCCGGGCCTTCCTGGGGCTCACCGGATACTACCGGCGGTTCGTGAAGGACTATGGCAGCATCGTGGGGCCCCTCACAGAGCTCACCTCCAAAAAGAGCCCCAAAACCGTCAACTGGACCCCGGACTGCCAATCAGCCTTCGAGAAGCTAAAGACCGCCATGTGCACGGCCCCCGTGCTCCAGGCTCCCGACTACAGCCGGGAATTCATTGTGCAGACGGACGCCTCCGATCATGGTGTGGGGGCCGTCCTCTCCCAACTCAACACCGAAGGGGTCGACCATCCGGTGGTCTTCATCAGCAGACGCCTCTTGCCCCGAGAACAGCGCTGGAGCACCATTGAGAGGGAGGCCTTCGCCGTAGTCTGGGCACTCAAGAAGCTCCGGCCATACCTCTTCGGCACCCACTTCCGGGTGCAAACAGACCACCGACCCCTGCAATGGCTGATGCAAATGCGGGGGGAGAACCCGAAGCTGTTGCGCTGGTCCATCTCCCTGCAGGGGATGGACTTCACGGTGGAACATCGTCCAGGCCAGGACCACGCCAACGCCGACGGCCTGTCACGCTTTTTCCGCCTCAGCGAGGAGAGTCCCCAGGAAGATGGCTGACTCTCCCCGCCTTCAGCTGGGGGGGACGCATGTTGGACAGGCCGCATGTTCGAGCTGTCCCCCCTCCCCGCAATGGGACCAGGACCCTGGCTCTCCCTGCATCCCCAGCCAGAGTCCACAAACGACCACCCGAAGTACCCTGCAATCCCTCCACTACAAGACACCAGCTCCGGACCCCGCTGGCCCGGGTCACCATCTACCCCACGACATCGACCCGGCCGCCATCTTGGGGCACTGCAGCACGAGGCCGCGTGGCCTCAACTCGACCCTAACCCCGGGCCCGGCCGGCCCCGACATCGAGGCCCCACCATCCTCCCAGGAGGCAGAGTGACCACTTGGCGAGTCAATGGGAGAAGGAATCGTCAACGGCTCTCCTCCGCCAGGTGTCGATCACCCCAGGCCGCCTGGGCGCTGGCTCCACCCCCCTGCTGGGTGTCTGGACTCCCTCATCCAGGACCTCCCGGCCCCCAGGCGCGAGGGTCCGGACATCAAAGGGGACCAGACCTATAACTGGGGCAGGGCCAGACCAGGAAAGCAGTTGTATCCTGGAGTCGAGAGACCCGAGAAGAACTCATCCGTGACCTGGCCTGCTGGCGCTGCCGCGGCCCTCTGCCTCGTGAAACCATCGTCTTGGCCTGCTGGCGCTGCCGCGGCCCTCTGCCTCGTGAAACCATCGTCTTGGCCTGCTGGCGCTGCCGCGGCCCTCTGCCTCGTGAAACCATCGTCTTGGCCTGCTGGCGCTGCCGCGGCCCTCTGCCTCGTGAAACCATCGTCTTGGCCTGCTGGCGCTGCCGCGGCCCTCTGCCTCGTGAAACCATCGTCTTGGCCTGCTGGCGCTGCCGCGGCCCTCTGCCTCGTGAAACCATCGTCTTGGCCTGCTGGCGCTGCCGCGGCCCTCTGCTTTATGAGACTATCACCTTGGCCTGCTGGCGCTGCCGCGGCCCGATCCATAGACACTCCAGCTCGAGGATTGTGAGCTCGCCTCTTACCACTACCTGTACCGATCCGGTACCAAGACTGTCCCGCTACCCCCTTTCCCTACAGAGACTAGAAGTGAGAGGACCCCCGGGTCCAAGATATCCTGTATCGCTGATATCCTTGCCTTAAGAACCTTATATAAAGCCTTGAACCCGACTTGGTGTGGTGCCTGTTTGTGAGGAGGGAGGGTACTTGTCTGTACGCTCGCCGGAGACGGTCCCCCTCGGGGATCTCTCCCTCGGTATCCGGCCGACCCTCAGGGTCCCCGTCTAACAACGGCCAACCACTTCAACGACCCCTGCATGTCGACGTGGTCCAAAGGTCTTTACTGCGAGGTTCCCCGCTTCCCAATGGCTACGAAGGACTGCTGCCCTGGCTATCGCCCTGATTTGGACCCTTGAAGTTTGGTAGAGCGAAACACTGAGACGAGTCTTCTGGTGAAGTCATCGATATTTCAGTTAAGTATAAGTGGAGCGTCTCCCAGTCCTTAGTGGTTCTTAAGTTTTGGGTATCCTTTGGGATAGTTTTGTTGGTACTTGCAAGCACCAAAACCGAGGGACTTGTGTATTCACAAGAACTATCGTAATCGATAATCCTTCGAAGTTTGGAACTAGACTAGAGAGCGAAGATGCCTAGTCTTAGACTTGGAAATTTGTTTTGTCTTGGTGGTAATAATAGGGACTCCCGATTGGAGGACTCGTGTCCGGTTCCTCCGGTTGGAACTCCAACTTACGAGTTATATGTGAAACATGGGGTAGGCCCCATCACATACAATGAAGTGTGGATCAAATACACCAGAAAAGATGGTGTTTTAAAATGGCCCCAATACGGTAGCTTTGACACCGAAATCTTAGATAACCTTGAAGTCAAACTGTTCAAAAAGAAAGCCCGGCCGGCGATGTTTGACTCTTTCCGCCTATGGCGTAAGGAAGCCAAACAAAAGGAAATCAAATTAGCTAAGAAAAATAAGAGAGAAGGGGAACTTTCAGTAATGCAAGCTGCTATGCAGTTTAAAGACAATGAAGAAGAGCAGATGAGTGAGCAGTTGCACAGGCAACGTAAAATGGTGATAGATAAATGCTATCCAGTTTTACCGCGTCTTAAGCAAGATGCAGCAAAAGAGCATGAAAAAGACCAGGCAATGTCACACCTGTTAAGTTCACCCCCCCCCTATGCACAGAATGCTACGGCACCTCCGCAACCTTTAGTTGCGCAACCTGTAAATGCATTGCCTCCTGCTTCTCTACAGCACCCACCAGCTACTCTTCAGCTGGCTCATACTTCTCTGGTGCAGCCTCCTCAAGGCTCACCGACCACATCTGCTCCGCCTATGCCTCCTATGACTTTGCCTAGCGCTCCTTCTATTTCTCCTGATGTCTCCTCTGCTATTGTCTCTGACCCTGCCTTGTCTCACCCCGTTTTTCCACCCGTTCTTCCTTCAGTTTCACCTTCCATTCGGTAGAAAATGGCCAGCACGGTCACTAACCTTTTCTCGCCTCTTTTCGGGTCGCCTACTACGACCCCTAACATAGAACGCAGACAGTTGCGAAGTCGACTGCCTGACTATCAAGAAAGAGACTCACTGAATCGTTTGGCACGAAAGTGGGTTATGGACACAGTAAAATATGATGTAGAGTCGGTCATGGAAGTCTTCCATCAATGGGAAGCACCGACGCAGAGATATGTGTTTGAACAAATGTGTGTTTTTCTTTGTGAGGATTTGGAAGACAATGATTTAGAATGCATCCCGCAGGAATTGTGTCATGTACGGTTTAAGTTTGGAGAGGGTATGATTGTAGGTCCCTATGTCGAGAAAGCGATTGAAATATTGTTATCATATCAGAGTAAGGGGAGCGCTTCTGGGTCACAATCTGAGCATGGTACATCTAGTAGGAAAAAGGCGCGACAATACCCCATGAGGGAAGTTCCCCCACAATGGAGAGAGGGCGACACAACTGTCAACCCCCCTATTCTGCCACATTTTCAGCGTGTATGGGTACATGTCCCATGGAAACGAGCTGAAGTTTTAGCACTCAAACAGACATTACCTGATCCACGTAAAAATCCTGCAGGGTATTACAAAGAGTTGTCGCAAACTGCTGGATCATGTATAATGAATTTAGCCGATATAGATATGCTATTTGGGAATGTTGTTCCACAGCCTTTATGGAGTAAGATTCGTCATACAGATCACGATCAGGAATTAGGTGACTCGTGGGCTAATATTGTTGCCACAGATGCCCGACAAATTGGTGGTGCCAAGCCTGAGCCTTTTATAGCAGAACTCCCCGGTAAAATAGTGGATTACATGAAAACGATAATGCCTGCAATACGTGTAAATTGGGACAAGTTGTCTGCATGCAAGCAGAAGAAAGAAGAAACTGTCTCAGATTTCTTCACCAGGTTTGAAGAAACATTTGTCGATCACAGTGGTCAGGATATGAACACCGAAGGTGGTCAGAGATTGTTCGTCGATAAATTCGTGCACAATCTGCTTCCAGAGTTGCGTAAAAAGTTAAAGGATTCAGAAAGTTCTTGGGCAGTTTCGTCTTCAGCGCAGATACTAGCTACAGCCCAATATTACGAAAATAGGGACAAAGACAAGAAAGACAGAGCAGAAAAGAAAACTAAGGAGTTGAAAACGAAGGTTTTGTTACAACAAGCATATCCGCCACGTGGTGGTGGTAATCAGAATAATAGCGGCCAGAATAACTATCAGAATAACTTTCAGCACCCTCAACAGTATCAAAGGAACTCGCAAAGGGTCGAGTATACTCAGCCACGTGTCACTGTAGGCCCCAATCAGTGTTTATATTGCAAGGAAGAAGGTCATTTTAAGAATAATTGTCCAATTCTGTTACAGCGTGCAAATGGTGGTTCAAACACAAGAGGTCGAGGCGTTCAACAAGCCTTTAGAGGTAGAGGACGCGGAAACGTTCCCCAAAACGCACGTCCACTTCCACCACAAAATTCTATGAATAGGTTTGATCAGCAGAACAACACATCTGACAGAACAGCTCAATACTATGTTGATGATTACTATACAGAAAGTGAGAACTGGGAAACTTATGATTGCTAGGACAGCCATAGACAAAGAGAGGGAGTTGTTTCAGTTCCAGTAGATCAGAGTGGACCATACGTTGAGGTGATTACATCAGGTGTGTCAGAACCTTTTCTTTTGGATACTGGTGCTATGAAGAGTTCTATTATGCACTCCAAACTCCCTGGCGCACCTTTGTCTGGCGAAATGAACGTTTCCGTAGGTTTTTCTGGCGCCCCAGTTAGAAATCCGATTTCTGATCCTTTGTCTCTTTCTGTTGGTCCTTGCGAACTAGAAGCACCCCTCATTCTGACAACAGGTTGTGGTGAAAACTTGCTAGGATTGGATTTGCTAAAACGATTATATGCAACTTTGTACTGTTCTCCTTCAGGAGTACAACTTACTTTAGGTAAGAAAGTGGTTTCTCCCATGTACCTGTCAAGAGATAAACTTCCAGCAGAATTGTCGTTTCTTCCAGATATCCTTTGGGCCACTGGTCCTAATGATGTGGGTCTTTTAGAAATACCACCATATGTTGTCACATTGAAAGCCAACATGAAAATGCCACGAATTCCCCAATACCGAATTTCTAGTGAAGGTGAAAAAGCGTTGCTAGCGATCGTTTATGAATTGATTGAAAAGGATGTGATTGAAGAAACACGAGGCAACGTTTGCAATAGTCCTGTTCTGCCTGTTTTAAAACGAACTGACCCTTCTCAGCCACCTGTGTACAGATTCGTGATTGATCTTAGAGAAGTCAATAAAATAGTTGTGCCACAATTCCCAGTTGTCCCCGACATTACCACGTTATTGACTATGATTTCAGCTTCTGCCTCTTGGTTTTCGGTGATTGACCTGAAGAATGCTTTCTTCAGCATCCCCATTGCTGAGGAAAGCAGGGATATTTTTTCCTTCAGTTTAGGAGGTCGCAGCTTCCGCTTTAAACGCGCTCCTCAGGGCTTCTGTGAAAGTCCATCAATATACAGTCAAGCTCTGAAAACACAGCTTGATACGATTGTTTTGCCTAAAAGTGCAACTCTTGTACAGTATGTTGACGATTTGCTTATTGCTGCAGATACTGAGAAAATTTGTAAGAAAGCAACAACTTCATTGTTACGCCATCTGTGTGATTTACATCATAAGGTGTCACTTTCCAAACTTCAATACTGCCGACAAGAAGTGACCTACTTAGGTCACCTCTTATCGAAGGAGGGAAGGAAACTGACCCCAGAGAGAATTCAGGCAATAGCGAAATTGAGTGTGCCTAGAACACAAAGAGAAGTGCGTGCTTTCTTGGGTATTACATCGTACTGTAGACAGTGGATTCCAAATTTTTCATTATTGGCCAAACCTTTGGTGGCATTAACATGTAAAGGTACACCCAATCCCATTCCTTGGCCTGAAGAGTGTCAGAAAAGTTTTCTCGAATTGCGCACAGCATTATGTTCGGCTCCTGTGTTGGGTACCCCCGACTACAGTAAGCCTTTCACATTGTATGTCCACGAGAAGGAGGGCTGTGCATTGTCTGTGTTGACTCAGTTGTTTGGAGGTAGGCAGCGTCCATGTGCCTACTTTTCGTCGACTTTGGATCTGGTAGCTAAAGCATTGCCAAGTTGTTTAAGAGCCACAGCAGCAGCAGCTGTTTCTATTCGACAGTCTGCTGGTCTAGTAATGAATAATACACTAGTCGTGATGGTCCCACATGCAGTAGAGACGTTGTTAAATAGAACCAAGACACAGCACTTAACTAGTGCTCGTCTGTCCAGTTACGAACTGACATTACTAGCGAGTCATGTGCACATAAAAAGGTGCAGCACCTTAAACCTAGCTACATTGTTGCCAATTGCAGAAGAATCAGATGTTTCAGAACAGCACGATTGTTTTCTTAGAACAGAGGAGGAGACGAAAGGGAGAGTAGACCTATCCGATACTCCTCTTACTGAATGTGATGGTACGTTATGGGTGGATGGTTCATGTTTCAAGCTCCCGAGTGGTGACACAACTGCAGCATATGCTGTCACGACTTTGCATACAGTAGTTGAAGCTGCACGTGTCCCACATAATTCGGCTCAAGCAGCAGAGTTAATCGCACTTACGAGAGCATGTGTGTTGTCTAAAGGAATGAAAGTGACCATCTATACCGACAGTCAGTATGCATTTGGAGTGGCTCACAGTTTTGGGCGGTTGTGGAGAGAATGTGGATTCCTGACTTCGCATGGAGCTAAGATTCAGCATGGTCAGTTGGTGAATGAGCTTCTTTAATCACTGACCCTGCCCCTGCAAATGGCGATTGTGAAATGTAGTGCTCACCAGAAGGTGACTGACGATGTTGGTCGTGGAAATGCATTCGCTGATGAAATCGCGAAAGAAACCGCAAAGAATGTGATGAGCCGGATGTATGTTACAGGACCTGCAAGATGGACTGGTGATGTGGGAATGTGTGAAGACACGATGGAAAGTGTGAAATCTATCCAAGCTGAGGCCACAGAGAAAGAGTTGAGCATGTGGAGAGAAAGTACGGGTAGGATGGATGCAAATGGTTGTTGGGTTGAATTGTCTGAACACCAGAGATGGTTGTTATCCGATGCGTACGTGCTTGCAGTAGTTACAATGGCTCATGGAATGGCTCATATCAGCGTGAAAGGGATTTGCGAGTTGTTGGCTCCAGTATGGAAGAATTCAGGGATTCCCAAGTGTGCAGAGAATGTTGTCAAGAATTGCATGGTATGTTTGAAACACAATCCTGGTAGGGGAACCCCAACTCCAGCTGGTCATTTTGCACCTCCTACGTATCCGTTTGAGGTTTTGCAGCTAGATTTCATCCACATGGAGAGGTGCAACAACTTAAAGTACGTACTCGTTGTTGTTTGTGCTTTTTCAAGATGCATGCATGCACTGTCTATGCATACAGTGTGCTCCTGCAATATGTGGCCTCTGTGTTACATCATGTGTAAGGAAGCCTGTGTCAAGAGATGAACTAAGTACTAGAATGATGTTACAGCAACATCTCAATGACTTTAGGAATACAGATCTGGACTCAGACTAACATGAGGATAGATTAATTGCCTATGTAAGGGCAAAAGGAGGGTCTGTGGTTCTGAAAATTCTGGATTCGTAATCGTTGTGGACTCGAGAATCAAAACTTCGTCGAAGTATGACGAATTTGGTATCAAAAGACCGAGAATGACGAGCACAACATGTACATATATTTTCAGCACATTCGAGTGACGATTTCACCTCGAAATCGTCATTTCCGTTCAGAACCCTTGGCTTCCATTTTATATACTGCAGCCTTCTTGTGTGTTGCCCTTTACATAGGCCTTAATCCAGCTGAATTCAATTCCACAAGGACACATACTCCTTAATCGACTTTTCGTTGACCTATACAAGTTGGAACCATTGCCCCAGGCCGAACTCGTTAGGTCAGTTCCCCTCCCAGTGGCCGAACAAGATAACATCAAGGCTCAACCAGCCATAAAACCATTTCCGCACGCACACCTGCCGTATCTCACTCACATCTGTCTCCACTCCTTTCTCTTCATTTTCTTTATGATGGGAAGGTGCCCGGTTTTATTGGGGGTCCACCGATATCTGATGAAATGTTGGGCCCTGCCGAGTGATTTGTTGTAGGCAGCACAAAGTGAAATATGGACATGTCATCATGACTCTGCTTTTTCTTTGTATTGGAAATTGTTAACGATTTACTTTACAACCAAGAATGTTTGCCTGAAGCTTAAAATTGTGTATAAAAAGAGAAGCCTGACTTTGTAAATTTGAGCAGTCTCCTGAGAATATACTCCCTGTGTGTTGTACTTCTAGGACACTTGTTACCTTGGTTGCAGCCAATAAAATCGATCCTTGACTTCACCTAGAAGACTCTGAGTTTCTGTAGGTCTGAATCAGGAAGAACTCGAGGTCTCTGGGTGTACCCTGACACCGCTGGGTTATCGGTTCTGTGCCGGTTCTTAAGAAAACCCAGTACCTCAGACCCTGTGCCTCATGGGAACAGTCCAGCCCGAACTGCCAAGCCATGCCTTCCCTGGACCGGAAACAAGCTTCCGAGGACCGGTTTCTGGCATTCCAGCCGTCTTCAACCCGGCTTGCTTGAATACAGTGGTAAAGTGAGCAAGGGACTCACGTCTGTGCATACTGTTGTTTTTGCATTTGTCACCCCGAGTGGGACGGGTATGCTCAGACGTGAGTCCCGTGCTCTCCATGCCACTGGAATCAAGCTATCCAGGCTGATGAGGGCTGAAAGCCCGAAACCGGTCCTTGGATGCTTGTTTCCAGTCCAGGGAGGACCTGGCTTGGCAGTTCGGGCTGGACTGTTCCCATTGGGCACTGGTCAAGACTGATTTGCATATGGCTGGGTTCAAACTGGAATGGCATGGTGAGCAAAAAAAGATGGATTTAGGCCCAGATCTCTGTACTGGGGTGAATGTATGACATTGTTCTGCATTCTGTCCATCAACTGTTGTTTTTGCCAGTTTTACTCCAGCATGCAATG
This sequence comes from Lissotriton helveticus, assembly GCF_964261635.1. Taxonomy (NCBI): domain Eukaryota; kingdom Metazoa; phylum Chordata; class Amphibia; order Caudata; family Salamandridae; genus Lissotriton; species Lissotriton helveticus. The sequence continues at coordinate 456,096,023 of NC_136058.1, read as the reverse complement.
TATGAGGAAACATTTCCTCTAGCTCTCAGAACATTTCCACACTTTGGAAGGATCATAATAACAGGTGAAATGAAACGCAAGCAAAGTTGCATTAATGGGAGAGAGACGAATATCTACTAAAACATGGCCTCTCCACCTCTCAACTAGCACCGTTGAACCTGAGGCCGCCCAGCACACAAGGAGGAAGGGTTCCTGTGTTATAGGCATATATATTATATATTAATATTTTTATTATATATATATTTAAACCAAATTGCCCAAAGACAGCAAGGACAAACTCAACTTCAAATGCAACCATCCGGATTTATTTAAAGGCAAACAAGCATCTGCATTTCAGGTCGTAGGCAATTACTGGAAACATCACAGAGGCTCCAGTGACCTCTTCATTGGTATGCTGATAATCATATTGTCCATCTGTTGGTTTCTAAAGTCAGTATCCTGTGATGCATGGTGGTATTTGCAGTTTGCGATTGCCAAATTCTTACCGTCCTGTGGGTTCATTTCGTTTCCATACTTTAAAATTAACTTCTTCACCTTCCAGTGGGCCTCCGAATGCAGAGCAAGTTATATTTAGCCTCATTTGCTGTGCTGCTTTACTGGTTCGGCATTGTTCCAAGCCACGCCCCCTCCATTCACTCATGAAGTGGACTGCAAATGCCAACATGCATCACGGTATTCTCACTTCAGAAACCACTGTGGTACTATCTAATGATCAGCGTACCTATGAAGACGTTATCGGAGCCTCTGTGATGTTTCCAGTAATTGCCTTTGTAGTTGATTATGTCCTCACTGTCTTTGGGAAATTTTGTTTAAATAAATAAATATATATATATATATATCACCTACTGGTGGTCGCTAGTAGGTAGTTATAGTTAGAACATAGTTTCCATAGGAAAAGCATTTTTTAATTTGCTAATGACTTTGGTGTCGTTTGACGAATCTTCGAGAAATTCTCCAAAACAAAAGTCTATCCAGGTCAGCTGCTATCCTGAAAGTTTGGGGGTGATTCGTCAAGCGGGGCTGAGAAAAAAGGGGGTCCCAAAATGCGTTTTTCGAACTGCTAAACGGAATTACTCTAAATTTGGCAAAGAGGTAGTGCTTGGTTCAGAAAGCAACCTTTTTTTAAATGGTGTAAATCCGTTCAGTAGTTGCTGAGAAAATAAAAAAATAAAAGTGTCTATATCTATGGCCGAGGAGGGTTTATGATCCTTCCTGACCTCAAGCTTTATTCTAATTGGCTGTCAACACTCCAAACCAGGAAGTGTTGAAAGCCATCTTGTGGCTCAGTAGAACCGAGTCACAAGAAAACAGTAAAACAAAGATTAAAAAAAAGAAAGGGGACAGGGTAGAAACACCCTTAACCCCTAGGCATGCTCAGGGTGTCCCACAAGGACCCCCAGGGCCCCCAACATTTTTTTTAAAACAATGTGGTGAAATTCACGCTGGGGTCGCGAATCCCACTGATATATATATTTTTTTAAATGAAGCGTGGGCTCCCGTGCTTCATTTAATTGAGGCCCCCAGGTGGGCCAGGTGCCGGGGGCTCTGCCAACAAATATATGCAAGGGCCTGCGGGGTACCACGCAGCCCAGGGGACCGCCACCTCCCCGGGGCTATGTTTAAAATATGCGGGAGGGCACGCGTGCCTCCCACAGCCCCGGAGACTACCACCCCCTGGGCTTGCTTATAATTATGTGCAGGAGGGCACTTGGAGAAGTGGAGAAGTGTGGCTCACTGGTTAGAGGAGGCAGACCTGGAAGCAGAAGTCAGCCCGGGACCAGGGTTCAATTCCCGGCTCGGCGGGGTCTTGAGTCCTAAAATGTCCATGGACTCGACAATTCTCGCTCCGGTGCCTACTCGATTCACGGGTTCACACTCTGCGACTCTGGGCAATAGCTTGCTTAATCTCCACAACGGCCCCTCGCGGCGGGATGCCTGGCTTTCACCTTGCGGATACCCTGCAGGGGTTATCTCACAGGGGAATACCAGGACGGGTTCCCTAAGCAAGCGCTTAGAAACCGCTCGGTGATTTGCGCTATATAAATTCCTGTACATTTACATTTACTTGGCCCTCCCGCAGCCCCGGGGACCGCCACCCCCGGGGCATGCTTAAAATTATGTGCGGGAGGGCACTCAGCCCTTCCGCAGCCCCAGAAACAGCCACACCCGGGGCTTCTTTTTTAATGTGTGTGGGCCTCCAAGGCCCCTCCCAAGCCCCGGGGACCTCCACCCCTGCTGGCTTTTAAAAAAAAGCCTGTGTGTGGGTCTTGGGCCCCCCACACATCCCAGGGACCACTACCTTCCTGGGGCACTAATATTGCACATCCGGGGTCAGTTACATACCCCCGAGCCCCAGGGACCACCAACTCCTGGGGCTTCAATCACATTGGAAGGGTGGTGCCAGGCCCCCCTCCTGGAGCCCTTCATGGCCCTGGGGAACACCACCCCCCAGGGCCGGCACCTGCAGTGTCCCTGCTGTTTGCTATGGCAGGCCGGGAGCTGTGCGGCTCCCGCCCTGTAATAGCAAACTTGTTTTGGATTTTGGAAGCAAGAGCAGGAAAAACTGCTCTCGCTTCCAAAATCCAAAGTACATTGCTTTTTCACACAGGGAGCTGCATGTCAGCAGCTCCCCATGTGGAAAAGCAATGCCGGCTCCTGCAGGAGGTGGGGAGCCGGTGGGACTGTGGGGACATTGGGGCTCCTCCCACAGTCCCCAACAGTTCGGGCCTGCCCCGGGGATGAGGTCCCCAGGGCTAGAAGTTACCCGATAGGGGGCCACGTGGCCACCCTCCCCAAATAAAATAAAATATAAAATAAATAAAGGCCGGCCCCGGGGGGATGGGGTTCCTGGGGCCAATAGAGGCCTCAGGACGGGGGCCACACAGCCCCCTCCTTAAAAAAATATATATGTGGCCATGCTCTGAGGAATGGGGTCCCCGGGCCCGGAATTGGCCACGGGAGGGGGGTCCACGCGGCACACCTTCATATATATATATATACACCTCCCAGCAGACATTGCAATCGAAATTGAGGCACAGCTGGGGCCAATTACAAACAGAATAAAGCAAGGGGAGATGTAACCGCAATAATTGGATTCGTGTGATGCGGCCTCTGATGAGAAGCCACAATGCTTCGAAACGCGTAAGGCCAAAGGATGACAACACAGGACTTGCAAGCTGCATGTTTCTTGAATAAAGGTTTTGGCAAACCGACCTGCGAGTGGTGAGCGGCCTCAATTCCGAGTGAATAGTTTGAATGTTTTATCACGGCGGCTCCGGCCGTGGAGGGATCGCACTGCCTAGAGGGGAAAAGGACCGCAGGGGAGAGAACGAGGCTTTCCTGCAATGGCACGGCAGGTGCAGAATTGAACATGTCGCTTACAATCCTGGAGCAAACTGGAGGGCTACAAATGATCCTGAAGTGGCACACAGGAATCGGACCCATTGGAGGGCATAAAAATATGTAAAAGGACTACACCTCCCAGCAGACATTGCAATCGAAATTGAGGCACAGCTGGGGCCAATTACAAACAGAATAAAGCAAGGGGAGATGTAACCGCAATAATTGGATTCGTGTGATGCGGCCTCTGATGAGAAGCCACAATGCTTCGAAATGCGTAAGGCCAAAGGATGACAACACAGGACTTGCAAGCTGCATGTTTCTTGAATAAAGGTTTTGGCAAACCGACCTGCGAGTGGTGAGCGGCCTCAATTCCGAGTGAATAGTTTGAATGTTTTATCACGGCGGCTCCGGCCGTCGAGGGATCGCACTGCCTAGAGGGGAAAAGGACCGCAGGGGAGAGAACGAGGCTTTCCTGCAATGGCACGGCAGGTGCAGAATTGAACATGTCGCTTACAATCCTGGAGCAAACTGGAGGGCTACAAATGATCCTGAAGTGGCACACAGGAATCGGACCCATTGGAGGGCATAAAAATATGTAAAAGGACTACACCTCCCAGCAGACATTGCAATCGAAATTGAGGCACAGCTGGGGCCAATTACAAACAGAATAAAGCAAGGGGAGATGTAACCGCAATAATTGGATTCGTGTGATGCGGCCTCTGATGAGAAGCCACAATGCTTCGAAACGCGTAAGGCCAAAGGATGACAACACAGGACTTGCAAGCTGCATGTTTCTTGAATAAAGGTTTTGGCAAACCGACCTGCGAGTGGTGAGCGGCCTCAATTCCGAGTGAATAGTTTGAATGTTTTATCACGGCGGCTCCGGCCGTGGAGGGATCGCACTGCCTAGAGGGGAAAAGGACCGCAGGGGAGAGAACGAGGCTTTCCTGCAATGGCATGGCAGGTGCAGAATTGAACATGTCGCTTACAATCCTGGAGCAAACTGGAGGGCTACAAATGATCCTGAAGTGGCACACAGGAATCGGACCCATTGGAGGGCATAAAAATATGTAAAAGGACTACACCTCCCAGCAGACATTGCAATCGAAATTGAGGCACAGCCGGGGCCAATTACAAACAGAATAAAGCAAGGGGAGATGTAACCGCAATAATTGGATTCGTGTGATGCGGCCTCTGATGAGAAGCCACAATGCTTCGAAACGCGTAAGGCCAAAGGATGACAACACAGGACTTGCAAGCTGCATGTTTCTTGAATAAAGGTTTTGGCAAACCGACCTGCGAGTGGTGAGCGGCCTCAATTCCGAGTGAATAGTTTGAATATATATATATGTATATATATATATCCACCTCGTTTTTGGCAAAAAAACTTCAGCCACTTGCAGCGGCGAGTCGGGACGGGCTCGCCTAGCCCAACAATCCACAAAGTTTCGTTATAACAATGTATCCATACAAAAACAAAATCCAGGCCACAGTCCTTTATAATAGCGTGCTTATATTCAGCAGCAAACTCAACGCGTTTCAGAGATCTGGTCTCCTTGTTCACGAGTACGAGTACGAGGTTCAATAAAGTTATAAATACAAAACATGTGACTCTTCACCTTTAGTGGACATAAGCAACAGACTCCCTTGGTGCTTTGGAGCTAGAAGAGAGACTCATGGCTGATTTTTCATTTAAAGTGCATGAAAGCAAAATTAAGCAACATAATTTCGAAAAATCAGCGTGCATACAATTAAATAAAGCAAATACAATTCATACTGAATCTGCGTGTTTCGGGCGTCACTTGTGTGCAAAAATTATTTTTGCAAAACTAGACATACCACCCCTCAGGTACCAGAAAATCAATACCAGCTGTCGTGATAACGCCCAAGTGGGTATAATAATATAATTTCACTCAATCAAGCCCCAGTGGGCACAAGTCTTGTTAGGTACGCTAGCCGCCGATCCTCACTCTTGCACAAGAATCCGGGTCTGACTTGTTCGTTCTGAAATCAGTCCAAGCAGAGTGACTGTGATGCGGCAGCGTCGAGCGAAGTAAACGGAATATTTATATTATATGGCTGGGAAACGCGGGACAAACATCCCTTCGCCCAGATTCAACACCCCAATCCTCACCTGAAAACGTGTCACACCGGCCTTCCAATGGGGAAATGCAAAAAAGAATGCCGAGAACGGAACCGTCAACAGCAAGTAAGGTACACTGCATGCTGGGAGATGTAGTACAATTGTGGAAACAGGACGACTCCGTGCCACGTTTTAAAGGTACCCCACACTACTTCAGTGATGGCGAGACTATAAGACTGTGAAGGAAGGGGATTGTGGGTAACAGCGGCAACTGGGACACTGTGGGCGTCTGATGAAGGAAACCCTCCGAAACGCGTCATGCCCTGATGTCCAAAATAAATATGATGGTTTGAACCCTGCTGTGCCTCCCGAATCTGATTCATTCGATGAAGATCACTGTGGAAAACTATAGCGTGTAAACGGCTTGCACCGCGGAGCGCTGGGCAGGCACTCCCTTAAGTGGTCTAAAAGGGGTCGCTAGCAACGAAGGAGACTCCTGGACCACCCTGCAGTACCGAGGCAGCAGAGTTAAGCTGTAAATTCAGTCCATACTTGAATGGAGGGACATCGTTACTTCACCTGTATCCCCGATGACTCTGCAGCCAAGGAAACCGCGTGGCTGGGAAACGTGGGACAAACATCCCTTCGCCCAGAATCAACACCCCAATCCTCACCTGAAAACGTGTCACACCGGCCTTCCAATGGGGAAATGCAAAAAAGAATGCCGAGAACGGAACCGTCAACAGCAAGTAAGGTACACTGCATGCTGGGAGATGTAGTACAATTGTGGAAACAGGACGACTCCGTGCCACGTTTTAAAGGTACCCCACACTACTTCAGTGATGGCGAGACTATAAGACTGTGAAGGAAGGGGATTGTGGGTAACAGCGGCAACTGGGACACTGTGGGCGTCTGATGAAGGAAACCCTCCGAAACGCGTCATGCCCTGATGTCCAAAATAAATATGATGGTTTGAACCCTGCTGTGCCTCCCGAATCTGATTCATTTGATGAAGATTACTGTGGAAAAATATATATATATATATATATATATATATATATATATATATATATATATATATATATATATATATATATATATATATATGTATATTACCTACTGGCGGTCGCCAGTAGGTATATATAGTTAGGATTTTTTCTCTATGGGTTTTTTGAAAATTCTATGTCTAATAACTTTGGCGTTTGTGGACGGAATTGGCTGAAATTTTCAGGAAAATGGCACATTTTGTTTCTGAGCAGCCCTTGAAAATTTGGGGGGGGTTCGTCAAGGGGGGGCCGAGAAAAAAGGGGGGTCCCAAAACGTGTTTTTAACATTGAGTTTTCCATAGGGCGGTTGGCCTCACTTTTAGCCCGAACGGCTGAATGGATTTGCACGAAACTTGGCAAAATTGTAGGGACTGGTAGCCCGATGTGCCTTTTGTAGGTCTCAATATATGTGCTCCAGTGGATTTTGAGAAATTAACGTTTAAAAAAAGATATATATCTGTAACAGCGGACCGGGCAGCGTCCTAGGACGCGTACTTTTCGCGCAACGGAGCTTTGTGAAGCGAAGCTGATTGGTTCTCCGGCGTCTGTCAACATTCCAAACAGTCCGTAGCGGCCGCCATCTTGTCTCTCGGTAGGATCGAGAGACAAGAGGAGGCCAAAGCGAAGGGGCAAATGACCATAAGGGGGAATAGTAGATCCTCGCTGACCCCCTAGGTTTGATGTGGAGGTTTTAAAAGGGCCCCGCGGGGCAAAAAAAAATAATAATAATAATAATCGAACACCTGAATGGATTTGCACGAAACTTGGCAAAATATTAGGGACTGGTAGCCCGATGTGCCTTTGCTAGGTCTCAATATATGTGCTCCAGTGGATTTTGAGAAATTAACGTTCAAAAAAAGATATATATCTGTAACAGCGCTCCGCTTCGCGTACTTTTCGCGTTACGGAGCTTTGCGAAGCTGATTGGTTCTCCGGCGTCTGTCAACATTCCAAACAGTCCGTAGCGGCCGCCATCTTGTCTCTCGGTAGGATTGAGAGACAAGAGGAGGCCAAAGCGAAGGGGGAAATGACCATAAGGGGGCATAGTAGATCCTTCCTGACCTCTTAGGTTTGATGTACCATTTTGCCAAGTTTGGTGTAATTCCGTTCAGCCATTCAGGCTGTAGACGTATGTAAATGTCCTATGGAAAATTGCATGGGGAAAACACATTTGAAAGTGTTGAAATTTAGAACCAATTAAAATGTTACTTTGGTTTTGTATTTGTGTGTGATGAAAGTTAATTGGTTATGTATATATGTCAAATGAGAGGAAACCACAGCCATTTTGTGATACTACTGTCTGAGGTACATTTGTGAGGAATTTTTGGTGGTGAATTTCTGGTGTTTGATTTACACAGTACTAACACTTCTGCTACTTTTAAAAAGGTGAGTTGTTAATTTGTAAGGGGAACTATGTTGTACACTTGAAGATAATTTGAAAAATGTTTTCTGTTATTTATTTGCAGTCCTTCTGTTATACTAAATACTTGATGAAGTTAGTTTTATATTATGTATTACTAAAAACGATAAATGAAAGTGATTATTTTTTTCTGCAATTTACAGCAAGCAATTTCAAAATAAAATGGCTCACAATGAAGAGACCGTGGCAATTTCTTTTGAATTGTCCACTACATTGATTGAAATTGAGAGCACCAATAATGAAATATTGTCACAAGGAGGACATGACTTGTATGATTCCATTAGATTGATTGAAATGGACAGCACCAAGAATGAAATATTGTCACAAGGAGATGACTTGAATGATTCCACTACATTGATTGAAATTGAGAGCACCAATAATGAAATATTGTCACAAGGAGGAGATGGCTTGTATGATTCCATTAGATTGATTGAAATGGACAGGACCAATAATGAAATATTGTCACAAGGAGGAGATGACTTGAATGATTCCACTACATTGATTGAAATTGAGAGCACCAATAATGAAATATTGTCACGAGGAGATGACTTGAATGATTCCACTACATTGATTGAAATGGACAGCACCAATAATGAAATATTGTCAGAAGGAGGAGATGACTTGAATGATTTTTTTGATCAATCTCTTGATGGCGAATTTATCGAGTGTTTGGAGACCATAGAGTTACAAGAATCATCATTGCAGACTTTTAATGAGGAGATTCCAGATGAGATGATTGAAGAGGAAATTACTGATGAGGACATGTTACTAGTTGTTTCAAATTTAGAAAATTTTGAAGAATAAATTTATATTTAGAAATCAAAAATTGTTTGAGACATTATTTATTTTTATTTTTAATTTATGAGGTTGTAGCGAAGTGATTGTAGTATAAAATGAGACTTATAGTATAGAGTGCAACATTTTTATGTTACATGGTAAGTTTACTCATATTTACTTCCCTTCTGCCACTATATTATCTCCAATGTGTATTTGACATGTCTTCTTCATCTCCGGCCTCCTTTCTCTCACTGTGTGTCTCCGATGCATCTTATCGCTGGTATTTTGTGTAATTACAGAAGAGAGTAAAATAAAATAGTTCGGAACGTGAAAAGGGGGCAAAGTAGAGTACTCCTCACCCCCTAGGCCTTTCTAGGCGGTCCCAAAAGGATCAGTTTCTGCTTTCCTGAGAGATTATGGTATGAGTTCCATATACCACAATAACTTGCATTACAACATGCAAGATATCTATCTCCTATTACCAACTTTTGGAGATATTCGCGCTAAGCGCGAATATCTCCAAAAAGTAACACCTGCCCTGAGCAGTTCTTAGCCATGTTATCCAATGGGAGGTGGATAACATGGCTAAGAGTATTAGCTCGGTAATGCATGAATATCGCTGAGTTTTTAGCGATATTCATGCATTGCGGCCGTTTATTATCGCATTTGCGATAAACCTTGATAATAGTAAGGTTTATCTTCGATAATTTCTGACGATGCTTAGTGGTAAAAAATTGGTTGGTAAGCATCGTTAGCGATAAATATCGCTTAACTTTGGTAATATGCCCCAACGTCTGTTAACGTTCGATTCGAAGGAAATGAGGAAGTGTTGAAAAACATTGTCTGCGCCATCTTGCCTTTTTTGAAATGCCACACTTTTGTCGTGCACGGCAGCCATTTTAGATGTCTTGACCAGACCCACTCTCTGCACGCTGTCGATTCGTAGCATGGCTCCTCACCCTCGCAAGCATCTTCCCCAGGCACTGGTCACCCCCGCTCTCTGTCTTATGCATGGGCAATAAACCTCCCCCCATCTGCGCTGCTCTTCCCTGAGAATCACACTGTGCCCGCCCGACACCTCCCTTTCGCCCTATTCACTACCGCACCCTGTGACACTCCTCTTCCTCTGTGTCCGATTGTCCAGGCTATCAGCTAGCCCTGCAGATGTAGTTTATGGCCCCAGCTGTAAAGAATCACCCCTCTTCAAAGGAGTTATAGTAGATCAAGGCCCACACCCGATGAGATCCGTCACACCACACGTGTTCCTACTATCTGAAAACTATCCTGTATTGTGATTGGGGAGGGGACCGAGCCTGAAGCGGAAGATTCCAGGAATGACTCTTTGTACATCAAAGTTTTTACAATTATGTGTCACATAAAAAATATATAGCACTCCAACAAAGTAGTAGGAATATAAAACTTTAATAACATATAAATATATACAACAAAACAAAAACAGTAAAAACATTTAAACAACGAAGAGACCGTGGCAATTTATTTTGAATTATCCAATAGATTTATTGAAATTGACAGCACCAATAATGAAATATTCTTGTCAGTAGCGGTCTGTTGTGCGAATAGTTCCAAGGCAGCAGAACGCGCTGAAATCTGGATGTCACGAAGGTGATGTCTAGCAAGTTGCCGCCCAGCAAATAACGGCGTGGGGCGCCGCGGGGGTGAGTGAGTCCAGTAGGCACCACAGCTATTCTTACCGGCATTGCAGAATTACTGCTGGGGACAATGCCTGTGCTGGAGCAGGGTCACAGCAGAAACAAAAAGGATTCTGTTGAAGATGTTGTTGGTTTTCAATTTGAAAACAGTTCTGGTGTCAACTGCTATGCTAATGTAGTGGTTAATGTTTTGTTTTCTCTAGAAAATGTAAAAGAGGGGGAGGCAGTCCAAAGTTCCGTTAAAAGGGCAAAGGAAAGGATCGGTGGTTTGAACTATCAGTCAAAAAGGGGAGGGGGTGCAACAATTTTTCCTACCGGGTCACACTGTGCTTTCACCGGAAGTGAGGTCTGCAGGATTCTAGTAATTCAAAGTGAGGCTGGCGCCGACGTCCCGCGGATACAGTTTCGTCACTCCACGGGTGATCATGGCAGTCATTCCCCATCGGGGGTGGGAGACTCCCGCGGCTCCTCTAGAATCTTCAAGGTCGTGGAGGACTACGGTGGTGGAGTCAACCAGTGACCGGGCCATTTCTTTATGCTGGGCCCGCTCTTGCCAGGTCGACCGCCATTTTGAGAGTTCGGTAGCTACTGGCGATCGCGGGGTCAAATGAACGGACGGGCTCCACCCTGCCGGGCGAGACGTTGCAGCATGGCCACAGTGGAAGAACTCTTTTCCGGGCGCCTGGACCGCTGAGGGTGCAGCTGGGAAGCCTACACTGGGGAGGCGGGAGAGGCCTGTTCGCACCGTCTCTCCCTCCCAGTGCACCCCACGGCGTCTCGCTTGAGATTTGTTATGGCCGGACCAGGCGATGAGGACGAGGGGGGGGTCGGAGGCATGTGCAAGACATCCCCCCCCAGTGTTGTCGCAGCCATTATAAAAGAAAGAAGTGTCCCGTCCGTCTTCGGGCCGGGCTTCCGGTGGATGTCGGCCGGACGCCCCTGGCTCTGGCCCCATGAACGGGTTTCTTGGTTTATCGGCTGCAGCCGGATTCCGTCGGCCTCGGCCCCCCGACCGTTGGTGGCCGGACCGGAAGAGCATGTGGCGGGACTACCTGCAACTCTCAAGGGCCACCGCGGCCGGACTGGGAGAGAGAGGGGAGGGTCGAGGAGACATTCCCCCCCCCCTGCAACTGTTCAGCGTTGTAAAGGCAATCCCCTGGCCGGGTCCCGTTGGTCTCGGCCTCTCCTCCGGCTACACCCTACGTTAGGATCTCCTGGCCGAGGCGTGGCAGCAGGACCTGCCTTATATGGGCTGCTCCCGGCTGGGCGTAGCCGGAACCCTGCCCCACCTTGGAAGTTTCCAGAGTGGGGGCGGATGTTCTACTGACTTGCATTTTCCCTAGTCTATCGATTTTTTTGGCGTGGCAGGCGGTGGGACAGCGAGGGGTGATTTGGTTTCTCTTACTGTTTTTCTGGTCTCTCACCACTGGCATATTTTAACGTTTTCTTGTTTCTAGGACATTAATAGGTTTTATCATTACGTTATGTTATCGTTTCTTTGTTCGTTGTTTAATAAAAGTTCATGTTCATCAGTGGCCTACTGATTTTCGTTTTCCTATTCTTTTCTTTCCAGGTTGTTTCATGCTAAAGTTTCTGTTAACAGGATACAGTGATCACTTCGTTATTATTGCATATGTCCTTTTCACTAGGGGTGCTCTCTGGTCGGGCCAGATGACGTATGTCTAGTAAATGGTCCGGGTGAAACAGGTGCATCAATCAGTGGGGATAGGCATGATAGATTACAACGGGGGAGAAAGGTCCGCATTACGTACCCTTTCACTACTTGCAAAGATTTTCCTACGTTTATTTGCAAACAGGGAATACCTCCAAAAAGAACTAATTCCCAAACAGTCAATGTTCGGACAATCAATCAATCAATGAGGAATGAAATAGGTACGACGTGTTAAAGGCTTGCGTTACCTACCCTTCACTATCTGCAAAGGGAGAGAGAATATTCCTATTCTTCCTCGTTTGCAGGTAGAGAAGATCCTTAAGAGAATTAACATCGAACAATTCAATGCTCGATTGAAACAATCAACAAGGGGTACTGTGAACACAAATGAACGCCGCTTATGTACATACGCATTGCTATTTTCAACAGGTTGTTCCTAATGTTTCTATTTTAGCGAGGTCAAAAAGAGATCCCATTAGTGGCCTACTGATTTTGCTCGATTCCTTTTGTTTTTTTACACGATTTTTCGCTATCTGCAAAGACTAAACAGAGTATTGCGACTCTGTGCTTGTTTGTAAATAGAGAATGAACCAAAGAGAACAATCAATCAAATGGAGAGAGAAGCAGGCACGACGGATTACAAAGGGGGAAAGGGCTGCGTTAACTACCCTTCACTATCTGCAAAGAGAGAGTACTCCTAATAGAAATGAGGGGTGGGGGGCAGCAATCAAAGCAGATCAGTGTGCATAAACACGAAAAAAAAAATTCTTACCACGTACTTGACATTCGACAGCTTATGATATTTGCTATTAAAAAACCATTGAAATTCACTGAAAAAACCATAGGTTATAGACCATATATAGTTAGGAATTAGCATTTACAAAACCTTGAAAATTCACTGAAAAAACCATAGGTTATAGACCATATATAGTTAGGAATTAGCATTTAAAAAACCTTATTTTACTCACACAAAACCATTGAAATTCCATATATAGTTAGTTGCACTAACTATATATTGCGCACCCGCAATCCACTGCTGATGATGTCACATATTACATCATTCATGACATGGTCAGTGACATCACTGATGACATCACTGATGACATCTCAAATGACATCACTGATGACATCTCATTTGACATCAATGACCACATCACTGATGATATCATTCATGTGACAATACAATGCATCTCCTCACATTTTAATATAACCTCTGTTTCACCCAGTGTTAAAAACAGAGTATAATTTTTGAAACCATTGACACACCAATACTAGTTACTACATACGTACTCACTGATTCCTACGTCTACACACACATTCACTCATTCACCCATACAATCATTCATACATACAATCACTCATGTTTACAACACAATCATATGCACTCATACACCTATACAGACACTCACACTCTGCCACTCATCCATGGAGTTACTCACACACCTAGTCAGTCCTGTAAAGAATCAATCACACTTCCATTTTCTACTCTATACAGTTAAACATAGAGCACCTTACGTTTTCAACCATATACTAACACATACTTACTCTCTTATACAATCATTGATACAAGTACACATTGATCTGTACAGAGTCACACACCTCCCATCCAGCCACACACACACTCAGTCTCCCATGCAAATACTTGGGCAATCAATCAATAACCCATATAGTTACTCATATAGCTACTGATCAACACATGCAGCAGTTTACAGAACAACAGACATAATGATGCACAAATTAAGACAGTTTAGTCACTAACCCATGCACTCAGTGAGACACATTTAATCACTCACTCATACATTCAGTCATGCACCTACTAAATCCTTCGTCCAGACACTTATACATCCACTCATTCTTCAATATGTAAGACATATTTTAACTTTACAGAAACATAGTCACTGGATGTTGTCATCAGTGATGTCACTGACCATGTCATGAATGATGTAATATGTGACATCATCAGCAGTGGATTGCGGGTGCGCAATATATAGTTAGTGCAACTAACTATATATGGAATTTCAATGGTTTTGTGTGAGTAAAATAAGGTTTTTTAAATGCTAATTCCTAACTATATATGGTCTATAACCTATGGTTTTTTCAGTGAATATATATACACAAACATATATATATATATTTATATATTTGTATATATATTTATATATATATTCACTGAAAAAACCATAGGTTATAGACCATATATAGTTAGGAATTAGCATTTATAAAACCTTATTTTACTGACACAAAACCATTGAAATTCGCATATATAGTTAGTTGCACTAACTATATATTTCGCGCACCCGCAATCCACTGCTGATGATGTCACATATTACATCATTCATGACATGGTCAGTGACATCACCGATGACATCACTGATGACATCTCAAATGACATCACTGATGACATCACTGATGACATCTCATTTGACATGACTGATCACATCACTGATGACATCATTCATGTGATAATACGATGAACTTCTTCAGACTCTAATATAACCTTATATACACTCAGTGTAAACAGACACTCACAGACTGTCACTCATCCATGGAGTTACTCACACACCTAGTCAGTCATGCAAAGAATCAATCACACCTCCATTTCCTCAACTATACAGTTATACACACCTTACTTATTCAAACAGATACTAACAGATATTTACTCTCTTATACAATCCCTGATACAATTTCATAATGATCCATACAGCCACTCACACATTCACTGGCTCTTATGCACAGTTATTTATATATGTCAACTCTCACATATACTGTGTTTTACATATGTCTTTACTTTGACATGTAGCACTGAGATATCCATTCACTCACCAATACACTCATGCACACAGTCAACCACCCATACAGCTGTTTCCACATGCACTTTTGAACACATACATCTAGTGAATCAACTGCTCACACATCTATGCACAGAGTCATACACCTCTCAACCACCAACACACACACTCAGTCTCCCATACAAATACTTGGGCAACTAATCAATAACCCATATAGTTACTCATATAGCTACTGATCAACACATGCAGCAGTTTACAGAACAACAGACATAATGATGCACAAATTAAGACAGTTTAGTCACTAACCCATGCACTCAGTGCAACTAACTATATATGCGAATTTCAATGGTTTTGTGTCAGTAAAATAAGGTTTTATAAATGCTAATTCCTAACTATATATGGTCTATAACCTATGGTTTTTTCAGTGAATTTTCAAGGTTTTGTAAATGCTAATTCCTAACTATATATGGTCTATAAGGATTAGTTACTTACCTGTAATCCTAGTTCTCTTCCAGGGGTATCCTCATCAAAGTCATAAGCATTAGAATATTCCCGCCCATGTGCGGGACCCCGGAAACACTATATTATATGTGCCCCACATATAGATATACTCATATATATATAAATACATATATATATAACATGCAATAGCAGCCAATAGAAACAGAGCTGAAATATGCTGTGTAGAATTTCCACCATACATGTAATAATAATAAGCATTAGAAACATGAGAAACAACAAAAAAGTTTGTTTAGAAACTGTTTTAATGCTCAGAAAGCAGTAGAAATTCTTATAACTCACTGGAAGCATAGAAAGCTCCCAGGCTGCATTGCAAACACACAGTCTAAAAAGACTGAAAAGCTAACCTGTAGCTGCATAGCAATAAACTGACACCGTGCCTTTAAGGCACTCATGACCCCCAGTATCCCATCATGCCTCAGGGGTGACAGTTAGGTCAGTTGTTCTTTTCGGAGACTGAAAATAAACCCAATAACAAATAGGTTAACAATATCTCCTTATTAAAGAATGTCCTTTGCCCGGGGAGGCGGGAGGGTTGCTTATGACTTTGATGAGGATACCCATGGAAGAGAACTAGGATTACAGGTAAGTAACTAATCCTTCTCTTCCAGGGGATCCTCATCAATAGTCATAAGCATTAGAATAGAATAGCGAGCCTCACCTCATCTCCCTGCGGGCAAAGGAGTAACAATACAGTAATAACCATATGAAGCCTAGTAACTACTAAGCTTGTACAGGCCGTAGGCTACCCAAATAGATTCCTCAAAGAGGCTTGTCCTACTTGAGTATCGGCCCTGGAATCAGACTCGAGACAGTAATGTCTCGTAAAGGTATGAACTGATTTCCAAGTCGCAGCCTTGCAAATCTCCGACATTGGAATGTCGTGCAAGAAGGCTACTGTAGCGGCCTTCCCTCTAGTGGAATGTGCTTTGGGTGACTGCAACAAAGGCTTGCCTGCAAGCTGATAAGCCAATTTTATGCAAGAGACAACCCATCTCGCGATGGACCTCTTGGCCGCCGGAAAACCTGTTCGCATTGAACCATAGTTCACAAACAGTTGATCCGTTTTTCTAATCCCTTTGGTCATTTCCAAATAGAACTTGAGCACTCTTTTAAGATCTAAGGAGTGCAGTGACCGCTCGGCTGGGGTCGTAGGATTTGGAAAAAATGACGGGAGGGAAATGGATTGATTTATATGAAAATCAGAGATGACTTTAGGTAAGAAAGCCGGATGAGCCCTTAGGACTACCCTATTGTGATGAAAGATAGTGTATGGTTCTTTCGCACAGAGAGCTTGAATCTCGCTGACTCTGCGAGCAGAGGTAATCGCCACCAAAAAGGCCGCCTTCCAAGAGAGATGTTGCAAAGAGGCCTTGTGGATGGGCTCAAAAGGATAGCACCAGGTTTAATTCCCATGGGGGAGAAGGATTTCGCACAGGGGGATAGATTTTCTTCAACCCCTGGAGGAAGTCCTTAACCAATGGAACCTGAAAGAAAGAAACCTGATCTGATGATTTTCTGTATGCAACTATGGCTGACAAATGCACCCTAATAGAAGCGTATTTCAAACCAGCAGTAGCTAGGGAAAGGAGGTATGGCAAGATGACGTCCTCCTGTCCTTTGATCGGGTCAAGGTGGTGATCTTTACACCATAAGAAAAACCGCTTCCACTTAAACGCATAAGATGCTCTCGTGGAGGGTCTCTTGGCCTCCTTTAAAATGTTCATGCACTCAGGAGGCAAGTTCAAATGCCCATATTGCAGGACCTCAGGAGCCATGCTGTTAGGTTCAATGATGGGAGGTTGGGATGCATTATCCTCCCGTTCATCTTGCTCAACAGGTCCGGCCTGCAAGGAAGTGGTCTGTGTGGACACACAGACAGATGTAGAAGGTCCGGGTACCACCACTGCCGTGGCCAATCCGGAGCTATCAGGATCATGTCCATGTC
Source organism: Lissotriton helveticus (assembly GCF_964261635.1). Lineage (NCBI taxonomy): Eukaryota > Metazoa > Chordata > Amphibia > Caudata > Salamandridae > Lissotriton > Lissotriton helveticus. The sequence goes on along the minus strand of NC_136058.1, from coordinate 456,078,757 downwards.
CGACCTGCAGAGCTTGGAAACTACTCTCGGAATCAGAGCCAGGGGAGGAAACGCGTAAGCGAATGTCCCTGACCAATCCATCAGTAGAGCATTCCCCTGAGTCCCTGGCCGGTGGAACCTGGACGCGAAGGCGTGGCATTTGGAGTTTTCGTCATCTGCAAACAAATCTATGGTTGGACGACCCCAGCAACGAAAAATCTCTTCCACCACTTCGTCATTTAGCACCCAGTCTGGCTGATCTTCGAAGTGCCTGCTGAGTGCGTCTGCTTTTACGTTCAACTCGCCTGGAAGGTGCACCGCCACTATCGTGAGGCCTCGAGAGAGGAGCCAATGCCAGATTGCCTGAGCCTCTCGAGACAGAGGGCGAGATCTTGTGCCTCCTTGTTTGTTCAGATAGAACATGGTGGTCGTGTTGTCCGTCTGAACTAGGACTGAGTTGGACTCTATCGCTGGTAAAAAAGCTTTGAGAGCCAGGAATACCGCTCTGAGTTCCAGCATATTGATGTGGTATGTCTGCTCCTGCGCAGACCACAGGCCTTGAATCTGAAGAGGACCCATATGTGCTCCCCAACCTTGCAGAGAGGCATCCGTCACTATCGACTGGATTGGAAGAGGCTGGTGAAACCGAACCCCCACCAGCAGATTCTTTCTCCGTGTCCACCATTTGATGGCGTCTTTCGTCACTTGGGAGAGCTTGATGCGATCCTCCCAAAGTCCTGTCGCCTGGTCCCATTGATCCTCCAGGGCCTGCTGTAGAGGCCGCATTCTCAGCCTGGCGTTTGGGATGAGAAAGATGCAGGATGCCATGGAACCCAGCAGGGATGCTACTTGTCGGGCTGTTGGAAGCCGAGAGTCTAGCAGAATTCCACATTTCTGGTTCAGGGAAAAAAGTCTCTCCTCCGAAGGAAACGCTTTTCCCACTTTTGTGTCCAGAACGGAGCCTAGATAGTGAATTGACTGTGTAGGCCGCTGGACTGACTTCTCCAGATTCACATGGAGACCGAGCCTGTGCAATTGGAGAAGACACAGATGTAGATCGTGTTTTACCCGCACTGGAGACGGACCTTTTAGGAGCCAGTCGTCCAAGTATGGGTGTAGGAAGAGTCCTTTCTTGTGCAAAAAAGCCGCCACCACTGCCATGCATTTGGTGAAGACTCGTGGTGCGGACGAGAGACCGAAGGGTAGCACTGTGTACTGATAGTGCTTGTTCCCTACGACAAACCTCAAGTACTTGCGATGTTGTTGAGCAATTGGGATGTGAAAGTACGCATCTTGCAGGTCCACCGAACACATCCAATCTCCGACTTGAAGATGTGGGCATATTTGGTGAAGAGCCAGCATGCGGAACTTTTCTCTGATGATGATCTTGTTTAGAAGTCGTAGATCGAGTATTGGTCTGAACTTGTCCTCCTGATCTTTTTTGGGGACAAGAAAGTACCTGGAGTAGACTCCCTTTCCTCTTTGAGCGAGAGGAACCTCCTCTATCGCTCGCTTTTGCAGTAGGACTGTTACCTCTCTTTGGAGCAAGCTTAGTTGGTGAGGGGAAGCGCTCTTTGGAGGTATGTTCTTTGGAGGAGCAAGGAAACGTAGTTTGTATCCATTGCGCAGTATATTCAGCACCCACTGATCCTTGGTGATGCTGACCCACTCTGCCAGGTGTTGAGAAGCACTTCCTCCCACTGGAGTGGGCAACGGCGCCAGAGGAAGCCACTGATCAGGCTTTTCCTCCTCTTGTAGTGGTAGAGGATTGTTGATGACCTCCTCTACCTCTGCCAGGTTTACCCCGAAACTGGGGTTTTCCTTGGGCTTTACTTTGGGACCATTGAGGGGTTTGAACCCTCTGTTGAGCCCCTCTCCCCCTGTTGGGCTTGAAACGACGCTTGAACTCTTTCTTCTTTTCCAAGCCCACCGCTTTCACTGTGTCCAGTTCCGTCTTCATTCGGGTCATTTCTTCGTCAGCATGCTCACGAAAAGAGCGGAACCCGAAAAGGGGAGATTAAGGATGCGATGTTGAGCATACGGCTTCAGGCCTGTCAAGCGCAACCATGCCGATCTCCTGGCACAAACCCCATGAGAATAGGAATGCGCCGACAGGACAGCGCCATCCGCAGCCGTGCTTATCATCTGATTCGCCACCAGACATCCTTCAGTCACGGTCTCCTCAAAGTCCTGCTGGTCTTCTTTTGGCAGCTTGGCTTTGAACCTTTCCATAGAGTCCCATAATGCTCTGTCGTACCGACCCAGAAGTGCAGCCGCACTAGAAACTTTAAGAGTCGACGCAGCTGAGTTGCAGACTTTGCGACCCCAGGAGTCTTGCGTCTTGCTGTCCTTGTCTGGGGGGACGGAAGAAGAACCTGCCACTGCGTGTGTCTTCCTCGCCGCCGCCACAATAACAGAGTCTGCAGGCGGGTCCGATCTTACAAAAACCGGGTCAGAAGAGGCCGGTTTGTATTTCTTTTGGATGCGGGCTGGCACCGCTCTGATAGCCGCCGGAGTTAGAAATACCTCCTTGACAGGATCTATAATCCCCGGAACTAATGGCAGTAGAGGACGGGTGATCGCCTTTTTGTGTAAAGTCTCAAAAATGACTGTCGTTGTAACCTGAGGGACAGACATTTCAATGTTCAGCTTCTGAGCTCCTCTCTGTAAGACGTCCAGATACGTGCCAATGTCATCCACTGGGGAAGATCGGGACGTAGGACTGTCCGTCAAAGTAGGGGAGTAGTCCCTTTTGGAAGACCTGGAAGAAGCGGTAGAGGAAGTAGACGGAGTCCGTCGACGTCTATGGTGGACACTGTGCCTCCTCTCTTTTGATCGTTTCGAAGGCTCTTCTCGTCTAGGAGAGCGAGACCTGACCCGCACCTCTGGGTCTTTTCTGGGAGATCGGGTCCTTCTGGGAGATCTGGGTGGTGTTCTTACAGGAGATTTGCGCCTGGGAGGGCTATGCTTGTCCATCTCCTCCACCAGATTCTGAAGAGGAGACCTGTGGTGCGAGCTGGCATAGTCTTGCATACGCTTTGCAGCCCCAGAATCTCTCCAATGGTCCAAAGACCTGTACCACCTGGGTGACAGTCTGACTTTATCCGCCCACGGGTCCGTCCGACGCACAGGTGATTTGCGTACCGGACTTCTGGACTTTGAAGATGCAGTTGAGGAGCCAGAGGACCTTGAGGTGGAATGACGGGAAGCCGATTCCGTTACCATCACCACATCTGAACCTCTCGACGCCGAGCGATCTTCCCTCGTGGTCGAGTGCTTTCGGGGAGTCGGCGGATCAAACAATCTTGTTTTAGAATGTCTATGCGAGGATGTATGGTCTCTCGACGTCGAGCAGCGATGAGCAGCCGCCGACGGAGTTCCACGTCTCGACGTTGAACGGCGAGTACCGGCCGTCGACGGAGTCCTCTCTCTCGACGTCGACCGACGATGCCCAGTCGTCGACGGAAGTCTCGACGTCGAACGACGATGTCCTGTCGTCGACGAAGTACCCTGCCTCGACGTCGAGTGACGATGCCCAGTCGTCGACGGAGGTCCTTCTCTCGACGTCGAACGGGGATGATCAGCCGTCGACAGAGATTTCTGCCTCGACGTTGAATGTCTGTGCGACGACGGTGGAGGGGTATTGGACACCCTCGACGTCGAGAGCTGACGAGACACCGACGGAGACTGCATCCTCGACGCCGATCGACTTTTCCCTGTCGACGGCGGAGGGGTCTTGGTCCTCGACGCCGAACGTCGCTTCTTCGACGACGGCGGAGGAGTCACACTTCTCGACGCCGGTCGTCGTCTGGTTGACGACGGCGGAGGGGTCTTGGACCTCGACGACGACCGTCGCCCGTTTGACGGCGGCGGAGTTCCCTTCCTCGACGTCGGACGTCGCCTGGTTGACGCCGACGGAGGGAATTTTGACGATGGAACTGGACCCTTCAACGTCGTCGACGTACCTGGTCTTCTCTTCGATGGCGAGCCCGCCGTCGACTGTAGTTTAGACGATGAATGATCCACCGGTGGTTCTTTTCTCAGCGCCGAGCCCGACGCTGAGGGTGAGGGGTGTGAAGACTTCTTTCTGGAAGATGAGTGAGTCTTCTTGGAGCCCTTCCTCACCGGAGATCTTCCTCTTGATGACCTATGAGCTAGGCCATAAATGCGAATCCTCTCCCTGTCTTTTAAAGTTCTTCCTGACAGGTGTTCACAATGAGGACAGGTGCCTGGATCATGTCCCTCAGGCAGACACAGGATACAGACGTCGTGGTTGTCTGATTTGGCCTTCTTGTTGCCACAAGAAGGGCATTTGTCAAAGAGTGAAGGCATTTTCAGGGGAAAATGCTCACCAAAATGACTGAAAAAGACAGTATCTTACTTGACAAGATGTTAAATGTCGAGTAAGAACCAAAAGTTGTCAAAAGTGAAGAGTTTTTCTGTCAAAAAACAGGAAAATTGGTGGAGCTGTGTAACCAGGGTCCTTCTCTGAAGGAGCCGGAAAGAACAACTGACCTAACTGTCACCCCTGAGGCATGATGGGATACTGGGGGTCATGAGTGCCTTAAAGGCACGGTGTCAGTTTATTGCTATGCAGCTACAGGTTAGCTTTTCAGTCTTTTTAGACTGTGTGTTTGCAATGCAGCCTGGGAGCTTTCTATGCTTCCAGTGAGTTATAAGAATTTCTACTGCGTTCTGAGCATTAAAACAGTTTCTAAACAAACTTTTTTGTTGTTTCTCATGTTTCTAATGCTTATTATTATTACATGTATGGTGGAAATTCTACACAGCATATTTCAGCTCTGTTTCTATTGGCTGCTATTGCATGTTATATATATATGTATTTATATATATATGAGTATATCTATATGTGGGGCACATATAATATAGTGTTTCCGGGGTCCCGCACATGGGCGGGAATATTCTAATGCTTATGACTATTGATGAGGATCCCCTGGAAGAGAACCTATGGTTTTTTCAGTGAATTTCAATGTTTTTTTTAATAGCAAATATCAAAAGCTGTTAAATGTATTCTTCTTTTAAAGGAAAAATATATTTTATATGTATTTAATATAATTTTTTTATGTATATATATATATATTTTTTTTTTTTTTAGTTTCGCTACCGGTCCGCGCACTGGGTAGCTTCCCGTTAGCTCATTTTTATGCCGCGACCCGGTCCGCGTACCGGGAAACGTACCGTTTGCACAACTGCCGCGTTCGAGAACAACATCGTGATGCGTCGCGATGCGTCGCGTAAGCACGACGTATCGCGTTGCCGCGTAATGCGTGTTATGACGCGCCGCGTTCTCGCACTCGGAAGTGCTCCGGTGCGCGAACGAGGCGCGAAGCGCAGCTTACCGGAAGTGCTCCGGGCGCGGAGCGGGACGTGTAACGTAAGCGTAACAGGTCATGTGACCTGTAAATAACACTTTTCATTGGTTTAGAACTTTTTTTTTCCAAATGATGGAAACCCCTCCTTCTTTCCTCACTCTGACTTTCATCTTTGTGAGAGGAAGACCTGTTTTTGCTTATTAAAATAATGGCATCTGTAGTAGCTGCAGCTGGTGGACCCCCACCACCACCACAACCACCTAGGAAGGAAGGACCACCTCCACAGTTCCTTCCCAACCCAGAGGAGGAAGAGGAAGAAGAAGAGGAAGAAGACGTAGAGCCGAGGCAGTTCTTACGTGAAGAGCCCCGGAAATCCCACCACAAAGACAGTTTTACTTGGCAATTTTATTCTTTTCCTCGAGGCCAAAAAAAAGTCAATGCCCGACATGTGACATGCCTCATTTGTAAAGATGTTTTGTCTAGAGGTACAGACAAAAAGTATAGTTATGGTAACTATACTATGCACCGTCATATGCAGAGGTGGCATCCACTGAATTACAGCGTTGCAGAGATGCATCACCTCCAAGACAACCCACCAACTCCTGTGGCCAGTACATCGGCACAGGTAACTCTGTCGGGACCAGAGGCGAGGGAGACGGTCCCAAATATCCAACAGAATTTTGTGCACATGAAGATAGTGTGCCTTTATTGTGGTGACCTACTTTCATGTGCAAATATGAGTATCAATTTGATAAATAGAGCATTTGAAAACCACAAGCGCTCAAAACGCCCCAAGAAATAATTTTTTTTGCTCCTGTTGAGCCCTTTCTAATGCCTGTTTTTCGTTGTCCCCCCCCAAAAAAACCAAAAAAACATAAAATTGTTCAAAAAAAAAAAAATGTTCAGAAAAATAAAAAAATATATAAAACAACAAAAACATAAAAAAAGTTATTTTCAGAACTACCTCCCATTTAAAAAAAAATACTAACATTTTTAGTACTCTTCACTTCATTTTTCTCATGGGTGCGCACCGGTGAGCGCCCCGTTAGCGCAACAAAAAAAAAAGAAGAAAAAAAACAAGATAAGGAGAGCATAAGAGAAAGAGAAAGAGAGAGTAATGTTAGGAGACAGACAGCAAGAGAGAGCAACACAGATGTACTGTGTAATACATAGTAAAACAGTGTAAAAGATATAACAAAGTGTAAGAGAGAAAATGTAAAAAATATAAGGCTGTGAAACAAAGAAAGAGAGAAGAAGAATACTAAAGCAGAGGCACATGAAGAATGTGAGTGGCTGTATAGAGTAAAAGGAAAGAGAAAAAATGATGTACAAATAAAAGGTAACAACGGAACCAGATTTAAATAACACTGGTAAGGGAGAGAGAGAAAAAAGTAGTGTGCATAACTAAAGAGGGATGAAATAAGATGGATAACATCGAATAAAGTTAAAACATGTGGATTGACAGAGAAAAAAACTAATAGAAGAAAAGAAGAAGTAACAGAAAGGGAATAATTGAAGCAGCAAAGAAATGTAAATAACGTAGTGTGCTTGAACTTCAGGGAGAAAGCATAATGAACAAGTAGTGAAAGAGTGAAGAGACAGAGACAATTACAGTAAGATAGACGGACTGAGTGAACGGGAATGAAGAACTGTGAGAACAGAGGTACTGAGAAAAGGAGTGGAAGGAGTGCAGTAAGTAAATCACCCAGACAACACAACAGCTACCCTACCTCAAAGCACTCTAAAATATTATTTTACTGTTTCTCTTTGTTTTCCCCTTGTTACGCTCCCCGGTGCGCTACCCATAGTTAAAGTAAAGAGGGGTGATAGAGGGAGAAATATTGAATTAGGATAACACATGGTGAGTGACAAAGAGAGTAAAGGGAACAGTACCTGAATGGGCTTGAGTACAACAGCAAAAAAAGATAAGTAATGCAGTGTGTGTGACTTACAGGGAGTTAGTGGGTGTAGGTCAAAGTGTGGGTGTGTAAGGTGTGTCTGTGGGTGTGGTTGTGTGGAGTGTTTTGGTGTGGGTAGAGATGAGGGTGTGTGAAATATGTGTGAGAAGTGTATGAGTGTGGGGTGTATATGTGTTCGATGTATGTGTGTGTATGGAATGTGTGTGTGTTTTTGAGGATTGTGTGTGGGAGGTTTTTTTGTGTGTATGATGTGTAGGTGTGGTGTGTGTGTGGGGTGTATGTTACAGGTGTGTGTATGTGTTGGGAGGGGGATGAGGTATATGTGTAGGAGTAAGGTAAATAATTAAGAAAAAGAGAATGAGTAAATAAGTAAAGGAAGGGAACAGAGGGTAAGTGAAGTAAAGAATAGGGATCAAAAGAAGTTGAATATGAGAGGGTAAATAATGAAAGGGGAGTAAACATGGAGAATAAAAATAAGTGAGAGAAGCAGAGTAAAAACACAGGAGTGAGGTAGATTGAGAAAATGTTAGTGACCTTAAAGCAAAGGGTGATAACAAACTACATTTTTTTAGTCATACTTACCATATAATAAATGTAACTATAATTTTTTTTACTACAGTTGGTATCTGTGAAAGAGAGAAAAAAAATATAAGTTATAATTAGTAAAATATGTATTTTAAATTAAAAGATACAAATGAAGAGCTAAAAACATCATAACACTATTTAGAAATAAAGTGAGAGTGAAGAACACAGAAAGGGAAATAAACTAAGGTAGAAGGACAAAAAAAGGGAAAAAGAAATAGAAGGAGAGCAAATTACAATGAGTAAGGCATATAGATTCACTAAGAAAAAGAGAGAGAAGTACAGAGAAATGAACTGAAGGCAAGAAAGATACTAAAACAATGTGAGTTAGCAAAACTAAATCAGGAAACACAAGTAAGTAAAAAGATAATGACTGAGACAGAAAACAGTCTAATTAATGATGCATTTAGAAGAATGAGGAATAGAAGATAACTGAGAGTAAGTGAAGAACAGTCATAGAGTGAAAGGATGAAGGGAGACAGAATAATATACAACAATTGAAGGAAATGGACTAAGGAAGTTATAAGGTAGACACACTAAGAGAAAAACAGAGTGAGGTGGAGTACAATGAGTGAGAAAAGAAAAAAGTAAGTGAGCAAAAAAAAAGGAAAGAGAGGAGAACACGACTAAAACAGTGCTACTGAGAAAAAATAATTTGGTGATGAAAGTAAAGAGAAGGACATTGAAAGAAAGGAAATGATGGATAGTAACGGAACCAGAGTAAAAGAAATGGGATGAAGAACGACGAGAGAGGAGCAGTGAAGTTGTTGTAAAAGAAGTGATAGAAGGTAGATAAACACAAGTGAAAATAACACAAGTAGAGTGAGGCACTGAGCACAGAGAAGTAGTGAACGAAAAATAGAGAGAAGAGGTCAAAAGTAAGAAGCAAACAAAGATAAGCGAGGGAGAGTGGATGTCAGAGAATGGGAATACAATTTAATTTACACAATCCAAAGTATAGAATAATTTCTACAACATGTTACATAGTTTATTTTTGCTGTTCTCAGAATATATTAAATTTCACTTAAAGCAGTGAGTTCAAATTACTCATCATATGACAGCGGGGGAAAGAAACACAATCTAAAAGATTGTGTTTTAAAAAACCCTTACATACTGACAAACGACAAATGTACGCTAATCTTTGATTGACTTACTTTTCCTTGAGGCCAAATAGTATATCATGGAGGTCCTTTTCTCGTTACATAGTATTTTGCTGTTCACTGAGAAATCCATTTCATCGACTTTCTACAAGAAAAGCTCCAAGAACATCTGAAATATTTTCAAAATTTTAATATACTCCTTTTTTTCAGTCATGACTCTTTACTCATTCTTGCACCTTTCCATTTGGCCAAATAGTGTCAGATGTATGAGTATATATGAGTACTCCTCCCGTCTTCATAGGCCAATTACCTTTACCTAAATTTTGGCTGTAAAAACACTAGGTATGAATTTATAAAGCCAAAAGGCAAACGTTGTTTGAAAGTCAAATGATTGTCGTTACATTGGGTCCAACCTTTAGAAGTTTTTAAATAGCATGTGTAATGCCCTGATGTTGTAGAAGGACCGTCATGAAAAATAATAGCTACAGTTGCAAAGGTTCTTCTTGATAACTGAGAAGCCACAACATTTTTAATAGAAGTTGTCAATTTAGTTCCATCAGGTCTACATCGTTGGAACATTAAAATATCATAGTGACCATAATTTTGTAGAAATAATGTGGACAGCATTGCAGACTTACATTGGGTACACACCATATTGTGATCTGCTGCTTTAACTAGATTATTGAAAGACACTGATTTGCAGTCTGGTAAAGTTAAATATATAAATCTTTCAGAGTCTATTCTAGTAGTACTTGATGAAGCACAGTTATCACAGTCATGTTGCCATTGATAAGAAAGGCCAAATAGATTTTTTATATCTACTCCTTCATCTTGTAATACATCAAACATATACATTAAAAATTCCTGACAATCCTGCTGAATATTCTGTGAAAATTGATTTTGACCTGAACATATATCTAGAAGATTTCTAATTTCTGAAACACTTTCTATTTTAGCTCTATCACTACTACATTTCTCTAACACAGAATTCAATAAACAGCACAATGTTTGTTCCCGATTTTCAACAATCTGTCTTTGTAAATTTTGAAGAAAAACAACAACATTAACTACTACATTAGCATAGCAGTTGACACCAGAACTGTTTTCAAACTGAAATCCAACAACATCTTCAACAGAATCCTTTTTGTTTCTCTTTACAATTACACTTTTATCTACTTTATGCCTTTTTGCTGATACCTCACTGCAATTACTCTCATTTCTTCTTTTTCGGCCTACCACACGTTTTTCAATCAGAGGATATTGAGGCAAATGTGGAGCATACTCTCTTCTTAACCTATTGTATTCTTTTACACAATCTAAATCTGCACAAATCTTTGTTTCATCACACTCAATCAAGTACAATCCTGCTAAAGTTCTGACTCGTGATAATGCCACATATGCCATACCCTCTTTAAACACAGAACTTCCAATGTTCACCAAAGCGCTATCTACACTTAAACCTTGAGACTTATGAATTGTCACCGCATATGCCAAACAAATAGGAAACTGTTTTCGGCGAACATATAAGTCTTTCACGAGCAAAAATCTAGCTGAACAACGACAAATTTGTTCTATTTCATCAATGTCATCAAATTTAATTTTTAAAATTTCAATTCCATCTCTATTTTTGTAATTCAGAAAAACAACAACATAACCCATTGCTCCATTTACTAGACCTCTTTCAACATTTAAATTCCTTCTTAAAATGACACGACAATTCAAACACACATTCAGAGTCTTTTCAAAACCAGCAGTTTTAGATATAGTCTTCTCTAATGAATCCAATTTTGATTTCAAATTTTCAGACAAAATAATTGTTGCTCCCATATGCTCTATTTTATCAATAGCTTCCAGTTTCACTATCTCTTCATTTTCTAACTGTAACATTTTGTTGTTGAACATGGAACATTCTTTCAGAGTTGGCAACAAACATATGCCAGATTTCTTCTCGTTAATTTTCTTAAATATTTTCTCTGGAAGAATGTTTTCATTTGGGTACAAATTTGAAATTAATCGTGCATGTAAAGCTTCTTTCCCTTGCTGACTTACTTTTCCGATCCTTACATCTTGTAGAATATTTTTATAATCTTCATCATTTGCCTGCCGCATATTTTGAAGCAGTTCTGCATATTTAAAGTTTAACCTTATATTAACGTTTCCGATGCTCCCTAAGCACTTCCTGGTATCTTCATGTGTGAGCATTTTGAACACAGGTTGTCCTTTCACTGGAGTCAACTGCAGAAGATCTCCAAAAACAATAATATGTTTTCCACCAAATAAGACATCATAGTCTGTTCTAAGAATTTCTTGCATTCTCAAATGCACAAAAGCAAGCATGATATTTGACACCATGCTTACTTCATCAATGATAAGAAGTTTCATTTTCTTCAGGACTCTCGAAACTTCGGAACACGCATCTCCTGATAGCTTGTGATACTCCAATTTGTTATCATGCTCCACTGGCAGCATCAGTAAACGATGTAAAGTAATCCCTTTAATGTTATGTGCTGCCAGCCCAGTTGGAGCAGTAACAACACAAGACAGCGGTGATTCAGTCCTTTTCTGCAGATAAGTTGCAATGGCTTTAATCAGAAAACTTTTTCCAGTTCTCGCTTCTCCACTCACGTACAGTTGGACAGGCTTAAATGATGTACATGAGCACTCTTTTTTCTCATGACTAAATCCATGTTCAATCTGTTCTGTGACTTCGTCATATATCTGTTTCTGCTCAAGGTTTAGTTGTTTCACCAAATCTTCTAAGTTAACTTCATCATCTTGACCTTGTTCCATAGCTCTTTCCACCTCATCCATGGCAGTAGCAGCTTCATTTTGGATAATTGGTCCTCCTAGTGGATCCTGACTCAATGAAGCAGAACTCTGACTGCCTTGAGAACTGTCTCTCGCAATCTCTGCAGCAATTGTGGCTTCTTGCTCTATTTCTTCATTCAACATTTGCAGATAATTTGGAAAAACAGGACATTCTATGGTATCCTTCGTTGCATTAAAGGAGTCTTCATAACAGAGAAAATCTCCAAGAAGTTCCTCTTCTTCACGCCATGGTTCAAACAGTTGCAAAAGAGCCAAATAATAAAATTCTCTTTTATCTGGATTATCACAACTCAATTTGCGATGATTAATCAAATTACCGTTTTTCTGTTTCACTAGACATCCTTCACATCCATTGACTCCATATATTCCATTATTGATATCTTCTCGGATGTTCCTCTTATAAATATATCTCTGCAGAACTTCACAGAGACAAGCGTTCTCAAGGTGATGACTTCTATTTGGATAATATGTATCCAACATGTTTGTCTTCAAAATATCTGTACTTTCTGGTTCTTTCTCCGCCAAATACTCTATCTCTTGTACAGATTTCAAAACTCGATTTCGTGTTGCAGCAAGACCTAGACTCACCCAAATGATGGTTCTAGATTTGGCATAGAGACTTGCTGACGACAATCGATCAGAACATTCATACGCTCCAATTTCTCGATGCGACAACATCTTCAGACTGTAACTGTATAATTTCTTGCTTAGACTCTTCATGTGAAATGTCATCCCACATTTCCTTTAGTTCTGTCTTTTCTTTTTTTGTGATGTAAGACGTCACATATCGAGCCACAGCAATAGAGTTGTCAGCAACGAATTGAATATCCATGTTAGCATTCCACATGGACAAAATCACTGGGTTGTAGTCGTTGATGTACTTAGACTCTTCGTCTCTTTTTAAATTGTATGTATTTTTTGGTGATTTCCTCGTCACAGTATGTCGCAGAGAAGACATCAAATTATTTACTCTTCCTTTAGAAATCACTGGTCGTGGAAAGCTGAAACGACATTTTGTGTAGAACTTGTCCTTGTTTCTGAATTTTCGACGACAGTACTTTCCACAACGATGGGATTGAAAGCGTACAACTTGTTGCCTTAAACTGTTTTCTTCCGTAGTTTTCGGAACAGCACATGTTGAATACTCTTCAATGAAACTCATCACTGTCTCATCCGAATCTGTTCCAAATTTGGGTGCATCTTTAATCCACAACAACATATGTATGTGAGGAGCACCTCTCGCTTGATACTCCTTTCTCCAAAAGAAATCCAAAACCTCTTCAAGGAGAGGATTTATTTTGTTGGAAATAAAATACATCATAGCTTCAAATCGATGATTAAAATATCTGCATACATTCACTGGATCCAAAGAGCACAGTTCTCCAGGTGTTTTGAATTCTATATTTTGTATATTAGCATTGGCCTCTCGTAGAAATTGAAGTAAGTCCTCCCATGCATACTCGGCACAGCTAAGAGTGAGGAACCATGTAGGAGTTCCTAAGTTTCTAAGCATACATTTCAATTCCCCATGGCGATGGGACCAATACTCATTTGTACCACGCTGACATGCCATGAGATTGATTAGATGAGATTCTAAAATATTATCTTGCAGATTCACTTTCTCCATAAAGTCACTCGCCGAAACATTTTGTAGATGTGCTCCACTTTTCAGAATATGGTTTACTGCATAAGAAAGCCCAGAGAAGTCACTTTCATACAGTAGATGAAACAAATAGGGAATGCATTGACGAAACCTTGCATCTTCAGCATATAATCTTACAGTTCGATATTCAGATGCAGGAATTTGAAGTGGGCGATCGTCATATCGTCCACCTCGACCTGTTGGAAATAGCTGTGGAAAACAACGAGCTTCCAAACTTTCTTCCCATACACTAATGGGACTTCCTTTTGCTGTTTTCATTAGAAACAAGTCAATTGCATTCCCCATTACTTCTTTGGAATGTAAAGGATGAACAGTATAATGTTCATATATTTCTTCACTTCTAGACACATCAACTTTTTCAATTTGGCCGCCTGAACAATCACTGTCTTCATCTGTAGCTGTTTCCTCTGCTGCAACACATACATCTTTGTAGTACTCATTGTTTTTGACTAAATACAACGTAGCCTTTTTGACTTTCCTAACATCCACTAAATCTTGCCAGATTTTTTTACTCTTTGTTGGAACCCCATTAGCTAGAATAACTAAAGGTTCCTCTTCTACTTTTTCTATACCAATTGTATCAATATTTTTTTTCAAATCTAGAGGCAAATAAACAACTCTTCCCTTTAATCCTCTCTGCAAATCTGTAGGAGGCAATTTCCCTATCTTAGGCTCCATGCGAACAATTGCCTGAAAAGGATGGACACATTGAATCAAAATAGACTCATATGTATTTAAATCTATCAATTCACGGGGAATGTCTATCAACTCCAGATTATTATGAACAGCTCTAGCAGGCATTCTGTTTTGATTCAATCAATCAATCAAAGCATTTATATAGCGCACTACTCACCCGGAGGGTCTCAAGGCGCTGGGGGGAGGGGGTCTGCTACTGCTCGAACAGCCAGGTCTTGAGCTGCTTCCTGAAGGCGAGGTGGTCTTGGGTCAGGCGGAGGTGGGTCGGAAGGGCGTTCCAAGTCTTGGCGGCCAGGTAGGAGAAGGACCTTCCTCCTGTGGTGGCTCTTCGGATGCGGGGGACGTCGGTGAGGGCGTGGCTGGTCGATCGAAGCTGGCGTTTGGGAGCGTAGAAGTTGAGGCGGCTGTTGAGGTATCCTGGGCCTTGGTTGTGTAGGGCTTTGTGTGCGTGGGTGAGGAGCCGGAAGGTGATTCTCTTGTTGACCGGGAGCCAGTGCAGGTCTCTCAGGTGTCCGGAGATGTGGCTGCAACGGGGGATGTCCAGGATGAGTCGTGCTGAGGTGTTCTGGATCCGCTGGAGTCTCTTCTGGAGTTTGGCGGTGGTTCCGGCGTAGAGGGAGTTGCCGTAGTCCAGACAGCTGGTGACGAGGGCCTGGGTGACCGTCTTCCTGGTCTCGGTGGGGATCCATCGGAAGATCTTACGTAGCATGCGCAGGATGTTGAAGCACGACGAGGAGACTGCGTTGACTTGTCTGGTCATGGAGAGGGAGGAGTCCAGGATGAAGCCCAGGTTGCGTGCGTGGTCTGTGGGTTTGGGTGCGCTGCCCAGGGCGGGGGGCCACCAGGAGTCGTCCCAGGCGGAGGGTGATGATCCCAGGATGAGGACTTCCGTCTTGTCCGAGTTCAGTTTCAGGCGGCTGTTCGACATCCATTTGGCTACGTCTGTCATCCCTTTGTGCAGGTTGGCTCTGGCGGTGGCGGGGTCGTTGGTGAGGGAGAGGATTAGCTGGGTGTCGTCGGTGTAGGAGATGATGTTGAGGTTGTGCTGGCGTGCGATGGCTGCGAGGGGGCTCATGTAGACGTTGAAGAGTGTTGGGCTGAGCGAGGAGCCTTGAGGAACGCCGCAGATGACTTTGGTGGCCTCCGATCTGAACGGGGGGAGGCGGACTCTCTGTGTCCTTCTGGCGAGGAAGGAGATGATCCACTCCAGTGCCTTCTCCTGGATTCCGACGTTGCTGAGGCGCTGTACTAGGGTACGGTGGCAGACAGTGTCGAAGGCCGCGGAGAGGTCCAGGAGGATGAGGGCCGCTGTTTCTCCGTTGTCGAGCAGGGATCGGATGTCATCGGTAGCTGCGATCAGGGCGGTCTCGGTGCTGTGGTTGGCCCGGAAGCCAGACTGCGAGAGGTCGAGGGAACCGTTCGTCTCGAGGAAGGTGGCCAGTTGCTTGTTGACGGTCTTCTCGATGACTTTTGCCGGAAACGGGAGCAGCGAGATGGGGCGGTAGTTCTTGAGGTCGATGGGGTCGGCTGAAGGTTTCTTAAGTAGAGCGCTGAGTTTGGCGTGCTTCCAGCTCTCCGGGAAGGTGGCGGTGTCGAAGGAGGTGTTGATGATGTCCCGCAGGTGGGGTGCGATGACAGCGTCGGCCTTGTTGAAGACGTGGTGAGGGCAGGGGTCTGTCGGAGATCCGGAGTGGATGGAGTTCATCGTGCGGACGGTGTCTTCGGTGCTGATCGGGGTCCAGGCGCGGAGGGTGGTTGTGGGGGGCGGTGGTTCGGTCGTGGCGTGCGTCGGTTGAGTGCTGAAGCTGTTGTGTATGTCCGCGATCTTGTTGTGGAAGTAGGAGGCGAGGGATTTAATTTGTCATAACAATATTTACAAATTTACAAATACGCTGATCAGAACTCAAATCAAAAGAATTCTCCACCCACAAATAAATTGCTAAATCTTTCCACTCATAATTATCCATCTTTTCACTTTTTGCATATAAATCAACTAACCTAGTCTGAATCCTATGAGTCCGTCGACAACACACACAAGTAAAATTCTGCCTTTCACTTGATTTCACCTTAAACCTGGTAATTTCCTTCTCAAACTTTTCTGTATTTAAAATCTGTACATTGTCTTCCACATTACCTTTAATTGCTGTCTCAATTTCTACACTGTCCTCTTGCTCACGAAAATAACAAATCTCAATTTCTTCACAAATCTTCTTCACATCTAATTCTGTTCCATGCAAAAGAGCACTGTTTAATTGTTTAAGCTTAAGTGCTGGACTTTTTGCATAATACAACATTCTCACTAATTTCCTCATTTTGGTATGATGCACTGCTAACATCCTAAAATGATGAAAAACACTCTGACAGACTTTTCTAGAAAGACAAGCCAGTGAATGGCCTTGCAAACCTGTGATTCCTCTCACTCTGCAAGGATCTAAGTCTTGCAACAACTTCATTTTCTGCTTTAGACTTTTCTTACTATATGTACGTAAGAAATTACAAAACAAATCAATTGATTCCTGTTGCACACTACAAATACTACTACACTTCCAAGTGTACACTGGACCCTTAGTACGTCTCCCTAAAACTCGATCAGATAACACCTCTTCTGGTTCTCTAGGCACAAGTTTCTCTTTTTCAATCGGACAACCGTCTTTCACTTCATACGCTCGACCACTGGTGTCAACTGCATGCACTAAATCCTTCTCCTGGAAGTAACTCTCCTCATTAAAAAATGGCTCACAACTTGAACTGTGCATCCATTCTCCAGAAAAAACTTTACAAAAATTAGTCCGATTAATTACTCTTTTCCATCTACTCTTTGATTTGAAAACATCAATTGTCTTGTTAAGTGTCCTAATTCTATTGATTATTAAAATAAATAGTTTTTTCTTAACTTCAAAAGCCTGATCAACAATCTTCTCTACACTTTTCTTTTTCTTATAAAAAGCAGCTCTCTGTTTACCTTTCCTAATGTTTTTTAACAAATTTAAAACCACCCTATTGCGAAACATTCGTCTACGAATGTCTCTAAACTGATTCTGCCTTCTATTCCTATACATATTATTCTCTCCTGCTCCAGTTTTAGGATTCTTTGAAGTTCTCTCCTTCCTTTTCAATTTTACTCTCTCATTTTCTTTTTCTACATGGTGTCCATTATTTTTTCTGGATGTACATATGTTACGTAAAAAGGACTTAGTTGTCCTACCAGGAGCTTTGTTCCTGTTTTTTGAAGTATCTGTTGTGGAAGAATGCTGTAATTCCGTTGCTGTTTTTGATTTTTCCCGGTTACGTTGTTTCTTTGTCCTTTCCTTTGTGGGCATCTTTGCTTTTTCTTCAAATAACGATTTCAATCTGTGTTAAAGAAAAACAGTAGCACATTATAGACCACTATTACCAAACAACAAAGCAATGACAAAAAGCAAACGATCAATACAGGGTTTCAGATCAGGTGAGGATTCTCCAGTGGTGCACAAAAGGTGAGGACTGTATTGAAAAATATAGTGGAAGACAGCTCTGTCCACAACTACAAAGAAGATCAGACCTATGTCTAACTCCACTGCACTCTTATACACAGGCTTCACCACCAATGCTTCCCAAGAAAATATTGAGTTATATAGTTATATAAAATTGTATTTTATAAAATTGTGAAGCTCCATGAGAAAGCGTTTGCCTCAGTCTTATTCCTGTTGTGAGGCACGTGCAAGATTTTGCCTCAGTATTATCCCTGCTGTGAGGCAGATGATTGTAAATAGGATCTGTGCTGTGTTTCCTAAATGTGATGTCAAAAACGATTTTGGAGAAAATGATTGGTTTTTACATTTTTGATTATAATGTGGCACAGAGGTTTAAAAAGTGACGCATCTACCTACATGCATCAATTTTTAAATATGGAGCAAATAGGTACTTGTTTGGGTTTTCCTGGGGAGCGTAGGTGGTGAAGCTTGTGTCTAAGAGTGCAGTGGACTAGGCTTCATGAAGCATATCCCTGTCTGCATTCTTAGACGCAGGTGTCAATTTGACTCTTTACAGTGATGTTAGCTGTGTTTTAAATCAGTGTAGGAATCATATTGAGTTTGTTTGCATAGAGGAATTGTATTTTGTAAAATTGTGAAGCTCCATGTGAGAGCGTTTGCCTCAGTCTTATTCCTGTTGTGAGGCAGGTGCAAGATTTTGCCTCAGTCTTATCCCTGTTGTGAGGCAGATGATTGTAAATATGATCTGTGCTGTGTTTCCTAAATTTGATATCAAAAACGATTTTGGGGAAAATAAATGTATTTTACATTTTTGAGTATAATGTGGCACAAAGGTTTAAAAAATGACGCATACATGCGTCACTTTTTAAATATGGGGGAAAAGGTACATGTTTGGGCTTTCCTAGTGAGCCTAGGTGGTGAGGATTGTATCTAAGTGTGCAGTGGACTAGGCTTCATGAAGCATATCCCTGTCTGCATTCTTAGAGACAGGTGTCAATTTGACTCTTTACAATGATGTTACCTGTATTTTAAATCAATGTAGCAAGCATATTGAGTTTGTTTACATAGAGGAATTGTATTTTGTAAAATTGTGAAGCTCCATGAGAAAGCGTCTGCCTCACTCTTATTCCTGTTGTGAGACAAGTGCAAGATTTTGCCTCAAAACACCAGTGTCTAAGAATGCAGCAGAGATAGGCTTCATAAAGCCTAATCCACTGCACTCTTAGACACAAGCCTCAACACCTATGCTCCCCAGGAAAGCCCAAACAAGTACCTTTTTTTGCCCCATATTTAAGAAATGACACATGTAGGTAGATGCGTCACTTTTTAAACCTCTGCGCCACATTACATTCAAAAATGTAAAAACCATTTATTTTCCCCAAAATCGTTTTTGACATTACATTTAGGAAACACAGCACAGATCTTATTTGCAATCATCTGCCTCACAGCAGGGATAAGACTGAGGCAAAATCTTGCACCTGCCTCACAACAGGAATAAGAGTGAGGCAAACACTTTCTCATGGAGCTTCACAATTTTACAAAATACAATTCCTCTATGCAAACAAACTCAATAAGCTTCCTACACTGTTTTAAAACACAGCTAACATCATTGTAAAGAGTCAAATTGACACCTGTGTCTAAGAATGCAGACAGGGATATGCTTCATGAAGCCTAGTCCACTGCACTCTTAAGTACAATCCTCACCACCTAGGCTCCCCAGGAAAGCCCAAACATGTACCTTTTTTCCCCATATTTAAAAAGTGACGCATGCATGCGTCATTTTTTAAACCTTTGCGCCACATTATACTCAAAAATGTAAAATCCATTTATTTTCCCCAAAATCGTTTTTGACATCACATTTAGGAAACACAGCACAGATCATATTTACAACCATCTGCCTCACAGCAGGGATAAGACTGAGGCAAAATCTTGCACATAAAGCTTCACAATTTTACAAAATACAATTCCTCTATGCAAACAAACTCAATATGCTTCCTACACTGAGTTAACACAGGTAACATCATTGTAAAGAGTCAAATGTATTTCTATTAAACATGCACACATTCTTTATTCCTTTTAAAAAATGTAAAAACTATTTTTATGCTTCATGAAGCCTAGTCCACTGCACTTTTAGACACAAGCCTCACTACCTACGCTCCCCAGGAAAGCCCAAACATGTACCTTTTTGCACCATATTTAAAAAGTGAGACATGTAATTAGATGCGTCACGTCTTAAACCTCTGCGCCACAATATACTCAAATATGTAAAAAACATTCATTTCCCTAAAATCGTTTTTGACATCACATTTAGGAAACACAGCACAGATCCTATGTACAACCATCTGCCTCACAGCAGGGATAAGACTAAGGCAAAAACTTTCACATGAAGCTTCACAATTTTACAAATTACAATTCCTCTATGCAAACAAACTCAATATGCTTCCTACACTGAGTTAACATATTTAACATCATTGTAAAGAGTCAAATTCACACCTGTGTCTAACAGTGCAGTCAGGGATAGGCTTCATGAAGTCTAGTCCACTGCACTCTTAGACACAAGCCTCACCACCTACGCTCCCCAGGAAAGCCCAAACATGTACTTTTTAGCACCATATTTAAAAAGAGACACATGTAATTAGATGCGTCACGTTTTAAACCTCTGCGTCACAATATACTCAAATATGTAAAAAACATTCATTTCCTCAAAATCGATTTTGAAATCACATTTAGGAAACACAGCACAGATCCTATGTACAACCATCTGCCTCACAGCAGGGATAAGACTAAGGCAAAAGCTTTCACATGAAGCTTCACAATTTTACAAATTACAATTCCTCTATGCAAACAAACTCAATATGTTTCCTACACTGAGTTAACACAGGTAACATCATTGTAAAGAGTCAAATGTATTTCTATTAAACATGCACACATTTTTTATTCCTTTTAAAAAAATGTAAAAACTATTTTTCCCCCCCAAAATCGTTTTTTACATCACATTTACAAAACACAGCACAAGTCCTACGTAGAAGCATTCCATGTCACGACTAAAAATTCACAATTTTACAAAATACAATTACTCTATGCAGTAAAAACTTTTTACCAAGCATTATCAAAAAGCATGACACAAAGCAACATTAAAAAACCACAATTTGCTTCCAAATCTTCTCCATAGAGTATACAAGTCTCTATGTATATTAAATGAATCATAACTCACCTTTACAAATGCTTTAGGAGATTCACAACAGTGTCAGATAAACACACCAATATTTCTTTAGCAGAGCAAAAGGTATGTTTTCCAGGCACTGCAAACCATAAAGGCACAGAAAACCTCTAATTCTACACAGATATCCCTTTGTGTTAACCAATTAAAACTGTTCCCTCTCTATATTCAAACCAACACCCTTACCCCCCTCAGCCCTTTCTACCTGTTTCCATAGCAACTCCCTCCTCACTGAGCTCCCAGGGTTAAAAGTTTATTCTACAATGTTGCAAATCATCTCTGCAAGGATGTTTGACCTGCAAATACACCAGCTTATCTGGTGTAAGGTTTCTTTAAATAACTTGTTTTTAACCATTCAAATTACTTCTTACACAGAACACAGCCATGCACCCTAACTTTCAGTTTTCACCTATCTCATTCTACCAATCATTGCTTGTGATTCAACAGCACTGAAACTCCACAGGTTTTTTTTTTGCAAACTCCTATTATTCCAACTGCCATTTCTTTTCCACACTTCATCTAACTGCACCAGAATCTCCTCTGACCATGTATTCTGTCTGGATTATTGGACATAGCTATATCCACTGGGCTCAAAGGTATGCTAGTACCAGAAATTTACACAACCTTGATTTATCAAACGTGAACATAAAATGGATTGGCCACAGAGGATTAAAATGTCACCAATTGATTCCATTGGTGAAAACCTTTTTGCATTTTCCACACCCTGACCTGTTAATTGTGCACTGTGGAGGAAATGACTTGGGCACTTTGACTGGGGTAGGTCTGGAAATGCTTTTAAAGGACACCTTTGAGCAATTGATGGCACTTGTTCCACAAACTGCCTTGGTATATTCCAATATATGCCAAAGGCAGAAATGGAAGTGGTCCAACCAATTTTGTCCACAATTTGAAAAAGCACGGAAACATGCGAATAAATCTGTTTCTGCTTACATGAGAGACTATGGAATGGGTTCAATATACAACAACAACTTGCATTACAACATGCAAGATATCTACAGAGGAGATGGTGTGCACTTCTTAGATGAGGGGAATAGAATATTCCTCCTAAATTTAAGACTGTGCATTGGTACCTACTTGTAGGTACCTAAATCAGTCACAGAACCCAAAAGCCCTTTTCAGGGATACCCTATCTCTGATCACTCTAAATGATTATCTTTTTCTAACTTTTTTCACTATTATTCACTATAGTACGCTCCCCGGTACGCTTCCCGGTGCGCGTACCGGCCCCCCCCCCCGCGAAAAATAAAAACTTTTTTTTTCTTGTTTGCCTATTTCGGCCTCCTAAGACCCCCTCAGAAAACATAGAGGGTCAAGCAGTGCCTACGATGCCCCCTTATACCCATTCCCAACGTTGTTTGTCCTCCATTTTCTGTCTGAAATCTACCGAAACACAAAATGGAGGACTCCCGTAGCGCTGCCGGTACGCGTACCGGGGCGCGCACCGGTGAGCGCTCCCAAAATTTTTTAAAAGTTAATTTACATAAAAACCTCTGTAGAAAACTTCACCAAATATAGAATAGGCAATACTACATACCAGTCCCTACCATTTTCCCAAATTTGGTGGAATTCCATTCAGCCATTTGGCCTGTAGCCATGTCTAAATATCCTGATGTAAATTACATAACAAAAACACATCTGAAGTGTTAGAATTGACAACCAATTAAAATTTTACTTTCATTTTCTATTTTTTTTTCCTGACATTTGATTGGTTATGTACATGAATATAAATGAAAAATGAGAGGGAAACACGGCCATTTTGACTACAACTACCTGAGGTACATCTTGAAAGGATTTTCGCATTTTTTCTTCTCCACCTCTCTCTAAAGTAAGTTGATAATTTGTAAGGGGCACTTTAAGTTAATTTGTAAAAACGTTTTCTGATAATTATTTACTGTCCTTCTGCTATAGTTGTAGATAGAGATAGGCTCCTCTGTTATATTTATTGATTGACTTAGGCTTCTCTGCTATAAATATGAATTTACTTACGCTTCTTCACAAGGACTTTTTTTATTTCTACTTCCTGCCTGTTACCATACACTACCCAAAGTTAACTTAACTGTTAAAAAAACAGAACTACCTGTCTGAACTTAAACACAACACTGCCCTAAATCTACTGATATAGTTATTTTTTATGCAATTTACAGCAAAAAAATGGAAGGGAAGCAAGAATATAGCAATATTTCCTTCGAGATTACATCTGAGGAGATTCTAAATGAAGATTTTTTGGATGTAGATTTTATGGATCAGTCTTAGGATGAACAATTTATTGAATGTTTACAAGACATAGAAACATGCATGTTTGAGGAGATTCCAGATGATGTAATGCTGGAAGTTTTATTGAACTATGAAAATTCTGACCAATACATTTTTATTTAATAATTAAAAATTGTTTGAGACATTATTCATTTTTATATCTAATTTATGAAGTACTACCAAAATAATTATGTTTATATTATAGTATAAAGTGAAACTTACAATATACTGTGCAATTTTAAAACATCATAAGGGAGCAGGGTAGACTACCCATGATCCCGTATGTCTTCTCAGGGAGTACTTAAAGGATCTGTTTCTGCTTTCCTGACAGACTATGGTATGGATTCCATATACCACAATAACTTCTGTAACAACATGCAAATTATCTACAGAGGAGACGGTGTACATTGACTTTAAGACTCAGCATGTGTGTGGGTGTGGGGGTGTGGGGTTGTGTGCATGTGGGTGTGTGTGGGACATACTTGTCGGTACCTAAAACAGCCACAGAACCCAAAAGCTCTTTTCAGAGCTACCCTACCTGTAATCACTCAAAATGATTATTTTACACTATTATTTTCACTATTTTTCACCTAAGTACGCTCCCCGGTGCGCGTACCGGGCGGTCCCCCCGCGAAAATCGAAAAAAAAAAAAATTGTTTTGTCCCACGGGACCCTTTTATGGCCCCCACATCAAACCTAGGGGGTCCGGGGGGGTGTACCCTGCCCCCTTTTGCTCATTTCCCCCTTTGATTTTTGCCACCTCTTGTATCTCAATCCTACCGAGACACAAGATGGCGGCAGCTGCTGACTGTTTCGAATGTTTACAGACACCCGAGAACCAATCAGCTTGCCGTGCGCAAGTCGCGTGGCACGCCCGGAGCGCTCCCCGGTACGCGTACCGGGGCGCGCTTACAGATATATACATTTTTTTAAACCTAAATTACTCAAAATCCACTGGAGCACATATCTTGAGGCATAGCAAAGGCACATCGGGCTACCAGTCCCTACAATTTTGCCAAGTTTGGTGAAAATCCATTCAGCCGTTCGAGCTAAAACTGCGACAGACCGCCCTATGGAAATTAACATGGGGAAAACACGTTTTGGGACCCCCTTTTATCTCAGCCCCCGCTTGACGAATCCCCCCCAAACTTTCAGGGAAGGAGCGGAGAGCTGCGGGGCAAAGTTGCTGAAAAATTCAGCCTGATTGCTCAACCGGCGCCAAAGTTATTCCAAATAGAATGTTGCCATTTCCCTATGGAAATCGATCCTAACTATATATACCTACTGGCGACCGCCAGTAGGTAATATATATATATATATATATATATATATATATATATATATATACATATTATCTACTGGCGATAGCCAGTAGGTATATATAGTTAGGATTGTTTTCCATGTTGAACACATTTTAACTTTACAGGAACACACATTCACTGGATGATGTCATCAGTGATGTCATTTGAGATGTCATCAGTGATGTCATCAGTGATGTCATCAGTGATGGCATTAGTGATGTCATCAGTGATGTCACTGACCATCAGCTGCATGACCTACCCTCGGCGGAGAAGGGTAGGTCATGCAGCTGAGGCACAAGAGACTGGAGTGTTGACCCATGGACACATCCTTGATGCCTTATCCCGCCGACCCCTCTGGTGACTGGTAGTTCTTGACTGTTAGGCATAGGACAACCCCCACAGAGGTAATACACACAACAACCCACACATGACACCAGCATGTTGTAATTCACCTTTTTTGTAGGTCCTGATGAATCGCGGGTAACTATTGCCCACTGCGAGAAACATGTCGACCGCCTGCACCACTAGCCTCACCTAGGTTCACCTGACCTTACTCGTTGACTCCTAGTGAGCTAGCATCCTGTTTTTATTTGCAGCCAGGGGACCCCCAGAATAAAGTTCATTCCGGTACCCTTAGCTTCATTTTAATATCCTTATTCACTATCACATACCACCCTGCCCACACACCCACACCTCACCATAAGGCTGTTGGAAAAAGATCTCCGCCAAAGAGCCCCTCTTTGAGGTGAGCCCGTCGGGGATTGCACCGCCTCCCCGACGAGGAGCAACCGCCGATGATGAAGCATGACACCCTTCTGGGTGTGTGAGGCAAATCCATCCAACAAAATGGATGCCCTAGGGTGTTACACTTACACCTTTGGTCACGCCAGATAACCCTTCCCTTAGTCACGTATAGGAACAGTCCAGCAACCCCTCCTTGTTGTAGTCACTGACCATGTCATGAATGATGTAATATGTGACATCATCAGCAGTGGATTGCGGGCGCGCGAGTTATAGTGAGTCCAACTAACTATAACGTGGGAATTTCAATGGTTTTGTATGAGTAAAATGTTTAGCTAACTAGAACTGGTGTGAAACCTATGTTTTTTTTCAGTGAATTTCAAAGGTTTTTTAAATGCTAATTCCTAACTATAACGATTGTGAAACCTATGGTTTTTTCAGTGAATTTCAAAGGTTTTTTAAAAGCTAATTCCTTTGTATATCGAGTTTGTAACCTACGATTTTTAAACTGTTTTTTTTTATTAGGTGTTTATTATAACTATTAATTATTATTATTATTTTTTTCAAAAATTATTTTTTCAATGTATTTTTCATGTTTTTTTTCTATCATTTTGTCTTGGAGCGCTCAGTGTGCGCGCACCGGTAAGCTCACCCGAGAGCGCAGCGAGAGCGCTATTTCCGCGTGCGTAAATAAAAATATGTATTTAAACTAAATAATAATGCAAGACATTCAGTACTATAATTATAAAAATAGTATTTTATATTTTAAATATCCGTATTTTAACTTTAAATGCATTTCCGAAAAGCTTCATTTAGGCGCACCGCGTAAGCGCCCCCAAAGCGCCTACGTTCGTGCTGCGTAAGCGCCCCGGAAGCGCTCCGGTGAGCGCAGCGTAAGCGCTTCAAGTCATGTGACCTTAAAATAACTCTTTTTATTGGTTGTTAACAGTTTTTTTTACAACTAATGAAAACCCCACCCTTTTCCTTCACTTCTTCTTTCACTTTGGAGACAGCAAGACCTGTTCCTTTCTGTTCTTCCATTTAGTGAAAAGAATGGCTGCCAAACAACCCAGCAGCAGTGTGGATTCAGATGACTTCATCCAGGAAGAGCCTCCTCAGCCCAAGGTGAAGGAGCACTTTATATGGGATTTTTTTTCCATACCAGCAGGATTGAAAAAAGTTAATGCTCCAAAGGTGGAGTGCAAAATCTGCAAAACTGTGCTTTCACGGGGAGATCCTAGAAGGAAGTACAGTTTTGGCAACTCTACAATGATTCACCATGTTCAAACGAGGCACCCCCAGAACTATGCCCGGGAGAGTGTCAGAGACCTGGCACGTAATCCCCCAAGGGATGGTGCCTCAACATCCACTGGATGAGCAACAACATCGGGGAGAGGAAGAGCAGTGGAGCTGATCACCAACATTCAGCCTGTTTTCAGTGACACCACTATCAAGTGTAAGCAGTGCGATGAACTGCTTTGCTACGGTGAGCAAAGTATCATGCTCATTGCACCCAAGAGGGAAGGACACCGCTGCCCTCCCCAGCCCTAATTTTTCCCCTTTTTTTTGCTCCTGTTGAGCAGTTTTGCATTCCCTGTTTTTGTTCAGAAAAAAACCTAAAAAAACAGTTCTTTTTAGAACTACCTCCAATTCTCAAAAAAGAGCTGTATTCTTAACAAATTCAAAAGGAGTGAGTGAAGTGGAGTGCAGTGAGAAAGGAAAGGAAAATTAGTGAAGAAGCAAAGAAAGGGATGAGAGGGGAAGGGAAGTGTAGTAGGGGGACTGAAAGAAGGTGAGTGTGGGAGGTGAGTGAGGAGAAGGGGAGTGAACAAGGGGAATGAGGATAAGTGAAGAAAATGGAGTAAAGGAACGAGGGTGTGGAAGGGTAAGAAAAGAGCAGTGATGTTGAGGAAAGAGTGGTGATAGAGACTGGATAAAGGCAAGTGAGCGTGAGACAAGGTGAGTAAGTGATATGTGATATGTCTGCGCAATATAAATATCCAGACAAGTGAGTGAGGAGACAGAGAAAGTGAAGGAACAAGTGAGAGTAGAGGACTGAGTGAGTGAGGAAAGGAAGATAAGTGAGGGAGTATGGCTGAGTTATAGGGAGTAAGCGTAACATAAGAGGAGTGAGAGACTAAGAGGACGGAGAGAATAGGGGTAACAGAAAGAGAGTGAGGGAAGGGGAGTGAGTAAGTTAGAAGACAGAGGGATTGAGAGAAGGAGTTACTGAAGTGGAGTAAGAAGAGTAAGGGAAGGGAAAAGAGTGAAGGAGTGAAGGATGGGAAGAGAGAGGAAGGAAAGTAAAGGAGAAGGCCTGAAAGAAGGTGAGTGTGGGATTATGGCTGAGTTATAAGGAGTGAATTTGACAGAAGAGGTGTGAGAGACTAAGGGGATGGAGAGAATGAGGCTAACAGAGAGAGAATGAGGGAAGGGGAGTGTAGAAGTATGAGGACAGAGGGAGTAAGAGAAGGAGTTAGTGAAGTGGAGTAAGGAGAGTAAGGGAAGGGAAAAGAGTGAAGGAGCGAAAGAAGGGAAGAGACAGGAAGGAAAGTAAAGGATAAGATTTAAAAAAAGGTGAGTGTGGGAGTATGGCTGAGTTATAGGGAGTGAGAGACTAAGAGGATGGAGAGAATGAGGCTAACAGAGAGAGAATGAGGGAAGGGGAGTGTAGAAGAAAACAAGTTACTTACCTGTAACTTCAGTTATCCAGTATTGGTATCTTTCATAGATTCACATTCCCTGTCGTCGAGGCGGGAGTCCCACGGTAAACAAAAAAGCAGTGCCAAAAGCACTTTGTAGTAGTAGTAGGCCCTAGAAATAGGCCGGAGGCCTAAATTATAGTAGCCTATCTACCTCATTATGTCAAAAAGACCAACGTCTTTGCTCCAACCAATCAGCTCACAGCACCCTCTAGAACCCTCTCCGCAGAGCCAGCTCTCCTCAGATTTTCGTAGCACAAGTGGGAACAAGTATCCCAATCTTAGAGGACTGACTCTCCGGGGAGGAGGATGGGTGCATGTGAATCTATGAAAGATACCAATACTGGATAACTGAAGTTATAGGTAAGTAACTTGTTTTCTTATCCAGTATTGGGGTATCTTTCATAGATTCACATGCCTGAATCAGAATAGCAAGCAGTAAACCCGGCAAAGTCGGTTGCGGATGGTGGGAGACATATTGCAGTGCACCCCCATGAATGTACCGTTAACAACCAACAATCGGCTAGAGATTGATCTATTAACAAGTCATATTCCGAACCACATAGAAATTATGCAATTTCCTATAGGAAAGGAACTTTATTATCATGGAAACTCAGTATATGATAACATATATCTGTATATTATAAACAACAACTTGAATTTTATGTACTTTTTAAGAAATAAGCCAACGTTAGAACCTGAATGTATTCCTATGGAAACAGGTGGCGTAAAACAGCTTGGCCCACTGCCGCATCATTCTGATTTGCTGATTGTAGGCAGTAGTGTTTTGTAAACGTGTGGACATTCTTCCATGTCGCAGCACGGCAAATGTTTTCAAGCGTCACACCTGCAAACAAAGCTGCAGACGCTGCCACAGCTCTTGTGGAATGAGATCGAACAGACCTTGTCAATGGTCGGTTAGCCTTGATATGACAGAACTGGATGGCAGAGGCTGTCCATCTGGAAAACGTAGCTTTAGTGACCGCTTTACCCAATGTAGTCTGGCCATAAGCCACAAACAGTTGATCTGATTTTCTTAAAGTCTTGGTTCTCTGGAGGTAGAACTTTAAGCATCTTTTGATGTCTAAAGAATGCAATGTTCTCTCCGCTGGGGTTGAAGGATTTGGAAAGAAAACATGCATGTCTTTAATCTTACCGGTTCGTTAGAGTGAAATTGTGTTGGTACCCTAGGAATGAACCCGGGATTTGTCCAAAGGGTTACATAGTTCCGAGGAAAATGTAAAAATGAGGTGTTCCTTTATAGTGAAAGTTTTGATCTCACGTACCCTTTTTTCCGAAATAAGAGCCAGTAAATGGGTAACCGTCCAGGTGAGGAATTTGAGATCTGGTTTATGGATCAGCTCAAATGTACACTGCATTAACCGCGCTAGCAATGCTGAGTTCTCACTCTGGGAGGGTGCTCGCACTCGAGAGAAGGCTCAGAAAAGCCCTTTCATAAACTGTTTGACAAGTGCCGAAGAGCATAAAAAAGAATTTTTTTTAACATTTCCTAAATCTGGAAAGAGCAGCAAGACGCATTTTGTTCGTTGAAGAAAAACTAAGCCCAGACTTGGCTAGAAGAGCAGATAATGGAGAACTTGTTCTGCAGTAACTGTAATTGAGTGAATGGCTTTCACCTCACACCAACCGCAAAATCGCTTCCTTTTGAGGCGATAAGCCTTGATTATACCTTGGGCACGAGAATTGGCCAAAATTTCACAACAGTTCTTTGAAACGTTGATGCCCTTGAACTCTAACAAATGATAAGCTGTGGACGAACCACTTGATCTCCGTCCCCTGACAGCATCGTAGGCTCAAGCCGTAGCCGAATGGGCTTGTCTGTAAACAATAGCAGAAGTTCCGAGAACCAATATATGCCAACGGGGTGTAAGCGGAATCAGATGGTAACCTTGCAGCTTCATCTTGCAGAACACATTCGGAACCAATGGTATTGGGGGAAAAGCGTACGCACAAACCCCTGACCATTGCATGGACAGGGCATTCCCTCTTGATCCCTGTTAAGGGAACCTGCAGGCATAATATCGGCCTTCCTTGTTCTCTCTGAATGCAAATAGATCCCGTGCCGGCTTAACCCAAACGTGGAAAAAACTGGGTTCATTTGTCCCTTTTCCGGCGTCCACTCGTGACAGTCCGACTGAGTCATGCTCAGAGCATTGTGGAGAGCCCTGACGTGTTCAGCTCTCAAGACATCTTGTGTAATGCGACACCTTCTCACAATTCCTGAACCTCTTGCGAGAGTATAGCTGATTTAGTTCCTTCTTGTTTATTGATATAATACATGCTGATGGTATTGTCGGTCTGTACTGGCACAGAGGAACCCTCAATCCTCAGGAGGAATGCTTGGGGGGACAGAACAGCGTTGTGGAGCTCAAGCCTGTTGATCTGCTGTTGTCTTTGTCTTTGAGACCATTTTCCTTGAATTCTGCAAACCTTGATGGTATCGTCAAACGAACCCATTGTTTATTGTTCTTGAAACTGTAGTTCTTCCTGAAAAGGTCTCATTTTGAGCCATGCTAATGGTATGAGATGTATTGCTGAAGAGCACATCTTCAGGAACGAAACAAACATTTGAACTGAAACTGACCTTTTGAAGTTAACCTTGCCCATTTTTGAAAACGCAACTGGTGGTCATGTGACAAGAATGCTTTGATCTGGATTGTGTCTAAACCTGCTCCGAGAAAATACATTTACTTGGAGAGGACCTAACTGCAATTTGCTGTCGTTGAGAATCAGCCCCAGAGAAAAAACCAGATGGGTACATCTACTGTGGCAATCTTGGTTTCGTGTTCTGAAGGACCTTTGAACAGCCAATCGTCTAGACAGGGGAATACTTGCATTCCTCAAGATCTCAATGCTGCTGCCACTAGTACCAAGTACTTCGTGAAAGGCTCTTGGTGACGATCTCAGCCCAAACGGGAGCACTTCGCACCTATAA
Organism: Lissotriton helveticus; assembly: GCF_964261635.1. NCBI lineage: Eukaryota > Metazoa > Chordata > Amphibia > Caudata > Salamandridae > Lissotriton > Lissotriton helveticus. The sequence continues at coordinate 456,047,989 of NC_136058.1, read as the reverse complement.
TGGGCGTCAGCCGCGTGAAAGCGAAAATATTCGTGCTGTTTGGGGTGGACAGGTATGTGGAAATTCGCATCCTCTCCATCCAGAGAAGCCATAAAATATCCTTCGTTTAAATAACATAATTGTTGTGAAAACGAGGGGGAGGGGGACCCCTGGGCGGAGTAGTATATGGCTGTTTGATGAATTCCATGGTGTGGCCATTGGTTACTAGGTTTAGAACCCATTGGTCCGACATAGTTCCCTGTCACTTGTAAACAAAAACCTGAAATCTTCGGGCCCACGCGAGAAAAGGGTAAAATGATTGGAGCCTTGTGGGGACCATGGCTTCCTGTTAGTGTCTCAGTCTTGATACTTAAATCTCTTTCGTGACGGGAGAAACTAGACAGACTATCTACGGAAAGATGCCTGCCTGCAAGGCTGTACTGAGATTGATACTGCTTATTCGGTTGGTTTTGGTATCCTCCTCTTGATGAAAACCCCTTCATCTCGCTCCTCTGAAAGATCCGCGCCCATATAGAAGGGTGCTTAATGATCGTGCAGTAACAGTGCCAGGTTTTATAACTAAGAGGGCTTCATTGAAATGTTTACCAAACCAACAACTCTTCATCATAGGCCATGCCTAGAATCTGTGCTCAGGGCTGAAGGTAGCGGCTTTAAGCCATCCCTGGCGTTCATCTTCCAACAGAATCTTTCCTGCATCCCGCCTTCGGTCCTCAGTAATGAGGTCATTGAAACTCGCTATGTCCAACTACATTTGACGATCATAACAACCGATCATGGATAAAGGATTGTCAGCTCTACTAGAGGCCGCTGCCAAAGCAGAGAATTTTTTCCCCATAAGGTCCAGACGACATCCCTCTTTGTCAGGCGGTGTGGTGATAGGTATTGCAGGATTTTAGATTGCTATTGAGCGGTCTGTGAAATTACTGAATCTGGTCGAACGGTGGCCTATCAGACCGGATGGGCTGCTAGTAGGTACACATCATTTCTGTTCTATGCGCAGAAACACTGCTGGAATAGAGTTAGTCTATTATAGATACCACTCTTGTGATCTTCCTGAATACCTCCTCGAAACCATGAAGGAGATATTCTGTTTGCCTGTAGCTGGCAGTCAAAATCTAGCTGCTGCCCACTACATTAAAAATATATATATGATGCTCTTACCGCTGAAGCCATCGAAGCCAATCTCATCATAGACTTTGTCGTAGACATGGTTATGTAGGCGAGGTTATTGCAGACTAGAACGACGTCATAGATAACCGTCATGAGCAACCCTCCTATACGAGGCTGTCATAGACGACAGCCATATACAATGCCATTGAAGATGAGGCAATCATAAGTGAGGGCATCCGTAGATGAGGGTAACAAATGAGGCCATTCGCCCTTCGTAGATGAGGCCATTGGTAGATAAGGCCATTGGTAGACAAGGCCATTGTAAGACGAGGCCATTGGTAGACAAGGCCATTGGTATACAAAGCCATTGTTAGAGTAGGCCATTGATAGACGAAGCCATTGGTAGACTAAGCCATTGATAGACAGAGCCATTGGTAGACTAGGCCATTGGTAGACGAGGCCATTGGTAGACGAGGCCATTGGTAGACAAGGCCAGTGGCATACGTGGCCATTGTTAGAGAATGATGCTGTCATAGAAGACAGTCATGGCAATACCATCATAGATGAGGTTAAAATAGGTGATATCCTCCGTAGATGAGGCACTCATAGATGAGGCAGTCGAATGATGGCCAGCCATAGATGATACCATTCATAGATGGTGCCATGTGCAGTGTAGACCATTCACAAATGAAGCCATATGTATATGAAGCTACCTTGATAAGGCTGTCATAGACGACCGTCGTAACTAGGCATTGCCATTGTAGATGACACTATCAAAGATCAGGCAGTCATAGACGATCACCTTAGATGAGGCCGTCGTCAACGACCGTCCTTCGTCAACGACCGTCGTAGACGAATGAGGCCGTCTTATGGCTTTTATGCGCGCCCTCAGTAGGCTCCTGGCGCGACTTCTCCCTTTGACCTCTCCTCATCCTCATCAGAAGTGGCAGGTTAAAGTCTCTGACCCATAATAGCCTCATGTCTCAGAACGCGAGAGTTATTGAGGAAAAGGTTAGACATAAATCATAGTCTATTACCTTGTTTACTGCCATTCTGCCATGTTACTGCCTTAATTGGGTCAGAGAAATGAAGTATGATCTTGTAATCCAAAAAGAAGTAAAGCTGAAGAAAAAACTGAGCAGAGCTTAGGGAGACTCCCTTCACCCACGACGTGCGGTGAAAATCTGAGGAGAGCTGGCTCTGCAGAGAGGGTTCTAGAGGGTGCTGTGAGCTGATTGGTTGGAGCAAAGACTTTGGTCTTTTTGACATAATGAGGTAGATAGGCTGCTATAATGTATAGAAATAGAGAGAGAGCAAATTACTAAAAGGATAATGACATCGATACATTCAGTGACAGTGAACAAGAGCAGGAGAGAGAAATGAACTGAAAGTGAGTAAGATACTAAAGGAATGTGCATTAGGAAAACTAAAGGAAGAAAGGGGAGTAAAGAAAGGGAAGTGAGTGACAGAGAAGCAGGAGTGAATAACAGTGGATTATTGACAATGAGGCATGGAAGGTGAGTGAGGGTGAATGTAGGGTCGTAAGACAGTGAGGGGACAATGAGAGTGAAGGTAACAGAGAGGGATTGAAGAAAGACAAGTGAGAATATGAGAGAACAGGGGAGTGAGAGAAAGAGTGAGTAAAGGGCAGTAAGGTGTGTAAAGGAAGGAGAATGACTGAGGGAGCAAAGGAAGGGAAGAAAGGGAAGAAAAGTGAAAAAAGGGACTAGGAAAAGGTGAGTGCGTGAGGAGAGAAAGAGGAAGGGTAGTTAAAGATGATGAATGTGGATAACTGAGGGAACTGGAGTAAGGGAACAAGGGTGAGGGAGGGTGAGTGATGGGCAGTGAGGTTGATGAAAAAGGGAAAATAAAGAGAGGATAAAAGCAAGTGAGCTTGTGACAAGGGAAGTGAAGGAGTGAGAACATAGAGGTAGTGAAGGAAAGAGTGGCAGAAAGGGACTGAGTGAGAGAGCAAAGAAAGGTAAGTAAGGGAGTGTGGGTGAGTTTTAGGGAGCAAGCGTGACGGAAGAGGAGTGAGAGAGTGAGAGGATCGAGAGAGTGAGGCTAAGAGAGAGGGAGTGAGGGAAGAGGAGTGAGGATGTGAGAGGACAGAGGAAGTGAGAGGAGTGAGTGAAGTGTACTAAGGTGAGTGAGAGAAGGGGAATTATTGAGGGAACAAAGAAAGGAAACAAGGGGAAGGGGAGTGAAGTACAGTGACTGACAGCTGGAAAGTGGTGGATGGGAGAGAGGGAAAGGGCCGTGAAGGAGTGGAGAATGAGGATAAGTGAGGAAAGTGGAATAAGGGAAGGGAGGTGAGGGAGAGTGAAAAAAGGCCAGTGAGGGTGAGTTAAGAGGAGTGATAGAGGGTGGAAATAGGTGAGTGAGCATAAGCGAAGGGGAGAATAATATATATTTAAGAATAGAAAATACAAATTAATTTGTACAACATGTTATATGGTTTATTTTTGCTGTTCTCAGAATATATTGAATTTCACTTAAAACAGTGACTTCAATACTACTCATCATATAACAGCGGTTATTGTGTTTAAAAAACCCATACAATGTTTTAATAAATAATGTAAAAATTTAGAAAAAACATATCTAAACTCACTTTTGATCCATCTACTTTTCCACGAGGCCAAATAGTATATGGAAAGTCCTTTTCTTTGGAAATTAGTCAAGAGTATTCTTAATCTCTCATTTACCCGAGTTTCAGAAAGAAAACCTCCAACATCTTTTACATTATGAAACAATAGTTTTATTTCCACCTCTAGCTTACTTTTTATAAATATTTTCTCTAATACTCTCAGCACACACTATGTGATATACATATACTATCTCTATGAGAACTACATGTTTTTAATTATCTTCATCACTCTCACTCGGAAAGTAATTTTGAACAGCAAACTAAGCAGTCGTGTGTTGGCTGATGACTTCCCTGCCCTGGAGAACCTACACCATTTGTAACTTGCCCTCTGACCTGGGAGCCCGTGTGCTCGGTCACTGCTGTGCTGAGAGGAGTACTACCGGGAGCGGGACTGCGAGGACCAGAGGTGCTTGCGCAACAACATCACGCACACCTGGTGCCTCTTCCCGCCCCCTCCTCCCTGGGACCGTTAAAACGACTCGCGGCCCCCGCTCCGCGGGAGCCGCTCGCAGTCGTGTGTTGGCTGATTACTTCCCTGCCTTGGAGAACCTACACCATTTGTAACTTGCCCTCTGACCTGGGAGCCCGTGTGCTCGGTCACTGCTTTGCTGAGAGGAGTCCTACCGGGAGCGGGACTGCGAGGACCAGAGGTGCTTGCGCAACAACATCACGCGCACCTGGTGCCTCTTCCCGCCCCCTCCTCCCTGGGGCCGTTAAAACGACTCGCGGCCCCCGCTCCGCGGGAGCCGCTCGCAGTCGTGTGTTGGCTGATTACTTCCCTGCCCTGGAGAACCTAAACCATTTGTAACTTGCCCTCTGACCTGGGAGCCCGTGTGCTCGGTCACTGCTTTGCTGTAAGGAGTCCTACCGGGAGCGGGACTGCGAGGACCAGAGGTGCTTGCGCAACAACATCACGCGCACCTGGTGCCTCTTCCCGCCCCCCTCCTCCTATTTAGCCCAGCCTCCTGACGCGAACGCGGGACGCGCGCGAAGACCGGGCAAAGAGCGGGCCCTCTGTGGCCCTCAGAGGCCGGAAAAGGCTGGGCTGGGCCAAAACCTCTGGCCGGACATCGACCCGGGTAGGATTATCGGAGTAAGCCCTCTGGGGTATTCTTTTTTCTGCCTAAAATGTCTATTGAAGCCCTAACTCCGGAACTTGTCGGCCCAGATAAGCCAGTGAGCTTTATAAATGGGTCATTAGACAACTATTTTAAGAAAACTGTTATGGACACCCCCAGTATTCCTACTCTAGCGGAACGACGGGCTGAGCGCCGACGCTCGGTGGAAAGCATGAAAAATAGGACACTACCAGACTCAGCCGTATTGATCATCTCTACTTTGGAGGGGACTTTAACAGACAATGACTGTATTTTTTCTCAGGATAATGTTCCTTTAATATTTAGAGAGCGTACGCCCATAAATGTTACTGGGCCCCAGGATACTGTGAATGCCCCTATTAATCTTACTAATCCCAGTGTAACTAAGGCCACAATTATAACTGAGGCACTGATAACCCCTATCCAGCGGCAAAGTAAACCCGCTAGGAGTAGGGCCAAGAAAGTTATGCCCACTAAGACTTAAAAAAAGGCGGAAAAAGGCCGATTTACCGAAGCGCAAATTAAATCATGTTGATTTTGGGATTAAAGCTAATATTAATATAGGGGGAGAGCGGGTACTAGCATCGGCACAGGGAACTATGGCAATGTCACCTATTCACATAAGCCCCACGCCTAAACTAGTGGAGGCCAGCTCTGATAATTCATCTGCGGGTGTGGTACCACAGGAATCCCCAAGCCATGTCTTACTGGATAGTATAGAGTGCATAATAAGGACATACACTCTTGCTATCGTAGAAAGACTCAATAAAATGGATGATAGGCTTGGGAAGATAGAACGGGATATGGGTAGCAAGTTAGTTACCACCAAGGTTCTCTCTAATCCTGTTTTACAAACTACCCTCTTACCAACCCCTTCAAGTACCCCTGTTGTAACCCCTACACCTGCCCCTGTTCAGACTATGGTCATGTCACACACCCCTAGAGAAATTATGCCTAAAGCTACCTCTGTATTGCCAAAAAGTAAGTTTACACTGCCCCCTGCAGTATCTGCTAGTGGGCTGACGAGGAGCATAGGACAAGCCCCTGGGGATCAGAAGAGGGATAGGGGGGTTGGGAGGCCTACACGGGGGAACCATAGTAAGGTCCCCCTTTCAGAACTTCCACCGGAAGCAGTGCCTTTCGTGGTAGTCCTTACCGGGGTGCCAGAGCTAGAGGAGAACAGACGCGAGGGTTTTGCACAACTAAAGAATAAAATAACGCATTGGTTGAGCATGAATAGACCCATTCCAAATAATATCAACGGAAAAATTGTTCATGTTCGTCGCCTCCCCTGGCTGGGGGGAAGACCCAAGGATGTAGAGGGCGACGTGGTGGTCATAAATTTTAGAGACCAGAATGCTGTCCACTTTATACTTAACTGGTCCTCTGATCAAGATAGCAACCATATCACCCCTCACCCACTCACATACTTCTATCCACGTCCAGTGGTGTTCCCCCCTCTCTACCAATTTACGCCAGCCCCTCCACCACCTTTACCCAGGCAAATGTATTCAAACCCATACTGCCCACCCGTGTATAACAATGTGTATCCACTAATAGGTCACTACCCTGCAGCGGCAGTCGACCCATATGGGTGGAACATTGTGGCCCCAAGACATAATTCCTCCTCTTATAGGAGAATGGACCATCTCAAACCGTTTACGCCTCTGGAGACCACCAATAGGTTTGACCTGTTTAGCGGCCTGGAGGAGTGTGATTGAAGCCAGCAGGATACTGGGGAGGTGGATGAGGGAACATGTGGAGACGGTGGGGGGGGTTGTGGATGGAGGTATGGTGGAGAGAGGCTTTATCAAGGATAATCTGTCTATTGGGTCTAATGCTGCTCGTACCACCAGCTGCTATAAAGAGAGTATTGGGCAGCCTCAACGCAACCTGGATCCCCTTACTTTGGAAGATGTCATCACAACCCCTATGGTCTCACCGGCGAGTGGTATTACCCCCCGGCTACCTGATGACCCCCTGACTAGGGACGTATCCCCCCCCTACACGGGCCCTCCGCCCATTGAGGCCCCAAGATCCCCAGTGGGAGGGATTAAGATGGGGAGTTGGAATATTGCCGGGTGGAATAACAAGGTGGAACGTTTAGGGTGGCTAGAATTTGTAACCAAATTCGATATCTTATGTCTCCAGGAGACTTGGGCAACTGAAGATGTCTGCCTTGATGGTTATGTTGCCTATAACTGCCCAGCCCAGCCCTCTAATAGGGGTAGAGCTAGCGGAGGTTTGGTGATACTGCTGTCTGTAGGGCTGCCGGTGCGAGTGAAAACTCATCTTACCGTTGGCTTGCATTCGCAGCTGTTATGGTTACAACATAGGGATGGGCGGAATGTTCTAGTAATTATTCATTATAACAACGTTTTTATTATTATTATTATTATTATTAAAAAACTTATATAGCGCGCAGCTACCCTAAGGCATCCCGGCGCTTTGAACAGTGCATCAACCGTGAAACCATGAGATAGTTGGATCAACTCACGCAGGAAACAGATGTGTTTTCAGGCCCCTACGAAAGCGCAAGATGCAGGTCTCAGCACGAAGTTTTAGGGGCAGAGAGTTCCAGAGCGTCGCTGTGTGCACAGAAAAACGTCTCCCGCCCGTGCGCGATCTTTTTACTCTCGGGACATGGAGCAAGCATTTCTGGTCGAACCTCAGCGCTCTGTTCGCTTTATAAGGCACTACCAAATTCCTCAGGATAGGTGGTCCATTACCCTGAAGAGTTTTGTGAGCGATGCAGAGTGCCTTAAACTTCACTCTCTCCCGCACCGGTAACCAGTGCAGAGCCTTAAGGGCGGGTCTAGCAGATTCTGTTCTGGGGATGCCCATAAGTAGTCTGGCCGCCGCGTTTTGCACCTGCTGAAGTTTGTTGAGAGTAGATTCAGGGGCGCCCAGAAAAAGACCATTGCTATAATCAAGGCGAGATGTTATCAGACCCTGAATCAACAACTTCCTGGATGGAAAAGGAAGGAGCGGGAAGATTTTACGAGCGGCCCGCAGCAGGGCAAAACATACTCCCGCAGTTCTTTTAGCGTGAGTTCTAAAGGAGAGATCTTGCTCCAGCCAGACTCCCAGGCTCTTAATCTCATCTTTCATGGTGGGGAAGTCACCCATACAACTTGGCCAGCATGTTAATGGCAATGGGGGAGCTTTGTTTCCAAGCAACATAATCTCTGTTTTAGAGCCGTTCAGCTTCAAAGCTGAGCTGCTCATCCAGGTATAGACGTCCCTGGATGAGCAGCTCAGCTTTGAAGCTGAACGGCTCTAAAACAGAGATTATTAATTTTAATCATTCAAATACTGTTATAGTTGATGAACTTGATATGGAGGTTGAAAAGTTGTGTGGTCGAAATAGGGTATCTTTTGAAATTTTGTGGGGAGGTGATTTCAACATTCATATGTGTCCCATTGTTGGCATGAGGGTATGTGGTTATGGTGGGGAGGATGGGGAAGATCAGGCCCATTTTCTACACTTGGCCTATGGCGATTCTCTCAATACCCTCATGCTTAAATTGGACTTAAGTATTATGTTACCGGGGGAAGACAAAGAGGGTAATCCGGTACCAACCTTTATAGGTAGGAACTGTGCGACGGTTATTGATTACCTCATTGTTTCCACCAGTATTACCGCTTTGTGCACCACCCCCGAAATAGTAGACCTAGCCCTTAGCGACCACAATTGCTTAACAATGTATCTATCCCGGTGGGGGGATAAGATAAAGGCGTCGCATGGTATAGTGTCAGACGTTATCCCACACAGACCCAACGGCCCTAGAATCAAATGGGGTAGGCACAATGAGGAACGTCTATTAAGTACCATAGTATCAGCTTGTCTAGATGAGGTAGAGTCTTGTCTTGAGTCTGATATAGATAGTGCCGGTATATTAGCTAGCTTTGATACCATCAATAAAAATATTGCTAAAATTCTAACTGGCACAAAGCCAAAAGGCACTGGGACAACCTGCGGGTGGTTCAATAGGGAATGTACTAAATCCCTACAAAAATTAAAAGCTGCTCTTAATTGTAAACCCAGGGATAGGGAAGCAGTTAGGGCCCTAAGGAGGGATTATACATTTCACCTGAAGGCCAGGAAACAGAAATTAAGGGAAGAAGCCTGGGACAACCTGACTAAGGCCGTGGATCTTAGGGATACTAAGTTATTCTGGGCCACGGTCAATAGTCCATTCCTCCAGAAGGATGAATCCCCGGTACTGTCTGCTCAGGTGAGCGAGGAACAGTGGGTGGCCCATTTTTCTAGCATCTTTAACCCCGAGGGATTAGATGTAAGGAGCGATAGGGATGTCGTGGCTGACATCCCCTTACCCCTTAATATTACAGTAACCGAGGTGGACATGGCCATTCGGTGTAGTAAGGGGGGAAGGCACCGGGCCCCGACGGGGTACCCGTGGACCTTTATAAAGCCGAGGTATCCCTTTGGAGCCCATTACTGACCAAGGTGTTTAATGCAGCAGCAATGACCTCGGCTCCACAGGCCTGGGGGGAGTCCATCATCAGCCCTATCTATAAAAAGGGAGAGAGAGGAGAGGCAAAAAATTATCGCCCTATCTCACTCCTTACTGCCTCCCTTAAAATCATGAGTAGGGTGTTATTGAGCCGTCTGGAGGACTGGGTCGAAGAAAAGAGTATCCTTGCGGATTCCCAGTTTGGATTCCGCAAGGGATTAGGCACAATAGAACAGTGCATAAACCTGGACCTCATTATAGGCAAATATACTCGCGCTAAGCAAGGCTCACTGTTCCTTTGTTTCGCGGACCTCTCCAGCGCCTTTGATTTGGTTGACCATGGTCTTCTGTGGTCAACTCTGCTGGATAGGGGCGCCCCACGGGAAATCATTTATTTTCTGGCACAATTGTATAGGAAGCTATCAGCAAAGATACGTTATGGGCAACTGGGTGAGTGTTCTCCTAATATCCCTGTAGGCTCTGGTATCAGGCAGGGATGTGTCCTTGCCCCCCTTCTTTTCTCCCTTTTTATTAATTCCACCGAGTCCGAATTACGTGATATCAGTGTTGATGCGCCGACTGTTGACGGCATTCCTATCCCGGTTCTGCTTTATGCTGACGACACGGTCTTACTTTCCAGAACCCCTGTCGGGCTGCAGAGACTCATGGATAAATTTGTAGATTTTATCAATGGGAGGAAATTAAAAATTAACAATTCAAAAACTTTTATTATGGCCTGTGGCAAGAAAGTCAAAAATGTAAGACCTTTTACAGTTACGGACCAAATAATACAAGTGGTGGATACATTTTGCTATCTAGGTATTACTTTTAATAGTAGGGGCATATGGGCGTCTGAAATGACAAATGTAAGAGCTAAAATGGGCAAGTGTGCTTTTGGCATTTTCAAGTTTGCCTCCAAGTTAGGATCCAGGCGTATATCCGACATGTTGTATTTATATCGTCATAAATGTGTTGCCTTGGCCCTCTATGGCTCAGGGGTATGGGGCCACTGCAAGCATAATATGCTTCAGGTGGAGGAAAATAAATTTGTCAAAAAGCTTCTTTGCTTACCACCCTCCGCCTCAACCAACCTGATCCACCAGGAGGTTGGCCTGGAATATCTTTCCGATCTAATAAGCCTAAAACCACTTTTGGTGTGGAGATCCATTTGGCTCAAGGAGCAGACAGGGTTTACAAGAAAGATTATTCTAGATTGTCTCCATATGGACAAGTGTTCCCGTATCCCCTGGCTTAATTACATTATTCGTGTATTTAAGGATGTTTTCAAACTGCATGTCTGTGATAACCCTTCTAGAGTTATAGACATCCCTAAGAAAGAACTTAAACAAGTCTTTATGAGGGCCAGGACCCTAAAACGTAATGTTACCATTTCTCAGCACCCTACATATATCTTTTATGACAAGTATAACATGCTGGAACCGGGTTTCGCAGGATACCTTAAAATGGTTACCATTCGCTCCCACCAATATGTATTGACAAGACTGCGGATGGGGACCGTTCATACGCTTGTAGCATGCCCGCATATTAAGACCCACACAATTGCCCCTTGCCCATGCGATGGGACTTCAAAGCAAAGCCCGGAGCATTTTTTAATGATATGCCCTTTTTATCTTCATCTTCGTAAAACCTATCTGAAACCACTTTTTAAAAGAAATAGGGCCAGATGTAGGTAGGCATTTACCGGTCGGTAACGGCCGAATTCGGCCGTTACCGACCGGTAAATGCAATTTGAGGTGTAGGGCCCTGTATTTTACAGAATCGGTAAATTTACCGATCGGTAAATTTACCGAATCTGTAAAATACCGAGTCGGTATTTTTACCGATTCGGGAAAATTGATATGTAGGTGGGACTCTTCTGAGTCCCACAAGCATTAAAAAATCGGTATTTTACCATCAAATACTATTTGATGGTAAAATACCGATTCTGGTGTGCATGCACACCTATGCCATATCACAGGCAGACCTGCCCTTAGGGCAGGTATGCCTGCCACATGGCACCCGAGCCTCTTTTGGGGGTGCCAGAGGGTGTCAAAGTGACACCCACTGCACCCTTGTGACATTCTGTATTTACCGATTCGGTAAATACCGACCGGTAAATGCCCAATCATTCCTATGGGCTTCAAAGCCCATAGGAATGAATGAGCATTTACCGGTCGGTATTTACCGAATCGGTAAATACCGAATATTTCCGATTCGGTAAATGCACATCTGTATTTACCTAAATCTCGGTACTTATATTTTACCACTTCTTAAATACCGAATCGGTATGATTCGGTATTTAAGAGGTGGTAAAATGAAATTACCTACATCTGGCCCATAATGTATCCACTATTAAATCTGCCATGAGGCTTTTATTTGCGCTTGATTCACAGGATATTTGTTTTTTCACCGCTGTATTTATTTTAAAGTCGGTACACTTGAGAAAAAATATGTCCTTTGTCACATGAGTATTTATAAATTAAACGCATTTTAAATGTATTTTATTGTATCATGTTTATATGTACTTTTATGATTATTATCAACAAATGATCGAATAAAGTTTTTGAATTGAATTGAATTGAACTGCTGCAATCTTCATAGGCCAATTACCTTCCCTAAAATTTCGGTTGTAAGAACACTAGGTAAGAATTTTGTAAGTCAGAAGGCAAACGTTGTTTGAAAGTCAATTGAGTATCATTACAGTGTTTCCATCCTTTATGACATTTTAAATAAGCTGTGTAATGTCCTGATGTTGTTGAAGGACCCTCATGGTAAATAATTGCTGCAGTTGTAAAGGTTCTTCCTGAAATTGATAATTGAGAAGCCACAACATTTTTAATTAATGTTGTCAATTTAGTTCCATCAGGTCTACATCGTTGGAACATTAAAATTACATACTGTCCATATGTTTGTATAAATAATGTTGATAGCATTGCTGATTTACTATGAGTACAGACCATGCTTTGATTTGCTTGTCTAACTAGATTATTAAATGACACTGATTTGCAGTCTGGTAAAGTCAAATATATAAATCTTTCAGTGTCTATTGTAGTACTACTCGAAAAGAAGCAATTGTCGCAGTCACGTTGCCATTTATAAGAAAGGTCAAAAATATTTTCTACATCTACACCTTCATCTTGCAAAAAAACAAGCATATACATTAGAAATTCCTGACAATCTTGCTGAATATTCTGTGAAAATTGATTTAGACCGGAACATATGTCTAAAACATTTCGAATTTCAGAAACACTTTGTATTTTTGTTCTATTACTGCTACATTTCTCAAACACAGAATTTAATAAACAACAAAATGTTTGATCACGATTTTCAGCAATCTGTCCTTGTACAGTTTGGAGAAAAAAAACCAACATTAACCACTACATTAGCATAGCAGTTGACACCTGAACTATTTTAAAACTGAAATCCAACAACATCTTTAACTGAATCCATTTTGTTTCTGCTTACAATTACTGGTTCATCTACCTTTTTTCTTTTTGCTACAACTTCATTACAATTTTTCTCATTTCTTCTTTTTCGGCCTACCACACGCTTTTGAAATAGAGGATATTGAGGTAAATTTGGAGCATACTCTCTTCTTAACCTATTATATTCTTTTACACAATTTAGATCTGCATTAATCTTTGTCTCATCAAAATCAATCAAGTACAATCCTGATAAAGTTCTGACTCGAAATAAAGCAACATATGCCATACCCTCCTTTAACACAGAACTTCCAATATTCACCAAAGCACTATCTACACTTAAACCTTGAGATTTATGAATAGTCACTGCATATGCCAAAGAAACAGGAAACTGTTTTCGGCGGACATATAAATCTTTCACAAGTAAAAATCGTGCAGAACAACGACTGATTTTTTGTACTTCTTCAATAACATCAAATTTAATTTTTATAAATTCAATTCCATCTCTATTTCAGTAATTCACAAAATCAACGACATGACCCATTGCTCCATTTACTAAACCTCTTTCCACATGTAAATTACGTCGTAAAATGATACGACAATTTAAAGATGCATACAGAGTCTTTTCCAAACCAGCAGTTTTAGATATTGTCTTCTCTAAAGAATCCAATTTTGATTTCAACTTTTCAGACAAAATAATAATTGCTCCTTCATGTTCTATTTTATCAATAGCTTCCAGTTTCAGAATCTTTTGATTTTCCAACTTTAACATTTTGTTGTTGAAGATTGAACATTCTTTCAGACTTGGCATCAAGCATATAACAGATTTGTTTTCAGGAATTTCCATAAAAATATTCTCTGGGAGAATATTTTCATTTGGAAACAAATTTGAAATTAATCGTCCATGTAAAGCTTCTTTGCCATGCTCAGTTAGTTTTACAATTCTTACATCTTGTAGAATATTTTTATAATCTTCATCCTTTGCCTGTTGCATATTTTGAAGCAGTTCTGCATATTTGAAATTTAACCATTTATTTATTTTATTTATTTATTTATTATAAAGTTTTGTATAGCGCGAACAAGACCCGTGGGTATCAGAGCGCTTAACATGAAATAAGAAAGGAAAAAGGTTAACATATGTATAAGCAGTCAGCAAGCAACCGCAGTGAGGTAGATGACATATATATTCGTAACACATGTGACGTTAACGTAAGTAAATATTCTATGATTAAATAATAACAAAACATGTATATATAACAGATATGAGGTAGCACGGTATAGGTTCGAGAAAGATGTTGTTCTCCTGTCCAATCAAATATCCATTCCTGTCGGCCTTTGGGTTGTTCTCATACGTATTCCATTATATTATTGTCTGTGCTTCCCATTTTAATGGCGTACCTGATCTGAACTAAGGCAGTAGTACAGCAGATCCATGATCAGTGATCTCCACTAAGTAATGTATCTATTCATCAGCAGGCTCTTCACTTCCCGTTTGAATGTTACCAGATTCCGGATTTTCCTGATGTTTGGAGGGAGTGAGTTCCATATTCTGGGGGCCGCTCCTGAGAACGCTCTTTCATAGGTTTTTTTCTTTCGGAAGAAGGCTGGTCGTAGTAGCAGCTCCTCAGCACTCCTAGATGGTCGGTTGCCACCGGACAACTGAATTTTCTTTGCTAGATATCTTGGGGTGTTGTCGTGTAATGCTTTATGTGTGATACATGCTATCTTCATTTGGATTCTTGCTTCATATGGTAGCCAGTTTAATGCTTTCAGGTGCGGGGATATATGGTCATATTTCCTAGTTCCGGTGATAAGTCTTGCAGCAGCGTTAAGACAGGCTTTCAATGGTGCTGTGGACGTTTTTGGTAGTCCAGCCAAGGTGGTGCATCCATATTCAATCCTCGAGATAACCAAGGATTGGATTGCCAATTTGAGGTCTGACTCTGTGATGAAAGGTTTCATTTTTCTTAGGTAGTTCAAGTGAAAGCTGGCACTTTTCGCCATTGAGTTAATGTGGGCTTTCATGTCTAGATTCTCATCTAAGATGATTCCTAGAGATTTGGCTGAGTTGACAAGGGTTGGGGTGCAGTTTAGCGCAGTCATGACTTTCATCCATTCCTTTATTTCTGTATTGCTCCTTGGTGGAGAGATAAGTAGGAACTCTGTTTTATGTGCATTCAGCTTCAGGTGGTTTGCCGTTAATCATTGAAGTGCCATTTTTAGTGTCTCGTTCATTCATTCCAATTCTTTTATGGATCCGATCTTTACGTAAATTTGCGTGTCATCAGCATACATGTGATAGGATATTTGAGATTTTTGGAGAATTTCTGTGAGTGGTTCGACGTATAGGTTGAACAGATCTGGGGATAGTGTCGATCCTTGAGGGACTCCAATTGCGATAGGGCTAGGAAGTGAGATTGATTGGTTAACCAGGAAGCGCTGTGTTCTGTTCTGTAGAAAGGACTCGAACCATTTCAGCACTATTCCCGATATTCCCATCCTGTCCCGTAGCCTGGTCAGTAATGCTTCATGATTTACCGTATCAAATGCCGATGACAAGTCTAGGAGAATAAGTAAGCATGCTTGGTTTTGGTCAAGGGCCTGTAATGCGTCATCAGTAATGTGGAGAATCGCTGTTTCAGTGCTGTGCCCTGCTCTGAATCCTGATTGGCATTCATCTAGCAAGGAGAATTTAGTGATGTGTTGGCTCAGTTGGTTCTGCACACATTTCTCAGTCAACTTGGCCAGTAAAGGGATGTTGGTCACTGGGCGAAAGTTATTAGGATCTGATGTATCTGCTGTGGGTTTTTTGATTATGGGAACGACTTGACCTGTTTTTAGGAAATGTTAACCATATGTTAACATTTCCAATGCTTCCTAAGCACTTCCTGGTATCTTCATGCGTAAGCATTTTAAACACTGACTGTCCTTTCACTGGAGTTAGTTGCAGTAGATTTCCAAAAACAATGATGTGTTTGCCTCCAAAAAACACATCATAGTCTGTTTTAAGAATGTCTTGCATTCTTAAATGCACAAAAGCAAGCATTACATTTGATAGCATGCTTACTTCATCAATGATAAGAAGTTTAATTTTCTTTAGGACTCGTGAAACTTCACAACAAGTTTCTCCAGATAGCTTGTGGTATTGTAATTTGTTATCATGCTCTACTGGCAGCATCAATGTCAAAGGCACCAACGGTATCCACAGGAGCCGACGATGGTCCCAACGCCCCACCACCTCAACCACCACTCGACAATAATATCAAAGTGATTTTTGAAGCAGAAGGGAAAGGGGAAGTGGAAGAGAAAAGAGAGACAACCTTGATTGGAAGCTTCACAGCTTCTTCGTCATCAGTCTTGGGAGTACTGCGGTGTACCTAAAGGGAAGATATGTTATAACATCTACTGAATTACACTTCTATTATTATGTTCTAATGCTAATGTATCTTACCCCTTTAAGTCAAGGCTATTGCTTCTCTCTCAAGGTAATGTTATTATGTTCTCATATCAGAAACCTGGTGCTGATATGAATTCACTTTGACTTGTTTCAACTGGAACTTGTCGTGAAGAGGAATGACGCTCCTCCAGTAACACAAACCCTAACTATGAGTAAACTAAGTAGCACAAAATTGTGTAGACAGCTCAAAGTTCAGAGTCGAACAGACGGTTCTTTAAAGTTCAAGAGTTCAGGAATTTCCTACCGTTGAACAACTGCTGAGTTCAAACGAGTTACCTCACTCGTACAGGAAAGTTTTCTGTCACAGAACTCTGTAGCTCCCACGTTGCGCATGCGAAAATTCTAGTTTTGATTCTTCCTCCGACTCTTCTGACTAAAACACTCTGAGTTCTGAATAGCGAAGAGGAGCACCTCTACGCTCGGGGACGGTTACAGTTGAAGTGCGTAGTTCACCTGTGGAACGCGCACCTCGTTAGTTTGGCAGCGCTCGCGCTCTCGAACACTAGAACGCCAACCTGACCCTTGTTGTGACAATTTCAGTCCACCATTTGACGTTCTGTTTCTCCTCAGCGCTGTCAAACACTGATTCACGAAATGAGTAGATACTATATGTCTTCTTCTCCACCTTGGGTATCTAGCCTTATCCTTGAATCGTGTACGAGTTTGTTTTGGCTTTTCTGTTAGCACAGTAGGTAGTGGCCACTGTAGTCGTGACAGTACCTCCCTCCAAAGGGGGGTCCCCCATTTTTGGTTTGTTAGGGTAAGCCCTGTGGAAACTTTTGATTAATCTTGGAGCATGTACATTTGAGAATGGTTCCCATGACCTTTCCTCTGGCCCAAAACCCTTCCAGTCAACCAAGTAATACAATCTGTTTCTGGAGATTTTAGAATCTAGTATTTTACTGATCTCAAATTCATTTTCTGATTCTACATTCACTGGTATGGGAGTGTCTTTAAGTCTAGCATTCTTTGGGCTTTTCTTTAATAGGGAAATATGAAAGGCTGGATGAACCCTTAATGACTTGGGAAGCTGCAACTTAACCACAACTGGATTTATGACCTTTGAAACCTTAAATGGTCCGATAAATCTGGGTTGAAATTTCCTGTTCCCTCTAAGTCTCAGATGTTTGGTGGACAACCATACCTGATCCCCAATCTCGAAACTAGCTCCCACTCTCCTTTTCTTGTCTGCCTGTTTCTTGTAGGTTTCTTTAGCTTTAGTTAAATTTCTCTGGGCCTTTTCAAAAGAAGTTTTTAACTCTGTCATTACATCTGTGACAGCTGGCACGGCAACATCCTGTCTACCAATCATCAAACTAGGATGCCGACCTGAATTTAAGAAAAAGGGAGAGTAACCAGTGGAATCGTGAAGTGCGTTGTTGTAAGCAAATTCGGCCGTCCACAATAAATCTGACCAGTTTCCCTCCTGCTCCAGCAAATAGAGGCGCAAATATTGCTCCAATTCCTGGTTCACTCTCTCGGTCTGCCCATCTGTTTCAGGATGGTAACTGGTAGAATATCGGGTGTCGATGCCTAAATTGTGCATGAATTTCCTCCAAAATTTCGATAGGAATTGTGTTCCTCTATCAGATATAATAATCTGAGGGACTCCATGAGCACGAATGATGTGCTGATTAAATAGTTGTACCAGTTGAGGGGCAGAAGTCACAGACTTCAATGGGACGAAATGACTCATTTTAGAAAAGGTATCTACAAATACCAATATTACTGTGTTGCCCTGACTAGGGGGTAGATCTACAATTAGGTCTAACGTCACTGTATGCCATGGATGAGGTGCATTGGGCAAGGGATGTAACAAACCCTGTGGGGCCTGTCGATTAGGTTTTCCCTTAATACAGATCTCGCAAGTTGAAACATACTGCCCCACTTGAGCTGCCATGCCTGGCCACCAAAAATATCTCCTGATTAAGTCCAATGTTTTCTTCACACCTTTGTGTCCTGCCAATCGATCATCATGACACCCACTCATGGCCTTTTCCTGCAATGCTTGAGTTGGTAGGTACAATTTCCCACCACAGTATGGGAGCCCATTAGTCACAGTTCTCTCTTCACCTAGCTCTGCCCAATCTTTAAATTCATTATCCGAAAAGGCCTTTTGGACTTCCTTAGTAAATTCCTCCAAGTGGATTGCTCCGATGATTTTGTCTGCTGGAATAATAGGTTCCTTAAGTGGAGCTTTCTCTTCTTCACTGGAATTCATCCGAGATAAAGCATCAGCCTTTCCGTTTTGGGCTCCCGGTTTGTAAGTTATTACAAAATTGAATTCTGAAAAGTACAAGGACCATCTCAGCTGCCTGGGAGTTAAAGTTTTTGCAGATTTTAAAAATTGTAAATTTCGGTGATCTGTAAATACTGTTACACAATGTTTGGCTCCCAAAAGGTAATGGCGCCAGTCTTGAAAAGCTTCTTTCACCGCCAACAATTCCTTGTCGGCTATAGAATAGTTGACTTCAGCCCCTGATAATTTTCTCGAACGGTAAGCCACTGGATGGAGTTGTCCCGATTGTTTGCATCGTTGGGACAATATACCCCCAGTAGCAAAGTCCGACGCATCAGTTTCCACGTAGAAAGCCTGTTCAGGATCTGGGTGCATCAAAACAGGGGCTGTGACGAAGGCCTGTTTTAGAGTCTGAAAAGCTACTTCAGCAGCGTTGGACCATTCGAACTTTTTCCCCTTTTTCAATAGTTGAGTGATCGGTGCTACCTTGGTAGAGAAGTTTGGAATAAATCGTCGATAGAAATTGGCAAAGCCAATGAAGCTTTGTATTTCTTTCACATTTTTCGGCGATGACCATTCTTGAATGACCTTAACCTTGGACATATCCATTACTACTCCCTCAGCTGACAGCACAAAGCCGAGGAATTCCACACGCTCCACATGGAATGAGCATTTCTCGAATTTGACGTAAAGATGGTTGTCCAGTAACTTTTTCAAAATTGCTCTCACATGCTGGACATGATCCTCTTCGCAATCCGAAAAAATTTGTATATCATCAATGTATACCACTGCGACTCTGTCTAAAAACTCCCGCAGGACGTCGTTGACAAAGTGCTGGAAAGCTGCCGGTGCGTTGCTCAAGCCATAGGGCATGACCTGATACGCGAATAATCCATATTTTGTCCTGAATGCTGTTTTCCACTCTTCACCCTCAGCTACACGGACCAAGTGGTAGGCACCCCGTAAATCCAGTTTGGTGTAGATTTTGGCCCCTTTCACCTGATCCAGGAGCTGGGAAATAAGAGGCAAAGGATATCGGTTCTTGACTGTCATTTGATTCAATGCGCGGTAATCAATGCAGGAGCGCAGAGTCCCATCCTTCTTAGGACGGAAAAACAAAGGCGACGACACCGGTGATTCTGAAGGCCGAATAAACCCTAGTCGCAGATACTCGTCCAAATACTCCTTAAGATGAACATTTTCAGCCTCGGTCAAGGCGTAGATTCGGCTACAAGGCAATATGGCCCCTGGTTCTAGCTCAATTTTGCAATCATATTCCCGATGGGGAGGGAGTCTCTCAGCATTACGCTTGTCAAATACACTGGCTAAATCCTGGTACTCCTTGGGAACATTCTGCGTCTCAAGAACACAAATGCTAGTAGTGAGTTGTGCTAGCTTGTGAGCGGCCGATGCTTCGGACTTGAATTTTCTGTTCCCAAAACAGTTCTTCGCACAATGCTCTGAGGTCATCTCCACTGTCCTCCTTTCCCAGTCAATGGTGGGGTTGTGTTCGGTCAACCATGGCAACCCCAAAATTAATTGAAATTGTGGCGCATCAATCAAATTGAACCTTATGTATTCGCGGTGTCCCTGCAGCCCTTCCAACTCCAGCGTCTCCGTCTCTTCAGTAATGGGGCCAGAAGTTAGGTTGGTACCGTCAACAGCCTTGACTACCTCAATATGTTTTTTCCTGATGGCTTTGATCCCAATTTCGTTTGCATATCTCACATCGCAAAAGTTTCCTGTAGCGCCTGAGTCAATCATTACAGACACCCCTGTGATAGTTTGTGATCCAAATTTGACTGTAAACGTGAGAGTCAAGTGTGGTGCCGCTGATTGCAGAGTGTTGACCAGTTGTTGATGATCTTGAGTTGACTGTTCGGAACATCCCATCAGGGCAACTCCTTCTACTGATGGGATTTCTCTTTTAGCCCCAGGCTGATCTTTGTTTTTTTCGGACACTCCTTCACAAAGTGTCCCGAGGCTCCACAGTACAAACATAAATTGTTCGAACGTCGTTTCTCCATTTCCTCTTTAGTTAGAGGGCCTCTGATAGAGCCTATCTGCATTGGTTCTTCTCCAGTAGTTACGTCGGGTTTGCTTTCTGATTTGATGCGATCTAGACGGGGAATCCAGGTTCTGAAATCTTTTTTCTTCTCAGATCGTCTCTCATAAAGTCGATGATCTATTTGTAATACCAAGTCTATCAATTCTGAAATTTCTTGCGGCCTCTTTGGTATTTGAGCTAGGGCGTCTTTTAACTCATCTCGTAAGCCACAATAAAAAATGGCTGAGCGCTTGCCTTCGGGCCAGTCTGTTTCCACAATTAGTTTATTAAATTGGGCAATGTACGCCACCAAATCACGATTCCCCTGCTTAAGATCCAACAATTCATTGTCTGTGGCTTGGTTGGCGGTTCGTCTATCAAAAATTCTTAGAAATTCTTTCTTGAAGAGCTCGAAATCATACAAAGCAGGATCATTTCTGGAGATTAATGGCATGGACCAGGCAGCAGCGTCACCGCTCAAGTAGGACAGAATAAACGCAACTTTCGCTTGATCCTCTTTAAACACTACCGTTCTACATAAAAAGTGTAGAGAACACTGAGTGAGAAAAATTTGGGCCTTATGGGGGTCCCCGCTAAATCTCTCAGGGTTAGCTAACGGAATGATTGGAGCTACCGAGTGTATCACTTGAGTTGTTGCTTCTGCAGCCGATTTACGAGTGGGATCCAACCCCGGTAAAGGAGTGGTACCCGCCAAAATAGCCTCCATTTTGTGCTTGATTTGTTGAGTTTCTTGTTGGGACCTTTTGACCTCGTCTCTAAGAACCCTATTCTCCTCAGACGTGCGAGTTAGTTGATTTTGTAACCCCTCCAAAACCCCAGCCAAGGATTTTAAATCCAAACCTTCAGCCATAGTCGACTCGGGTGGATAAAAGGCACTTCAATCTGTCAAAGGCACCAACGGTATCCACAGGAGCCGACGATGGTCCCAACGCCCCACCACCTCAACCACCACTCGACAATAATATCAAAGTGATTTTTGAAGCAGAAGGGAAAGGGGAAGTGGAAGAGAAAAGAGAGACAACCTTGATTGGAAGCTTCACAGCTTCTTCGTCATCAGTCTTGGGAGTACTGCGGTGTACCTAAAGGGAAGATATGTTATAACATCTACTGAATTACACTTCTATTATTACGTTCTAATGCTAATGTATCTTACCCCTTTAAGTCAAGGCTATTGCTTCTCTCTCAAGGTAATGTTATTATGTTCTCATATCAGAAACCTGGTGCTGATACGAATTCACTTTGACTTGTTTCAACTGGAACTTGTCGTGAAGAGGAATGACGCTCCTCCAGTAACACAAGCCCTAACTATGAGTAAACTAAGTAGCACAAAATTGTGTAGACAGCTCAAAGTTCAGAGTCGAACAGACGGTTCTTTAAAGTTCAAGAGTTCAGGAATTTCCTACCGTCGAACAACTGCTGAGTTCAAACGAGTTACCTCACTCGTACAGGAAAATTTTCTGTCACAGAACTCTGTAGCTCCCACGTTGCGCATGCGAAAATTCTAGTTTTGATTCTTCCTCCGACTCTTCTGACTAAAACACTCTGAGTTCTGAATAGCGAAGAGGAGCACCTCTACGCTCGGGGACGGTTACAGTTGAAGTGCATAGTTCACCTGTGGCACGCGCACCTCGTTAGTTTGACAGCGCTCGCGCTCTCGAACACTAGAACGCCAACCTGACCCTTGTTGTGACCATTTCAGTCCACCATTTGACGTTCTGTTTCTCCTCAGCGCTGTCAAACACTGATTCACGAAATGAGTAGATACTATATGTCTTCTTCTCCACCTTGGGTATCTAGCCTTATCCTTGAATCGTGTACGAGTTTTGGCTTTTCTGTTAGCACAGTAGGTAGTGGCCACTGTAGTCGTGACAATCAATAAGCGATGTAAAGTAATCCCTTTAATGTTGTGTGCTGCCAACCCAGTTGAAGCAGTAACAACACAAGAGAGCGTTGACTCCGTTCTTTTCTGCAGATATGTTGCAATTGCTTTAATCAGGAAACTTTTTCCAGTTCCTGCTTCTCCACTCACGTACAGTCGGACAGGTATAAATGATGTACAAGAGCACTCTTTTTTCTCATGAGATAAACCATGCTCAATGTGTTCTGTGACATCATCATATATTTGTCTCTGCTCAAGGTTTAGATCTTTTTCCAAATCTTCTAAGTTAACTCCATCCTCCTGAGCTTGTTCCATGGCTCTTTCCACTTCATCCATGGCAGTGGCTGCTTCATTTTGTATAATTGGTCCTCCTAGTGGATCCTGACTCAATGAAGCAGAACTCTGACTATCTTGAGAACTATCTCTAGCAATCTCTGCTGCAATTGTAGCTTCTTGCTGTGTTTCCTCGTTCAACATTTGCAGATCATTTGAAAAAGCAGGACATTCTATGGTATCCTTGGTTGCATTGAACGAATCTTCATAAGTAAGAAAATCTCCAAGTAGTTCCTCTTCTGTACGCCAAGGCTT
This sequence comes from Lissotriton helveticus, assembly GCF_964261635.1. NCBI lineage: Eukaryota > Metazoa > Chordata > Amphibia > Caudata > Salamandridae > Lissotriton > Lissotriton helveticus. The sequence goes on along the minus strand of NC_136058.1, from coordinate 456,025,004 downwards.
AAACAGTTGCAAAAGAGATAAGTAATGAAATTCCCTTTTGTCTGGAGATTCACAACTCAATTTTTGATGATTAATCAAATGGCCTTTTCTTTGTTTCACTAGACAGCCTTCATATCCAATTACAGCATATACACCTTTATTGATGTCTTCTGTGACGTTCCTTTTAAAAGTATAGGTTTGCAGAACTTCGTAGAGACAAACGTTCTCAAGATGAGTACTTCTATTTGGATAGTATGTATCCAACATGTTTGTCTTCAAAATATCTGTACTGTCTGGTTCTTTTTCCGCAAAATACTCAATTTCTTGTACAGATTTCAAAACTCGGTTTCGGGTTGCAGCAAGACCTAGGCTCACCCAAATGATGGTTCTAGATTTGTGTCATGAAGCTCCAAACGCTTTGCAGAGGCAGACTGTAGCTAGTCCCAATCTCCTGCCGACCGGTGTCGCAGCGGTTAAGCTCCTAAACCAGCCGAGAGGGGAAAGGGGAAGTGGATAAAGAGAAGAGACACTCCCGTTGCTGAACGCCCAGGTCTAGTCTGAAGTCTTCTAGCTGTTTCTTCTGACCGTCTTGGCATGGGTGTCTAATGCACAAAAGGGAACATGAGAAAACACACACATACCAAAATACTCTAATTGGAATTCTATAATAAGCACTTGTCCTACCAGCTGGCAAGGGAGTCTGCGCCTCTCTTCTGTGTTTTAATGCTTGACTGGAAGCCCTGGCTACAAGAGAAAGACCTTATTACTAACGAGCTGACTGGTAATGCACTCTTGGGGAATTTACTAGGATTTACTTTGAATTACCTGTGAGCTTCTCTTTTGCAGCAGTGTATAGAACACTGTCTTCAAGTAGTACTTTTTCTGGAACTATTTACAAGAGAGTCTGAGAGTTCAGTATCCTCCACAAGCGTGCAAAAAGGATAGGGGAAGGAACAGAGGGAAGGAAAGAAAAAGAAAAGCGCAAGCTGGGAAGGAATGATAATGAAGCAAGCTGACTGCTCCTCAGCGCAACAACTGTAGTCTTACTGGAGGTTTGTAGCTGAAGCGGAATAGAGTCTGTAACAGCTTACTCCTGGGTTCTCTCCTGACTCAGTTCTGACAGTCTCCTCACCAATTCCGGCATTGGCGCTCGAGACTGGAGTAGTACTCGGATATCTTCAAGTTGACTGAATTCTCGGCTGCTCTGAAGTGCGCAACTACCAAGACTGAGAACAGGACTGCGCGAAAGTCTCAGAATGATTTACGAATTCCTTATTCGAATACTGTAAAAAACAAATGTGAAATTATTCCTCCCGTTAGAACTTTCTAGCGGAGGAACGAACTCAGGCTGGCTTCTCAGGGAAAACATTTGTTGAAGTGTGCAGCAAACAGCGCTCGCGCTCCCCTCGAACTCTATGTGGCATAGGATGGCAACCGCTACCTTTACTGTCCATAATGGCAGCCATCTTGGGAGAAGTTGCATTACTAATTACAGTAATGCCACACATTTACTTTATTGGGTTTAATGCTCACTCGTGGCCGCTTGCACCCTACCTGGCTCACTATTGGTGCCACGACATGACTCCTGACAGTACCCCCTCTTAATGACCGAGTGATCGGTCCTGGCTCGAATGGTTTCAGTGCATGGAATATTTTTAGCAAAAGTGGGGCATGAATGTTTCCTGCAGGTTCCCAGGATCTATCTTCAGGACCATAACCTTTCCAATCCACTAAGTAGTGTAACCTTCCTTTCTTTAACTTAGAATCAAGGATCTCTTTCACTACATACTCAGGATGACCTGAAATATTCAGTGGATCAGGTGGTCTCGTACTTCTCAACTGTGGACTGGTCTTTTTCAACAATGAAACATGAAACACAGGATGGATACCCAACTTGTCTGGTAATTTTAACCGAACTGTGACTGGTCCTACAATCTTGTCAATTACATAAGGACCTACAAACCGAGGTTGACATTTTCGATTGCCTTTCAAATGTAAATTCTTGGATGACAACCAAACCTTATCACCAATCTGATATTGTGGGGCAGGTTTCCTATGTTTATCTGCATAGTGTTTGTAAGACTCTTTAGCTTTAATTAAATTAGTCTCTGCAGATTGATGAAGTAAGGTCATATCTCTCATTAAGTTCCCCACTGCTGGAACATCTAAGTCTTCCGTTAGCAGAAAAGGGTTAGGATGGCGACCAAAATTCAAATAGAAGGGAGAATAACCTGTGGAAGCACTCTTTGCATTATTGCATGCAAATTCTGCCATCCACAACATGTCGGACCAATCTCCTCCTCTCTCAACCAGGAACAGCCGCAGATACTGCTCCAACTCCTGATTGATGCGCTCAGTCTGACCATCGGCCTCAGGATGGTAACTGGTGGTCAACCTTCTTTCCACCCCCAGTCCTTTCAGAAATGCCTTCCAAAAATGCGAAACAAATTGTGAACCCCTATCAGAGACCACTGCCTTCGGGACTCCATGGTGCTTTACCACATGTTCACCAAAAACCTTTGCTAACTGTGGGGCAGAAGGAGTACCCTTTAACGGAATGAAATGACTCATCTTTGAAAAGGTGTCCACAATGACTAAGACTGTGTCATAACCCTTGCTCACAGGAAGATCCACTATCAAATCCAAGGAAATGGTATGCCAAGGATGTGACGGGGTTGGGAGTGGTTGCAACAACCCTGGGGGGGACTGTCGACTAGGTTTTCCTCCAGCACATAACTCACAGGATTGGACATATTTTTTGACATGAGAAGACAACCCAGGCCACCAAAAATATCTCTGCACTAAGTCCATAGTCTTTGCGATTCCTTTGTGACCAGCAAGCGGATGATCGTGGCAACTTTGAAGAGCTTTCTGCTGGAGAGTAATTGTCGGCAAATAAAAAGCTCCCTTGTAATAAGGCAATTGCTGATGTAGACTTCGCTCCTCGTCTTGAACCACCCAATCCCAAACTTCCTCAGAGGACAAACTTTTTCTGACTTCTTCTTGAAAGGTATCCAAAATCACGGCACAAATGATCTTTGATTCTGGGATGATTGGTTGGGGTTCCACCAAATGTTTTTTTTCTTGGGTGTTGAGACGAGATAACGCATCTACCTTACCATTCCTGGGGCCAGGACGATAGGTGATGACGAAATCGAAGTCAGCAAAATATAAAGACCAGCGAAGTTGACGGGGAGTCAGAGTCTTGGCAGTCTTTAAAAATCGCAAGTTCTTATGATCCGAATACACTGTGACTGTATATTTAGCACCCAGCAAATAATGTCTCCAGTCTTCGAAAGAGTCTTTTACTGCCAAGAGTTCTTTTTCAGCAATGGTATAGTTCAATTCAGCAGGACTTAGTTTTCTAGATCGATATGCAACCGGATGTAGTTGCCCAATACTCCTGTGTCTCTGAGAGAGAACTCCACCAATGGCCTAGTCGGAAGCATCAGCCTCAACGAAAAAAGGTTCAGAAGGATCAGCATGTACAGAATTGGTGCTGAAATAAATTTTGCTTTCAATTCACAAAAGGCGTGTTCCGCTTCTGGGGTCCATTCAAACTTCACTCCCTTCTTGAGCAAGAGAGTAATGGGGACAATGAGTTGAGAGAATCCCTGAATGAAGCGACAATAAAAATGGGCAAACCCCAAAAACCTCTGAATTTCTTTAACATCTTTGGGTGAAGGCCAATTTTCCACCGCTCCAACTTTTCCTGGATCCATTATCACTCCTTGAGCCGTAAGGACAAATCCCAAAAACTCCACCTTTGCAGCACTGAAGACACATTTCTCCAACTTGACAAACAATTTATGGTTTTGCAAGCGTTCCAATACTTTTCGAACATGTTCCGGATGATCTAGGGGGTCCATGGAATAAATTAAAATATCATCTAAATAGATGATAGCAATTTTGTCAATCAAATCCCCCATAACATCATTGATGAAATGTTGAAAAACTGCAGGGGCATTGCAAAGGCCAAAGGGCATCACTCGATATTCGAAGAGGCCAAACTTCATCCGGAAGGCGGTCTTCCACTCATGTCCTTCATACGAATGAGATGGTACGCTCCACGAAGATCTAATTTTGTAAAAATCCAAGCTTCTTTCACTTGATCTAGGAGGACCGAAATCAAGGGTAACGGGTATCTATTCTTGATGGTCACCTGATTTAAGGCGCGGTAGTCAATGCAAGTCCTCAGAGTTCCCTCCTCCTTAGGTATAAAAAACAAAGGAGAGGATACAGGGGATTGTGACGGTTGAATAAACCCATTCGCCAGGTAACGGTCTAGGTACTCCTTCAAATGGGTATTCTCGGCTTCAGTTAAAGCATATATCCGACTGCACGGCAAAACTGCCCCGGGTTCTAACTCAATAGTGCAGTCGTAGGAGCGATGTGGTGGCAGCAACTCTGCCTCTTGTTCACTAAAGACAGCTTTAAATTCCTGATATTCCTTTGGAATCTTCACTGAATCGATGACTCTGACTGTCCTCCAAATGAAAGCATACTCGCTTGCGATGGATCCAAAGGGCTTTCTTGCTTCTGATAACAATGTTCCTGACAATAAGAAGACCTCATCTTCACCGTCCGATTCTCCCAATCGATGGTGGGATTATGTATTGCCAACCAGGGCAATCCCAAAATAAACTGAAATTGAGGAGCGTCAATGAGGTTAAATTGCAGGGTTTCTCGATGGCCGTCGGCTTGTGTTAACTCCAAACATTCTGTGTGACTAGTAATTGGTCCTGACGACAAGTTTGTCCCATCCACTGCTCTTACAGGTTCTTTTTTCTCCTTCGGAATTGCTTTAATTCCCAACCGTTGAGCAAACTTGATGTCACAGAAGTTGCCTGTGGCCCCAGAATCCAGCATAATGGCCACACTAGGAAATTCAAATTCTCGAAACCTCAAAGTCATGTGCAGAACAACATGAGGTGCCATAGACTGCAAGGTGTTCATGATTAAATGTGCTTCAGGAGTCGTCTTAATTTCATTTACCACCAGAGCGACTCCGTTTACTGATGGCTGGATTCGTTTCCCTTTACTGGAGTCTTTGGACGTCTTGTGCATTCCTTGACAAAATGCCCCGAACCACCACAATACAAGTATAACTTTTTTAAACGTTGTTGCTTTTTCTCTTCATTGCTCAAGGGTCCCCTAGTGGCTCCAATCTGCATGGGCTCTGAGTCGTTCTGTACTTTAACACTGTCCGATCTCATTCGGTCAAAACGGGGGAAGCTGACCTTCCAATCTCTTTTCTTTTCTCCTTTGCGTTCAGAATTTCGGAAATCCAACTCTAGCACCAAGTCTACCAAAGCAGATAGTTCCTTTGGACGATTGGGTATCTGTGCCAGAGTGTCCTTCAATTCATCACGAAGCCCTTTGTAGAATAAAGCCGCCCGTTTCTCTTCTGGCCAGTTGGTTTCAATGATCAATTTATTAAACTGTGTTAAATATGTCAGCAAGTCTTTAGAACCTTGGCGCAACTCTAACAGCTCATTGTCGGTGGCCTGTGATACTCTTCTCCGGTCAAAAATCCTAAGAAACTCCCTTTTAAATAAAGCAAAATCATAAAGGAAAGGGTCATCCCTCGTCACTAATGGCATTGCCCAATTAGCTGCATCTCCTCCCAGGTAGGACAAAACAAAAGCTACCTTAGACTGAGCGTCAGGGTAAAGGGTCGGACGACACATAAAATGCAGGGAACATTGGGTCAGAAATAACTGGGCCTTTTGCGGATCTCCCTGGAACCTTTCTGGGGCGGCTAAAGGAATAAGGGGTGAAACAGAGTGAATCACCTGCGCCACAGTCTTAGGATCTGGACTAGGAGCTGAGGGAGTGACTGTTGACGCACCTACTGCAGGATTGCCCATCGCGAACCCATCTACCTTGTGAGCCAAAGCGCGCGTCTCCTGCCGAGACGCCACTAATTCCTGTTTTAACACCTTATTTTCCTCACGTACTGCCCCTATCTCTTTGAATTCCCACCAACATTTCTCCTAAGGCTTTTAAATTAAACCCCTCCGCCATTCTGCCCGGGCAAAGCAAATTTCTTGGGCACTTCAATCTGTTGTTAAAAGTTAAGCTACAAACGTCAACATTATCGGCACCATCTTGCTCTCCTTGAACCCATTCGTGCACGTAAGCGGCAGCCATTCTGATCACCATGGCCTCCTTGCCCCTCGCTGATAGCCAGCGCGTCTCTCTCTCTCTCTCAACCTCACAAGCATTCCCCCGCACGCTGACAACCCCCCCCCGCTCTCCCATGCCCTGAGTCACAAACCCCTCTTCAGCGCGACTCTGCCTCAGAACCCCATCCTGTTCCCAGCGCGACACCTCCCTTCATTCCTTTCATGGTCCCAGGCCCTTTGATACAAACCCCCTTTCCTGTGTGCCCGTTTGTCTTCCTCGTTCCCAGGCCGCCACCTAGCTCTGCGGATACTGTTTATTGCCCCCCCCGTACAGTAGGAAGCTTCCCTCATCAAAGGACCCTCGAGTTGATCAAAGCCCCCACCCTATGAGATCCGATCAACCCCACACATCCCGTGAATCGGCGGGATGTCCAGCTGCGCGATAATCATCACCTGTTGTGACCGGGGTGGGGACTTCAACTGTAAATGTGTGTGGGAACGGGCCTGTAGGGGAGATTCAGAGGATGTCCTTCCATACTTCAAAGCATTACAAGACTGTGTTACCTGCAATAAAATTCATTTAACTGTGTATAAGAGGCCAGGCCTCAGAGATGCGGTTAGAGCACCTCGTGACGATACTTGCTGTCCGAACTGATGTGTTTCTCCTCCGGAGAGAATAAAACCTTTGTTTCCTGCCTTCCAGTCTCCAGCGCCTGCCTCTTCATTGGTTAATATCTTGGGGGTTTAAGAGGCGACATCGCCGGGCAAACTTAAGGATCTTTTATTCTGGTTGGTAGCCTGACCTTTTCACAATTGGCGTCCCAAACGTGGGGCCCATCAGTGACTCGTGGATCCAGTGGGAGAGGTCCTGACGACAGAGTGAACGACTGCAACGATCGGGGAGTGCACCTGTCCGATAGACCCTCGTCTGACAGCCGATCATCCGAACTTCACTGGTTCCGAACAGACCTCTCTCGAGTGAGCTACGGTCCTGACTGGGAACCATCAGGAGTGCCGCGAGGATTGCGAAGAAAAGAGGACGATCGGGCGCTGGATTCGGAAGACAAGAAACTGTCCATGCGGTCCGGGTAAGGTCGTGTAAACACGACGAATTGCGAAATAATTATTTGAATTGTTTAGAAAATACTAGTATTACTCTTTATTAATTTATTTGGAGATCCACTGTCCGCAAACGGAGAAACAACAGGCTCTCTCTTTGCAAACAGTGGAGGATAGGTAATACAACCGTTGCACCTATCTTTCTCCCCCACTGATTAATTATCTGAAACTGAACTATTGTTCGCAGACTGTTTTCTGGAGATTCTCTGTCTGCAAACAGGAAAGAGCCCCCCTCCCCCCTTTTTACAGATAGTGAAAGGGTAGGTAACGCAGACCTTTGCGGGCCTACTTATTCTCCCCACTGAATTGTTTTGACCGAACGTTGACTATTTGATATTTGTTCATGAGGTATTCACTGCCTGCAAACAACGTAGAATAGGAATATTCTGTCTAGTCTTTGCACGCAGTGATAAGATAGGCAGTGCTGACTTTTTGTCCCCGTTGTGCTCCGTCATGTCTGTCTTCTCCCCACTGATTGGTAGCCTGTTTAGCCCGGACCGCTTATTAGAGGTGAACCATCCGGCTCCACTGGAGGGCACCCCTAATAAGGACATGTTCATGAAGCATGGATTGATTGCTATAGCCTATAACAAACTGTGGCATAAATATACGAAAAAGGATCGAGAAAGTCAGTGGCCACTGATAGGATCCTTCGATGATGACAAAATAAATGCGCTAGAAACAGCCCTTGGTAAAAACAAGACAACGCCCACTATGCTTGATAGTTTCGGCATGTGGCGCAAAGAAACTGAACAACGTAAAAAGAAAACTGAGAGTAGGTTGGGAAAAGAGCTGCGAAAAGCAGCCCACCTAGCTGCTCAAAAACTAGAAGAAGAGATAAAGGAAAGAGAGAAAGCCAAACAGAAACTAGAATTGGAAACATCAAGTCAGTGTCCGGTTAGAACGTCCTCCATGCTCTATCCCGATTTACCCTCGAGACAACGAGCCAACGATGATCTGCTGTTAGGTCCTCCAACTATCTACATGCCCCCTCCATACGCCCCTTCCCAACCCTTAGCACAGCACCCACCACCCCCAGGTACAAACGAAGGTAGCGCCACAGCTTCGGCCCCCATGGCCTCTGTGCCGGCCGAACCCCTTGTATTAAATACTACACAAACGACAACGTTAGGCGACCCCGAGACCCGAAGGGCTGGTTCTGCAAGAACAAACAGACTAAGCAAACATGAGCAAACAGGGATCGACAAGATAGCAAGGACACTGGTAGAAAGGAAGGAAGATGAAGAGTACATCACGGATATGTTTAACTCGTATACCGGGAGTCACAGACGACATTTTACCGTACGACTGTGTTACCATGTCTTGAACGCATACGAGGACCGATATCGAGACAAAGGTCCCGAGAGCCTAACGACTCTGTACCGGAAGGTTGATATCGGGGATGAGGGCGAGTGTGATGTGACGGACCTCCTTACGCATACGCTTGAGGTTTTCCGCCACCTCACTGAACGAGAATCGGGAACTAAACCCACGACCTCCGTAGCGGCCGAGCCCCAACCTGAGCAATCTAACACCATGATGCCGATACGAGAGGCTGCCCCTTACTGGGTTCCTCCACGAGGTGCAGGGACTAACGATGATGCAAACCACCCAGATGCAAAGGGAAGGGTAGTGTACAACTGGGTCTACCAGCCATGGGACCGGCAAGAGATTCTGACATTTCGGAAATCTCTGCCTGACCTACGTAAGAACCCCACGGCCTTCTACACTGAATTGGGTACAGCCCTAGGTTCAAGGATCATGACCCTGGCTGACATCGACTTGTTTTTCGGGTTATGTCTACCAGCTGATGTGTGGAAGCAAATCCGGAAAGTCGACCACCTTGAGCTGTTTGGACATACCTGGTCACAACTCGATGACATCGATAAACAACGAGGACCTGGACAAAAGCCTTTGAAATCCATTCTAGACCTTCCAGATAAAATCGTACAGAAATTAAAAACCCTGATCCCAGAAAAGAAAGTGGACTGGTCGATAGTAACGGCCTGTCGCCAGAAACCCCAGGAGGATGTATCGGAATACTTCTCCCGGTTTGAAACGGTGTTCTCCGATTACAGTGGCCAGGACATGACTACTGCAACCGGACACCATCTGTTTGTCCAGAATTATGTTAAGGGTCTGTCAGCAGAGGTCTCCCAGAAACTGCAGGCTAGCGAGAGTAGTTGGGCAGCCTCCAAACCTACGGCTATCCTCCAGATGGCCCAATATTATGAGCATCAGAAAAATGAAAACGATAGGGCAACAGAGAAAAAGAAGAAGGACTTGAAAGAGAGGGTGATGATGGCCCAACTGCAAGGGGTGACTATAGGACGAGACCAATACCGGGGAAACTACCAGACAAACGCCCCTAAGGCTGCATTTCCCCAGGACCGCACTTTGACTCCCCACAGTGGACGTACAGACCTTAGAGAGGACCAGTGCGCTTTTTGCAAAGGAACTGGCCACTGGAAATCCCAGTGCCCAGTTCTTCTGGAAATAATCAGAAACAAAGACCCCAAGGACATAGTAAGTGGACCGAGAAATAAGGGACAACAGCGAGGGCCCCCAAACGACACGACTAACGATAGATCAGGCAGACCAAATACATTTGATCGACCCAGGCAGAACCAATACCAGCAATCTGACTACGATGACGCCCACAACTTTGCATAGGACTGCCAAGGGCAAGGGAGGGATCCAGTCGAGCTCTATGTTGACCAGCAAGGCCCTTACGTCACTGCTAAGGTCCTGGGTACCAAGTCTCCATTTCTGGTAGACACTGGCGCAACACGTAGTGCGTTATCTAAACGACTGATTCCGGGGGCACCCTTGTCTGGCTCACTTATAACATCGACAGGTTTCAATGGAACGCCCTCCACTAACCCTTTGTCCGCCCCGATCCTCTTTGACGTAGAAAACAACACCACTGACACCACGTTCTTACTTTCCTCCAATAGCCCTGACGCCATTATGGGACTTGACTTATTGAAACACTTCCGAGCGACGATCAGATGTTCTCAAGATGGAGTACGAGTTTTCCTTTACGACAACCCCGTTCTGCTTAGACATTGCCCTCCCCGACGCATGTTTTCCATCACCGACGTTGACACATCCCTGCTTGACACTCTGCCTCCGTATCTGTGGGCCAAGGCGGATTCGGACGTAGGGCGCATGTTGATTGACCCAGTGCACATTACTGTCCGACCAGACGCAACACTCCCAAAACTTCCACAATATCGGATATCGCCCGAGGGCGAGAAGGCATTGGTAAAGATTATTCAGTCACTGATAGATGCAGGAGTGGTAGAGGAAGTGGTAAGCAACGTTTGCAACAGCCCTATCTTGCCCATCATCAAGAAACAGGGAGAGGGAGATGAGAAGGCATACCGTTTTATCATTGACCTTCGAGAGATTAACAAAGTGGTGATACCCCAGTACCCTGTGGTCTCGGACATCACCACCATCCTGACTTTGATTCCTTCCACAGCCACCACCTTCACTGTCATTGACCTCAAAAACGCATTTTTTCCATCCCCATCCACCCGGACAGCCGATATCTCTTTGGCTTCACCCTAAAAGCCCGCTCATATAGGTTCTGTCGAGCACCCCAGGGCTACACAGAAAGCCCTAGCATCTACAGCCAGGCCCTCAAGAGACAACTGGATCAAGTCCAGTTACCCGATGGAGTGGTGTTAGTGCAATATGTCGATGACATCCTCTTGGCAGCCGACACCACTCCACTGGCAGTTACAGCCACCATTCAACTCCTGCGCTTCCTTGCGGAAAATGGCCACAAGGTCTCCAAGAAGAAGTTGCAATTCTGCCAACCCCAGGTCACTTACCTAGGCCACCTTTTGTCCAAAGAGGGAAGGAAACTCACTCCTGATCGAATCCAAACCATTCTCGAAACTCCTGTCCCGAAGACCCAGAAACAGGTTTGCTCCCTACTAGGCCTCACCTCCTTCTGCCGACAGTGGTTACCGAACTTTAGCCTCGTTGTGAAACCGCTGCTTTCTCTGCTAGGTAAAGACGTCCCCATTCCACTCCCTTGGACCCCTGAGTGTCAAACCTCCTTCACGGAACTACGAGATGCCCTTTGTTCAGCCCCTGTCCTAGGTACCCCCGATTACAAAAAGCCCTTCTCCCTTTACACTCACGAAAGGGAGGGGTGCCCTTTATCTGTCCTGACCCAGGCCATCGGCCCGAAGCAACGACCGTGCGCTTACTTCTCTGCCACTCTTGACCCTGTAGCCAGAGCCTTGCCTGCCTGCCTTCGAGCTGTAGCTGCTGCTGCAATCTCTATCCGACAGAGTGAGGGGATCGTACTCTCGAATTCCCTCACGGTACTGGTACCCCATGCAGTCGACACCCTCCTGAACCAAACCAAGACGCAACACCTGACGAGTGCACGACTGACTGGATACGAACTGACTTTGCTTGCACCCCATATCACCCTGAAAAGATGCACCACACTGAACCCGGCAACTCTGTTACTGCCAGAGAACGATCCCAATGTGCACCCTGTACATGACTGCGTGACTCTTACGGACGAACAGACTAGAAGTAGGGTTGACCTCAGAGACACGGCTTTCCCTGACCCTGACGGGGAGCTGTGGGTGGACGGTTCTTGCATCAAACTCTCCGATGGCACCACTTCCGCTGCCTATGCGGTCACCACGGCTCGAACTGTAGTCGAGACAGCCCGCATCGCGCAACGATCTGCCCAGGCAGCAGAACTGATCGCCCTGACACGAGCCTGCATTCTGGCAGCAGGAACCACAGCGAACATTTACACCGACAGCCAGTATGCCTTCGGGGTGGTCCACCATTTTGGGCTCCTTTGGAGGGAAAGGGGATTCTTGAGCTCACACGGCACCCCCATTTTACACGGGGATCTAGTCTCCGCCTTGATCGAAGCTGTCCTTCTCCCCAAAAAGCTTGCAGTCGTCAAATGCCAGGCACACAAAAAGGTGACAGACATCATTGGGCAGGGAAATGCGCTAGCCGACATCACGGCCCGAACGACAGCTGAAAATAGGACGACAACACATATGTATGTGACCAGGTCACAAGCAGAAAAATGGACTGACGCTAGGGACACTATTAGAGACATTCAAACGGCTAGCACACAACACGAGCTGACTGAATGGACACGGGTGGGATTAAAGGATGATGAAGGCTGCTGGCGTACAAGAGACACAAACAAATGGTTGCTACCTGACTCATACCTGATTCCCATACTGGCTATGGCACACTCCCCTGCCCACATAGGATCAGCCCCCATGATTGAACTTGTCTCCAGAGTTTGGCACAATGATAAAATCACAGATTCCGCCAAACGTCTGGTCCAACAATGCTTGATATGCCTGCAACACAATCCCGGGAAAGGAACTGTATTACCCCGGGGAGGATTTGGGGTCCCAAATCACCCATTTGAAGTCCTGCAGATGGACTACATCCAGCTAGACAGGTGCCAAGGCCTGAAATATGTACTTGTCGTGGTGTGCGCATTTAGCAAATGGGTGGAAGCATATCCAACCCGTGACAACACTGCTATGGCCACTGCAAAAGTACTGTTAAAGGAGTGTTTCCCCCGTTACGGCCTTTGTCGTATTTTATGGAGCGATAATGGCCCCCACTTCATAGCCGAAGTCATCCAGTTCATCTTAAAGGGGTTGGGCATCAAGCAGAAATTTCACGCAGTCTTCCACCCCCAGTCTGCTGGACTTGTTGAGCGACACAATGCCACACTAAAGCTTAAACTGGCCAAGATAGTGGCTACCACGGGTCTGAAATGGCCAGACGCCCTCCCACTAGCATTGCTATCGATGCGTTCCACCCCCACCCGACATGACTTGACACCTTATGAAGTTGTTTTCGGTCGACCCATGAGTGTCTGGTCTGCACCGAAACCAACTTCCATTCATGACGTCCCGGACGTCCTAATGTCTGATTATCTGTATAAATTGACTGAAACTCTGTCTATCATTCATCAGCAGGTGCAGCAGGCCATCCCGATGCTTCCAGGGGTCCGGGTCACGCCATCCAACCTGGGGATTTCGTGCTGATCTGGAACTTTCAGCGGTCGAAGAGTTTGGAACCCCGGTGGACGGGCCCCTGGCAAGTGTTGATCACCACCCGGACGGCTCTTCGTGTGGAGGGGAAACGGCACTGGCTGCACGCACACCACTGTAAGAAGGTCTCTTCGACCCTGGCCACGACGGAAAACATCGACAACCAAGAAGAGCTCCTGAACAAAGACCGACCGTCGCTAACCTGCTATCCCGATACCGAAGCACTTGAACTTTCAAAATTCTCTGATCCCACTGTGCCATCCAGAGAAGGGTATTTCCTGCGTCGAAAGGAGGGAGCTTCGGCTAAGCAGACCACGAACTAAGTTAAATCTCAGAACGGTGACCCAAAGCAACCAAGGGTTACCTGGAGAGAAGCTAAACTAAGTCTGTGGTTCTGCCCACTACCGAGCACCTTGAAAACGAAGATGATGGAAGCGCCAGATAAGAAGATGATGGTAGCGCCAAATAAGAAGATGATGGAGGCAACAGGAAATACCCACTACAGAAACCCAAGGACAGACAGACTCCATAGCTCAAAGACAATTGCACTCTTCATCGCAATCCTTTTCTGCTTTCTCCTCATGACCACACTCTGGATTGTGGAAGAAAATGCGCCTGCTCACGAAACATTCCTGACCACTGCTCAGCCTACCACCATGAGGGAACATTATCTGATTTCGCTCTCTCCTCAACTCAGAGAGAGGCGAAAGGAGTTTTGGAATAACTCTTTCGTACAGCTCCTTCACCAGCACAATCTCGCCACCAATGCCACCAACTGTTGGATCTGTGGGTTGCTACCCCACGCCACTGGACACTCGATACCATTCATCCCCTCACCCTTCTCAGTTCATGGCTCCTGCCTTGCTTGGCTGATCCTCCTGCAAGAAAGCTATAAGGACAATGCCACCTCCAGCAAAACCGTAACGCATTTCTTCCACGGGGTCTGGCGGAACAAAACAAAGGCACACTTCTGCCCGCAGACCTCCAACGACTCGATCCACATGGACATCCCTGCTAAAGAACGAATTGAAATGCAGGTGTTCAACAATCCAACCAGACCCACCTTCTCCTACCTGCGGAAACGAACGGCTGCCACTCTGACTGTGGCCCTGTCAGTCATCAACGTCACAGGCCACATGTGCATAGAGGGACATGGGACACAGCTGGTGGGCCGCAGCACTTGCCGTTTTACCAGAACTTTGGACTCCACTGATCCACCTTCCTTTGTGTCGTCCCCAAACATGTATTTCGTCTGCGGCACAAAGGCCTACACCTGGCTCCCCAAAGGCTGGGGGGGCACTTGTTTCATCTCCTTCATCCTCCCTCCGACTTATGTGGCCCCAGCGAATCATCATAGACATAAACGAGCCAAGGACATTGAGCAAGCCGACTCAACAGGAGCGCAGTTCCTCGATGTTATGAAGGGACTTGTTCCTCTCTGGGGCCCGATGGCAAACAGCCGTGCCATCCGACATCTGACTCAGGAAGTTGAGACAACGATGAACATCAGAGCTGGTATCTTTGCTAACAACACCGCCGAACTCCAAGCGGTCCGCTTGGTGGCCCTCCAGAACCGCCTTGTCCTGGATGTGGTTCTTGCGGACCGTGGTGGAGCATGCCGCATTATTGGGTCCAGCTGCTGTACATACATACCGGACAACTCGCCCTCAGTGTACAAAGCCATCGAACATCTTCACAGACTCTCTTCAGAAGTCCACCAGGAACAGGAAGAATGGTCGCTTGGTGGTTGGTTCTGGAACACTGTTAAGAACTGGGGATGGAGACTGTTCACCATTATCCTGATTCCTGTAGTTGTAATATGCGGTCTATGCTTAGGAATCCAATGTCTGCCAACCCTGTGTTCATTATGTGCACAATGTATTTGCCCTAAGACTGTGGACTTTGGAAACGAACGCATGGGAGCATTATATGATGTCGAGGTTAGGAATTTGATGAAGATTGACATTGAATAGACAAGTTGGCTAGATATGTTGAAAAGGGAGGACTGTTAAAAGTTAAGCTACAAACGTCAACATTATCGGCGCCATCTTGCTCTCCTTGAACCCATTCGTGCACGTAAGCGGCAGCCATTCTGATCACCATGGCCTCCTTGCCCCTCGCTGATAGCCAGCGCGTCTCTCTCTCTCTCTCAACCTCACAAGCATTCTCCCGCACGCTGACAACCCCCCCCCGCTCTCCCATGCCCTGAGTCACAAACCCCTCTTCAGCGCGACTCTGCCTCAGAACCCCATCCTGTTCCCAGCGCGACACCTCCCTTCATTCCTTTCATGGTCCCAGGCCCTTTGATACAAACCCCCTTTCCTGTGTGCCCGTTTGTCTTCCTCGTTCCCAGGCCGCCACCTAGCTCTGCGGATACTGTTTATTGCCCCCCCCCCGTACAGTAGGAAGCTTCCCTCATCAAAGGACCCTCGAGTTGATCAAAGCCCCCACCCTATGAGATCCGATCAACCCCACACATCCCGTGAATCGGCGGGATGTCCAGCTGCGCGATAATCATCACCTGTTGTGACCGGGGTGGGGACTTCAACTGTAAATGTGTGTGGGAACGGGCCTGTAGGGGAGATTCAGAGGGTGTCCTTCCATACTTCAAAGCATTACAAGACTGTGTTACCTGCAATAAAATTCATTTAACTGTGTATAAGAGGCCAGGCCTCAGAGATGCGGTTAGAGCACCTCGTGACGATACTTGCTGTCCGAACTGATGTGTTTCTCCTCCGGAGAGAATAAAACCTTTGTTTCCTGCCTTCCAGTCTCCAGCGCCTGCCTCTTCATTGGTTAATATCTTGGGGGTTTAAGAGGCGACATCGCCGGGCAAACTTAAGGATCTTTTATTCTGGTTGGTAGCCTGACCTTTTCACACTGTCATGAAGCTCCAAACGCTTTGCAGAGGCAGACTGTAGCTAGTCCCAATCTCCTGCCGACCGGTGTCGCAGCGGTTAAGCTCCTAAACCAGCCGAGAGGGGAAAGGGGAAGTGGATAGAGAGAAGAGACACTCCCGTTGCTGAACGCCCAGGTCTAGTCTGAAGTCTTCTAGCTGTTTCTTCTGACCGTCTTGGCATGGGTGTCTAATGCACAAAAGGGGACATGAGAAAACACACACATACCAAGATACTCTAATTGCAATTCTATAATAAGCACTTGTCCTACCAGCTGGCAAGGGAGTCTGCGCCTCTCTTCTGTGTTTTAATGCTTGACTGGAAGCCCTGGCTACAAGAGAAAGACCTTATTACTAACAAGCTGACTGGTAATGCGCTCTTGGGGAATTTACTAAGATTTACTTTGAATTACCAGTGAGCTTCTCTTTTGCAGCAGTGTATAGAACACTGTCTTCAAGTAGTACTTTTTCTGGAACTATTTACAAGAGAGTCTGAGAGTTCAGTATCCTCCACAAGCGCGCAAAAAGGATAGGGGAAGGAACAGAGGGAAGGAAAGAAAAGGAAAAGCGCAAGCTGGGAGGGAATGATAATGAAGCAAGCTGACTGCTCCTCAGCGTAACAACTGTAGTCTTACTGTAGGTTTGTAGCTGAAGCGGAATAGAGTCTGTAACAGCTTACTCCTGGGTTCTCTCCTAACTCAGTTCTGACAGTCTCCTCACCAATTCCGGCATTGGCGCTCGAGACTGGAGTAGTACTCGGATATCTTCAAGTTGACTGAATTCTCGGCTGCTATGAAGTGCGCAACTACCAAGACTGAGAACAGGACTGCGCGAAAGTCTCAGAATGATTTCCGAATTCCTTATTCGAATACTGTAAGGAACAAA
The DNA here is from genome assembly GCF_964261635.1 of Lissotriton helveticus. Taxonomy (NCBI): domain Eukaryota; kingdom Metazoa; phylum Chordata; class Amphibia; order Caudata; family Salamandridae; genus Lissotriton; species Lissotriton helveticus. Next base: position 456,007,923 of record NC_136058.1, on the reverse strand, counting down.
CTTGAAATTATTCCTCCCGTTAGAACTTTCTAGCGGAGGAACGAACTCAGGCTGGCTTCTCAGGGAAAACGTTCGTTGAAGTGTGCAGTAAACAGCGCTCGCGCTCCCCTCGAACACTATGTGGCATAGGATGGCAACCGCTACCTTTACTGTCCATAATGGCGGCCATCTTGGGAGAAGTTGCTTTACTAATTACAGTAATGCCACACATTTACTATATTGGGTTTAATGCTCACTCCTGGCCGCTTGCACCCTACCTGGCTCACTATTGGTGCCACGACATGCCTCCTGACAATTTGGCATATAGACTTGCTGATGATAACCGATCAGAACATTTGTATGCTCCAATTTCTCGATGCGACAACATCTTCAGACAGTAACTGTATAATTTCTTGCTTAGACTCTTTTCATGCGAAATTTCCTCCCACATTTCCTTCAGTGCCGTCTTTTCAGATTTTGTGATGTAAGACGTCACATATCGAGCCACAGCAATAGAGTTGTCAGCCACATATTGAATATCCATGTTAGCATTCCACATGGACAAAATGACTGGGTTGTAGTCATTTATTTATTTGAACTCCTAATTTCTTCTTAGGTTGTATGTATTTTTGGGTGATTTTCTTGTCACAGTATGTCGCAGAGAAGACATAAAATTGTTGACTCTTCCTTTCAATGTTACTGGACTTGTAAATGCAAAACGACATTTCGTGTAGAACTTGTCCTTGGTTTTGTATTTTCGACGACAGTATTTCCCATAACGATGGGTTCGAAAGCGTAAAACTTGATGTCTTAAATTGTTTTCCTCTGTACTTTTCGGAACAGCACATGTAGAATACTTCTCAATGAAACTCATCACTTTCTCATCTGAATCTGTTTCAAATTTAGTTGCATCTTTAATCCATAGTAGCATGTGTATGTGAGGAGCACCTCTTGCTTGATACTCCTTTCTCCAAAAGAAATCCAGAACCTCTCCAAACGGAGGATTTTTTTTGTTTGTAATAAAATACATCATAGCTTCAAACCTATGATTGAAATATCTGCATACATTAACTGGATCCAAAGAGCACAGTTCTCCAGGTGTCTTGTATTCAATATTTTCAATGTTTTTATTTGCCTCTTGTAGAAATTCAAGTAAGTCTTCCCAAGCATACTCAGCACAGCTAAGAGTGAGGAACCATGTAGGAGTTCCTAAGTTTCTTAGCATACATTTTAATTCCCCATGACGACGGTACCAATACTCGTTAGTACCACGCTGACATGCCATGAGGTTAATTAGCTGAGATTCCAAAACACTGTCTTGCAGTTTCACTTTATCCATAAATCCCTTACCGAAACATTTTGTAGATGTGTTCCACTTTTCAGTATATGGTTTACTGCATAAGAAAGTACAGACAAGTCACTCTCAAACAGTAGATGGAACAAATATGGAATGCATTGACGAAACCTTGGATCTTCTGCATATAATCTTGAAGTCCGGTATTCAGATGCAGGAATTTGAACAGCTCGGTTGTCATATCGTCCACCTTGACGTGTTGGAAATAACTGTGGAAAACAACGAGCTTCCAAACTTTCTTCCCATACACTAATGGGACTTCCTTTGGCTTCTTTCATTTGAAACAAGTCAATAGCATTCCCCATTACTTCTTTGGAATTCAATGGATGAACACTATAATGTTCATAAATTTCTTCACATCTACAGACATCAACATGACCAGGATGTTGCATGTGATCTATCATGTCTTTAAAAAACATGTACTTCCATATTTTTAAAGACATCAACTAATCACATTATTTACCCAGATCCATTTAAAATCAAGCTTGACTCACAGTGTGATCTTAGGCACATGACCAGGATGTTAAATGTAATCTACCAGGTCTTTAAAAAACATGTACTTTCATATTTTTAAAGACATCAACTGAGCATGTTGTTCACCTAGATCCATTAAAAATCAAGCTTGACTCACAGTGTGATCTTAGGCACATGACCAGCATGTTACATATAATCTACCATGTCTGTCTCTACAAGCAGTATGTGTGTCTCTGCTAATATTATTTCACTGTCTCTACAGGCCAAAAACAGGCCACCTATATATAAGCAAGACATAACATTAATTTCTCCTTACATGTAACATCCTGGTCATGTGCCTAAGATCACACTGTGAGTGAAGGTTGATTCACCCATCAGTGTGATCTTAGGCACATGACCAGGATGTTACATGTAATTTACCATGTCTGTTTCTGCAAGCAGTATGTGTGTTTCTGCTCATATTATTTCACTGTCTCTACAAGCCAAAAACAGGCCACCTATATATAAGCAACACATAACATTAATCTCTCATTACATGTAACATCCTGGTCATGTGCCTAAGATCACACTGTGAGTGAAGCTTGATTCACCCATCAGTGTGATCTTAGGCACATGACCAGGATGTTACATGTAATCTACCATGTCTTTAAAAACATGTCCTTTCATATTTTTAAAGACATCAACTAATCACATTATTTACCCAGATCCATTAAAAATCAAGCTAGACTCACAGTGTGATCTTAGGCACATGACCAGCATGAATGTTGCGGATTTTCTATGCATAATAGGTCCTAACTATAACTACCTACTGGCGAATATATATAATCAATCAATCAATCAATCAATAAAACTTTTTTTGGTTTAAACAAACGTAAACCATAAAAGTTACACAAACACATACAATAAAAAGTGACAATGCATTATAGAAGGACAGTCAGGGAATCAATAAGGTTAAAAAATAGAAAAACCAGGGGAACACTCTTTGCTGGTCCACATAATGACTACATTTGATGGTTGCTATTAAAATACCCACAATAAAAGGTAAACAATCCTCTTTCAAAAGTTGAAGATAGACTAATGCTGGGCGAACCTGCCTAAAGTTCAGTTTTTTAAAAGAGGAACCAGATAGCGTTTACGATAAAATTCATACAATTTGCAGAAAAACTTAAAATGCAGCATATCTTGCGGATACTCCCCGTCGCAGCCGCAGGGAGCTGCTACTTTACTAATGGTAAAGCATTTGGGTCTGGCAAGCAAGAGATGAAAAAGATTCAGCCAAAACCTGGTTAGGAGGAATTTTTCGTGCGTAGACAACGACCCCAAAAGATACGGCTCTACTCTCGGGGTTGTTGTGAGCATTATGTACGTCCGCAAAATTAAAATCAGCAATGCATTGCAGGCGCGCGAATTATAGTTAGCTGAACTAATTATAACGGGGGAATTTCTAGGGTTTTATACAAGAGAAATGTCAAGCTAACTATAACGCTCTGAAACCTATGGTTTTTTCAGTTAATTTCTGCATTTTTTTAAATGCTAATTTCTAACTATAACGTGCCTGAAAGCTATGTTTTTTCAGTGAACTGCAAAGGTTTTTAAATGCTAATTTCTAACTATAACGTGCCTGAAAGCTATGTTTTTTCAGTGAATTTCAAAGGTTTTTTAAATGCTAGTTTCTAACTATGCCTACAGAGGTAGGACATGTGAAGAAAGAATAAAAAACGCACAGAAAGAAGTCAAAGAAAAACAGAAATAAGCAACAGAAGTCCACAAAGACGAAGAAAAGTGCAGGAAAAAGTATGACGTGTGCAGAAAGAACCAAAGGAGGAACAGAAAGAAGCCTTGTTGCAAAATCATCCTGTGCCCACAACTTTTTCTGATGGGTACTGGTGGTAACTGACTCTGACTAACCAGGCCTAGACCCAGTGCTTTGCTAAAATACACTTAGAATATAGTGATAACACCTACATATACTAGGGAACACTATGTGTTGGGGTACCCCTGTGAGTAGTATAACCTCCTCTGTTGTGTAGGACTTACAGGAGGTACCAGGATGAATTTTTGGCCCCCAAAGTCCCTCAGGACTAATTTGGATTTCATTCCCCATCCCGTAGTTTGCCACAAGGTACGTTTGCAGAGTGGTAGAGAAAGGGGGCCATGGCCTCCAAAGACGTCTTAGCAGACCCACTGGGTGGGACTTACTGTAGGTAACAAGATGGGTAGTTGGCCCCCAAAGGACATCCTTGGGGGCCAACTTCCCAAAACTATTACCTCTTTGCCCACCATTCTACCAACACGCTCCCTGGCCCGCTATTGGATGGGTAATGAAATCCCCATTACTGCTTGGGGTCTTTTAGGAGCCAACTAGCCTACCTCTTACCTCCAGTAAGCCCCACGCAGTGGGATTGGTGAGAGTTAGACAAACGCCATGCGCCCTTTCTCCACCACTCTGCAGTGCAAACACGCCCCCTGGGGCGTTGTAAGTTGGGGGATTAAGTCCCCTTGAATCACGAGGGTCCCTGGGGTCCAACTAAACCACCAGGTCCCTCCAGTAAGTGCCACCGAGCTGCGTTCCAGAAAGGTGTAAAAAGGGGCATGGGCTGGACCACCTCTCTGTAACGCAGCGCAGTAGCGCTTACTGGAAGCACCTAGTGGACTAGTTGGCCCTCAGGGGCCCTAAGGATTGAAAGGGAATGAATTCCCTAACTTTAAATGCGCCACAGGGTGTGTTTGCACACTTTCCACCTCAGGCCCTGCCCCCTCCTTTCACCACTGTGCAAACGCACCCAGTGGTGCATTTTAAAGTTGGGGGATTAAGTCCCCTTGAATTATTAGGGTCCCTGGGGTCCAACTAGCCCACTAGGTACCTCGAGCACCCGCCTCAGAGCTGCATTGCAGAGAGGTGTAAAAAGGGGCGTACCTGGACCACCTCTCTGCAACGCAGGCCTGTGACGCTTACTGGAGGTACCTGGTGGCTTAGGTGGCCACCAGGGGCCCTCAGGATTGAAGGGGAATTAATTACCCAACTTAAAACGCACCACAGGGCGTATTTACACACTTAGAGCAGAAGAAGATCCTCACCCTGCCTTGAGTTAGAGTTGCTTTCACCACATCCGCCCCGGCAAGTGTGTGATCAATTTTTGGAGTACATTTAATTTAGTCACACCTCAATATAAATGACACAGCCCGGGGGAAGAGAGTTAGGGTTTGATGATGACTGGTTGGGAAAGGGTATTTGAGGGAAAGGTTTGACAAAGACAAACACTACACATGGACAAACAACAACACACAATCTTGGCAGACAACCATCATATTCATAAATCTGGTAAGGGAGAAAAAGTAAATGCATGCATGATGATCACTTGAAGGGTAATAATAAGTAGTACTAGACTAGTAAATAGTACAGAGCAGCAGTATATTATTAATGATTATTATTATTATGCAATTGCCTTGCCTGTCTGCCCTCAGAGAGACCCACATTCCATACAGTTTATGTTCTGTTGTACCGTGCTTCCTTTTAAAGCTGGCAAAGAAAATAAAACAAGCATTGGCATAGCCAATAGGTCTCGCTTTTGGGCCCTTATAAGAATTTAGTTATGCAGCACAATATCTTTGGTGCAACAACATTAACTGTTGCATGGTTAAACACCTATAAGTTCCCAAATGCGAGACCTGTTGCCAATGCTTGTTTTCTTTTTCATTGCTTTCCATTTTTTGGCGAGATCCACACAAGCGCTATCTGGTCTTCATAGTTCTTTTTTTTTTTTTTTACTAAAGTGTGAGGAATACAGTGAATACAAAAGAAACCACAGGAAAGATGTCGGCTCAAGCTTTATGTGTCATCCAAATCGTGACATGACTGTGAAAGCAATTAATTGTTTTCTTCCAAAGCTTTTTTAGGACCAATACATAATCCAGCAAAAATGCAGCAGTCGGACCACTTTGACCCACACCTGTTTACTACATCCTGCTGCTTTAATGTTTTACCAACTTACCCAGGAATAGTTTAACTAGTTTAAGACAATTCATTCATATTGGATCTGCCTTCAGTCACCCATTCCAAATGCTGTGTCGCTGTGTGATTTTTTTCCAATGCATATAGCGACAAGTGGTCAGAAGGGCAGATGTTTTTGAATTAGCTTGTAATTCTGACTGTGAGACGCGATCTATTTTCTCTGAGCCTGCATGCATTTGACAACCAAAAAAAGCACATCTGACAGCGAAGAGGTTTCTTTTTCTAGTGGCCTTTATCTGTTATCTAGAAGCTTCATGCCTTGGTGAGCTCTTTTTAGTTGATCCAGGTTTTGCTCCAGGGACAACCCCGGAAATATCAGCTTTCCACAACTGCACATTACAAATATACTGATTATAATGCACAAATGTTACTGTGGAAAGTCATGAAGACTAAATCTGATAAAACCGTGAGACTTAATTAAATGAAATCAGTCCCTGGGAATATAATTAGCGCAGACGGTGGCTCCTGGTAATGACAGAATGGGAGGACGCCACCTGCTTTCTAGAGTCCTTTTGTGGGTCTCTGAAAGTCCCAACACAATGCCCTGGAAATTAAAGTGACACCTGTTCAAGGCAGCTATCTGCCCTGAACAAACTGGGTTTAGTCAAATCGCCGTCTCTCCACTTAATCTGGGATTACTGAAATACAGGAACACGGTGCACCTGTGAACACTGAAGAATTAAAATAATGTACCCATAGCAGCCAATAGCCAGAGGAAGTTAAGGAACATATAAAACTTTGCATAATACGACTTTCTCGAGGAGGAAGTATGCATACTTTTATACACAAAACACGCCATATACGTTTTTTTTTATTGCCTTTCTCAACACAAGTGAGGTTGATTCACAACTGACCACGGGCTGGTGTGGGCACAAAAACGCAACACTGTCTTCCAAAACATGTTCAAAGATGTCTTTTTCCAAACAAATGCAGCCCAACACACATGGCAAGTTCGAAATATGAGAAGGATGAAAACAAATCATACTAATTTTTTGCATTTTTTCTCAAAAAATCCAACATTCTTTTAAAGCCTATGCATACCTTGTTTACATTCCATCTGCCAGCTCCTTCTGTTGATAATTCTTTCTGGTCTGCCTTCTGCAAACAAAAACACACGGGTTGCAGCTCTTCGTCATAAATTCAACAAAGGGAGATATTTTTACTGAATGCAATAACAGAACGATATTGCAAATCAATAGCATATGGCAGAGACAAAACGTTAACAGAAGAAACATTTAGCACACGTGGCTGCGCTGCCAGCGGCGCATACATTAAACAGCATCTCGACACATAATGCATGGAATTACGGAACATTTCAGACACACAAAACCAATAACAGCACAAAGCATGATATCCCTCGTTACACTGGCGCAAAAATAAATCTATTACTCTGTTGTATAATGGTATTCTAATTAGCTTCCATCTCGTCCAACACCTGGGTGATTACAAGAAACACAAATATGGAAAACAGCACGTTGTTGCCAATGCCTGTAAATGCCTGTTAAACTGGGTACATCTAAAAAGTAGCTAAAACGTGACGTATGCATGAAAGGGGAGGTTCAAAAAGCTTTAGTGGAGACCCATGACTATTGTTATGAAAAGAAACAGGAAGTGCCTATATTTGTACCTCATTGATGGGGGGATTCTATTTAATTTTGTCAGTGGGGAGCAGTGGTACAGTGACGGCATCTTCCAAAAATCACTGCAACAAAGAAATGTGGGAGCTTCTCTCTGCAGCACACACTGTTTACCTCATGTATATGTACCCTCCAGCCACAATCACAAAGAGAAAGTCATTGCGATCACGATCGCTGTGAAAGCGAAAGTGATCGCGATGACGCAAAGCACGCAAGGGATGCGTGCGCAGCAGTGCACATGCTTGTGCGCGTTCTAGCGAGCTGGTCGCCGCTTTGGGGGCACTTCCCAAAGCAGCTAGTAAATGTCTCTCCGGGCAGCGCATGCGCACTGGCTCAGCGAGACCTAAAAATAGCACAGTTGTAATGCTTGAAGAGAAAAAATGTATCAAATTAATTAAAATATAATGAATGATGATACTATGTTACAGTATGTTATCTTGATCAAATTGGGGAGTTGCATCTCGGCAATCCTCTTGGTCCTCCCTTCCATGGATGCTCTGTTCATCAATCTTGGGTGCCGTCACTGCCTGCCTGGCAGATGTGATTGGTAAGGTAAGTGTGAGTTGTTTTTCCCAGTATAGCACAGGGTACCATCAGGATTCAAGCAAGCCGGGCCGACGAAGGCTGTGATGCCAGAAACCGGTCCCCGGAAGCTTGTTTCCTTCCCAGTATAAGAATTGGCTTGGTAGTTTGGTTTGCCCTGTTCCCATCATGCACTGGGACAGGAACAGACTAATTTGCATATAGCCAGGTTCTGAGCCGGGATGGTGCATTGAGCTAAAAACGGTGATGGATTAAAACCATGATCTCTTGACTTGGTAAGAGTATTCTGCATCATTCAGAAACTCTGTCCATCACCACCCCCTTTTTCCAAAATAGCACAGGGTAAATGCCAGCCTGTAAGTGTAGATGGAAAAAACTAAAGAAATATTAAAAAATCAGGGAGAAAAATAATGCATAAATTATGAAGGAGTGCAACAAGAACAATATCAGAGGCGGCATCGCTAAATCCTGTCTACTCTGTTTCCAGCAGTAACCAAGCTACAACAACAACAGGACAGACCAGGCCTACAGAACCCACCCAACCTCCACTTTGCTTACATTTTTTTGACTGAGCCAGACAGAGCTCACTTTTAAGGCAACATAGCATTTTCCAAATTAAGTAACTAATTCATTCATAGCACTGCTGTCAGTCATGCTTATCACTTGACTACACTCGACTCGACTGAGTTGACTCCACCACTACACAGACATGTAGGTCTGCTGTGGTTGTTGTTGACGTGTTCACCTGTTTGCCATTTCATGAAACGCAGCCCGAATTATTCCATCAATCATCGCCGATCCTACTGACTGACTGTGAAGAGTACTGGCCATCATCATCATGGTAGTTAAATGTCAAAATGGGGTAAACCCAGTATCCCTATGAACCTGGGCAGTTGATCAATATTATTAACAATTGGTTCATTCGGGTGCACAATATTTCTTTTACTTTCTCATAGATTATGTAGAATTTTAGAGTAAACATCAGAATCCAAGACCATCTGTGTATTTATGTACTGTTTTATAAATTGTAGTCATTCATAAATACGTATATCATGTATGAGTTTCAAGTTAGGCTGTACAAAAATTAGACTGTACAAAAAGTGAACAATCAGTGCAAATAGTGACTTATAGTGCTCAGTGCTTGCGGCGCAAAAGTGACCAACAAAACTGTACAATTATTATATACAAGGGGAAATGCAAACAATAATTTGACGTGGTATATGCTTATTTCAATAATACAACTGTACACTGCATTTGTCAGTACTTAATACAGGATATTAACACAGCAGATCCACTTATTAGTTGACGTTTCGACCCTGGACGAGCGCACATGGGGCGTCACACACGGGTCTTCATCAGGACTGTAGGGGGCAGCAAACAGCCTACGTGATTTAAAGGAGATATGTTTTGAGATTGGATTCTGGAAATAACTAATACTAATACTAATAATAGCACTCACCTTCATGCAAACCCAGTCGGGTTTAAGGTGGAGTTGAAACTGTATTCATCTGTTCTGGTACAAAAGAAACCCTAATTAGTGCTTCCATTCAATTGGACAAATTCTAGTGTTAATCAAAGTACAGTTCCCTTATTTCTTACCTGTCGGCGTAGCGATTAAATGCGCACCCGACGGTTGTTGTTATTATCGGCTCACCAAAGTATAAAAGCCAAACTGAAAAGAATGGGGCATATATTTAGAGGAGCTTTCGATATTAAGACTCTCCATACAGTGTTAACGAAAAACACCTTTTTATGGCTCACCTGGGTATAGTAGCTGTTATTCTACCCAGTTGGTACTCAGTGGTGGTTCGGGACAGGGGTTACTAAACACCGAATGGAGTCAATATATTTTCACTGTGATGGAATAAAGTACAGGATCGTGAGTTGACCGATAACGAGTGAGTCTGGAAACCCAACAAATTCCAGCACGCAGGCGGATTGCTGATCTTACCTTTTTTTAATTAAATGAGTGAGAAAACTGATGCTGGGCACCGAAGGAGAACTAACTTCCAGAACGGCGTAGCTCCAAACAAATTTACTTTGCGGAGCTCAGGCACCGCTATTATACGTCAGATGGCGCATGTGCTTAGGCGCATGCGCCACTGCTAGTCGACTGCGCGGTAACCATAGTAATGGAAAACTATGTGAACGGCATGACGTAACCGAGTGTGGATACACGTCAACCATCGCCGGGCATGTTAGCAACGGGTATCTCCTTTCATTGGAACGATCGGTAAACAATGTTAACGAAACCTACAACAGTATGGCGATATTAAAAAACATTTTGAAAAAACATTTGGACATTTGATACATATATGTTCTGTACATATCCTCTCCCTGGAATAAAGCATACATTTTTAAGAGCAGTTGATAATCGGTCATCAGTCATATTGCAGTACAAGTGAACATATCACATTACATTAAATGGCAATAATCCAAACAACATAACACGATCATGTAATCATGTGGAATATAATCTTCCAATATCAAATAAAGTCACATACTGGTGATTGAACCTGGGCAAAATCATAATATCTTACAATTGTCCCATTTGCCTATTTATTTCTTCAATTTCATTTAATCCATTCCTTAACGAGTCTAGCGAATGTATCCAGCGACACTCCTTATATTTTAGAGAGTGTGAAATGGAGCCACCCCTTGGATTAACATGTAGTTTTTCTAACACCCACCACTTTATGTCTTGTGGGGTATGATTCTGAAGAATAAAATGTTCGACAAGTGGTGCCCCTTGTGTTTTACATTTTAACCTGCTCATGTGTTGTAAAATACGTGTCTTTATTTTCTGTGTAGTTTGCCCCACATAGATCTTAGCGCAGGGACACATTATTGCATAAATTAGGTTAGTACTATTGCAATTGCTGAATTGACGAAGTCTGTGTGTTCTATCCGCATGTACGAAAGTGTCCCCTTCTTGACAGAAGTCACAGGCCTTACAAGAACCACACTTGTAATGACCAATGATGGGTGGTAAATTCAGCATACTCCGAAGGTCTGGTTGCTTTTGTGGTTCCAGATAGGCTTGTACCACTTCATCCCTCACGTTCCTACCTCTCTTGAATGCAAAGATAGGTTTGTCTGTAGTTTTTAGTTCCCCTGCCACTAGGTTCCAATATTTTGATACGATTTTCTTCACATCATTGCTTTTGGTGTTATAGGTAGTTACACACACAATGTTGTTCATGTTTTCCCTTTTCTCCTTAACCTCAAGTAGATTTGACCTGGGACTGTACCATGCCCTTTTCTTTGCACGCTTCAGTAGACTCACAGGATATTCTCTCTCCTTTAGGCGATTGGTTAGTTCATCTGCTTCACGGAAAAAATATCTTTTCTTTGACTACAGTTTCTTCTTAAGCGAAGAAACTGGCCCAGTGGGACATTGTCCCTCAGATTACGCGGGTGATGGGACTTATACATCAGCAAGGTGTTCCGTTCTGATGGCTTCCGATATAAGTTACAATATAGCCTCCCCTCTTCTGTTTTGAAGGTCAAATCAAGGAAGTTTATTGAAACGGTGCCGCTGGACATTGTGAATTGTATATCTTCACTCCTTTGATTTATCCACGTGAAGAAATTGTCTAATGTCGCATGATCACCATTCCAGATCATAATGACATCGTCAATATATCTTTTCCATACCTCGATGTTGTTGAGGTATGGATTTGAGTCTGAGTACAGATGTTCTTCTTCATACTGGTCCATGAAGATGTTCGCCAGACTGGGGGCATATGTAGCCCCCATCGCCACTCCCTTACATTGGAAATAAAATTGATTTTCAAAAACAAAATCGTGCTATTTCTAGCAAATTGATCAAAAACGATGTCGGTATCCAATGTGGTCTTATTCTTTGGTCCAAAACATCTTTCATTTCCTGGATTGCTTTATCTTGGGGGATTGAGGTGTATAACGATGATACATCCAACGTCACCATTATATTCTTCTCCCGATCAAATGGGAATTCCTCAAGTAATTCAATGATGTGCATGGTATCTCGCACATAGGATTTGGTCAGGGGAACAAATGGCTGTAGAAAATGATCAATACATTGATTGAGCAGCTCCAGTATTGAACCACAACTCGAGACAATTGGTCGTCCCGGGGGGTTTTCCAGTCGTTTGTGTACTTTTGGCAGAGCGTAAATTGTCAGTGTTCTGGGTTCCTTTTGGTGCAGGAATTGAGATTCTTTCTTACTCAGAAATCCTTCATTTATAGCATCCTCTGTAGCGTTCTTTATTTGGGCCCTTATATCATTGGTCGGATCATTAGGGATACGTTGGTAGCTTTCTGTTATTCCCAGTTGTTGTTTAATTTTATTTGAATAGTCTTGTCTGTTTTGTATCACGACAGCTCCGCCCTTGTCGGCCGCCTTTATAACAATAGACTTATTGCCCCTCAAGTCAGTGAGGGCAAGGCGCTCTTCTTTGCTGATGTTGTAAAGGATGTATTTCTTGACTTTCAACAATTGTGTCACCTCCTCCATTACAATTTTTTCAAACGCGAGAATTCTCTCGCTCATCATAAATGTTGCAGGTGTAAACTCTGAGGGAGGCTTGAATGGTGTAGCCACACTGCTCGGACTATAGGTGTTTTTTGTGAAGAAATATTTCAACCGGATCTTCCGAAAGAACCTTTGAAGTTCCAGTTGCATCTTGAAAGGGTCGGGTAACACCGTTGGTACAAACGTCAGTCCTTTCGCCAAGATACTACGCTCTGCTCTCGTCATCACGTGGTTGGACAGGTTTATGATGGCATCTAAGGGAACCATATCCTCAGTGTTAATCCGTTCCACCTGGTCTATTGCATTGGTATTTGTATACTGGGTACTTAATGGGGTTAGCTCAATAGGTACTCTGTGATTTGGAGTTACATGTTCAGCCGTGGTTATTGGGGAAGTCTCTGTCCCTTCCACTATGTGACTATTGCTCTGCTCAATGTAATTAATCATATGATGTCCCATTCTGTTTGAACTATACGTCTGGTCCATTATATGTGATCTCTGTTCTACCATCTGTATGGCTGTTTTCTTGTGGATATTTCCCCATGGGTTTCCGGTTGGTAAAATCTCACGCGGGACATACCCTGATTCCGTCCCCTGCCCCATCTCCTGAAACAGGGGAGGGGGTGGTTCACATAATTAGGAAAGACCCAGAGATCTCATATAATGGACCACTGAGCACTATAAGTCCCTATTTGCACTGATTGTTCACTTTTTGTACCGTCTAATTTTTGTACAGCCTAACTTGAAACTCATACATGATATAAGTATTTATGAATGACTACAATTTATAAAACAGTACATAAATACACAGATGGTCTTGGATTCTGATGTTTACTCTAAAATTCTACATCTATGAGAAAGTAAAAGAAATATTGTACATCATCATCATGGTGTAGTCTACTGAGTGAGTCCAGATTCCATTTTAAAAAATGCAATGGTTCGGCCTGCAGTAGAAGTACAATTTTGTTATTATTAAACAAATTGACTTGAGTCGCTTTTAGCGTGTAGAATAATTATTAGTACACTTTCATACACAACAACAAACAACAATCACTCAGAGTCAGCGTCCAATGCATGCCATAATTTATTAACTGTTCTCATCTTACGTTAAGGGATAGTCCCTCTCGGCTAGAAGAAAAGAGGATAGCTATTGTCATTTTCCACCTCTTTTGGAGGGACTCGACAAGGCAATATTTCTTGTACTATTCTCCAATCAATATCTGGCTTGAGGGAAATGGATTAGGGTGAGACAGGATGGATCAGGATTCGGAGGAGTGGACTTCTTTAATAAATGCACACAACTGCAACTCCAATACGGCACTAAAAGGAGAAGACGGTGGTGATGGATTTGTTGTGATTCAAACCAGAAAGACAGAGACACACATAAATAATAATAAAAGTAAATAAGGAAGAAAGAAAGTAACATGTTGAAAGTCTAGTTGTCAGGGAAGTAGAGCTCATTCTCAAGCTCTGGTGGTTCAACCAGAAGTAGGTAATCTAACACACTACTTCTGTCACCTAAGTCGCTGTCCTCTTCCTGCTGTTATTCAGGTATTGTGTAATCCGGTCGTATAAAGTGCAGATTCATTTTGAATATTGGTCAAGAGACTGGTCCTTTTCACTGTTATACTGTTGTCACTGTTACAATGGCACCAGCAGCACTGAAAACACATTCAGAAGAGACACTTGCGACAGGGCAAGCCAGATAGTTTATCGCCAGTCTGCTGAACACTGGCCATTGGCGGCTTTTCCCATACCAATACACCAATGGGTTTTGATCAATGTAGACCTCTGTTGGGTCATCCAGATAGGCCTGGACCATCTGCTCAATGCTCAGGGGTGCTTTGCTTTGCTGGGCCTCTTTTGCCTGTGCTTATTTTACTGATGATCCTGTTCTTGCTGTTGTTGATGTTGTTATTGGTTGCGTTGGTGACTGCTGTGAGCCAAACACACTGCCCTCAGGATCTGATGTTGAACTTGATGCCCGATGCCCTGCAGTACTTGTTGTGGGCTGGGGTAGCGTGCCTTTAATTAATAGCCATTCTTTTTCAAAGACACTGGCTTCCTTAGCGATCCAAGTTTTGTACTTGGCAACATCCACTTCTGAAAAAGGAATTAATGTCTTAGTGTTCAGTTCTGCTTTGTACCATGGATCCAGAATTGTGGCACAAATGTAATGTTCTTGTGACAAAATCCTATTTTGCACCCTTGTATTTTCAGCTAAGCGAAGGGGTAAACTATCCACCAACTTATATGCGTCTTTGTTTTCCTCCACACCGCTGTACGTTGCCAACACCTGCTTCAGCTGTTGCTCTAGCATGTGCAACAATGAGATAGCTTTGCCCATAGTACAGTCCTCCTTGCTGACTTCACGTGTGAAGAGCTCGAAAGGCAATAGCATCTCTGTCAGGCATTTATCGAGGCCCAACTGGTCCATCTCAATGGCCATGCCTTTCACAGTAGGATCCCCTAGTCTTTGCATGACATAATCATTAATTGGTCTGTACTGATCAAACAGACGATCAAGCATGTAATAAGTTGAGTTCCAATAAGTTGGGCCCTCCAGGATGAGTGCGTTGACTGGCACTCTCTGCCCACGTTGAATGATCCTCAGCTGCGCCCGGGCTTTAAAAGAATGGCTGAAATATGTGTATATTCTTCTGCAGGTGGTCAGTAAGTTGCTGACTCTGTCTTCTTTTATCAGAAAGTCTTGAACAATGATGTTAATGCAATGCGCCAAACACAGGACCCTGAAAAAGCACCATCTTTCATGGCCTTAACTACATTACTGCCATTGTCCGTTGCAACAAAACCAATGTTAAGCCCTCTTGGGCGCAGCCACTCAAAGACCTTGCTGTTAAACTCTTCCAAAATGTTTTCTGCAGTATGAGATTTATCCATGGCGAACATGGCTACAGTTGCATGTTTGCGGGTGGCATTAAAAATCTCTGCAGTGTCAACACCTGCAGAAATCTTTTCTCTAACCCCCGCAAAAGAGATTCAGTGTGTAGTGATGCACATGTAATCAGTGGCTTGGCAACTTGTCCACATGTCTGTTGTGAGGTGGATATTTTGAACAACACTCTGCTGCAAAGCTTGTCCAAGCAATTCCAGCATGTTGTGATGTAGTGCTGGAACAGCAACTCTGGAGAAATAAGACCGGCTGGGAACTTTCCATTTTGAGCAGATGGCTTTCACCTAAAACCCACCCCTTCCTCAAAAGAAAAAGGGAGGTCGTCCAGCACTAACATTTTAGCCAGCTTCACGTTGTACAAATGTGCCGTCGGCTGGTTGGGTTCGTACGGCCCCTCCAACCAAAACAGGCTGAGAATGGTAGGCTGGATTTTTTCCCTTTCTGGTGCCGCTGATGCAGGTGACTTCTTGAACCCAGATGTTGTTAGGCTCAACGCTGCACTTTTTTTCATTGCGGTACTCAGTTGCCTTGGTGTCTCAGCCTGACTCTTACTCTTGTGCCACTGAGATATTGCTGAGGCTGATTAGGATGTGCTACTGCACTGCTGGGTACAGGACTACTTTGTGTACCAGAGAAAATGTCTCCATCTTGTACACCTTCCACCGCAATTGTATCTTCTTCTCCTACATCCCCACCAACATCAATGGGTACAGTTTTTTTTGGCGCTAAGGTGCGCCTCCCATTGGATCAAGTGGTGTTTTTTCAGATGGGTTGTTTGGCCTCTGGTACCATAGTTTCTACCAAGCTTAGCCCGACTAACATCATGTTTGCAAATGGAGCATATAGCAATGTTCTCCTCCTTACTGCTAATCGAAATTGGGGAGGGCAACTTCCTCACGTTGCTGCAGGACGTGCCACTTGCAATGCCAGATGAACTGGATGATGTGCGTGGAATTTGACTATGTGCAGTACCTACTTCTACTGAGGTGGTGGATGTGCTGGATGTAGGTCGTGGCCGGGCCTTTGCAAATGCAAATATGGAAGCTGGAGGTGGTGTATGTGTTACCTGTGTTGGTGGTATCCATGCCACATCCCTCACAGCAATTTGGGATGTGGTAATGTCATTCTCCACTGTGGCTGGACTAATGTCCATGATTACTGCCTTGTCATCATCATCCTCCTCCTCTGCATCTACCTCAATATCTAAGGCTTTCTGGAACCTTCCTTTTCCCTAGCCTTGTCTCGTGGCGTTTCTCACTCTCAGACTGAGGTACTGGGATCCAAGTGGCATCTTGATCTACGGAAGGGGGGCTTGAAGAAGAAGTTGATAGACTAACCCTCCTTTTCCTTGATGGGGATCTGGAAGAGAATGGATCTTCTGAAAGAGTGGCTTGGTCAACTTCTTCCTCTGCAGGAAGCTCGATTTTCTGAACTGCTCATACTTCAGGAGGAACAACTATTATTGTGGGCAGTAGTTGTGGCTATTGTTGTGGCTGTTTTTGACCACTTTTCTGCTGAGTTTCCGCCTGCGTTGATTGGGTACTACTTTGCGATCACTGCTCGTTGGCATTTTTGCAATTAGATTGGCTGGCTCTGTGACACTTTTGGGCTTGGGCCTAGGTTGGTGGGCTCACTGATACAGAGGTGCTGCTCCAAGCTTGCTTCCCGGACACCCTTCTGCAGGTATAATTTTTTGTTTCTCAAAAAACATCTTGGTCGGGCCACCAGTCTTGGTAAGTGCCACTTCCTTCTTCTGTTCCTTCTTCTCACTTGCTATTTTCTTGGTATTGGAGGACCTGGTGCCTTTCTTTCGGGCCATCTTTTTCAGATGTCAGCAGCACGCAGTTGCACAAGTTGCAGAGATGTGTGTGGTTACACGTCATGTGACGTCATGTGCAGCAGGACTTCTGTCTGAAAGTACAAGTCCTCCTCAGTCTTGTGTGCACCTAAAAGCATAAAAGCTAGAAGAACATCAGTGGAACATGGCATTTGTTGTGGTTCAATTACTACAAGTGCAAACAAACAAATATAATATATAACTTAGTGTGTGGTGGTCACACGTTAGTGTTATATTATTACATTTTAATAACTTAGGGGCTCATTATGTTGGCGGGTAGACATCAGTCCGCCCGCCATCATAGCGGTGATGGGACCGGCCACCAGACGTGCGGCGGTTCCACCGGCCCAATTAGGATTCACCCACCACACTGGCAGGCGCATCCTGGCCGTTTACCATTGTGGACGGTGCTGCTGGATGCAGCACTGGCCGCAATTATAAAAGGGCATGCACAGCATTTCCCTGCACCATGTGGCAGGCACCACGCAGTGCCTGCCACTTGGTGCATGGAACTGCAGGGTGTACTATGGGTACCCCCCTAATGTACCCACACACCCTCTCGAGGGCCCACAAAAGGCCCCCAAAGCCAAATCCCGCCAGCCTTTCCACGGCATCATCGGTGCCATGGAAAGGCCTTTGAACCACCCTATCCTAATATGGCAGGCGGTGCCTGCTGGGCACCACCACCATATTAGTGGCCCATCGGACAGACTTTGCGTCTGTCCGATACCCACCGTCCGATACCCACCGCCAGCATAAAAAAGCCCCACTCTTTTTAACCTGTACGTGGCACCTCTGGCGGCCATCATAAGAGAAAGTGGTTTTGTTGGAGTCTCCTATGCCGACGAGACACAAATAGTTGTGTCCATAGCCAGTGATGTCGATGAAATTGCGAAAATATTTAAGACCTGCATGACGCAAATCAAGCAGTGGATGCAGAGCAACTGTTTAAAACTAAATGGGGATAAAAGTGAAGTAATGCTGCTAGGATCGGATGCCAAGGTACGGACACCAGAATGGTGGCCAGACAGCCTGGGCAACTGTCCTTCCCCGGTTCAGAAGAAAAGAAACCTTGGAATAATTTTGGACAACAAGCTTTCCTGTGATGTTCAGGCCAGCAAACTGACATCTGCAGCATGGTTCATTTTGAAAATGATAAGGAAGCTTTTACCATATATCCTGCTTGACACCAGGAAAACGGTGGTAACAGCACTGGCCTTATCAAGGCTAGTCTACGGGAACGCGCTTTATGCCGGTGCCCAGGCCCAAATTATAACAAAACTCCAATGCTTACAAAACGCAGCAGCCAGAATGTTGTTGAATGTCCCCAAGTACGAGCCAATAGCCCATAGATTGGATCACCTCCATTGGCTCCCGATATCCAAAAGAGTGATGTTTAAATCACTCTGCCTGGCCTACAAGGCCCTCCACGGCTCAGGCCCTTTGTTCCTTAGAACACGGCTCAAACCTTACGAACCATCCAGAAACTCTCAGATCCGGTCAGTCATGACTGCTCCAGGTTCCCAGGTTTGGACAAACCAGATGGGGAGGAAGGAGTTTCATACTGCAGACGGCCAGGACCTGGAACTTACTCCCAGTCACCATCAAAAACAGTATGTCTTTGGTCTCCTTCCGGAAGGAAGTAAAAACCTGGTTGTTTAAGGCAAGATAGATGCGAGCAAGCCGGACCATGTGTCTTTGAAATCAGCGTCAAGACGCCCACGGGCAATCGCAGGCTTTATAAAATAATAAATCAAATCAATCAAATCATTATTTCACATGAGGATGGCGTAATTATCGCCACCCCCGGCCTGGAGGTGGCGATTGTTTCGCCATCCTAATGAGCCCCATAGTTATTAAAAGAAGGGCTTTCACGTGGTGCTGTGTACACTCAGGAAGGCTAGGAAAGAACAAAAACCCAAATACAAATGTCATGGAACCTGTTTGGCATTAATGTGTGCTTCACATGGGATGGATGCAGCATTCAGGGAGCTGCAGCTAGCAATGGGGATGGAATGAAGCAGTAAGCCAAGAGGAACAAAGAAAGACATCCAGTCCTATATGGAAAAAGCAGCACACTACTAAACTACCACCACAAAATGGTCACCAGCCATATGGTCACTCACAGTCACAAATCCACAAGCAGGAGGCCTGGAAAACAATGAGGACTTTATGGCCAGACAAAAAAGGCATGCTAAACATCACCGCTTTAATGCAAAAAAGCAAAAATGCAAAAAGGAAAATCCACAGGGTTAAAAAAGGTTTGGCGAGTTACACAACAACCACAACACACACACACATCCAACAAAGGCATGTATTTAACACACACCAAAAAAGTAAAATACCCCCCAAAACACATTTTGCTATTCAATCCAGAACCATCTATGCCCTTAATAATGTCTAAATTCAACAGACACCACATAAACTGTTATTTCATGCACCCATGAGTAGCTCTTAGGCCTGCTAGCTGAAAAGGCCTATTGGAAGACTACTGGGTTATTGAATTAAATAATATTGCACATTTATTGCAAAAGTTGGAGAAAATGTCTTGAACTTTGCAACATGTTTCCTTTATAAAAACAAAACTACTAGAAATATTACATACAAACAAAAACAAGCAGGCCCCTACTGACACTACAGGCCACCCACAACAATGAATTAAAAAAATCAAAACGATTAAAAGTACAAAAAAATGTAGGTGCAATGCCCCAATCAAATAAACAATACCAATTCACCAACTTACTTATAAAATCTCAAATACAAAAGTCCTCAAATCAAGTGATATATGATGCAGCAGATACAAAGATTGATCATTCCCTAGCTCCAAATCCAAATGAAAAGTGAACAGGCAGGACATGGACAAAGCACTGGGAGGAGCCTGCTGGACAAGAACGGGAAGTTGGAGACACTGGGGCACTTCCTTCCTCTTAAAAAAAAAAAAACAAAAAAAAAAGGACTCCTTGCACAAAAAAGTACAGCCAAATCAAAGTATTGATCCAAATCATCATTTTCGACAAGGTTTTATGCTACTCGAGAGATATTCTTCTCCAGATTGCATATTCTGCTTGTTCGGCATCAAGAGCTTCATGAAACTCCCCCCAGAAGTCCGATGGCGGGCCTGAATTACGTGTTTGCGATCGCACACTCTTGCGGGACCGTGAAACCTTCTTCCAAATCTCATGGCGCTCGCAAACAGATGGGAAATCTCATTGGCAATCAAAGGCACCCGGTAAGACGCTCCTGCATGTGCGAAAACGCATTTAGACCATGCAAACTTAAAACTCAGCTTCATTGCGGAGTGCAGAGTTTTCGGTAACTGGGCGTTCTACACGGAACGCGAAGTTGCCAAAAATCTGCAAACTCTGCGAGCAGAGCAGAGTTTTACACCCAGGGTTAAATTTATCCATCGGGGATCACGGTGGCAATGTCTGGGTGGATGTGGGTTGAGCCAGGTCTTAATGAGAAAGACTATGTTGGGTGCTAGGGTGGCAATGAAGTCCCATAATTCAGTGGAATGCCTGCATAGTGAGTGTGCGTTGAGAAGGGAGCATGCAAGTTGGTGTTTTTGTGCAGGTGGTGTCTGTGATGTGTTCAGGGTTGGGCTAGATGATGGGCTGGTGTGTGTGTAGTGGCAGGTAAAGTTGTAGTGGCTGCAGGAGAAAGGTCCTACTGTGGAGCGTGGGTCAGCACATTGGCAGGATTTGTTGCGCCGTCCGGGGTTGAAAGTTGACAATGATTTCTCTTCATGGACGTGGCTCTAGATTTGGTCCAATGCTATGCAAAAAAA
This sequence comes from Lissotriton helveticus, assembly GCF_964261635.1. NCBI lineage: Eukaryota > Metazoa > Chordata > Amphibia > Caudata > Salamandridae > Lissotriton > Lissotriton helveticus. Next base: position 455,986,870 of record NC_136058.1, on the reverse strand, counting down.
TGATGGACGGAATGCTAAATAAATCATACATTCACTCCCAATGAAGAGATCTGGATTAAATCCATTGTTCTTTTGCTCACCAAGCCACTCCAGTTTTGACCCAGCAATATACAAATCAGTCTTGACCTTGTGCCTCATGGGAACAGTTCTGCCTGAACTGTCAAGCCAGGTCCTCCCTGTACCAGAAACAAGCATCCCAGTACTAGTTATTACCCTTCTTCAGCCAGGCTAGCTTGAATCCAGTGGCACAGTGAGTAAGGGACCCATGTCTCGGCATACCCATCCCACTTAGGCCGAAAAGTGCTATGTAAACGTCTGCTTGCTTTTGAAAATCTTACTCAAGCCTTTACCTTGTTGACGTAAGGCAAAGGCTTAGGTCATCTTGGCACTGGGTTCAATCCTGGACCGCGGCACAACATCCTGCAAATCTAGACAAGTCACTCAACCTTCCCCTGGATGTACAGTTCATTCTTTTGCAAAGTGTTCCAACGCCCTCAGGTCAGGTCTGTACAGTATGAAACTGTGAGAAACAAACACTGACATGATTCCAACCTGAAAGACATCCACTCACCTTGACAGGGAACAGGAAAGACTTGTAACTCTGACCCTACAAGACTGAAGGAATTTAGACTTTTTCAAACACCAACTTGTATTTGTCCAATGCATTAAAATCTGAGGTGATCCATCTGCTGCACTGCACATGGCCACTGTCCACAAATAAACCCATGGACATCTACCTCAATTAATGACACAATACATCCAAATTAAAGGTGGCACCTGTGCTCCTATTGTTATGATAGCTATGCCTCTTCTTGATAATGTTTCCTCACAGAATCTCTACACTCAATGTGACTCGCAGTTTTCTGTCTTATGAGTGACTCTTTACTAACTAATGTTTCATTCATAACTGATTTTCACTGTTTTGCTTGTGAACAGAAATATCATATTAACCCCCAATGTGCCTTGATTCCTAAGCCATATCTTGCATGGGTCAGACTCTGTGCAGCTCCTACTCAGCTTTTTATCATTCCCAGGTCAATGCACTGCATAGAATTGATTCTGTCAACAGGAGCAACATGAAAGCCTTAGATAAACAATAAAGATAGTAATTTGGTACTATGAAAACATGCTGTAATGCTTCTCTGCAACTCACAAGGGGACCTTTAATTACACGTAGGAACTCAAACAGTTTTGAAAATATCAAGATTCCTTGAGCTTTTTCTTGATGAAAATAAAATAAAAGCAGAATAACAAATGTTCCATTACTTGCACAGAACTTCCCTTTAACCTGAAATAATCTTTAGTGCACCATTTGGAGAAATGTCTAAAATAGTTCCCTAAGAAGAATCTAGGTAATTGTAATTATGCAAAGAGAAGTATTCTCAGGGCTAAAGGACTGCTTCCATAGAGAGACAAAAACAATCCTGAGGCAAAGAACCACATTTATAAATATTAGTCATGCTTTACAAAAATGACAAAGGGCAAGGTTCTAACTCCAGAACCAATCACTGACATTGACAGAATTGAAGAAGCACTTTATGAAAGAAAATGGGAAAAGCTATTTTATAAAATACCTTTCATAATGCACTTGCTGCAACCTTTGCCAGTAATAAACTGGACAATTCCTCTCTGGTGGCTCTGAAGGCTGAGATGGCTGACAGATGCTACATATGTCAAAGGCCAGATGCAAAGAATCGTCTGACACCATCAGGTTAAACTCCCCTGACACTGAAAAATGTGCTCTGCATAAATAATAATTTCCAGCTCACTCCAAACCTCTCCCAGCAACAATGCAACAACCCTGAATATTGGATGGTAATGGAAGGTTTGAAACAGGAAGAGTTGAAGGTTTAGGAAGATACATCATATTATAGAGAGAAGCTGGAATGAGAATTAGACGAAGAGAATTATACATGTAAAATATGAATAGATATCAATTATAGATGGAATAAAGTAATATCTGCTGTACATTATGAGGCTATTACAGGTCACAGATGAGCCCTGTTACCAATAAGTCAAGGAGGCCAAAGGCAGATAGGACATGCAATGTCATTTTAACATATGGCATAGGGTATTTTATTCCGTATAATTCTAGGTCACACCACCATCATTTCACGAGCTGCTTACATTATTAGAATCTTGCTTCCTTGTGTGAAAAGAAAGTATTGTGCCGACATGACAGAATTTGGAGTATGAAACCAACTAATTACAAAGTAGTTAGTAATATTTTGCAAAACTTATTAGAATCAGTGTAATATAGGCCATATTACAAAAAAAATAATCTTAGAATGATTAGTGCCATGAAGATCTCCTTTCGGCTGGATTCTATTCATTGTTCAAAAACAGTTCATAAAACTAAAAGTCTAGTTTTATTTTTATTGTTTAAAGTGCACATTCCTTGATGCTCCATGACCTGATTTTAAACTTGGCTGCATGCATGATGACATCAGCTGTAATGAGCAAACCAATTTTTATACTGGGATTGATGTTTCCCATGCAGGATAAGAATACTAAAACTGCAGACCTTAAGAAATGACAGCTATGTGCATGTGTGTGCGTGTTTGCAGCTATGTGCGTGCGTGTTTGCAGCTATGTGCATGCGTGTGCGTGTTTGTGTTGCTCTCTGTTATAACTTAATTGTTGCCTTTCCTTTTCCTTAGCTCAGCCAGGATGAGTGCAGGAGTGCTTGGTGATGAATGAAATGCTGAATGGTGATGTCATAGAATGCACGGGGGCCTGGTGATGTCATAGAATGCACAGGTGCCTGGTGATATCATAGAATGCATGGGTGCCTGGTGATGTCATAGAATGTATGGCTGCCTGGTGATTTCATAGAATGCACGGGTCCCTGGTAATGTCATAGAATGCATGGGTGCCTGGTGATGTCATAGAATGCATGCTTGGTGATGTCATAGAATGCATGGGTGCCTGGTGATGTCATAGAATGCACGGGTGCCTGGTGATGTCATAGAATGCACGGGTGCCTGGTATATCATAGAATGCATGGGTGCCTGGTGATGTCATAGAATGCATGGGTGCCTGGTGATATCATAGAATGCATGGGTGCCTGGTGATGTCATAGAATGCATGGGTGCCTGGTAATGTCATAGAATGCACGGGTGCCTGGTGATGTCATTGAATGCACGGGTGCCTGGTGATATCATAGAATGCATGGGTACCTGGTGATGTCATAGAATGCACGGGTGTCTGGTGATGTCATTGAATGTATGGGTGCCTGGTGATGTCATAGAATGCATGCCTGGTGATGTCATAGAATGCATGGGTGCCTGGTGATGTCATAGAATGCATGGGTGCCTGGTGATGTCATAGAATGCATGGGTGCCAGGCGATGTCATATAATGCACGGGTTCCAGGTGATGTCATAGAATGCATGGGTACCTGATGTCATAGAATGCACGGGTGCCAGGTGATGTCATAGAATACACGGGTGCCTGGTGATGTCATAGAATGTACGGGTGCCTGGTGATGTCATAGAATTCAAGGGTACCTGGTGATGTCATAGAATGCACATGTGCCAGGTGATGTCATAGAATGCACGGGCGCCTGGTGATGTCATAGAATGCATGGGTGCCTGGTGATGTCATAGAATGTACAGGTGCCTGGTGATGTCATAGAATGTACAGGTGCCTGGTGATATCATAGAATGCATGGGTGCCTGGTGATGTCATAGAATGCATGGGTGCCAGGTGATGTCATAGAATGCATGCCTGGTGATGTCATAGAATGCATGGGTGCCTGGTGATGTCATAGAATGCATGGGTGCCAGGTGATGTCATAGAACGCATGGGTGCCAGGTGATGTCATAGAATGCAATGGTTCCAGGTGATGACATAGAATACACGGGTGCCTGGTGATATCATAGAATGCATGGGTGCCTGGTGATGTCATAGAATGCATGGGTGCCCGGTGATGTCATAGAATGCATGGGTGCCTGGTGACATCATAGAATGCATGGGTGCCAGGTGATGTTATGGAATGCAATGGTTCCAGGTGATGACATAGAATGCACGGGTGCCTGGTGATGTCATAGAATGCACAGGTGCCAGGTGATGTCATAGAATGCAATGGTTCCAGGTGATGACATAGAATGCACGGGTGCCTGGTGATGTCATAGAATGCACGGGTGCCTGGTGATGTCATAGAATGCATGGGTGCCTGGTGATGTCATAGAATATATGGCTGCCTGGTTGTGTGCTGAGTGACAGTTGGAGTATGCAGGCTGAGTAGCAGGGAGGCTGCTCCGGGTGGTGCTATCCACTATTTACCATCATCTACTTACTTAACTGAAACTTTTTTTTAAATTGTATTGTGAGGAATCAGACCTGAATTTTATCAAGTGTTATTATATGTTTGCTCAGCTCTGCCCCTTTAGACAGGGGTTGGTAGTGCAGTCTTAAAAACACCTGTATTTTTCCAATGTTCAATGAAAATTATACTTTTTTCTATTTATTAAAATAAAAGTTTGTTTTCATGAAGCAATTAAATTTATTAATTATTGTGTGTGAAAATTGTTTGTGGTTTTATACATATTTCTAAAGGCAATTAGGGTCAGTTTCAAGTCCCGGAATACTTCACTATGGCCATTTGATCCTAATCTGTAATTGCACTGCACTGAGATCGGATGCAAAAGGATATGATCATTTTTTGCAAATAACGTTGAGACATCAATGCCTGTTGTTACATTTTAATGATTGTATCAGGAATTCCGAGTGTTTATGTTGTTTTGCCTTAGTTTACATACTATTATGCACTATGGAATACGTTTATTTAGATGATGGCTAGATGAGTGAGTGTTTACTGCTAAGTGTTACATTCTTGGATACAGCGAACAGAAGCAATGCTATGCCCGCAGCATGGGGAAGTATATTTTTAACAGCAGCAGGAGGTTCTTTTAAAATTAGTGAACTTCTTAGAAGATATATGTATAAATATTGTGATAATATTTATTTTTAGTGACGAGCAGTATAAGGTACAGAGAATAGAGTGGCTACAAGATCACCCGCAGAGTCGGAGGAGGAATCGCCATTGTCCACAAGAACAGCATCAGGGTCTCGACCAGCACTGATGACACTCTCAGCACCGCCAAACACATGCACTTCCAGATCCACACAGACCCTAACACCACCCTCAGATGCACCCTCGTCTACAGAGCCCCCAAACCCCAAAACCAGTTCAGCGACTCCATCGACGACTTGATTAGCATGCACGCCCTGACCTCCACCAATTACATCCTCCTCGGAGACCTGAACTTTCACCTTGAGAACAATGACAGCAACTCCATAACCCTGATCGATAACCTTGCCAACCTTGGACTGAGGCAACTCGTCACAATGCCTAACCACTCCGCCGGCCACACGATTGACCCCGTCTTCTCCTCAAGCCCCCAGGTCTCCTTCACCCACACCACCGAACTCCTCTGGACCGACCACCTTTCCATCCACTTCACCTTCCAGAAACCCACCACACACCACAGCACCCAACAGATCCCCACCGCTGCTAGAGCAAACTCACCGAAGACCAACTACACACAAACCTCGCTCTTAGCCCACCAACTGACTCCTCCAACATCCACGATGCACCCGCAACCTCAGACGCTTGATTGACAACTGCACCAACACCCATGCCCACTGAGGAAACCCACCCACAAAGACACCAGCAAGAGAGCTAGCTGCTTCACCCCAGAACTCCTAGCCTCCAAGCGAACCAGACGGAAACTAGAGAAGAAACAGCACAATGAAAAGACACCGGACAGCCTCACAGCCCACAAAGACGCCATCACCATCACATCATCAGGTCTGCCAGAGGACCTCCTTCAAAGACCACCTCGACAACAATGCACACAACAGCAAGGAGCTCTTCAACATCGTAAAGGAACTCTCCAACCCCAGCTCCAACACCAACAACATCCTGCCGTTGCAAGCCCTGTGTGACTCCCTCGCCACCTTCCTCCACAGCAAGATCGCTAACATCCACGACAGCTTCAACGTCCAGACAGCCCCAACAGACATCGACACTCCAGACTCTCCGCACACCATCGACCACTACCCCCTGCCAGCCTGGGCCAACGTGAACATCGATGACACCATCAAGACCATGAGCACAGTCCACTCCGACTCCCTGTCAGACCCATTCCCGCACCACATCTACAACAAAGCCAGCAGCTCTATCGCACCCCACCTGGGCAACGTCAACAATCTCTCCTTTGAGACTGCGACCTTCCCAGAGAACTGGAAACACGCCAAGATCAACACCCCACTCAAAAAACCCAAGGCAGACCCGAGAGACCTCAAGAACTTCCGGCCCATCTACCTGCTTGTTCCCAGCCAATGTCATCGAGAAGATTGTCAACAGACAGCTAACCAGATACTTCAAAGAAAACAGCATCCTGGACCAATCCCAGTCAGGGTTCCGCAACAACCACAGCACCGAGACTGCCCTCGTCACTGCCACCGATGACATCAGGACCCTGCTGGACAACGGTGAGACCGCGGACCTCATCCTCCTAGCCCTCTGCCGCCTTCGACACGGTCCCGCCACCGCACACTACGCACACGCCTCCATGACGCAGGGATCTGTGACAAAGCCCTGGAATGGGCAACCTCCTTCCTCTCCGGCAGAGCCCAGAGCGTCTGCCTCCCCCCATTCTGATCCGGAGCCTCCAAGATCATCTGCGGGCTACCCCAGGCATCATCCCTCAGCCCGACACTGTTCAACATCTAAAAGGCCCCACTCGCACAAATCACCCGACAGCATGACCTCAACCTAATCTCCTACGCCGACAACACTCAACTGATCCTCTCCCTCACCCAGAACCCTCTCACCCCCAAATCCAACCTCCACGAATGAAATGAAGGCTGTCGCCGACTGGATGAAGATATGCCAACTGAAGCTGAACACGGATAAGACGGAGTTCCTCATCCTTGGGCCCAACCCCTCAGCATGGGACGACTCCTGGTGGCTAACCTCACTGGGAACCCCCCCCCCGGCACCTACAAACTACGCACGCAACCTAGGGGCCCACTGGTTTTATAGATGCATCTGAAGCAGCTCTTTAACAGCCCAAACGAGCACTCTATGATGTCCCTGGTCGATATATGCGCAGCATTGTACCTCTGTTCATTGGCAGTTGTAGGATTGAGGTAAGGCATCATTATGTAATTACGCACAGCCTATACGCAGTAACCTACATGGAAGTAAGCAAAGGGTCAGTGGCATACATACAATGAGCATTAATAACACATGTTTACCTTGTAGATGTCCCTCTCCAAATTCACCCAGACAAGGCGAGTGTGTATGCCACTCTGGCGAAATATATAGGAATCATGTGCACTCCCTGGGTCAGTTATTATGTTTTTGGCATTGCATACTACCTGTATGTCAGTGGACTTATAACATTTCCAAATCCATTTCCAAACCCTATATAGGTATTCATAACCTGCAGGGGGATATATTGCCACATGGGTGCAATCAATGCAAACTAAGACTTGTGGGAAGCGGGCTATCTGGTAAAATTCCTGTTTGGTCTTGGTCAGGTCATGCACGGTTGTGGGGAAGCTAATGTGGGAGTTGATAAGAGACATCATCACATTAAGGAGTGCTTTGAAGATTCTTGAAAGTGCCTTTGAGACACACCTCCAGCTACTGCTCTGACCCCCTGGAAATTGCCTGACGCCAGTAGGTGCAGGCAGCATAGGACCTGCACATGTGTGGGTATCGCATTGGTCCTACGTGTCTGACGCTGCAGAATGGGATACAATTAATTGATTGAATCAATCAATCAATCAAAGACATTTATAGAGCGCACTACCTACCCATTGGGTCTCGAGGCGCTTGGGGGGGGGGGCGGTGCCGCTACTGCTCGAACAGCTCGACACAGCTCGAACAGCCATGTCTTGAGCTTCTTCCTGAAGGCGAGGTGGTCCTGGGTCAGGCGCAGGTTGGCCGGGAGGGAGTTCCAGGTCTTGGCGGCCAGGTAGGAGAAGGACCTTCCTCCTGTGGTGGCTATGCGGATGCGTGGGATGGCGGCGAGGGCGTGGCTGGCAGATCAGAGGTGGCGTTTGGGAGCGTAGAAGTTGGTTGTTGAGGTAGCTCGGGCCTTGATCGTGGAGAGCTTTGTGTGCGTGGGTAAGGAGGCGGAAGGTGATTCTCTTGTTGACCGGGAGCCAGTGCAGGTCTCTCAGGTGTCCGGAGATGTGGCTGTGTCGTGGGATGTCGAGGATGAGTCTGGCTGAGGCGTTCTGGATGCGCTGAAGTCTCTTCTGGATCTTGGCATTGGTTCCGGCGTAGAGTGCGTTGCCGTAGTCCAGTCGGCTGGTGACGAGGGCCTGGGTGACGGTCTTCCTGGTCTCTGTGGGGATCCACCAGAAGATCTTCCGAAGCATGCGTAGGATGTTGAAGCATGATGAGGAGACGGCGTTGACTTGTCTGGTCATGGAGAGGGAGGAGTCCAGGATGAAGCCCAGGTTGCGTGCGTGGTCCGTCGGTTTGGGTGCGGTGCCCAGGGCGGGGGGCCACCAGGAGTCGTCCCAGGCGGAGGGCGAGGAGCCCAGGATGAGGACCTCCGTCTTGTCTGAGTTCAGTTTCAGTCGGCTGGTCGTCATCCACTCGGCTACCTCTTTCATCCCTTCGTGCAGGTTGGCTCTGGCGGCGGCGGGGTCGTTGGTCAGGGAGAGGATCAGCTGGGTGTCGTCGGCGTAGGAGATTATGTTGAGGTTGTGATGGCGTGCGATGGCCGCGAGGGGGCTTATGTAGACGTTGAAGAGAGTAGGGCTCAGCGAGGATCCTTGGGGGACGCCGCAGATGACTTCGGTGGCCTCTGACTTGTACGGTGGTAGGCGGACTCTTTGTGTTCTTCCGTCGAGGAAGGAGACGATCCATTCCAGTGCCTTTTCCTGGATTCCGACGTTGCTGAGGCGCTGCACTAGGGTGTGGTGGCAGATGGTGTCGAAGGCCGCGGAGAGGTCTAGGAGGATGAGGGCCGCTGTTTCTCCGTTGTCCATCAGGGCTCGGATGTCGTCAGTGGCGGCGATGAGGGCGGTCTCGGTGCTGTGGTTGGCACGGAATCCGGACTGCGATGGGTCGAGGGATCCATTCGTCTCGAGGAAGGCGGCCAGCTGTTTGTTGACGGTCTTTTCGATGACTTTGGCTGGAAACGGGAGTAGAGAGATGGGGCGGTAATTCTTGAGTTCGGTGGGGTCTGCTGTAGGTTTCTTGAGTAGAGCGCTGAGTTCGGCGTGCTTCCAGCTCTCGGGGAAGGTGGCGGTTTCGAATGAGGTGTTGATGATGTCCCGCAGGTGGGGTGGGATGACAGCGTCGGCTTTGTTGAAGACGTGGTGAGGGCAGGGGTCGGTCGGAGATCCGGAGTGGATGGAGTTCATCATGTGGACGGTGTCTTCGGTGTTGACCGGGGTCCAGGCGCGGAGGGTGGCGGTGGGTGGTGTTGCCGCGGTCGTGGCGTACGTCGGTTGCGTGCTGAAGCTGTTGTGTATGTCCGCGATCTTGTTGTGGAAGTGGGAGGCGAGGGAGTTGCAGAGGTCTTGCGATGGGGTGATGTCGTTGTTTCCGGCGTTGGGGTTAGAGAGCTCTTTCACGATGTTGAAGAGTTCCTTGCAGTTGTGTGCGTCGTTGTCTAGTCGGTTCTTGAATGCAGTTTTCTTCAATCAATGATCATTGCTGAGCCTATACTTGTCGTATATATCTCATCTACTGTCTGTCCTAGCAAAGAAATGTGGGGGCATATCATCAATGACTGGTGTTAAAATTATCGCCGTTTTATCGGCAGGAAACTGCCGATAAAATGGCAATAATGGGCATGATAATACGCCCTTGTTAATTCCCGTAGAAGCCCATGTTCTTGTGTTAACATGGCCTTCTATGGGAATTAACAAGGGCGTATTATCAAGCCTGTTATCGCCATTTTATCGGCAGTTTCCTGCCAATAAAACAGCGATAATTTTAACACCGGTCCTTGATAATATGCCCCATGGTCCTGTATTCTCCTCCTTCTGTGTGCTGCAGCCTGGAGCCTGATCCTCTTCACCATCAGGTAAATCCCTGCCATTGTGAAATGTTCAGGCTCAATCTGTGTGTATTTAAGTAAGTTTCTGTTGACTTTCAGCTGTATCTGATTTGCACTAATTATGACCATCTGGTTGTGATTTTTCATGAATTCATTTGTGATTCTTTAATTGCGATTTGCTATTTGGTAGACGCAACTTAAGAATTGGAAATTTATTCTCCGAATATTTTGCGATTCTTTAATTTTGTGAAAACATTGGTTTTCGCTATATTTGCGTTCATGCATTCCTGCAGGGTACTTTGGGATCGCTAATGGTATATTTTAGCAATTTGCAATTTTTGCAATTTTTTTTAAGTGTGCTGCATTTTAAGTGTGCTGTTAGATGCCAAAATGCATCTCACTGAAAATGTTATGTACATTATAAAGTGCCCGTGTGGCATGTTAAACATTTGAAAAACAGAAAGGGAAAAAAAATCAGAATCACAGCATGCGACCGCTCACAATTGGTGGTATGGCTCATTTTACTTCCATCTAATATATCAATTCTATCTACAGTACTGGTTTTAACATAATAAGAGGCTTTTTTATTCTCTTTTATTTCATTTATTTATTGTTTTGTTTGGTTCCTCGACTGGCATCACAGCTTCCAGGCTAACATTCATTTTGCTTGATTGCTGATACACTGCAGAGGTATTTATTTATTTACCATTTATAAAGCGCCTGGTTACACCCACCAGTGTGTCCCTGTGCTTGGACGCCTTGAGACCCTCCAGTGAGTAGCGCGCTATACAAATGCTTTGATTGATTGATTGATTGACTCGCACCCCCCCAAAAGAAGGGATAAATGAGGGAGAGAAAAGATGGAAAAATAAGCCTGAACGTAAGATAAACAAGACAGTAGAGTAAAGCAGGCTAAACAGTCCTTCTTTGAGTAAAAAAAAGACAGGTTTTAAGTCCCTTGCGGAAAGTCCTTTCCGTAGGTTCTGATCTCAGATCAGGCGACAAGGCATAACAATTTTTGGCCACTAGATAGCTAATGGGCCGGTCTCTCATCCTGGCCCTCTGTACTCTGGGCACCTTTTCAAGGTGAGTCCCTACAGAGCTTAGATTACGTGAAGGGGTATAGGGTGTTATCAAAAATCCCAAGCAGCTAGGACCTTTGTTAATCCAGATTCTATTGCAGTAAGACATGGCTCTATAGGTAATCCTCTTCTCCACTGACAGACAGTGAAGAGTAGTCCGAGCTTTTGAGGTAGATGCGCCTCTCAGGAGATTAAGGACCAAGCGCGCAGGAGCATTTTAAATGCGTTGGAGTTTAGTTAGACTTCCTTTGGTGGCTCCCAAGTAGAGGATGTTACAATAGTCTATTTGGGATGTGACTAGAGCATGTACAACTGTTTTCCTGGAAGTTATAGGTAGTAGGTCCAGGAGCATCCTTAGGACTTTAAGGGTTCCGAAACACTTGTCAGCTACATTCCTAATTTGACTCTCGATCAAACAACACCCCTAGGTTTTTGGTTTTCGCTTTCAGGACAAGGGTTTGAACCAGGGCCTCAGGCAACCAGGCCGATGACCAGACAGAAGGCGTTTTCCCTGACTATCATTACCTCTGTGTTGTTGCTATTGAGTTTTAGGCAGTTGATGGAGGCTAGCTTTTACATGCACAGAGAAAACTGTGTCTCAGTCGCCTCAGCATCCTGCGATAGAGTTACTGTGAGCTGTGTATCATCCACATATGACTTCATTTTTACATTGTGTATTCCCACAATTTCTGCCAGGGGACCAGAATATAGAGTGAATAGGATAAGGCTCAATAAGGAGCCCTGTGGAACCCCTTGCGTGAGAGGAATGCCGTCTGACATATGAGGATGCTGGGCAACTTGAAAGCTGAGTGTTAGAAGGAAAGAGGTCATCCAAGCTAATGCCTGACCCCAGACCGCCCACCGACTTAACCGCTGAAGAATTGGTTATGCAAAAGCAGCGCCAAGGTCGACTAACACCAAAGCGGCTGTTTGTCCTTCATCTGCACGCCTTCTCAAGGTTTTGGTATCGAGGAACAGGGCTGACTCCGTGGAGTAAGAGGCCCTTAAACACAATTGAGTACTTTGAAGCAAAACCTTCAAATTTATTATCATTTGTGAGTTGGTTCCATAATTTGAGCAAAGAATGGTAAAAGTGAGAAGGGACGTAAACACTCTCTTTTACGCACGCATTTTGTAAAGTCAGTTTGTATTGCAGTTTGCTGAAAGTTTGTAAAGTTTTGACCCTGGGCCTACACGGCGACAGACCCAGACCCATTTGGTGGCTCAACACGTGGCACTTGCAAGAGCCACTATGTGCCCAACACGTACAACAAGAACTGGCTACATACTTCACACTCAACTTCGAGCACTAGGTGGCCTCACCCAGGCCACTGTCGGCAGCAGAAAAAGCAGTCATGGGAGGAACAGGGAAAGCCTTCCTTGTTGACCAGGGATAGACATTCTCCAAAAGGATAGCTGATCTGGAAGTAGCCCAGTTCCACTGAGTAAGCAAGCACTCTTGGCTGCGCAATGAGCACACTAGAGGCCAATTAGCATTATCCAGAACTCGCTGTGCCAGTTATGCCTTTCGGAGTGCAAGCAGCTGTGGTTTGTAATGCAAGCAAACTTGATCCCGGAGATACGGAATCCAATTGGTGCCTCGCTCCGCATTTCTACAGAGATTGCAGATGCGTTTACGCCTTACATTTCCACTGTATATGCTAGACAACCTCAGGACATATGCAAAACTACACACCCCTTTACCGCTGACTTTTCCCTTGCAAAGCTGTCATCTACAGACAGGGAGATACTGGACCAACATATCAACCAAAATGAAATTGTTATGGCCATCACAGCCATGCAATTGGGTAATATGACAGAGCTGGATGGCCTCCCCCTCGAATACCATTCCAAATTAAGATCTGCCCACTCCCCTCTCTTACTTAACCTCCATCAATAGGTGGTGGAGAAGGGCAACTTCCTCTCGGAGCAGGACCTCACCATTATCATAGTTCTCACAAGCCCTATTTAGCCAGATCAATGTGGGTTCGTTCCTCTACACGGTAAGCAACACTGCAATTGCCGGGCGCACGCATGCTGACCGTCTACCATAGGCCCTCCGATCCTGCCACACTTTTGCCTTGTGAATCCGATAAGGTATTTAATTCCTTACAATGGGAGTTTCTTTAAGAGGTTTTGTGACAAATGGGTTTCGGAACAAACTTCTTGTCATTAGTTAATGTCCTCTATGCCCAAATTCGCGCACAAGTTTGGGTAAATTGAGTCCTCTCAGCCCAATTGCCCAATAGTCGAGGGCCTCGTCAGGGCTACCCACTGTCACCACTACTGTTTGCCTTGGCAACTGAGCTACTGCCACATGGTTCTGCTGTGAAGCTCAGCCTTTGCGGTTCTATTGGGCCAATGACTTTGATGACCAGATCACTCTATATGCGTATGAGATGTCCTTTTTATTGGTTGGCCACATACCTCCTGGCCCCGCCTCCCACAGATCCTGCATCTATATGGCATGGTCTCCTGTTTCCGTGTCAACTGGGCCGAATCATAGCTGGTTCCCCTCAGGGGAGATGCCTCAATAATCAATTGGCAGTCCTAGCTCTCAATCCGACATTTTATCTTTAAATATATGGGTGTCTACATCGCTTTTGAACCGAGCCTGACATGTATATATATATCCACATTTGTAAAGCGCACAATCACCCCTAAGGGTCTCTAGGCACTGGGGGCCATCGGGAAGATTAAGCAAGCTATTGCCCAGAGTCACATGGTGCTGGGCTAATCTGCCACCGGTGCCAGGGATCGAATCGTGGTCCCCAGATTCCGGAGTCAGTCGTCCTAGCTGCGGCGCCACACCTCATGGAGCTTGAATCTTCGCACCCCTGGAGCTGAGAATCCAACATGGCATGGCCATATGGCTCAATCTACCACTTAACGTCTTGGGGTGAGTGGCTCTCCTTGAAATGATGATCATACCTCAACTTTTACATATCTTGCTGCAGGAAAGTCATCCATTTTGCCCTGATCACCCCCATTTTTTGACTGATACTGGTGGTACAGACTTTGAATGTAACCTGTGCTCAGCTAACCAGTGCTCTGTTTAAAAAGGTATATGGTAATTGATGTCATTACAATTGGTTGAGGCAAACTAAATACATGACCCTAGTATTTGGTAAGGCTTGTAAGTTTAGAGACCCCAGTGGACTTTTTGCACTTGAGTGTGCACTCTGTGATATCTGGTGTCATTTTAAAGTCAGTCCGGCCTTGCAGGCTGGTTTTAAAATAAAACTGTGACCAAAATCGACTTTGAAATTAATAGTACATCCAAAGTCTAAAACTACCTTTTTATTACATATAACCCTCCCCACGTTCTCCCCTTGGTGCCTCATGGGTAGGATGCTGTGTTATAAAAATCAGAGACATTATAAAAGATGTTTTATATGACCTGGTGAGAGAAAACAGCCACATTTTCTTTCCCCATAGTAAAGCTGCTAGCTTTGTAGGCTAACATGGAACATGGGCAGACTTTATAAAACTTTAATAAAGTCTAACTTTTGACAGGAGTCAGCTTGCAACATAATTCAAAGTATCAAAATAATAGTTACAATAAATCCAGCAATTTGCCAAGGTCGGATTTATTATCACTTTTGAAGGAGTTAGGAAAAAGTTAACCACACCTTTGGGTTGGGTTATTCAGACCTGAACTCTAAGAAGAGATTTTCTCCATTTTGAATTGTGCTGAGATGTGCGTTCTACAACAAAAATATGCCACACTTCCCAAGAAGTTTACATGGTAGAGGGTGGATACTTAATCCCCATTGGGGAATAAATATGAGAGAGCTGCAAGGGCAGCTCATATCCCTGCCTGCAACATCTAGAGAAGAAGGACTGGCCTGCCAGGCCCGTGGACCTGTCTTGAAAAATAAGAAGTGGACTCTCTGAGCAATAACAGGTAGAAAAGTGCTGGAAGAAGCCACCTGCAGCATCCACCTCAAAGGCAACTCCAGCTGACCAACTTCACCTTGATTGTACTTGGAATGATCAGGTGTATTAAGCAGGGGCGGCCGGTGGATTTTGAAAGTGGTGGGCCGAAAAAGTGGATCCTAGTATAACGAGCGAGTGAGCGAAGAGAGCGAGCCCGAACTGCAAAAGGAAAGAGCGGGGGGGGTTTTCCCCCCTCAAGAACATTTTTCAAAAAATATATTCAAATGGTGGCTTTTACACCACATATTTACTGCAAATTGTAGCAAACACGGGGTACAAATATAGCATTTTAAAGCACACGTGAGAAGAAAACATTAGAAACATAAAAAACTTGCCCAATCCTCTAACTGGTCTGCTTGCAAAATGACTCCCAAACCAAGCACACACAACCATTGGAAACAGGCCCTCCAAGTGTTTTCTACTTGTAACACATCTCTGCCTCTTCACTGTATTGGTTGACGAAGTCATCAAGGCTCACACCATTGATAATGCCGTACAGTGCAAATAGTTACTCAAAAAATTAGATGGCGAAAGAGATCCATCCCAGAATTGCAGTTCATCCTTGATTTTTTTAAGATTAGCTGGACAAACAGAAATTATATTCCAGCAAACAGTTTTTAGTTTGTAAAATATAATATTTTTATACTATAAATGTACACAGAGAGAAGCTCCACATAACAGAAATTGAGGTGCAAAACATACAAAGCTGACGACAAGTGACAGATATGGTTTTTAAAGTGTTTAAATAATGACAATAGAGAACAAGGAGTTGACAAAATAAGTTTAACTTTTAAATTGACACATAAATAATAAAACATATAAATGTAGAGCATAACAATAAATAAAATCAAAATCAGTGACGAAAGTACTTTGCATTTAGGGCCTCATTTATGAGGTTTTGCTGTAGGGGCTTCCTGCTGCACTTCCCTACGGCAAAAGAAAAGGGCATAAATGCACCGTATCTATCAGATACAGCACATTCCTGTCCTTTTCCCCTGCACTGGCACACCATTGTGCGCCAGTGCAGTGCAGCTGCAGTGTGCCAATGCAGGCACTGTTGCACCATGGTGCAAGGGTGCCTCAATTACGGGTAATCACTAGAGGCTTTTCCTCTTTCTCTGTGCTGCAGAAGCAAGAAAAAGAAAAAACAAGGAAAAATAAAGATACTTCTCTGCGTTGTGCTTGTGCCTCCCTTACGCCGCCCCTTGGGAGGCGTACGTTTTTGGCGCTGCCTCAGATTACAGATTTCTCGGAAATATGGGCAGTGTCAAAAAGCCATGGATGTTGCTGGGGAACGCCCCCAGCAACAGTCATTGCACGCAGAAAACTGTGTTACAGGGGACCATATTTATGAGGCAGGCTTAAGCCAAATAAAGTGGCTCCGTGCTGCCTCGTACATATGGAGCAGGCTACTGCACCACCGAGCGTCACAAAAAGTGACATTCCAGCAGCACAAGAGGCCGCATAAATGAGGTCCGTAATGCACAAAAGAAAAATAAATAAAATGCAAACTTTAATTTGGCATTAACAAATAAATAAAAACAACACCCAGAAGATAACACAGTAAGAAAATACAGTTAAATAAACACAAATATGTTGAATTGACAAAGCTTGGTTTACACTCTTTATTTTTGAACACTAATATTAAATGAGGAACAGTAATTTAAAAAATTAAAACTTTTAAGCTGCATCAGCAAATAAAGACCACACACACACAGAAAAATAACTATGCAAACTCAAAAGATGGAAAAATAAAAAGTGCTCAACTCTTTTTGATGAATTCAAAAAGCTTATAACAGCAACTGATTGTGATTTGTTATGAACTAGGAAAATGCTGAAAATGTGTCATTGTGATTTAGCTTTATAAGGCAAAACCCCCCAAAAATATTATTGGGTGTCAATCATGTTCACTTTTTGTACAGATATTTTGCACGTCGATCTTTAGGCGTGACAAACTTCTCTATAGTTTGCTTATTAAAGTCTGGAATGTCTCTGATAAGTTCCTTTTCTATAGACAAGATGGCCAATGCATTCAGACAAGTCTCTATCATAGTGTTCCTTAAAAATGTTTTCATTCTCTTGAGAAACACCGCTCGGACTCTGCTGCGGTCATGGGTGTGGTGATCAGAATCTTCAACAGATTCATAGTCTCTGAAAATGGTTCTTGTAGATTGTTTTCAACAAATAAACCAAATAAAGGAATGGCACCATTAGCTCTTCGAAATTCATGCCTCCCATATATGATCGATAGTTCAGAGTTCAATTTTTCTTTGCTGAGCATGGGATATGCCTTTATAGTTTCTTTGAGTATTTGATTTGGAAATGATCTGTCATGCCTTTCAAAGTGGTACCTTTGAAGCAAAGTAGCACTTACAAGATGTTTGGTACATTCAAAGCGTTCTTTGGCGTGGACAATGATAGTAAAACAAACTTCTTTTGCAACTTGGACCAAGACCTTTAAATTAATTCTGTGGCTTTAAAACTTAGATTTTACTGGCAGTTTGGCATCTAGATTGTCAACAAATGCCCTTACATGGGTGATGTGGGTGACAAAATCTATTGTTGTTTTTTGTACATATAAGGCATTTATGTTCCTCTCTTGTAGCTGGTTATACAAAATGTCCACATGGTGCATTATGTCACAAAATAAAAAAGGAATGAAGGAAACTCCCTGTCTTCCAATGTTCTGATGAATCCATGGGCCTCGCGTACAGCAACTGATTCAAAATGAACGCTATTTTCAATGACCCTAGAGCATTGTTTCAGGTCTTCTTTGTACTCTTTGATCATATTGACAGTGCATATGTGGAATTCCAGTGAGTTGGAGCCACTTTTGGGAGTCTTCTAGAAACTATGTCCTGGAGAACTTCAGTTATTTTTGGAGATTGTGGGAAAAAAAGCAAGAAGGCCACCCACAATAGCAAAACATGTTTTTACTTTTGAGATCCTTGCTCCATAATCAAATTAATGTTATGAGCATAGAAATGCACATAATGTGCATTGGGTAAACATCTCTAATTCTTTTCTGGACTCCCCCAGAGCTGCCACTCATCGCACTAGCTCCATCATAGTTTTGAGTAATTACTTTTTTTTGTCAAAAAAAATGGGAAAACATTATTAAGTTTCTGAAGCAAAGTTGTTTCAATTGTATGAGCAGATTAATCTTTTAGTTGATTAAAACAATAGAATCTCTCAACAACTTTATTGCTGGCATCAATATAGCGGAAAATCAGTACGGACTGAGTCTGAGTGGATACATCAGTAGTATCATCCGCCTGGATAGCCACAAATTCAGAGCTTCGTAGCTGCTGTATAATGACATGTCTTGTTACTTCCAACATTCAGTACAGGAGTTCATTCTGAAGGGTTTTGGAAGTGCCTTTAAAAACTGTTGCTGATTTTAAGTGAGCGTCCGTTGCACTGTCTAAGCTGGCAACAAACTCAACTAGGCCTCTAAAGATTCCTTTATTTGAAGAGCCTTCCTACTCATCATGACCACATAATGCCAATTCAAAAGCGCCACAAAAAAACACACAGTCAATCAATCAGATAAAATATACCTGTTTTTATGAACTTCCAGGTTATGGTTTCTTATTCCGATGCGATAGCTGTAATCCAGCTGTGAAGCAGTATTCATTCTTCCAAACATGGCAAGCTTTATTGAGCTATCTAGGTGAGATTTACATGCCTCATGCTTCTTTATTTTTTCAAAGAGATGCTTTAAATTTGTAACTCCTGTTTTTGTCCATGGTACTTCACCACCAAACAGTAAGCAAGGAAAGCAGAACAGTGAGTTATGAGTAGTGCTAGCAGTAAGCCACATTTTCTTTGTATACCATGTAGAAGTGAATTTTCTAGTGTAATCTTTTCCATGATCTTTTGTAGACTGTTCAAGCTTGATTTATAGGCTTATCAGGCCCAAAACTTGTGTCCTTAATTTTCTGTTCTTCTTTCAGCCTAGAACATGGTGTGAGGAGTAGCTAGTCAACTGTATTCTTTATGTATAACAGAAAATGAGCTAGTGATTCAAGTGGTGTGATGGGGTAGGGCAGTGCTTTGAGTCTTGCAGTGACGTTGGCCTTGCTCCCAGTTGCTGGGTCAATCGATGGCTGCTGTGAATAAGTAAAAATTAGGTGTCATTCTTTGACACTAGATAGTGCATGAAGTAAAAATGAGATGCAAGATAATAGTGCACAGAACAAACAGTAGTGAATAATACAAACTCACTACTATAAACCAGGCATTGCAGAATGATAGAATGTCCTAAATGCTAATGGCTTATTATCAAAGTCTCCAAAGTATGCCAGAAAGTGCTTTACCGACACGTTGTTGAAATACTGCAAGGTGCAATTTAAACAGTTGCCCCATTTTTATATCAGATGCATGTTATGGTATTGAAATCCATTGTAACTATAAAAATAGGCTCTGCTTACGATGATGGCTAGACTTAGAAGCATTTATCAGGTTAGCACACTGGCAACATCTGCCTCACCCCAGATGTAATGGTGACTGGGAAATTGATCACTAATTGCCTTTTCACACGCAATGCCTGTTGCTTTGCAAATGCATCCTTGCTGGCTGCTCCTGCCCGTCAACAGAGTTTGTTTTTGAAAAGGCATATGTCTTACTTTTTTACACTGCTGAACAAACTGAATTTTCACTTTGGGATTTAATCATTCGTAGGGGTGCATCATAATCACTTGTAGAGAGCACCCACATATAATGCTGTTTCATGTAAATGTTTGTGTTAGAAACGTAAACCATGTTAATGCATTTACATGCCATGTTTTAGCAATTATTCAGACGATGAACAAAATAACATAGGCAATAGAAATGATGGCTAGAATTACTCATGTGACGAATCCTGTGTTACATTCATAATGTTTTAGTTGCGGTTTAATAGTAATGCTTCATTTAAGTTTAGATAATGAGCATTAGCAGAATTATAATGTAGGTGCGCTAAACTTGACTTTATGTAACGCGAATGCTTGAAATACGTTCTTATGTGAGCTAAAGTCGTAGCCCTGAAATACCAGTCCTTGGGGTAGTTCTCTTTCTGAATTAACGTTAAAGTTCATGCGCACTGTGGATTTGTTCTTTCATTGCAGGTGGAGAAACGTTCTCATAGGAATAGTAATGTGTTTGTTTTAGCAGCTAGGCACGGAAAGGAAAAGTTACAATTGTATGTGGTAAGGTGATAAGACACGAGACTTGGTTTCGCAGAGAAGAAGGCATGAGCATGGAAACAAGGACAAAATGTTGCAGAAGAGGAACATGGAGAACGGCGTAGAAAAGTCCATCCTAGGCTGTGCCTATCATTGAAGTATGTGAATGAAGGGAATTCCGGGAAAGGGTACCTACAATAATTTGGCTTTTTATTTTTCCCTCTGTACCTTTGTACCTTTGAACTGAGATGTGTCAATGTCCTTCTATTTTTGGCAGTATAATAAATCTAACTAACCTGTTCCAGATGTCCGTGGGTTATTAAGTATCAAGGTGAGCTACCTTGAATTGGTTTGTTGACTCCATTGATTTTCTCCCCTTCACACTTTCATGCTGTTTAAAAGATTAATCAGTTGGCATTTCTAGAAAGATCCAAAACAAATGGCCCCGGCGCTTTCACTGCTATGAGGCTAACAGTATCTGTGCTGGATAGAAACGATAGCCAGTGTCACATGGTTGAAAGGGGCATTAGAGACATTGTTAAGTTAGCATGAGCCAGGTCGCTATGATGCTGCTTTTGCGCACAACACTACATGCTTTTGTTTTGCATGTCTCAGTTTCTACCTTTCACATGAGAACACTTTGCCGAGTCCTTCTCTGGCTGTTCTTGGAGTTTTATCTGAACACTGTGAGCAAGATTGATAAACAATGTCTCTGGGGTATTCTGTTCTGGTAAGGCCCTAGCACCTTGACAAAACATACCAGTGCAGCTGCTACAGGCGGGAACTCATGATTTGATATTGTGGGGATGCACACTTAGGTGACACATACTTGGAGAGGGATCTTTCCATGGAGAAGAGTAAGTGAGACATGCACCTGTGATGTAGAAATATGATCTATGACCTGAGGTATGGGGCCTGCTGACAAAGCCAAGAGATCTTCTCTTATATAATAATAATTCTACTTACCAAGGTGAGGGAAGGAACTTAGGCAGTGTAATCCTTTCTCCACCGTCTTTATATAATGACGTCTCCCTTTATGATATATGGCCTCGGTGCAATGCTAACCATATTGGTAATATGTATCTTTTTGCTTGTTGTGGCACGTATACTGCATAAAAGAGCATGTTAGTTAATAGTTAATAAATGTTTTAAACTTTCTTCGTGTTTCTGTTTCATCTTATTGTGGACGAGTATGTGTAAATGAGCGAAAAGATGTGTCTTGTGTCAGCAATTCCTGACAGAACAGAGAGTGTTGTGCTCTGAGGTGTCCAATCATTTCTTACTCCGGTTGTGATAGGAGAGCGATTGAGACACTATAGCTAGTCGGACCTGGGCTCGTGGGTACTAAGGCAGTAGGAAGGTACAGCCCCTATGCACCATATTCGTCATTTAACATTAACAAATATTAGAACAACCACTGTTAATTAAAAAATATCTAGTGCACTTGCCATGAACTGCATCCTCTCCATACTTAACTGTGTACTATTTTGTAATGACGTGCTTAATAGTTATATGCTGTTTTCAAGAGATTCGTTACTGCTGAGGGACTCCGCCCCTTTAACCTTTGAACCCCAGACTAGAACCGGCCGCCTCTGCTCGTGTCTCTGATGATGAACTGCCCTACTCCTGTTCATTGGTGAAGCGCCCGTCCCTGTACTTCGAGTAAATCACAGGTGAAGAACTGCACACCTGTAACCGTCTGACGTGCTTCCCTCTGTCCCAGGGTAACGGGGTACAGAAATATGGACAGAAACACACTCTCCGTAGTTGAAAGCTTGAACAGTTATCCGGTCCAGCTGCAAGGCCATTCTTTATCAGAAACTTCAAGCACTTGTTCTAGAACCGTCAGAACATGCATGACTTACAGGCATTCATTCTCTTAGTCTGTGAGCCCAGAGCCCGTTCTTCATTCCATGGTAAGTCAGTCTTCCAGTGCCCACTTCCTTACTTTCCTTCTTCAAAGACTGGGTCTTATCCCTGGAGTGAGGACAGCGTATGTTTTACATGTGGCCGCCCTCAGGTTACAGAGCTCAAGAGAAGCTTGCAGGGCTCT
This sequence comes from Lissotriton helveticus, assembly GCF_964261635.1. Taxonomy (NCBI): domain Eukaryota; kingdom Metazoa; phylum Chordata; class Amphibia; order Caudata; family Salamandridae; genus Lissotriton; species Lissotriton helveticus. The sequence goes on along the minus strand of NC_136058.1, from coordinate 455,964,592 downwards.
GCTAACAAGCTTCCCTTGAGCAGCTAATCACAAAAGAGCATTCTTCAAAGGACGCAGAGTGAAAGGATGGTTCAGCAATGGCTGAAACAAGGGTTCATATATGTTGACGCTCTGACAGCCGCCCTTTTGAAACCTTAGGTTAGACAGTCCGTTTCCAGTACACACTTCAGATAAGTGAACAATTGAGAAGTGCAGTACGTATTACTCCTCTACAATGAACAGCGCGTGCAAGAAAATCTATCTGCGACTTACCAATAATATTTTAAAACCCTATATTTATCTACTTTCATAACACATATGGGCATATTCACAAGAACGTGTATTAAAACACCACCAAAAAAATGCTAACGCACCGTTACATTGTTGTAAACCCTGCGCTGGTCCAGCGAATGCCAGGCCAGACCACTCCGCTGACACTCTGAGGGGGAAGCCCACATAGCTACCTGTTGTAGGCATACTCGCTGGTGGTATACAGGTCACTGGTCTAGTTGTCAGCATGTCACAGCCACTCACTGATGGCGAATTTGCACACACACCACACCCATCCGGCACAGGCGTCACAGGCCATGTGACCCCACAAACATAAGGGGCCGACATTGTGACATTTCCCTCTGTCGGTGGTGACTGGATGATGGACACTCCACGGTTCTCAACCATAAAGGGCCCATGAGTTGCAGCGCACAGGGTTGGTGGCACCCGATGCCTTGTGGCCGACACAGGCCTACCACCACATGGCGCTGGCTGGCGTTGTAGAGGGTTGGTGGCACCCGAGGCCTTGCTGCCGACACAGTCTTGCCACAACGTGGCACTGACTGGCTGTGCACAAGGTTCGTGGCACACATAATTGCTGAGCCGGTGTGCAGCCTGCAATGATGATGTGTGCACTAATGTGGTGTCTGCCATTGATGTCTCAGCGTCATATGTGGGACATGCTGGGCCGCGGGCGGGCCCGCATGATGTGGACCATGCCACGGTGGCATCACTGGGGCCTGGATCTTGCACGGGCACGCAGTGTGCCTACTGATGGACACACCAGTGGCAGGAGGTGAGCAGTGGGGCCTTTGTGCACAAGACCGGCAGTCTCTCTCCCGTCCCTCTCTCGCTCTCTCACTCTCTCTCACTTCCCTCTCTTTCTCTCTCTCTCTCCCTCTCTCTCTCTCTCCCTTCCTTTCCTTCCCTCTCTTTCTCTCTCTGGCTCACCTTCCTTCTCTGTTTCTCGGTGTCTTGCTCCTTTGATGTGCGCATGACACACATCCTGATTTTGTGCTTTCTTTTCCAGGCTGTGACTTCAAGGTTGTCCCTGATGGACCCAACATGAGTCTTCCACATTGCTGTTTTGTCTTACGTTTCAATAACGTTTTTGGTTGTTACTTCAGTGCTGTGTGACTGTTTCTCGTTCTTCTGGCCATACATGTGTGTATTTATTTTGGCACTGTGCGTCATCGTGCGTTTGCTGTGGCTCTTGTGTCATGCACGGTATGTGTATGTCCAGGGGAGGGGCTGGGAGTGGTGGCAGTAGGTGTTGCGGCCCTCGTTGGTATCGGAGCTGCATGATCATTGTCTCCATGCCATCTGGGGGTATTCCGGTGTAGCTCTGGTCTGGGCTCCCTTTTATGCTGCAGGTAGTCGTCCTGCTTAACACCAGCAGAGTGCAGGTGTTAATTCCCTGCTGCTACTGCGGCTTATCGCGTTTTTGTGGTTTGCATCACAGGTCTGGCATTTCGTTGTGAAAGTGGTGTTTTGTTTTTTTCGTGTGTTTTTGCATGGAAGCACCTACTCTGCATCTCATTAGGATTAGCTGGTGGTGTCCACCATGGAGATACATTTTGGGGCAGTCATCGCGGGAAAACAGGCAATGTCTGCAGTTTGCACCCGCTTGTGAATGGGGTGTTAAATCTAGCTCCACTTTTGATGCGTTACGGTGGGGATACATCGGAGTTGAGTCCTTGTGAATATCCCCCGTAGTGCGATGTAAACCCCTTAGATGTTCTTAAACACTGACAGCCAGGACGGCGCTTCCATGTTAACTGCAAACCATGGTGATTCGAGTCACCAGAGCAGTACAGGCAAAGGATGAGCGCAGTCCCTGACTCTCTCCTCGTTCACTCCACTCGTACGTCCAGTTAAATGGGAACCATGCGATTACAGTGAACAGAGCTTGTGGTACTCCTGTGATTCGAATTGCATGATTTCCACCTGTGCATCCGGTGCAGCGTGCATTTCTGCTTCTGTGTCGCAGGTCCAGCTCAAACTCTGGCAACTGCTGCCCCTGGCCGCAAAGGTGACCTGAGGTGTTATCGCACCCTTAGTTCGCACACCTGGCTTTATGAACGTCTTTGAAGTATTTTGCTCTATGCCTTTGTACAGAATGCTGACGAGAATAACGAAGATCTCGACCTTCACAGTCGCAACCGCTGATAAAAGTTGCAGAACTTTCCAGCTTGTGGCTCCAAGGGGTGATTTCTTGAGATTCCCCCTTGGGAGCGCTTAGCGTGCTTTGATTCACGGTGTGAGATGCATAAGACCCTAAGGCACATCAGGGATGGTGGCTGTCACCAGGACTTTAAGTGGGATAAAAAATATGGGGGGGTGGCTCAAAGTGGCGTGGCCAATGTAATTAAGGGTGTGGCTTAAAACACCTAAAAATCTGTGCTTAGCACAGTGTGCTAAGCACAGATTTGTATTTTGCTGTTCCTGTCATTGCCTCTAGATGTATGATACAAGTCACATGATACCTGGACCTGTGCCTCAATGGATGCTTGTATGCCGTGCTGACAATAAATACATTTTTACTTAAATTGCTGTATTTTGGATGAATTTTTATATTGGCGACGAGGGCCTAAAGACTTTACTCCTGCCATCTCCAGCACGGGAGTAGAGTATTTTTCAACCCACAATAAAAAAATTTGATCAAGTATTCATCATTGGACTTCAATACCATTGAGAAACTTAAAGAATCTACACTTTTGCTGTGCTTCCCGGAGACTACTGGTTACGGAATCTATACCCGAGCTGCTGAGGAAATTTTCATAAAGGAGCATTCATCGGCGCATTTTTCACAGGCACCGCATCTTACAAACTTCAACCGTGCGTCTACATTACCTCACTTAGAACGCTGTAATGCTGGACCCCTCTTTCTGCATGCGCTCTTCACTCGATCTCCTTTGATTCCCAAACACGTAGCTGACGGCGCCTACGTCACGGCGCCTATGCTACGTGCAACATTCGGCGGCCATATTTACGTTACCTAGCAACCCCATTGTATTTCGAGGAAACTCCCAATCTGGAGCAACGGAAGCATTTTTAAAAGCGCAAAGCGCAAAGTGCAAAAATATATATTTTCTCTTATTTCATTTATTGGTTTAACATCTATTATTTAGTTCCTCATTCTGTATTATACATGTATGGTATTGTGTTACTTTACAAGTCATCTCTATTTTGAAGAATTCTCACACCTGAGTTAACCTTTTCAGTTAATATGCCAAGCTTCTCAAGTACTGCTTAATTTACAACAAATGCTTGCAAATAACTCTTAATTATACAATTAATATACTACAGTTTTTGAAGGCAATTATTTTAATAGCAGTTCACAAAATGCAATTTGATCCGCCTGCAAAGTTTCTTCAAAACAAAGGTGATCCACCCATGCCTTGGCCAAGATGGAAAGAAGAGTTCATTAATTATATGAAAGCCATCGATGAGGAGCGTATGGGTGCTGAAAGAAAAGAAACATTTTACTTCATTGTCTTGGCTCGGAGGGTCAAGTAGTTTTCAGAACTTTACCCCAGATTTCCTCACATTCTGGTGAAGGGGATAATATGAATGTACATGTAGAAGCATTAACTAGACTTGAAAAAAGATTAAACCAACATCCAAAATTGCTTTAAATAGATTTAATTTTTCTACCAGAGCACAAAAGGATGATGAATCTTTTGATGACTTTCTAACGGCTTTAAGATCTTTGAGTTTATATTGTAATTTTGGTATTATTTCTGACGAAATGATTCATGATCAAATTATAGTTCACGTCAAAAACAAGAAGATACTAGAAAAACTGTGGTTCATTGGTGATCCCAAGTTAGATGAAACGATTGCCATAGCTAAATCCACAGAACTTTCAGAAAAATGAATGGATGTGGTCAAAAAAAATTCCAACAACAAAAAATCTACCCCAAAGGAAGAAGAAATTTGTGTGGTCAAATCAAAAGGAGAAATAAAAAATTCCAACGTAGCACAAGGAAAATCCAAGTCCAATTACAATAGCTTTTATAGTAGAAGACAAGATCATCCAAATAGCACTTTATTTTGCTATAGATGTGGAAGCAATTCACACATTGCTTCTTTTCAAGGAAGCCCAGCAATAAATAGGGAGTGTAAAGTTTGTGAAAGAATTGTCCATTTCAGCAATGTTTGCAGAGATAGACGTTTCAATACCCAACCACGTAACTTGTCCAGTAGTGCTGATGTCAGTTAAGTTACCAGCGTCAATGAGAGTCAGGATTCTAACAAAGGTTACGTTGTATCTATTACATAAATGGGTCCTGCAAAAGAAAACTGTATGAGATCAACTAAATGTATTTTTGAAATTTTAGGTATTGAACTAGAATTCATGGTAGACTCTGGTGCACCATGGACAATTATTACTATGCAGTTATTTTAAGGAACAATTACAAGCGGTGTGAAATATTCAGGACTTACAGCAATCTGACATCAATGCAGAAAGTTTTGATGGGTCTAGGATTGACATAGAAGGTTTTCTAAGAGTACCATTAATTTTTAAAGGAAGATCTGCTTATACCAAACTGTATATTGCTGTTAAGGGAGTCAATGTTTTAGGCTGGCGAGATCAGTGGGAATTGGGATATATTCTCAATCCACGGTCTAACAATCCAGTCTCACTTTGCAATGAACTAGATATGCAAATGGTCACAACAATCAGTAATAGTGTGGAGGATAAAAAAGACATGTCTTTCTTGATACATAAATATAACAAGGTATTCTGTGATAAATTGGGGAAATTAAAAGATTTTTCTCATAGAATTGTTTCAAAAGAAAGTGCCATTCCAGTTAAACAAAAGATGAGAGGGGTGCCTATCAATGTTAGACATGAGTTAAAAGAAATGATACAAGATTGCCTTAAGGATAATATTATTGAGCCAATGTAATCCTCTGAATGGGTTTCACCCATCGTTTTGGTACGCAAGCCTGATCAAAAATTACGGGTGTGTATTGATTTGAGAGCATTAAATTCCAACATCATAATAGACTGCCACTCTCTCCCCAATATAAATGAGCTGGTTTCATTTGTTGATGGTGCACAGGTTTTCTCTACTCTAGACCTAAGATCTGAGTACCACCAGATTGAACTTACAGAGGAGTCAAAGAAATATACGGTGTTTATCATGCCATTAGGTTTGTTTCAATACACCAGGATGTCTTTTGGGCCGGCATAAGCAGCCTCTGTATTCCAGAGAGTTATGTTTCAAATCTTTAGAGATGTTGACTCTAACATCAAATGTTTCCAAGATGATATTTTGGTCTTTTCCAAAAATGAAACTGAATATGAATTACATCTTGATGAAGTTTGCAAGAGACTGGAGAAATGTGGTCTTAGCCTGAAAGCACACAAATGTAACCTGTTCCGACGTTCTGTTGAATATTTAGGACATACGCTTTCTGGTGATGGACTCATCCCTAAGAAGTCTAATGTTGAAGCTATTCTAAATGCTCCAGCCCCAGTTAACAAAGAACTATTACCAACATTTTCTGGAATGTGTGAGTACTATAGTAAATGTGTTGAAAATATGCGACTAAGATGGAACCCTTAAGAAAATTGTTAAGGCAAAAAGTGATATTTGAGTGGAGTGATGAACAATCCAAAGCTTTCATGGATATTAAGAAGGATATTATTAATGATCCCACATTGAAACCATTCAGAATGAAGAAAGAGTGTATTATAACTCTGGATGCTAGTTTATATGGCCTTGGTAGTGTCTGATCCCAAAGAGATGGTGGTTGTGAATGCAATATGGCTTTTTCCTCCAGAACTCTTAACGAGACGGAGCGTAGGTACGCTGTTATTGAACGTGAGTTGCATGCATGTGTTTGGGCAGTGGAACATTACAGGATTTATGTGTGGGGCAGCAAATTTGTTCTCAGAACAGATCATAAACCTTTGGTGCATATTTTGTCAGCGGTTGGGGGCTGGAATTCCACGGCTAGGATTGCACGTTTGGCTTCTAGACTACAAGAGCATAATTTCAAAGTTGAGTATATACCAGGAAAACAAAATGTAACGGCGGATTTCTTGTCTCGCCTTCCTTGTAGTGAGGGTAATGATAATGTAAATATCGTCAAAGATTTGGATTTCATGGTGGGAATTTCTGATGTTATTCCATTACAATACCAGGAGATTACTGAGCAACGCTGGAAAGAGAGTCAAGAGTCTGATGACAAATGAGTGTACCTCAAGAAGTTTGTAATGGAAGGTTGGCCAAGGAAGGGTAATGTTAGGTCAGACTTATTGCCTTTCTTCAATGTCTCTGATGAGTTGTTCTGTGAGTGAGAGTATGTTTTTAAAGCGGGTAAGTGCATTCCTCCTAAAGGCATTCAAGAGTTAATCCTCACATTAGCACACAAGACACATCCTGGAATATCTGCGATGATAAGATCATATTTCTGGTGGCCAGGCATGGACAAGTTTATTGACCGCACAGTTATGGAAAGTAATGGCGACTAAATGTTAAAAGTACATGTTCCTCCCGTTCAGATGGTCAAATGGCCAGAAGAACCATGTAATAAGGTATCATTTGATATATCAGGTCCATTTAATGTTACCCGAAAGTTCACATTTGTGTTAGTCATGATCGATTATGTTTCAAAGTGGCCTGAAGTTAAGTTTGTATCAAAGGCTACCACCAGTGCAGTTATATTTCTTTCAGGAAGTCTTTGCACGTGAGGGATGTCCCACCACTCTTGTTTCTGATAATGGAGTGCAGTTGGTGTCAACTGAGATGGAAAATTTCCTCAAAAATTGTAACATCAAACACATTCTTACATCACTTTATGAACCTCATGAAAATGGTCAAGTTGAGCGTTTTAACCATGTGCTAAAGAATTTTGTAATTGAATCTGTAAAACAAAAAAGGAAATTGGCTGAGTGGCCTTAGGAAAAAGTTATGGGTGTATCGCATTACCCCTCATTCTACCACTGAGGTTAGTCCTTTCAAGTTACTTAAAGGAAGAGATCCTTCTTCAGCGGTATGTCCCTGGTGGTTTAGAGAAATGTGTAAGAGTTTCATAAAGCACAAGGTAAATGTACAGGAAACTGCTACTAAAGTTGAACACAAACAAGATAAAACACGACAAATGGAGAACAAAAGAACATGATTTGAAGGTGGGTGATTGGGTTAGGATTTTAAAACCTGTTCTTGTTAGTAAAGGTTCTAGCAATTATGTTTGACCTGTACAAATTAAAAAAACATTTAAGAACAATATAGTTACTCAAGATGGTAAGGTTTGGAATTGCAGGAGAGTAGCTAAGTGTCCTGTTCAAAATTTTGAGAATTCTGGTGAATATAGAAATGTTTCTAATAAAAATGATAATCTAAGTAATGAGCAAGTATGTGAATCTGTTGCGTCAAGAGTCAAAAACAATACACTCATCAGAAACATACCTAAATTGTTTCATGATTTTGTTTAATTCCCTTTACCTTTCTTTTGTTGTTTCTGCTAATGAGGGGGATGTGTTACATTCTCGTATTTAAACTATACGTTTTAGATGTATTACTGTTCCTTTTTACCCTGTTCCTTTAAGGCATGGGACATGTGTATGCTCCATGTCAGTTCTAGGTTCCATTCAGAACTCTCTTAATGGACAGCATCAGAGTTTAGTTGCATCTGGACCTGCGCCTCAATGGATGCTTGTATGCTGTGCTGACAATAAATACATTTTTACTTAAATTGCGCTATTTTGGATGAATTTTAATAGCCCCCTATAAAAAACTGCCGGTGCTCAGACCCAGTGAGACCCTGCCCACTTAAAGCCCTGGTTGTCACTCTGAGAATGATAACACGGGTTGGCGAAGGAAAGAAGGAGGCTCAAAGACATTATACTGGGTTAGAGCTCTGCCCGAGGGTTGCCATTTTTAGTTTTTCCAGACTGTTACGAGCACTACCTCGATGCTGCGCACGTCCACTGGCCGACACGGCCACACCCACTCAATGGAACACCCTGCACCACAGAGGAATTGCGGCCGCGTTTAAGGAGTTAAGCAACAATTCCTATACATTGACTTTCACATTCATATGAGCGATTGTCTCTATATAATATGTGTGTGTTGTAACGTACTCCAACACTCTGCCCCACATACTTGGGATGAGTAGCATTATAAAAGAAATTAAGTACACATGAGAGAGGGTCTCTGTGAAGATGAGGGGCGCCATTGGAGGGTGGTAGCAAGGCCCGACTGGTCGGACCGGGCATCAGGCATTTTCTCTGGGAGCTGGAAAGGTGGGGGCAGTTTTATTACCACAAGAAGACCTGCACATTTGCTTAAAGCTGCGCGCATACTGACAAACCATGAAGTGCACAATTGTCTCAACCTAATATAAACTTATTTTCACTTGTACTTTAGTGGTTGTCTATTTACTTACTTATATACTAGTGCGCAACCTCCTCTGATGTGTCTGTAAAACTTACCTTTTGTCCTGAATTTTGACCTCCTGTCCTGAATTTTTGTCCTAAATTTGGACCCTTTGTCCTGAATTTTTACACTCACTGTCCTGAATTTGCACCCATACCAGTTGGTCACCCCAGGGGAGGCCTCTGACGAACTAAGAGTGAATATGAGATTGTTTGTAATGCTAAGTATGTGTCGGGGTGGGGGAGTGCTCACCCCAGTAGTGATTGCAAGTGTGAATCAGTACTGGTCAGAGAACGTGTAAATAGCACTAGTGAGTGTATAAAGTAGTTTGCGCCATTTACGTTAGGGAATGTCTGAATATTTTCAACATTGATTGTACGCACATCTATGAACGTCACTCGAGGGTAAGAATGTTTGTTACACCAAAAGTGAAGGCATTAGAAAGTTCACTTGTAATTGTGAATTTAGTGTCTCCATGACCCCTGAACTCCGGAGGGCGCGTTCCACTGTGGTGAGTGCTGGTGTCTGCTCACTGGGGCGGTTCAGGCCAGTCTCCCTGACCCCTGACCTCTGGAGGGCGTGTGTCAATATAGTGAGTGCTGGTGTCTGCACACTGGGGCGGTTCAGGCCAGTCTCCCTGACCCCTGACCTCCGGAGGGCGCGTGTCACTATGGTGAGTGCTGGTGACTGCGCACTGGGGAGGTCCAGTCCAGTCTCACTGACCCCTGACCTCTGGAGTGTGTATGGATATGAGCCGCTACAAGCGCAGAGATCCAGCCTTGGCAGCCACATTCACGTGTCTTGAGCCCGAGCCGACCTCTGGCTTGAATGCTCCACATATAATGTGAATAGTAATGCAGCGCCTGGTGAGTAAAGTCAGCGCGGTGCTATATAGTTAAACACAACACTGAATGTCCCCTAGAAGCTGCAACAAAGTGATAACCCTCACTGTGCAGCTCCCTCCAGGCCTGGCTACCTCAATCCTACCAGCTCGATAATACTCTCTGTCTTGTCCTGAGCCCTCTCTCTCTCTCTCTGTCTGTCTGTATGTCTTCTCCTGAGCCCCCCCTCTCTCTCTCTCACTCTCTCTCTCTCTCTCTCTCTCTCTCTCTGTGTAGGAGAGTAGGTTCTGCTTGTTGCTGTGATTCTCTGGTTTTTCGACTTTAGTGTGGCTGTGGACCTGCTAATCAGGCCCACAGCCCAGCTGTTCTCTTTCTAAATTGATACCATGTACTTTAGGGACATACCAGATTGGTTACTGGACACCCTTGTGAGCGTACCATAGGTACCCAGGGCATAGGTGCACCCTAGGCCTACAAGGGGCTGCATGTATTGTGCCACCCCTGGTTTGCCTCCCAAACTGAAACCACAGGTCTGTTCACACAGCCTGGGTAAGGTGGTGTAATTACCCCTTACTTAGATATAGTTTACCTATATCGATATATATATATATATATATATATATATATATATAGGCACATATACACCTATAAGTCACTCCTATGGCAGGCCTTAACAATCCTGGAGGCAGAGTGCTTGGTTTTATGTGAGAGGGTGCCCTATCATGAGCTGAGCCCCTCTTCAGCTTTCGGAAACATCTCCTTATAGCTGTTCTATGATATAGCCATACCATATTCTCTTAAGTGCATTATAATCCTCGCGGTTAATGCTAACTTTGGTTTGGCTTTATCAAAACATGTCGTGTAAGGTGTCAAACACTTTGGAATTCTACCCCCCCCCCTCCAATTCCAGCAGCGGGGGTAGCATTCCACCCTTCTAGAGGGAAAAGACATGTAGTTACTGGTTTACCCGGTTAAAGTTAAACAGAGCCTCAGAATCACAAAATGGATGCTGCTGCCACAGACACGAGTCTGATCTCCTGCTGCTGGACGAAACTCCGGCAGTGGAGGCCAGGACAATAGGTTTCATGTCCAAGAAGGTGCTAGCACCTCCCCAGACAGGCTTTAGTGTATTGGGGCAGGGAGGGCTGCATTCAGTGAATGCTTTCCAGACACTGCCTGGGGCACACAAGGTGCTCCATGCATTTCCCAGTTCAAACCAGTTGCTGGGGCACTCTGCCTCAGCTCTGGCACGAAACTGGACAAAGGGAAAGGGGTGTAACTACCCCCTTCCCAGGTCCACCCATAGGAGGGACCTTAAGGGTAGTCCAACCCCTAAACTTAGTATAAGTATAGGAGCACAGTCATTAGGACTTTAGATTACCCTAGATGAAACTTTGAAACATAAATCCTGGACCTTTGACATTCCATTTCGACTGGAAGACGGTAGACATCTCCCTTGTGGTCAAGGAGTGACCACCCACATCAAACAGGCACCCACAGCAACTTTGCCACTATGCATTTTCGGGGCTCCTACCGGATCCCAAAGAATCTGCAATGCGGGACACAGACTTCCAGACATCTCTGACCCTGACCTTCACTCACAGCAAAGCTGAGACACGTGGTGGACACGAGAGACGTGGGACCGGAACTACTGGATGTAGAAGAGTAGGGTCTGCCCCATTTTTTGCTGTGTTTGCTGGTTGCTCCAGGCTTGCTCCAGCTTCCCTGAAAAGGAGAAGCGCCCCAGACCTTGCTGGTCTGCAACAGAGCTCATCTCGACATCCTGCGTGAGATGCGGCTGCCAAGGCTTGTTGGGTCCAATCCAGATACCGACACCACTGTCATCTAGATCTTTCATCGGACAGCTCAAAGCCAGCGCCTAGTCATCGTCGATGCCTCCTGGACCACGTGGCTGAAGAGACAAGCTCACCGTCTTTACTTCGAAAGTACCCAACATCGCCTGGTTCCTTCCTGGTTTCTTCCCGGTCACTGGCTAGTGACCCAGACTCTGTCCCCTCTGCTTTCAGGTTCTTCAGATCTCTGATCCACCCTTGGATCCACCCGGACACTTTTCCTCTGGTCGCCTGCAGCACTTCTTTACAGGTCTTCATAGAAAACGACAACGAAACCCGACGCGAAAAGGCACCTATGCACCTGGCTTCCCTGGGTGAGGTAACACGATAACCCCGGTGCTCCCGTGGGTCTTGACTCTCGAAGTGTGCTAGTTTAAAAGGGTTCCATCGTAGTCCATCCAGAAGTGTCCTTAAATGGTAACTTTGTAACTTCTTCGTTCTCCATTATAAGTCAATGGTAATCCGCAGCTGTGTTTAGACACTGCACGTGTCTCCCGTGGGCCTCCTACTTCCTAACCTTTGGTTGGTTAGTGTAGCCCCAGCGATTCCCTAGGCCCTAGGCCTACTTTCCATTCCAGAAGTGGTTCTTATACCACTAGTTTAGTATATGGTTTGTGAGGCCCCTAGGGCATAACTGTATTTGTGCAACTTATCGTATGCTAATTAAGAATCTTGTGATGTACATTTAACTCTGACCTCATAAAGAGTGCAGAGGGGTTGTTTTTAGAATAAATACATATATATTTGATATATACCTGGTGTGGTGTCCTTTTATTTGGTATTCAAGGGATTATATATGGTAAAACAACTTGCTTAACTCACCTACTGAAGTTTTAACCTGAAGGCTGTTGGTTCATGCTACCACTAGGATAGCTTTCTATAAGGTTGACTTTACAACCACCATCAATAAGGGTTGATTAGACTGGTGCAAGGTGCCCACTATAACGAGTGGACATCATATGCCAGGCTACCTTCTCACATTCACAATCTGAGTTTTTTCCAAGAACCAAGCATGAGATTGTTTTTTCTCGTTGATTGTCAGGGTGTTAGTTTTATTGATGTTGACTTCCAGACAGTTTACAACTGCATAATCATGCAGTGCGTTAAGTAGCTGTTGCAATCCCACTTGAGTATGGCTTGCTAAAACGACGTAGTCTGCATACGACATACTCGAGGTGGCTTCTCCCCCCCATTGCAGTCGTTTAGTGCCGATATCATATCTGCTGTGGATCACTGAAATAATATCGATGACACAAATATAGAACTACCATAATATCGAGGAAAAAATATAGAATGCAAAAATATCGAATTCCTATCTCCAAACAGGTAAGTACAAAAATATTGAACCAAAAATATCGTTGTAAAAAATATAGTTAGTCAAAATATAATTTTTTTTAATGTCTTAAAAGTAATTAAAACTTAATGAAGTAAAAAAAATTATTAACTTAATCATACTTAAAATACTTAAATAACCTTAAAATTAATAATTAATTAATGTAAGTAAAAAAATATACAATTTGATTTTAATACATATATATATATATATATGAACGTAATATTAATAAAAAATATACAATATTTTTACAGCAGGATAGCGGAAAGGGTAAATCTACTATTACCACTCCAGAGAGTGCAGCAGTAGGGAAAGTGTTGGATAGCAAAGGGGTAAAAATTACTATTCCCACTCCAGAGAATGCAACAGTAGGGAAAGCGTTGGATAGCATAGGGGTAAAAATTACTATTCACACTCCAGTGAGTGCAACAGTAGGGAAAGCGTTGGATAGCGTAGGGGTAAAAATTACTATTCCCACTCCAGAGACTGCAACAGTAGGAAAAGCGTTGGATAGCGTAGGGGTAAAAATTACAATTCCCACTCCAGAGAGTGCAACAGTAGGGAAAGCGTTGAATAGCATTGGGGTAAAAATTACTATTCTCACTCCAGAGAGTGCAACAGTAGGGAAAGCATTGGATAACGTAGAGGTAAAAATTACTATTCCCACTCCAGAGACTGCAACAGTACAAAAAGTAGTGGATAGCGTAGGGGTAAAAATTACTATTCCCACTCCAGAGAGTGCAACAGTAGGGAAAGCGCTGGATAGCGTAGGGGTAAAAATTACTAATCTCACTCCAGAGAGTGCAATAGTAGGGAAAGCATTGGTTAACGTAGAGGTACAAATTACTATTCACACTCCAGTGAGTGCAACAGTAGGGAAAGTGTTGGATAGCGTAGGGGTAAAAATTACTAATCTCACTCCAGAAAGTGCAATAGTAGGGAAAGCATTGGTTAGCGTAGAGGTACAAATTACTATTCCCACTCCAGTGAGTGCAACAGTAGAGGAAGCGTTGGATAGCGTAGGACTAAAAATTACTATTCCCACTCCAGAGAGTGCAACAGTAGGAAAAGCGTTGGATAGCGTAGGGGCAAAAATTACTATTCCCACTCCAGTGAGTGCAACAGTAGGGAAAGCGTTGGATAGCGTAGGGGTAAAAATTACTAATCTCACTCCAGAGAGTGCAATAGTAGGGAAAGCATTGGATAGCGTAGAGGTAAAAATTACTATTCCCACTCCAGTGAGTGCAACAGTAGGGAAAGCGTTGGATAGCGTAGGCGTAAAAATTACTATTACCACTTCAGAGAGTGCAACAGTAGGGAAAACGTTAGATAGCGTGGTGGTAAAAATTACTATTCCCACTCCAGTGAGTGCAACACTAGGGAAAGTAAATACTTCATATATTAATTAAAATAAATTAAATATTAATACCAGTTACAAATTAATAAAAAATAATTAACAATTTAATATACCATAATAACTAATCAATTAAAAATACAAATAAAAATACTTATTAAAAATCATTACCTATTAATACAAATTAATTACCAATTAATTCATTAGCAATTGGAAAATAATTAACAATTAATTAAAAATAAATACCAATAAATAAATAAAAAAATAATTAATTACAATTCAATTACTTCCCACCCTATTCCCCTATAAACCTACAACCCGCTACAGAAAATACATTAATAAAATTAACATAATTATACCATACAATTCATTACTCAAAATACATTATAAAATAAATATACACTTTTCACACATATACTAACATAAAAAAACTTTAAAAAATGTTATATTATTAAAAAATCGATATATTTAATACCTATATTATATACTACGATATTTTGACATTCTATATTTATGTAAATCGATATTAACTTACCTCAAATTCAATATTTTTGTTGTCTATATTCTGTCCATTCGATATTTTGTCCATTACATTCGATATTTTTGTTGTCTATATTCTGTCCATTCGATATTTTGTCCATTCTATATTTTTTATTCGATAATACTGCAATTCTATATTTTTAACTCGATATTTTGACTGTATACCATCTGCTGTATAAAGGTTAAAAAGAGATAGTGCAACACACAACCCTGTTTTAGACCCTTTGTTGTTGGTATGCGCTTTGAAAGGTGAGAGCCATTGCCTAGCTTAACCTGTAGCCATGTATTGGAATATAGTTGTATCAGAAGATTCAGAAGGGCCGAAGGAATCCCCCAGAGAGCCAATTTCCTCCACAGGTTAGCTCGGTCAATGTTGTCAAAAGCCGCCTTGAAATCCACAAAGCAGAAATGCAAGGTTTGTTTGGTTGATTTTGCATTTTCGATGAGTAATGACATTGCTAAAAGATTTGTTGTGGTGCTGGTCTCCCTGGAAAAGCCTGTCTGACATGGGGGAATTATGTTGTGCTCTGATGCCCATACTTGCAGCTCTGATAGTAAAGTTCCCGCAAAATATTATGCCTCAACGTCTAACAGTGCGATCAGGCGATAGTTCTTTGGTTGAGTTTTGTCTCCAGTTTTGTATATTGGTGTAATAATGGAGTCCTTCCATGAAGCAGGAAGGTACCCAAACAGTTTGACAGAGTTGAAGAGAGGAGTAAGGATTTCTGACCAGTATTCTGGATCTTATTTAAAAAGAGCTGGTGGAATCCCGTTTCGCCCGGGTGCTCCATCTCTCCTCCCTTTTGAGATTTGTTCCCTGACCTTGACGGCATCGATTTCTTTTGGCTCGACCACGGTAGTCATCACGGTTTGAGTTAAAGATGCTGGCTGTTTGTCCTTAGATGCCAAAAATACAGATATCTGTTGGTGAAAGTGAGATTCTAAGTACAGTGTCCAAGTTCTTTCTGTGATTTGCGAGGTATAGCCACCGTGTGCTGATTTTAAGATTTTATTTGTCATTAGCCAGAATCGGGCACTATTATTTTCTTTCGAATCGTAGTAAAGTTTGGCTCAGAATTCATTTTCGTATTGTCTGCTCATGTCCCATTTGAATTTCTTGAGCTCGGGTTTGTTATTTTGGAGCTGTCGTAGCAGGCCATTGTTCCCTGGCCGTAGCCTCAGTAATCTCAATAGTTTATTCACAGATTTTTTAAGATGTTTCAGGATAGTCCTCTGTGCACTTGTAGCCTTCCCTTCGACCATGGGATCATTAAACGGAAGGTATCCGACTACAGATGAATGGGTATTCGCTGACACGGTTGTGAACATTTCTCATATACAGGTGGGGTTTCTAGTTGGGTAGTCAAGCTCGATTAGCTGTTCTTTTGCTGCCAGAAGCACCTCCCCAGATTTAGCTACAGATGACATAATTCTTTTTAAATTGATGGTATGGCATGTGTGCACACCTGCTGGGTTTGGAGTTGACTTGTCTGGAAGCGCTTGGATTAGAACCTCCCGGGGCCGATGGTCACTGTCCTCTTTGTCTTCTAAGCAATAGCCTGATATGTGTTGAAAAAATTAAAGAGATTCTAGGGTATAGTCAATTGTGGAGATCAAGTGTCATATGTGAAAAGATGCGGCCGGCAGAGAATCATTGAGAATTCTTCCATTTAGCACCCTTAGCCCAATGGGTTCGAGATCGCCTAGCATCTCTAAATCACACTTGGAGGATCTTCTTACTTTGGTCACTATAGATTTGCGTTGGAATATTCCAGAGAGAAGACTGGACCTGAGTGTCTTAATTTTGAATGGGTGCCTAGGAGATGTTGATTGAAGTCACCAGACAGAATGAGGTTTGATGTGGAATATGAGCTCATTTGTTGAAGCAGCTGTTCAAATAAGCCTTTCGATTCATGTTTTTTTCCGTTTCAGGTTTTAATATATGTTGAACAGCAGCACCTACTCCTTTTTCCCTCTCAGGTTGAGTTTAATCTTCATGGTGTTCACGGCTAGAAGGGGATAGGGTAGTTCTTGTGTGCTATGGATTTTTTTATATTTTAATGTATGTGGCTAGGCCGTCAGATAGACAACCATATTTACGTTTCCTATGAGCAGGAGTATGAAAGCAACTAAATCCCTCTAGTTGCAGAGGTTCCTCTAGCCATGTTTCCTGTAGGAAAAGGATATCAAAAGATTTGAGATAAACCAGAAGCTCAGCCTCTCCAGCCTTATTAGTCAGCCTGTTAATGTTCCATGAGCATAGCCTCAGAAGTGGTACATCAGGACTTTCTCTGTACCTCATTGGGTAACTCTGTCATTGCCGATGGCTTAATTTATTGTCGGTTCTAGTTATCCAAAAGTGGTCAGAGTCAGCGGAATTGTTAGGTGAAGTATTCCATTGTGGGTTCATTGCCTGTTTGCTCTGAGGTGACCGTCCTAGTGCTCCCGTGAGTACCGATGCTGTATTGGCACTGTGACGGGGCGTACCTTCCCATCATCTGTCAAGCAAGGGGAGCGGATATCCTATGTTGTAATACAGAGAAGAATATATCCCCCACACTTTGAAGGTTTCCTGTTCTTCCTGAATTTCATTTGCAAGATAAGTGTATCTCCAAATCGCTTTGGTGGATTCCCTGCCTTTTGTTTGTCCAACTTTATAAATTCTATTGAGAGAAGGTCCGTTGAGCTGATGCCTTTTAGTGTTGGTATAGCATCTGAGAGTTAAAGAATGTTCCCTCTGTTCAGTATGTTGAACGGACCTTTTGAGTCGTAAAGAGTGTAACCACTGTCTTGATTGATTGGAGAGGCTAGTACAGAGTTTGTCCCCAATTGATTATCACTGATGCTGTTTGTGGGCGGGTGAGTTTGCCCACTGAAATTATCCGGAGGAGGCAGATCTATTCACCTGGCGCCTGCGGATGCTTCTGGACCACAGTATGGGTTTATGTTTGGATTTCCCGCTGCGGTCAGACCCGGCAAATTTTGTTGGGTCATGGCCGAATCCCTGTACCTCGCTGTTTACTTTGCATTCTATCTCCTTATTACGGTTTCGTGCTCCTGAGGTCTGGGTTGAAGCTAGGGTGATCCTATCCAATGGAGGGTCAGTTGGCGTGATTGATGTTTGAAGTTGGAGTCTTGAGGGAGCAACTTAAGCGGGTTAGCGGGTGCCGCCAGCACCTGGTTTGGACAGTGCAAGGAAATTAACTCCTTTTTCTCAGTTATTTGCGGTGGTCGGCTTATTGTGCTGTCATACTTTTCCTGTCCAACTTTAGTTTTACTGTTGCCTTGAGTGTCCATTTGGATGCTAGACGTGACTACCCTGCTAGTACTGATGGAAGTGCTAGAGGGCAAAAAGAGGCAGATGGAGTGCTCTTCTGCTAATGGTGCCACTTCCCACGCTGGTGGTTCAGAGGAGCTGATTATTGTGCATTCCAGAGCTTTGTCCGGTTCGTGTGAGACGACCTCAGGATGGGCTGCTGTGTGTACTGCTGGAGTTTCCTCCGTGGTGAATGAGGTAGTGGGTGGTTGTAGAGGGAATAGGGGGTCATGGAGGCCTGGAATTGCACCACTAGAGGAGAATATTGACGATACATGGTCGTTTAGGAAATGAAACTTTGAAGAAAGTTTTGTTGGTAGAGATGTTTTGGGTAACCTCCTGATCGCTGTTGTGCCAGGCCGCAGGAGGCCTCTGTTACCTTGGAAGGGGAGACCAGTTTTGCGGAGCTTGGTGTTGTCTTTCCCGTTTGTTTTGCTTGTTTGAATTTGCACACAGGGACCAAGCTGGCCCCTTATCGTACCAGACCTAATAGTGGCATAATCACTTTGCACTCCTCTGCTTTCACCTTCTTTCTTTCTTACTTTCTTTACTTCTTTTACACCTTGTCTCGTATGTTGTTTTTTTGCATTGTGGAAACTTTCAATCCGGTCCTTTTACTTTACGGAGATTTTCAAACCGCCAAGCATTCACAGCTCAGCGCGTTCAGTGCAAGCAGGGCCACAAGACGGCGCCGCTCCTAACCGATGAGGTAGAGCCAGTTGATTACTGATGGCTTCTTGAAGGATCCAGGCCTCCCAACAATTCCTGATGATGTTGGTTGGGTCAGGTCGAGGGGTGGCTAGACTGGTGGAACTATTAACGATTAACTAGAGATGTCAACTGGCCCTGCCAAGCCACAGCTAAGATGGACTGGGATAAGCTGGGGTGGGCTGGGGTACACTGGGCAGCCAGCAGCAGCACTGTTGCTGATTCCTGCTGATATCCTGTGCGTTGCGCATTGCTGAAGAGGCTCTCCCAGTAGGGACATGCCCTAAGGCACATGCAGTAAGGACGTGTAGGGCAGGGCAGGCACGGCAGGGCAGACATGTGCCTTCCCTCGAGTCCCTGCAGATCTGGTTTTTGTCTGGTTGTTGTCCACCTTGGCTCAGGCTAGATGTAAACTTTGAGGTTGCGAGCCAAGGGAATTAAAAGGAAGAAGTGAGGGCGGAGTGGGAGTGAGAGTGGGGACCCGGGCTGGTACTCCAGGCAACTACAGACCCTGCTCCAGGCACCAGGCACTACACCAGCACTGCTCAGCTCGGACCGGCTCCGATCACCAGCCCACAAAGGGGCAAGGAAAGCAAGTGCAGATGGACCCAGGGAGCAGGAAGAACCAGGGAGAGCCAGATGGGTGGGGAAGCAGGGAAGGGGAGGGGGAGAGGGGGAGAACAAGCAATGATACCGCACCGACACACCTACACAACCCCCCCCAAGCAACCTAGGCAATCTTGCGGCTTGCAGTTTACCAAGACTCCTCTGGTCACGACACCAAGCTCCTGGCTCACACCGCTTACACCGCTCCGATTACTCAGACTGTGAGCTGCAGGCAGTCTTCTCCTCCACCTCCTCGGGTGAGCGTCGTCAGTAGAGTGATTTTCCCAGTTACCTCCAAGCCAGGAGTTGGTGCACCTCTCTCAGCTCACCAGCTGCTAAGATGTGCTCAGCACCAGAGCTGTAAGGCTGTTATTGCTGGTGGAGCTAATGGAGCTATTGGCTGACAGGCTGGCTGCTGGAGAGGCCGGAAGAGCTGATTCAAGGTGATTCGTGATGGCGGAGGGTGTGCTGTGGGGGTGCTGGTGCCGTTGCATTAGGGGTGCCACTGCAGGGGGCCGTGGCAAAGGCCGTTCAGTGCTTCGATAAAGCCTGCTCACTGAACCGGACCGGACCCAGTCCCGGCACCCACACTCTCAGCTCTTTGCTCTCTCGGCTCGCCGGCCTCCGCCTACTCTGCTGCTGTTGCTTTCCGCTCTGCTTGGCTCACTCTGTGCCAGCAACAGGAAACAGGAAACAGAGTGTCTGTCAGTAGAAGCACAGACCCCCAAGCACTGCACACCCCCGAGCACTGCAGACCCCCAAGTACTGCAGCCCTCCACGCACCGCAGACCCCTGAGCACCACACAGATGAAGAGTCTCTGGGGCCTGAGATGCCCCTCGAGGACTGGTCATCACTGGAGCACAGACCACCAAGCACCGTAGACCCCAAAGCACCGCAGACCCCTGAGCACCGCAGACCCCTGAGCACCGCAGACACCCAAGCACCGCAGACCCCCATGCAACACAGACTCCCGAGCACCGCACAGATAAAGCATCTTTGGGACCTGACATACCCCTTGAAAACCGGCCATCACTGGAGCACTGACCCCCAAGCACTGAAGACCCCCGTGCACTGCAGACCCCAAGCACCACATACCCCAGAGCACCACATAGATGTGGCATCTCTGGGGCCTGAGATGCCCCTCAAGGACCGGCCATCACTGGAACACAGACCCCAAGCACCGCACATATAAAGCGTCTCTGGGGCCCGAGATGTTATCGGGACTTGGCATGTCTGTGAAACGGGCCACATTTAGGACCACGCCGCACCCGACCTCAGTCCCCAGAACGCCGCACTGGCAAAGCGATCTCTAGAGCATGACTTGTGAAACTGGGACCACATTTCCCAGTGGGAGAACCAGGCAACACTCACACCCCAGAGCCCGGCAGAGCTGCAGCAGCCTCTGGGGAGGAATAGGCCTGACTAGGGTCAGCGAGCTCCACACCAAGGATCACCCAGCACACAAAGCACAGCTCAGAGCACTGCATGGCTGAAGTGCGCTCTGGGGGCTGAATATTAACCCGGGGCATAGTCCTCTGCTACGCTAATGGAGCATACGTAGTATGTACTAATTCACACTCCACAAATTGCACGTAGTACAGTATAAAAACTGTGCTTAATCATGTAGAGTAGCAGTTAAATCAACAGCATCCTCAGATGCTGTGATAAAGCAATTTTACATGCTAAAAAGCATATAACCAATCCACAAAAGTGAACTCTTTCAATGAAAACATTAGGCAATGAGAGAGGTGATGATTTTGGGGTCCCCCCTAACCTAGGGGGAGGACCGAGCATATGTCTTGAACACAAAGAGCATAAACAAAAAGCACATTTTATTGAACTTCGGTGGTAGTCCCATCCTCTTGGGACCACCCCAAGCACAGTTATTGGCAAAAAACCAATCCCAACCAAAGGCCCTGCAAAGCATTATGGGACGGGATTAGCAGTGAGCAGTGAATATTATAGTATCCAATATCAAAATAATTCTACAAAGAGCTGCAGTTCCTCTAGTCGTTACTAGATGTCCCTCACGAGTCAAATGCAAAGCATTGAAATTATTCTTACATCAAGATCCAGTTCCACTAGTCATTACTAGATATCCCTCACGAGTCAAACAATAATAATAATAATAATAATAATCCACATTTGAAAAGCGCACAATCACCCGTAAGGGTCTCTAGGCGCTGGGGGCCGTCGGGAAGATTAAGCAAGCTATTGCCCCAGAGTCACATGGTGCTGGGTTAATCTGCCGCTGGTACCGGGGATCAAACCGTGATCCCCAGATTCCGGAGTCCTAGCCACGGCACCACACCTCTTCCCAAATGCAAAACCATTGAAACCTGTTCATCAAGCATTTGCATTTGACTCGTGAGGGACATCTAGTACTTCTGTAACGAGCATCCCACCAGTTCTGGTGTCTGCCAACACCGCTCCATTTGGGAGGGTAAACAAGTCCAGAAAAAAAGGGTGAGGGGGGTGCCATCCCCAGAGGAAGGACCAGTGGGTCGGGGGTTGCCAGCTCTGAGGTCAGAGCACCCCAGTACTGACCCTGGTGAGGCCACTTCTGGCTTGGGGGCTCTTCATGCTCTGTCAGGTGGACAGGAGGATAGAGACCTGCGCCAGGCAGACTCTTGCACAGCTCATGAGGAGTGTGTTTTCCTCTGGGGTTATTGTACTCCAGTGGAAGTCCTAGGTTGCCAGGCACAGGTCCAGCCTAAGGGTACAGACCCTGGGTTGGAGGACCAGGTTCAGGGTGTCCCCCTGACCTGGAGGAATGGGCGACTGCTAACAGGGCCCCCACCAGTTTGTCTTCTGGGGGTGCCGCTCCAGGTGAGAGCGTACAGAGCCCCAGGGAGGAGGATTGGCTGTGGGAGAGACCACCCCAGTCCTGTGCCCATCTTCAGGGTAAAGACCCTAGTCTGGTGTACCACTTTCAGGATAGCTCCCATGAACTGTGGGAGAATTGTGCAGAACACCTGCCATAGGTACCCTGACAATTCTGGAACGGGTACCGCTCCATGTGGCAGAGTACAGAGCCCCAGGGAGGAGAACCGGACTAGACCCCAGTCTCCATTCCAGCCACCAGGTACAGACCCTGGCCTAGTGGGTCAGTGTCAGGATGTCATTCCAGACCTGACAAGAAGGAGAGTGGACAAGGGGGGCCAAGCACCTGGAGCTACTGCCCCCTCTCTCTGATGCCACAGAGGTTTGAGAGCCCTGAGAGGCAAGACCTGACTCTCATCACTGACAGATGTCAGTGGCCACTATGGCTTGATGTCCTGGTGGACTGAGTGGCCCCTGGGGGAGGTACAGGAGTCACTCTCCGGGATTGGACTGGGCCACACCACTGTGTTGGCCATGTAGGTACTGTCTGCCTGTTGGGACACAACTGTGAGCAAGGTAAAGTTAGGTGCTGCACAGGCAAGGAGAAGGGTTGCCCATGGGACAGCTTAGTGGGACCTGAGGGTATGGAGAAATGGATCTAACTGGGTTCATCAAGGCGTAGAACTGGAGAGTGCCCCTGCTGTTGTGGGCCAGGTCTATGTTCTTTATGTTCTATCGCCCCAAGCAGGGAAGTCCATCAACGGATTGATTAGTCTACCCTGGCTTTAGGCTGGGATGGGGTTGTGTTAGACTTGGCTTTTTCAGCGGGTTTATCCCCACATTTTTTGCTTTTTGGCCTCCTGTTTATGACACTGTTTTTGTTGGTTTTAGGACTCTAGAGACTTTACCACTGCTATTCAGTGCTAAAGTGCAGATGCCTTCCATGAAAATTGGGTTTATGGATTGGAGTTTCCATGATTGGTTATTTGTTTTACTAGTCAGTCCCTAGCACAGTGCACTCTGTGTGCCCAGGGCCTTTGAATCAAATGCTGCTGGTGGGCTTGCATCACTGGTCTTGCCACCTTCACAAGCAGCCCGTCAAAGGTAATTCAGACCTACCACTGCAGTGTCGGTGTGCAGTCTAGTACTGTCATGTCGACTTGGCAAGTTCCCCCAATTGCCAGGCCCTAACCTTCCCTTTTCTTAGGTGAGTCACCCCTAAGGTAGGCACATAGTACCCCTGTTGGCAGGGAGCAATGTATGTGAAAGGTAGAACATGCCCTGA
This sequence comes from Lissotriton helveticus, assembly GCF_964261635.1. Classification (NCBI taxonomy): domain Eukaryota; kingdom Metazoa; phylum Chordata; class Amphibia; order Caudata; family Salamandridae; genus Lissotriton; species Lissotriton helveticus. The sequence goes on along the minus strand of NC_136058.1, from coordinate 455,941,286 downwards.
TATGTCCTGATAGTGCAATACTGCCAATTTTGTTTTTCCCTATTGCAAGGCTACCTGTTCCCATAGGAAAGCATGGGAGTTAATTTATAACATCTTCGAAGTATACCTTCCGATTGGGACCAGATTGGAAATTGAAGTTTAGTATGCCTGAACTCAGAATCTAAAGATGCATCTTTTAGTGGAGGGGATTTTTACATTCTGTGTTTGGAAATACCACTTTTAAGAAGTAGGTATTTTCTCCATTAGCCATCTAGTGTGTCTCTGCTAGGATGTGTATTGACTGTCTGGCTTTGGAGTGACAGGGGCTGCGGATGTACAGTGGCTCCAGAGAGTCTGATGAGCCAAGGCTGGGCTGAATAAACCTGGGCTACATTAAGAGTAGGGGCAGGAGATTCCTTTCACTCCTGAATGGACCTGGCCTGCTGCAGACAGACAGCCTCCTGCTGGGCAGCTATACTGAGAGGACAGAACTGGTTCTGGCTGGGCACAGGACACTCTCTGCCTGAGAGAACAAATACATTTTGGGTATAAATAATGGGGCCCAGATGCCAGAACTTTAGAACTCTTTTGGAAACGAGCTGTGGGGATAGACTACCACTTTGATGTGTGTTTTGCTGTGTTGGCCTGTAGTGGCTGCTTCTGTCTTGGGCAGTGAAAGGACTGGACTGAACGTTCTACACATTTTATTGAGTTTATCCAAGGGCTTCAGGTAGAGATTGAACCCTGTTCAACATGTCTCACGAACAGCAACAACTTCAATCTCTTCTCCTCTCAGCACTGGGGACCCTGTGTTTTGTGCTGCAACTGAAGAAAAGCAACCCGATGTATCTACGATGCCGCTGTTGACTCCGTGTCCTGAAGGCACCACTGCCGCAACGCCGTACCGCAACCCTCGTCTCAACGATGATGCCATCTGATGCCTCCAACGAACCGCTGCTTGCACTCTGACCTGTGGGCACTGCACTTTGCACCGCCTCACTTCACGACACCACCTTGGTATCCCCGACGATGCCGCTCCACGCCAACATCGGTGCTACTGCTTGATCCTCATCACACACCACTGCCTTGACCTATCGACGTCGGCGCCATCGACTCCAGTTCATCAGCCGACAACATCGCTTCAACAGCGACGACACCACTGCTTGCACTGTGGCCTGCCAGCACCACGACGAGCACCGCATCACTTCGTACCGCAGCCCTGGTCTCACCAAAGCCCCTGGACGACTGTCACTGAGCCGCTGCCTGTACTGTGACCTTAGGGCACCGCACACTGCACCGCTGCACTCACACCGCAGGACCAGATGCCTGCCGATGCCTGCACTCCAGACTTCAACCGCGAGGAGTTTGATCTGCAATGTGTGTAATTTCAAGGACCTTCACGCCTGCGGATGCCGTGTTTTCAGAGCTTAACTAGAGGTCACCGACACCCTGCATTTCTGAATGTACTGTTTTGCTGTTCTTCCCGACACAGTAGCTGTCCTGCAATGCTGCGGTCTGCCAGAACTGTTTCGATTTGTTATTTACGATGCCGTTACAGCCCCAAATGGAGCTATTAACTTCCAGGAACTTTATCTCAAGTCTGTTCTGATTATTGAAGATTTCCAAGTACTGTATTGTAGATTTTTATCAATTTCGGTCTTGTCTTAAGTATATAGAAATATTGAGTATTTTTCTAAACTGGTGTGGTGTCCTTTTGTAGTGTCTTCACTGTATTACTGTTGGTTATGGGCAAATGCTTTACACACTGCCTCTAAGATAAGCCTGACTGCTTGTGCCAAGCTACCCAGGGGGTGAGCAGGAGTTATTTTAGGCGTGTAACTCCCTTATACTGACTAGGAAGAAGGGTCCCTACTTGGGCAAGGTGCAAACTATTGCCAACTAGAGAACCCCATTTCTAACAGGCTGTGTGTATGAGCCCTTAGGGTGGGACTTCTATACATGTTAGAGCAAAGCTTTCCAAACTTTTCATGTTGGTGACAGTTTTTGGAGATGCATCTTTCTGGGAAACAGTAAGGCAGTGTAGCGAGCGATCATAGCGAGCGAGCCCGAATCACTTAACGGGGGTCGGGGGGGGTTCTCAATCACTCTGTATGTCTGTCTCCCTCTCTCTCTCTCTTTCTCTGTCTCTCTCCCTCTGTCTCCTCCCTCTGTCTCCCTCCCTCTGTCTCCCTCTGTTTGTCTACCTCCCTCTTTCTATCTCTGTCTGTCTCACTCCGTCGCCCTCCTCCCTCTGTCTGTCTCCCTCTGTCTCCCTCTGTTTCCGTCCCTCTGTCGCCTTACCTATGTCTCTGTTCCTCTGTCAACCTCTCTCTCCCTTTCTCTCTCCCTCTGTCTCCCTCTCTCTCTCTCTCTCTCTCTCTCTCTCTGTCTCCCTCCCTCTGTCTGTCTCCCTCTGTCTCCCTCCCTCTGTCTCCCTCCCTCTGTCTGTCTCCCTCTGTCTCCCTCCCTCTGTCTGTCTCCCTCTGTCTCCCTCCCTCTGTCTCCCTCCCTCTGTCTGTCTCCCTCTGGCTGTCGCCCTTTGTCTCCCGCTCTCTGTCTCCCTCTCTGTCTTTCTCTGTTTCCGTCCCTCTGTCTCCCTCCCTTTGTCTCCATTCCTCTGTCTCCCTCCCTCTCCGTTTGTCTCCCTCTTCCTTTGTCTCCCGCTCTGTCTCCCTCTCTCCCTCTGTTCCTCTGTCTCCTCCCTCTGTCTCCCTCTCCCTCTGTCTCCTTCTGCCTGTCTCCCTACCTCTGTCTACCTCTCCCTCTGTCTCTCTCCTTCTATCTCTCTCCCTCTGTCTCCGTCCCTCTGTCTCCCTCTCTGTCTCCCTCTGTCTCTGTCTCCCTCTCCTTCCCTCTGTCCCCTTCCCTCTGTCTCCCTCTCTCTCGGTCCCCCTCCCTCAGTCACCCGCTGTCTCCCTCTCTTTCTCTCCCTCTGACTTCCTCTCTGTCTCCCTCTCTGTCTCTCTGCCTATCTGTCTCTGTCTGTCTCAGTCTCTGCCTCTGTCTGTCCCTGCCTCTGTCTGTCCCTGTTTGTCACCATCTCCCTCCCTCTGTCTCCCTCTCCATCTGTCTCTGCCTCTATCTGTCTGTCCCTGTTTGTCACCATCTCCCTCCCTCTGTCTCCCTCTCCATCTGTCTCTGCCTCTATCTGTCTGTCCCTGTTTCTATCTCTCTGTGTGTGCCTCTGTCTCCCTCCCTCTCTCCCGCTGTCTCCCTCCCTCTCTCTGTCTTACTCCATCCCTCTGTCTGTCTCCCCCTCTGTCTCCTTCCCTCTGTCTCCCTCCCTCTCTCCCGCTGTCTCCCTCCCTCTGTCCCTCTCTGTCTCCCTCCCTCTGGCTTCCTCTCTCTCTCCTCTCTCTCTGTCTCCCTCCCTTTGTTTCCCTCCCTCTGTCTGTCTCCCTCTCCCTCCCTCTGTTTACCCCAGACTCCCACCCTGTCTCCCACAGTCTCCCTCTCTCTCTGTCTCCCTCCCTCTGTTTCCCTCCCTCTGTCTCCATCCCTCCCTCTCCCTCCCTCTGTCTCCCTCCCTCTTCCTCCCACTATCTCCCTCTGTCTGTCACTCTCTGTCCCCTCACCCCAGCGTGTGTGGCAGCCTGGGCAGAGACAGCTTCCTGTCCGGCCCTGTTCACTGGTTATGCGTCCTAGTGAGGAGACACTCAGTCTGTCGTATGCAATGAAGCATAGTGGCTCCTCCTCTCTTGAGCTTCCTGCTTATGTAGCCTTGCACTGTCCATGAAGGTACTGGTTCTCATGCGCATCATCCTTTCTTGTGCTGGAAGAAAAAAAGCATCCGTGAGGGTGCAGCTGGGCATCGACTCTGTGAACCTGGTTCAGATATGGGAGGTGAACCACAATTCTTGTAACCAGCCTTGCAGCTCCTGTTCAGGTCTGTTTGCAGGGTAAATAATTCTCTGGCTGAAGGCATTGGCAGTGACGCGTGCTGTGCAGTCTCTTTGCCTCTTGAACTTCTCTGCTCTTCAAACTGGCAGGCACATTGCAGGGCGTGTGTGTGCCACAGTACCTATGCTCGCTGTTCCTCATAGCCTCTGCATCGAATAAGGTGGTTTCAGAAATGGACCAGTATTGGTGGGGCTAGCATCCTCCCATTCCACTGTTTTTTTTCTCACAAAAATAAACATGGGGCTGCCTCTCCCTTCGCAGACTCGGCATGTACTGGCAGACTTTGCTATGTACCCTGTCCAGTGTTGCCATTTTCTCTCTGTATGCTGGTATTCTGTGTCCCTTCACCAAGCTGAGCTGCAGCAGCTGGTCCTGTGCTGCTGGTGTGTTTCCTTGGCACTGTGCAGTTCTCTTTTCTCAATTTTTACCTCTTCAGCATCCTCTGTGTGCCCCAGGCAACCTTTGCTGTCTGCTTCTCCTGTTGCCCTTTATTTCGTGTAGCGGGTGCAATACCATGAAACATGCAAGGTTAACCATGGGACCTTCTTTCTTGAACTTCTCTTGGTTCCATGGTGCTGCCCTCGCGGGCATCGTTGGGGCAGAGGAATGGAGGGTAAGCAATGCAGACACTTTTTGCTTCGGTGAACGCTGCCTGGGATGCGTTCACCTTACTAGAGCATGGATCGGCTTTAACAGCTTTGCAAAAATGCTGTGGGTCTCGCTTCACCCGTCATGGGCGGGCCATCTCCTCTAATAGCTGCCGCCAGGGACACACATGCAGCCGGACTCCGCCGGAGGACTTCTCCATCATCGCGGTGAGTGTGTTTCTTATTTTACATGCTGAGTTTACATTCCTATCTCCACCTGTCTGTCTCTCCACACATATTTTCACCTCTTCATCGTCTCGTGTTATGTATAAATATAAACAGACATGCATGCACACATAGCAGCTTTGAAATGTTTTTTGTTTGTACAGTTAAAGGCTCCCACCTTTGCTTTTGGTCAACAGCCTGCTTGGGCCCAGCCCTCTGGCCCGCGGCCTCGGATTGACAGTTCTTCAGTGTGGTTGGGGGCTCCACAGTTAATTTCACAGCGACCCCGGCCGCATTCAGTCGCTTTCACCGCTTCTTGGACACACACAGCCACACTCCAGTACTTCGCAGGTCTTTAAAAGACAATGTACTGCTCTGTTGTGAATCTCCCGGCCCCCATTGAGCAGAGTGTCAGAGAGTCCGCGCTGCTGCAGCGGTGTTTGCTGACACTCTCTCAAAGGAGTGCCTCTTAATTAGCAGCAGTTTTGTGCTAAGTGCCCATTAATACCTGTGGCATCCCGCGACACACCCACCCATTGCAGGCGACACAATACTGTGCCGGGACACACAGTTTGGAAAGCTCTGAAAGCATGCTAATTATGCACCGGCCTTACTTTGTGTAGAGGTAGACTCTTTATTTGGGGTTTCATTTAACAGCCTTGGGATGTTTTCCAGAGTGGTACCTTTATAATACGTGTTACGCAAACAAATAATGGACAGAATGCTGAAAGAATCACACATTCACCCTCAGTCAAGAGATCTGGGTCAAATTCATCTTTCTTTTGCTCATCATGCCACCCTAGTTCAGACCCAGCCATGTGCAAATTAGGTTTGACTCTGTTCCTCATGGCAACAGCCCAGCCCAAGCTGCCAAGCCAAGCATCCTGGGGCCGGTTTTGGGGTCCTGTCATCAGGCAGGCTAGGATAAATCAAGTGTAACAGTGAGCAAGGGACCATGATGCTGTGTGTTTGAATAGGATAGACGGACGCTCTCTTCAATCCGTCTGGGAGCAGATGTTCCTTGCATCATTTTTTCTCTTTTCTTAGTCTCTTAATTTAGTTTTACAGTTAAAATGTGAATTGTTGATATTTGTTGGTGAATTCTCCAGGTGATCAGAATGCTGCTTCCTCTCTGTCATGATCTGTCGTGGTTATCGATTCCTTAAGATCCCCGATGACTGCTGCCGGGGAATTATTGATGGGTATAGACCTTGATGAATGAATGAATGAATATAAATGTTGTAGAGCGCAAACTTAGCCCAGGGGTATTGAGGCGCTATGGAAGGAGGTCAAAGTAAGAGATGTCCAGGGATATCAGGGCTTAGATGTTGGTACAAGTGAAAAGCCAGGTCTTCAAGGCTTTGCGGAAAAGAGAGTGAGTTCCCAGAGTGGCAATAGGGGAGGAAAGTGAATTCCATAAATTGGCCCCTATCAGCGAGAAAGCCCTGCCCCCTCCACCTAGCTTTCCGGACCCCAGGAACAGTTACCAGGTTCTTGCTTGCAGATCTCAAGACCTTGACGGGAAGGTATCTTTGAAACATTTTGTTAATGCCTTCTGAGCCCCTATTGTGGACAGCCTTGTGGACCAGGCAAAGGGCTTTGAACACAATTCTCCTCCCCAACGGGAGCCAGTGCAAGCTTCTGGTGGTAGCTGAGACTGAATTGAATTTGGGGAGACCCATCCCCAGCCTAGAGGCGGCCTTCTGCAACAAGTGGAGTCGATGTAATGACGCAATAGGATAGATTTCTATGCCCACTGGAGTGGTTCTAGGATCTTTCAGAGGGAAGGTTGATTATTCTGATTCGTTCTGAGAGGAGCCTCCATCTTGCTCAGCTGAGCACGTCCTTAGTAGGAATATCCGGAAGCAGAAGTGACGTGTGGCCTGGGCCTTATGAGGGGGGGGGGGTCTCCTCATCCTTTTCTCTTACTGCTGTAGATATTTTCACTGTCTCTTTTCCAATCAATACTACATTTTTGGCCTTTTAAAAGAGGTCTTTAAGCGCAGTCCTGGTAGAACCACGATTGCCGAGGGATCGGATAATAACTATGTTGTCTCTTGGAACCTTTTTATAGTTCGGTCAAAGTTGGATTTGGGACTCCTGATACTTGGTTTTTGTGCCTGTGGTTAGTAGCGGGTGCAGCTATGGTTTTCCTCTTCCAGTCCACATGATTCCAATATCTGTAGAACAGCCAGAAGGGCTGCTTGCAATATTTATTATCATTTTTGCACCAGGTGTTGCTGTATAGCGATTCTGCACTCAAATGTCTCTGAGTCTTTTGGAGTAGGAAGTTGTATCCAGACCGTTCTCCTTTCTTTGGAAATACAAAGTCCTTCTTTTTTGTACAATGCCAGGGAAGGATTACTTGCTAAGTTGTAGGTTGAAATTATAGGTTTGAGTGTGTCCGTACATTTAACCCTCTGGGGCAGATTTACAAGCCCCTTGCGACACATTTACGGCGCCGTTGCTTCACTTCTGTGACCAAGCGGCACCGCAAACAATGCGCCACGTTGTGACACATTTACAATGTGACGCATCTAGGGAGATGCATCATGTTGTAAAGTCCTGCGTCACATGTATGCAGGGTGGGCGTTTCGTCTGAAAAAGCCTTGTAAAATTGACGCAGTGAAATCTACAAGATTTCACTGAGTTACTTTTCAGAGGCCGCTGCGATAAAACCTTACGCCTGTTTGAAGCGGGCATAAGGAGTGGCGCAGCACGTTAGGTATGGGCAGTCCCCGAGGTTGCATCGCGCTTGCGACACAACTCCAGCAATGTGCCACCCTTATGCCATCAGAAGGGGCACTCATCGTTCTATCCCTGAGCCATGGTTTGCTGCATTGTAAATGTGTCGCATCTGTCGTGGCGCAAGGGTAGAATTGCATGTCACATCGGTACTGGCGCATCCCTGCTAATATGCAGGGATGCGCCAGTCCTTGTAAATCTGCCATTCACTCCTTTAAAAGACTGCGCTCAACTTTGAGTCTCTTTACACCATTGTCAAATCTTGATAAAGCTGCAATTGACAGAAGGGATGCGAGGAAAGCTGGTGGGGAGGTGGAAAGAAGATAAAGTGCCTGGTTAGTGAGGGGGGTGAGAATGTGGTAAGAGGTTTGTCTTGCATGTCTCACCCCCTGCTGTGTTAAAAGGATAAACTGCTGAGTGTTTCAACCTTATGAACGAATGGTGCATATTTCTTTTGTTCACCTGTTCCTTTTCATCTCCCGATGCCCATGTTGATTTATTCCTCGAGCTTAAGTGCTCATTTGGCATTTGACTTGAGCGAAAATGATTTGGATATGTGCCATATGTGAAACTGTAACTTGAGTGATTGCCCGCACATCTACAGAGTATTGTGTAAATTTTCTCAGAAGCCATTTCCTCTGAATTCACATTGCATCGGCTGAGAGCGCGGCGGGCGAAGACATGCTGAAGTCATGGGAGGGAGATAGCTGAGGGGAGGGGCAGTTGTGCAGTGGGACCTCCCCCTTCTGCCTGCTTATAAAAGAAGAGCATCTGCGGCGGTGCCGTGCACTGTGCAGAGGGTCCTTGGAGGACAGACTGAGGCCCCTGGACCTGCAGACACCTCTTCAGACTCCAGGTAAGGGAGAGCAATGTCTGTACCTGCAGAGACCTCTTCAGACTCCAGGTAAGGGACAGCCATGTCTGTACCTGCAGAGACCTCTTCATACTCCAGGTAAGGGACAGCCATGTCTGTACCTACAGTGACCTCTTCAGACTCCAGGTAAGGGACAGCCTTGTCTGTACCTGCAGAGACCTCTTCAGACTCCGGGTAAGGGACAGCCATGTCTGTACCTACAGTGACCTCTTCAGACTCCAGGTAAGGGACAGCCATGTCTGTACCTGCAGAGACTTCTTCAGACTCCAGGTAAGGGACAGCCTTGTCTGTACCTGCAGAGACCTCTTCAGACTCCAGGTAAGGGACAGCCATGTCTGTACCTGCAGAGACCTCTTGAGACTCCAGGTAAGGGACAGCCATGTCTGTACCTGCAGAGACCTCTTGAGACTCCAGGTAAGGGACAGCCATGTCTGTACCTGCAGAGACCTCTTCAGACTCCGGGTAAGGGACAGCCATGTCTGTACCTGCAGAGACCTCTTCAGACTCCAGGTAAGGGACAGCCATGTCTGTACCTGCAGAGACCTCTTCACACACAAGGTAAGGGACAGCCATGTCTGTACCTGCAGAGACCTCTTCAGACTCCAGGTAAGGGACAGCAATGTCTGTACCTGCAGAGACCTCTTCAGACTCCAGGTAAGGGACAGCCACGCCTGTACCTGCAGAGACCTCTTCAGACTCCCGGTAAGGGACAGCCATGCCTGTACCTGCAGAGACCTCTTCAGACTCCCGGTAAGGGACAGCCATGTCTGTACCTGCAGAGACCTCTTCAGACTCCAGGTAAGGGACAGCCATGTCTGTACCTGCAGAGACCTCTTCAGACTCCAGGTAAGGGACAGCCATGTCTGTACCTGCAGAGACCTCTTCAGACTCCCGGTAAGGGACAGCCATGTCTGTACCTGCAGAGACCTCTTCAGACTCCAGGTAAGGGACAGCCACGCCTGTACCTGCAGAGACCTCTTCAGACTCCCGGTAAGGGACAGCCATGTCTGTACCTGCAGAGACCTCTTCATACTCCAGGTAAGGGACAGCCATGTCTGTACCTACAGTGACCTCTTCAGACTCCAGGTAAGGGACAGCCTTGTCTGTACCTGCAGAGACCTCTTCAGACTCGGGTAAGGGACAGCCATGCCTGTACCTGCATAGACTTCTTCAGACTCCAGGTAAGGGACAGCCATGTCTGTACCTGCAGAGACTTCTTCAGACTCCAGGTAAGGGACAGCCTTGTCTGTACCTGCAGAGACCTCTTCAGACTCCAGGTAAGGGACAGCCATGTCTGTACCTGCAGAGACCTCTTGAGACTCCAGGTAAGGGACAGCCATGTCTGTACCTGCAGAGACCTCTTGAGACTCCAGGTAAGGGACAGCCATGTCTGTACCTGCAGAGACCTCTTCAGACTCCGGGTAAGGGACAGCCATGTCTGTACCTGCAGAGACCTCTTCAGACTCCAGGTAAGGGACAGCCATGTCTGTACCTGCAGAGACCTCTTCAGACTCCAGGTAAGGGACAGCCACGCCTGTACCTGCAGAGACCTCTTCAGACTCCCGGTAAGGGACAGCCATGCCTGTACCTGCAGAGACCTCTTCAGACTCCCGGTAAGGGACAGCCATGTCTGTACCTGCAGAGACCTCTTCAGACTCCAGGTAAGGGACAGCCATGTCTGTACCTGCAGAGACCTCTTCAGACTCCAGGTAAAGGACAGCCATGTCTGTACCTGCAGAGACCTCTTCAGACTCCCGGTAAGGGACAGCCATGTCTGTACCTGCAGAGACCTCTTCAGACTCCAGGTAAGGGACAGCCACGCATGTACCTGCAGAGACCTCTTCAGACTCCCGGTAAGGGACAGCCATGTCTGTACCTGCAGAGACCTCTTCAGACTCCAGGTAAGGGACAGCCATGTCTGGACCTGCAGAGACCTCTTCAGACTCCAGGTAAGGGACAGCCATGTCTGTACCTGCAGAGACCCCTTCAGACTCCAGGTAAGGGACAGCCACATCTGTACCTGCAGAGACCTCTTCAGACTCCAGGTAAGGAACAGCCATGCCTGTACCTGCAGAGACCTCTTCAGACTCCCGGTAAGGGACAGCCATGTCTGTACCTGCAGAGACCTCTTCAGACTCCGGGTAAGGGACAGCTATGTCTGTACCTGAAGAGACCTCTCCAGACTCCGGGTAAGGGACAGCTATGTCTGTACCTGAAGAGACCTCTCCAGACTCCAAGTAAGGGACAGCCATGTCTGTACCTGCAGAGACCTCTTCAGACTCCAGGTAAGGGACAGCCATGTCTGTACCTGCAGAGACCTCTTCAGACTCCAGGTAAGGGACAGCCATGTCTGTACCTGCAGAGACCTCTTCAGACTCCAGGTAAGGGACAGCCATGTCTGGACCTGCAGAGACCTCTTCAGACTCCAGGTAAGGGACAGCCATGTCTGTACCTGCAGAGACCCCTTCAGACTCCAGGTAAGGGACAGCCACATCTGTACCTGCAGAGACCTCTTCAGACTCCGGGTAAGGGACAGCCATGTCTGTAACTGCAGAGACCTCCTCAGATGCCAGGTAAGGGACAGCCATGTCTGTACCTGCAGAGACCCCCTCAGACTTCAGGTAAGGGACAGCCACGTCTGTGCCTGCAGAGACCTCTTCAGACTCCAGGTAAGGGGCAGACATGCCTGTACCTGCAGAGACCGCTTCAGACTCCTGGTAAGGGACAGCCATGCCTGTACCTGCAGTGACCTCTTGAGACTCCAGGTAAGGGACAGTCATGTCTGTACCTGCAGAGACCTCTTCAGACTCCAGGTGAGGGACAGCCATGCCTGTACCTGCAGAGACCTCTTCAGACACCAGGTAAGGGGCAGCCATGTCTGTACCTGCAGAGACCTCTTCAGACTCCAGGTAAGGGACAGCCATGTCTGTACCTGCAGAGATCCCTTCAGACTCCAGGTAAGGGACAGCCATGTCTGTACCTGCAGAGATCCCTTCAGACTCCAGGTGAGGGACAGTCATGCCTGTACCTGCAGAGACCTCTTCAGACACCAGGTAAGGGGCAGCCATGTCTGTACCTGCAGGGACCCCTTCAGACTCCAGGTAAGGGACAGCCATGTCTGTACCTGCAGAGATCCCTTCAGACTCCAGGTAAGGGACAGCCATGTCTGTACCTGCAGTGACCGCTTCAGACTCCAGGTAAGGGACAGCCATGTCTGTACCTGCAGAGACCTCTTCAGACTCCAGGTAAGGGACAGCCATGTCTGTACCTGCAGAGACCTCTTCAGACTCCAGGTAAGGGGCAGCCATGTCTGTACCTGCAGAGACCTCTTCAGACTTGAGGTAAGGGACAGCCATGTCTGTACCTGCAGAGACCTCTTCAGACTCCTGGTAAGGGACAGCCATGTCTGTACCTGCAGAGACCTCATCAGACACCAGGTAAGGGGCAGCCATGTCTGTACCTGCAGAGACCTCTTCAGACTCCAGGTAAGGGACAGCCATGTCTGTACCTGCAGAGACCTCTTCAGACTCCAGATAAGGGACAGCCATGTCTGTACCTGCAGAGACCTCTTCAGACTCCAGGTAAGGGACAGCCATGTCTGTACCTGTAGAGACCTCTTCAGCCTCCGGGTAAGGGGCAGCCATGTCTGTACCTGCTGTGACCTCTTCAGACTCCAGGTAAGGGACAGCCATGTCTGTACCTGCAGAGACCTCTTCATACTCCAGGTAAGGACAGCCATGTCTGTACCTGCAGAGACCTCTTCAGACTCCAGGTAAGGGACAGCCATGTCTGTACCTGCAGAGACCTCTTCAGACTCCAGGTAAGGGACAGCCATGTCTGTACCTGCAGAGACCTCTTCATACTCCAGGTAAGGGACAGCCATGTCTGTACCTGTAGCTACCTCTTCAGACGCCAGGTAAGGGACAGCCATGTCTGTACCTGCAGAGACCTCTTCAGACACCAGCTAAGGGACAGCCATGCCTGTACCTGCAGAGACCTCTTCAAACTCCAGGTAAGGGACAGCCATGTCTGTACCTGAAGAGACCTCTTCAGACGCCAGGTAAGGGACAGCCATGTCTGTACCTGCAGAGACCTCTTCAGACTCCAGGTAAGGGACAGCCATGTCTGTACCTGCAGAGACCTCTTCAGACGCCAGGTAAGGGACAGCCATGTCTGTACCTGCAGAGACCTCTACAGACTCCAGGTAAGGGACAGTCATGCCTGTATCTGCATAGACTTCTTCAGACTCCAGGTAAGGGACAGCCATGTCTAACTGCAGAGACCTCCTCAGATGCCAGGTAAGGGACAGCCATGTCTGTACCTGCAGAGACCCCCTCAGACTCCAGGTAAGGGACAGCCACGTCTGTGCCTGCAGAGACCTCTTCAGACTCCAGGTAAGGGGCAGACATGCCTGTACCTGCAGAGACCTCTTTAGACTCCAGGTAAGGGACAGCCATGCCTGTACCTGCAGAGACCTCTTGAGACTCCAGGTAAGGGACAGCCATGCCTGTACCTGCAGAGACCTCTTCATACTCCAGGTAAGGGACAGCCATGTCTGTACCTGCAGTGACCGCTTCAGACTCCAGGTAAGGGACAGCCATGTCTGTACCTGCAGAGACCTCTTCAGACTCCAGGTAAGGGACAGCCATGTCTGTACCTGCAGTGACCTCTTGAGACTCCAGGTAAGGGACAGTCATGCCTGTACCTGCAGTGACCTCTTGAGACTCCAGGTAAGGGACAGCCATGCCTGTACATGCAGAGACCTCTTCATACTCCAGGTAAGGGACAGCCATGTCTGTACCTGCAGTGACCGCTTCAGACTCCAGGTAAGGGACAGCCATGTCTGTACCTGCAGAGACATCTTCAGACTCCAGGTAAGGGACAGCCATGTCTGTACCTGTAGCGACCTCTTCAGACTCCAGGTAAGGGACAGCCATGTCTGTACCTGCAGAGACCTCTTCAGAGGCCAGGTAAGGGACAGCCATGTCTGTACCTGCAGAGACCTCTTCAGACTCCAGGTAAGGGACAGCCATGTCTGTACCTGCAGAGACCTCTTCAGACCCAGGTAAGGGACAGCCATGTCTGTACCTGCAGAGACCTCTTCAGACTCCAGGTAAGGGACAGCTATGCCTGTACCTGCAGAGACTTCTTCAGACTCCAGGTAAGGGACAGCCATGTATGTACCTGTTGTGACCTCTTCAGACTCCAGGTAAGGGACAGCCATGTCTGTACCTGTAGCGACCTCTTCAGACGCCAGGTAAGGGACAGCCATGTCTGTACCTACAGAGACCTCTTCAAACTCCAGGTAAGGGACAGCCATGTATGTACCTGTAGCGACCTCTTCAGACTCCAGGTAAGGGACAGCCATGTCTGTACCTGCAGAGACCTCTCCAGACGCCAGGTAAGGGACAGCCATGTCTGTACCTGAAGAGACCTCTTCCGACGCCAGGTAAGGGACAGCCATGTCTGTACCTGAAGAGACCTCTTCAGACTCCAGGTAAGGGACAGCCATGTCTGTACCTGCAGGGACCTCTTCAGACCCAGGTAAGGGACAGCCATGTCTGTACCTGCAGAGACCTCTTCAGACACCAGGTAAGGTGCAGCCATGTCTGTACCTGCAGAGACCTCTTCAGACACCAGGTAAGGGGCAGCCATGTCTGTACCTGCTGTGACCTCTTCATACTCCAGGTAAGGGACAGCCATGTCTGTACCTGCAGAGACCTCTTCAGACTCCAGATAAGGGACAGCCATGTCTGTACCTGCAGAGACCTCTTCAGACTGCAGGTAAGGGACAGCCATGTCTGTACCTGCAGAGACCTCTTCAGACCCAGGTAAGGGACAGCCATGTCTGTACCTGCAGAGACCTCTTCAGACTCCAGGTAAGGGACAGCCATGTCTGTACCTGCAGAGACGTCTTCAGACTCCAGGTAAGGGACAGTCATGCCTGTATCTGCATAGACTTCTTCAGACTCCAGGTAAGGGACAGCCATGTCTGTACCTGCAGAGACCTCTTCAGACTCCAGGTAAGGGACAGCCATGTCTGTACCTGTAGCGACCTCTTCAGACTCCAGGTAAGGGACAGCCATGTCTGTACCTGCAGAGACCTCTTCAGACACCAGGTAAGGGACAGCCATGTCTGTACCTGTAGCGACCTCTTCAGACTCCAGGTAAGGGACAGCCATGTCTGTACCTGCAGAGACCTCTTCAGACTCCAGGTAAGGGACAGCCATGTCTGTACCTGCAGAGACCTCTTCAGACCCAGGTAAGGGACAGCCATGTCTGTACCTGCAGAGACCTCTTCAGACGCGAGGTAAGGGACAGCCATGTCTGTACCTGCAGAGAACTCTTCAGACTCCAGGTAAGGGACAGCCATGTCTGTACCTGCAGAGACCTCTTCAGACCCAGGTAAGGGACAGCCATGTCTGTACCTGCAGAGACCTCTTGAGACTCCAGGTAAGGGACAGCCATGTCTGTACCTGCAGAGACCTCTACAGACGCCAGGTAAGGGACAGCCATGTCTGTACCTGCAGAGACCTCTACAGACGCCAGGTAAGGGACAGCCATGTCTGTACCTGCAGAGACCTCTTCAGACTCCGGGTAAGGGACAGCCATGTCTGTACCTGCAGAGACCTCTACAGACGCCAGGTAAGGGACAGCCATGTCTGTACCTGCAGAGACCTCTACAGACGCCAGGTAAGGGACAGCCATGTCTGTACCTGCAGAGACCTCTTCAGACTCCAGGTAAGGGACAGCCATGTCTGTACCTGCAGGGACCTCTTCAGACGTCAGGTGAGGGACAGCCATGTCTGTATCTGCAGAGACCTCTTCAGACACCAGGTAAGGGTGAGCCATGTCTGTACCTGCAGAGACCCCTTCAGACTCCAGGTAAGGGACAGCCATGTCTGTACCTGCAGAGACCTCTTCAGACTCCAGGTAAAGGACAGCCATGTCTGTACCTGCAGAGACCTCTTCAGACTCCAGGTAAAGGACAGCCATGTCTGTACCTGCAGAGACCTCTTCAGACTCCAGGTAAAGGACAGCCATGTCTGTACCTGCTGTGACCTCTTCAGACTCCAGGTAAGGGAAAGCCATGTCTGTACCTGCAGAGACCTGTTCAGACTCCAGGTAAGGGACAGCCATGTCTGTACCTGCAGAGACCTCTTCAGACTCCAGGTAAGGGACAGCCATGCCTGTACCTGCAGAGACTTCTTCAGACGCCAGGTAAGGGACAGCCATGCCTGTACCTGCAGAGACTTCTTCAGACTCCAGGTAAGGGACAGCCATGTCTGTACCTGCAGAGACCTCTTCAGACTCCAGGCAAGGGACAGCCATGTCTGTACCTGCAGAGACCTCTTCAGACTCCAGGTAAGGGACAGCCATGCCTGTACCTGCAGAGACCTCTTCAGACTCCAGGTAAGGGACAGCCATGCCTGTACCTGCAGAGACCTCTTCAGACTCCTGGTGGGGGACAGCCATGTCTGTACCTGCAGAGACCTATTCAGACTCCTGGTGGGGGACAGCCATGTCTGTACCTGCAGTGACCTCTTCAGACTCCAGGTAAGGGACAGCCATGTCTGTACCTGCAGAGACCTCTTCAGACTCCAGGTGAGGGACAGTCATGTCTGTACCTGCAGAGACCTCTTTAGACTCCATGTAAGGGACAGCCATGTCTGTACCTGCAGAGACCTCTACAGACTCCGGGTAAGGGACAGCCATGTCTGTACCTGCAGAGACCTCTTCAGACTCCAGGTAAGGGACAGCCATGTCTGTACCTGCAGAGACTTCTTCAGACTCCAGGTAAGGGACAGCCATGTCTGTACCTGCAGAGACCTCTTCAGACTCCAGGTAAGGGACAGCCATGTCTGTACCTGCAGAGACCTCTTCATACTCCAGGGAAGGGACAGCCATGTCTGTACCTGCAGAGACCTCTTCAGACTCCAGGTAAGGATCAGCCATGTCTGTACCTGCAGAGACCTCTTCAGACTCCAGGTAAGGGACAGCCATGCCTGTACCTGCAGAGACTTCTTCAGACGCCAGGTAAGGGACAGCCATGCCTGTACCTGCAGAGACTTCTTCAGACTCCAGGTAAGGGACAGCCATGTCTGTACCTGCAGAGACCTCTTCAGACTCCAGGTAAGGATCAGCCATGTCTGTACCTGCAGAGACCTCTTCAGACTCCAGGTAAGGGACAGCCATGTCTGTACCTGCAGAGACCTCTTCAGACACCAGGTAAGGGGCAGCCATGTCTGTACCTGCAGGGACCCCTTCAGACTCCAGGTAAGGGACAGCCATGTCTGTACCTGCAGAGATCCCTTCAGACTCCAGGTAAGGGACAGCCATGTCTGTACCTGCAGAGACCTCTTCAGACTCCAGGTAAGGGACAGCCATGTCTGTACCTGCAGAGACCTCTTCAGACTCCAGGTAAGGGACAGCCATGCCTGTACCTGCAGAGACCTCTTCAGACTCCAGGTAAGGGACAGCCATGCCTGTACCTGCAGAGACCTCTTCAGACTCCTGGTGGGGGACAGCCATGTCTGTACCTGCAGAGACCTATTCAGACTCCTGGTGGGGGACAGCCATGTCTGTACCTGCAGTGACCTCTTCAGACTCCAGGTAAGGGACAGCCATGTCTGTACCTGCAGAGACCTCTTCAGACTCCAGGTGAGGGACAGTCATGTCTGTACCTGCAGAGACCTCTTTAGACTCCATGTAAGGGACAGCCATGTCTGTACCTGCAGAGACCTCTACAGACTCCGGGTAAGGGATAGCCATGTCTGTACCTGCAGAGACCTCTTCAGACTCCAGGTAAGGGACAGCCATGTCTGTACCTGCAGAGACTTCTTCAGACTCCAGGTAAGGGACAGCCATGTCTGTACCTGCAGAAACTTCTTCAGACTCCAGGTAAGGGACAGCCATGTCTGTACCTGCAGAGACCTCTTCATACTCCATGTAAGGGACAGCCATGTATGTACCTGCTGTGACCTCTTCAGACTCCAGGTAAGGGACAGCCATGTCTGTACCTGTAGCGACCTCTTCAGACGCCAGGTAAGGGACAGCCATGTCTGTACCTGCAGAGACCTCTTCAAACTCCAGGTAAGGGACAGCCATGTATGTACCTGTAGCGACCTCTTCAGACTCCAGGTAAGGGACAGCCATGTCTGTACCTGCAGAGACCTCTTCAGACGCCAGGTAAGGGACAGCCATGTCTGTACCTGAAGAGACCTCTTCCGACGCCAGGTAAGGGACAGCCATGTCTGTACCTGAAGAGACCTCTTCAGACTCCAGGTAAGGGACAGCCATGTCTGTACCTGCAGGGACCTCTTCAGACCCAGGTAAGGGACAGCCATGTCTGTACCTGCAGAGACCTCTTCAGACACCAGGTAAGGTGCAGCCATGTCTGTACCTGCAGAGACCTCTTCAGACACCAGGTAAGGGGCAGCCATGTCTGTACCTGCTGTGACCTCTTCATACTCCAGGTAAGGGACAGCCATTTCTGTACCTGCAGAGACCTCTTCAGACTCCAGATAAGGGACAGCCATGTCTGTACCTGCAGAGACCTCTTCAGACTGCAGGTAAGGGACAGCCATGTCTGTACCTGCAGAGACCTCTTCAGACCCAGGTAAGGGACAGCCATGTCTGTACCTGCAGAGACCTCTTCAGACTCCAGGTAAGGGACAGCCATGTCTGTACCTGCAGAGACGTCTTCAGACTCCAGGTAAGGGACAGTCATGCCTGTATCTGCATAGACTTCTTCAGACTCCAGGTAAGGGACAGCCATGTCTGTACCTGCAGAGACCTCTTCAGACTCCAGGTAAGGGACAGCCATGTCTGTACCTGTAGCGACCTCTTCAGACTCCAGGTAAGGGACAGCCATGTCTGTACCTGCAGAGACCTCTTCAGACACCAGGTAAGGGACAGCCATGTCTGTACCTGTAGCGACCTCTTCAGACTCCAGGTAAGGGACAGCCATGTCTGTACCTGCAGAGACCTCTTCAGACTCCAGGTAAGGGACAGCCATGTCTGTACCTGCAGAGACCTCTTCAGACCCAGGTAAGGGACAGCCATGTCTGTACCTGCAGAGACCTCTTCAGACGCGAGGTAAGGGACAGCCATGTCTGTACCTGCAGAGAACTCTTCAGACTCCAGGTAAGGGACAGCCATGTCTGTACCTGCAGAGACCTCTTCAGACCCAGGTAAGGGACAGCCATGTCTGTACCTGCAGAGACCTCTTGAGACTCCAGGTAAGGGACAGCCATGTCTGTACCTGCAGAGACCTCTACAGACGCCAGGTAAGGGACAGCCATGTCTGTACCTGCAGAGACCTCTACAGACGCCAGGTAAGGGACAGCCATGTCTGTACCTGCAGAGACCTCTTCAGACTCCGGGTAAGGGACAGCCATGTCTGTACCTGCAGAGACCTCTACAGACGCCAGGTAAGGGACAGCCATGTCTGTACCTGCAGAGACCTCTACAGACGCCAGGTAAGGGACAGCCATGTCTGTACCTGCAGAGACCTCTTCAGACTCCAGGTAAGGGACAGCCATGTCTGTACCTGCAGGGACCTCTTCAGACGTCAGGTGAGGGACAGCCATGTCTGTATCTGCAGAGACCTCTTCAGACACCAGGTAAGGGTGAGCCATGTCTGTACCTGCAGAGACCCCTTCAGACTCCAGGTAAGGGACAGCCATGTCTGTACCTGCAGAGACCTCTTCAGACTCCAGGTAAAGGACAGCCATGTCTGTACCTGCAGAGACCTCTTCAGACTCCAGGTAAAGGACAGCCATGCCTGTACCTGCAGGGACCTCTTCAGACTCCAGGTAAGGGACAGCCATGTCTGTACCTGCAGGGACCCCTTCAGACTCCAGGTAAGGGACAGCCATGTCTGTACCTGCAGAGACCTCTTCAGACTCCAGGTAAAGGACAGCCATGTCTGTACCTGCTGTGACCTCTGCAGACTCCAGGTAAGGGGCAGCCATGTCTGTACCTGCAGTGACCTCTTCAGACTCCAGGTAAGGGAAAGCCATGTCTGTACCTGCAGAGACCTGTTCAGACTCCAGGTAAGGGACAGCCATGTCTGTACCTGCAGAGACCTCTTCAGACTCCAGGTAAGGGACAGCCATGCCTGTACCTGCAGAGACTTCTTCAGACGCCAGGTAAGGGACAGCCATGCCTGTACCTGCAGAGACTTCTTCAGACTCCAGGTAAGGGACAGCCATGTCTGTACCTGCAGAGACCTCTTCAGACTCCAGGCAAGGGACAGCCATGTCTGTACCTGCAGAGACCTCTTCAGACTCCAGGTAAGGGACAGCCATGCCTGTACCTGCAGAGACCTCTTCAGACTCCAGGTAAGGGACAGCCATGCCTGTACCTGCAGAGACCTCTTCAGACTCCTGGTGGGGGACAGCCATGTCTGTACCTGCAGAGACCTATTCAGACTCCTGGTGGGGGACAGCCATGTCTGTACCTGCAGTGACCTCTTCAGACTCCAGGTAAGGGACAGCCATGTCTGTACCTGCAGAGACCTCTTCAGACTCCAGGTGAGGGACAGTCATGTCTGTACCTGCAGAGACCTCTTTAGACTCCATGTAAGGGACAGCCATGTCTGTACCTGCAGAGACCTCTACAGACTCCGGGTAAGGGACAGCCATGTCTGTACCTGCAGAGACCTCTTCAGACTCCAGGTAAGGGACAGCCATGTCTGTACCTGCAGAGACTTCTTCAGACTCCAGGTAAGGGACAGCCATGTCTGTACCTGCAGAGACCTCTTCAGACTCCAGGTAAGGGACAGCCATGTCTGTACCTGCAGAGACCTCTTCATACTCCAGGGAAGGGACAGCTATGTCTGTACCTGCAGAGACCTCTTCAGACTCCAGGTAAGGAACAGCCATGTCTGTACCTGCAGAGACCTCTTCAGACTCCAGGTAAGGGACAGCCATGTCTGTACCTGCAGAGACCTCTTCAGACACCAGGTAAGGGGCAGCCATGTCTGTACCTGCAGGGACCCCTTCAGACTCCAGGTAAGGGACAGCCATGTCTGTACCTGCAGAGATCCCTTCAGACTCCAGGTAAGGGACAGCCATGTCTGTACCTGCAGAGACCTCTTCAGACTCCAGGTAAGGGACAGCCATGTCTGTACCTGCAGAGACCTCTTCAGACTCCAGGTAAGGGACAGCCATGTCTGTACCTGCAGAGACCTCTTCAGACACCAGGTAAGGGGCAGCCATGTCTGTACCTGCAGGGACCCCTTCAGACTCCAGGTAAGGGACAGCCATGTCTGTACCTGCAGAGATCCCTTCAGGCTCCAGGTAAGGGACAGCCATGTCTGTACCTTTAGAGACCTCTTCAGACTCCAGGTAAGGGACAGCCATGTCTGTACCTGCAGAGACCTCTTCAGACACCAGGTAAGGGGCAGCCATGTCTGTACCTGCAGGGACCCCTTCAGACTCCAGGTAAGGGACAGCCATGTCTGTACCTGCAGAGATCCCTTCAGACTCCAGGTAAGGGACAGCCATGTCTGTACCTGCAGAGACCTCTTCAGACTCCAGGTAAGGGACAGCCATGTCTGTACCTGCAGAGACCTCTTCAGACTCCAGGTAAGGGACAGCCATGTCTGTACCTGCAGAGGGTATATGGTCAAAATATCGAATCCAAAATATAGAATGGACAAAATATCGAATGGACAGAATATAGACATCAAAACTATTGTTTTTAAGGTAAGTAATGTAATATCGATTTCAAAAATACAGAAAGTCAAAATATTGAAGTACATAATATAGGTTATTAAAAATATCGAATTTTTAATAATATCGAATTTTTTAAAGTGTTTTGTATGTTAGTATATGTGTGAAAAGTGTATATATTTTTTTAATTTATTTTAAGTAATTCATTTTATGTTATTTAATTTTTGCCTACTTTAACTCTGTAGCGGGTTGTGGGTTTATAGAGGAATAGGGTGGGAAGTAATTGAATTATGATTAATTAAATATGTGAATTTGTTTATTGGTATTTATTTTGAATAAATTGTTAATTAATTTTTAATTGGTAAATAATGAATTCTTAATTGATATTTAATTTGTAATAATTGATAATCATTTGAATAATATTAATGTATTTTCTGTAGCGTGTGGTGGGTTTATAGGGGAATAGGGTGGGAGGTAATTTAATTATAATTATTTAAATATTTTAATTCATGTATTGGTATTTATTTTGAATAATTTGGTAATTCATTTTTAATTGGTAATTAATTAATTCTTAATGGATAATTCATTTTTAATAATTGATTAATTGATAATTATGTGAATAATATTAATTTATTTTCTGCAGCGGGTTGTGGGTTTATAGGGGAATAGGGTGGGAAGTAATTTAATTATAATTAATTGAATAGGTTAATGTATTTATTGGTATTCATTTTGAATAAATTGTTAATTAATTTTTAATTGGTAATTAATTAATTCTTAATTGGTGAATATTTTTATTAATTGATTAATTGATAATTATGTGAATTATATTAATTTATTTTCACTAGAGTGGGAATAGTAACATTTACCCCTATGCTATCCAACGCTTTCCCTACTGTTGCACTCACTGGAGTGGGAATTGTAATTTGTACCCCTACGCTATCCAACGCTTTCCCTACTGTTGCACTCACTGGAGTGGGAATTGTAATTTGTACCCCTACGCTATCCAACGCTTTCCCTACTGTTGCACTCTCTGGAGTGGGAATAGTCATTTTTACCCCATACGCTATCCAACGCTTTCCATACTGTTGCACTCTCTGGAGTGGGAATAGTAATATTTACCCCTACGCTATCCAACGCCTTCCCACCTGTTGCACTCTCTGGAGTGGGAATAGTAATTTTTACCCCTACGCTATCCAACGCTTTCTCTACTGTTGCACTCTCTGGAGTGGGAATAGTAATTTTTACCCCTACGCTATCCAACGTTTTCCCTACTGTTGCACTCTCTGGAGTGGGAATAGTAATTTTTACCCCTATGCTATCCAACGCTTTCCCTGCTGTTGCACTCTCTGGAGTGGGAATAGTAATTTTTACCCCTACGCTATCCAACGCTTTCCCTACTGTTGCACTCACTGGAGTGGGAATAATAATTTTTACCCCTACGCTATCCAACGCTTTCCCTACTGTTGCACTCTCTGGAGTGGGAATAGTACTTTTTACCCCTACACTATCCAACGCTTTCCCTACTGTTGCACTCTCTGGAGTGGGAATAGTAATTTTTACCCCTACGCTATCCAACGCCTTCCCACCTGTTGCACTCTCTGGAGTGGGAATAGTAATTTTTAACCCTAAGCTATCCAACGCTGTCCCTACTGTCGCACTATCTGGAGTGGGAATAGTAATTTTTACCCCTACGCTATCCAACGCTTTCCCTACTGTTGCACTCTCTGGAGTGGGAATAGTAATTATTACCCCTACGCTATCCAACGCTTTCCCTACTGTTGCACTCTCTGGAGTGGGAATATTAATTTTTACCCCTACGCTATCCAACGCTTTCACTACTGTTGCACTCTGTGGAGTGGGAATAGTAATTTTTACCCTACGCTATCCAACGCTTTCCCTACTGTTGCCCTTCCAGGAGTGGGAATAATAATTTTTACACTCCCGCTATCTTACGGTAATAATATTGTGTATTTTTTATTAATATTATGTTAATATATATATGTTTTAACATATATGAGTGTATGTTTTTTTTATAAGTAGAGGCGTAATGCGTGAATATCGCTGAGAATACAGGTATATTCACGCATTAACACCAATACGGTCTTAGCCATAATATACACCTCCCATTGGATATAATGGCTAAGAACTGGTCTGAGCAGGCGTTAGCTTTCGGAGATATTCGCGCTTAGCGCGAATATTTACATCGCTATGCCTGCGTTGACAATAGGCGATAGCGATGGTAGCGACTGTTTTTAGTTACTAACAGGTTGGGTACGCCCACTTTGCTTTTTTTTTGTCCTCATCTCTTCTTTAAGCAAATTGCAAAATATTACAGCCGTTTTATGGACCTGGGCTCCCTCCGGCCGACTGCACTTGCTTGGGTCTCCCGACAAACTCCTTACACTGGAGTTTTAAAGATGTAATCATAGGACCAGGAGCCTTCCTGTTTCATTCTCTACACAGTCTTAAGTCTCTGCCCATGATGATAAGAGGTTGCCAGAGGCTATTTGAGATGTTACCCACACTGGCGACATCAAGACGGGCCATTGCAAATGCAGAATTCAACCAATCTTCTATTCTTGGGGGATTGGGGTCTTTCCATTTCCGGCAGATTTCCCTGAGCGCTAGTAACATAAGACACAGTAAAAGTCCTCTGTCCTTTGCTGACAGATTGTTTGTTGAAGAGCAGTCATTACTAAAAAAGACTAGAGTCCCATTAACCTTTATATTTATACCAAAAATCTTGCGCATGTAGCCCCAATCCCTTCCCAAAATGTTGCAAGCTTTGCACATTAAGACATAGATGTCATTTGCTTTAGGGCGCAAGCATCTATAACATTTTGGCTCGGGGGTTGGTGCAAATTGTGCTATTTTATCTGGAGTATAATAGATACGATTGATAACAAAGAAATGGTTTTTCTTAAGGCTGGCTGATTCGGTATACTTGTAGAGAAGATTTAAGGAAGGCTCTAATAACTCCTCTATAACAGATTCAAAGGGTGATTGTCTCCACACAAAAGCCTGAGATGGAATATCTTTGTCATCTGCTTCAACCAGTTTCTTGTACCAAATTGATACCTCTTTCTTTATCTGGTTGTCTGATATAAAGAGGATCTCAGTTTCCCAGTCTCCTGTTATGCCTCCTCTCTCTGCCTTGAACCAGGATTTCAGTTGTAAAAATTTGAATTTGGAGAATCCAGGGCCTATCTTAGCTTTTAATATTTCCCACGAGTATACCCCATCAGTATCCCCCAGATCTGACCAAATGGAAATTCCAGCCTCCCTAATAGGAGCAGCCAACCTATCTTTAAGGCAAGGAGGGGTCCCCTGGAAATCCCAAATGGGGGCGTGGTCCGAATAGTACCCTATCTTGCACCTAGTCCTTACTTTGCACCAAATTTCGAGTGCATTTTTCAGGACCTTCAAGCGCACCTTCTTAAAAAATGTTGGTGCTCCAAATTTATAAAGGAACTCTTCTGTTCTGCCCCCTTCAACATTACTTGTCAATTCACTAAGCAGGAATCCCCAAGCTGAAAGTATTGGTTTTGTTAAAAGCATCCGGATGGCTTTAAATTGAAATGCTACCAGATACCAAGTGATATCCGGAAGAGCTAACCCACCTTTGAGCAACCTCTGCCTCAATTTCTTCCAGAACAACTCCACTCCTTTGTCCCCCCATATAAAACTCCTGATCTTTCCCTGTATTTTAGAGATAACATGCTGAGGGAACCTCAGGGGAACAGCATTAAAGATGTATGTTAGCTTTGGGAGGACAGTCATTTTAACTAAATTTACCTTGCCGAAAATGGTCAAAGGAAAATTCTTTCACCTTGCGAACAGGCGATCTAATTCGTTAATGACTCTTTTCAGATTCAGGGGAGCGATTTTATCTAGCTCACTGACTATAGTAATGCCTAGGTATTTAAACTCAGTACTGGTCTGACCAGTCCAGTGTGTTATATTCCAGCACATTACCTCTGTCTTGGAGGAGTTGGCTAGATATCCAGAAATTGAGCCAAACTCCCCGAATAGGGTCTCAACCCTTGGCATTGCTACTTCTGGGTCGCTGGTATAGAGAATAATGTCGTCCGCATATAGTGCTATTCTTGATGTATACTGCTGAGATTTAAAAGGCAGAATCCGATCATCAAGCTTTATTGCCTGAGCCAACGGCTCTATATATATGTCGAACAGCAGGGGGAAGATGGGGCAGCCCTGCCTGGTTCCCCTCTGAATCTCAAAGCTGGAAGTGAGAGTCCCATTTACCAAGATTTTTGCAGAGGCTCCCTGATAGCATTGTCTGAGTGTGAATAAACACAGATCCTATACCCATAGCTTCCAGAATCTCCCAAAGGTAGGACCAACAGCCCCTGTCGAACGCCTTGGTGGCATCTAAAGTGATTCCCACCAAGGGTTCGGATCTTGCTATGGCCAGATCAATATTGCCAATGAGGAGCTGTGTCTGGTCCTGAATGAAACACCCGCTAATGAACCCCTTTTGTTCAGGGCTGACCAACCCAGGGGCCAATTTGGCCAATCTCCCTGCCAAAATGCCCATAAAGATTTTATATTCGGAATTATGCAGGGAGATTGGTCGATAGGAATCTGCCCTCAAAGGATCCTTCCTAGGCTTAGGTATCAATACAATGGTCGCCTCTCTCCATGAACTTGGTATTTGCCCTGATGGGCTATAGATTGATTGAAATAAAGTTCCCAATGTTGCACTATCTCATCCTCCAGAAGTTTGTATACCTCATTCGGGAGGGCATCCAGACCTGTTGCTTTCTTATTTTTAGATAATTTTATTTGAGTTTTAATTTCCTCCAACGAGATCGGGGAATCCAAAAGATCCCTACCCTCCTGCGTTAGGGATGAAAGTGATTTAGTGCTCAGCCAGTTCTGGATTTTATTTTTTGAGGGTTTCAAATCCTCCTTATAGAGATCTGTAAAGAGTGAGAGAAGGCAGTTCTTTATATTGTCTATATCTGTGGATTTATCCCCACTACTGTTGATAATTAACTCGCTTATATTGTTTTTAACGCGTTCAGTTCTGGCCTTCCATGCTAGCAAGGCGCCAGCCTTCTCGCCATATTCAAAGTTCTCCATGTTTTTATTTGACCATTGGGCCCTACATTTCTCCTCTAACTTACCTCCATAGTCCAACCTAGCTATCTCAAGGTCCTCCTGTACTTTATCAACCCTTTCGGGTGGAGCCCCCCCTAATAAGAGAAGTTCAGCTTCTAGCATCTTAATTCTATACCAGGACCGGAGGCTTCTGATTATGCTTTCTCATTTCTTTACTGCAAAACACAGCAGCCAATGAAAGTAAAACTACATTTGTAAAAAAACTACAATATCCATGAGGCTTTGAACCAGGCCTCCAATGTAACGTCCAATCACATCATGAACAAGCATACAAAGTAGAGAGACACGAATCCTGCCTCCTCTTTCTTTGCTGCTCCGCAGGCCAGATAAGTGCCTCTCTACTCTGTGTAATTATACTGTGATGACATATTGCATTTAATGAGTGCTATTTATATTAGATTAATGCATAAGATACTAGCGTTTTTTATTGACTGTTGAAACGCGCTAGGGCGCTTGTTTCTTGTTTCTCTGTGGGAGCTCTAGTGACCGGCGTGTGCTGCCTGCGGCACGCCGTTCACTTCATTATTGGAGCGCGGCTTCTTCTGTCCGCTCTGTGTCCTTAGTTTTCCCCTTTTCAGTGCGTGTTGCGCTTTGTAGCTCTCCCGTATGCCCCCTCACGCTGTTGGAAGCCGCGGCAGCCTGTGATCGCGCTTCGCGATCAGGAGGGGATTGGCCCCCCCTCCGGGAGTGAGACGCACGCCGAGGCCTTCGCGGGCTTTCAGCGTGCGTCTCAGGGGCTCGCGCGTCTCAGTACGCGCGCAGCCCCGTGATTAGTGCCGCATCAGACGCTTATCCCGGCTGAAGTGGGGTCATACACGCAGCTGGCCAGGAGCGATCGAGACCCTTTTTTCAACCAATTAAGACAGCGTTTTGTCCCCAATTTGCAACGAGTGCAGCAAGCATTAACCCCTGACTGCCCAGAGGCTGGAAAGCCTATCCAATTTTTTGGAGCATCATTCTGAGACCAGACACGGGCAATCTTCCTCCATTAGTCTTAGAGTGGGGCTGTACATACTGACATTAGTTTTTTTGGTATTGTTTTTCTGGTTCCTGTGCCTGGCACTACTCCCAACCGACGCCATACACCTGGGCTGAGAATTGAGCTTCCCTCTGGGGATTTGATTGGAATTTTCAATTCTATTGTTGATCATGGCAGAGTTTGACTGCTACCAGGAGGAGGTACCTGTGTGTACTGAACAGGGCGAAGAGGAATATTATGATGAGGAGTCCATGGATGACCTCATTGACAAGAAGCTTGATGCCAATCTAGACAAAGCCTTGTCAACCGCCCTGCTGCCCGTAATGAAGAAATTGGAATTGCTCGTCCCTGGTAATCCTAAGGTTCCTCCACCTTCTAATCCAGGTCAGACCCCTTCTACTATTCCCCATGTCCCCTCTGAGTCCTCGTTGCCTCACGCGCATTCCTATTCTAAACTTTACAAGTCCAAAGAAAGCGCCAAGGATGCCGCCCCTTCCCTTCCTCCCCCACAGTCCTCCCCTATTCCGGTCACCGACACCTCCACTGGCACAGACATGGACACGAGTTCATCCCCTGTATCCAAGCCA
The DNA here is from genome assembly GCF_964261635.1 of Lissotriton helveticus. Taxonomy (NCBI): domain Eukaryota; kingdom Metazoa; phylum Chordata; class Amphibia; order Caudata; family Salamandridae; genus Lissotriton; species Lissotriton helveticus. The sequence goes on along the minus strand of NC_136058.1, from coordinate 455,913,585 downwards.
CGTAAGTGCGCCAAGAAGCGCAAACATTCTTACCCGCCGGTTACTCCCTCTCCCTTTTCGTTTGACCCTGCAGACATTGTCCACCCTAGATCTTCAGACTGGGTCCCTCCCCCTGCAGTGGCGGAATACCTCCAAACCCACCTGCGCAAGGGGTTTGATAAGGAAGTCAGGGCATGCCTGAAGTCTGAATGTCCCCGTCCCGACCTTGCCCACAAGGTAGCCCTTACCCCTGATATTGATACGTCTATGACTACCTTCCTTAAGAAATACAAGAAGGACCCCAAGAAGGGGATTGATCGCGCTCTCAGAGCGTGCCAAGACAAGGTCCTTGACCTTTTGGACACTTTGGCAAAAATACTCGAATTAGCTCTCCAAGCTCAAGAGACTGGCGCTACCATCCATCCCGAAGTTCTCGCCGGCTGGGCGCAACGTGCTATCTGCATGCTGGGGAACGCTAACTGCGCCCTTGCTTCTGAGAGAAGGAAATCTGTTCTTCTTCGGATCGATCCACAGTTGGTGGAGCTGGCCTCATCGGAGCCGGGGCCCTTGGCAGAAGGGCAGTTGTTCTGACACAAATTTGTTAAAGACATTGCAAAATTTGTTAGTACCTTTGCGTCCCTTGATAAGTCTCAGGCCTCATTGAAGAGAGTCTTACACCAGGTCTCTGGAAGGGCCGGGCGTGGCAGAGGACGCTCGACCGACCGCTTCTCCAATACCAGTCCTCAGAGAGGATACGCCCCCGACGTGGCAGAGGATACACCCAAGAACCCGACCAGGCGGGTTTCTACTCGTCCAGATCCCGCGGTTACAGAGGCCGCTTTAATCGGGGTGTCAACCGTGGCTACAAGAATTTTGACAATCAGTCCTCTGGTAAGTCCTGTCAGTCCTTTCATTTCTCTTGGGGGCAGGTTGCAACATTTTGTGATAAATAGGGAGGAACTCACTTCGGATGTTTGGGTCCTTCAGACCGTGCGGGGCTACCAGATAGAGATGCTGGAGTGTCCCCATCAACCTTTTCCCCCTCAGCCTCTCCTTTTTTCCCTTCTAGAACAGAGTTTTATAGACTCAGAACTGGAAGACTTGTTGGCCAAACAGGCTATTGCTGTAGGACCCTTCATTCCAAGAGGTTTCTGCAGCAACGTCTTTTTGGTACAAAAGAAGGGTGGCGGTCAGCGCCTTGTCTTAAATCTGAGAGATTACAATCCCTTCATTGTGTATCGTCACTTCAAGATGGAGGGTATTCACCTCTTGAGAGATCTGCTGTTGGAGAAGGACTGGATGGTCCGCCTAGACTTAAAGGATGCTTATCTCATGGTCCCTATTTGCCCCTCACATCAAAGGTTCTTGCAGTTTCCATGGAAGGGGTAATGGTACCGATATCTTTCACTCCCCTACGGCCTATCCTCAGCACCTTGGGTGTTTACAAAACTCCTCATACCAGTGGTCTCTCGCCTTCAAGAGATGGGGTTGGGTCTCATCGTATATCTCGACGACATGCTGATTCTGGCGCAGGATCGGGATCTCCTCCTCACTCATCTGGACGACGTCCCTGCTACAGAATTTGGGGTTCATTATCAATGTCAAGAAATCTGTGATGTTACCAAGCCAACAGATGGAATTTCTGGGTTTCATGATAGATTCAGTCTTGACACAACTCCTTCTTCCAATGAGCAAAATCAGGTCCATCAAGAGGGAAATCAGATCCACCTTAGCCAAGGAGGTGATTTCTCTGTGCGTTCTGGCGAGAATAGTGGGCCTCCTGGCCTCCCCGATCCAGGCTATCTTCCCAGGACCTTTACATTACAGGGCCCTTCAGAGACTCAAAATATTTTATCTAAGGAAGAATTATCATTACGACCATCTAATTCACCTATCTCCGGAAGCTCGAGAGGAGCTTCTCTGGTGGTTGGAGCACATGACAGCCTGGAATGGGCGAGCAATATTAGGCTCCGCCCCAGACGTGGTGATCGAGTCCGACGCCAATCAGTGGGGTTGGGGCGCTCGCTGTGGAGAATTTACCACAGGAGGACAGCAGACGAACTAAGGTTATACATAAATGGTCTGGAGTTGCTGGCAGGGTCCTTTGCCATCAAGTCGATCTCACTGCTGAGGAGCAACTGCTGCATTCTTCTGCGAATGGACAATGTCTCAGCGGTGAGATACATCAACCGCCTAGGGGGGGCGAGGTCCCGCATGTTAGTACACATTGTGAAGGAGTTTTGGCAATTTTGCCTGGATCGCAAGATCTCGGTTGTGGCAGAGTATCTTCCCGGGAAATTCAATTAGGTGGCGGATTGGAACTCCCGGTTTCTATCGCGACTTCAGCGATTGGAGACTTCTTCCATCGCTGTTTGCGCAGATCATGGATATGCGAGGCCCCTGCCAGATAGATATGTATGCCTCGCTCCTCAATGCCCAGCTTCCCCAGTTCTTCAGCTGGAGACCGGACCCGATGGTGATGGGAACGGATGCGTTCCTACAATATTGGGGACAACAGAGGAATTATGCTTTTCCTCCGTTTGCATTGATACCGAGGGTGGCGGCCTTTGTCCGGCGCCTGAGAGCTTCTCTAGTACTGGTGACTCCGTTTTGGTCGACTCAGTCATGGTTTCCCACACTGTTGGAGTTGTCTGTAGACCTTCCCTTCCAGCTTCCAACTCTCCCGACGCTTCTCCAGGACCCAGTGGGGTCATGCCATCCATTGGTCCTGCAGAACCAACTAACATTGATGGTGTGGACGCTCTCCGGAGACACGAGAGCATTGCAGGACTTTCACAGGCGGCTGCCAATTTTTTGCAACAAGCGTGGGCTCCTTCCACCCAGAAACGATATTCTGCTTCATGGAAGCGATGGGTGGGTTGGTGCCTTTCAAAGCAGGTGGAGCCCGTGGGATCATCTATAACTGACGTATTGAATTTCTTGTCTGAGTGTGCTGAGTCAGGACTTGCTTACAGGTCAGTTAATAATTTCAGGTCTGCTATTTCTGCTGGTCACGATCAGGTTGATGGTAAGCCTGTGGGGATGCATCCCCTGTTCTGTAAATTACTCAAAGGGGTCCGGGTAGCTAATCCCCATCGGCCTAGGTATTCCACGCTATGGGATGTTACGAAAGTTCTTACGCTTTTGGAATCCTGGCCCGACAATGGTGATCTTTCCTTGAAGCAGCTTTCTGCCAAGCTTACTATGTTGCACTGTCTTATTGCATGTCGAAGGGTCTCTGATGTTAGATCCTTAGATCTGGCTGGTAGGATGTTTTCTCCACAAGGTGTCTCTTTCATTATCACAAGAAGGACTAAGACCATGTCTAGGTCGGTGGAGTACCCTGCTTTTCCTCACAATAGCAAGTTATGTGTTTTGCAGTGTTTAAAAATGTATGAAGAACGTACTATCGCTCACAGGGTGGACCCTTTGGGTCAGTTGTTGATTTCTGTTCAAAAGCCATTCAAACCAGTCGCTGCTGCTACTCTAGCTAGCTGGGTCACGTGGATTATGTCTGAATCTGGCATTGATGTTTCTGTTTATGGCGCTCACTCCGCTAGAGGAGCGATGGCTTCTAAAGCCTATTTACTAGGGTCCCGCTTGGAGGACATTCTTTAAGCAGCTGATTGGTCGTCAGACTCAATGTTTAAAGTATTTTATTACAAACCTATTTCTCATGTTTCTGATGCTGTGATTGACGAGCTTTGAACCAGCATAATCAGAAGCCTCCGGTCCTGCTATAGAATACAAAATTTTCTAGCTATCGCGACAAGAATTTTAGATTCTATTAAGGACACAGAGGCGAGGATTATCCCACCCGTTGGGACAGGTATTCAACTGTAAAGTTGTTTTGGTATTATGTTGTTTAACAACTTTATGCCCACCCAATGAGAAATGTAGTTGTGGGCTCCTTTTCTCAACCTTGTTTTTCTATTGTAGGAAATGATTCCAACAAAAATTGAGTGCCTTCTCCGGATGGAGTTGACGTGCCTTCAAGATGGAAGCGGACGCCTTTGCTGGTTTTGGCGTGTTCCCAGGCTTGTTGGCTTGTTCTCCGGCTTGTTCTCTATTACAGGAACTGTTAATTTCTCCGTTGAGAATTCAGAGACTTTGTTTGTTCTTATGGGACTTCTTCAAGCAAAGAAAGAGGAGGCAGGATTAGTGTCTCTCTACTTTGTATGCTTGTTCATGATGTGATTGGACGATACATTGGAGGCGTGGTTCAAAGCCTCATGGATATTGTAGTTTTTTACAAATATAGTTTTACTTTCATTGGCAGCTGTGTTTTGCAGTAAAGAAATGAGAAAGCATAATCCTTGGCTCCGTGTCCTTAATAGAATCTAAAATTCTTGTCGCGATAGCTAGAATTTTTTGTATTCTATCTTCTCTCTGTTTTAGTTCGCGACCTTCAATTTTGTTTTTGGAAGATATAAGACCATGTAGCCTGCCTCTAAGGTTGGCCTTAAAGGCGTCCCATACAACTCCAATGGACGTTGAACCGATATTAATCTCGAAAAACTCTAAAGAGGAGGCCCTAATTGCCGAGATGATTTCAGGGTTGGTTAACATTCTCCTATTAAGAGTCCATCTCCTCTGAGTTACCCTTGTTATTCTATTGCATGAAGATAAAACAGGGGCATGGTCCGAGAGGTAGCTGGGAAGAATAGAAATAGAAGAGGTTTTAGACAGGAGATCCCTACTCATAAGTATGAAGTCGATCCTTGAAAAATTATGGTGTCTTTTACTATAAAACGTAAACCCAGCCGCATCTCCCACCACGTTCCTCCAGACATGGGTACGCCCACTTTGCATGTCATTAGCGATAAATATCTTTGACATGCAAAACAGGCCCCAAACCTCTCGCTTTCGCCTACAAGCTGTCGCTAACTGCTGCTGTTGGCTTTAGCGGCCAAAAACGACCACTAAAGCGGCGATAATCTCTTATCGCCCTCCTTGATAATATGCCCCTGTGTTTCTACTTATCTGTTCCTATATTCCTACATATCTTGTGTCTACCGATATATTCTAATAAGCTCGCAATCTCTCCTTTTCAGTAGGGAGTTGGGTTGCATTTATATCTAAATTTACATTACTATTTTTAAAGCAAATATATCTATTGCTTCCTGTATCTTATTTTACATTGTAAATTATCAGTCAATTGTTGTACATTTTGTTACTTTACCTATACATTAATGAATGTATGCATCTTTTATTGTATATTTCTATATTTTATCAATTCTTACCCTCTCCCCCTTTACAAATATTTCTCTTCATCCTCCTCGCCATTACTTATATATTTGTATCTAATTTCATCTTACTCTTTTTAATATACACATATTTATCCTTCATTGTATCTTAGTTAAACCTTTCAATAACCAATAACCTATTTAATATTTTGGCTTATATTTCAGTGATATTGAACTCATGTCTCAATTTTTAGAAATATTTCTAAGTTCTGTCAAACTCTGTCTCTTCCCTTTCAACACTCATTTTTTCTACATGCTAGCTCTTTCCATCCTCTTTGCACGCACTTCGCACTTCAGATCCTTATTTCTCTCCTAGATAGTCCTCATCATGTCTTAACCCACCTGAAGGGGTTCCTGCACCCGGCGCTGCTCTAGTCAATCAATCAATCAGGAGTTTGTTAAAGCGCGACTACTCACCCGTAAGGGTCTCAAGGCGCTAGGGGTGGTGGGGGGAGTTGGGGGGGTGCAGGTTCCATTCCATCAAGGAGGGGGTCTGTCGAAGAGCCAGGTTTTGAGGTTTCTTGCGAAGATGGGGAGCGATGTTGTCTGTCTGAGGTGGAGCGGAAGGGCGTTCCATGCCTTGGCCGCGAGGAAGGAGAAGGAGCGGCCTCCCGATCTGGTCTTTCTGGTGCGGGGGACCACAGCGTAGGAAAGCTGGGCTGATCGTAGGGTCCTTTGGGGTGCGTGGAATTTGAGTGACTGTCTTTCGGTGTTCGAGGGGGATCCATTTGAAGGTCTTACGAAGGAGGCGGAGGGTGTGGAAGCAGGAAGATGAGACAGAGTTGATCTGGCGGTCCATTTTGAGCTCGGAGTCCAGGATGATTCCCAGGTTGCGTGCGTGGTCTGTGGGGGTTGGCGGGTTTCCGAGGGCGGTGGGCCACCAGGTGTCACTCCAGGCGTCGGGGTTTGGGCCCATGATGAGTACTTCTGTTTTGTTGGTGTTTAGTTGTAGGCAGCTGTGTTTCATCCATTTGGCGACGGCTTCCATGCCTTCTCGAAAGTTGCGTCTGGCGGTGTTGGGCTCGTTGGATAGGGAGAGGATGAGCTGAGTGTCGTCTGCATATGACACGATGTTGAGTCCGTAGGTTCTGACGATGGGGGCAAGTGGAGCCATGTAGACGTTGAAGAGCGTCGGGCTGAGGGAGGATCCCTGGGGGACTCCGCAGGTGATAGGTGTGGGGTCTGAGAGGAAAGGGGGGAGTCTGACCCGCTGGGTCCTGCTGGAGAGGAAGGAGCAGATCCAGTCGAGGGCCTTGTCCTGGATTCCTACATCGTAGAGTCTGCGTATTAGGGTGCGGTGGGAGACTGTGTCGAACGCCGCTGATAGGTCGAGGAGGATGAGGGCTACTGTTTCTCCTTTGTCCAGTAAGGTGCGGATGTCGTCTGTTGCGGCGAGGAGGGCGGTTTCCGTACTGTGGTTTTTTCTGAAGCCGGATTGGGAGGAGTCGAGGATGTTGTGTTCTTCAATGAATGTGGCCAGTTGGCTGTTGATGGCTTTCTCGATGACTTTCGCTGGGAACGGGAGCAGGGAGATGGGTCTGTAGTTTTTGAGGTCGGTGGGGTCCGCTGAGGGTTTCTTTAGGAGGGGGTTGACCTCGGCGTGTTTCCAGTCGTCGGGGAATGAGGCGGTCGCCAGGGAGCGGTTGATGGTTTGGCGGAGCATGGGTGCGATGGTGTTGGCGGCTCTGTTGAAGATGTGGTGGGGGCAGGGGTCCGTGGGGGCCCCTGAGTGGATTGACTTCATTGTCTTCAGTGTGTCTTCGGTGGTGAGGGCTGTCCAGTCATCAATCGCTGGTTTCCGGGTGTCGGGGGTGGTTGGTGAGGGTTCAGTGTGTTGGTTGTCTTCGTCGAAGTTGTCGTAGATGCTTTTGATTTTGTGGTGGAAAAAGATGCTGAGTTTGTCGCAGAGGTCTTGTGAGGGAGGGATGTCGGTAGACTCGCTGGTGGGTTGGGCGAACTCCTTGATGATGCTGAAGAGTTCCTTGCTGTTGTGTGCGTGGGTGGAGATTCTGTCTTCAATCGCTTTTTTCCTCGTTTCTCTGATGAGTTGATGGTGGGCGTTGGTGGCGGCTCTGAAGTTGTTGTGGGCTTCTGTGGATTTGGTGTTTCTCCAGGCCTTTTCGAGGCGGCGGCATGTGCGCCTGGACTCTCGAAGTTCGGTGGTAAACCATCTGGCTTTCTTGGCACGGGTATTGTTGTTTTTCTTGAGGGGGGCTATGGTGTTGGTGCTGTCCGAGATCCATCTATGCAGGGTTCGGGCTGCGGTGTTGGGGTCGTCGTTTTCCGCGATGGTTGGGGTGGAGTTGTTGAGTGAGGAGGTGAGCTGGTCATCAGTGATTTTGGTCCAGTTTCTTTGTGGAAGCAGGTGCTGGTGTCTGTGGATGGTGGGTGTTCTGAAGGTGAAGTGGACGCAACGATGGTCGGTCCATGGGAGTTCGGTGGTGTGGCTGAAGGTGATGGAGTTTCCTGTAGTGAAGAGGGGGTCGAGGGTGTGTCCTGCTGAGTGCGTGGGCTCGGTCACGATCTGGCGGAGTCCAATGTTGTGGAGGTTGTCCAGGAGGGATGTGGTGTTGGGGTCCAGTTGATTGTCGAGGTGGAAGTTGAGGTCTCCCAGCAGGGTGTAGTTGGTGGATGCAATGGCCTGCGGGGAGATAATGTCCGTGATGGAGTTGGCAAAGGGTCCGCGGGGTCCAGGGGGTCGGTAGATGAGGGTTCCTCGGAGGGCTGCGGTGGGGCTGGCCAGTATCTTGAAGTGAAGGTGTTCCATCAGTTCTGTGGACTCGTCAGGGAGTGTGCTCAGGCGGAGGCTGGATTTGTGGACGATGGCGATTCCTCCTCCTGGGTGGATGGGGCGGTCCTTCCTGGAGATCTTGTATCCTTGGGGGATGGCAATGGCGATGTCCGGTCCCGAGGTGGTGTTGGTCCAGGTTTCGGTGAAGAATGCTACGTCTGGGGTTGTGCTGTCGAGGAGGTCCCAGATTTCTGTGGCGTGTTTGTGGAGGGATCGGACGTTGAGGAGGATGCATTGCAGGGTCTTCGGTTCGGTTGTGTTCTTGTGGGCGGGTTGTGCTGGATCCGTGTTCTTGGCGGTGCTGCAGGTGTGCCGGCAGCGGTGACAGCTGAAGGGTCCATGGGTGTCGGCTGGTGATGCTAGCTTGCAGTTGTTGTTGCAGCCTGGGTTGAGTGCGTGGAGTGCTGCTGGGTCGTAGCGTTGGCGGGGCGGAGGTCCAGGGTTCCTGGTGCTGGTCGCGGACGGGTTGCAGACGGGCGCAGACGCGCTTGCCTTTGACGCGCCTCCGGTGCACCAGCAGTGGCCGCCATTAAGTAGGGGTCGGGGAGGGCTGGACAGCTGGGAGGCGGGAGCGGGGAGGGGAGCTGGATTGGGCCGGTCGTGCTGGGGGGGGAGGGGCCGCGGGGGCAGCAGCGGCGGGGAAGGTAAAGGGAGGAAAGAAGGGATAAAGAAAAAAGGGAAAATAAGCAGAAATAAGGCACAGAAGAGCAGAGATGCAGAAAAGAGCAGAAAGGTGAAAGATAGAAAGGGTAAAAAAACGAGTGAAAACGAGTGAAGGAGCAGAGGGAAAGAAAGGGAAAATGGGCAGAAATAAGGCACAAAAGAGCAGAGGTGCAGAAAGGTGAAAGATAGAAAGGGGGAAAAAACGAGTGAAAACGAGTGAAGGAGCAGAGGGAGAGAAAGGGAAATGGGCAGAAATAAGGCGCAAAAGATCAGAGGTGCAGAAAGGTGAAAGATAGAAAGTGGAGAAAAACGAGTGAAGGAGCAGAAAGAAAGAAAGGAGACAGAGGTCCACTGGACCACCAGGGATGAGGCGCAGGGAAACCTGCGGGTGGAGGAGGGCCTCGATCACCAACACTCAAGAGTGCAGGGGCAGGGGCACCTCACTTAATGGTGGAGCTGCGAGGGTGGGAGAGCAATTTCACTGACAATGAGTCAGTGGTCTTGCTCCTAGTGAGCCCAGACCCGTGGCTAAATTTGAAGCTTTTGTTTTCCTTTCCCTGTTTTTTCCTTTCTATACTTTTACTTCGTACACTTCTTTGTTTGTTTTTCTTTTTTCTAATATATTATTTGTTAGATATTTTCTCCTACTAGATCCCCTTACACTGCAAATGATCTTATTAGTACACTCATACTTACCCCCCTCCTTTCTCACATTTTGGCTCGGTTAATCAATACATTTTACATCGGCTCTCTAACCCACTCCATTGTCTATCCTAGTTTCTTACTTACTTCATTTCTATAAGAGTACAGATATCCACTTGGGGCATGGCTAACACTCATTCTCTGTGTGTTATTATATGGAATGTTCACGGTTTGACACACTATATCAAATGGAAAAAGTTCTTTCTTATTTGCACTGTAAAAAGTTAGAGGAAACTCATCTTGAAGCATCAGAATCTGAAAAGTTACGCAGAGAGTGGGTGAGTAAAGTCTATCACAGCAGTATTCATGCAGACCAGTCCTCAGACATTGCTCCTATTCAAAAATGTGGTGTGGCAATTCTTTTCCGTAAATCCTTACCAGTCACAGTATCAACAACTTGGGTAGACCCAGATGGCAGGTCTGTGTTTGTCACACTCTTTATAGGTGACATACATTTTTGTGTAGGATCAGTCTATGCTCAGACGGGTGTGAAAAAATTATTTCTTCTCCAATAAAACCATATTTTATCATAGGCAGAAACTGGAATCTAGTCAGAGACCCAGGACTTGATAAAAATGGGCCTTTTGATAAGCATAATGCAGCAGATAGAGCTCTTATGGATGACATAATTGAAGAACACAGCCTGATTGACCATTGGCGCCAATCCCATCCCGCTGATACTGATATTCATTCATCTCCCCACTCATGGAACTCACTCTAGGTTGGATTACTTGTTAATATCTCACAGGGTAGTTCAGCTAGTACACAAATCCCATATCTTGGAAATGTCAATTTCGGATCACTCCCCAGTTCTACTATCCCTCCAAACAGGACTGGCTACACCAGGGCGTACGCCTAGGCGAATAAACATTCAACGTGACAAAACCCCTGCAGGTAAATTGCAGCTTAAAATTCACCTTCAAGATTATCTTTCCCTTAATCAAGGATCCGTGAGCTCAGGTAGAATCCTGTAGGCTGCAGCTAAGGCTACCATTAGGGGTCAACTTATGGAAAATGCTCACAGGCCAATAAACAAAATGCCAAACGGCAAAAAGAATTGGAACAAGATATTGAGACATTAACTCGATTATATACTAAGCAACCTCTTATACACCACCTTAAACTACTAGAGCAAGCATGTACGGTGCTGAACAGCCTTTTTACCTCTAAAGCTGAATATGCTTTGCAAAAAAATGAAAGGGCGCCACTATGAGCAAGGGAAAAAGGCATGACGACTTTTAGTGGCTCAACTACAACAAACAGAGGTTGCAATGGCTATCCCAGCTATAAAAACATCTGGAGGAATCATGCTGACCCATCCACAGGATATTGTTAATGAATTTACTTCATTTTACCAATCGTTATATGTCCCAGGAATGCAAATAATTCATAGCAAAATGTTGTCTTTCCTTTCGGGAGTTGAGTTACCTTCTCTCTTAGAGGAGGGCAGGGCACATCTTCAAGGCGATGTTAGTAAAGAAGAGATCTCAAAAGCTATAGCTAATCACCCATATCATAAAGCTCCAGGGGAAGATGGCTTTCCAGCGGAATTCTACCGTTGGTCAGGTGAACAAATAATTGATATTTTACATGCTGCTTTTCAGGATGCAGATAGAAAAGCCTCTTTAGGCTGTATATCTAATAAAGCAGTAATTGTATTCCTGCCCAAACCAGGAAAAGATCCAATACTTTGTAGCAGCTATCGCCCCATATCACTTCTTAATTGCAACGTTAAAATATTATGGCCTCTCATCTTTGTAAAGTCTTGCCCTTTTTACTTCATCAAACACAAGTGGGCTTTGTGCCTGGACGTTCCTCTATAAACCATTTACGCACTTTGGTGCATACACTTCACTCAGCCAAATCCATACAGGACGATGCATTGGCATTATCACTTGATGCCGAAAAGGCATTTGACCGAATTGAGTGGCATTATCTCTTTCATGTCTTGGAGAAATTTGGTTTGGGATCCCAATTTATAGGGAAAATAAAATTACTATATCAAAATCCTACTGCTCAAGTTAATTGTGGCAGCTTCCTTTCACTCTCCTTTCCAATTCCTTGAGGAACGTGTCAGGGTTGTACCCTTTCCCCTCTTTTTTCCTCCTCACTCTCGAACCCCTAGCAGCAGCAATTCGCCAATCAAGCAATATTGTGGGAATTCTTCTTCCGCTGGGAGATTCGAAAATGTATCTATATACTGACTACATACTACTCACTATTAAGGATTTGCCTTGTTCCCTGCCTTCCTTATTTAAAATAAAAGAAGACTTTTATTCTTTATCTGGTTACAAAATTAACTGAATGAAGCACTTCCCATATCAGATGGCACTACCAAATCAGCTATTCAGGGCTTTCCCTTTCTCTGGCAATGCTCACGATTACAATACCTGGGTGTTCTTGTGAATAAGGGGACAGTAGGAATGGTTGCAGACAACCTCGGTCTTTTAATTACACAGATGCAACATGAATTTGATAAATGGAAAGTATTAGGGCTGTCCATGTGGGGTAGGGTTCAAGCTTTAAAAATGGTCATGTTTCTGCGTTTCCTTTATATACTAGGAATGCTCCCTCTTTAGATACCTTTATCCTCGCAACGCTTTATAGATTCTAAGATTAAATCTTTTTTTCTAGGGATCTACCAAACCGCGTTTATCGGTACATAAATTGAAAGCACATCACTCCAATGGAGGTTTGAGTCTTCCATCTATAGAACATTACAATCTGGCATTGCAGTTATTTCAAATCACATATGTGTTACAAGATGATTCTCACACACCACAATGGGTACACATTGAACTTCATCTCTGGGCAGCTTAATTTGGCCTTTCAGCCTGTTATGGAACAGGTACCAGCCGCTATTGGCTGCAATGTGCAAAACATGTCAGAGAGCTCACCGCCTCTTGGGTTTTAATCCACGCATTCATGCCAAAGCCCCAATTTGGAACAACACTGCATTCGAGTTAAAGGAAAGACTATTTCCTGGCCCCAATGGAAGCAGGTGGGTATTTCTACTCTAGATCAGCTTCTCTATGTGGGTGATCTTAAACCTTTCACACAATTGACTGAAGAATTTGGTCTTCCACTCCATCAAGCAACACATTATACACAACTTCATCTCTGCCTTATCAAAATTCTAGGATCACATCCATAGTCACTCCAAACTTCACCAATAGTATCCTACTTATATACTTGGGGGACACATAAAGGGGTTATATCTGGTTTATACAAACTATTTCCATTACAACTATACTCTCAAACCTTATCATGTGCTTTTCGTCTCAAATGGCCGGCACGTTTATCTGTTACTTATGATGATGATGAATGGATTGACCTGCTGGAAAATGTAAATAGAGGTGCTCGATAAGCCAGATTCAAATTTTGCCTGTTCAGACTTTTACACAATTGGCATTGGTCTCCAATTCAATCAAATAAAGCTGGACTCCTCCCTCATACCAACTGTTGGAGATGTGAGGCTCCTGGTTGTGACATAATTCCCATTATATGTACTTGCCCTATGGTTCAATATTATTGGTTCTACACAGGTCAGGTTTTACAACATACTCTGCCTCTGGGTTTACGGTTAACATCAGCTACCATTCTCTTGTATAATTTACAAAATTTACCACACCTTTCCAAACCACAATGCCGTCTTCTATATACTGCCCTAGCCACAGCTAAACTTTGTCTTCTACAACAATTGAAATCTCTGACTCTACCCTGTCAAGAGTCCAGGATGGTAACTATGGCTCAAACTGCCTCCTATGAAAGAGTCATTTATACTTTGCATGATCAGATAGATTTATTTAATCAAGTCCAGGCTCCCTTTTTGCAAATGAATAATGTTTCTGTGATGGACAATGCTGCTCGCCCTATAGTGGATACCACAGTATCATAATTGGTTACTCTCTCTTATCTTTTTACGTTCTTCCCTTTCTCAATTTTATTGTCACCGCTTTGAATCCTAGCACTACAAATATATGGTAAATTCCCACCTGTCTCGTATTTAATATCTTGTATCTCATATTTGTTTGCCTCTTTCATGGAGAATAATAATTTTTATGTTTTATTCTTTTACATTATATTACATTGATATTTCTCTTTTATTGTTATTTCATTTTTATTTAAACATTTTATCTCTTTTTTTTATCTATACTGGATTGTAATTTAATACTTTATTTTATACGGCATTTCCCTTCATCATTCCCTAACTGAAATGTCTTTATCAGAACTTTTAATGTTCTTTTTCTTGCACTTTGTTTTTTATATGTCCCCAAAATTTCATTATATTATTGTATTATATATTTTCTAATAAGATAAAAGTGATTTATGGATATTACCTACTGGCGATAGCCAGTAGATATATATAGTTAGGATTGTTTTCCATAGGGAAATCGCAACATTCTATTGGGAATAACTTTGGTGCCGGTTGAGGAATCTTCCTGAAATTTTCCTTAACTTTGCCTCGCGGCGCTCCGGTCCGTCCCTGAAAGTTTGGGGGGATTCGTCAAGCGGGGGCCGAGATAAAAGGGGGTCCCAAAACGTGTTTTCCCCATGTTAATTTCCATAGGGCGGTTGGACTCACTTTTAGCCCGAACGGCTGAATGGTTTTCTACCAAACTTGGCAAAATTGTAGGGACTGGTAGCCCGATGTGCCTTTGCTATGTCTCAAGATATGTGCTCCAGTGGTTTTTACGAAAAATAACTTTGAAAAAATATATATTGGGCTACATTGGGCTATATATATGTTAGAGCCCAAATGTAGCCCAATGTAGCCCAATGTAGCCCAAAGATGGCCACCAGAGACAACAAAAAAACAAATGTAGCCCAAATATCAGCCAGATGTAGCCCAACTATAGCCCAATGACAGAATGTCCCAGAGTGTTCTAAAGAACAACTAGAGCGCTAACAGTCTTACTTATGACAAAAGTATGGCACACCTGAAGTCATCTTGATTGGAATAAAGTGTTAACTCTTAAAACATTTAATTTGCAAAGGAACAAAATGAGGGTGTTCATGTTGCCATAGAAATTATGATTAGTGCTGAAGAAAGGAAAATTAGGGCACATTTTGAGTGACTTCTCAAAACCGCTTATATTTCATTAAAAAAATTCTGATATGCAGTCTCCCAAGATGGCCACCAGAGACTAAAGAGTCTGTGCTTAAAAACTCTGTTAGCAAAGCAGGCATTTGAGATTTAAAAAACGTTTTAATATATAAAAACGTTATCCGCTAATAGAATTAGCATTTAAAAAACCTTGCGAATTTAATGAAAAAACCATAGGTTTCAGGCCTTATATAGTTAGGAATTAGCATTTAAAAAACCTTGCGAATTCACTGAAAAAACCATAGGTTTCAGGCCTTATATAGTTAGGAATTAGCATTTAAAAAACCTTTGAAATTCACTGAAAAAACCATAGGTTTCAGGCCTTATATAGTTAGGAATTAGCATTTAAAAAAACCTTGCAAATTCACTGAAAAAACCATAGGTTTCAAGCCTTATATAGTTAGGAATTAGCATTTGAAAAACCTTTGATATTCACTGAAAAAACCATAGGTTTCAGGCCTTATATAGTTAGGAATTAGCATTTAAAAAAAACCTTGCAAATTCACTGAAAAAACCATAGGTTTCAGGCCTTATATAGTTAGGAATTAGCATTTAAAAAACCTCTGAAATTCACTGAAACAACCATAGGTTTCAGGAGTTATATAGTTAGGAATTAGCTTTTAAAAAACCTTTGAAATTCACTCAAAAAACTATAAGTTTTAGTGGTGTTATAGTTAGCTGGACATTTTACTCATACAAAACCATTGAAATTGCTCCTATATAGTTAGTTGTACTAACTATATTTCGCGCACCTGCAATCCACTGCTGATGATGTCACATATTAGATCATTCATGACATGGTCAGTGACATCACTGATGACATCTCAAATGACATCACTGATGACATCACTGATGACATCATCCACGTGACAATCACATACACCTTTTCATACACTATTACAATTTTTCATCACTCTTTGTAAAATACAGAGTATCATATTTAAATCCATTGTCACAGCAATACAAGTATCTAAAAATCCACTCAGTGATTCATAGATGTATACACACATCTAATCACTTACCTATGGATTCACTCATACATGCTGTCAATGAACAATAGAACACTATCAAAAATACTTATACATCTATATCGACATTAAACAACAGCACGCATCCTATTCATATATGAAGTCATCCTACTCACTTATGCAAACAATGGATCATACTTACATATTTACTTAGCAAAACACTTATACAAACACCACTTCTTCTATTCATTTAGATAGTAGGTCATACTTAGTGAATTATAAAATCATTATTACAAGTATAAAGTTATCCATACAGTCACTCACACAATCATTGTGTCTTATGTATACTTATTTATATACAACAACTGACACATACACTGCCTTTTATTTTTTTAGTTTGTTGGACCTGTACCATTGAGAAATATATTTGCTCATCACCACAACCATAAAGATATTCACTCACCCAAACAACTGTTAGTACATGTAGTTTTAACTTCATATATCGACTGAATCAACTATTCACACATCTTTGGACAGTCACACACCCCCCACCGAACCACACACACTTTCACACTCCCATACAAATACTCAGTTAACTAATCAATGACTAATATAGACTTTCACATAGCTAGTAACCAACTGGAGAACCAGTTTACACAACAACTGACAAAGTGATACAGATATTCACACAGTTTAGTCACTATCCACTATATTTAGTGAGACATTATAAATTGGTCAAGTAAACAGTCAATTACACTGCTACTAAATCCTCCATCCAAATATTTATCAATATATATCCACTTATTCTTCAATGCAAATTGCTATATATATAATGCATATTTAAATAACAAAGCAAACCACATTCACTGGATGATGTCATCAGTGATGTCATCAGTGATGTCATTTGAGATGTCATCAGTGATGTCACTGACCATGTCATGAATGATCTAATATGTGACATCATCAGCAGTGGATTGCGGGTGCGCGAAATATAGTTAGTACTACTAACTATATAGGAGCAATTTCAATGGTTTTGTATGAGTAAAATGTCCAGCTAACTAGAACACCACTAAAACTTATAGTTTTTTGAGTGAATTTCAAAGGTTTTTTAAAAGCTAATTCCTAACTATATAACTCCTGAAACCTATGGTTTTTTCAGTGAATATATATATATGTGACTCTCTTTTCGATTAAATGTTTAACTATTTATACTATTATTGTAATGTACTCCCTGCTTTTATATTACATATGCTTGTATTGTCTTACATTTATAAAATACTATTAAAGAATTTCAACACAAAAAAAGAAGCTCACATGGATTCATTAATTTCACAAACTGAAAAAATGTAAATGTGGCAATGAAAATAAATAATTTCTACCCGGGCTCTTATCTCCCATATCTATGGGTTTACAGATGTGGAGATATGCACTTGAATGCACATTTTTTCTTGTTTTTCTTCCGACCATGACAATATTTTTCCATGTAGCGATAACTTCATGAAACAGGAAGATTTTGAGTATTGCACCTGTTCTAGGAGTATTTTCAGTGTGCATTTATGTTGATGAACTGCACTTGGAGTGAATATGGATTGTGAGTGAGTGAATGTTAGAGTCAGTGATTGATCAAGTAAATATCTGGTCATGTATGTTGGATTTGCATAGCAGAGACGGAACCAGACAACAGAAGCGAGATGTTCATGATGTCATGCAAAGTTAAAAAGAATGATGAATAGAGTGTACTGTAACTACATCATGATGTAGTGTTCTTGGGTGGAGTTGGCTGCCCGTGGGGGTTTGATTGCAGGGCCGGGCCCCCTCTCACTATGCATTGCTTTTGACCTCACACAATACATCACTCATAGCATGGGCTAAGAAAACATTGATAGCATGACTGATTTCCCTACTACGCCAAACTATCATCTAGCCCCTCCCCACACGCTACTATGCACACCAGTCATCTCAAGGCATATCTGCCTAAGGGTAGTAAATGGAAGATTTGCCGCTGACTCCCCCCGGCCACCTCATTTCACACAGAACTTGCAAATTCTACAATAGACTATACTTTAGTTTCTCTTTCCTTCATTCAGCATGTAACAGGCTTCTGCCTAGGAGACCAAGGGGACAGTGACCTTCGGCCCCAAGAAGTCTTAATTCAAGCTCACTCACACAAATCGATACTTAACCCATTCGGAAGGCATGCCTGACACACCATAAAACTAAAAAGAATCAAGTCAGCAATAGCAAACACGAGGGAGGTGCTCTTGGCAGCGAAACTACAGTTAACCGAACTTAATTATCCTATCAGAAACACCTCACGGCTTCGTTTGCAAACTCTTATTCAAACGCAGTTAGATAATTTGCTCCCAACGATCCAACAGCCGCAGGGAAGGTAACACGCGCACAGCGGACCAATTTAATACGTCTGAAAAAATCTATAAACAAACTTTTGAGATCGTTGAGGCTTTGCCCTGCGGACGAGAACTTAAACTACCAACTTCGCAATACAAAGGCCAAACTCAAAAAATCAAGTCGGACATTAACAAGTCCATTGAAAACGTATTCTGGGCAAAACTTCACCATGATGCTAAAGGAATTAATAGCACACGCTTTTGGTCAACTTTAAATAAAATCTTACACCGGTTACACGGAGGCTTAACATCGCATATTGCAGAAATTGAATGGATATCCTTTTTAGATTCTCATTTTAAACAACAGATACCTGGATCACAAGTATTTCCGGATAGCCAACCAGCTCCACTTACCCAAACCGCGATGATTACAGAGGAAGAGCCCAACAAAATCAATGCTGTCATGATTTGGAAACAAATTTCTAAAGGGAGCAAAGAATGAGCCCCAGGTCCGAACGGGATTCCACCCGCCCTTTTTAAACAAGACCCGGAATACTGGCCAGAAACACTGGCCCCTCTCTTCTGTTCTGACGGGTGTTCTGGGTCCCTGCCCGCATCATGGATTGGCTCCATTATTTCACCAACCTACAAGGCAGGCAACAGAACGTTACCAAAAAATGATCGCCTGATTGCATTACTAGATGTAGAGGCTAAATATTTTGCAGGCAATCTACTTGAAGAGCTACAGGGCTGGGCAAAAGAGACCAACATAATCCCTCAGTACCAAACAGGGTTCTGCAGAGATACTGATACAACAACTAACCTACAAGCAATGTCACTACTCATTGGCAAGGCAAAGCTATCTAAACAAGCTCTTCATTTTTGCTTTGTGGACTTTGAGGCGGCGTTCGATAATGTCAACTGAGCAATACTGTGGAGGAAATTGTCCCTCCTGATACAACTACAATCCAATACTGTGCTTCAACGCCTGATTTACAGCGAAGCAGGTATTATTGAGATGAGGTGAAGTGCTATGTGAAATGTAATTGAATGTCAAAAATGTCTCAAAGAAAAGCCCTTGTGGAGAGTTTAATAAAAGGGTCCCAATGATGAAGCATGCCAACCAACTTGGTAGGTGGGTGAGGGGTCTTCTCAAACAGCCACTGGTTGTCTCTGCTTCTGTTTAAAGTTGTATAGGTCACTAACAGAGACCATGCCCCTCTGTGCCTATGTCCTTGTTGTTTATTGCTTAACTTGGGGAAGAGGACATAGCCCCATTCAAATGTCTTCACTCTCCTGTTGTTTACCGTTATTAATTAAATATTACATTAATTAAATTTAAAAAAATAGAAATTCACTGAAAATACAAAGGTTAAAGTAACATTATAGTCGGGTGAATATATCAACCGTGGGTAATGAACTCCGCTCCGCTAGAGGAGGTTGCGGATTTTTGCTCACTACGCATTCTATTGAAATCACAGAATTCATGCGATAACTCTGCTCCGACTCCACCACGGAGTTAGCTACTGCACCCACAACCCTTTGAAAAAACAACTTTACCTTTACATGCTAAAAAAGCATATAACCATTTCACAAAAATTATCTTTGAAAAATATCAGGCAATGAGAGATGTGATTGTTTTGGAATTCCCCCTAACCTAGCAGAGGACCAAGCAGATACCTTGAACCCATATAGCATATCATGCTGAACGATAGGATAGTCTATCTATCTATGGGATCCCAAAGATCCACAAAGATGCACTTGATCCTCCCTACCGCCCCATAGCATCTACTATTGGCTCAATCACTGAGCCTCTTTCTAAATATTCAGATGCCTTATTGAGACCCTATATATCTAGAATACCATCTTATATCATGGATACCACCTCCATCATTAATAAAGTAGAAGGACTTCCGTTCAACCAGTCAAATATTATGCTTGACACCCTCGACATCGAAGCCTTATATAGTAATATCCCGCAAGATAAGTCCCTCACTGACATGGATTGGTTTATCGAAGAATATCAAGTCCCCTGCCCAAAGAACTTTCTGCTACAATGTATACAAATTGTACTCTTTGAAAACACCTTTCAATTAGGTAAAAGCCTTTATAAACAAATTAAGGGCGCAAGTATGGGAGCCTCGGTTGCTCCCTCTGTAGCGAATATGTTCATGGCACAATTTGAGAAAACCCATATACACAATCAAGTGGCCCCATTTTTTTAGTCCATCTACATGTGGTCTCGATATATAGATGATATTTTTTTCATCTGTACAGATACGGAACCTATGTTTTAAGAATTCTTAAACTGGCTCAACGTATGTGATATCAACCTCCACTTCACATCGCACACCAGTAGAAAAAAAGTAGAATTCCTAGATATCCTGATTCGTCATAAAGAAGGCTTACTAGAAGTAGATTTGTTTACTAAACCAACAGCATGCAACACACTACTTCATTTTGACAACAAAAAGAAAGCATTCCCTTCAGTCAATTTCTTCGACTTTGGCGTAATTGTTTGAATATACAAGATTTTGATAGACAAGCGTGCATTTTAAAGACAAAATTCTTGGCACGTGGCTACCCCCATAGACTGGTGCGTATGTCACTTAAAGGCGCATGGTTTTATGATCGGGGTTCTCTCTTGCAACCTAAAATTAAAGAGAGCTTAAACCAACTTGTATGTATAACTAAACATTCAACAATGAATAACCAGATACGCCAGATGGTCAATTCAAACTGGCACATACTGAATAGTAATTTAGAGCATCAAGATAAAATTCCCAAACCTATTTTTGCACATTGGAAAAACAGGAACCTCAAAGACTATATCACTCGATCGAGATTTTCTGAAACTATTCCTTTTCTGCAAAAAACAATAGATGGCACTACACCTATCACAGGAACATATACATGTAACACCTGCAAAGCCTGTGACATGGCCATAATAGGTAATAGGTATACCTACCAAGGATTTACCATCAGCCCACGGACATTTTCAAATTGTAAAACAAAAAATGTGATCTACTTGTTGATTTGCCCATGTGGCTCCGGTTGCGTAGGAGAGACAGCGAGAACCTTTGGCACGTGCTTCACTGAACATCGGTCTGCCATACACACTTCCAAAATCAATGCCCCTTTGGTAAGACACTGTATGGATCTTCAACACAAGCCTAATGACTTTTGGTGGTACATTTTGGAAAATCTAGAAAGCGGCCTTCACAACATTAACGATGACTACAGAAAAAAACGATAAGTGTTTTGGATTTTTACCTTGTCCACCTACAGAAATGGATTAAACAATGAAATCCCTTGGGAAAACGCCATCAAATATAACACTAGATAAGCTAGGTCCAACATACTACTGCTCCCTGGCTTTCTAGAAATCACATTGAGGCTTAAACTCTCTGTTTAGCAGCTTAGCATTAGTATATTTCAAATTAAGACGCATAATATAGTATAGAATTTAGAATAGGGACTCTTTTACTCCTGTCTTGTCACTTTTATAGTTTGTCTCCCCGTCTTCATTTCATATCAATTATGTTTTCTACTTGGCAGTAGTTTTTTTCCCTCTTGTATCATTACAAGTTTCGCATAGCTTTTATTATTTGCTGTAGCTCCATCAGCGATCGCGATAAATATATAAACACTAGTCAATAATATTTTATAGTTCTACTGCAGAAATTGATTTTTACAGTAGGCTTTTCAACATTTGAGTTTCATATATTATTATTAATCTTGAGCTCTTTGACCATAGTATTTTTTCTATCGCTATACTTTAGTAACATTTCGGATCTTGGTTCTGCCGGTTAGCCTTCTAGTGCTCATCCTTCCCTTGATTGCGGCACCATTTCAGCAGCTTCCGGGTCACGTGATGACCTTTCACGTCATCGCGGTACGCTCGGACCGTTCAACTCTCTTTAAATTTGTTGTCCTTGCTTTTATCGCATTTCCCCTCTGGCAACACTGCATGAAGGATTTGAGCACTTTCATCTTATGTAAGTACTAGTAGTGATCTTTTTCATGGATCCACGTATCCTACCACTTCAGTTTTATTCCGTTTGGTACTTGCGGAGTGGTTTAAATTAACTTTATTCCACTATGGTTGTTCTCTTTGGTAGATCATTGATATACAAGTACCTTATCTACTAAGAGACCTACACTTCGCGTGTGTGGTGTAGAAGATTCATATATCCTTGAAATACACTCTACGGCCTTACATCCAGGTACACTTTGGTCTCGCGACTTTATCGTTTGAGGATTCTAAGTTCGTACTGGTATCGGCTTACAACTTTGCATGTTCAATTTTTCCACTACAGGTCTATAATTGCCAGTGGCTGTTTTTATCCATGAATAATCACGTTATCTCTGGACATTCACAAATTTACATAGGTAATTATCGACGCTCTAGGCTGACCAGATGTACCTCAGGTATATTATTAGGTTACTCATCACTGGTATATCGATTTCTCTTCTCTACCACAGATTTATTTTTCTGCACGGGTTATCATTTCGCCACGATTTTACCTACTCGCTCAACTTACTTACATCGGTCGGATATACTTTTCAGGTACGAGCACTATCATTAGGGGACTTTTTGTTTAAGAGTACGACCATTCTCATTTAGCTGATTACCATGTTGCTATTTCCTCCAGATCGCTTGTACCTCGTTGGTTTCAATTACATGGTCTTTTCATCAATCAAGGCAGTTCTGCAGCAGAAGAACAGGTACTTCCCCAGCTATTCCTGTTACATAGAGCATTACTCTAGACCACTCCCGTTATCAAGTGCCCCTTGTAATTTTACCTCCTCTTTTTCTTTATTGTTGTACATTAATACAGATATTCAGCATTCCTTTGTCTAGTATTGCATCTTTGAAGTACAGACACATTGTTCTGCATTGGTAAGATTGTACATCCCCTTTTCTAACTGTTGGGCAGCTGCACTTTTGCTGATATTATGTTTTCCAATTGATCACTGAAACTATACCATCGTTTTCTTTCCTTCCTTTTCTTCTTATGATCCATTAATATAAATTCACTTCCCATGATTTACTTTATCACACTCTGACCTTTTTTGTTTCATCTGTGACACATGATTGCAGGAATAGTGCAATCACTATTCTCCCTACATTTGTCCTTTGTGTACCTATTTTATTTTCAGTCATTAGCCTCAATATACTGAAGTTTGTATTTTGTGAATTTGAATTGTATATTACTTATATTTTAGCACTCCAGTGACTCTCCTTAAGGCGGTCCATCATCGAAACGCGCGTTGAGATTGATTACGACAATGTATTCAGTTTGATTATCTTGATTACCATTGTACACATGCTATTTGATATTCCCTATGAAATGTTTTTAAACAATTAAGGTGGCTATTTCACATGTCTTGCTGCTACCTTCTTTTTAACTGTGTGTTTTTAATATAAGATGTGTTTTGTTAAAACTTCTAATAAATATATATATATATTTTATATAAATTACGGTGTTTGTCCGTATATTGGGGCTTTCCTTCGTCTAGGGCTCTTGTTTAACCTGTTCATTTACAGGCCAGTGGTTGCCTAGGAATATTCTCTTACGATACGATGGTGGTCCCATCCTCCTTGGACCACAACAAGGAAAGTTATTGACAAAAATACAATGCCAACCAAAGGCCCTGCAAAGCATTATGGGGCGAGATTCTAGAGTGCAGTGAGTATTATAGTATTAGCTCCCAGCTGAGCTGGGAGAGCCCCGCTTCAGGAATGTTTTGATATTGGATACTATAATATATCTCACGTATAAGTCAGTCACGCCCCCACTAAATCATCCATACAGACGCTCATACACTCACTCATTCTTCGATCACACCTTGCCGTATATATATATACATATGTATATAAAACATTCTTAATTTTTAGAAACACTCAGTCACTGGATGATGTCATGAGTGACACTGACGAAGGCAAGTGCTGAAACGCGTCTGTTTCATTGTTTGTTTGTGCAATAAACCCAACAAGGTTTAGCCTTCTACGAGTGCTGGTGTGTCAAGTTTTTTGGCAGTGGAGCAAGAATATATATATATGTATATAAAACATTCTAAAACTTTTTAGGAACACTCAGTCACTGGATGATGTCATGAGTGATTTCATTTGAGATGACATCAGTGATGTCACTGACCATGTCATGAGTGATGTAATGTATGACGTCATTAGTAGTGCATTGCGGGGGCACAAGTAATTGTTAGCTGATCCAACTATAACGGCTAAATTTCTCTGGTATTGTACAAGAGAAATGTCAGCCTAACTATAACGTTCTTGCTGTAACCTGTGGTTTTTTTTTGTTACTTTCTACGTTTTTTTAATTGCTAAATATATATATATATATAGCTCCACCCTAACATGCCACTGCTTGAATCTTCGACTTAATTGACAAAAATTATTTTCTTAAAGTTTTTCAGGAGCTGGGATTCCTCCAGCTGATGGAAACACATCAAAGCCATGGATTCCCCACGACTCTATTCTTTTCTTCTAACCGTGATCACAGGTCAGTGAACTTATATGACAGAAGTCACACATAAGTACACTATGAGTACTCAGCAGAGAGATTAAATACCCGATAATTATTCATGTTATATGGACAAGTGAGATAGACATTCCGACCCTATGCATCATGGACCCTTGCAAAGCTCCACTTAATCAATCATGCTACGCAGCTGTACTCTTGTGCAGCCACTTTAAATTGCATACTGTATTTATTTATGGTAAAATTATGTATTTAATAAATAAAACACATTTTATTGAACATAGGGATTTGAAAAATTGTCCGTGGTAAATACACTGCTTAAATTTACCAAAAACTTTGGGGCTTATTTTCGAGAGGGTTGTGCCACGTTTGCACCAAGCAGTGTGGTGGATGTGAGATGCAAACTTTTAAGTCAGATTTTTGAAACCACACAAAGTCACTTTGCGCGGCTCTGAAATCTGGAGTACGCAACATAGCGCACATCGCTGCTTTGGGTTACTGAGGCCTGGGCAGGCATTCCATGAGTGTTGCGTGGGTGTTCCCATGCAACGCCCATATATTTTGATACATCCTGGGATTTACAATAACTTGTGAACCAGAAAATGCTCCAAAATCTTATACGTTTCCAGGGGAGGCGTAAGAAGAAGGAATGTCTCTATTTCTTCTCATTTGTATCTCTTTTTATGTGTGCTGCATTCTGCACCTTTACACCCTTCTGCACCAATTGCATCCTGCAGCACACATAGAAAGAGGAATCTCCCGCCCAGGATTGTTTTTCAACTGGAAGGTGTCCCTTCTTGCAGGAAAACAATCCTACATGTAACAAAGACAGCCTTGTGCCATGGTGCCTGCAGTGGGGATAGTATGCCAACAGGGTGTAGGCGAATGGATAGGACTGCAGCATATTGCCTTAAGTAGAGCACATTCCTGCCATTTCCCTGTCACGCAGTGCAGCAAGGTAACCTCCTGCGCCGCACTGCTTCAAAAGCTCATAAATGAGCCCCTACATTCAGAGATGTATTCATCCGCTTGAACTAGTAGTTCGTCTGGTAAGTTGTACCAAACAAGCATTTCCTGGTGATATACTGTCCAATCCATAGGTCATATACCCTGGGCTGGTTCTCAAGAGTATAATTGTGCACAATGTTGATTTATGGACAGGAGAAATCCAGCCTGATGCACAAGTGCTTATTTTCCCTTTTCTTTTTGATTTCTCCCAACTACCCTCCCCCTCCTCTTTTTAGAGTTTCGGGGTGATCTAGTCTCCTTCCCACTGTGAATGGGATGAACAAGTTCTTAAATGAGATCCACTCTGCCTGAAAGGGAGTATGAGGCTGATCTGACACCCCTTTTACATATATTGGATGCGCGGTCCACTGTCAGCGTCCACTGGAGCTGCTATAATACAGATGAAATCAGCCTCCATAGACCCTTATATAAAAATGCCTCCGTTGGCAGGGAGACCTAACGTGGTCCCCCGTATCTGCAAACTGACACCAGGCGCATCCGCCGTCTGGGATATTCCAATCGACCACCAGAGGTACCCCCACCCCGGTACCTTCACTCATTGTCAGTCTCCTCCAGGAGACCCGCTGCCCTTCGAGGCCCGCCTCTCCCTCTAACAGGCCGGGGGGCAGGAAGCTGCAGGATGAATCCTGCGAGGCTCTGGAGCTATCCTGTGGCCCCAGAGAAGCCCACGAGGCTCCAGTTCGGTCTTTCCAGCCTGCTCCGCCCACAACCAGTTGTTGCCTTTCTGGTCTCCTTGGGGGCTGGTGAGGCTCTCCACTTGCCTCTGGCAGCTTGGGCTGACACGCGGGGCTCTCTGTCATCCTGGGAGCACCGCCCACAAACAGGCTGTAACTCTGCCTGACTTCCGCGGCGCCATCCTTGTTCACCGGAGAGCCCCGTCTACAACCAGGAAATCTATGCCTGTCTTCCGGCGCGGCTGGAGACATCGATCCCAGCTCTGGACTAGGGTCAAAGGCGGGGAGCAGGGAGCGGGGAGTGGGTAGATGTATTCCTCCCAGACAATCAATGCTGGGAGCAGGACACCCCTCCAGACCAGACAGACAGCCCTGCCAATCCACATGAGCTCTTTTCACTCCCTTGCTCCCAGCACCAACAAGGGAGAAGAGGAAGCACTCCACAAGCGCTTTCCATTAGCCATAAAAGCGCTCACCTTGCGCTATGGTATTTCAAGACATTGGGGGCACCAGCAAAGTGTTCTCCGGTAGACCAGCACATCGGGGCTCTTCAGTAAGACAGCAGCTTCACTCCCATGAGGTAGGGAGCCCCAGGTGGCAGTTCCTGGCAGTCCGGCAGCCTGCCAGCCACACGTTGCAAGTCAGCACCAACAGCACCGCCTACATGGGGTCCAAGCCCCAATACTTATGCCAGCTATCTTCTTTGTTCTCCCCCTGACACAGGACTGTGTGCCGGTCAAAACCAGTTCTGGATGCTCTCACACCTTTCTCTAAAGGTGCACGACCACCTCCTTTGTCAGTGTAGGCCCTGGCCCCAGACACAACACTTACCAGTCTCAATGATGATAAGGGCCAAAAGAATAACGTCGGATGCTGATAAAGCCATCATCAGAATTGAAGAGATAGGTCAGAGATTTCTGGACAGAGGCTATCCACAACACATAATAGAGAAAGCCAAACAACGAACACACTCACTGAATAGAGTTGACTTATTGAAAACAACAACAAAACAGAGCAACACCAGAATGGTAGTGGTTCCAAAATGTTCAACTTTGAGCACAGATTTTAAAAGAATAATCATAAAACATTAGCCAATTCTGGGTATGGAACCAGACTTCAACTCTCTATTTACGCAACCACCGGTATTCGCCTATACCAGAAGTAACAACATTGGAGAAATATTGAAAAATGATACACCACTAAGAACAGCAGCTAAAGGAACCAGACCCTGCACCAACTGCAATAATTGCAACAACATCATAAGAGGCTGTACCATAACGCATCTAATGAAGGGTTACAACATAAAATTGAAGGTATCGGCCATGTGTGACAAATCCAATGTAATATTGTTGTAAACGTATCTAGGACCCTAATTAAATATTCCCGATTCATGCCCTTATGTGGTTATAACAAATAACATCCTTATAAAGGCATAAGAATCATATCCATATTTAGTCATAGCCAATGCAGTCCAAATACGGCAAGGCTACTCCCAGAGACTCCTAGAAAGTACAACGCGTTCTCTAAACAAACCAAGCCTCCAGCAGCCCGGGAATTCCCCCTGCTTTTGTTTTGATTTGTACAAGAACTCCTGGAGTTCAGAAAGAACTGTAAGTTCTTACTGACGTCTTATGTCCAACCTTACGTCAAACTCGGCACTTTTCAGGTATAAATATACCAGCATTTGCCTTAAGCAAACACACGGTGGTTTGGAGCAGAGCGGCTATCTACTTGCCCAACGCCCAGCTGTTGCGAGTGCTGAAGGAAGCCGACCCTCCCATTTGATGCACTGAGGGAGACGCTGTCTTTTCTCCTGCCGAGAAATCCAGCCCCAGTGTTTCCTGTCACCCTTGCGGGTTGCTGGGAGATCGAGTCCTGAGAGAGAGATACACGACCTCCTTCATTCTATAAACAAGGTACGGAGCTGATTAGATACTTAGAGAATTCTTGATGCAGATTCTTGGCAAAACTATCTTAACTCACTTACTCCTTCCCACGTATTAGGCTTAGGTCAGGTACACCGGGGTAGGCGTATTTTAGAAACACCAGTTGAGCACGTTTAGTCAATGATTTTATGTATGTATATATTTTATCCATTTTAAGTATCATATTGCTCAGAAACCATATCAATGCTTGTACAGTATTATTTCATAATACTCCTTTTACTGTACGCACTTTACTTCATGACAAGTATTGCAATTGTGGCAATTCACTTCTCTTGAATGAGAAAGAGGACTGCTCAATAAATAACAACTTTTATTGAAAACGCACGTCTCTCTATTTCTTTGCAATTTGGTGAAACTAAGTATGCACGATTGACTGAGTGAAATAGCTGTCTATTGTTTTCACACGACTCTGGAGATATACTCCTTATTCTGGGGGGAGCAAAGTTGTCATGTTTATGCGGTTGTCAGAAACTAATCCATTGTTGTCTAATCAGGAAAGTTAACTCCTTCCTGTTCATTCGAGAAAGTTTCTAGTGACCTCTGAGCTAGCTGGCATACCTAATTAAGTCTAACATATTCAGTAGAGACCTAGAAGACCTCAGTCCTACGTCTAAACTATCGTTTATGTTATTCCAATGCGCAGAGCCTATTGGGAATATAGGAACTACACTACATGGCGCCCAACGTTTGGTAAGGCGATAATCTAACGCAAGATACTAGAGTAACTCAGTCGTGCTTTTCACACAGACCCCCTTTCCAATAGACGTCTGGAGTGGGTAAAGGGTTAATATCCGCCGGAACTTAGTAGGAAGAGATTCCTATGTATAGTTGTTGGTTTAGTCAACGTTGAAGGATACAGTGTTCCAAAATATTGTGCACCTAATCTTTGTTTCCTTGAAACTTGCTCTGCAACAAAAAACTTTCTATCAGTAAAAATGACGGAAAGTGAAGATGAAAGGGAGAGAGCTAAATTAGCAGCTCAACTACTAGCGGATGACACAAGTCTCCAACATGTAGACCCGAATGCTATAATCATTCCGGTAAATTTAAGAAGAACTATAACTCTTAAACTTATAGAAAATGGACTATCCTCAAGAGGTGGTACAGTCATATTTGTGGTAGAGGCCCATGAATATCAGCAGACAGAGGTATTCTATTCATGGATACATTTTCCAGCAGCACACGCTGTGACAAGATTTCCACTATTACAAAATAGAGGAATCTCAGGAGGAATACGCTCCTTTCGAGGACGTTGAAATTCCACTAACATACCAAGAGCACATGCTCTGGTTTAATGGCGCCCTAAAACATCAAAATCACATTACCAGGCTCGGTCCACTAGGTAGACCAGGAGCCACATGGCCAGTTCTAGCCGGCTATACACCACATCCAGACATTGGAAAAATGTCAAGCGAAGAACTTTTAGTTAAACTAAAAGCATTAACAAAGGCATATACGGCCACATGCATCATTGTTACTTTTGCGATTTCTTAAGTGCGAAAATTAAGGAATCGCAATTAAGAAATCGCAAAATGCCATGCATTAAGAAATCGCAATATTTTTTGCGATTCCTTAATTTTCCTTAATTGCGATTCACAATTTGCGAATCGCAATTAAGGAATCCCTTCCCATTGATTCCTATGGGCCTAGAGGCCCATAGGAATGAATGGGAAGCCATTCTCATTTTGCGATTCGTAATTAAGGAATCGCAAAATGAGAATACTATTTCAAGGGTGCAGGGTGGGGTCTCAAGGGCATGTGTGTGTGTAAAATGAAACTTTCAAAAATGCACTTTTGTGCATTTTTGAAAGTTTTTGCAAATTACCATGAAGTTCAACTTCATGGTAATTTACCTCTTCCTATTTGCGAATTCGCAAAAAAAAATATTCATGCATTGCATTTAAGAAATCACAAATTCCGATTTCTTAAATGCAATCGCAATTTAAGAAATCGCAACATAATTGCAATTCCTTAAATTGCGAAAAAATAAAAAAACATGATGCATCCCAAAAAAGGAAATTGCATTCGCAAACAGCCGAATTTTGCGATTCGCACCGTTTGCAAATGCAATTTACCTTGATGCATGTGGGCAATAGAGAATTAGTTCAATTGACAATTGATGATACAACGATCCGGGAGAAATTGAAAGAAACATATATAGCAGAACAACCTTTTGAACTTGCCAGAATCATAGAAAAATCCTATGAAGAACTAGGTAGAGATAGTTTGGGTGGGAAACCACTAAAACCCCAACTAACTGAAAATCCTCAAAAAACCTTTATTAAAAATAATCTGAACACTCCAAAAAAGAGGTGGGAGGGTAATAAACAAACTACTCCCAGAGAAAAACAGTTGCAGTCAAGAGGAAGGTCTCCTCAGCCGAGAGATAGATCTCCAGAACGAGGAAGCAAGTCTCCCCACAGGGAACCCTCTGAAAAAAGATATAACCTTAGAAATAGGGATAATTTGAGAAAACCTGACAGATATCAAGATATTGATTCACGTCTCTCTGGATCTTTGCAGACTTCGTCACAGAAATCGGAAAGAAGAGGACGGTCAGAACACAAAGAAGAGCACGTCAAGTCCAAAGACAAGGAACCTGCTCATCAAAGTAAAAAATTACAATATCCAAAAAAGAAGGTAGCTAGTATTAAAATTAAACATGCCGAGGATTCTGAGGACACAACTGAAAAACGGAGAGTGGGCACAGAGAGCTAGACAGCACAGCAGAATTGACCATAGCTCGCAAGATCCTGATGAATCTTCTGGAGACAGTGGACACGAATGAATACATTCAAGTGGAAACTGCAGACACCAGAGTTAGCAAACCCTATAAATTATACGAAATAACATTGCGTATAGAGGGGGACAAGACTAGGAAAATAAGGGGTCTCTTTTGGGATAACCTTTCTAAGGGCTATGATATCCTTCTAGCAGAAAAAGACTGGCCACCAGAGTTTGACAGGGAATGTCCACATGGCGAAGAAATGATAATACCTGCCTTCTCAAATCAAATTCCAATTAATTAAAAAATACACATTTGCAAGAAAATGGGCAGTGGCCCAAGCTCCTGCATTATATAAAAATCATGTAGGATGGGATGAGGATTCTCCTCACCATAAAATCAAGTTAAAAAATCAACCCACTGCACAAAGGCAGTATCCTGTTTAGCAAGAAGATAAAAAGCAAGTCAGGGAGATCTTAGATCAACTTGAATATCAAGGGGTGATTGAAACATGCACCTCACAAATGAACAATCCTTTGTTTCCTGTCTCCAAGCCAGACGATTCATATCGTCTAGTTTTGGACTACAGACACAAAACATTTGCAGTACAAAACTCACACAGTGCAGCACTAATGAATAACATCGCGCGCAAAAAATATAAAACGACATTAGACATTTCAAATGGTTTCTTTTGTCAAGATATAGCACCTGAAAGCAGGTATTTGACGGCTTTCTCAACAATGGGGGCACAGAGACAATTTTGCCGTCTCCCACAGGGATTCAAGAATAGCCCAGGGTCATTCTCAGCAAGGGTAACAGAGTTACTACAAATATATGATGATGAGGCATTATCTTATGTCGACGACTTCTATCTCACAGACGATGACCTGGAGACTCAATTAAAGAGAGTGAACACCATAATACTTGGGTTCGCAGCTGAAGGGTACAATTCAACTTTAAAAAGTCATGAATTGCCCATCTAACTGTCCTGTTTTTAGGATATGAATTATCAAGTGAAGTCCTAGCAGACATCTTCTTAGAGAAGTGTGCAGTACTCCAAGCTCCAAAAACGCTGAAGAACTTACAATCAATACTAGGTTTCCTGAATTTCGGAAGAACATACATTCTAAATTATGCGGAGAGGGTTAAACCTCTATACGAATTAATAAAACCTGATTTCAAACCAATCAATTGGACTCAGAAACACACAGAAATGTTAAGATCATTACAAACAGACATGTTAACTAAAACAAAACTGCAAACACGCGAAAACGTACGCAACCTTGTAATCCGAGTCATCCGAGGAAGATGCGGATTCACATACCTGACCTCTAAGGAGGGAGAAACAGTACCTTTAGCTTACAAATCACACTTGTACACACAAGCTGAAATAAAATTCAGTTTTACTGAAAAAATTCGAACTGCGGTTCAAACTGCTGTAGCAAAAGAAAGAGCGCAAGTCCAAGGGAGGAGCATATCTGTTTTAACAGCAGTATCAGCCCTTGAGGCAGTAACAAGACTACGCATTCCAAATGCCGTGGCATTAGATCCAAAACGGATACAATGGGAAAATTCTCTTGCTGCAGAAGACGTGAAACACGCTTTTGATCCAAAAATGAAAAAACTAGAAGATCTAGAATACGAACATGAATATACTCTGCCAATCGAGATTCTGCCTCTAGAACAATACAATTGTGTAATCTACACAGACAGATTCGCACAACACTACGATGTGGGAAAACAAAATTACAATGCAGCGTGCGCGATCGTTAAAGGTCGCTGGCGCTTACGTAAATTCAGACCGATGGTCACTAAAACTGAATCACTCAGAAACTGTACAGCTCAGCGAGCTGAAATAAGATCTTTAAAGATGGCGCTTGAAAATGCCGATCACAAATTCCCGACACTAATAGTGTGCGATTCGCATTACTGCGTCCAGTCTTACAATAATGACATGCAGACTTGGGTCAAAAACGGTTACAAAGATGAGACAGGTGCCACAACAAAGCATAAAAAGCTCTGGGAACAAGTAGTTCTTGTACAGAAAGAACTACGAAAGACTCACACCATACATACACTGAGTCATCAACGTGATGGCGTTCACTTCGCAGGGAATTCATTGGCTAACAGAGCCACAGCGGCAGCGGTCAAACCGGCTTCTGTAGCTACAAAAAAGCGTACTAAAAAACAAATAGACGGTGAAACGCTACTAGCAGTAAAAGCCTCAATGAAAGGCAACTATGCGGCGTTACCTCTAAATTATCCACTCGGAAATAAATACATAATTGAATCGAACTCCGTTCCTTTTGCTCAAATCCCTGGAGTGGGGGATAAAGTAATTCCAAACACAAACCGGAGAGCTTACTTGATTCAAGAAGCACACATAGGGATGGGTCTGAGGCACCAAGAGATCTTGAAATCTCTGATAGAATTACAATCACAATACTGGTGGCCAGGGATGAGCGTGCAAATTTACAACTTTGCAATGGATTGTCAAAACTGCAATAGAAATCGCAGTTGTGAACCGGACCAGACAATTGCCAGGACACCTTTATTAGAAAGCATTAGACTATCTATACGGAGAAATCCAGACGGAGAAATGCGATCCCATAATTATTAAGACGTGGTTCAATTAGATGTGGCCCCAGCGCTCGGCTGACGCCAGAACTGTTATAAAAGATTTGCGAGTCTTTATCGGCACATACGCAATCGGCATGCTACATTCTGACCAGGGTACCTTTATTTAGCTCTCGAGCTTACAAGGAGGCCATGGCCAGCATGTGCATTGCATTGCGGTACTCTAGTCCATTCCATCCCGAGGGAAATGCGGTAGTGGAGAGAAAAAAACGTGACATAAAGCAATCTATAACGGCAAGGGTATTAGGTTCGGGTGATGGGTGGGTCAAACATCTAACAAGTGTCCAACGTAGTCTTAATAATCTGCCAAGAAATTCTCTAGGAGGTACCACTCCATATGAACTATTGTTCGGTACTAGAATGATAATCCAGGACCTAGATTGTCACACTTCAGTAGTGAAACAAAAAACCTTTGATATCAAAGATCGTTTGACTGTTTTACAGGACTTAAATTAAACAAGAAGAAGTAACATAAAGCTAAAGCCAACGACCACTGAAGAAAAACCACCTGTCCCAGCAAGACCTGTCTGGATTCCAAAGATTGTGGAAGAGGTGTGGCGCCGCGGCCAGGGCGACTGACGCTGGAATCTGGGGACCACGGTTCGATCCCCGGCTACGGCGGCAAGTCAGCCCAGCACCATGTGACTCTGGGCAATAGCTCGCTTAATCTTCCCGACGGCCCCCCAGCGCCTAGAGACCCTTACGGGTGATTGTGCGCTTTACAAATGTGGACTTTACTTTCTGGTCAGAGAAAAGATCGCGGTGAAGAAGGAATTTGGGCCTTCTTACAGAAAAGCAGTACCTGTCTTAGCTGTCAGCGGAACAAGATCAGTAGTACTACCGCCCCTTGCTGGTAAAAAGGAGAACAGAGTTGTATCCATCGACCTGGTAAAACCACAATCATGTGGCCAATAATAAGTGGTAGGCCCGATTACGATGCAACCAAACACTGTTTAGTCAGATA
The DNA here is from genome assembly GCF_964261635.1 of Lissotriton helveticus. Taxonomy (NCBI): domain Eukaryota; kingdom Metazoa; phylum Chordata; class Amphibia; order Caudata; family Salamandridae; genus Lissotriton; species Lissotriton helveticus. The sequence goes on along the minus strand of NC_136058.1, from coordinate 455,879,300 downwards.
ACCATTGTTTCCTATGGGAACTCGTGGTCTGCCTGACAACTGGCCATAACACAGGCAGTTGTCAGGCCGTCCATCACCACCCCCTTTTGTACCACTTTGTTCGCCATATGTTGGCAGGGTATGCTCAGACGTGGGTCCCTTGCTCACTTTGCCCCTGGATTCAAGCAAGCCGGGCTGAAGACGGCTGGAATGCCAGAAACCGGTTCTCGGAAGCTTGTTTCCGGTCCAGGGAAGGCATGGCTTGGCAGTTCGGGCTGGACTGTTCCCATGAGGCACAGGGTCAGACTGATTTGCATATGGCCAAGTCTGAACTGGGGTGGCAGAGTGGGCTAAAGACCGGTGATTCACAATTTGCGAATCGCAATTAAGGAATCCCTTCCCATTGATTCCTATGGGCCTAGAGGCCCATAGGAATGAATGGGAAGCCATTCTCATTTTGCGATTCGTAATTAAGGAATCGCAAAATGAGAATACTATTTCAAGGGTGCAGGGTGGGGTCTCAAGGGCATGTGTGTGTGTAAAATGAAACTTTCAAAAATGCACTTTTGTGCATTTTTGAAAGTTTTTGCAAATTACCATGAAGTTCAACTTCATGGTAATTTACCTCTTCCTATTTGCGAATTCGCAAAAAAAAATATTCATGCATTGCATTTAAGAAATCACAAATTCCGATTTCTTAAATGCAATCGCAATTTAAGAAATCGCAACATAATTGCAATTCCTTAAATTGCGAAAAAATAAAAAAACATGATGCATCCCAAAAAAGGAAATTGCATTCGCAAACAGCCGAATTTTGCGATTCGCACCGTTTGCAAATGCAATTTACCTTGATGCATGTGGGCAATAGAGAATTAGTTCAATTGACAATTGATGATACAACGATCCGGGAGAAATTGAAAGAAACATATATAGCAGAACAACCTTTTGAACTTGCCAGAATCATAGAAAAATCCTATGAAGAACTAGGTAGAGATAGTTTGGGTGGGAAACCACTAAAACCCCAACTAACTGAAAATCCTGAAAAAACCTTTATTAAAAATAATCTGAACACTCCAAAAAAGAGGTGGGAGGGTAATAAACAAACTACTCCCAGAGAAAAACAGTTGCAGTCAAGAGGAAGGTCTCCTCAGCCGAGAGATAGATCTCCAGAACGAGGAAGCAAGTCTCCCCACAGGGAACCCTCTGAAAAAAGATATAACCTTAGAAATAGGGATAATTTGAGAAAACCTGACAGATATCAAGATATTGATTCACGTCTCTCTGGATCTTTGCAGACTTCGTCACAGAAATCGGAAAGAAGAGGACGGTCAGAACACAAAGAAGAGCACGTCAAGTCCAAAGACAAGGAACCTGCTCATCAAAGTAAAAAATTACAATATCCAAAAAAGAAGGTAGCTAGTATTAAAATTAAACATGCCGAGGATTCTGAGGACACAACTGAAAAACGGAGAGTGGGCACAGAGAGCTAGACAGCACAGCAGAATTGACCATAGCTCGCAAGATCCTGATGAATCTTCTGGAGACAGTGGACACGAATGAATACATTCAAGTGGAAACTGCAGACACCAGAGTTAGCAAACCCTATAAATTATACGAAATAACATTGCGTATAGAGGGGGACAAGACTAGGAAAATAAGGGGTCTCTTTTGGGATAACCTTTCTAAGGGCTATGATATCCTTCTAGCAGAAAAAGACTGGCCACCAGAGTTTGACAGGGAATGTCCACATGGCGAAGAAATGATAATACCTGCCTTCTCAAATCAAATTCCAATTAATTAAAAAATACACATTTGCAAGAAAATGGGCAGTGGCCCAAGCTCCTGCATTATATAAAAATCATGTAGGATGGGATGAGGATTCTCCTCACCATAAAATCAAGTTAAAAAATCAACCCACTGCACAAAGGCAGTATCCTGTTTAGCAAGAAGATAAAAAGCAAGTCAGGGAGATCTTAGATCAACTTGAATATCAAGGGGTGATTGAAACATGCACCTCACAAATGAACAATCCTTTGTTTCCTGTCTCCAAGCCAGACGATTCATATCGTCTAGTTTTGGACTACAGACACAAAACATTTGCAGTACAAAACTCACACAGTGCAGCACTAATGAATAACATCGCGCGCAAAAAATATAAAACGACATTAGACATTTCAAATGGTTTCTTTTGTCAAGATATAGCACCTGAAAGCAGGTATTTGACGGCTTTCTCAACAATGGGGGCACAGAGACAATTTTGCCGTCTCCCACAGGGATTCAAGAATAGCCCAGGGTCATTCTCAGCAAGGGTAACAGAGTTACTACAAATATATGATGATGAGGCATTATCTTATGTCGACGACTTCTATCTCACAGACGATGACCTGGAGACTCAATTAAAGAGAGTGAACACCATAATACTTGGGTTCGCAGCTGAAGGGTACAATTCAACTTTAAAAAGTCATGAATTGCCCATCTAACTGTCCTGTTTTTAGGATATGAATTATCAAGTGAAGTCCTAGCAGACATCTTCTTAGAGAAGTGTGCAGTACTCCAAGCTCCAAAAACGCTGAAGAACTTACAATCAATACTAGGTTTCCTGAATTTCGGAAGAACATACATTCTAAATTATGCGGAGAGGGTTAAACCTCTATACGAATTAATAAAACCTGATTTCAAACCAATCAATTGGACTCAGAAACACACAGAAATGTTAAGATCATTACAAACAGACATGTTAACTAAAACAAAACTGCAAACACGCGAAAACGTACGCAACCTTGTAATCCGAGTCATCCGAGGAAGATGCGGATTCACATACCTGACCTCTAAGGAGGGAGAAACAGTACCTTTAGCTTACAAATCACACTTGTACACACAAGCTGAAATAAAATTCAGTTTTACTGAAAAAATTCGAACTGCGGTTCAAACTGCTGTAGCAAAAGAAAGAGCGCAAGTCCAAGGGAGGAGCATATCTGTTTTAACAGCAGTATCAGCCCTTGAGGCAGTAACAAGACTACGCATTCCAAATGCCGTGGCATTAGATCCAAAACGGATACAATGGGAAAATTCTCTTGCTGCAGAAGACGTGAAACACGCTTTTGATCCAAAAATGAAAAAACTAGAAGATCTAGAATACGAACATGAATATACTCTGCCAATCGAGATTCTGCCTCTAGAACAATACAATTGTGTAATCTACACAGACAGATTCGCACAACACTACGATGTGGGAAAACAAAATTACAATGCAGCGTGCGCGATCGTTAAAGGTCGCTGGCGCTTACGTAAATTCAGACCGATGGTCACTAAAACTGAATCACTCAGAAACTGTACAGCTCAGCGAGCTGAAATAAGATCTTTAAAGATGGCGCTTGAAAATGCCGATCACAAATTCCCGACACTAATAGTGTGCGATTCGCATTACTGCGTCCAGTCTTACAATAATGACATGCAGACTTGGGTCAAAAACGGTTACAAAGATGAGACAGGTGCCACAACAAAGCATAAAAAGCTCTGGGAACAAGTAGTTCTTGTACAGAAAGAACTACGAAAGACTCACACCATACATACACTGAGTCATCAACGTGATGGCGTTCACTTCGCAGGGAATTCATTGGCTAACAGAGCCACAGCGGCAGCGGTCAAACCGGCTTCTGTAGCTACAAAAAAGCGTACTAAAAAACAAATAGACGGTGAAACGCTACTAGCAGTAAAAGCCTCAATGAAAGGCAACTATGCGGCGTTACCTCTAAATTATCCACTCGGAAATAAATACATAATTGAATCGAACTCCGTTCCTTTTGCTCAAATCCCTGGAGTGGGGGATAAAGTAATTCCAAACACAAACCGGAGAGCTTACTTGATTCAAGAAGCACACATAGGGATGGGTCTGAGGCACCAAGAGATCTTGAAATCTCTGATAGAATTACAATCACAATACTGGTGGCCAGGGATGAGCGTGCAAATTTACAACTTTGCAATGGATTGTCAAAACTGCAATAGAAATCGCAGTTGTGAACCGGACCAGACAATTGCCAGGACACCTTTATTAGAAAGCATTAGACTATCTATACGGAGAAATCCAGACGGAGAAATGCGATCCCATAATTATTAAGACGTGGTTCAATTAGATGTGGCCCCAGCGCTCGGCTGACGCCAGAACTGTTATAAAAGATTTGCGAGTCTTTATCGGCACATACGCAATCAGCATGCTACATTCTGACCAGGGTACCTTTATTTAGCTCTCGAGCTTACAAGGAGGCCATGGCCAGCATGGGCATTGCATTGCGGTACTCTAGTCCATTCCATCCCGAGGGAAATGCGGTAGTGGAGAGAAAAAAACGTGACATAAAGCAATCTATAACGGCAAGGGTATTAGGTTCGGGTGATGGGTGGGTCAAACATCTAACAAGTGTCCAACGTAGTCTTAATAATCTGCCAAGAAATTCTCTAGGAGGTACCACTCCATATGAACTATTGTTCGGTACTAGAATGATAATCCAGGACCTAGATTGTCACACTTCAGTAGTGAAACAAAAAACCTTTGATATCAAAGATCGTTTGACTGTTTTACAGGACTTAAATTAAACAAGAAGAAGTAACATAAAGCTAAAGCCAACGACCACTGAAGAAAAACCACCTGTCCCAGCAAGACCTGTCTGGATTCCAAAGATTGTGGAAGAGGTGTGGCGCCGCGGCCAGGGCGACTGACGCTGGAATCTGGGGACCACGGTTCGATCCCCGGCTACGGCGGCAAGTCAGCCCAGCACCATGTGACTCTGGGCAATAGCTCGCTTAATCTTCCCGACGGCCCCCCAGCGCCTAGAGACCCTTACGGGTGATTGTGCGCTTTACAAATGTGGACTTTACTTTCTGGTCAGAGAAAAGATCGCGGTGAAGAAGGAATTTGGGCCTTCTTACAGAAAAGCAGTACCTGTCTTAGCTGTCAGCGGAACAAGATCAGTAGTACTACCGCCCCTTGCTGGTAAAAAGGAGAACAGAGTTGTATCCATCGACCTGGTAAAACCACAATCATGTGGCCAATAATAAGTGGTAGGCCCAGTGGACTCCCAAGAAATAGCAGAAGACCAAATCTTGCTACAATCCAAGAGGTTCAAACTGAGAGACTAATCACATTCGATAAACCTGTTTTATAAAATAAATGTGTTATTAAAATTGATAAAATTGTTTTAGCTGATGTTGAAAGACTCAATGCCCAGTTAAACAAGGTCTGTTATCTTGATGATGAAGGCCTTCCACAAGCCAAAGGAACTGTATGGGAAATGGAGGAGTATCGCAGAGGAAATGTGGACGAAGTGGTGACCCTGCACCAGTGGGTTGTTAATAATCCGCTCCACATCTTGGCGCTAGCCTTCATGGGACATCCCAAAGCTCTGCAGAATTTCCTCAACTCATCAATCTTTTGTACCGCTTTGTTCGCCATAAGTTGGCAGGGTATGCTCAGACATGAGTCCCTTGCTCACTTTGCCACTGGATTCAAGCAAGCCTGGCTGAAGATGGCTGGAATGCCAGAAACCGGTCCTCGGAAGCTTGTTTCCGGTCCAGGGAAGGCATGGCTTGGCAGTTCGGGCTGGACTGTTCCCATGAGGCACAGGGTCAGACTGATTTGCATATAGCCATGTCTGAACTGGGGTGACAGAGTGGGCTAAAGAACGGTGATGGATCAAACCCAGATCTGTTGACTGTGTGTGAGTGTTTGATTGGTTCAGATGCTCCGTCCATCACCACCCCCTTTTGTACCACTTTGTTCGCCATAAGTTGGCAGGGTATGCTCAGACGTGAGTCCCTTGCTCACTTTGCCACTGGATTCAAGCAAGCCGGACTGAAGACGGCTGGAATGCCAGAAACCGGTCCTCAGAAGCTTGTTTCCGGTCCAGGGAAGGCATGGCTTGGCAGTTCGGGCTGGACTGTTCCCATGAGGCACAGGGTCAGACTGATTTGCATATGGCCAAGTCTGAACTGGGGTGGCAGACTGAGCTAAAGAACGGTGATGGATTAAACCCAGATCTGTTGACTGGGTGTGAGTGTTTGATTGGTTCAGATGCTCCGTCCATCACCACCCCCTTTTGTACCACTTTGTTCGCCATATGTTGGCAGGGTATGCTCAGACGTGGGTCCCTTGCTCACTTTGCCCCTGGATTCAAGCAAGCCGGGCTGAAGACGGCTGGAATGCCAGAAACCGGTTCTCGGAAGCTTGTTTCCGGTCCAGGGAAGGCATGGCTTGGCAGTTCGGGCTGGACTGTTCCCATGAGGCACAGGGTCAGACTGATTTGCATATGGCCAAGTCTGAACTGGGGTGGCAGAGTGGGCTAAAGACCGGTGATGGATTAAACCCAGATTTGTTGACTGGGTGTGAGTGTTTGATTGGTTCAGATGCTCCGTCCATCACCACCCCCTTTTGTACCACTTTGTTCGCCATAAGTTGGCAGGGTATGCTCAGACGTGAGTCCCATGCTCACTTTGCCACTGGATTCAAGCAAGCCGGGCTAAAGACGGCTGGAATGCCAGAAACCGGTCCTCGGAAGCTTGTTTCCGGTCCAGGGAAGGCATGGCTTGGCAGTTCGGGCTGGACTGTTCCCATGAGGTGATCGTGAACTTTTCCACCTTCCCGTGTGTTTCTATTAACTCATTTGTTTTTTCCCCGTACTATAACAGACGTACCAAGAAGAGTATCATGAAGTACACTGTAAGTGTATAAATGTTTTTACATGCCACGGTTTGTTCACTATTCGGGCGCATTAGAATGAGGGGGTCTAAATACACAAATGTATGAACACAATGGGGCACCATTCCCCCTAACGTGAAATGGCTTTCACGTTATGGGGTATAATAGCAAGGAATTGTACATAGAAGTGACACATGATTTAAATATGTATCAAAAGCTTATGCTATGATTTCATTTTTGTAGACATGCTCCCCGAAGAAGGGCTTTTAGCCCGAAATGCATAGGAGCAAATAAAGCATATGTGGAAATTACATGACTGTTGAACAAAAAGGACATGATGGAAATTTCTGATTAATGACAAAACATAGAAGCAATTAAAATATTCATTTAAAGAAACAAGAAATTCCGTGGAGTCCTTTTCCATAGGAACCCAAGGTGTGCCCAAGGGGATGCAACCAAATTAGTTTGGAAGCACTTTTAATATTAATTCCAGACGTCAGAGTGACAGAAGACGCCACCAGTGGAGCACCCAAAATATTGATTAAAAACAAACCAAAATCTGATATTAAACAAGAGGCTGTGCACCGGCAATATAAAAAGTAGATATTAGTTGTACGCCATTACGTTGCTGTGTGGGAGAGTACCCCATACGGACCTGCCTGATATCTGTGACACCGTATAACAGTGCCGAGTGAGTGAGTGAATGGAAGTGGCTGTGTAAGGATGACCTGTTATGCAGTGCATCGCTGAGTGGTGTTGCTTTTTTGCAAGGGATCTGCCTTGTTAATATTCATGAGGCAGGTCGCAATTTGCGACCCATTGGGAATGGCCTGCAAACTTTTTGTTTTCAATTGCAGCCCGTTTTCTTTAAAAGAAAACTGGATGAGTTTAAAAAAAGTAAAAATTTTCTTTTTATTTTTCAAGGGCAAGCCGTGGTCCCTGGGACCATTGCCAGCTCTTAAAAATATGTTCTCACCCATTTACCAAGGGGAAGGGGTCCTCTTGGATCCCCTTCCTGTTTGCGAGTGGCTTACCACCTACTTGAAGTAGGCAGTAAACTTTGAGTGTTTTGCGACCAAAACAATGGTAATACAACTCTGACATGATATTAGGAAGCGACATCATTGGAACACCCCTTCCTAATAGCGACTCACATACAGTATTTTGCAAGTCACCAATGCGAAAAATAGCATTTGTACATACCTCCACCCTTTTTTGCGGTCACAAAGGGGCCGATTTCCTGTTTACGTCTGCAAAAAATGGTCTTAGATCTGGCCCAAAGAGGCAAGCCAGGGGGCATGTGTACCCTACAAATGGGCTTGATACTGGTTATAAATGGAGCAAATATTAAGTTTAGTAAATAAAACTTTTTTTGTACAGCAGAAATAGTGAACTTGCATATTTTAAGTTGCACTCTAATGTGATAATAAGGAAAAAGTCAGCTCCATTAGACAAAATATTGGCCTAGGATCACACAATTTGAGATCAGTTTACGGGTCAAGTACATTCAAGTGATGATTGATACTTTATTCGATATTGTCATATCATAAAAGTACATTGATCATAAAACATTGGCATTAAAAGAACATTTCATTAAGATTATTTTAAAATTTCCATATACAATTAAAACATTATACAATCCAAAAACATATGACAATATTAGGTATCACGAAATATTAAAAACAAGTTATTAATTGGCAATCGTATACATACGGCCTAAGTATTGGTAATGTTACATATCCTTGAGCGAGTGAGCCAGGCACTAGATAAGTACTTAGCCACACCACAAACAATGAAAAGTGGGAACGTATTGGTTGTAATAATACGAAGAGCAACCCGAAAGTCTCTAGTCCCAAGCTCCCTGCAAACTGGTCTAAGCCATCTCTGTCTTGCCCTTTTATAGCTTTTACAGCCGAATAGAAAATGTGTACGAGATTCTGTTTTGCAGGAACAGCAAGGACATGCACCGTTCAATGACCTTGAGGCTTTCCATCCTTTAGTGAACTGATTAAGAGGTAAAGTTCCATATCTCATCTTTAAAAAGATCACTCTATCTCTAGGTGTTGTTATCAGGTCTAGAAAGGGTTCCAGCTTTCTGATTGATTTATGTTCTATAAATTGCGTAGTTAAGGTGCCCCAACTTGGCTTCCTCTGTTCTTGAGCCTCCACCCACTCCCAGTAAATTTTCTTTATTAGTTGCTTTGGGGGTGGTGCCTGGGTGATCCAGGCTTCAGTCAGACCCAACTTCAGAACCATCTCTTTAAGTTTGTTTACCCAGTGTATTTTACCACCAGTGTTCAGTGCAATCAGTTCATCCAACACTAGGGCATAATGTACTAGCTCTGGGGTCCTCCTTAAGCGAACCCAGAACAGCAATGGGCGCAAGTGAACTACATCTAAGATGGCGCGTTTGCCCATATCCAGGTACAATGGTTTCAGTGGGGTAGATACAGGTAAGGCAACCAGCTCCCTTATAAATGTATTCTCTGCCTTAACCAATACCTCAACATTTTCTCCTCCCCATAATTCTGCCCCGTAAGTCGCTGAGGGCATCGCCCTTCCTTCATATACAGCAAGAGCAGGGCTAATTGGTCTACTGACTGATATTCGCTGGCTCCTTAATATAGCACCCGAAACTCTCCTGAGGTTTAGTTCCATCTTGGCTATATGGGAATCCCACTTCATTTTACTATTTATCCTTATTCCCAGATAGTCAAATTCCTCCACCACCTCAAGTGGAGTTCCATTAAGGGTGATCTGGGGTGTCCTTCCCCTTTTTTTGGGGGGGGGGGTAATACCATCAACTTTGTCTTAGTCATGTTAATGGTAAGTCCACGCTCATCACAGAATAGACTAAATTTGTCCCGAAGTTTTTGCAGGCCCACCGGGGTTTTGGCCAACAGAAGGGTGTCGTCCGCGAATAGGAGAGTAGGTGTTTTCTCTCCTGCCAAGACCGGGGCATCGGCACTGTCCATTAAAGTTTTGAAGATTCTGCCTGGCTAGGGCATTGCCTCAGCAAACCAGTTCCGGTTCCATCAGTGGCACATCTACCAAGATATGGTCCAGTTCTGTTTCTCATTGCACTGACACACTTTGGAATGCCTATCACAGATGCAAGCACTCTAGTGCCATGGCCCAATGGTGCCTGCATTGTGGGAAGAATGGTTGTTTTGTAATTAGGGGTCTCTCTGTGCAAAAAACTAACCTTGGATGCTTTTTAATAATTTAATATGTGCAGCAGAATACAGCAAACATGCAAAAAGGAAGTACCAAGCAGTAAACAAAGATATTTCTCTTTATTATGTCAGTCACAGGTAGGAGTACCATTTTGGCACAAACTCATGGTAACAAGTCTTGGTACATATGGGTTTGCATCACACTACATCGAAATGCCCGTGTTTTAGCCATGTGACTTCTACCTGATGCAAGGTAATGAAAGGCAGTATAATGGGATCGTTTCATTACATTTTATTTAAAAAAACATGCAAATCGCATTTGAGTGTCTTTGTAGATCCCAAAAACGACTAAGGGGCCAATTACGATGTTGGAAGGAAACTTACCGTCTGACGCCATCTCGGAATCAAGATTTACCGACTCGTGGTTCCGCCTGACCGATTACGATGCAACCAAACACTGTTTAGTCAGATAACCATTGTTTCCTATGGGAACTCGTGGTCTGCCTGACAACTGGCCATAACACAGGCAACTGTGGGGAAATGGGAGGTGTAGGGAAAATAGTGCACCGCGTTGCAGACACCCCATGGTATTTGCCACGCAGTGCATGGTTTTACAGTGGGTCCCTTAGGTACCCACTCAGACACCAACAGAAAGCTGCAGGATGAAGGTGACCCTGCTAGTGGCCCCCAAATTTACTTTTTGACTGCTTTTTCGTGTCAGACAGGCTGACTCGGAAAGGCTGTTGGAAATCGGTATTGTAATCGAGTGGTTGGAAACGCTGCCCATAGGAGTCTACAATGCGGATCCGACCGACACATATACTCCGAGAGCCGTTCGGAACCGATTCATAATAACTGCACAGTTTACCTTCTGACTGCGAACATTGTAATCGGTCAATCGGAATGTAAACCGACCGAGTCAGTCGGTAGGGTTCCAACATGTTAGAGGAGAATCTGGCTGACTGTATGAGCCTTTCCGACCAACATTGTGTCAGGACTTCATCAAAAGATGAGGTTATCTCATTTACATTTTTAGTAAATCTGTGCCTTATTTTTAAAAGAGTTTGACACAATGAGCATTCTGAGCAAATCTATTGCACATCCAGTTTACTGCAACCTGCTTGATTTTTTTAGAGTCTTCCACATGCAAAAATGTGACATAATGTGTGAACAGATAAAAAACAGAAATTAAGCAGCATGCTTAAAAAAAATGTTCTGAGCTTACCCGGGACTTCAAACACAGAGCATATCTGTTGCATATGATAGATTTTTTTTGCATTTATTTATTTTAATTCAATATCTGTTTCCCAGGAGCCCCTACTCGTATTGGCGATGGTCCCTATCCCTTCCTAACCATCCTACAACATTGATCAGGTGTAAATTTCCAACCAAATCCAGTGTCGAAAAGCACATGCAAAATGCATACAGGGTAGAGATGCCCATGTCCCTCACCTACTTTGGTACAAATCAATGCCATTGATCACCCACAAATGTCACCATTGGTGGATTATTTACAATGTAAAATTCCACCATGATGTCACAATTTTTAGCGTAAGTGCGTTTCCAAGTTCAGTTGTAAATTTTGTAAATCGGGGACCTGAATTTGCAATCAATGAATCTCAATACCATTGTTAATCAGGGGCTTAGTTCGTTATTATTGACCTGAAATGTTTTTCAGAGCTCAGACCCTTCTGCTAAATTTCTTGCATTCAACACCCAAAGCCACTTTTGAAAGAATCTTCAAGAAAATGGAAGCAAATGACACTGACCTGGAAAAAAAATCTTCATCTAACATTTATGCCTCCTTCCAGGTTCTTGCACTAGTACAACAAGGAAGAAAATCCTTCTCACTAGCTCATCTGTCTTATATATCAATGTATGCAAGCATCCTATAAAAGGGCTCTTTGAATGCAATGCTCAGACACTAAAAAGCATCCTCGGTTAGATTTAATCTCGCCTGGACAAAGGGGTGTTACTCTGTTCAGCCTGCAACCCCACCCAACAGACCATACTCAGTTGGACCCCGTGAAGGATGGGGCCACTGAAGGATCCCACAGGTTATTTCAACAACCACCTGCTACGCCTTCCCAAATGAAGAGTTGGTCAGACAGTAGAGAATGCAAACTTACTTTATTGAATATATGCTCTGTAGAGGAGTCCCAGGTCAGGCCTTCACCCTAAGATGGTTGCCGAGCGGGACTAACTCCCCAAGGCGTGCTAATACATGATAAACCCTTCTGGGGGCGTCAGCCACGTCTCTTGTACTGGCCCGAGTCGGGCATGAACAAAGGAGGTACAGGAAGATGAGCTAACACCTGCCAGACAGGTGCGTTATCAGTACTCCAAGGCCAATGTTATGGGCCTCAACGTCTCCTAACGTGGGAGCAGAACTACACGTACAGAAAGGAATGTATGAAATGAACATCTATTCATTAGCAAATCAGACTTAAACATTGGACAGCAGAGAAAGAATAATAACAGTATACTGTTTTACAGTTCTGCTGTAGCAGGCAAAAAGCAAAATGGGGCCTAGTGTGGATGCGGCCTAAACAGACTTCTAGTAGTCGTAAATTACAAGATGGAGGCACACAAGCCAACAAAGCTTACATGCCGCAAGGATAACTCAGTGGGTTTCATAGTGCTAATACAAATGGCGTCTATTTATCCACATAATTCTAACCTACATAATATGTATAAATGCACAATAAGAAAGGGAATTTAAAACCTAACACCCACTCATGACAGAAGACACCTTAAAGACCATTATGAACATCCTCTCTGGAGCATCCTCACAACCCTGCCCCCCCACATCAGAACAGCGCCACCACGTCTATTGCACCCAAACTATGCCGGACGATCAACTGCTCACTAGAGACCGCCACATTCACCGACAACTGGAATCCCGCCAAATGAAACCCCCTCCTGCAGAAACCCTCTGCAAACCTGACAGACCGCAAAAACTTCAGGCCCATCTCACTGCTTCTATTCGCAGCCAATGTCATCAAAAAGGCATCAGCACCCAGCTAGCAAACTTCATTGGAACCGACAAGGTCCTGGACATCTCCCAAACTGGATTTCTCAGCAACCACAGCCCAGAGACCGCCCTACCCGCCTCCATCGATGACATCTGCGTTCCCCTCTACCAGGGCCAAACGGTAGCCCTCATCTTCCTGAACCTTTCAGCTGCCTTTGACTCTGTCTCCCACTGCACACTAGCCACCAGACTCCACAATGCCGGCATCTGAGGAAAGGTCCTCGACGGGACATGCTCATTTCTCACAAGCAGAACTCACTGAATCAGACTGCTGACCTACCCTCTCAGAACCAACAGAGACCAGATGTGGAGTATCCCATGAGCTCAACATAGTCTCCTTCGTGGATGACACCCAGCTCATCCTCTCCCTCACCAGGGAACCCAACATCACCAGACACTACTTTCAAGACGTGATGAAAGCAGTTGCCTCCTCGATGAAGATGAGCTGCCTGAAACTCAACTCAGAGAAAACAGTAGTCCTCCTCCTTGGCTCTACCCCCTCTGCATGGTATTATGCCTGGTGGCACCTTGCCTTTGGAGACTCCCCTCACACTCCTCCTGACAGACCATGCACAAAATATCAGCATCACACTAGACTCATTACACACTATAAACTGTCAGATCAAAGCTGTATGCTCGCCCTGCTTCGACACCCTCTGCATACTCCAAAATACTTTCAGATGGATCCCCTCCAAATCCTGGAAAACGGTCACGCACACCCTCATCACTAGCAGACTGGACTATGGCAATGCCCTCAATGCCGGATTCAACAAAAGATTTTGCAAGCTCCAGACATGCCAGAGGCTGCAGCCATACTGACCCTAGACAGCCCCCATCACAACCACATCACCCAACACCCCCGTGATCTCCACTTGCTCTCCATCAAAAGAAGAATAACCTTCAAGCTCCTCACGCACAGATTAAAGGCCCTCTACAACATCGGGCCAGCATACTTAAACAACCGCCTCTCCTTCCACCCACCCAAGAGACTCCTCCGATCAGCCGACCTCTCTCTGGCCACCATTCCACACATCTGTAAGAGCAAACCAGGTGGTAAGTCCTTCTCCTACCTCGCAGTCCTGATCTAAAACGAGCTCCCCCTCCCCTCCCCCTCCTTTCCCCCTCCCCCGCCACCTCCCCCACTCCCTCCACCTCCGGCAAAGCCCTACACTGCTCCAGTTCAGGAATGACTTTAAGACTTGGCTCTTCAGATGACGGAGCCGCCCCCGCAGTGCCTTGAGACTAACCCTCGGCAAAGCACTACGCTACGCTCTCGTAGTTTGCAAAGTTTGCACAACTTCGCACTACGCGAACTGCACGTAGCACAGTGCAAACATGCGTAGCATAGCGTAGCGTAGTGCAACAGTCAATTCAATTCAATTCAATACGCTTTATTCGGTTGTAACAACCAACCATAAAAGCACAATATATAATCACTTTACATAAAAGAACAATAGATAAAAAGTCGACATCCGTAATGAAAATGACATACAAATACTGATTCCAATAAAACATCATCAAACACATCAGTTTTCCTAATGTAAACAATAAACTCATAGCAGCATTACAAGATTTTTGGTAACAGAAATCCAGGGCCGTAGGCTTCAGAAAGTGCAAAGTGTAAAGTGCAAGGTGCTCAATTAGTGAGACCATCCTCAACCATAAGGGAGATGGTTAATTACATTAGAACTAAACAAAAAAGTTTCCTTTCTGTGAACTCAGTTCAATATATTCAAATAACAGAATTCAATAACTATCCCTACTTATAATGAACCATTCATGTAATGTAGCCACAGGCGTAGATATATGTACTATTCTTGATTTTTATTTTGTAAAAACATAATGATTAAAAATACTCTTTTTCTAAGAGTCAATTAAAAACACAATAGTTACCAATGCTGTTTGTACTATTGCAATCTTCTGTATACATTGGTCGATTAACACAATACATTCATTATCCACAATATACAGTCAATACAACAATAAAAAGTCCTTATGTCGACGCGTTTCGGTGTCTCTTTGTGTATAAAACACCTATTTCAGGACAGAACAGATTAAAACATCAAGTCTTCTTTCTAGAAATAAATACACACAATTAGTATCCATTATATCTACGGGATTTCTAAATTTGAGGGGCTATATTAATCTAGGCTGATGGTCATAACAAAATCTTACATTGAGTGTTTGTTTAGTCTTTCCACTCTTCTGAGGCCGCACCTTTCAACTAGAACAATATAGATAACATCGTCACATATAAACATAAAATAACATCAGTATTGAAAAACTACAAATATGGCCGCAAGTTTCAAGAAAACGGGCAGTGGATATAAAAAAATTGTTTCGGTGGACAAATGGATACTATATTTGGGCGAATGTTCAGCACCTTCCATATACTTAGGAAAAATAGAACAAGCATAAAAAATTTGAGACCTATATATCTCTTGAAGAAGCGATTATGAAGATAAGAAAAGGCTTTTCTCTTAGCGTAACAGGAACTACAAAGATGGCGCTAGTTTTGACCATTCGAGAAACTCACACTGTATATATCGCGAAACTAACGTAAGACACTTAACGGTGTCAGAATGAGAAACAACTACCCCATAAAGAACTACAAACATGGCGGATGTATCATGATTGAACAGACTAGGGTACTAATTGAAGCCAATTATACCATTAATGAACGGTTGTATGAGTTTAAATAGTGGCGCCCGAAACAGCGTCTTCACACTGCTGCAGACGGCTGTGACGATCAGGACTCTGGTGTTTCACAAATTTAAAGGTAAGGGACATCCCGGGAAGGGTTACGGGAGTAGCGAGAACGCTTTGCAGAGGTAGAAAGTTAGAATACAACCGATTAGCAAATTATCCTGAGGTTGTTGAGATCAACAGGTTAATGCTACAATAATCAGTTACCGTGTCCCAGCGATAGTAACAACATGATCGCATGTGCTACTATTTGTTTTGTTTTGTTCTGTTTTACAAATATGGGCTTAAAAATAAGGACAACATAAAACTTTATCATCTTGCCTCTGCTATCCCTGAATTAAAATTGATATCTGAGGGACATGGACAGGGTGGTGGCTTCACTTATGGAAAAAGGAGGAAAAAAAAAAAAAAAAGGGTTGTCTAATGAGGCACTGACTATTGGACCCTAGAACATATGGCCTTAGGAACAATCTAAGAACCATCTATGGGTCTAGAGTCAGATCAGAGACCTAAATAAATCTTAATAGTTATCCAATGAGAGTAGTCTAGTGAAGCTCACTACTGTTTATATTTGTGATAAATTATATCTAGTACGCCATAAATATGTAGGCACTCTTAATGAAATGATTTTTTGCTTATTATAGGCACACCTACCTAATGAAATAAAAAGGGTGACATACGAAGGCTAACTGTTCAAATAGCCGTAACGTATTGAAAACACTGGGGAACAAAAGGAAAAAGAAAAACGTAACCTAAACTGATGATACAAAGAAGCTCTTTTCTGATCAAGTAAGTGCTTGTTTGAAGCAATCTAAAATTAAGGCTCTCCGTTATATATCCAATGAGCATTTAAATGAAACCTTGCTCCTGTTACTTTGTGCTATTCTCTAGACACAGAGGAAGGCTCGATTTAGGAGCCTTCCTCCTTAATCAAATAAAATCAGACGTACCAAATTGATTGAAGGTTCGGCCTCAGAAGAGTGGAAAGACTAAATAAACACTCAATGTAAGATTTTGTTATGACCATCAGCCTAGATTAATATAGCCCCTCAAATTTAGAAATCACGTAGATATAATGGATACTAATTGTGTGTATTTATTTCTAGAAAGAAGACTTGATGTTTTAATCTGTTCTGTCCCGAAGAAGGTGTTTTATACACAAAGAGACACCGAAACGTGTCCACATAAGGACTTTTTATTGTTGTATTGACTGTATATTGTGTATAATGAATGTATTGTGTTTATTGACCAATGTATACAAAAGATTGCAACAGCACAAACAGCATTGGTAACTAATGTGTTTTTAATTGACTCTTAAAAAAAGAGTATTTTTAATCATTATGTTTTTATAAAATAAAAATCAAGAATAGTACATATATCTACGTGTGTGGCTACATTACATGAATGGTTCATTATAAGTAGGGATGGTTATTGAATTCTGTTATTTGAATATATTGAACTGAGTACACAGAAAGGAAACTTTTTTGTTTAGTGCATGCATTACCCAGTCCTTTCTGGGTGTTTTGGGAAACTCTCTCTTTTTTTAGATTAATTACATCAGAACAACACACTCTTCCTGGCATTATTTGAACTTAAAATAAATGTTGCAGTATAGAAACAAATCTCAGGTTCTCTTAGTGCAAAAAGTAGGGTCATAGCAGTTATAGTGGTTTCGGTGTCATACATTTTAAACAATGGTTTAAGATAAGCAATTCTAAAAGACAGGTACAAATCGCAAAAAAGTAAAATGTGCAAGGTGCTCTGCTTTGTGTTCCCATCACAAGGACATGGGGAGACAGGGATCTGTGTCATCATAGGGAACGCAAATAAGTGATGCACAAGGCCTAACCTAATTCTGGTTAAAACATAATGGTGGGAAGGTCTTGTGACAAGTGAAAGGTAAGTTTGGAAGCCCTCCATATCTATATGCAGATGGTAAAGCTGATACTTGGTTTGCTTCCCAGCAATTTTCAGCCTGCGTTCCTTCTTGTGGCACAGGAAGGTACTCTTTAACTCCTGTTTGGTCAAACCAGATACTTCATTTTGATTTTTCATAATAGTTTGATCAATTATGACTTCAAAAGAATTGGCTAAATAATTAAGCCGGGGGATCTTTAAGTAGTTATCCAGTCGCAGGCAGTCATTAATGATAGACTTGGTAAAAATAGTCTCCTCCTTTAACCATATTGATCTTCATAACTGAAGGGGTCTCAGGGCTATTAAATCCATCAGATAATTAAGACCGACTTCACGATGAATGAGTTCGGAGTAGGCTGAGGCCAGGAGACATAGAAGCTTTTTTTTTTTAAAGAATTCCTTTCCATTTGTAAATCACAGCAGGGTTGGTATCCCCAAAGCCCAGCCCCATAAAGTGCAACCGATGTGCATCTTGCTTTATAAATATTAACCATGTCTTTAATGCGACGATCCCCCAAGTTAGAAGCAAATTTAAAAACATCATATATGCTTTTAATCATTTTGGCCCGGACATGAGACAATTCGTGGTTTCATCTCCCATCTGAAGAAAAGGAAATACCAAGTAGCAAAAATTATCCACGTTTTGCACTTTATTGCCTTCAATAAAGAAAGGTTTCAAACTCTTATTTTCGGCGCGCATACTATTGTAAAAGTCTTCGCCTTGTTAATCATCAGCTTCCTCCTATTGATAAAAGCCGCAAACTCATCGGTTAACCTCTGGAGGCCTACCGGCGTTCTAGATAAGAGCACAGCGTTGTTCGCATAAAGCCTTCCACTAGTGGGGAATCCGCCTGTGTCAATTTAACCGCTGTGTCCACTTCATTAATAAATAAAGTAAAAAGCAGCGGGCTAGAACGCAGCCTTGGTGGATACCACGTTTTATGTAAAAATTTGGGGTACATTCACCCTTCTGGCCTTACCATACTTTGGTCGATAATTTTTCGTACTGACTACCTAAAAAGTAAACAATGGGTTTCGGGGCGCCAAGTTTAAGTAAGACTGGACATAGAATAACATTATCCACTAAATCAAAAGCGCTGCTCAAATCAACAAGACATAAAAAGAGCCGACCCTGTTTGGCTTGTGTGTATTTTCCAACTAAGAGCTCCAGGTTAATACTCTGTTTTAAGGTGCCTAACCCCTTTCCAAAACCGTATTGTGCCTGGGCCAAAATACCATTTTCCATAGCCCACTCCTCCAATCTTGACAATAAATCACTGCTCATAATTTTGACTGAGGAGTCGCGTAAGGAAATGGGCCGATAGTTTTTGCTTCAGATTTATCACCCTTTTTATAAAAAGGAATAATGACAGATTCCCCCCAAGAGGATGGGCAACCCTCAGTTACTGCAGCGTTAAAAACCCTTGTTAGTATCAGCCCCCCACAATTCTGGTATTGATTTATATACATCGATAGGGACACCATTCGCACCTGGTGCTTTCCCCCCTTTGCTACTTCCTATGCCTATCATGACCTCATCAAGAGTGACATCAAGCGGGATAATGGGCCGTTTATGTAGATTTGTTGGATCCTTTATGGGTAAATGGCTTGGGTTAAAAATACTAGTAAAGTGAGCCACCCATTCCTCACAGCTCACATGAATTAAAAGCTCTGGGGCGGATTCATTTTTAAGAACTTTAGAGTTCGCCATATCCCAGAACAATTTACTGTTGGATGTTTCTGACACTAATGCAAGGTTATCCCACGCCTCCTGTTGGAGCGCCAACTTTCTACGTTTTAGAATGGAATTATATTCTACTCTTAGATCATGAACTAACGCATTATCCCTTGGTTTAGCCAAAAGTTATTTTTTCAGCCGATTCAAAGAAACAGTACATGAATGGTTGAACCAACCCCTGGCCTGTGTTTGTTTCCTAGATGGCGGCACGGTAAATAATTTAGAAATAGATTCATTAATTGTAAAGAAATTGGTCAGGATCTTAATTGGTTCAGTCTCAACCAATAGGCTATCTTCAATTTCGTTACCACAGGCCTGTACAATATTTTCTGTTATTTTACCAGAGTTGGTGCCCTTCCATTTAATTCTAATACCGTTTGGGAGGCACAGAGCAATATTATTAATGACCTACATAATTCAACAGTCTTGTTCCCCCGTATATGCAGTCTCATAATAATACAATTGTGGTCACTCATCGACAAATTGACAATCCTCGGGGTTGAACACAGCTTCATAATATTGGCAGAAACAATTATATGATCAATAATACTATGTCCTGACCTTCCTGTAAAGGTTGGGATCTCCTGCCAAACTCCCATCCGTTGCACACTGCAAAATGTCTAAATCAAATTTTGCTACAACAGCACTTAGGGTATCACCATAGGAAGTATGTGGGAAATGTATGTAGTCATTACCTTCATCGTTTTGAAACCCATAAACGTTTGACATAGACTGAGGGAAGGTATAAACATTAAAATCACCAAGCCAAACAATATTCAAATTAATAGTATCCACAATAGCCAATTTGCAGCTGTCATTTTTTGCTTGCTCGCTTTCTTCAACGTCCAGTTGGCGACCGCGAGCAAGAAAAATGACATCCCGGCGAGACTTTTTCCTCGTTCGCGATCCGCAACATCAAGTTGCCGATCGTGAGAGTGGAAAAGAAACCTCCCGGCGAGATTCTCAACGCAGGGAGGTCAGCTTTCTCATTACGAGTGGTCGCGTATGCTCGCGACCGCTCGCTATGAGAAACTACCAGTCCGCGTTGGGAAAGCTGCCCCTCAAGTAAAAATCTACTCGAGTGGCAGAAAACTACAGCTCGCACTGTGCAAGATGCCGTTTTCAATGCTTGCACAGTGCCTGATGCTTGTCCGCACTGTGCAATCATAAAAAACGGCATCTTGCACAGTTCAAACAGGGTACTACGCAGTTCGCTTAGTGCTACGCATAGCTTGCGTAGTGCACTTCGCGTAGCTACGCGTAGCGCTACTTCGCAAACTACGCCAAGCCCTACTTGAGACGCATGAGTAGCTGCGCTTTATAAACCCATGATCGATTGAATGCACAGCTGCCCGTCCCAAGATCCATATGGATCACCTGCATTTCCAGCAGTGCTTTCAAGCCCAAAAAGTCTTAGCCTTGTTAGTTGTAAAATATTGTCGAGCCATAGAGCTATAGAGCAGCACCTTTTGTATTCTGACATCCTCCCGATCTGAAAATATTGAAAAACACGACTCCCTCCTCCTGAATACATTCCTAACCTTTGTTCTTCTCTTCTCCCCTTTAAGGTACAGTGTTTCCGGGCCACATTTTGGGAGCCATTCCTGTTACAGAAAATAGTTTAAAGGAGGCTGTTCTGCCGCCCTTTGTGGACGCCTTAGGTTCCTTGACGTCTGTCGCTGAAACCTTGCGGAACAACACCAACCTGGCGCAAGTCATTGAAAATGTTCGCCCACTCCTGGAGTCGACCCACAAAAGTCTGACCAAAGCGGAGGAGGCCTGCACTGCACAAGTGTTATCACTGAGCGCAAACATGCAAGACCTCCATGATAAGACAAACCGTCTGAACAAAGAAGAGAATTTGATGCGATTTAGGAAAGAAGTTTATAAAGAGCTACTCACTGGAAGTCAAAGCCAGAAGTCCCTTGCAAGCCAACTAGAAACATCAAAGGAAGAACTCCAGAATGCAACTGATGCTATGGACAGAGCGACGCAAACATGGTACGATGCACTGGAAGAAAGGAAGAGGGGCATTGGCATGCTGTTTATTCCTTATGCTGGGCCAGTAGTAGGTATATATTGCTCTTGGCTCATATTGAATGTCATAAAGAAATACGACACCCACATTCATATCACTTAGTCTCAGACAAAACCCAGACAAACACAAAGGGCCAAAATTTCAAAGATTTTGTGCAGCGCAGGGCAGCAGAATATGTTGCGTCAACTGGCGAGAGCTGAAATGTGCCACAGCTACAAAGGATTGGCGCAGTAATGCCCTCTCCATGTGCTGGCACACTCTCTGCAACCATGAATCAAGGCAGGTCCCCTTGCACCCTAGGACAAGGGTTGGTGAGCTGTGGGCAGGATCGTTGTGTGCAGAAAGGATTTCCCTCCTGCACAAAAACTATGTTTTAATGCAACTTCCTCTATTCATGAGTGCTGAGGAATGCAGCCCACATGCAAAGAGGTAGAAAGAAGGAAACATAAAAACAATGTTCTCATTATGCCAGCCTCAGGGAGGTGTGAACCCTTGCATAGAAGTCTTGAAAGATATACATTTGCTTCAGAATCCATGGGTGGATGTGCAGGAATGCCCGTGCACCATGCATTGAAGACATTTGATGCATTTCTTTTGGTCATATGTCAACACAACTTGTCATTTGCATTAGTTTTTAAATGTCCTCCAGAATTTTAATCCGGGTTTGTGTTTGAAAAGCAACACAAACTAATGCGAAATCTGTGCACATCTGGCCCTGGTTTCTAACACACACACACATTCACATAGACAGGTACATCACTCTGGAAGACATATTCACAACACCTCAGCATGCTCACACTCATGCATACACTTAAAGAGGCTCAGCTGGAAAGGCAACTCACAAACACATACATATACACACACACGCACACACACAGAGTGGACAAATACCAACTCTCTAGGCATAACTACAGAACGACCTAAAGTTCCTAGGCGATAGAAGACAACACAAGCCTTTAAATGGGATTTACCTTGAGTGGCTCGGCAAGGTTTAGCCTAAATCACTTCTGTTCATTACTCTGAATTGAGAAGACCTTCCATGGATCCAGCCGTGATTTTTTACACTATCCAATATTTACTTGGATTGCATCAGAATATTACATTTTCCTAAGTGAGGTGTGACAAGGAGAAATATCTTTATTTACTCTTTTCAGTTGTGCTGCATTATGCAGCCCACATAGAAAGAGCGGTACAAAAGGGGGTGGTGATGGGGTGGCAGAGTGGGCTAAAGAACGGTGATGGATTAAACCCAGATCTTTTGACTGGGTGTGAGTGTTTGATTGGTTCAGATGCTCCGTCCATCACCACCCCCTTTTGTACCACATAGAAAGAGGACAATGCCTGTAAGGATTGTTTTCGTGCAAGAAGGTTACCCTTTCTGCACCAAATCAATCCTGCCTGTAACGCAGGCACCTTTAGAGTATGCTTCACGGGTGTCCGCATTGGCGCTAAGCTGCACACCGTGTACCAGCTCAAGAAGAGAGCATGAATGATCTATATCTTTGTAAGTATGAAGCCTTTCTGCTCAATTCATTTCACACAATGCAGTTCATTGCGCCATCTTTGCTTGGCAGAGGACTGCCTGTTTAGATGCTGGAAGGAGGGCTCTACCGAGGAGTTTCAAAGTTCACCCGCACCGACGGGCCACAGGTGTGATACAAAGCAGACCATCATGGAGCAGGCAGTCATGCCAATGTTGCTGCTGAACGCCATCAAATTCATTGTCAAGAGGGTACGGCTCTCAGGAGTGAGGCCGTTTCCAGCATTGGTCATTATGCTGAGAGGATCCCTCAAGGGGATGGAGGTGTACAGGGGTCAATTCCAACAGACTGGTAAACCAACAGGCCTGGGAAGCTGCAATGTTTCCTTACCAGTGGTGAGTTGAGTCAACACAGTGTGCTGGTCCTCAACCACGGGGTTGCTTCACTGGCTGATGCCGGGGTCAAGATCCTTATCCCAAAAGGAGGATCTTGGCAATTTACAAAGTCTGCATGGGCTCTGGGGTTTCTTGGAAGCCTTGCAGGCTTCAGGAAGACGATCAATTCCCTGTTGTCAAGTCTTTTTGCAGTTGGCAGGGATTTGCGCCGGTTTCTTCTGCAGTCGGGCTCAGTTCCTGGTCCTCCAGCGGTCTTCTTCCATTGTCTTTTATAGGGCAGTCATATTTTAAGTCAGGTTCTCGGGGAGCCACCTCAATACTGAATTTTGGGGCGTTTTTACCGGATGCCAGATAGTAGCAAATGGGCTGCCTAACTGTAGGGTTCCTACACCCTCTTTATGCCCAGCCTAACAGAGGGTCGGCATACCCCGACTCCTAATAAGCTACTATCCCCATTCTTAAAATGACGGATAGTGAAAAGCAGGGTCTACCTTGCCTGCCTGCCTGACCTGAGGGGTTGAACAGGGTGAAGGTAGACCCACCTCCTACTTTACCTAATTTTCCCACCAACAGTGGAGCAAGCCTGGGGGTCGGCATCTACTTCTAACAGCAGAGGGCTGGGGTCGGGATTCATAGGGGGCAGGTCCTTTGAAGTTCCCTCTTCCACAGAGGCAGATCCTGCAGGGGGGAGGTGTGACCGCCTCAGCTCAAAGCAGCCATTGTCTCTGGAGAGCTCTGGCTGTCTTCCCAGGGGTCCAAAAACATGTCTGGTGATGGCAGGCTGGGGAAAACTAGACAGGGACAACACCAGTGTTTGGTAGGCTTTCAAGGATTTTATCGCTTTTTTCCGTATAATAACAAGCAGCAGGCAGAATCGGCAGAGTTTGATTCCACAGAATTTCATCCCTATTCTGTAAGATTCTGTGGAGTTCGGACGGAGCAGAGTGGCCAACCAGGGCTGGAAGAGGGAGCAGTCCCTCTATGTTTAAAAAAGATTGCAGATTAAACTTCGACCTTTAACATAGAGAGACTGATCCTTCTGCCTTGCCAGTTTAGAAACCAACAACTGTGGATGTATGTCATTACCATGCATGCTTTTACAACGCATGCCTTTACCACGCAACTTTCACAACACAAGTTGTTACAACGACTTGCGTTGGGGGGGTGCTGGATAGTGAATAGTTTAATTTACTATTCCAACTCCAGTCCCCGTGGATAGTAGGGAAGGTTTTGGATAGTAAATTAACTATTCCCTATTCTAGAGTGCCCCCCAGCGCAAGTCGTTGTAACGACTTGCGTTGTAAAAGTTGCGTGGTAAAGGTACTGCGTTGTAAAAGTTGCGTTGTAAACGCTGTTCCCCAACAACTGCAGATTATTTCAGAGAGCGGTACGGGGGCATTTATCAGTAATTCTGCATAATAGGAGTAACTCAGAATTACACAAAGATCCTCCCAGAGGTAATATTATCAGCTAGCATGTTATCCTAGGAGTAAAACATGAAGGGCCAGATGTAGGTGGCCAAATACCGAGTGGTAACTCAGAAATTCGCAGAGTGCAATGTAGGTGAGTTTAAACCTACTTGCAAAATAAGGATCACAAAATTGGGATTCCTTATTTTGCTCTTTCATTTAAGGAATCGGAAATTGCAATTCCTTGAATGCAATGTAAGTAGCACAAAAAAAGTGCACTTCAGCCTTAAGGAATCGCTAATCACCACCAACTTCAAGTTGGTGTTAATTACTAGCGATTTCCTTTAAAAAAGTGCAATGTGGCACACATCCATGCTCTTAGGGCATGCATGTGTGCCACATGTGCACACATGCACATTTCAGGGGTGCAACAGGGTCTCCTTTTGACACCCTGGCACCCTTGATGTAGCTCCTGTTATTTGCAATTCTTTGAAACCGAATCGCAAGTAGAGAATATCTTCCCATTCATTCCTATGGGCCTCCTAGCCCATTGGAATGAATAGGTAGGTACTCCTTATTAACGAATCTCAATTATTGATTCGTCATTAAGGAATTTTAAGGAATCGCTAATATTTTAGAGGTTCCTACCTACATTCAATTTTGCGAGTCCTAAATAGCGAATTGGTAAAATTCGCTATTAAGGACTCGCAAATTTGAATTTGCCTACATGTGGCCCGAAATCTTTTTATAAAGTTTGCTCATATCCAAATGTTAAACAATTGCAATGATATGCTTTGCCCTCTGATAAGTGCATGGTTTGAATAATATCTTAGTTTATATGTATTCACATACGTCAGTGTTACAGTGTACCGATAAACATGTAGTCTTTTTTCCCAATTCTGTTAGGTAATATGATAATCTCTAAAGCAAAGGAAACTCAGAAAAATGCAGAAAAGGAACTAAGAGAAGCTAGATCGTTAAGAATAACAATCAAGTATGATGTAAACTATTTTGAATCAAAGATTCTATCCACTGAGAGAGATAACCGTTCCAATGAAGAGAACATTCTGGCTAACAGGGCACAATTTCAAGCCCTCCAACAGGATCTAAACTCGGAAAGGGAACTGCATAAAATTTGGAACAACTTCCTGGTATTGTTAAGTAAATGCACCAGTTTGCTGAGCACTGTTGCTGCCAAGACCAGTCCGGAAAGCATGTCCCCGGGGCTCAGTGAACTGCTTGATGGTCTGCTTGGAATCTTGAATGAAATTGCAGTGGCTTTTCGCCCCCTGGTTAAAGGTAGTTCAGATTACTCATCCCTGATTTCTGGTAAATTACAAACCGTCATACAAAAGCTGGAAGAGGCTAACCGTGGGTTGAAGAAAGCTGCAGCGTCCTAAATCAGTGCGTTCCTAAAGCACTGCAGTGTGTGGCAATCCCTGTAATCTGCCCTTTTTGCATTTTGCTCTGCAACACCTTTGGGTGAAACTCTCACATCTCCTAAGCTTCGCTCCTTAATTGTGAATGTGCTGCCAGCTGCACGGGCCCTCGAGCCTAAAGAAGGCATAATATCAGGCACAGCATCAACTCCCTGCAGATCCAGCTCTTCCTTGTTACACAGAAAGGGGCGATCTGACGAACCTCTTGCCAGCACATCGACAACACCAACTCTGCTTCATCGCACAGCACATCGACAACACCAACCCTGCTTCATCCCACAGGACATCGACACCACAAACCCTGCTTCATCCCACAGCACATCGACAACACCAACCCGCTTCATCCCACAGCACATTGACAACACCAACCCCGCTTCATCCCACAGCGCATCGCCAACACCAACCCTGCTGCTTTATCCCACAGCACATCGCCAACACCAACCCCCTTCATCCCACAGCACATCGACAACACCAAACCCTGCTTCATCCCACAGCACATCCCCAACACCAACCCCACTTCATCCCACAGCGCATCGCCAACACCAACCCCGCTTCATCCCACAGCGCATCGCCAACACCAACCCCGCTGCTTTATCCCACAGCACATCGCCAACACCAACCCCCTTCATCCCACAGCACATCCCCAACACCAACCCCACTTCATCCCACAGCGCATCGCCAACACCAACCCCGCTTCATCCCACAGCGCATCGCCAACACCAACCCCGCTGCTTTATCCCACAGCACATCGCCAACACCAACCCTGTTTCATCCCACAGAACATCAACAACACCAACCCTGCTTCATCCCACAGCACACCGACAACACCAACCACGCTTCATCCCACTGCACATCGCCAACACCAACCCTGCTGCTTCTTCCCACAACATATCCACTACACCAACCCTGCTTCATCCCACAGCACTTCGACAACACCAACCCTGCTTCATCCCACAGGTCATCGAGAACACCAATCCCGCTTCATCCCACAGCACATCGACAACACCAACCCCCCTTAATCTCCTGCACCTTGCCCTAAAACCCAGCAACAATTAATATTCAAATTCCTATCTCACCATCATATTCCCTCAAATGCATTTCTTATAAAGATATGGATGCATTTACTATATTTTGCTAAAGGTCGACACTGCAAGTCTTCCTGCTTCACTGCCGTACGAGAAAAGAAAAGGGCAGGAATGTGCCTTGTTGATGGTATACAGCTCATACCTGTCCTCTGTCCCTGCCCTGGCACCAAAGAGACTGCCAAGCGCCACGGTGCAAGGGTGTCTGCGTGGTGGGCATTATTGTTTTTGTGCAGGAAAGGACAGCATCCTGCACAAACACAATCCATGGAGGCAGTTATCCTCTTCTACGTGATCTGCTTAATGCAGAGGAAAACAAGTTGGAGAACGAAGGTATTTCTCCTGGTTGCACCTCCCTTACTCCTTACCATGCGTAGGATTCTGCCGCATTCCCACGTTTACAGAACATTGTAAATCTAGCAATGTGTCCAGTGCCAGGGGTGTTACGTGGGAACACCGACACGAACGCCACTGGCAAGCCTCACCCCAGCGCGAAGCAACGCAGAGACTTGCGCTGCGTTGCCTAACACCACATCCAGAATGCCCTGAAAAGCCGTAAAGGGTGGATTTACATGACCTTGTAGCTGTGGCACTGCAATGTGTGCCACTGAAGTGTCATTAAAAGGGACGTTCTGGCAGTGCAGGGACCTTGTAAAAGAAGGCTATAATGTCTTACCCTCACCCTTCATCCAAGCTCACTCAGGGCACTCCTTCTCACCCGTACTCCCCAATGTCAAGGCCTCCCTCACTCAAGGTATCTTCTCAGAAGCTCTCAAGCCAGGCCGGGTCCTCCCACTCCTACAGAATCCCACGCCGGCCCCTGATGACATCACCGGCCATCAGCCCATCACCCACAAACCCTTCATCCGGATTCATCTGCAGGCTCATGGGATCTGGTTGATATTGCAGCTGTTTCCGGACATTATGCGATCAATCCCAAAAACAGACTTTAAGGAACCCTAACAGGTGGGAGGCGTTGACTCTGTCCTTACTTTCATAGTCTGGAATACATATTTTGTTTCGGCGAAAGTTATGGGCTTCTGCAAAAAAAGTGCCCTCCAAACAGCTGTGATGATGTGGTTTATTTAGCCTGTTGTCCGAGCTTTAACTTTCATGGACACACACGTGACATTGTCTTAGATAACAAGATCATTGGTAGTGTTTGCTTTTCTCTGGCAGCAGCACAGAGGAGGAGTGTGGTTATTACCGTTGCGCTTCAGACTTCAGTGTTGTGTTTGAGACCCAGGGCTTCACCAATCCACGTGGACTTCTTTTTCCAGCGTGAAAGTGCAACTGTTACCTGACCTTATATGATCATTGTAAATGAGCTTTGGAAGTCTTACTGAGAGCGGGGCATAGGAACCACCCACATCATGGTTCTCACAACTTGCAGGTTTGAATGGGCCAACTATGTGTGCTTGCACTAAAATGCTACTTGTATTCTAAAATGTACACTCACTGCAACTGTCTATGAATAAATGTTATGATAACGGCACAAGGCACTAGGTCTGGCACATTTATTGTGAAAAGCATGTGTTGAGGTCGATAGACATTGAAGGTTTGAATGTCATTGTCTCTTTTAAAGCCTACACTTAGGATATAATATGGAATCTGACAGAAGTGTCATAGTAGGCAATGGTTTTTGTATCCCTCACTCAGTGTAACACACAGTTTATATAGAAGGCTTGCTATGTCAGAATCATTATTAGTGGGTATTTGGACAGGCCGTACTTTGCCAACCTTTCCAGTTTTATGACAATGTGTCCGAGGGCTGTATTGTGGGAAAGCTTTGATGGTTAGGGCGACAAACTATACATCTGTTTGGTGCACTGGGAATGAGACGTCGAATGGCTTGGGTGTGGTCTTCTTATTATGAAACATTAGGAGTAAGGCCGTTGGTCTAGCGTATTCATCGTGAGAAGCATATGTTAAAGCCTGGAAGCTTTTAGCAGTTGGTTATCACATGGTGTTACCGGCTATAGACAGATGTTTCATTCCATGTAATCTCACAGATTGCCAACGTGGACGGGGCTCATTGCAATGGCCCCATTCTGGTAAATGTTGAGGAGATGATCCTTGATAGACCCATCCAGAGGGATTGCTTCTTGTTTTGCATCTGGATCTCATTACATATTTGTAATTTTATATCTGTATGCATGATGGTTGCAGTTTTACAAGCATTAGAAAGGGCCTTTCATGGTTAAGGTGTAAAGCAATCACAAAGGGTAAAGGAAGGTGAACGTCAGGACAGGTTTCATAGATTTCATCTGTTTATCATGAATCAATATGACAAAGTCAGTAGGCCCAACCTACTTATTGTGAAAAGCATGTGTTAAAGACAAAAGCCATCTAAGGATGGATTGTTATCATACTGTGCTCAGGCTATGAACAGGTGGATTGTTCGATGGAAGTTTCATGCTTCAGTAGTAGGCGAGGGTTCCCGAGCAAAGTCTGAGTTCAATGATCCTTATTAAGCTTTCTTAGGAGTGATTGTTTTCTGTTTTCCCAGGTATGATTTTTTTTACACTTGTAGGTGTGTGACTGCATGCCAGATAGCTGGCTTGTGGACAGCTTACACAAGATGTAAAAGACACAATTTGCTTTAAATGTGGCAAAAAGACCAGAGTATGCAGATGATTCAATTCAAAAGGGCATTTTGCTCCCATCTGCAAGAGAACTTCCTTTAAGTGCAGCCAATTTTACTCCAGCATGCAATGTATGAGGAAACTTTTCCTATAGCTCTCAGAACATTTCCACACTTTGGAAGGATCAACATAACAAGTGAAATGAGATGCGGCTTAGTGGCCTTAGTTGCAGACTTTTAAACTTAAGAAACCATGAGGTATATTTACAAGACATTCAAAATATAGGACAGCAAGCAAAGTTGCATTAATAGGAAGTTCAAGTTCAGAAATTTATATAGCGCACTACTCACCCAGAGGGTCTCAAGGCGCTTGGGGGAGGGGGGTGCATTTACTTATCGAATATCCAAGTTTTTAGTTGTTTTCTGAAGGAGGGGTGGTTCTGAGTAAGGCGGAGGTGGGTGGGGAGAGAATTCCAGGTCTTGGCCGCTAGGTAGGAGAAGGATCTGCCCCCCATGGTGGATTTACGGATGCGTGGGATAGCGGTGAGGGCTTGATTGGATGATCGTAGTTGGCGGGTGGGGGTGTAGAAGGTTAGTCGTGTGTTGAGGCATTCGGGTCCAAGGTCGTAGAGGGCTTTGTGTGCGTGGGTGAGGAGACGGAATGTTATTCTCTTGTTGACGGGGAGCCAGTGGAGGTCTTTCAGGTGACCGGAAACGTGAGCTTGACGAGGGATGTCCAGTATGAGTCTGGCTGAGGCATTTTGGATGCGTTGGAGTTTTTTCTGTAGTTTGGCTGTGGTTCCGGCGTAAAGGGTGTTTCCGTAATCCAGACGGCTGGTGACCGGGGCGTGGGTGACCGTTTTTCTTGTTTCGGTGGGGATGCAACGGAAGACTTTTTGAGCATGCGTAGGATGTTGAAGCAGGATGATGAGACGGCGTTGACTTGTCTGGACATCGAGAGAGAGGAGTCTAGGATGAAGCCCAGGTTGCGTGCATGATCCGTAGGTATGGGTGCGGTTCCCAGGGCAGGTGGCCACCACGAGTTGTCCCACGCAGAGGGGGATGAACCTAGGATGAGGACTTCCGTTTTGTCCGAGTTTAGTTTTAAACACCTGTTCTTCATCAATTCGGCTACATCTTTCATTCCTTCGTGTAGGTTGGTTTTGGCAGTGTTTGGGTCTTTGGTGAGAGAGAGGATCAGCTGGGTGTCGTCTGCGTAGGAGATGATGTTGAGGTTGTGTTGGCGCGCGATGGATGCGAGGGGGCTCATGTATACGTTGAAGAGGGTGGGGCTGAGTGATGATCCTTGTGGTACGCCGCAGATGACTTCGGTGGCCTCTGATCTGAAAGGGGGGAGGCGGACTCTCTGGGTTCTTCCGGCGAGGAACGAGAGGATCCATTCCAGTGCTTTTCCTTGTATTCCGACATTGTTGAGACGTTGTATGAGGGTGCTGTGACAGACTGTGTCGAAGGCTGCGGAGAGGTCAAGTAGGATGAGGGCAACCGTTTCTCCGTTGTCCAGTAGTGTTCGAATGTCGTCTGTTGCTGCGATGAGGGCGGTTTCGGTGCTGTGTTTGGCTCGGAAGCCGGACTGTGAAGGGTCGAGGGATTTGTTGGATTCGAGGAAGGCGGCGAGCTGACTGTTGACGGCTTTCTCAATGACTTTGGCGGGGAATGGGAGGAGCGAGATGGGGCGGTAGTTCTTAAGTTCAGTGGGTTCTGCTGTGGGTTTCTTCAGAAGGGCGCTGAGTTCGGCATGTTTCCAGCTATCCGGGAAGGTGGCGGAGTGGAGGGAGCAGTTGATGACATCGAGGAGATGGGGTGCGATGATAGAGTCTGCTTTGTTGAAAATGTGGTGGGGACAAGGGTCGGTTGGTGATCCTTAGTGGATGGAGTTCATCAGGCGGATGGTGTCTTCGGTGGTGATTGGGTTCCAGGCGTAGAGGTTGTTAGAGTGCGGTTTTGGTTCGGGGGTGGGTGAAGTGGGCTGGTCTTCGGATTGGTTTTTGAAGCTGTTATGTATTTCGGCGATTTTGTTGTGGAAGAATGAGGATAGAGTGTCGCAGAGGTCTTGGGATGGGGTGATGTCTTTGGTGCCGGCGGTGGGGTTGGTAAATTCTTTGACGATGTTGAATAGTTCCTTGCTGTTTTGGGTGGTGTTGTAAAGTCGTTCCTTGAATGCTGATTTCTTGGTGGATCGGATGAGTTGGTGGTGTTTGCGGGTGGCGTTCTTGAAGGAAGCCAGGTTGTCAGTGGTTGGGTTTTTTCTCCAGGTTTTCACGAGGGTACGACAGAGCTTCTTGGATTTCTTAAGGTCGTCGTTGAAACAGGGGGCTTTTTTGCTGCATTGCTTGATTTGATGGTATTTCAAGGGTGCTAGTTTGTCTACGGTGTGGGTGATCCATTGTGTGATGTTGGTGGCTGCTTGGTTTGGGTCCGATGATTTGGCAGGGGGGTTTTGGTGAAGCGATGTGAAGAGTTGGTCAGTGGTAATTTTGTTCCAGTTTCTTCGGGGAATAGGTTGTGAGGGGTTGTGGGTCGAGGTCTTTTTGTAGTTGAAGTGAACGCAGCTGTGGTCCGTCCAATGGAGAGTAGTGGTGTGATCGAAGGAGATGTGCTTGCTGGAGGTGAAGATTGGGTCAAGCGTGTGTCCGGCAAGGTGGGTGGGGGTGTCAACAATTTGTTTGAGTCCGAGATTGGCTAGGTTGTCTAGAAGGTTGGTGGTATTGCTGTCGTTATTCTTTTCCAGGTGGAAGTTCAGGTCTCCCAGTAGGATGTAGTTCTCGGTGGTGAGGGCATGTGGGCTGATAAAGTCAGTGATGTCTTCGCTGAATTGTGTACGGGGTCCTGGTGGTCTGTAGATAAGGGTGCCTCTGAGTGTGGTCTTGGGGTCGGTGTGGATCTGGAAGTGAAGGTGTTCGGCGGTAGTGAGGTTATCGTCGGAGCTGGTCGTGATGCGGATGGTGTTTTTATGTACGATGGCGATGCCTCCTCCTGTTTGGTTGGTGCGGTCCTTCCGGATGATCTTGTAGCCATCCGGGATGGCTATGGCGATGTCGGGAGCTGAAGAGGCGTTCATCCAGGTTTCTGTAAGGAAGGCGACGTCCGGAGATGTGGTGTCGAGTAGGTTCCAGAGTTCAATGGAGTGTTTGTGGATCGAGCGGGTGTTGAGGAGGATGCACTTCAGGTAGTTGTTGTCGGGGCACTGTTTGGAGTTTGTGGGTTTGGTGTGGGTCCTGATGCAGTCAAATTTGCAGGAGTGGCAGGTGAAGGGTCCATGGGTGTGTCCCGGGGCAGCCAGGTAGCATTGTCGTGATCGGCCGGAGTTCAGAGCTGAGAGGGTTGCGGCGTCGTATGTAATGCGGGCGGAGTGGATTTTGCGGGGGGCAGGGGGTCTGGCGCTGGGCGCGGTCCAGGCGCGGACGGGCGTAGACAGGCTTACCTTTGGCGCACCTTTGGGGCACGACCGCTGCGTGTGAACGCTGTGTGCAAAAGCAGCTGTCATATGTGGGTAGTGGAGGGGGCGGGGGCGAGGGAGGAGCAGCTGGGAGGCGGGTGCGGGGTGGGGGGGCTGGCTACGAGGCACAACAAACAAAATGGCAGCGAAAACAAACCAGATACAGGACGTGATTGGGGCACACAGATGAATGGCGCTATGGGCAGTGGTACCAGCACAATCAGGCAGTAATAATTATTTTTGAAGTCCAGCAATGCGAGCGCCAAAATTTACATGCGAGCAATAGGACAATAGCAGGCACAGGATCTTAGCGAGTAATGCTGACAAGCGCTATGGTAACCAAGCAGCAATATTATTTAAGCCAAGCAGTCAGAGCTACGATAGGAGAGAGATGAATCTCTACTAAAACCTCTCACCTAGCACTTTTGAACTTGAGGCTGCCCAGCACACAAGGAGGAAGGCTTCCAGTGTTAAATGCATATATATTATATATATATATGTATATATATATATATATATATATATATATATAATATATACATATCCATATATATATAAACGTGTTTTCCCCATGCAATTTTCCATCAGGACCTTTAGCCAGGCCTACAGCACGAACGGCTAAACGGAATTACACCAAATTTGGCAGAGAGGTAGAGTTCGGTTCGCAGTTTGTGCTTTTTGTTAAAAGGTGTAAATCCGTTCAGTAGTTCCTCAGAAAATCACAAGTAAAATCATAGCGATATCTAGAGACGAAGTACTGCACGTGTACGGAGATCCGTTCAATTACGGGCACAAGCTGCTTGCTGATTGGATGTCAGCTGTCTGTCAGCACTCGAAACCAAGAAGTGTTGGCGGACATCTCGTTCCTCGGTAGAACCGAGTCAGAAGAAAACAGTAAAACAAAGTTGAAAAATAAGGAAAGGTGGCAGGGTAGAAACATCCTGACTCTGTAGGCCTGTTCAGGCGGTCCCATATGGATCTTTAGGTCCAAATTTTGTTTTGTTTTTTAAATAAAAAATCGTGGGGTAAGTGTATTGTACGCGTACGCAATGGAAAAGGAAAAAACAAAAGTAGAAGTCCGTTTTAGGTGGGCCAAATACCAGGGGCATTTTTTTACCATAATGGAAGGCTTGTAAGGTCTCTGGAGTCCCGGGGAATGGCACTCCTCGGGTTTTCATTTTGAAGTTTGCGAGGGGGCTTACGGCTGCCCTCCCCGTAGCCACGGGGACCGCTACCTGCTCGGGGCTTTTTTTTTTTTAAGTATGTTTTCAGCTGGCCCCCCTCTCTCCCTCCCCCTATGCGTACAGTAAGTGTATTGAAAACCGTACAATTAGGAGCACAAGCTGCATGTTGATTGGATGTTTACTGTGTGTCAACACTGCAAACCAGGAAGTGTTGGCAGCCATCTTGTTCCTCGGTAGAACTGAGAGACAAGAAAACAGTAAAAGAAAGTTGAAAAATAAGGAAATGGGGCAGGGTAGAAAAGTAAGAAATTGCGGGGTACGTGTATCGTACGCGGCAGAAAAGGAAAAACTAGAAGTCCGTTTCATTCTTAATTAGCCCGCAGGGGGAGGGCCCAAGTCTGGGGGACTATTTTTCTTCCATGATGGGGGAACGCCACCCTCTGGGGTTTTATTTTGAAGTATGCGGGGGGAGCGCACGGCCCCACCTTGTAGCCCTTGGGACCACCACTCCCCCAAGCTTCTCCAGGGGCCTTGTACTGCCATCGTCCTGTGTAGGCTCCTACCAGCTGCCTGCACAGTTTCATGGACCGGACAATGAGTTCTACAGCATGGCGTCCGTTGCAAAGTTGTTAACCTTTTTGTTGACTTACCAGTTTGTGTTCAAGATTACCGTCTTATTTATGTAGATTTCCTTTGTGTATGTTTTGTGTATTTTCTTTTGCATCTGAGTTTGTTTATTCAGTGCATTACCCAGTGTTCTGAACATAGCACTACATATGTAGACATGTCGTTTACTCCTTTCCTTTCTCTCCCTCCACCCTAATTGACAACGTAATGGGGGGAGTGAAAGTAAGGCACTGCTGTCGTCACTGTTTTAAGTTTACAACACAGTAGGTAGGACACGGGTTAAGAAACCCATCCTCCACCACTCTTGGACCCTCCTGGTTCTTGTTGTCACTTCGTTTGCTATGTCTTAAGTATTTAATCTTTGCACTTGGCCGTGGTCCTTCTACAGTGTATTCTCATCATTGGCCAAGCACATACAATCCATTATTTTATCTGTTCTTGCCCATTCTGTGTGGTGTTCTCGTCAACACTTATTGCACATTATAGAATTCCTTGAGTGTACCCGCTTTTAAAATGTCTCCACTGGGTATTGTACATGGAGATTTTGGACCACCCTTTTCATCCATTCTTGCATCTTGAGATGTAACTTCTTACCTGCTTCTTCACCTCTTACTTTACCCTTTTAAATATTCAAATGTTCTCGGAAAGATATTACTAACCCTTATCATGGAAAAAGTAACAAGTTTCTAAAATCATTTTATATGTGAGTTGTTTATGTTGTCCTAATACCAAACATTCCAATGAGATGCTTTGTACCATTATGTAATGTGCTTTAGTTGCACTGTTGTATTTTGTTTTGGTTTGTATGTGATTACAATGAAAGGTAACATTCTTGTATATGCTAAGTAAAGCACTTGACACAATGCATAGTGACACTGTATTTATTTTATTTATTTATTCGAATGTTTTCAAAATAATATACACTCAAGTACAAAATATGCTGATATTACAGTCAGGATAGAAGGAAGTGTTTATGTTTTTGTAGAAGGACCTACAAAATAAGAAAAATAGTATGGAAAATCAACACAACAAGTTGGGAGACGGTTTCAAAATGAATAACAGTGTCATAGAAGAGCTAAACATACTTGTAAGTAGCTACAATGAAGAGGAAGAAATTAATGCTGCAGATATCAGTTGTAATTTTGTAGACGAAATCTTGGATGCTGATTTTGTGGAAGCATTAGATGAAATCGAGTATGAATATATGACTTTTAAAATTGATAAGCAGGAAAATGAAGTACATGATGAAATTATTTTAAAAGTTCTATTAAATTATGAGATGTTACAAGAATACATTTATTATTATAAAATAATAATGGTTTGAGACACACTTCTTGCAGAGTTGGAATCATTCAGCTAGTACTGAAGTAGTCATGTTGCAAAGTGGGCCTTAATGCATGGACTGCTTCAAACTCCTCCATGCACCGTCAAACTTGTATTTTATACCTTGAATACCCCGGTCTGTATCCTTACAGTTCCAGCAAACACTATCACATTTCTGTTTTAATAATGGAGTGAGCCACACAGTACAATGTATCACATTTATTTTCTGTTACCAACTCAAACACTGATATTACAGTAAATAATTTTTTAGAATAGTTGCAATATATCCCAAAAAGTTTTATGAAAGCAGTTGAAACACTCATATTATAGTAAACAAGTTTTAAAAATAGTTTCAAGGTGTCATAAAATGTTTTATGCGAGTACTACAAACATTGATATTACAGTAATGAAGTTGTGAAAATAGTTGCAGTGTAGCTTAAGATATTGAACGTGAGGAGAAGAAAAATACTGTAACAACATACAACAGTAAAGAAATTGTGAAAATAGTTTCAATATATCACCAAAAGTAATTTCACTTCACTGAGAACATGTTTCTTTTCTATTGACAGATTTTATATCTTAACAATTAAAAATGTCACTTACACAGTTGGCATGTAGTGCTGTAGATTTAGATACTTTTCATAGTCCTGCCACTAGCCACTAGCTATAACAAAAAGGCTCGATAAAGGGCCTTGACTTTGAATCAGAATGTGAAATTCAAGAATAATTGATATCCCGAGTTAAAAAAGCAGGAAGTAGGTCTGTGTATGTGTAGATGATGATTGGTAGATGAATAATGTAAAAAATAAGAAAGGCTGAAAGTGTGCAAATTACCCACTGCCATTCACGGGTAGTAGTTACCAAGAAGGCTCAATAAAAGGCCTGTACTTTGAATTAGAATAACAAACAGAAGATTTGATAACCATAGACCATACTGGCTCTTTTTTAATATTGGGAGACTTTATTAAGCTTTTTATTATACATGAACGGCAGGAAGTGCGCAAATTACCCACTGTCATTCACAATTAATAGTTAGCAAGAAGGCTCAATAAAGGGCCTGCACTTTGAATTTGTATTACAAGAAGAATTGATAACCCCAGCCAAGAAAAGCAGCAAGTGTGCAATTTTTCACTGCCTTCGGCTGGGGTAGTTTTTACAATAAAAAGGCTCGATAAAGGGCCTGCACTTTGAATACGAATATGAAATAGAATAGTTGATAACCATAGCCAAGAAAGGCAGCAAGTAGGTGTGTGTATGTGTAGATAATGTGTAGATAATGTGTTCATTAAATCGAAGATGAATAAGGTAAAAAGTAAGAAAGGCTGCAGACGCACAAAGTAACCACTGCCTTATCAGGGAAGTAGATCTTTGGATACCCAGCTCATTACACAGACTGTGCGTCGCAAGTAAGGATGCAAGTATGGAAATTACCCACTGCCATTCACGGGAAGTAGTTACCAAGAAGGCTGAATAAAGGGCCTGCATTTTGAATTTGAATTACGTGAAGAATAATTGATAACCCCAGCCAAGAAAGGCAGCAAGTGTGCACATTTCCCACTGCCTCCAGACGGGATAGTTCTCACAACAAAAAAGCCTGAGAAATGTCTAATGACTAATGTTGAGGACAGCGATGCTCCTGTTTCTTGTTTTTGATGATGCTGATAGACTGTTACACGTAACATAAAAGTTCATCGCAATAAATGCATAGAAATTTATTTTTACCAAAATCAAGATTAATACGTGAGAATGGACTGCTTACTGAAGATGCTGTTGCAGCAGTTGATGTGCTTGGTGCAGCAGGAAGTGGGTTGCCCTTCAATCTTTGTGTTGCAGCGTAAGCAAAGTTGTTGGGGTGCAAGTTCTTCACGTGTCGCACTATATTTGCTATGCTAAATCAGTATTTTTTGGATGGATCACCCTTTGAAAGAGTTGTTTGGCAAATTTTAAAGATTACTTTTGGAGTATTAACCTTCGGCTGTGGTAGTAACTATGACAAAAAGGTTTGATAAAGGGCCTTGACTTTGAATCAGAATATGAAATTGAAGAATTGATAACCCCAGCCAAAAAAGGCAGCAAGTAAGTGTGTGTATGTGTGGATGAAGTGTTTATTGAATGGAAGATGAATAACGTAAAAAGTTAGAAAGGCTGCAGACGTGCAAAGTAACCACTGCCTTATCAGGGAAGTAGATCTTTGGATACCCAGCTCATTACACAGACTGTGCGTCGCAAGAAAGGATGCAAGTGTGGAAATGACCCACTGACATTCACGGGAAGTAGTTACCAAGAAGGCTAAATAAAGGGCCTGCATTTTGAATTTGAATTACTTGAAGAATAATTGATAACCCCAGCCAAGGAAGGCAGCAGCAAGTGTGTAAATCTCCCACTGCCATTGGCCGGGGTAGTAGCAACAAGAAAAAGGCTCGATAAAGGGCCTTAACTTTAGATCAGAATATGTAATTCAAGAATAATTGATAACCCCAGCCAAGAAAGGAAGCAAGTGTACAATTTCTTTACTGCCTTCGGCCGGGGTAGTTGCTACAACAAAAAGACTCTATAAAGGGCCTGCACTTTGAATACAAATATGAAATAGAAGAATAGTTGATAACCATAGCCAAGAAAGGCAGCAAGCAGGTGTGTGTATGTGTAGATGATGTGTTCATTGAATGGAAGATGAATAATGTAAAAAATAAGAAAGGCTGCTAGTGTGCAAATTAGCCACTGCTTTTAGCTGGGGAAGTAGTTACAAGAAAATGGCTGGATAAAGCGTCTTGACTTTGAATCAGAATATGAAATTGAACAATAATTGATAATTCCGGCCTAGAAAGGCAAGTGTGCAAATTTCCCACTGCCTTCTGCCAGGGTAGTATCTCCATTAAAAAGGCTCAATAAAGGGCTTTGAGTTTGAATCAGAATATGAAATTGAAGAGTAATTGATGACCACAGTCAAGAAAGGCAGCAAGTAAGTGTGTGTACATGTGGATGATGTGTTCATTGAATGGAAGATGAGTAAGGTAAAAAGTTAGAAATGTGGAAGATGCGCAAAGTAACCATTGCTTTATCATGGAAGTAGATATTTGAATACCCAGCTCATTACACACACTGTGCGTCGGAAGAAAGGATGCAAGTGTGGAAATTACACACTGCAATTTACGGGAAGTAGTTAACAAGAAGGCTGAATAAACGGTGTGCAGTTTGAATTTGTATTACAAGAAGAAACAGGAACATATCTGTCCTCAACATTACTCATTAGACATTTATCAAGCTTTTTTGTTGTAACTACTCAGACCGAAGGCAGTTGGAAATTTGCACACTTGCTGCCTTTCTTGACTGGGGTTATCAATTATTCCTGTTTTTTGTGAAGTTGATGGACTGTTTCACGTAACACAAAAGATCATCGCAATAACGTGAGGTTGGTGGCAGCATCTCAGCTCTCTGGGGACCTTTAGCCTTGCTATTAACGCGCAGTTAATGTTTGGTGAATGCTGCAGTACTGGCACGATTTAGGTGTCAGCGCTGCTTAATATTTTATGCTTGTAATTTTAAATGCAAAATTGATAGCACTCACTACCATTTACCGACTGTGCTGATTTCATCTGTACCCCGCCCCGTTCCACCGCGGCTGGTGCCGTTTGTGTGGAGGGCGAGGCGAGGCGCCATCTTGGGTGGGGCTAGACCGGAGCTAGTGGTCTAGTCATTCCGGGAGGCAGGGCATATAACTCAATGTGTTTCCGGGAGCGCAGCGGACGAGCGCAGCGGGCGCGACGAATGCGCGCCGAAGTCGCGCTTAAGTCAAGCCCGTCTGCGCCCGTCCGCGGCAGACCGGGGCCTGGGGCCAGTCCCCCTGGTCGTTTTTACACCTACTCTTCCCAGGACTTGCTGCTGCTAAAACCGTCAGATAGTTTATGCCCTCAATTACCACCGCACATACTTAATCGTGCTGCCATTCATGGTATTCTCAAACCTAAGTACATTGCTGGTAATGATTTGCATTATAATCCCTCTCGTCCTCCTCATTCGTCATTGAAACCTGATACTCTGCTTAAATGCTATTATCTGAACACCAGGTCAATGGTTAAACATCATATGGACGTATTTTTTATGTTAAAAACTGAGCAACCTGATATTTTGCTCCTCACGGAGACCTGGCTTAATGCTGATTCATTACCACATATCCTGGCAGCTGTTCCTTCAGATTATTACATTTTAAATGTCAACAGACCTGCTGATAAAAGGGGTGGAGGAGTAACAGCTATTATTCGCAATACCTACAAGTTCTCATTACTACCTTCTCTTGACCTTGTGGGGTCAGAAAACATTGTTTTTAAAATGGATACTGATAGTGGTGCACTACTTATGATCCTTATCTACCGCCCCCCCCCAAACTATGCCTGCATTTGCTGTTTCACTGGCAGAACATCTAGCGCCTCTTATTATTAATTATAAAAATATTGTGCTGCTGGGCGATTTTAATCTCTGGCTTGATGCTACTGATTTGGACACCCAAGCAGCTGCATTGAAAGAGGTTCTATTAGATCTTAACCTAATTCAACAGATTCATCTGCCAACTCATGAAAAAGGCCATCATCTGGACCAAATATGGTCTCAGAATATTACCCTCTCGGTTTGTTCCATCATTCCCTGTATTTGGTCGGACCACTTTTTGATACACTTCACTCTCGCCATTGTTAGAAGCCAAAAGCAGCCATTTCAAACAGGTGGGAAAGTCAGATTATGGAAGAACATTGATACTTCAGCTTTTTTAGACTCTCTGAAGGTGTCTCTCCCCCTCATGCCTCAGGACATCAACGGCACGGAAGAAGCCTATTCCAACTGGCTACGTCAGGCAGCAGACGTCCATGCCCCTTGCTCTAACTTTCCCCGCTCCCGCCTTAATGACGCACATAAGTGGTATACATCACTCTTGAAATCTCAAAAGCTAGAAGTTCGTCAAAAGGAGTGGAAATGGCGAACCGGTTATTTGGCACAAGATAAAGCCAATTACTGTAAAGCTCGGAAAGAGTATCAGACACTTGTCTTGAAACATAAATCTGACTATTTCTCGGAGAAAATAATGAACTCTCAGAATAAATCTAAGGAGTTGTTCAATATTGTAGATGGTCTTAGTGGCAGTGACAGAACGACACCATTGGTCGCTCCTACTCAGGATCTCTGCAATTCGTTGAACTCCTTCTTCCTCAACAAAATCCGTACAATAAAACTAAGTATTTCCACTGTTTTGCCTCCCTCTCTGCTGGATGATACGTATTATAACTGTGAGACGATGGAATCTTTTCCCGCTATTGACGGTGATACCCTTTCTAAACTGTTTGGTCGGGTCAAATCGGGTTCACCAGACGATATCTGTCCCCCGTACATCCTGAGAGAGGTTGGCACTGTCATTCCTGAAGGTGTACTACCTCTGCTAAATAGTTCCCTCTCACAGGGTAAAGTCCCTGATAATCTTAAGAAGGCTTTACTTATTCCCCTTATTAAGAAAGTAGGAGCTGACCCCCTTGACCCGTTAAATTACAGGCCCATTTCATTGCTGCCGTATTGTTCGAAGCTATTGGAGGCACATGTCTGTGCTAACATGTCCAAATTCATTGAGGAAACAGATTATCTTGAATTTAATCAAGCTGGCTTCCGTTCTTGCCATTCGACTGAAGCAGTCATCCTGGCGGTACAAAATACCCTGAGGCGGAATGCGGATAACGGGACTCATCAGGCCCTGGTCTTACTGGACCTTTCGGCAGCGTTCGACACGGTTGACTATACCATCTTGGTCAACCGTGTCGAACAGGCTGGCCTTAGGGGACCTGCTCTGAGCTGGATCCGTTCATTCATCACGGGCCGCACCCAATCTGTAAGGCTGGGCCCTTTTACTGCTCCCACTACTCCCACCACTTGTGGAGTACCTCAGGGCTCATCTTTGTCACCTCTACTTTTTAATTTGTATCTCCGCCCGCTATTGTACTCCCTAAGAAAGGCGAAAGTTACCATCTTTAATTATGCGGACGATCTGCAACTTATCTTTCCTTTGAACACCAGGGATTCGGTGGTGGAATTCCAAAACACCATGGCACACATTCAGGTTTGGATGAGCTGTAACCACCTGAAACTTAATCCAGGCAAGACCGAACTGGTCTTGCCTGGACAGAGTGTGTTAAGCTGGAGCCCATGCTTTTGGCCATCTAGCATG
Source organism: Lissotriton helveticus (assembly GCF_964261635.1). NCBI lineage: Eukaryota > Metazoa > Chordata > Amphibia > Caudata > Salamandridae > Lissotriton > Lissotriton helveticus. The sequence goes on along the minus strand of NC_136058.1, from coordinate 455,836,844 downwards.
GGGGCCCCACCGGTTAGATCGTCCTCAGTTAAAAGTCTGGGTGTACTAATTAGCGAAGATCTTTCTTTGAAAAGACAGGTAGGCGCGGTGGTGTCTTCTAGTTTTTTTCAGTTAAAAAAGATAAGAAAAATTGCCTGCTTTCTTTCACAGGCTGCCCTTATTCAAGTCATAATTGCTCTGGTCCTATCCCGGTTGGATTTCTCCAATAGTCTCTATTTGGGGCTTCAAATTGGAGAGTTAAAACGTCTTCAGAGGGTCCAGAATCAAGCTGCTAGACTGATTCTGGGACTCTCAAACAGACAATCCATTAGGCCTGGGTTGAAGCACTTACACTGGCTTCCTGTTGCGCAGCGTGTGGCATTTAAAACAGGTTGTATCCTTTTTAAATCTTTACAAGACGCTGGCCCTAAATTTATAAAAGATGTTTCTCAGATATGCTCCCTCGCGTAACCTACGTTCCGCTCAAAAATCTCTATTGACGGTTCCCTCCTATAAAAGGAAGCGCTTAGGTGGTTGCTGCTTTGACCATCTGGCGGCCACCTTTTGGAACTCCCTTCCCTTGCAGTTGAAATTGAGTGACAACCTTCTCAATTTCAGACACTCCCTTAAAACCTGGTTATTTTTGCAGGCCTATTGCTGAGATCATTATTGCTCTCATTTTTAACTGTTGTGTTGTGTTCCCTTCTATAGCGCCATGAAGCCCCTGGGCGTACGAGCGCTTAATAAATATATATTGACATAACATAACATAACATAAATGTAGAGAAATGTAAGTTTACTAAAATCAAGATTAATATGTGAGTATGGACTGCTTTGCGAAGATGCTGTTGCAGTAGTTTATGTGCTTGGTGTAGCAGCAAGTGGGTTGCCCTGCAATTTTTGTGTTGCAGCTCAAGCAAAGTTGTTGGGGTGCAAGTTCTACACGTGTCGCATTATATTTACTGTCTCAAAGAAGTCTTTTTTGGATGGATTTCCCTTTGAAAGACTTGTTTGGTACATTTTACAGATTACTTTTGGAGCATTAACCTTCGGCTGGAGTAGTAGCTATGACAAAAAGGCTCGATAAAGGTCCTTGACGTACAATCAGAATATGAAATTGAAGAATAATTGATAATCCCAGCCATGAAAGGCAGCAAGTATGCAAATTTAGCACTGCTTTCGGCTGGGGTAGTTGATACGAATTACAAGATAATGTCAAAAAAGTAATGTTGAGCATAGCGATGCTCCTGCTCCCTGCATTTTATTAGGTCGATAGACTGTTCCCCGTAAGACAAAAGTTCATCACAATAAATGCATAGAATGCTAATTTCACCAAAATCAGGATCAATTTGTGGGTGTGGATTGCTTGCTGAATATGCTGCTGCGGCAATCGATGTGCTTGGTGCAGCAGCAGGTAGGTTTTCCAGTAACCTCCGTGTTGGAGCGCGAGAAAAGTTATTGGGGTGCAAGTTCTTGATATATCGTAACATACTTGGTGTGCCAAAGGAGTATTTTTTGGATGGATCACTCCTTTAAAGAGTTGTTTGGCAAATTTTACAGGTTACTAACGAAGCATTAACCTTTTTTTGCCCTCAGGGATAGTAAATAAGTTCCAAATTAGAGCTTTTTTCTCCTTCTTTGGAGGATCTTCAGGAATGAAATCTCTTTCAGAAGAAAAGCTGGAAGATGAGTCCATTGCTGTTATTATGGTAATCTTCCTTCTATTTGACAGGATTCTCAGAAGAGATGGTTCTTCTTAGGAAGTCAAAGTAGAAGGAATAAAAAGGGAGGGATCTTTGAACAGTTGGAATAGGAAGTGTTATGAACCAATACACTATAATAGGTGTACTTTATGGCTTTTTTCAGTTAATATTCAATTTCTTGTACAGAGTTAAGTACTCAATTTCGTGTTGTGTGAAGACTTAGACTCAGCCAAGTGATTCTTCTAGACTTGGAATAAAGACTTGCAGACAATAAGCGATCAGAACATCCATAAGCTCCAATTTCTCAATGAGATAACATCTTTAAACTGTAACTGTGTAATTCTTTAGTTAAGAGTTTTGTTGTAGGAAATCTCTTCTCACATCTCCTTCAGTTCTGTCTTTTCTGATTTTGTTATGTACGGTGTTAGATATCGAGGAACAGCAACGGAATTGTCTGCAATATATTGAATTTCAATGTTAGCATTCCACATAGACAAAATGACTGGGTTGTAGTCATTTATGTATTTTCACTCTTCATTTTTTTTAAGTTGTATGTATTTTTTGGGGACTTTTGTGTTATAGTATGTAGCAAAGATGACATAAAACTGTTCACTCTTCCTTTCAATATTACAGGATGAGGAAGTCCAAAATTACATTTGGTGTAGAACTTGTTCTTAAATTTGTAGTTTCGACAACAGTATTTCTCAAAATTATGGCTTAGTAATCGTAAGACTTGTTGTCGTAAGTCCTTATCTTGTGTACTTTTGGATATATCACATGTAGCATATTTTGCAATAAAAGACAACACAGTACCATGTGACTCAGTTGCAAATTTGGGAGCATCTTTGATCCATATTAGCATATGTATGTGAGTAGCATATTTTGGTTGATACTTTTTTTCTCCAAAAGAAATCCAAAACATATCCAAGAGGATAATTTTTTTATTGGTGATAAAAGATATTATAGCTTCCAATCGATGATTGAAATACGTGCAAACATTAGCTGGATCCAAAGAGCACAGTTCTCCAAGTGTTTTGTATTCAATATTTAGTATCTTTGGATTTGTGTCTCGAAGAAATTGAAGTCAATCATCCCAAGCGTTCTCAGCACAGGTCACATACACATTTTTATAATATTGATTCGTTTTTTTACCAGATACAATGCCTTTTTCACTTTCCTAACATTCACTAATTCTTGCCAGATTTTCTTACTCCTAGTAGGAACGCTATTAACAAGAATAACTAAAGGTTCACCTTCTACATTTTCTACACCAATTGTTTAAAAAAAATCTGCAGGCAAATGTAGAACTCTTCCCTTTAATGCTGTTTGTAAATCAGAAGGAGCGAATTTTCCTGTCTTAGGCTCCATAGGAACAATAGCCTGAAATGGATGCACATATTGAATAAGAATAGACTCAAAGATATTTAAATCCATCAGTTCAGAAGGAATAATTACAAATTAAAGATTATTATGCACAGCTATAGCAGGCATGTTATTCTACTCTAATTTGTTATAAAAATATTTAGAAATACGCTGATCAGAATCCAAATCACAACAATTCTCTACCAACAAATAAGTTGCAAAATGCTTCCAGTCATTAATATTTTCCTTTTTACTTTTTAAATACAGAGGAGCAGTCCTGGTTTGATTTTTATAATGAGTTCATTGAAAAGAAATATAAGAATATTTTGGCGTTTCATGTGAAATCACCTTAAACTTTGTAATATCTTGCTCAAAATTTTGTACAGTACAACATTGTACATCCTCTTCCACATTTTCTTCTATTAATATCTCAGTTTCTGCACTGTCTTCCTGAGGACCAAAGTAACTAAGCTGAATTTCACCAGAAACATTCGTTATATCTGATACAGATGCACGGAAAAGAGTACTATTCAACTTTTTTTTATATTATTCCTGAACTTTTTTCATAATAGAATGTTCCTACTAATTTCCTCATTTGAGTATGATGAACTGGTAACATTCTGAATGAGTGAAAAACACTTCGCCAAACTTTTTTAGAAAGACAAGCCAGAGAATGACCTAGCAAGCCAGTATTTTCTGTCACTCTGCAAGGGTCTTATTCTTGAAATAGCCTAATCTTTTGTTTAACACTTTTCTTAATATAGTTATGTAAGAAATTGCGTAAAAAATAAATAAATTCTTGACTTACAGTATAAATACTACTACAATTGCAAGTGTTGACTGGAGCTTTAGGACGTCTCTGTAAAAGTTCCTCAGCTAAAGCCGCTTGTGCATTTCTAGGAACAATTTTCTCTTTCTCAATAGCAGAACCATTTGTAACCTCATAAGCACGAGTACTAGTGTCATCTGCATGCAACAAATCATTACTCTGAAGATAACTCTTATCATTAAAAAAAGGCTCATAACTTTAACTATGGTTCCATTCACCCAAAAAAACCTCTGAAAAATTACTTCTGTTACTTTCTCTTTTCCACTCACTTTTGGCCTTCATTAAAGGGATTGGTTTTCCTAGTGATCGACTTGTATTGATTACTAAAACAAATTTAAAAAAAATCTATTCAAAAACGTTCTCAAGTAGATTTTCTATAGTTTTCTTTTTCTTATAATATGCGTTTAAAAAAAAATCTTCAGTTTCTTAATTAAATTCGTCACAACTGTATTATAAAATTCAAGAATAATTGATAACTATAGCTAAGAGAGGCAGGAAGTGTACTTATTTCTTACTGCCTTCGGCCGGGGTAGTTGTTAGAATAAAAAAGGCTTGGTAAAGGGCCTTGAGTTTTAATCAGAATATCAAATTGAACAATAATTGATAACTCCAGTCAAGAAAGGTAGCAAGTGTGCAAATGTCCCACTGCCTTTGGACGGGGTACTTCTTAGAACAAAAAAGCTTGATAAACGTCTAATGACTGATGTTGAGGACAGCGATGCTCCTGTTTCTTACTTTTTGATGAGGTTGTAGACTATTTCACATAACATAAAAGTTCATCGCAATAAATGCATAGAAATTTAAGTTTACCACAATCAAGATTAATATGTGAGTATGGACCGGTTGCCGAAGATGCTGTTGCAGCAGTTAATGTGCTTGGTGCAGCAGCAGGTGGGTTGCCATTCAATCTTTGTGTTGCATCTCAAGCAAAGTTGTCGGGGTGCAAGTTCTTCATGTGTCGCACTATATTTGCTGTGCTAAAGAAGTATTTTTTGTATGGATTACCCTTTGAAAGAGTTGTTTGGCAAATTTTACAGATTACTTTTGGAGTATTAACCTTCGGCTGGGGTAGTAGAAATGACAAAAAGGTTCAATAATGGGCCTTGACGTTCAATCAGAATATGAAATTGAGGAATAATTGATAATCCCAGCCAAGAAAGGAAGCAAGTGTGCATCTAAAGCAACAAAATTCTGTGGAGTGTACGATGATGCGTGGTCCAAGCAGGACACATTGGTAGCAAAGTCTTTAAAATCAAGTTTTCTAATAAATATTGGTTTTCCATTCACAGAAGTAAGATGAAGTATATCTTCAAAAAGTATGATATATTTTTTTCTAAATAAGTCATCTCATTCAATACGGTCACGTGGTGATGATTTGTGGTGCACTGAGTTAGTAATACCTTTGGCGCTAAGCTTGAATGAACCCTGTGACGATGCGTGGTCGGGGGGAGGTACAGTAATTGAAGTAATGTCTTTTGTTGCTTGAATTCTGCATCAATGCCATTTAAAAGGGACAGTATGTCTCACTGTGACATAAAAGTGTTTACTCTTCTTTGTGATGATTTATGGTACACTGAGTAAGTAGCATCTTTGGCGCTGAGCTTGTACGTTCCCTGTGCAGTGTAGATTGAAGTCAGTTGTTAACAGACATAGCCAAATGGTTTTTGTCACTTATTTAAACAAAATATGAAGACATAGTGGAATTTTGTCTGCATTAAATAAATGAAGGCTGAATTTCCTAGTGTTCAAACTTCAAGAAAATCTGAGGATATTGTGCAATTGTCTCTGTTTTAAGTAAATCAAGATTGTATTGAATGTTTTCTGTAGTGCTGGCGCTCTTGGTATCTAGTTGTTAACTCTTCTGAGCGTAGAATTGATTGAAGGCACTTCTCAGCACACATACTGAAGAGAAATTTACATTTTTTTTTTTGTAGAGTTTTATATAGCGCGAACTAGGCCCGAACCGAATCAGGCATCAGAGCGCTTTACATAGCCCCAGTTACATTACATGAGGACACACTTTCATTTTTTTAGGCACGGGGAGGTTAAGTGATTTGCCCAGAATCACAGGAGGTTTTGGCGTTGTTACCAAGACTCGAACCCAGATCCCCAGGTCCGAGGTCGAGCGCCTTAGCCGTTAGGCCAACTCCTCTCCCCAACCATTGAAAACTAAATTGTAGTTGTGAAACCCCGCTGTCCATAATGTAGTTTGAAGGTACTAATCGACAGAAACATTGATAAATGCTGTTTTGTACAGTTAACAGAATCTGAGGTCAGAGTACAATTGTCTCTGTCTCAAGTAAAGCAAGGCTGGAGTCAATGCTGTCCTTAATGTAGAAGGAAAGCTGAAGTGAAGTCGGGAAGCCTGCTGTCCGCAGTGTAGATTGAAGGCAGTTGTTGACACAAAGATCGATGAATGCTATTTTGTCACAGTTAACAGAATCTGAGTACACAGTACAATTGTCTCTGCCTTAAATAAAGCAAGGCTGGATTCAATGCTGTCTTTAGTGTAGAAGAAAAGCTGAATTGAAGTTGTGAACCCTGCTGTCCACAGTGTAGATTGAAGGTCCTAGTGAGCATAGTTATAGATGAATGCTATTTGTCACATTCTTTCACAAAATCGGAATACATAGAATCCATTAGTCTCTACCTTAAATAAAGCAAGGCTGGATTGAATGTTTTCTGTAGTAGTGGAGCTCCTGCTATCAAGTTTTGTACTCTACTGACCGCAGAATAGATTGAAGGCAGTTGTCAGCACAGATATTGCAGACAAATTTAGTTCCAAAGCTGAATTCAAGTTGTGAACCCTGCTGTCCGCAGTGTAGATTGAAGGCAGTTGTTGACACAAAGATCGATGAATGCTATTTTGTCACAGTAAACAGAATCTGAGGTCACAGTACAATTGTTTCTGCCTTAAATAAAGCAAGGCTGAATTCAATGCTGTCCTTAGTGTAGAAGGAAAGCTAAATTCAAGTTGTGAACCCTGCTGTCCACAGTGTAGATTGAAGGTTCTAGTGAGCATAGTTAAATTTGAAAGCTATTTGTCACATTCTTTTACTAAATCGGAAGACATAGAATCCATTAGTCTCTACCTTTAATAAAGGAAGGCTGGATTCAATGTTTTCTGTAGTACTGATGTGACTCATGATAAGAAGAGGTAAAGTTTGTTGTTCAAAGTGTACATTTGAAGGTAGTAGTTAGTACAGAGATTGAGGAATGTTTCTTATGCCTTCTATTAATAAAATTGTCTCTGTGTTACATAAATGAAGGCTAATTTGAATGCTGTGCATAGTGTAGATGGAAAGCTGATTTCAAGTTGTGGACCCTGCTGTTTGTAGTGTAGATTGAAGGCAGTAATTGACACAGAAATGCAGGAATGCTTTTTGTCACTTATCTAAACAAAATCTGAAGACATACACTAGAAACATCTATAAATTAAAGAAATGCAGGCTGAATTTCCTACTGCTCAAACTTTAAGAAAATTTGAGGACATTGTGGAATTGTCTCTGTTTTGAATAAATCAAGATTGTATTAATGTTTTCTGTATTGCTGGCGCTGTTGGTATCTAGTTGTCAACTCTACTGAGCATAAAATTGATTGAAGGCAGTTCTCAGCACACAAACTGAAGAGAAATTAACATGCAAAGCTGAATTTAACTTGTGAAGTCTCCTGTTTGCAATGTATATCCAAGGTAGCACTGGACACAAAGATCGATGAATGCTATTTTGTGCAGTTAACAGAATCTGAGGACATAGTACAGTTGTCTCTGCCTTAAATAAACAGAATTTGCTGCATTCTTAAATAGACAAAGGCAAGCATTTAGTTTGATACCATGCTTACGTCATCAATAATGAAAAGTTAAATTTTCTTCCAGAGTGTTCACAACAAGTTTCTCCAGATAGGTTGTGGTATTGCAATATGTTGTGATGCTCCACAGGTAGTATTAGTAAAAGATGTAATGTAGCATTGGAAATGTTAACATTTGGTCATATTTTGATTATAAGGAATTTATTACAAATATGCGACAAGCAAATGATGCTGATTATGGAACTATTCTACAAGATAGAAGTATTGGAAAAATGACTGTACATGGGAAAGTTTTACAGATTCGATTACTTTGTAATTTGTTTCCAAATGAAAATATTGTTGCTGAGTTTGTCGCTACTTTTAGAATAATTGATAACCCAAGCCAAGAAAGGCAGCAAGTGTGTAAATTTCTTACTGCCTTCGGCTGGGGTAGTTGTTACAACAAAAAGGCTCGATAAAGGGCCTGAATACAAATATGAAATAGAAGAATAGTTGATAACCATAGCCAAGAAAGGCAGTAAGTAGGTGTGTGTATCTGTAGATGATGTGTTGATTGATTGGAAGATGATAAATGAAAAAAATAAGAAAGGCTGTAAAAGAGTGCAAATTACCCAGTGCATTTAGCTGGGGAAGTAGTTACAAGAAAAAGGCTGGATAAAGGGCCATGAGTTCGAATCAGAATATGAAATTGAAGAGTAATTGATAACCCCAGCCAAAAAAGGCAGCAAGTAAGTGTGTCTACGTATGGATGATGTCTTGATTGAGTAGAAGATGAATAAGGTTAAAAATAAGAAAGGCTGCAAATACGCAAACTACCCACTGCCTTGTTAGGGAAATGGATCTTTGAATATCCTTCTCATTATGCAGAGAGGATGTCAGATTCCGCAGTGGGAGGCTGAGAAATGACTACCACATCTGAGGAAGCAAAGCAAGTGCACTAAGTTCCCACTCTGGGTGGTAGTGTTGAAAAATAACACTGGGCCTTTCCAGGGTCTCTACTTTCAATTAGAATAATAGTTGGCAAAGACAGTCAAGAAAGGCAGCAGGTATGTGTGTTTCTGCTAGTGGATGTAGAATAAGGTGACAATTAAGAAAGGTAGCAGTTGCGCAAACTACCCACTGCCTTGTAAAGGAAGTGGGTGTTTGGTTTTCCAGTCCATTACAGAGAATGTGCATCGGATTCCGCAATGGGAGCCTGAGAAATGGGTATCACATCTAAGCAAACAATGCAAGTGCACAAAGTACACACACTATGCGGTAGAAAGGACGCAAGTGTGCAAATTACTCACTGCCATTCATGGGTAGTAGTTACCAATAATGCTCAATAAAGGGCCTGCATTTTGAATTTGAATTAATTTTAGAATAATTGATAACCCCAGCCAAGAAAGGCAGCAGGTGTGCAATTTTTTACTGCCTTCGTCTGGGGTAGTTATTACAAGAAAAAGACTTGATAAAGGGCCTGCACTTTGAATATGAAATAGAATAGTTCATAACCATAGCCAAGAAAGGCAGCAAGTAGGTGTGTGTAAGTGTAGATGATGTGTTGATTGAGTAGAAGATGAATAATGTTAAAAAATAAGAAAGGCTGCAAGTGCACAAGTTACCCACTGTCAATCATGGGTAGTAGTTACTGAGAAGGCTCAATAAAGGGCCTGCACTTTTAATTTGTATTACAAGAAAAATAATCGATAGCCCTAGTCAAGAAAGGCAGCACGTGTGCAAATTTCCCTTTGTCTTTGGCCGGTGTAGTAGCTACAACAAAAAGGCTAGATAATGGGATTTGACTTTAAATCAGAATATGAAATTCAAGAATAATTGATAACCCCAGCCAAGAAAGGCAGCAAGGGTGTAAATTTCTTACTGCCTTCGGCTGGGGTAGTTGTTACAACAAAAAGGCTCGATAAAGGGCCTGTGCTTTAAATACGAATATGAAATAGAAGAATAGTTGATAACCATAGCCAAGAAAGGCAGTAAGTAGGTGTGTGTACGTGTAGATGATGTGTTGACTGAGTGGAAGATGAATAATGTAAAAAATAAGAAAGGCTGCAAAAGTGTACAAATTACCTAGTACGTTCAGCCGGGGTTGTTGATACAACAAAAGGCTCAATAAAGGGCCTGCACTTTGAATCAGAATATGAAATTGAAGAATAGTTGGTAACCCCAGAGAAGAAAGGCAGCAAGTGCGCAAATTACCCACTGCCTTCTGGCTGGGCAGTACCTAACTGAAAAAGGCTGGATAAAGAGCCTTGACTTTGAATAAGAATATGAAATTGAAGAGTAATTGATAACCCCAGCCAAAAAAGACAGCAAGTTAGTGTGTGTACGTGTGCATGATGTCTTGATTGAGTAGAAGATGAATAAGGTGAAAAATAAGAAAGGCTGAAGATACGTAAACTACCCACTGCCTTGTCAGGGAAGTGGATCTTTGGATATCCTTCTCATTATACAGAGAGGGTGTTGGATTCCGCAGTGGGAGACTGAGAAATAACTACCACATCTGAGGAAGCAAAGCAAGTGCACTAAGTTCCCACTCTGGTTTGTAGTGCTGAAAAATAACAACACAGGGCCCTTTTCAGGGCCTCTACTTTGAATTAGAATAATAGTTGGCAAAGGCAGTCAAGAAAGGCAGCGGGTAGGTGTGTTTCTGCTAGTGGATGTAGAATAAGGTGAAAATTAGGAAAGGTAGCAGACGTGCAAACTACCCAGTGGGTGTTTGGTTTTCCTGTCCATTATACAGACTGTGCGTCGGATTCCACAGTGGGAGCCTGAGAAATGGGTATCACATCTAAGCAAACAATGCAAGTGCACAAAGTACACACACTGTGTGGTAGAAAGGACGCAAGTGTGCAAATTACTCACTGCCATTCACGGGTAGTAGTTGCCAAGAAGGCTCAATAAAGGGCCTGCATTTTGAATATGAATTAATTTTAGAATTTTAGAATAATTGATAACCCGAGCTAAGAAAGGCAGCAAGTGTGCAAATTTCTCACTGCCTTTGACCGGGGTAGTAGCTACAACAAAAAGGCTCGATAAAGGGACTTGACTTTGAATCAGAATATGAAATTCAGGAATAATTGATAACCCCAGCCAAGAAAGGCAGCAAGTGTAAAAATTTCCCACTGCCTTCGGCCGGGGTAGTTGTTATAACAAAAAGTCTCGATAAAGGGCATAGTTGATAACCATAGCCAAGAAAGGCAGTAAGTAGGTGTGTGTACGTGTAGATGATGTGTTGATTGAGTGGAAGATGAATAATGTAAAAAATAAGAAAGGCTGGAAAAGTGTGCAAATTGCCCAGTGCCTTTAGCCGGGGAAGTGGTTACAACAAAAAGGCTAGGTAAATGTCTAAAGACTAATGTGGAGGATCGCAAATCTCTTGTTTCCTGTTTTTAAGTACATTAGGGTTTGCATAATACAGAAACACTTTGTACTTAGTGGCATCCAATTCTATTTTATAAAGAACGGTTGAATTCTACATCCGCCTCTAGGACTAGTGGGAGGGTAACATTTCAAAGTGTTTGACAGGTCACAGTACATATTTCCAAAAAAGCATTAAAGACTTGGATCTTTGGGATGTCTGATACCTGTTGTTTAGACCTAATCTAGATCCCGTTCCATGTAATCTGATCTTTGTCACTTTCAGCGCCAGGAGACTCCGATAGGAGTGACAATCGCGCTATATAAGTAGCACTTTTCATTTCATTTCATGTAGCTAAACAAAACTTAGCTTGGTTATGCATGGGCATCCTCTCACACAAAACCCAGCACTCAGCATTCAGGATTGTAAAGGCTTACCATAGGAGTGACTGATGAGTTTATATATGTCAGTGACAAAAGAAAAGAAAAACAAGTACGCTTGTTTTACATTACAGATATAGAGACCTGAAAGACTATGCATGTAAATCCATTAAATATTTTTTGAAGGTATGGAGAAAAGCAGGGAAAGGGTGTTTAGAAGCAATACTGTCCAGCATGAAAAGTGCATAATTGTTTTTTTTGTTGAGTCTATACACACCTTTTGGATTATGACCATGGAATAGTGGTGTAACTATATCATAGATTCTATTGTCAGATGTCTACCTTAGTGACAGTAGAATTAGCAGTACTTTTTAGAATACCATTGAACATTAATCTGTACAGCAGCGGTATTGCTTGTTGACTTTCAAAGAGGAGGAACATTTACTTTTATATTTCAACAGATAAACAAAATAATTGCTCAATTTCAAAAAGAAAATTAAGTAGGAATGTTAGAGGAAGTCTTGTCCAACTCCAAAACGATTGTGCAAATCATGACAGCTGAAAGAAAGGTGTCTCAACATTACTTTTTGTGATATCTGGACACAACACTAGATTGCAGGAGTGTGCAAATATCTAATTAGATATCTTGCCTGCGATCACATGCTGCTTTAAAACATACATTTTATACACATATAACCAATAAAAGGTAAGTAGGATTAACATTTGTTTTCATGAATGGACTCATCTGCTGCATTTGAAAGATTGAGCCTCTTGGGAAGATAGTGAAAAGTAACTTGTTTTTAACGTTGTATTGTTTAAAAGTGAATAGCTTCTTGAAATGAAAACTTTATATGTATTTACATGGTAAACATAGTGATCTCTCAACACTTAGTGGAAATGTTGTAATGACTACATAACTTGGAAGGGTGCATAGCGCATGTATGTCGTTACAACGCATGCTTTTTCCACGCATGCCTTTACAACGCAGGTTTTACAACGCAGGTTTTACAACGCAAGTCGGCGCTGGATAGTGAATAGTTTAATTTACTATTCCAACTCCAGTCCCTGTGGATAGTAGGGAAGGTTTTGGATAGTAATTAAACTATTCCCTATCCTACAGGCCCTCCAGCGCAAGTCGTTGTAATGACTTGCGTTGTAATTCCTGCGTTGTAAAGGTACTGCGTGGAAAAAGTTTTGTTGTAAAGGATGTTTACCGTGCATAGCCAGGTTTCCAACAAGGTGGACGTAACTCTAAAAAGAGCCTTGCAAATGCCTCAGTTATCTGAATCATAGTGATATACAGCCTGTATCGGAGAAATGTGAACTGGAGACTTAATGCGTTCTAAAGACTCCAAAGACTTATACCTTTTAATTTTGATATTCTGCATTTACACTCATTGAGGGTACTTACCATTAACTTTTGCACATATGTTGTTGAAGTATCTTGCTTGCAGACACCACAATACTTTTGAACAGACTCTAAATGTAAAAACAGATGTACATTAGGACATCATAACAGCAATGCTAACAATTAAAAACTTAGTTTGCAATATATTATGCATGAGTCTAGGTGTTTTCAGATCCAGGATCAGAGACAGTTACACTGTTGCAAACATATTCAAATGGCTTCAGTACAAACAAAATTGAAAATTCACAACTATAATGACAATATCTTACTATACTATGTTAAAAAGCAAATGAACAATATGCGTATACCCGAGTGCCAGTCTAATCTCACTTTAGGGCAGATAGATGGGGAGATGATGGTGTTCAACGCTGAGGTGGCCCCTGACTGGGGAAAAAGTAATAATGATTTAAGTAAAGTTCAACCTCCACTAAGGTTAGTAGTAGAGACAATGGCTCCAGGAGTGTCCACTAGACGGTTGGCCACAAATATCAATATGATCAAGCTGCTTTCATGGAACATTGCGGGTCTCCAAAAAAATATGGAAAACCCAGATTGGAACGATTTCATTGATACGTTTGAGATCTGTATGTTCCAGGAAACCTGGAGTTTGATCCCCTGCACAAAAGTGGGTATTCTACCCATTTTATTTCGGCAACTAGTGCAGGGAGAGGCCGCCCATCGGGGGGACTACATGTTTGGATTAGGGTGGCCCTGAATTGCACACTCACTGTGCATGATTTACCTACTGGTGACATTTTGCATTGCTCCATTAAGAACAGCAATAACGGAACTCGATGGAGTTGTTTAATGTGTATGCCAGAGGTACCCCGGGAGGCCAAACCTCACCCACTATATATTTACTTGAGGCAGCATTAGCGGGATTCACCCCCTTGTCTAGTGTTATTGTGGGGGGAGATTTTAATTTCACCTATGAACCCCTAAGTGAAGATGATCAATTGGGATGTAGCGAAGAGGATTCAAGACTTTCTATACCGCACCTGACTCTGGCGCCAATCAGGAAATGGACACCTAGAGCGATCCAATTAAACGCGTTGACATTAGAACATAATCTACGCGCCCTGAATGGCAGGACCATTTTAGACCCAAATGCTGCGATGACTTATAATAGACTTAGTTGCCCGTCCAGCATTGATTATATTTTATTTGACACCCGATCTTGGGGCAGATTAGTGGATATGGAAATCAGACAGTCACAGGACAGTGACCACAATCCGCTCTGTGTGGAAATAAGATGGGGAAGCGGGAGGGATACACCTAATGGTCCCTTATTGTCTGCAAAGGAGGTAGTTCTATCTAACTGTAATCGCAAACTAAAATGGAACAGGGTGAAGTGCCAAGAAGATAAACTAACTAGTATTAAATAGCTAGTTGAAGCAGAGACTAGAGAACTTTTATCTTTTAACTCTGCCCAGTGCACTGAACAAAGTTCTAAACTTACAGACTCCTATAAAAGCCTAACAGAGAAAATTGGCTTATTCTTTACCATTGGTGATACCAAAGGGCCTAGGAAGAATATTAATACTAAAACGGGGTCACCATGGTATATGGCAGAATGCAGAAAAAAGAGAAAGGAAATATCAAATTGCATTAGAAGTAAGGACGCATCAGCAGCTAGGGTAGCCAGAAAGTAATATAACAACTGTATCAGAAGGGCAAAGAAGGATTGGGAGGAAGAGCATTGGCAGCAACTTAAGATTGCTGCCTGCTCGAAGGACTCTATCCTGTTTTGGAATCTGATTAACAAACTTGATAGAAGAGGAGTAGAGCCCGTTCCTAACCACATAACCGAGAAGCAATGGTACTCCCATTTTTCTAAACTATATTGTGACAGTGGTGGTCCGTCCATTGGGGGCGTTGGGGCGTTGCCCCACTAGCCATGGACGAGGACGACCCCGCACTGTCTGCCACACATGGGCTTTTTGCATCTCAGTCACTCTGATCATTAAAAAATCATCTGAGCGCACTGCGCGCTACCTGCTGGGAAAAGCCCGACAAAATCGGGCATTGTATAGGAAGTGGGCCATGGGGGGGCGGGGCTGCGGGAGAGAGTGACAGGCAGAGCACAGGCAGAGCAGTCGGAGACTCCGGAATAGACAGCGCAACAATGGTGCGCATGTGGAATCCAGGAGTCTCACAAATGTAGACGTGCCCGCGCATGCGCATACTGGGTTAGACCTTCCCTAACCCCTCCTCTATATCACTCAAGACACAGTATGCACGGCAGGGACCAGGGGGCCCCGGTCTCCTAATGGGCAGATAGTATCCTGCTCGTAGCCAATCCTGGTGCAGTGTTGCTGGTAACGCTGCGCCAGGATTGGCTGCTGCAGCAGGATGGTGCCATGCGAGGGTGCTGGCTGATCTTCTGAGGGGCCGCACTGTATGGCCAATCACCATATGGCTATTCCAGCCATGTCGAGGTGATTGGCCATTTCTAACACTGTCACAACGTCACCGTGCGTGGTGCACTGGCACTGCTGCACAACAACAAGTAGAAGAAAGTAAAAGTACAAACAAAGTAGAACAACAAAGCAGCACTGAAGACAGAGTCTGGAGAATAGCCAACGAAGACAAGACCAGTGAGTGATCAGTTCCAGTTCGTCATCGTTGGTTGTGTGCTGTCCTGATGCTGAGTGTCGTGAGCTGGTCTAGAGTCACTCTGACTGTGTGTGCTAGTGCCACAGTGTGCCTGCCTACTACGGACGGTCGGGTCCGGACCGCCTGGCTGGTGCTTAAGTTTTGCGCCGTCCACCACCACCACGTAAGTTTTTTCCTGTGCCACCAGGCCACCCCGCCAGCACTGACATTGATTAATTTGAGATGAGACAGAGAGTAGACTCGTCACTCATGTGCATTTATGATCAGTTGATCTGCTGTCCGGGGTCTGCTCGTGCAGCGTGCAGCGTGCTAGTCAGGCTGGCAATGGCAACCAACCAACCGATGATGAAGCATGCCACCGACTAGGTCGGTGGGTGAGGGCTTTCAAAGGAAAACATCGCGCTTTCCTTGTATTGTCTGACGTACCTGAGTCACTTCTTCCCTTCCCCTTAAAGTTAGCTAGCCCCCATTGATACTTACATATAAACCCAGGGGATACGGGCTAGCATATCTAGTCCTCTCTCTCTCCTTGATCTGAATAACCAACCAACTGAGCCATGAAGCGCAACACCGCCCGCAAAGTCATGTGAAAAAACGAATTATCCTCCGGCCCGGGCATATCTGTAGGAAGACGTGTTCCGAATATTATCGTATTGATAATAATATTCATAAGAGGAACAGAACACGTCTTACTGACAGATATGCCCGGGCCGGAGAATTTCACATGATTGACCCCGGTGACCCCCGCCCGCCTAGGCTACGTACTTACTAAACAACTCTTAATGAGTCGAGTCTTGCTATGTGGTAACAATTACAAATGGCCAGGATGGGACAGGCAGCTCACATCACAGCGCACGTCACTAAAGGTACCAGCTGCTGGTGTTTATTACACACTGCTCCGTGACAATGACGGAAAACTGGTGGCTTCTGGTCTGACTCTCCATCGTGGTGAAATAACTTTTAATTTTCAGACATCACCAGACTTCTAAATTTACCAGGCCAGCTCTCACCATCATTTTTATTATTTGTAATAAGCCTGAGCCTCATTTGAGCACGCATAGCCATGTGGTGCTGTTGAGTTCCACAGGCAAAACCAAAACCACTGCTCTATTGGCTCAGGTGCGTACTAGTTAGGGCATGGTTTGAACTTAAAGGGCCGCCCAGATTTGAGTCACTGATGATGAGGCTGCGACTGCCTTTCATCCTTTCAAGGTCGATGGCGTGACTCACGTCGATGTCCTGCGATTTATCATTTAATTCCAGAATGAAGCGGCTGCATTACTATAGCACCTCATTTCCTCTGTGTGACAGTGACACGGAACTAAATGACAGATTTTAACACACTTATTACAGCAAAATACACCAGCCTTCTTTTTCCATAAGCGGTACGCAGAGTCTGAGCTCTTTTTCATACTCCAGCAATGATTATAAGGTCGCATGCGCCTACCATAACAATTTGATCATTCCTTTTTATGATAATAGTTCCGCGTTTCCAGAGAGTGAGGATGGGTGGCCGATCGTTCAGAGTAGCGGCGGCCAAACTCTGGAACTCCCTGCCAATATCCCTGAGAAGTCTTGAGGATCTTTTAGCCTTTAGAAAGGTGCTGAAAACCTACCTCTTCCCTAGAACAGGCTAGGCTGCTGAATTTGCTGGATCATGGGTCGAAGCGCCAGGATGCCCTTGGTGGTGACAGGTTTGCGCTATATAAGTATACCACAATACAACAATACAATTCTTCCAGCCTTTCCCTGACTAATAGAATGTGGGGTAGTTCAGCGCGATAAAACAATATCACGCCCTTCTCAGTGCATTCGGTGAAGAAATATGGGTTTCTTTAGCAATCCTATATCCAAATGACTTCCAACAGCTGTGGTGTTTTGGACCAATCGTGGCTCAACCGTGACTCCGCATGAGCGATGGATACAAAATAATCGAGTGCATAATTATTGAATGCTGAAGAAAACTTGTGTAGCCCAATATTCGATCCCCCAAACATAAGAAAAATGCTGGAATCCAAAACAAGCAGACAACTGCCAGACTATGAAGAGCTAAACACCATCCTGCGTGAGTTTTAATCAGGGTTCAGACCAATAGGAGGTGCGGAATCTGTTGTGGCCAGTAACACAGAAGACCTCCTGCTAATCACCGAAGGGGAAAGTCCAACCAGCTGTACTGATTGATACTCCGCGACCTGTCAGCAGCTAATGCGACCACCGGCTTCTGAAAAGGAGACTTGTATATTTATAGTGGTACAAGGTTCTAGCCTGCGATTGAAAGAATTGTCAATATGCAAGCCATTATTTCAAAACGGTATTGCACACAGTCTGATGTCTGAGATTGGCTGCCTCAAAAGGCACAGATATTTAGTCTTTAATATTAAATAGTTCATTTTCATATATACATAATACACAAAAGTAATTGAATATTAAATAACATCTGTGGAAATGTTACAATATGAAATCTCAGTTAGTTTATTAAATCACTGTAGGGGCCTGTGTATTGAATGTGCATGCACGTATATAGAGACAGATTTGAATCCTGGTTGGTGAAGTAGGGTACCATGTATTAGTAGTGCTACAAGGCCCCTGAATGCAACAAAAAGCACTGTGAATATGCAAGTCATTATTTTAAAATGGGGAGATGGTCAGTGCCTTTATCGTTCATGTTTTATAGTGGTTTCAAGATCTGCTCATTGCTCAAAAGCGTGTAATTTCTGAAATGTGTTTTTTTCCGTGGACTTTATTGCTTGGGTTTACTCACGAGGAAGTGTCACAGATTTGGGAGCTGAATGTCACTCATAAGTACACTGAAACCCAAACAAATGACCCATAAGCAATCTTAAAAGGTGGCAGCTGTGTCCTTTTCAAATGAAAGAAGTGCACATACTAAGGCTGACAGTACCTGCCAAGCCCATTTACGTATCTGTAATAATTCATTTGGAGATGTGTAACGGCCGTGGCGTGAACTGGTATCACCCCTGTCTAAAGTTCGTCTGTGTTCACATGTACCATGGAAATTCTGGCATTATGTACTTTTGCGCATATCCACACCTTGCCTGCTTAGCTCCAAGTGGTTCTTGTAGTGTTCGCGGCTTGTACTTTGTTTTTTACTATGTGAAACTTAGGGAAGACCTATGCCCCCCTTAATAGCACGAATTGAGCCATGTACCGCCTCCTCATAACAGTCACTTTGAAGTTACGATGATTTCGTGCGCTCGTGGTCCACAGCGCGCGCCTCTCATGTTTTACATAAACAATGAGGATGTCAGACACTCGGCGCTTGGAGGCAAACAGTTGTTCTGGCAACTGGCAAGAAGTCAGACAGTCTCTTCATTCGACGCCTGCCGTAGTGTGTATCTGTACAGTCTCTGGTCAAACTCCACGTGTGTGGTTTTAATATAAAGCACATTTTTTAAATGATGTTTAATCCGCATCAGTGCATTGCATTTAAGTATACGGGAAAAGGGTGGGTTCATGCTGAGGAACTGAAGAGTCTAAAGTGGGGAGCCCTAACTACTAATTTTCTGGAACGCAAGCCCATGAGGAAGCTTGAACCACTCCTGGACTTTATTCAAGTTCCAAAAGATAGATCTCCTGTTTTTGAAAATGTGGTATGGGACACTTCCTCTTAATAAGTTCATGGAGGGCTGGAATGGAACACAAGCTCTACATTCTACCTGCCCAAACTGCCCATGTGTGTCTGAATCCTTACCCCACTTCCTGTTTGCCTGCAAAGCATATCAAAGAGCTAGATCGTGATGGTTAAAACCAGTATGTAGGGAGTTGGGAGTTAGTGACTATAGGGTCGCCCTACGCATCCTCTCTTCAGACACAACATCTCTGCTTATTGCATGTGGGGTTGTAAAATACTTATCAAGTGCTTGGCTGATACGTACTAGGTCGATAAACTCAAACAAAGCTGTGAATTTGCCTGTATAGAAAACCCATATGTACATCATTATCTTGCACTTTATTGCCTGTTATCAGGGTTTTTAAAAAAAATTGTATATAGATCTTTTTAACGTCTTTTATTGTCCTTATATTTGTGAATTGGACATACCATTTTATGCGTGTTTTTATGTTTAGAATAAATGTACTTTTATGATATGTAATATATCGAATAAAGTAATCCAACCAACCAAAAAGTAATGATATGTCTTTATCTATGAAAGATCTTATGTGAAAAAACAAAATAAAGAAGAATCCAATTTTCAGGACAACACTAGAGTGTGAGACCTCATTTATCATTGAAATGTTAACGTCAAACGTGATGACTATTAGGTTCATTGCAATTTTCAGTCTATAATTGCACAGAAATATTACATTAGTAAACATTTGGGCAACTGGCTGCTGAGTTGGGTAGCATTCTGCAAACTGAAAACATAATAAAAAATGTATATGTTGACCAAAAGTCGAACCTGAATGTTAAAGCAATCATAGGTTTCAGAGTAGAGAATTTCTGTACACACATCGATGGGAAATTACTTAAAGATAAGTAACTGTAATAGGAATGAAAATATACATAAATATGGTGTTGAGAGTAACCCTGGGCGAAGGACTTCGCTACGCCCACTCTGTGGGCGTAGTGTTGCCTACTTCGCCCTATGCAAAGTAGGCATAGCAGGCAACACTACGCCCACCCCGTGGGCGTAGCAAAGTGCGCATTCCTCGCAAGAAATGCGCATGCGCGGGCGGCCGCGCATGCGTATTGGTATGCAAGATGGCGACGACGGCGGCGCGAACGAGCAGAGGGAGCCCCGGGACGCAGCGCACAAGCTAAGTGCCTTTTTATTTACTTTTATGTCAATATTTTCAAAAATTAGGTATGGAGGGGAGGGGGGCAGGCGGCGCGTAGTGGGGCTACGAGAAGTGCGTAGGTGGGCGTAGTTTCTTGCCCACTTTGCGTAGCTTCGTGTAGCCCCACTACGCATACTACGTCCAGGGTTAGTTGAGAGACATATTTTTGAGAGGAAGGCATTGATTACTTGTAAAAATATATGAAAGCATATGAGCTTCTAAAGTGGAACCAACATGTACATCATACGCTATTAGCCATAATATACACTCTTTACATGTAGCAGAACGTGGTGTACCTGGAACAGGTCCTCAAAATGGAACAGGCCCTGAAGATGGAACAGGTCCTGAAGATGGAAGAGGTGCTGGTGAATTATCACTGGTTATGCTTTCTGCAAATTAATTTTGGAAAAGTAACATTTATTAAAGAAGAAGTTAGTTTAAAAACCTACCACAAACGTTTCTCTCATAGAAAAAGTTAATGACAAATATCTTTCTTATATTAATCTACTTTGAAAAATATGTTGTGTGCAGAAAGTTTAAGTGAGGGATATAGAGTACAGTCTATACAAATACAGAGGTAAGGCCTGTCAAATGGATGCAGTTTGAAAACATGACAGTTTAACAAAGGGCGCTGAGGCCCTGCAGTGATAGGCTTGATTTTTATATTTAGAGTTTCTTGTGTGGATAGCACAATTACTGCTGTAGTACAAGTAGTAGCATTTACATGAGCAGCCTTTGGATACATAGTATACATAACTATCAAGACTAATATTTTAATCATGGACAAACAATTACCATTACACTTTCAAAAGGCAGCAATTACACTTAAAGAGTAATCATGAAGTGGTGAAGTGTCCAAAACATGTATTTTTGGTGAAAGTATGTCATAAAAAGATGTTGGATAGAGGGAAAAATGGTTAGGGAACCTAAGCCAAATGATGGGCCAGTACAACACTGTAGTGCCAAGGTTACAAATCCAGCAATTATTATCAATTAAAACTATGCTAGTCTGAGGAGGCAAAACTTTCGTAGACCAACTAGAGCACATAAAAAACCAACTATAAGTCACGTGAGGAAGCAAGAAATGTTAAAAAGCAGCGGATGATTAAAAGGGAGGAAATATGATGATTAGGAGAGAGTACGTATGTTGAAACACAAAGCACGTGGCGTAGCACAAAAATGCAACATATATATTTATGAAAGCACAATATATAAGAAAACAGGCCTGGGAAAGCCATGAGAGGCAGTAATAAATATTAAAATTAATAGGATAAAAAAAAAAGCAAAACAGAGCTGGGAGGGTCACGTGATGCACAACAAATACCATCAAGTACGTAAAATGTATAAGAAAGGCATAGGTGGGCCCCATGACGCAGAAGGAATAGGATCATGCAAGTACGATCAATAAGAATAAAGGCTGGGAAGGACACGTGAGGCAGTAATAAATATTAAAAGTCATGGGAGAATAAGGAGGGAGGAAATACAATTAACCACAAAGCACGTACCTCACAAAAATAAAGTAAAAGAGAGCTCGGAGGGCCACGTGACGCTGAAAGAAATACCATCAAGCACGTAAAATTTTTAAGAGCAGATCCGAAAGCACGTGACACTTCAAAAATACGACCTAGAAATTCATGCACGCACAATTTATTGAAGAAAGGCCTAGGAGGGCCCCGTGACGCAGAAGGAATTAATAAGATCATGCAAGTACGTTCAATAAGAATACAGGGCTGGGAAGGCCATGTGACGCAGAAAAAAATACCATCAAGCATGTAAACTTTTTAAGAACAGACACAAAAGCACGTGACACTTCAAAAACAGGACGCAGAAATTCATGCACGCATAAATTATTAAAGAAAGGCCTAGGAGGGCCCCGTGACGCAGAAGGAATTAATAGGATCATGCAAGGACGATCATTAGGAATAGAGGCCTGGGAAGGCCACGTGAGGCAGTATTAAATATTAAAAGTCATGGAAGAATTAGGAGGGAGCAAATACGATGAACCACAAAGCATGTACCCCACACAAATAAAGCAAAACAGAGATGGGAGGGCCACGTGCCGCAGGAAAAAATACCATCAAGCATGTAAAAGTTTTAAGAACAGGCACGAAAGCAAGTGACACACTTTAAAAATACCACATATAAAATCATGCACGCATAAATTAAAGAAAGGCCTAGGAGGGCCCCATGACGCAGAAGGAATTAAATAATAGGATCATGCAAGTACGATCAAATTGGAATACAGGGCTGGGAAGGCCACGTGAGGCAGTAATAAATATTAAAAATCATGGGAGAATTAAGAGGGCGTAAATACGATGAAGGTCAAATCATGTACCGCACAAAAATAAGGCAAAGTAGAGCTGGGAGGGCCACGTAACGCAGAAAAAAATACCATGAAGCATGTAACATTTTTAAGGACAGATACGAAAGCATGTGACAAACTTGAAAAATACGACCCAGAAAGTCATGCAAGCACAATTTATTAAAGAGAGGCCTAGGAGGGCCCCATGACGCAGAAGGAATTAAATAATAGGATCATGCAAGTACGATCAATAAGAATAGAGGCCTGGAAAGGCCACTCGAAGCAGTAATAAATGTTAAAAGTCATGGGAGAATTAGGAGGGAGGTAATACGATGAACCACAAAGCACATACCCCACAAAAATAAAGCAAAACAGAGCTGGGAGGGCCACGTGACATAGAAAAAAATATCATGAAGCACGTAAAATTTCTAAGAACAGACACAAAAGCATGTGACATTTAAAAAATACAACCCAGAAATTCATGCAAGCACAAATTATTAAAGAAAGCCCTAGGAGGGCCCCTGACGCGGATCGAATTAAATATTAGAATCATCCATGTACGATGAATAAGAATAGAAGGCTGGGAAGGCCACGTGAGGTAACAATAAATAGCAAACGTTACGGGGGGATTAGGAGGGAGCAAATAGGATGAAGCACAAGTAAACCAAATCAGAGCTGGGAGGGCCACGTGACGCAGTAAAAAAAAAAATATCATGCAGGTACAATTTATAGCGGAGGCTGATGTTGTGACGGCTTCTCCTACCTTTGCTTCTGTCGTCTCTTGTCTTGTCTTCAAAGGCTGGGGCTTTGGCTGGGCCTGGGGTGGGCTGCGCGCAGGCGCCTCCGCCTCCACGCCTATGGTGTTCTGGCTGCACGGCAGCAGCAGTGACACCATGTCGAGTGTGACGAGTCCTCCTCCGCTCGACCAAACAGTTTGTAGTAAAATCGACAAAGACAGTGTATCTGTCATGGCAGCACAGGTAGGCAAAAGAGAGCATGGTCACGTCAGTGCCCACATTATATGGGTACCGAGGGGGCTAACCAAACCAAGCCGTGGGCCGTCATTGGTAGTCTTTTCGCGCTCTACAAGAATGATGTCCCTGGGGGACCTCCCATTGGTTAATATATTGCTTTGTAGGCTTAGTGACAGCAAGCACCCTTTGTGGTGGCATCTGGGGAGTGTGGACGGCCGTGCACTGCGCATGTGCAAGTGTGAGTGTGTGCACCAACAATTAACAACAGAGAGAGACGGGGCGAGGTTATCATGTGCGCAGAGGCAGGCCCAGGATCGGATCTCCAATGAGTGACCACTTCTAATCATTCTCGTTAGCGCGCCCTGTGCTCTGATTTGTCACTGAGAGGGTGATTGCACCATACTTTGTAGTGCTAATCATATTCAGCGTACGCGCAAATATGATACGAATATAGTTTGACGTTCCCCATCGCATCAAAGCTTTTGTGTGGCATCACGTACGGCGTACTATATGCGAAAGGCGCCAATGTTTCTAGTTCTTTAAAAACATACATTTATGTATTTAATGTACATACTAAGGGAAGACATTATCTGGGATAATTATGAAAATAATTTTTTTTAACTTTTAACAATCGTATATTACTTTTAAAAACAATTACACGAATCATGGTAGAACATCATACGTAGTCGTATCGTAAGAGCACCGTAAGCACACCATAAGTGTACGGAAACCCATGTGACTTTAAAAGAAGAGATATGATTGGTTCCTAACACTTCCTATTGCAACTGTGAAAGTTCCGTCCCATTTTAATCATTCGACTTTGACTTTCTAAGAAAGGACATCTATTCTTATAATCTTGTCAAATAGAAGGAAGACCACCATAATAACAGCAATGGACTAATCTTCCAGTCATTCTTCAGAGGGATATTTCATTCCTGAAGAACCTCCAAAAAAGAGGAAAGAAGCTCTTATTTGGAACTTTTTTACTTCTCAGAAGGGCAAAAAAAGGTTAATGCTCCAAAAGTAACCTGTAAAATTTGCCAAACAAATCTTTCAAGGGGTGATCCATCTAAAAAATACTCCTTTGGCACAGCAAATATGGTGCGACATGTGAAGAAGTTGCACCCCAACCACTTTGCTCGAGCTGCAAGACTGAGGTTGCAGGACATCCCACCTGCTACTGCACCAAGCACATCAACTGCTGCAGCAGCATTTTCAGCAAGCAGTCCACACCCACAATTTGATTGTGACTTTGGTGAAGTTAAAATTGTATGCATGTATTGCAATAAACTTTTGTGTTATGGGGAACAGTCTATCGACCTGATAAGACGCAGTATTCAGGAGCATTGCTGCCCTCGATATTAGTTCTTTTTTTTTCATTCTTTTGTTCCTGTTAGACACTTTTTGAGATCCAGTTAAATTTTTTTGGTTTTAAAACAAATTGTTGACAAAACAGAAAAAAAAAATAGAAAACTAAAAACAAAAAAAACAGTTCTTTTTAGAACTACCTTCACTGGTCAAAGAAAGAAATATATTTCTATGTTAGTGTATTAAGGTTTCTCAGAATGAATGTGTAGTAATTCCGTTACCGTACGTGTACGGTACGATTACCCCAAAAAATTGAAAAAGGAATTATAACTAAATTTTATTTTAATATTCTATTAAAAAATGTAATTAATACAAAAAATATTTTGGGATTTAGTTTTGTTATTATTTTACTTTAAGAATGTGAAATATAATTTAAAAAATAACAAATGTAAATATTTATAATAAAAATGTAAGAAATTAGAATAAGAAGAAAGAAATATAATAATAAATACATTTAAAATTATCATTTACAAAACCTTCGAAATTCACTGAAAAAAACATAGGTTTCAGCTACGTTATAGTTAGGAATTGGCATTTAAAAAACTTTGCAAATTCACTCAAAAAACCATAGGTTTCACAAACGTTATAGTTAGGATTTAGCATTTAAAAAACCTTAAAAATTCACTGAAAAAAACATAGGTTTCACACACATTATAGATAGCTGGACATTTCACTCATACAAAACCTTTGAAATTCCCCCAGTTATAGTTAGTTCAGCTAACTATAACTCGCGCACCCGTAATGCACTGCTGATGACATCAAATATTACATCACTCATGACATGGTCAGTGGCATCACTGATGACATCACTGATGACATCTCAAATGGCATCACTGATGCCATCACTGATGACATCATCCTTGTGAAAGAGTGGCAGACCTCCTCTCACTCTAATATTACCTTTGATACACACATTCAAAAATAGGAACTAACAGTTTCATAAAAATAGAGATACCAATACCAGTTACAACAATCTATTCAGTAATTCCAACATCTACATACACATTGTCATTCACCAACAGTTCTATATAGTCACTCATACATGTACTCACTCATCATATGTACTCATACACCTATACATCCTGTTACACACCTACACTTATACATAGAGTTATTCACACACATACTCACACATGCAAATAAGCTATCAAATATCCATTTACTTGCATATACAGGTCTACACACACCACTACACTTACTTCTACAGAAACGTACACATACTTACTCTCTTAAACAATTTTGTTTTAGAAACACATACTTATTTATGCAGGAACTCTTCCAATCTGTCACTGTCATATATCCTTACTTACATACATAAATACTCACATATACTAATTTAAGACATATATACTTACTCATAAGACACTATTGAGGCAGTCATTCAGTTACTAACACACCCATACACACTCATTCACCCATACAGTCCTGCACACATGCTGTCTACAAAACACATATAAACAGTGAGTCACTCATTCATGCATCTGTGCGCTAAGTAATACCCCCCACCAAACCATACAGACACTCATTCTGATACTCAAAAAATCCAAATAATAACCCATATAGACACTCATATAGCTACTCACTAACCCATGAAGCCCCTCATACACAAAGTGAGAGACACTGATATAGATATTTACATATTTAAACGTAACTCACTAATACATGTATTCACTAAGATATACTTAATAAGTCAGTTATACAATCAATTAAAAAAACATTTAGACACTTATTTATCCATTTATTCTTCCATCGACCTTTAAATATACATATATAACAAATATTTATTTTTCAGAAAGACACACATTCACTGGATGATCTCATCAGTGATTACCTGAACTAACTATAATGGAGGAATTTCAAAGGTTTTGTATGAGTGAAATGTCCAGCTAACTATAATGTGTGTGAAACCTATGGTTTTTTCAATGAATTTCCAAGGTTTTTTATATGCTAATTCCTAACTATAACTTGTGTGAAACCTATGTTTGTTTCGGCGAATATATATATATATATATATATATATATATATATATATATTCACTGAAAAAACCATAGGTTATAGACCATATATAGTTAGGAATTAGCATTTACAAAACCTTGAAAATTCACTGAAAAAACCATAGGTTATAGACCATATATAGTTAGGAATTAGCATTTAAAAAACCTTATTTTACTCACACAAAACCATTGAAATTCCATATATAGTTAGTTGCACTAACTATATATCGCGCACCTGCAATCCACTGCTGATGATGTCACATATTACATCATTCATGACATGGTCAGTGACATCACTGATGACATCACTGATGACATCTCAAATGACATCACTGATGACATCACTGATGACAACATCCAGTGACTGTATGTTTCTGTAAAGTTAAAATGTGTCTTACATATTGAAGAATGAGTGGAAGTATAAGTGTCTGGACAAAGGATTTAGTAGGTGCATGACTGAATGTATGAGTGAGTGATTAAATGTGTCTCACTGAGTGCATGGGTTAGTGACTAAAGTGTCTTAATTTGTGCATCATTATGTCTGTTGTTCTGTAAACTGCTGCATGTGTTGATCAGTAGCTATATGATTAACTATATGGGTTACTGATTGATTGTCCAAGTATTTGTATGGGAGACTGAGTGTGTGTGTGGCTGGCTGGGAGGTGTGTGACTCTGTGCAGATCAATGTGTACTTATATCAATGATTGTATAACAAGGTAAGTATGTGTTAGTATATGTTTGAAAATGTAAGGTGCTCTATGTTTAACTGTATAGACAAGAAAATGGAAGTGTGATTGATTCTTTACAGGACTGACTAGGTGTGTGAGTAACTCCATGGATGAGTGGCAGAGTGTGAGTGTCTGTATAGGTGTATGAGTGCATATGATAGTGTTGTAAAGATGAGTGATTGTATGTATGAATGATTGTATGGGTGAATGAGTGAATGTGTGTGTAGACGTAGGAATCAGTGAGTACATATGTAGTAACTAGTATTGGTGTGTCAATGGTTTCAAACATTATACTCTGTATTTAACACTGGGTGAAACAGAGGTTATATTAAAATGTGAGGAGATGCATTGTATTGTCACATGAATGATATCATCAGTGATGTGGTCATTGATGTCAAATGAGATGTCATCAGTGATGTCATCAGTGATGTCATTTGAGATGTCATCAGTGATGTCATCAGTGATGTCACTGACCATGTCATGAATGATGTAATATGTGACATCATCAGCAGTGGATTGCAGGTGCGCGATATATAGTTAGTGCAACTAACTATATATGGAATCTCAATGGTTTTGTGTGAGTAAAATAAGGTTTTTTAAATGCTAATTCCTAACTATATATGGTCTATAACCTATGTTTTTTTCAGTGAATTTTCAAGGTTTTGTAAATGCTAATTCCTAACTATATATGGTCTATAACCTATGGTTTTTTCAGTGAATTTCAATGGTTTTTTAATAGCAAATATCATAAGCTGTCAAATGTCAAGTACGTGGTAAGTGAAAACATTTTCGTGTTTATGCACACTCATCTGCTTTGAATGGTGCCCCCCCCCCCCTCATTTCTATTAGGAGTACTCTCTCTTTGCACATAGTGAAGGGTAGTTAATGCAGGCCTTTGCCCCCGTTGTAATACGTCGTGCCTGCTTCTCTCTCCATTTGATTGATTGTTATCCAAGTATTTACTGTTTTAGAATTGGTTCTCTTTGGTTCATTCTCTATTTACAAACAAACAGAGCCGCAATACTCTGTTTAGTCTTTGCAGATAACGAAAAATCGTGTAAAAAAAAAAAGAAAAGGAATCGAGCAAAATCAGTAGGCCACTAACGGGATCTCTTTTTGACCTCGCTAAAATAGAAACATTAGGAACAACCCCTCATGACAAATACAAAACTAGTGAAATGAACTGAACTCCACACAATGATGGCTGCAAAACAGCTCGGCTCCGCCACCCACCCCGCCCAAAATAACGATAAAGAGCGGCTGCCATGATTGGTTGCGGAATGGCCACGACGGAGCTACGAAATGGTACTGCTCTCATGCTAACCCCAGCTTCAGTCTGAAACATCCAGAAACACTGTAGACTACCAATTCGATCAGTTCCGGTAGCGCCCCAATGTAACCCGGTAGAGAAGAACTAGCCCTCCCCTCTTTGACTGATGTTTCTTGTTGCCTGTCCCTTCTGTTGTCATTTAACAGAACTATTTAGCCTGCTGAAAGGGGTTGTGTTCCAACCGCTGGTTGGTGGAGACATTTTGACTATATTCTGGACCTGCGTTGTCGCGTAATGCGTCATATGACGCGCCGCGTTAGCGCATCCGGAAGTCATCCGGGGCGCGCAGCGCGTAACGTAAGCATAACAAGTCATGTGACTTGTTAATAAAACTTTTCATTGGTTCATTTTACTTTTCTTATTCTAATGATGAAAGGCTTGGTCATATGACCTAAAAATTACGCTTTTTATTACTTGCGAACATTATTTTTTCTTAAATATATGTTATAATGTTCCAGGCTAATGTACTTTCCCGGAAAATTTACAACTGTCCTGCAAGTAAAATATATTCTTTTTTCGAGAAAAAGAGCGTTTCTTCGTCCCATGACAGAGCCGTTGAGCAAAAGAGGGTCGACCTGCTGTCTTAGTCGCCGATACGCCTGAATATGAGATTCTTATCGATCACTTTATGTTGCAGGAATAGAAAACACAACAGCCCTTGACCATTTATCTTTACTGCGTTCCTTCGTATTATACCTTTTACCCTTCATGTAATTGGTCTGCTTTATTTCACTTGCCTTTTAATGATTCTAAAACAGTGACTATTATTAAAAACTTTACCAATGTATATACTACTACCATGTTTTCTTTTAAAAACCTTTATTGTGAAAATTTCATTATACAAATACGAGCCTATAACCACGTGGGCCGGCCACGGAGCAAACTGTAATCGTATATGATGAGTAGACATTTACACTGTAGAGGAACGTAACGGGCGGGCCATTAGGTTGCGAGAACTAAGGTGTCTAACAGTTACGGAATCGGTGGACGTACATTTTATAATTAAAATACGACAGGGCCAGTTACAATAAAATTATCTAGATATACATTTGCGGGCAAGTACCATGGGTGACGTTAATTCAAACTTTCAATAGTACAGTAATCAATAACACATCAGAACTTAATATCAATAGGGATGTCGAAATATTCAATCAATTCTCGTCCCCGCCCGCCATGTGCTTCAAAACTGCATACGTATCTCGTGATTTCAAGGTTCTGCAACCAGTACACAACAAGGAGTTACGAGTCCCATTTATTCCGGCGCCATTTTGGGCGAGGACGGGCAGGTCCAGGATATAGTCAAAATGTCTCTACCAACCATCGACTATGATGATGTTCATATGCTGTATTTATTAGAGTAACACTCATCTGTCCACATGAAATTAATTTGCCACAATCTAAACATGTCATTTTAATCTTTCCAAAGTTCTTCTAAATATTTGGGACCGTTTCCCTTGCCTCTGATGCTGTCAGTGCCACTTCTTTGATGAATGTACTAGCAGGTCAGGGGTTCTCCTCCAAATCTCTCTTTTATGCAGCACTATAATTAATTGGTGCCACCTCTCCATATGACGATGCATGGTATAGTTACCATAACTATATTTTTTTTCGGCTCCTCTGGAGAGTTCATCGTGGCAGATGAAGCGTGTAACGTACCGGGCATTTACCTTTTTTTGCATGTACAGGAAAGGAAAAAAAAATCGAGCGTCCGAGTTCTAAGGTGTCCCAGGGCCATTTTAGTGGACCAGGCCCAAATCCAAAGAACAGGCCGCCATTTTGAGAGTCCTGTTGCAGCCGCCTGTCGCTGTAGCATCAAGAGCAGCCGAAACTCAGCTGAATGGCAACTGAAACGGTAAAGGGGCGCCCCACTACAGCAGACGAGCCTCCACCTAGGAAGGCCTGTTCACGCCGCCTCCCCCCCCCCCCTTCGGGCACCCCACGCCGTTATTCGGAGCAGTATTGTAG
Source organism: Lissotriton helveticus (assembly GCF_964261635.1). Lineage (NCBI taxonomy): Eukaryota > Metazoa > Chordata > Amphibia > Caudata > Salamandridae > Lissotriton > Lissotriton helveticus. Next base: position 455,805,946 of record NC_136058.1, on the reverse strand, counting down.
GATTGCCACACCAGTGCGGCAACTTGCTAGACATCACCTCGGTGGTAACCGAATCTCAACGCCTTGTGGTGTCTTCTATTCAGAAAACATTGTTATGCTGCCTTCGACCTATTCGCCGCAAGTGCGCACACAACTCAACTGCATAGCTTGCTAGACACCACCTCGGTGCCATCCGGATCTTGGAATCTCAGCGCCTTTTGGTGTCTTCTCTTCAGAAAATATTGTTGCGCTGCCTTTGGCCCCATTCGCACATCGGTCCGCTACTGACGCCATCTCACAAGCTAATGGGGCGCCCCACGCCGAGTTTCAGCATTGTAGGATGACCACACCAGTACAGCAACTTGCTAGACATCACCTCGGTGCCATCCGGATCTCGGCGCCCCACTGCAGATGAAGTGCCTCTCAACTATGAAACCACCACGGTGACATCCGGATCTTGGCGCGTTGTGCTGCCTTCGGCCTATTCGCACATCGGTCCGCTACTGACGCCATCTCACAGGCTAATGGGGCGCCCCACGCCGAGTTTCAGCATTGTAGGATGACCACACCAGTACAGCAACTTGCTAGACATCACCTCGGTGCCATCCGGATCACGGCGCCCCACTGCAGATGAATTGCCTCTCAACTATGAAACCACCACGGTGACATCCGGATCTTGGCGCGTTGTGCTGCCTTCGACCTATTCGCACATCGGTCCGCTACTGACGCCATCTCACAGGCTAATGGGGCGCCCCACGCCGAGTTTCAGCATTGTAGGATGACCACACCAGTACAGCAACTTGCTAGACATCACCTCGGTGCCATCCGGATCTCGGCGCCCCACTGCAGATGAAGTGCCTCTCAACTATGAAACCACCACGGTGACATCCGGATCTTGGCGCGTTGTGCTGCCTTCGGCCTATTCGCACATCGGTCCGCTACTGACGCCATCTCACAGACTAATGGGGCGCCCCACGCCGAGTTTCAGCATTGTAGGATGACCACACCAGTGCACCTTACTAGACACCACCTCGGTGCCATCCGGATCTTGGCATCTCAGCGCCTTGTGGTGTCTTCTATTCAGAAAATATTCTTGCGCTACCTTTGCCCCATTCACACATCGGTCCGCTACTGACGCCATCTCACAGGCTAATAGGGCGCCCCACGCCGAGTTTCAGCATTGTAGGATGACCACACCAGTACAGCAACTTGCTAGACATCACCTCGGTGCCATCCGGATCTTGGCATCTCAACGCCTAGTGGTATCTTCCATACAGAAAATATTGTTGCGCTGCCTTTGGCCCCATTCGCACATCGGTCTGCAACTGACACCATCTCACAAGCCAACAGGGCGCCCCACGCCGACTTTTACCATTGTAGGATGGCCACACCAGTACAGCAACTTGCTAGACATCACCTCGGTGCCATCCGGATCTTGGCATCTCAACGCCTAGTGGTATCTTCCATACAGAAAATATTGTTGCGCTGCCTTTGACCCCATTCGCACATCGGTCCGCAACTTAGACATCACCTCGGTGCCATCCGGATCTTGGCATCTCAGCGCCTTGTGGTGTCAGTCAGAAAATATTGTTGCGCTGCCTTTGGCCCCATTCGCACATCAGTCCGCTACTGACACCATCTCACAGGCCAACAGGGCGCCCCACGCCGACTTTTACCATTGTAGGATGGCCACACCAGTGCCACAACTTGCTAGACACCACCTCGGTGCCATCCGGATCTTGGCATCTCAGCGCCTTGTGGTGTCTTCTATTCCGAAAATATTGTTGCGCTGCCTTTGGCCCCATTCGCACATCGGTCCGCTACTGCCGCCATCTCACAGGCCAACGGGGCGCCCCACGCCGACTTTCAACATTGTAGGATGGCCACACCAGTGCGGCAACTTACTAGACACCACCTCGGTGCCATCCGGATCTTGGCGCGTTGTGCTGCCTTCGGCCTATTCGCACATCGGTCCGCTACTGACGCCGCCTCACGTGCCAACGTATTTTCTCCGCATTTTATACCCTATGCCGCATAACAGGTCATGTGACTTGTTTATAAAACTTTTCATTGGTTCATTTTACTTTTGGTTTCCTAATGATGGAAGGCTTGATCATATGACCTAAAAACAACACTTTTCATTGGATGAAAACTTTTTTTTTTTCCCAAACGATGAAAGCCTCACCTTGTTTCTGGATGTTTCAGACTGAAGCTGGCTTCAGCATGAGAGCACCACCATCTCGTAGCTCCGTCGTGGTCATTCCGCGAGCAATCATGGCAACCGCTCCCCACCAGAAGCCTACAGGAGTCGGGGGCCCCCAAAACTTTTGATAAATCCTCAAGGCGGAGGGGACGCTTTCGAGAATGGGGTCCAAGACCTAGCAGACAAGCGTCCGATTTCCAAGGTGTCCCAGGGCCATTTCAGTGGACCAGGCCCAAAAAGGAAAGAGCCTGCCGCCATTTTGAGAGTCCTGTGACAGCCGCCTATCGCTGCACCGCAAGAGTGGGCGCAACTCAGCTGAATTGCGGCTTTTGACACAGTGGACCAAAAACGGACGGAATGGCAACTGAAACGGTAAAGGGGCGCCCCAGTACAACAGATGACACTCCACCTGGAGAGGCCCGTTCACGCCGCCTCCCCCGGGGCGCCCCACGCCGTTATTCGGAGCAGCATTGTAGGATACCAAAACCAGTGCGGCAACTTACTGGACATCACCTTGGTGCCATCGTTCTGCTGCCTTGGAACTATTCGCACAACAGTTTGCTACTGATGACCCACCCCCCGCGACGCCCCACGCCAGAAATCTGGACGTTGTGCTGCGTTGGGACTATTCGCACAGCCGACCGCTACTTCGTTGTTTTTCCCTAAAAATGTTTATATGTTATTACTGTTTTTGTTTTCTTGTATATATTTATAAGTTATTAAAGTTTTATAATCTTACTACTTTGTTGGAGTGCTATATATTTTTAATGTGACACATAATTGTAAAAACTTTGATGTACAAAGAGTCATCCCTGGAATCTTCCGCTTCAGGCGCGGTCCCCTCCCCAATCACAATACAGGATGGTTTTCAGATAATAGGAACGCGTCTGCTGTGACGGATCTCATCGAGTGTGGGCCTTGATCTACTATAACTCCTTTGAAGAGGGGTGATTCTTTACAGCTGGGGCCATAAACTACATCTGCAGGGCTAGCTGATACCCTAGGACCGGCCTGGACAATCGGACACAGAGGAAAAGGAGTGTCAGAGGGTGCGGTAGTGAATAGGGCGAAAGGGAGGTGTCGGGCGGGCACAGGGTGTGATTCTCAGGGAAGAGCAGCGCAGATGGGGGGTGGTTTATTACCCATGCATAAGACAGAGAGCGGGGGTGACCACTGCCTGGGGGAGATGCTTGCGAGGGTGGGGAGTCATGCTAAGGATCGACAGCGTGCACAGAGTGGGTCTGGTCAAGGCATCTAAAATGACTGCCGTGCACGACAAAAGTGTGGCATTTGAAAAAAGGCAAGATGGCGCAGACAATGTTTTTCAACACTTCCTGATTTCCTTCGAATCGAACGTTAACAGACGTTGGGGCATATTACCAAAGTTAAGCGATATTTATCCCTAACGATGCTTAGCAACGATTTTTTTACCGCTAAGCATCGTCAGAAATTATCGCAGATAAACCTTGCTATTATCAAGGTTTATCGCAAATACGATAAAAAACGACCGCAATGCATTAATATCGCTGAAAACTCAGCAATATTCATGCATTACCGAGCTAATGCTCTTAGCCATGTTATCCACCTCCCATTGGATAACATGCCTTAGAACTGCTCAGGGCAGGTGCTAGCTTTTGGAGATATTCGCGCTTATCGCGAATATTTCCAAAAGTTGATAATAGGAGATAGCGATGTTAGCGACTGTTTCCAGTCGCTAACATCTTGGCATGCCCACTTTGCATGTCATTTGTGATAAATATCACTCACATGCAAAGTGGGGCCCAAGATGGTCGCTATCTCCTACTAGCCGTCGCTAACTGGTGTTAGCAACAGCTAGGTAATACAGATATAATTTTATCTCCGCGAAGCGGAGCGCTGTTACAGATATATATCTTTTTTTGAACGTTAATTTCTCAAAATCCACTGGAGCACATATATTGAGACCTAGCAAAGGCACATCGGACTACCAGTCCCTACAATTTTGCCAAGTTTCGTTCAAATCCATTCAGCCGTTCGATTATTATTATTTTTTTTTTTTTTTGCCTCGCGGGGCCCTTTTAAAACCTCCACATCAAACCTAAGAGGTCAAGGAGGATCTACTATGCCCCCTTATGGTCATTTGCCCCTTCGCTTTGGCCTCCTCTTGTCTCTCGATCCTACCGAGAGACAAGATGGCGGCCGCTACGGACTGTTTGCAATGTTTACAGACGCCGGAGAACCAATCAGCTTCGCAAACCTCCGTTACGCGAAGCGGAGCGCTGTTACAGATATATATCTTTTTTTTAACGTTAATTTCTCAAAATCCACTGGAGCACATATATTGAGACCTAGCAAAGGCACATCGGGCTACCAGTCCCTAATATTTTACCAAGTTTCGTGCAAATCCATTCAGCCGTTCGATTATTATTATTATTATTTTTTGCCCCGCGGGGCTCTTTTAAAACCTCCACATCAAACCTAGGGGGTCAGCGAGGATCTACTATGCCCCCTTATGGTCATTTGCCCCTTCGCCGGAGAACCAATCAGCTTCGCTTCACAAAGCTCCGTTGCGCGAAAAGTACGCGTACTGGAGCGCTGCCCGGTCCGCTGTTACAGATATATATCTTTTTTTAAACGTTAATTTCTCAAAATCCACTGTAGCACATATATTGAGACCTACAAAAGGCACATCGGGCTACCAGTCCCTACAATTTTGCCAAGTTTCGTGCAAATCCATTCAGCCGTTTCGGCTAAAAGTGAGGCCAACCGCCCTATGGAAAACTCAATGTTAAAAACACGTTTTGGGACCCCCCTTTTTTCTCGACCCCCCCTGGACGAACCCCCCCCCCCCAATTTTCAGGGGCTGCTCAGAAACAAAATGTGCCATTTTCCTGAAAATTTCAGCCAATTCCGTCCACAAACGCCAAAGTTATTAGACATAGAATTTTCAAAAATCCCATAGAGAAAAAATCCTAACTATATATACCTACTGGCGACCGCCAGTAGGTAATATATATATATATATACACACACACACATATATATATATACATATATACACACACACACATATATATATATATATATATATATATATATATACATATATATTTCCTTATATATACAGAAATACCACTGTTATCTATATGAAATATACATATTTATGGCAGGCTTTGCACAATTTCAATGTGATTGATGCACAAACAAGCGTATAGATGGATTAATATGCGCACTTTCTTCCATGTCTTTGTATTTGTTTATCACGTGTACTGCACTGGCACTTTAAGTACCGCGTCATGTGCTCAAGGCCGTCTCAGGCTGACACTCGTCAGGGCGATTGTGGTGTTGTAAGCAATAAATAATTTCACGCACGAAAAAAAAAGGGCGATTGTGGTGGTGTTAGCAAAAAATATTTTCATGCATGAAGCTGGGTTTGTGATCTGTCCTATTCTGTGTAAAAGGAAGTTAGGAAGAATGGCATACATTCACTGAAAAAACCCTAGGTTTCAGGGACGTTATAGTTAGTTGGACATTTCACTCGTACAAAACCAAAGAAATTCCCCCATTATAGTTAGTCCAGCTAACTATAAGTTGCACCCTTGCAATGCACTGCGGATGACGTCACATATTACATCACTCATGACATCTCAAATGACATCACTGATGACATCATTGATGACACTATCCAGTGGCTGTGTGTTTTTGTAAAGTTTAAATATGTTTACTATATATTGGGAAAGGCATATTGAAGAATGAGTGGGTGTATAAGTGTCTGAATGGATGATTTAGTAAGGTGTGTGACTGACTCTATAAGTGAGTGATTAAACGTATCTTACTGAATGCATGGGTTAGTGACTAAACTGTGTGAATCAGTGATTGAATAAGAGCAGAAGAACGTGCTAGTAGTTGTATGAGTAATTGTGTGTGTATAACAGTATAGGTGAGTAAATGGCAGTGTGATTAATTATTTGCATGACTGACTAGGTGTGTGAGTACCTCTATGGATGAGTGGCGGTGTGTGAGTGTCTATATAGGTGTATGAGTACATATGATAGTCCTGAACTGAGTGACCATAAGTATGAGTAACTGCACGGTGAGTGAGTGGGTGTGTGTGTGTAAACCTAAGAATCAGTGAGTGGGTATGTAATTATTGTTGTTGGCGTGTCTATGGTTTTGAGAATGGCAGTCTGTAATTTAGAGTGGGTGTATCAAAGGTTATATTAGGGTGTGAGAAGATGCATCAAATTATCACATGGACGTTGTCATCAGTGATGTCATATGAGAGGTCATTAGTGATGTCATCAGTGATGTCACTGTCCATGACATGAGTGATGTAATATGTGATGTCATCAGCAGTGCATTGCGGGGCGCGAGTTATAGTTAGCTGAACTAACTATAACGGGGGAAATGTCCAACTTACTATAACGTCCCTGAAACCTATGGTTCAGTGTATATATATATATATATATATATATATATATATATATATATATATATATATATATATAACCTACTGGCGGTTGCCAGTAGGTAGTTATAGTTAGGACCTAATTTCCATACGAAATCCGCAACATTCTATTTGGAATAACTTTGGCGCCGGTGGACGAATACACGTGAAATTCTCCCCTGAAAGTTTGGGGGTGATTCGTGAAGCGGGCCTGAGAAAAAAGGAGGGTCCCAAAACGTGTTTTCCCAATGCAATTTCCTATAGGAACCTTTAGCCAGGGCTACAGCCCGAACTGCTGAACGGAATTATACCAAATTTGGCAAAAAGGTAGAGTTTGGTTCGCAGAGTACCCTTTTTTTAAATGGTGTAAATCCATTCAATAGTTCCTGAGAAAATCAAAAGTAAAATCATAGATATATTTGCGAAGTTGTAATGTAATATGTACTGTACTCTGTACAGTACGCTTACCTTCCCGAGCACGAGCTGCATGCTGATTGGATGTCAACTGTCTGTGTCAATACTCCAAACCAGGAAGTGTTGGCAGCCATCTTGTGCCTCGGTAGAACCGAGGCACAAGAAAGCAGAAAACAGACGCGCAAAACACGCAAAGGGGGCAGGGTAGACACACCCTGACCCCCTAGGCCTGCTCAGGGGGTCCCACAAGGACCCCCAAAGTCCCAAATATATATATATATATATATTTTTTTTTTAAATCGTAGGGTACGCGTCGGTACGCGTCGGTACGCGTACCCTTTTTTCCAATTAGCCCCCAGTGGGACCAAATCCCGGGGGCAAAATGATTATAAATGTGTGGGGGGTCAATCAATCAATCAATCAAAGCATTTATATAGCGCACTACTCACCCGGAGGGTCTCAAGGCGCTGGGGGGAGCGGGTCCGCTACTGCTCGAACAGCCAGGTCTTGAGCTGCTTCCTGAAGGCGAGGTGGTCTTGGGTCAGGCGGAGGTGGGTCGGAAGGGAGTTCCAAGTCTTGGCGGCCAGGTAGGAGAAGGACCTTCCTCCTGTGGTGGCTCTTCGGATGCGGGGGACGGCGGCAAGGGCGTGGCTGGTCGATCGAAGCTGGCGTTTGGGAGCGTAGAAGTTGAGGCGGCTGTTGAGGTATCCTGGGCCTTGGTTGTGTAGGGCTTTGTGTGCGTGGGTGAGGAGCCGGAAGGTGATTCTCTTGTTGACCGGGAGCCAGTGCAGGTCTCTCAGGTGTCCGGAGATGTGGCTGCGGCGGGGGATGTCCAGGATGAGTCGTGCTGAGGTGTTCTGGATCCGCTGGAGTCTCTTCCGGAGTTTGGCGGTGGTTGCGGCGTAGAGGGAGTTGCCGTAGTCCAGACGGCTGGTGACGAGGGCCTGGGTGACCGTCTTCCTGGTCTCGGTGGGGATCCATCGGAAGATCTTAAGTAGCATGCGCAGGATGTTGAAGCATGACGAGGAGACGGCGTTGACTTGTCTGGTCATGGAGAGGGAGGAGTCCAGGATGAAGCCCAGGTTGCGTGCGTGGTCTGTGGGTTTGGGTGCGCTGCTCAGGGCGGGGGGCCACCAGGAGTCGTCCCAGGCGGAGGGTGAAGATCCCAGGATGAGGACTTCCGTCTTTTCTGAGTTCAGTTTCAGGCGACTGTTCATCATCCACTTGGCAACGTCTGTCATCCCTTCGTGTAGGTTGGCTCTGGCGGTGGCGGGGTCGTTGGGGAGGGAGAGGATCAGCTGGGTGTCGTCGGCGTAGGAGATGATGTTGAGGTTGTGCTGGCGTGCGATGGCTGCGAGGGGGCTCATGTAGACGTTGAAGAGTGTTGGGCTGAGCGAGGAGCCTTGAGGAACGCCGCAGATGACTTCGGTGGCCTCCGATCTGAACGGGGGGAGGCGGACTCTCTGTGTCCTTCCGGCGAGGAAGGAGATGATATACTCCAGTGCCTTCTCCTGGATTCCGACGTTGCTGAGGCGCTGTACTAGGGTACGGTGGCAGACAGTGTCGAAGGCCGCGGAGAGGTCCAGGAGGATGAGGGCCGCTGTTTCTCCGTTGTCAAGCAGGGCTCGGATGTCGTCGGTAGCTGCGATCAGGGTGGTCTCGGTGCTGTGGTTGGCCCGGAAGCCAGACTGCGAGAGGTCGAGGGAGCCGTTAGTCTCGAGGAAGGCGGCCAGTTGCTTGTTGACGGTCTTCTCGATGACTTTTGCCGGAAACGGGAGCAGCGAGATGGGGCGGTAGTTCTTGAGGTCGGTGGGGTCGGCTGATGGCTTCTTAAGTAGGGCGCTGAGATCTGCGTGCTTCCAGCTCTCCGGGAAGGTAGCGGTGTCGAAGGAGGTGTTGATGATGTCCCGCAGGTGAGGTGCGATGACAGCGTCGGCCTTGTTGAAGACGTGGTGAGGGCAGGGGTCCGTCGGAGATCCGGAGTGGATGGAGTTCATCGTGTGGACGGTGTCTTCGGTGCTGATCGGGGTCCAGGCGCGGAGGGTGGTTGTGGGGGGCGGTGGTTCGGTCGTGGCGTGCGTCGGTTGAGTGCTGAAGCTGTTGTGTATGTCCGCGATCTTGTTGTGGAAGTAGGAGGCGAGGGAGTTGCAGAGGTCTTGCGAAGGGGTGATGTCGTTGTTTCCGGCGTTGGGGTTGGAGAGCTCTTTCACGATGTTGAAGAGTTCTTTGCTGTTGTGTGCGTTGTTGTCCAGTCGTTCCTTGAATGCGGTTTTCTTGGTGACGTGGATCAGTTGGTGGTGTTTTCGGGTGGCGAGCTTGAGGGCAGTCATGTTGTCCGGTGTTGGGTCTCTGCGCCAGGTTTTCTCGAGTGCTCTGCAGTTCTTCTTGGAGCTCTTGAGTTCGTCGTTAAACCATGGTGCTTTCTTGCTGCCGGGTCTGCTCGGCGGGGTCTTCAGAGGGGCGAAGTCGTTTGCGCAGTCGCTGATCCATTTTGTGAGGTTGGTGGCCGCTTGGCTGGGGTTCGTTGTGCTGGTGGGAGGGTTCTTGCTCAGGGAAGTAGCGAGCTGGTCTGCAGTGATCTTGTTCCAGCTTCTGCGGCGAACCTGTTGCTGGTGATGGTGGAACGTGGTCCTTCTGAAGCTGAAGTGGACGCAGCTGTGGTCCGTCCAGTGGAGTCCCGTGGCATGGCTGAAGGCGATGTCTTTGCTGGAAGAGAAGACCGGGTCGAGTGTGTGTCCGGCATAGTGGGTGGGGGTGGTCACCAGTTGCTTGAGTCCGAGGTTGGCGAGGTTGTCCAGCAGGGTGGTGGTGTTGCGGTCGTTGTTGTTCTCCAGGTGGAAGTTGAGATCCCCGAGGAGGATGTAGTCGGCGGAGGGGAGGGCGTGCGGGCTGATGAAGTCGGCGATGTCTTCGCTGAATTGTGTGCGTGGTCCCGGGGGTCTGTAGATGAGGGTGCCCCTGAGGGTGGTCTTGGGGTTGACGTGGATCTGGAAGTGCAGGTGTTCGGCGGGTGCGAGGGTATCGTCGGTGTCGGTCGTGATGCGGATGGTGTTCCTGTGGATGATGGCGATGCCTCCTCCTGTCTGGTTGACGGGGTCCCTCTGGATGATCTTGTAGCCGTCCAGGATGGCGATGTCGGGCGCTGAGGAGGCGTTCATCCAGGTTTCCGTGAGGAAGGCGACGTCTGGGGCTGTGTTGTCGAGCAGGTTCCAGAGCTCGACGGCGTGTCTGTGGACGGAGCGGGTGTTGAGCAGGATACATTTCAGGTGGTTGCTGCTGGAGTTCGGCTTGGTGGATGCTGGTGTGGCGAGGGTCCGGTTGCAGGTGAACTTGCAGGAGTGGCAGCTGAAGGGTCCGTGGGTGCGTCTCGGTGTGGCTCGGTAGCAGCCCGGGGTTCGGCCGGTGTTGAGTGCGTTGAGGTCGGTGGCGTTGTAGGTCAGTCGGGTCGGCTTCCGTCGGTGGGGGCCAGGGGTCCTGGCACTGGGCGCGGTCCAGGCGCGGACGGGCGCAGACGGGCTTACCTTTGGCGCACCTTCGGCGCTCAATCGGCGCGCCCGCTGCGCGTGCACGCTGCGCGTAGGCCACTCTGCCATATGTGGAGAGTGGGGGGGCGGAGCGAGGGAGGGGCAGCTGGGAGGCGGGGAGCGGGGCGGCGAATGGGGAGGGCTGCAGAGGTGAGGGGCGGGGAGCAATGAGGTGGCGTGAAGCGCGGCAGTGGCCGGGGGCGCCGAAAACACAGGGGTACAATATTACAATACTACAAAACTACAATACTAAACAGAACGGGGATACAAAAAATAAACAGGGGGCTGACAGTACACCGGGGGATACAACAAACGGAGTCACAGAGGTACAACCTTACCAACGGCAGAGAGCACAATGGAGAGACAAATGGAACGCAATAACAGCGCGGCGCAGGCGGGGCAAGAGCAGCAATCAGCGGGTCACAGGGTCACAGCTGGCAGGGTCCCGGCTGCGGGCAGCGGCGGCACTAGAAGGAACAAGGGGCAGCCTGGTCGGACTCACGAGGAGTGTGCGAGGTGCGTGGGGGTGACCGGCCCACAGGGACAGAGGTCACTGCTCACCGCCTCGCCCACCTCGTCCTATATCCCCCCCACACTGCCCCGGGGACCGCCACCCCCTGGGACAAAGTAATTGTGATTGGGGGGCATAGAGCCTCCCCTGTAGCCCCGGGGACAGCTACCCCCCGGGGATTTTTTTTTAAGTATGCGGGGGCTCACAGCCCCCCCGCAGCCCTGGGGACAGCCACCACCCAGGGCTTCGTTTAAAAAAACATAATAATAAATCTGTGTGGGGGGCTCAAGCCCCCCACACGCCCCAGGGACCGCCACCTCCCCAGGGCTTTAATATTGAACATTGGGGGTCCTTCACGGATCCCCCAGCCCCGGGGACCACCACCCCCAGGGGCTTTTCTATGTTGGGATGGGAGCCGTGCGGCCCCACTCCTGGAGCCTTGTGTCGCCCTGGGGACCACCACCTCCCCAGGACCGGCTCCTGCAGTATCCCGGGGTGCCTACCCCCGGGACACTGCTGTTTGTTATGGTAGGGCAGGAGTCTCACGGCTCCCACACTACCATAACAAACTGCTTTTCTTCAGAGAGAGCAGCATGTTAGCTGCTCTCTCTGATGAAAGACAATGCCGGCTCCCGAAGGACGCGGGGAGCCGACTGGGACTGTGGGGGCTTTGGGGCTCCCCCCACGGTCCCCAGTGTTATATTTTAGCCCAGGGGGATGGGCTCCCCGGGGATTATAAAAAATTAGTAATAGACAACATTTTTATTTTACAATAGATTCACCGTACGTGTACCATGCTCGCACGTACGACGTACGGAGCAAAGTCTGTAAGACGTCCCATAAGCGTACCTAAGGTAGAAAAAGTAAAATATTTTTAGATATGTATGAAGTGTATGTGTTTATATGCTCGGTGGCTCTAAAAAGAGCCCTTGTGTTTATTGGGATATTTTAGTACCTACAGGTAAGTACCGATGCAGAGTCTAAAGTTCAAGAGGAAGACTGTTCCCCTCATCTGTAAAATGTATACCATCTCTCCTATAGATGTCATGCATATTGAAGCGCAGATTGTTATGGTAAATGGATTCCATTCTATAGTCTCGGAGAAACGCAGAAACAGATTTATTCACGTTTCCTAGCTTTCTCAATTTGTGGACAAAATTGATTGGACCAGTTCCATTTTTGCCTTTGACATATATTAGAATACACAAAGGTAGTTTTGGGGAAAAGTGACATTAGTTCTGTAAAGGTGTCCTTCATAAACATTTCCAGACCTACCCCAGTCAAAGTGCCTAGGTCATTGCCACCACAGTGCACAATTATGAGGTTAAGATGTTGGAGATGCCTAAAGGATTTCACCAATGGCGTCAATTGATGCCACTTTAACCCTCTCTGTCCAATCCATTTAATGTCCACATTTGGTAAATCTAGGTCTTTGTGAATTTTGTTCGATTGTGCGTACCTATCACTCCAGAAAATATAGTTGTGTCCCATAATCCACACTGTAAGCTTCTTGTAGAGAGGTCTGGATGCACTCAGATGGTCTCTGTAAATGAAAGGGCAGTTTAAAGAATTTTCTTTTTCTAAAATGGTTGATAAGTGGAGTTTAAAAAAAAACAAAGAAGTGATTGGTTGTTTGAAATGTTACTAGGTAGAAAAGTAGGGTGCAATTTTCTGTTTTTTAAAAGCCTGTCATTTATTGGTTAAGAAAAAGTGGTAGAAAATAACATTACTTAAGATGAGCTGGTATATTGAGAAATCAAGCACACGTGCTGTTTTGATTTGCAACAATGTATGATTAACTTTTCACCTGTGTTGTCAGTAAGGTGTTCCCTGAAGTGTTTCTATGGTAACTGGCAGAATGTGGTTGGGGGAAGGGTTGAAAGTTTTGTCAGTTGGAAAAGGTTCAAAAGTTCAAGCAATAGAAAAGTGTGTTTCATTTTGATTTAATGTGGGAATAAATGTGATTTGTTATTTATTTGTATATGTGTGTGGATTGAATGTGTAGATTGACAGGAAATGCTTGCTGTTTGCTATAGAACTTCCTGACTCTCTTGTGTTAGTTAGGGGGTTTTACAATGATTCCCAATGTCCTTTTTTTTTTTCTTGGTTTTGTGCGCTTACGGGATGACTGACAGACTTTTTACCATACGACGTACGGTGCGTGTTTGGTACGCGCGCACTGTAAATCTATCGTAAAAAAAATAGCCTCTATCACTAATTTTTCCCCCGCTGACCCCATCCCCCGGGGCTTAAGGAATATGTTTGCGGGGAGCTCATTGCCCCCCCGCAGCCCCGGGGATCACCACCCCACTGGGCTTCGTTTAAAAAAACACTGCTGTTTGGTATGGTAGGGCGGGAGTTTGCTGCTCTCTCTGACGAAAAGCAATGCCGGCTCCCGAAGGACGCGGGGAGCCGGCTGGGACCGTGGGGGCTTTGGGGCCTCCCCCCACGGTCCCCATGTTATATTTTATCCCCGGGGATGGGGTCCCCGGGGATTATAAAAAATTAGTAATAAACACAATTTTTCTTTTTACGAAAGATTTACAGTGCGCGTACCATGAACGCACCGTACAACGTACTGTAAAAAGTCTGTACGACGTCCCATAAGCGTACCTCAGCATGAAAAACTCAATAAAAATATATTTTACAAATATCTATCAAATTTATGTGTTTATGTGTTGGTTGGTTCTAATTATACCTTTTCTATTGATTGGTACTTATATGTAAGTACTTATACATAGTCTAAACTTGTTGCGTAGCAGTGTTTTATAGAGTGCTGAACTTTTGACCTCTGTTGACAGTTAACTTTTGCATGATCTGCTGGGGGGAGGGTGGAAATGTATGTCAGTTGAACAGGTTTGAAATGTTGAACCAATGGAAATGTGTCTTTGGTTTTGAATTATTGTGTGAAGGAATTTGATTTGTTATTAATGTGTTTATATGTGTAAATTGAGAGGGAAAATTTGCCATTTTGTTTGGTTCTGCTGCATGCACTGAAGCAGAGAGATTCTGTGTGAGGCTATGTGCTGTGTGAGTGCCATTCTTCTTAATATTCCAATCAGTTTGAAAGGTAAGTTTATTACTTATAACGGAATGTATGTGTTGCATTTTCTTTTTAGTAATAGTAATGTGTTTATTCCTGTGAAGTTTGTAGAACCATATTCTGAGTTTATCTCCATTTGGAATACTATTGTGATAAAAATCATTTGGTAACTTAATGTGTTTAGTTAGTAACCTGTGTGTAATAAAGTGCAGTACTAAAAAATGTAGAATGTGAGTAGTCACTTTTTTAGTTGTAGAATATTTAATAGTGTTGCTTTTGTAGAATTAGGCTTGTGTTCTAAATCTACAATTTTGTGGTCAATATACATACACTGCTGCATATATTCTTGTGCTGATTTACAAGCCCCTTGGGCCTCTTTTTTATTCTATTGTGTTTCATATTTGGATGTAATGTTGGCATTGGATGTAATGTTGGCAAAACAAATAATGGTGCAAATTGGAAATGTATTTGCAAAATGAGTCAGGTTTGCCTACTGAAATGTAGTGGTCATATACATGGAGTGTGTTTAGTTAATAAAATGTTTTAGTGTGGTAAATGTGTTTTGGTGAAATGTATGGTTTAAATCTTTTTGTCTAGAATCACACTGAGCGTCTGTGTAAATTAAAGAATTATACTTGTACCTTTTCCCATAATGTTTGCTGTCTCTGTCACAGTCTACCTCACTTTGCTTATAGTGTCCCCTCTCTTCTGATATTTCCCTACTTTCCTTCTTTTAATTTGTCTTTGTTGACAGTGCCACTTTTTCTCATACTCCCTCCTGTTATTTTAGTCCCCCGCTGTCCTTATTGTCTCCTTCTGTTTCCTAATAGTCCCCTTCCTTTTTAAAGTCTCTCCTCTGACCTCCTATATCTCTCTCTGTCTCATCATATGTCTCTCTTAATAATTCTTGAGTCAGTATACATGGACTGCTGCATACCTTCTTGCGTAGATTTACAAGCCTCTTGGGCCTCTGCCTTGTTCTATTGTGTTTCATTTTTGGATGTATTGTGGCCCAAAAAAATAATGGTGCAAATTGCAAATGTATTTGCAAAATGAGTCAGGATTGTTTACTGAAATGTAGTGGTCATATACATGGAATGCGTTTAGTTAATAAAATGTTTTAGTGTGGTAAATGTGTTTTGGTGAAATGTATGGTTTAAATGTTTTTGTCTAGAATCACACTGAGCGTCTGTGTAAATTAAAGAATTACACGTGCACCTTTTTCCATAATGTCTGCTGTCTCTCTCACAGTCTACTTCTCTCTGCTTATAGTGTTCCCTTTGTTCTGATATTTTCCTTTATTTCCTTATTTTAATTTGTTTTTCTTCACAGTTCCATTTCTTCTCATACTCCCTCCTGTGCTTTTAGTCCTCCTCTGTCCTTATTGTCTCCTTCTGTCTCCTAGTAGTCTTCCTTCTTTTTATAGTCTATCCTCTGACATCGTGTTCCTCTCTTTCTCATCATATGTCTTTCTTAATAATTTTCCAGTCAGTATACATAGACTGCTGCCTACAGTGTTGGGCAGGTTTTCAAGCCTCTTGGGCCTCTTTCTTGTTGTATTGTGTCTTATTTTTGGATGTAATGTTGGCAAAAAAGTAATGCAGGAAATTGGAAATGTGTCTGCTGCTTTGTGTATGCAAATGCTGGGGGATACCACAGGTACCCCTCGGGTGCACCCTCAATTATACCTGCACTCTGGGGGCCCGCAGGGGACCCCCACAGTAAAGACCACATGTCTTTCCGTGGCGAAATCACTCCTACGGAGAAGCATCTTCAGAGGCCTATTATGATATGTCTGGTGGTGTGTATTAGACACCGCCACTATATTAAACCCTTTCCGCACTGGTTGCAAGGCAACCAGGGCAGAAAAGCGGTGGAGGGTCTTTCCGACCGCTGTAGATTTTCCAGCCATGCAAATATGGCGGGGGGTCATTCTGGTAGAGTTGGTGAGTGGATTGCCCCTGTCAGGCTGGCGGTGGGTACCGCCAGCCTGGTAGGGGAAAGCTGCCCGCCATCCTAATGTGTCCCTTAGTGTCTCTTTGTCCTTATTGTCTCGTCTGTTTCCTAATAGTCCCACTTCTTTTTATACTCCCTTGTCTAACTACTTTTTATACTTCCCCCACCCTGTCTCCTCATATTCTGTGTCTTTTTTCTAATACTCTCCCTTCTCTCCTCATACTGTCAACCTTTCTCCTTATACTGCTCATTATCAATTCATATTTCCAGTCTTTTCATTCTATATTTATCCCCTTACACTGCAGTGTTTGCTCATATCCTCTGTTCTATTTATATTTCCTATTGTCTCATAGTCCTTTCTCTTGTTGTAAGTCCTTCTATTTTCATACTCTTATGTTTGTTGTCATAATATCTCCTCTCTTCTTATAAATTGTATAATAGCGTATTTGATGTATTTATTTTTGTAAAGTGAAATATATTTTTTATTATAGATTGTTTTCATTACCACTAAAAAAACTACATTATGCCTACAAAAATAGCAAAGAAGAAACAACTCAAGAAAGCAGATTATTTAAAGAAAAGTGATCTACAACATTTTCCTGAACAACAATGTGTTAAGAAAAAGAAAAAAAGTCCTGGTAAGAAAACTAAGGGGTCGATTAGGATGGCTGACGGAAAAAGTCCGTCCGCCATCCTGTCTGGAGCAGGTACCGTCTGCCACAAGGGCGGAGGAACCATGCCCCTAATTAGGATGCACCCGCCACAGTGGCGGGTGCATCCCGCATTTTTAACATTGCGGCGGACGGTGCATAAAGCACCGGCCGCCGCAATGTGAAAAATGCATGTTGTGCATTTCACAGCACAACATGACAGGCACTGCGCGGTGCCTGCCATGTTGTGCTGTGAAACGCAGGTGGGTACCCTAGGTACCCACCATGTGCACCCCCACCCCCCTTCACCCTGGGGCCCCGCAACGGGCCCCCAAAGCAGGAACCGTATGCCTTTTCGTGGCGGCATTGCTGCCACAGAAAGACATTTCCCTTAGGCCATCCTAATATGGTTGGCGGTGTCTCATAGACACCGCCACCATATTAGAGCTTTTCCGCCACGGTCGCCAGCCGACCGAGGCGGAAAAGCAGCGGACGGTCTTCCGGTCCGCCACGGTCCCCCCCTGCCATTGTAATATGGCAGGGGGAAAAAAGATTGTCAACCACTAATAGTAGTGTGAGCAAAGTAAAAAATACAATCACTGTTTCTACTACTAAGAAAAAAGAGAAGAACCATGGACAGACTTCTGAAAAAAATGTAAATAGTAAAAGAAGAAAAAATCAATATAAGGAAATAAGGAAGATGTTCTATAATAGATTTTTGAAAAACTTAACTAAGTTAATAAAGAATTGTAAGAACAAAACTATATTTTATAAGAAGAGAAAATGCATTGTGAATGTAGTTGAGAAAGCTTTTGAATTAAAAAAAAAACTTGTTGTTTTAGTAATCAATAGAATTCGATTACTTGATAAGCCAATCCATTTCATTAAGAACAAAAGTAAATGGAGAAGAGTAATTAATAGAAGTAATTTTTCTGAAGTTATTTTGGGTGAATGGTAACATAGTTCAAGTTCTGAGCCTTTTTTAATGAGGAGAGTTATTTTCAGAGTAATGATTTGTTGCATGCAGTTGACACTACAGGTTGTGCTTATGAGGTTAAAAATGGTTGTCCTATTGAGAAAGAGAAAATTGTTCCTAGAAATGTAGAAGAGGCGTTAGCTGATGAAGTATTAGGGAGAAGGCCTAAAGCTCCAGTGTACACTTGGAATTGCAGTAGTGTTTGTAGTGTACGGCAGGAATCTATTGATTTTTTACGCAATTTCTTACGTAATTATACTAAGAAAAGTGTTAAACAAAAGATTAAGATGTTGCAAGGATTAGACCCTTGCAGAGTGAGAGAAAATACTGGTTTGCAAGGACATTCTTTGGCTTGTCTTTCAAAAAAAGTATGTAGAAGTGTTGTTCACCATTTCAGGATGTTGGCAGTACATCATACTGAAATGAGGAAATTAGTCAGAACGTTGTATTATGCAAAAAATCCAGCTCTAATGTTAAAGAAGTTGAACAGTACTCTTTTGCATGGATCTGTGTCAGGTGTGAAGAACGTTTGTGATGAAATTCAGGTTAGTTACTTTGGTGCAGAAGAAGAGAGTGCAGAAATTGATAGGTTAGTAGAAGGAAATGTAGAAGAGAATGTACAACATTGCAGTACAGAAAAATTTGAGCAAGAAATTATAAAGTTCAAGGTGATTTCAGGTGAAACACCAAATTATTCTTGTATTTGTTGTCAACGTACTCATTATAAAAATCAGACTAGGAATGTTGATTTGTATTCAAAATGTGAAAAGGAAAATAATAAGGAGTGGATGGAATTTGTAACTTATTTGTTGGTAGAGAATACTTTTGATTTGGGTTGTGATCAGTGTATTTGTAAATATTGTTATAACCAATTAGTCGAAAACAAAATGCCTGCTAGAGCAGTGTATAATAATTTTGAGTTGATAAAAATTCCTTCTGAACTTGTGGATTTAAATACCTATTAGTCTATTCTTATTCAAAGTGTGCATCCTTTTCAGGCTATTGTTCGTATGGAGCCTAAGACAGGGATATTGCATACTTCAGATTTACAGAGAGGATTAAAGGGAAAAGTTGTGTATTTGCCATTAGATTTAAAGAAAAATATTGAAACAGTTGGTGTAGAAAATGTAGAAGATAACCCTTAAGTTATTCTTGTTAATGGCGAACCTACAAAGAATAAGAAAATCTGGCAAGAATTAGTGGATGTTAGGAAAGTAAAAAAAAGGCAACGTTGTATCTGATGAAAAATAATCAATATTATAAAGACGTGTTTATGAGTGAAGAAGAACTAACTGTAGAAGAAGACAGTGAATTGCCATCTGGACAAATTGAAAAAGTGGATGTGTCCAGAACTGAAGAAATATATGAACATTACAGTGTTCATCCACTGCATTCCAAAGAAGTGATGGGAAATACTATAGAGGTATTCCAAATGAAAGAAGCAATGGGAAATCCCATTAGTAAATGGGAAAAAAGCTTGGAAGCTCGTTGTTTCCCTCATTTGTTTCCTACAGGAAAAGGAGGACGATATGATGACCGACCTGTGCAGATTCCTGCATCTGAATACCGGACATTAAGATTGTATGCAGAAGATCCAAGATTTCGACAATGTATTCAGTATTTGTTTCATCTTTTTTTTAGAGTGATTTGTCTGGACTTTCTTATGCAGTAAACCATATATTGAAAACAGGTGTACATCTGCAAAATGTTTCGGCAAAGGAATTTATGGATAAAGTACACCAGAAAGATAATATTTTGGAATCTCAGCTGATCAATCTCATGGCGTGTCAGCGTGGTACTAATGTGTACTGGTACCGTCGTCATGGAGAACTTAATGTATGTTAAGGAACTTAGGAACTCCTACATGGTTCCTTACGCTAAACTGCGCTGAATATGCTTGGTATGATTTACTTCAATTTCTTCAAGAGGCAAATCCAAATATAATACATATTGTATGCAAGACACCTGGAGAATTGTACTCCAGTAAATGTATGCAGCTTTTTCAATCATAGATTTGAATCTATGATGTCTTTTGTCACCAATAAAAAATCCTCCTCTTGGAGAGGTTGAAGACTTCTTTTGGAGAAAGGAGTATCAAGCAAGATGTAAATGTAAATGTAAATGTAAATGTCATGGTACTTATAGAGCGCACTGTCACCAGACGGTCACCTTGCGGTGTCGCCTATGCGGTTTCCTGGCGCTGATACTCATACCGCTGTGGAACCCCTCCTGGCTTTCCCCGTGAAGTGTCCACTCCTGGGCACCCCCAGGGTGAAGCCAGGCATCCTTAGCGCTGTTGGGGCCGGTGTGGAAGCTAAGCAAGCTATTGCCCAGAGTGGCAGCGTGGGGCCTGTGATTAGAATAGGCACCGAGGTGAGAATTAACAGGTCCGAGGAAATTGAGCCAGAGACCCCGCCGAGGCGGGAATCGAACCCTGGTCCCTAGCTATAACTCTGCATCAGGGTCTGCCGCTCTAACCATTGAGCCACACTCCTCCAGCAAGAGGGGCTCCTCACATACACATGCTACTATGGATCAAAGATGCTCCCAAATTTGGAACAGAGTCAGATGATACTGTGATGTCTTTTATTGAAGAATACGCTACATGTGATATTCCCAAAAGCACACAGGATAAGGACTTAAGACAAGAAAAAAGTTACTTACCTTTAACTGTAGTTCCCCAGTATTGGTAACTTTCATAGATACCCATGCTTTTGTATCATTCCCCGTCGTCGGAATGGGAGTCTCGGTAACTAAAATAACATAGCAGTAGGTACAAAAGAGAAAGAAAAAAGGCCTAGGCCTCATTCCCTTTTGTAGCATGTCACCCTGGCTCTCAGACTCTCTGGAGGTCTTTTTTGAGGCCTTAGAAGGATGCTCCACAGAAGGAGAAGGGGAACCCCTACCCCTTTTCACTGACCTTCTTGTTGAAGACGCAGAAGCAGAGTCCTCAATGTCACTGGAGACAGTATCCTTCCTGGACTTCAACTTCCGGAGCCAAGTCAGAAGCCTACCCTCATGGTCCCGGAGGGTCTTGGTTGAAAAGGTGCGGCAGATCTTACAGTCTGCAGCTTTGTGATCAGGATAGAGGCAGTAGATGCAATCCTTATGCTTATCCTCAATGAAAAGTCTTTTCTTGCCACAGGTGGAACATGGCTTGAAAAGGGCCTTCTTCATTTCCTTGTCAGACATCCTGGAAGGATCAGCAGACAATCTGAAGAAAAATCGGAAGAAAAATCTTGAAGAGAAAAACTCCCAAAGAGTAGAATGAGCAGAGCTCAAAGGAGACTCCCTAAGCACAACGTGCGGTAGAAAACCTCAGGCTCTGTGCTTCCTTCAGGAGGGTTCTAAGGGGTGAGGCTCTTCTGATTGGCTGATGCCAAAGTTTGGTCTCTTTTACACAAAGAGGGTGATATGCTACAAAAGAGAATGAGGCCTAGGCCTTTTTTCTTTATGTTATGTTATGTTATGTTACGAGTTTGTTGAAGCGCGACAGCTGCCCCAGCAATGGGGCGTCCCGGCGCTGAAGAACCAAAACATAACCTACTGGGAAGTGGGGGGGGAGGCTGAAGGCTTAGGTCAGTGGGAACAGATGGGTTTTTATAGCCTTGCGGAAGGCAGACAGATTGTCAAGGCTGCGGATGTTCAGGGGAAGGGAGTTCCAGAGTTTTGCTCCTAAAACTCTGAAAGAGCGACCCCCGACACGGCAGAGTTTCGTGCGGGGAACCACCACCAGATGATGACCTAGGGAGCGCAGATTGCGCTGGGGGGTGTAGGGTAGTAGGAGCGGACGCAAAAGTGCAGGGCCATCTGTTTTGAGGATTTTCAAGGCAGTGGTGAGGGCCTTAAATTGGATTCTGGCTTCTACTGGGAGCCAGTGGAGTCTTTGAATGGTGGCTCTAGTGGAGCATCTTCTTGGAAGGCCAACAATAGCCCTGGCTGCAGAATTCTGAATTCGTTGAAGCCTTGTTGTCTCAGCTTTGTTAGCGCCTAGCAATAGGACGCTAGCATAGTCCAACCGGGAGAGAATGATAGCTTGGACTATGAGCTGACGTGTTTTGGGGTCGAAAAAGCCGAGAATAGGATTGAGGCTTCTTAGCAGGCCCACACACGTAGCTGCCACTCTTTTGGTGTGGGTTTGATAGCTCAATGAGGAGTCCAGCCAAACTCCCAGGTTTTTTACCAAGGCTTTGGGGGGCGGGATGGGGCCCAGCAAGGAAGGCCACCAAAGGTCGCTCCAACAGCTGGGGTTCTTACCTAGGAGCAGCACCTCGGTTTTTCCTGCATTCAGTTGTAAACAGTTACCAGTCATCCAATGGGCGACTGCGGCCAGTCCCTCCCTGAATCTCGCGGCAGAGGTTGAGGGGGCCTCAGTGAGGGTAATCACTAGCTGTGTGTCGTCGGCATACGACACCAGCGTGAGGTCCCATTCTCTGGCCACAGCCGCGAGAGGCTGCACATACAGGTTAAAAAGGGATGGGCTGAGTGCCGAACCCTGCGGGACTCCTTGGCCAATAGAGTGGAATCGGGAGGTGAACGGGGGTGCTGAGACTCGGAAGGATCTGCCCGTCAAGAACGAGCGGAACCATTCGAGGGCCAGGTCACTAATGCCTATATTTTCCAGGCATTTCAGCATGATGTGATGGGAAACCGTGCCAAAGGCTGCGGAATGATACAAAAGCATGGGAATATATGACAGTTCCAATACTGGGGTAAAGCCAATGCTACACGTAGATCTACAGAAATACTCATGCTTCACGTGGATGCATAGGAACGCCAATGCTTCACATGGATGTACAGGAATACTCATACTTCATGTGGATGCACAGGCACGTCAATGCTTCACGTGGATGTACAGAAACGCCAATATTTACGTGGATGCACAGGTATACTCATGCTTAACACGTATGCACAGGATCGCCAATTCTTCACGTGGATGCACAGGAAGGAATGCGTTACTTACCTGTAACTGCAGTTATCCAGTATTGGTGTCTTTCATAGATTCACATGCCTGAATCTTTCCCCGTCGTCGAGACGGGCGTCTCCGGTATATAGAAAAGCAATGTCCCATGGACATATAAAGAAAAAAGTAGGCCTAAGGGCCTCACCTTAGAAGCCTATATGTGTCCTTATGTAAAAAGGACCAAACTCCTGAAGAGAGCCAATCAGCTAACACCTCCCTCTAGAACCTTCCTGTCAGGAGCCTCAGTCTCTCAGATTTTCGTACGCACCAAGCTAGATAGGAGTAATACTGATAGAGAGATAGGTGAGTCCTTCCAGGGGAGGCGGGAGGGTTGCATGTGAATCTATGAAAGACACCAATACTGGATAACTGCAGTTACAGGTAAGTAACACATTCCTTATCCAGTATTATGGGTGTCTTTCATAGATTCACATGCCTGAATCGGAGTAGCAAGCAATATATTGTGCACATTTCTGGTGGAATATCATATGCAAGTCATGAGATAATACATATCATGCGACTATGAATCATCAGACCCATAAACCAGAAACATTATAAGAAAATGTGCATACCAGCAAAGGATGGAGGGATAGAGGAAGGCTCACCTTACTGAAACAGATGGCGTAGCACTGCTTGCCCCACGGCTGCATTCTTCATCAGCTCCGTATCCAGGCAGTAGTGTCTGGTGAAGGTATGCGGCGACTTCCATGTCACCGCTCTGCAGATATCCAGAACTGGCACCCCTGCAAATAGTGCCGCAGAAGTGGACATGGCTCTTGTAGGGTGAGCCCTGACTTTTGCTGGCAATGGCTGTCCAGCTCTGTCATGACAAAAGGCAATTGCCGAAGATATCCATCTTGAAATATTTTGTTTTGAAAGCGGCATACCCTTCCGTGGTCTACTGAAGGCTATGAATAGCTGAGTTGATTTTCTGAAACTGTTGGTTTTGTCAATATAAAACTTTAGACACCTCCTAAGGTCCAGTGAGTGCAGAGATCTTTCAGCTGCAGTGCTGGGATTTGGGAAAAAAGACCTGAGGATCACTGGCTCATTTAAGTGGAAGTCCGACGGGACTTTAGGAATAAACCGAGGATTAGTTCTGAGAACCACTCGGTCACTTTTAAACTGCATGAAGGGGTCTTGTATGGAAAGAGCTTGTAATTCACTGACCCTCCTTGCTGAGGTAAGCGCTAGTAGAAGAGCTGTCTTCCACGAAATATATTTGATATCCGCCCTTTGGATGGGTTCAAAAGGGGGTTTCATCAATTGGTTAAGGACCACATTGAGATGCCATGTTGGAGGAATTATCCGAGGTCGAGGAAAGGATCTGTAAAGTCCCTTGAGGAACTGTTTTATCAATCTATTAGACCAGAGGGAGGGTCCTTTCAATGTTCTTTTAAATCTTGAAATCGCAGCCAGATGAACTCTAATGGATGCATGGGCCAAGCCTGACTGCGCCAGATGCAGCAGATAGGGTAATATTTGTTCCGGAGAGGTGCGGAAGGGACGTAGACCGTTGTCCACACACCATATACAAAAGCGTTTCCACTTCAGGGAATAGGTCTTGCTAGTGTTGTCCGCTCTTGCCTTGACTAGGACGTCTTTAAACTCCTGAGGAATGCTCAGTTTACTGAACTCTCGGTACTCAGGAGCCAAGCCGATAACCTGAGAGATTTCAGATCCGGCTGTTGAACCTGCTTGTTGCTCATCGTGAGCAGAGACGGATGCTGATGCAGACGGATTGGCGGCTGCAGTGAGAGGCGATGAAGGTCCATGAACCAGTGCTGTCTCAGCCAGAATGGGGCAATCAGAATCAACGTGCAATGCTCCTCCTTCATCTTCCTGAGGACCCTGGGAATCATTGGAAATGTAAATGTAAATGTAAATGTAAATGTATTTCGATTTATATAGCGCACGAATCACCCAGGGGTCTCAAGGCGCTTGCTTAGGGAACCCGTCCTGGTATTCCCCTGTGAGATACCCCGGCAGGGTATCCACAAGGTGAAAGCCAGGCATCCCGCCGCGAGGGGCCGTAGTGGAGATTAAGCAAGCTATTGCCCAGAGTCGCAGAGTGTGACCCCGTGAGTCGAGTAGGCACCGGATCGAGAATTGTCGAGTCCGTGGAATTTTGAGCCCGAGACCCACCGAGGCGGGGAATCGAACCCTGGTCCACGGCCAATCTCAGCTTCCGGGTCTGCCGCCTCTAACCACTGAGCCACGCTTCTCCACCTGGCGGAAATGCATACACAAATACGTTGCGCCATGCTATGGAAAATGCATTTCCAAGGGACCTTGACTGGTGATGCCAACTTACGAAGTTTTGGCATTTGGCGTTCTCCCTGGTCGCAAACAGGTCGATTTGCGGTGTTCCCCATGCCGAAAAGATGTAAGTTCCCATTCGTGGGACAGAGACCTCTGCTTGCTCAGTGTATCTGCTATGACATTGTCCTTGCCTGGGACGTACTCCGCTTTTAACGAGAAGTTGTGGAGAACAAGCCAATTCCAGATCTTCTGCGATTCGCGCGATAGTGTGAGTGAACGCGTTCCTCCCTGTTTGTTCAAGTAGTGCATCGTCGTAGTGTTGTCGGTCCTGACGAGCACTGGGGAGTTCTGGATCCGTGGTAGAAAAGCTTGCAGGGCTAAGAAAACCGCTCTCAGCTCCAGGAGGTTTATATGAAGCTGTTTTTCCTGGTTCGTCCACTTGCCACTGATTTGTAATTCCTGAAGGACTTTTCCCAATCCTCCAGAGAAGCATCCGTTGTTATTACATGTGGAGCTGGAGGGAGTAGAAATGGCAACCTCTGGGAGAGGTTCTTGAGCGACCTCCACCACTGCAATGCCTTGGTCATTTGTTGTGTGATCGCAATGCGGTCCTCGAAGGATCCCGAGCATTAGGTCCACTGACTGGACAGAGCCTCTTGCAGCGGACGCATCCTGAGGCGACAGTGAGGTATGAGCAGGATGCACGAGGACATCATCCCTAAGAGCGATTTGAAGGTACGGAATGGTAAAGTCTTCCTTGAAGCCACAGATGCGGCCAGAGAGACAAGCTTGTGTTTCCGCTCCTGAGATGGGAATGCCTTCGCATTTGCCGTATCCAATGTCGCTCCGAGAAAGGTAATGACTCGGGAGGGCTGCAAAGTAGATTTCTCGTGGTTGAGTGTCAGACCTAAATGCCTGAAGAGATTCAGACAGGCGTTGGAGGATGCGGTTGCGTCTGCCAGAGATGGTGCCTTTACCAGCCAGTCGTCCAAATATGGGAAGACTTGGTGTCCGTGTTGCCTGAGGAATGCTGCAACCGGGGAGAGGCATTTGGTGAAAATCCTGGGTGCAGACTTGAGGCCAACCGGTAGGACACAGAATTGGTAGTGCTGACCTGCTAAAGCAAATCTGAGGAATTTCCTGTGTCGTTTGTGGATAGGGATGTGAAAGTATGCGTCTCGTAGATCTAAAGACGTCATGAAATCCCCCTCCTCTAAGAGACCCAAGATCTCCTGGATCGTCATCATGCGAAACGATTGACTCTTCAATAATGCGTTGAGTGCCCTGAGATCCAATATGGGCCTCCATTTCTTCTCCTTCTTTTGAATCAGGAAGAAGCGGTAGTAAAATCCCTTCCCTTTGTGAGCTGATGGTACTCGCTCTATTGCTCCCTTCTTTAACATAGAGGAGATTTCTTGAAGAAGCAATCGCATGTTGTTGTGTTGCATTATACGAGGAGGAGTTGTTGGCGGAATTGTTTTGAATTCTATGGAGTGTCCAAATTGTATCAATTGCAGCACCCATTGGTCGGTTGTAATTGCTTTCCAATTGTGAAGGTAGTGGGTCAGGTTTCTTCCAATTTGAAAGAATGAGATGGTGGAAGGACTGGCTGCTGGAAAAGGTCATTGGCGTCCGCCAGTGGTTTTCTTTTGGTTTTTCCCTCCATAGTTGGATTTTCCATAAGAGGTTTGTCGACCTTGCTGCTGCTGTCGCGACTGGAACTGTGAGCGGCCTTGATTATAGGAATAAGAGGACCTGTTTGTATAGTTTCCTCTGTAAGAGGATTGGCCTCTGCCCTTGTTCCCTCGAAAGGACTGATTTCTGAATTGAAGTGTGCTCTTGCTGTGTCCGTATCCTTTTTTATCGCTTGCAGGGCCTCATCAATTTTTTCCCCAAATAGGTGTTGGCCGTCGTAAGGCATGTCAAGGACTTTGGCTTGCACCTCCTGCCTAAATGAGGTAGCTTTGAGCCACCCCTGCCTTCGCAATGCTGCTGCCCCTGCCAGCTGCCTAAAACCCATCATTACTATATCCATAGCACAGTTAATCAGTTCAGAAGCCGATGTTTGACCTTCTTTGAGTAGGGATTGGACCTCATCTTTCGTGTCGTCTGGTAGCTAGGATAGATACGGAGCTATGTCAGCCCACAGTTGCCGATTATACCTTCCCAACAGTGCAATTGAGTTTGCTACTTTCACTGTCATGGCTGAGGTGGTAGAGAACCGTTTTCCAATGCTATCCAGCTTCCTGCCCTTCTTATCTGATGGAGCTGACACCTGTGAGGATGGGTTCCTAGCATTTTTCTACGCCGCCTGAGTGACCACCGAATCCGGTTTGGGGTGACCTGTAAGGCAAGCTGGTACAGTTGATGGGGCTTTGTACTTTTTATCCAGCCGTGGAACAACTGCCGATACTGAGGCTGGTGTTTGCATTAATTGCAGACCCTGCTCCCATATGTGATCGATAATGGTTGTCTTCTTAATCGTGTCCTTAAAATCATAAAGAAAACAGTCTGTTTCTTGAGATTCCATAGTCATATGGAACCTCTTGGCCGCTCTCTCTACCAGAATGTGGAACCCTCCTATGTCTGCAGGTGGTGAATCTGAGCTTGCGGGTTCAGGAGAGGCTGGAGAAGAAGCTATATAGTCCACATCGTCTCCATGATCGGATTGGACCTCACCCTCTTCTTGTTCTATCTCCTCATCGTCAGAAGATCTTTTACTGGCTCCCTTTCCTGACGAAACACTAAGGGCGGTGGTCTAGCACGTGGAGACGCAGTGACCCTAGTTGTCGATGGAACCGGTCCCGCTGCCTGTTGGGCTGCAGAATCTGGAAACCGTTGTTTGTAGTCCTAGATCAAAAACCTTAAGTCTGATAATATGGATGCTGGTAGACATACCATTGGTGTAATTTGTGTCTGGACCTGTGATTGAACAGTAAGTTCTTGAGGAATTTCCACCTCATCGACCTCATCATCCGTGCTTTGGCACTTCACCACCAGGTGAGATGGACTCATAGCCTGCATGTCCTGTTCCTCATATGAGTCTTCATCCTGTAGAAGACAAGATGGTGGCAATTTTTGTACCCTACTGGGAGACGTTAAGTCTGGAGTAAGCGTCTTTTTTACGGCCTTTACTTGTTGTGAGGCTTGTTGTAGACCATCTTCATCTGTCAAAACCATCCCCAACGACGGTAGGGTCGTCGACGGCATAGTAGCCACACTGCCCGTCGACGGTGGAACCATCTCTGACTGTTTCCACGGTATCGTCGACGATGTCGTAGTTGACGCTCTCGTCGACGGTAACTGCACCGATGCAGCCTTCGTCTACGGCATCACCGCCGACGGTGGCTTCTTCGTCGTCGATGTCTTCGTCGACGGCACACCCGTCGACGTCTTCGGCTTCGTCATCGACACTGACATCGTCAAAGACGTCGTCGACGAGATTTTAAGCGTTGACGACTGATTTTTAATGAGGATAATCGCCGACACAGGCTTACCCGCCGACGACGATGGAGTAGTCTTCGTCGACAATGAATACGCCGTTGTCGTTGACGCTGTCGTCGAAGTGGATACATGGACAGGAGACACAGCCTTCTTTTGCGCCGACGATAGCGTTGACGATGTCTTTGTCGACGACGGCGCTAGCTTCCTGGAGGCAGGAACTTCCTTGTCAGACGCTGAAGATTTAGCCTCTGAAGACTTTTTAGGAGCCTTCTTAAGAGGAGCGTCTGTAGGGCTAGGGGAAGCAACCCTTGGCATCTTCAAGGATAATTTAGAGGAGACAGAAGCAATCTCACCGTCCTCTGAAGACTCCAAGTTGTCTCTGGTCTTAAGTTTGTTCAGTCAGATTAAAAGTCGTCCTTCTCTTAAGCGTTTTTGTAAAAGAATGTTCTACAAATTTTGCATTCCTTTGGCGAATTATCCGGATACAGACAGTATAGACATGTCTTGTGCTGATCCTCAATATGTAATCTCTTCTTATTACAAGAAGCACAAGCTCTGAAGAGACCCTTCTTCTGAGGATCAGCCATAGTCAGATTTTGATGAAAGTAATCCAAATTGGTGAAGAAATAGCTTAAAACAAGCAAACCTGAGGAGAACTCAGGTGAAGACTCCCTAGCACAAGTTGCGGTAGAAAATCTGAGAGACTGAGGCTCCTGACAGGAAGGTTCTAGAGGGAGGTGTTAGCTGATTGGCTCTCTTCAGGAGTTTGGTCCTTTTTACATAAGGACACAGAGAGGCTACTAAGGTGAGGCCCTTAGGCCTACTTTTTTCTTTATATGTCCATGGGACATTGCTTTTCTATATACCGGAGACTCCCGTCTCGACGACGGGGAAAGATTCAGGCATGTGAATCTATAAAAGACACCCATAATACTGGATAACACCAATGCTTCACGTGGATGCACAGGAACGCCAATGCTTCATGTGGATGCACAGGAATGCCAATGCTTCGCATATGTATCAAGGACCCCCTGAAAATTGATTCTAGGAATTCCTAGGTCAGGGATGAAACAACGTTTGAAAATTAACAACCTAGGCAATTAATTCTAGCTTGTCATATATAATAATAAAGAGGAAAGAACCTAATTATAATTCGGATTCCTCAGTTTATTAACATATTCAATTAAAAAATGTATATGTTGCATCAGTCATTTTTATTAATTATATTAAAAATTCACAAGTTCAGTGTATCAAATCACATCGGTAACAATCAAAACAGATTTACGAAATTGCACATAAACAAATTAATTAAAAAATTAAAAAGTGCCACAAATAATAATATTGACGCGCGTTTCGGCGACCATCGCCTTCTTCAGGAGTAATCACGTACTACCTAGAAAAAAGAATAATATATAATAGATACCATAAAATAGATCCGACAGTGATAATACTACCTTCAAATTTATACTAACACATTGTTATAATGGCGTAAAACTTTCGTAGAACCTACATTCTCAAACTAACCTCTCATTATATGACAAGCCTAAACAAATTCATAATGTACATTCATAATGACATATTTATTTCATTGCTCATATCAGTTATAGGTACATTGTTTTAATTAAAGGGCAATAGAATTGTTTTTTCAAATGGTGTATGATGTTAAGGTCATAATGATTGACACCTTCTCTATGGGAATTTTATCTAATGATACCTTTGTTATTTCAAGCAAATTAAACTTATAGATATAGTTTATGGTCCTATTTCTGATGAAACCTAATATTATAGGTCCATACTTACTAAATCGCTGAGTTTTAACAGCTCTCAACGATAAGGAGCCGGCAAGCTTAGAGAAGATTAACTATAAACGATAAAAAATAAATATACTAAGTATAAGCATCCTATATTAACAGCATATCTCATCTAAATACAACGTATACCAACTGCATTAAGCTCAAGAACTTACAATGAGCAGTAACTTGATCTTTACTGTTTCTAATTGTAGGATGAATCAGTTTCTATGATACTTTGTGTCAAACTTTGCTGCTGTTAGATGAGGATAGCGATACTTTCAGCGAACAACCTTTGTGCTTAAAGAAGCAGATTCGCAATAGCTAGATATAAAAAGAAGTCACAAAAGGGGAACTTCATGATTATCCAGGTTTGAAAATGATTTGAAAGCGTAAGTTCAATTACACGGATAGAGAAGTTACCTTAAATTGCAATTACTGGAGCATTGCCGAAGGCCAAGGCTGTCTTAACGTTTAAAATCTCTGACATATAAGGCTGCAACAAGTAAGCATAAACTATTTAATCCTTATTCAGTCCTCTTTAGAGATTGCAACAATAATGGTAAATTGCTATAAATATATAACGATGTCTTTCCAGTTACCTAATCCTCCGTAGCGACTGATGTAGTTGCATAAGTAGGGATAGATAGAAAAAAGCACAAATCTAAAAGGCAAGATCGAAAAAACCATTAGATGCTATACATCTTAACGTTCGGTCAAAAAATGTGCATTCCGCACATGAAGATTACCTTATCTATATTGATAAATAGAATGGTAGATGACCGAGTAAAAAGCGTGCCGCAAACACAAAAAATACAAAGATAAAAATATACTTAATATCGCTACATAGTCTCATCGAGTACTAAAAAAGAGCGATAGTAATTTCCACATCAACCTACCTGCTCTATAATCAATAGGTGAAAAATCCTCCTGATATGAGGTTAGTTTTCAATTATATACCGCTGCAGAATAGAAAAATAATCTTAGAGATAGAGTAGACTATGTTGCATCGTATGGCTTGGACGAAATCTTAGGCTTAACGGCTAAAGGCTGTTTAAACGGGCCAATACCGCTACCTGTACTCACTTTATTCGCTGGGCATTCCCTTCCTTTAGCTAATGTGTCCAAAATTCTGGAGTTACCAGTGACTAACTGTTCCAACAAGTCTCATTTCGAGCTAATCATTCTGATCCTCTCCAATAACGGAAGCATCAGGGATTTAACAAGAAAATCAATTTTCCCCAATAGTTCATCATTTATGCTGCTAGAGGGTGGTAAATAACTAGGGACAGATATAGCGCTAAACAACATAGGAGTCTGAGCTAGGTTAGGTATATCCTGCATCACATTATTTTTCTTTTGAAGTTTAGCAGTTCCACCCTTCTGAAAACTTCCACCTCTTTTCCTCTTATTAGGTTTAGTAGTAGTTGTGGCTGCATGTGTTGTGCTTGTTTGTGAAACCTGGGTTGCAGCTAACGGGGTGGGACTATTTGTCGGGGGTGGGTATCAATACTAATACTTAAATCATCAGAGTCCGTACTAATAGCTGTGGAGTTTAATATTAGGGAGGCCTCTGCATTATCTGAGGCTACCAAGATTTTACTTAAATTGGGGCTCTGGGTAACCAAAGGATCTAATAATCTCGGGATGCCTGGGGAAGTAACCAACCCAATTTGGCCAAGGGATGAACACTTCCCCGTAATAAGGTCAATGGACAACCTTTTCTCGGTAAGGGCAATTTCTTTCTCTAAAATCATCGTTGCTCTTGTTAAAAATTGGTCCTTAGTGCCAGTCACCCCCCCCCCGTTGTTTTGATGGTAACAGTTCTGCTCTTCCCGGATCTTAACGACATAATAACTAAAACACAGGAAGACCAATTACTCACAATAAAATGGCACAATACAAAATAGAAAGTAATTGATAAATAAACTGAACCCCAATGTGCAGATGAAAGGGACGGGTCCCAACCCAACCTCGAACAACCTCTGACGGCCTCAGACTGCCCGCCCTCTGACCAGGCTTCTCGCGCGTACCGCGAGGCACATGACCGGGCACGGCTATAGGCGAGGAGGGGGTAGAGGGCGGGAAGAGTCACAGGTGCGTTAGATGACCGGCACGCACAGAGTCCTGGGACTCGCAGTCCCGCTCCCTCACTAGTCCA
The DNA here is from genome assembly GCF_964261635.1 of Lissotriton helveticus. Lineage (NCBI taxonomy): Eukaryota > Metazoa > Chordata > Amphibia > Caudata > Salamandridae > Lissotriton > Lissotriton helveticus. The sequence goes on along the minus strand of NC_136058.1, from coordinate 455,773,644 downwards.
GAAGGCGAAAGCCCCATTTGGCACAATTCCTCAGCGCAGATTCGAACTATCCACAGGCAGGGATTCCAGAGTTCAGGCATGCAGCCAGGGAAAGTCAGCAGCCTTCCTAATGCACGGCACTTTAAGGAAAGTGGTGTTAATCATTATGACCTTAACATCATACACCATTTGAAAAAACAATTCTATTGCCCTTTAATTAAAACAATGTACCTATAACTGATATGAGCAATGAAATAAAAATGTCATTATGAATGTACATTATGAATTTGTTTAGGCTTGTCATATAATGAGAGGTTAGTTTGAGAATGTAGGTTCTACGAAAGTTTTCCGCCATTATAACAATGTGTTAATATAAATTTGAAGGTAGTATTATCAATGTCGGATCTATTTTATGGTATCTATTATATATTATTCTTTTTTCTAGGTAGTACGTGATTACTCCTGAAGAAGGCGCTGGTCGCCGAAACGCGCGTCGGTATTATTATTTGTGCCACTTTTTAATTTTTTAATTAATTTGTTTATGTGCAATTTTGTATATCTGTTTTGATTGTTACCGATGTGATTTGATACACTGAACTTGTGAATTTTTAATATAAGTAATAAAAATTACTGATGCAACATATACATTTTTTAATTGAATATATTAATAAACTGTAGAATCCAAATTATAATTAAGCTCTTTCCTCTTTATTATTATATATGACAAGCTAGAATTATTTGCCTAGGTTTTTAATTTTCAAACCCTGGAATGCCAATCCTTCACATGGATGCACAGGAATGCCAATTCTTCACGTGGATGCACAGAAACGCCAATGCTTCACGTGGAAGTACATGCTTCATGTGGATGCACAGGAATACTCATGCTTCACGTGGATGCACAGGAATACCCATGCTTCACGTGGATGCACAGGAACGCCAATGCTTCACGTGGTTGCAAAGGAATACTCATGCTTCACGTGGATGCACAGGAATGCCAATGCTTCACGTGGATGCACTGGAACGCAAATGCTTCACGTGGATGCACAGGAATACTCATGCTTCATGTGGATACACAGGAATACACATGCTGCACATGGATGCACAGGAATGCCAAAGCTTCATGTGGATGCACAGGAATACTCATGCTTCACGGGGATGCAGAGTAACACCAATGCTTCACGTGGTGCACAGGAACGCCAATGCTTCACGCAGTTGTACAGGAATACTCATGCTTCATGTGAATGCACAGGAATGCCAATGCTTCACGTGGATGTACAGGAATACTCATGCTTCACGTGGATGCACAGGAACGCCAATACTTCTCGTGAATGCACAGGAACGCCAATGCTCCTTACCCAGACATAAAAAGGTGTATCTTGGAACTCATGGGCATTGATGATGATACCTATCGGATGCGACTATGTCAAATAAGAGAAGGGCCACAAGAGAATCCCAGAGCATTGTGTTACCGCATAAAAGATGTTGCCGACCGGTGGATAAAACCCATCACTTCAACCAAAGAACACATTTTAGAAAAAATGTATCTTGAGCAATTTCTTAACTCTCTACATCCGCCTATGCAAAAGTGGGTACGTCAGCATACTGACCTAACGTTAGAAAAGGCTGTCGAAGTAGCCGCGGCCTACTATCGAGCCCAAGAAGTACAAAAAGGCAAAGAAGAGGGCGCATGGAAACAACCAGTTAGTCATCCTATAAGGAATCCCAGACCACCACATATCCCTTGAAAACCCAAAACCATAACCGATGTCCCCAATCCTTAATATCAAACATATCCGTACGCCTGCCTATCACCCGCAAACAGTCAGTCTGGTAGAACGATATAATGCAACCCTAAAGACAACCCTCAGAAAATTGCTGAATCTAGAAGCACGCAAGTGGGAGGATATGCTGCCATTGTCCTTGTTTACTATACGTTGTAGTCAACAAAAGAGTCTAGGGTACTCCCCGTTTGAATTATTGTATGGAAGGCCGCCCCGTACCCTTCTAGATATGGCCCGAGAAGAGTGGGAAGTAGAGGCTGACACCTCTAGGCCTTTATTGGACTATGTCACGAACCTTAAAACCCACCTAAATCAAGTAAGAGAAATTGTGAGATCCAATCTAGAATGTGCACAAGATGCTCAAAAGAAGCAGTATGATAAATCCTCTTGCGTTAGGTCTCTTCAAATCGGTGACCAATTCCTATTACTACGACCCACCTCAGAACACAAACTGTTAAGTCAGTGGCGAGGCCCCTTCAGGGTAATAGAACAGGTGACCCCTGTCACTTATAAACTAGACATGGACTCTGCTGGTACACAGATTTATCATATAAATCTATTAAAAAATGTGAAGGATCTACACCTGTATTAGTTGCAGAAACAGCATCCTCCTTGGTGGAGCAAAGTATAGTCATAGAACTGGATAATACCCTCAAACAGGAATTAAAAGAAGCATTACAACCTGTTCAAGGGGTGTTCTCCTTAGTCCCCGTTAGAACTTATTTAGTTGAACATGAGATTCATACTGTACCTGGAAAAATAGTTTGCTTATGCCCATACCGGATTCCAGAAGCTGGACGGAATGCCATAGAACAAGAAGTGCAACAAATGCTAAAACAATACATCATTGAACCCTCCAAAAGCGAGTGGAGTTCACCTATAGTACTTGCGCCCAAACCCGATGGGTCTATTGGCTTTTGCATCGAGTTTAGGGAGGTGTACAAGGTATCACAGTTTGATGCCTACCCCCTCCCTAGAGTTGATTAAATGATCGAGAGATTAGGGAAGGCCCAATACATCAGCACCTTAGATCTCTGTAAGGGTAATTGGCAAGTTCCATTAAAACCTCAAGATAGAGAGAAAATAGCCTTTTGTACCCTGTCAGGTCTGTACCACTTTAAAGTATTGCCATTCGGACTACATGGCGCTCCTGCAACATTTCAGAGACTCATGAATGAGTTGTTAAAAAAACACAGCCAATATGTCGCCGCTTACTTGGATGACATAATCATCCATAGTAATTAGTGGGAAGAACACCCCCAACATCTCACAGCAGTAGTCCACAATCTAGGTAATGGGAGTCTAACCATCAATCACACCAAAAGTAGGTTAGCTGCCAAGTCTGTAAACTATTTAGGTTTTCTATTAGGAGAAGGATGCATAAGACCCCAAGAAGAGAAAGTTAGGGTTATCTCACAAGTTCCTTTCCCAAAAACCAACAAGGAGCTAAGGGCCTTCCTAGGCCTTCTCGGGTATTATAGAAGTTTCATTCCCCTCTGCTCCCAGATCGCTAGTCCCTTAACAGACTTACTGAAAAAGGAGGTACACACAGAGAAACGTCTGGAAAACCCCTCTTCCACTGAGCAGGAATCATTCCAACAACTAAAACACCTTATCACTTCCCAACCCCTTCTGCAGAACCCCAATTATGGGAAGCCTTTCATTTTACAAACAGATGCTTTGAACAGTGGTATAGGGGCCGTACTCTCTCAGATAGACGACCAACAACAAGAGAGGCCCATTCTTTATAATAGCTGCAAGTTATACCCCCGTGAAATCCGATATGCGGTAATTGAAAAAGAAGCATTGGCCATCAAGTGGGCAGTAAAAGCTCTTTGATACTACTTGACGGGAGACAGTTCTTTCTCTATACAGATCATGCCCCTCTAGAATGGCTGTCCTAAAACAAAGGACATAACCCCAGAATCTTGAGGTGGTTCTTTGCCCTTCAACCCTTCCAATATGTTGTTCACCACAGAAAAGGAAAGGATCAGGCTAATGAAGATTTCCTGTCTAGATACCCTTAGGATCCGTTTCTTGTAAACAAGAAAGATAGGGTGGGGGGATGTGAGAAAGGCCAGGGTCAGGGACAGGAGGGACCACCCACTGAAACACCCTCCATTAAATTTCCATCCCGCTGGTCTCCTTACCACCTTATTGACGATGACAGCAGCGATACAGACAGCCCAGTAACCGGTAATCTTTTCCACCGACCCCCAGTGTGACGTAGGTGACCCGGAAGCCATTCCATGAGGAGGAGGAACCCAGCGGCTTAGCCTATCGGATCACGGGAACAAAGGTCATGACCAGCAGAAAAAGCCAGACGTAAAGCACTGCGGTGCGCATGCTGACAAGAAGACGGAAGAGAGAGAAGCAGACGCCGAAAGAACTGAGGATTCCCTGCTGTGACTAGACGACGCCGAGGGAAACTTCAACGAAGATCCTGAAGACCCCGAAACCTGGTCCGAGGAGTGATGGAGCCCGGAGGACACACACAAGCTGCCACAACTCAGGAGAGTTGTGGCAAACCCAGGTACGTGACGGGTACTGCAGGCTGATGCAATAGCGGGGCATGGGTCGGGACCCTCTGGGGAGATAGTATTGTTTGTTTTATTTCCCGTTTACCGCCTTGTCCCGGAGCTCTAATTCACTATTTGAGCCACCATTTGCACTCCAATTCGTTCAGAAGTCCTCACGTACTGCCCTACCTCTCACTCCCTACCCCCCTACCTCCCACTTAAACAATTCCTTTTTCCCATCCTGAGCATTACAAGTCGTGTGGTGACGGACTAGGGTTTAAAACAGCCCAGATAGGGTCAGTGACCATTATTTTTCTTCTTTCCTTTGAGTACTCCGGGAAGACTCTACCCAAGTGGACATCCAAGATTCATCCATTGCACCGGAGCCGAACTCACAGGACCATCTGACCACCCCCTGAGAAGTGGACCCTGAGGACCCACTCAAAAGCGATTGTTTTGTGACACAAGTCTCTTATGTTGATAACTCACAAGTACTCAGTTACATCCACCTTATTGAGTTACAGAACATCCTTCAATCAATCAATCAAAACATTTATAGAGCGCGCTACTCACCCGCAATGGTCTCAAGGCGCTGGGGGGGGGGGGCGCTACTGCTCAAAAAGCCAGGTCTTGATGTGCTTCCTGAAGGAGAGATGGTCCTTGGTAAGTCGCAGGTGGGTGGGGAGGGTGTTCCAAGTCTTTGCCGCCAGGTAGGTGAAGGATCTTCCTCCGGTGGTGGTTCTGCGGATCCGTGGGACTGTGGCGAGGGCGAGGCTGGCGGAGCGGAGCTGGCGGGTTGGCGTGTGGAACGTGAGGCGGTAGTTGAGGTATTGGGGCCTGAGTCGTGGGGAGCCTTGTGTGCGTGGGTGAGGAGTCTGAACGTGACCCTCTTGCTGACTGGGAGCCAGTGCAGGTCCCTAAGGTGGGGGGAGATGTGGCTGTGTCGGGGGATGTCCAGGACGAGGCGTGCTGATGCATTCTGGATGCGCTGGAGTCTTCTCTGTAGTTTGGCAGTGGTCCCAGTGTAGAGGGTGTTCCCGTAGTCCAGACGGCTGATGACGAGGGCCTGGGTGACCGATTTCCTGGTTCCAGTGGGGATCCAGCGGAAGATCTTACGGAGCATGCGGAGGGTGTTGAAGCAGGAGGAAGTAACAGCGTTGACTTGTCTCGCCATTGTGAGGGAGGAGTCAAGGATGAAGCCCATGTTGCGTGCGTGGTCCGTGGGCTTGGGTTGTAGTGTAGTTCCTATATTCCCAATAGGCTCTGCACATTGGAATAATATAATCAGCAGTGTAGACGTAGGACTGAGGTCGACTAGGTCTCTCCTGACTATATTAGACTTAATTAGTCTTGCCAGCTAGCTCAGAGGTCACTAGAAAGTTTCTCGAATGTTCAGGAGAAAGTTAACTCTCCGGATTTAGACAAGAAGGGATTAACTTCTGACAACCGCATAAACATGACAACTTTGCTCCCTCAGAATAAAGAGTATCTCTAGAGTCGTGTGAAAACAATAGATGGTTATTTCACTCAGTCAATTGTGCGTACTTAGTTTCACCAGAGTGCAGAGAAATAGAGAGACGGGCGTTTTCAATAAAAGGTGGTATTTATTGAGCAGTCTTCTTTCTCATGCAAGAGAAAAGAATTGCCACAATTGCAATACTTATCATAAAGTAAAGTGCGTACAGTAAAAGGAGTATTATGAAATAATACTGTAAAAGCATTGATATGGTTTCTTAGCCATATGATACTTTAAAATGGATGAAATGTATACATACATAAAAACATTGACATACGTACTCAACTGGTGCTTCTAAATATGCCTACCCCGGTGTACCTGACCTAAGCCTAATACGTGGGAAGGAGTAAATAAGTAGCAATTTAAGTTAAGTTGGTTTTTGCCAAGGAATCTGAATCAAGAATTCTCTTAAGGGTTTTGTCAGCTCCGTACCTTGGTAATAGAATGTAGGAGGTCTTGTATCTCTCTCTCAGTACTCGATATCCTAGCAACCCGCAAGGGTGACTGGAAACACCGGAGCTGGATTTTCTCAATTGGAGAAAAAGAAAGCGTCTTTCTCAGTGCGTCAAAAAGGGGAGGGGGGCTTCCTTCGGCTCTCGCATCAGCTGGGCTTCCGGGCAAGTAGATAGCCGCTCTGCTCCAAACCACCGTGTGTTTGCTTAAGGCAGCGTTGGTATATTTATACCTGAAAGGTGCCGGGTTTGACATAAGGTTGGACATAAGACGTCACTAAGAACTAACAGTTCTTTCTGGACTCTAAGAGTTCTTGTGCAAATCAAAACAAGAGCAGGGGGATTTCCCGGGCTGCTGGAGGCTTGGTTTGTTTAAAGAACGCGTTGTACTTTCTAAGAGTCTAGGGGAGTAGCCTTGCCGTATTTGGACTGCATGGGCTATTACTAAATATGGATAAGATTCTTATGCCTTTATAAGGATATTATTTATTATAACCATATAAGGGCATAAATCTGGAATATTGAATTAGGGTCCTAGATAGAAACACAACACCCACTCCATGTATTAATGTCCATCATTACTAAAAACTAAGCAATATTAAACATATAACGATGCATGTGTTTTTTTCAACCAACCCCAAAATACATAATTTGCATTTGAAATGATATATGGTAAATACATGAAAATGAGTATTGGTACTGTACGCTTTTCAAGCAGTGTCATCATTCAGTTAAATGCATATATATATATCAGCTGAATGAATTGCGAAAATTACACATGAAATGGCTCTGAATACAGAAAAGAAGGTCGAGACCATTTCATCACATATTTATACAAATACTGTACATGTGCTAGAGGCTGAGGTAAAATATTGTCTCTAGAGCTCCTAAAAATAGATGCTCTGTTGTGTAAGAATAGTTCTACTTTAAGCAGAGTACCTTGTGCCAGAAAAAAGGGTAACTATTTTGGAAGTGAAAAAAAAATCATTTCGCTTTCAGGGGAAAAAATAGTTCCAAATGTTTTTCAGTAGCCGTGTTTATCAAAAACTGAAGGCCGAATTCAGAGTTTAGGGAACGCTGTGTGCTCGTTGTTTTTAAAAAAATTATTCTAGTTGTTCAGGGGAGAACATCATATCAGACAGGCTTGCAAAAAATTGGTCTACAACATCAGGTGAAAGTTCGACAAAGTTCGAAAATGCCGAAATTGTGCATATGTGAGAATGATTGCTATCATCGATGTCAGGATCAGCAATGCTCACAGAAGGTTGTACCTGTGTGGTGCTTCTTTCATCTCGTACTCCACTGCCACCTACTCGTAGTGGTGAAGTCTCAACGAATGCCATCATCAGAATAGGTAACCACTGGGGACAACACGATGCATGAGTCGTTACCGGACCAGGCAAGGTATCTATATCCATTGGTACTGCTGATGGTAGTGTAAGACAGACGTCCAACACGCATTCTTCTCCGCATAGCATACATCGAAGCACAGGTAAGATGCAATCTTGCCAGATTGGTCTGAATGAAAGAAACCAAGTTGTACTTAGATCTCTTAGCCGGGCTAATCCGAGGACTTTAGTGAGGCGGTCCCGATAGCGTATTGCCAGGATCGTTTCTCCCATCGTTGCTGGAGTCTTGTCTGTGGCTAGGCTTGCCATATATATATATTACTAAGGGAACCCCCCTCGGTTTTTATAACTGAGACCTGAGGTTCGGGGACTGCCGGTCCTGATCTGGTTGATGCTATCCCCGAAGGCTATGCACTGGTTAGAATGGACCGAGAAGGGCGTAGAGGTGGGAGGCTGGGAATTCTATGTAGAGATGGTTTCACGTGTCGTATAGACCCCCTCTCCTCCCCCTCAGATACATTTGAAGCCCTTTATTTCTCCATACAGTTTGCCCCCAGTTCTTCCTTCTTTGGCATTCTCTGCTATAGGCACCCCGGCCCTAGGGCCCCATTTGCTAATGATATACTTGAACTGTTAGAGCCTTTTATTAATAGGCCTAATCTAACTCTCCTGGGTGATTTTAATTTTCATCTGGAGAAGACTGAGGACTCGGACACGATTGCTCTTGTGGAGAGCCTGAACGCATGTGGGTTGAGCCAACTGGTAGATGGTCCTACGCACCTTGTTGGTCATACTTTAGACGGTATTTTTTCCAACAATAACAGGTTGAGGACCGGAACGCCGATCCCATTAACCTGGTCAGACCATTGGGCTGTTCCTTTCCGTCTAATTACACCTTCCTCTGCAATGACCCCTAAAAATAGCAGCTCATGGGAAACCAGAAGAAATTATAAAGAGGTCAACAATAGTTCCATAGCCCCTTTTTTGGCAGAAGGTGATTTCTCCCTCTTGCCTGATGCTAATGCTGCTGCTCTTAGCCTGTCCAGTGCACTAAGCACGGCTATGGACATTCTAGCACCTCCTAAAAAACACTATTCTGCTAGGAAGAGCCTCTCTGCCCCCTGGTACTATGAACGATTGAGACTGCTTCGGCAGAAATGCCGACAAAAAGAAAGAGCCTGGCTCGCCCAGCCTAACGCCCCCGAGAAGAGCCAGCATAAACAGGCCCTAAAAAAAAGCTACATCAATAACACAACGGCCGCGTTGAAATCTTCAAGAGAGTTCTTCAAAATCATCGACTCCTTATCCTCACCTAAAACCTCTAATTCAGTGGTTGAGACACAGGCGCTATGTGATAGCATTGCTAACTTTTTCCACACTAAAATAGCATACATACATACTGCCCTTGAAACTCTAAATTTGGAGTTGAACACTCGGCCAACATTCACCTCATCTCTACCTTATTTCCCGGTCAGGCCTGTGGTCTCGGAAGCAAGTCCTTGCTCCCGTTTGACATATTTTTCTTTGATGTCACTGGTAGAGCTTAACAATCTCCTAGACGCTACTAAGTCCTGTTCCCCCTTAGACCCCTGCCCTTTAAAAACTCTTAAGCCTGCAGAGGGGCTGTTCTCCTTTTCCTATTGGAGATTATGAATATGGCCATCACCAAAGGGATGTTTCCCGTAGCCTGGAAGACCGCAGTAGTTAAACCCCTGCTAAAAAAGGCTTCCTTGAATCCCGAAGTCCTAAAAAAATTTCGGCCCATTTCTTTACTTCCGGCCCCGGCTAAAATACTCGAAGCCCATCTCAATCGGCACCTATTCTCATATCTGGAGAGGGAGAATCTGTTGGATGTTTCCCAGCATGGCTTCCTCACGGTGGTAGTCAACAACATCAGATCAGAAGTTGACAAAGGTCAAACCGCTCTACTGGTGTTGTTGGACCTAACAGCAGCTTTCGACACCCTGTCCCCTGCAATCCTGGTAGACAGGTTGAGGGCGATAGGGGTCGAGGACAACGCTTTGAATCTCCTTTCCTCTTTTCTCCATCAGAGACACCAGAGAGTTAAATTGGGCACATTTCTGTCTCCCTCCCAGGCAGTGCAATGTGGGGTCCCACAGGGCTCGGCTCTGAGCCCTATATTATTTAACATATATCTGACCCCTCTAGCTAAAATTATAAGATCCTCTGGGTATCAGGTACTCTCCTATGCCGATGATACTCAGATCATTGTCTCTACTTCCCAACCGACACAAGACTCTGCCCCTAAATTTTGAGCGTGCATGGAAGAGGTATCTGTATGGATGATACGTAACCATCTTAAGCTAAACGGAGAGAAGGCTGAGGTCTTGGTCTTTGGTGGGAGCCATGAATTGTGGAATGATGACTCACTAGGGGACTGTCCCTAACGGGTACAAGCAGCCAGGAACTTAGGTGTCATAATTGACCCGGCCCTCTCCTTCGACCGTCAGGTCAATAAAACAGTGGCCACATGCTGTACTATTATTCGTACTCTGAAAAAGATCGCCCCCTATCTGTCCCCGGAGGCACGTAAACAGTCAACGGTCGCCCTGGTATCTTCCAGGCTCGACTATTGTAACGCGCTATATGGTGGTATTACCAAGAAATCGAATCAGCGACTTCAGGTGGTTCAAAACGCTGCCGCTAGGCTGGTTCTCAATCTGCCCAGGCGCTCATCGGCCACCAAGGCGAGAAAAGACCTCCACTGGCTTCCAATTCAGGCAAGAATTTCTTTTAAGCTCCTCTGTCTGGCCCACAGGGCTGTATTTGGACCAGGTTCCGAAGGGATTAAATCTCTAGTCAGCCCCTACATCCCCAGCAGATCCCTTCGCTCATCCAACAAAAACCTGCTCACCGTCCCTAGATTCAATAAGGTGAAATGGGGAGGAAGAGCGTTTTCCTTCTTGGTGCCCAAACTGTGGAACACGCTCCCGCCTGAACTTTCCAGCCAACCCTCATTGATAATTTTTTGTAAACTTTTGAAGACATGGCTCTTTTTGCTGGCTTATTAATTATCAATTATTACTATATCTGCTATTTCTGCTTTGCTGTGCCTATCTGTTTGTTATCTGCGCCTTGATGCCCCTTGGGGTTAAGTTATGCGCATTATAAGACACCCATTCATTCATTCATATCGAAGCAGAAGGATCAAATATTAAATTCCTGCTACGAGTCCCAAAAGTAGAGGAAGACCGCCTAATAACAAATGGACAAAATTCGGAAAAATGTCCAGAACTGTTTCAAAGGGTGCTAACAGTCCCGAAAAAACTGTCTTAAATACATGTGCGTTGCCACTGGTATCAGACATGTTTAAGATTTGACTTAACATTTCTACAAAATGGACGGGGCAATTTGTTGATAATAGGGAATGTATCTCTGCCGCTGTCCTTGCAACTTGCAGATCATACGTCTCTTTGGACGAGGTTAAAGGCACAGTTGTCTGTAAAAGAATGGATTTCATTCTGCTTAAAGTATCAATTTGAATAGAAGAGATGTTCAAAGAAGGCCACAACGCAGCCTCCATGTCTGGATTGCTGTGTGGATACAATACTTGCATACAGCAAATGACCCTGGAAGTAACCGATACGAGCAGGCTTTTCCTGGCACCATGCCACAACAGCTGTGGTCACTTATTAGAACATAACTGACATGAAAGTTTATTTGAAGACCCTTCACAGGCTCCATGCAAGTTAATACCTTGACACAGGAGTGTACCACTTAGTGATTTTTTAAAATTTCTACCACTAAGGAATACCTCTTTTTTTCCTTCACTATAACATTTGTGTGTATAAGGTAAATCCCAGGTTGGTTTGATGTATCCTTTACCCAACCTTTCATACTGGCCTGCTGGTATATACTCTTGGCAATATTTAAACTGGAAAGTTGTTATCGGAATTGTAATTGTTCCGTGTATTATCCATTCAATGACAGGTCTTTCTGACATTGTCAATGGTAATCTCTCAAATTTTTCAATGCTCAGAATCGTATAGTCTGCTCCTTTTTGTGCCAAACTGATTTGTTTTATCAATAAGGTTAAAGATAGAGAATAATGACGTTGTGTTGATTAAACGCCATGGCACGTAGCCTGAACGCAGATTTGGCAACGTCTAGCCAAGCTGTACAATAGAACGCAATTGGGACTGACAATGTTGTAACATTAGTAAGTCTTGCTCTATTATATCAATAGCAGATGATACAATGCTGTCCAGTGAATATATTCTGGAGGACAGAGTCATTAACCCATTGTCCACTACAGAAAGTGATTTTTCCAAATTAATACGATCAATTTCTCGTATTTTTTCTGCTTTTTCAATTTGTGTTACTTTCCAAGCCTCGTTGTATGCAGCGTATATACAGGCCGCTATGAAACGTTTTTGACACTGTTTGCGTGGTCCCAGTATGAAATCACGCAAGTCAGCACCGTCTTTAAGTAAAGTCAAGTGTTGCTTAATTTCAGCCAGTGTGGATTTCTGTAGCCATTCAAGGCATAGTTTCCCTACACTGTATGTTGTAACTATCCCTGGATGTTGTCTCTGGGAGTATCTTGGGTCTGGCCTGTTCTGTTTTTACCCCTGTGTTTTGTTCAGGAATCTATCTTGACAGTTATTTGTGTCCGTGGGCCAGATCAACCATTTGTTCCAATCAGGATGTGTTCTGTTTTGGTATAAAATATGGGACGTCTATCTCAACATCTGTAGTGCTATTTCTATCAGGTATTGGCTTCGGAATAGACGGTTTATTTAAGTCTTTTATCTTAGCTAGGCCAAGACAAGTAGTCTGTTGAATGGTGTCATTCAAGAATATTATTTGTTCTGGGATCATGTAGGCCCTAAATAATGTTTCTAGGCCTTGTACCTGTCAATCTTTTGAACCCCAGATGGTTTTTGTTTCAATGTTGTTTTTCCAAAATTCAAAACCAAATGTAGACATTTTGTCATAAAACTTTTCAGAATAAATCAATTTAGTATTTGTCAACATTGTTTTCATTCCTGTCTTATTTAACATTTTAAAATAAAACGTTTCTTGATCACTGTTGTTAAACCCTGAGAAGTATTGGAATTTCTCATAGAATGTTTTCGATCTGCCTTTTGGCGGAGTTGGACAATGTTCCCATTGGTTATAAGTAAAAACATTTCTAGGCTGAGCAGTTGTATGCAAATAGTGATCACCAAAATGATTATAACAATATAACTCTTCATAATTTGATGAACCCTGCAAATAATCATGTTCTGTGAATTTAGCTGACATTACTAAATCTGACATCATATTATTAATGTTTTCAAAGTCCCAATCATCAGAGAAAGTACTTGGTGTCACAAAATCACTTAAGGAGACCTTAAACTGGTGTGGATATTTCAAGAGCTCAATCGGGCCAAAAATTTCATAATCCGTTCTGTCCCATGCTACCCCACCGGGTATTGGATTGGCTGTGATGTTCACTGATGACAGTTCTCTTTTCTCGATGTGAGAGGATGTGTGAGGCTTTAGGACCAAGTTGATGTTCTGACTTGCTGTGTCCATTGTACTATATTTTCCATCAATTAATTTTCCCAAACATACAACCATGATGAGCCAAAGCAGGAGGAAAAGTACACCTAACACAATCCAAAATTCAATCCATGGTGAAATCAGATACGTTTCTTTTAGTTGGTGAAAAAGTTCAGTCACTTTGTCTTTGAAAGTTTTTGTTGCTGGCGTTTCTTCAGGCTCGCTTGGATCTTCAGAAAAGTCATCGAAATTGATGAAGTAGCCAGATGCAGTTCTGTCAATTGTTGGAATTGCTTCATGATTTTCAATTGTCTTTGGATCTTTCTTTGTTTCATTAGCATAGTCTGAGGCTACATCGTTGTAGATTTTTGTTTATTGACGAACTGTTGCAATTTGGGTTTCAAGAGGCACAAGTTCCATGGCTTTGTTGCATAGTCCTTTTTTATTCACTGCAGGTTTCTCAAATGTGATTAGTCTTTCAGTTTGAACCTCTTGGATTGTAGCAAAATTTGGTCGTCTGCTATTTCTCGGGAGTCCACTGGGCCTACTACTTATTATTGGCCACATGATTGTGGTTTTACCAGGTCGATGGATACAAATCTGTTCTCCTTTTTACCAGCAAGGGGCGGTAGTACTACTGATCTTGTTCCGCTGACAGCTAAGACAGGTACTGCTTTTCTGTAAGAAGTCCCAAATTCCTTCTTCACCGCAATTTTTTCTCTGACCAGATCCCCAATCTTTGGAATCCAGACAGGTCTTGCTGGGACAGGTGGTTTTTCTTCAGTGGCTGTTGGCTGTTGCTTTAACTTTATATTACTCAGACTTCTTCTTGTTTCATTTAAGTCCTGTAAAACAGCCAAACAGTCTTTGATATCAAAGGCTTTAACTTCTACCACTGAAGTGTGACTATCTAAATCCTGAATGTGCATTCTAGTACCGAACAATAGTTCGTATGGAGTGAGACCTTTTAGAGAATTTCTTGGCAGATTAAGACTACGTTGGACACTTGTTAAATGTTTGACCCACCCATCACCCGAACCTAATACCCTCGCCGTTATAGATTGCTTTATGTCCCGGTTTTTTCTTTCCACTACTGCATTTCCCTCAGGATGGAATGGAGAAGAGTACCGCAATGCAATGCCCATGCTGGCCATGGCCTCCTTGTAAGCCTGAGAGCTAAACGCAGGACCCTGGTCAGAATGTAGCATGCCAATTGCGTATGTGCCGATAAAGACTCGCAAATCTTTGTAGAACAGTTCTGGCGTCAGCCGAGCGCTGATGTCTACATTTTAAGTGAATCTAGTCTTAAATATTATGGAGACGCATTTCTCCTGCTGGATTTCTGCGTATAGATAGCCTGATGCTTTCTAATAAAGGGGTCCTGGCAATACTCCGGTCGGTTCACGACTGCGATCTCTGTTGCAGTCTGGACAATCCTTTGCAAATTTGTAATGTTGCAGGCTCATCCCCGGCCACCAGTATTCTGATTGTAATTCTTTTAGAGATTTCACAATCTCTTGGTGCCTTAAACCCTCACCCATGTGTGCGTCTGCTATCAATAAGACTCTCCGGTTCGTGTTTGGAATTACTCTGTCCCCCACTCCATGGATTTGAGCAAAAGGAACGGAGTTTGCATCAATTATGTACGTATTACTGAGTGGATAGTTGAGAGGTAATGCTGCATAGTCGCCTTTAAAAGACGCTTTTACCGCCAGCATGGTTTCTCCGTCTATGTGTGTTTTGGAACGCTTTTTTGTGGCTACGGAAGCCGGTTGAGCTGCTTCCGCTGTGGCTCTGTAAGCCAATGAATTCCCTGCAATGTGAACGCCATCACGTTGATGACTCAGTGTATGTATCACGTGAGTCTTTCGTAGTTCTTTCTGTAAAAGAACTACCTGTTCCCAAAGCTGTGTATGCTTTATTGTGGCACCTGTGTCATCTTTGTAATCGTTTTGAACCCAGTTCTGCAAGTCATTATTGTGAGACCTGACGCAGAAATGTGAATCGCACACTATTAGTGTCGGGAATTTACGATCGGCATTTTCAAGCGCCATCTTTAAAGATCTTATTTCAGCTCGCTGAGCTGAACAGTTTCTGGGTGATTCAGTTTTGGTGACTATTGGTCTGAATTTACCAAAGCACCAGCGACCTTTAACAATCGCGCACGCTGCATTGTAGGATTTTTTATCCACATCGTAATGGTGTGCAAATCTGTCCATGTAGATTACACATGTGTATTGTTCGAGAGGCAGAATTTCGATTGGCAGAGGATATTCTTCTTCATATTCTAGATCTTCTAGTTTTTTTCATTTTCGGGTAAAAATAGTATTTCACGTCTTCTGCAGCAAGTGAATTTTCACATTGTATCTATTTTGGATCTAATGCCACAGCATTCAAATTGCATGGGCTTGTTAATGCCTCAAGGGCTGATTCTGCTGTTAAAACAGTTATCTTTCTGGGGGCGTGGCTACGACACTGCCGAGCATGGTCGCCTGAGCCCCGAGCTCCAGGTCGATCTCGGAAATTATCCTGACCGAGGACCCTCTCGGTGGCACCACTGACCAGGATTGATTCCTGACCGAGGCGGAACACTCCGGCGTCGGTCAGATGCGAGTGGGGATCCACTGCTGCTTGTAAATCGGCCCGTCAGAGGGCGCTGGGACGGTGCCGGACGGCCATCTTGCCGGGGCCTACAACGCTCTGCCGATCCCCGGCCTCGATTGCAGAGGGGCTGCTCGGCGACCGGATCCTCATGGGAGACCGGAGGACAGCGCCGGGGCGGACGTTGGTGCCTGGAGCTGGGGACCACGAGCTGGGGTCCCGACTGGCCGGAGACGACGGGCGGAGGCGCCGGAGCGAGGGGGCGGTGACGTCACCGCCACGGAACCGAGGAGCGGAGCAGTCCCGGAGGGGGGGCCCTGCCTGCGACGGTCCCATCGGGATTGCACCTTGGTGGCACCTTTCTGTGGACGGTAGTGCAACCGACGATTGGTGCACCGACCCTGCGGACTCATCCGGGGAGTGGAGCCGCCTGGGAGAGCGCCTGACCTGCTGGGGGCCTGCCGGGAAGCGGTGACGGCGCTGGGCGGCTGGGGGCCGCCGTGTTAGCGGAGTGCACAGGGCCGGTCAGAGGGGGTCCCATCATTGGCCCAGTGGGGACGCAGGAGGTGGCGCTTCTGGTCCCTGCGCCATCGGACGTCGGATTCTCGGAGCACTGCTGATCCCCCAGCGCGGCCCTCTTGCATCGAGTGGGGGCCTGGTAACGTACTGACAGCCTCCCGAGATCTGCCATTTTGACGTCCCGGCGGCCGCGAGGGGTCTGGAGCGGCGCAGCGTCACTGGTGGCCCTTGATGACGGCCGTGGGGCCTGGTGTGGAAGGGGTCCTATAGGAGAACCGAGAACCTGGAAATCTTTTCTTTTGTGTGTGCGACCCCGACCTCCTGTCTGGCCGGTCTGTGGGACGGCGGCTCCCATCATCGCCTGGAGCGTACATTGGGACGGAACTGCAGCGCTTGGCGTCAGGGCTAGAGCCGGTGATTCTCCATGGGAAAACCGCGGAAGGGAGCAGGGCGCGGCGCCACCGGACCAGGTTGAAGACTCCCTTGAGGCCCAGGAACTGCAGCCGGCGGATGGCCAGGCGACAGGATTGCAACAGCAGCAGATGGACCAGATCCTCAAGGCCATAGGGGACACAAGAGAGGCGCTGTGCCAGGACATCGCTCAGGTCTCCACGGGCCTTGACCTCTTGAAGGCGGATCACAACAAGCTTGCAGACCGCGTCAAGGCAGCAGAGCTGGTGCTAGAGACATTGGAACCGGCCCAGAAAGCATCGGACGCCACGTTGGAGGACTTAACGCGCAGGGTACAGCAACTAGAAAGGAGAGCGGCTGACGCAGAAGGGCGCAACAGACGCAATAACGTCCGTGTGGTGGGTCTGCCCGAAAATATCGAAGGGGGCAACATGGTTTCGTATCTGGAGAACTGGCTGCGAGATGTGGTGGTCCCTGAGGGTCTGACGCACTTCTATACCCTGGAGAGGGCCCATAGGGTCCCGGCTCGTCCCCCGGCCCCGGGCCGTCCCCCCCCGGCCAGTGATAGCCCGGCTGCTACATTTCAGGGATCGGGACATTATCCTGCGGCAGGCTAGGTCGGCTGGCCCATACAAGGTGGACAATGCCTCGGTATCGATATTTCCCGACTACTCCCAGGAGGTCCAGCGCTGCCGCTTCTCCTTCGTCGCAGTCAAGAGAGCTCTCCGCGAGGAGGGGGTGCAGTACTCCTTGCTGTTCCTGGCGCGCCTAAAGGTGCTGGTGGATGGAGTGGCGACGTTCTGCGTCACGCCGGACGACGCTTGGCCGTGGCTGGAGCGGTATCGAGCAGGCAAGGATGGCACAGGTACCTGGACGGAGACCGCGGAGGACCGGACGAAACCGCGCAGGAGCAGGCATAATCGGAGGCGAGAGCAGACCAGGAGGTCCCCGTCGGCGTCACAGACGGACATGGAGAGGAAGGCTGCTCTACAAGCGGTGTCGGACATCTCTGGAGCAGTGCCGGAGACTCCGGCGGTGGAGCCGGGCTCCCGGTTGGGCTCTGATCAGGAGGAGCCAGGAGGTTCGGATGGGGGTTCGGACAGGGACCCTGGGGAGCAGCTTCAGGTCACCCCACAGACTGCCGATGGACTAATGGACGAATGATTCCAAGGAAGCTGAGTGAAGGACAGTAAGGGGGTGTGCTCGGCCTGTGGGGATGGTATTGCCTGGGTTGTTGGGGTCTTGCAACTGGGGTGCTGGGACTGAAGTTGTCGTCTGATTTATGGGGTTAGTGCCGGAGCACGCGGGGTCCATGGCTTCTTTGTTGGGGCGGTGGTGCTGCTGGGAGGGGGAAGGGGGATGGTCTACTCTTAGTCGGGATAGACCTCTCCTGGTGTGGTGGGTCTTTAGCTGTCCGGCTGGCTGGTGGGGAGTCACCTCCTCGATCTCACATAACTTGTGAGTCTCTGGTTCCTCCCAGAGTTTCCCTCGTATACGAGGGTAGGGTTTGGATGGGTAACGACTGTTTGGTGCCTGTTCTGGGGGTGGGTGGGGTTGGGGTTGGTTGGGGTTGTTACAGGTCTTGGGGGATTGTCAGTGTGCCGGTGGGGCTGTCAGGGGTTGGACTCCGATACGTGCCCATTGACGGCGGCTAGATTGGAATTGAAGTGCATTACCTGGAATGTGCGGGGGCTCAACTCCATGAGAAAGAGATACAAAGTGCATGCATACCTAGTACGCAGGGGGGTCCAGGTGGCTTTTTTGCAGGAGACGCATTTCACGTTGGCAGAGGGACAAGCGCTGCAGCGGTGATGGCGGGGGCAGCTCTTTGTTAGACCTGTCTGGTTTTTTTGCATAGTCCCTCCACTTTATTATTTATTTTGTCCCCTTTTTGCCCCTCATACCCTTAATAATTTTTGTCCACTGACTTTTTCTAGGTGTTGGCCATGGGGATAGGTGTTCTTTTTCCCCTCATGGTTTTTCACCTCGGGCCCAGAGGCCTGTTCTGTCAGGAAACTGTTGTAATTCACAAAATGGAGGGCCCTAACTGTTTCCAACTGCCACATCTTAGATAGCCCCATAGGATAACCTTAGGCCTTCCAGAACGTTCTGGACCCTACTAGACCCTGGGTGGATTGTCTATAAAAGGGCAGGGGTCAGGAAGCCATTTTGTGTTGACCAGAGAGTGGAGGAGTGAGGCAGTGGTGAGAGGAGGAGGACGCACTGGGAGCAGTTAGTTTGTTCTTGTGACAGACAGCCACTACAGGGAGACGTTCCCCCTTCAACCCCTGACCAATCCCTCCCAACCACCTCCTTCTGCTGAAAAGACTGGTCTGATTGTGGTGGAAGCCCCCTCTAAGCTTTGGCCCCACTGACCCCTGTCAGGACGTTCGTGCTGTGAGACTTCCCTAATTCCCTGGTGGCAGAGCTTCACCTACCGGTGTTGTGGAGAAAACGGACCCGGGCAAGGTGTAGTTTCCAGTATTCCCTTGAAGCTGTGAGGGGGAAACGAGTGTCTGCCGAGCCTTCGTGGCCTGGGGAAGTGAGCGTTCCGCGCTGACAGCGCCTTCTGTGGAGCCAGGTGAGAGGAGAGACTGCGGGCATAGGAGCGGTGACAGGGCGGCGCCAGGCGGGAACACTAGTCCCTCGCGCCCGCGCTGCCCCGCTCCGTGACTGAGGAAGCAGAGCCGGTGACGCGAGGCCTGCGGGAGGCGGGGCCGAGAGAGGAAGTGTCTTAGAGGCGAGTCGCCTCGGTGTACAAGCGGCCTGAGACGTGTGTGGAAGCGTTAGGGAGACGCGCAGGCCCAGTGGGAGGCCGGCGGACCCCCGTGTAGCGTCTCGGCGGGAAGCGGAGAGCTGCTCTTCTGCCCTCGTTCTTTGCCGCTAAGGGAGCCCTCGCCTAGCGCTGTGTCAAGGTAGCGTGGCTGCACTGAGGGGATCGGCAGGGAAAGCAAGCCGCCCTCCAGGAGCTCCTCCTTCGATCCTTTGGTCCTCTCCTCCCCCAGCAGCACTGTTCAACGTGGAAAAGGTACCCTCAACTAAGTAAGGAGAGCGGGGGGGTGGGAAATCAGAGAGCAGGGAGCCTCTTTTACCAACAAAGAGTCCTTGAGACAGTAGGGGATTTCCTAAACCTTTTCAGTCGTCATCAGGGATTACAGGCTGACAGGAATCTAAAGAGCCTGATAAAGAGGTATCAGAGGAGTGATCCTAGCCATCCTACTGGATGTCATCTGGGGTTGATTGCCTGGAAGAAACCTATCTCTTTTGACCTCGCCAGAATGTCCCTAAAATAACTGAGATTATTGATCTTCCCCACTTAAGCCAATGGATTTATGACTGTACCCTCTTTTACCATAAAGTGTGTGAGACAGAGGGTTATACGTGGAGGAAGTTATAGGGGATTTCTTCAGTGATCAATTGACCTGCTTCTCCCCTTTATTTGAATTGTAATGTCATGAAATTGTAGCACATAGAAGGTCTATTGTGACTCCTACTGAAATTGAAAATGTACTGAAGTGAACTGTTGATGCCAGTAATGTATTAATGTGGTAATCTGGAAAGTAATAACATCTATTCTCAAAATAAGCTGTAAAATACTAAACTGCATTTCTGAACCAGAGAACAGAATATATATTATTTTTATAAAGCAGTACTTATTTTCCTATACTTTGGTGTAGTGTTGTTTTTGTGTGCTATTGCGTGGATTTACTATTGGGTGGTTTGCAACCTTTGCACTGTGCCTCTAGAATTGCATGTCTTACCCCTAGGCCAGGCTACCCTAGGTGACCTGACATCCCAGGTTCCAACATTTGGTGCCTAGCGGTGGGATTCTGACTTGGTTGCAGCTACTCATTAGTAATTCAACGCAATACACTGACCTACACCAGGAGTTTTCTCCTTGCGGCCCTCCTAATTTGAATTTTGTTTTTTTCAAATTTATTTCTGGTGGTGGGTGGAGGTTAACCTCAGGTCACTTCTTGGTTTTCTCCTGTGTGTTAATTTTATTCCATAGTGAAAGATGGAATTGAATTTTAAAGAGCTAGAATCCCATACTGTGAACCAACTCAAAGAATGGTGTCAGCAACAAGGGGTATTCTTTAACAAAGGTGCCAAGAAAGGCGAGTTGCTGACAAGCATAAGGGCATGGGTGGAAGCTCATTTAAGGGAAGAACCAGATACTGAAGAGAGTGACGGGGACACTGTCCTTGAGATTGCAATGTTGAACCAACCTGGAAGGGGGAATCTGCTGACAGGTCCCAGGACACCTTCGAGGGCGAGCAGCAGCGTCTCAGAGAGGGGTTTAACTGACGCCGAGCTAGAAGATAGGAGGGAGGAGAGGAGAATGAAGTTGGAATTAGCTAGGATGGATATGGAAAGGGAGGAAAGGAGGTTAGCCCATGAGCGAACCATCAAAGAGATGGACCTACAAGCCTTAATACAAAGGTCTCCCAATCTAGATAATGGTGGCAGCGAACACAAAGTGAACACCAGGGAACCCAGACCCTATTAACCCAAAGATGTCATCGCTAGTTACACCCCAGGTGATGACATTGCCAAATGGCTGGCTGCCTACGAAGTTTCTCTAAGGGCTCACGGGATCTTAGAAACTCACTGGGGGGGTGGGCTGTATAAATACATGGCACCTGCTGGCAGAGACACCTTGTTGGCTCTGGAGCCGGATGAGCAAACCCACTACCCTACAATGAAGGTGGCACTGGTGAAGAAGTTTGGACTTACCCCTGAAAGATACAGACAGAAATTCAGGGGAAGTCACAAACTGAGTACCCAGAATTGGGTAGACTTTTTAGACTACGCCAAGAAAGCTTTGGAGGGTTGGGTCAAGGGCAGCGAGGTGAAGGATTATGAGGGGCTGTACAATCTATTTTTGAAAGAACACCTCCTCGAGAAATGTTTTCCCGAGTTGCGCCAACACCTGGTGGACAGCAAGCTGACCAATCCCCGGAAGCTTCCAGAGGAGGCGGACACTTGGGCAAGTACCCGGGTGTCCTCAAAGGGGACTGGAGGGGATTCTCAAAAAGCCGGACAGGGCGCCCCCCAGAAGAAGGAGGGGGGAGATAAAAAGAAGGAGTTCTCCAAAGGTCCCCAAAATAATTTCCAAGGTAAGGGAGCAGGTTTCACCCCTAGGGCAAACCCGCCCAGAAACCCTAATCCTGCCCAAAGCCAGCAGCCAAGGGTTCTCCACTGTTTTGAATGTGGTGGTGTTGGACATTATAAGGGAGATGTCAGATGCCCAAAGAGACCACCCCCTCCCACCGGAGGAAAGTCACCGGGAGTAGCTAGTGTAGCGCTCGGGGAGGAGTTGCCCTTAGATAAGGGGGGTGAGTGGGCGGGTGTCACCTTAGTGTCCCTGGGAGAGCGGGAGATGGTTCCAAAGATCTAGGTGCCCCCAAATACTACAAAGTATGGGCAATGGGTCACCATCAATGGCCAGAGAGGGGAGGCTCTGAGAGATACCGGAGCCAGTATGACTATGGTGAGAAGTCAACTGGTGTCTCCAGAGCAGGTTGTTCCTAATGTACTCCACCCCGCCGCAATGGCTGATGGCAGAATGGGCCACTATCCAGTGGCTGAGGTTCCCTTTGAGTGGGAAGGGGTTGCAGGTTCACTTCGAGTTGCCGTAAGCCCTGCCGTGCCAGTTGATTGTCTGTTGGGGAATGACATGGAGCACAACACTTGGAGAGAGGTGGAATACCGGACGCATTCTGCAATGCTGGGTACACCTGACTGGGCCTGTGTAAGCACACGGTCTGCGACTGCCCGGAGAGGGAGTTCGCCTGGGTTGGAGCCTGGAACAATGGCCCAACCCGCTGCTAAAAAGGGACAGACCCGGAGACAGGGAGAGCCTGCTCCGGCTTCCACACCCCATGAGACAGATCGGCCACCTGCGGTGGTGGACCAGGAGTCCGTGGAGGGGGAAGTAGACTCTCTGGAGGATTTACCCATCCCTGCTGAGTGGCATGTGGAGGGAGGTCCTACCAGAGAGGAATTCTGTAAGGGGCAGAGGGAGTGCCCTACCCTTGAGGGACTGAGGCGACAGGCTGAAGCCCAAGCAGCAGGTGATGTTACGGGACACTACCATATTTACTGGGAGGATGGACTCCTCTACAGTGAACCCAAGGTACCCTTACCTGGCTCATCAAGGGCCTTGGTGGTCCTGCAGCAATACCGAGCCTTTCTGCTGGAATTGGCTCATGCAATACCCTTGGCAGGACACTTAGGCCAGGACAAGACCTTTGCTAGGCTTGTCCTCCACTTTTACTGGCCTCAGAGGAAAGTGGCGTCCAACACTTATTGTCGGACATGTGTATCCTGCCAGGCCAGTGGGAAAACAGGAGTGAAGCTGAAAGCTCCCCTGGAACCACTTCCAGTCGTTAGCACCCCCTTTGAAAGGGTGGGCATCGACATTGTCGGGCTATTGGATCCACCAACAACAGCTGGTCACAGGTTTATCCTGGTTCTGGTGGATCATGCCACACGGTACCCAGAGGCCATCCCTCTGAGGACTGTTACTGCACCTGTGGTGGCTAGGGCCCTGATGGGAATCTTTACCCGTGTAGGATTTCCCAAGGAGGTTGTGTCCGACAGGGGGACCAACTTCCTGTCAGCTTACATGCGGACGATGTGGAAGGAGTGTGGAGTGACCTACCGGTTCACCACCCCTTATCACCCCCAGTCCAATGGACTAGTTGAGAGGTTTAATAAGACCCTGAAGGGCATGATAAGAAGTCTGCCGGAGAGCTTACGGAGGAAATGGGACGTCCTCCTACCTTGCTTGCTGTTCTCTTACAGAGAGGTGCCGCAGAAGGGAGTGGGCTTCAGCCCTTTTGAATTGTTGTATGGGCACCCTGTGCGTGGGCCTCTCAGCCTGGTGAAGGATGGATGGGAAAAGTCTCCCAGAAAACCTCCTCAGGATGTGGTGAGCTACATGCTGGCCTTCAGAAGCCAGATGGCCAAGTTGTGGAAGCAGGCTTCTGACAACTTGGAGGCCAGCCAGGCAGTAATGAAGGAATGGTACGACCAAAATGCTCACCCGGTGGAGTTGGAGCCTGGCCAAAAAGTATGGGTGATGGAACCTGGAGAGCTAAGTGCCCTTCAAGATCGTTGGACAGGCCCATTTGAGGTGTTGGAAAAGAAGGGTAAGGCCACTTACTTGGTGGATCTTAAGACCCCGCGACAGCCCCTACGGGTGCTGCATGCCAATCGCCTCAAACCCCACCATGAGAGGCCAGAGGTCATCCTGATGTTGGTGACCGATGGTGCAGAGGAAGCAGAAAGCGAGCCTCTCCCAGATCTCTTTTCATGCCAAGAGAAGGATGGGTCGGTGGAGGGAGTGATTCTCTCCCCATCCCTAACTCCTGAGCAACGAGAGGATTGCCGCCAGGTATTGGAGCAGTACTCTTCGCTGTTCTCCCTTGTCCACCCATGATGTGGACACAGGAGACAGCCCCCCAGTGAAGTCAAAGACCTACAGGCTGTCAGACAAAGTGAAGGCTAGCATCCATGGAGAGGTTGCCAAGATGCTAGAGCTAGGAGTGATAGAACCTTCCAACAGCCCTTGGTCCAGTCTGGTGGTGCTAGTGCCAAAAGCCGCCCCACCAGGCACCACACCAGAACTGAGGTTCTGTGTGGATTACCGAGGACTGAACTCAGTTACAAAGACTGATGCTCATCCGATCCCTAGGGCGGATGAGTTAATTGACCGGCTAGGAGCTGCCCAATACCTAAGTACCTTTGACCTCACTTCAGGGTACTGGCAGATCTCCTTGACAGATGGAGCAAAGGAAAGGTCAGCCTTCTCCACGCCTGAGGGACACTTCCAGTTTTGTGTGATGCCCTTTGGGCTCAAGAACGCCCCTGCCACATTTCAGCGGCTGGTGAACCAGGTCCTATCTGGAATGGAGAGTTTCTCTGCTGCCTACCTGGATGACATTGCTGTCTTCAGTAGCAGTTGGGAGGACCATTTGCAACATTTGCAAGCAGTTCTCCAGGCCCTGAAAAAGGCTGGATTGACAATCAAGGCCAGCAAATGCCAGATTGGGCAGGGGTCGGTTGTGTACCTTGGACACTTGGTGGGTAGGGGGTCAATGCAGCCCCTGCAGGCGAAGATTGAGGCAATCATGGCCTGGGAACCCCCCAAGACACAGACTGAGGTCCGAGCTTTCCTGGGCCTCACAGGTTACTACCGTCGCTTTGTGAAGGGGTATGGCACTATTGTAGCGCCCCTCACAGAGCTCACCTCCAAGAAACAACCTCGACGGGTAGTTTGGACAAAGGCTTGTCAGCGAGCCTTTGAAAAGTTGAAGCAGGCAATGTGTGTAGCACCGGTCCTGAAGGCTCCCGACTTCTCCAAGGAGTTCATTGTCCAAACAGATGCATCAGAACATGGCATTGGGGCAGTGTTATCGCAACTAAATGAAGAGGGCCTGGATCAGCCTGTAGTCTTCTTATCCAGGAGACTGCTTCCCCGGGAACAGAAGTGGAGTGCAATTGAGCGGGAAGCTTTTGCGGTGGTGTGGGCTCTGAAGAAGCTGCGGCCATACCTCTTTGGCTCGCACTTCCTGGTTCAGACTGACCACCGACCCCTTCGTTGGCTGATGCAAATGAAGGGGGAAAATCCCAAGCTGTTGAGGTGGTCCATCTCCCTACAGGGAATGGACTTCCGGGTGGAACATCGGCCTGGAGTGGACCACGCCAATGCAGACGGTCTCTCCAGGTATTTCCGCCTTAGTGATGAGGACTCCCAAGGGGTTGGGTAGTTCTCCCCACTTTCAGCTGGGGGGGGACGCGTGTTAGACCTGTCTGTTTTTTTTGCGTAGTCCCTCCACTTTATTATTTATTTTGTCCCCTTTTTGCCCCTCATACCCTTAATAATTTTTGTCCACTGACTTTTTCTAGGTGTTGGCCATGGGGATAGGTGTTCTTTTTCCCCTCATGGTTTTTCACCTCGGGCCCAGAGGCCTGTTCTGTCAGGAAACTGTTGTAATACACAAAATGGAGGGCCCTAACTGTTTCCAACTGCCACATCTTAGATAGCCCCATAGGATAACCTTAGGCCTTCCAGAACGTTCTGGACCCTACTAGACCCTGGGTGGATTGTCTATAAAAGGGCAGGGGTCAGGAAGCCATTTTGTCTTGACCAGAGAGTGGAGGAGTGAGGCAGTGGTGAGAGGAGGAGGACGCACTGGGAGCAGTTAGTTTGTTCTTGTGACAGACAGCCACTACAGGGAGACGTTCCCCCTTCAACCCCTGACCAATCCCTCCCAACCACCTCCTTCTGCTGAAAAGACTGGTCTGATTGTGGTGGAAGCCCCCTCCAAGCTTTGGCCCCACTGACCCCTGTCAGGACGCTCGTGCTGTGAGACTTCCCTAATTCCCTGGTGGCAGAGCTTGACCTACCGGTGTTGTGGAGAAAACGGACCCGGGCAAGGTGTAGTTTCCAGTATTCCCTTGAAGCTGTGAAGGGGAATTGAGTGTCTGCCGAGCCTTCGTGGCCTGGGGAAGTGAGCGTTCCGCGCTGACAGCGCCTTCTGTGGAGCCAGGTGAGAGGAGAGACTGCGGGCATAGGAGCGGTGACAGGGCGGCGCCAGGCGGGAACACTAGTCCCTCGCGCCCGCGCTGCCCCGCTCCGTGACTGAGGAAGCAGAGCCGGTGACGCGAGGCCTGCGGGAGGCGGGGCCGAGAGAGGAAGTGTCTTAGAGGCGAGTCGCCTCGGTGTACAAGCGGCCTGAGACGTGTGTGGAAGCGTCAGGGAGACGCGCAGGCCCAGTGGGAGGCCGGCGGACCCCCGTGTAGCGTCTCGGCGGGAAGCGGAGAGCTGCTCTTCTGCCCTCGTTCTTTGCCGCTAAGGGAGCCCTCGCCTAGCGCTGTGTCAAGGTAGCGTGGCTGCACTGAGGGGATCGGCAGGGAAAGCAAGCCGCCCTCCAGGAGCTCCTCCTTCGATCCTTTGGTCCTCTCCTCCCCCTGCAGTACTGTTCAACGTGGAAAAGGGACCCTCAACTAAGTAAGGAGAGCGAGGGGGTGGGAAATCAGAGAGCAGGGAGCCTCTTTTACCAACAAAGAGTCCTTGAGACAGTAGGGGATTTCCTAAACCTTTTCAGTCGTCATCAGGGATTACAGGCTGACAGGAATCTAAAGAGCCTGATAAAGAGGTATCAGAGGAGTGATCCTAGCCATCCTACTGGGTGTCATCTGGGGTTGATTGCCTGGAAGAAACCTATCTCTTTTGACCTCGCCAGAATGTCCCTAAAATAACTGAGATTATTGATCTTCCCCACTTAAGCCAATGGATTTATGACTGTACCCTCTTTTACCATAAAGTGTGTGAGACAGAGGGTTATACGTGGAGGAAGTTATAGGGGATTTCTTCAGGGATCAATTGACCTGCTTCTCCCCTTTATTTGAATTGTAATGTCATGAAATTGTAGCACTTAGAAGGTCTATTGTGACTCCTACTGAAATTGAAAATGTACTGAAGTGAACTGTTGATGCCAGTAATGTATTAATGTGGTAATCTGGAAAGTAATAACATCTATTGTCAAAATAAGCTGTAAAATACTAAACTGCATTTCTGAACCAGAGAACAGAATATATATTATTTTTATAAAGCAGTACTTATTTTCCTATACTTTGGTGTAGTGTTGTTTTTGTGTGCTATTGCGTGGATTTACTATTGGGTGGTTTGCAACCTTTGCACTGTGCCTCTAGAATTGCATGTCTTACCCCTAGGCCAGGCTACCCTAGGTGACCTGACATCCCAGGTTCCAACACTCTTCTATACTACCTATTCTGCGCATGCTAGAGGGGTGTTGATCTGGGTGCGGGCGGGTATCCCCTTTCAGCCCCTGACGACGAGGGTGGATCCGGATGGGAGGTTTGTGGCAGTGTTGGGGCGGCTGGATGGCCGAGATGTTACGCTTTGCTGCGTTTATGCCCCAAACTTTGATCAGGTTGCGTTCTTCTCTGTGTTATCGAGGAGGTTAACACCTATGTTAGTGGGCACGTTGTTCATGGGGGGGGGACTTTAAATCAGTGGCGGATGTCGAGATAGACCGTTCCCATCCCCCGCTGGCTCCGTCGGTAGTGCGCAGGGTGGCCAAGGCTCGGAGGGACTGGCAAGAGAGGTGGGGGCTCGTGGACGCATGGCGGACGTATCACCCCGTCGATAGGGACTATTCATTTTATTCTGCACCGCATGATCTACATGTGCGCCTCGACACCTTTCTTTGTTCGACTGGGGCCCAGGAACTTACGCGTAACTGCGAGTACCTGGCGAGGACCATATCGGACCATAACCCTTGCCTGCTTACGGTCCTCTGGTCCAGACAGCGGCAGCCGGTCACCACGTGGCGGTTGAATCCGCTGGCGTTGGAAGACCCGGTCTTTCACACCGAAGTGCAGGGATGCATTGAGCGCTACTTCCTTGAGAACTCGGGCACTGCGTCCACTCGTGCGGTTGAGTGGGACGCCTTTAAGGTGGTGATACGAGGCGCGTGCCTCTCATCCTCGACGGGGGTTCGCCGGACACTGCTGGACGATGTCGAGCGGGAGGAAGCCGCCCTGCGGCAGGCAGAGAGGAACGGTCACGTGGCGGGGGGCAATAGGGAGGAAGTGTTGGCGGCTCGAGAGCGGGTAGCTACCCAGGTGGAGAGGCTCCGCTGCCATGATTACCGGGAATACATGGTCCGAGCGCACGTGGAGCGGGACCGGGTCGGTTCGCTGTTGGCGTGGCTAGCCAACCCCCAAACTAGGGGTACGCCAATACTGTCGCTGACCACCCCGACCGGGGTTCTGGTCCATTCACATTATTTACAACAAATGGGCCAGCAAGGGAATTTATTTCAAAATTGTCAATTTAGGTCACCATGGGAAATAAATGAATCAGTTACCCACATTAAAGTCAATAGGTGACTAGATTTGAATTATTGATACACTAATGTTATTACCACACTAATAACAAAAAGAAGAAAAAGAAATACACAAACCAGGGTTTTTTGTCAAAGAGTTATTATTTTCTTTATAGTGAATTAAGAAAGGGTACTGAAAAAATGCATTTGGGACAAACGAAGAGCAGATTATATGCTCCTACTATCCATCACAAACAAAAGTCAAAACTGCTAAACAATGTTGTTATAGTGATTTCAAACCAACAGAGTAAATGAAAATCAATATAATAGATACAAATCAAGCAGAATTTAGACTTTATAGTCGACGTTTCGGTCTTTTATGTTCGATTTCATAAGACCATCATCAGGACTTCTTTGTCGTGCATTTAGGGTGATGACGCTCGGAAAAGCTGTGAAAGACAATCCATCATTATAACCTGGTTATGTACAGCAAAGAATAAATCAACACAAGTTTACTCAAAACACCTATGGCTACAGAATGTCATACGTGCATTTCATTGCTGATAGTCTATTTACAATTTTTCGTGCTATTTACAATTTTTAATGTGCAGAAAAGAGTTTCAAGGTCGGTGTGGCGACCATACTTAAAGCACGGTTGCGAAAGAATCATGAAAAGCTTACATGCAGAATACACCGCCTAACGGTCAGTGATGCTGATCAGGATCTGTCAATAAGAACAGTGGAATCCAGGCCTTCAATGTTACGTATAGTCACTGGAAAAGAATTTAACTACTTTAATTTTTAATAAAAGTCTATTACATTGTGAAAATCATAGTTGAGGTAAATGAAACATTTTACCTTGAACGAATGCTATTTGAAATTCAATTGCAAGTTGTGAATTCAAATCCAAATGATGCTTTTAATTTTGACACGATCTATCAAAGGAAAAAACATGTATATCATGTTTACATGCGATGAAATACATGTTTTTTCCTTTGATAGATCGTTTGAATTTGAATTCACAACTTGCAATTGAATTTCAAATAGCATTCGTTCAAGGTAAAATGTTTCATTTACCTCAACTATGATTTTCACAATGTAATAGACTTTTATTAAAAATTAAAGTAGTTAAATTCTTTTCCAGTGACTATACGTAACATTGAAGGCCTGGATTCCACTGTTCTTATTGACAGATCCTGATCAGCATCACTGACCGTTAGGCGGTGTATTCTGCATGTAAGCTTTTCATGATTCTTTCGCAACCGTGCTTTAAGTATGGTCGCCACACCGACCTTGAAACTCTTTTCTGCACATTAAAAATTGTAAATAGCACGAAAAATTGTAAATAGACTATCAGCAATGAAATGCACGTATGACATTCTGTAGCCATAGGTGTTTTGAGTAAACTTGTGTTGATTTATTCTTTGCTGTACATAACCAGGTTATAATGATGGATTGTCTTTCACAGCTTTTCCGAGGGTCATCACCCTAAATGCACAACAAAGAAGTC
Organism: Lissotriton helveticus; assembly: GCF_964261635.1. NCBI lineage: Eukaryota > Metazoa > Chordata > Amphibia > Caudata > Salamandridae > Lissotriton > Lissotriton helveticus. The sequence continues at coordinate 455,743,635 of NC_136058.1, read as the reverse complement.
CTGATGATGGTCTTATGAAATCGAACATAAAAGACCGAAACGTCGACTATAAAGTCTAAATTCTGCTTGATTTGTATCTATTATATTGATTTTCATTTACTCTGTTGGTTTGAAATCACTATAACAACATTGTTTAGCAGTTTTGACTTTTGTTTGTGATGGATAGTAGGAGCATATAATCTGCTCTTCGTTTGTCCCAAATGCATTTTTTCAGTACCCTTTCTTAATTCACTATAAAGAAAATAATAACTCTTTGACAAAAAACCCTGGTTTGTGTATTTCTTTTTCTTCTTTTTGTTATTAGTGTGGTAATAACATTAGTGTATCAATAATTCAAATCTAGTCACCTATTGACTTTAATGTGGGTAACTGATTCATTTATTTCCCATGGTGACCTAAATTGACAATTTTGAAATAAATTCCCTTGCTGGCCCATTTGTTGTAAATATTACTTGCCCAAGCCCGCAAGGGTTTATTGGGTCGCTCACCCGCTTTAAACTGGTCCATTCACAGCAAGAAATCAATGATCAGTTCCGGGATTATTACGCGGAACTTTATTGGAGCAGAATGACGGCGCAGCCGGCTCGACTGGATGCCTTTCTGGAAGAGGCACGGCTGCAGCGGCTGGACCCGGAGCAGGGCACTGCGTTGGGTGCGGCTATCACACTGGGGGAGATCAGAACGGCGATTAAACACATGGCCAGGAAGAAGACGCCGGGTGGTGACGGCCTTCCAGTGGAGTTTTACGCAGCGTATGTTGATCTCCTGGCACCCCGACTTCACCAGGTGTATGGGGAGGCTTGGGAACGGGGCAGACTACCGGTGTCGACAAGAGAGGCGATTATAGTGCCGTTGTTGAAGAAGGGCGGGCTCCCCACGGCGAGAACGGCGTATCGCCCGCTCTCGATGCTCACTGTGGACTATAAGGTGCTGAGCAGGATCCTGGCGACGCGGTTGTCTGTCCATATGTGCTCTCTGGTACACCCGGACCAGTCGGGCTGCATCCCCACCCGGAACACCTCGACGTGTATACGGCGCCTGATACGGGTCATGGACGTTGAGGGGGAGGGCCCCGCGGGTGCGGGCGTGCTCTCGGTAGATATCGAAAAGGTGTTCGATAGTGTAGAATGGCCGTATTTGTTCTGCGTGCTTCTTCGGTTCGGGCTGGGGGACGGCTCCGTCCGCTGGACGTGGTTGTTGTATGAGTCCACTACTGCTAGGGTCCGCACGGGCCGCTCGATCTCTGTGGCATGCTCGGTGGAAAGAGGCACCCGACAGGGTTGCTCCTTAACTCCGCTCCTCTTCGCCTTGGCGATTGAACCCCTAGCGGCATGGGCCCGACAAGGTCGGTACTATGAAGGGGTTTCACTGAGAGGTGTTTCGCATTATATTTCCTTGTACGCCGACGACATCTTGCTGTACTTGGCTGATGTGGAGGCGTCGGTGACGGGTGCACAGGCCTTGCTCCAAGAGTTCGGGAACTTGTCGGGGCTCCGTGTTAACTGGTCTAAGACTTGCCTATTCCCCTTGACCTCCTGCTGTGCCAAGCCTGAGGTGCTTGATGGACTGCGCTGGGAACCAGATTGCCTGCCATACCTCGGAGTCCACGTTTATCATACCCATTCGCTCCTATTTGAGGGGAACGTGGGCAGGGCCCTGAGGGGCGTCAGAGGCAGTATGGGGTTTTGGCACACTATTCCGCTGTCTGTGGCAGGACGAATAGCGCTGCTGAAGATGGTGGTTCTTCCGCGCCTGCTTTATTTTTCCGCACACTGTCGGTGTGGATTCCGCCCTCCTTTTTCCGAACATTGAGGTCAATGGTGATAGGGTTTATCTGGGGCTCTGGCAGGAGACGTGTAGCTTTGAATACCTTGCTTAGGTCCCGGGACGAAGGTGGCCTGGCGGTGCCGGATTTTGAATGGTATTATCTGGCAGCGCAACTACAGTGGCTAACGCAAGCTGTAGCGCGGGAGTTCCGAGGTCCAGACGGCCCACAGGGTCGGATTATGCAGCGCCATGTCCTGTCCTTCATCGTGCTCCAACAGGGGCTTCGGTTGGAGCAGCTGACTCTTGAGGAGCGCACCCTTCGCCGGTGCTGGCTTCGTGGCCACAGGCGGGCAAATTGTCACGTTCCATATGCACCGGAGATCCCCTTGGGTATATGTACGGCCCTCCCGCATGGTGGGGACTGGTCGGCGCTAGCCACCTGGGAGGACTGCGGGGTCCACATGATAGGGGATTTGTATAGGGATGGTGCCCTGCTGGCGTTTTGTGACCTGCAAGAGGCCTTCGATCTCCCGAGGGGCGACTTCTTGCTCCATGCAGCTCTGGTGACTGGGATTCAGAAGCGCTGGAGGATGGGGCTGGTGGAACCTCCCACGTCGCTGGGCTGCCAGTACGTCGTGATGGCGGCTGGCACTTATAAGGCCATCACCTGCCTATACCGGAGACTGGCGCTAGCTGACCCTCCCCCCCCTGGATAGACTGCGGGAGCGCTGGGAGGCTGACCTCGGTCGGCAGATACCGGAGACGACCTGGCCTCAGCTTGTACGTAGGGCCTGGAAGGGCACGCGCAATGTCAGGTTCCAAGTGGTTCAGTACTTCACTCTACATAGGGCGTACTGGACGCCGGCCAAAATCCAACGGGTCTTCGGTGGCGCGCACTCGGTATGTCCCCGCTGCGCTGCAGAGGGTGCTGACTTTGAGCACATGTTCTGGTCGTGCATAGGACTTGGCACTTACTGGACGGAAGTTCTGTCCTGCCTGAATGCGGTTAAGGGACGCCAGATCGACACGGACGCGGGGACTTGCCTTTTACTCTGGTTTCCGCATACTCCAACCACGAAGGTTACCAGCAAATTTTCCGACCTGGGGTTAATTCTGGCCAAGAGGGAACTAACACTACATTGGAAATCCAGAGGGGGGCCTAACTTCCTGAGGTGGCGGGGGTGCTTTCTGCAATGGGCTGCGAGTGAAGGGTCTCTTAGATTACAATTGGCTAGGGGCGCCGCTAACGATAAAGCGCTAGATGCGGCCAGGGCGTGGAGTGCACTAGTGACGGACCTACAGTCACTTTCGGAAGCTGATGAGGATGGTGCGGACGGCGCGCTGGTGAATCAGGTGGGGACCACGGGGGTGGAGAGCGTGGGGGCAGTGGATGTGGAGGAGGAGCGCTAGGCAGCATGACCAGCAGTGAGTGAAGATGGATTACATGTGTCACATATGATCTTGTGCGGAGCGGGTAACGTACACTGCTCTGAATAGCATCTGGACTCACACCTGGCTGTGGAATCGGGACTGGAAATTTTTAGGGGAGGTTGCCTGCTGCATCTGGAAAGTTTATGTCATGCCTTAGAAGGGGCGATGGAGGCACACTGACAAGGGGGGGGTGGGAGTAGTGGGGGAGGTGGGATTCGGCGGATAGGGCTTTGTTGGTTGGGACTGTTAACGTCGCTGCTTCACTGTACATCCTGTGGATAGAGATATATATGAAGCGAGTTTGTACGATGTGTGCATAAAATCAATAAAATCAGTTTAAAAAAAAAAAACAGTTATCTTTCTGCCTTGGGCTTGAGCTCTTTCTTTTCCTACAGCAGTTTGAACCGCTATTGGAATTTTTTCAGTAGAACTGAATTTCATTTCAGCTTGTGTGTACAAGTGTGATTTGTAAGCTATTGGTTCAGTTTCTCCCTCATTAGAGGGCAGGGACGTGATTCTGGATCTTCCTGGGAGGACTCGGATTACAAGTTTCTGTGTGTTTCTGAGTCCAATTTATTGGTTTGAAATCAGGATTTATTAATTCATAGAGAGGTTTGACCATCTCTCCATAATTTAGAATGTATGTTCTTCTGAAATTCAGGAAACCTAGTATTGATTGTAAGTTCTTCAGCGTTTTTGGAACTTGGAGTACAGCGCACTTCTCTAAGGAGTTGTCTGCTAGGCTCTTGCCTTCACTTGATAATTCATATCCTAAAAATAGGACAGTTAGATGGGCAATTCGTGACTTTTTAAAGTTGAATTTGTAACCCTCAGCTGCAAACCCAAGTATTATGGTGTTCACTCTTTTCAAGTGTGTCTCCAGGTCATCATCTGTGAGATAGATGAACAAGTTACTTACCTTCGGTAACGATATATCTGTAAGAAACAGTAGTTAGTATTAGATTTCTTACCTTAGAATATCCCCAGGCGTCAGTCTGGATCCGGAAACTTTTGCGTAGCAGTACCCCTGCGCGTCGGTAGGCGTCGTCTGCAGGCGTCCCCTGCGGCTCCGCATCCGTCGTTGGCGTCGTGCGCCGTGATGACGTCGCTGGAGTATATAGACGCCGCCTCCGCGTGCTGACGTCAGTTCTTTGCACACAGCTTTTCCGCGCCAGAACACGCAGAGCCATGTAAGAACCAACACTGGTGCCATGCGAAACTAGGGCCCTGAAGGGGATGACCTTAACCCTTTGTATCAGTTCGCAGAACGGGGAGGATGGGTGGGGCGGTAAGGAATCTAATACTAACTACTGTTTCTTACAGATATATCGTTACCGAAGGTAAGTAACTTGTTCATCTGAAAGAAACAGGTTAGTATTAGATTCCTTACCTTAGAATAGATACCCCAGCAATACCAACCCAGGTGGTGGGTCTGCGAACCAATACAGCTTACACCAGAAAGTCCTGGAGGACAGAACGGCCAAAGAAGCCATCCCTCCGGACTTGACTGTCCAGGCAGTAGTGCCTTGCAAACGTGTGCAGCGAGGCCCACGTAGCCGCCTGACAAATGTCCTGCAAGGGGACTCCCCGGCCCAGGGCAGTAGTAGCCGCCGTGGCCCGAGTGGAATGGGCTCTCAGCCCAACAGGAGGCTCCTTCCGAGCCAAAGAGTAGCATGCTTTGATGCACAGGACGACCCATCGAGAGATGGTTCGTTTATGCACCGCCCTTCCCTTCTTCGCACCCACGTAGCCAACAAACAGTTGGTCATCCACCCGGAACTGGCGTGTGCGATCCATATAAAATGAAAGCGCACGTTTTGGGTCCAGACGATGGAGCCGCTCTTCATCCTTTGAAGGATGCGGAGGCGGGAAGAAGGAGGGTAAGGTGATGGACTGCCCGATGTGAAAAGCAGAGACTACTTTGGGCAGGAAAGAAGGTCTAGTTCTCAGAACCACCTTGTCTGGATGAATGGACATGAAAGGAGGTTTGACAGAAAGAGCCTGGAGCTCACTCACTCTCCTGGCAGAGGTGAAGGCAACCAGGAAGGCCGTCTTTAAAGTAAGGAGACGGAGAGGACAGGAATGAAGTGGCTCAAAGGGAGCGCACATCAAGAAAGTCAGAACCAGGTTCAAGTCCCACTGAGGCATCACGAACGGAACAGGTGGATACATGTGCGTGATGCCCTTCAAGAATCTCGTTACAATAGGGGACTTGAACAAAGAAGGTTGATCAGGCAGCCTTAGAAAGGCCGAAAGGGCAGAAAGGTAGCCCTTGATAGTGCCCAGAGCAGAGCCCTGCTGGGCAAGAGAGAGAAGAAAGAGGAGAACCTCGGAAAGAGGGGCAGAAAGAGGGTCCACAGCCTTTGCTGTGCACCATGCCACAAATCTGTTCCACCGGCAGGCGTATACCGACTTTGTGGAGGGACGCCTGGCTGCCAGAATCACATCACAAACTTCAGGAGGCAAGTCAAATGGCCTCAACTGTCGCGGCTCAATCTCCACGCATGGAGGTGGAGACTGGACAGGTTCGGGTGGAGGACCGTCCCCTGCTGCTGCGACAGAAGGTCCTCCTGAAGGGGCTGGCGGATCGAGGGACCGACTGACATGCTGAGTAGCTCGGGATACCTGTACCTTCGAGCCCAGTCCGGAGCCACAAGGATAACTTGGGCCCGGTCGCGCCTGATCTTCTTCAGCACTCTGGGCAGAAGTGGTATAGGCGGAAAGGCGTACAACAGACTGCAACTCCACTCGCGCCGTTGGAAACTCCAACGCGCAGAACTGATGACATTGCGCGTTCTCTTCTGTGGCGAATAGATCTAACCAAGGCTCTCCCCATTGCAGAAAGAGGCCTCTCGCCACGTCCGAGTTCAGACGCCATTCGTGATCCACCGAGCACCGACGGCTGAGTTCGTCCGCCCTGGCGTTCAGAGAACCTGCCAGGTGTTGAACCGTCAGAGTCACGCTCTGACGTTCCAGCCATTGCCAGAGACGCAGAGCCTCCTGGCAAAGGGTCCACGACCCCACTCCGCCCTGCTTGTTGCAGTACCACATGGCGGTGGTGTTGTCCGTGAACACCTGCACTACACTCCCGTTGACAAAGGGGAGGAATGCCTTCAGTGCTAGGCGAATCGCCCGCAGCTCCAACATGTTGATATGGAGCCGGGACTCCGCCGGAGACCAGATGCCTCTGATCTCCGCCTCTCCCAAGTGGCCTCCCCAGCCCTGGAGGGACGTGTCCGTCACAACTACGTGCTCCGGTTGGGGAAGGGAGAGGGATCTGCCTCTGACCCAATCGCGGTCCGTAAGCCACCACTGCAACTGTCTCGCAGTGCCCTCCGAGATCAGGACATGGTCGGATAGGTTGCCTTGATGCTGGGCCCACTGAAACTTCAGGTCCCACTGCAGAGCCCGCATCCGCCACCGGGCGTGATGCACCAGAAGGATGCTGGAAGCCATCAGCCCCAGCAGCCGCAGCGTCAACCTGACCGAAACCCGGGATAACGGCTGAAAGATGGGAATCAGAGCCTGTATATCCCGGACCCGCCGTTCCGGAGGATAAACCCGAAACTGCACCGAGTCGAGAACCGCTCCGATGAAAAGGAGCTTTTGAGAGGGACACAGGTGTGATTTCGGCACATTGATGGAAAACCCCAGCTCGTGCAGGAGGTCTGCCGTCATCTGAAGGTGGTGGACGACTGTCTGGGGCGAGCCTGCCTTCAACAACCAGTCGTCGAGGTAGGGGAAGACTGAAACCCCTAACCGGCGCAGATGAGCCGCGACCACCGCCATCACTTTCGTGAACACCCGTGGGGCGCTGGTAAGGCCGAATGGGAGCACGATAAACTGCAAGTGCTCGTGGCCTACCGTGAACTGTAGGTAACGCCGGTGGGCCGGCAGGACGGGGATGTGAAAATACGCATCCTGCAAGTCCAATGCCACCATCCAGTCTTGCGGGTCTAGAGCAGCCAAGACCTGAGCCAAAGTCAACATCTTGAACTTCTCCTTCCGGAGGAAGCCGTTGACGTTCCGTAGATCCAAGATAGGACGTAGTCCCCCCTTGTCCTTCTTGGGTACCAGAAAGTAGTGGGAATAGCAACCACACCCTACTTCTGGCCCAGGAACGCGCTTGATGGCCCCCTTGGCCAAGAGGGCCGTAACTTCCTCCTGCAGAAGTGTCAAGTGGTCCCCCGACACACGGTGGTTCTGCGGTGGCATGGCTGGAGGAGTGGTCTCGAAGGGGAGGGAGTAGCCCCTTCGGACGAGCTGCAGCACCCACCTGTTCGATGTGATAGTGCGCCAGCGGGAGTGGTGATGGCGAACCCTGCCACCCACTGGCGTCACATGGGCCTGAAAGCACGGACTAGGAGGATTTGGAGGCCGATGCTGCGGGGGGAGGTGTGGTCTGACCTCGCCGTTGTCCCCGACCGCCTCCACGGCAGAATCCACGGCCGCCACCGCGTTGAGAAGTGTTCTGCGGTGCGTGGCTGGCAGCACGTGTGGGACCGCCCCTTCCGTGGCCACGAAAGGAGCGAAACGAACCCGTTTGCTGGCGCTGGGTCGAGAGACCCAAGGACTTGGCCGTGACCCTGGAGTCCTTGAAGCGCTCCAGCGCGTGGTCCGCCTTGTCGCCAAACAGGCGACTGCCATCGAACGGCATGTCCATCAAAGTATTTTGGACATCCGCCGAAAAGTTGGCGGATCTCAGCCAGGCGTGGCGACGAATCGCCACCGTCGTGGACATCGCTCTGCCCAGCGAGTCGGTCGTATCAAGACCACACCTGATGGAGTATCTTACTGCATCTCGGCCTTCAATCATAGCCTTGCCGAGCTTCGCCCGTACCTCCTGCGGGCATTCTGGCAGCAACTCCGCGACCGTATCCCAGAGAGAGTGGGTGTAGCGGCCCAAGAGGCATGCGGTGTTGCAAGACCGCAGTCCCAAACTCAGGGACGAGAAGACCTTTTTTCCATACTGGTCGTACGCCTTTGATTCCCGGTCGGGCGGGGCCGACGGGAATGCGGTCTGGGAAGTCGAGGCCTGGATCACCAGACTCTCAGGGGTGGGATGGGTGGACAGGAACTTGGGGTTGTCCGGACACGGACGGTGGCGTCTGGCCACGTTCCTATCAACAGGCGAACCTGAAGCGGGCCTGGACCACGTGCCCAAAAGAACGTCTGTCAAGGCTTCGTTGAACGGCAGCAGAGGCTCCTGTGGGCATGACTGCGGTTTGAAGACCTCAGTGAGGATGTTAGGCCTCACGACCGCGACGGGGAGCTCAAGGTGTAAGGCCTTGGCAGCCCTCATCAACACCACGGAATAAGCAGCCCCAGCCTCCGAAGCCACAGTAGGAGGCGAGACAAAGCCAGGGTTAGGAGAGTCATCCAGACCACTGGCGTCACCCAAATCACCTGTCCAGTCCACATTGTACTGACACTCGCGTGACAGAGGGTCCTCAGACCCCTCCCAACCCTCTCCGTATTCTACATCTTCCCCATATTCGGAGTCAACAATGTAGACCGGCTCCTCGGGGTCCACAGGCCCCATCGGCGTTGGACTCGGCGTCGGGCGACGCCGGTCCGACTCCGCGTCCGGAGTCGGAGAAGGTATGGGGACGGCGCCGCCCGGAGCCGGCGCCGGAGCACCGGCGCCGCGCGGGGGCGGCGTCGGGCGCAGCCCCGATGGAATCGGCGCCGGAGAGGCCGGTAGACCAGCCGGCGTCGACCCTAAAGGTCCCAGCGGCGCCGGGGTCGGAGCCGTCGGCGGCGTCGGAGCCGGAGCACCCGACGGCGTTGGGGCAGGGACACCCGAACCGCTAGGACCCCCGGACGGGAGCACAGGGCCCGAAGGCGCCGTAGGCCCCGTCGGAGGAGACAGTGCCCTCATGGCCATGAGGAACTCCTCTATCTCCTCACGCGACGCGCCTTGCCCAGGGACCGTAGGGTATGGAGCAGGCCGCGCCGGCGACTCACGCGGAGCCGCAGGGGTGGGGCCACCCGAACCCCCGGCCGCATCGCGCGAGCGTCGGGGGAGAGTCGGGGGTACGATGACGACGCCCCGACTTCTTGTGTTTCCTAACTGAGGAACCAGAGGAATGGCGACGACTTCCGGAGCGCTCGCGATGGCTCCGCGACCGCTCCCTCGACCGCTCCCTCGACCTCCGGCCGGACCGGGACCGCTCTCGGCGTGGGGCCGACACCCGCAGTTCGAGTAGCTTGCGGGACCGCTCCCGCCTAGCCTTACTCGTCAGGGCCCGGCAATCGACACAGTCGTCCACGGCGTGGTCGGGGCCTAGACACCGGAGGCAGAGTCGGTGATGATCCTTGACCGACATCGTGCGGTCACAGCCGTCACAGTTCTTAAAACCGGGCATCCTACCGGCACCGTAACAGGAATCAAAGATTCACAAAAACTTTAATCAAAAGACCGGAGTACTGCACTTCTCGGATCTGCGCTAACTGGCGCGGAAAAAAGAAGAACTGACGTCAGCGCGCGGAGGCGGCGTCTATATACTCCAGCGACGTCATCACGGCGCACGACGCCAACGACGGACGCAGAGCCGCAGGGGACGCCTGCAGACGACGCCTACCTGATGCGCAGGGGTACTGCTACGCAAAAGTTTCCGGATCCAGACTGACGCCTGGGGATATTCTAAGGTAAGGAATCTAATACTAACCTGTTTCTTTCAGATGTCATCGACATCGACATAAGATAATGCCTCATCATCATATATTTGTAGTAACTCTGTTATCCTTGCTGAGAATAATCCTGGGTTGTTCTTGAATCCCTGAATCCCTGTGGGAGTCGACAGAAATGTTCTGTGACCCCATTATTGAGAAAGCAGTCAAATACCTGCTTTCAGGTGCAATGTTTTGACAAAAGAATCCATTAGAGAGGTCTAATGTCGTTTTATATTTTTTGCACACAATGTTATTCATTAGTGCTGCACTGTGTGAGTTTTGTACTGCAAATGTTTTGCAACAGGAGTTTAGGTGTCTGTAGTCCGAAACTAGACAATATGAATCGTCTGGCTTGGAGACAGGAAACAAAGGATTGTTCATTTGTGAGGTGCATGTTTCAATCAACCCCTGGTATTCAAGTTGATCTAAGATCTCCCTGACTTGCTTTTTAGCTTCTTGTTTAACTGGGTACTGCCTTTGTGCAGTGGGTTGATTTTTTTGCTGGATTTTGTGAGGAGAATCCTCATCCCATCCTACATGATTTTGATATAATGCAGGAGCTTGGGCCACTGCCCATTTTCTTGCATATATAGATTTTTTATGAATTGGAATATGATTTGAGAAGGCAGGCATAATAATTTCTTCGCCATGAGGGCACTCCCTGACAAACTCAGGTGGCCAGTCTTTCCCAGCTAACAGGATGTCATAGCTCTTCGAAAGGTTATCCCAAAAGAGACCCCTTACTTTCCTAGTCTTGTCCCCCTCTATACGTAATGTTATTTTGTATATTTTATGAGATTTGCTAACCCTGGTGTCTGCAGTTTCCACCTGAATGTATTCATTCATGTCCACTATCTCCAGAAGATTCATCAGGATCTTGCGAGCTATTGTTACTTCTGCTGCGCTGTCTAACATTGTCTGGGCCCACTCTCCATTTTTCAGTTGTGTCCTCAGTATCCTCGGCATGTTTAATTTTAATACTTGCTACCTTCTTTCTTGGAAATTGTAATTTTTTACTTTGATGAGCAGGTTCCTTGTCTTTGGACTTGACGTGCTCTTCCCTGTGTTCTGACCAACCTCTTCTTTCCCATTTCTGTGAGGAAGTCTGAAAAGATTGAGAGGGACATGTATCAATATCTTGATATCTTTCAGGTTTTCTCAATGTATCCCTATCTCTAAGGTTGTATCTTTTCTCAGAGGGCTCCCTCTGGGGAGACTTGTGTCCTCGGTACGGAGATCTTTCTCTCCGTTGAGGAGACCTTCCTGTGGACTGGAATCGTTTTTCTCTGGGAGTGGATTGTTTATTACCATCCAAACTCTTTTTTGGAGTGTTTAGATTATTTGTAATAAAGGTTTTTTAAGGTTTTCAGTTTATTAGGGTTTTACTGGTTTCCCACCCAAACTATCTCTTCCTAGTTCTTCATAGGATTTTTCTATGATTCTGGCACGTTCAAATGGTTGTTCTGCATATTTGCCGGGATGATAATTGCACCCGGTTCATTTTCATTAAACCCTGTAACATCGAAACCCGGTTGATTCGCATCTACTGGAGCTTCACCGGTTTCATGGCTGTCGCCGTTAGTTGACATTGTTTTAATGAAAGTTTGCAGAGCAGGTTTCCAAGGAAACAAAGATTAGGTGCACAATATTTTGGAACACTGTATCCTTCAATGTTGACTAAACCAAAAACTATACATAGGAATCTCTTAATACTAAGTTCCGGCGGATTTTAACCTTTTACCCACTCCAGACGTCTATTGGAGTTTTTACGGGAAAAAGGGTCTATGTGAAAAAGCACGACTGAGTTACTCTAATGTCTTGCGTTAGATTATCGCCTTACCAAACGTTGGGCGCCATGTAGTGTAGTTCCTATATTCCAAATAGGCTTGGCACATTGGAATAATATAATCAGCAGTGTAGACGTAGGACTGAGGTCGACTAGGTCTCTACTGACTATATTAGACTTAATTAGTTTTGCCAGCTAGCTCAGAGGTCACTAGAAACTTTCTCGAATGTTCAGGAAAGAGTTAACTCTCCGGATTTAGACAAGAAGGGAATAGCTTCTAACAACCGCATAAACATGACAACTTTGCTCCCTCAGAATAAAGAGTGTATCTCTAGAGTCGTGTGAAAACAATAGATGGTTATTTCACGCAGTCAATCGTGCGTATTTAGTTTCACCAGAGTGCAGAGAAATAGAGATACGGGCGTTTTCAATAAAAGGTGGTATTTATTGAGCAGTCTTCTTTCTCATGCAAGAGAAATGAATTGCCACAATTGCAATACTTATCATAACGTAAAGTGCGTACAGTAAAAGGAGTATTATGAAATAATACTGTAAAAGCATTGATATGGTTTCTTAGCCATATGATACTTTAAAATGGATAAAATATATACATACATAAAAACATTGATTAACGTACTCAACTGGTGCTTCTAAATACGCCTACCCCGGTGTACCTGACGTAAGCCTAATATGTGGGAAGGAGTAAATAAGTAGCAGTTTAAGTTAAGTTGGTTTTTGCCAAGGAATCTGAATCAAGAACTCTTAAGGGTTTAGTCAGCTCCGTACCTTGGTTATAGAATGTAGGAGGTCTTGTATCTTTCTCTCAGGACTCGATATCCCAGCAACCCGTAAGGGTGACTGGAAAAACCGGAGCTGGATTTTCTCGGCTGGAGAAAAAGATAGCGTCTTTCTCAGTGCGTCAAAAAGGGGAGGGGCGGCTTCCTTCGGCTCTCGCATCAGCTGGGCTTCCGGGCAAGTAGATAGCCGCTCTTCTCCAAACCACCCTGTGTTTGCTTAAAGGCAGCGTTGGTATATTTATACCTGAAAGGTGCCGGGTTTGACGTAAGGTTGGGCATAAGACGTCACTAAGAACTAACCGTTCTTTCTGGACTCTAAGAGTTCTTGTGCAAATCAAAACAAGAGCAGGGGGATTTCCCGGGCTGCTAGAGCCGTTCGTCTCGAGGAAGGCTGTCAGCTGTTTGTTGACGGTTTTCTCGATGACTTTTGCGGGGAAGGGGAGGAGCGAGATGGGTTGGAAGTTCTTGAGGTCTGTGGGGTCTGCGGTGGGCTTCTTCAGTAGGGTGCTGATCTCTGCATGCTTCCAGCTCTCCGGGAAGGTGGCGGAAACGAAGGAATTGTTGATGATGTCCCGGAGTTTGGGTGCGATGATTGAGTCGGCTTTGTTGAAGATGTGGTGTGGGCAGGGGTCGGCTGGGGATCCCGAGTGGATGGTGTTCATCGTGTGGGTGGTGTCTTCCGTGCTGACCTGGGTCCAGGCGCATAGGATGGTGGTGGGGGGCGTAGGTTCGGTGGTGGGGGGTGTAGGTTCAGTGGCAGGGTATGAGTTCTGCACGGCAAAGCTGTCGTGTATGTCGATGATCTTGCGGTGGAAAAAAGTGTCAAGAGAGTTGCAGAGGTCTTGCGATGGCGTGATGTCGTTGTTGCTGGCGTTGGAGAGCTCTTTCACGATGTTGAAGAGTTCCTTGCTGTTATGGGTGTTGTTGTCCAGTCGTTCTCTGAATGCTGTCCTTTTGGTGATGCGGATCAACTGGTGGTGTTTGCGGGTGGCGTTCTTGAGGGCAATCATGTTTTCCGATGACTGGTTGTGGCGCCAGACTTTCTCGAGGGCACGGCAGGATTTCTTGGAGTCTTTGAGATCGTTGGTGAACCATGCGACTTTCTTGCTGTCGGGATTGCTTGGAGGGTTCTTCAGTGGAGCAAGGGCGTCTGCGCAGTCGGTGATCCACTGTGTGAGGTAGCGGTCTGCTTCGTTGGGGTCCGTAGTGTTGGTGGGAGGATTTTGGCTCAAGGAGGAGGTGAGTTGGTCGGTGGTGATCTTGCTCCAGCATCTTCGGGGGGTATGTTGAGGGCGGTGGTGGGTCGTTGTTTTTTTGAAGTTGAAATATACGCAGCTGTGGTCGGTCCAGTTGAGCTCGGTGGTGTGGCTGAAGGAGATATGGTTGCTGGAGGTCGAGTGTATGGCTGGCGTAGTGGGTGTTGACCAGTTGCTTGAGTCCGAGGTTGGCGAGGTTGTCTAGTAGGGTGGTGGTGTTGTTGTCCTTGTCGTTCTCCAGGTGGAAGTTGAGGTCCCCTAGGAGGATGTAGTTGGAGGAGGCGAGGGCGAGCGGGCTGATGAAGTCTGCGATGGCTTCGCTGAACTGTGAGCGTGGTCGCGGGGGTCTGTAGATGAGGGTCCCTCTGAGGGTGGTCTTGGGATCGGTGTGTATCTGGAAGTGAAGGTGCTCTGCGGTGGAGAGGGTGTCGCTGGTGTTGGTCGTGATGCGGATGGTGTTTCTGTGGGCAATGGCGATGCCGCCTCCGGTTCGGTTGACGCGGTCCCTCCGGATGATCTTGTAGCCGTCCGGGATGGCTATGGCGATGTCGGGGGCTGAGGAGGCGTTCATCCAGGTTTCTGTGAGGAAGGCGACGTCCGGCGCTGTGGTGTCGAGGAGGTCCAAGAGCTCAACGGCGTGTTTGTGGAAGGAGCGGGTGTTGATCAGGATGGCACTTGAGGTGGTTGTTGTTGTTGGCGTCTGTCCTGGCGGGCGTGGTGCCGGTCCGAGTGCAGGTGAAATTGCAGGCGTGACAGGTGAAAGCTCAGTAGGTGCGTCTCGGGGTGGCTTGGTAGCAGCCTGGTTGTCGGCCGGTGTTGAGTGTGTGGAGGGTGGTCGCGTCGTATGTCCGTCGGGTGGGCTGGCTCCGGCGTGGTCCAGGGGTCCAGGCACTAGGCGCGGTCCAGGCGTGGACGAGCGCAGACGGGCTTGCCTTTAGCGCGCCAGCGGCGCGCCCGCTGAGCGCGTCTGCTGAGCGGGGCGCCACGCGGCCTCCATAAGAGGCAAAGTGGGAGGGCGGAGCAGCTGGGAGGCGGGAGCGGGGTGGCCAATGGGCAGTGGCAGGTGGTACAGAAGGAAAGAAGGGGGCGGGCCGCGGGGGAGCAGCCGTGGGAAGCGGGGAGCGGGGGGGCACAGAGGGCAGGGGTGCCTAGAAGCGGAATAGAACGAAGAGAACAACAATCAGGTCAGAATGACCGAGGCAGCAAGTCCAGAGCAGGAACAAGCGCACCGATGGCAGGTGTGAGCCGGGGGCAGAGTCTCGGGCAGAAGGAGCAGCAGGACGAGCCGTGCGGCGTGGGGGGCGACCAGGTCCTTAATAAATACCTTACAATATTCACCCCAAAAGGCCTCCTCGCTTCTGTTTCCGACCTTCCCTCGTGGATGCACAGGAATGCTTATGCTTCAAGTGGAGGCACAGGAACGCCAATGCTTCATGTGGATGCACAGGAATGCCAATGCTTCACTTGGATACACAGGAATGCCAATGCTTCACGTGGATGCACAGGAATGCTCATGCTTCACGTGGATGCACAGGAATGCCAATGCTTCACTTGGATGCACAGGAATGCCAATGCTTCACGTGGATGCACGGTAATGCCAATGCTTCACATGGATGCACAGGAACGCCAATGCTTCACGTGGATGCACAGGAATGCCAATGCTTCACGTTGATGCACAGGAATGCCAATGCTGCACGTGGATGCACAGGAATGCCAATGTTTCACGTGGATGCACAGAAACGCCAATTCTTCACGTGGATGCACAGGAACGTCAATGCTTCACGTGCATGTACAGGAACTCCAATGCTTCACGTGCATGCACAGGAACGTCAATGCTTCACGTGCATGTACAGGAATTCCAATGCTTCACATGTATGCACAGGAACACCAATGCTGCATGTGGATGCACAGGAATGCCAATGCTTTAGCCATCGAATGCCTGCTACTATGAATTTTAAAGCAACGTGGCACAACCCCATGTGCTGCTTTACATTTATTCACAAAGTCATGCATACCACCCCCTACTTAGTCTTGTAAATCTTATTTAAGCCTTTACCTTGTTGACGCAAGGCAAAGGCTTACGTAATCTTGGCACTGGGTTCAATACTGCACCGCAGCTAGACATCCTGCAAATCTGGACAAGTCACTCAACCTTCACGTGGATGTACAGTTCATTCTTTTGCAAAGTGTTCCAACGCCCTCCGGTCAGGTCTGTACAATATGAAACTGTGAGAAACAAACACTGACATGATTCCAACCTGAAAAACATCCACTCACCTTGACAGGGAAGAGGAAAGACTTGTAACTCTGACCCTACAAGACTGAAGGAATTTAGACTTTTTCAAACACTAACTTGTATTTGTCCAATGCATTAGAATCTGAGGTGATCAGTCTGATGCTCTGCACATGGCCACTGTCCACAAATAAACCCATGGACATCTACCTCAATTAATGACACAATACATCCAAATTAAAGGTGGCACCTGTGCTCCTCTTGTTATGATATTTATGCCTCTTCTTGATAATGTTTCATCAAAGAATATCTGCACTCAATGTGACTCGCACTTTTCTGTCTTATGAGTGACTCTTTACTAACTAATGATTCTTTCATAACCGATTTTCACTGTTTTGCTTATGAACACAAATATCATATTAACCCCCAATGTGCCTTGATTCCTAAGCCATATCTTGCATGGGTCAGACTCTGTGCAGCTCCTACTCAGCTTTTTATCATTCCCAGGTCAATGCACTGCATAGAATTGATTCTGTCAACAGGAGCAACATGAAAGCCTTAGATAAACAATAAAGATAGTAATTTGGCACTATGAAAACATGCTGTAATGCTTCTCTGCAACTGACAACAGGACCATGAATTACTCGAATGGGTTTGAGAATATCAAGATTACACAAGTTTTTTACTGAAGAAAATAACTATAAACCTAGAAAAACATATTCTATTATTTGCACCGAACTACCCTTTAACCTAAGGAGTATTTACGTCCTTGTAATTACACAAAGAGAAGTACACTCAGGGTTAAATGACTGTTTCCATAGAAAGACAAAAACTATTTTGAAGCAAAGAATCACATCCTTAAAAATTAGTCATGCTTTACAAAAGTGACAAAAGCCAAGCTTCTAACTCCAGATCCAATCGCTGACATTGAAGAAGCAATCTTATGAAAGAAAATGAGAAAAGATAATGAATAAAATACCTTAACTGGCCGAATTAGAATGAAAAAGTAGAAAGAATACATGATAAAATAATAGACTGTGTATCAAATGCCTGCCATGGGGTAATATCAGACTTTTAAAATAAGTAATAAAGTAGACAATGTTTCTTTGGTGACTCTGGAGGATGAGACGGAAGACAGCTGCAACATATGACAAAGGGCAGATGCAAAGAATCATCTGACACCATCAGGTTAAACTCCCCTGTCACTGAAAAATGTGCTCTGGATAAATAATTTCCAACTCACTCCAAATCTGTCCCAGCAACAATACAACAACCCTCATTATTGGATGTAGTTAAAGGTCTGCAGAAGCCAGAGTTGAGGGACTGGTGTGATACACAGGGCTATAAAGAGAAGCTGGAATGAGACAAAGAGACTTGGAGATGAATTATAGATGGAATAAAGTCATATCTGCTGGACATTATGAGGCTCTTACAGGTAAGGGTGGGCATAGTAATCTCGTCCCATAATGCTTTGCTAGGCCTTTTAGGTAGGCATTGTATGTTTGCCCATAACTTTGTTTGGGGTGGTCCTAGGAGGATGGGACCACCACCGAATCATTCAGCTTGATATGCTCTTTGTGTTCAAGGCATCTGCTTGCCCTACCCCTAGGTTAGGGGTGACCCCACAATCATCACCTCTCTCATTGCCTGGTATTTTTCAAAGTTCACTTTGTTGAATTGGTTGTATGCTTTTTAGTATGTAAAGGTAAAGTTGTTTCATCAAAGTGTTGTGGGTGCAGTAGCTAGCTCTGTGGCGGAGTCGGAATTATTGCATGAATGCCATGTTTTCAATATAATGCGTATTTAGCAAAACTCCGCAACCTCAGCTAGCGGAGCGGACTTCATTACAGATACGACATGCAATGTCATTTTAACATATGAGATAAGGTATTCCTTATAATTCTATGTCATACATCATCATTTCACAAATTGCTTTCCTTATTTGAATCTTGCTCCCTTCTCTGAAAGAGAAAGGATGGTGTAGAGATGATGAATAAAAGCAGAATGTGTTGTATGAACAAAACCCATCAAAAACAATTAGTAGTATTTTTAAAAACGTATTCAAATTGGTTTAATATAAATCCGATTACATTGAATGTTGGAGCTCAGTGAGTTGTACCATGACGATCTCCTTTCTGCTGGGCATTGTTCATTAAACAAAAACAGTTCATAAAACTAAAAGTCCGTTTTCATTTTTATTGTTTAAAGAGCACATTCCCTGATGCTCCATGACCTGATTTTAAACAGCATTTATGCCTCAACTGTAATGAGATTTATTTTATTTATACTGGGATTGAAGTTTCCCATCCAGGATCAGGATACTGAAAATGCTGCTGTTAAGAAATGACAACTATGTGCATGTATGTGCGCGTGTGCGTGTGTGTGTGGGCATGTGTAAGTATGTGTGTGTGCGTCTGTGTTTGTGTTACTCTCTTTGTGGGGGCTTGGGTATGATGAAACCCTCACACTTTGCAGGTTTGGTGGCTCAGGCCCACAACATCTTTAAAATTATTTTAAAAATACTTCAAGAACATCTGACCATTTTATTTGAAACTTTTTTAAAATAGTCTTGTGAGGATCTAAGTTTCATCAAGTGTGTTCATATTTTAACACACTTTGCTCATCAGATACACACGCTCGCAGCAGCACCTGCAGACATATCAAAGGGAAAGCCTCATAATCCTGTATTCATCCAAATATATCTTTAATGAAAACTAACCTTTTTTCTATTTACTAAAATACAATGTTATTTACATGAAGCTATTGAATGTAGACTTTGTGTCTAAAATGTTAAGGTTTTATAAAAATTGCGAAAGACACTTAGGGTCCTTTTCTAATCCCAGTATTCTTCACTATCGCCATTTGATCCATATCTGTAAGTGCCCTGCACTGAGGTCAGATGTAGAAGGATCTGATCATTTTTTGCAAATAACTTTGACTCATCAATGCCTGTTGTTACATTTTAATGCTTGTATCAGGAATGCTGTGTCTTTCTGTTGCTTTGCCTTTGTTTGCAGACTAAGACGCACTATAGAAGATATTCTTTTAGATGACGGCTAGATGATGTGTACAAATATTGTCATCATATTTATTTTTTGTGATTTGAAGCCTAGAGTAATATGCAGAGGATAGAGCAGGCACCCAAAGGTTTGTGGCGAGGGACAGTGTGAGGTGTGAGATTTGCCACTGTGTGCGGTTGTTTGATTCCTTTCCAGTAGGTCATCCTTCCTACTGAATACTGAGTTAAACAGAATGTTTGAATTCCTGTCTTTACATTTATATGTTAGAACTGTGAAAGTTATGGGTTTCTTTTAAAGGTACCGGTTTCATTAGATGCACTCCCAAGACACGCAACTAATGGCCTGTGGGTTCAAACAATTCATCAATGAATAAAGGCGCTGACATCTAAAATGTTTCAGGTTTTTAATGGTTTGTTGCGATCCAAATGTAAATAGCCACAGCACCCATATTCTGCTTAGACACAAAAACTTTACTCATTTTCTTCAATGGCATCCAGTTTCATACCCCACCCAATGCATTTTGGGTACTCCTTAATCAGGTGTAACTACAAACAAAACAATGTTCAGAACATTAGTACAGATCAAGAGTACCATGTGCAACTTACCGCGCAAGCTCATGTCCCAAATCAACTCCATAACAAAAAATGTGCATGTATGTGTGTCTTTACAGCACAACGAAGCCCGGGCAGGAATCTCCTCTCCGCTTGTGGACTCTGCTGAATTTGTGCACACCACGCTCCATGGAGGAACACGGAATTCCTGAATTCCACCCTTTTGGCGAGAGGTGGAGTTTTTTTCCCCGTTTGTGCACTCTAGTATTCTTTTGCCGTTCAGCGCCAATACTCTCAGGCTGCTTGTGAGTCCTCACAAGACTTCTCACATCACTAGAGAGCTCCCAAAAGAGTTCACACAAACCTACAGGGCTTCCGGTCGCAACCGAACCAATCTAGCATTCTTATTGCCCATCGCAAACGGAGCGGTTGAACAGCTTTTCTGCTTGAGAATGCAGCTTAGAGGCATTTGGAATAGATTTGCTTCTCAAACTCGCCATTGGAGTGTTTAGGTCTCGCCTACGCAGCGCGCATGTGCTGCATAGGAAAAGACCTTTAGCAATCGCTTCAGCTTTTCTGCCCAAAACGTGCACGCATTGCATTGCTTTGAATGCAACGTGTGCACTTTTGGCGATTCCCTTGCGGGAGCGAGCTTTCAAACAATGTGTTAATTACAAACATATGATTCCTGCTCGCTTCTGCAAGGGAAACAGGCGCAGGCACCCTCCTCGCGTGCTTGTTTATTCCACTTAAAGCCCTGGGTATAAATAAGAATGCAAAGCTTGGCGAGCCCCTCAGGTGCTTTTGGAAAACTTGTCAAATGTACATCACAGCTGTGTTGTCTGCTGTTAGTAGACCCAGGTGGGGCGTGGGAGGGGAGAGGCCAGAGCAGCTTGTAGGAAGTCCTTAAAAAAAAAAAACATTTGTCCTGCAAGACACTTCATTTATGTTCTCAACATGCTGTAGAAATGATGGGACTTTGGCATATTTTTTCTGGTTTGTAGCCCGGCTTTTTTAACCCGCCTTTCTTTGGTATGAAGCTCCTTTGAAAACTATGTGCAAGCCCCCACGTACCAGAATCCACTTTGACTCGGTTTCCTGACTCACAGCCCTACTGGATTTTCTCAAAAATGGCACTCACTGAAGCACTGCACGCACATAAGCACGTGTAAGTAGAAACACCCGCGTAAGTTGTATTTTCGCTTTATCTCGCATGCAGTTGAGCCAATATGTACTCCAAGTTATATTCAGGGTTCACACTCTGAGAGTGCGTTTTTTCCTCCACTATTCAGTTTAATTTGTGGGCCTCCCCACTTGACTCCGACATTCGCAGTCACTGAGATTGTTCACTACGAAGACATTGACACCACTCGTCGTGCAAAAAAGTAATACGCCCATCGCATTACCTCGACAAAATTATCCTGAGCTCAACCCCCTGGTATCTATGAGAGGCTAGAGTGATTCCCGCAGAGTCCGCAGAGTCCGGTTCCGTGTTTTGCAGAGGAGCTGCAGAGCGAGGGAGCGAGGGAGACTGCGGGAGGCCGCGGGAAGGCTGCACCGGCGGTGAGTGGCGTCGTCTTTAGCGTTGGTGTACGGGGAGCCGGAGTCGGAGCTGCTGGTATTTTGCACACCGGGCATTGACACCCTCCCGGCATCCTCGGAACTGCCGAGACCTGCTGAGCCCACTGAACCCACCAAGCACGCCGCCGCCCGTCTTCCACCATCCACCATCCGCTGTCTGCAGTTTCTCTGGCGGTGAGTGGGGGTGCAGGGCGATTGAGGCTGCTGTTGCTTCTGTTCAGCTGCTCAGCTGCTCCGCTGTACCGCGATCGGTACTCCCGGCCCAGCGTGGACGGCGGCGGCCGGCTGTGAGCCCCCGGGGGGCTGTGTGTGAGAGCAGGGGGACCGACTACCGACCACCTCAATCCCAGCGCCGGCCCGCCACCCACACGCCCCCCCCGACCCTAACTGCAGGAGCAGTACTAGGAGCAGATCTAGGCACAGGGTACATGAGAGGAGAGGGGCCACGTACAGCCAACTGCCATCAAAAAGCCCACAGAAGCCCAAGGAAGCCCCCACCATAAAGAAATAGTCATAGGTGGAGGCGGAGGAGGATCAAGCTTCTGGCCCTGTACTGCTCCCCCACTTACATACTGTGTTGGTCTGTGCTGGCTCACACCAAGACCCCAGCACCTCACCATTAAGGGGCTACAGGAGTACAAGGAGGCACAAGAAAGAGCACAGGGTGAGACAGCAGCACATCACATCACCAGCACCAGTGGTGGAAGGAAATCGCAAAGAAACCCCACTGACTCATAGTGGGAATCAGCACTGCCTGAGGCCCTGAACAGCTCACGGATCCCGGGGGGGGGGGGGGGGGGAGTTAGGAAAATATTAAACGCTAAAGAGGCAAAAGGCAGAGCGGGGGAGGCAAAAGGCACCGGGAGACGGTCAACAGAATACCGACATGAGGTCTGGAAGAGTAAGAAGAACCCTCACAAGGCCTCCTCTCAAACCTAAAAAGAAGGCAGCCTTACAGCCACTCGATGGGAGTAAAGAAACCTTAGAAACAGATGATCCCACTGGGTGCAACACTGAAGACAACGGCACCATCAGTATAAACGACACCCAGGAAACAAACGTCCGTCTAACAGTCGGCCCAACAGAAAACCGAGGGAAGAACTCTCAACCTACAATGGACCTAAGAGGTGGAAACCAGCTAAAAGGAACTCCCAAAGGAGTTAAAGGAGCCAAAAGGAAAAAACAAGACGAGATTGTGGATATAGACACAGATACAGATGGACAGTCATCCAAAAAGCACTCGACTCTTTATCAGCCTAAAATCTACACAAAATTTACCTTTCTCAAAGATCCTGGGAACATAATCTACTCAAACAACGACATCATTACGGGTTTACAATCCCCACTGCGACCGGAGGTAGCGGAAAGCCAGTCAGTGGCAGAACGTCAGACACTCAAAGCAACCGGGACAACAGTCGTTGAAGTTCATAACTCCCTAACTGAAATGGAGACAACAGTCCATTGGAAAACCAAAAGAGGGGAAGGAGTACAAGGGGGACAAAACGGTAACAGTGTAGAAGCATCTGATGCGGTGTCATATAGCTACTATATATCTTTATAATGCGTTAAGTTAGCATAGGCACATTACATGTTTAAACGCCATTTTTCCTTTTGCTACTTCTGCACACGACACTTAATTGTTGATTTAGCTTTCAACCTAGTAGTTCGTTGTGGTTTACATGAGAATAATATGTTATTACTCTGATATCAGCTTTGCTTCATAAACTATGTCTGTACAGAGAGTG
Organism: Lissotriton helveticus; assembly: GCF_964261635.1. Classification (NCBI taxonomy): domain Eukaryota; kingdom Metazoa; phylum Chordata; class Amphibia; order Caudata; family Salamandridae; genus Lissotriton; species Lissotriton helveticus. Next base: position 455,720,793 of record NC_136058.1, on the reverse strand, counting down.
CTGAAGCTTCAGGAACAACAAGATACTTTTTTTTATTTGGCTTTGCTGCTCACACAAATACACACTTGATGCTGTTCACATGCAGAGAGAGCTGGTGTATGCTGATGTGATCCCTTCATTCTAGGACACTGAGGTATGGGCCCGCCCTAATTCAACCCAAAGAGACCTTCTTAGCTATTAATATAATATGTGAGTTAGGGAGGGTGAGAAATAAGTGTTGTTAACCCTTATTAATTTACAGCATGGTAACATGCTGTCACCGTTCGCTTTCTATGGACTAGTAACTATGCTTGTAGCTTTATTGTTGATACTTGTATTATCTAAGATACTGCGCCTGAGAAGACGGCATTAGTAAATAAACATTTCAAATGCTCACGTGTTCTTCTTTACTCCATGTTCTGGTTTGTAATGATTGTATAACGAAAGAGTGCTCATGTGTTCCACGTAACCTGAGGTTGGTGAGTTCATGTTCTGGTTTGTCTAAACATTGGGAGTTGGTTATGACCAATGAGACATTGTAGCTAGCTCGGTAAGGGGTTTGTTGGGTACTAAGGTGAGTTTTGGGTCACCCTAATTCGCTGAGGTTCCAATCCTCTGTGCACAGTTCTGTGGGAGAACAGAAACCCTGCTACATGGCGCCCAACGTGGGGCCTTATATCATGACACTCGAGTAGTATATCATTCACACCTTAACCCCTTCACTATCGTTTCCGGAAAACGGTGGTGTCGGTGAAACCTACCTGTTTTTTGAAATAGGTCTTTATTCAAGCTTGATTCTTTCTAAAAGGTTTCCTTGAATTACTACCCAGTTGTGCTACAAAGTTCCCTTTGTTTTTCAGTAGTTCTGGTGAAATCATGGCTGCGCAGCATAGTCGCATTGCGATGCGCAACCATTTACAAACTTACCAAGTCCCTTTGGAAGGCATGGCTGTGATTTTGGTGGGGTGTGCAGATCCGGCGTACCCTTTCGAGCTCTTTTACTCGTGGGTCACATTTCCGGAGGTGGACGCGAATTCTCAAGTGTTCCTCCACTACACACCCTCCCCTGTACCGGCTGAATATACACCGTACAGGGCACTGGAAATACCTATTGATCATTGGCAGCATCGCGTTTGGTTTAATGGCGTCCTCCCCCACTCTTTGTCAGCTGCGAGGTTAGGTCCACTTTCCATTCCAGGTACAAATTGGCCTGCTTTGGGTGGATTTACCCCGCACCCGAATCACGGCGCTTGTCCCCTTGCTGATATTCGCAGACTACACGTTGTCTCGATTGCTGTGATTCGTGCATTAGTGCAATACATAGGTCGTCATCTCCCGGGTGGTCCCCCGGGGGTGGGGCCGTTCAAACGGAACATGGCGGTTTACGCCTGAATCTGGTTATGGTAAATTCGGTTTTTGGTCAGCGTCCCGTTGATAACGATGACTTCCCTTTCTGGCTAGCCGAGAAGTTTGACCAACTGGAGGCTGTGTTTCCGAATTCTACTCCTGCTGATAAACATAGAATGTTGACGATTACTTTACCAAAGGATTTAACTCCTGAGCTCGTTGACTGTGAAAGCTGGGGAAAAACCTTTGCGGCCGTTTATACGAGGTGTTTCGGCACCCCGTCTATGACCGCACTGCCTGAGATCGTTAAACGTGTTCAGAATGATCACGGACCGGAGGCAGCGGTTGAATTGGGTATGCGCCTGTGTGGTTCGTTTGAGATAGTAAGTGATCTCATACTCTCCAATATTAAAGGAGATGCGGTGAACTTTCAGGTGTCGAATGCTTTGGCTGCTCTACCCGATGCCGATAAACCCCGACAGTTAGCGAAGATAGTTGTGGCCGCCTATAAGACGATTGGCCGCACAAGTAGAGGTCTGAAATATTTTCCTGTCAAGGAGAAAAAACAACCAAAAGGACAGTCTGCTGCGGCAGATGTCCAGCCCAAGTCTAAAAAACAAAATTGGCCTAAAAAACAGACACAGGGGAAGCAACAAAAGCAGACTCAGGATTCTTTTCCTGCAACACAGGTTCCTGCGCCGACTGAAAAAGTTTATGATTTGCGCGATCACGCGATGATTAAATCGCCTGATCGATTTCAGGTTTCTGATCAACGCTCTCCTCGTTCCTTTCAGGACTCATCGGCCCCGAAAACCGGTGGAGGAGGAGGCGGTAGGGGACGTTGTGGAAAAGTAAATTTTGCCATGTTCTGTGTCCCTACGCCTCACCCATCATATGTCATGTGTGCATGATCAATATGCATATGTTATTCCCCATTTCTGATTAAAGACGCAATTACAGTTGTGTCCACCTCTAATATGTTAGTTTCCAGTCCTCGTGAATACTACGAATATCAGGCCTATGTAAGTAATGTTGCCACGTTTCTCAGTGTGCACGTTATTCCATTATAAAGTCTCCGTTTCCAGGCCTCAAAAGGGCCCGGACCACAGATTCAGCTCCTGTCTCCTGAAAGCCTCGCTGAGGAGCGATACAGCCCCCACCTGTATCCTCGACCCTTCACTTACTTCCTGCCTTGCAGTGCCCGGTGCACCCCGGCTCTGCCTCTGAGTCTGTCAAAAGTATGTTATAGTTCCTGCTATCAGTTCAGTCCTCCTCCTCTGCATTCCTAAGCTACTGAACTGCATCAATAGTTTCCGTCATTGTCTAGCCTTCTCGTCTCCACGTTAGAGAAATACTGTATTTAATGGTCATTTAATATTCTTCATCACGCACTACATGTAGAATAATGCATGGTCCAGTCTTAGAATCAAGTTAGCTTTTCCCCTCATGACTTCTAGTTTATATCAACATGTTCCCTAAACATTAGATACCAGATAGGGTTTAGGTACATGTCGCTCCGACCCTCCAGACTCTAGTCTCTGCTCCTAGCACAGAGTTCGTAGCCCCCAGCTTCTCCTAGTAACACGTCATTGCCAGTTTTCGCGCACCATTAGGTTAGAGGTCCCGGCTCCTTAGGTAGCCCCCTCCAATGTTTCCGCCCATTCATGACATATTCTGTTACGTTTTGCATCACATGTCTAAGTAAACTCCCAGTTACACCTCTTATTACTGTTATCTCTCGCGACTGCTACGCGTCACGCCTTCTACTCCACCCACTGTTACGCCTATTGCAATGTAATGCTATGTGTTTGCGCTATGTATATAAGTCAATGTTTGGTTATTAAATGTTAGCGCGCTCATCCCAGACCCAGCCCCGGCAGCTGCCGGGCCTTATTGTCCTATTCCTATGCAGGTTGTCCTGATCCTGTCCTTATGCTGTAATAAACCTGCAGAAACTCCTACTACCTCGAATCTTGACTCTTATTTTATTGAGCTATCTGTTATGCTATAAGTCTAGTCAAAAATAGGGTATTATTTATTTATTTACCACATAATGGCGCCCGAATAGGGACTTGCCCTTTCCCCACGCGTCGGTGAAGCCACGCCGACCCCCTGACCCTCTGCAGTCGTGACGGAACCATACTGGCCAAGTGCAGATATTTCTGCTTCAAGTATCCCTCAGGCCCACGGAGGAGACGGAGGAGGCGGTCCAGCATCCGAACGAGACGGTGGAGGAACGCGGCGAGTCCCGACCAGAGCCCAAGCCGAGAGTCCAAGGTCCGAGGTATCCGGAGGCCCACCCGTAACTAAAGTCCGAAGTCCGAAGTTCGTCGTCGTCGTCCAGTCCAGTCCGAGGCTTTCCGTTCCGTGCTGCCCGGTGAGTACCATTGCTGGGGTAGTGTCTAGACAGGGTCAGTCTAAATTGACTCCTGGTCCGTGGGTTGGTGGTACCCAAGCCCACAAACGAAGTGTTCACCTAGGTGGATACGGGTATTGATGCGTTCCTTTATGGGACCGGTATGTTCCGTACTGTTATAGCAGTGCATCCAGTAACTCTAGTCTGTTCCGTTCTCGAGAATTCTGTTCTGTTTCTGTTTTCAGTATTTTCAGGTAGTATTCTGTTCGAACTGTTATGTTATGATATTGTTTAATGTATTTCCAATGTCGTGGTATGCCTGAATTGTTTTCCCAATTGTTATTGTTTTTCGTGTATTGTATTGTGTTCCGATTCAAGTTTAGAATGCCGCTCTTTTCCAAGTTACGTCAGTTAAAAACTAGAAAGGGTCTGCTGGAAGCAGCAGTTCCTGTTCCGCCTAGGGACAGTCCAGGTCACTTTATGTATCAGAAACATGGCATAAGCGCCATATTGTATCTAGATTTATGGGTAGAGTATACCAAACAGTTAGAAGAAAAGTATAGATGGCCCGTATCGGGTACATGGGATGCCGAATGTATCATGCGAGTAGAAGAAGCATTATGGAAAAAGAAAGCCAGACGGTCACAGAAAGATGCCATCGAGTTATGGCGTAAGGAAGCGCATAGAAGAACGGAAAAGGAAGTCAGAAAGTCAGAGTTAAGTAGAGAATCCCAAGAACGAGCCCAAGAAAGAGAATTAATCGAGATAGGTGAACAAGTCAAAGCCGAACAGTCAGACAGACAGAGGCATGCCCTCATCAAGGGTATGTATCCTCTCCTTGCCGAAGGCTTGCCAAAAGCGACCCCAGAGGCATCCAGTAATTTCCCGCCACCATTAGTTCCGACCAAGCTACGTCACAAACCGACCGCAGCTGATATTTTTATTTCGTCCTATTTGGACGACACAGTTCCAGAATATGCAAATCCAGTTCGCGCTCCACCTGTCCCTGTAAATCAGGCACTTCCCGTTTCTCCAGACACCGGAGTACCTGTTACGGTACCCCCGGGTCAGCCAGCCATACAAGTTCAGCCCACGTTACAATTACCGACCCTGCAAGCACGAAGAATGTCAGTCGACGATTCTAGTCTAGGGGCCGCAGGAGGAGGTCCTCCTCAAACCCCGCCGCCTCACAAGCGTTTGTCAGCACTCGAATTACATGCTCAAGCATCACAGCGTACTCCAAAAAGTAATAAGTCAGTTACAGAAATCAGACAAGCCCTTGCCGAATGTATCTATGACACAGTCCCAGGCGAGTATAATATGGTTTTATATTCCGTACGCGTAAGAAGGGTGACCGAGTATCTAGTCACCTTACCGAATATGAAAGAAGATCTAGACAGAATATATCGTTTCATCCGTACAGGGGATGATCCAGAAAGTATTGGCGAGATTATGTCTCAAAGGAAAGCCGAGATTCAGCTCATGATATTAAAGTTCCTGATCAATTGTCTAATAAGAGAACAAGATTACCCGTCTAAAGATCCCGCCGAAATGAGAATCCTAACAAGGTGGAGTGATAATATAGCCGAGGGTAAGCACAAGACCATTAGTGCCATGGAAAGTATGTACAAGAAAATTCGTAAAGAAATAATAAGGTTACACGAACAGCGTAAAGCAGCACAAGTAAGCGAGAAAGAAAGTATCTCTGATCCTGAAGAGGAAGAGAACGAGAATCCCGCCAGAATAGCGTATGTAGGAAAATCCAGATTTCCAGATCGCCATTTACGTCCAGAACCCAAGTCTATTTTCCATCATCCAGCAACAGAACGAGGCTCTTTAGAACAAGTATTTCAAGCTACCGATCACATTCTGAAATCACGAGTCGGTTATAGCGAATTAAGTACCATGCACGAACAAGAACTAGCCCGATCAGCAGTCCGATGGATTACTGATTCTACCACTTTTCCAGACGAAATAGTGGCACAAATGTTTCTGAAACTGCCCCCAGCCGAGCAACGACTGGTGGGTATGTATATGATCCAGCACCTCATTACCCTGTATGAGGGTCAACATTCTGATCCAGGCCCGTTACATGATATCCTGAACGAGTTACTCCAGTACAGATGGAGAGGTCTAGGTACCGATTTAATTAGTGTCATTCTAGAACAGCGCCACAAGTATAGAACGTTCCTGAACCCGCATTTTGTTCATGTCTCACCCCCGGAAAGTAAACCATTCTACATAGACAGACAGAATCCGCTACGAGAAGTCCACCCAGTCCAAGGGGCGGGTGGCGTAATGCAACGAGTGTTTGTATACACTCCGATATCAAAGATGGAACTTCTTGAAATGAAGAAATTAGTTCCCTGTCATGACAAAGATCCAGCAGGGTTCCATCGAGAATTAAAAGACATGCTCCGTATGGGAGAATACACTTACCCAGATATCATTAAAATGTTAAAGGTCCTGCTACCCGCAGGGGTGTATGAAAAGTTAAAGGAAAAAGAATGGGAGGTGGGAGAGAAAAAGATCGATTGGACAGCTCTAGAAGCTGAAGACAAGGCACGAGTACCAGGTACCGGTCTTGGAGATAAATGTAAAGAATTACCAGAATTATTGATTCAAGTTTTACCCAGATTATTGACAACTAGGAAAGAAGACTGGGATGCAATCTCAGCCTGTAAACAGAAACAAGATGAGGATATTAGTGATTTTTATTCTAGATTCGAAAAATGTTTTAGTATTAACAGTGGTCTCAAGACAAGTAGTGAGTCATACCCTCATCTTTTCGTTACCAAATTAGTCGAGAATTCAAGTCCACAGATTAAAAATCGAGTTTTGAAAGTCGAAAGCACCTGGCAAGCAAATACTCCGTCCCAGATGCTCCAGATGCTTCAGTATCACCAGAATAGAATTAGAGAAGAGCAAGAACACGAAAGAAAACGTATGAAAGACACGAAAATGAAAGTGCTAGTTGCACAATCTATTCCTCAAGACAGTCAGAAGAGGGGTCCGAATCAAGCCAGTCATTCTGCGGCTCCCATTAAAGGGAACTGCAACTATTGTAAACAGCCAGGTCATTTTATAAACGAGTGTGCAGTTCTGAAACACAACATAGCTACTGGTAAGACTAAAGAAAGACCACGTCCGCCAAGACAAGAACAAGTTTCACAGACTCCTCAGTCACAGAATACACCACAGACCGTTACCGTACCGCAGCCTATTGCTGCAACACAGCACGTTACATCGCAGATGTACCAGTATGCACAGTCCGAGTATCCAGAGTACCAGTCATATTCATGAAACAGCCTAGAGAGGGAGGTAGGCTTGCCTCTCATCGAGATACCTGTAGACCAAGAAGGTCCCTATGTTCATAGTCAAGTATTAGGGAAAGACAGAAAGTTTTTGATCGATACAGGGGCAAGTAGGACCACAATTAGTCACGCCGAAGTTCCAGGGGCTCCGCTCTCAGGCTCAAGAAATGTTTCCCTTGGATTTTCAGGAAAACCCATAGTTAATGAGATATCTAAGCCAGTTACTCTAGAAGTAGGTCCCTTGTCCCGTACTACTGATCTGTTACTTACTAAGTCATGTCCAGAAAATCTATTAGGCATTAAGACACTGAAAGAATTAGGTGCAGTTATTTGCTGTTCCCCAGAGGGAATACGTCTGTTCCTACGTGACTTTAAGGGTCACTATGTATTACGAGATTTTGATTCAAGATTGTCTAATGTTCCGCAGCATTTATGGGCGCAAGGTCCAACTGATGTAGGTTACATGCAAATCACACCCCATCGTGTGACTCTCAAACCAGGTGTAGTGTTACCACGAATCAGGCAGTACAGATTGCCACCTGAGGCTGTAGCAGCCTTATCCAAAATTATTGACGAGCTCATGGCTCAAGGAGTAGTTGTAGAAACTGACTCCAATGTATGTAATTCTCCGATCATTCCAGTCATGAAACGTACTGATCCAAATGCACCGCCAGTATATCGATTAGTGATTGACTTACGAGAGCTTAATAAATGTGTTATTCCTCAGTACCCAGTTGTTCCAGACATTTCTTCCCTGTTAACAGCCATTGATTCCGAAGCCATGTTTTTCACTGTTATTGACCTCAAGAATGCATTTTTTAGTGTTCCAATTCATCCAGACAGCCAGTTTCTTTTCGGATTCTGTTTAAATGGAAGGAGCTATATGTTTACACGCGCTCCTCAAGGTTTCACAGAAAGCCCTAGTATTTACAGTCAAGCACTCAAGAGACAACTAGACAACATTCACATGCCAACTGACACTGCCCTGCTCCAGTATGTCGATGATCTACTGATCACAGCCCGTTCTGAACGTGACTGCGAGCGAGCATCACTTACAGTTCTGTATTTTCTAGCCGAGATGGGGCACAAGGTGTCACCTTCGAAGCTTCAATTCTGTGTCCAGCAAGTGGTATACTTAGGACACTTGCTGTCCAAGAGGGGTAGGCAGTTGACACCCGACCGTATCCAGTTAATAGCGAGTCTTCCCCAGCCCAGAACCCAGAAGGAGGTACGTGCTTTTATCGGCCTTACTTCTTATTGTAGACAATGGATTCCCCAGTATGCATTCCTAGCCAAGCCACTGATACAGTTAACGACACAGGAGGCAGCCGTATCGACTGTCCTCCCTTGGACATCTGACCATACACTTAGTTTCAACGAGTTAAAGAAAGCCCTATGTCAAGCTCCAGTTCTAGCTACACCGAACTACAGTAAGCCTTTTACACTTTTCGTTACAGAACGCGAAGGTACAGCATTATCTGTTCTCACACAAGATCAAGCAGGTCAATACAAGCCCTGTGCTTATTTTTCGAGCACATTAGATCCAGTCGCCCAGGCGTTGCCTGCGTGCCTCAAGTCAGTTGCAGCCACAGCACTAGCTATCAGACAAAGTGATTCCATAGTTTTAGGTCATTCCCTGACAGTACAAGTTCCACATTCAGTAGAAGTTCTTTTAAACCGAACACAAACTCAGCACTTGACAATTGCACGTTTAACAGGTTATGAATTGACACTGTTCCAGCCACACATAGAAATTAGACGCTGCAACGTCCTGAATCCTGCTACACTGTTACCATCAGTTAATTCAAATCCAGACACACATGATTGTGTGGAAGTAGTTAACATTACGACAAAGCCAAGACAAGACCTGACAGATATTCCGTTACCAGATCCTGACCTGACACTTTATGTGGATGGTTCATGTATGAGAACTAGTACAGGAGAACTAGTCGCCGCGTATGCAGTGACTACTGACACTGAAGTTATTGAAACACACCGTATTGATACTCTGTCCGCTCAAGCAGCAGAGCTAGTCGCTCTGACACAAGCCTGTATACATGCCAAAAACCTGAAGGTTAATGTTTACACAGATTCACGTTACGCATTCGGAGTTGTACACGACTTCGGAGTGCTCTGGCAGGAGAGAGGTTTTATGACTTCTCATGGAACCAAGATTCAGCATGGTCTCCTTATTCAAGCCCTGTTAGATGCCATACATTTACCGACATCTATTGCTATCATGAAGTGCAAAGCACATACGAAAGTCACTGACATTATTTCCCAAGGTAATGATTTAGCAGACCGCACAGCCAAGCTTACAGCACAGACTCCAGACATTCCAGTTAATCAGACACAGACACATATTCCAGATCTGACTACATGCATGACAGTTAAGGACCCTACTCAAGATGTCATAGATATCCAGTTACATGCTACTCCCGATGAAATCAAGAAATGGTCTGTACAAGGAGGGGTCCAGACAGATCAAGGATGGTTAACGAAGGGTAGAGCCACATGGTTTCTCCCCGATTCTATGGTTCAAGTCATTATCAATACCGCACATAGTCCAGCACATTTAGGAGAAAAAGCTATGTTAGACAGTATCCAGAACATTTGGTTCAACAAGCATTTACGAGCTGCAGCCAAGCAGAAAGTCCGTACCTGTATGATATGTTGTCAGTTTAATCCAGGTAAAAGTGTCCCGGTGGAACAAGGTGGTTTCCAGCCCCCTGACCACCCTTTTGAGGTCCTCCAGATGGATTATATTCAAATGGAGCGATGTCGAGGTTTCAAGTATGTCCTTGTAGTTGTATGCGCTTTGTCCAGATGGACAGAAGCATATCCAGTCCCAGATTACACAGCCGCGACCACTGCCAAGCAGTTGGTTCGTGAATTCTTCCCTAGATATGGACTCCCTAGAGTCGTATATTCTGATAACGGTCAGCCATTCTCATCTGAACTCATGAAACACGTTTCCCTTTTGTTAGGGTACCAGTGGAAGTTCCATTGTGTACGTCATCCAGAAGCAGCTGGACTAGTCGAAAGGCATAATCAGACTCTGAAAATCCGTATAGCAAAAGTCTGTAAAGACAAGGGTGTGGACTGGTTAGTAGCTTTGCCAGTCGCTCTGTTTTACATGCGTATGGTCGCACATTCCAGATCAGGTCTGTCCCCGTATGAGGTCGTTTTCGGCCGCCCCCCTAATATGTGGGGTACTCCTAGACCCCGAAGTATTACCGATGTTTCATGTAATATGCTGACAGATTACCTAGCTTCCTTGATGTCTGCCCTCAACTCATGTCGTTCACAGGTTGCCGCCGCATTTCCAGACAATACCGAGGTGGCACCGCACGAGATCGTTCCAGGCTCCCTTGTGATGATCAGAAATTTCGACAGATCAAGTCCGCTGGAACCACGTTGGAAGGAGCCACGTCAGGTCCTCTTGACCACCCGAACTGCCGTCAAGTTGGAAGGCAGGAAAGGGTGGGTCCACCTTTCTCATGTAAAACTTTTCAATCCATTGAAACCAGTCTTCAAAAACATTTCCAAGAACATTTCCCAGGATTCGAAGGATTGCCAGAACATTGTTTTAAAGGACTGTCCCGCACAAGACATTATTACAACCCCTCCCTTGTTAGAGAAAACTCCGCAACAGGAGTATAAGTTAAAGCTCAGGTCTAATAAGTCAGCCAGTTTGATTGTATAAGTCCTCCCCTAGGTGAAACGGTTAGACTGTTTCTGACATGTATAAAATAGACCCCCATAGTGAGAGAGTCAGTCAAAGCTCAATCAAATGTATCGTTTTTCTGAGTTTCGTATTATTCATCAGCCTAATGGCTTCCTGCACCAGCTATGCTTTCTATCTGTGTTTTTCAGTTCCTCATGTAAATATGTCTGCTCATGCTACAGTAGAGCACACGTTTAGTGATCTGCCTCCTCACGAATATGCATACCGCCTCGCTATGCGTAATAACACATTTATCCGTATGTTACATTATTCACACCAGACCAGCAATGCCACTAATTGTTGGGTGTGTGGTCGACTCCCCCCTTTCCAGACACCGAAGGGAGTTCTGCCACTCTTTCCTTATCCATTCTCACACAATGGTTCGTGTGGAGCATGGTCCACGTTAACGTCATCCTCAACAGATATGTCTTTTCTTAACAGTACATGTTTCCCAGACAAGCAAGGTTTCCCCCACAGAACAGGTTTAGATTTAGAAAATGAAGTATATAATTTAGGAAATTATTCGTCGAATTTCATGGTTCTGAATGTTCAGTCTGATACTACTCCAGACTCACCCGCTATTTCAGTACTACCAGTCAAAGACGAATTATGTGTCCGTAGTTATGGTTCTGTACATATAGGTCATAGTGAATGTACTACTGTTATCAAGTATAGTGACAGTAGGAAATCTATTTTTAAAGCTTCACGTCATTCTTATTTTGTTTGTGGTCAAACTGCATATGTCCGTCTGCCCCTCGATTGGGAGGGAACCTGTTACATTGCTTTCCTACTGCCACCTGTTTTTCTAGCCCCACCTGACTATCATAGGAATTCTTTCTTAGTACACACTAGACACAAGAGAAATCTCCCGATTGTCGATTATACTGAAACCGCCGCAGAGCAATTCATTGATATAGATAAAGGTGTTTTCCCTTATTTAGGTACAGTTGTAAATAGTAAGCTTATTCGTAGGTTAACAAGAACCCTTGAAGCAGTAGTAGATGAGACTGCCTCCGCTCTAGGTAACTTAACTGAAGAGCAATCCTTTATGAGAATTGTCGTTTTACAGAATCGTCTCGTCCTTGACGTCATACTGGCCGATAGGGGCGGGGCCTGTAGAATTCTCGGATCCAGTTGTTGTATTTTCATTCCAAATAACGCGCCGTCTGTTTATTCAGCTATAACCAGACTCCATAAAATTGCCCATCTGTTACACCAAGATCCAGGCACCTGGACATGGTCCGGTTGGTTCTGGAATGTAATTTCCGCATGGGGATGGAAAGTCCTGTCCTTTCTAGGTATTGCAGTAGCGATCATATTTAGCTGCTGCCTCTGTATACAATGTGGCCCTGCGATTTGCAGCATGTGTGCTACCTCTTGTATTCCCCGTCCCAAGCCCTGTTCTAAATCCCGTTCCAAGACAATTCGAGACGAGCAAATGGTACTGTATGAAATGATAGACGGTATCATGAATATTGATGTTTCCTGATGGAAACGTAGTGACAAGGAGGGAATGTGGAAAAGTAAATTTTGCCATGTTCTGTGTCCCTACGCCTCACCCATCATATGTCATGTGTGCATGATCAATATGCATATGTTATTCCCCATTTCTGATTAAAGACGCAATTACAGTTGTGTCCACCTCTAATATGTTAGTTTCCAGTCCTCGTGAATACTACGAATATCAGGCCTATGTAAGTAATGTTGCCACGTTTCTCAGTGTGCACGTTATTCCATTATAAAGTCTCCGTTTCCAGGCCTCAAAAGGGCCCGGACCACAGATTCAGCTCCTGTCTCCTGAAAGCCTCGCTGAGGAGCGATACAGCCCCCACCTGTATCCTCGACCCTTCACTTACTTCCTGCCTTGCAGTGCCCGGTGCACCCCGGCTCTGCCTCTGAGTCTGTCAAAAGTATGTTATAGTTCCTGCTATCAGTTCAGTCCTCCTCCTCTGCATTCCTAAGCTACTGAACTGCATCAATAGTTTCCGTCATTGTCTAGCCTTCTCGTCTCCACGTTAGAGAAATACTGTATTTAATGGTCATTTAATATTCTTCATCACGCACTACATGTAGAATAATGCATGGTCCAGTCTTAGAATCAAGTTAGCTTTTCCCCTCATGACTTCTAGTTTATATCAACATGTTCCCTAAACATTAGATACCAGATAGGGTTTAGGTACATGTCGCTCCGACCCTCCAGACTCTAGTCTCTGCTCCTAGCACAGAGTTCGTAGCCCCCAGCTTCTCCTAGTAACACGTCATTGCCAGTTTTCGCGCACCATTAGGTTAGAGGTCCCGGCTCCTTAGGTAGCCCCCTCCAATGTTTCCGCCCATTCATGACATATTCTGTTACGTTTTGCATCACATGTCTAAGTAAACTCCCAGTTACACCTCTTATTACTGTTATCTCTCGCGACTGCTACGCGTCACGCCTTCTACTCCACCCACTGTTACGCCTATTGCAATGTAATGCTATGTGTTTGCGCTATGTATATAAGTCAATGTTTGGTTATTAAATGTTAGCGCGCTCATCCCAGACCCAGCCCCGGCAGCTGCCGGGCCTTATTGTCCTATTCCTATGCAGGTTGTCCTGATCCTGTCCTTATGCTGTAATAAACCTGCAGAAACTCCTACTACCTCGAATCTTGACTCTTATTTTATTGAGCTATCTGTTATGCTATAAGTCTAGTCAAAAATAGGGTATTATTTATTTATTTACCACAACGTGGTGGCCAACAGGGACGTGGCCAGTCCCGCCAGACAGACGGCGCGGCGAAGCAGGAGGATTCTACGCCTAAAAGACCACAGTTTGCGAAAAAGAAAGTCGCGGCCTTAACAGCGCATAGATATGCCACAGATAGTGAGAACGCGGCTTCGGAATCTGACGTGGGCTCTGACCTTGCTGGACAGCGCGGTGGAGATTACCATAGTCAGAGAGGCGCTGCGTCCACTACTGAGGGTGACAGCGACTGATGTCTACGTTGTAATAGAAACAGCAGATACGAGACTTGCTCCCCCTGAAAGACTTTATGAAATTGTCCTGTTAATTGTAGGTGACATACAGCGTACCGTTAAAGGGGTATTTTGGGAAAATCTGTCTTCTACTTATGATATTTTGCTTTCGGAGGCTGACTGGCCCCCACCTTTTGTGCTCGCGGCGCCGCGAGGGGAGGAGGTAATCCTCTTCAGTTTCGCGAACACTGTCTCGAAAGAGCATGCGCAACATTTTGCAGAAGAGTGGGCTCGGGCTCTCGCACCGGCTCTGTACCGTAACCAATGTGGTTGGGATAAATTGTCGCCTTGCCACGAAATTCCGTTGCGGTCTCAGCCGCAGCCTCAACCTCAATATCCCATTCGGCGTGAAGCCAAAACTTCCGTCGCGGAAATCCTTGAACAATTATCAGGGAGTTATTGAAACTTGTGTGTCACCAATGAATAATCCTCTTTTTACTGTGACCAAGCCTGACGGATCATATCGTTTGGTATTGGATTACCGGCATTTGAACTCGCATTGCCGTAACTGTGCAGTACAGAATACTCACGGCTCTGCCCTTGTGGATAGTCTCGTGTGTAAGCGTTTTAAGACAACGCTTGACATATCCAACGGTTTTTATGCCCACAGATTTAACAGCTTTAGCTCCCAATGGACCAGTTTTACGTGCGCTGGGGTCCAAAAACAATTCCGGCGTCTCCCAATGGGCTATAAGAATAGTCCTGGTATATTTACCGCTCGCATTGTCTCTATTCTGGAGGCACTCGACCCAGATGCTTGTTCGTATGTGGATGACATATATCTCACAGACGACTATATTTGGGAGCATCTGTGTCTTGTAAATTCTGTTATTTGTAACTTTGCAGACATGGGTTACAAATTTAACTTTGCAAAATCGCACGTTGCTGAGCACACAGTGTTGTTTTTGGGCTATGAGCTCAACAATGAAGGTAGAGGTTTGGCTCCTCACTTCTTAGAGAAGTGCGCACAGTTGCGCGCTCCTACTACACTGAAAAAATTACAGTCTTTGCTGGGTTTCTTAAATTTCGGAAGAACATACATTCCGGAATTTGCCCAGCGTATCAAGCCATTGTATGCTTTGATACAACCAACTTTTTCGAAATCATGCTGCCTGCCTGAGCATTCAGCCATTTTGCAATCCTTGCAGGCTAATTTGCTCGCTTCTAAGTTCTTACTGACTCGTGACAACCATACCAACCTGGTGATAAGAATAATACCAGGGACAGTGGGTTTCACGTACCTCACTTTTAATGAAGGAGACACAGTACCTATTGCTTACAAGTCACACTTGTACACTTCGGCTGAGATGCGGTTTCCCACTGTCGAAAAGGTTTTAACAGCTGTACAGATGGCTATTCTTAAAGAACGGGCTCTGTCACAAGGGAAACGCATGTTGGTTGTAACACCCTGTCCTCACTTGGAGGCAGTCACGAAAGCCAGTGTACCAAATTCTAAAGCTTTGCACCCTCGGTGGATTCAGTGGGCTGCGTCCTTGACGTCCACGGATGTCACGTTTATTTTTGACGCCTCGTTGCGGTCGCAGGAGTACTTGCAGTATGAGTTTGTTCACCCTGCTCCTCTAGCTATGCGACCTTTGGAGGACTTCCATTGCATCATTTACACTGATGGTTCGGCGCAGGTTGCGCATGGCTCTAAACATGCCTACGTTTCCGCATGCGCCATTGTGGTCGGTGCTATGTTGAACGATGAGTTCATATCCAGGGAAGTGCACACGTTGCCGCTTGGAGATTGCACCGCACAATTGGCAGAGCTTCGTGCTCTTTTACTAGCGTTGGAGTACGCAGATCCTAGTGTTACTACTCTTATTGTAAGTGATTCTTTCTACTGTGTCCAGTCTTACAATGAAAACTTGTTCTTTTGGATTCAGAATGACTTTCGTGATTCCAAGGGTAGCACAATAAAACATAAATTGATCTGGGTTCGAGTGGCAGAGCTTAAGGCTTCGTTGCCGCTCGTTTTTGTAATTCATACTCTTGGCCATCAGCGTGTGGGAGTCCACGCTGTCGGTAACTCGCTTGCTGATGAAGCAGCGAAATCAGCAGTGTCTACATACTTAGTTGCAGCAGTTACACGGTCCAAAAGTAAGATTGATAGTGACATCTTGGCAGCTGTTGCTGCCACTGAGAAGGGAGGTAAACATCCTTCGGGGTTCCCTTCGAAGTACACATACCACTTAAGTCCCGAAAAGGTTCCTTTTGTGAAAATACCTGATGTTGGTGAACGTTTGATTCCCAACGCGGATCGCAGGGCAGACTTGATTACTGCGGCTCATGAAGGTGTGGCGTCTGCGCATGCGGGCGTCTCAGCCACTGTAACTCAATTACAACAACGTTTCTGGTGGCGGGGACTGTACAAACAGACGCGTGATTATGTCCTTCTTTGTGACATATGTCAGCAGATTAAACCTTCGACTGCTGCGCGTCCGCCACAGACTCAGTTGTACATTTCTAATAAACCCCTAGGTTGTGTTTATTTAGATCACTGCGGTCCTTTTTCCTCTGATACTGCGTATAAGTACATCTTAGTTGCAGTTGATTCATGCACACGCTTTGTGTGGGTCTGGCCCCATCGCAGCGCTGATTCACGGACTGTCATTAGAGATTTGCGCATCTTTGTAGGGATTTTTGCCTGTGGTACCTTCCATTCGGATCAGGGTCCGGCTTTCGCCTCTAAGGCGTATAAGGATGCCATGCATTCGATGGGGGTCCAAGTCAAGTTTTCGTCTCCCTACAGACCTGAGGGTAACAGTGTAGTGGAACGAATGAACCGTGATTTAAAGCAATCTTTGACAGCTCGAGTTATAGGCACTGGCAGAAACTGGCTAGCCCACCTCTATGGCGTGCAGCGTGCTCTTAATAATCTCCCTAGAAGGTCTCTGGGTGGGCGGACCCCATACGAAATGCTCTTTGGCATCAAGATGTACGTCCCTGACCTTGACGGTCTAGACTGTGTGGTTCGCGCCACTTCCTTTGACGCAGATGAACATTGCAATGTTTTACAGAATCTACAAAAGACCAGAGACGGTCTTGCAAAGGAACATTTGCCCTCCACGTCGGATGTTGCGTTGCAGATCCCGGTAGTCGGCTGGCTACCACAAGTTGGAGAACTGGTTCGAGAGAAGATCGATAACAAGAAAGAATTTGGTCCGTCCTATCGAGCTCCGGTTCCAGTCCTTGGAGTGAAGGGCACAAGAACAGTCATTTTACCACCGCTTCCTGGTCGTAAGGAAAACAGGTTTATTTCAATTGGCAATGTCAAGATACACAGAGTGGCCGATTCTTCTTAGTATGACACCAGCAGTTTCCTGTCCTTCCATTGTGAGAAATTCGGTTGTGCCCACTGCTTTTAATCATGAATCAGAAGTGGCCATTGAATTACCTGCGCTTTCCAGTCCTTTATTGAGTACTTTGCCAGGTGCGGATCAAAATGAAATAGACTATACATATCCCACTGATTTGTCCATGCCTGACCTGCAAGCACGTTTAGCCACGGAATCCAGATTTTCATTTGACTCTGTTTCCCTTGCCTCGAAGAAACCCTCTCGTTTTGCAGTTTATGCTACCTTATTCAAAAAGCATTTTTTGATTCCCCCTTGGACATATATCTGGCTGGTGCTTTTTTCGATATATCTTTTTATGTCAATTGGTTTTGTGTTTTATTTTTTCCGGTTGGTAAATGGACACTATGTCGAGGAAAGAACATGCATTCGCCATCTCAATGGATCTTTGGCTCCCCTCTCCTCATCGCATTCTGCACACAGACTGAAAAGAGACTTGACATTTGTTAACATCACTGCTTGGCCTGTCCTTGATGGGATCGTGTGGGATGCCGTTCGATTTCAAATTCATGGCCCTACGGAAGTTGTTAATGTCCCTAACGTGCTTAGAGTTAATATGGGGGATGTGGTGAAGCAAAACATACGTTCTGATGATTGGGATTTTCAGGCCGTAGAGTCTTTATTTTCTGATGCTGAAGATTTATATTTAGAATCTGCTAATTATGGTGATTTATTTTGCTTTCAACATTTTGGCAATCACTTCTTACATAAAACGACATCCAGAAGGAATTCTGTGAATTATACACAATGGGAGCATTGCCCAGCTCCTATACAAGGCAGTTCTAGTACTTTTTTGAAAAAATACACTTATTTTACTGACTTCAATCAGTCTAATCCCGAGTCCTTTTATTTTAAAATGACTCAGAAGCCTATGTCCAAGGTTAGACTTACCGATACCAAACTATTGTATTCGAAGTCCTTTCTAGATCAGCTGGCTATTGGCGGTTATGAAGTCTGGAAGGAAATAATTGACCTAAAATCAGTTTGGGGTTCTAAGAACTGGCAGGTACAAGGCGCTGAGGCTTTGCACCGTGCATGTCTCATCCCTAATCAGATTTTGTTTTTGAATTCTACTATTTCACAAACGACATGCTTTGGATTGGCTACTGCAAAAAAATTAAATTTTCCTTCTATCCCTGAGTTAGAGGAATATTCAGGCTGGAGTAATCATACTCAATTTTCGATTAGAGAATTACAGGCCCTGTTGCTGAATTCTTCCTTTAACATCTCCAGTATAGACCCAAAAGGTTGGCTGGTGTGGCACAGGTGTGCTGATTCTTGCCAGCGCCGTTTTCTGGGTTTGTCTGACGGCTTTGCTCAGGTTAAACCAGATTCGCGTTTTGAAAATGAGCATTCTGTCACAACTTACTCTGTGGGTAAATTATGTCAAACCTGGCTGAAACATTCTAAATTATCTGCAGTTAAATTACATCTTGCAAAACTAAATGATGATGTAGATTTAAATGATTTCATAAAAGGCCCGGCTAGTGGTAGGTCTAAAAGATGGATATATGCTGTGTACAATGAAATTTGGAAAACATCGCAGATTGAGGCTGCAACACGACTTAGGGCTATAGATCAGGCAAATCTAGAGAAAGTCCTTGCAGTGGTAGACAATAGTATTAACATGCTTTCTTCACGCATTTACACTTTAGATAACATTGTGTCTTCTGTAGTGGATATTGTGCATGATGAGGTATCTGTTTTGTACCATGGTCAGAATCAATTACGTTCTATCATGCAATTTGCATGGACCCTGCAAACACTTAAATCTGGCAAGGTGCCATGGGGATACATGAACGTGTCCTCTCTCTTTGCACCCTTTAATTTGACTGACAAACAACGCTTGCTTTCTATGCGTGATGCTTCTTTTTCTATGTTACATATTGAGAAATTGGAATCCTTGCCTTTTTCTGTGGCAGAAGCCTCAGCTGCAACGTGGCTTATCCACGGTCTCTTAACATTACCTTTTGCCTTGTATAAATTTACTAACTGTATGAAATATGTTGCCATAGTTCGCTATGAGCCTTTGGGTAGTGGTTTTCTCCATGAAGTATGGTCCCTTCCTTTCACTTATAGATGTTTGAGGGACGGCCAAGAGGTTTATCTAAATGGGGAGGAATGTACAGAAACTCCAGATCATTCGTTAATGTGTAGACACATACAATTACACGGTTCTTGCAATCAGGACCGACCAAACTTGGCCTGTGTTTTAAAAGGCACTCCTGTTCCGGCAATTACCCCGACTTTTACCTTGTTGGGGAACGGAAGTTATTTATTTTTGAATAATGAAGATTGTTGCGGGTTAAATAAAGGTGTAGCTTATGTGGTAACAGTAAGTGAACGTGTCGTTTGCTGCAGAAATGTCTTATACCCACCCACACATGAAAATAGGGAGGTTTCCATTTGGCCACGCATACCAACCTTGAAGGCAGAGTTCAACGGCATGACTAGACTGAGGGCTCTATTGTCCCAGAAAGAAGTGGCCTTGACTTCGGCTCGGGAAACTTTCGTGCTTCACATAGCTAACACCCGGACCGAGGTTCAGGCCCTTTTAAATACTGATTTACCGTTGCATTTTGGCGAAATGATACATTCTATCTTTAACGCGTCCTCGACATCTGGGCTAGCGCATTTTTTTAAAGCAGTTAGCAGCGGCCTTGTGACTTCATTTGAAAAAATATTTGGAGTAATCCCTAGTTTCTTTCATTCCATTTTCTCGAGTCTGTTTGGTGGATTCCCGGTTTTACTGGCACTAGCGGCAGGCGTCCTAGTTGTTCTCTTCTTCCTTAAATATGGATGCCTCACATGTGGAAGAAGCGGCCCAGCCTCTGCTGCCGCTGTTTCGCAACCAAATGCTTGAATATTTTGGCACGCT
The DNA here is from genome assembly GCF_964261635.1 of Lissotriton helveticus. Classification (NCBI taxonomy): domain Eukaryota; kingdom Metazoa; phylum Chordata; class Amphibia; order Caudata; family Salamandridae; genus Lissotriton; species Lissotriton helveticus. The sequence continues at coordinate 455,700,821 of NC_136058.1, read as the reverse complement.
GCCGCTTGCGATTTTAAGCACGGCATATGGCTTATCGTTTCGATTTTCCTACTTCACCTGTGTCCAGCCTGTGTTTCACTGCCTGAGCTGTGATTTTGTTTGGGCCATTGATTTGTGTCTCTGCGGGCCGGTTTCTCCTGGCGTCGATTTTAATCAGCTGATGAGTCCTATCACTACTCACGAGTTGGTTTGTTCTGACGAAAGGATTATGGCAATAGCAGCGGTGCATGGACGAATGGGTCCCTGGGATATATTCACGGCAGCGCAGGATTTCTTGGAACTGAGCTTTCTGGAGAACCCACCGAGTTGTCCTCTGATGGTAATAGAGGCTCCGATACTTGGGGAACACGTATGTTCTTTTCCACTTTTGAATTGGATGGCTGAACTGTTTTCTGATTAAGACGGTGATTTCATGCTGGAGGCTGTTGCTGCATATTTTGCTTATACGGTCTTGTCCTAAAAACTTTTCCATGATTTCTTTCCGGACATTGGATTTTCAGCTTGCATATTTTGCGATTTTTCGTACATTGTTCAATTTCCCAGACCTATTGACTTGAGCAAAATGTTAATTTTTTTTACAGTTCATTCATGGCTCACAGTTCTTGAACTCTGCTTTCATGAAATTGCCCTTATCTCATCTTATCCGTCCTCGGATCATGGGGGGGTGTCATATAGCTACTATATATCTTTATAATGCGTTAAGTTAGCATAGGCACATTACATGTTTAAACGCCATTTTTCCTTTTGCTACTTCTGCACACGACACTTAATTGTTGATTTAGCTTTCAGCCTAGTAGTTCGTTGTGGTTTACATTAGAATAATATGTTATTACTCTGATATCAGCTTTGCTTCATAAACTATGTCTGTACAGAGTGCTGAAGCTTCAGGAACAACAAGATACTGAATTGTTATGAGGTCTGATCTTCGCGCCTTCATAGACATAACATAAGTGCAGCTTCTGCCAATTTTGGCTTTTAGGCGGGTTTTATATGGCTTTGCTGCTCACACAAATACACACTTGATGCTGTTCGCATGCAGAGAGAGCTGGTGTATGCTGATGTGATCCCTTCATTCTAGGACACTGAGGTATGGGCCCGCCCTAATTCAACCCAAAGAGACCTTCTTAGCTATTAATATAATATGCGAGTTAGGGAGGGTGAGAAATAAGTGTTGTTAACCCTTATTAATTTACAGCATGGTAACATGCTGTCACCGTTCGCTTTCTGTGGACAAGTAACTATGCTTGTAGCTTTATTGTTGATAATATGTTTACTTGTATTATCTAAGATACTGCGCCTGAGAAGACGGCATTAGTAAATAAACATTTCAAATGCTCACGTGTTCTTCTTTACTCCATGTTCTGGTTTGTAATGATTGTATAACGAAAGAGTGCTCATGTGTTCCACGTAACCTGAGGTTGGTGAGTTCATGTTCTGGTTTGTCTAAACATTGGGAGTTGGTTATGACCAATGAGACACTGTAGCTAGCTCGGTAAGGGGTTTGTTGGGTACTAAGGTGAGTTTTGGGTCACCCTAATTCGCTGAGGTTTCAATCCTCTGTGCACAGTTCTGTGGGAGAACAGAAACCCTGCTACAGCGGATAGCGGTCAGCTTAGTCGCCACACCAACTCCTCACCACATGCAGGGCACCCGGCACAGAGCTTTGGGAATCTCACGCCCGTGAATGGAAAGAACCCAGAGAAGAAAAATGGGGCCTTACAACCTAAAGACCTACCTGAGCATCAGCAGGCCAACGACCTGAAAGAGCACTCCCCCTCTTCTCCAAACCCTCAAATACATCAGAACTCTCAGAGCAAACACAAAGGACTATTTACAACTCGCCATGCAATACACTGCACCCCAAATAAGCAACCAGTCACGCATCATGACAACCTAATAGCCGAGGAACAGCAAAGGAGCTCCAATCCACCAACTCACCCTTCACAACTGCCACCTGTGGACCTCAGTAATCCAGACATGACTTTTCTGGCAACACAAGAATGGGAGGACCTAGTAGCTTCATACAGCGTAAAGCCTACCCACAACAGCTCAACAGAAGACCTCCCTTCCCCGTCCATCGTAGGGATTAACGGTCCCACCAACATATTTTGGGCAAACCTATTGAACACAATTCAACTGTCAGCCACAGCACTGCAGTATCAATCAGACAAACTGGACCTGCAGCTAACCGTCCTCCAGGTGCTAGCAGATGCCACAACAGGGATAGAAAATAAACTATCAGACCTTAATGGCCTTATAAAAAGAGGGCAAGAATCCGCAAAACTATCACAAATAATAAGAACCGAGTGCATCTGCTCCCCGATAATTGACAAGTTATCGACATTACCGACAATTCTGGGGAACCTCCTGGTGGTCTTAAAAGAAAACATCACAAAGCACCTAGTCACAGAGGCAAAGACCAGCAGTACAGGTCCTAGCCAAAAAACACCAGGCGGCAATACCCACCACTTCACCAGTAAGCAAGGCGATTTATCCCCAAAACCTATAAACATTAGAGATGATTCCTTCCTGAACACTTCCACCATCGCCAGGGAAGGTGCAGAGACATCTACAAATGCACGTGCCTGCCGCAAACAAAAAAGGAAGGGCAGGAACAGAAAGACAATAGACACTTGTTGTATTAACGAGATTGAGTCAATAACAACGCCAAGGCTGGGAGACATCTCGCTATCAAACCTTCTTTACGCCGATGACCTAGTCTTGGTAAGCCGCTCCCCAATTGGACTGCAACATCTCTTGGACACTACCAATCAATTTTCAATAAAAAACGCTTTGAAGATTAACTTAAACAAGACTAAAGTCATGTCAGTGAATTACAACAAATTAAAGAAATTGGCATGGTCCTTGGATGGTCAAAGGCTGGATCAAGTTACCAACTATAAATACCTTGGCGTATTACTAGACAGTAGAGGCTCGTTCAAACTTCAGCTAGAGGCCATAGCACGGAAGGGAACTACCTTTCATTTCTCAATGAAGCCGCTACAAAAAGTTCTCCCTGATCGATCATTTGGCCCCCTCCTACAGGTGATTAATGCACGTCTCCAGCCTATGCTCACATACGGTAGCGAACCCATGCAAGGGAAGGACGCTAGTGCCCTAGACAAAATAATCAGCAGAGCATACAGGACAATCTTCCGTCTGCCAAATTATGTCTCTCCTGCCCAAATCCGTCTTGAATTTGGCATCCAAAAACAAACGGTAGAGAGAAGAGGCGCCTATATAAAATGCTGGCGTAAAATCAAAGGTTCGGAACGAGGAACCCTAAACGCTCACCTATGGACAGAACTGTCAATACGATCAAACTCACCCGCTAAGAAATACCTTTTAAACTCTTTGGAATATCTGGATCTAACCAGCCTTTGGGAGTCATCAGCTGACAACAACAGTTTCAAAAAGGTGGTAACAAAAGTTACTAAATTAATATCATCTATCGAAGACAAAGACACCCTGGCCAAGAGGGCACACGGATGGGTCGTGTTGAAAGATTACAATGCCCTGAAACCGCATAAATATCTGAAAATGGGCCTCACGCGGAAGATAAAAGATACATTTCTAAACCTGCGCTTTGGAATTCTACCAATTCTACCTCATTTGGCACCATGGAAAAGGAGGCCAGACGAACATCTTTGCCGTCTTTGCAAATCAGGGAATGAGGATTTAATCCACATAATCTGTATCTGCCCTAACCTGATAGACATAAGGCGCGCCTTACTTCGACCACTTTGGAATCAAAAAGGTGTAAAAAGCTGCAGGCAAGCCGTGATGATATGCTTCAACCCAGAAGAGGTCCAGTTAAATTGCAGACTGACGAAGTTTTTTGACATTGTATCCACAAGACTTACTCCACTACACGGCACAGTGACCAAAGGCATCTAATAACTCGCCAATCAAGAAACAGTCTGCCAAGGTCCTGCCAAACCAAGCAAGCTGAGAACATTGACTCACACTTTTAATTTTCACAAGTGGGTTAGAGACACTGTAATCGAGAACGATAACTCAATACGGTTTTATATACCTTTTTTTCCTTTAACAATACACACGCATTCAAGCTTATAACGATTTTAATGATGTACATCTTACATTGTGAGTTTTAATTAACTGTACAATAAAGTAAACTCAAACTCGACAAATAAAGAGTTTGGGCAGGAACAACAATATAATGACAAAAGTTGGAAGTTTTTTTTATAGAAGGAAGCCTGTTCGTGGAACGAAGTAATCCGATAAAGTTCCTTTGACAATCTTGTTAGAATGGGAACTGAACCCCATTCTCGTGAATGCTTTCGTAATTGTGCATTATCATTTCAAACTACTGCTGTTACACTCGAGGAAGGCTGTGGTGGGGTCACTGGACACCCTCCCCCCCCCCTTTCTCAGAAGTGAGAGGAGGAGATGAAGCTTTCACCTCTTGTGGGGATTTCTTTTGTGGTGTTTTTTTAAAAGTAGGTTTCAGATGAGTGTCCCTTTTTTCGCCATGCCTCAATATCGAGCTCTCCACTAACATTTTCCGTGTTCAAATATATCCTTAGACCAAGACTTAACAAACAACCCCTTCATTTAAAAACAAAACAAACATGTACCTGCCTGTCTCAGTTAATATACAGGAATACTCGGGTCTGACAGTTCACTCCACCAAGAAGATCTTAATGATTCTAATCTTGCCAAGCCAGTGCATTCTGGGAGTTGTAGTCTTTTGCTGATAAAAAAGCATCTGTTTAAGGGAAACCTAGCTCTGTAAACTTGATGCCTATCAGTAGGGAATGCTCCCCAAACAGAAGAGTGTTCATCTTTGCGGCATTTGGGGTATCCGTGTGCATGCTGTGAAGATGGACAATGCCCTGCAGATGTTTCTTTTCTTCTCATGTTTGCATCCCGTGGTCTGCAGTGTCCACGGGCAGTGGTTAGATTACTGGGCAGGTTTGCCACTGGATTGTTCTGGGATGCCTGATCTGCTCTTTAAAAGGTTGAGCCGAGAGCGGGGGCTTCTGTAGCTCTCTCACTGCTGGGGAGATGTATGTGGTCGACCTTCTTCGGGTCCTGATTGAGGCGAGCTCAGGTTTACATGACCAGATACCACTGCCACTAACACCCCAATGCATGTGTGAACCACTTATGGGAGATGGTTGCACGTGTGAAGCACTTAGGGGATGTGGTTGCACGTGTGAAGCACCTATGGGAGGTGGTTGCAAGTGTGAAGCACTTATGGGAGGGGGTAACATGTGTGAAGCACCTATGGGAGGTGGTTGCATGTGTGAACCACTTATGGGAGGTGGTTGCACGTGTGAAGCACATATGGGAGGTGGTTGCACGTGTGAAGCACCTATGGGAGGTGGTTGCACGTGTGAAGTACTTATGGGAGGTGGTTGCACGTGTGAAGCACTTATGGGAGGTGGTTGCACGTGTGAAGCACCTATGGGAGGTGGTTGTAAGTGTGAAGCACCTATGGGAGGTGGTTGCACGTGTGAAGGACCTATGGGAGGTGGTTGCACGTGTGAAGCACCTATGGGAGGTGGTTGCAAGTGTGAACCACTAATGGGAGGTGGTTGCACGTGTGAGGCACTTATGGGAGGTGGTTGTATGTGTGAGGCACCTATGGGAGGTGGTTGCACGTGTGAAGCACTTATGGGAGGTGGTTGCAATGTTGTAATTTAGCAGCGATTAAATTGAGCGTTAGCAAAAGACATCCTAGTTTTGGCTGTTATCTTGACATTTTAGCGACATCCGTTTTGGATTCACGGCAGCCATTTTGTCTGTCACACGCTGCCTCGTGTCGACCATGTGTGTTGTCCTACCTTTCTGCTCATGGCCTTTGAATCTGACCAGCATCTCTATGTTTTGCTGCTGACCGTTAGGGACTCCATCTGTTAATGGTTAGCCTTAGATTGGAATGTGTTAGCCGAGACCCCAAGACTCTTTAGCTCCTCCCACTGATCGATTGTGCTTCTCGATATTTCCTTGTATGGACATAAAATGTGCTCTTATGCCTTGTACTGCCTTCTTTTGAGCCCCTGTGTGGGTATAAATAAACCATGCGTTCAGTAGCCCTTTGTGCTACTTCTCGCAGTGCCGAAGGGTACTGTCTGAACTTTAGCACAACCTCATGAGGTGTAATAAACTTAATATTTTGCGTTTCCAGTTTCCGTGCCAACTTTTTCCTTTTGGGTCTGAGGTCTTCGTGCGCAGAAGGGCGAACCCCTTGCACTAGCGGGTCTGGCTGAGGCCTGCACGACAGCAAGTGTGAAGCTCCTATGGGAGGTGGTTGCACGTGTGAACCACTTATGGGAGGTGGTTGCACGTGTGAAGAACTTATGGGAGGTGGTTGCACGTGTGAAGAACTTATGGGAAGTGGTTGCATGTGTGAACCACTTATGGGAGGTGGTTGCACGTGTGAAGAACTTATGGGAGGTGGTTGCACGTGTGAAGAACTTATGGGAGGTGGTTGCACGTGTGAACCACTTATGGGAGGTGGTTGCACGTGTGAAGAACTTATGGGAGGTGGTTGCAAGTGTGAAGCTCCTATGGGAGGTGGTTGCACGTGTAAAGCACCTATGAGAGGTGGTTGCACGTGTGAAGAACTTATGGGAAGTGGTTGCACCTGTGAACCACTTATGGGAGGTGGTTGCATGTGTGAAGAACTTATGGGAGGTGGTTGCACGTGTGAAGAACTTATGGGAGGTGGTTGCACGTGTAAACCACTTATGGGAGGTGGTTGCACGTGTGAAGAACTTATGGGAGGTGGTTGCACGTGTGAACCACTTGGCTGTTGTGGATTATTACGCCATCAAATCCTCCCAAGTCTGTGCACCAATTACATATATGTTGTCATGGTGGGGTGCTAAGATGAGTGAGTAACCAGCCTTGAGTGAATTTGCCCCCCCCCCTCTCCTCTCTGTGTAATTTGCAATCTGCAAGAAACACTATTTCCAGTGCAGATGCAACCTTTCCCTCCATATACTGTGTGTGAGATGTCTCTTCTGTCTCGAGTAAATCAGGCTGTTGTCTCCAAGAAGACATCTAATTACTCAATCCAACTCTTAGCATGTGATGTCATCAGTGATGTGATCAGTGATGTCATGCTTTTTTCTTTCTTTTAGGGTTTAGACTCCTCCTCTTGCTTTGTTCGATGGAGCTGACTGTGCTTTTCCAAGATTGCTGAATAGCGCCTATTATAACAAACATCAAAGTTCTGCTAAGAAACATCAGTCAAGGTAAGTTGTTATTAATATAATTTGAAGCTACAGATGACAGAAATCACCCATAAAGGTGAACTTTGCAACCATAGCTCCTCAAATGTATGGTTAATGACCTCATGCATGATGTCACAGATGACAACACAAATCTGACTGGTGATGTCACACATCTTGCGTCACGCTAGAGGCCGTGTCCAGGCTGCAGGGACTGGCATTTGATGAGTGGGATGGCTGAGGCCAGACCTCCTGCATCCTTGCTGAGAAGGTTTTGCATGCAGATATGGGGCGAGTAGGAAGGTTTGCTGAGCCCTCTTGAGAGCTGCTGGCACATGCGTGGCTCCATCATACAACCACTCACCTGCAAGCACAGCATTTTCTTTTACTTTCGCCCTGCCCATGTTTTGATCACTGCTTACTTCCGTCACACACTTTCGCAGACAATCATAATTTTAAATGGGGTAGTGACCATTGCTCTGTGCTTTCTGCCAAGAGGCCAAGGATTGAATGGGCATGTATTCTGAACACATTTGGCTCACTGACAAGATATGTGAGAAACTTGCTCTCCCTTCAACTCAGCTTCAAAGCTCTAGATTGTTGACCATTATTAGCAGCCACTCACATAGACGCCTGGGGAGGACTCGGCTCACATGTAGAGGTATAGAGGGTAAAATGATCCACACAAACTACATAAAGACACCATCCTTGTAAAAGCAAACAGTCTTAGGGAGTGCAAGATGAAGTACAAAACGTGAAATGTAGAGAGGAACTACACCCTCAGGGGAAGATTTACAATAACTGGCGCATCCCTGCATATCAGCAGGGATGCGCCAGTTATTGTGCGTCACGGCTGCGCCAACATGGATGCCCCGCATTTCAATGCGGTGCACAGTGGAGTAAAGACGGCGCATTGCTGGAGATGCGTCGCAAGCGCGATGCAGCTCCAGCAAGGCTCGGGGTGCCCTGTCCCTAACATGCTACGTCAATCCTTACGCCTGCTTCAAGCAGGCGCAGGGTTTTGACGCAGCCTGGCCCTAAAAGTGGCTGAGTGAAATCTTGTAGATTTCACTCAGCCACTTTTAGGAGGCGCTCCTGCGCCGGAACGCCCCCTCCCCTCCTGCGCCGGAATGCCCACATGTGGTGCAGGGCTTTAAAACGTGACGCATCTCCCAGATGCAGCACTTTGTAACTACCCCGCACCATCGCGCTGGATTTGCACCGTTGCTGCGTCACAAAAGTGACACAATGGTGGCGTTATTGAGGCGCAAGGGCCTTGTAAATCTGCCCCATAGTATTCACAGTCACTCTTCAGTGTTTTTGTCTGTAATGTTAAGCCCAAGAGGAACCCATTTCACTGGCTGATTTGTTTAATTACTGCAGAGGCTGAGACGCGGTTGGAGCAAACCCACTTAAAGCTCTGGACGTGGTCACTTTTGTAATAAAGGAGAAGAGAATCCGTGTAGTCTTTACTGCCCAGTCTCTCTACTCTGTCACCTTCTAATTGAACGTCATGTACTGGAAGGGTAGAATAACTAGGGAACTTGCAGAAACATAAATTACAAAATTAGAGCAATCTGTGCATCTCCTCTCATGCCAGATACCAACCTTCCACTTAAATGGTTTGAGAACAAATATTGCCCTCAGTACTATGTCATCAGCGTAGGAAGAGTTCATTGCATGGTGACACAAATCTGTAAATCCACATCAAAGGAAAAATGTGTCCTGTCTCTGACGTGTTGATCATTGGTTGTTCTTTCTTAGTTTATTTAAACAAATGCTTATCTGGAAAGATGTATATTGGACAGTAAATGTTTTAAAATGTCACCAGTGTCTATCATGCGTCTTCACAGCGCGGCAGCCGCCTGAACTTTTGTGGTCTCCAGAAAAAACTTTAAGAATCAATCCTGAGAAAGGCACTGAGGTTCTGCAAATATGTTGATAACCTCTAGGTTGAGACTACTAGATGGCACATGTGCTGTCTGGTGCAAGTCCTACTGTAGCTCACCAAGAGCTTAGAGGGCCTTTGAGCCTGCCCATTGCTTGACATTTGTTAGCTTTCTGGCCACTTTAGTTTTTTATTCATGTCCCAGCTTGTCAGTCTTGTGTCTGTCCCTCCCATGGAGCATTGCCTGTTTACCATATCTGGAGTGGCTCCTATTTCTACTTAATCTGCTTGCTTTTAAAGCATTACTTGTTTTCTTCTGTGTTAAGCACTCCGTGAGACGACATGTCTCAAGCTGTCTCCTACATGCGCTTTTCTTCCCCTCTCTTCTGTCCCCTGCTCTCTATCCTCTGTGTGCTCCTCCCCCTCCCCTCCCTCTTGCACACACCTGTGGCCTCCATCTCTCTCTTTCATTGCTTCCCCTGTCACAGCAGCCTAGTGTTACTTTCATCAACCCCCATGTTGATTCAGCACCCTGCTCCTGTGTTCCATTGCTTAACCCCACCCGCCTTAAAAAAAAAAGAAAACGCTATTGCGTATTTTCTTTTCTTTTTAGTTACTGATCGAACTCGGATTGGTTACTAAAAAGAACAAAAAGTGGTAACGTCATTTTGTAGGCACATGAAAGCATTGCGTGCTGGCTTACAAAATGAGGCTGGTGGCAGCGTTAAAGGGTTTTAAAAAACTTTTACTTTGCTGCACAGCATTGGGCTTCTCTGCAGCAAGGCTAAAAACACTGCAAAGTCGGTAGGTCGCAAACGCATTTTCTATCGGCTTTGCAATGCTTGTTTCTAAACCGTTTAGTTTGTCCAGAGGGGCGCGCGTCTGCTGAAAAAGACTGCTTTCATTGGAGGGATTATGTTCAATGCAGTAGGCCTGAGTTGGTTCTGATGACACGCTAATGATCAAGGCTATAAGCCTAATTGGTTCTTTGGGAAAAGGTAGCCTACAACAAAGGCGGCAGTTGTGACACATTTATTATGAAAAGCTTATGCTAAATCTACTAAAAAAAGATTATACTGTGTCAAAGCCTCTAGCCAGGTGCTTTGCTCAATTACATTTCAAGGATTGTTGTGTTGATTACCCCGGCTGATAAATCCTGGGGGGAGAAGATTTGCACTGTAAGATAATTGTTAGTTCTTTTTAGGAGCGGTTGTATCTTGTTTTACCAAGTGTAATTGCGAACAGATTAGTAATGTTATGACTGTGTGCCTGATAGCTGCCTTTAGTAAAGTATATGCTCCATACAGAAGACCTACATTGGTTATTTTTGCGAGCAGTTGATAAACGCCATTGCCCTGATTGGTTTATTGTAAGAAATGTTATCCCGAGCCATCTATCTGATCTTTTTATTTTGAAAAGTTATGACACTAGGCCTGACTTATTTATTGTGAAAGCATATGTTGAAGCCAATATGCGTATACAGGTGGATTGGTTTTGCACGTTGGTAAAGTCTGAAGACAGGTTTTTAGTTATATAACAGCTCAAAGATTATTAAAGTAGGTAAGGGCTTAGTACTGGCTTCCTCCCATTGACAGATCCTGGGAGAACAAAATGTGCATTATGAAAATAGGTCCTCCTAGAAGGGTTTTTATATTGTTTGCCAACTGAAATTCTGAACATATTTATAATTTGACCCCATATGCACATTAAAGAATATTTTAGATCTGGCATGAAAGCTTTAGATGTCTGGCAGGCACTTGTATTTTAAATAAAATCTTTAAAAGTGCAAACATACACAGAGGAGTAGTTTTTAGGTCGAGCCTAGCGCAGCGCACAAGCACTGCTCCAGGAGATGACCTTTAGAAATCGTTCTGCACTTTCCTCACACTTGTGCGCGTGGCAGTATCCACCTTGCGGGAGCGCGCAGCAGCGCGCAGGGGCCAGCTGTTTGTAATTAGCATGGCCGCGCGCACTTGTTTACATTTGCCTGCTCGCGGTCGGTGTAGCTTTCACTTTCTTGCCGGCTACGGGGTTCTCTTTCTATTTAACATTTGCATGAACTGTTGTAAAAGGCGTTCCATACACTGCTGTGTGCGCCCACAGATCAATACCCCTCATGGTTGCTGTAGCTTTCACATACAGGGTCTTTCACCCTCTGTGTCTTCTGTGCTGGCATCCAGATGGATGTTGCCTAGGACTTATGCTCACCATTGGATGAGTTTAATGCCTGTCCTATCCCCCCATTTTCTCTCATCTCTAACTTTCCTGTCCTTTCCTCCTTACATCTCTTTCTCTGTCAAAATATAAGCAGTAAGGGGTTACTACATATGCCTCCTTGTCTGAACGTAAAACTGCCATTCACGGCTAACCCTGGAACAGTATTTGTGATTGTATACTACATATAAAAAAAACATAAAAAAAAAAAAAAAGAATATAAACCCAGCACATTTAGCTTACTTACTAAAAGCAGTTGAAGAATGTAATTGCCACGTTACATGTCTCTTTAAAAATATTACTACATGCATTATTTCCCTTAGGAGTAACGTCTCCAAGTAGGCTCACCTTCTTATAATGTCGTACAAGTTCAATAACTTTCAATAAATTTCAATATGCTGTATTTTATTCTTTGGTGTTCTTCATACTATTATTTCCATAGCACATCATATTTTTATCTTGTTCCACATTTTTCCGCCCAATGCATTTCGGGCAGGAGCCCTTCTTCAGGGAACTTTACTTCTGAAAGCATGAAAGTATAACACTTTTAAGCACAAAACTCAGACATAACTTAAAGTCTACCAAAATTACACATTATAAAGGTGAACAGGCGAGCAGTCAAATGATATCTGCCTAAGGCAACGCAATACATGCCGTTAGAATCTCCAAGTATATCATTATGTATATCATTATGTAGAAGTACAAAGTACACTTAACTTTCTTACAATGTATTTCTATGCAGGTTGGAAAATTGCAGTGTGTTCATACTTCATTTTTCGGAAAAAAACGTAAGTGAAACGCTAGAAGAACGTCGAAATTTGTGAGGAAAATGTACAATACTGAAACCGGCGGGTGCACATGCAGCAATATGACTCGGGTGAAGATCAGTTACGAATATAGTAGTGTGTCATGATCTGTGAAGACAATCTGTAACACTAAACCCAGCGGGTGCACACAAAGCAAAATAGTGAATAAGTGACCCATGTGAAAACTAGTTGCAAACAAAGTAATCTGACCTGTAGCCAGCGACACAATAATTTCCATGGAGTATGTTGCCTTCACTGTGGTGAAGTGCAAAGATGTAAAAAATAACGGAGTACCTGCATTAAAGAAAAACACGGCGTTCATTAAATGTTTGATACTCTGTATATGCTCAAATGGAGCCCAATTCGTAAGCTTCTATTACTGCTTTAACCACTAACACCGAATGTGGAAATCAGGTAGAAGACACTCCAAGTGTGGTCTACGAAGGTCGGCAGCTTTTTCCAGCAAAATGCCGGTCAGAGGGATTCTTGTTTATTACAGCGTTTAAACAATTGCAGCCAAGAAGTTCCGATTACGTGATGAAACGTCACCATAAACAGTGAAAAGCTACTACCAAGTTCATTAAAACGCGCAAAGCATTATAATGACCGTATTAAGTGACGACTGATAAATGTAAACGACTGATAAATGTAAACGAAATGTGTTCAACGATGTAGACTGAAACTACATTGATAATCTGAAATACTGAATGCCAACTAAGAATTGTGTTCAATAAAGAGTTAAAAATAGTGCACAAGATGTTTTCAATAAAGAGTGATAAGAATGAAAAAGAAAGAAAAAAAATAGGAAGACTACAAGTAATAATTAGATGAGTCGGAATGCAATACAGTAACAGGCATATATGTAATAACGCATTATAGACACTTGTGCTAACACTAATGTTTTGCGGTGTTATGAAAATACCCTACCAAAATGTGTTTCATTCTGACAGAAATAGGCACTGAATATACACTATTTTTATGTTAGAGGCCACTTTCCACCATTTTTTCTTTAACTCAATATTGCATTGAAATACATAACTAGTGTACCAATAAAGTAAAGTCAAAAAATTAAATACGTACACAATGTAACAACTACATTGTTAAAGATGGTGAAAAACGATTACAAAAACAGCTAAGTTCTAAGCGTTCATTGAGTCCTTTTGGTTGTAACGCAGATAAATGATGTATCCAAAATGTTTCTCTTCTCAATAGATGTTGAGAATTATCTCTTCCAGGCAATAGTGGCACTGTCTCTAGGATGCAGAAATGCAACTGGCTGGGATTGTGGTTCATATGGTTAAAATGTACGGCAACCGTAGACTTGGTGTTCTTGAATCTTATATTACTTTTATGCTCAATTACTCGTGCTTTAATTTTCCTAGATGTTTTTCCAACATAAATCAGCACTCAAGGACATTTTAACATATACACCAAATTACTACTGTCACATGTTCCTGTCACTTTTAATTTTGTGGCATTTCCTTTTGTTGGATGAGAAATTTCACATCCGTTAATTATTGCATTGCAGTTGCCACAATTATGACATGGAAGGGTACCTCAATATCCCATGGTTAAAGGTGTTTCCTTTTCTTTCAACAATTCTTTAAGGTTGCTAGTGCGTTCATACGCAAATCTGGGATTAATTGAAAAAATTCCTCTAGAATCTTCCTCAAGTACTAGTAATGGCCAATGTTTTAAAATAGCTTTGTTGATTCTGTGACTCCTTTAAAAATATTGCCACTTTTATTCATTTTCAAGCCAAGTTACACAATCTGTGAAAAAAATAGGTGATTTATACAAAGTACAACAAAAACATTTCTTTGTGAGTATTCTAATTTTTTGTTTTTGTAAAATAGGCCCTCGGCCTTTTAAGTCAAGAAGATAAAGAGGGCATGACGTCACATCCCACTGAGAATTGTTTATAAGTCCCCCCGCTATTTTCCTTAGGACTTGTGCCCTCCTGTCTACAATTGAATTGCAATTAAAGGCAGTTATTCTGCGACATAATTCAAGAGGGGTACAGTCTGCTTTACAAATATTATTTTTGGCTGTTGACACACATGGAATACATCTGTCAAACATCCCTCTTATGGGAGAGAACTATCCATTTTTGTTCTAAAAGCTAGAAGAATTCTGCACTACTCCCAGTGTGCCCTACTATTATTTATACATGAAAGTTTGATCTCTATAGTGCAACACTTTAAACAGGGTAAGTAGTACCCTTTTATAGGCCCAACAAGAATTTTTGGGCCCGATTCACAGAATTAACTTAAGACAAAATCCTAAACTTACTACTTTTGGTATTCACAGAATGCACTTACTACTTTTGGAATTTACAAAATGCACTTACTACTTCTATTATTCACAGAATGGATTTACGACTACTAATTTTACATCCACACTCGGGCTGGAAATTCCGGGTTGGAGGCGGAGCTTCTGGCTTTGAGGCTCGGATGTGGGGATTTAGCCATGGCTGAAATGAACAATTGTTACTTACCTGTAAACAGGTGGTTCTCCAGTATTGGTGTCTTTCATAGATTCACATGCTTGAATATTCCCCGTCGTCGAAGTGGGAGTCCCACGGTAAATAAAATAGCAATAATGCTAAATATATATAAATATATATAAATATAATACAAGAAAAAGAAGGAAATACAACTGAAATCCTCTAAAAACGATTCCTACATAGGAATGCAAGGCAAAAAGAAAAAAACATTTGTAACACATTAGTGTCATTATGTTATTCCAAACTGCAGCCAATCAGGCGCCAGCACCCTCTAGAACCTTCTCCTCAGAAGCTCAAGCCCTCAGATTTTCGTAGCACAAAGTAACCAAGAGCGTATGAGGAGAAAAGAGCCTCTGAGGGGAGGAGGGTGGGTCGCATGTGAATCTATGAAAGACACCAATACTGGAGAACCACCTGTTTACAGGTAAGTAACAATTGTTCTTCTCCAGTATTAGGGGTGTCTTTCATAGATTCACATGCTTGAATGGAATAGAAAGCAGTAACCTCCTCGAACTGAGATTGCTAGGCATATAAAGAAGAAATCAAGACAGTACTAATAATAATACAGTCATATAAACATCATAGCAATCACAGGAAACACTAAGGAGGAGGGAACAGAGGTTCACCTTACTGAAAACGATGGCGAAGCACTGCCTGCCCCACTGCGGTATCCGCTTCATTGATGGTATCCAAACAGTGATGTTTGGTGAAGGTGTGCCTGCTGGACCATGTCGCTGCACGGCAAATCTGATGAAGTGGCACACCAGCAAACAAGGCGGTGGAAGAAGACATCGCCCTCGTAGAATGAGCCCTCACTGAAGACTGCAATGGTTTGCCCGCTTGTTGGTGGCAGAAGGCGATGGCTGAGGAAAGCCACCGGGCAATCGTCGGCTTTGAAACTGGATGTCTCCTGCGCAGTCATCCTTAGGCAATGAATAGTTGGTCGGACTTGCGGAAGGGGGCAGTGCTGGCAATGTAAAATTTAATCAAAGGGTTGTTACTGGGCGCACTGCTATTTTTCAGGTACTTTTTACTTTTGTAGGGTGCTCCAGAGTATCGCCTTCTGACTGGAGGCGTAAATAATATGACGGGGTAGTGACTGGCTCAGTCACCTTCATGGTCATACCACCAGTATTGAATGTTTTTATCAGCAATAACCCCCTCTGGGTCACTTAGTTCATCTCATGGACACTATTCCTTAATTTTCAACTCTGTATCACATCTAATTGTTATTTGTATTTTATATTGACCTGTATATTTATTGTTTGGATTCGATATTTAGTTGTGCATATCATGTTCTGGGTACATCACTTTGGTTTTTTCCACCCCGTTTTTTCACCTTGTTTGAAATTCCTAGGAATTATCATTAATTTCCGATTACGTTCTTAATACTCTCTGTACCTTTAAGTATTAGTCCCTACCCATTAGTGTAACTTCCCCTTTAATCACTTCCGGAGTCTAACTTCCACTAATCCCGGCATCAGAACCTGAACTAACAGTACACGGAGCCCGTCGGCACGTTAATGGTAAGCCACGCGTTCGCCACTGCAAGCAACTGCTGAATCCCAGCATCACACTTAATAACTTCTCTCACGCTGAACCCTGTTTAATGATTGTTCACCGCGCAATGCGCCTTTTTCCGGTAATTATCTTTGATTTTATTTTAGTTCAGTTGAGTCACCGAATTGTCACTACCCGCCACTCGTATACCTTTCTTTGATAGTTAATAGGCACGTTATGAGCACGTCCACAGACCTTACTCGAACATTTCACCATGTTAGTATCTGTAACCCACCCCCTCATTCAATACTTAGACCGTTTTTCGTTTCCTTCTTTGCTTACAGAACTTGTTCCCTGACGAAGGCAGGATGGTAATGCCGAAATGCATTGGAACATATGAGTGCTCTCATTGAATTATGAAGACATCATGTAATACACACTTGTGATTTAAACAAGATGTACGAAAAAAGGATTTAATTAAATATTTTGAACCTTATCATCGTGTGAACTTCACTATTATATTTTTCTAGAAAGAAACCTTCACGTAAGGACTTTTCAGGAGCCCAGAGGACACTTCTCTCTAGAGAGTGCTACCCCGTCAATGTAAAATTTAAGACATCGTTTGATGTCCAGAGAATGTAAGCGCTGCTCCGTCAGAGATTTTGGGTCCGGAAAGAAAGTCTTGAGGAACACAGGCTCATTCAAGTGAAAATCCGTAGGCACTTTAGGTAGGAAAGAGGGGTTGGTACGGAGTACCACTCCGTTAGGTTTGAACTGTAAATAAGGCGGTTTGACAGTAAAAGCGTGAAGGTCGCTCACGCGACGAGATGAGGTCAAAGCCAGAAGAAGTGCAACCTTCCAGGTGATGAATTTAATATCCGCCCTATGGATATGGATAGGCTCAAACGGCAACTTCATAAGTTGAGATATTACAACATTGAGGTGCCAAGCTGGAGGAGGGCGACGCACAGGTGGGAACTTGCGGAAGAGCCCTTTGAAGAATTGGCATATAATTCGTGATGAACAGAGGGATGAAGAGCCATCATGTCGGAAACGAGATATTGCAGCTAAGAAAACTCTCAGTCTAGCATGAGAGAGTCCTGACTGAGCGAGGCTCAAAAAGAATGGAAGGAGCTGCTCAGGAGAGGAATGGATGGGATGGATATTGTAGCGTTGAGGGATCCGGATGACACACTCAGCCCCTGTCCATAGTTAGTAGGTCTGGACGAGGACGTAGAGGAATGGGCTCGCACTGGCACATCAGCAGAAGTTCCGAAAACCATGCCTGTCTGGGCCAACGAGGTGCGATCAACAGGATGTGGCAGGGCTGCCTCCGCATCTTCCACAGTACCCGCGGTATTAATGGGAGCGGCGGAAAAGCGTAAGCGAATAGATCGCACCAGTTGATCAAAAGGGCATTCCCGCAGGACCCTGGGTGGGGATGCCAACTTGCATAAGACGGGCATTTCCGATTCTCCGGAGTTGCAAAGAGATCCAGATCTGGGTGACCCCATTTGCAGAACACAAGATCCAGAGTCGGTTAGTGCAGTTCCCATTCGTGTGTTGAGGAAGTGGACCTGCTCAAAGAGTCCGCCAGGAGGTTGGACACGCCCGGAAGGTGGACAGCTGTCAAGGTGATGAGATGGCGAAGAGGCCAATCCCAGATCGACTGGGCCAAGCGGGACAGAAGTGGAGACCTGGTCCCTCCCTGCTTGTTCACGTAGTGCATACTGGTGGTGTTGTCTGTTTGGATTAGCACTGACTCCCCGTGCACAACTGGGAGGAAGGACTTGAGCGCTAGAAAGATCGCCATCAACTCTAGCCTGTTGATATGCCACGTGCGCTGCGTCGGCCACCACTTGCCCTTGATGGGGAGGCCCTGGAGATGAGCGCCCCACCCCTCCAAGGAGGCGTCCGTCGTCAGCGTAAGGTCTGGAGCATGATCGAGGAAGGACACACCCATTTCCAGATTTGCGGGCTGCGCCCACCAAAGCAGGCTCATTTTCATGCGGGCTGTTACGGCAACTAGGTCGTTGAAGGATCCGGAGACCTGACGCCACTGTAAGTCCAGTTCTTCCTGAATAGGACAGGTGCGCAGCCTGCAATTTGGGATCAGTGCGATACAAGATGAAGCCATTCCCAAGAATGATTTTAACGTCCGAACAGAAACGGACTGTTTTCGTCGAATGAGTGAGACCAGACGAAGGATCTTCAGGCGCCGCTCGTCCGAGACGAACGCTTTTGATACCTACGTGTCTAGGATTGCTCCCAGGAATGATCTGGTCTGCAGAGGTGCCAACTGTGACTTTTCGTTGTTGATTGTGGTAAATAAAATATTACCCTGGCAGAATTTCTAGGCATTAACAAAGTATCATGCATCAAATGAGAGACAGGATCCGTGGTGTCCAAGTTAAATGGGCTTTATTCCAATAACTCGAGTCAAAGGGAGAATCAGTTCCATCACCACAGAGGTTCAGGAAGGGTCATCTAACAATTATTTACTGAACATGGGTTATATACATTTTATCTTGTACATAGGACGTAGGAAGGAACGCTCGAGGCAGAGCAGAGAAAGAAAGAGATAAGAACATGTGGGTGTACACTTTGATGAGTCATAGGTAGGTGATAGGTAGGTGTCATAGGTGGGTGGGTACTTAGAGGAAGAGTTTGGATAGCTAGCTGGAACTATGCCCTCATTGTGCAACTTTGAGCATGTCGTGCAATTGACGTGTAACTGGGAGGAAGCTGACTTTCAACCTAGTAGAGAGATCTCTTGTGTCAAGGCGACCAGCACATCTAGTACAACTGATATCTAGAGTCAGGGGATGTATTATCTGATTATTCGTTCATTGCATGAGCTTTCTATGGATGCAAGCACTGTAATCCACTTAAACAGAGACAGAATGGCTGGGCCCTATCTAAGCAGATGGGTTCTGTGTACCTTCTTCACCAGACTGTAATGTGATTCTGTAAAGCAACAGATAACTGTTATTCATAATACTGTCTTGGCAGGCCTCTTGCTGGGCTTCTTGCGGCTTTCAGTGTGTCAGGAGTCATGAAATGCAAATACATGGGCCTTATGCTACCTTAACGTTTGGGAGACTTTGATGACTGGCATATCTAATGCAGGACATGAATGCAGAGGCCTAGTGATTCAGGCCACTACAAGGAAATATGCATGGATGACATGCACACACATGTAACATAGGGTATACGTAGGGGGCATCTTGGTCAGGCAAAATTTCATTTTCCTCATTCCCTCCTTGTCCCTTACGTAACCCTTCAGGATACATCTATATTCATGAGACCGTATAGTTCATCATACAGAATCATTTGTTCATCTTTAACTCTTTGTTTACGTGGATGGGGAACACAGGCAGTGGCACACAGGCCGCAAATCGCCGGGCCACACTGCAGACAGAGACAGCAACCAAATACCATAAGTAGGATCATTCCTAGGAAGGACATAACTTTCCATCCCCATGCCGATATTACACCCCAGAACCAACTGGACCAAGTCCATGTGCCTGGGTCTTGATGTATGGCATGAGCAATTTTGTGGAGCCTTGTTATTGCTTCGTACACAGATGGTGCATTATCTGGGATGAAAATGCAACAACTAGATCAGATGACTCTACAAGCTCCGCCCCTATCCGCCAAGATGACGTCTAGAACGAGGCGATTTTGTAAAACGACAAGTCTCATAGCAGATTGCTCCTGGGTTAAGTTCGCCAGGGCAGATGCAGTTACATTCACTACTGCTTCCAGGGTTCTTGTTAATTTGCGTATCAGCTTACTATTTTGGACGGGACCTATGAAGAAAAAGAATCCTTTGTTGAAATCTGTATATTGCTCCCAAGTTGTTTCAGTCTGATCGATCCCTGCAGAATCTGTCTCTCTCTTTTGTCTAACATGTTCTAGTCGTGAATCTCTATGATAATTGGATGGGGCTAGAAAAACGGGTGGCAATAAGAATGCTATATAACAAGTCCCACCCCAGTCTAAGGGCAGATGTACATAGGCTGTCTGACCCAAATGAAATAGGTATGGCGTGATGTTTTGAAAGAAGAAAGTC
The DNA here is from genome assembly GCF_964261635.1 of Lissotriton helveticus. NCBI lineage: Eukaryota > Metazoa > Chordata > Amphibia > Caudata > Salamandridae > Lissotriton > Lissotriton helveticus. The sequence goes on along the minus strand of NC_136058.1, from coordinate 455,680,630 downwards.
CTTTATCATTAAACTCCACTACAGTGTTACACTCGCTGTGTCCCATAAGTACTGAGCCTTTCTTACTAACACATAAATCACCTTTAGCTGGCAGGACTGATATAAACGGTGGACCTGTGTTTTGCTTGGGCTGAACATTTAACATTATAAAATTAACGGATGCATTTCCCTGTTCGTACTCTTCATTCTCTAAATCGGTTCCCTTTCTTTGGGGGAATCCGTCTTTGTCTGGAAAGCATGCTTCATTCATTACTTTATTCAGGTTTCCATATATCCAGCCACCTGGATAAGCTATGTACCTTCTATCTATTGAGGTCATTAGAGCAAACCATGCTCCACATGAACCATTGTGTGAGAACGGTAATGGGTAGAAGGGCAAGACTCCCTTCGTTTTCTGGTAAGGGGGCAGTTGGCCACATACCCAGCAATCAGTCGCATTGCTGGTCTGGTGAGAATGGTGTAACATTCAAATAAAAGTATTGTTACGTAGTGCTAGTCGATATGACAATTCATGAGGTGGCAGTTCACTAAATGTATGCTCTGCGGTGCTATTACTGGAAGAATGTATATGTGAGGAAACGGGAAAGAAAACATGTAGCAATAAACTGATACCAATTATAACGATGCACAGAATAAAAAGAATGATCAAGGTAACAATACATCTACTGCGTAATATCTTGCAGTATTTTTCCTTCTTATCTCTCTTCTTGCTATTCTCATATGTGATCTTATACATGTCAGAAATCTAGCCTAACCGATTCACCACCGAGTGGACTTAGACAATTAAACTACGTCTGACTTACTAGATCTTAATTTAGATTTATACTCCTGCTGAGGAGTCTTTTCTAGCAAAGGTCAGTGTTCTTTATAAAAGTTCCAAAGTTCCAAATAGTCCAAAGTATCTTTTGTAGTGATGAAGGTGAGTTCGGCCTTTACGTCCTTCCACTTTCACTCCGGTCCTCGTGGTTTCGGCGTCTTCCAACGTGGCTCAAGGGGGCTTGATCGGTCAAAATTCCGGACACAAGTATAGAATCTTCTGGTGCTATGGCATGTTCCTTGACCTGGGTGTTGTCAGGGAAGGCGGCAGCAACCTGTGAACAACAAGAGAGTAGTGCAGAAATCAAGGAAGCCAGGTAATCTGTCAGCATGTTACTGTCAACATCAGGTATTTTTTTTCTTTTTAGGCATAGGCGTACCCCACATATTTGGCGGTCTACCGAACACTACTTCATAAGGAGATAGGCCTGTTCTGGAATGAGCTACCATACGCATGTAAAAGAGGGCAACCGGCAAGGCCACCATCCAATCCACGTCTTTTTCTGCACAGATCTTAGCAATTGTTGTCTTAATTGTCTGATTATGTCTTTCTACAAGGCCTGCTGCTTCTGGGTGTCGGACACAATGGAACTTCCACTTATATCCTAACAGAAGAGACACTTGTTTCATTAATTCAGAAGAGAATGGCTGACTGTTATCTGAATAGATCACACGAGGTAATCCATACCTAGAGAAGTACTCACGCACTAACTGTCTGGCTGTTGTCACAGCAGTATAACCTGGAACTGGATATGCTTCTGTCCATCTAGATAGTGCACACATAACTACTAAGACATATTTGTAACCTCTACATCTGTCCATTTGGATATAATCGATCTGGAGAACTTCAAAAGGGTGGTCAGGAGGATGAAATCCGCCTTGATCCACCGGAATGCCTTTACCTGGATTGAACTGACAACAGATCATACATGTTCGCATATTCTGTAAGCTGTCTAACATTGCTTTTTCTCTTAAGCGTGCGGGACTATGTGTTGTGTTTATGATTATTTGTACCATAGAATCTGAAAGAGACCATGTACTTTTTCCCTTAGTCATCCAACCTTGGTCAGTCTGGACCCCTCCTTGTTCAGTCCATTTCTTTATCTCATCTGCAGTGGCATGTGTCTGTATGTCGAGTACATCTTGAGTGGGATCCCTGACTGTCATACTTTTTGTCAGTAACGGTACCTCTGTCCTTGTCATGTCTGTTGGTGTCTGTGCTGTAAGTTTAGCTGTTCGGTCTGCCAGGTCATTACTCTGGGAAATGGTGTCTGTAACTTTGGTGTGAGCTTTGCACTTCAGGATAGAAATGGCTGTAGGTAAATGTATGGCTTCTAACAGGGCTTGAATAAGCTGGCCGTGCTGAATCTTGACACCATGAGAGGTCAAGATTACGCCAAAGGCATATTGTGAGTCTGTATAAATGTTTACTCTCAAGTGCTTAGCTCTTATGCAGGCTTGTGTCAGAGCGATGAGCTCTGCTGCTTGTGCTGATAGTGTGTCTATTTTCTGTGTCTCTATGACTTCTGTGGTCACGGCATACGCTGCTACTAACTCTCCTGCACTCGTTCTCATGCATGATCCATCTACATAGAGCGTCAGGTCAGGGTCTGGGAGTACAATATCTGTCAGGTCTTGTTTTGGTCTTGTCACTATATTCATTACTTCCACACAGTCATGTGGTGGTGCATTTACTGTACTTGAGGGCAAAAGTGTTGCAGGATTCAGAATGTTACAACGTCTGATCTCGACACCGGACAACAGGACCTCCTACAAACTTGCCACCCGGAAACACCACCAGCTGATCCGCGCCGCCAAGAAAACAGCATTTAAGGACCGGTTGGACAACAACGCACACAACTGCAAGGAACTCTTCAACATCGTGAAAGAGCTTTCCAACCCCAGCGCAGGAAACAACGACGTCACCCCATCGCAAGACCTCTGCAACTCCCTCGCTTCATACTTCCACAACAAGATCACGGACATACACAGCAGCTTCAACAACCAACCAACGCACACCATGACCGAACAACCACCCCCCACCACCATCCTCCACGCCTGGACCCCGATCAGCACCGAAGACACCATCCGCACAATGAACTCCATCCACTCCGGATCACCGACCGACCCCTGCCCTCACCACGTCTTCAACAAGGCCAACGCTGTCATCGCACCCCACCTGCGAGACATCATCAACACATCCTTCGACACCACCATCTTCCCGGAGAGCTGGAAACACGCCGAACTCAGCGCTCTACTCAAGAAACCAACAGCGGACCCCACCGACCTCAAGAATTACCGCCCCATCTCGCTTCTCCCGTTTCCAGCCAAAGTCATCGAGAAGACCGTCAACAAGCAGATGGCCGCCTTCCTCGAGACGAACGGATCCCTCGACCCCTCACAGTCCGGCTTCCGAGCCAACCACAGCACCGAGACCGCCCTCATCGCCGCCACCGATGACATCCGAGCCCTGATGGACAATGGAGAAACAGCGGCCCTCATCCTCCTGGACCTCTCCGCGGCATTCGACACTGTCTGCCACCGCACCCTAGTGCAGCGCCTCAGCAACGTCGGAATTCAGGAGAAGGCTCTGGAATGGATCATCTCCTTCCTCGACGGAAGAACACAGAGAGTCCGCCTACCACCGTACAAGTCAGAGGCCTCCGAAGTCATCTGCGGCGTCCCCCAAGGATCATCTCTGAGCCCCACCCTCTTCAACGTCTACATGAGCCCCCTCGCGGCCATCGTACGCAAACACAACCTCAGCATAATCTCCTACGCCGACGACACCCAGCTGATCCTCTCCCTGACCAACGACCCCGCCGCCGCCAGAGCCAACCTGCACGAAGGGATGAAAGAGGTAGCCGAGTGGATGACGATCAGCCGCCTGAAACTGAACTCGGAAAAGACGGAGATCCTCATCCTGGGCTCCTCACCCTCCGCCTGGGACGACTCCTGGTGGCCTCCCGCCCTGGGCACCGCACCCAAACCGACAGACCATGCACGCAACCTGGGCTTCATCCTGGACTCCTCCCTCTCCATGACCAGGCAAGTTAACAACGTCTCCTCGGCGTGCTTCAACATCCTACGCATGCTACGGAAGATCTTCTGGTGGATCCCCACCGAGACCAGGAAGACCGTCACCCAGGCCCTCGTCACCAGCCGTCTGGACTACGGCAACGCCCTATACGCCGGTACCACCGCCAAGCTCCAGAAGAGACTCCAGCGGATCCAGAACGCCTCAGCCAGACTCATCCTCGACATCCCACGAACCAGCCACATCTCCGGACATCTGAGAGACCTTCACTGGCTCCCCGTCAACAAAAGAATCACCTTCCGCCTCCTCACCCACGCACACAAAGCCCTACACGACCGAGGCCCGAGTTACCTCAACAGCCGAGTCAACTTCTACGCTCCCAAACGCCACCTCCGATCAGCCAACCACGCCCTCGCCGCCGTCCCCCGCATCCGAAGAGCGACTACAGGAGGAAGGTCCTTCTCCTACCTGGCCGCCAAGACCTGGAACTCCCTCCCGACCGACCTGCGCCTGACCCAAGACCACCTCTCCTTCAGGAAGAAGCTGAAGACCTGGCTGTTCGAGCAGTAGCGCCCCCCCCCCCCTCCCCCAGCGCCTTGAGACCCTACGGGTATGTAGCGCGCTCTACAAGTGTCACTGATTGATTGATTGATATGTGTGGCTGAAATAATGTCAGTTCATATCCTGTCAGTCTCGCTACAGTCAAATGTAAAAATAAATAAAAATAATATGGCGCGTGACATAATGCTCTTTTTAATTCCTCAAATGCCAAGGTGTGTTCTTGTGTCCTAGGGAGTACAGTCAGAGTGGCTGCCTCCTGTGTAGTTAACTGTATGAGTGGTTGGCTAGATATGCATACTGGGAAATCCATTGCCTACAGTAAGAAGTGAGGCCAATAAAGGCACGTACTTCCTTTTGTGTCTTGGGCTGTGAAAGGTTAGTAATGAGCTGTATGGTACTTGTGTTAGCTGTCTACCCTCCTTGGAAAGCAAGTGTCCTATTACACCACTTGCTTTTCACAGAATTGTAACTGTCAGTGATGCATTCTCGCATTCTGTGTCTGATCGTTCAGTAACCAGGATGTCGTCTACGTACTGAATCAGTGTGTGCTGGCAGGCATGTGAATACTGTCTAGCCGTCTCTTTAATGCTTGACTGTAAATACTAGGGCTCATTGTCATCAATCTAGCAAAAATGATTTATATAAAAATAAAAAAATAAATAAAAATGAATTGTCAATTCAAAAGCACAATTTCTATTTTGGGGAAACCTCTTTCCAAAAAGCTCTATAGTTTACAAAAAAATCCTACTCTAAATCTCGGGAATAGTATGACCATACCACCTACAATATGTCCTCTAAATGTATTTGAATGAAATCAGAATTATTCTAGCATAGACAGAAAACTTGGAGCCTCGCTACTCCTCACTCCTATTAGAAGCAGCCCCTCCCTCTAGAAAGATGTCCGCGCTCGGAGTTTTGAATCAACACCAAGCCGGCTTTACTGTGATCTAAAATTGAATGACTGCCAAATGCTGAACTCATTGCAAGAGCAAGACTCCTGCCAATTATGCTGTTTACACTACTGAGGGAAAAACTTATTCATTTGCAAGCGTGACTTATCTGAAGTCAATGAAGCTTTTAGTGTTGACTGTAAGGAAGAACAATTTTTTTGTACACAAGTCAGAGGGGCTGGGGAGGTAACTTCGCTACGAACTCACTCCTTGCTCACCTACCCGTCCCCTCAGAGCCAGGAACTGGCTCAGTGTCAAACATCACTAAGAGGAGACAAGCCTCTCACTCGTCTCTGCTTCTCTAAAATTGGGTCGCTGCCAACGCTGAGCTCATTGAAAGAGCCAAGCGTCTGCCAAGTTTCTTAAAGAGTGAGCTGCAAGCCTCCTCCCTCCACATTCGAAGGAAGCTAGTGTAAGTCGGAGCAGTAGCCCTCCCTTTACATAAACATTTCTCTGCGGCTCATCACGGAGGCTCTGAGAGCTGAGAACAGCTGCCAAGTTACTGAAGACAGAGCTCGGTCTCGTCCGCGGAAAAGAATTGGAGTATGGCCAATAACAACAAGACAGGCACGGCAAGAGGGAAAAAGCCCTCCCTTTACAAAACATCATTCCCCGGGAGCCAGGCTACCTCAAGAAGATAGGGCCTAGCCTCAAGGTCGAAAAACACATTCTCTGTAATTCAAAACATATCTGTACCCAGGGCACAGTGCTAACCAACATTCTCTAACTTAACTGAAGCAAATTAAAACGTGATAAAAAGTAAATTAATAAAGACATGTATTTTGTTGTAACTAAGTGACATGCTAGCACTTTAAAATAATTCTGTTACAATGTACTGCTACTTAAAAGCCCCACTTTCTAGTAAACACTTTTGTCTAACTAATTCAGCTAGAAGGCAAGACATTTGAAACATGGGCATTTGTTTAGCAGGCAAATTAACACACAAATATGGGACAATGTGCTTCTGCACACAAGGCTATGCATTTTGCATTTGTGAAAAAGAAACGAATTATCATGGACTGTTGGGTTGGGACTGTTCTCTGCATACATCAATTGATGTGTCTCCACTAAATGTTTATCTGTAACCATCTGTGTAAGCATTGCAGCCTAACTGACCTCTGAATCAGACATAATAAATCCTATTTTCCAAGTCTTGTTTAATGAACACTGCTTTTACCGTGCAAGATTATACCTTTCTATCAGCAGCCTGTCAAAGTACATAGGTGAGCCTTAAAACTAAATGCAAATTAAACTAATGTAGGGGACACATAGCAATGCATTAAGATGGTAGTGTATTATAGCTATCAAAAAGGGCCACGTTCATTAATTTACAAATAGCCACTTTCCTAAGTGAGTGGGATAACTGTCACACGCTATTCTAAAGGGCAGCTTGCATTGGGAAAAATATTCTGTAGAAACATTCCTATTTAAAAAAAAACACACACGGTTGCAGTACACTAATTAAAAGCACATTCTCTAATGGGTCTATGCTATATTTTCTTCTCAACCGTGAAAAACATTAAAGCACTCTCCGTGTAAAAACCCTTATCTCAATAAGACTGGTTTATTTACAACTACCGACCTCTGAGCCAAACACATTAAATCAAGTGTTCCAAGGCAAACCCTTTACAAATACACTTCTTTACTCTCCATGCAAGTTTTTACCATTCAATCTGCAAGCTGACAAAGCACATAGGCAGACCCAGAATGAAAAGTCAAAGAAACCTTTATCTCAATTTTCAGAAATAGGCCCATTGGATAACATGGCAAATCGCACCTCCACACAAAACATGCTTTTTCCACCACTTCCACAGCTCGGATCCCTTTCAAATTTGGCATCACAGTAGTCCAAGCGATTCCCTACATCCTCATCAAAAAGCAACCAAATCCCTCCACTGGAACGGGTACGAATTTCCACTCAAAAACACGCCCCCCGCAAACACCAAAAAAACGCCAAAATCCCTCAACACTTTGTTAAACAGCATGTTAAAACAAATACTGCCTACTCAGTACAAGATATTAACTCTTTGGCAGCTGAAGCACAATCATTCCCCAATGACTGCAGTACATGGGAAAGTCATGAACTCATCTCTCCACGTTATCACATAACACGTACGCACATCTTCAAAACATTTTCTCTAAGCACTTGAAAGAGATCCAGCTCTCTCCTGACTAACGTAATGATAACAAGCTCTGCACAAAACATAACCACATGGCGCTATTCACAAGCCATATTTACAAGAAACTCAACAAGTCACGAAAATGACACGCTATTCACAAGGGATATTTACAAGGCGCTATTTACAAGGAACTCCACAGTAAACTTATAGCTCTAACTCTAACTCTAGCTAGTTCTTCTGAGAGGACGTTATTCTTTTTCTTTGGCTTTTTCCTCTGCTAGTTTATTTCTCTCTACTTTGTTGAATTCTTTCTCTGTTCTCCTATGTGACTCTTTGCGCCATAACTCAATAGCGTCTTTCTGAGAGGGTCTTGACTTCTTTTATACATATCATGACCAGGTGTATCTCTTGGCGGGATGTTAACTGACTCTTCTAGTATACCTTTCCTGGTCCCTATCTGACGTAATTTTGAGAACAATACACAAAAAATAGACTGTAACAATCAACAATCATTCACACTAAAACAACATAACATTGAAACACTAAAACAGATACCATTACAGAGAGTTAAACATGTACTTGAAAAACAGGTTTGTGCACTGGAATACAGTACAACCATACCGGTCTCAGAAAATGAGACACGTCTTTACCGGGCCCACGTTTAACCGTGGACCCGTCTTGACCGTTCTCATTTAAAATGAGCCCGTCTTGAAACTTGATACATTCCCCATAGTGGTACTCACCGGGAAAGCAGAACTTGAAACTTGAAGGCCTCGGAAACTTGACTTGACTACGCTTGCGCCTTGGAACAGGTGGACCTCTGGAGACCTCGGACCTTGCTCTCTCACGGGCTGGGCTCTGGTTGAGACGATCCGCGTTCCTCACCGCCTCGTATGGATGCCTGGTCGCAGTCCGTCCTCCTCCTGGGCCTGAGGGAGTAGCGGGAAATCCCGATGGCGTGCGCACTTTGAAGTCCGTCACGGCTGTAGAAGGGGGCAAAGACTAGACCCACAACTCCAGCGAGTGAGGAAAGGGATATGTCCCTGTAAGGGCGCCAAATTATGTGGTAAATAAAATATTACCCTGGCAGAATTTCTAGGCATTAACAAAGTATCATGCATCAAATGAGAGACAGGATCCGTGGTGTCCAAGTTAAATGGGCTTTATTCCAATAACTCGAGTCAAAGGGAGAATCAGTTCCATCACCACAGAGGTTCAGGAAGGGTCATCTAACAATTATTTACTGAACATGGGTTATATACATTTTATCTTGTACATAGGACGTAGGAAGGAACGCTCGAGGCAGAGCAGAGAAAGAAAGAGATAAGAACATGTGGGTGTACACTTTGATGAGTCATAGGTAGGTGATAGGTAGGTGTCATAGGTGGGTGGGTACTTAGAGGAGGAGTTTGGATAGCTAGCTGGAACTATGCCCTAATTGTGCAACTTTGAGCATGACGTGCAATTGACGTGTAACTGGGAGGAAGCTGACTTTCAACCTAGTAGAGAGCTCTCTTGTGTCAAGGCGACCAGCACATCTAGTACAACTGATATCTAGAGTCAGGGGATGTATTATCTGATTATTCGTTCATTGCATGAGCTTTCTATGATGCAAGCACTGTAATCCACTTAAACAGAGACAGAATGGCTGGGCCCTATCTATGCAGATGGGTTCTGTGTACCTTCTTCACCAGACTGTAATGTGATTCTGTAAAGCAACAGATAACTGTTATTCATAATACTGTCTTGGCAGGCCTCTTGCTGGGCTTCTTGCGGCTTTCAGTGTGTCAGGAGTCATGAAATGCAAATACATGGGCCTTATGCTACCTTAACGTTTGGGAGACTTTGATGACTGGCATATCTAATGCAGGACATGAATGCAGAGGCCTAGTGATTCAGGCCACTACAAGGAAATATGCATGGATGACATGCACACACATGTAACATAGGGTATACGTAGGGGGCATCTTGGTCAGGCAAAATTTCATTTTCCTCATGATGGTCAACCCCAGAGAGCGAAACACCTGCTGGCAAAGGTGTGTGTCCCGTTCCAGCTGATGGTGGTATTGAGACTTGAGAAGGCAATCGTCTAAATAGGCAAAGATCTGAACTCCTTGTAGACGCAGGTGAGCCACCACCGGGGCCAGTACCTTCGTGAACACACGAGCAGCTGAACGCAGTCCGAAGGGTAGAACTTTGAACTGAAAATGCATTGGTCCCACTTTGAAACGCAGGTACTGGCGATGTTGTTTGATTATAGGAACATGAAAGTATGCGTCTTTAAGATCTATGGTGGTCATAAAATCCTCGCTGGATAGAAGACGCAGGACTTCCAGTAGTGTCAGCATACGGAATGATTGAGACTTCAGGAACTGGTTGAGAGCCCTCAAATCCAGAATGGGTCGTCAATCTCCGTTCTTCTTGAGTATGAGGAAGAATCGAGAGTAAAAACCCTTCCCTCTTAGATGTTTCGGGACCACTTCGACTGCACCTTTTAACACAAGAAGACGGACCTGATGGTAAAGCTCCTCGAGATGTGGAGGAGGTGGGCCACGAGGTGGAGTGCAAGGAGGAATCTCTGTAAACTCCAGGGTATGACCCCGTTTGACAATGTCCAAAACCCAGCGGTCCGAGGTGATCGAGGACCACTGGGAGTAAAACCGAGAGATTCGTCCTCCAACACTTTCAGAGTGGCAAAAGTCATTGGCTTTTCTGATTGGCGCCACGATAGGACGACTTTCCTCTATATGTTTTGGAGGGTTGTTGACGAGACTGCTGATTAGGCGTGTAACGTTGGCCGCTCTGATTGTAGGGGCGGTATTGCTGCCCACCTCGAAAGTTGGAAGTGCCGCGTCCGCGCGTACCTCGAAAGGACTGCTTCCGAAATTGCAGCGTGCCCAAGGACTTTGCCGTATCGGTGTCCTTCTTGATGGACTCAAGGGCATCATCGATATGGGATCCGAATAACGATTCCCCATCATAAGGCATATCCAGTATTTTGGCTTGGACTTCCTGCCGGAAGGAGGTAGACTTCAGCCAGCCTTGTCGTCGGAGTGCAGCCGCACTTGCGAGGAGGCAGAAACCTGTGTTAGCAATATCGACTGCACAGTCGATTATTTCTTCCGATGCCCTTTGACCATCACGGAGAATCTGTTGTGGGTCAGCCTTGGAAGCATCGGGTATGAGTGCCATGTAATCTGCAATGTTTGACCACATCTGCCGGTCATAACGTCCCAAAATGGCTAAGGCATTGGCTGCCCGGACAGATGTTGAATACATCGTTGAGAACTTGCGGCCAATAGCATCTAAGCGTCGACGCTCTCTATCAGGAGGGGCTGTGATTTGGGACGCTGGATTCCGTGCTCTACGCTGTGCGGCCTGAGTCACGACAGAGTCCGGCTTAGGATGAGAAATCAGGCAAGCAGGAGAACCAGTTGGGGCCTTGTACTTCTTTTCAAGGCGCAGAATCTGAGCAGGTAAGGAGTTTGGAGCATTCATTAGTTTAATGCCCTCTTTCCAAACGAAATCAATAATAGGTATTGTGTGTACCTGCTTATAAGGTTTATCTTTAAAGTCATAAAGAAAGCAATCTTCCTCGCGTTGAGATCGTGGAAGTTTGAAACGTTGAGCCGCGTTATACATTAAAAGATGGAAACTGGCGATATCTACTGGTGGCGACTCACTCGAGGTACCAGGTTGAGGAGAGGGCGTCTGCGCCCGATAATCATCCCATTCGACCATATCCTGGTCACCTGCTTCATCATCCGTGTTGTCTGGGACTTCACCGTCCTCCCGTTCTGCGATCGCCTCCTCATCATCCGCATCCTGCGGGTATACAGTGGTATGGATGCTAAAAGATCTATGCACCTGAGGCAAAGGGGCAGGTGGTAAGATAGGCGGCAATGAAGGTGGAGGTAGCACCACAGGAGCAGGAGATTGCGCAGGTGTAGCCTGCGGTGCTGCAGGAAAACGGCGGTTATAATCGTCCAGCATATTTTGGAGATTAGAAATTAAGGCCAAAGGAATGGTGGCGACAGGAGCCTGAGGAAACTGCTCCTCTTGTTGAAAGTCTCGGTCACCGCCATCCTCAGAGTCTGTGTCCTGACACTTAATTATTAAATCAGAGGGACTATGTGCTGCCCCAAACGTGTCCTTCTCATGCTCCAAGTCTGTATCATGCTCAGATGTAGTTGCGAACATCAGAGAAGGTGGTTGAGGCTCTGGATCAGAGATCTGTTGGCAGGGTACTGTAGTACGAGGATGTGAAGATTTAGAAGTCTTCAATGGCAGTAATGGCAAAGAGGCGAACGAAATCGGTGGCGGCGTCGACTGAGCCGTCGCTGTTAACGTCAGCTGAATTAGCTGTTGTCAATGGCAATTTTGAAGAGACCTTCGTCGACGGAGTGGTCGTCGACGGTGTCGCCGTCGACGGGCGATCCAATGCAGATGAAGTCGTCGACGGGGCCGTCGTCGACGGGATCGTCATCGATTCTGGTACCGACTCCGTGGACGGAGTCTTCGTCGACGGGCCTGCCTTCGTCGACGAGATCTTCTTCGTCGACGAGCCCTTGGTCGACGGTGTCTTCGCCGACGAGGCTTTGGTCGACGGCGTCGTAGACGACGACGATGTCTTCGGGTCTTTCGTCGACGAAGATTCTCTCTTCTTCGTCGACGAGATAGGAATCGTCGACGGGACAGGTTTAGACGGCAACGAAACCCTCGTCGACGTCGAGGCTGTCGACGAAACCGTCGACGACGATGAGAATGCTGAAGTGGTAGTCAGCGTCGTCGTCGAAAATGCAGGCAAAGCTGTTCTCGTCGTCGGAGCGCTCGTCGACGCTCCCGTCGACGGCGGAACTTTAAGAGGTGTGAAAACACCTCGAGAGGCAACCAAAGACGCCTGAGAGCCAGGTCTCGTGGGCGTAGAGGTGGTAGGAATGGCAGAAGACACCACAGGAGCCACAGACAAGGCTAATTTAGGCCTCTTGAGGAAAGGAGAAGGAACCTCCTGAACACTACCACGCTTTGAGGCTGCTGAAGAAAAAAAACAGAACGTAAACTTTCTGCGTTGGACAGAATAGAGTCCTTGTCCTTAAGACGCTGCAACCAAAGGAGAAGACGGCCTTCCCTATCCTTAAGGGTTTTGGTAGAAAAGGTTCTACAAAACTTGCAGGTGCCAGCCTCATGATCCGGGTATAAACAATATATACACTTCTGGTGGGGGTCCTTTTCAAAAAGGCGCAGCTTCCCACAAGAAGAGCAGGGTCTGAATAAAGACTTCTTACTTGACATGTTGTAGAATTTTCTGGAACTAGAAGAATAGAGATGAAAAAAACTGAGCAGAGCTCAGGGAGACTCCCTTCACACGACGTGCGGTAGAAAATCTGAGGGCTTGAGCTTCTGAGGAGAAGGTTCTAGAGGGTGCTGAAGCCTGATTGGCTGCAGTTTGGACTAACATAATGACACTAATGTGTTACAAATGGTTTTTTCTTTTTGCCTTGCATTCCTATGTAGGAATCGTTTTTAGAGGATTTCAGTTGTATTTCCTTCTTTTTCTTGTATTATATTTATATATATTTAGCATTATTGCTATTTTATTTACCGTGGGACTCCCACTTAGACGACGGGGAATATTCAAGCATGTGAATCTATGAAAGACACCCCTAATACTGGAGAACTCCAGCTCTGGCCCGGAAGCTCTGCCTCCAAGCCGGAAGCTCTGCCACCGGGCCGCAAGCTCTGCCACCGGGCCGCAAGCTCGGCCACCGGGCCGCAAGCTCAGCCTCCAAGCCGGAAGCTCCGCCACCAAGCTGGAAGCTCCGCCTCCAAGCTGGGAGTTCTTCCTCTGGGCCGAATGCAGACGTAAAGTTAGTAGTCGTAAATCCATTCTGTGAATACCAAAAGTAGTGAGTGCATTCTGTGAATACCCAAAGTAGTAAGTTTAGGATTTTGGCTTAAGTTAGTTCTGTGAATCGGGCCCTTTAAGATTACAAAAGATGAAGCATTTAGTTTTTTTGGGCAGTCGTTTGACTATGCAGATGCTGTGGATTTAAATGCACTTGGGAGCTGGTGGACATTAAGTGTAGATTCAACTCTTTTAAAATAACCTGGGATCTACTTTTAAACTATGTCAACATAATTTTAAGGGTATCAGCAGTGTCATTGCCTGAACTAGTAGTTGTCTAAGATCTACTGATGGAATTTCTGCTGGATCGGAAGTAATTACTAGAGGTTTTCAAGGTTGCTTCCACATTAGGACTGTTTTGGGAGACTCTCTGTTATAGAATTAAAAAGCAATATTATGAAAGAAAAGGGAGTGTTCCCAACACTAAACTGAAATTGGGTCATGGGCACACTGTCAGGTTATGTTATGTTATGTTATTTTTTATGCTTCTATAGCGCACGGCCACTCCATTTGGAGCATCCCGGCGCTTTTTCGAAGGTACCCACCAGACGAGGGAGAAACATAACACTGAAGGGACATGCAACACACACATAAAAAAAAAGCAGCAGCGGTCTAAGGGAAAAGCCATGTTTTAAGGGCCTTTCGGAAGGACAGCAGGCTAGAAGCCTGTCTTAAAGAAATCGGGAGGTCATTCCAAGCACGAGGAGCTAGATACCGGAAGGACCGACCTCCTGCTCTGGCGCGCTTGATAATGGGAACCTTCACTTTGGATAGCGCAGCAGATCTAAGAGATCTAGAGGGCTGATACCAAGACAATCGTTTGGAGATATATTTAGGACCAATACCATGTAAGGCCTTGAAGGTCGTAGTCAGAGTTTTAAAAAGAATCCTTTTTTCAATCGGGAGCCAATGTAAGGTAGAGAGAAGAGCAGTGGCTCTGGCTCTTCTTGGGAGGCCAAAGACCGCTCGGGCTGCAGAGTTCTGAGCAACTTGAAGACGCCTAACCAGGTATTTGGGAAGCCCCAAAAATAAAACATTAGCGTAATCCAGTCTGGAGCCAACCAGTGCCTGGACGATAATTTTCCTGTGCTCGATGGATACTAAAGGTAAAAATGTACGCAGCATCCGAAGGATGCCAAAACATTTCCCAGTGAGAGAGGAAATATGTGGTCCAAAAGATAGGTCGCTGTCAATGATCACTCCCAAGTTTTTGGCCTTCCGGGATGAACTAACGGGGGGAAACATATCCTGCGGCCACCAGGGTTTCCAATCCGGCTCGGAGGTACACCCAAAAAAGAGCAGCTCCGACTTGTCGGAGTTGCATTTCAGTCCATGATGTCCAAACCACTCGAAAACCGCACTCAAACAACCTCTGACCTGATCGTCGTTGAACAGACCATTCCTGTTGCTCACAAACAGGAGCTGGGTGTCGTCGGCATAGGTGACAATCCGGGCGCCGAAAGACTCCGCGACCACTGCCAGAGGAGCCATAAAGATGTTAAAAAGGAGGGGGCTCAAGATGGATCCTTGGGGAACCCCCACTTCTAGCAGCGGCATCTCGGCGGAGTAAGGAGGAGCCCAGATTGTCTGCCGGCGGTCGGCTAAGAAGGATTTAAGCCACCTCCACACCGTTCCCTGCAGGCCAAAGTCCCAGAGTCTAGCAAGGAGAAGCGCATGGGGAACGGTGTCGAATGCCGCCGACAGGTCAAGCATGACCAATACCGCCTTTCTTCCAGCATCCAACTCCTCCCGGATGGCGTCTGTGACTTCGAGGAGCGCAGTTTCCGTGCTGAAATTCGCACGGAAACCGGATTGGGTGTTATGCAACAGATCATTTTGCAACAGATCATTTTCCTCGATGAAATTAGAGATTGATCTGTGAACAAACCTCTCAGTCACTTTCGCTAGAGCCGGGAGTAAGGAAATAGGTCTGTAGTTGGCATGGACTAGAGGGTCGAGTGCTGGTTTTTTCAGGAGTGGCAGGATCATGGCGCTCTTCCAGGCCTTTGGAACTACCCCGGATGAGAGCGACATATTTAAAATGGGGTTGACCAAGTCATTTAGCACAGGTGCCAAGTTCGCTAAACACTTGGCCGGGCACGGATCCTGTGGAGATCCAGATTTAAGGTTGGACAGGATGTCAAGAGAGCTTGCATGATCCAGTGAGGGAAAATCACACAACAAAGGACCATGCTCAGACATGGGACACCCCAGGCTCACAGGTTGCTGCTGAAAAGTGGAAAAGAGGGAATCTTGAATAGTAGTAATTTTCTGTACAAAATGTACAGCCAGATCCCTCAACCAGGATTCAGAGTGCGTATGAATAGGGGTGTAAGCAGAGGGAGAAGTAAAATCTTTTACCACCCTAAAAAGTTCTTTACTGGAATGCTCCGCCTCATTTATTCTAGATTCCAAGTAAGCTTTTTTTCCAGCCCAGATTGATTTATGGTAGACTCTAGTCAGTGTCTTAAAATTCTGCCTTTCAGAATGATCATAGGATCGTCTCCAAGCTCTTTCAGCTTTTTTAAGATCTTGTCTAGCTTTTTTTAGCTGCGGAGTAAACCATGGGGCAGATGTCCTTTTATTGGCAGAGTTCTGTGTCTTGGTCGGGATCGAACTCTCAAGACACTCTAAGAGCCATTTATGGAAAAAAGCAGTATAGTCCTCTACATTGTCAGATGTAGGACAAGGAAAGTTGATTAGGGTGTTTGATAGCATCTCTCTAGTGAACAGATGGAAAGATTTAGACAGATGCTTTGACGACCCCACAAATTTGGACCGTGTTGAAACCATATTAGGAAGGGAAAAGGAAATAAGAAAGTGATCCGACCACAAAACTGGCACGGGAAGATCTACCCCGATAGGGAGAGTAGAAAAGATCTGATCCAACGTGTGGCCCTTCTCATGGGACGGTCCTACCACGTATGGGGCTAATCCGAGCACAGAAGTAATATCCAGTAGTTTTTGAGTATCCGGGTCTGAGCTGACATCCATATGAATGTTTAGATCACCTAACAGGAGGCAGTGATTAGATCTGAGGCAAGGAGTCGAAAGGGCTGCCTGTAGTTCTTCTAAAAACGACCCCACCGAGCCTGGTGGTCTGTAAACAAGAATCCCTGTACAAGCCTGGGAGGACGAGAGCTGAAGGGTGAAGCCGAGGG
This sequence comes from Lissotriton helveticus, assembly GCF_964261635.1. Taxonomy (NCBI): domain Eukaryota; kingdom Metazoa; phylum Chordata; class Amphibia; order Caudata; family Salamandridae; genus Lissotriton; species Lissotriton helveticus. The sequence continues at coordinate 455,664,080 of NC_136058.1, read as the reverse complement.
CTTCGCTGCCCTGGATATTATCAACCGGAAAAGTGCGACATGCTATGCTCTTCTTTACTATAATCGCCACTCCACCACCTCTACCAGACGATCTGTCTTTCCTAAATATATTATAGGCGGAGGGTATGGCATTTGCCAAATCGGGGGCAGACAAGTCAGACAGCCAAGTCTCTGTCAGGAATAAACAGGAAATCTTAGAATCCTGTAGTAGATTCCAGATATCCATAGCATGGCAAGGAAGGGATCTGGTATTAAGCAGTAAACATTGATAGATCAAGGGTGTACTAACCTTAGAAAATTGGTTGCGTTCAGGAAGGCGCCAGCCACAGTCGCTGCAGCGTTTCCTTAAAGCCCTTCCTCCGGGAAAGACATGATGGCAAAGACTATACGGAGGACGGAGGGAACACAGCTCAGAACTAGAATAAATAAGCATAATGAGTCGCAGTGTGAAAATAGACCAAAAAGCGGTCAAGAAGCCAGCCGTCCTGCCCCGTCCGCCTACGTGCCGCTGACGGGCGCAGACGGGCAGGACTCTGGCGCGACTCAGGCGCCACACCTGTGCGTCACCGCTGCGCGTTGAAAAAAGGTGGAGCTTTAAATAGGCCGGCTGAATCTCGGAGAAAATAACTCTCCTGAGTACCTGCACCAAGATGGCGGCGGCGCGCTTCCCAACCTACCCAGGATGGACACCACCACCCCAGAACCGGACCCGCCAAAGTAGCGGTGCTCTTACAAGATTAGAGTGTGGGAATGAGGGCCAGGCGCAGCGCGGCAATTTTAAAAACAAGGTAAGCTGCTAAATGCAAAATAAAACAAACGAAAATAGACAAAACGGGAGATTTAAAAAGTCGACTGCTGGCGGCGCGATTACGCGACCCAGCAGCAATCAGTTGCAGTCTCAACAGTGGACACCTTACCAGGCTGCCCCAAACGAGGTTCCGCCTTAAATAGGCCGGCTGAATCTCGGAGAAAATAACTCTCCTGAATACCTGCACCAAGATGGCCGCGGCGAGCTTCCCAACCTACCCAGGATGGACACCACCACCCCAGAACCGGACCCGCCAAAGTAGCGGTGCTCTTACAAGATTAGAGTGTGGGAATGAGGGCCAGGCGCAGCGCGGCAATTTTAAAAACAAGGTAAGCTGCTAAATGCAAAATAAAACAAACGAAAATAGACAAAACGGGAGATTTAAAAAGTCGACTGCTGGCGGCGCGATTACGCGACCCAGCAGCAATCAGTTGCAGTCTCAACAGTGGACACCTTACCAGTAACACTCAGGTGAAAAAATTAGATCTGGTATAGCCTTTCTAACAAAGGAGAGGAAGGCTACTGCAGAGATTACATTAGCGGGAAATACATATCTCTTCTGAAGAGCGCACAAGACCACCAGGGGGCCCCCTCCTCCTCGCCACCCAATGCATTTGATGTGCCCCCCCCTTTCATCCATGCAGTATAAGGCACACCATTTTTTTCTTCTTCTAAATCTGAGGCTCCCCTGCTTGAAACCCCCGCAACCCCCTTACAGGCACTCCCACTTGCCATTTTCCGTGTTCCCTGCCCTGGACTAATAGAATGAATACTGGGTGCTGTAGTCTTGATTTGTTTTCAACCACCTAATTAGACAAACACATTATTTTATAATATAAGACAAATTAAAATAATTCCATACAAACATGCAATAAAATATAATGAAGCCAATAAAATAATTGTCAGTGTTATGTAGCCTTGTTATGGTCCTCCTGGTATTACTGAAATCAAACATCATTAATCCAGTTCAACGTGGCAAGACAATTTTATGAAACCATAAACAAATGTCTTCACCAAAATTGTGATCTATTTTTTCTGAGTAATTCAAGCATAAATATAAGTATGTGTTAAAAAGCAACTTAATACAATTCTTCTAAAAGAGAATGAGGCAAGTTATACCTAAGGTGTGGTTGAAAAGACAAGCATTGAGATAGCCAACAGGTCTCACCTTTGGGACCTTATAAGTGTTTAGTTATCCAGCACAATATCCTTGGTGCAACAACGTCAACTGTTACGTGGTTAAACAGTTATAAGGTCCCAAAGGCGAGACTTATTGGCTATGTTAATGCTTGTTTTTTGTGCGAGAAGCCATTCTTTTAAAACTTTTTTTTTTCAAACCAGAAGGAGTGCCACAGGGACTTCAGCTTCCTGTTCCTGTCTAGCAGGCATCTCCGAGGGCTTTGTCCCTCTCCTGGTTACTTTTCATTGGGATTTGGAGCTGGAAGGATCATTCTTCTTGTCTGCTGCATATATACGATTGGATTTAAGGACTTTTGAGATATCACAAGTAAGTTGAAAAACAGGTGTATAAGGATGTTGTTTGTTTGACTTGGGTGCATGCACCTGGATTTATTGGCACTTTTTTATTTTTTAAATGTATAGTGATGGGTGGCCTGCAGTTTATTAGAGGCCTAGTTTTCTTTGTGCATGAAATGTAACATCTTTTGTAAAGGAAATATGTTTCACAGTTCAATACATTTTCTTCTTTATGTTTTTTAATAAGATTCCAATATTGATTTATTTAATTTACTATGCTGCCTAGTCTGCCAATGGGCCTTCCTGCCAGTAAGCCCTATATTATTCATGTGTGCATGAAACAACAGTTTCTGTGGTGTATTTTGATTTGAAACAATATTTAGGCCATGGATGGCATTGGATTAAAATACAAAGTGTTTTTATTCTTTTTCATATTTCCCCCCCTTAAAACCAGTGTTTAGGTGGGGTAATGCCTTTGGAGGATGTGTGTTGTTGTGAACATATTTAGCACTGTAAATGTTAGTTTTTGGCATTGCTGAATTAATGCGATGTTCTCTGTGTCTCGGTGTTACAGTACCTCTTTTGTCTGTCCACTGTGTGTGTGTATGTGTGTTTAGCATTGGCCACCATTTGCCTTTGTTGTTCAAGAATCATTACACCATGTGGTTGGGGCCTGTTAGAAATGGGGTCTCTAGTTGGCAGAGGTAGGTACCTTTGTCCAAATAGGGACCCTTCTTCCTAGTCAGGATAAAGGAGCTACATTCCTAAAATAACCCCTGTTCACTCCCTGAGTAGCTTGGCATGAACCGTCAGGCTTATCTTAGAGGCAGTGTGTAAAGCATTTTCACATAACCAACAGAAATACAGTAACAGCACTACAAAAGGACACCACACCAGTTTAGAAAAATAGCGAATATTTTCTATAAACAAGACCAAAACCATTCAAGTCAACAATACACTCTTAAAAGCATCAAATCCTCAAAAATAGACTTGAAATACAGTTCCTTGAAGTCAATACCTCTGGGGCTATCACAGCATCGTGAAAAACAAATGCAAGTAGTTCTGGCTGACCGCAGCATCGCGAGCCAGCTACGGTGTCAGGAAGACCCACAAAACAGTACCTTTAGAAATGCAGGTTGTTGGCGACCTCTCAATGAGCCCCGTAAGGCCAGCATCCACAGGGGTCGGTTCTGGAGGTCGGTGCAGGAGTTGTCAGACCCTTGAAGTCACGCGTTGGAGATCGAACTCCTTGCGGTTGAAGTTGCGAGCACCGCCGTCGACAGGCATCGGGGCTGCGGTACGCAATGCAGCATTGCAGTGTGTGATGCCCTCAGGTTGCGGTGCAGGCAGCGGTTCGATGACGGCCATCCAGCATCGTCAGTGAGACCAGGGCAGCGGTGCAAAGTGATGCAGTGCTCTTCGCTGTGCTGGCAGGTCACGGTGCAAGCAGCGTCGTTGTCATTGCTGAAGCACTGTTGTTGGCTGACGAACTGGACCCAATGGCGCCAAATCGGTAGGGGGAACAGCAAAGAAGGGTATGTAGATTCTAAGGGGGACCAAGGAAGTGTGACTAAGAACAGAGGTGGTGTTCAGTGGTCTGAAAAGAGGAAAGGGGATTCCTCCTTTTGGATATAATGCCCTCACATACCTAGCCCGCTAGGTGTCATGCTTCATCATTGGGCGTGCTCCTCGTCGGGAAGGCGGTGCAATTTCCGATGGGCACCCTCAGTGGGGGCTCTTTGGCAGAGATCCTTTTATCCTTGCCGTGTGGTGAGTGCGTGTCTGGGGCCCTAAATTGTACCAGTGTGGTAAGTGTCTAAAGAGTTGAGTTAAAACAGGCGATGGTGGTCAGGGCCACTACATTAATAATCCTGCCTCCTATCCTGATTAAAAGAGTGATGGCAACTAACCAGAATGATGGGGTGGGTAGGTGTACTTATGAGGTCTAAATGGTCAACATGTTTCTTGCCTTACAGTCCCAAGGAGTGGAATCTAATGGCAATTCTTCAGGACCAGAACAATGGTTAACTACACTAGTGGCTGGTCTCGGGGTACATTGACCAGTAATTTACCAGCTACTGGAGCACCATGTGCATTGAGTCTTCCTCGCTGTAGGGATCAATCTACACAGAAAACACTAGAAGCCGTATCGGTAAAATGGCAGCAGAAGATCACGCTGAAGTAACGTGTCGTTACGAAGACTTGCGCTCAATATGCGGAGGGCCTAACCCGTGCTGCCAGCAAGTCGGTAGGCCAAGGCTGCGGTGAGGGATGAGGACCGTGCATCGTGTAACTTGTGAGTGGTGCCCTCTAACCACGGTGCAAGCAGTCGCGTTGATGTCGACGTGGAGTGGCATTGTCGGGGATACCAGGGCAACGGCATGAAGTAAGGAGGTAGTGATTATGGTGCCCAGAGGTCCCAGTGCAAGCAGCGGCTCAGTGGTGGCATCATGTGGCGTCGTTGGTGAGACCAGGGGTGCGGCGTTGCCACAGTGCCCTCAGGACACGGTGTTGTAGATGGCATTGGGTTGCTTTTCTTCTGTTGCAGCTCAAAATACAGTCCTCAGTGCTGATGGCAGAATAACTTGAAGTCTTTGCTGTTTCTGAGACTTCTTGAACAGGGAGCATGCCCTACCACAAGCCCTTGGAGAAACTCACAAAAAGGAAGTTGCAGAAGGTTCAGTCTAGTCCTTTCACTGCCCAAGACAGAAGAAGGCACTGCTGGCCACTGCAGGCCACTGCAGGCCAACACAGCAAAGCTTCTCCAGCTCTTCTTCTTGGCAGTCTTCTTGGTTCCAAAATAGTTCTTAAGTTCTGGGGTCTGGACCCCAATATTTATACTCCAAATTCCTTTGTCCTCTGAGGCACAGAGTGTCTGTGCTTCGTCCAAACCAGTTTGGTCCTCTCTAGCCCAGCTTCCCAGCAGGAGGCAGAGGCAGGATTGTCGGCAGTAGACCAGGCCCATTCAGGTGCAAGGAAATCTCCTCCCACTACTCCAAATGCAGGCTGTGCCTATGTAGATGCTAGTGAAAACTCCTCCCACTACTCTGAATGCAGCCCAGGTCCATTCAGCCCAGCCCTGACTCATCCAGGCTCTCTGTAGCCACTGCACATCCCCGGCCCCAGTCACTCCGTAGTCAGACAGTCAATACACATCCTAACAGAGACACAATGGATGGCAACACAAGAAAATACCTACTTTCTAAAAGAAGTATTTCCAAACACAGAATGTAAAAATGATCCTCACTAAAATATGCCTTCTAACATTCCGAGTTCAGGCATACAAAACTTTATTTTCCTATATAGTCCCAATGGGAAGTTATATTAATAAGATGTTATAAACTAACTCCCATGCTTTCCTATGGGCCAGATAGCCTTTCAATAGTGAAAAACAAAATTGGCAGTATTTCACTATCAGGACATGCCACACATTTCAGGGCATGTCCTACCTTTCACATACACTGCATCCTGCCCACAGGGGTACCTTGGACATACCTTAGGGGTGACTCACATGTAAGAAAAGGGAAGGTCAGGGCCTGGCAAGTGAGTGCACTTGCCAAGTTGACATGGCAGTTACAAACTACGCCCAGACACTGCATTGGCGGGTCTGAGTTACCTTTGAAGGGCTGCTTGTGTTGGTGGCACAATCAGTGCTGCAGGCCCACTAGTAGCATTTGATGATCCTGCCCTGCCACACTCAGTGTACTTTACTAGGGGCTTACCAGTAAATAAAATATGCCAATCATGGAAACACCAATCTATAATACAAATTTCATGGAGAGCATGTGCACTTCAGCCACGAATAGCAGTGGTAAAGTGTCCAGAGTCCGAAGACCAACAACAGCAGGTTAAGAAAAAATAGGAGGAAGAAGCAAAAGGTTTTGAGATAACCCTGAAAAAAGGGCCATTTCCAACAGGGCCATTTTTAGTTCGAGCCTCAACGGTGCTTGCTCTTTAGGCGATCTGCTTTCTGTACTTTGTGGGGTCTGACTCCTCCCACACTTCTATTTTGCTTATGTGTGTGTTCCATTGTGACTGGGTGCGATATTTGCAACAAGCCGGGCGGCTGCCTCATATAGCATGCGCTGCTCTGTGAGGCATGCTGTATTGAGGTATGGAATAAAAGGTTTTCCTCCCGCCCATCTTTTCAATTGGCTCATGTTACTGTCCTTTAAAAAGTCTTGCTTTTCAATCGCGAATAGGCTTTCTAGACCCTCCTTGATACCACCTTGCTACATTTGCAACCTCCCTCAACGACTGGACTTTGTACTTATTGTGTTACACGGTCTGCTTTATCTATTCGGGAAGCACTATTTTCTTTCAAGAGTTTTCCCCTATTCCACACACGACGTCACAGCACACTACCCGCTTTTATATTATTAATATTTAATGTATTTATTTTTTAATTTGCAGTGTGGTCCGTTTTCACTTTAGCGGCTGCAGTTTTTTATTTATTTAATTTGCAGAGCTGTTTGCTTTCACTTTAGCGGCCGTGCATATTTATTCATTTAATTTGTAGCCGGGTTGCTTTCACTTTAGCGGCCGCACTTATTTAATTATTTAACTTAAAGTGTGGTCCGCTTTAGCTTTAGCGGCCACGCTTATTTATTTATTTAATTGACGGCTGTGCTACTTTATTTATTAAATTTGCAGCGCGGTCTGCTTTCACTTTAGCGTACGCGCTACAGAAACTTTTTTGGGAATGAAAGAATCTCATACCGCACTTTTACCTTGATGTTGGCTACGCCCCTTTCTTTAGACACTGCTCACTGTAACCTGAATACTGTGAGCAGCTTCTAAAGAAAGGGGCACGACCACTATGAAAGTGGTCTCGCATTTGCAAGAGTTTGACCTATCGGCATTAGAAATGACAATGCCTTTGATATATGTTTTGCTAAACACATAAATAAAAGGAGTTGTCATTTACAAACGATTCAAGAGAGGTGTAGAAAGAGGGAAGAGTTTTGCAGAATGGGGCAAGGGGGGTGCAGAAAAAGCAAGAGAGGTACATAAAGGAGCAGGAGAAGTGCAGAAAGAGGCAGGGGAGGTACAGAAAGAAGCAAGATAAGTACAGAAACAGGCATGAGAACTGCAGACAAAGACAAGAGAAGTGCAGAAAGAAGAAAGGAGGTGCAGAAAGAAGGAAGAGAACTGCGGAAAGAAACAAGAGAATTGCAGAAAGAGGTAAGAGTAGTGCAGAAAATGAAATAAAGGTACAGAAAGTAGCAAGATAAATGCTGAAAGATGCAAGAGAAGTGCAGAGAGAAGCAATTGAGGTGCAGGAAGAAGCAAGTGAGGTTCAGAAAGAAGCAAGAGAAGTGAAAGAGGCAAGATAGGTACACAAAGAAGCAATAGAGGTGCAGTAAGAATCAAGAGAGGTACAGAAAGATGAAAGAGAAATTCAAAAAGAAGCATGAGAGGTACAGAAGAAGCAAGAGAAGTACAGAAAGAAGCAAGGCAGGTGAAGAAAAAGGCAGGGGATGTGTAGAAAGAGGCATGAGAACAACAGAAAGAGGAATAATAGTGCAGAAAGAGGAAGAAAGGCACAGAAAGAAGCAAGACAAGTGCAGAAAGAAGCAAGAGAGGTGCAGAAAGAAATATGCAGAAAGAAGCAAGACAGGTACAGAAAAGGAATAAGAGAAGTACAGAAAGAGGACAAATTGTGCAGAAAGAGGCAAGAGAGGTGCAGAAAGAGGCAATACAGGTGAAGAAAGAGGCAGAAGAGGAGCAGAAAGATGCAAGATCAGTGCAGAAAGAAGCAAGAGTGATGCAAAAAGAAGCAAGAAAGGTGCTGAAAAAAGCCAGTAAAGTGCAGAAAGAAACAAGAGAGGTGCACAAAGGGGCAAGAGGGATTCAGAAAGAGGCAAGAAAATACAGAAAGAGGCAAGAGAGGTGAAGAAAGAGGGAAGAAATGTGCAGAAAGAGGTAAGAAATGTACAGAAATAGGCAAGAAAAGTGCAGAAAGAGGAAAGAGTGATGCAGAAAGAGGAAGAAATGTGTAGAAAGAGGCAAGAGAGGTGCAGAAAAAAGCATGAGAAGTGCAGAAAGAAACAAGAGAGGTGCATAAAGGGGCAAGAGGGTTGCAGAAAGAGGCAAGAGAAACACAGAAAGAGGCAAGAGAGGTACAAAAATGTAAGAGAGATGTAGAAAGAGGGAAGAGTTTGCAAAAAGAGGCAAGAGGGGTGAAGAAAAATCAAGAGAGGTACATAAAGGAGCAGGAGAAGTGCAGAACGAGGCAAGGGAAGTACAGAAAGAAGCACGATAAGTACAGAAATAGGCATGAGAACTGCAGACAAAGACAAGACAAGTACAGAAAGAAGAAAGGAGGTGCAGAAATAAGGAAGAGAACTGCAGAAAGAAACACCAGAGGTGCAGAAAGAGGCAAGAGAGGTGCAGTAAGAGGAAGAAATGTGCACAAAGCAAGAGAAGTGCAGAAAGAGGTAAGAGTAGTGCAGAAAAGGAAATAAAGGTACAGAAAGTAGCAAGAGAAATGCAGAAAGATGCAAGAGAAGTGCAGAGAGAAGCAATTGAGGTGCAGGAAGAAGCAAGTGAGGTTCAGAAAGAAACAAGAAAAGCGAAAGAGGCAAGAGAGGTACACAAAGAAGAAAGAGAGGTACAGAAGAGGCAAGAGAAGTACAAAAATAGGCAAGAGAGGTACAGAAAGAGGCAGGAGATGTGTACAAAGAAGCATGAGAACTGCTGAAAGAGCAATAATAGTGCAGAAAGAGGATGAAAGGCACAGAAAGAGGAAGAAAGGCACAGAAAGAAGCAAGAGAAGTGCAGATAGAAGAAAGAGAGGTAGGAGAAAGAGCAAGAAGGAGTACAGAAAGAGACAAAGGAGGTACAAAAAGAGGCAACAGAGATACAGAAAGAAGCAAGAGGAGTGCACAATGAGGCAGGAGAGGTACAGAAACAGGCAGGAGAGGTGCAGAAACAGGAAAGAGTGATACAGAATGAAGCAAGAGAGGCTCAGAAAGAAGCAAGAGGAGAGCAGAAAGATGACTAATTGTGCAGAGAGAGGCAAGAGAGGTGCAGAAGGTGCAATAGAAGTACAGAAAGAGCCAAGAGAAGTGCAGAAAGACATGAGATATACAAAAAGAGGCAAAAGAGGTACAAAAAGAGGCAAGAGAGGTGCAGAAAGAGGCAAGAGAAACACGGAAAGATGTAAAAGAGGTACAGAAAGATTCAAGAGAGGTGCAGAAAGAAGTTAAAGAAGTGCAGAAAGAAGCAAGAGATGTGCAGAAAGAGGCAAGAGAAGTGCAGAAAGAGGCAAGAGATATGCACAAAGAGTGGAAGAGAAGTGCAGAAGGAGGCAAGAGAGGTCCAGAAAGAGGCTGGAGAGGTACAAAAAGATGCAAGAGAGGTACAGAAAGAGGAAAGAGGGGTGCAGAAAAAAGAAAGAGAAGTACAAGAACCGTCGAAAATTGCAAAAGAGGTATAGAATATGGATGAAATGTGCAGAAAGAGGCAAGAGAGGTGCAAAAAGAGGCAGATGATGTGCAGGAGGCAAAAAATGTACAGAAAGAGGCAAAAGAAGTGCAGAGAGAAGGGGGAAAAGTGCAGAAAGGGGCAAGTGAAGTACAGAAAGAAGAAAGAGAAGTGCAGAAAAAGCTAGGAGAGGTGCAGAAAGAGGAAAGAGGGATGCAGAAAGAAGCACAAGAGGTGAAAAAAGAAGCACAAGTAGTGCAGAAAGAAACAAGAGAGGTGCAGAAAAGGCAAGAGGAATGCAGAAAGAAGCAAGAGAAACACAGAGAGAGGCAATAGAGGGATAGAAATATTCAGGAAAGGTACAGAAAGAGGAAAGAAATGTGCAGAAAGAGGCAAGAGAGTTGCACGAAGAGTCATGAGATGTGCAGAAGGAGGCAAGAGAGGTCCAGAAAGAGGAAAGATGTGCAAAAAGATACAAGAAAGGTACAGTAAGAGGCAAGAGGGGAATGGGAAAAAGGAAGAGAAGTACAGAAAGAAGCACAAGAAGTATAGAAAAAAGCAAGAGAGGTGTAGAATGTGGGAGAAATGTACAGAAAGAGGCAAGAGAGGTGCAGAAAGGGGCAATAGAAATGCACAAAAAGGCAAGAGAGGTACAGAAAGATTCAAGAGAGGTGCAGAAAGAGGGAAGAGATTTGCAGAAAGAGGCAAGAGAGGTGCAGAAAAAAGCAAGAGAGGTGCGTAAAGGAGCAGGAGAAGTGCTGAAAGAAGCAAGAGAGGTGCTGAAAGAGGCAAGGGAGGTATAGAAAGAGGCAAGGGAGGTATAGAAAGAGGAAAGAGAAGTACAGAAACAGGCAAGAGAATTTCAGACAAAGGCAAGAGAAGTACAGAAAGAAGTAAGGAGGTGCGGAAAGAAGAAATCGAACTGCGTAAAGAAACAAGAGAGGTGCAGAAAGAGACAGAAATAGGCAAGAAAAGTATAGAAAGAGGTTGGAGAATTACAGAAAGATACAAGAGAGGTATAGAAAGAGGCAATAGAGGTGCAGAAAGAAGCAAGAGAGGTGCATAAAGAGGAGAGAGGGATACAGAAAAAAGCAGGAGAGTTATAGAAAGAGGCAAGAGAAGCTCAAAAAGAGGCAAGAGGGGTGCAGAAAGAGAAAAGAAGGGTAAAAAAAGCAAGGGAGGTGCAGAATGAAGCAAGAGAAGTACAGAAAGAAGCAGGAGAGATGCAAAAAAAAGCAAGAAAAGTGCATAAAGAAGCAAGTGGCAGAAAGAAGCAAGAGAGGTACGTTACAAAGCCAGATTGGTGCAGAAAGAGGCAAGAGGGGTGCAGAAAAAAGAAAGATGATTGCAGAAAGAATCTTTATTTATTTTTTTACTTTATTCGACAATTAAGTCATAAAAGCATCATAACACATACATTTATCACAATATAAAATCCTTTAAAAATACATTTGCATAAATATTTAAAATATTAAGAAAAGATTAAACTCCACAAGACTAATGTCGAATATTCCTTAAAATAGGGGATGTGTAAAAAAAAAAAAATTTACATTAAGTATATACATCGAGTTAATACTTCCATCTCAATTGATCGTAACAGTGGCTTCGCCCTCATTAAATGTTTTACATCTATCATTACTACTGTCAATTAATTTTCGATCGAATGACCCACGCCCATTTCAGAAACTTTGCCATTGCTATGGCGATTGGGAGGCTGGAATCAGTAGATAATATTCTTATCACCTCATCATGTTTTCGGGAACCAATTAACCGACATATTGGTTTTATCCATTTATCCCGCGGAGCTGTATATAAGGGACAGAAAAACAGAAAGTGACTGATGGATTCATCTTTGTCCCTACACTTAGGGCATTTGTCATCATTTATCCCAGCCCACCTTGCGGTAAACGACCTTATAGCGAGGGAACCTGCCCTGAATTGAAAATAGAGCGTTGTTCCAACGTTGGGTACGCCTTGAACTCAAGAAAACGCTCTGTGAGATGGGATGAGATCCCCTTAGCACATTTCTCTGTGATAACCATCTCCCAGTATAGCCTCTTCATGCCTCTTTTAGATGGGAATATTGCATTTACTGGGTCATCCCACAGTTTGCTCAAGCCCATTCTAACTAGCAGAGATCTAATTTATTTCAGCCAGCTAATTTTGTGGAATCGATCCTTCTCAATAATTTCCTTAAGTCCCCGAGCATAATGGTATAATTCCTCTGTTGTCCATATTCTGCGCCAATATAATACTGGTCACAGGGTGGCCAGATCTTGCACTGTTCTTTTACCAAGATCCCAAAACAGGGGAATTAAAGCCGTACTTTGGGGGACATAAGTAGCTTTTCTCAGGAATTAATTTTTGTAAACCTGCTTCCCTCGGGATCGGGTAACTCAGTCGAAACCCACACACCACACCTGTTAACTCACAAATGAGGTGCCAGACCGATAGGTGAAGTAAACAAGCTCTTTATTCAGGTTTTTTAATGGCCAAATCATAAGCAAAGCAAGAGAGTACTAAAGTTCGGGATAGTGTCTAACCGTCCTCTGCAATGATGCTAGTCCTAGCACCTTCCAACAGAGGACCCCATGCTAAATAATGGCCGAAAATGCCACTCGATGCGTCTATCCTCGTTATGGATCCCGCGTAATCGTCCTCCGCATGCGTGTCAGTCCTGACACGCGTCCAACGGAGGGCAAACGCAAAGGACGTCCTCCACACTCGATAACCCTCGAGCGGGGACTGGCCACAGGTCACAGCAAGGGACCCTGTCCTGTTAACTCGATACCCTCGAGCGGGGACTGGCCACAGGTCACGTCAACGGACCTTCAGCTCGATACCCTCGAGCGGGGACTGGCCACAGGTCACGTCCAAGGACATTCTGCTCGTTACCCTCGAGCGGGGACTGACGTATGTCCTAAAAGGACCGGAGTCCACGAGCTCGAACCCTCGAGCGGGGACTGGCGTAAGTATCTAAAGGACCGTTGTCCTTTATGCTCGAGAACCCTCGAGCGGGGACTGACAAGGGGTCGGAGCAGACCGGAGTTCAATTAAGTACCACCAAGCGTGAAGCGGAGCCCCGCTGACACGGACTCGGGCATCAGTTGTTCCTCACCGTAACTCCCGACTCATGTTCCAAAGCCGCCGAATACCACGGAGCTCACCTTCCGCTTGGCAGCCTCTCCGTACTCGCGGTGAATGTTCAAAATATTTGACGCCTACTGCTGGCGTCCGGGTTGCTTAAATGGGTACGCCCTCTCAGCGAGACTGTCTCGCACTGCCTTCTGGGGATTGTAGTTCGGGCGGGCTTGCTTCTGGTTTATGTAGTTCTCCTCTCGTGTTTCCTACTCGACTCCGACGCTTGTCTTAACAATACATCCCTCTCCCGTCAGGGCCTCCAGCCGGGCCGGGCTTGGTCGGGTACTTCCTGTGAAATGCCGCCAACAACCGCGGAGCACAGATCCCAGCAACGGGCTCCCATGAGTTCTCTTCCTGCCCGTACCCCTTCCAAGCAACCAGGTACCACAGCTTGCCTCTTCTCCAACGGGAATCCCTGATGCAGTGTACAGTGTACTCCTTCTCCCCGTCCACCAACACCGGAGGAGGAGCGAAGTGTTTGGGCTTCAAGGAGGGTTTGAGCAACGAAACATGGAACACAGGGTGAATCCGGAGATTGTCAGGCAACTCCAACCTTACGTTCACTGGGCTTATGCAGTCCTTGATGCGGTAAGGCCCTATGAAGCGGGGATGGAAAACGCTGTGTTTACGGAACCGTAGGTTCCTGGATGATACCCAGACATAATCCCCAGCTTGATACAGCGGGCCTGGTCGCCTTCTTTTATCCGCCGTGGTTTTATAACTCTTCTTGGCCTCCTCCAAGCACTTCTTTGCTTTTTCCACGGTCTCCCTGATATGTGCCACCCTCTTGGCTGTTTCAGGTACTCCCGACGTCGACGAGGGTTCGACAATGGGATGAATCGGGGATGGTGCCCATAGTTGCTGTAGAAAGGTGACACCTTGGTTGAGGCGTGTGTGGCGTTGTTGTACGTGACTTCTGCAAGCCACAACAGGTCCACCCACTCTTCCTTTCCTTGATCTATGTAACAGCGGAGGTATTGCTTCAGGGTTTGATTAAGACGTTCCGTCTGACCGTCTGTTTGCGGATGGTAGCTGGTTGATAACGCTGATGTGATATGGAGTGCTGAACACCAGGTTTTCCAGAACCTTGCCGTGAACTGCGATCCCCTGTCTGAAACGATAATGCTGGGAAGGCCATGAGCCCTTACTACCTCTTTCAGAAGTACGACCGCCAATTGTCCGGCCGTGGGTACACCCTTACAGGCGATGAAGCGACCCATCTTGGTTAAATAGTCGACGACCACCAGTATAGCAGTACATCCCTTGTCCCTGGGCAACCCCACAACGAAATCCAGGGAGATGCAATCCCATGGCCTGGTGGGAGTTGGCAGTGGAAGCAGCAACCCCTGTGGGCGTTGATGATCTGATTTCATGGCGGAGCAGGTCATACAGGCCATGATCCAATTCCTCACATCCGCCCTCAACGTAGGCCACCAGAACTGACGTAATGCGTAGTCGACCGTCCTCTCCAGTCCGAAGTGTCCTGCACTGGCCGACTCATGGCACCACCCGAACACCTGTTTCTGTAACCGTGCGGTAGGCACCAATACACGTCCTCCCTTAACCGGAATGCCGTCGCGTACCTGCCATTCCTCGTGTCTACACAACCAGGCTTTCCATCGAAAGGTGTTGACTCCTTTCTGAACGTCGCGTAGGAAGTGTCCAGGCTGGATAGTCCCCACCACCTTGCTTGGGTGGATGATGGACTCAACGGTCTGTTGCGGACTCCGCGCATCTGAGTTTTGCCTCGACAATGCGTCGGCCTTCCTGTTTTCTGATCCTGGCCTGTATGTGATGGTGAAATGAAACCCAGAGAAGAATAACATCCACCTCATTTGACGAGGAGACAATTGTCTGGCGGCCGTCATGAACTGAAGGTTCCGATGGTCGGTGTAGACCATCACTACGTGCTTAGCCCCCATCAAGAGGTGTCTCCACTCGGAAAAGGCGTCCTTGATGGCCAGAAGTTCCTTTTCGGCAACGTGGTAGTTTCTTTCCGCTTGGTTCAATTTGCGGGACATAAACGCAACAGGATGTAGCACCCCCGTCTCAGGTTTCTTCTGCGACAGTATGGCTCCCACCGCCAGGTCGGACGCGTCCGCCTCTACCGTGTATTGCTGTTCCGGGTCAGGGTGGGCAAGGACAGGCGCGGATACAAAGGCGTGTTTCAAGGCACGGAATGCCCCCTCCGCTTCTTCAGACCAATGGAACTTCACCGACTTCCTCAATAGGTGTGTAATGGGCGTTACTAGCCCAGAGAACCCCTCTATGAACCGGCGGTAGAAATTGGCAAAGCCAAGAAAGCTCTGTACGTCCTTGATGTTCCGTGGCGCAGGCCATTCCGTTACCGCTTTCACTTTTCTCTCAGCCATGGTTTGGCCTTCTGGGCTCAACATGACCCCCAGGAATTCCACAGATGTCACGTGGAAGTCGCATTTGCTGAGCTTGCAATAAAGCGAATTGTCTCTGAGGATTTGTAGTACTGAGGCCACATGTATCACGTGTTCTTCTGTGGTGTCCGAATAAATCAAGATGTCGTCTATGTACACGACTACGTATACATCCAGGATGTCTCTCAGCACATCGTTCAAAAAGAACTGGAACGCGGCAGGGGCGTTACATAGCCCAAAGGGCATGACTCTATACTCATACAGGCCGAACCTCGTTTTGAAGGCCGTCTTCCACTCGTCTCCGCGACGCATGCGGACCAGATGGTATGCCCCTTTCAAATCAAGTTTGGTGTATACATGGGCCTTCTTTACTTGTTCCAGGAGCACGTTGATGAGAGGCAACGGGTACCGGTTCTTAATCGTGATGGCGTTAAGCGCCCGGAAATCCACACAAGCGCGCAGTTCCCCATTAGCCTTAGGGATGAAGAAGAGTGGCGAGGCCGCAGGGGATTTTGAAGGCCTGATGAAGCCTAGGCGAAGCATCGTATCCAGGTACGCCCGGAGGTGGATGTTTTCGGGCTCGGATAAGGCATACAACCTACCGCCCGGTATCGTTGCTCCTGGGACCAGGTCTATTTGACAGTCGTATACCCCATGTGGCGGGAGTGTTTCCGCTTGGTTATCATCGAACACGTCCATGTACCCCCGATAGGCTTCAGGGAGAACCATCTCCTTTTCAGCTGCTGTGGCCACTATCCACCCTTGGTCCTCCGGAGCACACTTCTTCTGTGTGCAGACACTTGAACAGTAAGGGGAGTCCATTCTGAGTTCCTGGGTTTCCCAGTTGATTGAAGGGTTGTGTCTTTTCAGCCACGGTAAGCCTAATATGATCCCATACTGCGGCGCACAGATTATGTTGAAATCCAGAGTCTCTGTGTGTTGAGTCCCGTAGACTACCTCGATATTCCCAGTGTGGTGGCTGATGGGCCCTGAAACCAACCTGCGCCCATCCACAGCAAAGACTTCCTCCGGGACCTCATACTCTTGAAGCGCTACTCCTACGCGATGTGCTTCCCTCTTGTCCATAAACAGCCCCGTGGCCCCAGAGTCTACCATCGCCGAGACCGAAACCCATCGGTTCCGAACCAACAACTGTAATGGAATGAACAAGTGTCTTTTGCTCTCATAGGAGTGTAGATGAGCAGAAGGGATATAACCATGGCTCGGAGAATCCCCTTCGTGGTTCTGAGAGCTCTTTAGTTTTCCGCCAGCTTGTCCACTGAAGCCGTGGACAAGCGACCGGGACGAGGATGACCAGTCTTGGGTTTTGCAGGGCATTCTCGAACGAAGTGTCCTTTTTTGCCGCAGTACAGACATAGTCCTTGCTTTCTTCGCGACTCTTTCTCTGTGGCCGTGAGGCTAGCTCTAACGGCCCCTATGTCCATGGAGTCCACGCGGGGTGTGGGTGTCGCCTCGGTGATAGCCGTTGGACCCGACGCGGCATGTGCTTTGTCCTTCTTATGCACCCCCCCACGTCTTTCGCTAAGTCGATGGTCGAGGCGAAGGGCCAGGCTGATCAGATCTTCGCAGTGCACCGGTTGGGGATCTATCTGAGCTATCACGTCTTTCAGGTCCTCGCTCAAGCCTTGGTGAAAAAGCGCGGTTTGTTTGGCAGGGGGCCATTTAGATTCAGCAACCAAGCGCCTGAACGCGTTCAGATAATGGACCAGCCCTGTTGTGCCTTGTTTCAGTTCTAACAGTTCCCTGTCCGTTGTGTATGAATCCGCTCTACGATCGAACACCTTGATGAACTCTTCCTGGAACTGTTCCCAGTCGTACAGTAGCGGATCGTCCCGGCTTACCAAAGGAACCGCCCACTGTGCTGCATTTCCTGCCAGATACGAGATCATGAAGGCCACTCTCGCCTGGTTGGTTGGAAATGACTTCGGTTTACAGGAGAAATGCAGCGCCACTTGTGTGATGAACACCTGAACCGTGGTAGGATCCCCACTATACCGTTCCGGTGTGGCCAGGGGTATAGCTACCGGCATCTCAACCACCACTGCAGCCGGGGTTACCGTGGTAGATGCCCCCGCGTTGAACGGATTGCGCTGTTGCTGATCCACCCTAGCCCTTAAGTCCGCTGTTTCTTGTCGTGAAGCAGCTAATTCGTTGTGGACGTCTAGTAAAGCCGCCAATACGTCCTCCATGGTGGCCATGACCGGTTACTCGACCAGGAGGTTGATTGATGTTGGATAGGTCGAATATTGTGTAATCCTGCTTCCCTCGGGATCGGGTAACTCAGTCGAAACCCACACACCACACCTGTTAACTCACAAATGAGGTGCCAGACCGATAGGTGAAGTAAACAAGCTCTTTATTCAGGCTTGTTTAATGGCCAAATCATAAGCAAAGCAAGAGAGTACTAAAGTTCGGGATAGTGTCTAACCGTCCTCTGCAATGATGCTAGTCCTAGCACCTTCCAACAGAGGACCCCGTGCTAAATAATGGCCGAAAATGCCACTCGATGCGTCTATCCTCGTTATGGATCCCGCGTAATCGTCCTCCGCATGCGTGTCAGTCCTGACACGCGTCCAACGGAGGGCAAACGCAAAGGACGTCCTCCACACTCGATAACCCTCGAGCGGGGACTGGCCACAGGTCACAGCAAGGGACCCTGTCCTGTTAACTCGATACCCTCGAGCGGGGACTGGCCACAGGTCACGTCAACGGACCTTCAGCTCGATACCCTCGAGCGGGGACTGGCCACAGGTCACAGCAAGGGACCTTGTCAGCAAGGGACCTTGTCGAGTTAACTCGATACCCTCGAGCGGGGACTGGCCACAGGTCACGTCCAAGGACCTTCTGCTCGTTACCCTCGAGCGGGGACTGACGTATGTCCTAAAAGGACCGGAGTCCACGAGCTCGAACCCTCGAGCGGGGACTGGCGTAAGTATCTAAAGGACCGTTGTCCTTTATGCTCGAGAACCCTCGAGCGGGGACTGACAAGGGGTCGGAGCAGACCGGAGTTCAATTAAGTACCACCAAGCGTGAAGCGGAGCCCCGCTGACACGGACTCGGGCATCAGTTGTTCCTCACCGTAACTCCCGACTCCTGTTCCAAAGCCGCCGAATACCACGGAGCTCACCTTCCGCTTGGCAGCCTCTCCGTACTCGCGGTGAATGTTCAAAATATTCGACGCCTACTGCTGGCGTCCGGGTTGCTTAAATGGGTACGCCCTCTCAGCGCGACTGTCTCGCACTGCCTTCTGGGGATTGTAGTTCGGGCGGGCTTGCTTCTGGTTTATGTAGTTCTCCTCTCGTGTTTCCTACTCGACTCCGACGCTTGTCTTAACAATTTTCTACTGATGTTAAGTTCTTTAGATTTGCGAAACCCCATAGTTCGGAGCCATAGAGGACAGAACTTAAAACTTTCATCCCGTAGATCTGAAGGAGTGGTCTTACAGGTTTAGTAAGGGATGTTTTAAATCTTTTAAGGAGGATACCTGCCTGTTGCTGGTGCCTTAATACAGCTATATCTAACTGGTTATTCCAGCACATATCACTCTGTAGATTGACCCCTAGATACGTAAAGGCGTCAACCTGCTCTAATGGGCAGTTATTCATGTATATACTTCCCTTGAATCGCTTAGCTGTCTTGGGGCGTTTAGGTTCAGTAAGGACCATGAATTTTGTTTTTGCGGTGTTTATTTCGAGCCCACGTTGCTGACAAAAGTCTGTAAAGCGCTGGAGTGCCCGCTGAAGGCCACTTGGCGTTTTTGTCATTATCAGAGTGTTGTCCGCGAACATAAGGATCGGGACGCACTCTCCAGCCATGACAGGGGTGTCAGAAGGAACCAGGGAGAGGTAGTCTTCTGCCCCGTTTACGAAGAGTGAGAACAGGGTAGGTTCCATAACGCAACCCTGTCTCACTCCCCGCTCAACAGGGAAGGCATCTGTAACCTTGCCCTGCTTACACCACCTGACTCTGGCATAGGTGTCCTCGTGTAAACGGACAACCAAGGTCAACAGTTCCGGGGCCATTCCTAGCTCCTCTAAGACATGCCAAAGCTTTCCTCGGGGGACAAGGTCGAACGCCGCCCTCAGGTCAACAGACACCATCCAGATCGTGGGGGGTGACTTCAATGACGTGATGGATGTGGGAAGGGACCGTTCGGGGGCTGCAGATAGAGGAGGGATCCGGACAGCCTTGGCCAGCCAGATTGACACCCTGGGTCTTACTGACATCTGGAGGTGGCTACACCCTATGCGGTGTGCCTACTCCTATTACTCGGGGGCACACAAGGTTTTCTCGAGGCTAGATTAAGTATTCATGTCCAGGCAATATTTGGAGGTGAGTCACATGGCGGAGTACAAGGCCAGAGGAATTTCGGACCACTCGCCATTATGGGTACAGGTGGGCCGCGTCCGGGGCTATCCGGGAGTATCCTGGTGCCTCGCGGCCTGGGACCTTCAAAACGCAACTATTCGGCACGGTCTGAGGACTGACATTAAGATCTATATATCGGAAAATGAAGGGACAGTGGACTCGGAAGTTACCTTCTGGGAGGCCATGAAGCCAGTCCTACGGGACAGACTGCGCAGTTGGAAGGGAGAAGAACGCCGTAGGCTCCAGGCTGAAGTCACTGATATCGAACAGACCATTTTAAAGTGGGAAAAGGAATACCAAGGCGGAAGGAAAAATAGTATTCTTAGGAAACTTTTAGATGCTCAACAACACTACAGAGAGCTCGTCACTAATGAGGCAAAGACTCAGTCCCTGGCCACCCTTTACCGTCTCTACGACGTGGGCGATAAATCAGGCAAGCTCCTGGCGTGGCTTAGCCGTAGGGAACAGGCGGCCAGGTGGGTTCAGGCCATACGAACTGTGGAGGGAGTGCTAGTTGCCTCGGATGTGACAATTGCCGACACATTCGCCTCCCACTATGAACTTTTCTATACGGCAAGAGATCTAGGGACATGCGAGGAAGCGGGCCCTTACTTGGACCAGGTGGACTTTCCCACAGTTTCGTCAGAGGACCTCATGGTCCTGGAAGCTGATGTAACATTTAAAAGATGAACCTTGAATCCAGTTGATAGAAATAGATCTGATTTATTGAAGATTTGTATTAGATCAAGATGATAATAAAGTATTAAGTAAATTCAATTATAATCCCACCAGGAGCAGCTGGACTGCTGCTCAGCCTCAGATGTAACTGACTCTCATCTCAAGTATACACAACCAGCATTCTATGTGACATCATAGATGTATGCTGAGCAAGTTATAACAAACACTAAAGAAGGACAGAGAAGAAAGAAAAGCAGGATGTAACACATGACCTCACGGCGGACGATATATCGGACGCTATAGCGCGACTGAAACCCGGCAAAACTCCGGGCCCGAACGGGTTTCCGGCCGAATTCTTTAAATGTACGGCGGACCTTCTGGGTAGGCATTTGAAGGGGCTCTATACTGGAGCGTATCGGGAGGGTCATCTCCCCCCAGACCTCTCCTTGGCCACGATCATCCCGATCTACAAGGAAGGTAAACCGAGAGAGGACTGTGCATCCTACCGTCCCATCTCCCTCCTCAATACAGAGGTTAAAATATTGGCAACTATCCCAGCGCGGCGCCTGAGGTCAGTTATTGTGAATCTTATACACCTGGACCAATCCAGCTTTTTACCGGACAGGGCCACCAAGCTAAACTTGAGGCGCACCCACAATTGGCTACAGGAGGTGAAGGGCCGAGACGAGCCGCATTGGTTTCTTTCCCTGGATGCCGAAAAGGCCTTCGATGCTGTACATTGGCCATTTCTCAGTGCAGTGCTCCGCAGGTTCGGGTTTGGACCTAAATTTCAGAAATGGATCCAGCTCCTATACGCTACCCCGAGGGCCAGAGTGCGGGTCAATGGAAAGCTATCGAGGGAATTCCCGATCCAGAGGGGGACCCGTCAAGGATGCCCCGTGTCTCCCCTCCTCTTCACACTCACTATTGAGGTACTGGCAGCCAGGATACGCCAAAATGAGGGCATCTCAGGCTTTCAAAGGACGACATCGGACCTCGTGCAAGAGTAAATATCGCTCTATGCTGACTATGTCCTTCTGTATATCACGAACCCGGAGATGACAATCCCGGAATTATTCCGGGAGCTAGGGATTTATGGCAGATGGGCGGGACACACCATCAACTAGCACAAGTTGATCCTCTATGACCCGGGGGGGGTGGGGAGATGGACCAGGCTGCCCGACCAGTTATTGACGACTACTGAAGGCTTTCAATATCTTGGAATCTACATTAAATTAGACAAGTCTCTATCGTTCCGAAAGAATCTAGAACGGATAATTTTAGACGCGGTGGTAGACATGGACAGATGGAGGCAGCTCCCGCTCACTCTTCTGGGTCGCGCCGCAATGTACAAGATGATAATACTACCTAAATTCCTTTATGCATTGCAGAATGAGTACTATCCACTTCCGGCCCCGGTACTTCCCAAAATTCACTCTGACCTGCGGTCCTTTCTGTGGCTGGGTAAACAACCTAGAGTGGCACTGGCTACACTCCAAAGACATCAGTATAATGGGGGGATTTCATTACCTAATTTAGAAGCATACTATTGGGCAGAACACATGACGCCGATCAATGACTGGATACATGCCCCGGCGGACCACCCAACTTATGCCCTGGAAAGATTGAAGTTGTCGCCACACAACCTATTGTACTATATTTATGGAGGGTCTGGGCGGGCACTGTTGTTGCCTGCCACTACCCTCACGCTCAGTGCCTGGGACAAGACCTCGAGAGGCATGGGTTGGGACAAGAAGCCGACTCGGCAGACGCCTCTGTGGCATTGCCAATGGCTGACGGAACTCCGCAAACTCCGTGGTTTCCGGGGGTGGGACGACATCGGCATCTCCACAATAGGGGATGTAATTGCCAAAGGGGAACTGAAATCGTTCCACGCACTCAAAACTGAATTTGGGCTACACCATTCCCAACTCTTCAAGTACACCCAACTACGCCATGCGTGGCGTGCACAGAAAATCCCACTTACTGACATCCCGGAATACGCTCCTTTGGAGGGACGGCTCCTTGAGGAGAAGATCCCGGGAAAGGTGGTCTCCCTAACCTACAAGACCCTGACTAATAATATGCTGGGAGACCTGCTGAAATTGAGGCACACATGGGAAGGGGAATTGGGAGTCATGGAGGATCTGGACTGGGAGATTGTACTCTTTTTTATTTTTATTTTTTTATTTTTATTGAAGTCTTGGACACACAGAAGCATATTGTAAATTGACCCAAATGTACACAAAACACCAAAAATCAGTAAACACACATATACCATAACAGTAAATTTGAGCAATAAAAATAAATACGGAGAGGAGAAAGATAAACAAAAAAACCAACCATATAAACACTTAGGCTCAATTAACATCGAAATAAAAGGAACCCCAGATTTTCTCAAACTTCCGAATCGACCCCACTCTTTGAGCATACACTTGTTCACTGTTTCTAACTTTTTGCATTTTATAACGCCATTCATGTACGTTGGGGCAATATTGCGATCGCCAATTTTGAAGAATTAATGACCTCGCCATAGCCATAGCGATATATGTGAATTTAACTAGTTGCCCTTCTAGCATCATTTCAGGATCGAATCCATACAAAATCATTTTATAATTAACAGAAACTGAGATTTCGCACTGGTTTTGCAAAAACGTGAATATATCTTCCCAGAAAGGAACAATTTTAGAACATTTAGCAACCACATGAGACCAATTAGCAGAGTCATGCTGCAAACACCTATAACAATTTGAAGAGCACTCAGAATACATCTTGTTAATTTTGACCAGAGTGAAATACAGCAGCCATTTACTAAAAAACAGCATTCTGCGCCAATTGGCCCCTCTTAGTGCAGAGAAATTCAACACAATAATTCTCTTCCATACGGCGGGCGTTAATACCATGTTTTCCTGGTCTAGCCATTTATTACTTGCTTTGCCCCATAGATTCGGATCCCTGTTCATGGTTAAACGGCGTTTCCACTCCCCTGGCTTTCTTTCTTGTATTAACAGAAAAAGTTCATTAAATAGTGAATCAGGGGGGGAAAGATGTGTAGGATCTAATTGAAGCAAAACACCATGAATCAGCTTATATGAACCCAGTAATATAAAATTACCCTGAACCCGGGCTGTCAAATCTGGCATCCTAATCCAGGTGTCATTTTTCAAAAAATCATTCAGTTTCCTGAACCCTATTTTCTGCCATTTTTCTAATAACTCCAAATTAATATCCACCCCAAAGAATGAGAAAACGGAGCTAATGGGAGAGAATATATTAAGAAATGAAAGAGTGCCTCTTTAGGAGTGCTGTACGTCTTTTAAAGAACCAGTGCAAAACCTTGTACCTAACTGTTTTTGATGATTTGAAAACTTGAAGCGGTGAGGGAATCTCAGCTTCTTTACAAATCAAATCAAAGAAAAAATTAATAAAAAGTTTTTGGGTATTGTCCTTAAATCTAGTCATAAATTGAGCCAAATAAGCATTAAAATAGTCTTTCAGATTGGGAAGAGCAAGCCCTCCTTGTTCCTTATCCTCAAATAAAGTGTGCAAGGCAATGCGTGGCGTCTTTTTAGCCCATATAAAAGAAGAAAACAAAGATTCAGCCTTAGAGAAAAATGAGCCAGGCAGAGCACAAGAGAGTTGAAAATAGAAAATTGAATAACGGAAGAACCGACATCTTAATTAGAGCAATACGTCCCATAATAGTTAATGGTAGGGAATTCCATCTTTCAAACATTACTCGGATTTTGTGCAGCATTGGTACAAAGATCAGCAACTGAGGATGAAAACCAAACCCCCAAGTATCTTTTAGGTTTATTATTGATGCATGACTTTAAATCGGGATGTATTACGGGGTTGATAACCCCGCACACTAGAATTTCGTTTTTTTTTTATTTATCCGATATCCCCCCAGATCCTCAAACTCTTTGAATATTTGTAGGGCCTGAGCTTGACATTGCATTTCTGGCCTGATTAACAGGATTATATCGTCTGCGTAAAGTTTAATTTTAGGCATCGAGTTAATAGGGGGAAGTAACAGTGGAGCTTTCCTGATTGCAGTAGCTAATGGTTCTATGAAAAAAGCAAATAATATCGGAGACAGTGGGCAGCCTTGTCTAGTGCCACGTTTCACCGAGACTAGTCCCACTGATTCTGTATTGATAATGATATTGGCCCAGGCCCCTGAATAAAGATTCTGTATCAGATCTATTATTGCATCTGGAAGTGCTGTAAAATAACAAAAAGTGTCTCCCATACCACCAAATCAAAAGCTTTTTCAGCATCAAATAATAGAATTAATGCTGGAATCTTTCGTGCTTCAAAGAAATCAAGAGCCTCCGTTAGAAAATGAGTATTGGTCAACAATTGCCTTCCGGCAACAAAACCATTCTGATCTCCATGAATCAAATCTGCGGAAAAAGAATTAAAACGAGTGGATAATAGTTTAGTGGTGATTTTATAGTCTGTGTTCAGTAACGTAATGGGTCTATAAGAGTTCGGGTCTGTCGGGGGTTTACCCTTTTTAAGAAAACTTACTATTGTTCCTACCCAAAATGAATCCGGAACATATCCGCCCATCAACATAAAGTTTAATAGTTGTATAAAAAAATCTGAAAAGGCACTAAAGAAAACTTTAAAGAATTCTGAGGGGAACCCATCAGGGCCAGCAGCTTTCCCAAGTGGGAGCTGTTGAACTACTTTCTCTACTTCCTCTCGCGAGAAGGAGATAACCATACTCGCTTGATCTATAGGAGAAAGAGTAGGAAGAGATTGTTTTTCCAAATACTTCAATAAATTTTGATGGTCTATCATCGCTTGAGTATCATAGATTTTCTTATAATGTGCGACCATAATATCTCCAATTTTGATTGGAACCGAAGTGTCTCTAAGAGTCTCAGGAGAGTTCAAAGAATGTATTAAATTCGACGAGGCTTGTTCTCTGGCCTGCCACGGCAGGAGTTTGCCAGTAAAATTACTCTCTTCATAGATTTTTTGAGAGCTCTTACGAAAAATCTCCTCACTCTGAGTATAGAGCTCCTGAGAGAACTCTCTTTTGGCCGCAATTAGTTGATCATAGACCAATCTATCTGAGTTATGTTGCATACGTATAGTCAGATCCTGTATTTTCTGTTGAAGCGCTTTATTCCTGTTTTTGGCGGCCAATGAATCGACTGCGTCTTTCCCAATAACCAGCCCTCGAATATATGCCTTCAGAGAGTCCCAAACATAGTTAAGGGGGGCTGTTCCCGCATTCCGTGCGAGAAAATCTGATATTTCTGTTTTAATAGCCTCCACCCAAGTCTCATCAGTCAGATATTTCTTATTAAAGACCCAGCGCTTCGGGATTCTTACCCTATCTACCGATCCTACTTCCATAATAATCATTGCGTGATCCGAGAATCCGTTATGGAGCATCATCTGTTTGGAGAAAATAATTTGACGTGAGATTAAAAAGAAATCAATTCGGGAGGAGGATTTGTACCTGCCGGACCAACAGGTATATTCCCTTTTATCTGGGTTTTGATTGCGCCAAGGGTCCCATAAATTAAAAATCGCCATATTATTCCTAATCGATCTAAGGGATTTGGGCTTATATTGAACCATCGACTTGCTGGATGAATCCAGCACTTTATTCATCATAATATTAAAATCCCCGCCTATAATAATTTCCCCCTTGACCATTAACAAAGAATGAAAAAGCTCCTCATATATCGCTGGTCTATCCTCCGTTGGAGCTTAAAAACTAACAAACGTCACGGTTAGGAATAACACAGGTGGCCCAGCACCATCGGCCCATCCCATCATGCTCCACCTGACCCACCTCGGCTTCTAGTTTTTTACTCAAAAATAGCGCGACTCCCTTCTGTGACTCTGAACATGCAGATAATACTCTACAAGATGCCCAACTTTTAAACATTGAAAATTCCTCATTTTTCGACCTGGGTATGTGGGTTTCCTGTAACAGAATCTCTGGGTCTCTGTGCACTTTTCCCTGTGTCCCAGAGTAAAAGTGCGTGCGTGTAGTATGGCTGGCCTGCCCTCCCATAGGAATGCATGGGGAATATGTGTGTCCATGTTAGTTCCTGATGTGTGGGGAGTGCAGGCTCGAGTTTGGTATGTGTGTACTCGTGAGAGTGAATGCTGCGCGATGGTATGTGTGGCGTGTATGTGTCTAGTGGGGAAGTGCCACTTCTAGACATTGATGTGTGTGTGCAGTGAGGGTGCTGGAGCGTGATTGGCTGGAGCTGGCTGGCAAGCCTGGCTCCAGGAAGTCTGGATGGGTCTGCCCAGGAATGAGTGGAGAGATCAGCATGAGTGATGTGTTGGAGGGCTGCACCTGGTTCCTGATGGGGCTGGGCTTTTCCCACACAATGCTGGCTCCGCCCCCTGTGGTGCGTCTTAACGACCCTAGCCTCCCCAGTGAATGAAAGGGGTGGTTGGGCCATCAAGGCTGCTCCAAAACCAGCTGCAACTGGTTTCCCCCCACCATGCACCCTGAGACAAAGGATTTACTAGTATAAGAAGGGGCTGTGTCCCCTTAGAGTTTGTTTTGTTCCAGGTTCCTGCCTGAGGGGGTTGCTGCTGTTGCTGGGCTAGAGGACCGCCACTTGGATTGTCTCCCTGCCTGGAGACCCAGTGAGCTGGCTCTGGGCCCAGCCTTGCCCTCCTGCCTACCTAAGGACTTTGCTGGAACTCTGCCCTGCTGAGGGCACCTGGGAGCGCTGTGCTGGTGCTCCCAGCGCCTGGGAGCGCTTTGGACTTTCCCTGGAGCGCCTGAAAGCACTTTATTTGCCTTTAGCGCTTGAGAGCGCTTTATTTTTGGTCCTAGCGCTGGGGAGCGCTTTTGTGCACAGCCGGTGCCCACCCGGCATTGGCACGCATTTTGCGCGAGGAGCGGCATGGGGCGGGAGCCCACTCCGCTATTTTGCCGATTTTCATGCCCCTCTAGCGAGAGCCCACCTCGCTTTATATTTTAATTAGAGAGGGTGCCGACCCCTCGTGGCAGCCGAGATCGTCCCCGTCGCCGCCCGGCCCGCAGCAGGAAGTCAGGCAGGCCGGGGGCGGGATCTCCGGACACCCGGAAGTAACCACCTTCCCCCGGGGCTCCGAGAGAGAGGAGAGCCCCGGGGTAAAGCAACAGAGGCGCGGCCGCCAGCGAGGCTCCCCGTCCAGGAGGGAGAGCCCCGCAGCCTGTGAGCAGCGCCGCCCCGAGACCGGAGAGCCCCGTGTCCAGGAATAAAGAGCTGCCAGCGGAGCCCGGTGAGTGTTGGGCTGGGGGAGAGCTCTCGTGCTAGAAAGAGGCGCTGAGTGCGCCTGGTGTGTCTAGCGGCCCCATCTGGTCAGCGGGCCGCTCCAACTATCCCCCCCAGTGAGGCTCAGGGGCTAATCTTGTGTTTGGGCCCCCCGAGCGGGGCACCTACGTCACTTTGGGCATTTTTGTATTCACGAGCCTGCGAGGCTCGAGGCGTCATTCTGTGTTGCTGAGTCCCCCGCGAGGGACTCCCACGATGCCCGCATTTGTTCTTCGAGTCGTGAGAGGCTCTTGTGCCACAGTTGTTCTAGAGCCCCGAGAGGCTCTCCAGTTGTTCCTGGGTCCCCCGTGGGGGACCCCACCGCCCAGTGAGGCTGCACAAATGTTTTGAGTCCAGAAGGGACTCCAACGAGGGGCACATCATTATTTAAGAGCCCGGAGAGGCTCAGGCGACCTGTGGTGTGTAGAGCCACGAGGGCTCTAGGGGCATCAGTTATTTTGAGCCCGAGAGGCTCCTGAGGGGCCAGTCCTTTGTTTAGAGCCCAGAGGGGCTCAGGGGACAGTCAGTTGGCCAGAGCCTGCGAGGCTCCAGCGTTGGCCCCAGCCTTGTCTCACACAGCTGCCCAGCACTTCGTGGGCAGCTGCAACGTTTAGGCCCCGGACACTGGGACACAGGGCGTCCTAGCCCTAGAGAGGCCAGTTGGCCTAGGGACTGCCACAGGTTGTAGCTAATGTGATTCTGGCGCATTTATGATTTATGTGCCAATGTGATTACTGCGCAATTGTTCTTTTGCTACACCGCTGAATGTAGGTTCTGCATCATGTGTTTTCCTTCCCTGCACCTCTGAATGTGTTGTTTATGCATCATGTGCCTTGTCCTTACACCTCTGAATGTATGTTATGCATCATGTGTTATGTGAATATACCCCTACAGGTATTGTGATACTTAGGTGGTTCTTCTTCCTAGTACAGGTGGTGCTAGGGAGGTCCTGTTACCAGTAATTACTGGTTGTGTACTTTATGTTATATTTTGTGCTACAGTGATTATGATTCTATGTTCTAAGTGCTATTTCTAAAAGTGTTTCTTCTAAAAGTGCTGATTCCTGACAGTGGTCCTGGTGGCCCTGTCTTGTACATATCCCCTGTAAATTCTGCCTGTGCCTGTTGGCACATTGTAAAGTGTGTGTTTTCATCTAATGTGTTTTGGTGTAATACAAAGGCTATTTCTTCATATAACCTTGTGTGGAGTTTCCTTTGTGGTGGGCCTTGGATGTTGTTGCTGGGGTGCGTGCGCAAATACTTAACTCACATCGGCTCCAAGTTTAGCCTTGCTGCTCGCGCCACGTTACCTAGAGGGTGAGCAGGGGTTACTTGGCGTGTAACTCCCTTGCCCTGACTTGGGAGTGGTGGTCTCTGACTGACTTTGGCGAAAGCCCTGGCCAGCCAAAGATCCCATTTCTAACACCTGGCGTTCCCGGTTGCAGCTCAATCTAAATGGGCCCAGCTGAAAATCTCTGCCCTGGCAGCATGCCTGGCGCTCCGTGACATGGCAGGCAAACAGTCTCCAGGCCACCGGAGGGATACGTGGTGCGGCAGCACGCTGCTGGGACGGGCCAATCCTCACTGCCTGTGAAGCATACTGCACACATGGGCCGGCGACATGGTGCTGGGACACAGGAGAGCACTATTTGGGTGCAGGTGCGCAAAGACAGGTTAACGGCAGTCTCAGCTGTTCTGACGCCACACGCAGTGTTCCTCGGCCACCTCGTCCACGCAGCAGATGAAGAATGGCCTTGAGCAGTATGCAGATCGAGGGCAAGGACGAGCACCGTCGGATGCAGGAAGGAGTGTTGGCAGGCACTAGGGTACGCCCAGCCTTGTCGCCTGTTGTGGACATGGATACAGTGTGTAGATGGGAAACATCCTTTACAACGCAACCGTTACATCACACTATATTTACAATGCAGTCATTACATCGTACCCTCCTTTACAAGGCATGTCACTACAATGCAGGCATTACAAGGCATGACCCTACATCACATGACACTACATCGCATGTCACTACAACACAGGCATTACAACGCATACCATTCGAACGCATGACACTACATCGCATGCCGTTACAACACAGGCATTGCAACGCATATCATTACAACGCATACCAATACAATGCATAGTCCCCTACACTGTCTAAAACTTACTCTACTGTTGCACCCCATGGAGTTAGAATAGTAATTTTTACCCCTATACTATCCAATACTTACCTTAAATACAATGTAATAGTTTGCGTTGTAATGGTATACGTTGTAAAGGTAGTTTCTAAAAATGCGATGTAGTGTCATGCCATGTAATGGAGCGCGTTGTAAAGGATGTTGCAATGTAAAAACTGCTTTGTAAAGGCATGCGTTGTAAATGTATGGATTGTAACATCATACATTCTGTGTAGCTCTGGGGTTATTTGTGAACGGGCCAGGCCTACCCAATCAATTAGAACACGGATACTCCTGTTGGTGATACGGTGACCGAACCACGAGGTCTGGGTGCCGTCCCTTTTATTAATTCCTCGACTGCTGGCTACTCCCACTTCTGGCATCTACCACCTCGTTACAGTGAGAGGGTGCTGACAGTGGCACACCCCTCGTACATCAGCAAAGTGGGGGAGCCCACCCAATATAACAGTGGTGCCATGCTGCTGCACATTCTTTTAAATGCAGCGAAAATTGCATTTAAAAGGCTTACAACCCCTGATGAGGCGTCCTAACTTGGTCCCCAGATCTCTCATGCACAGAAATCCACAACTTTGATCTTTTTTATATAATTGAAGGTGGCTCTTCCTAAAGGGTAGCTTGTCGCCAGTGTGTTTGTTGGGGAGGGAGTTGGAGGTTGACTCGTTTTGCAGCTTGTGGCTTTCATACCCCTCTCACCGAGACAGCGCGCGCTGCACACAGCTCCTGTATCCTTCCGCTGCTCTTGTTACTAATCGACACGGGGGCTACTTGTTATTAGTCACTTCCCTATTTATGCATAACACTTCGGGCCATATTATCAAGAAAGGGTGATACATTATCGCCGCTTTTATCGGCAGGAAACTGCAGCTGAAACGGCGATAATGGGCTTCATAATATGCCCTTGTGAATTACCATAGCAGCCCAGGTTCTGGTGTTAACCTGGGCTTCTATGGGAATTCACAAGGGCATATTATCAAGCTCATTATCGTCGCTTTAGCTGCAATTTCCTGTCGATAAAAGCGGCGATAATGTACTCTTTCTTGATAATATGGCCCTTCATTCGATAAATGCACCTGGGCCGCTAAAATTTCTTTGATTTAAATTATTCTCTTCCCCCTTCATCACGTTTAGGAACTCATGCCATAGGATTCTTTAGATGAAAACACAATGCACAGTGAAAATGTCATTTAAAGCACTTACGCCCCTGACGAGACGTCCTAACATGGTCCCGGGATCTCTCATTCACTGACATCGGTAACTTTGATCATTTTTTAATTATTAAAGGCGCCTTTGCGCTTAGGATAGCTTGTTTTCCTCTTTGGAGATGCAGAAGGCACGTGAGCATTGATTACTGCACCAGGCTCTGTCCAGATTCACTTTGCAGCTCGCCCACTCCCTCCTCCCACTCTTGTTTCTCACCCCTGCTCCCACAGTCGTTTCTCTCCACCCGTGACCCCCTCCCACTGTTTTACTAAATGAAGCAAAGGTGGCCCTGAAGCTTGATGGTGTTTTGTGGGTGTCGCTGTTCTTGGTTTTATCTTTTTCGCCAAACTATCAAACTCTTTCTTTCTCTGTTGACTTGAATGAATCCCCTCCCCAAAACAGTCCTCGCCTTCAATAAAACCTTTAACACACGTAATTTAGTACGATACAACTCTATCTTCACCCTTCAGGGCGTAGAGCGGTTTGTGTGGGGTTGTTTAGCCCTGTCTCGGTGTAAAACGTCACCTTCTCGCCTCCATAAACATAGCGGTGCATTCATTTTGCGCCCTGTCTTTGCATCACTCGAGGCTGCCAAAGCATGGGCCTTACATCTTCTCAGTGATTGAAGGGGCCATAAATACCTCCAGACTCCACCCCATGCCAGCAGAAACCAAATCAGCTATTAACTGCATTACTGCATAGTGCCAATATCGGCCACACTCACCAGCCCTCCTGCAGCAACTTACATGTCACATAAATAAGCAGACAAGACATTTTTTGGTGGGAAAAATTGCTAGAGGTTTATTAGCATACCAACTATGCCAAGATGTTGGGTTATCTTACAGGCGATCCAAAGGCAAGCCGCCCGTCGCAGCCTACCACCTGATGGGCCAACTTGCATCGTGGCCTTAGCCAATCGGTGCTTAGCGGTTGTGGTGAAAGGATAGCCCCTCCCACCTCCGGTGAACCATCAGTCCACCCCATTACTCACGATCCCCCACTACGAGGGGCGGAGAGTTCAGGCGACCCCCGTTTGTATAGGTTTCCAACCACCCGTAGGACAGACAGGGTGCCGTCGCACCCCAGGGTCCACCGCACAGACTTCCTTTGTGCTTCTGATGAGGGCACCCCTGAGTACCTTTCCGCCTCTGGATCGCCCTGTAACTCCGCCACAGCCCTGGGTGTGGCGACCGTCGCTGCCAGCGCTCTGACCAAGGCCGGTGCTCTTACTTACATCCCCCCACTTTCGGAGCCTCCCCTAGATCTAGGAGGAACAAGTCCATGCCTACTCTGGAGAGATGTACCCCATTGTCCTAGAAACACCCTGTGGATTTAGCATGAAGCAGCCAGTTTCTTATGAAGCCAAACCCCATTTGTTCGGTGAATTTACGCATTGCACTGTTCACTCTCCTGCGCACAGCCTCCATTGCTTGCCCAGTTCGGGCTCCCTGCCACAGGAGCCGTGGAGTGATTTCGGACCACCACAGTTCACATGTCCCTAACTGGTTGCTTAATTTGCAAAATGTGGCCTTCATGTTTTGAAGCAATGTCCTTTTGCGCAGGGCCGCCAGGTCGTTCCCCCCTGGTGTATAACTAACACGTTGGGGGGACGGGTGACTCCCCTCAGTTCCTACTGTAGTGTGCCCAACAACTCATTCCAACGCATGCCCGGGTATCCCATCCAAGTTATCTCAGTGTTGGAAAAGCCATGCCTCCACTTCTTGCTTTCCACCTACTTTGCCAACCTGCAGATGCCAGAGTGGCCAATCACCCAGACCTTTGTTCCTGGCAAATAAAGAAATGTGATGTTGCAAAACGTTTATTGATAGCACAACACGCCATTGTGCAAACAGTCAAATACACTTCACAACACACTGCTGCCAGTAACCGGAACCGGTTGCTGCAAACAAATTAACCTTCGTGGCTCATGGCCAAACAAAATTGCAAACAGAAAATTTACTTCACAACACACTTTGGTCATTCGCCAGGACCCGGCTGCTGAACAGATCTTAAAGTTTGTCGGCTCATGGCCGTATATATCTCTTGAAACAGTGGGATTCCCAACGCCCCACCTGCTTGATACCCTCTGCTGGCAACCCTTCCATAAAAGCTGTAGTTGCTGCCCCCATGCGGAAATGCTTGCTGGGATCCTTGTTGCCAGACAGCACTAGGCACGCATGCATAATGTGTTCCACCTGGTAATTTGTAAGGGGCTTGTTGTCTGCGTGGAGAAAAAGGTAACCGTCTGCTGCCTGGCGCAACTTCAAATAGGCGCGACCAGACTGACTGGGCAATACCTGCCATCACCCAGACTGTGCAGCCAGAACACCCTTCTCTCCCCACACTGATCCGTCTTCGACCTTCTTAGCATTATTTTGAGGGAGTCGCCTGAGAGCACCGCATCTTGTAATTTCAATGACACCCTAGACATGTCATTCTTGGCTCTGGCCACCAACTCCCTAATTCTAAGTGCCCCGCAGAGAGCCAGGCTGAACATGGCACCATCAAACACTGCCGCTCCAAAAGCTACGGGGCCGATTCACAGAACTAACTTAAGACAAAATCCTAAACTTACTCTTAAATCTGTCTCAAGTTTGTCTCAAGTTTGTCTCAAGTTTGTCTTAAGTTTGTCTTAAGTTTGTCTTAAGTCTGTCTTAAGTCTGTCTTAAGTCTGTCTTAAGTCTGTCTTAAGTCTGTCTTAAGTCTGTCTTAAGTCTGTCTTAAGTCTGTCTTAAGTCTGTCTTAAGTCTGTCTTAGCCATTAAAGAAATGGGGTGACCCAAACGGTACTGGACCTGGGTGACGTATTAGTATGAACAGACAGTGGTCCGAGACCTATTATTCCAAATACGTGAAAAATCACAATTTAATCAATCAAGAGGCGTATGTTATTTTAACAGCCCTAATCAATAAATCAAGAAAAGGTAAAAAATATAGGCAACAGCAAACTCAAAATGTATATACAATATTTTAATCTATTGTCAAGTTTTCGAAACGAAAGCACAATTCATAGTGTTATGTACTTTTCTTTATATGCATTGTCCCGTATTCAGAACGTGCAGTAAAGCAAAAGGGGTGTCAAAGGAGGGTGAACGTGATAAAGTGAAAGGAAAGGAATCACACAGATTGAAAAATTATTACAAACAATTCAAAAGAAACACCAGCCACTGAAGGCTGGAACCATATATATCCTGGCCACTTCAATTAATCAGCACAAATTCCCTAAATTTTTATTCCTAGGTATACGATGTACAAAATGTCTGCACTATATCTTGGAGGGTGATATAGTTAGTGGTCCAGGTTAAATAGTAAAATGTCGACGTTTCGACTCGTCTGGCGGCCTTGCGGTCATTTATTCCTGGGCCATGCGAGTCTTCTTCAGGACAGGTGGGACGGGACAATATAAGGATCTCATAGATGACCCCTTCTAGGGATATAATGGTCGCAAATCCCACTCCAAAATGTCTCAGTCCTTATGTTTTAAGGAAGGTCTCTATAGACTTGTTTAGTTTCCTATCCGATGGATGTTCATGTGTCATTACATGTCTAAAAATTCCGAGCATTTCACTTGTGCTTCCCGACAGACGCGTGTCTTCTACAATGTTCTCTGGCCCAACCACCGATGCCTGATTTTGCCTGCATTGATTACGTTAACCATCCTTAAACAAGACAAACCACCTATTCAGGCTAATTGATTAATTCGTGAGGATTCGCCTGTTTTATACTTTCCAATATCTACGATTGGGCTCAGAATTTTTAGACATGTAATGACACATGAACATCCATCGGATAGGAAACTAAACAAGTCTATAGAGACCTTCCTGAAAACATAAGGACTGAGACATTTTGGAGTGGGAATCGCGACCATTATATCCCTAGAAGGGGTCATCTATGAGATCCTTATATTGTCCCGTCCCACCTGTCCTGAAGAAGACTCGCATGGCCCAGGAATAAATGACCGCAAGGCCGCCAGACGAGTCGAAACGTCGACATTTTACTATTTAACCTGGACCACTAACTATATCACCCTCCAAGATATAGTGCAGACATTTTGTACATCGTATACCTAGGAATAAAAATTTAGGGAATTTGTGCTGATTAATTGAAGTGGCCAGGATATATATGGTTCCAGCCTTCAGTGGCTGGTGTTTCTTTTGAATTGTTTGTAATAATTTTTCAATCTGTGTGATTCCTTTCCTTTCACTTTATCACGTTCACCCTCCTTTGACACCCCTTTTGCTTTACTGCACGTTCTGAATACGGGACAATGCATATAAAGAAAAGTACATAACACTATGAATTGTGCTTTCGTTTCGAAAACTTGACAATAGATTAAAATATTGTATATACATTTTGAGTTTGCTGTTGCCTATATATTTTTTACCTTTTCTTGATTTATTGATTAGGGCTGTTAAAATAACATACGCCTCTTGATTGATTAAATTGGGATTTTTCACGTATTTGGAATAATAGGTCTCGGACCACTGTCTGTTCATAATTAAGTCTGTCTTAAGTCTGTCTTAAGTCTGTCTTACGCCTGTCTTACGCCTGTCTTACGCCTGTCTTACGCCTGTTGTTGTACCTGGCCCTGCTCCCAAAGCTAACCCCTGAACGTTACAACACATTTACCCTGTTCTCAAGCCTATTCGGGCTCCCTTTTCAACCTACCCCGGCACCCCTATGGTTGACGCTTGGGCAGAGCGCATTGTTAGTAGAGGGTAGGCCCTGCCCAGGTGCGGGTGGCATGACCTCGTAGTGTTTTGCAGCCATCTTCGTTTTAGTAGCTTTTCGACCCATCCCCATTATTAATTATCTGGCCCAGGGAACATAGGAAAAATATGAGACAGACATCCCTAAAATCAGAATTACGTGATACACTCTTTAGGAAGAGTTCTCCCCACCTCCTAGGTCTAGAAATAGGACTTCTGGGCTGGGACTGTCCTCCAGGCAATCTTGCTGGACGATACTGCCAGGATGTGTATTCCCCGTCTAGAGACAGTGACCGGGCCTGGGGAAACTCCGCCATCTGGTATCTGCTGTCTGCCCTTTAGATTAGAGGGGAGGAGTAGTTTCGGAGCTGCGTCCTGTCCTCCACAATGCCGATGC
The DNA here is from genome assembly GCF_964261635.1 of Lissotriton helveticus. Taxonomy (NCBI): domain Eukaryota; kingdom Metazoa; phylum Chordata; class Amphibia; order Caudata; family Salamandridae; genus Lissotriton; species Lissotriton helveticus. Next base: position 455,627,982 of record NC_136058.1, on the reverse strand, counting down.
CGCTTCCTGCTGGGCGGCTGACGACCCTGCCTTCCTGCTTCAAAGGATGAGGTGGCCCATGACGGGAGCCACACCCAACCAGGCCCAGGGGAGGGAAACCCCCGGCCTTCACGAAAGGAGATCAAGGACATTTTCAGAGTCAAAAGAAGGACGCTGGAACTGGAGAATCAGATCTGCTAGGGGAACCTCCGAAGAGGCACCCCCGGGAGCACTCCTAAGGCACGACGAGTGGGCCCCTTACCATCATCTGAGCCCTGCTGACATCGTCGCTGCTCTTACCTGGCAGAGAAGGACTTCTGCCTGGAACCACCTGAGCCCTGCTGACGCTGTCGCGGCTCCAAGTCTTCGCAACCACCTGAGCCCTGCTGACGCTGTTGCGGCTCCAAGTCTTCGCATCATCTGAGGCCTGCTGACGCTGTTGCGGCTCCAAGTCTTCGCATCCACCTGAGCCCTGCTGACGCTGTCGCGGCTCCAAGTCTTCGCATCCACCTGAGGCCTGCTGACGCTGTTGCGGCTCCAAGTCTTCGCATCCACCTGAGCCCTGCTGACGCTGTCGCGGCTCCAAGTCTTCGCATCCACCAGAGGCCTGCTGACGCTGTTGCGGCTCCAAGTCTTCGCATCCACCTGAGCCCTGCTGACGCTGTCGCGGCTCCAAGTCTTCGCATCCACCAGAGGCCTGCTGACGCTGTTGCGGCTCCAAGTCTTCGCATCCACCTGAGCCCTGCTGACGCTGTCACGGCTCCAAGTCTTCGCTATCACCAAGAGTCCTGCTGACGCTGTCACGGCTCCAAGTCTTCCCCATCACCCGAGCCCTGCTGACGCTGTCGCGGCTCCAAGTCATCACCATCCCTGAGTCCTGCTGACGCAGTCGCGGCTCACGCCTGTCTTCCACCAGTACCGACCAGCAGCAACTTAGAGTGCGTTCCGCACTCCTAACCGCACTCCTGAGGGTGCCACGAACAGTGAGGACTCAACCACTAGTACCCAGTGTACTCCCGCCCGCACTGCTGAGGTGTGTCACGAACTTTGAGGACAGAACCGCGATTACGAAGCATACTCCGGGCCGCACCGCTGGTGCGCCACGAACTTTGATAATAGAACCACGGCCTCCTCTGGAGGTACTGTGTGGATTGTACGGACATTCACCTAACGAGAAAGTTATATAAAGAAGCCTATATTTTTACTAGAACTCTGTGACATGTCTATTTTGTAGTGGGTCTCTTCTACTACCACGTGTAGTTCGAAATGCTTGGCACGCTAACTAGGGAATAAGCCTGCCTGCCCTAGCTACCATCCCACCCAGGGGAGCAGGTGTCATTTTGGGAAGGGCCCCTCCCTTCCTTTACGTGGGAGTGGGCTTCCGACTGGACTGGGGTGCGACCCTCAGCCAGGTGGGAATTCCATTTCTAACACCTGTCTTAAGTTTGTCTTAAGCCAAACTTAAGACAAAATCCTAACTTCTGTGAATACCAAAAGTAGTAAGTTTAGGATTTTGTCTTAAGTTAGTTCTGTGAATCGGGCCCTGAGTCAGTAGCCTTGTGCATCCAACCTAGCATCCCCTGTAGTGTTTCAAAGTCTATGGAGGACCTATTGTCCGGTGCCTTTGGTTCGCTCCAGGCCCAGCCCTTTTAATGCTGCTCTGATCACAAAGGATTTGGTTGGATCTGACTGGCCCCTTAGTCTAGCGTGGTGGCGGATTGCTGCAAGATGGCCCGAGATCCAAGAATGACTCTTCCCGTTGTCTTTCGCCCACAAAATGAATGACTGTACTCTGATTTCTAAGGAGGACCCGCCTTATTCTCAGTCTCCCACCACTGAACAAACATTTTTGAACGTAGGACCTATATCTCTTGTTTGTTCTTGGCGCCAGGGACATCTCAACCAGCCCCCTCATTCGATTTTCCACTTCAACAGGAATCAAAGGTGTGCAGGGAAGGGGTCCCCTCCTCTCTTAGCCATGCCTCCTGGAACCGGCGCCACTGAAAACGAGAGAGAGTCTTAACTGCTGTGTTCTGCACACCTTGAATGTGTTGCGCCCTGCATTCAACATTATTTTTTGATTTCAAGAAAATTTTATTTAAAAGGAAGTGATACAAAGTAAACAGATCAGAATCCAATTCAAGTGATACACTACTGCAAGAGAGCTATACAATCAGGGGCTAAAACTTGAGAAATAATCAAAGTAAATGCATATAAAATAATGGTAGCCAGTTATAAAGTAGAGAATTCAATAAGGAAAAGCTATTAGCTGGGAACTAAACAAACGTATCACTATCAAATATGGAGGTGGGGACAGGGGAGGAAATAGAGTAAGAGAAGAGAGGAAAGAAGAGAGATCAATAGAAGGATGAAAAGGAGTAGAGGACAGGAAAGAGAAAAGAAAGAAGAAGAAAAAAGAAGAAAGAAGAAAAAAGAGGAAGAAGAGGAAGGATTCCCACAGGACTAACCAACCTAGAAAATTAGAGGACAACACTTAGACAGACATATCAAAAGGAAACTGAGGAACCAACCCTTTTGAGGACAACTCCATATAATCATCCAACGCTTTCCAAACCCCCCTAGAAATAGATGGAGAAAGGTGAGCTTGATCAACCGACGTATGAGCACTACGTAAAAAGGAAACCCAGGCCCACCATGTATGATATGAAACCAAAGAAAAGGATTTCCATTCCATAAGAATGATTTTCACAGCAATAGAGAGGAGAAGATCCATCAACTGTAAATCCAGAGGATCCAATGGGAGAGGAGTAGGGGCAGCCAGTGGACCCAACAGAATGAAAGGGAAAGAAAGTTGGAACTCAATACCAAAAATAAGAGAGAGATGTTTATGGATGAGGTCCCAAAAAGGCTGAAGCAAAGAGCAACCAAAAAACATATGGTGAAAATCACCTGGCAACAAGCCACAACTCCAGCATAGGTTGTCATCTTTAAGATTCAGAGAATGAAGACGCACAGGCGTCCAATGGAGGAGATTGATAGAGAAAAACTTAGATTGCATTAAAGATGGTGCAATTTTATTACGGAGAGAGAGTTTACCAATTAATTGCCAAGTCTCCGAGGAAATATGATCTGTAATAGCAGGATCAAAGTGATGTATCCATTTTTGCTGAGCAACCGTCTGTGCGGGTAGAGAAGCAGATGACAAAAATTTATAAATCTTTGAGGCCACATGACCAGATTTGATCCAAATATGAAAAAGTGAGATAAGAGAAGAGGTGGGATGAAGACGGACTTTAGCAAGGGCCACTTTAATTTTTAGAAAAGTATAAAAATCAAGATTTGTTAAAGAATGCTTTTGAGCCAGGGTGGAAAAAGGAAATGGTTGATCAGAGGCATCATACAGATGTTTAACAAGCAAGATCCCTTTATCTACCCAGTAGGCCATAAGGTTGGGAGTAAGGTTGAGTTTAATTTTGGAATTCCGCCAGATAGACGACCACTTAGTTTTGTGTAAAGGAATTGCCACTTTCTTGTCTACTTTCCTGACCGCCGCAATTGTATCAATAATGATAGAACGAGAAAACAGGATATGTAAACTAGATGTCGTGCAAAACGAGGCAGTAGGTAAAGGGGATGCTAATGCTTGCTCAATGAGCAACCAAGAGGGAACATGAAGAGATGGAGGAGAGAACCATAAAGCTCCTTGAGAAGCCAGAAAGGCAGTTTGGTATTTTTCCCAATCTGGAAAATTGCAACCCCCATATCGCAAGGCCGACGCAAAAATTTGTATGCAAGTCTAGCACGTTTGTCATTCCACAGAAATTTAGAAGTCAGAGCATCGATTTCGCGAAAAAAGGAGTCCGATAATTTAACCGGAAGCATGGAGGAAACAAAATTAATAATCGGTGTGATCATCATTTTGAGAGTCTGGAGACGACCCCACCATGAAATATGTTTCGGAGACCATGTATCTAGAAGACGACGGACTTTAAGGAGAGTCTGGGATTCATTATAGGCAGTGGTAGCATAGAGAGTAGAAAAAAAATAAACCCCTAAGTATTTCAGATGTGTGGATTGCCACTTAAAGCCCGCTGAGCCAATATGGGAGGGGAAACAATAGGCATTCAAAGGGAACATTTCTGTCTTATCTTTATTTAGGGTATACCCCGAAACCGATGAAAAGAGGGAAATGATATTTGAAAGAGCAGGGATTGCCAAAGCAATATCATCAGAAAATATGAGAACATCATCCGCGTACGCAGCTGTTTTAATACAGTGAGGCCCGAAACAAAAACCTTTAATATCAGGGTGTAACTCAATCAGTCGAAGGAGAGGGTCAATAGACAGTAAAAATAAAAGTGGGGATAAAGGACATCCCTGTCTAGTGCCCTGACGAAGATTAAAAAACGACGATGTAGCACCATTAACTCTAATGTTAGCTTTAGGTAGAGAATATAAGGACATTATCATATTAATGAAAGAGTCGCCAAGCTTGTGTGCGCACAAAACAGCTCGAAGAAATGGCCAAGAGACCTTGTCGAAGGCCTTTTCCGCATCAAGGGCCAAGGCCGCAGCAGGGAGTTGAGATCTTTTGGCAGCACCAAGAACGTGACAAAAAGTGCGTATATTATCCCGCGCAAGACGGCCTTTCACAAAGCCAGTTTGAGAGGGATGAACAAGATGAGGGATAAAGGCTTCTAATCTTTTGGCTAGAATTTTAGCAAAAATTTTAGCTTCCATGTTAAGGAGAGAAATAGGACGAAAGTTTTTAGGATCCGAATGATCCTTCCCTTCTTTCGGGATCACTACTATAGTAGCTTCAGCAGCAGTACCAGAAACAGATCCATCCTTAACAAAAGAGTCAAAGAGAGATTGTAATTTGGGAACAAGCGTAGGAAGAAAAGTTTTATAAAATAAGATCGGATAACCATCAGGACCTGGAGCCTTGCCAGAACGAGTAGCTTTAATTGCGGAAATAATTTCTTCGGGGGAAATAGGCTTGTTTAGAGAAGTACGATCATCATCAGAGACCGACTGAATCGGAACCCAAGTTAAAAAAGCCTGACACCGGTCAAAGGTGGAAACAGTAGAAGGAGTGTACAGTTTATCATAATAGTCACGAAAGACTTCAAGTATTTCCCCTGTTTGAAATTTTTTAGAACCTGTGTGGTCAGTAATAGAAGAGATTTGTGAGGACTTAAAAGAGAAATCCTGAAATTTTAAAGTAGCAGCCAAAATCTTCCCAGCACGATTTTTTAACAACAACTTCTTGGATTTCTGTGCCTGTACTCCAATATGAGCTCGTTTAGTAACAATGGTATTATATTTGTATTTCAGTTGTTTTATTAGCTGTAAACAAGATGAGTCTTTAGATTGTCTAAAGGTGGCTTCCAGAGTTTTAATCTGAGATGACAAGTCTGTAAGCTCCTGTTTAATATCCGAATTTCGTTTGGACATACACTTAATCACCTGACCACGTAAAGTGCACTTAAATGAGTCCCATAGAACTACTGGGGAAGAGACAGAGCCTTCATTCTCATGAAAATAAATGTCAATAGCTTTAGAAAATTCATCAACCTGAGAAGCATCTTGTAAAACTTCGGTATTCAATCTCCATGAACGACCGCGCCCTTTAGGGGCAAAGGAAGACAATGTAAAGGTGACCGCCGCATGATCGGAAATCAAAATAGGATGTATAAGCGGGGAAGAGGAAGACGAAACAAGCGAAGAATGAACCAGGAGATAGTCAATACGAGAGAAGGAAGAATGAGGCGAGGAGAAGAAAGAAAAATCACTACCAGTAGGGTTGTGAAGTCGCCATAAATCCTGAAGATGCATAAAGGAACACATGTTAAGCATTTGTTTGTGAGATTTAGGAGGAAGAAACTGAAATGCAGAGTTCCTGTCTAAAAGAGGGTCCATTGGTAAATTAAAATCTCCGCCTACAATAAGATTACCAGAGTGCGGGGTGTCATTTATTTTTTTGGTAACCGACTTCCAAAAGGCCGGATCATCAACGTTAGGAGCATAGATATTCATCACAAACAGGTCATGTTGACCATCTGATAACTTAGACAACAGCCAGCGACCCTGAGAATCATGATCAGAAGACAGTATAGATAAACCAGAATTTTTTGAAACTAATGTAATAACCCCATTTCGTTTACCAGAGGCATCAGAACAGCAAACATCCGAGACCCATTCCTTCTTCAAAAACAACGCCTCTCTGTTAGTGACCTTGGTCTCTTGAAAAAGAACTAGGTCAGAAGACAGAGATTTACAATAATCCAATACTTTTGACCTCTTCACTGGATGATTCAACCCCTTAACATTAAGGGATAAAACATTTAAACCGAGCATGGAAATACAGAATAACACAAAAAAGATGACATGGATGACAGAAAAAGGAGCAACCTTACATAAACAGGGAACAAATCTTCAGTCCCAGAAAACACGGAGGGAGAATCCATGTGGGGAATCCAAGAGAAAGAGGAGGAAAGAAGAGAAGAAAAGAGAAAAGGAAGGAGGGAGAGAGGAAGCAGTAAGGGAGGCCTAAAAAAGACCAACATCATACTAGGGAGAACGTGGAAAAGGCGAGTACGGGTCCCGTACTGTGAGGAAAAGTAACTGATCATAATAGCCCCAAAATACAACAAGCTGATAGCAGTAAATATGAACTGTTAACAGACAAAAGTAGCAACGTAAAGCTGCAGAACCATGTGGATAGGCATAGTGTAACTTAAAAACAGAGTATAGACACATTAGGTCATCAGACTAATATCAGAGACATAGCAATAATAGGTAAAACTAGCAGAGAAACTAATTTAGAAAAACAAAAAACATAGGCAACTTATGAACACTAGATGAGTGTATAACGCGCAATATGCACATCCTAACAGAAAAAACATATCTAATGAACAAACTATACCTGTATATGATAACAATATATAATTGAAGTAGAAAACATCGGAAGAAACAAATAAGTAGGAAATAAAGGAGGAAAGAGAATAACATGAATAGAAAAGTAGAAGATAGAAGAAGACAAAAATGAGAAGGAATATGTAACTATTAAGAGATAAGCGTCGAGAAAAGAGAAAAGAAACTTGAAATAAATAAATAAGAACAAAAAATAAGAACAAGAGGAGCAGAATACAAAACTGAATAGCATGACTTTGGAAAGAAGGAGAGAGCAGAAAGCAGTAAGGGTCCAGAAGAAAACAAAAGTCTATCAAATAACCTTGGAAGGAAGACCGGCAAATATCGATAACATGAACAGGCATAATGTACCGAAACAGAATGTAGAATTACAATTAGTTAGTAGTCTAATATCAAGAGACATAGCAATACTAATTAATATTAGCAGAGAAAACTAATTAGAAAAACAAAAGCCTGAGATAACTCATGAACAGGAGATGAATGCCTGTCAAACAAAAATGCAGAACCTCAAAATATAGTTAACGAACAAGCTATAACTGTATATGATAAGAATATATAGTTGAAGTAAGAAAAACCGGAACATATACCTATGAAGGAAAGAAAGGAAGAAAGATATGAAAATAGATAAAGAAGAGAAAGACCGAAAGAAGACAAAAATGAGAAAAAATAAGGTAACTAGCAAGAAGTAAGCGACTAGAAAAGAGAAAAATAGCTTGGATTCAACAACGACAGAAAAAAGAGCAAGAAAAACAGAACGCAAGCTAAAGAGTAATACTCTGGAACAAAAGGAGAGAACAGGAAGCAGTGTAAACACCAGAAGAGCAGAAATAGTCTAGCAAACAACCCTGGAAGTGAAGAGCATCATATAAGCTGAACATGAGAGAGGGGAGACCCAGGCCTGCAAAAAAGTACATCCAAACGACAGAAAAAGACAAATCAAGTGCCCGAGGCACCCGAAGCCTGCGAAGTCGCTTTCTGAATCTCCACCTCTATCTCCAATTGGTTGTCCAGAAATGTAGATAAATCAGCCGGTTCATCGAAAATTCTAGAACGTCCTTTATAAGTAATGCGGAACTTCGATGGACCAGAAAAAGAAAAGGGAATGGCCATTTCTGACAAACGCTTCCGAAGATTGAGGAAGCCCTTCCTCCTTATAACCGTATCTCTGGCAAAGTCCTGAGAAATTGAGATTGGCTGACCATTCCAGATGACTTGTTTAGTTTTGCGCATATGAGAGAGAATCTGTTCAGTATGCTGATGTCGCAAAGGCTTAAAAATAACTGCTCTTGGCTGGGTAGCCGATTTAGACCGAAACGTTGGAACACGATGTGCCCTTTCTATCTCAAACTCTCTGAGGAATGAGATTTGTAAGGTGTCCGGAATCCAATGAGATAAGAACTCTATCATAGATGAAGATGATTTCTCTGAATCTTCCGGCAGGCCAAAAATGCGTAGGTTAGATCTACGGTTGCGATCTTCCTGCTCAGTGAGATCTCTTCGCAATGCCGCCATTGAGCGCTCCATGTGGTTGATGGATCTGGAGTGTTTCTGCATACCATCCTCTGCAGAACTGATTCGTGATTCCGTGGCAGATACACGAAGAGAGAGGGCTTTAAAGTCATTCCTGATAGCAGACACCTCCACCTGCAGCAAATCCGTATTAGTTTTTGTTGACTGCGCAATATCATGCACCTCATTAAGGCGCGTTAAAATGGTGTCCAGCGTGGAGGTAGTGTCTGACTGAGCAGAGTCAGGCGTAGGAGACACAGCCTTAAGTCTCTTCAGTGACGTGCCCACATCTTTAGAGTCTTTGTTACTCGTGGAACGACCCATACTTGCAGCCATGAGGAAGCAACCACAAAGAAAAAATATGCAGCTACGTGAAAGAAAGAGAAGAGCAAAAACTGCGCAGACTTCAGTCCAAAATGAGAAAAATAACACACTGAGCTCAATGGGCGCTAATAAGATAATAGCGGCGGACTTATATGCAGGCAGACATGTAGCCAAGAAATGATAGAGCCACAAATAAATCAGGAGTGCACACCATGGAGTTCGCAGGAGAAAAACTCACACCTGAATGAGATAGCCGAACTTAGAGAAAAATAGCGTGTAGGCACCTTAATTCCCAGCCAAGCAGCAAGAAAATAGCAAAAAAAAGGAAAAATTTTTACCAAGTGCAGGCATTATATAAGAAACACCCTCGGCAGACACCACGACCTGAAACATTGTAGCGCCAACAGCATCCTTGAGGAGAAATGTCATCTGCGTCAGGAGCAGGAAATGGCGGCCGTCTGTGAGGAAAAACGAACGTCAGGCAGAAAGCATGTAGCCGGTGACAAAGGCAGCAGGAAACCTCGTAAATCAGCTCCCTTCACATTCCGCTGCTGAATGCTGTCTGTTCCGCTCACAGGGGCAGTCGGGGAACGAAGAAAACAGCCCGACGGGAGAACTCGCCTCGGAGCTCAAGCGCAGTCCGCCATGCTGAAGCGGCGCGCAAGCCACGCCCCCCTGCATTCAAAATTATTGAACAGACAAGCCCGCACCAGCTCCCTCAAAACCAGGGGGCAATTCTCTGACTGGGAGTTAATGGCCTGACCTACCGCCAGATTATCAGACCACAAGAGGACACTCTTAGCCGCCAGCACTGCCGGCCACAAATGGAATGCCACCACAATCCGAAACAACTCTAACACTGTGATCTTGGCCGTGATCTTTTTCTTGTGCCAGGCGTTGGGCCATTTCTCCCCACACCATTCCCTGTCCAAAATGGCCCGGAATCCTTCCCTGCCTGATGCGTCTGTGTATAGGGATAGGTCCGGGCGGCCTGCCCAGGGATCCCTCCAAATTACTGAGCTGTTAAAATTGGCCAGGAACTCAGCCCACATGGTCAGGTCTTGTCTCATGCCTTTGCTTAATTTCACCATGTGGTGCTTCTTTGTGACCTCGGCAGTGGCCCTGGATAACCTTCTGGCAAACACCCTAACCGCTGGGATGACCATGGATGCAAAATTCAGTTTCCCCAGTAGACTTTGGATGCATTGCAAGGTGGCCCTGTCCTGCCCTGCCACGGACTGTATGTGTTGTGCTCAGTCACAAACCTTGTCTGCAGGCAATCTGGACTCCCCTGCGATGGGATCAAGCTTGATCCCCAGAAAAGTTAAGACCTGCACCGGACCCACCGTTTTACCTGGCGCGAGGGGGACCCCCAAATGACAGGCTAATTGCTAAAAATCTGCAATGGCCAACTTACAGTCCTGCAAGCCATCACTCCCTAAGAACAAGAAGTCATCTAGGGAATGGGTCACCCCTTCCACCCGTTAGGTGTCCTGGAGGGCCTATTGCAGGAAGCAACTGAACGCCACACGGCATAGCGCAACCCATGAGCATGCATTGGTCATAAAAGTACCTGCCCTCCAGCTTGAAACCCAGCAGGTGATGAATGCTCGGGTGGACTGGTAGCAAGCGAAAAGCAGATTCAATGTCCGCCTTGGCTAACCAGGCCCCTCTGCCCACCCTCCTCCAATGCCACGTCCAGAGTACAATAAGACACGTCGCAGGAGTCCTCCTTCAGCCCCTGGTTAACTTAAGCCCCTTCTGGGTATGAGAGGTGGTGAATTAATGTAAATACCCCGTTCCTTCTTAGGCACCACCCCAAGGGGCGAGACCACAAAGTTATCCAGCAGGTGTTGCAGGAATGGACCCGCCACCATGCCCAAGGACCTCTCCTTCTCTACCTTGGCCCGGACTACCTCTGGTTGCTCTCTCTGATCTAAGGTTGTCGGCCTCTCTGCTGCCCAGGGGTCCCACGTACGGGATCTTAAAGCCTTCTCTAAATCCAAACAGCAGAGTGCGGCTATCTAGTTTGATGGGATACCGTATTAGGAGAGGCGTGATGTTGGCCAGGCTGACAGGGGAAGGGCCTTTGGTGGTATTCCAGAGTGTTGGTGTAGTAGCCGTGGTGAAAAGGCTCCCTGATAGGCCAGAGTCGATCGCAGGGACAAAATGTTGTGCAGGAGTGGCTGATGGGTGAGGGGAGGGTGGAGCTAGAGATACTGGTGATCTTGCAGCCTCAATTTTGTTGCCCGCCTTTGCCGGCTGTCTGTCTGTCCTGGTTAGTGTGGCAAGAAACCGCTGGGTGGGGCCCGCCACATGTGTTACATGCATGCTGGAACTTGCACGTCTTACCCCAAGAGCAGGATCCATTGTTAAAAAGGTGGCATGTACTTGGGGGGACCTCCTGAAACCTCTCCTTTATCTCCCCCCTGCGTGCCCCACAAAATGCCTGTTTGCCCCTTGTGCCCGATTGAAAGGACCCCCTGGGTAGAGCTTGTCCCACCTGTGTATTTACCTGGGGGACTGCACTCTGCTGCACATGGGCACCCATTTGGTCCATCCAAAGATGGACCTCTTTTTGGTCCCAAGCCATCTCCGGGCACTGGGACATCATCCTCCTGAACTCCCTATCATAATTCAACCAGCCCCCCCCCCCACTTCATAGCCTCATTGTGTATTGTGTATTGTCCTAGAATACTGTACCAGCCCAGGGCCCTGTTCTGCAAATTTCTCCATCGTCATGGAGGCTAGGATGGAAAAAGCCTCAAGCCAGTTTGCTATGCTCTTCTCTGGCCAAGGCTGGTATTTTACTTTTTTATCATCCTCCTTCGCCACATCTTCCTGGCGTCAAGGCCCTCTTGACCCAACATGAGCAGGGTAAACATGTCTATAAAATCCCGCCTCCAAATTCCTTATTTGACTTCCTGGGGCACCTGCCAGGCCTGTGAGCATCGCCCAGACAGCAGCGGGGCGATGGTGACCTGTTGGACAAGGAGGGTGTGAGAGCGAGTGCGCTAGCAGACATTACAGATGCCGCCCCGCACTGGTGTTCACAGGGGGTAGAACCTGGCTGGATGTTTGGGGGAGGAGCAAGACAGGTGCTGGCACAGTGATTTGCCCCCAGGAGGTAGGGGTTACCGGAATCTCTATCGCCTCAGTGGCCTCCATCTGCCCTACTGGCTCACCAACACCTGCGGACCATACATTTGCCGCTGCTAACGTGGCCCCTTCCTTAACCCTTACACTGTTGCCTGAATACGCAGGACTGTGCCCAACGGTACCTGCCTGCAACCTTGACATGAAACTGTCCTTGAGTTTAGCAAGATCGTCCCTAGTGGCGAAATTACCTTGGGCCGCTGTACTGTCCGTCGGGGTAGGCGAGCCCAGGGGCGGGGGAGCACTCTACAGTGCAACGACCTCCTTAGGGTTCTGAACTGTTCTGCTACTGGGTAGCGGAAGCGGTTCTGCCGGAAAGTCCCTGATCGTGCGCTTGCGGACTAGCTTAGGTCTAGAGGGGCCGCCTCTGCGCCGAGCTGCCGTTCTGAAGGGGGGGGAATCGCCGACGATCCCAGAGTCCTCCTGCTCAGGAGCATTCATAATGCTGCTAGCCCAGGCCAGGCCTTTCACCTTGGCCGTCTTGAGGAAATTCGCCTATTGCGCATCTTGTCAAGTGCCCGGCATTGAGTCCTCCACATGGGACCTCTCCGGGAAAAGGAGGGGAGCACTGGCTGTACATGCTGACCTCTGCCGTTACACATACTGCCAACCTGAGGAGAAAATTATTTCGATCAGCAAAAGGGAATCACTGCGTTGCCTAGGGAGGACCTCTAAGTCCACTGTTGTTGCAGAAGCTCAGTGACCCCACCTTACCCCTATACTTACTTATCGTGTGGTAGCGTAAGTGGACCTAGGGTGCAAGGTGCGCAAGGGTCGGTGCGAATTGTCCTCTGCGTACGAGGATGGTGGGGGGCTAGGATGAGAAAAGCAGACATTAGCTGTACCCGTGGAGTGAGGCTCGTTAACCATCAGTGGTACCTCCCCGTGGGGCCAGCTGCTATCTCCCCTGCTCCCTCCCGCCTGCTGACACTTGACCCATACCTGCTCCTAATCTCTGCTGTTCATCCCTTTATTTTCAGGACCGCCTGCGTCCTTGCCTCAATAGCGATTGACTCTTCGTCCTGAAAATAGAAAGGAAAGTTTTAAATACACTCCAGGCCGAGACCTATGTTCCTGGCCCATTGAACACTGCTGCGTTGCCGTCGAGGGCCCACGGTCCCAGTACCTGCTTCATGCACGTGCGTCGCTGTTAGAAATGAGGTTTCTCGTTGGCTAAGGCTTGTGCCAAAGCCAGGGAGAAACCACCACTCTAGTCAGGGCAAGGCAGTCAACGCCAAGATAACCCTTGCTCACCCCCTTGGTAACTTGGCACGAGCAGTCAGGCTTATACCGGAGGCAATGTGTAAAGCATTTGCGCACGCACCCACCAGCAACAACATCCCAGGCCCCCCACAAAAGGAACTCCAAACAAGGTTATATCAAAAATAGCCTTTGTATTTTACAAACACATTAGAATAATAATCACACAATTTACACTGTGCCACTGGCACGGGCGGAATTTACAGGGGATTATGTACATAAGACAGGGCCACATGGACCACTGTCAGTAATAAGCACTTAGTAGAACTAGCACTTAGAACATAGAACAACTGTAGCACCAAATAGCAAATGTAGCAAACAACCAGTAACCACTGGTAAAAGGTAAGTACCTCCTACGCAATCCTAACCACCGTCGGCATATATCCCGCAGGGAACCATGAACTCACTAGTATAACCCATACTAGGTAAAACAACATCCTAAGCATAAACATATGTCTAGAGGTATCAGAACACAGGGTGCCCAAAACATACTACACAAAGTACATTTCCTAACACCCAAAAGCATCAGCACATAAATCAGCATAGCACATAAATCACATTAGGGTCCAGGTTGCGCCAAAACCTAGACGTAGCAGCTGCCCACTACTTGCTGGGCAGCTGAGGACAAGAACAGAGCCTAAAAGCTTCAACTGGCACTAAGTGCTGCGCATCTGGGGAAGGCCAAAGTAGGGGCGAAGGAGTGCGACTCACTCCTGAGTACAGGGACATGTCCCTAGGGAGAAAAGAACCTAAACGGTGCAGCTGCCCACTACTTTCTGGCCAGCTGGGATAAAACTGCGACATGGGCTCTCCCTGGCACTCTGGGACAAAGACTGCGCCAACTGCTGGAGCCACACAGGCCTCTGAAAATGCATAGGACGCCAGCGGTGGAGCCCTCTAGGCTCTGAACACACATGTGCATTATTGGGAGCCCTCCAGTCTCTAAACAAATCATGTCAACTGGGGGGAGCGGCCCGCTGCCAGCCGGGGCTGCTCTACCTCCCGAAATGCCCCCGAGGCCCCTCACAGGGACTCAAAGAAGCATGGGCCATCGTTGGAGCCCCGACGGGGCTCGGTAAAAACAGTGGGGCGGCACACTGCCATCTGGGGCCGCCCTAGCTCTGTGCTCCCCGTGGGAGCGGCCCTCTGAGCACTCGGGCTGCTCTCGACTCGGGCCCTTGCAGGCACCACTTCTGTCACCTCCCCCCGGAGCCCTACTCACCGGGCTATCTTCTTCTGGCGGGGGCTCCTCCGGGCAGCTGCACTTCTTCTGCGGGGCTTCCCGGAATCCCTGGGAGCCCCGCGTTACCGTCGGCGGCCTCGGCCACCATCTTCTATTCACGTCACCAGCAGCAACCGCGGGGCTTTCCCTTCCGCATGGGAGCCCAGTTTCGGCATGCAGCAATGTCATTTCTGCCCCGTCTAGCGGCCCCGCCCACATCCAGGCAGGCCACGGACGCGGCGGCCATCTTTTAATGCGGCTCGGGCCGCAGCGGTGATTGTCAGGGGCTAAATGAGGGGTGTGCACCCTCGAATTAAAAAAAAATAGGCATCTGGGCAAAGTCACGGGGTAGGCACCTGCGCATATATCAATAATCGCGGGGTGGGCACCCGCGAAGGTGGGTGCAATTTAGAGCGGACCAAGAGGGGTAGGCTACCTCCAAAACAGGGCAAATTAAGAAATAGGCTTCCCAGGTGCTAGGGGGGCACAGAGCCCACCAAAGGCCCCAGAAATGACCTCAACAGCAAGAGGGGTCCCAGCCACACAGTCCTAGCGCAATCCAGGGGCTGGGCAGGGCAGAAGGGTCCCAAAGATGAAGTCCTCCAGCATCCAGGGGCTGGGCAGGGCCCAGGGAGGCAAGCCTTCCCCTGGGCCCCAGCAGCAGCACGCCCCTGGCAGATTCAAGTCAGGAGACAAGAACATTTAACATGAGGTCACAGCCTCTTTTTATATACCAAATCCCTTTGTCTCTAGGGTGCAGGGTGGGGTAAACCAGACGCAGCTGGTTCTGGAGCACTTTGTTTCGCTCAGCCCCTCTCCCTATTCACAGGACAGGCTAGGGTCATCAGTCGCACCACAGGGGGCGGAGCCAGCATTGTGGAGGGAAAGCCCAGCCCTATTCAGGTCCCAGGTGCAGCCCCTCCCTGCCATCCACATGCAGATCTCCCCATTCACCACCGGGGCAGACCCATCCTGATTCCTGGAGCCAGGCACACCAGCCAGCCCCAGCCAATCATAAGCCAGACAGTCAATTCACATTTATTACACAGACATGCCAACTTCTAGAAGTGGCACTTCCACACTAGACACATTCACGCCGCACACATCATCGCGCAGCATTTAATCACACGAGTCCGCACATACCAAACTCGACCTTGCACTCCCCACGCATCAGGAATTACCAGGGACACATACATTCCCCATGCATTCCTATGGGAGGGCAGGCCAATCTCACACACGCACTCAGAGAGCGCACGCACTTTACACTGCGCCACAGTGCTAAAGCGCGCAAAGACCCGAAATCATTATACCGATGTAACATTAAAAGGTAAACAGTTCAGGGGTGAACCTGCCAGAAGGGCCAAGTCCAACAGTCGCCAAAACCTTTCGAGCACGGAACGAACTTGCAAGACACAGCCCCTGGAAGAAAACAAATGTTAGCCATGCACATGAATAATATGTCTTGCCCTATTATCTTGAATCAAGATGACCATAATGATAATATTATACATCTACCAGCAGATGTCAGTATAGGCTCAGGAATAAGAGATTGGAAGTCACAAAGCTTCAGAAAACATTTTAGTTTAGTGAAACTATTTGTGTTGGCTGCAACACAGAGTATTTCTGTAACAGTTCACATTTGTAAGCATTAAGCCTCTGGTGCATAATCAGAAAAGCTGCTGCCAGGTTTAGTACCAAAAAATGTGTTTTCAATAAAGTACTAAACCCGGAACAACAATAACTCGATGAGCTATGATAAATGCTTGCTTGCTCCATCCTGTTTCCTGTAATCATGAGACACAGTCATGGCAATGCACTCTTCCCGCTTCCTCCCGGATAACTTAATTATGAAAATTGGATACCAGAAGAAATTGTAAATAAAGTGGCAGAACTAATGACTCTAGCCACCTCTGGCAGCATCCCCGGACTTCCTACCAAAAAGGAAAATACACTTCACAATTCTTGAAATCAACACCAACACTGGTAATTACCATGGGCGTCATTTTGTTGGCACATGTGTACACGTCATGAACGTGAGTGCCGCTTTAAGGAACCTCCACCCCCATCGGCCCCCGGATATCCATTGAAATGACCCCGCTAGCACTCTTCCCGGACCCAGGCCCTGCCCTAAGGTGGAGGCGCCCGGCATGCCTGATCTCCCCCTGCCCCATACTCCATGTCCCACATGTGTAGTTCCCCAGGCAACCAGCGGGGGGGGCCCTTGTGAGTGTGCTTTTATGGCTCCCTGTCTGGGGGTCCTCTCATGGTAACAACGGTGGGGGGTGGGGGGTGAGGGAGCAGAGAGTGAGCCGCGAGTGAACCGCTACATAGACTCACTCAAAAGTGAGAAAACCAGGAAATTCTGTTCCGGAAATAAACGCTGCAGCTGCCTCCTGCGGGTCATCACCCCCTCCCACACCAACCCCTGTCCCACGGTACTGTCACAGCAGACTACCCGGGGCCATGCTGGGCTCGCTGTGACCGTGCCCTTCTAGGGCAATTCCCATGAGGTGGGGCCCTGCATAGGCCCGGAAGGAAGCGAAAATTGCTGTTAGTTGCAAGGCCTGCCATGCACTCTGCGGCTAAAATAACATATAACAAGCCCCCCTATGACCCGATACCGCGCCACCCCACGATGCCCGGGCTGCAGGTGAGGCCTAGTCCCGGGGTATAAACCCCTTAAAACCTAGCCACCCCTCGTGGCCGTCGCCTCCCCATGGGGGCAGGGGCCTGCAGAAAGCCGAGAGCTTCTCACGGCGTGGGGGCGGGGAGGAGGCCTAGCCCCCCTAAGAGTTTGCTGTGCGGAGGAGGCTGTACAATAGACATTTTAAGACAAGCGCTACCTTTAAGCCATTGCAAAGCACTGCCCTTACAGGCCTAACAATGCTGTAAAACGATGCCTAACCCCCTAGAGAGGGCAGCAACATAGCCGCTCAGGGTGGTGATAAGGCCGAACAATAGACATAATAGACAAGCGTTATCTTTAAGATATTAAAGCATTACCCTTATGGGCCTCAAAGTTCTGTAGAAAAAGGCGTAGCCCCCCAGCGAGGGCCACGACATAGCCGTCTGGGGTGGTGAAGAGGCCGTACAATAGACATCTTAGACAAGAACTACCCATAAGCAATTGTAAAGTGCTACCCTTACGGGCCACCATGCTCTGTAGAAGGAGGCCTAACCCACCAGCGAGAGCCGCGACATAGGCACATGGGGTGGTTAGGGGTCCGTAAAATTGACCTTATTTGAAAAGCACTACCCTAAGCAATTATACAGCGCTACCCTTACTGCCTCATAGCGTTGTAGAAAGAGGCCTAACTCCCCAGAGAGAGGCACGACATAGGCGCGTGGGGAGGTGCTGAGGCCAAATGCTGCATGACGGATGCCCCCAGGTAGCCTAGGTCGGAAGAGCGCATCCGCCCCAGACGCTTGGGAACTGGTTCCGAGGCCTGCTACTCCCCGTTGGGCTAAAAAGCATCCTGTTGTGTACTGATGCCCAGGAAGGGGGGTGTTTCTATTTAATAGCCCCCTTCGTGGCCAGATTGCACCCCCCCCATGGGTGCCCGGACCTAGTGTACGCCGAGTTGTGGGGGGAGGAGGTCTAGCCCCCCAGAAGAAGCCGCAGCATGGTCACCTGGGGTGATGTAGGCCCTGTAGTAAAGGCCCTACCCTGAAAGCGAGGCCGCAGTCTTGTCAACTAAGCATGAGGCAGCAGCTGCCAGAGGGACCCAAACCCTCCTGCCCATCCCCTGTGTCGCTACCCAAACACCCACGGCACTTCAACACTTGCTAAATTGCGAAAGGCCGGGGCAGGAGCTGGGACGGTGCCCCCCCACGGGCAATGCCCATGTGTAGGGGCCCCTACTTAGGCCGGGAAGGAGGGGGGATAAAACAAGGCCCGAATTGACTAACCTCGTGGTCAACGTGATCTCGATGCAGCAGCAGTCCACGGCATCAGGGTGATGACAAAGAGGCCGCCAGATGGGCAGGGGAGGCATATATACCTCCCGCCTTCCCCCACCACGGCCGGAAATGACGCGCAGGACCCTGAAGGGGTCCTCGGACACTAGGCTGTCCAGTGGCACTAAAGGGGCAGCCCTCTTATGAGGGTCCCCTGCGGGACGTGTCGGTCAGCCAGCAAAGGGCTGTGCCAATGCAACCTACAAACCTTAATTGAACCTCTCTCCTTGGGGGTAATGAAATGATGCATATATCACAGATGGCGAGTGCAGCATGTGTTTTCATAGATTTTAGAGGAGATTTGCATGTCAACCTTTTTACTTGTCGCATCGTTAAGCTTCTTTTTAAACATTAAGGGGCATATGTACAAGGAGGTAACGCAGCCGCAGCGTCAATATTTTAAATGCAGTCAGCAGCACTTCTCCGGCAGAAACGTACATTTTTTAAATTGCCACTTCTGTTAGCGGGACTTTATGAAAATGAGATGCAAAGTGGGTGTAGGAAGGTGGATACCTGACTATGATTACCCCAGATGTTTTGCTTTGTGTTTAGCTGGTTTTCGACTTAGTTGGCCTGGGATCCTGCTAATCAGGGCCCCAGGCTATCTACTCTCTCTGAAAAATGGACTCCATGTACTGTAGGTACATACCAAATTAGATATTGGTTCACCTTATCAGCCCCTGTATAGTGTACCCTAGGTACCCAGGGCATTGGTGCATCCAAGGCCTGCCAGGGGCTGCAGCATATCTTTTGCCACCCCTGGCTGATCACTCAGCTGGGGCAAGGGTGTGTAATCACCCCTTGCTTAGGTACAGTATTCCTATACCTACCCTTATATATAGACACACAGTAACCTATAAGTCACTCCCATGGCAGTCCTTAACAATCCTGGAGGCAGAGTGCTTGGTTTTATGTGAGATAGTGCTCTGGCATGAGCTGAGCCTGTCTGCAGCTTATGGAACCATGTCCTTATGGCTGTTCTATGATATTGCCATACCATATACTCTTAAGTACATTATAATCCTCGCTGTTAAATGCTAACTTTGGTTTGGCTTTATCCAAACATGTCGTGTAAGGTGTCATACGCTTTGGAATACTAACGCCTCGCCAAATCTGGCGACGGGGGTAGCATTCCACCCTTCTAGAGGGCGAAGACATGTTAGTTCTGACTATCCTGGTTAAAGTTAACCCGAGCCCCAGCATCACAAAATGGATGCTGCTGCCACAGACACAAGTCTGACCTCCTGCTGCTGGGAGTCCTTCCAGCGAGGGAGGCCTGCACAATAGGTTTCCTGCCTGGAGAGGTGCGACCACCACCCCAGACAGGATTTTGTGTATTGGGACAGGGGGGGCTGAATAGAATGAGACATGCCTGGGGCACACTAGGTGCTCCATGCATACCTCAGTTCAAACCGGTTGCTTGGGCACTCCAGTTCCCGCCCATAGGAGGGACCTAGTGAGTAAACCAGCCTCCTTCAGTTGTATAAAGGTAGGAGCTGACCCAGGAGACTTTAGATTTGATCCTGAACTGAAACTTGAAACGAAACTCTGGACCCTTCGACATTCAACCGACTTGAAGACTGAAGAATCTCCCTTGTGGCCAAGGAGTGACCACTCTGGGAAACCAGGCACCATCCAGCAACTCGACGGCTTTATTTGACCCCGTTCCTGCCGGAACTCGAGCGCTTGACAAGACCTCGACTCCAGGACTCCTCTGACCCCACTGCACGACTCCAGCACAGCTGAGCTCCGTGGAAGGCGTCGGAATACGTGGAACCAGGCAACTTGGAAAGTCTTTAACTTGCTAACAGCGCAGCTCCTGAGGCATCCTCGCAGCTGTGCACTGGGGACTGAGACACCCCGACACCGAGCTCCACCTGCACCGAAGACCAGCCCTCCACACTCCACAAGATCTGCGTGGGACCCTTCTGCTTGTGTTCTGCTCGACGCGTTGTCCCGGTTGCTGGCCCGTTGGCTAGTAGCCCTGTGACGACGATTCCTTTGAAAATCCATCGTTGGTCTGGTTGCTCCAGACTGGCACTTGCTTCCCTGAAGAGGTGAAGTACATCAGACCCTCCTGGTCTGCACCAGAAGCGCTTTGTGTATCCTTCGGGGGTTGCCTTTGCTTAGGCTTGTTGGCGCCAATCTTGAAGTCGACCCCTCCATCTACGAGAACCTTCGTGGGACAGCTCCTCTCCAGCACCTGGTCGTCCTCGACGCCTCCTGGTCTTAGTGGCTGCAACGACAAGCTTCACATCTGCACCTGATTGCTCCTCGTCGACGTCTGGTTCCCCCTGGTTCCACCCGGTCACTGGCTAGTGACCCAGACTCTGTCCCCTCTGCTTTCAGGTCCTCTTCATCCTAGATCCACCCTTGGATCCACCCGGACATCTTCCTCCTGGTCACCTGCAGCATCTTCTTCCGAGGCTCCATAGGAATCAACGAGAAAACCCGACACACTTTGACACCTATGCACCCGCAGCCCCCGTGGGTGAGGTAACGCGAGTACTTCGGTGCTCCTGTAGGGATTGACTATCCTAGTGTCTAGTTTTGTTAGTTGTTATTCCTAGTTAGACCGGAAGCGTCCTAAATATTCGTTACTTACCTTTTTAAGTTCCCATTGACTTTCTATTGACTCTCGCGTGAGTGTACTGACACTGCACGAGCCGCCGCCTGTGGGCCTCCTACTCCTAACCTAAGGGTCAGATAGTGTAGCCCCAGCGATTCCCTAGGCCCTAGGCCTCTTCCTTTCCCAAGTCGTGGTTCTTATACCACTTACTTAGTATATGGTTTTACGCGCCCCTAGGGCCTAACTAAATTGTGCTATTTAAAATATTTCTAAGTGTAACTTGTTATGTGCTTTGGCCTCTGACCTCATAAAGAGTTCAGAGGAGTGTGCTAGTGAATAAATACATATATATTTTATATATATCCTGTGTGGGGTCCTTTCATTTGGTATTCAAGGGGTTACATATGGTAAAACAGCTGGCTTTACACGCCCTCAAGAGTCTTTTAGCCTAAGACTGTTCTGTCCACGCTACCACTAGGATAGCTGGTCTATAAGGTTGAATTACAACCATCACCATAAGGGTTGTTTGGACTGGTGCAAGGCAATCACTAGAACTAGTGAGTACCATATACCAGGCCAACTTCTCACAGTGGGCGTTCCCGTGCAAACACTGCTGCCAGCCCCTCTTGACAATATCTACAAGAAATTCCTTGTATGGTGCAAAACCCCCAGAAATGCCTCTAATTGATTGGTGCAAACACTTGGGGCCTCATTTCAGAGGTTTTGGTGCTGGACAGCGCTAAGAATGTTGCAGCGCTGCCCTGCGACAAAACTACAGGGCAGGAATGCGCACCATCAAAAAGATAGGGCGCCGTCCTGGGCCTCATTCCTGAAAAGTGTTTGCTGCGACAAAACAGCTTTGCAACACTTTTCACTGTGCGCTTGAATGCGCGGTATTCACTGTACGGTGCTCCATGTTGCAAATAATGACAGATATGGAATGCGTTACTTACCTGTGACTGCAGTTATCCAATATTGGTATCCTTCATAGATTCACATGCCTGAATCATTCCCCGTCGTCGTGGTGGGAGTCCGAGGGAAATAAATAAAGTAATGTCCTATAGACATATATACATAGTAAAGGGCCAGAGGCCTCTCATTAGTAACCTATCCATGTCCTTTTGTGAAAAGGACCAAACTTTGGCTAAGAGCCAATCAGCTATCACCACCCTCTAGAACCTTCCTGGAAGGAGCTCTGGTCCCTCAGATTTTCTAGTGCACGTCGTGCTAAGGGAGTCTCCACTGAACTCTGCTAATTTTTCCTGATTTCTCTGGTTTTTCCAGTGTTTTTTCTTCAAAATTTCTTCACCTTTGGTGGGTTTTCAGTTTAACTATGTCTGATACCCCTAAAAAAGGACATTTTCGACCTTGCGCCTCATGTGGCAAAAAGAGGCTTCATGTAGAGGACAAACATGAAGACTGCCTTTATTGCCTCTACCCATACCACTCTTCAAAGGATTGTAAGGTCTGTCGGACCTTTTCAACAAAAACCCTCAAGGACAGTGAAGGGCGTCTGTTGATCTGGCTGCAGAGACTGAAAGATAAGGACCAGGCAGTCTCTTCAGGTGAGAGTGAGTGTTCCTTCAGGAGTATACATTCCTCTACTAAAAGACCTAGAGTGACATCCCCAGGACCATCTTCAGAGCCACCTAAAAAGAAGACGCTGAAGTCTTCAGAGGTTCATTCTAAGGTCTTACCTGTGAAGGTTTCTACTCAGGACTCTGCTTCCACCTTTAAGAAACCCTTCACAACTTCTTCTGCTCTGCCTGTGACTGCCTCGACGGCGACCATCTCTACTTCTGTGGCGTCCTCTTCGACATCCACTTCGACGTCTACAACATCCTCATGGTTGACGGGTAGGTCCGTGTCTTCTATTGTAAAAATTAAGACTTCATTGTCGACGCCGTTGTTGACGAGCAGTTCCATGTCGCCGAAGTCATCATCGTCATCGTCGACGAGAGCCCCATCGTCGTCGAAGAAGACATCGACGTCGACGAAGACACCATGGACGGCGACGCCATCGTCGTCGACGAGACAACCGAAGAAGTTACCGTCGACGCCACAACCGTCGTCGACGACGACACCGTCGATGACACCTTCGACGATACTTTCTGGATCTACCGTCGTAGTCCCTACGTCGACGACCACCCCGTCCACGGGCTCGTCGACGACACAGGAACCTGCCTTAAAAAGTGCATATGTTCACTTGAAAATTACTAAGCGCACTCTAACACCGGATCTAACCTCTCCGAGCAGAGTCCAAGCTTTTCCACCTACGCATCTCCTAGACGACGAGGACTCGGATGAGGGTTCTATGTTCCAGGCAGCTACGAGCCCATCTGAACTGCACGTAAAATATCATGAAAGTTGAGATTATGAGGAACAAGAGCAGGACGAACAAGTGGATTTCCATGAAGAATTCCAACCTCCTCCTCCTCAACCTATGGTGTGTCTTCCTGCAGCCATAGTCTCGGATCTACAGTTCCTAATTGAGGATTATAAACAGAGGTTTCCCTCTACTGCTCAGCCACCTCCAGTGGTTATGCCTCCACCTAGGCCTCGGCCTCCACCTCTGGTGCTTCGACCGGATCCGGCTCCTGTACAGCATCCTTCATCCTCAGATGATGAAGCTGAGGAACAACAACACGAGGAAGGGGAACTTCAAGACTCACAGGACGAATATAATGATTATGTCATTCCACGTCCAGCATCTCCTGTGCCAACGCAAGCCCACTCGCCCCCGGAGGACATTGGGGGATTCCATAATATCTTATAAAGGGCGGCGGTGCGTTTCAAAATCCCAATGACAACCCAATCACAGTACTCCTTCCTTTATGATTTCAAGGAACCGTTCAAAATGGCTGTAAGGTCCATACCTATTATAGACTACATTTGGAACCAAGGTGTTAAAATCATGGAAAACCCTTCCTCTTTACCCCAGTTCTGCCCAGACTGGACAAGAAATATAGGGCTCCAGATACGGCTCCGGCTTGCCTGACTGGCCATCCCAAGCCGGACTCGGTCATTACCCAAGCGGCGCAGCGCAAATCAAAGAATCCTTCTGCTGCTCTAACTGCGCCACCGGATAAGGAGGGAAGAAAACTAGACAATATTGGGAAGTGGTTTCCTTCGATGTCCGCTTTGACAGTGCAAGCTGCAAACTTCATGGCACTGTTAGGACGTTACAATCGTCAAATGTGGGCTGACATCGCCCCATATCTGGGATCATTGTCAGAGGAGGAGAAAGAAGAGGCAAAGAAGATCCTCTTAGAAGGTGAACGCTCAGCCACGGAGATGATTGACTGCGCGATGGATGTGGCATCGACGGGGTTCCGCCAGCTAGCTGGGGCTGCGGTGCTGAGGCGTCAAGGCTGGCTTAAAGCAACTGCCTTCCGGCCGGAAGTGCAAACTAAGGTGCTCGACATGCCTTATGATGGCCAGCTTCTTTTTGGAACACACATCGATGAAGCGCTTCAGGGTATTAAAAAGGATACCGATACAGCGAAGGCACTGGGTACCCTCCAGTTTAAAAATCCTCCCTTTCGGGGCTCCAGGGGGAAAGGCCAACCTTCCAGAGGAGATTTTCAAGGCTACCGCTCCTCGTACAGCTCAAATCAGCAGTACAAACCCCAATTTCAACAAAAACAACAGTCGTCCTACAAGAAGTCTTCCTTTCGTGGTAGAGGAGGAAAGAAGGACACAACCAGAAGACAATGACTTCTCTCTGCCACAGGTCTCCGCTTCTTCTCGGCCATGCAAAATTGGAGGAAGAATTTAATCTTTCCTACAAAATTGGAGAAAGATCACCACGGACCAATGGGCCCTCCAACTAATTCGATTCGGACACTCTCTCGAGTTCATAGAAACGCCACCTCAAACTCCTCCTCGCCCAATGCCCCACAAGAATTTACATCTGCTGCAATTGGAACTCTGACTAATGCTCCAGAAAGGTGCTATAGAAAGAGTCCCTCGCGATCAGAAAGGCAAGGGGTTCTACTCCCGATCTTCTTAATTCGGAAAAAAGAGAAAACAAGCATTGCAAATGCAATAGGTCTCGCCTTTGATTAAGTTAAAGCTATTTGCTTTGCTAATGGTATTGTATAGCAAAGCAAATGGCTTTAACTTAATAAAAGGCGAGACCTATTGCATTTTTAATGCTTGGCAACAAAGAGGCACCTATCTATCCTGTTCCTCTTTGCCGCTTGGATCCCCTGTGTACCCGCCCCCTCCAGTATCCTTTACCTCGTTTTCCGTCTCCCAGCTGTCCAGCCCTCCTGCAGAGCTACTTAATGGTGGATGTTGTGCGGCCATGTGCAGCATGCATGTCTCTGGTACGCCGAAGGCAAGCCCGTCTGCGTCGGTCCGCCTGTGTACTGTCTGTATGTACTGCCCATCACCAGGGACACTGCCTCTTGGACATTCCACCACTACGACGCCAGCTCCCTCCTCATCCTGAACCCTGGATGCCACACCACTTGCCATCTAACATCACCAAAGAATACCCTTGCACCCTGTGCCTGCTGAGACTGCAAGCGCACCTCTTGCCACATCAGCACATAAGCGCATCTTGCCACCCAACAGCACACCTGACCGGCTCTACTGCATCCTCCTCAACCTGGATCAACCTCTGCTCTGGACCGGACATCGCCATCGTCATCCCTGATGGCCGCAAAAGCACCCGCAAGGCCCAACCCGACTGTCCAGGAGGAGGCATTGCCATGGTCTACAAAAGCACACTCCGACTGACCACGGACTCTAATGACCCAACTGTGACAATGGAACACCTCGACTTCCAGATCTGGACTAACCACAACACCACCCTTTGCTGCACTCTCGCCTACAGGCCCCCCGGCCATGAACCCCCATTCACTGATCCCATTGTAGACCTCATTGCACCCCAAGCTCTCCCATCCACTGACTACATCCTACTCGGAGACCTCTAGTTTAACCTGGACAACTCCAGTGACCAGAACACCACCCCCCTCCTGGGGAACCTCCCCAACATCGGACTCAAGCAGCTAGTCACCCCACCAACCCACATAGCCTGACACACTCTCGAGGCCGACTTCTCCACCAAATGAACTGAAACTACACCCACACCACCAAACTCTCCTGCACCCACCATCATTGTATACATCATGGCTTCAAAGAAAAATCAGGAGGCCCCCTGAGTTGATAATTCTGGGACCAGGGGAAAAGATACTAAGAAAATCTAAAGTGTCCCTCCAGCATATATCTAGTGGACAGCTGAACTAGTCCAGAAGATTCTATCCATCCAAAATAGGACTTTTGAACACACCTATTCTTTAGGTCAACCTCACAACCACAAGTAACATGAACTTACTCATATCTAGGGGGACTGACAATAGAGTACATAGATCAGTAATGTTGGCAATTAATAAACACAGTTTGACAGAACAAATGGTGTGCAAATAAACAAAAACGTCTTGGCAAAAGTGTAGTCACAAAATTAAAACATATGTATGTTTATTCTGCTTCATGCAGTTATATTCGTACACAGTGGCAATTACATACAGACATATAACATTTAGTACATCATAATATTCATAAGAAAAAATTATTAAAAAAGGTTTACAAATCCATGTTTTTAAAATTGTCCAAGAGAACAAGTGTCACCATGCCCACCGTATACTACCGTCATCATCCCCCCTGTTGCAGCTGGATCAAGGCCACCGAAGAACTAGTCAACTCCGTCAGCACCACCACTCCACCAACACTTACAGACAACAACGCAGCGCGCGCAACCGCCATCGATGGATCTCCAGCTGTGACGACACCCTGGAACCCCTGAAGAAAAGACCAGGCATACAACACTCCAAAAAGACCAACTGGTTCACTCCCGTCCTCCACTAGTCCAGATGCACCTGCAGACGTCTCGAGAAGAGATAGAGCCACAACACTATCCCTGAAACTCGCTCAACAATCAAATCCGTGGAGAGGTGTGGCTCACTGGTTAGAGGCGGCAGACCTGTAAGCAGAGAACGGCCCGGGACCAGGGTTCAATTCCCGACGCGGCAGGGTCTTGGACCAGGGTCAACGGACTCGATAATTCTCGCCTCAGTGCCTACTCTAACCAGGGAACACACTCGGTAACTCTGGGCATTAAGCTTGCCTCATCTCTACAACGGCCCCCGACAGACGCCGGGGATGCCTGGTTTCACCCTGGAGATACCCAGAAAGGGACCATCTCACAGGGAAAACCAGGACGGGTTCCCCAGCGGTCTACAGCGCCAGGACACTTGGGTAGAGTAACAGTGCGCTTTACAAGTATCCCACACACACACAAATCCACGATCAATGCACACCACACAGAGGAAGTGGAAATACCCTGGATTGATAGGTTTTTTGCAGGTAGGTGTCTCTTTCTGCACAACATCAATCAACTCCGTAACACCATGGTGCAAGGGCGCCTGTGTTGGCGTATGGCAGCCACTGTGCGTCAATGTAGGGGAAAAATACAGGGGTGCTCATTCATGAGCCCCTTCCGACAGTTTAAAACTGTTGGTCTGCCATTTTTTTTACATACTTGCAGCGTTAATTTTGCACCGCGTTGAGCCATATTTACAAAGTGACGCATCTAGGCATTTGCGTGACCTCGTGAAGCCCTGTGCCACATTATAACTGCGCTGGGTATGATATATGAAGGGTGGACGTTCCCACGCAACCAAGCCTCATAGGAGTGGTGAAGTGTAATCCATCAGATTTCACTGCGACAATTCTAGGACGCCACTGTGTTTGAACTGTATGCCTGCTTCACAGCAGGCGTAAGGGTGATGCAGTGTCATAGGCATAGGCTGGCCCCATGCACTGCTGGAGATGCGTTATGCTTATGACACAACTGCTGCAATGCTTGACTTTAGCGCTGACAGATACGTCAGGATTCCTGACTTATCCAGTATTATGGGTATCTTTCATAGATTCACATGCCTGAATCATTCCCCGTCGTCGGGGTGGGAGTCCCCGGTACATAAATAAAGTAATGTCCTATAGACATATATACATATTAAGGGCCAGAGGCCTCTCATGAGTAACCTATCCATGTCCTTTTGTGAAAAGGACCAAACTTTGGCTAAGAGCCAATCAGCTATCACCACCCTCTAGAACCTTCCTGGAAGGAGCTCTGGTCCCTCAGATTTTCTAGTGCACGTCGTGCTAAGGGAGTCTCCACTGAACTCTGCTAATTTTTCCTGATTTCTCTGGTTTTTCCAGTGTTTTTTCTTCAAAATTTCTTCACCTTTGGTGGGTTTTCAGTTTAACTATGTCTGATACCCCTAAAAAAGGACATTTTCGACCTTGCGCCTCATGTGGCAAAAAGAGGCTTCATGTAGAGGACAAACATGAAGACTGCCTTTATTGCCTCTACCCATACCACTCTTCAAAGGATTGTAAGGTCTGTCGGACCTTTTCAACAAAAACCCTCAAGGACAGTGAAGGGCGTCTGTTGATCTGGCTGCAGAGACTGAAAGATAAGGACCAGGCAGTCTCTTCAGGTGAGAGTGAGTGTTCCTTCAGGAGTATACATTCCTCTACTAAAAGACCTAGAGTGACATCCCCAGGACCATCTTCAGAGCCACCTAAAAAGAAGACGCTGAAGTCTTCAGAGGTTCATTCTAAGGTCTTACCTGTGAAGGTTTCTACTCAGGACTCTGCTTCCACCTTTAAGAAACCCTTCACAACTTCTTCTGCTCTGCCTGTGACTGCCTCGACGGCGACCATCTCTACTTCTGTGGCGTCCTCTTCGACATCCACTTCGACGTCTACAACATCCTCATGGTTGACGGGTAGGTCCGTGTCTTCTATTGTAAAAATTAAGACTTCATTGTCGACGCCGTTGTTGACGAGCAGTTCCATGTCGCCGAAGTCATCATCGTCATCGTCGACGAGAGCCCCATCGTCGTCGAAGAAGACATCGACGTCGACGAAGACACCATGGACGGCGACGCCATCGTCGTCGACGAGACAACCGAAGAAGTTACCGTCGACGCCACAACCGTCGTCGACGACGACACCGTCGATGACACCTTCGACGATACTTTCTGGATCTACCGTCGTAGTCCCTACGTCGACGACCACCCCGTCCACGGGCTCGTCGATGACACAGGAACCTGCCTTAAAAAGTGCATATGTTCACTTGAAAATTACTAAGCGCACTCTAACACCGGATCTAACCTCTCCGAGCAGAGTCCAAGCTTTTCCACCTACGCATCTCCTAGACGACGAGGACTCGGATGAGGGTTCTATGTTCCAGGCAGCTACGAGCCCATCTGAACTGCACGTAAAATATCATGAAAGTTGAGATTATGAGGAACAAGAGCAGGACGAACAAGTGGATTTCCATGAAGAATTCCAACCTCCTCCTCCTCAACCTATGGTGTGTCTTCCTGCAGCCATAGTCTCGGATCTACAGTTCCTAATTGAGGATTATAAACAGAGGTTTCCCTCTACTGCTCAGCCACCTCCAGTGGTTATGCCTCCACCTAGGCCTCGGCCTCCACCTCTGGTGCTTCGACCGGATCCGGCTCCTGTACAGCATCCTTCATCCTCAGATGATGAAGCTGAGGAACAACAACACGAGGAAGGGGAACTTCAAGACTCACAGGACGAATATAATGATTATGTCATTCCACGTCCAGCATCTCCTGTGCCAACGCAAGCCCACTCGCCCCCGGAGGACATTGGGGGATTCCATAATATCTTATAAAGGGCGGCGGTGCGTTTCAAAATCCCAATGACAACCCAATCACAGTACTCCTTCCTTTATGATTTCAAGGAACCGTTCAAAATGGCTGTAAGGTCCATACCTATTATAGACTACATTTGGAACCAAGGTGTTAAAATCATGGAAAACCCTTCCTCTTTACCCCAGTTCTGCCCAGACTGGACAAGAAATATAGGGCTCCAGATACGGCTCCGGCTTGCCTGACTGGCCATCCCAAGCCGGACTCGGTCATTACCCAAGCGGCGCAGCGCAAATCAAAGAATCCTTCTGCTGCTCTAACTGCGCCACCGGATAAGGAGGGAAGAAAACTAGACAATATTGGGAAGTGGTTTCCTTCGATGTCCGCTTTGACAGTGCAAGCTGCAAACTTCATGGCACTGTTAGGACGTTACAATCGTCAAATGTGGGCTGACATCGCCCCATATCTGGGATCATTGTCAGAGGAGGAGAAAGAAGAGGCAAAGAAGATCCTCTTAGAAGGTGAACGCTCAGCCACGGAGATGATTGACTGCGCGATGGATGTGGCATCGACGGGGTTCCGCCAGCTAGCTGGGGCTGCGGTGCTGAGGCGTCAAGGCTGGCTTAAAGCAACTGCCTTCCGGCCGGAAGTGCAAACTAAGGTGCTCGACATGCCTTATGATGGCCAGCTTCTTTTTGGAACACACATCGATGAAGCGCTTCAGGGTATTAAAAAGGATACCGATACAGCGAAGGCACTGGGTACCCTCCAGTTTAAAAATCCTCCCTTTCGGGGCTCCAGGGGGAAAGGCCAACCTTCCAGAGGAGATTTTCAAGGCTACCGCTCCTCGTACAGCTCAAATCAGCAGTACAAACCCCAATTTCAACAAAAACAACAGTCGTCCTACAAGAAGTCTTCCTTTCGTGGTAGAGGAGGAAAGAAGGACACAACCAGAAGACAATGACTTCTCTCTGCCACAGGTCTCCGCTTCTTCTCGGCCATGCAAAATTGGAGGAAGAATTTAATCTTTCCTACAAAATTGGAGAAAGATCACCACGGACCAATGGGCCCTCCAACTAATTCGATTCGGACACTCTCTCGAGTTCATAGAAACGCCACCTCAAACTCCTCCTCGCCCAATGCCGCACAAGAATTTACATCTGCTGCAATTGGAACTCTGACTAATGCTCCAGAAAGGTGCTATAGAAAGAGTCCCTCGCGATCAGAAAGGCAAGGGGTTCTACTCCCGATCTTCTTAATTCGGAAAAAAGAGAAAACAAGCATTGCAAATGCAATAGGTCTCGCCTTTGATTAAGTTAAAGCTATTTGCTTTGCTAATGGTATTGTATAGCAAAGCAAATGGCTTTAACTTAATAAAAGGCGAGACCTATTGCATTTTTAATGCTTGGCAACAAAGAGGCACCTGTGGGAACGGAAGCTGGTGAGCAGCACGCAATCGGCAACCTCTAGCCCCATGATTCAGCTCATTATCATTACAGCGAAGCAGAGGCAAACCGTGCAAGGAATGAGCGGCGGCGGTACCAGCCTGCCTGTTGTCACGGACGTGAGGCAAACGAGAAATAAACCTTGTGCTTTGTTTTAAGGCCGCGACGGAGGCAATGGTTTACTTTTGAATATTCTAGGTTGGTGCGTGATCTTCTGCATTCAAGCATTGATAGTAGCGCGGGGCATTTAATGTGCAGCGCCCTGAAACAGCAGCGGGTGGGGGGGGCATTTTTCTTTATTGGGGTCTATGACACACTGGCTCAGCTACTGGGTGGAGTCTCCCCTTTTACATTCGGTGGGCACGCGCTCTTCATCTTTTTCACAGGTGGGAGATATTGTTTCCACACATTTCCACTTTTCACTAGACATCTGTCAGTGGTTAACGTTTAAATATATATATATATATATATTCACTGAAAAAACCATAGGTTATAGACCATATATAGTTAGGAATTAGCATTTAAAAAACCTTATTTTACTCACACAAAACCATTGAAATTCCATATATAGTTAGTTGCAGTAACTATATATCGCGCACCCGCAATCCACTGCTGATCATGTCACATATTACATCATTCATGACATGGTCAGTGACATCACTGATGACATCATCTAGTGTCTGTGTGTTTTTGTAAAGTTTAAATATGTTTTACATATTGAAGAATGAGTGGATGTATGGAAGACTGAGTGTGTGTGTGGCTGGCTGGGAGGTGTGTGACTGTGCATATCAATGTGTACTTGTATCAGTGATTGTATAAGAGAGTAAGTATGTGTTAGTTTATGTGTGAAAAGTATGGTGTTCTGTGTTTAACTGTATAGATGAGGAAATCGAAGTGTGATTGATTCTTCACAGGACTGACTAGGTGTATGAGTGCATATGATAGTGTTGTAATAATGAGTGACTGTATTTATGAGTGATTGTATGGGTGAATGAGTGAATGTGTGTGTAGACGTAGGAATCAGTGAGTGCGTATGTAGTAACTGGTATTGGTGTGTCATGATGTCATCACTGATGTCATTTGAGATGTCATCAGTGATGTCATCAGTGATGTCATTTGAGATGTCATCAGTGATGTCATCAGTGATGTCACTGACCATGTCATGAATGATGTAATATGTGACATGATCAGCAGTGGATTGCGGGTGCGCGATATATAGTTACTGCAACTAACTATATATGGAATTTCAATGGTTTTGTGTGAGTAAAATAAGGTTTTTTAAATGCTAATTCCTAACTATATATGGTCTATAACCTATGGTTTTTTCAGTGAATTTTCAAGGTTTTGTAAATGCTAATTCCTAACTATATATGGTCTATAACCTATGGTTTTTTCAGTGAATTTCATAGGTTTTTTAATAGCAAATCTTTATAAAAATAATACATTTTAAATCTAATTTTATATTTTATAATTTTTTTATTTTTTTTTAATATTATTTTTAGTGCGCTCCCGGGGCGCGGACAGGTGAACGCACGGGTAAGCGCAATCTGGCGGCGCGCCCCGAGGCGCGTACTAATGCGCGTCCCGGAAGCGCTATTGTCGAGAACGAAAACAACATCGTGACGTATCGCGTAGCCGCCACGCCTTGCGTCATAAGACACGTATCGCGTAGCCGCGAGATGCGTCTTATGACGCACCGCGTAAGCGCACCCGGAAGCGCATACGATCGCGCAACGTAAGCGCCCCGATGCGCTTACGATACACGCCCGGGACGCGCCCCGGGCGCGTAGCGTAAGCGCGTCAAACCATGTGACTTTAAAATAACACTTTTCATTGGTTCAGAACTTTTTTTTTTCCAAATTGTGTGAAACCCACCCATTTCTCTCACTATTGCTTTGTACTTGGAGAGAGCAAGAGCTGTTGTGTCTACTCTATCTCCTACTTTTCTGATCTCCAGCAATGGCTGCAAGAGAGTCATCCAGCAGTGATTCAGAGGGATTTTTGGATGAGGACCCTCCTCAGCAAAAGAAAAAAACCCATTTCATTTGGAAATTTTACGACATCCCAGAAGGACAGAAAAAAGTGAACGCTCCCAAAGTAACATGCAAAATATGTGGGAGTAGTTTATCCAGAGGCAATCCTCTGAAAAAATATAGTTTTGGCAATGCCAATTTGATCCGGCATGTCAAAAGAAGACACCCTAACAACTTTGCCAGGGAGAGTGTCAGAGAGCTGGCACGGAATGTACCAACAGATGGCGGCAGCACCTCCACTGGTGGAGCAACACCTTCGGGACCACCCCGTGGAAGAATGATCCCTAACATTCAGCCGGTGTTTGCGGGCATCAAATTTTTGTGCGCAGAGTGTGACGAACTGCTCTGCTATGGGGAGCAGAGTGTTGAACTGATTGCCCTAAAGAAACAGCAACACCGCTGCTCTTCCAGTCCCTAAATTTTCAATTTTTTTTGCTCCTGTTGAGCAGTTTTGGAATCCTTGTTTTTGTTTTTCCCTTGAAAAAAATACAAAAAAAATATAAAATTGTTTTAAAAAGTCTAAAAAAATATAAAACAAAAAAAACAAAAAAAAAATATATATAAAACAACAAAATGAAAAAAAAAGTTCTTTTCAGAACTACCTCCAATTTTTAAAAAGAAGCTTTATTTTTTTTAAAGTCTGTCATTTTTAATCTCCATGGTACGCTCCCCCGTACGCTCCCCGGTGCGCGTACCGGGCGCTCACCCCCGCGAAAATCGAATTTTTTTTTATTTTTTTTTTCACCCGCGGGAGCCTTTTATGGCCCCCACATGTAACCTAGGGGGTCAGGGGGTGTGTACCCTGCCCCCTCTTGCTCATTTCCCCCTTTGATTTTTGCCACCTCTTGTGTCTCAATCCTACCGAGACACAAGATGGCGGCCGCTGCGGACTGTTTCGAATGTTTATAGACACCCGAGAACCAATCAGCTTGCCGTGCGCAGATCGCGTGGCGCGCCTGGAGCGCTCCCCTGTACGCGTACGTGGGAGCGCTCCAGGCGCGGCTCTAGATATATATCTTTTTTTGAACGTTAATTTCTCAAAATCCACTGGAGCACATATATTGAGACCTACAAAAGGCACATCGGGCTACCAGTCCCTACAAATTTGCCAAGTTTCGTGCAAATCCATTCAGCCGTTCGGGCTAAAAATGAGGCTAACCGCCCTATGGAAAACTCAATGTTAAAAACACGTTTTGGGACCCCCCTTTTTT
This sequence comes from Lissotriton helveticus, assembly GCF_964261635.1. Taxonomy (NCBI): domain Eukaryota; kingdom Metazoa; phylum Chordata; class Amphibia; order Caudata; family Salamandridae; genus Lissotriton; species Lissotriton helveticus. The sequence continues at coordinate 455,593,721 of NC_136058.1, read as the reverse complement.
CTCGGCCCCCCCTGGACCAACTCCCCCCAAATTTCCAGTGGCTGCTCAGAAACAAAATGTTCCATTTTGCTGAAAATTTCAGCCAATTCCGTCCACAAACGCCAAAGTTATTAGACATAGAATTTTCAAAAATCCCATAGGGAAAAAATCCTAACTATATATACCTACTGGCGACCGCCAGTAGGTAATATATATATATATATATATATATCTATCTTGCTTCTTTATTTCACATGCTTATTGCTCTGGCACTATGAGCAACAGTTATTACTACTGCCCAAATCACTGAGCCTATCCCTGATTAGGATGAAAGGTTGAGCTAAGTTCACCATGGCTAATATCTGTGACATGCCACTCGGCAGCCGGCACGGCAACCCACTGCGCTGCCTCATTTCTCTAGTCGATCAATATGGTGTTCTCAAAAGATCACAGGCCACTGCGGCATCGCTAGTGTTCCGTTTGTCTAATATGGGGCATCCCTGGAGGAAAAATCGGCCGGACAATTTACAACTGATTTCAGCTGCAGCATTTATATATACGTATGACCAAATGCCTGTGGTCTTTGAATTAAAACCCCACCATAAGCCACAAACAAATTTCAAGGTACAACTGGGACTCCTCCACAGTAGTCGATTGCTTGCCTCAAGCACCCTAAAGCCAGGAAGCAACTGTGTCCAATAGACATATGTAACTGGTCGACTAGAATTTCTACATGAGCACCAGTTACGTTACAGAAAGACACACATATATAGGAATGGGACAATTAAGTGATTTGCCCAGGATCACAGGAAGTTGAGCCGACGCCGAGACTCGAACTCGGTTCCACAGGTCCAAAGTGGCAGCACTGGTTGTTATACCACATCCTCAATTTCCAACAGCAAAGGGCGCCTGACAGATTAACCATTTCCCGTGGTGGTATGAATTTAGGAGGCTTGGAAGAAAACGCTGAGTACCACTAGAGCAGAAGACACCATTGCAGACATTCAAAACGTGCCTCTTTCACTACCCACGACTGCCCCATCACCTGCCGAAAGCGCCTTGAGGCGGCCCAAGGCTAGTGGTTTATGAATCAATTAATTCCATGGCCATACGGTTCGAACTGGCAGCGCATGAACCCACTGAGTTGTCGCTCTCTTTTAGCTGGTCGGGCACAAGTTGGTCTCGAAATGCACTGTCCCAATTTTGATTTTTTTTCCCACGATTTAAGGGACCTTGCAACACTCGGCTAGTTTTACAATATCTGAGTTTTTTGTTGGTGAAATACAAACAGGTCCTGAAATGTAGTTTGTCGGAGACCATCTATGTACTTGCCAAACAGGCGATAAGCTTCCCCTCCCTCCTTTCCACCCCAACGTGTCAATGGCCCCACTGTGTGTGTCCTTGTCTATATATAACTGCACCCCCCTCGTGCTCGCTCAAGCAGGTGCATTAACCCACCGAGTCGCCGAGTTTGTGGAATGGGGGCAGGGGCCAGTAAGGGAGAGGTGGCGCCTGAAAAGATAAGCAGATCATAGTGAGGGGGAGGGATGCGAATGAAAACGAGAGCGAAGTGACAAATGCGTGGCTAGTGGACAGGCTGTCGAAAGCAAAATGCGACCCAGTGAGAGGAGCAGGAGACAGATGGGCAAAAAAAGAGAGAGCGGGGACTAATGAGTGAGAGAGGACCAGCTGAGGAGAAAGAGAGGAGGGGCAGACGAGGAACGGAGACCTAAAAAAAGATAGCTGACCAGCAAGAAGGGTGGGGACACCACAAATCACCATAAGGCGAAAAGAATAGAAGAACAGTAGAGATTAATTTAATTAAAAAAAAATGTTTGCAATACTAACTGGAAAGAGTATCATAAAATATTCTGGAGAGAGGCCCCAGTAAAGGATAATGTCTAATGCTTAGAGCTGGCGGCGGAAAACGAGAGACGTGAGTGACTTCCTTATAACAAAGCAATGCAGGAGGACAAGGCAGTCTCAGTTAGATGTACGGAGAAGCAGTAAGTAACAAGTCACTTAATCTCACCGTGCCTAAAAAAATGAAACCAAATGAATTTGCCTCTTGGGTAGTGTAACTGGTGCTCTTTTAAAGAGCTCCAATAAGCAATTCGTGCTATATAAAACTGCAAAAAAAAGAAAAACAAAGTTCTTGGGTAATGCCAGACTCATCAGAGGTTGGGAGATGCACGGATATCTTCTCATTCCTTTGAAAAGAAATATAGAAAAAGTTCGGACACCCAACATATTTTTATCAGTCCTGAAAATGGAAACTAAAAGTTCTTAACGGGTCTATGGGTGTCTGTCAACAGAACAAACGGAAAATCTATGTACAAAAATACCACGTACGTAAACCGTACAGTGTACGTGGATTTAATGTAATATTATCAGACAGAGTTACAGCGAAACCGAAAGCAGCTCTCAGGACTGGGCTGCGACTGAGGGCGGGGGCTGCCCGCGCATGCGCGCTTTTTGCTGGAGAGGGAGCCCCGGCGCTAAGGCAGCTGAAGTCCCGGGTCCCGTCCCGAGTGACCACCAGCGCTGTGGAGCTCCCACGCCGAGACACACCCAATGGCTGCCGAGGGAGAGAGGGACACGGACGAGGCAGAAAGAGCACGGTGAGTGGGAGGTGGGGGTTGTATCTGTGTGTGTGTGTGTGTGTGCGCCCGTGAGTGGTGGGGGTGCGTGCGTGGCTGTGTGTGGGGGGGGGTGCATGTGCATGTGCGTGTGTGGCTGTGTGTGCGTGCGCTTGTATGTGCCTGCGTCTGTGTGTGTGCCTGCCTGCGTGTGTGCCTGACTGCGTGTTTAGGTGAGAATCACAGGCAGGGGATGTGCACGGCGACGTGCGCGCCCTCGAGGGCAAATCGGAGACGGCAGAGGCTCGTGCTTGTACACCGTCTCACATTCCCCCAGACACGCCAGCAAAAGATCTTTCGCAGACAAAAGCATGCTTCGCATGCTTTTTAGGTCTGCTCGACCTAAAAATGGAGACCTATATTAGACTTAAGGAACCTGAACAAGTTTCTCAAGAAACAGTCATTCTGTATGGTGTCAATTCCGGGAGGTTCTACAACTTCTCTATGCGAACGACTTCATGGTGTCTCTCGACCTCCAAGACGCTTATTTTCACGTGCCTATCCACAGAAATCACAAGCAATACCTCAGGTTCGCTGTGGCGGGCAGACATTACCAGTTTCGGGTATTGCCTTTCGGCCTGAAGTCGGCGCCACGCATCTCCACAAAGTGCCTGTCCCCAGTTGCAGCGTACCTCTGACAACAACATCACCAAGTTTTCCCATACTTAGACAACTGGCTCGTCAAGGCACCTTCTTCTGCAGGCGTGACCAAGTCGTCCAACGCCTGTCTTCAACTTTTCAACAACTTGGGCCTTACTCTCAATCGAGAGAAGTCCGTTCTTTGACCTTCCCAACGTATCATTTTCCTAGGCGCTGTCCTCGATACAGCTCAGACAAAAGCATTCCCTTTGCAGGAGCGTCAATCCAAGCTGGCATCCTTGGCGGCCTGTGTACAAACCAAAAAGACCCTCACGGTGCGCCTTTACAAGTCCCTGCTAGTGATGATGTCGTCTTGCATCCATTTAGTGCCACACTGCCGTCTTCATATGCGCCCTCTTCAAGAAGCGCTGTCCACTCAATGGATCCAGTGTACAGGGTCATTCGACGGTGTAATCCGAGAGACTCCTTTTATGGTACAAGCTCTACAGTGTGGACTCACCCGCAGAACATTACGCGGGGTATGCCTTTCCTGCTTCCAGTTTCATCGCATGTTATAAAAACAGATGCGTCCCTGGAGGGTTGGGGTGCATTCCTCCAAGAACTCACAATAAACGGTCAGTGGTCCCCTGCCGAACAACAACACATAAACCTTCTCGAGTTAAGAGCAGTTTACCTGGCGCTTTGAGCTTTCCTGCCTCGGATCAAAAATTCCCCAGTGCTTGTGAGAACAGACAACACCACCACATTGCACTATATAAACAAACAAGGGGGGACTTGTTCTCTGACGTCGTCTCACGAATCTCAAAAAATCTGGAACTGGCTACTTCTACACAACATTTCCCTTCATGCAGAATACGTCCCTGGAACGGACAATGTCCTGGCAGACTCACTGAGCAGGCAGCGCTCTGTGTGCCACGGGTGGGAGCTGGACCACCAACTTCTCAGTCAGATCTTCTCCCAATGTGTTATCCTCGTAATCCTCGGAATCAGTGTGTTGGTAAAACAATGCCACCTCCTGATCTAACCACACCCAGAATGCTGTAACAGCCGTGGGTGAAAGAAGGATCAAGCGAGGGCAAAAGGGAAAAAGGCGGGGAAGGAAGGGAACAGCGGGGAGGGAGATCTGAAAGACAAACAACAAATAAGTTGGTACCAATTTCTACACAGTCTGTATAGCCAACCACTACCACCATGAAAACAACAATATCACCCTCTATCTGTAAAGGAAATAAGGTCACGGTTCTGTACTGCTTAATGCGCTTCTTTATCATCCACTTTCGGGAAGGATATGAAACGAAGCTATATCTCCCTGTAACACATACAACATGGCAACCCTTACACTCTATACTGTGATACCTTGATTGTATCTATATTCATAAAGGAGGGCGTGTATGAATGTACGTACCCTCCCCAGTGAAAATGCTGTAACGAATATAGGGAAAGATCTAGCACAGCTTCTGAAGTACTCCGTGTTCTGTGGCACACGATAGCTCAAGAAATGAAGAAAAGGGTTACATCACCCATATGTACCAAAAAACGTAACAGTACCTGTTCCACGTAATCTTTGTGGTTATTGAAACGATACACGACCCAAAGGTATCCCCGTTCGAGTCGCAAGACGCGGACTCCCAGGACGAAAACAAACAATCCTACCAAGCCTGGCAGGATTATGAGAAGAATCGTGACGAGTTATCGTCCTCCGCACGAACCTCGGAAAATGAGGCTCACCAACGGAGGGCAAAAGGTGCAAGAAAACAGGCAGAGAACACTTTTGTCCTCCGCATGAGCCGGTGCAAGAAGGCTCACCAACGGAGGACAACACGACAATAATTACTTGCAAAGCAGAGTCCTCCGCATGAGCCGGTGAAAGAAGGCTCGCCAACGGAGGAACTCCCACACGGTACCACCAGCCGGCGGTATGCCTAGAACGAACCCCGCTGTACCTCACGGAGCTCCGACAACGATGGTTCAGCGAAGGTCTGGAAACAGCCCTACAGTGCTTCCGGGTCAGAAAGGGCGAGGGCACTGTCAAGATCAAGAATATCCGACAAGGATAACAGGAAGTTTAGCCTTATATGGCGCCGCCCATCCTCACCGCCGCCCATCCTCATGCGCTAGACCTTCTGGAACATGTAGGCGAACACCTACCGCCATTGCAGACAGCCAGATCCCGTTCCATTGAGGCGCCATGGGATCGTGACACAATGGGGCAGGCCTCATCTAGACCACTTCGCAACCGAACAGAACGCCAAATGCCAACATTATGCAAGCTGGTGTTCCCAGAAGGGGTCTCTGGGGAATGCATTTTCCATCGCATGGTTCAAAGTCTTTGCTTACGCATTTCCTCCGTTTACCCTGATTCCCAGGGTCCTCCGGAAGCTGAATGCAGAACATTGTACCCTGATCTTGATAGCTCCAGCGTGGCCGCGCCAACACTGGTTTACAGAGCTTCATCTCCTCTCACTGGAACCGTCGATACCACTGAAGCCGTTCCCCGATCTCCTCACAATGAACCAGGGTCAAGTCCAGCATCCGCATCCAGCATCTCTCAAATTATCGGCTTGGCTCCTGAGTTCAGAGAGTTCCAGAACTTAGACATACCAAAGACTGCAGAGCTGTTCTAGCCCGGGCTCGGGCTACTAGTACCAACAAGACCTATTTCCTGAAGTGGAAAAGATTCTGCATGTGGTGCAAGTCACAGAAAGGTCACCCTTTCTCTTCAACACCTGCACAGGTTTTGCCTTACCTTTTACATCTGGCAAACTCAGGTCTGGCTCATGCTTCAATAAAAGTTCACCTGGCTGCCATATCCCTCTTCAGGCGTTCCTCGACTGGTGCTTCCCTTTGGTCCAGTAGACTCATAAAACAGTTTCTTAAAGGCTTGTTTAGAACATTCCCTCCGGTGAAACCTTTACCGCCTTCCTGGCAGCTAAAGATTGTTCTGGTTCAGCTAATGAAACACCCCTTTGAGCCGATACACACAGCTGATATCAAATATCTGTCCTGGAAAACGGCTCTGCTACTGGCGCTTACCTCAGCGAGAAGAGTTAGCGAGCTCCAAGCCTTCTTCATTCAAGATCCGTTCCTCCAATTCAGGCAGGACAGAGTGATACTGAGGACTAATCCTAAATTCGTCCCAAAAGTCCCATCTGACTTTCACCTTAATGATCCTATATTCTTGCGCTCTTTCTTCCAGAATCCACACGCTGCAGCAGAGAGGTCTCTCCACTCTCTGGATCTCAAACGCTGTCTGAAATTTTACATCCACAGAACACAGACATTTCGAAAATCTAATCAACTCTTCGTTGCCTTTAGCAGACCTAGGAAAGGTCTTCCATTGACTAAGCAGAGCATTTCACGTTGGATCTCTGCCACTATTGCTTTTTGCCATCAGCAAGCAGGACATCCTCTGCATTCCAAGGTTCGTGCTCACTCCACTAGAGCAGTCTCAACCTCCATGGCTCTCTTTGCTGGAGTGCCCATTATTGACATCTGCAGAGCGGCGACATGGAAGACGCCGCATACGTTCACCAGGCATTACTGCCTGGATACGGAACTGATGAAAGATGCAGCTGTGGGACAAGCTGTGCTCCGTCATCTATTTCACTAGAGGTGAGCCTTCTCTTACATCCCACCTTCCTACTGTCTACTTGCACATTTCTCTCTATTATTGCATTTTGGTACCTTTTGCTTTCTCTATTGATATGTGATTATCTAGTGAGATTTGATATTGTACCATTCGAAATGTGCTAGTGATTGCTTGCTACTCTGATTCAGGCATGTGAATCTATGAAAGATACCCGTAATACTGGATAAGGAATGCATTACTTACCTGTAACTGCAGTTATCCAGTATTGGTATCTTTCATAGATTCACATGCAACCCACCCACCTCCCCTGGAAGGGCTCGCCTTGGTTCTCTCAGTAGGTACTACTTAGCACTGTGCTTACGAAAATCTGAGGGACTAGGGCTCCTTCCAGGAAGGTTCTAGAGGGTGGTGATAGCTGATTGGCTCTTAGCCAAAGTTTGGTCCTTTTCACAAAAGGACATGGATAGGTTACTCATGAGAGGCCTCTGGCCCTTAATATGTATATATGTCTATAGGACATTACTTTATTTATGTACCGGGGACTCCCACCCCGACGACGGGGAATGATTCAGGCATGTGAATCTATGAAAGATACCCATAATACTGGATAAGTCAGGAATCCTGACGTATCTGTCAGCGCTAAAGTCAAGCATTGCAGCAGTTGTGTCATAAGCATAACGCATCTCCAGCAGTGCATGGGGCCAGCCTATGCCTATGACACTGCATCACCCTTACGCCTGCTGTGAAGCAGGCATACAGTTCAAACACAGTGGCGTCCTAGAATTGTCGCAGTGAAATCTGATGGATTACACTTCACCACTCCTATGAGGCTTGGTTGCGTGGGAACGTCCACCCTTCATATATCATACCCAGCGCAGTTATAATGTGGCACAGGGCTTCACGAGGTCACGCAAATGCCTAGATGCGTCACTTTGTAAATATGGCTCAACGCGGTGCAAAATTAACGCTGCAAGTATGTAAAAAAAATGGCAGACCAACAGTTTTAAACTGTCGGAAGGGGCTCATGAATGAGCACCCCTGTATTTTTCCCCTACATTGACGCACAGTGGCTGCCATACGCCAACACAGGCGCCCTTGCACCATGGTGTTACGGAGTTGATTGATGTTGTGCAGAAAGAGACACCTACCTGCAAAAAACCTATCAATCCAGGGTATTTCCACTTCCTCTGTGTGGTGTGCATTGATCGTGGATTTGTGTGTGTGTGGGATACTTGTAAAGCGCACTGTTACTCTACCCAAGTGTCCTGGCGCTGTAGACCGCTGGGGAACCCGTCCTGGTTTTCCCTGTGAGATGGTCCCTTTCTGGGTATCTCCAGGGTGAAACCAGGCATCCCCGGCGTCTGTCGGGGGCCGTTGTAGAGATGAGGCAAGCTTAATGCCCAGAGTTACCGAGTGTGTTCCCTGGTTAGAGTAGGCACTGAGGCGAGAAATATCGAGTCCGTTGACCCTGGTCCAAGACCCTGCCGCGTCGGGAACTGAACCCTGGTCCCGGGCCGTTCTCTGCTTACAGGTCTGCCGCCTCTAACCAGTGAGCCACACCTCTCCACGGATTTGATTGTTGAGCGAGTTTCAGGGATAGTGTTGTGGCTCTATCTCTTCTCGAGACGTCTGCAGGTGCATCTGGACTAGTGGAGGACGGGAGTGAACCAGTTGGTCTTTTTGGAGTGTTGTATGCCTGGTCTTTTCTTCAGGGGTTCCAGGGTGTCGTCACAGCTGGAGATCCATCGATGGCGGTTGCGCGCGCTGCGTTGTTGTCTGTAAGTGTTGGTGGAGTGGTGGTGCTGACGGAGTTGACTAGTTCTTCGGTGGCCTTGATCCAGCTGCAACAGGGGGGATGATGACGGTAGTATACGGTGGGCATGGTGACACTTGTTCTCTTGGACAATTTTAAAAACATGGATTTGTAAACCTTTTTTAATAATTTTTTCTTATGAATATTATGATGTACTAAATGTTATATGTCTGTATGTAATTGCCACTGTGTACGAATATAACTGCATGAAGCAGAATAAACATACATATGTTTTAATTTTGTAACTACACTTTTGCCAAGACGTTTTTGTTTATTTGCACACCATTTGTTCTGTCAAACTGTGTTTATTAATTGCCAACATTACTGATCTATGTACTCTATTGTCAGTCCCCCTAGATATGAGTAAGTTCATGTTACTTGTGGTTGTGAGGTTGACCTAAAGAATAGGTGTGTTCAAAAGTCCTATTTTGGATGGATAGAATCTTCTGGACTAGTTCAGCTGTCCACTAGATATATGCTGGAGGGACACTTTAGATTTTCTTAGTATCTTTTCCCCTGGTCCCAGAATTATCAACTCAGGGGGCCTCCTGATTTTTCTTTGAAGCCATGATGTATACAATGATGGTGGGTGCAGGAGAGTTTGGTGGTGTGGGTGTAGTTTCAGTTCATTTGGTGGAGAAGTCGGCCTCGAGAGTGTGTCAGGCTATGTGGGTTGGTGGGGTGACTAGCTGCTTGAGTCCGATGTTGGGGAGGTTCCCCAGGAGGGGGGTGGTGTTCTGGTCACTGGAGTTGTCCAGGTTAAACTAGAGGTTTCCGAGTAGGATGTAGTCAGTGGATGGGAGAGCTTGGGGTGCAATGAGGTCTACAATGGGATCAGTGAATGGGGGTTCATGGCCGGGGGGCCTGTAGGCGAGAGTGCAGCAAAGGGTGGTGTTGTGGTTAGTCCAGATCTGGAAGTCGAGGTGTTCCATTGTCACAGTTGGGTCATTAGAGTCCGTGGTCAGTCGGAGTGTGCTTTTGTAGACCATGGCAATGCCTCCTCCTGGACAGTCGGGTTGGGCCTTGCGGGTGCTTTTGCGGCCATCAGGGATGACGATGGCGATGTCCGGTCCAGAGCAGAGGTTGATCCAGGTTGAGGAGGATGCAGTAGAGCCGGTCAGGTGTGCTGTTGGGTGGCAAGATGCGCTTATGTGCTGATGTGGCAAGAGGTGCGCTTGCAGTCTCAGCAGGCACAGGGTGCAAGGGTATACTTTGGTGATGTTAGATGGCAAGTGGTGTGGCATCCAGGGTTCAGGATGAGGAGGGAGCTGGCGTCGTAGTGGTGGAATGTCCAAGAGGCAGTGTCCCTGGTGATGGGCACAGTACACAGGCGGACCGACGCAGACGGGCTTGCCTTCGGCGTACCAGAGACATGCATGCTGCACATGGCCGCACAACATCCACCATTAAGTAGCTCTGCAGGAGGGCTGGACAGCTGGGAGACGGAAAACGAGGTAAAGGATACTGGAGGGGGCGGGTACACAGGGGATCCAAGCGGCAAAGAGGAACAGGATAGATAGCAAGCATTTGCAATGCAATAGGTCTCGAATTAGGAAAGTTTGAGCTATTGGTCTTGTAAATTACAAATTTTTTATTTATGTGTTGGTTTTGAAAATAGCGAAAATAATAGCTTTGTCATGTACAATGCCAATAGTTTTAACATTTGCAAATGTGACACCTATAGCATTTGTAATGCAACATGTTTTGTATTTACGTGACTTAGCTGTATTGATATTACAAATAACAATGGCTTTTAATTTTTTTAAATAATTAATACTTAAATAAAAGTTATTGTGATTTATAATGGCAATAGCTTAAACTTTTGTAAATAACTTTTGTGAAGATTATGTTCAGTGTAAATCCAAGAACAGAAGTGAAATATTAACATCTTTTTGTGACATTTGTAATAAAGCTTGAAACATTGAGAGAACATATTTGAACCAGTTGTTGTTGAATGGTTGCACAGATTGATGCTGTGGTGGCGCTAAGTGATGTTGTGGTGGCGACGAGTGATGCTGTGGCGTTCAGTGATGCTGTGGTGCCCCCGATTGATGCTGTGGTCGTGCGATAGACAGATTGAGTGAGTGCGATAGACAGATAGGGTAAGTGCGATAGATAGACAGATAGATAGAGTGATAGAGTGAGGGAGATAGAAAGATTAAGGGCGATAGAAAGAGTAAGGGCGATAGAAAGAGTAAGGGAGATAGAAAGAGTGAGGGAGATAGACAGAGTGAGGGAGATAGACAGAGTGAGGGAGATAGACAGAGTGAGGGAGATAGACAGAGTGAGGGAGATAGAAAGAGTGAGGGAGATAGACAGAGTGAGGGAGATAGACCGAGTGAGGGCGATAGATAGATAGATAGATAGATAGATAGATAGATAGATAGAGTGAGTGAGGGCGTTTGATACATTGAGGGAGATAGGTAGATAGAGTAAGGGCGATAGATAGATAGATAGATAGATAGATAGATAGATAGATAGATAGATAGATAGATAGATAGATAGATAGATAGATAGATAGATAGATAGATAGATAGATAGATAGATAGAGTAAGGGCGATATATAGAGTGAGGGAGATAGATAAGAGTAAGGGCGATATATAGAGTGAGGGAGATAGATAAGAGTAAGGGCGATATATAGAGTGAGGGAGATAGATAAGAGTAAGGGCGATAGATAGATAGATAGATAGATAGATAGATATATAGATAGAGTGAGGACGATAGATAGATAGACAGATAGAGTGAGGGCGCGATAGATAGATAGATAGATAGATAGATAGATAGATAGATAGATAGATAGATAGATAGATAGATAGATAGATAGATAGATAGATAGATAGAGTGAGGGGGATAGAGTGTGGTTGTGGGGTGCCGCTCGCAGCCGTTCTTGTGGGGCATTTTGGTGGAAACGCACTTTGTGGAACTCAGTCCGACCAGGGACTAATCCAGTAACTTTTTAAACTGCTGACTCTGGGAAGGTGAATCGGTACTTCTTGCACGCCGCAGGACTGCGAGGACCAGCAGTCTCCGCGCATATCAACTGGACGCAGCTGGGCCTCTTCTCGCCTCCTCTTCCCTCTATTTTAACAAACACTTACCAGCGCATCGCGGGACACGCGCGGGCGAAGTCCGGGCGAAGCCCGGGCCAAGGGCGGGCCAGTTTTCGTCCGTTCTAGCCCGGAATAGTCCGGTCTGGACCACCCCCCTAAATTTTTTTCTTTTTGATTACCTTATTATTCATTATATGAAACCTTAATGTTGTATGATTATAAGAAGTAAATATATTGGTTTATGTTCTAACGTGAAGGTTTAGTTTCTCTTCTAACCATGTCCGTACCTTCTACTAAGAGTAAAATTTCAAAATCTGGTAAGTTCTTAAATGGTACCCGTGACAATTTTATTACTAATGCTAACATTGCGATAGACCAAGGGATAATTCTTATGGAACGCCGGGTGTCTCAGGACCTGGCCATGGCAAAAAGATCCTCAATGGGTCATTTTGCGACCGCACGCACGCCAGAACATTCGCCTAGGGTAAATAACACTATTGATGTTGAAGTCCAGATACACGATATCCCAACACATGAACAGTTACACCCAATATCAAATTCTGATTTCCAAGTTATGACAGACCTAAATTCTACTATTCACATTTATAAACAATTCACAAAATCACTTTAGTGTTCGCTCTAACGAGCTTCAGAAGATATTTTATAGGAATAGAACTCAACCAAAAATAATTCCAAACATTATTGTATTCAATCACAATAAATTTGACATTCAATGCATTTTTAACATGTTTAACCAAAATCCAAAATTGAATTCAAGGCATCAACATAGATGACTTTTCTTTTATGCCCAATGCATTTCAAGCTCTATGAGCTCTTCGTCAGGGGCCTGTGGACTGAATATGATATTCAATTAATAAACTGTTTTTTGTATAGGATATCAAAAAAATTCACAAGATACAAGGCTTCAACATTCTGATAGAAATGGACAAGCTCAAATAGATAAAGAAGAACCAGAATTTGGGGAATTTAGACCCAAATCAAAATTTCAGGCACCAGTGTCACATAAAATTCTCGATGCTTTTGAAAATGCTGTGATCAATGATTTGGACAGTTTGAATATGAGGAAATGCAAAAGGAAGAACTTATCAGTATATGACAGAAGTGTTGTGAAAGGACTTCAAGAGAATCAAAGCATTTTGATACAAAAGGCTGATAAAGGTGGAGCCATCATTGTGATGGACAGGACTGTGTACAACCAAAAAGTCGATGAACATGTGGCAGATACATCTACCTACTTTGAATTAGACTAAGATCCCATTGAAGATTTACAAACAGTCCTTCGAGGGATTTTGACTCAAGCACATGAATTAGGTTATATTTCAGCGACCACTAAACTATTTCTAACCGTTCAGTACCCCCAGGAGACCGCGTCTCTATATGCTCCCCAAGGTGCATACAAATTTACGAGATCCACCAATGCGTCCCATTGTGACCGGGTGGGGTACCATTTTTGAACCACTCGGTCAATATATTGACAAATTCCTTCAGCCATTTGTCCAAAAATGGCCTTCGTACATAAAGGACACCAATGATTTCCTTTTGAAATTGAAAGAAATAAAGATGACAAGTCAAACGCTTCTGTGCACAATCGACGTGAAGTCGTTGTACACTTCTATCCCTCATCAATCCGGTTTGGAAGCCGTGGAATAGGCTTTGTTACAACAACCATCAGTAAAGGCAGAGAAAGTTTTTATTTTGGAATTATTACATTTTTGTTTATACCACAGCTACTTTCAATGGTCAACCAAGTGTTTTCTTCAACAAAATGGAACATCTATGGGATTTGCCGGGGCCCCGGCATATGCAAATACCTTCATGGCAAAGTTTGAGGCTGACTTTGTTTACAGTAACAGTTTTTGGAATGAACATGCAATCCTATATCGTAGGTTCATAGATGATATTTTTGTATTGTGTTCTGGATCAAGGGAGAGTTTAGAATCAGAAATTGGAAGATTAAACCATTGTACAGAACACATCGAATTTACGCACACCATCAGTGACAAAGAACTTTCATTTTTAGATGTTATGATTAACATCCAAGATTTGCAAATGAAAACAACAGTATTCAGAAAAGAAACAGATGTGAATAACTCACTATTATTTCAGAGCTTTCATCCTCAAAATCTAAAGATTAATTTACCTGTGTCACAGTATATGCGTTTAAAAAGAATCTGTTCAAATGAAGAGGATTTGAAAATCAATTTAACATCACAACACCAAAGATACAAAGAAAGAGGATATCCTGATGACATTTTGATGAAAGCTAGAAATAGGATACAGACATACAGCAGAGATAATCTCTTGACGCAGAAACCCAAGAAAACATTGGAAAGACATGTTTTTGTCTCAAAATTCTCCACCACATCACAGAAACTGAAAAACATCATTAAAAGACACTGGGAGCTTTTGCAGAACGAAACAGATTTCAATGGGATCTTCACCAATAAGCCCATTTTTGCCTATACGAGATCGAAAAATCTCAAAGAATTATTGATGACCCCCATAATACAAGCAGAAGTGACTCACAGAGGAATGAAGAAATGTCACAATTGTGTTCATTGTTCCAATGTAATTGAAGGCAAAACGTTGCATCACCCACGAACAGGAAAGGAAATGACTTTACATTATGGTGGGGATTGTAATTCGAGAAACCTAATATATTACATAAAGTGTCCCTGTGGGAAAATTTACACAGGAAAAACAGAGAGAAATCTCAAAACCAGAATATCAGAACATAAAAGTACGATAAGGAACAAAAATTTCAAAAGCAATTTGGCCAAACATTGGAATGAGAACAATCATAACATAGCCCAGATCAGGTTTTCCATACTGGAAATAGTGAAAATATACGAGGGGGTAAGATCTAACCAGATCCCTCCTCCAGAGAGAAATACACTGGATTAGAAGCCTTGACACACAAGAACCGAGGGGATTGAATGAAAAAGTTGATCTATCGTGTTTATGATATTTCACTCTGAATCTGCTAAAAAGTTGATGCCTGTATATTGTAACCCTGTAATATATCTGCCAGTATTCTTGTAATTATGTAGTAAGTTGGCAACATGAGAGTCTCTCTTTTATCTCTTCTATTTCTTTCTTTAACACATCTTATGTCTTTATGCATTTTCATTTTTCAGTAATTAGAAACAACCATCACAACACAGTCCAATATGGCGCCCGCGGTCATTGTTGAGTAGTCCTCTTTCAGTTTCGAGCTTTAGAAACTCTGTTTGTAAGGAGAGGAGTAGCGGACGGTCATCGAAGAAGGCACATTGCCGATTAGAGGTGCTTTGATACGAACGCATGTGCGAGTTATTTCGTAGAGGCTGTTTTGGAACGGAGGTGAGCCTTTAGTGAGCCGTTGTGTTTTTAAGCATGAGTTAGCTGTAGAATTAACGTGGGTTAAGTAAGTAAGACCCGAGTGAGACTTTGGTTTTTCATATGTTTGCAGGAGAAGGTTTGAGTTGGTAGTCACTCGAGAAGTCGTTTTCAGCACAGAAAGTTTCTTAAAAGGTAAGACGGCCGATGAGGTGTTTCTAGGATGTGTTTAAAAAACTTTTTTGTGTACACTTGTAACGTTCGACTTTTATGATCTAGGTCTGATGAAAACCCATGATTTCGAGACCAGTGAGTCCGTTTTTTTATTTTGAGCACACAGTGGTGAGGGAACTTGGTTTCTTTCAGTATTCATGTTGCTTGTACATTTCTATCAGAATGTTGAAGTCTTGTATCTTGTGAATTTTTTTGATATCCTATACAACAAACTGTTTATTAATTGAATATCAAATTCAGTCCACAGGCCCCTGACGAAGAGCTCATAGAGCTTGAAGTGCATTGGGCATAAAAGAAAAGTCGTCTATGTTGATGCCTTGAATTCAATGTTGGATTTTGGTTAAACATGTTAGAAATGCATTGAATGTCAAATTTATTGTGATTGAATACAATAATGTTTAGAATTATTTTTGGTTGAGTTCTATTCCTATAAAATATCTTCTGAAGCTTGTTAGAGCGAACACTAAAGTGATTTTGTGAATTGTTTATAAATGTGAATAGTAGACAGCATTGTTCGTAAGTCTGAACCACAGCAGCAACAGTGCACAGAGGTTAAGTGTTTCTCACACTTAAGATAAGGTTCACAGTTTAGGCACGGTCAGGACAAACGTGCCACCTCCGTAGCACGCTTGGAAATAAATAGAAAAAAAACTATAGTAAACATCCCAGGTTATTCAGTTGAAAAAACACGAGTGCTCCTCTTATCCTCCATACAGACCTAAATTCTACCCACAACTCAACTATAAATAGTGAAATGGCGAGTCTCCTGGACATACAAAATACTAGACAATTACGAGACCGTAGAGGGGGAGCGATACCTAAAAGAAAACGGGCCAACATCAGCGTAAGTGGAGGTAGAAATCCAAAGGTCCCAAAGGCCCAGGGCAAGAGTGATATATCGACCAGGCAACAGGGGCCTTTGGTTACAAATCCCCCGACTAATAACACAAACCAACTGCCGACGACACGGAGTCAAGAGTTGGTTGCTGGAGGGGGGGCAAGCATAGATCAAACCGTTAAGGAGATAGAGGACCCTTTAATGGATAAGATAGGGACGCTATTAAAATCTCTCCTTAAACCATTAGAATCCAGATTATTAAATATAGAGAAACAACTTTGTCAGCTCTTACTGGTTAATAAGGAAGGACCAATGATAGGGAAAGATGCAACAAGTAAAAAAATCTCACCAACCATGCAGAAATTGACCCCTATTAACCAACACCCAGGGGACTAAACAACCAGTAAGACTTGCCCCCCCCGGCCCCTCAGGAAAGGAGACCTTACCATCTAAACCTGTCCCCAAAGAGAGTGGAGTGGCCCTCGCCAAGGGAGTAAGACAGGAGGCCCAAAGACTAAATCTTCCCCCAGTCCATACTTAGTGGTACTAACAGGCGTCCCTGAGTTAAGTGATCCCACACAGGAAACATTTAAATCTTTGAAGAATAAAGCTGTACACTGGTTGAACACAAACCGTCCCCTACCACACCATTCTACGAGTGAAATTCTAATGGTGCGTAGAACACCATGGGTGAGTAATAGCACAAAAACCATCCCAGGGGACTGTATTAGTGAACTTGAGGGACGGTGACTCACATTTGTAACTGGAGTCACCATAATGTTTC
The DNA here is from genome assembly GCF_964261635.1 of Lissotriton helveticus. Taxonomy (NCBI): domain Eukaryota; kingdom Metazoa; phylum Chordata; class Amphibia; order Caudata; family Salamandridae; genus Lissotriton; species Lissotriton helveticus. Next base: position 455,576,856 of record NC_136058.1, on the reverse strand, counting down.
GACAAAGATAGAAGCCCGACCGCTCTCTTATTTCTATCCTTCACCCTTCTTAGATGAGCGGAGCGGGGAATGGACTAGGGTCACAAACCATACAATGAGGGGGATGGAATTCGATGAGTTTGGTTCTTGTAACGATTGGATAGATATACCGACCCAAAATAGGTTTAGCGGCTTAGAGAATGTAGATTGACATCAATTGCCGTATAGAGGTACACCTGAAGGGGGGGGGGACATGGTTCGTATTATTTCCCTTAACCAAGTAGGACTGATAACACTGATCTGGTGGGCAACAGTGGGCAGGGCAATTATGGCTTAGCAAGGGAGCAAGGGAAACATTATGTACAACCGCTGAAGGAGGAGAACATGAACAAGGTGTAGTTAATCATTCTTTAGCTCTAGGAGACATAACGGTACACAATACAGTTAGGAGTCCTGCTGACCCAGATGAAGATCGACAACTAAGAATAGAATATCCCCAACTGGCTCCAAGGGAACCCTTAGTACAGATCACAAAGGATAATGAGATATTTCCCTGTGAAAAGCAAGCGCTGGCAAATAAGAGCCCAATTATACTGAGCTTCTTAAACTGGAATGTAGCGGGGCTCACGAGTAAATTTAGCGACCCAGCATTCCTCCCCTTTATAGATAACTTCCCCATTTTCTGTTGTCAGGAGAGTTGGGAGCTAGATCCCATACATATAAATGGTTTTCGAACTTTTCACACCCCTGCCAAACCATCTGCGAGTGGGAGAAACTCAGGAGGTCTTTGTACCTACATATCTAATATGGTAAATATAAAAATTTTGGAATATAATCTGGGGTCCGCCTATTATCAGTCTCCGACATTTAAAACGGGAAGAAATCAAATTATTAGGCTGATTAATTTTTATAATAATATAACGAAGGAAGACTCCGTCCATGTTTTTAATGAACTTTTACAAAGCCTGATAAATACAGAAGATGATAGTCAGACGGGGATATGCATCTTATGGGTAGGGGACTTTAACTGTCACCTATGCCCCCATAGTTGTTCTAGGATTTGTGGGTTGGAAAATATTAAGGGAGACCCGTGTGCCCACTTTCTTCATTCAATCCATAGAAACTTCTTTAATACTTTTCTATTTCAACATGACCTGGGCTATATTAATGAATTGTGCAACCCACAGGTGGATTTCAGCCCAACATTTAATGGTAGGGGGTGCAACTCAGTACTAGACTTCGCTCTGGCATCAAATTGTTATTCGTGTAATGTCTCAAATTCTAAAGGAGGGGACCTCGCAATCGGTGATCACTTCCCCATTAGTTTCTTTTTTACTGTCATGGCAACAAATGACAACATGAACAGAACTGTTGTTGATAACCTTTATAACTATGGATTGACCCTAACAAAATTAAATGGATATTCCATTGGCTGGAATAAAGTAGAGCCCACAGACTTTCTTACATGTCTTCTAAAAAATAAGTTTGCGGATTTTACGATTTGCCTCTCAGAGAGTAAAGAAAACCCCCTAGTTACCGCAGCTTTTAATAGGATCTCGGAAGAGATCAGGAAACTTCTTACAAGAACAAAAAGAAAAAATATAAAAACCAGAGGGGAGGGATGGTTTAATACAGAGTGTAGTAAACCCCATGCGGTATTAATTAAGAGCCTTAAAGCTAATCCAAAAAATGCCTCTGAGATAAAAACAGCAAGGGCCAACTATTATGGTACTATTAAAAATAGGAAGAAACAATTAAAACAGGAAGCTTGGCAAGCCTTACATCAAGCATGCATCCTAAAAGACAACATCGGCTTTTTGAAAGCGGTGAAAGCCCCTTTTTTTCAGGCCAGGAGAATGGACACCATTGAGGTGGCCATAGAGGAAGACACCTGGGTAAAACATTACTCAGAGCTGTATAAAAAAGATGAAACCCTGGGTACTGACCACACTGCTGTTCGTGGTCTAGAAGTAACTAACTCCCAGGGATTATTTCCTTTAAGTATCACCTTTTCAGTCCCCGAGGTAGAAGCAGCTATAAGGGAAAGTGCCGCTGGTAAAACCCCGGGTCCTGATGGGGTCCCCATGGACATCTATAAAACCAAGATAGAACTATGGGCCCCCCTCTTAACTAATGTTTTAAACAGTAGTAACGACACAGCTTTTATGACTACCTGGCAAGAGGCAATTTTGGTTCCTATCTTTAAAAAAGGGGATAGAAATGACCCGATATGCTATAGGCCAATTTCCCTACTTAACTCTTTCTTGAAAGTAGCGGGGAGAATAATTTTAAATAGATTACAGTCATGGGCAGAGGATACCGGAGCACTTTCGAAGTTCCAATATGGATTCAAAGCGGGGTTAGGTACCGTTGAGCAGGGGCTAAATTTGGCATTAATGATAGGGAAATTCATGATAGCAAAAAAGGGAAATTTATTCCTTACCTTTGTCGACTTAAGTCCGGCATTTGACTGTTTGAGCCAAGAAATCCTATGGGACACCCTACAAAAATTGGACATTGATACTAATATTCTGAACTTTATAAAAGAGTTATACTGAGGGGCTGGTGCCAAAGTAAGATATGGGAATGAGGGAGAATGTACAGCAACTTTCCCCATAAAAAAAGGGGTCAGGAAAGGTTGCATACTTGCGCCTTTTTTGTTTAATCTTTATATTACCAGTATTACAAATTATCTTATTAGTTTTAACCTGGACTACCCTCGTACTAATGGTTGCGCCGTCCCGATACTATTGTACTCGGACGATACGGTCATTATGGCAAGGACCCAGGTTGGACTCCAGAGAGCGTTAACACTCTTCGCGAGTTATATGTGTAATAGAGGTTTAAAAATAAATAGTGGTAAAACCCTCAGTATGTGTTGCTCTCAAAAGAGAAATGTGCAATATAACATTTTTATAGACCAGTCAAAGATAGAACTAACAAATACCTTCTCATATTTGGGTATTAATTTTAATAGAAACGGGTCCTGGTCATCTGCTGTAAATACAAGGAAACTGGCCTTTTCCCGAGCTATTGGTGCAGTACGCAATTTTGCAACCGGGCTGGGAGGACGTCCAGTCCACATTTTGAAGGATATTTACGTTTCCAAATGTATATCCACAGTAATATATGGCGCTGAAGTATGGGGGATTGCTGATACTCGGGACATCCAACTACAGGAAAATATATTCCTCAGATACTTACTAGGTGTACCGAGATCAACTTCGACATTCGTCTGCCATAGGTAGCTAGGTTTGGCCTACATTACTGATCTCATAAAACTGAGCCCTATCTTGTTATGGCACAAGATATGGACGTTGTAATGGACTGTTTGAAACTACAGAGGGCAAGAAAAATTGACTGGTTAACATATGTTAGGGCTTTTCTAACTGAGATGGGACACTCGGAATTCTTTGATTCCCCAAACACCATGGCCACTATCTCAAGGAAAAATCTGAAGAAAAGCGGTCTTATTTTCCTGGATAACAAACGCTGGAAAGCTGAAAGCAAAAAGGTCTCCGTCCAGGAAAATCATTTAATGTTACAGGGATCAATCAATCAATCAATCAATCAGAGCATTTATATAGCGCACTACTCACCCGGAGGGTCTCAAGGCGCTGGGGGGAAGGGGTCCGCTACTGCTCGAACAGCCAGGTCTTGAGCTGCTTCCTGAAGGCGAGGTGGTCCTGGGTCAGGCGGAGGTGGGTCGGAAGGGAGTTCCAAGTCTTGGCGGCCAGGTAGGAGAAGGACCTTCCTCCTGTGGTGGCTCTTCGAATGCGGGGGACGGCGGCGAGGGCGTGGCTGGTCGATCGAAGCTGGCGTTTGGGAGCGCAGAAGTTGAGGCGGCTGTTGAGGTATCCTGGTCCTTGGTTGTGTAGGGCTTTGTGTGCGTGGGTGAGGAGCCGGAAGGTGATTCTCTTGTTGACCGGGAGCCAGTGCAGGTCTCTCAGGTGTCCAGAGATGTGGCTGCGGCGGGGGATGTCCAGGATGAGTCGTGCTGAGGTGTTCTGGATCCGCTGGAGTCTCTTCTGGAGTTTGGTGGTGGTTCCGGCATAGAGGGAGTTGCCGTAGTCCAGACGGCTGGTGACGAGGGCCTGGGTGACCGTCTTCCTGGTCTCGGTGGGGATCCATTGGAAGATCTTACGTAGCATGCGCAGGATGTTGAAGCACGACGAGGAGACGGCGTTGACTTGTCGGTCATGGAGAGGGAGGAGTCCAGGATGAAGCCCAGGTTGCGTGCGTGGTCTGTTGGTTTGGGTGCGCTGCCCAGGGCAGGGGGCCACCAGGAGTCGTCCCAGGCGGAGGGAGAGGATCCCAGGATGAGGACTTCCGTCTTGTCCGAGTTCAGTTTCAGGCGGCTGTTCGACATCCATTCGGCTACGTCTGTCATCCCTTCGTGCAGGTTGGCTCTGGCGGTGGCGGGGTCTTTAGTGAGGGAGAGGATCAGCTGGGTGTCGTCGGCGTAGGAGATGATGTTCAGGTTGTGCTGGCGTGCGATGGCTGCGAGGGGGCTCATGTAGACGTTGAAGAGTGTTGGGCTGAGCGAGGAGCCTTGAGGAACGCCGCAGATGACTTCGGTGGCCTCTGATCTGAACGGGGGGAGGCGGACTCTCTGTGTCCTTCCGGCGAGGAAGGAGGTGATCCACTCCAGTGCCTTCTCCTGGATTCCGACGTTGCTGAGGCGCTGTACTAGGGTACGGTGGCAGACAGTGTCGAAGGCCGCGGAGAGGTCCAGGAGGATGAGGGACGCTGTTTCTCCGTTGTCGAGCAGGGCTCGGATGTCATCGGTAGCTGCGATCAGGGCGGTCTCGGTGCTGTGGTTGGCCCGGAAGCCAGACTGCGAGAGGTCGAGGGAACCGTTCGTCTCGAGGAAGACGGCCAGTTGCTTGTTGACGGTCTTCTCGATGACTTTCAGGCATTCAGCAGTACCTGCTCCTTACAACGAGCAGCTATGTGCGGATGCTCCTAACACGTTTTAGGGCTGGTAATTTCTTTAGATTAATTACTTTCCCTGAACCTAACAGCTGGACAAAAGATCTAATTTTATGCCCATGTGACGATATATCCCAACAGTCGACACTACACTCCATCTTGTTCTGGCCAGGAAAAAATATCTTGGTGTGTTACTGAAGAGACGGGGTCTCAGGCAATACAGACCAGCCGTACTGAAACTGCAGTTGTTGGAAGATGAAATGTCTATTTACCTCGTGTCTATGTTTTTAAAAAACGTAATTAGATGTAGACTAACTATGACTTGAGGTTTTGGTTCTCTTTTTGTAAATAAAGTGAAATCCTATCTATCTATTTTTAATTGTAGTTCAGAAGATGATATGTCCTTTTAATTTCGGGTTCATGTTCTCTTTATATAGGAATGTACTTAGTCACAGACTATACGTGAACTGGGACTGTGCTCCTTCTTCAAAGAATATTTTATAACTGTTAAATATTCTTTTCATAATGTATTATATGTGCTTTTATGGTTTTAAACATGAAATCGAATAAAGCTATCTTTGACTTCGACTTTGTGTGGTAGTGTTTGTGGTTGTGTGTGTGGTTGTGTGTGTGGTTGTGTGTGGGGTTGTGTGTGGGGTTGTGTGTGGGGTTGTGTGTGGGGTTGTGTGTGTGGTTGTGGTTGTGTGTGTGGTTGTGTGTGGGTGTGTGGTTGTGTGTGGGTGTGTGGTTGTATGTGTGGTTGGGTGTGTGGTTGGGTGCGATTGTGTGTGTGTGGTTGTGTGGTTGTGTGTGTGGTGTGGTTGTGTGTGTTTGTGTGACTGTGTGAATGTGGTTGTATGTGTGTGTGTGCATGGTTGTATGTGTGTGTGCGGTTAGAGAAGGATGTATGTAGAAGAGCAGCAGATCAGCACAGCAGAAGAGAACAGGGAGTTAAAGAAGGAGGCGAGTGGAAGAGAACAGCAGATCAGCACAGCAGAAGAGAACAGCGAGTGAGAGAATGAGGTAGGTAGAAGAGAGCAGCAGATCAGCTCGGGAGAAGAAAACCGGGAGTTAGAGAAGGAGGTGGTGGAAGAGAGCAGCAGATCAGCACGGGAGAAGAGAAGAGAACAGGGAGTTGGAGAAGGAGGTGGGTGGAAGAGAGCAGCATAACAGCACAGCAGAAGAGAAGAAAACAAGTTACTTACCTGTAACTTTGGTTCCCCAGTATTGGTAACTTTCATAGATTCCCATGCTTTGTATCATTCCCCGTCGTCAGAATGGGAGCCTCGGTAAATAAAAATACCATAGTAGTAAACACAAAGTGAAAAAATAGGCCAAGGCCTCATCTCATTTTGTAGCTTATCCACCTCTTTTTGTAAAAGAGACCAAATTCTTGCAATAGCCAATCAGAGCAGCCTCACCCCATAGAACCTTCCTGAGAGAGCCTCAGATTTTCGTAGCCGTTGTGAACAGCAACATCATAGGACAATAAGGCTGAGCTTTCCCAGGGGAGGAGGGTGGGCGCATGGGAATCTGTGAAAGTTACCAATCCTGGGGAACCAAAGTTACAGGTAAGTAACTTGTTTTCTAGCCCCAGTATTGGAACTTTCATAGATTCCCATGCTTTGTATCAGAATAGTGAGCAGTAAAGAGAAAGCATATTTTGTCATTTGTATATCTGTAAATGTCATATATAATCCTGATAAGAAAACAGATACACATTGGCATCACAAGCATAACAACTACAAGTAATACAAAATATGCAATACAGGAAGGCGGGATAGAAAGGAAAGCTCACTGACTTATTGGAAAAGGTTCCTCAAGACCGCTTGGCCTACTGCCGCATCCTCTTTCACAGAAGAATCCAAGCAGTAGTGGCGAGTGAAGGTGTGGACACTGCTCCATGTCGCCGCTCTACATATGTCCTTGATCGGGACACCTGAGAATAGAGCCACCGATGAAGCCATTGACCTCGTAGAATGAGCAGGAACTGCTCGCTGAAGTGGCTTTCTCGCTTCTCGATGGCAAAACTGGATTGCACTTGATATCCAGCGGGAAATGCAGGATTTAGAAATTGGACAACCCTTTCGCAGAGTACTGTATGAAACAAAAAGCTGGGAAGACTTCCTGAACAGTTTTGTCCGCTCTAAGTAGAACTTGAGACATCTATGAATGTCCAAAGAATGTAACGCCCTCTCTGCTGGCGTGGAGGGCCACGGGAAGAAGGACTTTAAGATCACCGGCTCATTCAGATGAAATTCTGAGGGGACCTTTGGAATAAACTTAGGATTTGTCCGCAGGATGAGAACATCATTCTTAAATTGTAGAAAGGGTTTCTCAATTGTGAAAGCCTGGAGCTCACTAACTCTTCTAGCCGATGTCAGGGCCAAGAGAAGAGACAGTTTCCATGATACAAACTTCATGTCGGCCATGTGAATAGGCTCAAACGGGGCCTTCAAAAGACGTGACAGAACCAAATTAAGATGCCAGGCGGGTGGTGGAGGTCGGACTGGAGGGAAACCCTGAACAAACCCTTCAGGAACTGTTTAACAATCCTCGCAGACCAAAGGGAAGGACCTGATGATGATCGTCTAAATCTAGAAATGGCCGCCAGATGTACCTTTACAGAAGAATGAGCCAAGCCAGATTTTGCAAGAGAAAGGATGTAAGGCAAAAGTTGGTGCGGTGCAGAAGTATATGGATGTGGACCTTGTCTCTGACACCAAAGGCAGAATTTCCTCCACTTCGCCCGATAGGTTTTATTCGTACTAGGCGCTCGGGCCTGGGCTAAAATGTCTCTACATTCTCCTGAAAGATTCAAACCCTGGAACTCTCTGAACTCAGGAGCCACGCTGTCAAGTTGAGTGACTTCAGGTCTGGATGGAGAACCTGCCCGTGAGCCATTGTTAATAGTGATGGAACAGGCCACAGGAGAATCGGTTGATCTTGGGAGAGAACAAGAAGTTCTGTGTACCAAAATTGCCTGGGCCATGCTGGTGCAATCAGAATCATTCTGCATGGCTCCGCCTTGAGCTTGCGGATCAGTCTCGGGATCAGCGGAATAGGTGCAAAGGCGTAAACAAATGCGCCGTACCAGGCAATCAAAAGCGCATTCCCCAAGGATCCCTGATGGTGATCCTTGCTTGCGTAGGACTGGCATTTGGCGTTCTGAGGAGTCGCAAACAGATCGATGGATGGGGTCCTCCAACGTGAAAACAGTTCCTCCAGAATGGTCTGATTCAATTCCCATTCGTGGCTGAGAGTCTTTTGGTGACACAAAGCGTCCGCTGTGGCATGGAGTGTGCCCGCAAGATGTTCCGCTGAAAGAGTGATATTGTGTTGGATCACCCAATTCCAAAGTCTCTGTGCTTCCTACGAAAGGGTGCAGGATCTCGTCCCGCCCTGCTTGTTTATGTAGTGCATGGCCGTGGTGTTGTCTGTACGAACCAGCACTGAACGGTTGCGGATCCTTGGAAGGAAAGCCTGTAAGGCTAGACGAATGGCCATAAGTTCCAGTAGATTGATGTGGAACTTGCCTTGGACTGTGCTCCAATGACCACTGACTTTCAGTTCTTGGAGGACCGCTCCCCACCCCTCCATGGAAGCATCTGTTGTCAACACCATGGGAGATGGTGGAAGTTGGAATGGCAAACCTACTGAAAGATTCTCTTTTAGCAGCCACCAGCTGCTTGCTTTTCGCATTCCCGGTGTGATCACTATCTGGTCGTCGAAGGAGCCTGTCACCTGACGCCATTGCTTGTCCAGCTGTTCCTGCAGTGGACGCATGCAAAGCCTGCAGTGTGGTATCAATGGTATGCAGGATGAGATTGATCCGAGAAGCGATTTGTATTGGCGAACTGACAGAAACTTTCTTGTTTGCAGGAGGCGAGCTGAGAGAATCAGTTTGGTCTGGCGCTCTTCCGAAGGGAAAGCCATGCAGCAATCCGTGTCTAGGATCGCACCCAAAAACCTTGCTGTCTTCTAGGGGCGCAAAATCGATTTCTCCTTGTTGAGCCTAAGGCCCAGCTGCTCGAACAGTTGACTGCAGCTCGTGACTGCCCTGGATGCTTCTTGGAACAAAGGAGCCTTCACCAGCCAGTCGTCCAGATAGGGAAAGACTTCGAAAGACTGCTTCCTGAGAACAGCTGCCACAGGAGCCAGTACCTTAGAAAAGATCCTCGGTGCGGACCGGAGACCAAAAAGCAGTACTCTGAATTTAAAATGGCTCTTGCCTGCTGTGAATCGAAGATATTGCCTGTGAGCTGGATGAATGGGCACATGGAAATATGCATCTTCCAAATCTAGGGTTGCCATGTAGTCCCCTGGATTGAGAAGGCGGAGAATGTCCTGAAGGGTGACCATCCTGAAGGACAACTTGATGAGATAAGTGGTGAGCTCCCATAGATCTAAAATCGGACGCCACTTCTTCGTTTTCCGAACCAGGAAGAACCTGGAATAGAACCCTTTCCCCTTCTGGGAGTGAGGTACAGGCTCTATTGCCCCTTTGATGAAGAGTTGGTTGGCCTCGAGACGAAGAAGTGCTAGATGTTTGGGTGTAATGGCGTCTGGAGCTCTCATTGGAGGAAGATTTTGAAACTCCAACGTGTGTCCGTTCTTGATGTTATGACCTTCCAGCTGTTTAGGCAATGGGTAATCCTGCCCACCACTCGTGTTAACGAGGGTACAGGAACAGTAGAAAGAGCCACATGGCCGCTATTGTCTCTTAGTATTGTCTCTCCTCTGTTGCCCCTGACGTCCTCTCGGCGGCTGTCGAGAGAAAGACCCCGACACACCCCTCTGTGAATATTGGGGTTTGTATGACTGGCCAGGTTGGGAGTAGGAAGAGTAGCGTTGCTGATTGCCACCTCTGTAGGATGAGAAACCTCTTCCTCTTGCCCCCTTAAAAGGAACTTTGCGGTATTGTAATGTTCTCAAGGACATAGCCGTGTCAGTATCTTTCTTTATGCCTTGTAGGGCGTCATCCACATGTTTACCGAATAACATCTCCCCGTCATAAGGTAGGTCCAGAATTTTGTTCTGTACTTCCTGTCTAAACCACGTGGCTCGAAGCCAACCCTGGCGTCTTAAAACAGCCGAGCCTGCTAGCGCTCGGAAGGCCGTAGTTGCTATATCCATAGCGCAGTCGATTACCTCCGAAGAGGCACGCTCTCCTTCCATCAAAATTTTCCTGACCTCGTCCTTAGACCCATCCTGAAGTTCTTCCAGAAACGGAGAGAGGTCACACCACATCTGGCTATCATATCTCCCCAGAATCGCCAGAGCTTTAGCCGCCCTAACGAGGAGGCTGGCCATTGCGGAGAATCTTTTTCCAACATTGTCCAGACGCCCTCCCTCTTTATCAGGTGGTGTCGTTAGCGGCGTGGATGGATTTTTGGATTTACTCTGTGCGGCCTGGGAGATAACCGAGTCCGGTTGACCTATAAGACATGCGGGGCTGCCCTCCGGCGCCTTATATTTTTTCCCCAGTCTGGGAAGTACTGGGAGGACCGTGGCTGGATTTTGCATAGCCTTTATTCCTTCTGACCAAACATGTTCAATGATGGGGATTGAACGAACTGACTTCCGGTATGGTTCTTTGAAGTCATACAAAAAACAGTCAGATTGAACTGTGGTAACTGGAAGACCAAATCTCTTGGACGCTCGTTCCATTAGGTTGTGAAAACCTCCAATATCTGCTGGAGGAGAGATTGCGGTATCAGCCCCTGTTACATCTGGATCTTGAAAGCCACCCTGATTCCAATCCATATTCTGATCTTGGTCAGGTTCCCCCTGCTGATCAGCATCTGATGAGGCATCATCGTCATCATCATCATCCCGAATGGCAACCACCTCTTGATGATGTTCCACAGGCTCTGGGTCATGCACCATTAAGGGCAAAGAGGCGTCCGCCACAGTTTGTGATACCTGAGGCGGAGGTGTGGGAGGACGAATGTGTTGAACCTCCTGTGGAGTAGGAAACCGCCTCCGATAGTCCTGTAACATTAATTGCAGGTCAGAGATGAGATAGGACGGCATAGCTACCATCTCCTGTTGAGACCGACGTGGTGATCTCTGTGAATGAACCTGCATGCAAGGCCTCTCTTGCTGGTCATACCAGTCTTGCGGAGCATATTGGATTTACTCCGTTTCACCTTTCTTCAGAACTGACGTCCTGTAATTTGACTTGTAAGTCCGAAGGGCTATAAGCTGGCCCATAATCGCTTTCATTTTCCACCTCTGTGTCATCATCAAGTAATAATGATGGAGGCAACAGCGTAACCTGCCGTGGAGATGTCATTGCTGGTGTTAAACGTCTCTTCGTTTGAGAAATGCAGATTTTTCCAGTCGTCGACGATGTCGTTGACGGGACCGTCGTCGATGGTTGAATATTCGTTGACTGTTTCGTCGACGGAAGCGCCAACGAAGAGACTGTGCTCGTCGTCGAAGGCTGAATCGTCGACGGTGAGATTGTTATCGTCGACGATGGATGGATCGTCGGAGTCGTCGACGAACTCGTCGTCAGAATCATGGTAGCCGGCGTCGTCGACGTTGTTCTCGTCGTCGTCATCGCCGTCGACACTACCCTCGTCGTAATGGTCGTCGACATGGAAAAAGTCATCTTCGTCGACGACGAATAGGAATCAGGCGTCTTAAACCTCGTCGGCGGTGTAGACGCCGTCGTCGTAGCCATCGTCGACGAGCCCGTCGACGAGGCCAGTTTTTGAGACAAGTCTTTTTGACAGGAATCGTCGACGTACCTGTGGTTTTCACCATCGACTAACGCTGTTTCTTGTCAGAAGCAATGTCCTGAGACGTAGATGAAGGCTTTTTTACCACTTTTTCTTTTTCTGAAGGTGGTGAAGTGACAGAGATGATCTTCTTAGCCTTTTTTGTAGGTTGCAACTCCTCAGGCTGTTCCTGGCTCTCCTTTTCACCGTGGTGAGGAGATTTTAGGGAAGCAGGCCTATCAGACCTATCAGAGGTCCCAGGCAAGGCCTTCACATTGGGCTCATGAGATGTGGTAGGAGAAGACCTACCCCTCTTCTTTGATCTTCTTGATGACACAGCAGAAGAAGAGCCCTCACTGTCCGAAGACAGAACTCCCTCGCGCTCCTTCATTTTTTGCAACCAAGTTAGCAGGCGGTCTTCTCTGTCCCTCAAGGTCTTGGTGGAGAAGGTTCTGCAAATCTTGCAGTCAGTGGCCTTATGGTCCGGATATAAGCAGTGTATGCAGTCTTCATGGTTGTCTTCAACAAACAACCTCTTTTTTGAGCAAGTAGCACAGGCTCTAAAAAGTGCTTTCTTCTCTTTGTCAGACATGACGAAAAAACAGGTAAAATATACTCAGAAGTTAAGAAAATTGAGCATAGCTCAATGGAGACTCCCTTGCACAACGTGCGGTAGAAACTCTGAGGCTCTCTCAGGAAGGTTCTATGGGGTGAGGCTGCTCTGATTGGCTATTGCAAGAATTTGGTCTCGTTTACAAAAAGAGGTGGATAAGCTACAAAATGAGATGAGGCCTAGGCCTATTTTTTCACTTTGTGCTTACTACTATGGTATTTTTATTTACTGAGGCTCCCATTCCGACGACGGGGAATGATACAAAGCATGGGAATTTATGAAAGTTCCAATACTGGGGCAACATGGAGTTCAAGAAGGAGGCGGGTGGAAGAGAGCAGCAGATCAGCACAGGAGAAGAGAACAGGGAATTAGAGAAGGAGGTGAGGTGGAAGAGAGCAGCAGATCACCACAGCAGAAGAGAACAGGGAGTTAAAGAAGGAGGCGGGGTGGAAGAGAGCAGCAGATCACCACAGCAGAAGAGAACAGGGAGTTAAAGAAGGAGGTGGGGTGGAAGAGAGCAGCAGATCACCACAGCAGAAGAGAACAGGGAGTTAAAGAAGGAGGTGGGGTGGAAGAGAGCAGCAGATTAGCACAGGAGAAGAAAACAGGGAGTTAAAGAAGGAGGCGGGGTGAAAGAGAGTAGCACATCAGCACAGGAGAAGAAAAGAGAACAGGGAGTTAGAGAAGGAGGCAGGGTGGAAGAGAGCAGCAGATCAGCACAGGAGAAGAGAACAGGGAGTTAAAGAAGGAGGTGGGTGGAAGAGAGCAGCAGATTAGCAAAGGAGAAGAGAACAGGGAGTTAAAGAAGGAGGTGGGTGGAAGAGAGCAGCAGAGCAGCACAGGGGAAGAGAACAGGGAGGTAGAGAAGGAGGCGGGTATAAGAGAGGGAGGGCGATAGAGGGAGGGAGGGCGATAGATAGAAGGAGGGGGAGAAGATAGATAGAGGGAGGGGGATAGATAGAGTGAGGGAGATAGATAGAGTGAGTGAGGGCGATAGAGTGAGTGAGGGCGATAGAGTGAGTGAGGGCGATAGAGTGAGTGAGGGGAGTGAGTGAGGGGGGTAGAGTGAGTGAGGGGGGTAGAGTGAGGGCAGTAAAGTGAGTGCGGTAGAGTGAGGGCGGTAGAGTGAGGGCGGTAGATGGAAAGCAGTAGAGTGGCAGAGTGAGGGCGGTAGAGTGGTAGAGCGAAGGCTGAAGAGTAGTATAGTGAGGGCGGTAGAGTGGTAGAATGAGGGCGGTAGAGTGAGGGTGGTAAAGTGAGGGCGGTAAAGTGGTAGAGTGGGTGGGAGAGTGAGGGCAGTAGCGTGGTAGAGTGAGGGCGGTAGAGTGAGGGCATGAGGATGGTAAAGTGAGGGCGGTAAAGTGGTAGAGTGGGTGGTAGAGTGAGGGCGGTAGAGTGGTAGAGTGAGGGTGGTAGAGTGAGAGCGTGAGGGGAGTAGAGTGACAGTGTGTGGGCGGTAGAGTGAGGGCGGGAGGGTGGTAGAGTGAGGGCGGTAGAGTGATAAAGTGAGGGCGGTAAGTGAGGGCGTGAGGCCAGTAGAGTGGTAAAGTGAGGGCGGTAGAGTGAGGGAGTGAGGATGGTAAAGTGAGGGCGGTAAAGTGGTAGAGTGGGTGGTAGAGTGAGGGCGGTAGAGTGGTAGAGTGAGGGCGGTAGAGTGAGAGCGTGAGGGCGATACAGTGGTAGAGTGAGGGCAGTAGAGTGGTAGTGTGAGGGCAGTAGAGTGGTAGAGTGAGGGCAGTAGAGTGGTAGTGTGTGGGCGTTAGATTGAGGGCGTGAGGGCGGTAGAGTGGGGGTGGTAGAGTGAGGGCCTGAGGGCGATAGAGTGGTAAAGTGAGGACGCTAGAGTGAGAACATGAGGGCGGTACAGTGGTAGAGTGAGAGTGGTAGAGTGAGTGCGGTAGAGTGAGGGCATGGGGGTGGTAGAGTGAGGGCGGTAGAGTGGTAAAGTGAGGATGGTAGAGTGAGGGCGTGAGGCCAGTAGAGTGGTAGAGTGAGGGCGGTAGAGTGAGGGCGGTAGAGTGGTAGAGTGAGGGCGGTAGAGTGGTAGAGTGAGTGCGGTAGAGTGGTAGAGTGAGTGCGGTAGAGTGAGGGCGTGAGGGCAGTAGAGTGGTAGAGTGAGTGCGGTAGAGTGAGGGCGGTAGAGTGAGGGCGGTAGAGTGAAGGCGGTAGAGTGAGGGCGGTAGAGTGGTAGAGAGAGGGCGGTAGAGTGAGGGCGGTAGAGTGGTAGAGAGAGGTCAGTAGATTGAGGGCGTGAGGATGATACAGTGGTAGGGTGAGGGTGGTAGAGTAAGGGCGTGAGGGCAGTAGAGTGGTAGAGTGAGGGCGGTAGAGTGAGGGCGTGAGGGCAGTAGAGTGGTAGAGTGAGGGCGGTAGAGTGAGGGCATGGGGGTGGTAGAGTGAGGGCGGTAGAGTGGTAAAGTGAGGATGGTAGAGTGAGGGCGTGAGGCCAGTAGAGTGGTAGAGTGAGGGCGGTAGAGTGAGGGCGGTAGAGTGGTAGAGTGAGGGCGGTAGAGTGAGGGCTGTAGGGTGAGGGCGGTAGAGTGAGGGCGTGAGGGCAGTAGAGTGGCAGAGTGAGGGCGGTAGAGTGAGGGCGGTAGAGTGGTAGAGTGAGGGCGGTAGAGTAAGGGCGGTAGAGTGGTAGAGTGAGGGCGGTAGAGTGAGGGCGGTAGAGTGAGGGCAGTAGAGTGGTAGAGTGAGTGCGGTAGAGTGAGGGCGTGAGGCCAGTAGAGTGGTAGAGTGAGGGCTGTAGGGTGAGGGCGGTAGAGTGGTAGAGTGAGTGCGGTAGAGTGAGGGCGTGAGGGCAGTAGAGTGGTAGAGTGAGTGCGGTAGAGTGAGGGCATGGGGGTGGTAGAGTGAGGGCGGTAGAGTGGTAAAGTGAGGATGGTAGAGTGAGGGCGTGAGGCCAGTAGAGTGGTAGAGTGAGGGCGGTAGAGTGAGGGCGGTAGAGTGAGGGCGTGAGGGCGGTAGAGTGAGGGCGGTAGAGTGAGGGCGTGAGGGCAGTAGAGTGGTAGAGTGAGGGCGGTAGAGTGAGGGCAGTAGAGTGGTAGAGTGAGTGCGGTAGAGTGAGGGCGTGAGGGCAGTAGAGTGAGTGCGGTAGAGTGAGTATAATGGGGGTGTTTTACCCAAATAAAGTCACTGGGACCTGAGTCATATTGAGGTATTAAGAGGAAAGGGGTCCCAGTAAGAAGAAACTGATTACCTTGAATAATAATATAGCTGCATTTAATGAGTCTACAATGTTTAATTCACAGAGTAGACACAACCAGGATATAGTATCCAACAATAAACAATTTTAAACGGTTGATTAGTGCCCAAGAATCAGGGACGGTGATGTAGTGAGGATAGTGCAACTAGGGGAAGTGACAATAAAATCAGAACACAATCTGACACATTTACACATGAATTGCAATGCTCGGATGAACAAAAATCAAGAAAGTCACTAAAATCACATGCCCCACGTAATACAATCATGTAACATTTTCAAATGGGGGTCTGGAAAGCAGGAGAAAGTTGTCGACGTTTCTACCCTCAGATGGTGCAGGACTTAGTAGAACCCTTGCGATGGGGTCTTCATCAGGACGGGTATTGGGACTAACAACCTATTGATATTAATAGTGGAGTATAAATTAATGGGCCCATTTCAAACAAAACAGTGATTACATCAATCTATTAAGTGTTTAGCACACATTATGGGGAGAGCCTACCTAATTATTCGGTGCTCATCATCTTGGTATAAAAGTGGGAAAAACTCAGTGAGAAGACTTGGAATATCTGAGAGGTATAAACACATAATTTACACGTGTTTGTATGTTAATGGACACAGAATTAATCGTAATGGCGGGTTAAGTAAGTTTGGGCACATCGAAAAACTTACAGCTTAGTAATTACCAATCGCGTTGCGACGAGAATCAAAAGAGGCCCGGGGACGTTAGGCAGTGGAAATCCAAGGATTAGTCTGAAGAAATAAAGGGACTGCATCAGAAAAAACTCAATTGGGGCCCAGCAAGTTATCGTAATAGAGATGCCACTGACAAGGCTTACCAAATTGTTTGGTGTACGCTGTGGTCGTCCCCATTGTTAGCGGGCGCTGGGAATAAATCAGATGTCACCCGCTGGGGAGAGAGGGAGCAAGAAGATCAATTAAAAAATTGCTTGAGTTTACTTAGGGAACATATGGAACAGTGGAGAGTGGGGCATTCGTGCCGGTTTGGCGGCCCCACTCTCCACTGTGCCTTGTCAGTGGCATCTCTATTACGATAACTTGCTGGGCCCCAATTGAGTTTTTTCTGATGCAGTCCCTTTATTTCTTCAGACTAATGCTTGGATTTCCACTGCCTAACGTCCCCGGGCCTCTTTTGATTCTCGTCGCAACGCGATTGGTAATTACTAAGATGTACGTTTTTCGATGTGCCCAAACTTACTTAACCCGCCATTACGATTAATTCTGTGTCCATTAACATACAAACACGTGTAAATTATGTGTTTATACCTCTCAGATATTCCAAGTCTTCTCACTGAGTTTTTCCCACTTTTATACCAAGATGATGAGCACCGAATAATTAGGTAGGCTCTCCCCATAATGTGTGCTAAACACTTAATAGATTGATGTAATCACTGTTTTGTTTGAAATGGGCCCATTAATTTATACTCCACTATTAATATCAATAGGTTGTTAGTCCCAATACCCGTCCTGATGAAGACCCCATCGCAAGGGTTCTACTAAGTCCTGCACCATCTGAGGGTCGAAACGTCGACAACTTTCTCCTGCTTTCCAGCCCCCCATTTGAAAATGTTACATGATTGTATTACGTGGGGCATGTGATTTTAGTGACTTTCTTGATTTTTGTTCATCCGAGCATTGCAATTCATGTGTAAATGTGTCAGATTGTGTTCTGATTTTATTGTCACTTCCCCTAGTTGCACTATCCTCACTACATCACCGTCCCTGATTCTTGGGCACTAATCAACCGTTTAAAATTGTTTATTGTTGGATACTATATCCTGGTTGTGTCTACTCTGTGAATTAAACATTGTAGACTCATTAAATGCAGCTATATTATTATTCAAGGTAATCAGTTTCTTCTTACTGGGACCCCTTTCCTCTTAGTACCTCATGCGGTAGAGTGAGGGCATGAGTGCGGTAGAGTGAGGGCGGTAGAGTGGTAGAGTGAGGGCAGAAGAGTGAGGGCGGTAGAGAGGTAGAGTGAGTGCTGTAGAGTGAGGGTGTGAGGGTGGTAGAGTAAGGCCGGTAGAGTGAGGGTGGTAGAGTGGTAGAGTGAGTGCTGTAGAGTGAGGGTGTGAGGGTGGTAGAGTAAGGCCGGTAGAGTGAGGGTGGTAGAGTGGTAGAGTGAGGGCGGTAGAGTGAGGGCAGTAGAGTGAGGGTGGTAGAGTGGTAGAGTGAGGGTGGTAGAGTGAGGGTGTGAGGACGGTAGAGTGGGAGAGTGAGGGTGGTAGAGTGGTAAAGTGAGGGCGGTAGAGTAAGGGCGTGAGGGCGGTAGAGTGGTAGACTGAGGGCGGTAGAGTGAGGGTGTGAGGGCGGTAGAGTGGTATTGTGAGGGCAGGAGAGTGGTAGAGTGAGGGAGGTAGAGTGAGGGTGTGAGGGCGGTAGAGTGGTAGAGTGAGGACGGTAGAGTGAGGGCGGTAGAGTGGTAGAGTGAGGACGGTAGAGTGAGGGCGGTAGAGTGCTAGAGTGAGGGCGGTGAGGTGAGTGGAGTGAGGGTGGTAGAGTGAGGGTGGTAGAGTGAGGGCGGTAGAGTGAGGGCGGTAGAGTGAGGGCGGTAGAGTGGTAGAGTGAGGGCGGTAGAGTGAGGGCAGTAGAGTGGTAGAGTGAGAGCGGTAGAGTAGTAGAGTGTGGGCAGTAGAATGAGGGAGTGAGGGTGGTAGAGTGGTAGAGTGAGTGCAGTAGAATGAGGGTGTGAGGGCGGTAGAGTGGTAAAGTGAGGGCTGTAGAGTGAGGGCGTGAGGGCGGTAGAATGGTAGACTGAGGGCGGTAGAGTGAGGGCAGTAGAGTGGTAGAGTGAGTGCGGTAGAGTGAGGGTGTGAGGGCGGTAGAGTGGTAAAGTGAGGGCTGTAGAGTGAGGGCGTGAGGGCGGTAGAATGGTAGACTGAGGGCGGTAGAGTGAGGGCAGTAGAGTGGTAGAGTGAGTGCGGTAGAGTGAGGGTGTGAGGGCAGTAGAGTAGTAGTGTGAGGGCGGTAGAGTGGTATTGTGAGGGCGGTAGAGTGAGGGTGTGTTATCCTTCTAGTCCTCGGAATCAGTGTGATGTAAAATTAAGGCCACCTCCTGATCTATCCAAACCCCGAATGCTGTGATAGCCAAGGGTTAAGGAAGGATCAGACGAGGGCAATGAAGCCTGCGGGGAAGGGAGGGAACTGCGGGGAGGGAGACCTGAAACGACAAACAATAAAGATTGTTGAACCAGTTCTTTCTCTGGAATATCCACAATATAACCATGTAACATAACCACTTATCTACCCCCTCACTCACTCTACCTGGAAAGGAAATTAAAGACGCTGTACTGTAGAAGATAACGACTCTTCACCAACATCAAAGCCTGGAAGACTAAGGACAACGCTACTTCCCACCACCCTTTGCTAACTCTATAGCTCAGTAGGGGAGATCAAGGAGTAGTCCGAAGTTAGTCTAATTATCTAAGAACTTAATCCAGAATGGGTTACTTCACCCAGTAAGTATGGAACACTGTACAGTACCTTCTGTCAGAAAACACCGAGTCGCCTAGACAATTCAAGGGACTGAAAGGTACGAGTATTGCTGTAGCGCCAGAAACGATGTTCCACTGCCAGGGCCGCAAGACGCCAACTCCGTGCAGGAAGAACCAATTACCAAACCTGGTAATGAAGTTCCGAGGTTTGTAGGGTTTTCGTCCTCCGCATGAGCCTTAGCTTCAGGCTCCCCAACGGAGGGCAAATGAAGCAAACAAAAGTCTTTTACAAAGAAATACAAAGGTCGTCCTCCGCATGAGCCAATCCTGGCTCGTCCAACGGAGGGCAATGCGGGATCAGATCAATTCCTTCGTGCGCATAAACAACCGTCCTCCGCAGGAGTCATTCAGGACTCGCCAACGGAGGACCCAACGGAAACAGAAAATCGGCAGGATAGCCACTCGAGAGAACCACACGAATGTGAAAGACCAGAACCTTACAAATCCAAGAACAAGAATCCAAAGTACAGAGTCTGACTAACTCCGCTGCCGGTTGAAAACAAACTCGAATATCCGACACAGAGGACAGGAAATGACTCCCATATGAAACCTCCCATTGGCTCAATACCGCTAGGAATTCTGGGATCTGTAGTTTTCACGAATGCACCAACTTGATGTTCCCAACATTATGCAGCAGAGGAGGTGTTCTTCTGGGGAACATAACAGTACATCCCCCTCCCCACGAAGAGCGCCGCAAAGGCCCAGGACGCAGCGGGAACCTCCTATGGTACAAGGACACCAAACGGGGCGCATGGACACCCGACGCGGGCTCCCAAGAATTTTCCTCCGGGCCATACCCCTTCCACGAGACCAGGTAACGGTGCCCACGCCCCTGCCACTTTGAGTCCAAGATGCCCTCCACCTCATATTCCAGCCCGCCCCGCACCAACATCGGCAGAGGGATCCGCTGCCCAGAGGACAGGGGCGGTTTCAGCAAGGACACATGGAAAACAGGATGGATCTTCAGGTGTCTGGGGAACTTCAACTTCACAGCCACAGGATTGATACAACGCTCAATAGTGTATGGGCCGATGTAGCGTGGGTTAAACACGCTATGTTTACGAAATCTAATGTTCCTGGTAGATAACCACACCGTATCCCCAGCTTGGTATAAAGGTCCAGAACGCCGATGTTTGTCGGCAATGCGCTTGTATGCCACCTTTGACTCCTGGAGAGTGCCCTGAGCCTTCACCAGCGTATCCTTGATGTGCGAAACCCTCTTTGCAGCCTCCGGCACCTTATCCTCCTTGACAGGATGAAGAAAGGGAAGGAAGCGTGGATGGCGCCCGTATGTACAGTAAAAGGGAGACACCTGTGTAGCACTATGAGTAGCATTGTTATATGCCACCTCCGCAGCCACAAATAGTCCACCCAATTGTCCTTACTAAGATCCACATAGCATCTCAAAAACTGTTTCAGGGTCTGGTTCAGACGCTCCGTCTGCCCATCTGTCTGAGGGTGGAAGCTGGTGGACATGGCCGTTTTGATATGCAGAGATGAACACCACGATTTCCAGAACTGCGCGGTGAACTGGGATCCCCTATCGGAAACAATGACAGCTGGCAGCCCATGTAATCGCACAATGTGCACCATCAATAGACGAGCCAACTGCCCAGCCGTGGGAACTTGTGGGCCGGCAACAAAATGTCCCATCTTAGTCAGGTAGTCGATCACCACCAGAATCGCTGTACATCCCTGGTCTCGTGGTAGGCCTACCACGAAATCCATCAATATTCGCTCCCACGGAACAGAAGGAGTGGGTAAAGGCTGCAAAAGCCAGGCAGGACACCGATGATCTGCCTTGACCGTCGCACAGACCACACACTGTGACACCCATTCAGCGACGTCAGCCCTCAACAATGGCCACCAACATATTCGATTGATGTGATCCACCGTTTTTTCCACGCCCATATGACCAGCACTAGGGGAACAATGACACCACCGGTACACCTGCTTCCGAAGGGATACTGTAGGGATCAGAAGCCGCCCCTTATACACCGGATAACCATCCAACACCCTCCATTCCCTGTGACTTCGCAGCCAAGTCTTCCAGTAGAAGGTGTTAATCCCCTTACGGATCCCCTCCAAGAAGGCATCAGGCTGTATAACACACACACGCTTTGCAGGATCAATGATGGCGGTTTCCTCCACAGCCTCAGGTGTTCTGGTGGAGGACTGGCGAGTCAATGCGTCGGCCTTCCTATTATCCACCCCGGGTCTGTATGTGATAGTGAAGTGAAATTCGGAAAAGAAAAGCATCCACCGAAGCTGTCTCGGTGTGAGATGTCGAGCGGCTGTCATAAACTGGAGGTTTCGGTGGTCAGTGTAGACAGTAACCAGGTGTTTAGCACCCATCAAGAAATGCCTCCATTCAGTAAATGCAACTTTAATCGACAGAAGCTCCCTTTCGGCGATACAATAATTGCTCTCAGCCCCGTTAAGCTTCCTGGACATGTATACAACAGGATGTAATTGTCCTGTCTGATCATGTCTCTGTGACAGAACAGCTCCCAATGCAACATTGGAGGCATCAGCCTCCACAATAAAGGGCTTGTCAGGATTTGGATGAGCAAGTACTGGGGCTGACACAAACGCCTCCTTCAAGGCTTCAAAAGCTTCATGGGCTTCAGAATTCTATACAAAAGGTTGAGCCTTTCTCAACAGTCTTGTGATGGGAGCGACCACTTGAGAGAACTGTTTAATGAAGCGCCTGTAAAAGTTAGCGAAGCCGCTGAAGCATTGCACATCCTTCACATTTTGAGGTACAGGCCACTCTTTCACTGCCTTGATCTTACGTTCCGCCATTTCCTGGCCATGAGGGCTGAGCATCACCCCTAGGAATTCCACCTATGAGACATGAAAGTCGCATTTGCTCAACTTGCAGTACAAGCTGTGCTCCTGCAAAATACTCAAAACCTTTTTAACATGATGTACGTGTACTTCTTCCGATTCAGAATAAATGAGAATGTCGTCTATGTAGACAACGACGTAACAGTCCAAGATCTCTCGCAGCACATCATTTAAGAAGTATTGGAATGCCGCTGGGGCGTTGCAGAGCCCAAACGGCATAACCAAATACTCGAAAAGCCCATACCTGGTCTTAAAGGCGGTCTTCCATTCATCCCCTTTTCTCATTCTCACCAAATGATAAGCGCCTTTCAAATCCAACTTGGTGTAAATGGTGGCTGTCTTAACCTGTTCCAGCAACACACTGATCAAGGGAAGGGGATATCTGTTCTTCGTTGTTATTGCATTTAAAGCCCTGAAGTCTACACACACCCTCAATTCGCCATTGGCCTTCGGACTGAAAAAAAGAGGTGAGGCCGCCGGGGACATAGATGGACGAATGAATCCAAGCTTCAAGAGATTGTCCAGGTAAGCCCTCAGATGTACGTTTTCGGGTTCAGTCAATGCATACAAGCGTCCACAGGGAACCACAGCACCAGGGACAAGATCGATCTGGCAATCATACTGCCTATGTGGTGGGAGAATTTCTGCCTGCTTTTCATCAAAAACCCCTTGGTATTCCTTGTATGCTTCTGGCAATTGTACCTCCTTTTCAGCTGCCGTGGCAACATACTCTCCACAAGCTAATGCCGAAGAAGGCCTCTCCTGAACCTCATAACAATGTTCCCAGCAATATGAGGAGCTTAACGTGATGGTGCCAGTGACCCAATCTATTTCAGGATTGTGACGTTTCAACCATGGAATGCCTAATATGACACTGTATTGCGGTGCCTTGATTATGCTGAATTGGGCCCTTTCTTTATGACATCCAAACAACATGTCCATCTCGCCTGTATGATACCCCACCGGGCCTAGGTCTAACTTTCTCCCATCTACGGCGTATATCTCTTCACATTTCTCTCTAGGGATCAACCCGATCCCAGCTCTCTTTGCCTCCATCTCATCCATGAACAGGCCAGTGGCCCCTGAGTCTACCATAGCATGCATCGGTATCAAACTAGCCTGAACTAGTAACAAGATTTCAATAAACAGGTGCTGAACCCCCACCATATTCCTTAGCAAAGAAGGGATGTGTTTCTGACTCCGAGGAACCCCTTCGTTCACCTCAGAGTCCTCTAGTTTTCCGAAGGTTTCTCCATAGCTGCTGAAGCCCCCTTGGTAATGCGGAATCTGGACATCTTAGGTTTAACAGGGCATTCCCGCACGAAGTGCCCCTTTTTACCGCAATATAAATAAAGCCCTTGTTTACGGCGCAACTCTTTCTCAGACGTGAATAAGGCAGCCCTAACCGCCCCTATATCCATGGGTTCAGAGGTAGTGGCTGAGTCCTTGTCTAAGGTTTTCGAAGGCCCATATGATGGGATCTTTCTTCCCTTAAGTTTAGGATCACCTTTACGTTCCCTTAATCTGTGATCCAAACGTAATACCAGGCTAATCAAATCCTCACAGGTGGCTGGCTGAGGGTCTATTTGTGCTATTATATCCTTCATATCCTCATGTAATCCTTGATGGAATAAAGAGGCTTGTTTAGCATCAGGCCACTTTGTTTCAGTAACTAATCTCCTAAATGAGTTCAGATAGGTCAGGATGTCCTGATTTCCCTGTCGTAACTGTAACAACTCCCTATCTGCTGTATAGGAATCCGCCCTTCGGTCGAATACCATGACGAATTCCTCCTTAAACACTTCCCAATCGTGTATGATAGGGTCATCCCTATGTATCAGTGGTACCGCCCATTGGGCTGCATCACCTGCCAAGTAAGAGATGAGGAAAGCCACTTTGGCCTGATTAGTAGGAAAGGACCTAGGCTTACAAGAAAAATGCAGCATCACCTGCGTGAGAAACACCTGTACCGAGCCAGCGTTCCCCTTAAAGCGTTCAGGATTAGCTAAAGGAATCGTAACAGGTATTTCCACCACCACAGGACTCGGTGGGGAAGTACTAGAGGCCCCTGCATTAAAAGGGTTTCTCTGGATGATATCTACTCGGGTGCGTAGATCCGATGTTTCCTGTCTAGAGGAAATCAACTCTGACTGGACTAACACTAGGGCCGCTAACACATCATCAAGAGTGGCCATTTTCCCATCCGCTGATCAGGAGGATGTGTAATCGTAGGTCGGATATTCTGTTATCCTTCTAGTCCTCGGAATCAGCGTGATGTAAAATTAAGGCCACCTCCTGATCTATCCAAACCCCGAATGCTGTGATAGCCAAGGGTTAAGGAAGGATCAGACGAGGGCAATGAAGCCCGCGGGGAAGGGAGGGAACTGCGGGGAGGGAGACCTGAAGAACAAGTTACTTACCTTCGGTAACGCTTTTTCTGGTAGATACAATATCTGCCTGTGGATTCCTCACCTTGTGAAAAATATCCCCTTATGCCAGCAACATTCGGAAATTCTTTTCGTAGCTTCGCGCCGACGTGGACTTGGACGTCATAGAGGCACCGCTCGCGACTCCGCTGACGTCACCGACGCCTATAATAGGCCCACGCCAGCGTGATGACATCAGTTCCGCCCTTTTTTCCGTGACTTCGAGGCACACGGATGGACCAATGACAGTAGACATATACCCAGTATACGCAGTACAAATATCAAGGTAACACACACAGTGTGAAGCAAATGCAACAAAACATTTGAAATAAACAAATACATAATAGAAACTCTGGCATAGAGGAGTGGACAGTGGGGAGGCGGGTGGGTCAGTGAGGAATCCACAGGCAGATATTGTATCTACCAGAAAAAGCGTTACCGAAGGTAAGTAACTTGTTCTTCTGATAGATACATCTGCCGTGTGGATTCCTCACCTTGTGAATAGAGTCCCACAGCAGTCCCCACTCCCGGAGGAGGGTGTCCACTCTTCTAGACCAGGAAATCCTGAAGGATAGAGCGTGCAAAGTGACCGTCCCTCCTCACTTCGGAATCCAAGCAGTAATGCTTCGCGAATGTGTGGAGGAAGACCAAGTTGCCGCCCTACAAATATCCTCTACAGGAACACCTCTAGCCAATGCTGAGGTTGACGACTTAGCTCTAGTAGAATGAGCCCTTATACCCTCTGGTGGTTCCTTACCGGCCAAAGAGTAGCAGATCTTAATACAGAGGATGATCCATCTTGACAAAGTCCTCTTCCTCTCTTGCAGCCAGCAAAGCCAATGAAGAGCTGGTCATCCAACCGACAGTCTTTAGTTCTGTCCAGGTAAAAAGACACCGCCCTCTTGGGGTCCAGACGGTGTAACCTCTCCTCCTCCTTGGAAAGGTGTGGGGGAGGATAAAAGGTAGGAAGGGTAACGGATTGGCCAAGGTGGAAAGGAGTCACCACCTTAGGCAGAAAAGCAGCCCTGGTCCTAAGAACCATTCGATCAGCATGAATGGTCAAGAAAGGGGGCTTGCAACTAAGAGCTTAAAGCTCACTTACCCTCCTTGCCGAGGTTATCGCAACGAGGAAAACTGTCTTAAAAGTCAAAAGCCTCATAGGACATTTGTGAAGAGGCTCAAAGGGAGAACCCATCAAAAAGGTCAATACAAGATTTAAGTCCCACTGAGGCACAATAAAAGGAGTAGGAGGGAACTTATTTGAGAGGCCCTTCAAAAACCTTAAAACCACAGGGGATTTAAAAAATGAAGGCTGGTCAGGCAAACGGATAAAAGCCGACAGCGCTTAAAGATAGCCCTTCACCGTGGCAACAGCAAGCCCCTGCTGTGCCAGAGAAAGGGCAAACAGGAAAACATCATATAAGTGGGCCCTCAAAGGGTCTATAGACTTCTCCCTGCACCAAGTAACACATTTTGACCATCTATAAGAATAGATGGACTTAGTGGAGTCACGCCTGGCTGACAAAATGACATCCACTACATCAGGCGGGAGAGAAAAAGAACTCAGGTTGCCCCGTTCAATCTCCAGGCATGAAGGTGTAAGGTCTGGAGGATGGGGTATAGAACCTGTCCCTCCATCTGGGAGAGGAGATCTGCCCTGTGAGGGAGACGGAGCGGAGGGTGAGAGGAGAGGTGGAGACGGTCTGAGTACCACACCCTTCTTGGCCAATCCGGGGCGATCAATATGACTTGGGCCCGGTCTTGGCGAATCTTCCTCAGAACCCGAGGAATCAAAGGTATGCGAGGAAACGCGTAAAGGAGTTGCGAGTTCCAACTCAACTGAAACGCGTCCCCCAAGGCTCCTTGCATCGGATACTGGAGACTGCAGAATGACAGACAGTGAGCATTCTCGCGAGTGACGAACAGGTCCAACCGAGGAGTCCCCCACATCTGAAAGATGTCGCGAACAACCTCCGGGTGAAGCCTCCACTCATGATCGGCAGAGAACTGCCGACAGACTGTCTGCACGAACGTTCTGAACTCCGGCCAGATGATTTGCCATCAGACAAATCTGATGGTCCTGAACCCAGGACCAGAGGCGCAGAGCCTCTCTGCAGAGACACTGCGAACCCACTCCTCCCTGCTTGTTGATGTACCACATCGCGGTCGTGTTGCCCGTTAGGACCTGCACTGATACACCGCAAAGGGAAGGGAGGAAGGCCTCGAGTGCCAGACGTATCGCCCGCAACTCTAGAAGGTTGATGTGAAGCAACCTTTCCTCTGGAGACCAAAGACCCTTGACCTCCAGGTCTCCCAGATGAGCACCCCACCCGAGAGTGGATGCATCCGTTATCACTGTGGCCACCGATGGAGGAAGTTGAAAAGGCTTTCCTTGTGACAGATTGCCTTCCACGCTCCACCAAGACAGATCCGCTGCAGCTTCTCTGGAGATCTTCACTGACTCCCTGAGATCTCCGTTGTGCTGATACCACTGCCTGCGGAGGCACCACTGGAGTGCCCTCATGTGCCAGCGTGCATGATTGACCAACAGAATGCAAGAAGTCATCAGACCGAGCAGGCGAAGAACCTTCAGGACTGGAACGACAGCTCCATTATAGAACAAAGGAATCATTTCCTGTATGTCGTGAATCACTTGAGGAGGAGGGAATGCACGACACACAGTAGTGTACAGTACCGCACCTATGAACAGGTTGCGCTGTGAGGGCACCAGGTGAGACTTGGGTACATTTATCGAAAAACCCAACCTGTGCAACAACTGAGTTGTCTCTTGCAGATGATGGAGCACCTTCTCCGGCGACTCTGCTTGGATCAGCCAGTCGTCCAAATATGGGAATACATGTATCCCCGACCTCCTGAGATGAGCTGCCACCACTGCCATCACCTTGGTGAAGACTCGAGGCGCAGTAGTAAGACCAAACGGAAGGACCGCAAACTGGTAGTGTTGTGACCCAACCGTAAAACGGAGATACTTCCTGTGAGACTTCAAAATGGGAATATGAAAATACGCATCCTGCAAGTCGATTGACACCATCCAGTCTTCTTCCAGCAGCGCTTGAAGAACCTGTGCAAGCGTGAGCATCTTGAACTTTTCCTGTTTGAGGTAAAGGTTCAAGATCCTGAGATCCAGAATCAGCTGAAGTCTGCCATCCTTTTTGGGGATCAGGAAATACCGGGAGTAGCATCCCCGGCCCCTTTCCTGCTCTGGAAACACCTCTATCGCACCTTTTCGAAACAGTGCCAGGACTTCTTCCTGCAAGAGAAGCAGGTGGTCCTCCGAACAATAACCCTGGCAAGGAGCGTAATTTGGGGGAAACTCCCAAAAAGGAAGAGCATACCCATTCTCTACAAGATTGAGAACCCAAAGATCCGATGTTATGAATTCCCAATCTTGTAGAAAATGGGTAAGCCGGCCCCCCACTGGGACCACATGATCCATAATGGCGGATCTAGGGCTGCTTTGCTTCGTTGGCAGGGGGCTGGGAAGGGGAAGAAGAGGAGGAGGAGGAAGCTTGACGGCCCCTAGGACGGGCTCTTTGCCTGCCCCTGTATGATTTGTACAGCGTATTTTGCTGTTGCTGTGGCTGCTGCTGAGATGGTCTGTAGGAACGAAAGGAAGATCTGCCAAATCCACTGAAGCGTCTTCCAGTAGTACCCTGGACTGAAGGCCCAAAGATTTCGCAGTGGCCCTACTGTCTTTAAAACTTTCCAAGGCAGCATCAGCCTTCTTGCCAAACAATCCTGAGCCATCAAAAGGCAAGTCCATCAAAACAGACTGAACATCTGTAGAAAACTCCGATGTTTTAAGCCATGCGGCTCTCCTAGTGGCCACGGAAGAGCCCATAACCCTCGCCACCGAATCAGCAGTGTCCAGTCCACTCTCAATCACCTGCCTCGCAGCAGCCTGAGTGTCCGATATCACCTCCTGAAAATCCTCCTCAGGGATTTTCGGAACCAACTGTTTGACAGAATCCATCAGGGCATGGACATACCGCCTCATCAGACAAGTTGCGTTGGTTGACTTTAACGCCATACTGGCTGAGGAGAAGACCTTATTGGCAGCTTGATCCTGCTTTCTGGACTCTTTATCCCCAGGAACCTGCGGAAAAGCACCAGCAGACCTCTTCGAGCAGGCAGCCTGCACAACTAAACTCTCAGGCAGGGGGTGTGTTGACAAAAATTCAGGGTCACCAGGTGCAACCCTCTACCTCCTCGCCACTGTCCTAGAAACTGCAGGAGCAGACAAAGGCTTCTTCCAAACCTCATAGATGGGTTCAGCTAACGCATCATTAAATGGCAGCATTGGCTCAATAATAGAGGAGGGTGAATGAAGAACTTCAGTAAGAAGATTTGGCTTATAATCAGCAGTGGGCAGAGTAATGTTCAACAAATTTGCCGCCTTTTTGATAACAGTGTGATAAGGTACCACATCCTTTGAAGGCACATTCGACACTGAAGCCAAATCCCACTCAGGAGACAGTTCAAGCCCACTGGCCTCACCCAGGTCCTCAAAAGGATCTTCAGACTCCTGTAACTCTCCTTCTTCCATATCTGCATACCGATATTGATCTTCCTCCAGAAGTCTCTGGGCTTCTCTCCGTGATCTTTCCTTCACGATAGAAGTCGAAGGATCCGGAATCGACTCCGACGGGGTCGGGGCCGGCGTCGAACTCGAAGTCGGATGAGGTCGTTTCACACGAGGTCGAACAGAATCCTGCTTCGGAGTCGTAGGCACCGGCGTCGATGGAATCGGCGTCGACGGAGTACTCTTTGGCGTCGACGACACAGGCGGTGTCGGAAAATGCCAATGCGGTGGTAGAGCCGGCATAAAAGGCATGAAGGGCGCAGGAGCATAAGCTTGGGGAACACCCAAGTTAAAAGACATAGGACCCGTGGGACCAACAGGTGCACCAGACGGGTACATCGCCCTGGAATAAACACCAAACATGGCGTTCAGGAAATGGGATGGATCCTGACCTGGAGCCGGAAAATCTGGATACGGTCCTCCGGGCTGTTCCAGAGGAGGCGGAGTCGATACGACGTCGACCTCTTCCTCGAGTCCCGGAACCGGGGTTGACGAACCCGCAGGCACCGGAACCTCGGCCTCACCAGCCCCCTGCACCTCACCTTCATCCTCCTGACCAGAAGGATTGGACAGATCTGGAGAAGGGATAGCCATCTGCTTTGGTGATTCGGGCGAATTCGGATGTGAAGCTTCACCAACAGAGTCCTGATCCTCCGACGCCGAAATCTCCACTTCCTTATTAAGAAGTTTGACCTGCGACTTCGGCCTCGAACCAGAGTCCTTCCCTGAGTGATGACATGACTCATGGCTCCTCTTCTTATGTTTTTTCCTTGAGGATCTTGAAACATGAGCTGAAGATGACTCCGAGCGCGACTTCGATCGAGACCTCGACCTCGAAAGTCGAGATCGAGACTTTGAAGTCTTTTTAACTTTCTTACTCTTCAGTTTTGCCACGAGGAGTTTTGTCTCCCTTTCTCGTAGGGCCTTTGGGGTCATCTTCTTACAACAAGGGCAATCCTCGACGTCATGGTCGGAACTCAGGCACCAGACGCAGCATTCATGCGGGTCAGTAATAGACATTGTCTTGCCACATTCTCCGCAAGCCTTAAAGCCAGTCTTCTTCGACGACATCTCGAAGAAAATAGAAACAGTAATAATAGAACAAGAGTAACTAAGTTACTAGTAAGCTACAGTACGATCCCAGAAAACCGTTAGCGTCGACGACGCGGAAAAAAGGGAACTGATGTCATCACGCCGGCGTGGGCCTATTACAGGCGTCGGTGACGTCAGCGGAGTCGCGAGCGGTGCCGTGCCTCTATGACGTCCAAGTCCATGTCGGCGCGAAGCTACGAAAAGAATTTCCGAATGTTGCTGGCGCAAGGGGATATTTTTCACATGGTGAGGAATCCACACGGCAGATGCATCTATCAGAAACGACAAACAATAAAGATTGTTGAACCAGTTCTTTCTCTGGAATATCCACAATATAACCATGTAACATAACCACTTATCTACCCCCTCACTCACTCTACCTGGAAAGGAAATTAAAGACGCTGTACTGTAGAAGATAACGACTCTTCACCAACATCAAAGCCTGGAAGACTAAGGACAACGCTACTTCCCACCACCCTTTGCTAACTCTATAGCTCAGTAGGGGAGATCAAGGAGTAGTCCGAAGTTAGTCTAATTATCTAAGAACTTAATCCAGAATGGGTTACTTCACCCAGTAAGTATGGAACACTGTACAGTACCTTCTGTCAGAAAACACTGAGTCGCCTAGACAATTCAAGGGACTAAAAGGTACGAGTATTGCTGTAGCGCCAGAAACGATGTTCCACTGCCAGGGCCGCAAGACGCCAACTCCGTGCAGGAAGAACCAATTACCAAGCCTGGTAATGAAGTTCCGAGGTTTGTAGCGTTTTCGTCCTCCGCATGAGCCTTAGCTTCAGGCTCCCCAACGGAGGGCAAATGAAGCAAACAAAAGTCTTTTACAAAGAAATACAAAGGTCGTCCTCCGCATGAGCCGATCCTGGCGCGTCCAACGGAGGGCAATGCGGGATCAGATCAATTCCTTCGTGCGCATAAACAACCGGCATCCGCATGAGTCATTCAGGACTCGCCAACGAAGGACCCAACGGAAACAGAAAATCGACAGGATAGCCACTCCAGAGAACCACACGAATGTGAAAGACCAGAAGCTTACAAATCCAAGAACAAGAATCCAAAGTACAGAGTCTGACTAACTCCGCTGCAGGTTGAAAACAAACTTGAATATCCGACACACAGGACAGGAAATGACTCCCATATGAAACCTCCAATCGGCTCAATACCGCTAGGAATTCTGGGATCTGTAGTTTTCACGAATGCACCAACTTGATGTTCCCAACATTATGCAGCAGAGGAGGCGCTCTTCTGGGGAACATAACAGGGTGTGAGTGCGGTAGAGTGGTAGAGTGAGAGTGGTAGAGTGAGGGCAGTAGAGTGGTAGAGTGAGGACGGTAGAGCGAGGGCGGTAAAGTGTTAGAGTGAGGGCGGTGAGGTGAGGGCATTAGAGTGGTAGAGTGAGGGCGGTAGAGTGAGGGCATGAGGGCGGTAGAGTGAGGGCAGTAGAGTGAGGGCAGTAGAGTGAGGGCGTGAGGGTGGTAGAGTGGTAGAGTGAGGGCGGTAGAGGGAGGGCGTGAGGACGGTAGAGGGTGGTAGAGTGGTAGAGTGAGGGTGGTAGAGTGAGGGCAGTAGAGTGGTAGAGTGAGGACGGTAGAGCGAGGGCGGTAGAGTGGTAGAGTGAGGGCGGTAGAGGGAGGGCGTGAGGACGGTAGAGGGTGGTAGAGTGGTAGACTGAGGGTGGTAGAGTGGTAGAGTGAGGGTGGTAGAGTGGTAGAGTGAGGGCGGTAGAGTGAGGGCGGTAGAGTGGTAGAGTGAGGGCAGTGGTGAGAGGGCGGTAGAGTGGTAGAGTGAGGGTGGTAGAGTGAGGGCGGTAGAGTGAGGGTGTGAGGGCAGTCAAGTGGTAGAGTGAGGGCGGTAGAGGGAGGGCGTGAGGGTGGTAGAGTGGTAGAGGGAGTGCGGTAAAGTGAGGGCGATAGAGTGGTAGAGTAAGGGTGGTAGAGTGAGGGCGTGAGGGCGGTAGAGTGAGGACAGTAGAGTGGTAGAGTGAGGGCGGTAGAGTGAGGGCGTGAGGGCCGTAGAGTGGTAGAGTGAGGGCGGTAGAGTGGTAGAGTGAGGGTGGTAGAGTGAGGGCATGAGGGCGGTAGAGTGAGGGCGTGAGGGTGGTAGAATGGTAGAGTGAGTGCGGTAGAGTGAGGGCCGTAGAGTGGTAGAGTGAGGGCGGTAGAGTAAGGGCGTGAGGGTGGTAGAGTGGTAGAGTGCGGCATTTACACGAGCTCAGGGAGCTGGGGAGGCACATTCACGAGCTCAGGGAGCTGGGGAGGCACATTCACGAGCTCAGGGAGCTGGGGAGGCATTTACACGAGCTCAGGGAGCTGGGGAGGCACATTCACGAGCTAAGGGAGCAGGGGAGGCATATACAAGAGCTAAGGGAGCTGGAGAGGCGTTTGCACAAGCTAAGGAAGCTAGGGAGGCTAATACACGAGGTTAGGGAGAAGGGGAGTCATATACGTGAGCTCGTGTATATACCTCCCCAGCTCCCCGAGCTCACATATATTCCTCCCCAGCTCCCTTAGCTCGGGTATACGCCTCCCCAGCTCCCTTAGCTTGTGTAAATGCCTCCCCATATCCCTGAGCTTTTGTATATGCCTGCCCAGCTCCCCTAGCTCGGGTATATGCCTCCCAAGCTCCCTTAGCTTGTGTATATACCTTCCCTTCTCCTTGGGCTCATATATATGGCTCCCCAGCTCCCTTAGCTCGGGTATATGCCTCCCAAGCTCCCTGAGCTTGTGTATATGCCTCCCCAGCTCCCTGAGCTCGTGTATATGCCTCTCCAGCTCCCTGTGCTTACGTGAGTGCCTCCCCTTCTCCCTTAGCTCATGTAAATGCTTCCCAGGCTCCCTGAACTTGTGTATACGCCTCCCCAGCT
The DNA here is from genome assembly GCF_964261635.1 of Lissotriton helveticus. Taxonomy (NCBI): domain Eukaryota; kingdom Metazoa; phylum Chordata; class Amphibia; order Caudata; family Salamandridae; genus Lissotriton; species Lissotriton helveticus. The sequence continues at coordinate 455,544,035 of NC_136058.1, read as the reverse complement.
CCCTTAGCTTGTGTAAATGCCTCCCCACATCCCTGAGCTTTTGTATATGCCTGCCCAGCTCCCCTAGCTCGGGTATATGCCTCCCAAGCTCCCTTAGCTTGTGTATATACCTTCCCTTCTCCTTGGGCTCATATATATGGCTCCCCAGCTCCCTTAGCTCGGGTATATGCCTCCCCAGCTCCCTGAGCTTGTCTATATGCCTCCCCAACTCCCTGAGCTCGTGTATATGCCTCTCCAGCTCCCTGTGCTTACGTGAGTGCCTCCCCTTCTCCCTTAGCTCATGTAAATGCTTCCCAGGCTCCCTGAACTTGTGTATATGCCTCCCCAGCTCCCTTAACTCAGGTAAATGCCTCCCAATTCCCTTAGCTCAGCTCGTCATAAGCCACGGCGCTCCGGTGCCCATGACGAACTGAGCTCATCATGACCACGCCCGTTTAATAGAACACTCGCATGCTTGTCTGATTCCCCTGCTGTGCTCAGCGTTCCATTGAAACGGGCGCAGTCATGACAAGCTGAGCTTGTCATGAGCACCGGAGCGCCATGGCTCATGACGAGCTGAGCTGGTCATGAGCGCCCCCGCCCCCCGGCACAGCGGGGGAAACAGCCCCGCACTGAAGGGGTTATGGGCTTATGTGCCATTGTGTCACATTGAGTGACAAATGGGCAGTATGAGCTCTTGATACATCTGATAAACGTTCAGTGTAAAAACTTGACCATGTCTCTTTCCTCTTCCTCTCTCTTTAAGGTTTGCCACACATATATCATGTCTTACAGCTCCACCCCACTGCATTTGGTCATCCATTCAATCCTCCGACCATACATACTTTCTGAGTTGCTTTCCTATTTATTCTCTACTTCCATCTGAAAAACATTTCTATCATGTGTGTGCAAAGTTCAGGTATCCCAGGTCCTTTTTTGCGGCACCCACTGAATACATGCAAGCTGTGCTCACTTCTGTCCCCTGATCTAGTAGTCCTGGATTCTACACCTGGAGTCTAATTCATGGTTCAGTGTTTCACCAGAATTATGTTATTCTGGACAGATGCAGCAACTGCCTTAAGTGGTCTTGACTCCGAATTAACCTGTCATTTTTATTTTATTTTACATTTATGGATCTGTTCTTTTTATTAGGATTACAATTTAAACTTTTATCAGAATTATCCTATGTTTTACATTTATACAACTTTAATGTTTGAATGGTGTAATTACAATGATTTAATAGTGTTGTTTGTCGATTTAGATACCCCATGTAGCTTTCCCGATTCATGCCTGTCAGAATCGCAAAATCTCACAATTCTAAGGGTCAGTGTCTCAATGTACTCACCATTGGTTTAATCCGAAGGCATCAGAGATTCTGCAGGGCCTTTAAGTGGTCTTCTCGATCTCCTGTCAAAATGGCAGCCAGAAGCAATGTATTGGGACGGCAGGTTAGTGTTCTAGCCTCCGCACCGATTCATCAAGGAACAGGTGAGGTGCCCGTAGTGTGGCGCACTTCACCTGAGTAACGACGTGGTCAAGACGTCCAGATTCGAGGGCCGCACAGTGTTAGTGAAAATTCATGCGTCGCGTGACACATCTTCAAGGTTTTCCAGAGTACAGAGATTTTCGAGAGAACAACGGCAATATCCAAGTAACGCCGTTGCAGTTATTGAGCCTGCGCACAACTTGTTATGAAGAGGAATAAGACTGCACAGTAGTGAGAGATGTAGCGTTTTTTAGCGATGCATGCGCATTGAGTACATAGCTTTAGGAATGCTACGAGAGACAACACAAGCAAATATTGCCTGACGAGATAATATTTAGTTTGAAAAATACAAAAGGAGAATATTAGTTTAGAGTCCAGCCCTTATTAATGTCAGTAGTCAGAGGAAATTCAGGCATCCGTTAAGTTTCAAAACCTGTCCTTTCAGTTGTCAGAGTTCGAAGAGGTATGAGACATATTTAGTTAAAATTCGAGTTCTTTACAGTGGGCAGCATATCGAGGAAGTCTTAGGCAACAAATAGTTGTATCAAGTAGTGAAGGAATAACTACGCAGCATATTTATTTTGAAGTGTTAAGAGAGTTTGCATTAACTTTGACTAGGAAAATAATAAAAGAAAAGACAGAATAAAATATAGGCTTCAGGTGAAGCAACAAAAATGAATACTTACCATCAAAGAATCCATTAGGAGCGTGTCCTGGAACATCATTAGGTGAGGAAACCTGTAAGAGAAAAAATAATTTGAGTTTTGAGTATGTATTAACTAAATGAGATAAATAAGAGAATGCATTACAGTTTCAGCATACAGAAAGAAGTAAAAAGAAGAGAAGCACACGCCACACCCAGGGCAGGTAGGAGGGAGTAATACATGTTTAGAATTTAGAAAAAGAGGAAGATAGAGAAGTAATTGTGTTTCTATTTGCAGCAACATCACAAGCAGCCGGAGAAGAAGAGAATTAGAAGATAGAAGTCAGAAGAAGCATACGAAAATTCAGACGTGTGTGGCAGTCTCTTCTCTGTCCCATCCCCTTTCCCCCATGGAACTCAATCAGCTTACATGCTAAATATTGTGTGTGGCTGGGAGAGTTTCAGGAGTGAATTGGGAGCTTGCGGCGTACTGCTCCTGCGTATGATTAAGTAAGCACTCATCTGATTAAGTCCTGACAATGCCCTTATATTGGTACAATTCACATTGCCCTTATTTAGGCATAGAAATCCAGCCCTTATTTAGACTTTGCTCATGCTAACCAAATACAGGCATGGTCAACTACATCCGTTCATCTTCGTCGCAACGACTTCTTGGAAAACCAGACTCTCAAGCCCTTAGGATCCTCCTCTTGCCTGAGTATTGATTTCTCAAAGAACACATTTATTAAGCATGAACATCTATTCCTTAGGGGTTCATTTGTGACATTCATATGCCCGACTTGCACGTCAATACTGGCATTCCTAAACACCTTCAAGGTATAAATATACCTTCCCTTGCCATGGCAACTCTCAGTACTGTTCGGCTACCTATTTGCACGACGCGGCTCGCCGCGGCAAGTTTGGAAGGTAGTCAAGTCCCGAACAGACGCGTTGACCAGACACTGTCATCCTCCTCGCCGAGAATTCAGCTCCAGTGTTTCTGACTCCCCTTGCAGGGTGTTAGAGATCGAGTCCAGGAAAAGAGATTCCAACCTCTCTCATTCTAAGGTATGGAGCAGTCTAGAACCTAGAGAAACTTTTGGCCACTCTTGGCAAAACTAAACTTACACTAAACTAGACTATAACTAAACAGCACCTACCTCTTTCCTCGTACTACACTTAGGTTAGTACACTGGGGTAGGATTATTTTAGAAGCACCAGTTGATTATTTTAGCCTGTGTTATTTATGTATGTATTTTTATATATGTCATAGCTACAGACCATGCCATTGCAGTATTATCTGATCTTACTGCTAATGCTGTACGTATTATACTTCGCATTCTTACGATTTTAACAGTTCATATCTCTTGCATGAGAAATAAGACTGTTCAATAAACCCTTTTATTGAAACGCCTGTCTCTCTATTTCTGTACAACTCTGTAGAAACGAAGCATGCACAATTAACTGAGTAAAACAGTTATCTATTGTTTCCACAATTCTGAGACTGTTCTGATTCTAAAGAGAAACAAAGTTGTCATGTTTATGCGGTTGTCAGAAACGAATCCCTTCTTGTTCATTCGAGAAGTTTCTAGTGACCTCTGAGTTAGCTGGTACCCACAAGTAATTAGGTTTAATGTACTCAATAGAAACATACTGACCTCAGTCCCATGTCAAAACTATAGTGTATATTATTCCAATGCACGGAGCCTATCGGGGATATAGAAACTACACAACAACAGCATCACTATATGCCTGAAATGGCAACTATTTTAAAATGAATACTAAACTGGACAAATTCATAAATACATCTCAGCCTGAAAGTTTGATTTCATCGTCCATCTTTCATCTCCAGTTTGACGCCATTGCATAACTCACTTCTATAAAAAGGGACATCACTACATTTGCTAAAACACTTGTCCCACAGTCAATATCACAATAGCATGAATGTACAAAATGTTTATTTTTTTAATATGTTGACAGCGCAGTTCATGGATATCCCTCTAGTGATGAGCGTGCTATACAAATAACCATTATGGTTGGTCAGCCCATTGGGTTGGGGCTGACCAAGCATCTTCCCTGACGACTGGAATCGGGCAGAGGTCAAGCCTCCTCAAGAAACCCTCGGCCAATCCGACGGACTTGAAAAATTACTGGCCCACCTCCCTCATTCCCTTCACAGTCAAAGTCACCAAGAGATTTGTCAATGCCCAGCTGACCACCTTCAGCAAAGAGAACACCATCCTTGACTCTTCCCAGCCTGGATTTCACAGCAACGACTGCACCGAGACCTTCCTCACTGGCAGTACCCAAAGGATCAGACTCCCACCCTTCCTCTCCGAACCCACTGGGATCAACTGCGTTGTCCCCCAAGGATCCTCGCTCAGCCCCAAGGTCTTCAATATCTACATGGCCCACCTCGCTGCCATTGTTAGACAGCTTGGGCTCGGCATAGTTTCTTATGCCACCCAGCTCATTCTCTCCCTCACGAAGAATCCCAAAGACACCAGACTCAGCTTCTAGGAAGGAATGAAAGACATTGCAGCCTGGATGAACAACCGCTGCTTTAAGCTCAACACAGAGGTCCACGTCCTCCCAAACCCTCCCACTCCATCTGACAATGCCTGAAACCTCTGCATCTTTCCAAATTCCGCCCTCACCATGACTCACCAGATCAACCCCATTATCTCCACATGCTTCAACTCCGTCCGCATACTCCGCAAGACCTTCAAGTGGATCCCCCCAATGCAGAAAGACTATCACCTACGCACACATAACCAGCAGACTGAACTAAAGTGATGCCCTCTATGCCAGAAGCAACAAAACCCTGCTACACAAGCTCCAAACCATCCAGAACACTGCAGCCAGACTCATCCTCGGCACCACACGACATGAACACATGACCCCACACCCACGAGACCTCCACTCCATCTAGAAGGGAGTAATCTTCAAGCTACTCACCGCGCCTACAAATCCCTCCACAACATCAGACCCAAATACATCAACAAAAGTCTCCCTCCATGTACCCAAAGGGAATCGCAGCTCCACTGACCTAGCCCTGGTAGAAACCCATCGCATCCGCACAACCTGAGCAAGCAGAAGAACCTTCTCCTACGTCGCAGCAAAGACCAGGAACGAGCTCCCAGTGGACATCAGACACTCACCCATTCTGCACACGTTCAGGAAGAGCCTCAAGACCGGAGCTGCAGCCCCCCTCCAGCGCCTTGAGACCCTCACGGGTGAGAAGCGAGCTTCATAAACCCCTGATTGATTAATTGATTGATTGACTCTTCTGGACAGCAGAAGCCACTCTGCCCCTTGTGACAGGGAACAAAAATGCCTTGCCCAGGCTCTGCCTGCCCACTTGCTTGTCTGGTGATCTGTAGACATTGAGCAGCTGAAGGCTGCAGGCTTCACCCTTTACCGTCTTTTGATCATTGTGTCCAGCTACTGACTCCCCCACCCTACTTTCTAGAAGCCAGGTCCAGACACCTGGAATGACACCGGCGGACATCATTATGATAGCTGAGGCATAGTGAGGATAATGCCTTGCTAGGATGGCTTCCCTGCTGGTCGTCCTTCACTGCGCTTCGACTGCAGAACCGCTTGACGTTGTTCTACTTTGGAGTTTTGCAAGGAAACCTGTTTTTGCCTCAGGTGGGTCTGTTTTCTTTTTTTCATATTTCTTGGAGAATTCTTTTGATGGGAGATGACTCATGACACCTTCGCACCTGCATCGCTCACTCGTCTTGACTTGGAATATGGAAACTTGGAGCATGGTGAATGCTAGCATTCTGCTGGGAGGCCTTGATAAATTTGCGCTGAGTCGCATGTACAGGGCTTGAGAGTGGATTGACACAGACCTTGGAGACCTGCCAGTTTGGTCAGTGGATTTACATCTTGGCTTATTCTGACACTGCCCAGCCCTACTTGGGACCTGTGGTGCTTGCCTCGCAAACATACTTAATTTGATCGGCTGCTTCAGCTTTTAGTAAACCTGTGAGTGTGTTGCTGGATTTGACACTTCCAGTATTGGTGGCCTGCAGTGCTCTCCAATAGACAGAAACTAAAGAAGGACTCTTGAGGCACATAAACATAATCGTATGCCTAATGGGGCAGTGTCAGGAATCCTACCTGTGTGCCAGAATCCACAGGAGCAGACGACTAACTCCTAAGTCCCTACCGCAGCTGCCAGGGGTAACAAATAGTCCACACTCACATCCTCAAGGAGAAAAGGGGAATGGGAATAGACAAGAGAGACTGCCCCAAGAATTTAGGAATCTTCCAACCTCCCACTTCCTTTCTGTTCGTCTATGTAAGTAAATGCTGTTGGGTTCAATGTGGGAAGAAGTGATGGTGAGTCCTGTAGAAGGAAGGGTTAGACAAAATTACTCCTATACCCTACCCATATCAGACTTATATGATTCACCTCTCATATACCTAAAAACTCTTGTAGGTTAGCTAGGGGTGGGTGTAGTACTTCGCTCCGCCCGCAGAGTGGGTGTAGTGTTGCGTACTTCGTGATTAGTAAAGTAGGCGTAGTAGGCAACACTACGCACACGCCATGGCGGAGCGAAGTTGCCTGCCATTCGCCTCCTTCCCGCCCTCCTCTAAATGCCCTTAAGATATTTTAAAACATTATAAAACTAAAAAAAAGACTAACCTGAGATGCGGCGTCCCGGGGCTCCTTATTACTGGTATCTGCCGACTTCTTTACAAATGCGCATATGAGAGCGCCTGTGCATGCCCATTTCTCACAAGAAATGTGCATGCGCGGGCACCCGCCCTACGCATTTGTGAAGAAGTCGGCAGAGATACCAGGGTCTTAGTGAAATCCGCACTAACCTCACTGCACCCCTAAAGCCTCACCGTTTCCCCTCTCTCTCAACAGAGGTTTTCCAAAGCTCCCCACCAGAAAGGGATCTCTACCCCCCTCTTTAATCAGACATAGAGACCTAAAAGAACTAGAGATAAATCATCTGCGAGTGAAGCGGCAGCTCTCGCTGCCTCGTATGACAATCCTATTACTACCACCCTCTAATCCGAAACTCCCTAGACCCCAGCCACATGCACTATCATCCCCATGGCCCCAAAACAAAAAAAAACACAACAGAGACATCAAACTGCATGCTCATACACTGCAGATCAGCCACCAAGTATGCCACAGAGCTAGCGGGAGCCATCCTAACCCACAACATAGACATAGCTTTCATCACTGAGACATGGCTAAATGACTCCTCACTTCCACTCATGGATACTCTTGTTCCCCTTGGCTTTGTAATCACCAACAAAGATAGAAAAGATCAAAGAGGTGGAGTCATAGCAATCATCCACAAAAACAATATTTCCATGACGGAAATAGACTCCTTCAACTACAACACCTTTGAGTGCCTAACTGCCAACATCAACACTAACAACAAAAAAACACTTACCTGCCACCTCATTTACCACCCCCCAGGCAACAACGTCACATTCACTGAACAACTGTCCGACCTGATTGCCCACTGCTCCCTCTGACATACGAACAACCTTATTCTGGACAAATTAAATCTAAACTGGAGTCACGAAAACAAACTGCAAATCCAGAACCTGAAGTAGCTGCTTCACAGCAACAACCTTACCCAACACTGCTTAGAGGAAACCCACAACAAAGGAGCAATCCTAGATGCCATCATCGCCCAGCACAACACTGTCTCAATAGACCACACCCTACCTGTGGACTGGTCTGACCACCACTTAATCCTTTTCCACCTCACTCAGCCGATTACACTCAAACCCCCCACCCAAGACCCTCCGAAATGGATTAGAAACATCATTCAGATTAACATAACTGACCTAGAGGGAAGGGTTAACTCTCTCCTCACTACGTCCATGGATGATCTATCCACAACAGAACCCACTACAACACAAACATGACATCCATTCTATATCAAGTAGCCCCTTTAAAACTATAAAAAACAAGGAACATCCCATCCAGATCTTGGTTCAACAAGAACATTATGAACGAAAGAAGACAGTTAATAGCTACAGGAAGACTATGGAGGAGAAACCCCTCCTCAAGCCAACTCGAACAACTCAAAGCAGCCCGAAGGAAATACAAAAAACACATCAGCAGCGAAAAATCCACCTTCTTCTGCTCCACCCTGGACAACGTAGAAAAACAGGCCCAACAAAATTTTCAAAATCATCAGGCAACAAACCTCCAAGCACCCGGAATCCTCCCTACAGGTATCCAAGGACTTGGGTGAAAAATCTGCAAAATTCTTCAAAGAAAGAAATCACCAAAATTGAGCTCTCACTGGACATCAACGTCAACCCTGTCTGCAAAAGTCTGCACCCAGTGCCAGTAGATAGCATGCCCAAGCACCCTAAAAAATCCTGAAAGTCCTTCAACCCCATCCCGGAAACCGAGATCCTCATACTGATCGCCTCCTCCAAACCAGCCTCTCACGTCCCTGAGCTGATACCCACCAAACTGACCAAAAAACTGAGTGTCTCATTTATGAGAAGTAACGCATCGCTGCGTGAAATCAGTGATGCGTCACTTCTCAGTGCCCCCTCCTTGCGACAAGATTGATGTATCATATTTACTGTATGATGCATCATGTAGCAAGGAGTTACAGATACGTCAGTATTTTTGACGTATCTTTATGGTGCAAAAGTGACGCATTGCTGGAGTGTGTCACAAAAGTGACAATTCCAGCAGTGTTCCTTTCATATGGGGAAATCCCCATGTGAAAGGTCCTGCATCACCCTTACGCTTGCCATGAGGCAGGCATAAGGTTTTTACTCATTGGTGTCCTAGAAGTGGTACAGCAAAATCTCATAGATTTTGCTGCACCACTCCTAGGACCCTTTCTTGCGGAGGTATGATGTAGCTCAGGGGTTTATGGAGTGGCGCATCTACCTAGCTTCGTCACTTCGTAAAGATGGCACAACATTGTGCATTTATAACGCCACTGGTGTGTCACCAAAAGTGATGCACCGGTGCCGCAAAAGTGAAGCTGGGGCTCATCGCCGCCACAGACGACATCAGTCGCCAACCAGACAACGGCGAAACATCATCCCTCATCCTCCTAGACCTGTCGGCCGCCTTCGACATGGTCTGCCATCGCACTCTAAAGACACACCTCCTAGAAGCCGGAATCCAAGAGAAGGCCCTTCGCTGGACCACGTCGTTCTTCGCCGGAAGAACCCAGAGCGTCCGCCTCCCACCCTTCCAATCCGAAGCCACCAACATCATCTGTGGCGTCCCCCAGGGCTCATCCCTCAGCCCGACTCTGTTCAACATCTACATGGCCCCCGTCCCACAAGTGGCCTGCCATCACGACCTCAACATCATCTCCGACGACACCAAGCTCATCCTCTCCCTCACCAAGGACCCACACACTGCCATAACCAACCTTCATGAGGGAATGAAGGCCGTCGCCGACTGGTTGAGGAGCAGCCGTCTGAAGCTGAACTCAGACAAGACGGAGGTCCTCATCCTCGGACCCACCCCCTCAGCCTGGGACGACTCCGGGTGGCCGACCACACTGGGAACAGCACAAACACCCACCGACCATGCACGCAACCTAGGAGTCATCCTCAACTCCTCCATCTCCATGTCTAAGCAGGTCAACGCCGCCCACTCCTCCTGCTACAACACCCTCTGCATGATCTACAAGTGGATCCTGACCGAAACAAGATAAAACAGTTGCACAGGCCCTCGTCAGCAGCCGACTGGACTACGGCAACGCACTCTACGCAGGAATCCCAGCATAACACCATCAACGATTACAACGCATCCAAAACGCCTCCGCCTGACGGATTGTCAACATCCCCCGTTTCCAGATCACCCCCCACCTGAGAGACCTGCACTGGCTCCCTGACGACAAGAGGATCACCTTCAAGCTTCTAACCCACGCACACAAAGCACTTCACAACGCCGGACCAGCCAACCTGAACAGCAGACTCAGCTTCTACACCCCCACCCGCCAGCTCCGCTCCGCCAGCCTCACACTCGCCGCTGTCCCCCGCATCCAAAGAACGACCTCCAGTGGCAGATCCTTCTCCTACCTCACCGCCAAGACCTGGAACACCCTCCCTACCCACATTCGACAGACCCAAGACCTACTCGCCTTCAGAAGACTCCTCAAGACCTGGCTATTCGAGCAGTAGCAGTACCCCCCTCACCTCAGCGCCTTGGGACCCTCACGGGTAAGTAGCGTGCTCTACAAGTACTCTGATTGATTGATACATAAGCCCCTGAAACTCTCCATAGCAGCATTCTGGTGCAAGATCATAAACAACTCCCTGAGAACCGGCGGCATACCTGAATGCCTCAAAGTTGGCCAAGTCACGCCACTACTAAAAAAACAGGCCTTGACTCCAAGGAACTGAATAACTTCAGACCTGTCTCCAATCTCCCCTGCCTATCCAAAATCCTTGAAAAATGCATCCTCCAGCAACCGACTCAGCACATGGATAGCACCAACCTTCTTGACTCCCACCAATCCGGTTTCAGAAAAGGCTATAGCACCGAGACAGCGATGCTTAACATCACAGACGACACCCACAAATCCCTTGATTCAAAGCAATGATGCCTCCTCATTCCCTTAGACCTATCAGAAGCCTTTGACATGGTTGATCACCAACTTCTCATCAAGGCTTTGAAAGAAAGGGTAGGTGCTGAGGAGGTGGTCCTACGCTGGTTCTCCTCCTTCTGACACAGCTGCTCACAAAGGATAAAAATGTTACCTCCGACCTACACCCCGTCAACAGGGACGTCCCCCACGGTTCAGTGCTCTCACCCCAACTGTTCAACATATATTTATTTATTTTTTATTTAATGCGATTTTATAAGGCGCGAACATTACCCGAAGGTGTCAGTTCGCTTTACATAAGAACCAGTTGCGATACATAAGGACTTAAGGTTACATGGGTTACATAACAGATACAAACAGAGAAAAAAATTTGCAAATGTACAAGTTATAAAGTCACACAACAGGGGTGTGGAATTTATTTAAATATCTACTTGTCCATGGGGCAGGTTGCTTCATAAATCGACTTGTCCTGTAACAAAATCCACTTGTCCCTTTGGTGCCATGTAGTGCTGCCACAAATTATGGCAGCAATCTCATCATATAAGAGCTCTTGTATAGCCTCTCTGATTATACCAGGGCATATACCATAGTAGTGTTTGAATACTAGTAATCATTTTATGTTGCCACGTTTCCGGAGATCTACATACTAGGACTGATGGTGGTGGTAAGCAGTAGTTCCAGGGTTGGAATGCCCTTTTGAGTCTGTGCAAACCTACTAACTAGCATGTTGTAAAGGTTTTCAACAAATGTTCTCTAATCTTTCCCATACTGAGAAATGTTGGAAATTTACTCCCGAGTATGGCAGACGTAAACCTTCTTTCAGAGTTGGGGAAAAAGTAGTTGGAGGGAAAATGAACTTTCAAACATCCAGGTTTTCACATGAGCAAATCTACACATGCATATTTGCTCAACCTGAAATGCAGTTCACAAATATTTTGTAGAAATACAATTTCTTGCCCTACTAATGTAAATTCTTGTGAATTCACGAAAGCCATATACCAAAGTTGCACTTTTGAGACTTTCTTTAATAATTGGGCCCCTAATTTGGTCCGGCGTTAACTATGACCTTTTGTGTGAATTCAAATTCTCTCTCTCAGAATCGGCTGGCTTCACTGTGAGTGACAGCATTCTGCTCTTTCACAAGGAGCATATCGGTACACAAAGTAGTTTTGTTCAGTGCTAGTAACTAATGTGGCAGTGTGTGCTTTTTTTAGACCAAAAACAATTTTTGCGTTTGCCAATGTTTGTTATAATCGTGAGGGCCTGGCAGCACGCACATCAGTAAGGTTTTACAAAAGCCATATCAAAACAAGTCACTCATTGCCAAACTAAAAAGCTGACCACCAATGTCAGACCTACTGGTTTTGCCAAGGCTTGTTTATTTTTGTTTCCCATAATCTTATTGAAACTGGTTACACAAATTTTCCAATATGAATATTTTGGGGAAATACTAGCCTGCATCAACACATTTTACTAAATGATGCTGCAAAGAAATGGTACCTGAAATTTTACAGTAGTTTAGCAAAATGTTTTTTTCCCTACTTTCATTTTTTAGGAACATTTTATATTGAAAGCAAAGAAACATTAATCTTGCTTTCAAGCTTCTGCAAATATTTGCATCTAATCAGAGAGCATTCTGTGAGCATCATGCATAGCCTCATGTTGCTAAACTTTGAAACTGTGTGAACATATTTTCATACTGGAACCACTGTCAGTAGTGCAGTCAGAACGGACAATTACTTAGCGCGCTCACCCTAATAATAAAGGCTTTCAATTAATGAACCATAGATACAAGTTTGAACAGCATTAACACGTGCACACAAATATTAACTTAACTACAGGCAGTGTCCTTCCCTGATCCTTAATGTGGTACTGAAAACTGGCAGCCAAAGGGTCTGTGCTGCAGGGGGTTGGGCCTGCTTGTCCCAAGGACAAAATACACATTAAAACTTGTTGCCCCTGACCCCAAAGAATATGTCCTGGGCGTCGGGCTATAGGAATTCCACATCCCTGCACACAAGGAAGAGATCCAAAAAAAATATTGCAAATGTAAATGTAGTAAAGTCATACGAATGGATGTACCCTAAGAGTCACATAGGAATGGTAGAGAGTACAAAGGTCTACTGCATATACTAGTGATTAGAGTTATCTCTATATACATAGGGAAGGGATACAAACGGATATACTCTAAGAGTCACATAGGAATGGAAGAGAGTACAAAGGTCTACTGCATATACTAGTGATTAGAGTTATCTCTATATACATAGGGAAGGGATACGAACGGATATACTCTAAGAGTCACATAGGAATGGAAGACTTCAAAGGTTTACTACATATACTAGGGATTAGAGTTATTTCAATATACATAAGGAAGGGATACAAATGGATATACTCTAAGAGTCACATAGGAATGGCAGAGAGTACAGGTCAACTACATATACTAGTGATTAGAGTTATCTCTATATACATAGGGAAGGGATATGAATGGATATACTCTAAGAGTCACATAGGAATGGTAGAGAGTACAACGGTCTACGCATATACTAGTGATTAGAGTTATCTCTAAATACATAGGGAAGGGATACAAATGGATATACTCTAAGAGACACATAGGAATGGTAGAGAGTACAAAGGTCTACTGCATATACTAGTGATTAGAGTTATCTCGATATACATATATAAACAAATGCAAAAACAAATTGGGGGAAATCAGCACCCATCAAAAATGGCATAACATTCCTTTAACATTTAGTAAGTCCAAGAGAAAAATAATTTCAAGAGCAGGTCCAAAATCCACTGAAAGTCCGAATAAATTCTTTATTAGTTGACCCAAACATTAAAATCCAAGGTCATAAGTGAGATTCTCTTAGCCAACGCGTTTCGTCTCTCAGTCGAGACTTATTCAGGGCTCAAAAGATTTAGCGTTTGATCAATTGTGATTGTGTAATATAGCACAGCAAGAAATATCAGTTTAGTATTCTTTTCATTTCTCGAACACGGACGCTGCTTCGTTTGCTGGCTACCATGCCCTTTAACGTTTAAACACCGTTTCTGTCAGTTCAAACACCGTTTCTGTCAGAAATGAAATGAATACTAACTAACTTTATTGTGTTTTTTTACATATATAAACAAATAGTAGATTTTCTCAGGTCTGGACCCAAAAAACAGGAGAGCAGAGTTCCATTAAGTGGGGTCGGAGAGGGGACACAGTCACAACACCAAGGGAGGGTGGGAGAGATACATGGGTATGGAGAAAAGGCAAATCAGATAAAGGAAGTAACATTTAAGGATCGTCACGGGGGAGACGATGGAAAAGGGGAAAGGACAAGGGGAAAGGACAAGGAAATGGACAGGAAGGCGGGTCATGGTTCAGAAAAAAGTGGCCGAGAACAGCAGCAAAATGGCAGGCAGGGAAAAAGAAAAAACGTAAAGAAGTCCATTAGAGTGACCCAGTGAGAATGAATTAGAGTGCCAGGAGCAGTCGGGGGGGGGGGGGACATAGTTCAGAAATTAAAGTCCGGAAGGGAGAGGAGGCGTGAAGGCTCGGGTCCACTGGAGTAAGTTTGAAGACAATCAGCCGGTCATGGCTCCCTCGCCCCCATACTTGGGAAAAGTTCACTGGTTCCTTGCTCTTGCCGGCTGCAGCAGCACTTTGTTTGACTACAACAGAAGTTGTTGGAGAGGGGGCACACAGGGGTTGAAGGGCTGAAGGAAGGCCGGGCTCAGAAGTCCTCACGCTTCCAGTCCCGGAAGCAGGGGCTGAGTGCTTAGACTCCCGGGTGGGGGCACCTCTGTGCCACTCGATCCGTGGCAGGACAGGCCGCTCGGATAAAGAGTGTTCTCTGGGGTGGGTGAGGGCCTCCAACCACTACACAGTGCATCCCCATTATGTCAACGACAGGGGTCTCCGGTGGTAGCAGCAAGGAGCATGCTGTGCAGGGAGTCTGCTGCAAGATGTCTCCCACGCCATATCGCTGCTGCCGATTCCGCCCTCGGATAGTAGGGAGAGGGGGCGCCTCCACTCGCACCCTGCACCGGGTTGCGCTACGGCACAGTTCATCCCCACAAATCACCATCAGCTTCAATCCTCCGCCGCCGCGAGAACTCTGCCGGCTGCTCCCGCCGCCATCTTGTATCTCCCATATACATGGAACTCCTCACCACCCTACTCAAAAATGCTAACATCCCTTTCTACCTCTATGGAGATGACACCCAGATCCCAGATCCATCTAGAAACCTCCTAAATAGATGACATTCACAAACTAAATATCACTCTAAAAGAAATGCAACATTGGCTGTCGCTCAATCACCGAAAACTCACCCAGATAAAACCGAAATCCTCCTCATTTCCAACAAAGAAGAAAGCCGTCATATTTTGGAATGGCTAAAATGCTCTTAATAGCAATCACACTCTGACCCACTCGGCTAAATCATTAGAAATCACCCTAGACTCAAAACTCGACATGGCCACACACCTAGAACTCCACAAAGAGTGCCTTTGTCAACCTGAAGCTACTTAACAAAATAAAACTATTCATCCCAACCAATGACTACTAACAAGCCACCCAATCACAAACGCTATCCAGACTCAACTATGGGAATGCCACCCTCACTGGTACAACTAAATCTCACCTAGCTCCCCTCAAAACTACTCTCAACACAGCAGCTAGAATGGTCACTGGAATCAGGAAATACAACCACATTTCACCAGCACTCGGAGAACTAAAATGACTCCCAGTCGATCATGTGCCAGTTTCAGAACTGTCCACCTCACACACAGCTCTGCACATAGGAAAACCTGAGTATTGAGGTTCCGTGACGATTTTACTCGTGTTTGTAACATTGTCGTAAATACATAATTTTGGTATCAGTGAACCGCAAATGATCCATTTAGTATATCCTGGTGTTTTCGCTATGCTACGAGCAAGAGCACTCCAGTTACAAACACATTTCTGTTCTACCCATGGCATCCATCTTAGAACACGGAAGCCATTTTGTATTCCTCGCCCTCACATAGTCAATGGACACGCAATGACCTCTTTTCATTAAAGGACACGTAGGCTTTAACCGGCGATTCACCTTGCAAGGGACACGTGCACCTTAGGCCAGCAACGCTGTGGCAGCATGACTCGGCAAGAACTGCCTCCCCAGCCTGAGGCCAGTCCTGCTATACTGGTTCTTGTGTTCGTTGGCCTGATCATGATTAGGCGGCCGAAGCTGGTAACCGTGCCCATTTACGACCCACAAACATCTCTTATCCTGTCTTTCTATCTTCTGCACCTGGCTCTGCTCCTTTCCTTCTGGGCCTTTATTAGGGGGAGGTAACGAAATTTACGATGAGGCGGTCCGGGTCTTGAATGAGAAATTGACATGGGATTATGATGGAATAGTGGGAACCCCTCATTCGTAATGTTTTGACATCAGATACTGTTGACGATTCCTGTGCAACGCCAAATATTTATTGTTTAAGACACGAATGTTTAGAACTGTGGTAACATGTAAAGAATTTGCCCCGAGCAGAATATTTAGTATATAAGGAACAACCCTCTTTGTACAAATGGAACAGGCTCCTAGACACTGCCCGTGTGCAGTTTCTGTGACTTCTGTGTCCCTGCAGTAATAAACCTTTGGTCTTTGACGCCACCATCGAGAAGCCCGTGTTTCTGTTTGTTTGTGCACCGAGACAGGTTGAACTCCGGGGTCTTCGGGTGTTTTCCCTGACACCTCTGGACGGAACCAAAAAGTCCAGAACTCCAATTGGCGCCCAACGTGGGGCGACGTCATTCGGTACCGGTCCAAAAGCCTGAAGAGTTCGAGGAGCTTCGTGGGAAGATTTCAGAGGGAGGCGCCCCACTTCATCGATCCCGGCATATCGCAAAAGTGGCCCCGACGTTCTCTTCCACGAGGGTTCCCGTTCAGACGGCTGCAGTGGTCCGTTGCCTTGACCGTCGCCCTGTCTTGGACCCGAGGTGCAGTCCTTAGTACGGCGAGACGTGACGGGTTTCTCCTTGGTGACGTCTTCAGTGCCTCAGTTAAGTATTTTGTGAGGGTTGCTCCTGTTTGGATAATCCTTTTTTTTTTTTTTTTTAGTTCTCAGTTCAGTTCAGTTCTGTAAGATTATCACTGGTTATTCTGGTTACGATAATCATTCTGTTCAGTTCAGGTATCGATACATTTGTCAGTTCTGGTAGGCCTAAGTTCTTGGTTCGAGTGCGCATCTTTTCTGTTTGTGTTTTGTTTGTTTTGTGTTCCGGATTATAAAATGGTAAGTCGGAAAAATTGTATGTTGTCTTGTTTCAGTTGCAACAGTGATTCCCAGTTGGAGGACTCGTGTTTGGTTCCTCCGATTGGAACTCCCCTTTATGATCTATATTGCAAATTTGGTGTGGGCCCTATCTCTTATAACGAGGTATGGATCCGCTTCACAGAGAAAGATGGTGTCCTTAGTTGGCCACTACATGGTAGTTTTGAACCTGAAGTTCTCGACAATCTAGAAAGAAGGTTGTTTAAGAAGAAAGCCCGGCCGGCAATGTTTGATTCTTTCCGTTATTGGCGAAAAGAATCTAAACAGAGAGAAATTAAAAAGTTGAAGAAAGAACAGAAAGAGCAAGAGTTGACTTTAGAACAGTCTGCTAGGCAGCTGCAACTCAACGAGTCTGAAAAAGCGATGGAGGTGGCCAATAGAGAGCGTAATTTAGCGATAGACAAGTGCTATCCTGCTTTGCCATCGAGTACGGCTAAGATAGTAGAGGACCCTGAAAAGGATCCCCTGTTGTCTTACTTGTTACGATCACCCCCACCGTATGCACAGGGTGCTACGGCTCCACCTATACCGAATGTTCAATTACCGGTTGCTGGACAACCTGGTGTTCCCGCTCCCCTGAATCAAGTTCCTGTACCTCCTGTGGTCAATATTAATGTTCCTTCGACAACCCCTCTTCCAGGGTTGCCGGCTTCTTTACCTATGCCTGTGTCGCTCACACCTGCTAGTTCACAAGCTATTTTTCCTGCTACTCCTACTGTTCCTAATCTATCTGTTCCAACTGCTACTCTATTTACTGCTTCTGCTAATATTATGACTCCGCTTTCTGTTCGTCGGAGAATCACTGATTCTGTCTCCAATATTCTATCTCCCTTCTATAAAACTCTGATTAAGACTCCTACCTCTGACTCTGTGCAGAGGCGTAGTCAGCTTCCCAGTACTGAAGAGCGAGGAATATTAGATTCGACTGCTCTTAGATGGGTTTCAAAAGTTGGAAGATATAATGTACAAGATGTATTAGATACATTTATGCAATGGAATGAACCGACACAACGATATGTGTTCAATGAAATGTGTTTCCTTCTACGTGAGGAATTGGAAGAGGATGACCCTGAATTAAATCTAGAAGAATTAATTAATGTTCAGAAAGAGTTTGCTGCAGGTATGATAGTTGGACAAAATATAAAAGAAGCGATGGAACTGGTTCTAAGTTATAGGACCGACTCATCCCTTCGTTCACCAAGAGAGTTAGGGAAACGTAGTACGAAACAAAATCGTCAATACCCAATGAGAGAGGTTCCACCAATTTGGCGTGAAGCTGTGCAAGCTAACGCAAACCTTGGTATTGCAGCCGCTCCGGCCCAATTCCAGAGAGTATGGATACATATTCCATGGAAGCGAGCTGAAGTATTAGCAGTAAAACAGGCCTTGCCAGATCCGCGTAAAAATCCTGCAGGGTACTACAAAGAGTTGGCTCAAACAGTTGACGCTTGTGTATTGAATCTTGCTGACATAGATCTGCTATTTGGTAATGTAGTACCGCAACCAATTTGGGCTAAAATTCGTAAAGAGAACCATCCAGTTGCCCTAGGTGGTGACTGGGCAGCTATAATTGCAGCGGATGGTCAACAAATAGGTGGTTCTAAACCTGAACCCTTAATTGCTAATTTGCCTGGTAGGATAATCGATTTAATGAAAACCTTGATGCCAGCATTGCGCGTTAACTGGGACAAATTGTCCGCGTGCAAACAGAAGAAAGACGAAAGCGTCTCCGACTTTTTCACAAGATTCGAGGAGACTTTCGTGGATCATAGTGGTCAGGATATGAGCACAGAAGGAGGCCAGAGATTATTTGTTGATAAATTTGTGCACAATCTGTTGCCAGAACTTAGTGGTAAATTAAAGAATTCTGAAAGTGCGTGGGCTGTCTCTACGACTGCGCAAATACTTGCGACTGCCCAGTACTATGAAAATAGGGATAAAGAAGAGAAGGAAAAATCAGATAAAAAGACGAAAGATTTAAAAACTAAAGTACTTTTACAGCAAGCTTATCCGCCTCGCACGAATCAGACTAATATGCAGCAAGGGTCATATCAAAGAACGGATTATAATTTTCAAAGGCCACAATACCAATGGAATCAATGTGCTTATTGCAAAGTGGAAGGTCATTACAAAAATGAGTGTCCAGTTCGGGCACAAAATAATGCTGCGGCTGCTCAGAGAGGTCGTGGTAGTTCTATGCAAAATTCTAGAGGTCGAGGAAGAGGTGCTATGCCTCCGCAGACGAATGATCGCCCTTCTAATTATTTCGACCAGCGAAATGGACAATCTGCCCAACAGAATAGGTTTCCACAGTATCATGTTGAAGACTATTATGAAGCTAGTGAGGAAGGTCAGCAAAGTGAGTACTAGGACAGCCATGGACAAAGAGAGGGAGTAGTATCAGTTCCAGTAGATCAGAGTGGGCCTTATGTCGCAGTAGCAACATCAGGTATAGTCGAACCGTTTCTGTTGGATACTGGTGCAGCAAAAAGTTCTATCATACATGCGAAACTCCCTGGCGCACCTTTGTCTGGCTCAACAAACGTTTCAGTAGGTTTTTCGGGCACCCCTGTTCATAACCCTGTTTCTGGTCCTTTGTCTATTTCTGTTGGACCCTGTCAATTGAAAGCACCCCTGATTTTGACGACAGGTTGTAACGAAAATCTGCTTGGTTTAGACTTGTTAAAACGCCTATATGCGACATTATACTGTTCTCCAGAAGGAGTACAGCTTACGTTGGGTAAAAGAATAATCTCTCCGATGTACTTGTCGATGGATGCGCTCCCACCAGAGCTGCGTTCACTCCCTGACACTCTTTGGGCGACTGGTCCTAATGATGTAGGTCTATTGGAAATTCCACCCTATGTAGTAACCTTGAAAGCAAATGTCAAACTTCCACGAATTCCACAATACAGAATCTCTAGTGAAGGTGAGCGTGCGCTCCTACTGATAGTGCATGATCTGATTGAGAAAGACGTTATAGAAGAAACTAGAGGTAATGTCTGTAATAGTCCTGTACTGCCTATTTTGAAACGAACTGACCTTACAAAACCTCCAATATATAGGTTTGTAATTGATCTTAGAGAGGTTAATAAAATTGTGATTCCACAGTTTCCTGTGGTTCCAGACATTACTGCATTGTTAACGTTGATTCCTGCTACAGCAGCATGGTTTTCGGTTGTCGACTTGAAAAATGCCTTTTTCAGCATTCCGATAGCCGAAGAAAGCAGAGATATCTTCGGTTTCTCTCTAGGAGGACGAAGCTTCAGGTTTAAACGCGCTCCACAAGGCTATTGTGAAAGCCCATCCATTTACAGTCAAGCATTAAAAAGCCAGTTAGATTCCTTCGTACTTCCTCTTGGTTCTGCTTTAGTACAATATGTCGATGATCTTCTAGTGGCTGCTGATGACAAGGAAACTTGCAAAACAGCTACGATTTCTTTATTGCATCATTTGTCAAATTTGAACCACAAGGTGTCACCTTCAAAAATGCAATACTGCTGCCAAGAAGTGACCTACCTAGGTCATCTCTTGTCAAAGGAGGGAAGGAAGTTGACCCCAGAGAGAATAAAAGCAATTACCCAGATGAATGTTCCTAGCACGCAGAGAGAAGTACGTGCCTTTTTAGGTATTACCTCATATTGTAGGCAATGGATCCCAAATTTTTCTCTTTTAGCAAAACCATTGGTAGCCTTGACTGGGAAAGATGTTCCGAGTCCGGTACCATGGTCTGCAGAATGTCAGCAGAGTTTTTCTGAATTGCGAAATGCACTGTGTTCAGCACCTGTATTGGGTACACCCGACTACAGTAAGCCATTCACGCTCTATGTCCACGAGAGAGAAGGTTGTGCATTGAGTGTTTTGACGCAGAAATTTGGTGATAAACAACGCCCTTGTGCGTATTTTTCATCAACATTAGATCCAGTAGCTAGAGCGTTGCCTAGTTGCTTGAGAGCTACAGCCGCAGCTGCAGCTTCCATTCGACAATCTGCTGGTTTAGTAATGAACAACATGCTAGTGGTTATGGTTCCTCATGCGGTGGATACACTCATGAACCGAACCAAGACGCAACACCTTACCAGTGCTAGATTATCAGGTTATGAACTGACACTGTTAGCTAGTCATATTCAGATCAAAAGATGCAATGTATTGAATCCAGCAACATTGTTGCCGACTAGCCAAGAGTCGAGTGATTCCGAACCACACGACTGTTATTTCAAAACTGAGGAAGAAACAAAAGGACGAATTGATCTAAAAGACACTCCGTTATCAGATCCAGATGGCACGTTGTATGTTGATGGGTCTTGCTTCAAATTAGAGAATGGTGATGTGACTGCTGCTTATGCAGTAACGACCTTGAGTACGATTGTGGAGACTGCGAGAGTGAGTCAGAATTCTGCCCAGGCTGCAGAATTGATCGCGCTAACAAGAGCGTGCGTTTTAGCTAAGGGAAAGAGAGTGAATGTGTTCACAGATAGTCAGTACGCGTTCGGCGTGGCCCATAGTTTTGGCCGTTTGTGGAAAGAGAGAGGTTTCATTACGTCCCATGGGACTAAGATTCAACATGGTCAGCTAGTTAATGACTTGTTGGAATCTCTAACCTTGCCGACTGAAGTTGCGATTGTGAAATGCAGTGCTCATAAAGCAATCACGGATGATGTTGGTTGTGGGAATGCTTTTGCTGATGAGACTGCAAAACAGACAGCTAGAAATATGATGAGTAGAATGTATGTTGCAACGTCTGCAAGATGGATTTCTGAGTCTGGAATGTGTGAGGACACAGTGGAAAGCGTGAAGGAAATTCAGAAAGAGGCGACTGAGGAGGAAAAACTTGCATGGAGAGAGAGCACGGGTAAATTGGACTCGAGTGGATGTTGGATTGACTTGTCGGAACAACAGCGTTGGATGTTGCCTGATGCGTATGTGCTTGCAGTAGTGACGATGGCACATGGAACAGCACACATCAGTTCAAAAGGGATTTGTAAGATGTTGGCTCCGGTCTGGAAGAATGATGGGATTAGTAAGTGTGCAGAGAGAGTGGTGAGAAATTGTATGGTATGCTTGATGCATAATCCTGGCAAGGGAATCCCCACACCTGCAGGTCATTTCGCTCCTCCTTCCTGCCCCTTTGAAGTGATCCAGTTAGACTTCATTCACATGGATCGTTGTAATAACCTAAAGTACGTCCTAGTGGTAGTTTGTGCTTTCTCCAGATGGATCGAAGCATACCCGCTAAAGGACAATACTGCCTTATCCACTGCCAAAATTCTTCTTAAAGAATACTTCCCCAGATACGGAATGCCACGGATTGTATGGTCAGATAACGGAAGTGAGTTCGTAGGGAAAGTTATGCAGAGTGTGTGTGCCGGCCTAGGGATTAGACAGAAGTTTCATAGTGCAAATCATCCCCAGTCCGCGGGTTTAGTCGAGGGTTACAATGGCACCCTTAAACTGAAACTTGCTAAGATACAAGCATCCACGGGTTTGTCCTGGCCAGACGCATTGCCTTTGGCTTTGCTAACAACAAGAGCAACTGTACATTCTAGAGTAGGGCTTAGTCCATATGAAATAGTTTTCGGTCGTCCTGCAAATGTTTGGGGGGTACCTAGACCAAAAGAATTCAAGCAGCTGGAATACCCAATGTTAATTGATTACCTTTTCGACTTGACTGCTAAATTGAGTCTTATTCACCAACAGGTTTTCGATGCATTGCCAAAGCCACCGGAGAGTCCAGGCCATCAGCTGAAACCGGGTGATCAGGTGGTCATTAGAAATTTTGCAAGAACGAAAAATCTTCAACCCAGATTCATTGGCCCTTTCCAAGTCCTACTAGCAACGAGAACTGCTATTCGTGTGGCCGGAAGGAAGAACTGGATCCATACGACACACGTCAAACGTGTGCCTCTGCCACTTCCTTACGACAACTGGGTAAAGAAAGGAATCGGTGCCTCTGAAACGGAACAAATCCCCAGGTTCATACCTTTCAGCGATGCAGAACTGATCACAGATTCACCAAATTCTGACTCTCCTCCTGAAACTGCTCTTTTGAACCCTGAACATTTGTCATCCACACCCAACGAACATTTGCCATCTGCACCAAAAGAACATTTGCCATCTGAAAACGTGAACATTGCAACGTCGGCTGAAAATACATTGTTTCCAGACCAGACAGCTCCTGCAAAACTGAGATACAACTTGCGACCTCGCAATATGGACAAATAAAGCAGGAAACTGCCTATTTTCAGATTTGAATTTTCTATACATTGCCTCCAGCCAGGAAGTTTGCTAATACTTTGTATTGTTTCTTTTTGTTTTAAAATTGCCTTGCCGTCTGGGTAGCCGTAGGGTCGTGGCTGTGTGCCTAGTTGAATCTGCGGGGGTCAGACACAAGGTCGATCTTTCTGTTAGTTCTGGGAACTCCCAGGGCTGATAGAGGCATTTTCATCTACGTACACATCATCAGTGGTCGCGAACGGTCGTAGAAGATGGAGCTTCCTGAGCTGCAACGAGAAAATGTAATTTATGTTCGCAGAAATAGACTGTACAGAATACTTCACAGCAAATGCTTTCTAATGCAATGTGCAGTTACATTTTTAATTGTTTTGATAACGTTGGTGGGTGGAATCGTCTTTGGTGTACATTTGATTTTTATGCCAGTAACTACAGTACCTCCCCTTGATCCTACTACTTCTACGGTTTCTTCTATGCATTCTTTTCACTCATTTCCTGAACACGAGCAAGCTCGACGCTCAGAATTTATTAACAATACATTTGTACAGCTCTTGCATCAACACCAACTGGTAGTTAATACTACAGACTGCTGGGTGTGTGGCTTGATACCTCACACTATGGATAAAGGCATTCCCTATCTAGTCTTGCCTTTTAGCTACAATGGATCATTTCAGGCCTTTCAGACCATTTTTTCATATGCCCTTGAGACCTATCCTCCGCGTCCACCACGGTCCACTAAATACAACTCAGCCAACAAAGCTTTAGTCCAGGGAATTATTGACATGATTAAAGACGTCAATAATACTCCATCTTACCCTAGAGATGAATTACGGGTGTATTTGAGTTGGAACTCTACAGAGTATCGCCTTAGTTTGGGAGAAAGCAAGCGTAAAAGCTCCACTTCAGTTTGGGTTGTGCCTCACCAAGGTCAGGTCTGTTTGCAAGGAAATGGGAGAAATCTGAGAGCTCAGCTAGGGAGGAGTGAGTGCGTTGAGACTTACGTATTTCCGTCTAACTCCTCCCCTGCCTTCCTGACTGCTAGGGGTACCTACTTCATCTGTCAGGACAGAGCATATACATGGCTGCCTGCTGACTTTTCAGGTTCATGTTATATTGCTCGATTGTTACCTCCGACATACACTGCTTCTTCAGATTATCACAAGACCAGAGTAGCAAGAGGTGTCTTCAGCAAGGAAGATACCGCTGGTCAGGAAGCTGGAGACTTCTTCAAAGGTTTCCTTCCGTTTTGGGGGCCTATGGCCAATAGTAGAAATCTACGTCAACTAACACGGGTAGTTGAATCTACTATTACAGAAACTGCTGGTGCCCTTAGTAACTTAACAGCTGAGCTTCAGGCGGATCGTCTCATGACGTTGCAGAACCGAATGGTTCTAGACGTAATACTTGCAGATCGAGGTGGGGTATGCAGAATGATCCAATCGAGCTGCTGTGTCTTTATTCCAAATAATGCTCCAACAGTCTATGAAGCGATCTCTAAGCTACACAAGATTTCCGACTCTATACACGTAGATAAGGGAAACTGGTCCTTCATGGAGTGGTTTTGGACTCTGGTATCAGCGTGGGGATGGAAGGTTCTGATGGTTATTGGTGTCATCCTAGTATTTCTGTTCTCATGCTGCCTTATTATCCAATGTGGTCCCGCTCTGTGTAGTCTCTGTGCTGCAACCTGTTTCAGAAAACCACCTGCATTAGGAGAAAAGGCACGAGACAGGATGATGATACAACAACATGTCACTGACCTAATGAGCATAGAATTAGACTCTGACTCTGATATAGACTGAGTAATTGCCTATGTAAGGGCAAAAGGAGGGTCTGAGGTTCCGTGACGATTTTACTCGTGTTTGTAACATTGTCGTAAATACATAATTTTGGTATCAGTGAACCGCAAATGATCCATTTAGTATATCCTGGTGTTTTCGCTATGCTACGAGCAAGAGCACTCCAGTTACAAACACATTTCTGTTCTACCCATGGCATCCATCTTAGAACACGGAAGCCATTTTGTATTCCTCGCCCTCACATAGTCAATGGACACGCAATGACCTCTTTTCATTAAAGGACACGTAGGCTTTAACCGGCGATTCACCTTGCAAGGGACACGTGCACCTTAGGCCAGCAACGCTGTGGCAGCATGACTCGGCAAGAACTGCCTCCCCAGCCTGAGGCCAGTCCTGCTATACTGGTTCTTGTGTTCGTTGGCCTGATCATGATTAGGCGGCCGAAGCTGGTAACCGTGCCCATTTACGACCCACAAACATCTCTTATCCTGTCTTTCTATCTTCTGCACCTGGCTCTGCTCCTTTCCTTCTGGGCCTTTATTAGGGTGAGGTAACGAAATTTACGATGAGGCGGTCCGGGTCTTGAATGAGAAATTGACATGGGATTATGATGGAATAGTGGGAACCCCTCATTCGTAATGTTTTGACATCAGATACTGTTGACGATTCCTGTGCAACGCCAAATATTTATTGTTTAAGACACAAATGTTTAGAACTGTGGTAACATGTAAAGAATTTGCCCCGAGCAGAATATTTAGTATATAAGGAACAACCCTCTTTGTACAAATGGAACAGGCTCCTAGACACTGCCCGTGTGCAGTTTCTGTGACTTCTGTGTCCCTGCAGTAATAAACCTTTGGTCTTTGACGCCACCATCGAGAAGCCCGTGTTTCTGTTTGTTTGTGCACCGAGACAGGTTGAACTCCGGGGTCTTCGGGTGTTTTCCCTGACACCTCTGGACGGAACCAAAAAGTCCAGAACTCCAGTATTTGGCTGCTAAGCTGAAGAAGGCTGGTCAGACAAAGAACCTCAGGAGCTCCAACACCCTATTACTCATCCCTATAAAAAAAACGCGAACAAAAAACTGCTGCACACTCCTTCGCAGGAAACGCACACAAAATCTGGAAAGCTTTCCCTGTCGGTATCAGGACTATCTCATCCTTCACAAAATTCAAACACCACCTAAAGGTCCTTTTCCTCAACCGCTCTCTTCAGAATGGATAGCCGCCATCCAAACGCAAATCCCTGCTTGTTATCGCTCCCAGACATTGCTGCTCTAAGACTTACCTCCTCTTTGCAATTTGACCCCTATCTGAACCCCCCCACCTAAGTGGTTCAACCCAAAGACAAAGTGCTCTCTATGAGGATATCTCAGGAAATACAGACTACCTCAATGCTGCTCAGCACACTTGGACTTCTGAACCTATGCGTAGAATACTGCTTTATTGTATCCACCCCAAGACAATGTGCACTCTATGAGGTTATCTGAGGACTCACGTACTCTCTCAATGCTGCTCAGCACACGCTGAACTTCCAAACCTATATGTAGAATACTGCTTTATTGTATGAATCTTACTCAAAAACTGCTGTGAAGCCTTGCAATACCCTCTGGTCAGGCTAACGCTATATAAAACTCCTTAATAAAATAAAATAAAATAAATACAATCTCATAACTCGCATTGGCTTTTTTTCATACTAGTTAGAAGAAGCTGATTTTAGTCACAACTGTCAGGGTAGGGTTTGTTCTCTTGACGGACATAAGATTTTCTGCAGAGTTTTCAAATGAACAAACACAAATTTCTAAAGAGCAAGACTAACGTTCACAATTCACAATGTAAGCTCCAATTTTACTGTGCTTAAGATGTTCTTTCGGTCACAAACACTTTTTTCTGTGTGTTTGTTCTTCACAGCTGAGTTTCTACTGAGGAATTTTTGAGACACTACTCTCCTTCAAAAACGGGAGTGCACACTGCTCTGCGAAGGCGGAAACCAAAAATTCAGAATATACAGCAAGGTCGCACTCGTTGAGCGAGTGCATTGACGGAACACTGCTCTTCCTCCTCAAACTACAGTTAAAGTGCGCAACTCACAGAGTGAGTGCGCCAGAGGAACATTGCTCCTCGAGGAAAAGGGCAAAAGACTAGAGCGCCGATGTCGGGCACAATGGCGGCCGCCAACTTGGATCGTCTCTTGCCCGGTAAGAGCGATTGCAAGCAGCAGTCTCCGTGATAGAAGCCAGATATGGGGACATTGCCGCAACCACCAGGGATAACAAGAATGTATACGTCTCCTCAGCCTAGGTAGACATTCAGAGCAGCAGGCAACCATGTTCCTGACAGTACCCCCCTACAAAGAATGCTCCACAAAAGAGGGTTTGTTGGGATAAATGTTGTAAAATTGTTTAACTGGTTGTGGAGCATGCACATGTTGAGAGGGCTCCCAGGATCTCTCCTCTGGACAAAAACCTTTCGAATCTATAAGATGATATAACCTTCACTTCTTGATCTTTGAATCTAAGATTCTGTTAACTTCGTACTCCGAATGTGAATCTATAGTGATTGGGTCTGGAGGTGTGGTGGTTCTGACATTCGAAGGGCTCTTCTTAAGTAAAGATACATTGAAAATCGGGTGAATCCTCGTCTGAGAAGGAAAAATTAGTTTTACAGCTACTGGGTGTACGATCTTACTCCTGTAAAGGGCCCCAGAAATCTGGGTTGGAATTTTGTGTTTCCCTTAAGGTGTAAATGTCTAGTGGACAACCAGACCTTATCTCCCTTTGAGGAATTACGATTGTTCCTTCTTTTAGTGTCCGTGTACTTTTTATATTAGGCTTTAGCTTTTACCAGGTGTTTCATAGCAGATTGATACGTTCTTTGGATTCTTTCACTCGAGTTTACCACTGTAGGGACTGAATCTTCAGACCTTCCCAAGATGTTGTTTGGGTGCCTAACTGAATTTAAGTAGAATGGGGAATAACCTGTGGAGGCATGAACCGCATTGTTATAGGCAAATTCCGCAGTCATTTTTAGGAAAAAACTCAAAACGTTCCTCTTTAATTTCTAGTTGGCCTCGCGCCTATTTACTAAATTATGACTAGTTTCTGTTCTTAAGTTGCTGCCAAAGGCGCGGAGATACTCCTTCGGGAGTCGATTCACAGCGCCATACAAACATGCAAATAAATAAAATAAATAAATAAAATCAGGTCAGGCCCTTCTCCATCCTGATCAAGATACAGACGGAGATACTGTTCTATCTCCTGATTGACTTTCAGTCTAGCCATCCGTTTCTGGATGGTAGCTGGTGGAGAATCGTGAGACTATCCCCAATCGCTGCACGAAGGACTTCCAAAATCGAGAAACAAACTGGTTACCTCTGTCTGAGATTACAACTACTGGTATACCATGTGCCCTGACTTTTTGTTGTAAAAATAACTTGGCCAACTGAGGAGACACTGGGATCTTTTTGAGTGGGATAAAACGACTCATCTTCGAGAATGTATCTACAAAGACCAATATTGTCATAAATTTGACTTGAATGTAAGTCTACAATGAGATCCATACTTATGGTGTGCCAGGGATGAAGAGCAGAGGGGAGGGGTTGGAGTTTCACTTCTGGGGCCTGCCTGTTTGTCTTTCTCATGTACACATATCACAGGTTTGAATGGATTGTTTAACTTGAGGAGTCATTGCTGGCAACCATAAAAATCTCTTCAACAATTCTGTGGTCTTTTGAAACCCTTTGTGTCCAGCTAGAGGGTCACTATGGCACACCTGTAGAGCATATACTTTTAACTCTTGAGTGGGTAGGTACAAGGCCTCTTTGAAGTAAGGTAGAGTCTCACAGGTCTTTCGGTCCTTATCTTCCCTAACCCAATGCAAGATTTCTTCCTCAGATATGGCTTCTCGAATTTTCTCCTTTATCTCTGAGTATTGCACGGCACAAGCAAATTTGTCTGCAGGTATTATTAGAATTTCCTTTATTTTTCCGCCTTAAGACCCAGTAACCAATCTTGACAAGGCATCAGCCTTACTGCTCACAGAACCAGGTCAGTCAGGAAATTGTAGTCAGCAAATAACAGTGACCATCTTAATTGCCTGGCAGTAAGAGTTTTCGCAGACTTCAAAAACTGGAGGTTCTTGTGATTGGTAAATACTGTGACAACGTGGCAAGCTCCCAGTAACTAATGTCGCCATTCCTGGAAGGCATCCTTCACTGCCAGCAACTCCTTGTCTGCAATAGAATAGTTGACCTCGGGGGTGGGGGGGTCAGCTTCCTAGATCGGAAGACCACCGTATGAAGTTGACCTGTTTACTTGTGCCGTTGGGACAGAATACTTCTTATGGCCAGGTCTGAGGCATCCACCTCCAAAAAGAAAGGTTCCTCTGAATCTGGGTGAAGAAGACCTGGTGCTGAGGTAAAGGATCTTTGAGAAACATAAATACCTCTTCTGCTTTGCTTGAACAGTTAAAAGGTACTCCTTTCTTCAATAGTTTAGTAATAATCTTTTTAGAAAATTCTTGGATGAAGCAACAGTAGAAATTAACAACGCCAATGAAACTTTGTACCTCCTTCAAATTCTGGGGAGAGGGCCAATTTAGGATTGCTTGAATCTTGCCAGTATCAATAGAAATTCCTTCCTCAGACAACACAATCCTAAGAACTCCACCTATTTCACCTGAAATGCGCATTTCTCTATATCAGAGGTCTTCAATATGTCGGGTGCGACCCCAGGGGGGCCATGGAGTCCTGGGAAGGGGGTCGCGCATTTCCAGGCCTCACTTCTGCCTGGAATTTAAAACATGTGCTCTTCCTTTTGAAAACCGGTACGCAGTGGTTAACCCCTTCGACGCTCATGACGAGCTGGGCTCGTCATGGCGTAGCCTCCTCGCACGCTCATGACAAGCCCAGCTCGTCACGTAAAGTGCGCTTTTTAAAAACCCAGCGTACGGGCGGAATTCCGCCCGCACGCATGCGGTTAAAATGCTGCAGCAGAAGTTATGTGTCTCCTGTGTTGTGAAAGGCTGGGCTGGACCTGAAACAATCCTTTGTGCCAGGGTGCTTGCTTGCCTGAATGAAATGCAAATGTATGTTTTGAGGTAATCTGAAAATGTAAAGTAGACAGTGAGACACAATGGGTAACCTTGAGTCAGGGTCCGTCCTCCTGCTGCCACCTGCGCTTCTTGAAATTCAAATGCGCAGCTACTGTTCCTGACCTCGCTTGGGGTGTGGGGACGAGGTGATGGATCTCTGCCGTGGACGGTCAGTGCAGCAGGGCAAGTCAGACTGAAAGCTGCTGACTCCGCCGTCTGTGGCTCATGGCTTCAATCTGGAATCGGATCCCACATGCACCATTCGGGCCCCAGACAGGGCCAGAGCAGCTGACCCATGAGCGAGTATCACTGAGACAGCGCCGCCGGGGGCCAGTTGCAGTGAGAGTGGGTGCAGCAAGCTGCTGTGCTCACAGGGTGCAGCATGATTAATGGGGTGCTGTTATTTATCTAAAGTGCGTGGAGGAATCACCTACTGTTGCTGTTTGCCCCCTGAGGACGCCTGGTAGAACCGCTGACACAACTCGCAGCACCCGCTTCGCGGGTGCCGCTTCGCTGTCAGGAGCGAGGGCTGAGCTGTTGTCATTTGGGGCATGGTTGTTATCTGAGTCTCGGTGGCACAGCGAGGAAAGCGATAAGGGGCTGAACGTTGCAGGGACTCGTAGTACCGGGTGTCCCTGCTTCCACCGGACCACGCGTTCGCCCGCAAGCCCCGCCCACCGGACACTCCACACCCGATAAGCCCTCTGCTGTGTTAGCTCTACGGGTGCTGTTATTTATCTAAAGTGCGTGGAGGAATCACCTACTGTTGCTGTTTGCACCCTGAGGACGCCTGGGAGGACCGCCGACCGCTGACTGCAGTTACAACTCGCAGCACCCGTTTCGCGGGTGCCGCTTCACTGTCAGGAGCGGGGGCTGAGCTGTTGTCATTTGGGGCATGGTTGCTGTCTGAGTCTCGGTGGCACAGCGAGGAAAGCGATAAGGGGCTGAACGCTGCAGGGAATCGAAGTACCGGGAGTCCCTGCTTCCACCTGACCACGCGTTTGCCCGCAAGCCATGCCCACCGGACATTCCACGTGCTATAAAGCAGGATCTGGCACCCGCGACGCGGGAGCGTCCCGGGAGAAGCCCGGGACATGGGCGGGACCGTCCTAGGCCGTCACAGGCCGGAGGAGGCCGGGCCGGGCTATCCCCCCATTGTATGCAACACTACTTCGTGATCTAACAAAGGTGACTGGTCACACTGTACGCTTATACCCTTTTTTGCATGCTTTAGGGCTTAGCCCTGTTGACTTTGTGTAAGATCCTTGTTAGAAATTATGACCCAGCTACTAGGTAAAGGGAAGAAGTTGGGGCAATGTACAACAGGGGGAAGTGTGACGGGGACACTAGACAGCTTTATTACAAGAGCGACGGTGGTGTTGGAGCGGGAAATAGCTTTAACAGAAAAGCGGTTATCAACGGATTTCTTTTCCGCAAAGCGTTTTCCTCTAGGCAAAATTACGAACGCAACAACACCAGAAAGACCGAACTCTACAGGAATTGGCGGGACTAGCCTGAAGAATAATAGCAATGAATTAGATGGGGTCACACTATTACCTCAGTGAATTCTTCTTTAAATAGCATCTCTTCGCCTGAAGAACATATGCCTATTGTTATAACCACTAAGTCAGCGCTTGCTAAGAATATCCCAAAATCTACGGTTCTAGGGACTGCTCACGTGGGGAAAAGGGGAGGTGGACGTCAAATGGGTAAAAGATTGAAAGTTCCCAAGACGACCAACACTAAACATTTGCCTTTTAAAATATCTATACCCAATACTACTCACTCCACCTCAAAGAAAGCAATGTCACATACAACATCTAACGTTCCATTAGGTCCCCCTGTATGCGAATCACTTGGTCCAAGTGATACAGTAGGTCTCATATCTCAAATAGAACAGCTGCTCAAGTCTTTTATGCTCCCATTGATAGAGAGACTGAAGATAATTAATCAGAACCTGGAGGTGTTACAAAAAGTCACCTCAGAAAACACCATAAAGCTAGGAAGCTTATTAGCCAGCTCTCAAACGGGGGGTCCCCTGCCACATTCCAGCAATCAGCTTATAAATCCATCCTTGCCTCCTGGTCTGTCTCTCAACACCTTAGTTGCAGACGAAAGGAATATAATTAATAAGGAGCCTAGTACAAACGAAGGAATACCTAGTATCCCGCGTAGAGAAGGGGAAAACACTAAACATCCTAATGATAACATCAGGTCACGCTTACAGGAAGAGGGAACTAGAAAGATTGATACAATAAATAGAATTCTAGTTAAACCTCCGACGTTAGATTTACCCCCTGCAATCAACACCATTGGTGCTGGTGATGAGCAACGTTCCACCCCTCCCAGAAGGATCCAAAGAGGATCTTAGCCAATTAAAAAATAAAGTTACCCATTGGCAATACTCAATTTGATATTAGGAATAGAGGACATTTTGAAAGGCCACCACAGTATAGAGGGCAACACAGAATGGGTCTACCACTGTAAAGGTCATTAAGGGTGCCTACATGGGGTGGGTATTTGTCACCATTTGAGGGACCAAACCGCTTTGCAGCACTCTCCAGTCTTAACGACTGTGATTGACTGTGTGGGGAACATCATACCAGTCATACCCCACCGAGAAGTGGGAGCCTAGCAGTTGATTCTGTGTCGGAGCCAGTATCCCCCATGGTTAACCCTGATAAAAATGCCCCAATCTCATTGGATGAGACCAGGGTTGGTAGCTGCCCTGATAGAATACTATCTGACCCATCAGGTGTGTATATAAAGGCCACCGAAGAGGTCCATCAACACCATTATGTCCTTTCCTGGAACATTGCGGGGCTAGCAGGGAAAGTCATAGATCCCACATGGGTACAGTTTGTTAGTAAATTTGCGCTAATCTGTCACCAAGAGACGTGGCTTGTGGATTGTGACATTGCGCTGGAGGGATACAGGGCATTTTTGTCCCAGCAACCAGAACAACTAGCGGTAGAGCCAGTGGAGGTCTTGTAACTTTTGTTTCATTGGCCCTACGCTGCGGCGTTAGGACCATCATCTCTGCTAACACAAATCTGCAGGCCATCTCCTTGGACTCAAAGGATGGTTCCCTCTTGGTGATACATTTTTATAACGCACCAAATAAAGAAGAAGTTTGTGGGATTGCTGAGCTTCTGTTAAACAGGAAGGTGGTGCCCACACCTCAAATTTGCTTATCGCAGGTGATTTTAACATTCATCCGTGCAGTGACCCTAAATTGAATGCTCGGGAGACATTGGGATGCCCCTTGATATCCGGCCTCCACTTTGAACATACCAAACCGGGTAACTTACTGAATGATATGCTCGTTGAGCATGATTTATCCTCGGTAATGAGTTTTGCCCCACCACATAGTAAACAACTGGACCCTACATTTAGGGGTAGAGGATGTGGGACCTTTATAGATCACATACTACTTTCTAGTTCTATCCTACCCCTTCTTCAGGGCTTCTCCATTACCCCAAGCTCACATAGTGACTATAACCCTGTCTGTGTGACCATGGGAGGGAGAATAATGATGACCAAGGATAAAGTCCATGGTGGCATTAACCTACAACTTTTAGATGGTGGGCGCCGGATTAAATGGAGCCAGATAATCTCATCCCTCTTTCACGATTCGCTCAGGGTTTCATGCGAGGCGGAATTTACTTGCTGTCTTTATAAAGACTCTCCACCCGCAGGTATCCTAAAATCCTACGAAGGGATTGCCTCAAAAGTAGGAAGTATGCTACTTGCCAAGGGAAGGACTAGCGTGCCTAGTACTCCTAAATGGTTCTGCCGCTCATGCTCCAAAGCTGCGAGTGACCTAAAGGCTGGGTTGAAAAAAATACCTAGAGATAGCGCATTGATCTGTGCCCTCCGGAAAACTTATAAAAATGCCCTGGGAAAACGCCAGGCTGACATAAAAGAGGAATTATGGAGGGAGCTTTTATATCCTGTGACCCTATCTAGTAGCTCTAGATTTTAGAGCACCATTAACAGATCTCCATTGCAAGGGGAAGGGGTTAGAGAAGTGGGCTCAAACATCACTGAGGACGAATGGGTCTTACATTTTGCAAGTATATTTAAACACTCGTCCAATCAGTTAGATACATCGGATAACATTCTGGCTAACGAAACAGTGGTGTTCTCTGTAAAAGAAATTGAGGAGGGTATTAATAACTTGACTAATAAAAAGGCACCGCCTCCTTCTGGGCCGGGATTCTAACTGCTGTAGGTAACGCTGCAGCTATTAAGGGATGCCCAGATTCCTGGGGGATTTCCACGATCGTCCCAGTCTACAAAAAGGGGGACCGGAATTGTACACTGAATTACAGACCAATCTCATTGATTGACTCTGTTGTCAAGGTCATTGGGGGGGTTATTCAAAAGAGACTAAGTGTATGGGCGGAGGAGAACAATATCATTTCAGATATTCAATACGGGTTCCGCCCTGGTCACTCTACCACAGCGCAGTGCCTAAATCTCTACCTGATCATAGGGAAGTACACCATGGCGCGTCCGGGGTCCAGCTACATGACCTTCATGGACCTTTCATCCGCCTTCGACTGTGTTAATCAGGGAAGGTTGTGGCGGTCCATGGAGGCCATGGGAGTGGAGCGCAATCTGGTGTTCTTCCTGAGGGATCTTCATAGAGACACTAATGCTAATATTAGGTACTCCAATGATCTGAAGGTCTCAAGGAATTTTAATATTGAAAGGGGGGTTAGGCAGGGATGCATCTTAGCCCCCTTTCTTTTAAATTTATGTATTAACGATCTGGAAGGTTTATTACTAAATACAGGGGCTGATTACCCTACGTGGGGCGGCGTGGTCTGCCTGTTTTGCTTTATGTGGACGACGCAGTAATCTTGGCACGCACACCAAAGGGGTTACACACTCTACTTAATGCGTTTCACGGCTTTATGGACAAGAGTGATTTGTCCATAAACAACTCAAAATCCTACGTGAGGCAGGTGGGGATGCGCCAGAAGACAGAGTACCCCTTTGTGGTAAACGGGGTAAGGGTGCCTTACTGTACAACATTTTCATATTTGGGTGTCCTGTTAGATCACCGGCTTAATTGGGACGCACTATTAAGCAAAAAAGGGGTGAGGTTGCCAGGGTAAATGCGGCGTTATTTAGATTTGTGGCCAAAATGGGTAATCGCCCAGTGGCAGCTATGCTAAAAATTTACCGGGCCAAAAGCATATCAATAGCAAGCTATGGTAGCGACATATGGGGATACTGTGGCCTCGAGGGGCTACACGTGACAGAAAATAACTTTTTGAAGCAATTATTGCGCATCCCGAAGGGGACTGCGAACATGTCAGCCCATGAAGAAATTGGTATGCCTTTTATAAGTGACACTTTGGCCCTACGTCCCCTAACTTTTTGGCTGAAATGTTGGCTCAATAAGCACTTAGGTCTCACACTCAATATTTTAAGAGAAGCCTTGAGCCTAGACCATACGATGAAAATTCCCTGGTTTAAATATTTTAAAAAATGTTTTAGTGAGCTGGGACGCCCGGATTTGTATCTAAACCCTGAAGGTATTAACAGAGTGGATGTAGCGCTCGTAAAGCATTCCTTTATACAGATCAAAAAAATGGAAAGAGAGGAGAAAGATCTGCTGAAACCTAGTGTGAGGATGCATATGATGCTTAAAACCTCCCCAGACATGGAACCGTATTTACTATGGCCATTGCCAGCTCACGAGCATTTCCTATTACCTAGGTTTAGATTTAACCTTTTTCATTTTTTATTGGCAGTTCCAAGGGGCGGTCACAAGGGGAAGGTGTTAGCACCCTGTGGCTGCGACAATGAGTCTCCACAGGACTTGCTACACTTCATGTTTTTCTGTAAATATTATGAAATGCCCAGGACTTTTTATTTAAAATCTCGCGGGGGAGAACAAACCTTGTCTCCCGGCGGAATCCCGACGTGATCCCCCCCTGACAGCTCACACCTCACGGGGAGAGGAGAGACCGGCCGGGCTGTCAGCAACTGCCCCAGCGTGCATAGCAGTCTGGCAGTAGGGGCCAGCTGCAGGGAGCAGCACCAGGGAGCAGCACCAGGGAGCAGCAGGGAGCAGTGTGCAGCAGATAGAGCCGGAGAGAACCGGAGCGGCGTAGCACAGAAGAAACGAAGGCTGTCTTGAGGAATCGGTTAATCAATGTTGGGCCACCTGGAGGACTACCTGGAGGACTATCGCGGGACCGCTGCGGACTACAGCAGGCAGAGCAGGTTGGTGTGTCTCCTTCCCTCTCCTCCCGTGGCGGCCCTCGGCGCCCAGTTTCTTGGCTACCCAGGTAGCGACAGCAAGAGCGCATAGAGGCGGTGCGAGGCGGTCAGTGTAGCGTTTACCGATGCTCCAAGTATTCTTAACTCAGAGCACATAGTCCAGCCCGCACAAACATAAACCGCTAGCACCCCCGCGTTGTGCAAGTAAAAGCGTACAGATTGGAGAAACGGAGGAGTCCCCCTGGACTCTCCCGGGCCTTAGGACACCAGCGACCGCCCAAGGAAAAGGACCGCATTTTCCATCAGAGTCCCCAGCACAGACCTTACCATCACAGTCACAGCCACACAGCAGGGCGTCCGAGAGGCCATAAGGAGTAGGAGGCAAGTCCTCCAAATAGCTAAATTGTATCCCTACTATGAGATCAGGGAAAATCAGAACAGACCCCGTAGCGAAATCAAGTAAAAACAAACAACCCCTACGACGGAAAATGAGAGAACTCATTTTCATATCAGACAAGAACTCTACATAGGACACGCCAGAGGCAAAAGAGGGGAAAGATATCACTACCAGCGTCTGCACCCCAAAAACACCAAAGAAGACAGCAGCACTCAGGAACGCCAAGATCACAGACTTTTTAACATCAGCCTTACCACCAGCCACACCAGCAGTGCGTCAGTATCGTCAGCATTGCAGGAACCAAAATTAATGACCACACCCTACAACAAAATAAGTCCCCAATCGGTGACTTCACTAACTAACGCTTTGCAGCCTCAAAACAATACCCTGAGTAATAATCTCTACGAAAATGAACATCACCACTGGGACAATTCTCAAAATAACTCAACCAAAAGAACGAACCAATTTAAGGTGAATGCTCAAAAAAAACTCAAGGGAGGAAATCGGCGACCCCTACCCCGATGTCACATCAAGCGACGAGCGCACCGAGCACATAAAGGAAACATCAACGGCACCTACTGGTCCAGAGATGCGACGCTCTCTTAGTCTAGGCTCATACTTTGGCCCGAGGGACCATTATGACCACGGGGTGGATATGCGCTTAGACCTGAGAACGGATACAAAGGGCCTATCGGACACACCGTACAAGGTCTTCACTGAAACAGTTAATAAGCATCAACCCTCTAGCGAAAGGAATATTTTAAATGGTCCAACTCAGCCAAAAGATGCCTCGCCAGGTACAGAGGCAAAAACCAAAGCACAACAACACATTCAATCCTATCGCTTGCGAAGGATCATAGGAGGCACACAACTTGACCAGTGCTAGTCCCACAACCATCAGCAAAAGAAGCAGCAGAAAATCATTAATCCGCCAGTCGGGGCTATTCCCGGTTCAATTCAACATTTTGACAACAAGTATCATAACTTCCCCTAAGGACCTCGAGCAAAGGATCAGAACGGCCAACCGTACACCCTCCCCAGACATGGGTCAGGGCGAAGACCAACGAGATACACCAGAATTTCCAGAAACAAAAGTCCCGGGTCCATCCAGGCACATATTAAGGGACAAATCTCGGAGTAGCCCCAAAGACCCCAATCAGTCAGTCGATAACAGCTTACCAATGTATGCACCATTGTGGCCGCCGTTCATAAATATGATGGAAACCATCTCAACAGCCCTACTCCAACATTCTGAAAAGCTGGAATCACAGATAGACATCCTGCAAATTTTAGCAACGCACGTCGCAGGCACAGACAAAAAGATTCTTGAGCTGAATTCCTTCATTGAATCGGTACAGAAAGATCCGCTCACAACGTACCATGAATGCCAGTGCTCGGAAACAATGAATCATCTTAAAGCACTACCAGCAATCTTAACCGACATCCTGGAAGAGGTTCAAAACAAACCAAATCACGCACACTATGCCTCTGAGATCCTTGGGACCGAAACCTCACCAGAAAGTACGCTAACCTTAACCCCTAGCACCACAACAGACAGCGAGGAAACAAGGCTGGGCAAAACGGAAGGCTGCTCCACACCTCGCCTTACGGCCACCAGGGAATCAACCATCGAAACAAAAAAAGACCATCAAAAAGGCACTCCGGATCAAGCCAACACGGGAAAAGATGCCACCGGGCCATCCCAACAAAATGAAATCCAACCTTATAGAAGCGCGGCAGAGTCCGTAAATTTGAGAAGAGAAGACCAGGATACAACATCCAATGGGCAAATAAATAAAATCATCCCACTGATGATCCCGCGAGCGCAAGAGACTGAGGAAAGCAAGAGAAAACAAACACCAGGGGAAAAAAGATGCAGAAGGTTCCCAAAACCCAACTCAATCACAGGTACGACATTGCAAGGCTTACACCATAAAGACCAGGGGGTCCAGGAAGAGCAAGCAGACCGGGGGTCGTTATGTCCTTTAGAGACTCAGCCCCCGGAGGTCATACCGACAGTCGCCATCCGGAATCAAAGCCTTCCAGTTGCAAACCATAAAGAGTCACCTGAGGAAGCCCAAGAGGAGCAAGTGGACCGCGGCCTGACACACCCCCAGCGACTCAGCCCCTGAAAGTCTCATCAACAGTCGCCATCAAGAATCAATGCTTTTCAATTGCAAATCAACCTCAATCAACAATGCAATCGGCGGTTGGCTCTTCCGCGTCAAAACAGTACGCAGAACAGAAAACTATCTCATACTACTTCCCTAAAATGGTGCTGGGATCCAAAGAGAACCAACCCGCAACAGAGTATCCTCAACTGAGACCTCTAACTCAAGTCTCAGCGGACTCGATATCACAGCAGGCGGTCCTTGATATCGAGCCGGAAACGCTGCTGACTGCCCCAAATCAGGGCAGTCTAAACAGACTATTCACACTAAACAATCAACTCTGCGCCTCAAATCAGTATGAGAAGCTTGACACGACTTATCCAGTGGGCTCTACAATGCACGAACTAATACCGCACTACAGCTCAAGGGGGAATCACGACATCTTAAACCGGAGCGCTATTCTAAAACTCATCAGCTCTTTCGAGACGCTAAAACATGTGAATACAACTCATATAGACAGTATTGAATTCAAAATAATGCCCAATACTAAAGGCAGATAAATGACAGTGGCAACATGGAAGGACCCCGATATTGCCAAAGAAGTGTGGCGACACAGAGAAGAATTCGCCAACTGGGGAATTGAAATAAACCCAGTGCCGCCAGAAAGATACCCAGACCCACTAGCTGCCCGGGCGGAAAAGAGATCTAAACCAGAAGGCGGAATTCTCCGGTCGGAGGCACGGCTACCAAGAAGGGTGAATGGGCCAATTTACGTATCATCCACCATGGCCACACAGGGGGACCCAACGAACATCGGAAAATTCTACCTCCAATGCAAAACTCATCGGCGGCGGGGATGGTGGAAGCATGAAAACCGACACTAAAAGCCTGCTCCTGGAACATCAACGGCCTGGGGGGCAAAAGCAACGACGCCGAACTAATGTCATTCTTAAAAAATTTCGACATCATTTTATTACAAGAAACCTGGTAAGCAGCCCCCCAGCAAATAGCCGGTTTCAATGAAATCCAAATACCAGCATCCAAAAGAGGCCTTTCGGGAAGGGCCAGCGGAGGCCTATCAATCTATCTGAACACCGGCATTGCTTGGACCTATGTCAACATCGACACAGGCCAACAATGGATACAGTGCATCAAACTTGAGCTGGCGCAAGACTCCTGCAAAGGCACACAGAGGCCTCAAGACTCCTTCTTAATGATAATTTGCAACATCTATATACACCCAGACTCCAAGCACAAAGTGGAGAAAATCCTGACTTTAAAAGCTCTCATCAAATCCATGCAATCAATCTACCCGCAGGCGGGAATGGTTGTGTCAGGAGACCTGAATATGTTCCTGCTCCAAAAGGACCACGCCTTAACCATGACTCAAAGCAAATAGAACGGCCAGACAATTCCAAACATCATAACAAACCATGGAAAACGGGATAAGATTGGTGAACAGTGCGCTTTAATATTTGCTGAGCTCCGAATGGTCAGCCTGAATGGCCGTCTCCCACAAGACCAACCTGCATCCTCAACTAGATTAGTCAAACAGGCTCATTCAGTGCTGGACTATACCATCGTGGATTTAGTGGTCCTGCAATCCATTATTAGCTATAAAATTATTCATAAACTGGAGAGCGACCATAGCCTGCAAGCTTTCAAATTTAGCCTCCAACACAATAGGGCCACAGCATGCGAAGCCTTGACCGAACTTCCAAGCATTTACAACCTCAAGAGACTTGCGTGGAATGGCAATAACATCAAAGAGATAATGACGCATATCACAAATGCCCACTCGGCAGCGATCGGAGACGACACACCTGCACTTCTGGACAACTGGGATAGACTGATTACAACATTATTAGAGAGATTTGGTAACCGACCTCGTAGTCATCGATCGACCTTGGGCGAAGCCCCCCAAGAGCTTCTGGGCTGCATCGTGCGCAATAAAAGGTGCCTAAATCAAGAAATCAGAAAATTACAAGCAATAGCCAAGACAAAGGGTGAAGACACGGCCAATCAAATTTACAACCTAAGGCAAAATTACAAAAAAGAAGTGTGGCAAGAAAAAACAAAACATCAAACTGTGATCTGGTTATCATTACTAGCCTCTAGCAAATCAAACAATAACGGGAAATTTTGGGCAGAAATTAACAAAATCGCAAACGGTGCTGCTCAGACCTTCAATGCCAACATACTTGAGGGGGACTGTATACAGTATTTAAAACAAACACATAGTAACAGTACTCCAGCATGGTGCCCAGCCCAGCAGACCCCAGTTCCAAAGAACAACCGAGATGCAGATCCACACTTTGAGGCAAACTGGATAACGCCATCGCAGATACAAAAGGTGCTTAAAAACTTGAGATCCAAGGGTGCCCCAGGCCCGAACGGCTTACCGAACGCCCTGTTCAAACAAGATCACCAGTTCTGGGCGGAATATCTTACACCTTTATACAAAATCACTTTTTAGTCCGGAAGTATTCCCCAATCATGGAGAGGCCGTATACTACACCCAATTTTCAAGGCAGGCACAAGATCTGATTCAGCTAACTACCGCCTCATCGCGCTCATAGACATCGAGGCAAAAATTACGCCTCGAATCTCTTGAGGGCCTTAGAAGACTGGGTCTGCGCGAAATAAATTCTGTCAATCACGCAGACAGGTTATAGGCCCGGAACCAACACACTAAGTACCCTACTTGCGCTAAACCTCCTGGTCGACAAAGCATGGGAGAAATCAACTAAGCTGTATACGTGTTTTGTCGACTTAAAAGCAGCGTTCGACACAGTCCCGAGGGAGGCACTATGGCAAAAAATGGCCACTTGGGAAATTCCACCAATGCTGCTGCAAGCCATCATCAATCTATACTCATCTACCTGGGTAAGAATAAAACTAGGTAATGGCGACAGAATATCCGGAATACCACCCACCCATGTCGGCATCAAACAGGGCTGCGTACTGGCACCAACGCTTTTTAACATCTTTACAGCGGACCTGTACAAAAGCATCGCGGGAATAGAAAGCGATCCCCCAAAGCTAGCCCAGCACAAAATTAGGAGCATACAGTACGCAGACAATATCGTACTGTGTAGTCAGACCCTGATGGGCTTACAACGCTCCATCACGAAGCTCCATGATTACATCAGTGCCCATGGCTTGCAAATCAATTACAAAAACGCGGCCAAGGAAGAAATCTTTTAAATGGCATATCGCAGACAACACACTCGAGCAGACTTCCTCGTACAAATATCTGGGCATAGTGGTCGATGCCAGGTGGACTCTGAAAGACCATCAATTGTACAGAAAGGCCCAGGCAAACAAGCTACGTTTCGCCTTAAACTTATTAAAAACAAAACTGAATTGTCCATCTAACTCGCACCTGCTGAAGGTAATAGCTGCCAAGTTTTTACCATCTCTTACATATGGGTCAGAACTGTTCAGGGGAAAGGATGCAAATTTCCTGAACACACAACAATCAGAGCTGTTCAAACACATCTTTCGGATTCCGAAGTTTGTATCCCAATCACAGATTCGTCTGGAATTTGGCCTATCAAACCAGCACCAAGTCAGACAAGTGGCTATTCTAAAAACATGCTGGAAACTAAGAGCAGCCCAAGAGGACACGCTCATGGGCCTCTGCTGGATGGAGATGAACAACCAGACAAAATCGAAAAACGACTGGAAAACAGTATGCGAAAATGCCCTGTCAGATCTCAAGCTGGAAATGGCATGGAACACAAACCAAACCTTCGCGGCTTTCAAAAAAGCGAGCAACGGGGCCGCAAAGCAAAGATAATGGCTAGCAGATAAAGCCGCAACAGCAAAGAAAAAACACAGTTGGGCGGCGTTGGCCACATACGGGAAAATGGCGCCCCAACCCTATCCAGTCAACCACATATCTACGGCCGCCCAAAAAATGCTTCTAAATCTACGGTTGGGAACTACCATCTTAAAAGAACACACCCCACCATGGAAGCAAACATGGACGACCCCTGACTGCAGACTATGTGGACAAATGTCAACGTTGCACATATTGTGCATTTGTCCCTCTTTGAAAAACTTGAGAAGTTACTATCTCCTTCACGTATTCCGTTTTTTCCAAATCAGAACATGCCGACCGGCCGTCATGCTAGCACTGAACAGTCACCAATTGCAGAGAGCTTGTCGGGCCGCCAGATTTTTCCAAAGGGCACTGCAGCTAATACAAAACATCGAGAAAAAGGAAACCAAAGGCATGAAACCGGATGCCTGAAGTGTAACGAATAGACTCATTGAAACACCTTTTACAATTAAACCAAACACATGGACTTCCAGAAAGCTCTTTTCCCTTTTAACTGTTCAAGAACTTGTATTTAAAAAAAAAAATTAAAAAAAAACACTTTTTTTATGCAACAATATTGTAAAGGTTTTAATTAACTACACAATAAAATTTATACATTTCTCTTTTAAAAAATTTAAATTTTATGCAAGTACGTCCTGCTCTTTTTTATCTTTAATTATTGAAACCTGAATGTATCCCCTTTGTGGCCGGTTTCCTGAAATGTGAAATGAATTATAAAAAATGCCTGGATTTTTAATGTTATAATGTTTTTAACGGTTTTATTAATGGCCATTTATGATACCCTCTTCCTTCTATATTAACATCACCATCAAATTCCCAGTGTTGCCCAGAGCCCTAAACATATTGTGTTTATAAGTGGTATTTTTGATGTA
Organism: Lissotriton helveticus; assembly: GCF_964261635.1. Taxonomy (NCBI): domain Eukaryota; kingdom Metazoa; phylum Chordata; class Amphibia; order Caudata; family Salamandridae; genus Lissotriton; species Lissotriton helveticus. The sequence goes on along the minus strand of NC_136058.1, from coordinate 455,500,454 downwards.
ATTTTTTGTATAACATGTAACTTTTATGGTTTCTAACAAAGAATACCGAATAAAGTACTTTGAAATGATTAATGGTTCAGCGGCAGTCGTAATATCTCACACAACCAGGGCCCAGAAAAACAGGCCTCAGCACCACCAGCCTGGCTCAGCTGCCCAGTGACGATCATAAATAATCAGCAAGTGCCTGGGAGAGCAGGAATTCAATTATCTGTAATTATCAATCACGTCACTTTTCCGTAACTGCGTTATATAAATTTCTGAAAGTACAGTACTGAGCTATGTGACTAGGTAAGTGTAGCGTAGTACTGCGCTTACATTTCTAGTGCTTTGCGATGTTTATTTCCTCCCTTACACTGTGCCTCAGCCCAGGCCCCCAGAAATTCTTGCTCTCGCCTGGCAACACTAGAACCCCTCATGAACACTGCTCTGAGTCTGGGAGAGGGGGAGCAGGGCGTGTTTAGGGCAGACACACCTAGCATGGAACTTCGGGGCATATTTACAATAAGTGGCGCATCCCTGCACATCAGCACCACTTTTGTGCGCCATGCCTCCGCCACCATGAATGGCCCGCACCATGGGGCAAAAACGGCACAGATGTGTGACGCATCTGTGCCGTAAAAGTGGCGCATTGCTGGAGTTGTGTCGCAAGCGCGACGCAGCTCCAGCAATGCTCTGCGGGGCCCTATCTTGTGAATGCTGCGTCAATCCTTACGCCTGCTTCAAGCAGGCGCAGGGTTTTGATGCAGTAAGGGCCCCAAAGTGACTGAGTGAAATCTTGTAAATTTCACTCAGTCACTTTTAGGAGGCACGCCCCCCCCCTGCGCAGGAACACCTCCTTCTGGCACAGGGCTTTACAACGTGACGCATCTCCCAGATGCGTCACGTTGTAAATACCCCGCACCATGGCGCATCTTTTGCGCCGCCAATGCGTCACAAAAGTGATGCAACAGCGGCGTAAAAGAGCCGTAAGGGGCTTGTAAATCTGCCCCTACATATCTAAGGAAAGCAATTTAACAGAAACACACCAAGCATCGTTAATTCAGAGAAAAACTTCCCATTCATGCAAAAAATACAAACATGCATTCCAGTGATCACTTTTGCATTCGTGCGTGGGGACAGACTGACTTCGATACTGTGCAGCACGTGAGAGAGTTGCAGCCGACTGAGCAGACAGAGATACTTCTCAAGGTCTTCTGCAGATGCATTATGAGTTTTCTCCCCCTAGGTGCAGCCCTGCAGTGTTGTCACTACTAGAGAAAAGGTATTATAAAACCAACACTACCACAGTGACTCTGCACGGAATGAATGAATGAATGAAAATGTTTTTATTATGCGCATACTTTGCCCAATGGGCGTCAAGGCGCCTAACATCAGAATCACAGCTTATCACTCCAAGGAACGTTCAATCAAAGGTAGGACTTCCTGAAGAACCAAGTTTTTAGTTCCTTTTTGAACAGATCAATTGATGGCAACCTCTTAAGCTCAGTTGGAATCGAATTCCAAAGCTGAGGGGCCACAACTGAGAAGGCCCTAGCTCCCCATCTGGCCAGCCTAACACGTGGCACGACAAGTTGGAGTAGATCAGCGGATCGAAGGCCTCTAACTGGAACATAGCGGACGAGTAGGGAACTAATCCCACTCGTTGGTCCCTCCGCCAATGCTCTGTAGGTCATACAAAGAATTTTGAAAGAAATTCTATGCTGCACTGGAAGCCAATGAAGGTCTTTCCTGGCTTTAGTCGCAGATGACACCTTAGGAAGGGCCAATACAAAACGTGCAGCCGCGTTCTGCACAATTTGCAGTCGGTGCACGTGGCTCTTGTTGGACTCCATATACAGGGAATTACAATAATCCAACCTGGAGCCAACAAGGGCGACTGCAATTTGTTCACGAGCTTGGGGAGAAAGATATTCGCGGATTCTATTAAGAGTCCTAATCACACCCCAGCAAGTGGCCACGGTCCTATTAACTTGAAGGGACATAGAGAGTGAGGTGTCAAATATCACACCTAGATTTCTGGCTGATTGGGAGGGAGTGGGGCAGATGCCAAGAGAAGAGGGCCACCACTCGCTCGACCAAACGTCCTGGTTCTTTCCAAAGACCAGGACCTCTGTTTTTTCGCCATTGAGCCTCAGGGAATTGACAGTCATCCAGTCTGCCACCAACTGCATGCATACCCTGAAGCTCAAGGCGGATGTTGCCACAGAGGAATGAGCCAGAGACACCATGATTTGAGTGTCATCAGCGTAGGATACTACCTCCATCCCCTGCGATCTTATTAGTCTAGCAAGGGTGGCCACATAGATGTTAAACAGGGTCGGGCTCAAGGCCGACCCTTGTGGCACCCCACATTGCAAAGACTTGGCAGGGGAGAGGTAGTTCCCAAGCATCACTCTCTGCTCTCTTTCTAGAAGAAAAGAGTTCAGAAGACTCAGGGCCGATCCCTCAACCCCTGCCTCCTTAAGCCGGGATGTTAAAATAGCGGGAGACAGGGTATCGAATGCGGCCGAGAGATCAAGTAGGACCAAGACAGTAGTTTGGCCAGAGTCCACTTTACGCCGGATCTTGTCTGCCACAAGGGTCAAAGCGGACTCTGTGCTGTGATGTTTCCGGAAGCCATGTTGTGTGTTATCTAGATATCCAGAATGAGCAAGAAAGGAGGACAAATGAAAGTTTAGGTGTGCTTCCAACATCTTTGCAGGAGCAGGGAGAAGGGAGATCGGCCTAAAGTTTTTTTAAAAGGCCGGGGTCGAGGGATGGTTTTTTAAGGAGAGGCTTTACAATGGCCTTCTTCCATACCGTTGGAAAAGAGCCCTGGGAAATAGATTTATTCATAACCATGAGCATGGGAGGAAGAAGACTGCTTCTACACTCTTTAAGAGGTAGAGGATCCATAGGGGAAGAAGATTTGGTTCTATCCAGCAAGAGATTCAGTCCCTCCAGCGACAGGGGGGGGAAATTCCGATAGAGATGGATTAGAAGAATCCTTACTGAAAGAATCAAGACTGGATAGCTCGGTGGAAATACTCTGATCCAATGAAAGGCGTTCGACATCCAAAGAAGCATGGATATCAAAAATCTTCTTATGGAAAAAGTCAGAGATCTTGTTGCACAATTCCTGTGAATTGACTACAGGATCAGGGAGTTGGAGGGAGCATAATGAGTCGGCGATTTTAAACAGCTCCCCAGGAGATGAAAGAGAGCTGGTCAGATTGGAGAAGTATTCCTGCTTCTCCTTTACCACTCTCTGTTTATACTCCCGTAATGCAGACTTATGGGCCTCTCGATCCCTAGAATCCCATGATTTCCTCCACCTTCTCTCAGTGCACCTACATCCCTGCCTCAAGAGTCTCAGCTGGCTAGAGAACCAAGGTGCAGTAGGCTTCCGCCTTGCTACATATCGCAGAGAAGCAGGGGCAAGTTTATCAACAGCACTGACTATGGAATTCGTTAGATCAGAAGCTGCCTGGCCTGCTTCCTTATGAGCGAGAGAATCAGTGGAAGAGACAAAGGAGACAAGAGTCTTGTCCGTAACATTCCTTAAATTTCTCCTGAGAGTGTGTGAGGAAATAGTCTGATTAATAGAACAGGGGGCAGGAAGAATAAATTCCAGCGGAACTGCAAAGTGGTCTGTCCAAACCAGTGGAAGAGGGTGGCCAGTCGACAGTCTGGGATCGTTAGAAAAAACCCCATCAAGTAAATGACCAGCCGAGTGAGTAGGACTGCTCACAAGTTGATGAAGGTCACAAGCTCCAAGTGACTCAACCAGAGATGTAGTGTCATTTGAACGGAGAGGGGTTGAAAGCTCTTCAATGATGCATTGCATATTCACAAAACTACCACCAGTTGAAAGACCCTTCTATTTCTGCTGCTTTGCTGCAGTTTTAAGATTTTCCCAGTTTATTGGTGCTCAAGTGGGTGTAATGTTTGATATTTGTATGTCACCCTCCTCTTCATTGCCTGATTTTGCTCCCGAGCGAGTGTCACGCACTGTGGTTGAGAGGTCACTCATAATCACACTGATGTCACGCACTGTGGTTGAAAGGTCACTCATAATCACACTGATGTCGCGCACTGTGCTTGAAATGTCACTCATAATCACACTGATGTCACGCACTGTGGTTGAAATGTCACTCATAATCACACTGATGTCACGCACTGTGGTTGAAAGGTCACTCATAATCACACTGATGTCACGCACTGTGGTTGAAAGGTCACTCATAATCACACTGATGTCACGCACTGTGGTTGAAAGGTCACTCAATCACACTGATGTCACGCACTGTGCTTGAAATGTCACTCGTAATCACACTGATGTCACGCACTGTGGTTGAAAGGTCACTCATAATCACACTGATGTCACGCACTGTGGTTGAAAGGTCACTCATAATCACACTGATGTCAAGCACTGTGGTTGAAAGGTCACTCAATCACACTGATGTCACGCACTGTGGTTGAAATGTCACTCGTAATCACACTGATGTCACGCACTGTGCTTGAAATGTCACTCGTAATCACACTGATGTCACGCACTGTACTTGAAATGTCACTCGTAATCACACTGATGTCACGCACTGTACTTGAAATGTCACTCGTAATCACACTGATGTCACGCACTGTGGTTGAAATGTCACTCGTAATCACACTGATGTCACGCACTGTGGTTGAAAGGTCACTCATAATCACACTGAAATTACAAACATGTCACGCATGCCATCTGAAACCTCGGCAGCTGCGGCTGTTTTTTAGTCACAGCTGTCAGGGTCAATAAATGCATAAATAAATAATTAAATAAATAAATTAATGCATAAATAAATAATTAAATAAATGCATAAATGCATAAATAAATAAGGGTCGAGTTTGACGGACATAAGACTTTCTTTAGAGCATTCAAAGAAACAAACTCACATTCCCTCAGAGCCAGACTCGTGTCCACGGGGTGAGCTCCGGTCTCACTGAGCTCGAGGCCTCCTCTCGGCCACGAGCACCGTCCATGGGTTTCGGTTCCTCACAGGCGAGTGTCTCCTCAGGGAGTCTCGAGACGCCGCTCTCCCTCCTCAGACGACGGTTGGAGTGCGCAGCTCGCTTCCGGGTACGGGGGGCAAAAGACTAGAGCGCCGACGTCGGAAATCATGGCGGCCGCCATCTTGGGTGGTCTCCTGCCCGGTCAGAGCGGTTCAAGCAGCAGGCTCCGTGACAGAAGCCAGATATGGAGACGCGCGCCAGAGGAGCACGGCTTCCGGTTACGAGGGCAAAAGACTAGAGCGCCGACCTCGGACACCACGGCGGCCGCCATCTTGGATGGTGTCTTGCCCGGTCAGAGCGGTTCAAGCAGCAGGCTCCGTGACTGAAGTCACAGATGGGGACGCGCGCCAGAGGGGCACCGCTTCCGGTTACGAGAGCAAAAGACTAGAGCGCTGGCGTAGGGCTCCATGGCGGGCGCCATCTTGGATGGTCTCTTGCCCGGTCAGAGCGGTTCAAGCAGCAGGCTCCGTGAGAGAAGCCAGACATAGGGACGGCGCCGCAAGCACCGGGGATAACTAGAATGTCTGCGTCTCCTCAGCCCGGGTAGACAGTCAGAGCAGCTGGCACCCGGGTCGCTGACAGGCAGCCATCTTGCAGACAGGCGGCTATCTTGCGGACAGGCGGCCATCTTGCGGACAGGCGGCCATCTTGAAGACAGTGAGCCATCTTGCAGACAGGCGGCCATCTTGAAGACAGTGAGCCATCTTGCAGACAGGCGGCCATCTTGCAGTGGTCACTGTCTCCACAGTATTCAAACCAAATGTCGCTGCCAGCCCCAGTGGGACATTTTTTTATTCATAAGTGGACACAAATTTCGAAAATCGTAAGATACCGAGTACCAAGGTTATACATATCCCGTTTTTTTTTAGCTTACTTTTACTATTCTCTCTCACCACATTTTTGCCAGGGCATGACCCTCCTCTTCCCTCGACCCCCACCCTTGAAGGCACAGCTGCCAAAGTTTCAGATTGGCATGTGTGACATTTTAAAAATGCAACTGTGTCATATGACTTATGTGGAGTCAGAACTGAACAACATCCGGCTGAATAAACCTTGATTGGGGGGGCTGAGGAGGAAGTAAAAGGAAGAGAGTCACAAAAAAGACAGAATGCCATGGTTGGAGTAGTCAAGCCTAGGGCTGTGCAAAGTGCAAAGCTGATCTCTTGTACCCTTCCTGCAATTCTTCCAAATAGTTTCATTGCCACCCATAGTTTGTGAAGTTTTTAAAGTCAAGACTTTTGTGCCCCTTTTCAAGTGACTTGAAGAAAATATTCACTAGTGCATGAATTATGTAACAAAAAACTGGAAACACCAAACTGTAAAGTAGCAGTAGCTCACACTATGACTATGCTCATTGTAGAGTAGGTGCTGTGTAACACGTTTTACGTTCTGAAGGTGGTTTCTACATAGCTGTCAACTGCTCCTCTGCTATGTTAGTTGTCGGAACAACCTTATAGGAGAACAAGCCTTTTTTGCAGTTATTGAATAATACAAATGTTGCCACGCACACTATTTAAAACGAGTCGAGAAGAAGCAAACGAAAGAAATGAGAAGCACTCAGCACTGAAGTAATCCGAGGAGAACAAAAAGACTTGTGATCCATCAAACACATCCCGGGGTGCGCTGCACGACACTTACTCAGCAACCAGCAGTTAACACAGTCTAGAAGGGTCTGCAAGTGACTGGGCTGCACAGGAACAAGCGTTACAGGCATGCTTTGTTCATTTAACCCACACTGCTCGGTGTGCCCAGGCTGGGTTACGGTCGGGCCGCTGTCCTCAAACCTGGCAAGCTAAAGGAGAGTTGGGGGGGGATTCTGAATTCCACTGAAAACTGGTACACAAATTAAAAACTCCAACATTGTGTTACAATCCCAATCTTTAGAAAATCAGCGTGGATGAGCGTTTGCAACGTGGATGACGGGAAGAGAACAACACTGAAAACATTTTCAACTACGCAAGAAAAGCCACAAGGTGGCACTTGTGATGTCTAGTTACACACATTGGGGCATATTTACAATAACTGGCGCATCCCTGCATATCAGCAGGGATGCGCCACTTATTGTGCACCATGCCTCCGCCACCATGGATGCGCCGCATTTAAAATGCAGCACACCAATGCGGCAAAAACGGCACAGATGCGTCACACATCTGTGCCGTAAAAGTGACGCATTGCTGGAGTTGCGTCGCAAGCGCGACGCAGCTCCAGCAATGCTCTGGGGGGCCCTATCCTGTCAATGCTGCGTCACTCCTTATGCCTACTTCAAGCACGCGCAGGGTTTTGACGCAGCATGGCCTCCAAAGTGACTGAGTGAAATCTTGTAGATTTCACTCAGCCATTTTTAGGAGGCGTTCCTGCGCCGGAACGTCCCCCCCTGCGCAGGAACACCTCCTTCTGGCTCAAGGCTTTACAATGTGACGCATCTCCCAGATGCGTCACGTTATAAATACCCCGCACCATGGCAAAAGTTACGCAACGGCTGCATAAAAGAAGCACAACGGCGGCATAAAAGAGGCGCAAGGCTCTTGTAAATCTGCACCATTGTTTGAATCACCTACACATGAGAAATGTTTCACCAGTTTCCCATATCTTGGTGAACACTCAATGTAGCGTATTCACCACTAATCACAATGTCACGTTCCCTAAAATGCACAAAAGGCAGTGTTCCTGCATCAACATAATTTCTGCTATTTTAATGGTGCATTCTTGTAGAGTGTGTATCGCACCTTTGTCGGTCGCACAATACTCTCCAGTCAAAATAAAAGTATTACGCAAGGAAGTAACTATTCTTATATTGCACAAAACCGAGGGAGATATTAGACCAATACAGACAATACTATGGGCTTTGCAGGCCAAATAGAACAAAAAAACACACCTGGAGTTAGGTCTTTCATGAAAGTACGACGACAAGTAAATCAAGCACATCTTAATTTAATGAGGTTGTGGTTCAGCTTCATAGGATTGGGGCTGTTGTCTGAGATGATCTCACACTCCATCAACTAACATCCCAAATTCTCATAATCTGCCTTAATATGCGAGTGTTTTTTAGACCTGGATTTGATTTGACATTGAATGACATTGGCAGGAGCTGCGCCTATGAGCATCACCAGCGAAATTATCAATTAAAGGTGACATAATTAACTTTTCGGCTTCCAACTTTCTTATTCACACACAGAAGCTAAGACTGACTTTTCTTCGTACTCCTACACTGCGCTCTAGACCCAAACTATTTCAGTCTTCCGAACTACAAAAAATAAAAGTGGGTGGGGGAGAAGAAAGCGTGGAATTCCGACATCACCACTACAACAGACGTAAACAAGTGAGGTTCACCACTACAACAGACGTAAACAAGTGAGGTTCACCACTACAACAGACGTAAACAAGTGAGGTTTATGTTTTATGTCCTGCTATCTCAGGCATCTAGGGACGTTAAAAACAAATGCAAAAACTCGACAATTCCATTTTGCGTTATTGTCTTCTATAACACCATCCTATTTCAAGAAATAAATAAACGTTAAAGCGGGCTTTATTGCAGTCAACGTGTACTTTTCGTATCTCTTCTACCTCCCTTTCACATTCTTATAAACAATTTCTACCATAGGTTTCCTTCTGACCCGTAAACTGAGCCTTCTCTAACCCCTTCCATTCCGTGAAGAAAAGCAAATCCCTTTGGGGCATATTACCAAGCAATAGCGATAGCAATAGCGATAATCGCCTCTATCTGCCCCCCAGTCATTTCAGCGCTACGAGGCCTCCGGGTTGCATGCGCTTAATAAAACCCATTTAATAATAATAATAATAATTTTGCTTGGTTAGAGAGAAAAATTTACCGATTTTTATCGCAGATAAACCTTGGTATTACCAAGGTTTATCGCAAATGCGATAAAAAACGCCCACAATGCATGAATATCGCTGAAAAGTCAGCGATATTCATGCATTACCGAGCTAATGCTCCTAGCCATGTTATCCACCTCCCATTGGATAACATGGCTAAGAACTGCTCAGGGCAGGTGTTAGCTTTTGGAGATATTCGCGCTTAGCGCGAATATCTCCAAAAGTTGGTAATAGGAGATAGCGATGTTAGCGACTGTTTCCAGTCGCGAACATCTTGGCACGCCCACGTTGCATGTCATTAGTGATAAATATCACTGACATGCAAAGTGGGGCTCAAGATGGTCGCTATCTCCTAATAGCTGTCACTAACTGGTATTAGCGACAGCTAGGTAATAGGGAGATAATTTTATCTCCACTTTCTTGGCTTTTAAAGCCAAAAAAGCTGAGATAAACCCCCTTGATAATATGCCCCTTTATTCTTTAACCAGCCACACTTTGGTGTAGTATGCATTAAACAGGGCCTCAACATGCTGTCTGGGCCTGTGAGGGCCGCTGCTATTCCCGGGCCATCGCGCTTCACAGAGCCCCAGCTATTCATTCCCCTGACACAGAAAGAGAGGCTTTAATGAACTCACAAGCACTGGCCTGGGTGGGAGGTGACTTTGTTACAGGGCTGCAAAAACGGCCCCCAACCTTGCGGCGCACCGGGCGATTGCAACGGCCAGTCCAGCCCTGCGTGTACGTGTTGGTATGAATATCGAATCTTCCTTGGATTAAACAATTTGCCCAGGATCACACAGTAGCTAAAAGACTAGCCAGGACTCGAACTCACTAACAGGAAAAGCGGCAGAGCCGGAGGTAGCAGATCATGATGCCGTGATTGCCCCCCTTTCCCCTCCGCTGGCACACTCCCCTGGCAGTGCTCCACCCCAGTCGCGGCTCGCGGGGCGGGAGGGGGGGGTCGAAGGAGGGGGGGAATGGAGAGGGGTGTCGCACAGGGGGTGAGGGCCGGGGTGGGGGAGTTTTAAAAGAAAATTAAAATCCTACCTGAGCAGGTCCTCGCCGCCTCGGGTTCGTTGGCGCCTACGGGAACTGCTGGCAAGAGGGGGGTTTGTGCCTCTCAGCCAATCCTGGCGCTACTGGCAGCGCCAGGATTGACTTAGGGCACAGTTACTCTCCGCCCACCTGCCCATTAGGAGAGCGAGGTTTGAGCCTTTGCTCAACCCTCGCTCTCCTAATGGGCATGCGCAAGACAGAGCAGGCACTAGTGCGCATGAGTGGACTCGGTGCAAAAATTCGCCCTCCGTCCCCACTCATGCCCACTTGTGCTGCTGCATGCCCCCTGGTGACGTCTGACTGACAATCATGTCAGTCATCATGACGCCGGACCGCCCACCCCTTCAGACTACATGATTGTCAGTTCTCCCTCACGTCTCTGAACTTAAGTAAACTGAGAGTTAAGTTCAGAGACGCCGAGGGAGCAGCTGCGGGTGGGGGGGGCTGCGCCCCAATGGACGCACTGCGCCTGCTTCCTTCTCTTGTGTTCCAGTACGTGACGGAAGCAGAGGTCACATCCCGAGAATCCCCCTCGCGGTGACAGCCAGAAGCAACTACTGTTGAGGGCAGACGCCGCCCCAGGTCTCGGTAATTCAGTAGTGTCACTAGTCTGAAGTCAGTGACTGACCACGCCGCGGGCGGGAACGCAACCGCAGATTTGTAACATTGTAGCAGGGCACTCTCAGCTGCACTTACAGACAAGATCTTTAACTGTTTATTGACTGAGCCTCTAGCTGCTGGCAAGTATGCGGGGAGCAGCAGAGCCGGAGCACAGGTGTAACAGGCGCCGGTGCGCGCCCTAGCACCCTGGTGCAGCCAGTTTCAGAGTGGCATTAGAAATGCGTGACAACGCATTTCAGTGTAGTGATGCGGAACACCGCACTGAAATGCGTTAGAGTCACACCTAATGCGTGATACTTGGCAGGCCTGCCCTTGGGCCTGTTAACTCCCTCGCATTTGTTCTGCTGCTGGTTATATCGCATGGGCACAAAATCATCAGATAAATACCTATACTGACTAACCCTGGCTTAATCCGGTCCCATCCTAATTCCTATTCTTTCCAATCCGGTCTCTTGTACCTTCTCCTAACATAGTGGTCGATTAGGATGGCGGACGGACTTCCGTCCGTCCGCCACCCCCGAGGTGGAGGGACCGTCCGCAAGGGCAGCGGCATTCCCTCCATGCCAAGTAGGATGTGACTGCCACCCTGGCGGTCACATCCTGTATCTTTAACACTGCGGCGGATGCTGCTTCAAGCCGCACCCGCCTCAATGTTAAAAATGCATGCATTGCATTTGCATGCACAAAGCGGCAGGCACCGCGCAGTGCCTGCCGCTTTGTGCATGCAAATATAGGGGTGTACCATAGGTACCCCCAGGTGCACCCCCACGCCCCCTTCACTCTGGGGGCCCACAAGGGTCCCCCAGAAGCAAAGGTCCACATGCTTTTCTACGGTGGAAAAACAGCCTCGGAAAAGCATGTTTACACACGCTTCCTAATTTGGCTGGCGGTGTCTTACAGACACCGCCACCAAATAGCGGTCTACACCCCGCGGATCAGCGGCGGACGGACCTGCCGCCCGCTGCTGATCCCACCGCCATCCTGATCTGGCGGGTGGTGTTTGATGGGACCGCAGAGGTGAATCCGCATCCTCCGGGCCGGCAGTGGCTTCCACCGGCCCGGAGGATGCGGATTCACCACCATCCTAATCGACCCCATAGTTTCATACCTCCTCAGAGCTCTTGACAGCCAATTAGAGCCGGTTGGACTTAATGCCTTTAAAATTAAGTGTCTGCCTAACCTGTCTAAAAATGCAGTGAAGCACTTTAAACAAAGACTCCTCATAGCTCAATGTTCATCTCTGACTCATACTCCTGCTTAAATAAAGGAGCAATCATTAAGGACCGTACCTTCTACACAAAAAGTCGAGCACAATTGAGGAAAGCCCTCCACTCCTTGCTCCTGATCACATCCTCCAAGAATACTCCACATGCTCTAAGACTCTCAGGAGCGCCCTCAAGCTTCGGCAGAGCAAACACAACCACATCAGTATATGAAAATGGGATTTCCCTCATCTAATCCTCTTATAGCAACCTAGGTGTTGTGCATGAAAGCTTTGCTACCATCAAGAACACTTTGCCCACTAAAGAAGCCGCCCACTCACAAGACGTACGTAGTCGATCAAACATCTCTATGGAACGTCTATTAAAGTCTTCACTGCCCTCAACACTCTCTGCTCCCTATAAGGCGCCTGTACTAGCTCCCCTACCCTGACCTCCACATATAACACATTCTCTTCTACCCCTGCCATGCGGTCCCAGGGACCCTCCGCAAGAATCACCATAGCAGACCTCTCTCACACCACACCTCTAGAACAAAGTGCACAGAACCACTTAGTCCTGGAACTAACAATGCACAATGTTTACGTCTTAGTCTCCTGAACATATTCTCATTGGTCCCGCTTGCTCTCTCACGACTCCCACTTTGGCCCACACATGGACTTCCCCCACACTGACTATCAACTAGTCTCTTATTACCAGTAATCAACTCCCAAGAATCTGCCTTCTGCCTCCCCAAACTTACTCCACCCACAATCAGACACTCTCTGCTTCCTCTCCAACAAAATTCCATCCACAAGCAGACCTACTACCCACGGGTCCTCCGAGACCAACAAAACTCCCACACCACAGCCCAAAGCACCCCTTCATCACTGTTGCCCTTCCCCTCAATAAAGCTACATGTATTCTTGCTTCTCTGGAATCTAGATTAGATGACATCTCCTTGAACATTTCATAACCCAAGTCAGAACAACATAGCCTCACAAGCATTACCAGATAGTTGGTGCTCAATCATGGGTCCAACAGATCTTGGATTAATTGTATCCATAACCATACACTCTCCGATAACCACTTCTTGCCTTCCTTCTTACCTTTCTTCCTTTCCTCCCCTGAGATAGAGAGCATTACTCTCCCCTTACTCTCCCTCCTGACCCAACCAATAATTTTTTTTTTTGCAGAGTTTTATATAGCGCGAACTAGACCCGAACTGAATCAGGTATCAGAGCGCTTTACATAGCACCAGTTACGTTACATGAGGACGGACAAACATTCATGTTAGGCACGGGGAGATTAAGTGATTTGCCCAGAATCACAGGAGGTTTTTGGCGTCGTTACCGAGACTCGAACCCAGATCCCCAGGTCCGAGGTCGAGCGCCTTAGCCATTAGGCCAACTCCTCTCCCCTAATTGAATGATCATCTAGTGGATAGGCACATAAAGGCCCTACTCCTCACTTATGACTATTCAAACACTTTTGGCCCTGACCCTCCCAACAAAATCCACACTATTCCTGCTAGCGCACACAGAGTAACCATTGAGAAAGCTAGAAAAGTGAATAAATACAATCTTAAACATATTACTATCACCCAGACTCCCTCAGTGGACTCCATATCTCACCTGAAATGCATGTGACTCAACTGCAGATCGGCTGTTAGACACGCACCAGATATCGCTGACCTCAAACTTACACATGAGCCCGACCTCGCTATCCTTACAGAAACTTGGTTAAATGATTCCTCAGCTCCCCATCTTGACTTTGTAGTTCTCCCTACTGATGACATCATTTGACCAGATAGAACCAATAGAACCAACAGACCTGGTGAGGCTATCACCTGCATCTACCGTAACAACAATAAAAGAGTCACAAACAGTTACCCTATCTTCCTGCAAATGTCTAAGCATTGACATTGCATGTAACAAGAGACCAATATGTAAGCTTTATGCGTTCACCCACCGGGAGACAACCTTCCACTTACTGAGTATATTATGCAGACCATCACAACCCGCGGTGGTCACCAGGTTACCCAAATCTTCCTGGGAGACTTTAACCATCATTTGAGTGATCTAAATGATGCTGCAGTGAAAACCCTTAAAACCTTTCTTAACCCCTTCCGTGCTCATGACGAGCTGAGCTTGTCATGAGTTGCGCTAGTAAGCAGTTCCCAAGAGTAATGTAACGCGTCTTTTCGAAAAACGCCGCACAGCGCGAAAAAAGCCGCCGCACGCATGCGGTTAAAGACCTCAACCTGACCTAATTCTGTGACAGGCCTACACACAACAAGTTGCGACTCTGGACCATATCACTACGAAGGAGGACATTATCCAACTCGAATCTATCCTCCCCTGCGATGGGACATGTTGAAATTAGCAATGCATGTGTACATAAGCGGCGTTCATTTGTGTTCGCTGTACCTCTTGTCGTAAGCAGAATGGATATTGCAAAACACTGACTGTGTTATCCCGCCAGCATAGACCCATGCACACATATATACAACAGCCATTTTAGGTACCATGGTATCTCTGTTTGCGATCGATCATCAGCCCCTTCCCTGACCTTGCAAGCATCCCCCATGCACCCTGACCGCCCCCGCTCTCACATGAACAAGTCGTGAACCCTCCCCTCCCGCATGACTCTGTCTCTGGGAATCACACCCCGCGCCTGACCAACACCTCCTTTTCTTCCATGAATACCCCTCCTTTGATGACCCCTTCCTCTGAGCCTGATTGTCTGCACGGACCGCTGGTCATCCCTCAGCCTGAGGATACAGTTCATTGCCCACTACTGTATGCACTCGCCCCTCTTCAAAGGGGGCTACTATTGATCATGACCGCCCCACCCCCTGAGATTCGATCAGGAGCACACATTCCAAAGGAATCAGCAGAACACTCAGCTGCGTGACAGCCCCCTCCTATTGCATGGAGGATCAGGGCCCTACTGTAGCCACGTGTTGGAATATCTTCGTACTTCACAATGTCTTGATTGTAATGAAGGATGTCTGTGTGCCATAAACCTGTGTATAAAAGACGAAGCCTCAGAGAAACTTGTTAGAGCACCTCCCGAAGACACTATGCGAGTGTCCGAAATGACAGGCTCTCCTCATGAGAAATAAAACTCTGTTCTTGTTTTCCTGCTTCCAGTGCCCGTCTCTTTATTTGGTAATTATTTACGATGGGAACTAAGAGGCGCCTTGCGCCAGCAGCCTGGGCATCCGGTGCGTTATGGGCTGACTTTTCCACAGACAGATCCTCGTTGTATCACCTTTCTCATTGCAAATGCTATTAGTACAAAAATGACTCAACAAAAATCACAAACTATGGAGAAGAAGCTTGCAGAATTTAAACCCGAATGATCTGACTTCCCTTAGCAACAACACCCTGCTTCCCCAGGTTTACATGACGGATGTCTAAGTACGTACACATCACTACACAATAATTCCATACTGGACATCCTAGACACAATAGCACTCTTACAATTAAAAAGAATTTCCACCAAAGAGTCAAAACTATGGTTCAATGACAGACTAAACACAGAAAGATGCAAACTAAGACTAGCGTAATGAGCATAGAGATTTTCACATTCAATCAAACTTTTAAAATGTCTAAGATCGGCAAGGAACGCCTTCAATAAAAACATCAGAAGTTCAAAAATGAATTTCTTCAGAACCTCTTTAGAGCTAGTCAAAAACAGTCCTAAAAAATTAAAACTCTTTGGACTAGCCAAACAGCAATCAAATAATCAACCTAACCCAGCATTCATTGGATCTAATTTGCTACCAGACTGTAAGGAATTTGCCTCCTTCTTCCTGGGAAAGATGGAAACAATCAAAAATGCTCTGCATTTGGCAAGCGAACTCCTTCAGGCTATACCACCAGTGTGCCTACTACCCTCACAAATAGCTGAACCGCCTGGTCTCTCTGAGCACACACCTAAAAACAACACCTCCTGGAATGCCATTAAAACATTCAGCCGAAACGCCATTCACAACATCCTCATATAGCTTAAACCAGTGGTTCCCAAACTTTTTTGACTCTTGGCTCCCCCGACCGGGTTGGCGGCTGGCCGCGGCTCCCCGCCATTTTTTTGCCAGTGGGTCAGGCAGCGCACTGTGCTAGGCACGGATTTTTGGCTTGAGCGTTTAGGCCACGCCCCCTGTTGCATCAGACACGCCCCTTTGAGACCCTCCCCCTGTCTCCCTTCATCCCACTTGGGGCCCTGCATTTGCATGGATGTAGGAGTGCTTCACCCGTCATGCTACTAGCTGCATGGGTCTGTGTTTTGAAAAGCGCAGCTGGAGTGGTGTGATTCTGCTGAAGCTGCCCCTCTGCAGGATTGGGGATGAGCTGCATGGCTCTCCATCTGCTGCATAAGATTGTTTACATGCAGGAAGGGTGACCTTCCTGCACATAAACAATCTTCCCCTCAACGCAGACACCCTTGCACTTTGGTGTAAGAGTGTCTGCATTGGCGCCAGGCTGCTAAATTTAGCCCCAGCGCAGGGGGAAATGCAGGGCTGAACCATATTTTTGTAAATATGGTTCAGCCCTGCATTTCAGAAGTGGTGGAGTACGGCATTAAGCCAGAAAGGCTAACGCCTCACTCTGCCACTTCCCTTGTAAATATGCCCCTGGGTTGTAAAATGCAACATTTGACCAAAGAGATTCAGGCAAACCTGCTTCACTGACTCAAATGGTACAATTCAAACTCGGTATTAGTGGTTCAACTCTGAAAAGTCTATAGCATGGGGGCACAATTCAAGTCCCAGCTTTAGGGGTCCAAAGGCGGCATCGCAGAAGAAATTAGTTATAGAAATAGCGAGTAATCTCGGTGATAGGTGAATAAATAAAATGATAAAAGATTTAATTTATTCTGAAGCACAAATATACATTCATCATTTCTACATACCTCCTCCTTCAAGCTACTTTACTATTAAAGCCAAAAGCACCAAAATATTAGAACACTCTAACAGGCACAAACGAAATAAAATAAACTTTACTAAAAGAAGTAGGTAGCCTGTTCTCATAGGCGAGAATGGGCTGCTGGAATTATTACACTCTATAAGCCCAGCAGGCTCAGGGAACATGGTAGAAGGTCGAATTTAGTATGCCTCAACTCATAATAATAAAATACTTCTTTTAGTAAAGTTTATTTTAATATCCTGTGTTTGCAAATGCTACTTTTAGAAAGCTAGCATTTGCTTGCCTAACCATTTCAGCCCGCCTCTGCCAGGATGTGTATCTGCTGTCTGGGTTGTGTGAGTGACAGGGCCGGGGATGACAGGTGGTGAATAGGGGGATTACACCAGAGTGGGTGGAGGGAGTGCCCCTTGACTCTCAATAGGGCTGTGCTCTGCCACCACAATGCTGGCTCCGCCCCCTGGGGAGCGACTGATGACTCTGCCCGACACCTGGACCAGGAAGAGGGAAGACTGTCAACAAGGTGCTCCTCACTGTACTTGTCATCACAATGCTGGCTCCACCTCCTGCGGAGCGTCTGCTGCCCTGCCCCACACACTGAAAGCAGAAACCTGTTTTGGCAAAACAAAGTGCTCCAGAGCTGAAGTGAACTATGCAAAGGCCCCCCTGGCCTGAAAGAACAAAAGAAACTTGGTATAAAAGTAGGAGCCCTGCTCCTAAGAAACTAGATCCTGTTTACGCCAAGAAGAAACTCTGCCTGAAGAGAAGGACCTGGGAAAGCTGCATGGAGGACTACTGTCTCTAGCCTGAGAGACTGGCCTTCGGTGGGTGCCTTAATGCAAGAAGGAGAGAAGAGAAAAGACTGGAAGACTTTTATTTCAACTTGTGCATTTGAAACAATCTCCAAGGGCTTGCTGGTGAACTTGCCCCCTGAACTGCCCCCCAGGACCAGTGGGCGCTACCCCTCCTGAAGGAAGAACTACCAGCTGTACTGTTTATCCCTGCAGCCCTGATCGTCAAGAAGCGGAGTGCGCAGTGAATCTGCACCGCGCACACTGAGACCCTGTCCTCCCAAGCACCGTGATCTACTGGCCCACGCCGTAGCGCACTCAGCAACGTTGGACTCTGTTTTGGTTCCCTAAAGCCCCTGATCAGTGCCCCGCATGTACCGCCGTAAAACCCAGCTGGCCGCTCCCCCTTCAGGGTATAAGCGTACGCCGCGGGCTCATCGACCCCCCCACAACACATCGCCAACCCCAGAGCCCGAGCCGCCGCCGCATCACCCCGGGACGTCACCGTGACATCAGAGGATCGACCCCCGCAGTCATTCGCTTCGCACTGAACCCAAGACCCAGGTACTGTATGTGTGCGCGGTGCGAGTCGCATTGAAGCTACGGCTCGCACCGCCCTTTGTGCCTCTTGAGCCCTGAACTGAGTCCCGTGCGAGTCTCACACCCCATCACGGCTCGCTCTGCCTCTCTGCCTCAACCTTGCCCGGAGTCCGTGGAGACCGTACCCCACGCTCCGGACTGCAGTGTCCACGGGGCGTGTGCATTTGGAAGCGCACCGCGATACGAGCCGCACCAGCCTGGTACGACTCGTACCCTTGGTTCGCCTGGCCTACGGAGTATGCGTCTCACGCAGGATGCGTGAGCTTCAGTAGGCTCCTGTCCCGGTAATCGTGCCTGTAAGTGCTACGAGGCGTTCAGGCTGCCACAAACAGCGCGTTCAAGTAATACACAGTGCCTGGAGAGTCAGAAGTTGTCCTAAGAAGTAATTTAACCTTTTAAAAGAGACTGAACATTGTGAGGGTGTTTTGAGGAGTATTCAAACCTTTCTCAAGAGACTGTCCAGTGTGTCATTAAGAACTGTGGCATTTTAAAAGTAACTGGAACCATTTTGAAGTCCTAAAAACTGTATCTAAAGCTGCTTAAGAGTTTTGATGTAAATAACTATATTTTTACTTACAAACAGCCTTGTGTCTCTGTGTGGGTGGTGGGTTGGTGATTGCTGGGTGGGACATTGCAAATGCTTAACCACATGTGCTCCTGAGATTAGCCTTGACTGCTTACGCCACACTACCTAGAGGGTGAGCAGGGGTTATTTCTGGAGAGTAATCCTTTGCCCTGACTTAGAGGAGAGGGTCCCTGCTTGTCGCAAGTACATACCTGCGCCAACCAGAGACCCCCAAATCTAACAATATTCAATATATATGTCTGAAAATTATTGAGAAACCATGCAGAGAAACAAAGGGAGAGAAAGTTATAAGGAAATCAAAAAGAGCATTTTGTAGGCTCATAGCTACCCAAGACCGGGCTTCCCAGTGCTAATTGGACCCAGTGAGACATACACAATCTTAGTTAAATAGATTTGTTTTCGGATTTTTCCTAAAGATCAATAGATCTGTATTTGCTCTGAGACACAGGGGTAGGGAGTTCCATAATTCTGATTCTGGGGATTGCCAACAGGGAGAGGTCTTTGGATCTCAGCTCTCTGCCTCCTTTGTCAGGGATAGTGAGATGCTGAAGGAAATTGGCGTTGGTTGTATATTTTAGCTTGTGAGCAATAATTAAAGCTTTAAATTACGGTCTTTGGCTATTGGCAGCCAGTGAAGTTTAGCAAAGGCAGGACGCACTGATTCCCATCTTGAACGACCTAAAAAGACACAATAAGATAAGTTGCAGATGTTTCATGAGGTAGGAGGGACTTCCCAGGCAAAGAGAATTCCCATTATCCACGCATAATAAAATGAGTCCTTGGAAGTTTATCCGTCTGGTTTCCATAGGGAGCCACTTAATTGTTTTCTAAGAGCTCTTAAAAGGCCAAAGCATGTTCCTGCCACTTTCCCGGCCTGGGAGACATATTTACTTATACCTTATGGCTGTCGGGAAGTGTTGTTGTGAGCGGGTCTTCCAAAACAGTACATCGCTGGCGTACCACAGCGAATTGATCTAAAAAATAAACGACGAGCACCCCCTCGGTGGCCAAAGGTGTAAAGACCGTCCCATGGGTGAGCTGTGTTTATACTGGGGCATTGCAAATGGAATAGTCCACTGCCTGTGATCAGTACAGCACACTCTCCTGAGAGTTTAGTAAAAACAGGAAAGGATCTAATGAAAAGATATGAAAAGCCGCCATCTTGAATGGGTAACAAAGAGAAAAAAATACAATTGAAGGGATCAAAGAGTTTATAGAATGGTGGAGGGGACTTTCACTTGGTTCGCTATGGGGACTTTCACTTGGTTTGCTCTTTGGCAAAGATGGCGGCCGCTAGTCGGACGTGCGAGAGATGAGCTCCTCACTGAGCTCCCCTTCTTCGGAAAGTCCGCGCTGCAGAAGCTGTTACGGAACACCGAGGCGGCAATTACTGTAGATCGCATTGCGGGAAAGCTCAGAGAAGACCCCCTATGAAGAGGTAACAGTAAAACCTCCAATCTCAACGATAATCAAAGGCAGCGGTTTTGACGGCTTTGGTAGCGGTAACTTTGTTTCTAGTCTCCCTGATTATTGATTACGCGAAAGGAGGAGGGGAGGAGACAGAGGAGGCGGCGGGCTAGTGCTCGGCCCGAGAGATCGTCAGAGAAACGCATCAGCTGCCGGCAGCCTGGAATAGCCCGTAATTGACCGGGAAGGAAAAGTCTGTGGCCAAGTGGATGCCAGCTGACCCGCCAAGGCTGTCGCGAGGGAACGACGGCGTGACAGACATTCTCGAGTGCCATGCCGGTGTGAAAAACAAAAAATTTGCCGCGCTTTCTGGTACAGAGAGATAAGCCCTACCCCATTCTATGATTGAAGGTTTTGGCGTGCGTGACACCATTGATTACAAACTTAATGAAGTGTACACCTGGGCGGAGATCTATGCTCGACGACAATATCATCCGAAGAGAGTACAAACAACGGTGCACTCCTCAGAGGAGAGTTTGGTCACTGATAAGGAGACATCAATTACTCGTGGACCAGTTCAATTCACTGATCAAACTTTGGCAACATCAAGAGAAGGTACCCAACAACCTACCACCAGTGGCAATGTGGCTTTTTTGTCTCAAACTCAGAATCAAGGATTACAACCTACGGAACAACTAGGAGTTCTAACATCAAGCGGAAAACCAGACGAGGAAACAACAGGAAAATCCCTAAGGAGCGGGAGGACAGTAATTTGATCATTAATATATCTTCCACAACTCTTACTCAACAACAAATAAGAGTTTTAAACAAGGGTCTATCCTTTGTCCCTACAGTGAGAGCAAGTGAGACGGAATTGGAAGGAGCCTTCTACCGCTTCATGAGAACATTAAGATTGAAACACTTTTTTAACAACATAGTGCCATCAGTAGACACAACACAATCTGAATATAGCACACGTTTCAAACCTAAGAGCACATTCCAACCCCCAATCTCTCACAAAATGTTAGACACATTTGAGACAATGGTGAAGAAGGATATACAAACCTTGGACTACAAGTTAACCAAACGCGGCAATCTCACAAGATTTGAAGAACGGACTCTACATAATCTGGCTATGAATCGCACTATCCAAATACAACCAGCTGACAAAGGAGGAGCTATGGTAGTAATGGATAAGCATTTTTACATAGCAAAAGTTGAGGAGCATGTTTCAGACACAGATACGTATCAACTTCTGGATAGAGACCCAACTATGACACTGCAGTCAATGCTTAAAGATCTACTACTGGGAGCACGTGAACAGGAATGGATTGAGCAGAAGATCCAAAGCTTTCTGACAACGAACCACCCACGTTGCCCAAAACTTTACATGCTCCCCAAGGTGCATAAACACCAGACAAATCCACCATGCAGACCTATTGTTTCGGGGTGCGGGTCTTTATTTGACCCCCTCGGTAAATATCTGGACTTTTTTTTGCAGAAATTCGTCCAAGAGTGGAAATCTTACATCCGGGATACCAGTGATTTTTTAACTAAAATCTCAGAAATTGGATGTGAAATGGAGGAGAATTGGATTCTATGTACAATAGATGTAATTTCTCTATATACTTCAATCCATCATTCAGATGGATTAGACTCAGTGGAATGGGCTCTTCTACAAATGGAGGATTTACCTACAGAGAAAGTGTTTCTTCTGCAGCTATTGAAGTTCTGTTTGCATAACAGTTACTTTGAGTGGAACCAACGGTTTTATGCCCAAATGACTGGTACATCTATGGGCTTTGCAGGGGCTCCTGCATATGCAAATATTTTTATGGCGCAGTTTGAGGCAGTTGCAAAAAACAACAAGTGATGGACTGAATGTGGATCAATGTCACACACTCCCCCAGTCAAAAGATCTGGGCCCAAATCCATCGTTTTTTTGCACTCCACACCACCCTGGGTCAGATAATGGCTTTATGCAAATCAGCTCTGATCCTGTTGCCCCATGGGAACAGTCCAGTCCGAACTACAACAGCCATATCTTTCCACATTCAGTCCATCACTTGTTGTTTTTGCAGTTTGAGGCAGAACATGTGTTTGAAACGACAGCATGGGCACAAATCAAGATGTATTGTCGTTTTATAGACGATATTTTTCTGGTCTGGCAAGGCACTGAGGAATCCTTACTTGACACAATCCATTACTTGAATTCGGTAAACCCAAGGATTCAATTTACCCACAAAATTGACTCTAAAACAATGGATTTCTTGGATGTAAGAATCCAAAAACAACCCACTGGGTTCAACACAGAATTGTACACAAAGACAACAGATCGTAATAGTGCGTTACATTACGCTAGTTTCCACCCGAGACGATTGGTAGAGAATTTACCTCTCTCTCAATTTATTCGCATCAAAAGGATCTGTTCACAGACAACTACAAGTGAGGCCAATATTGAGAAGTTTGTTCTAAGATACAAGGACCGTGGATATCCAGATCACATTGTACAACGGAGCAGAGAGCGAGTCAGAGAAATGAATAGAAGCACATTGCTGCAACAAAGATCTAAATCTACCCAGGATAGAATGGTATTTGTGACTAAGTTCACCACAGCATCACCAAAGATCAAACAGATTATCAATCAGAGATGGGAACTACTCTCCACAGAGGCAGATTTTAATGGGATATTTGCTCAACCACCAATGCATGCATACAAGAGAGGACCCAATATCAGACAAATCTTGAAGGGCAGAGAAAAAGAAGATCAACATATTGATTACCGAGGAACAACTCGGTGTCTGAACTGTGTGAATTGTAATAATATAACCACTGGAAATACTTTTTCTCATCCTACTACTGGCAAAACTATTAAATTGAGACACAGCAGTGATTGCAATACTCAAAACATCATCTATGGGATTAAATGCCCATGTGGCAAGTTGTATATTGGGAAGACAGAGCGCAAGCTCAAAATCAGACTCAATGAGCATAAGAGCAGGATACGTAATCAGTATTTATCATCACCTTTGGCTACTCACTGGAAAGAGTCAAGTCATACGATCTCCCAATTACGATGTTTTGTCATTGAGAAGGTAGAGATTAAATCAGGAGTTGACAATAGAGTTCGTCTTCTTCAGCGTGAATTATATTGGATTAAATATTTGCAAACAATGCAGCCTAAGGGATTAAATGATAGATATGACCTTTCATGATGTACATTTTTCCATTTTAGCCTTGAATACCTCAGGTTTACTCAAGATTTCATGACGAGATACATTAGTTTCAGTTAGCATTGTTAACATAGTCATATGATCAATTACTGAATGTGCCAGATTCATCTTGTACGTATATATCCTGGATGATTGTCACCCTGTATAATGTTTACATAATATCACACCCATCAGGTTGTATTACTGATTGATATAACACATAAAATGTTTAGGTATTTATAACGAGAGGTTGATAAGTTGGTATCGATGATATTTGTATATGTGAATCATTTTTAAATGTGTCTCATGAATACACTGGTACATCCACATATACAGACACTAATTACCTCATCACATTGGGCCATCAGCTGAACAATATTATATTATTATTCGAGTTTACCTAGGGTGAAACCATCACGTCAAATTC
This sequence comes from Lissotriton helveticus, assembly GCF_964261635.1. NCBI lineage: Eukaryota > Metazoa > Chordata > Amphibia > Caudata > Salamandridae > Lissotriton > Lissotriton helveticus. The sequence goes on along the minus strand of NC_136058.1, from coordinate 455,476,765 downwards.
GTGCATCTTGAATTACATTAGTGAGCATAAGAGATGTCATATTGGACGTTGAGTATGGAACACAACACTTTCCTTTTTATATATCATTTGAGTTTAGATATTTATGCGCAATAACACAATTTTTATTTCAGACTTAGCGTTAGGAGATAACGTATTCACTATTCATTTAATTCGTAATTTTCCATTATCGTTTAGGATAGAAGGTTAAATACTCCGCCTCAATCAGGATGGCTATAATGTCCATACGACTTGAATATGTCAAACCTTTAAAATGGCGCTTCAGGTTACCTTTAGAATAGGAACGCTTTTTCGTTTAGTCCGTTTTTAGTGTTGTTTAAAGAAACACGCGATGACGCGGTATATACCAGCAATGGCACGGGACGTTTGATCGAGAGCACTCGAGTGTAAGCAGGAGAACGCGGCTTTGACCCTACTGTTTAAGATATTGGCGACATAATTTTCAGGTAATGGGCTTTTCGTTTTTTTAGTGCGAAACTCGTTCACACATGGTTGAATAATTTTGAGTATTCACGCTTTATAAACAACTCGGTTTTTTTATGACTCAGGACAGGAAATAGTACTCTTAAGGTACGTGGCTCTGGAAATGGCTGAAATATATCTTAAACTGGGAGTTACTTATCCAGTGTTTAATACCACATTATATACTTATAGATCTGAACACTCCACACAGATGAGGTAGGACCTTTTGCTCATGTTATTTTTTGTCACTATTTGGCAAATGATTAAAAAGTATCACGTGAATGCTCACGAACCAAAGGTTTGGACTGTTAATTGTTTCCGCAGGGTACCAAGTTTCAGATAAACTTAGGTAAGCGGTTCCCTTATTTATCCATCTCAGATGGTTTATAAAGTCTCATTTCTCCATTTATCGCTGGTTTTTTATTTATTTTTTCAGTTCGCTGAACAGACTTACTTACATCAGAGGTATGAAGAAACATCTCTTTAATATACACACCCCCATGACACATGATTAACATAACACACTCACTTGTTCCATTGTTTCTATTTTTACAGATCAGCCCCTGATGAAGGCACAATGTAGTGCCGAAATGCATTGGGCATGAATATGAAAATTAAGTGCTATGAATTTTGTGTGGTTATAACATGAATTTAAAATGTTGGTTTTCTTTATATTATCGAGTACTATAAGATAATGTATTCAATTGAATTTGGATTGGAATTGGCTATAACATTGTGATGATTATGAATGAATCAGTATATGAATTAAATAACTGAAGTTCAATTATGTTATTGTGTTAACATTGATTATGATTTAAAGTGTTGGATAACACGAGGTGAACAGTGCGCAACTAGATGAGATTCATCTCACCTAAACTAGCATTTGTGTAATACGGGTCTGACACGCCTGATTAGTTGCAGCACCGATTGAATAGGCTGAATATTCAGTTTAAAACGGAGTGCACCCCACAAACCCTTTAAACTATAGACATTCTCGAGTGCCATGCCGGTGTGAAAAACAAAAAATTTGCCGCGCTTTCTGGTACAGAGAGATAAGCCCTACCCCATTCTATGATTGAAGGTTTTGGCGTGCTGAGCCGGGCCTCTGTGCTCACGTCAATAGAATTCCTGGGAGCCTGCCGAGTTTGCTGTTCGGCTTTTCTGAAGGGATTTCGGACTTTCGGAGAAGGATTACTGCAGTCCACTGTGGGGGCTCACGGACACGGGGCTCACGTAGACGATAACGGAGCCTCTCTCTTATTGCGAGGTGAGCGGAAACCACATCAGCTGCCAGGACACTTGGGCATGTGATTTTCTGACCCCCTACCTGTTTCGTGGGGAGCCTGTTGGTGCCTGCCCTCCGTTCCAATCCCACCGCCGCAGAACTCCAGCTTGCGGCCGCTGTGGGGAGGGGGACTACATCCCTCAGACTCCTTTACCGGCAGCACCGTGCCCGGAGGCGCTTCATAAGGGAGGGCAGCCCTCGCGTCGCGGGCTGAGAGAGAGGCCAGATCGGCCGGGACGGGGCACGATTATTGGATTACCGAAAAACTAAGGTAGGATCTTCACAGTGTATTGCCCAGAGCAATCCCTATCCCCGGGCACAAAAAAGGAAGTAGTTTAATAAACTGTCTGTTCACTGGCATGGGTGAGTGAATTTAGCTGCCCCATGACGACTAAAGTACTCTACAATCAAACTCCTGCTCAGGGTGGATCCTTGAAAGGGACACTGGACCTGTATCTAACCAGGGTGACATCGGCCATTGCTACTATCGAACACAGCCTTCCCAAAGATGTCACATGCTGTGAAGGACCCCCCTCAACTCCACTTGATTCGCCGAACACTGTATTGTTGAAAGAGCTAAATGGGATTTGTAACACTAAGTATAACATTATTTCGCAGGAGGATGAACAGACTGGTCCCTATTCACGCCCTGTGGGTTCTGGAAGTCCTAAGCCCAGAAAACCGCGGCAAGTCATTAACAGTTCCCTGGTAAACCCGGATGTTGCTTTAGTAGAAATTCCCACCGTCCAATCGATAGATTGTCCACAGGTTCCTGTCCAAGGTATTAAACGTAAAAGTGTAGCTTACAATGGGAGACCCTCGAAACACCCAAAAATCACCTTAAAACCACTTATGGTTACAGTTGCCACCACCCCTGAGAGCCCCAATCAATTACTGGAAAAATCTGTATCCCTTCTTCCAGCCACCCTGCTAGCTAGCCTAGAAGAACTGCTTAAAAACCTGCTTGTCCCGATAATCGACAGGATAGAGAGAATTGGGGTAAAGCTCGCAGAACTAGAGGTAAACAACCTGACAAACAACCAATCTCAGAGCATAGCTGCTTTAAATACCTATGACACCGTTGTCAATCATAAAACCCCCCTGGGTCAACCATCGGACCCTGAATCCCGAGCACCTAAAAGTAAGGAGCCTTTTAATAAATGCATTACAGCCAACTGCTCTATCTCTAGAGCACGGCCGACCCAACTAGGTAAGCTTCCCGAGGGTCCAGTAAAAACCAACAACCGCATACATTTACCACCAGAGGCAGGACCCTATGTGTGCGTCCTATCGGGAGTGCCGGAGCTCACTGTTGGGAAAAATGAAGGCCATCAGGGCCTTAAAAACAAAGTTCAGTATTGGCTGACGAAAAACAGACCCCTCCTAACTAGTATCATTGGTAGAATTTTGAGTGTGAGAAGGGTGGGGTGGATAGGGCCTCGGCCTAAGAACATGGTAGGTGATTTGGTAATTTCAAGGATAGGCAGGTCGTTCCATATTTGCGTAGCTGGGAGCCACAAAGAGGAGATGGGCAAATAAAAACACGAGAATTGTATCACTTCTACCCCCGTACCGCATATACGTTGAACTCTGTTTAACATCATTAACTAAGGACAGAACGCTATTGCCATGATGCAGTCCATCTGCCCCAATTCTCCCGTTTATAACTGGTTAATGTACTTTTGTTCTTTGTTTCTTAATTGTAAAAACCTTTTCTAATGTAATATTTTTTGCGCAATCTTGTGTATATTTTAATGAAATGAATTTTGTATCCTGTATGCTTATTTGATTGTAACCGAATAAAGTACCTTTGATTGATAACACATTTATTCATGGTTCGGAAACACAATAAATGGACAAATTATGCAAAACAAAACAATATATTCCATTAGAATATGATGGAAAGGGAATTATAAAGTATGAGGACATAATCCGAATCACGATGCATGAAACTCAAATTAGCAATTTGCTTTATCTTTGTTGAGAGCAAAGCCTTTTTAAATAAACAGGCAGTCCAAGTGAACTTGAACAGTCAGATCAAATGTGTCCAATCCTCTTGATGGTTCAAACCTGTCCTCGTTGTCTCTATTCTGAGGATCCATCTCCATTCCTCCTTGTTCAGCAGCTGTTCCAGATTGCTGCCTCTTTCTGGTAGTTTTTCGATGCTGATAACCCATTGTCTTATCTTTTTCTCTGTCTGGCTTTCAGTGGTGAAAGGGGCAGTGAGGACCTTGCCACCAATGCTGCTCCTGTGTTGTATTCTCTGGTATTTTGGCAAATATATACCTTTCCACATGGGCAAGTTATAATGTAATTCACATGACAGGTGTTGCACTTAGAGAAACCCTTAAGTAATATCTTGAGTAATATCTCAATGTTATTAAATCTAAAGGCTTTCTATTCTACACAAAACTGTCACAAGCAGCACTGGCTGCACCTGTCATGTCCTCTCAATGCGAGGCATGTATCGAATGATCAACAAGGGTCTGAGGATGCTTTTCAGGTGTGAGTGTGGTACATACTTAATGCTCTTTCAGGGTTTTCCTCCTTTTACGGGTGAACAACGGAGGTTCCAAAGTAAGGTCCCCTGCTGACATAACGTCCAGGTGTTTTTAATGTTTTTACAGACGGATGTATGTCACTACAACGCACACTTTTACAACACATACCTTTACAACGCATTTTTTACAACACAACATCCATTACAATGCATGCCATTAAAACGAAATTTTAAAAACTACATTTACAACGCATTCCATTACAACGCATAACATTACATTGCATGTTTGGTAAGTATTGGATAGTGTAGGGGTAAAAATTACTATTCTAACTCCAGGGGGGTGCAACAGTAGGGTAAGTGTTGGATGGTAATGTTATGCGTTGTAATGTATGCGTTGTAATGACTGCGTTGTAATGACATGCGTTGTAGTGGTGTGCGTTGGAATGGTTGCGTTGTAATGGCATGCGTTGTAATGGATGTTGCGTTGTAAAAGTTTCGTTGTAATGGTAGTGCGTTGTAAAAGTTGCGTTGTAAAGGTTGTTTCCCTTTACAGACTGGGTTTAAATAGGGAAGAGAGTGGTTACGCAGATAACTTTTTCAGATGGATCTGCACCTGGCAGAGCCACAGCCTTTTTAGGTCTCGGCCTGGTCTGGTCGAGACATTTAGTAGCTGCTTTGAAAAGTGCTACTTTCCCGGCGACCAACTTACTATCACACGCACAAGAGCGGGTGTGCACATGCGCGTAATAGCAAGCTGGTGGCCGGCAAGGTTGCACTTGCGGTGACGCGGCCGCGCGGCTCTACTTTTACGGCCGCACAGCCAATGCTTGTTGTAGAGACACTGGTGCTGGTGGGGTGCCTGCAACTCCGACTGCGCTAAGATTCGGGCAGTTGTAGAGACTGACGATCCATGTGGGCCATGGGCGCTGGTGTCTGAGACCTGCTGGTGATCTCCTGACTGCTGGCCCGCTTGTGTGACTTTCACTTGGTATCTGTTCCCATTTTCTGCTCTATCCTATGGGCCCAGCCACCCTCGTGCAGCTAAGTAAGGTGTGGTGCTTGTGCCTTTGTTGTTTTGAGGTGTGAGTGCCTCCCTGGAGCCTGAGGTACTTCGACAGCACGTACCAAGGGTACCAGAACAGAGGGGCATATTACCAAGGGTGGCGATAGGCAATTATCTATTAGCCGTTTTCGGCCGCTAAGCGGCAAGCGGCGATAATTCTATCGCTCTATTAGCAAGCTGTCGCTAACTGATGTTAGTGACAGATTTTAGGCGATAGCGAACGGTTTGGGGCCCGCTTTGCATGTCAGCGATATTTATCGCTAATGACATGCAAAGTGGGCGTACCCAACCTGTTAGCGACTGAAAGCAGTTTTGTTGACAAAAAAAAAAAAAAACCCCTCTCCTCACCTTGTGCCACACTCCGATCTCTGTGATGAGCCAGTGGCTGTGCACGGCGCTCCTGGCTTTCAGGCTGCCAGCATGCGGCCGCGCAGCAACCTCCGCTCGCTCCCGGGTGGTGGGCAGGTCCAGCCGACATTGTCTCCAGTGGGGCCTCCAGCCATGAGGATCCTCACCCAAGATCACGGCCAGGCAATGGCCCAGGCCACAGGCTCAGCCTGCAGAGTAGGAAGGAGCACTTTGGCGGCCCCACATAGTCTCCAGCCCTCAGCTACCTTTGCGAGCCAAGGATGTTGAATCAGAGGTGGCAGCCGTGCTCGGCCTCAGGAAGCGGCGCACCTCCTCTCGGCCTCCGGGAAGCTGGGCCTGTATCTCGGCGGGCAGACCGGCCGTTCACCGCAAGTCTTCCCCTCCATGGCAGCCGGTTAGACTCGGCTCGTTCTCCTCACCACACTACAGGTAAAGCACTGGTGCAGTTTGCAGGGGTTGATGGCTCTTCTAAGCCTCGGATATTGTGAGGATTATGGTCAGGCCGGCAGAGCGGGCTCAGCAAGCGGCCATCGTGGGTAGACCACACCCCCCACCACCTGTTGGGTGAATCTTGATGATCCTCAGCTCATTTTACTCCTGATGGTGAGCTCTTTCCAACAGGGGCAGTTACAACAGACATCCTCTCCTCCAAAAGTGGTATACTCCAGAGAGAGCTGGTTCTCCAGGCTCCCGCAACCAGTCTTGCTCCTGGTCTTTGTCTCTGGGTGCAGAAGTCCCTGGATTTACTGCAACTGGTCCTCAGGGAGTCACTCTGACTTTTCCTATTAGTGTACACTAACATTATAAGGCCTACCCCAGGTCAATATCTAATCTTGCAGAGTCCCCTCAGCACCAGGTTACTTGTGTGCAGGTACTTGGCTGTACACAACAGTATTCTCCCATGCTCAGCAGCAACACATGTACACACGTGTGTGTACAAGTGTTCATGTGTAACCAGCCTAGTACCTCTCACCCTTGCTGCATTGCAGCTGCCTTATCTTAAAAGGCAGACACTGGCAGTAAACATAAACAGTCCATTTGGCATGTGATTTCCATAAGAGACAAAAAACGTGGTGAACTTTTGGAGGAATACACCAGTTTGAGTGCCTTGGGGATGTGATCAATGGCTCATTGATCACACGTTTTTTTTGTTATACAGATATTCGCCTGAGGGTGATAGGCGATAGCCTAGAGCACCTAATAATTTTTTAACTTATTCATACCATAGGTGAAAAAGCGGTGCACAGTTCTTTAATCATTTATTTCCATAGGTGAGACACCTGTAGTGAGACTCACCCACTGTAGAAAGTCCAAAAAGCAAAAGCGTACAGAATGGGCGAACAACATTTTCGAGACACACTGCTGCCAGTTGAAAGTAGTGAAGGGATAGTCATCATTCATGGGAACTCTTAATCTAGTGAGCAGTAACAAAGAGCAATGGGTTCTGATCAGAAACACCATACACCAGATGTCCTCTACCTCTGAGACCTTTCTCTAACTCAACCATGTGACCACCGATCCTTACAGGGAACCCAGACTCCTCTAAGAACCCTTTTGGTTCTACGTTAGATGCATCCAGGACACCAATCACCTACACGCCTGAGCAGGTATAGTGATAGTCACATCCGTGCCCTGGGTCACGCAATGGTGCATCTACCATACCATTCCTGGCATGGGTAAGTGCTTCAACACTGATGTCAACAAAGCAGCCGTGTCTAAACCTGCCCACAATTCGACCGGTCACTGGCAGTTCCCCTTTGGAGACTACCCAGCCCAGGGTCCTCACTCAACAAGGTCACCACACAAGCCCCTTTACCGGCCCCCGACCCTCACCCACAGTAGTTACTCATGAATTCTATGCTTCCATCACACCCTCTCAGGATGACTATGTCCCCTTAGTGGACCCCATCCCACCACAGGAACCCCTCACCTGTGGATTTCCTCCGGACCAACCAGGCCAACAGAAGCACTGCAGGGCAATGAGTGGGACATGCCTGATTCAGCCCCATTTAATCCACTTCCCAGACTCCATGCTGACAGCACAAAGACTAATCAGGGGCCATAAAGATCCCCGAGTGAAAGGTTCAGGAAGTTTTAGTGCACCACGCCGGAGTCTGCCGGGGTCAGTCCTCGACAACAGTTCATTTCACAGACCAAAGCAAGCCTTCCAGACAGAAGTGGCTAGCATGATCCTGGACTGAAGCACTGGGCCCCCTCCCTTTCAATAGGGCCCGCCTGGACACCCGGTGTATTGTGTGGCTGAGGGACCATGCCGTCTTGGGAAGGTCCGCTCTCCTGTTCTGCACTGCCTTGGTGGTAGTAGGGAAAGGGGTGGTTCGGCTAGGACGTCCTGAGGCTGGTGGCAGTGGGTGTTGTGGCCTTCATGGGTGTCGGAGCTGCATGATCAGTAACTTTATAACATATGTTGTTCTTCAGATGTGATTGTAGGCTGTGCTCCCTTTCACACTGTAGGTAGTCGTCTTGGTATACACCAGTAAAAGACAAACGTTAGATTCCTACTGTTAACGCGGCTTATTGCCTGTTTTTGGAACACACTCCAGATTTGGCTGCTCATTGAATATGTCGGGAAGAAGTGTTTTCGTGTTATTTCTGCACGGGAACGTCTACTCTGCTTATTGTTACCGTTAGTTGTTGCTCTCATTTGAGGTGAATTTTTTTAGAGAACTTATTGCTGGAAATCTGGGGATATCAGCTGTTTTCACGAGGTTGAGGAATGGAATGATAATTTAAAATCTCTGAAAAAAACATAGGTTTCAGGGACGTTATAGTTACAAATTAGCATTTAAAAAACCTTTGAAATTCACTGAGAAAACCATAGGTTTCAAGGACGTTATGGTTACAAATTAGCATTTAAAAAACCTTTGAAATTCACTGAAAAACCATAGGTTTCAGGGACGTTATAGTTAGTTGGACATCTTACTCATACAAAACCATTGAAATTCCGCCGTTATAGTTAGTTGAGCTAATTAATTAATTAATTAATTAATTAATTGTGGGTTTCTAAAGCGCTACAATCGACTCCCGAAGGAGTATCTCTGCGCTGTAGACCGCTGGGGAACCCGTCCTGGCTTTCCCTGTGAGATGGTCCCTACTGGGTATCTCCAAGGGGAAACCAGGCATTCCCGGCGAATGTGGGGGGCCGTTGTGAAGATGAGGCAAGCTAATGCCCAGAGTTGCCGAGTGTGATCCCTGGTTAGAGTAGGCACCGAGGCGAGAATTATCGAGTCCGCTGACCCTGGTCCACAACCCTGCCGCGTCGGGGATAGAACCCTGGTCCCGGGCTGTCCTCTGCTTCCGGGTCTGCCGCCTCTAACCAGTGAGCCACACCCCTCCACTATAACTCATTTATCCCTGATGAAGTTTGCAGTTTCATGTTTGGGAACGAAACGCGCTGGCTGGTTTTGTGATTTGAATAAAGAACAATTTTAAAGAAAATACTATGAACTTACATACATTTGTTCGGTGCACCTCCTTCCTGTTCTACACTAAAGTTACAATCTGTACTCAGTGGCACTGAAGTGTGACAAGTGCTCGAGAAGTTTTGCACAACTCTAGAAAACGTACTTGCAGCACTAAAGTGAGGTGCTATCCATCAAGTCCGTCGCTCAGTTCTGCTTTTGGTTTCATCATGTTTTCGATATCTCTATCACTAAAATCTACATCTATTAGGTGTTTATAATGTCTTAGATTTTTATACATCCACCATATATTTCTGCCCAAATTCAAACAATTTTTCCTGTGTGGTTCCAGCACGTCTGAAAATATCCTTGCAGATGAACAATAGTTAATCATCCTGATAACTGATTCTATTAGTCAGACCCCCCAGGATATAGCGGCATGGATTAGCAAATTTAGCGGCACAAAAATGGAAATTTAGCGGCACAAATATGGAAATTTAGCGGCAATTTTGCGGCATTTTATTTGGCAGTTTTCCCTACAACAAACACAGATATCTTAGTGGGCACTGTTGTAAAAATCACGGCATTTTTACAAAAGTGCCGATTTAGCGACAAACCGCGAAATCACGAAATCCTGGAGCATCTGAATAGTGGAGAAGTTACTGACGTCATGCCAGGTGAGCGTTGTGAGGGAAGGAAATCCTTTAAAGAGTCATTTTCATTCTGGATTTCCCTTCTCTCCTTGAAACGCAAGAGCAGCAACATTGTAGTGTCACTAGGGCTTTAAGTGGAAGCTTTTTCAATATTACATGTAACAAGCCATAGTTGCAATTATTTATCTTATGCAACTAATAACCATTGACCTAGCCAATAGTCCTGCCTTGTTGTAGGTATGATGTTACTTTATATCACATATCGGGATGCAATGACAGAAACAGCAAAATACAAGTCGGGCAGCACACTATGCTAAGCACAGATTTTTAGCGTAAGTGTTTTAGTTGCGGGTCCTCAGAGCAAAGGATTCTATGTGCCAGGTCCACAAACCCTTAAAATATTGGGTGAGCTGGTGCTAGTTTCATGAGGTCGTGACATCCAACTGGAGGTCCTCCATTCAGCCCGCAGGCACCACTTAGAAGTGTGATGGAGCAGGGTTGAGTTCCTCTCCACCCTTAGTGACCACTGCAAGCCCCGATCCAGAAGATATGTGGGGCCCATCAGTCCCTGGACTTGGGAATGAAGGGCTTGTCTATGGACTACTGGTGCATGCAGAGCACATATAAATGCTCCTCAAAAGGCAGCCTGGCGTCGGGCATGGGCTAATGAGGGTGGACGTGCATGATTCTCCATTCTCTTCAAACAAATACAAAGAAACGTGCAAAAAAAGATTGGCAGCCACCTTTGGGAAAAGTCTAATAACCCTATAAAACAGGATCAATATTACAATTTGAGCAAATGTTACCCTTCAAACAGCTATTTACAAACTGCTAATTTATCACACACAAACCTATACATCAACAGAATATATAGAACAATAGCAAGCAAAAGAATGTAACCACTGTAGTCAACCTTGAATTGTGGCAAAGTATTGTGCTGGTCTGTACACAATTAAAGAAGCAATGCACTCGCACAAATCTGAAATGCAAATACTGCCCTGGGCAACGCAAACTCTTAAAATTCCAAAATAGAAAGATGGATTTCCACGCCGATAAGTCCTATGCAAGAAAGCAATAAACTACTTTCACTGGAAAGTTGATATTTTGATTAAAGCCTTGCTTGCTCCTTTCTAAAATCACGGAATACAATTCTCCCACTTCTGCCCCAAAATCTCCCTCCTAAAAGTGTACCCATCCATCCTCCAGTCCCACAGTTTCATCTCTAGTCGACCTACAGCTCTCAATTAAAATGACATGGTCTGCGCATAAACCAATTGAAACTCAGTTGTTATCGCCCTCGGAAGGATGAAAGATTGAGCTGGAACAGCTCACAGTAAAATGTGGCCACGTACATACTTGTTTCTCCTGTACTGGCCAAACCTGCGACCTGCTCAGCCCCCCCCCCCACCCCTCCCTCTCTCTATACACATCAGAAGGCGAGAGCAAGGTCAGGCTGCCTGCATCCAAGACGATCTAATTGCAGCCGCCCCCGAGTACTTAACAGGTCCGTAAAAGACCATTTACATGTAAATTCAGGCACTCTAACTATGGTTCGAATAATTAGCACCCCCCTCCCCCCGAAATTTGGCTCTAGGTGCCCGCCTGTGTCTGACTCACCTTTCATCTTTTCTACAGGGCGTGTTAAATACAGCACTTCCTGTAAAATTTACGTGAGGTGGCAGTCTTGCTGGAGCCATAAACTGTCCTGGCCTCTCTAATCCACAATGCGTGTACAATTACTCAATCACCTCTAAATTAGCTAGTACGGCACGACGTAATGACGTGTGCCCGTACAGCCAATCAGAGGTCACCGTTTTGTGAGCTGTCTGTGAAGACCTTTTTTTGCGGCAAAAAACATAAATATCGCGGTCATAGCGCTATTTTGCCGATTTCGCGATTTTATTGCAAATCGCGAAATCGCAAAATACTGGAGGGTCTGATTAGTGGGGCTTATTGTTCCTGTAATCCTCCAATTGCACCTTGAGTCTTGCAACATCGAGAGACTTATCCTTCTTGGTCTCTGAAGCATTCGCTCCGTTTCTTCTAACACCCTTCTCATTAACCGGAGTGACCATGCCTTTAAGCCAATCATCGAGTTCCTAAGAAGTAGGACCTGTTTGTCCCTCTAAAGCATTCCCAAGTAAATCTTCACACTGACCTTCCGTCTCTGCAGTAGGGGTCGAATGTAAGAGGGACACATCAGAATCTGTTGATCCCATTGGGAGAGAGTTTCCAATGGCATTCTGTGTTACCCACAAAGGGGTTACTATACCATTTCCAGGTACCTAAATGGTCTGAGAGGTCTGAAAGGTCTGAAAAGTCCGAAAGGTCTGAGCTTGTCCTGACCTTTCGCTTGAGGAATTTAATTGGGTGATTTGCACATTTGAACCAGAGTTGGTTCTACAAGAAATACCTGCTGAGGTTGGAATTAGAGACATCTGTGTAGGGTGGCTTAGTCTCAAATCTGCAGGAGTGGAGGTTGAACCATTCATCTCTGTAGGGACGGCCAATGTATGTGAGTGTTTTCCTCTGATATGAAGGAACTACGGAGCATATTATCAAGACAGGCTTATCGGCGAAAACTGCTGCTAAAGCGGCGATAATGGGCTTGATAATATGCTCTATGGAATTCCAATCGAAGCCCATGTTAGATGTGAAGATAAAGCGGCGATAATTTTATCTCCTCTCTTGATAATATGCACCTACAGGACCTATGGTCACTGGAACAGTCAAAGCATCAGGGCAATTTGATTATTTGCATCGGGCGTTCCTGTCGTGACACTCATGGGTGTGAAAGCAGCAGGAATGTCCCCTTATATGAATCTGCTATACTCTGTGGCTGATCCTCACCATAAGGTGGTTGATGGTTCAGTAATAATTCATGCAGGAATTCTCCAGCCAAAAGTAGTGTCTGTGGATCCTCAAGATGCTTTTTTCTTTTCCCTGCGCTTCCCTTCACCTTCTTTCTCTACAACGAATACAGGATGCATTTGAGCTCCTTCTGCCTGCTATATCTTTCCTCCAAGCTTTCTGCTGTGTGTCTTATCTGGCCTCAACATATTGATTCAAAGTATTCTCGTACCTCCCCTGTTATTTCTGCTTCTCTTTTTGGTGGGCCATCTGTTCCCAATCATCAAGTGCCTCAAATGGCATAAGCTTAGGAGGCAGATTAATCTCATACTCCTGTCTCCCCAAATTCTCAAAAATGCTAATGTTGAATGTTCTGGTTTGTGGAAAAGCTAAGCATTCATCATTCTTGGTATATTTCATCCAGTTTTTGAGCCATTTACAAGCATAGCATCCACGCTATTGTGCCAAGAATAATGCTGGTGGTATTGATGGATGTATGACGGTACAATGTGTGGTATTACCACGTGTACCGTTACAACGCATCTTTTACAACGCAAGTCGTTACCACGACTTGCGTGTAGGGGTGCGGACTTAGGAATAGTTACCTTTACTATTCCAACACCAGCCTACGTACAGTAGGGAATGTGTTGGAATAGTAAATCTACTATTCCTTATCCTTGAGCGCCCTCCAGCTCAAGTCGTGGTTACGACTTGCGTTGTAAAAGACGCGTTGTAACGGTACTGCGGGGTAACATCCGCGTTGTAAAGGATGTTCCCCGTTATGGATTCCCCTTCTATAGTGGGTATGGGTATACGCCCCTGCATCAAGCTCTTTAAATTCTTTAAAATGTTAGTTTTTCACTGATTATAAAATTGTCCTTCACAAGTGATTCTCTTCAACAAATTTCCTTTACCCTTTCTTGGTTAGCTCCAACCAAACAATACAAATGCGGTTCTCTGTGACGTCCTTAACCTATCCCAGTGCAGTTTACACCAGCTAACCTATACCAGCGCGGCAAACAGTGACGTTAAACTCATTCCTCGCAGCAGCTACCCCTCCTTAGCAATCCTTCGAGTGAGTTTTCTTCTAGGCATAATTTCTCACATAATGCATGCTACTTCCACAACCCTGTCTGCTCTGCTATAGAAAGTACAGATACTCTCTTGACTGCGGTGGAAATTCTGCTGCAGTGCTGGCAAAATAATGAGTGGGCGGGGGCCGTCCGACGCATGCAAGGGGTTAATAAAACCAATAGTCTATCTTAACATGAACTTCAAGTGAAATCTTGTCCAGCGCGATCTTTCTCTAATCATCACAAGCCCTCCCGGTGCACTGAGAGCACCTGTAACAAATACATCCCTCAATCTCACAAAAGAAAATGTCCTTCACTTAGTGGTACTATTGATGACTCCTCACGAACAGCACCTTCAAAACACAGCAAACAAGTTTCTCACAGTATGCCACACTGAGATCGCCCGTACGTGTATGTATCTATCCAGGGATCTTAGGGCACCATGGTCCTGACAACAACTTTAACTTCTTTGCATAAAGCGCATTATCGGACCATGGACTCAAACCACTTCCCTTAACCTCACACATCCAAATCACTTCACTGCATTTTAAGCGTTGGCATTTGTAATGCTTAACCCTGTTGATACTCACACTACTGTTTTAAATCGTCTTCGCCTCAATCCTCAAGTACTGGCACTCGTTCACCTTCAACAGAACACGTAGCTTTGGATTTGGGCAATATAGGTAAATATTTGCTTTAGGGATCTCAAAATAGGGATCTCAGTAGAAACCCCCTCTTATCCTCACTTCATCGGACAGAAAACTATCCGACACGCTACCAGAATCACTGTTCTATCCTTTTGGGCCCTTTTTGTCATCTCTTGGTCCTCCAATGGACCTTGCTTTATGCAGCGAGGGTTGTGATATGAGGAGCTCAATCAGCCGTCCAATGAGGACCAGGAATTGGATAACTGCTTTTCAAACTGATAAATAAATTCATATATACGACTCTCGAGACTACACTATACAAATAAAGGATTAGGTCTGGCAGACCAAATCTCCTGAAGAAATTTAGAAGGTCCAATGGCATACAAACCAGTACTTCACTTAAATATATACAGAACAACAGCATTAGAACTCGATATCCAGAGATTTCTCTAATGCGATCCCTTCTAGTCATCAATAAATCAATTGAAACACACAATCAAATGGAAATAAACCACAGTAAGACAGAGGCAGTCTGATTTAGTTAACTTTATCAAGATTTAAAATGCAGAATAGCTTAATTAAGTCAAATTTGGCATAAAGTGGCCAAAGCTCTGGAAAGTTCAGGAAGGGGCATGAGCTATGCAAGCTCAAAGCAGTCTCCCATGAGGGAAAGAGAACACCAAGGTGCACACAGCGTTTGCGTCAGTACGGAGTCCGCAAAGGCACATCTGGATCCAAAGAATTGATCAGCAAAGGAAAATACGCAAGAAGGAAAGCTCTCCCAAGAAAGGTGGATGAGAGCTCTTCTGTTTACGTCAAATCAGTGTATAATATAATCCACAGGTTCTAGGGCGACGCCTCATTGGTCATCTCACTTGGTCAGACCACTCAGTCCATTGGTCAGTTTGTATACGGTGACTTGTCATGCGACATAAAGAAGACACATATTATAGAAACATAGGCGGTGCATAATACGTAAGTTGTTAGTCAATCCGGTAGGTGTATCCTGTTAAACAAAAATCCTTTAGTAAAGGCACACAAGCAAGTTCAAGAGGACAGTTTCTCAGGCAGATGTTCCCAAAGTAGCAGAATTTGTGTCTAATAGTCCTTGTATGCAGTGGGAACTCTTGAAATAAAACATAGTTTCAATTCTCTTTGCAATCTTAGAAAACTTTCCCCTGAGAACGAAGTCGAGCAGGACAAAGAACATGCGTGCAAACAGGCAGGACTGCATTCAATTTAGGCCAATACAAGCAAAGAATATAAAGTATTGAAATATACATTTCCATGGAGAAATAAAAGATGCAAACTTTGTTTTCAGCTTGTTTGCACTTAGAAAGGAGGCTGATGTCACTGCAAATAGCATGTGGAACTGTGATGTATTACTGCATTTCCAAAGTACCAATGTGCAAAATGATTTCAAATCCCTAATACCTAATATTGTTTCAGGTGATGTACAACAGCACATATATGAAGATCAGTCTCTGAAAGTTTCAAAGCATTAGCTTTTAATACATAAATGGAGCACAATTTTCTCTTTTCTCTCTAGGTGTTCATTTTCTCATAAGCAGAGATGGAGTTTTAGAATGAAACTCCCCATTAGCACATAATATGTCATCTAGAATACATTCGTTTTAATTAATTCTTCACATAAAGTAATTATTTAATAAAGATGGTTACTAAAATCTCCATAACACGTGAGTAATCACTTTTCGATTATGCATCAAAAGAATACACCAATGCAATTTAGTGAAATAGAACCTATGTTACTTTATTTAATATTTCGTGTAGTCTACACTCTTCTGCAGGCTTTTATGATGCCTTAACTGATATTTCTTGAGATTTTCTCTCAGGTATAACCTGTGCACGTCTATCATGGTTTGTTCAAAAGGTGACAAAGTCAGTTTATGTGTCATTTGTAAGTGTCGCAGTTGTCCCACTGTATCACTACAGCGCAGGCTCCCTAGCGCCGTGACGCAAAGGCGCCTGCGTTGGAGCTATACAGCCAAAAGTGCGCCAGTGCAAGGAAAGGACAGGAATGGGTTTCACAGTGGTATTCGTACAAGCGCCTTGAGACCCTTGCGGGTGAGTAGTGTGCTATACAAGTATCAATTTACATTACATTTACATTATACATGGTGCATTCCTGCGCTTTCCCTTTCATTCAGCGCAGCACAGCACGGTGGCTTCCTGTGCTGCGTGAAAGTATTATAGATCTGGGACTAGGTCTCTTTTAGATTTTCCTTGTTGTTGCATCTATTTTAAAAGCTTCGAGCCTCCATGGCAAATGTTTTTTGATGCTTTATTGAACGGACTATATTTCACTTCTATTTTGTTCCTTTATATTTTGATGAAGCTTCATAGTTTTCTCCAATTTACTGCTCTCAAATTCTTCTTTTGAGGCAGCCTTTTCTTAATTAATGTTGTTCTTATATGTTGTTTTGAACCTTATTCATAGAAAGACCATCCCCTCCTATGCAAACTGGCCGCCACCGGATACGGATTATCTAAGGGCCACCGCAGTCACAACACCACAGCTGATGGTGTAAACTCTTCCAAACAGTTGTGGTTGTCTCTAGCTAAGGATCAGGGGGGCATATTAGCAAGGCGGGTGATATGAAATCATCACTGCTTTTGCGGCTGTTTTTGGCCGAAAAGCGGCGATAACTTAATCGCCTTATTAGCAAGCTGTCGCTAACAGCAGTTAGCGACAGTTTGTAGGCGATAGTGAGAGGTTTGGGGCCCGCTTTGCATGTCAGTGATATTTATCACTAATGACATGCAAAGTGGGTGTACCTAACCTGTTAGTGACTAAAAACAGTCGCTAACGTCGCTATCGCCTATTATCAACGCAGGCGTAGCGGTAACAAAATTTGCGCTAAGCTTGAATATTGCTGAAAACTAACGCCTGCTCAGACCACTTCTTAACCTGTATATCCAATGGGAGTTGGATATTCAGGTTAAGACCCTATTGGCGGTAATGCCTGAATATCGCTGGTTTTCCAGTGATATTCACGCATTGAACCGCTATCGCCGGATATTTTATCGCATTCCAGATAAATGTTGCTAATAGCACGTTATCTCTGCGATAACATCCGGCGATCCATGGCGGTAAAAAACAGGACGCTAAGCTTATTTAGCGATAAGTATCGCTAGTTGTTGATAATATGCCCTAGAGTGTGGAGCACACAGAAGGGGCTCATAGGTGTTGAATCCCGAGGCTGAGAAGCACAGACGCGGGTCGAAGGATTCTGAGTTGCATAGGAAGGCACAACTACTGGAGCAGTGTGAGTTGTCTAGCATGGTTTACTCAAAAAATTGAACTATCAACTGGTTAGGAGATTGATTTTTGGTCTAGTACTTCTTGACATTTTAATCAGAATTTTGAGTTTGAATTTATAAAGAACATAAAACCAATAGGCATCGAAGCGCTGTCACCGAGTAAGAAACCAGAGGGAGGGGACAACCCTAGTGAAGAGGATGCATAAAAGCATCAGAAGGTCCCAAGGACAATGTGAAATTATGCAGATAACTGGGCTGCACCTGCCTACAAAACATAGAGTATAATTCCAGACTCCTAATATTTGCACAAGCTGGCGGCTGCCACCGTGAAAGCTCGTTCCCCCATCTCGCGGTCCAGAACTGAGGAACTATCCCCTTTCTCGCTCCTACTCATCTCAGAGGTCTACTAGGAGCAAACCAGGTGAAGGCGGCCCCCGGACACCATGAGCCCTGTTGATGGCAAGCCTTATGTACAAGGCACAGGGGTTTAAAAGTCACCTGCTTCCTTACTGGCTGACAAAGCTGTGTCTGAACCGGGCTGGGGAAGTGAGCTAAAGAACGATGAAGGATTCAACCCAGATCTGTGACTGGGGGGGGGGGTGTCTGAAAAGTTTCAGGGCTCCGTCCATCATCTCCTTGTGTTTGCCAATGGAGATTTTTTAAGGCAGACCCAAGATCAACCAAATACCATCTGCATTTTGGATGACCTGAAGCTTATTCTAGGAATACTGATTGGCATTTGAAAAAATTACATTTCAGTAGTGAAGCCGAGATGTAATTAGAGCAATGGCCAATGACACCCTTAACTCTGCAGGAAGAAAGGGAAGAATTTTCTTCCAGGTCTGAATGATCCAAAAACATGCACAAGAACTCACCGTTCTATTGACCTGGGTGTCAAATGCCAAAGTATTGTCAAAGATTTTTCGGCGCACCCACCGGAACAGGTAGAGTGGCGCAGGTTTTCGGTCACCAACAGTGAGTCCGGATCTAATTTTCCACGCTAAAAAACAGTTCTCCCTCATCAAAAAGCTGACTTCATCCCGACAGGACCTAAACGTGTCGGCCACCCCTTCCCAGACATCAGAGATGAAGACGATGATTTGGGTGTCATCCGCATACGACGGCACGTGGGAACCGAAGGAGCGCATGAGTTTTGCCAGAGGTGCGACACACAGGTTGAATAGAGTAGAGGAAGGAACCCTTGAGGGACTCCACAGGGAAGGTGGAAAGGCTAAGCCCTAAAGTCCCTGCAGCTGGCTGTGAGAGTCCTGGTCACTAAAAACGACTCCAGCTGGCTTATGTGGGGGGAAGTCTAAATCTCTGATAGGGTTAATGTACGCTCATTTAGACAATTTTAGATCAGATGGTAGTGCGAAACTAGCAGAGCGCTGGAGCCAAACCTCGGGGATAGCGGTCTTACCTAGAGCGATTAAACAGGTTTTAGATCGTGTTAAGGATTCGGTTCACTCTGTTGGTCTGCAACTCCAGCAACTACGCATTACCTGCCTGTTGTATTATACCCCGGCTAAAACAGCTAAATAGGCTCAGGGTAATAAGATGGGGGATAAGATAAATTGCCCTAAATGCGGGCTATATGCTGCGAATTTGATACACATGTTCATTGAATGCTCAGAATTGAAGGGCTATTGGCGGAAAATCGAACAAATACTTCAGTCTAAATTAAGGTTGGATCATCCACTCACTGGCCTTGTTTTTTTTTTTTTTTTTTTTTTTTTTTCATTTTTTTTTTTAACCTCCCATTTATGTTTATTGTATAAATGTGCACTTTTTGATGAAAATAAAAAATGGATTAAAAAAAAAAAAATCATTCTTTTTTCAATCCTGATGGCTGCTGCTAGGTTGGCTATCGCCAGGGTATGGGTTTCTGCTAAACCGCCTGTGGCAGAGGATTGGTGGGCGATCATTGGAGATACCTATGGCTTAGAGGCAGCCTTGGCAAAGGCAAGGGGCATTCGCTTGTTAGTCAAGTTAGAAGTGCTACGGAGTCCTATGGCTTTGGAGGGAATAATCTAGCCAGCCTTAGCTTAAATAAGCTGTGTCTCCTTTAACTTCTCCGTATTTGTAACTATGGTTTTCAAGTTTTTCTTCTTTTTGATTTGTGTCTTTTGCCTGATGTATAAATTATAAAACCTCCCATTTATGTTTATTGTATAAATGTGCACTTTTTGATGAAAATAAAAAATGGATTAAAAAAAAAAGCCTTGAAGTAACAGAAACAAATTGTCTGTTACTTTTGTAGACGTGTTGTAGCAACTTTCAGCCTGAACCAAAACACATGAATAATTCAAATCCAAAATCCAGCATATTTATAAATGGAAATGACTGCCTTGAAATAGCTAAATCAGTTCTGAACATGATTGACAGCAGTTCTTCCTCTAATGATCAAAGACACACATCTGCGGGCCCGCCCCTCCACTGTTTAACTCAGCTCTATAAAATTGTTTTTCATTTCATTTCATTTCATTTGATTTTCATTTCATTTCATTTCATTATGGCTGAGGACATGTAGTTACAAACCACAGGAAAGACCTTCTCAGTGAAGGTGTCTGTGTAGGTGAAGAGGTGCTCCTGGGTCTCAGCATTGAAGAATGACACCAGCCCCCCCCTCGAAGTCCAGGTAAACTCCAATGTGTCTCACTAATGGTAGCAGTCTTGAACGATTAGCAGTCATGGGATGAATCTTAAAAACAAGTTCAAAGTGTGCCAAAACCCAGAAGCCACTCTCAGGCAGAACTCTCTGTGCTTGGGCATTGCTAGTAACAGACTGCCTGGCCACAATATACTAGAAAATGTATTGAGACTGCGTTTGGGCACCGTCAGCTCCCAATAATGTTTCCCAGAGGTGAAGCCTACAGTTCCAAGAACACAAGAAGGTTGAATAAATCTCTCTGCATTCTTGGCAACATTTTGTTTGACAGGAAGCCTAATGACTTGCTTTCCATCTGCAGAGATGTTGAGGGCAGGATGAGCTGTGTTCGGATTCAGGAAGATGGATTCTGAGAAGAAAAAGTCAAGGTTACTCTTTTGAGCTATATGACCCCCTTTCTTATCAGTCTTCACACCACTGAGCCCAGCAGCTTCCTTCTGTCGTCCATCCTTTCATGTGTCCATCACCCCTTTCCATTGTCCATCTCTGCATCCTCCTGTCTGTCCATCTCTGAGGTCCTTCTTATCCCTTTCCACCCTTCTGACCCCAGCAGCTTCCTTCTGTCATCCATCCTTTCATGTGTTCATTATCCCTTCATCCTCCCATCTCTCCATCACACCCCATTGTCCATCTGTGCATCCTCCTGTCTGTCCATCTCTCAGGTCCTTCAGACATGTTCTATAAGAAAGATTATCTCCAGTTCACTGGGGTCATGTTTGCTATATTTTTGTTATTACATGATCTCTAGGTGGGTCAGACCTGAGGCCTCTCGTTATTATCAACACTGGACAAAGATAGAGAGGAGGAGAACAGACTGAAGCAGGAGTGTGCCTATGTCTGGACTCAAAAGAAACACACCCTTGTAAATCCATGACTGGAAGGTGTCTCTTGGCTCCTGTAGAAGGAACAAATCAAGTCAAAGGCTCTTTGTGCTCCAGACAAGGCGTGGTGAGCCAGAGGGTAGGGCTGCATCCGAGGCAGGCTCCCAATGACATCCATCTACGCAAAAGAGACAGGGCTCAAAGAAGAGACCGGCTTTCTATTTCCTCCATCCAACAATAAGGAACAGGGCTGCATGCAGACACCGGCTTCCTATTACCTCCATCCAACAATAAGGAACAGGGCTGCATGCAGACACCGGCATCCTATTACCTCCATTCAACAATAAGGAACAGGGCTGCATGCAGACACTAGCTTCCTATTACCTCCATCCAACAATAGGGAACAGGGCTGCATGCAGACACCGGCTTCTGACTAGATCCATCCAGCAATAAGGAACAGGGCTGCATGCAGACACCGGCTTCTGACTAGATCCATCCAGCAATAAGGAACAGGGCTGCATGCAGACACCGGCTTCTGACTAGATCCATCCAACAATAAGGAACAGGGCTGCATGCAGACACCGGCTTCCTATTACCTCCATCCAGCAATAAGGAACAGGGCTGCATGCAGACACCGGCTTCTGACTATATCCATCCAACAATAAGGAACAGGGCTGCATGCAGACACTAGCTTCCTATTTCCTCCATCCAACAATAAGGAACAGGGCTGCATGCAGACACTAGCTTCCTATTACCTCCATCCAACAATAAGGAACAGGGCTGCATGCAGACACCGGCTTCCTATTACCTCCATCCAACAATAAGGAACAGGGCTGCATGCAGACACTAGCTTCCTATTACCTCCATCCAACAATAAGGAACAGGGCTGCATGCAGACACCGGCTTCCTATTACCTCCATCCAACAATAAGGAACAGGGCTGCATGCAGACACTAGCTTCCTATTACCTCCATTCAACAATAAGGAACAGGGCTGCATGCAGATACCGGCTTCCTATTACCTCCATCCAACAATAAGGAACAGGGCGGCAAGCAGACACCGGCTTCCTATTACCTCCATCCAACAATAAGGAACAGGGCTGCATGCAGACACCGGCTTCTGACTAGATCCATCCAGCAATAAGGAACAGGGCTGCATGCAGACACCGGCTTCTGACTAGATCCATCCAGCAATAAGGAACAGGGCTGCATGCAGACACCGGCTTCTGACTAGATCCATCCAACAATAAGGAACAGGGCTGCATGCAGAAACCGGCTTCTGACTAGATCCATCCAACAATAAGGAACAGGGCTGCATGCAGACACCAGCTTCCTATTACCTCCATCCAGCAATAAGGAACAGGGCTGCATGCAGACACCGGCTTCTGACTAGATCCATCCAACAATAAGGAACAGGGCTGCATGCAGACACTAGCTTCCTATTTCCTCCATCCAACAATAAGGAACAGGGCTGCATGCAGACACTAGCTTCCTATTACCTCCATCCAACAATAAGGAACAGGGCTGCATGCAGACACCCGCTTCTGACTAGATCCATCCAGCAATAAGGAACAGGGCTGCATGCAGACACCGGCTTCTGACTAGATCCATCCAACAATAAGGAACAGGGCTGCATGCAGACACCGGCTTCTGACTAGATCCATCCAGCAATAAGGAACAGGGCTGCATGCAGACACCGGCTTCTGACTAGATCCATCCAACAATAAGGAACAGGGCTGCATGCAGACACTGGCTTCTGACTAGATCCATCCAACAATAAGGAACAGGGCTGCATGCAAACACCGGCTTCCTATTACCTCCATCCAGCAATAAGGAACAGGGCTGCATGCAGACACCGGCTTCTGACTAGATCCATCCAACAATAAGGAACAGGGCTGCATGCAGACACTAGCTTCCTATTACCTCCATCCAACAATAAGGAACAGGGCTGCATGCAGACACCGGCTTCTGACTAGATCCATCCAGCAATAAGGAACAGGGCTGCATGCAGACACCGGCTTCTGACTAGATCCATCCAGCAATAAGGAACAGGGCTGCATGCAGACACCGGCTTCTGACTAGATCCATCCAACAATAAGGAACAGGGCTGCATGCAGACACCGGCTTCTGACTAGATCCATCCAACAATAAGGAACAGGGCTGCATGCAGACACCGGCTTCCTATTACCTCCATCCAGCAATAAGGAACAGGGCTGCATGCAGACACCGGCTTCTGACTAGATCCATCCAACAATAAGGAACAGGGCTGCATGCAGACACTAGCTTCCTATTACCTCCATCCAACAATAAGGAACAGGGCTGCATGCAGACACCGGCTTCCTATTACCTCCATCCAACAATAAGGAACAGGGCTGCATGCAGACACCGGCTTCTGACTACATCCATCCAACAGTAAGGAACAGGGCTGCATGCAGACACCGGCTTCTGACTAGATCCATCCAACAATAAGGAACAGGGCTGCATGCAGACACTAGCTTCCTATTACCTCCATCCAACAATAAGGAACAGGGCTGCATGCAGACACCGGCTTCTGACTAGATCCATCCAACAATAAGGAACAGGGCTGCATGCAGACACTAGCTTCCTATTTCCTCCATCAAACAATAAGGAACAGGGCTGCATGCAGACGCCGGCTTCTGACTAGATCCATCCAGCAATAAGGAACAGGGCTGCATGCAGACACCGGCTTCTGACTAGATCCATCCAACAATAAGGAACAGGGCTGCATGCAGACACCAGCTTCTGACTAGATCCATCCAACAATAAGGAACAGGGCTGCATGCAGACACCGGCTTCCTATTACCTCCATCCAGCAATAAGGAACAGGGCTGCATGCAGACACCGGCTTCTGACTAGATCCATCCAACAATAAGGAACAGGGCTGCATGCAGACACCGGCTTCCTATTACCTCCATCCAACAATAAGGAACAGGGCTGCATGCAGACACCGGCTTCCTATTACCTCCATCCAACAATAAGGAACAGGGCTGCATGCAGACACCGGCTTCTGACTAGATCCATCCAACAATAAGGAACAGGGCTGCATGCAGACACCGGCTTCTGACTAGATCCATCCAACAATAAGGAACAGGGCTGCATGCAGACACCGGCTTCTGACTAGATCCTTCCAGCAATAAGGAACAGGGCTGCATGCAGACACCGGCTTCTGACTAGATCCATCCAGCAATAAGGAACAGGGCTGCATGCAGACACCGGCTTCTGACTAGATCCATCCAACAATAAGGAACAGGGCTGCATGCAGACACCGGCTTCTGACTAGATCCATCCAACAATAAGGAACAGGGCTGCATGCAGACACCGGCTTCCTATTACCTCCATCCAGCAATAAGGAACAGGGCTGCATGCAGACACCGGCTTCTGACTAGATCCATCCAACAATAAGGAACAGGGCTGCATGCAGACACTAGCTTCCTATTTCCTCCATCCAACAATAAGGAACAGGGCTGCATGCAGACACTAGCTTCCTATTACCTCCATCCAACAATAAGGAACAGGGCTGCATGCAGACACCGGCTTCCTATTACCTCCATCCAACAATAAGGAACAGGGCTGCATGCAGACACTAGCTTCCTATTACCTCCATCCAACAATAAGGAACAGGGCTGCATGCAGACACCGGCTTCCTATTACCTCCATCCAACAATAAGGAACAGGGCTGCATGCAGACACTAGCTTCCTATTACCTCCATTCAACAATAAGGAACAGGGCTGCATGCAGATACCGGCTTCCTATTACCTCCATCCAACAATAAGGAACAGGGCGGCAAGCAGACACCGGCTTCCTATTACCTCCATCCAACAATAAGGAACAGGGCTGCATGCAGACACCGGCTTCTGACTAGATCCATCCAGCAATAAGGAACAGGGCTGCATGCAGACACCGGCTTCTGACTAGATCCATCCAGCAATAAGGAACAGACACCGGCTTCTGACTAGATCCATCCAGCAATAAGGAACAGGGCTGCATGCAGACACCGGCTTCTGACTAGATCCATCCAGCAATAAGGAACAGGGCTGCATGCAGACACCGGCTTCTGACTAGATCCATCCAACAATAAGGAACAGGGCTGCATGCAGAAACCGGCTTCTGACTAGATCCATCCAACAATAAGGAACAGGGCTGCATGCAGACACCAGCTTCCTATTACCTCCATCCAGCAATAAGGAACAGGGCTGCATGCAGACACCGGCTTCTGACTAGATCCATCCAACAATAAGGAACAGGGCTGCATGCAGACACTAGCTTCCTATTTCCTCCATCCAACAATAAGGAACAGGGCTGCATGCAGACACTAGCTTCCTATTACCTCCATCCAACAATAAGGAACAGGGCTGCATGCAGACACCCGCTTCTGACTAGATCCATCCAGCAATAAGGAACAGGGCTGCATGCAGACACCGGCTTCTGACTAGATCCATCCAACAATAAGGAACAGGGCTGCATGCAGACACCGGCTTCTGACTAGATCCATCCAGCAATAAGGAACAGGGCTGCATGCAGACACCGGCTTCTGACTAGATCCATCCAACAATAAGGAACAGGGCTGCATGCAGACACTGGCTTCTGACTAGATCCATCCAACAATAAGGAACAGGGCTGCATGCAAACACCGGCTTCCTATTACCTCCATCCAGCAATAAGGAACAGGGCTGCATGCAGACACCGGCTTCTGACTAGATCCATCCAACAATAAGGAACAGGGCTGCATGCAGACACTAGCTTCCTATTACCTCCATCCAACAATAAGGAACAGGGCTGCATGCAGACACCGGCTTCTGACTAGATCCATCCAGCAATAAGGAACAGGGCTGCATGCAGACACCGGCTTCTGACTAGATCCATCCAACAATAAGGAACAGGGCTGCATGCAGACACCGGCTTCTGACTAGATCCATCCAACAATAAGGAACAGGGCTGCATGCAGACACCGGCTTCCTATTACCTCCATCCAGCAATAAGGAACAGGGCTGCATGCAGACACCGGCTTCTGACTAGATCCATCCAACAATAAGGAACAGGGCTGCATGCAGACACTAGCTTCCTATTACCTCCATCCAACAATAAGGAACAGGGCTGCATGCAGACACCGGCTTCCTATTACCTCCATCCAACAAAAAGGAACAGGGCTGCATGCAGACACCGGCTTCTGACTAGATCCATCCAACAATAAGGAACAGGGCTGCATGCAGACACTAGCTTCCTATTACCTCCATCCAACAATAAGGAACAGGGCTGCATGCAGACACCGGCTTCCTATTACCTCCATCCAACAATAAGGAACAGGGCTGCATGCAGACACTAGCTTCCTATTACCTCCATCCAACAATAAGGAACAGACTACATGCAGACACTAGCTTCCTATTTCCTCCATCCAACAATAAGGAACAGGGCTGCATGCAGACACCGGCTTCTGACTAGATCCATCCAACAATAAGGAACAGGGCTGCATGCAGACACCGGCTTCTGACTAGATCCATCCAACAATAAGGAACAGGGCTGCATGCAGACACCGGCTTCCTATTACCTCCATCCAGCAATAAGGAACAGGGCTGCATGCAGACACCGGCTTCTGACTAGATCCATCCAACAATAAGGAACAGGGCTGCATGCAGACACTAGCTTCCTATTTCCTCCATCCAACAATAAGGAACAGGGCTGCATGCAGACACTAGCTTCCTATTACCTCCATCCAACAATAAGGAACAGGGCTGCATGCAGACACCGGCTTCTGACTAGATCCATCCAGCAATAAGGAACAGGGCTGCATGCAGACACCGGCTTCTGACTAGATCCATCCAGCAATAAGGAACAGGGC
Source organism: Lissotriton helveticus (assembly GCF_964261635.1). Lineage (NCBI taxonomy): Eukaryota > Metazoa > Chordata > Amphibia > Caudata > Salamandridae > Lissotriton > Lissotriton helveticus. The sequence goes on along the minus strand of NC_136058.1, from coordinate 455,449,799 downwards.
TGCATGCAGACACCGGCTTCTGACTAGATCCATCCAACAATAAGGAACGGGGCTGCATGCAGACACCGGCTTCTGACTAGATCCATCCAACAATAAGGAACAGGGCTGCATGCAGACACTAGCTTCCTATTACCTCCATCCAACAATAAGGAACAGGGCTGCATGCAGACACTAGCTTCCTATTACCTCCATCCAACAATAAGGAACAGGGCTGCATGCAGACACCGGCTTCCTATTACCTCCATCCAACAATAAGGAACAGGGCTGCATGCAGACACCGGCTTCTGACTAGATCCATCCAACAATAAGGAACGGGGCTGCATGCAGACACCGGCTTCTGACTAGATCCATCCAACAATAAGGAACAGGGCTGCATGCAGACACCGGCTTCTGACTAGATCCATCCAACAATAAGGAACAGGGCTGCATGCAGACACTAGCTTCCTATTACCTCCATCCAACAATAAGGAACAGGGCTGCATGCAGACACTAGCTTCCTATTTCCTCCATCAAACAATAAGGAACAGGGCTGCATGCAGACGCCGGCTTCTGACTAGATCCATCCAACAATAAGGAACAGGGCTGCATGCAGACACCGGCTTCCTATTACCTCCATCCAACAATAAGGAACAGGGCTGCATGCAGACACCGGCTTCCTATTACCTCCATCCAACAATAAGGAACAGGGCTGCATGCAGACACCGGCTTCTGACTAGATCCATCCAACAATAAGGAACAGGGCTGCATGCAGACACCGGCTTCTGACTAGATCCATCCAACAATAAGGAACAGGGCTGCATGCAGACACCGGCTTCTGACTAGATCCTTCCAGCAATAAGGAACAGGGCTGCATGCAGACACCGGCTTCTGACTAGATCCATCCAGCAATAAGGAACAGGGCTGCATGCAGACACCGGCTTCTGACTAGATCCATCCAACAATAAGGAACAGGGCTGCATGCAGACACCGGCTTCTGACTAGATCCATCCAACAATAAGGAACAGGGCTGCATGCAGACACCGGCTTCCTATTACCTCCATACAGCAATAAGGAACAGGGCTGCATGCAGACACCGGCTTCTGACTAGATCCATCCAACAATAAGGAACAGGGCTGCATGCAGACACTAGCTTCCTATTTCCTCCATCCAACAATAAGGAACAGGGCTGCATGCAGACACTAGCTTCCTATTACCTCCATCCAACAATAAGGAACAGGGCTGCATGCAGACACCGGCTTCCTATTACCTCCATCCAACAATAAGGAACAGGGCTGCATGCAGACACTAGCTTCCTATTACCTCCATCCAACAATAAGGAACAGGGCTGCATGCAGACACCGGCTTCCTATTACCTCCATCCAACAATAAGGAACAGGGCTGCATGCAGACACTAGCTTCCTATTACCTCCATTCAACAATAAGGAACAGGGCTGCATGCAGATACCGGCTTCCTATTACCTCCATCCAACAATAAGGAACAGGGCGGCAAGCAGACACCGGCTTCCTATTACCTCCATCCAACAATAAGGAACAGGGCTGCATGCAGACACCGGCTTCTGACTAGATCCATCCAGCAATAAGGAACAGGGCTGCATGCAGACACCGGCTTCTGACTAGATCCATCCAGCAATAAGGAACAGGGCTGCATGCAGACACCGGCTTCTGACTAGATCCATCCAACAATAAGGAACAGGGCTGCATGCAGAAACCGGCTTCTGACTAGATCCATCCAACAATAAGGAACAGGGCTGCATGCAGACACCAGCTTCCTATTACCTCCATCCAGCAATAAGGAACAGGGCTGCATGCAGACACCGGCTTCTGACTAGATCCATCCAACAATAAGGAACAGGGCTGCATGCAGACACTAGCTTCCTATTTCCTCCATCCAACAATAAGGAACAGGGCTGCATGCAGACACTAGCTTCCTATTACCTCCATCCAACAATAAGGAACAGGGCTGCATGCAGACACCCGCTTCTGACTAGATCCATCCAGCAATAAGGAACAGGGCTGCATGCAGACACCGGCTTCTGACTAGATCCATCCAACAATAAGGAACAGGGCTGCATGCAGACACCGGCTTCTGACTAGATCCATCCAGCAATAAGGAACAGGGCTGCATGCAGACACCGGCTTCTGACTAGATCCATCCAACAATAAGGAACAGGGCTGCATGCAGACACTGGCTTCTGACTAGATCCATCCAACAATAAGGAACAGGGCTGCATGCAAACACCGGCTTCCTATTACCTCCATCCAGCAATAAGGAACAGGGCTGCATGCAGACACCGGCTTCTGACTAGATCCATCCAACAATAAGGAACAGGGCTGCATGCAGACACTAGCTTCCTATTACCTCCATCCAACAATAAGGAACAGGGCTGCATGCAGACACCGGCTTCTGACTAGATCCATCCAGCAATAAGGAACAGGGCTGCATGCAGACACCGGCTTCTGACTAGATCCATCCAACAATAAGGAACAGGGCTGCATGCAGACACCGGCTTCTGACTAGATCCATCCAACAATAAGGAACAGGGCTGCATGCAGACACCGGCTTCCTATTACCTCCATCCAGCAATAAGGAACAGGGCTGCATGCAGACACCGGCTTCTGACTAGATCCATCCAACAATAAGGAACAGGGCTGCATGCAGACACTAGCTTCCTATTACCTCCATCCAACAATAAGGAACAGGGCTGCATGCAGACACCGGCTTCCTATTACCTCCATCCAACAAAAAGGAACAGGGCTGCATGCAGACACCGGCTTCTGACTACATCCATCCAACAGTAAGGAACAGGGCTGCATGCAGACACCGGCTTCTGACTAGATCCATCCAACAATAAGGAACAGGGCTGCATGCAGACACTAGCTTCCTATTACCTCCATCCAACAATAAGGAACAGGGCTGCATGCAGACACCGGCTTCCTATTACCTCCATCCAACAATAAGGAACAGGGCTGCATGCAGACACTAGCTTCCTATTACCTCCATCCAACAATAAGGAACAGACTACATGCAGACACTAGCTTCCTATTTCCTCCATCCAACAATAAGGAACAGGGCTGCATGCAGACACCGGCTTCTGACTAGATCCATCCAACAATAAGGAACAGGGCTGCATGCAGACACCGGCTTCTGACTAGATCCATCCAACAATAAGGAACAGGGCTGCATGCAGACACCGGCTTCCTATTACCTCCATCCAGCAATAAGGAACAGGGCTGCATGCAGACACCGGCTTCTGACTAGATCCATCCAACAATAAGGAACAGGGCTGCATGCAGACACTAGCTTCCTATTTCCTCCATCCAACAATAAGGAACAGGGCTGCATGCAGACACTAGCTTCCTATTACCTCCATCCAACAATAAGGAACAGGGCTGCATGCAGACACCGGCTTCTGACTAGATCCATCCAGCAATAAGGAACAGGGCTGCATGCAGACACCGGCTTCTGACTAGATCCATCCAGCAATAAGGAACAGGGCTGCATGCAGACACCGGCTTCTGACTAGATCCATCCAACAATAAGGAACGGGGCTGCATGCAGACACCGGCTTCTGACTAGATCCATCCAACAATAAGGAACAGGGCTGCATGCAGACACTAGCTTCCTATTACCTCCATCCAACAATAAGGAACAGGGCTGCATGCAGACACTAGCTTCCTATTACCTCCATCCAACAATAAGGAACAGGGCTGCATGCAGACACCGGCTTCCTATTACCTCCATCCAACAATAAGGAACAGGGCTGCATGCAGACACCGGCTTCTGACTAGATCCATCCAACAATAAGGAACGGGGCTGCATGCAGACACCGGCTTCTGACTAGATCCATCCAACAATAAGGAACAGGGCTGCATGCAGACACCGGCTTCTGACTAGATCCATCCAACAATAAGGAACAGGGCTGCATGCAGACACTAGCTTCCTATTACCTCCATCCAACAATAAGGAACAGGGCTGCATGCAGACACTAGCTTCCTATTACCTCCATCCAACAATAAGGAACAGGGCTGCATGCAGACACCGGCTTCCTATTACCTCCAACCAACAATAAGGAACAGGGCTGCATGCAGACACTAGCTTCCTATTACCTCCATCCAACAATAAGGAACAGGGCTGCATGCTGACACTAGCTTCCTATTACCTCCATCCAACAATAAGGAACAGGGCTGCATGCAGACACTAGCTTCCTATTACCTCCATCCAACAATAAGGAACAGGGCTGCATGCAGACACCGGCTTCCTATTACCTCTATTCAACAATAAGGAACAGGGCTGCATGCAGACACCGGCTTCCTATTACCTCCATCCAACAATAAGGAACAGGGCTGCATGCAGACACCGGCTTCTGACTAGATCCATCCAGCAATAAGGAACAGGGCTGCATGCAGACACTAGCTTCCTATTACCTCCATCCAACAATAAGGAACAGGGCTGCATGCAGACACTAGCTTCCTATTACCTCTATCCAACAATAAGGAACAGGGCTGCATGCAGACACCGGCTTCCTATTACCTCCATCCAACAATAAGGAACAGGGCTGCATGCAGACACTAGCTTCTGACTAGATCCATCCAACAATAAGGAACAGGGCTGCATGCAGACACCGGCTTCCTATTACCTCCATCCAACAATAAGGAACAGGGCTGCATGCAGACACCGGCTTCCTATTACCTCCATCCAACAATAAGGAACAGGGCTGCATGCAGACACCGGCTTCTGACTAGATCCATCCAGCAATAAGGAACAGGGCTGCATGCAGACACCGGCTTCCTATTACCTCCATCCAGCAATAAGGAACAGGGCTGCATGCAGACACCGGCTTCTGACTAGATCCATCCAACAATAAGGAACAGGGCTGCATGCAGACACTAGCTTCCTATTACCTCCATCCAACAATAAGGAACAGGGCTGCATGCAGACACCGGATTCCTATTACCTCCATCCACCAATAAGGAACAGGGCTGCATGCAGACACTAGCTTCCTATTACCTCCATCCAACAATAAGGAACAGTGCTGCATGCAGACACCGGCTTCTGACTAGATCCATCCAGCAATAAGGAACAGGGCTGCATGCAGACACTAGCTTCTGACTAGATCCATCCAGCAATAAGGAACAGGGCTGGCTGCAGACACCGGCTTCCTATTACCTCCATCCAACAATAAGGAACAGGGCTGCATGCAGACACTAGCTTCCTATTACCTCCATCCAACAATAAGGAACAGGGCTGCATGCAGACACTAGCTTCTGACTAGATCCATCCAACAATAAGGAACAGGGCTGCATGCAGACACCGGCTTCTGACTAGATCCATCCAACAATAAGGAACAGGGCTGCATGCAGACACCGGCTTCTGACTAGATCCATCCAGCAACAAGGAACAGGGCTGCATGCAGACACTAGCTTCCTATTACCTCCATCCAACAATAAGGAACAGGGCTGCATGCAGACACCGGCTTCCTATTACCTCCATCCAACAATAAGGAACAGGGCTGCATGCAGACACCTGCTTCTGACTAGATCCATCCAACAATAAGGAACAGGGCTGCATGCAGACACTAGCTTCTGACTAGATCCATCCAACAATAAGGAACAGGGCTGCATGCAGACACCGGCTTCCTATTACCTCCATCCAACAATAAGGAACAGGGCTGCATGCAGACACCGGCTTCCTATTACCTCCATCCAGCAATAAGGAACAGGGCTGCATGCAGACACCGGCTTCTGACTAGATCCATCCAACAATAAGGAACAGGGCTGCATGCAGACACCGGCTTCCTATTACCTCCATCCAGCAATAAGGAACAGGGCTGCATGCAGACACCGGCTTCTGACTAGATCCATCCAACAATAAGGAACAGGGCTGCATGCAGACACTAGCTTCCTATTACCTCCATCCAGCAATAAGGAACAGGGCTGCATGCAGACACCGGCTTCTGACTAGATCCATCCAACAATAAGGAACAGGGCTGCATGCAGACACCGGCTTCCTATTACCTCCACCCAACAATAAGGAACAGGGCTGCATGCAGACACCGGCTTCTGACTAGATCCATCCAGCAATAAGGAACAGGGCTGCATGCAGACACTAGCTTCCTATTACCTCCATCCAACAATAAGGAACAGGGCTGCATGCAGACACTAGCTTCTGACTAGATCCATCCAACAATAAGGAACAGGGCTGCATGCAGACACCGGCTTCTGACTAGATCCATCCAACAATAAGGAACAGGGCTGCATGCAGACACTAGCTTCCTATTACCTCCATCCAACAATAAGGAACAGGGCTGCATGCAGACACTAGCTTCCTATTACCTCCATTCAACAATAAGGAACAGGGCTGCATGCAGACACCGGCTTCCTATTACCTCCATCCAACAATAAGGAACAGGGCGGCAAGCAGACACCGGCTTCCTATTACCTCCATCCAACAATAAGGAACAGGGCTGCATGCAGACACCGGCTTCTGACTAGATCCATCCAGCAATAAGGAACAGGGCTGCATGCAGACACCGGCTTCTGACTAGATCCATCCAGCAATAAGGAACAGGGCTGCATGCAGACACCGGCTTCTGACTAGATCCATCCAACAATAAGGAACAGGGCTGCATGCAGAAACCGGCTTCTGACTAGATCCATCCAACAATAAGGAACAGGGCTGCATGCAGACACCAGCTTCCTATTACCTCCATCCAGCAATAAGGAACAGGGCTGCATGCAGACACCGGCTTCTGACTAGATCCATCCAACAATAAGGAACAGGGCTGCATGCAGACACTAGCTTCCTATTTCCTCCATCCAACAATAAGGAACAGGGCTGCATGCAGACACTAGCTTCCTATTACCTCCATCCAACAATAAGGAACAGGGCTGCATGCAGACACCCGCTTCTGACTAGATCCATCCAGCAATAAGGAACAGGGCTGCATGCAGACACCGGCTTCTGACTAGATCAATCCAACAATAAGAAACAGGGCTGCATGCAGACACCGGCTTCTGACTAGATCCATCCAGCAATAAGGAACAGGGCTGCATGCAGGCACCGGCTTCTGACTAGATCCATCCAACAATAAGGAACAGGGCTGCATGCAGACACTGGCTTCTGACTAGATCCATCCAACAATAAGGAACAGGGCTGCATGCAAACACCGGCTTCCTATTACCTCCATCCAGCAATAAGGAACAGGGCTGCATGCAGACACCGGCTTCTGACTAGATCCATCCAACAATAAGGAACAGGGCTGCATGCAGACACTAGCTTCCTATTACCTCCATCCAACAATAAGGAACAGGGCTGCATGCAGACACCGGCTTCTGACTAGATCCATCCAGCAATAAGGAACAGGGCTGCATGCAGACACCGGCTTCTGACTAGATCCATCCAGCAATAAGGAACAGGGCTGCATGCAGACACCGGCTTCTGACTAGATCCATCCAACAATAAGGAACAGGGCTGCATGCAGACACCGGCTTCCTATTACCTCCATCCAGCAATAAGGAACAGGGCTGCAAGCAGACACCGGCTTCTGACTAGATCCATCCAACAATAAGGAACAGGGCTGCATGCAGACACTAGCTTCCTATTACCTCCATCCAACAATAAGGAACAGGGCTGCATGCAGACACCGGCTTCCTATTACCTCCATCCAACAATAAGGAACAGGGCTGCATGCAGACACCGGCTTCTGACTACATCCATCCAACAGTAAGGAACAGGGCTGCATGCAGACACCGGCTTCTGACTAGATCCATCCAACAATAAGGAACAGGGCTGCATGCAGACACTAGCTTCCTATTACCTCCATCCAACAATAAGGAACAGGGCTGCATGAAGACACTAGCTTCCTATTACCTCCATCCAACAATAAGGAACAGACTACATGCAGACACTAGCTTCCTATTTCCTCCATCCAACAATAAGGAACAGGGCTGCATGCAGACACCGGCTTCTGACTAGATCCATCCAACAATAAGGAACAGGGCTGCATGCAGACACCGGCTTCCTATTACCTCCATCCAGCAATAAGGAACAGGGCTGCATGCAGACACCGGCTTCTGACTAGATCCATCCAACAATAAGGAACGGGGCTGCATGCAGACACCGGCTTCTGACTAGATCCATCCAACAATAAGGAACAGGGCTGCATGCAGACACTAGCTTCCTATTACCTCCATCCAACAATAAGGAACAGGGCTGCATGCAGACACTAGCTTCCTATTACCTCCATCCAACAATAAGGAACAGGGCTGCATGCAGACACCGGCTTCCTATTACCTCCATCCAACAATAAGGAACAGGGCTGCATGCAGACACCGGCTTCTGACTAGATCCATCCAACAATAAGGAACGGGGCTGCATGCAGACACCGGCTTCTGACTAGATCCATCCAACAATAAGGAACAGGGCTGCATGCAGACACCGGCTTCTGACTAGATCCATCCAACAATAAGGAACAGGGCTGCATGCAGACACTAGCTTCCTATTACCTCCATCCAACAATAAGGAACAGGGCTGCATGCAGACACTAGCTTCCTATTTCCTCCATCCAACAATAAGGAACAGGGCTGCATGCAGACACTAGCTTCCTATTACCTCCATCCAACAATAAGGAACAGGGCTGCATGCAGACACCGGCTTCCTATTACCTCCATTCAACAATAAGGAACAGGGCTGCATGCAGACACCGGCTTCCTATTACCTCCATCCAACAATAAGGAACAGGGCTGCATGCAGACACCGGCTTCTGACTAGATCCATCCAGCAATAAGGAACAGGGCTGCATGCAGACACTAGCTTCCTATTACCTCCATCCAACAATAAGGAACAGGGCTGCATGCAGACACTAGCTTCCTATTACCTCTATCCAACAATAAGGAACAGGGCTGCATGCAGACACCGGCTTCCTATTACCTCCATCCAACAATAAGGAACAGGGCTGCATGCAGACACTAGCTTCTGACTAGATCCATCCAACAATAAGGAACAGGGCTGCATGCAGACACCGGCTTCCTATTACCTCCATCCAACAATAAGGAACAGGGCTGCATGCAGACACCGGCTTCCTATTACCTCCATCCAACAATAAGGGACAGGGCTGCATGCAGACACCGGCTTCTGACTAGATCCATCCAGCAATAAGGAACAGGGCTGCATGCAGACACCGGCTTCCTATTACCTCCATCCAGCAATAAGGAACAGGGCTGCATGCAGACACCGGCTTCTGACTAGATCCATCCAACAATAAGGAACAGGGCTGCATGCAGACACTAGCTTCCTATTACCTCCATCCAACAATAAGGAACAGGGCTGCATGCAGACACCGGATTCCTATTACCTCCATCCACCAATAAGGAACAGGGCTGCATGCAGACACTAGCTTCCTATTACCTCCATCCAACAATAAGGAACAGTGCTGCATGCAGACACCGGCTTCTGACTAGATCCATCCAGCAATAAGGAACAGGGCTGCATGCAGACACTAGCTTCTGACTAGATCCATCCAGCAATAAGGAACAGGGCTGGCTGCAGACACCGGCTTCCTATTACCTCCATCCAACAATAAGGAACAGGGCTGCATGCAGACACTAGCTTCCTATTACCTCCATCCAACAATAAGGAACAGGGCTGCATGCAGACACTAGCTTCTGACTAGATCCATCCAACAATAAGGAACAGGGCTGCATGCAGACACCGGCTTCTGACTAGATCCATCCAACAATAAGGAACAGGGCTGCATGCAGACACCGGCTTCTGACTAGATCCATCCAGCAACAAGGAACAGGGCTGCATGCAGACACTAGCTTCCTATTACCTCCATCCAAAAATAAGGAACAGGGCTGCATGCAGACACCGGCTTCCTATTACCTCCATCCAACAATAAGGAACAGGGCTGCATGCAGACACCTGCTTCTGACTAGATCCATCCAACAATAAGGAACAGGGCTGCATGCAGACACTAGCTTCTGACTAGATCCATCCAACAATAAGGAACAGGGCTGCATGCAGACACCGGCTTCCTATTACCTCCATCCAGCAATAAGGAACAGGGCTGCATGCAGACACCGGCTTCTGACTAGATCCATCCAACAATAAGGAACAGGGCTGCATGCAGACACTAGCTTCCTATTACCTCCATCCAGCAATAAGGAACAGGGCTGCATGCAGACACCGGCTTCTGACTAGATCCATCCAACAATAAGGAACAGGGCTGCATGCAGACACCGGCTTCCTATTACCTCCACCCAACAATAAGGAACAGGGCTGCATGCAGACACCGGCTTCTGACTAGATCCATCCAGCAATAAGGAACAGGGCTGCATGCAGACACTAGCTTCCTATTACCTCCATCCAACAATAAGGAACAGGGCTGCATGCAGACACTAGCTTCCTATTACCTCCATCCAACAATAAGGAACAGGGCTGCATGCAGACACTAGCTTCCTATTACCTCCATCCAACAATAAGGAACAGGGCTGCATGCAGACACCGGCTTCTGACTAGATCTATCCAGCAATAAGGAACAGGGCTGCATGCAGACACTAGCTTCCTATTACCTCCATCCAACAATAAGGAACAGGGCTGCATGCAGACACTAGCTTCCTATTACCTTCATCCAACAATAAGGAACAGGGCTGCATGCAGACACTAGCTTCTGACTAGATCCATCCAACAATAAGGAACAGGGCTGCATGCAGACACCGGCTTCTGACTAGATCCATCCAGCAATAAGGAACAGGGCTGCATGCAGACACCGGCTTCCTATTACCTCCATCCAACAATAAGGAACAGGGCTGCATGCAGACACTAGCTTCCTATTACCTCCATTCAACAATAAGGAACAGGGCTGCATGCAGACACCGGCTTCCTATTACCTCCATCCAACAATAAGGAACAGGGCTGCATGCAGACACTAGCTTAGTATTACCTCCATCCAACAATAAGGAACAGGGCTGCATGCAGACACCAGCTTCCTATTACCTCCATCCAACAATAAGGAACAGGGCTGCATGCAGACACTAGCTTCCTATTACCTCCATCCAACAATAAGGAACAGGGCTGCATGCAGACACCGGCTTCCTATTACCTCCATCCAACAATAAGGAACAGGGCTGCATGCAGACACCGGCTTCTGACTACATCCATCCAACAGTAAGGAACAGGGCTGCATGCAGACACCGGCTTCTGACTAGATCCATCCAACAATAAGGAACAGGGCTGCATGCAGACACTAGCTTCCTATTACCTCCATCCAACAATAAGGAACAGGGCTGCATGCAGACACCGGCTTCCTATTACCTCCATCCAACAATAAGGAACAGGGCTGCATGCAGACACTAGCTTCCTATTACCTCCATCCAACAATAAGGAACAGACTACATGCAGACACTAGCTTCCTATTACCTCCATCCAACAATAAGGAACAGGGCTGCATGCAGACACCGGCTTCTGACTAGATCCATCCAGCAATAAGGAACAGGGCTGCATGCAGACACCGGCTTCCTATTACCTCCATCCAACAATAAGGAACAGGGCTGCATGCAGACACCGGCTTCTGACTAGATCCATCCAACAATAAGGAACAGGGCTGCATGCAGACACTAGCTTCCTATTACCTCCATCCAACAATAAGGAACAGGGCTGCAGGCAGACACCGGCTTCTGACTAGATCCATCCAACAATAAGGAACAGGGCTGCATGCAGACGCCGGCTTCCTATTACGTCCATCCAACAATAAGGAACAGAGCTGCATGCAGACACTAGCTTCTGACTAGATCCATCCAGCAATAAGGAACAGGGCTGCATGCAGACACCGGCTTCTGACTAGATCCATCCAACAATAAGGAACAGGGCTGCATGCAGACACTAGCTTCCTATTACCTCCATCCAACAATAAGGAACAGGGCTGCATGCAGACACCGGCTTCTGACTAGATCCATCCAACAATAAGGAACAGGGCTGCATGCAGACACTAGCTTGCTATTACCTCCATTCAACAATAAGGAACAGGGCTGCATGCAGACACTAGCTCCCTATTACCTCCATCCAACAATAAGGAACAGGGCTGCATGCAGACACTAGCTTCCTATTACCTCCATCCAACAATAAGGAACAGGGCTGAATGCAGACACCGGCTTCTGACTAGATCCATCCAACAATAAGGAACAGGGCTGCATGCAGACACCGGCTTCCTATTACCTCCATCCAACAATAAGGAACAGGGCTGCATGCAGACACCGGCTTCTGACTAGATCCATCCAACAAGAAGGAACAGGGCTGCATGCAGACACCGGCTTCTGACTAGATCCATCCAACAATAAGGAACAGGGCTGCATGCAGACACCGGCTTCTGACTAGATCCATCCAACAATAAGGAACAGGGCTGCATGCAGACACTAGCTTCTGACTAGATCCATCCAGCAATAAGGAACAGGGCTGCATGCAGACACCGGCTTCCTATTACCTCCATCCAACAATAAGGAACAGGGCTGCATGCAGACACTAGCTTCCTATTACCTCCATTCAACAATAAGGAACAGGGCTGCATGCAGACACTAGCTTCCTATTACCTCCATCCAACAATAAGGAACAGGGCTGCATGCAGAAACCGGCTTCTGACTAGATCCATCCAGCATTAAGGAACAGGGCTGCATGCAGACACCGGCTTCTGACTAGATCCATCCAGCAATAAGGAACAGGGCTGCATGCAGACACCGGCTTCTGACTAGATCCATCCAACAATAAGGAACAGGGCTGCATGCAGACACCGGCTTCTGACTAGATCCATCCAACAATAAGGAACAGGGCTGCATGCAGACACCGGCTTCTGACTAGATCCTTCCAGCAATAAGGAACAGGGCTGCATGCAGACACCGGCTTCTGACTAGATCCATCCAGCAATAAGGAACAGGGCTGCATGCAGACACCGGCTTCTGACTAGATCCATCCAACAATAAGGAACAGGGCTGCATGCAGACACCGGCTTCTGACTAGATCCATCCAACAATAAGGAACAGGGCTGCATGCAGACACCGGCTTCCTATTACCTCCATCCAGCAATAAGGAACAGGGCTGCATGCAGACACCGGCTTCTGACTAGATCCATCCAACAATAAGGAACAGGGCTGCATGCAGACACTAGCTTCCTATTTCCTCCATCCAACAATAAGGAACAGGGCTGCATGCAGACACTAGCTTCCTATTACCTCCATCCAACAATAAGGAACAGGGCTGCATGCAGACACCGGCTTCTGACTAGATCCATCCAGCAATAAGGAACAGGGCTGCATGCAGACACCGGCTTCAGACTAGATCCATCCAGCAATAAGGAACAGGGCTGCATGCAGACACCGGCTTCTGACTAGATCCATCCAACAATAAGGAACAGGGCTGCATGCAGACACCGGCTTCTGACTAGATCCATCCAACAATAAGGAACAGGGCTGCATGCAGACACCAGCTTCCTATTACCTCCATCCAGCAATAAGGAACAGGGCTGCATGCAGACACCGGCTTCTGACTAGATCCATCCAACAATAAGGAACAGGGCTGCATGCAGACACTAGCTTCCTATTTCCTCCATCCAACAATAAGGAACAGGGCTGCATGCAGACACTAGCTTCCTATTACCTCCATCCAACAATAAGGAACAGGGCTGCATGCAGACACCCGCTACTGACTAGATCCATCCAGCAATAAGGAACAGGGCTGCATGCAGACACTAGCTTCTGAATAGATCCATCCAGCAATAAGGAACAGGGCTGCATGCAGACACCGGCTTCTGACTAGATCCATCCAACAATAAGGAACAGGGCTGCATGCAGACACCAGCTTCCTATTACCTCCATCCAGCAATAAGGAACAGGGCTGCATGCAGACACCGGCTTCTGACTAGATCCATCCAACAATAAGGAACAGGGCTGCATGCAGACACTAGCTTCCTATTTCCTCCATCCAACAATAAGGAACAGGGCTGCATGCAGACACTAGCTTCCTATTACCTCCATCCAACAATAAGGAACAGGGCTGCATGCAGACACCCGCTACTGACTAGATCCATCCAGCAATAAGGAACAGGGCTGCATGCAGACACTAGCTTCTGACTAGATCCATCCAGCAATAAGGAACAGGGCTGCATGCAGACACCGGCTTCTGACTAGATCCATCCAACAATAAGGAACAGGGCTGCATGCAGACACCGGCTTCTGACTAGATCCATCCAACAATAAGGAACAGGGCTGCATGCAAACACCGGCTTCCTATTACCTCCATCCAGCAATAAGGAACAGGGCTGCATGCAGACACCGGCTTCTGACTTGATCCATCCAACAATAAGGAACAGGGCTGCATGCAGACACTAGCTTCCTATTTCCTCCATCCAACAATAAGGAACAGGGCTGCATGCAGACACTAGCTTCCTATTACCTCCATCCAACAATAAGGAACAGGGCTGCATGCAGACACCGGCTTCTGACTAGATCCATCCAGCAATAAGGAACAGGGCTGCATGCAGACACCGGCTTCTGTCTAGATCCATCCAGCAATAAGGAACAGGGCTGCATGCAGACACCGGCTTCTGACTAGATCCATCCAACAATAAGGAACAGGGCTGCATGCAGACACTAGCTTCCTATTTCCTCCATCCAACAATAAGGAACAGGGCTGCATGCAGACACCGGCTTCTGACTAGATCCATCCAACAATAAGGAACAGGGCTGCATGCAGACACCGGCTTCTGACTAGATCCATCCAACAATAAGGAACAGGGCTGCATGCAGACACCGGCTTCCTATTACCTCCATCCAGCATTAAGGAACAGGGCTGCATGCAGACACCGGCTTCTGACTAGATCCATCCAACAATAAGGAACAGGGCTGCATGCAGACACTAGCTTCCTATTTCCTCCATCCAACAATAAGGAACAGGGCTGCATGCAGACACCGGCTTCCTATTACCTCCATCCAGCAATAAGGAACAGGGCTGCATGCAGACACCGGCTTCTGACTAGATCCATCCAACAATAAGGAACAGGGCTGCATGCAGACACTAGCTTCCTATTTCCTCCATCCAACAATAAGGAACAGGGCTGCATGCAGACACCGGCTTCTGACTAGATCCATCCAACAATAAGGAACAGGGCTGCATGCAGACACCGGCTTCTGACTAGATCAACCCAACAATAAGGAACAGGGCTGCATGCAGACACCGGCTTCCTATTACCTCCATCCAGCAATAAGGAACAGGGCTGCATGCAGACACCGGCTTCTGACTAGATCCATCCAACAATAAGGAACAGGGCTGCATGCAGACACTAGCTTCCTATTTCCTCCATCCAACAATAAGGAACAGGGCTGCATGCAGACACTAGCTTCCTATTACCTCCATCCAACAATAAGGAACAGGGCTGCATGCAGACACCGGCTTCTGACTAGATCCATCCAGCAATAAGGAACAGGGCTGCATGCAGACACCGGCTTCTGACTAGATCATCCAGCAATAAGGAACAGGGCTGCATGAAGACACCGGCTTCTGACTAGATCCATCCAACAATAAGGAACGGGGCTGCATGCAGACACCGGCTTCTGACTAGATCCATCCAACAATAAGGAACAGGGCTGCATGCAGACACTAGCTTCCTTTTACCTCCATCCAACAATAAGGAACAGGGCTGCATGCAGACACTAGCTTCCTATTACCTCCATCCAACAATAAGGAACAGGGCTGCATGCAGACACCGGCTTCCTATTACCTCCATCCAACAATAAGGAACAGGGCTGCATGCAGACACCGGCTTCTGACTAGATCCATCCAACAATAAGGAACGGGGCTGCATGCAGACACCGGCTTCTGACTAGATCCATCCAACAATAAGGAACAGGGCTGCATGCAGACACCGGCTTCTGACTAGATCCATCCAACAATAAGGAACAGGGCTGCATGCAGACACTAGCTTCCTATTACCTCCATCCAACAATAAGGAACAGGGCTGCATGCAGACACTAACTTCCTATTACCTCCATCCAACAATAAGGAACAGGGCTGCATGCAGACACCGGCTTCCTATTACCTCCATCCAACAATAAGGAACAGGGCTGCATGCAGACACTAGCTTCCTATTACCTCCATCCAACAATAAGGAACAGGGCTGCATGCTGACACTAGCTTCCTATTACCTCCATCCAACAATAAGGAACAGGGCTGCATGCAGACACTAGCTTCCTATTACCTCCATCCAACAATAAGGAACAGGGCTGCATGCAGACACCGGCTTCCTATTACCTCCATTCAACAATAAGGAACAGGGCTGCATGCAGACACCGGCTTCCTATTACCTCCATCCAACAATAAGGAACAGGGCTGCATGCAGACACCGGCTTCTGACTAGATCCATCCAGCAATAAGGAACAGGGCTGCATGCAGACACTAGCTTCCTATTACCTCCATCCAACAATAAGGAACAGGGCTGCATGCAGACACTAGCTTCCTATTACCTCCATCCAACAATAAGGAACAGGGCTGCATGCAGACACCGGCTTCCTATTACCTCCATCCAACAATAAGGAACAGGGCTGCATGCAGACACTAGCTTCTGACTAGATCCATCCAACAATAAGGAACAGGGCTGCATGCAGACACCGGCTTCCTATTACCTCCATCCAACAATAAGGAACAGGGCTGCATGCAGACACCGGCTTCCTATTACCTCCATCCAACAATAAGGAACAGGGCTGCATGCAGACACCGGCTTCTGACTAGATCCATCCAGCAATAAGGAACAGGGCTGCATGCAGACACCGGCTTCCTATTACCTCCATCCAGCAATAAGGAACAGGGCTGCATGCAGACACTAGCTTCCTATTACCACCATCCAACAATAAGGAACAGGGCTGCATGCAGACACCGGCTTCCTATTACCTCCATCCACCAATAAGGAACAGGGCTGCATGCAGACACTAGCTTCCTATTACCTCCATCCAACAATAAGGAACAGTGCTGCATGCAGACACCGGCTTCTGACTAGATCCATCCAGCAATAAGGAACAGGGCTGCATGCAGACACTAGCTTCTGACTAGATCCATCCAGCAATAAGGAACAGGGCTGGCTGCAGACACCGGCTTCCTATTACCTCCATCCAACAATAAGGAACAGGGCTGCATGCAGACACTAGCTTCCTATTACCTCCATCCAACAATAAGGAACAGGGCTGCATGCAAACACTAGCTTCTGACTAGATCCATCCAACAATAAGGAACAGGGCTGCATGCAGACACCGGCTTCTGACTAGATCCATCCAACAATAAGGAACAGGGCTGCATGCAGACACTGGCTTCTGACTAGATCCATCCAGCAACAAGGAACAGGGCTGCATGCAGACACTAGCTTCCTATTACCTCCATCCAACAATAAGGAACAGGGCTGCATACAGACACTGGCTTCCTATTACCTCCATCCAACAATAAGGAACAGGGCTGCATGCAGACACCGGCTTCTGACTAGATCCATCCAACAATAAGGAACAGGGCTGCATGCAGACACTAGCTTCTGACTAGATCCATCCAACAATAAGGAACAGGGCTGCATGCAGACACCGGCTTCCTATTACCTCCATCCAGCAATAAGGAACAGGGCTGCATGCAGACACCGGCTTCTGACTAGATCCATCCAACAATAAGGAACAGGGCTGCTTGCAGACACTAGCTTCCTATTACCTCCATCCAGCAATAAGGAACAGGGCTGCATGCAGACACCGACTTCTGACTAGATCCATCCAACAATAAGGAACAGGGCTGCATGCAGACACCGGCTTCCTATTACCTCCATCCAACAATAAGGAACAGGGCTGCATGCAGACACCGGCTTCTGACTAGATCCATCCAGCAATAAGGAACAGGGCTGCATGCAGACACTAGCTTCCTATTACCTCCATCCAACAATAAGGAACAGGGCTGCATGCAGACACTAGCTTCCTATTACCTCCATCCAACAATAAGGAACAGGGCTGCATGCAGACACTAGCTTCCTATTACCACCATCCAACAATAAGGAACAGGGCTGCATGCAGACACCGGCTTCTGACTAGATCCATCCAGCAATAAGGAACAGGGCTGCATGCAGACACTAGCTTCCTATTACCTCCATCCAACACTAAGGAACAGGGCTGCATGCAGACACTAGCTTCCTATTACCTCCATCCAACAATAAGGAACAGGGCTGCATGCAGACACTAGCTTCTGACTAGATCCATCCAACAATAAGGAACAGGGCTGCATGCAGACACCGGCTTCTGACTAGATCCATCCAACAATAAGGAACAGGGCTGCATGCAGACACCGGCTTCTGACTAGATCCATCCAGCAACAAGGAACAAGGCTGCATACAGACACTAGCTTCCTATTACCTCCATCCAACAATAAGGAACAGGGCTGCATGCAGACACCGGCTTCCTATTACCTCCATCCAACAATAAGGAACAGGGCTGCATGCAGACACCGGCTTCTGACTAGATCCATCCAACAATAAGGAACAGGGCTGCATGCAGACACTAGCTTCTGACTAGATCCATCCAACAATAAGGAACAGGGCTGCATGCAGACACCGGCTTCCTATTACCTCCATCCAGCAATAAGGAACAGGGCTGCATGCAGACACCGGCTTCTGACTAGATCCATCCAACAATAAGGAACAGGGCTGCATGCAGACACTAGCTTCCTATTACCTCCATCCAACAATAAAGAACAGGGCTGCATGCAGACACCGGCTTCCTATTACCTCCATCCAACAATAAGGAACAGGGCTGCATGCAGACACCGGCTTCTGACTAGATCCATCCAACAATAAGGAACATGGCTGCATGCAGACACAGGCTTCCTATTACCTCCATCCAGCAATAAGGAACAGGGCTGCATGCAGACACCGGCTTCCTATTACCTCCATCCAACAATAAGGAACAGGGCTGCATGCAGACACCGGCTTCTGACTAGATCCATCCAACAATAAGGAACAGGGCTGCATGCAGACACTAGCTTCCTATTTCCTCCATCCAACAATAAGGAACAGGGCTGCATGCAGACACTAGCTTCCTATTACCTCCATCCAACAATAAGGAACAGGGCTGCATGCAGACACCGGCTTCTGACTAGATCCATCCAGCAATAAGGAACAGGGCTGCATGCAGACACTGGCTTCTGACTAGATCCATCCAGCAATAAGGAACAGGGCTGCATGCAGACACCGGCTTCTGACTAGATCCATCCAACAATAAGGAACAGGGCTGCATGCAGACACCGGCTTCTGACTAGATCCATCCAACAATAAGGAACAGGGCTGCATGCAGACACTAGCTTCCTATTTCCTCCATCCAACAATAAGGAACAGGGCTGCATGCAGACACTAGCTTCCTATTACCTCCATCCAACAATAAGGAACAGGGCTGCATGCAGACACCCGCTTCTGACTAGATCCATCCAGCAATAAGGAACAGGGCTGCATGCAGACACCGGCTTCTGACTAGATCCATCCAGCAATAAGGAACAGGGCTGCATGCAGACACCGGCTTCTGACTAGATCCATCCAACAATAAGGAACAGGGCTGCATGCAGACACCGGCTTCTGACTAGATCCATCCAACAATAAGGAACAGGGCTGCATGCAAACACCGGCTTCCTATTACCTCCATCCAGCAATAAGGAACAGGGCTGCATGCAGACACCGGCTTCTGACTAGATCCATCCAACAATAAGGAACAGGGCTGCATGCAGACACTAGCTTCCTATTTCCTCCATCCAACAATAAGGAACAGGGCTGCATGCAGACACTTGCTTCCTATTACCTCCATCCAACAATAAGCAACAGGGCTGCATGCAGACACCGGCTTCTGACTAGATCCATCCAGCAATAAGGAACAGGGCTGCATGCAGACACCGGCTTCTGTCTAGATCCATCCAGCAATAAGGAACAGGGCTGCATGCAGACACCGGCTTCTGACTAGATCCATCCAACAATAAGGAACAGGGCTGCATGCAGACACTAGCTTCCTATTTCCTCCATCCAACAATAAGGAACAGGGCTGCATGCAGACACCGGCTTCTGACTAGATCCATCCAACAATAAGGAACAGGGCTGCATGCAGACACCGGCTTCTGACTAGATCCATCCAACAATAAGGAACAGGGCTGCATGCAGACACCGGCTTCCTATTACCTCCATCCAGCAATAAGGAACAGGGCTGCATGCAGACACCGGCTTCTGACTAGATCCATCCAACAATAAGGAACAGGGCTGCATGCAGACACTAGCTTCCTATTTCCTCCATCCAACAATAAGGAACAGGGCTGCATGCAGACACCGGCTTCCTATTACCTCCATCCAGCAATAAGGAACAGGGCTGCATGCAGACACCGTCTTCTGACTAGATCCATCCAACAATAAGGAACAGGGCTGCATGCAGACACTAGCTTCCTATTTCCTCCATCAAACAATAAGGAACAGGGCTGCATGCAGACACCGGCTTCTGACTAGATCCATCCAACAATAAGGAACAGGGCTGCATGCAGACACCGGCTTCTGACTAGATCCACCCAACAATAAGGAACAGGGCTGCATGCAGACACCGGCTTCCTATTACCTCCATCCAGCAATAAGGAACAGGGCTGCATGCAGACACCGGCTTCTGACTAGATCCATCCAACAATAAGGAACAGGGCTGCATGCAGACACTAGCTTCCTATTTCCTCCATCCAACAATAAGGAACAGGGCTGCATGCAGACACTAGCTTCCTATTACCTCCATCCAACTATAAGGAACAGGGCTGCATGCAGACACCGGCTTCTGACTAGATCCATCCAGCAATAAGGAACAGGGCTACATGCAGACACCGGCTTCTGACTAGATCCATCCAGCAATAAGGAACAGGGCTGCATGCAGACACCGGCTTCTGACTAGATCCATCCAACAATAAGGAACGGGGCTGCATGCAGACACCGGCTTCTGACTAGATCCATCCAACAATAAGGAACAGGGCTGCATGCAGACACTAGCTTCCTATTACCTCCATCCAACAATAAGGAACAGGGCTGCATGCAGACACTAGCTTCCTATTACCTCCATCCAACAATAAGGAACAGGGCTGCATGCAGACACCGGCTTCCTATTACCTCCATCCAACAATAAGGAACAGGGCTGCATGCAGACACCGGCTTCTGACTAGATCCATCCAGCAATAAGGAACAGGGCTGCATGCAGACACTAGCTTCCTATTACCTCCATCCAACACTAAGGAACAGGGCTGCATGCAGACACTAGCTTCCTATTACCTCCATCCAACAATAAGGAACAGGGCTGCATGCAGACACTAGCTTCTGACTAGATCCATCCAACAATAAGGAACAGCGCTGCATGCAGACACCGGCTTCTGACTAGATCCATCCAACAATAAGGAACAGGGCTGCATGCAGACACCGGCTTCTGACTAGATCCATCCAGCAACAAGGAACAAGGCTGCATACAGACACTAGCTTCCTATTACCTCCATCCAACAATAAGGAACAGGGCTGCATGCAGACACCGGCTTCCTATTACCTCCATCCAACAATAAGGAACAGGGCTGCATGCAGACACCGGCTTCTGACTAGATCCATCCAACAATAACTAACAGGGCTGCATGCAGACACTAGCTTCTGACTAGATCCATCCAACAATAAGGAACAGGGCTGCATGCAGACACCGGCTTCCTATTACCTCCATCCAGCAATAAGGAACAGGGCTGCATGCAGACACCGGCTTCTGACTAGATCCATCCAACAATAAGGAACAGGGCTGCATGCAGACACTAGCTTCCTATTACCTCCATCCAACAATAAAGAACAGGGCTGCATGCAGACACCGGCTTCCTATTACCTCCATCCAACAATAAGGAACAGGGCTGCATGCAGACACCGGCTTCTGACTAGATCCATCCAACAATAAGGAACAGGGCTGCATGCAGACACAGGCTTCCTATTACCTCCATCCAGCAATAAGGAACAGGGCTGCATGCAGACACCGGCTTCCTATTACCTCCATCCAACAATAAGGAACAGGGCTGCATGCAGACACCGGCTTCTGACTAGATCCATCCAACAATAAGGAACAGGGCTGCATGCAGACACTAGCTTCCTATTTCCTCCATCCAACAATAAGGAACAGGGCTGCATGCAGACACTAGCTTCCTATTACCTCCATCCAACAATAAGGAACAGGGCTGCATGCAGACACCGGCTTCTGACTAGATCCATCCAGCAATAAGGAACAGGGCTGCATGCAGACACTGGCTTCTGACTAGATCCATCCAGCAATAAGGAACAGGGCTGCATGCAGACACCGGCTTCTGACTAGATCCATCCA
This sequence comes from Lissotriton helveticus, assembly GCF_964261635.1. Lineage (NCBI taxonomy): Eukaryota > Metazoa > Chordata > Amphibia > Caudata > Salamandridae > Lissotriton > Lissotriton helveticus. The sequence goes on along the minus strand of NC_136058.1, from coordinate 455,427,401 downwards.
ACAATAAGGAACAGGGCTGCATGCAGACACCGGCTTCTGACTAGATCCATCCAACAATAAGGAACAGGGCTGCATGCAGACACCGGCTTCCTATTACCTCCATCCAGCAATAAGGAACAGGGCTGCATGCAGACACCGGCTTCTGACTAGATCCATCCAACAATAAGGAACAGGGCTGCATGCAGACACTAGCTTCCTATTTCCTCCATCCAACAATAAGGAACAGGGCTGCATGCAGACACTAGCTTCCTATTACCTCCATCCAACAATAAGGAACAGGGCTGCATGCAGACACCCGCTTCTGACTAGATCCATCCAGCAATAAGGAACAGGGCTGCATGCAGACACCGGCTTCTGACTAGATCCATCCAGCAATAAGGAACAGGGCTGCATGCAGACACCGGCTTCTGACTAGATCCATCCAACAATAAGGAACAGGGCTGCATGCAGACACCGGCTTCTGACTAGATCCATCCAACAATAAGGAACAGGGCTGCATGCAAACACCGGCTTCCTATTACCTCCATCCAGCAATAAGGAACAGGGCTGCATGCAGACACCGGCTTCTGACTAGATCCATCCAACAATAAGGAACAGGGCTGCATGCAGACACTAGCTTCCTATTTCCTCCATCCAACAATAAGGAACAGGGCTGCATGCAGACACTTGCTTCCTATTACCTCCATCCAACAATAAGCAACAGGGCTGCATGCAGACACCGGCTTCTGACTAGATCCATCCAGCAATAAGGAACAGGGCTGCATGCAGACACCGGCTTCTGTCTAGATCCATCCAGCAATAAGGAACAGGGCTGCATGCAGACACCGGCTTCTGACTAGATCCATCCAACAATAAGGAACAGGGCTGCATGCAGACACTAGCTTCCTATTTCCTCCATCCAACAATAAGGAACAGGGCTGCATGCAGACACCGGCTTCTGACTAGATCCATCCAACAATAAGGAACAGGGCTGCATGCAGACACCGGCTTCTGACTAGATCCATCCAACAATAAGGAACAGGGCTGCATGCAGACACCGGCTTCCTATTACCTCCATCCAGCAATAAGGAACAGGGCTGCATGCAGACACCGGCTTCTGACTAGATCCATCCAACAATAAGGAACAGGGCTGCATGCAGACACTAGCTTCCTATTTCCTCCATCCAACAATAAGGAACAGGGCTGCATGCAGACACCGGCTTCCTATTACCTCCATCCAGCAATAAGGAACAGGGCTGCATGCAGACACCGGCTTCTGACTAGATCCATCCAACAATAAGGAACAGGGCTGCATGCAGACACTAGCTTCCTATTTCCTCCATCAAACAATAAGGAACAGGGCTGCATGCAGACACCGGCTTCTGACTAGATCCATCCAACAATAAGGAACAGGGCTGCATGCAGACACCGGCTTCTGACTAGATCCACCCAACAATAAGGAACAGGGCTGCATGCAGACACCGGCTTCCTATTACCTCCATCCAGCAATAAGGAACAGGGCTGCATGCAGACACCGGCTTCTGACTAGATCCATCCAACAATAAGGAACAGGGCTGCATGCAGACACTAGCTTCCTATTTCCTCCATCCAACAATAAGGAACAGGGCTGCATGCAGACACTAGCTTCCTATTACCTCCATCCAACTATAAGGAACAGGGCTGCATGCAGACACCGGCTTCTGACTAGATCCATCCAGCAATAAGGAACAGGGCTACATGCAGACACCGGCTTCTGACTAGATCCATCCAGCAATAAGGAACAGGGCTGCATGCAGACACCGGCTTCTGACTAGATCCATCCAACAATAAGGAACGGGGCTGCATGCAGACACCGGCTTCTGACTAGATCCATCCAACAATAAGGAACAGGGCTGCATGCAGACACTAGCTTCCTATTACCTCCATCCAACAATAAGGAACAGGGCTGCATGCAGACACTAGCTTCCTATTACCTCCATCCAACAATAAGGAACAGGGCTGCATGCAGACACCGGCTTCCTATTACCTCCATCCAACAATAAGGAACAGGGCTGCATGCAGACACCGGCTTCTGACTAGATCCATCCAACAATAAGGAACGGGGCTGCATGCAGACACCGGCTTCTGACTAGATCCATCCAACAATAAGGAACAGGGCTGCATGCAGACACCGGCTTCTGACTAGATCCATCCAACAATAAGGAACAGGGCTGCATGCAGACACTAGCTTCCTATTACCTCCATCCAACAATAAGGAACAGGGCTGCATGCAGACACTAGCTTCCTATTACCTCCATCCAACAATAAGGAACAGGGCTGCATGCAGACACCGGCTTCCTATTACCTCCATCCAACAATAAGGAACAGGGTTGCATGCAGACACTAGCTTCCTATTACCTCCATCCAACAATAAGGAACAGGGCTGCATGCTGACACTAGCTTCCTATTACCTCCATCCAACAATAAGGAACAGGGCTGCATGCAGACACTAGCTTCCTATTACCTCCATCCAACAATAAGGAACAGGGCTGCATGCAGACACCGGCTTCCTATTACCTCCATTCAACAATAAGGAACAGGGCTGCATGCAGACACCGGCTTCCTATTACCTCCATCCAACAATAAGGAACAGGGCTGCATGCAGACACCGGCTTCTGACTAGATCCATCCAGCAATAAGGAACAGGGCTGCATGCAGACACTAGCTTCCTATTACCACTATCCAACAATAAGGAACAGGGCTGCATGCAGACACTAGCTTCCTATTACCTCCATCCAACAATAAGGAACAGGGCTGCATGCAGACACCGGCTTCCTATTACCTCCATCCAACAATAAGGAACAGGGCTGCATGCAGACACTAGCTTCTGACTAGATCCATCCAAAAATAAGGAACAGGGCTGCATGCAGACACCGGCTTCCTATTACCTCCATCCAACAATAAGGAACAGGGCTGCATGCAGACACCGGCTTCCTATTACCTCCATCCAACAATAAGGAACAGGGCTGCATGCAGACACCGGCTTCTGACTAGATCCATCCAGCAATAAGGAACAGGGCTGCATGCAGACACCGGCTTCCTATTACCTCCATCCAGCAATAAGGAACAGGGCTGCATGCAGACACCGGCTTCTGACTAGATCCATCCAACAATAAGGAACAGGGCTGCATGCAGACACTAGCTTCCTATTACCTCCATCCAACAATAAGGAACAGGGCTGCATGCAGACACCGGCTTCCTATTACCTCCATCCACCAATAAGGAACAGGGCTGCATGCAGACACTAGCTTCCTATTACCTCCATCCAACAATAAGGAACAGTGCTGCATGCAGACACCGGCTTCTGACTAGATCCATCCAGCAATAAGGAACAGGGCTGCATGCAGACACTAGCTTCTGACTAGATCCATCCAGCAATAAGGAACAGGGCTGGCTGCAGACACCGGCTTCCTATTACCTCCATCCAACAATAAGGAACAGGGCTGCATGCAGACACTAGCTTCCTATTACCTCCATCCAACAATAAGGAACAGGCCTGCATGCAGACACTAGCTTCTGACTAGATTCATCCAACAATAAGGAACAGGGCTGCATGCAGACACCGGCTTCTGACTAGATCCATCCAACAATAAGGAACAGGGCTGCATGCAGACACCGGCTTCTGACTAGATCCATCCAGCAACAAGGAACAGGGCTGCATGCAGACACTAGCTTCCTATTACCTCCATCCAACAATAAGGAACAGGGCTGCATACAGACACCGGCTTCCTATTACCTCCATCCAACAATAAGGAACAGGGCTGCATGCAGACACCGGCTTCTGACTAGATCCATCCAACAATAAGGAACAGGGCTGCATGCAGACACTAGCTTCTGACTAGATCCATCCAACAATAAGGAACAGGGCTGCATGCAGACACCGGCTTCCTATTACCTCCATCCAGCAATAAGGAACAGGGCTGCATGCAGACACCGGCTTCTGACTAGATCCATCCAACAATAAGGAACAGGGCTGCATGCAGACACTAGCTTCCTATTACCTCCATCCAGCAATAAGGAACAGGGCTGCATGCAGACACCGGCTTCTAACTAGATCCACCCAACAATAAGGAACAGGGCTGCATACAGACACCGGCTTCCTATTACCTCCATCCAACAATAAGGAACAGGGCTGCATGCAGACACCGGCTTCTGACTAGATCCATCCAGCAATAAGGAACAGGGCTGCATGCAGACACTAGCTTCCTATTACCTCCATCCAACAATAAGGAACAGGGCTGCATGCAGACACTAGCTTCCTATTACCTCCATCCAACAATAAGGAACAGGGCTGCATGCAGCCACTAGCTTCCTATTACCTCCATCCAACAATAAGGAACAGGGCTGCATGCAGACACCGGCTTCTGACTAGATCCATCCAGCAATAAGGAACAGGGCTGCATGCAGACACTAGCTTCCTATTACCTCCATCCAACACTAAGGAACAGGGCTGCATGCAGACACTAGCTTCCTATTACCTCCATCCAACAATAAGGAACAGGGCTGCATGCAGACACTAGCTTCTGACTAGATCCATCCAACAATAAGGAACAGGGCTGCATGCAGACACCGGCTTCTGACTAGATCCATCCAACAATAAGGAACAGGGCTGCATGCAGACACCGGCTTCTGACTAGATCCATCCAGCAACAAGGAACAAGGCTGCATACAGACACTAGCTTCCTATTACCTCCATCCAACAATAAGGAACAGGGCTGCATGCAGACACCGGCTTCTGACTAGATCCATCCAACAATAAGGAACAGGGCTGCATGCAGACACCGGCTTCCTATTACCTCCATCCAGCAATAGGGAACAGGGCTGCATGCAGACACCGGCTTCCTATTACCTCCATCCAACAATAAGAAACAGGGCTGCATGCAGACACCGGCTTCTGACTAGATCCATCCAACAATAAGGAACAGGGCTGCATGCAGACACCGGCTTCCTATTACCTCCATCCAGCAATAAGGAACAGGGCTGCATGCAGACACCGGCTTCTGACTAGATCCATCCAACAATAAGGAACAGGGCTGCATGCAGACACTAGCTTCCTATTACCTCCATCCAACAATAAGGAACAGGGCTGCATGCAGACACCGGCTTCCTATTACCTCCATCCAACAATAAGGAACAGGGCTGCATGCAGACACCGGCTTCTGACTAGATCCATCCAGCAATAAGGAACAGGGCTGCATGCAGACACCGGCTTCTGACTAGATCCATCCAACAATAAGGAACAGGGCTGCATGCAGACACCGGCTTCTGACTAGATCCATCCAACAATAAGGAACAGGGCTGCATGCAGACACTAGCTTCCTATTACCTCCATCCAACAATAAGGAACAGGGCTGCATGCAGACACTAGCTTCCTATTACCTCCATCCAACAATAAGGAACAGGGCTGCATGCAGACACCGGCTTCCTATTACCTCCATCCAACAATAAGGAACAGGGCTGCATGCAGACACTAGCTTCCTATTACCTCCATCCAACAATAAGGAACAGGGCTGCATGCAGACACCGGCTTCCTATTACCTCCATTCAACAATAAGGAACAGGGCTGCATGCAGACACCGGCTTCCTATTACCTCCATCCAACAATAAGGAACAGGGCTGCATGCAGACACCGGCTTCTGACTAGATCCATCCAGCAATAAGGAACAGGGCTGCATGCAGACACTAGCTTCCTATTACCTCAATCCAACAATAAGGAACAGGGCTGCATGCAGACACTAGCTTCCTATTACCTCCATCCAACAATAAGGAACAGGGCTGCATGCAGACACAGGCTTCCTATTACCTCCATCCAACAATAAGGAACAGGGCTGCATGCAGACACTAGCTTTTGACTAGATCCATCCAACAATAAGGAACAGGGCTGCATGCAGACACCGGCTTCCTATTACCTCCATCCAACAATAAGGAACAGGGCTGCATGCAGACACCGGCTTCCTATTACCTCCATCCAACAATAAGGAACAGGGCTGCATGCAGACACCGGCTTCTGACTAGATCCATCCAGCAATAAGGAACAGGGCTGCATGCAGACACCGGCTTCCTATTACCTCCATCCAGCAATAAGGAACAGGGCTGCATGCAGACACCGTCTTCTGACTAGATCCATCCAACAATAAGGAACAGGGCTGCATGCAGACACTAGCTTCCTATTACCTCCATCCAACAATAAGGAACAGGGATGCATGCAGACACCGGCTTCTGACTAGATCCATCCAACAATAAGGAACAGGGCTGCATGCAGACACCGGCTTCCTATTACCTCCATCCAGCAATAAGGAACAGGGCTGCATGCAGACACCGGCTTCCTATTACCTCCATCCAGCAATAAGGAACAGGGCTGCATGCAGACACCGGCTTCTGACTAGATCCATCCAACAATAAGGAACAGGGCTGCATGCAGACACTAGCTTCCTATTACCTCCATCCAAAGAACAGGGCTGCATGCAGACACCGGCTTCCTATTACCTCCATCCAACAATAAGGAACAGGGCTGCATGCAGACACCGGCTTCTGACTAGATCCATCCAACAATAAGGAACAGGGCTGCATGCAGACACTAGCTTCTGACTAGATCCATCCAACAATAAGGAACAGGGCTGCATACAGACACCGGCTTCCTATTACCTCCATCCAACAATAAGGAACAGGGCTGCATGCAGACACCGGCTTCTGACTAGATCCATCCAACAATAAGGAACAGGGCTGCATGCAGACACTAGCTTCTGACTAGATCCATCCAACAATAAGGAACAGGGCTGCATGCAGACACCGGCTTCCTATTACCTCCATCCAGCAATAAGGAACAGGGCTGCATGCAGACACCGGCTTCTGACTAGATCCATCCAACAATAAGGAACAGGGCTGCATGCAGACACTAGCTTCCTATTACCTCCATCCAGCAATAAGGAACAGGGCTGCATGCAGACACCGGCTTCTGACTAGATCCATCCAACAATAAGGAACAGGGCTGCATACAGACACCGGCTTCCTATTACCTCCATCCAACAATAAGGAACAGGGCTGCATGCAGACACCGGCTTCTGACTAGATCCATCCAGCAATAAGGAACAGGGCTGCATGCAGACACTAGCTTCCTATTACCTCCATCCAACAATAAGGAACAGGGCTGCATGCAGACACTAGCTTCCTATTACCTCCATCCAACAATAAGGAACAGGGCTGCATGCAGACACTAGCTTCCTATTACCTCCATCCAACAATAAGGAACAGGGCTGCATGCAGACACCGGCTTCTGACTAGATCCATCCAGCAATAAGGAACAGGGCTGCATGCAGACACTAGCTTCCTATTACCTCCATCCAACACTAAGGAACAGGGCTGCATGCAGACACTAGCTTCCTATTACCTCCATCCAACAATAAGGAACAGGGCTGCATGCAGACACTAGCTTCTGACTAGATCCATCCAACAATAAGGAACAGGGCTGCATGCAGACACCGGCTTTTGACTAGATCCATCCAACAATAAGGAACAGGGCTGCATGCAGACACTGGCTTCTGACTAGATCCATCCAGCAACAAGGAACAAGGCTGCATACATACACTAGCTTCCTATTACCTCCATCCAACAATAAGGAACAGGGCTGCATGCAGACACCGGCTTCCTATTACCTCCATCCAACAATAAGGAACAGGGCTGCATGCAGACACCGGCTTCTGACTAGATCCATCCAACAATAAGGAACAGGGCTGCATGCAGACACTAGCTTCTGACTAGATCCATCCAACAATAAGGAACAGGGCTGCATGCAGACACCGGCTTCCTATTACCTCCATCCAGCAATAAGGAACAGGGCTGCATGCAGACACCGGCTTCTGACTAGATCCATCCAACAATAAGGAACAGGGCTGCATGCAGACACTACCTTCCTATTACCTCCATCCAACAATAAAGAACAGGGCTGCATGCAGACACCGGCTTCCTATTACCTCCATCCAACAATAAGGAACAGGGCTGCATGCAGACACCGGCTTCTGACTAGATCCATCCAACAATAAGGAACAGGGTTGCATGCAGACACCGGCTTCCTATTACCTCCATCCAGCAATAAGGAACAGGGCTGCATGCAGACACCGGCTTCCTATTACCTCCATCCAACAATAAGGAACAGGGCTGCATGCAGACACCAGCTTCTGACTAGATCCATCCAACAATAAGGAACAGGGCTGCATATAGACACCGGCTTCCTATTACCTCCATCCAGCAATAAGGAACAGGGCTGCATGCAGACACCGGCTTCTGACTAGATCCATCCAACAATAAGGAACAGGGCTGCATGCAGACACTAGCTTCCTATTACCTCCATCCAACAATAAGGAACAGGGCTGCATGCAGACACCGGCTTCCTATTACCTCCATCCAACAATAAGGAACAGGGCTGCATGCAGACACCGGCTTCTGACTAGATCCATCCAGCAATAAGGAACAGGGCTGCATGCAGACACCGGCTTCAGACTAGATCCATCCAACAATAAGGAACAGGGCTGCATGCAGACACCGGCTTCTGACTAGATCCATCCAACAATAAGGAACAGGGCTGCATGCAGACACTAGCTTCCTATTACCTCCATCCAACAATAAGGAACAGGGCTGCATGCAGACACTAGCTTCCTATTACCTCCATCCAACAATAAGGAACAGGGCTGCATGCAGACACCGGCTTCCTATTACCTCCATCCAACAATAAGGAACAGGGCTGCATGCAGACACTAGCTTCCTATTACCTCCATCCAACAATAAGGAACAGGGCTGCATGCAGACACCGGCTTCCTATTACCTCCATTCAACAATAAGGAACAGGGCTGCATGCAGACACCGGCTTCCTATTACCTCCATCCAACAATAAGGAACAGGGCTGCATGCAGACACCGCCTTCTGACTAGATCCATCCAGCAATAAGGAACAGAGCTGCATGCAGACACTAGCTTCCTATTACCTCAATCCAACAATAAGGAACAGGGCTGCATGCAGACACTAGCTTCCTATTACCTCCATCCAACAATAAGGAACAGGGCTGCATGCAGACACAGGCTTCCTATTACCTCCATCCAACAATAAGGAACAGGGCTGCATGCAGACACTAGCTTTTGACTAGATCCATCCAACAATAAGGAACAGGGCTGCATGCAGACACCGGCTTCCTATTACCTCCATCCAACAATAAGGAACAGGGCTGCATGCAGACACCGGCTTCCTATTACCTCCATCCAACAATAAGGAACAGGGCTGCATGCAGACACCGGCTTCTGACTAGATCCATCCAGCAATAAGGAACAGGGCTGCATGCAGACACCGGCTTCCTATTACCTCCATCCAGCAATAAGGAACAGGGCTGCATGCAGACACCGGCTTCTGACTAGATCCATCCAACAATAAGGAACAGGGCTGCATGCAGACACTAGCTTCCTATTACCTCCATCCAACAATAAGGAACAGGGATGCATGCAGACACCGGCTTCTGACTAGATCCATCCAACAATAAGGAACAGGGCTGCATGCAGACACTACCTTCCTATTACCTCCATCCAACAATAAAGAACAGGGCTGCATGCAGACACCGGCTTCCTATTACCTCCATCCAACAATAAGGAACAGGGCTGCATGCAGACACCGGCTTCTGACTAGATCCATCCAACAATAAGGAACAGGGCTGCATGCAGACACCGGCTTCCTATCACCTCCATCCAGCAATAAGGAACAGGGCTGCATGCAGACACCGGCTTCCTATTACCTCCATCCAACAATAAGGAACAGGGCTGCATGCAGACACCGGCTTCTGACTAGATCCATCCAACAATAAGGAACAGGGCTGCATGCAGACACCGGCTTCCTATTACCTCCATCCAGCAATAAGGAACAGGGCTGCATGCAGACACCGGCTTCTGACTAGATCCATCCAACAATAAGGCACAGGGCTGCATGCAGACACTAGCTTCCTATTACCTCCATCCAACAATAAGGAACAGGGCTGCATGCAGACACCGGCTTCCTATTACCTCCATCCAACAATAAGGAACAGGGCTGCATGCAGACACCGGCTTCTGACTAGATCCATCCAGCAATAAGGAACAGGGCTGCATGCAGACACCGGCTTCTGACTAGATCCATCCAACAATAAGGAACAGGGCTGCATGCAGACACCGGCTTCTGACTAGATCCATCCAACAATAAGGAACAGGGCTGCATGCAGACACTAGCTTCCTATTACCTCCATCCAACAATAAGGAACAGGGCTGCATGCAGACACTAGCTTCCTATTACCTCCATCCAACAATAAGGAACAGGGCTGCATGCAGACACCGGCTTCCTATTACCTCCATCCAACAATAAGGAACAGGGCTGCATGCAGACACTAGCTTCCTATTACCTCCATCCAACAATAAGGAACAGGGCTGCATGCAGACACCGGCTTCCTATTACCTCCATTCAACAATAAGGAACAGGGCTGCATGCAGACACCGGCTTCCTATTACCTCCATCCAACAATAAGGAACAGGGCTGCATGCAGACACCGGCTTCTGACTAGATCCATCCAGCAATAAGGAACAGGGCTGCATGCAGACACTAGCTTCCTATTACCTCAATCCAACAATAAGGAACAGGGCTGCATGCAGACACTAGCTTCCTATTACCTCCATCCAACAATAAGGAACAGGGCTGCATGCAGACACAGGCTTCCTATTACCTCCATCCAACAATAAGGAACAGGGCTGCATGCAGACACAAGCTTCTGACTAGATCCATCCAACAATAAGGAACAGGGCTGCATGCAGACACCGGCTTCCTATTACCTCCATCCAACAATAAGGAACAGGGCTGCATGCAGACACCGGCTTCCTATTACCTCCATCCAACAATAAGGAACAGGGCTGCATGCAGACACCGGCTTCTGACTAGATCCATCCAGCAATAAGGAACAGGGCTGCATGCAGACACCGGCTTCCTATTACCTCCATCCAGCAATAAGGAACAGGGCTGCATGCAGACACCGGCTTCTGACTAGATCCATCCAACAATAAGGAACAGGGCTGCATGCAGACACTAGCTTCCTATTACCTCCATCCAACAATAAGGAACAGGGCTGCATGCAGACACCGGCTTCTGACTAGATCCATCCAACAATAAGGAACAGGGCTGCATGCAGACACCGGCTTCCTATTACCTCCATCCAGCAATAAGGAACAGGGCTGCATGCAGACACCGGCTTCCTATTACCTCCATCCAGCAATAAGGAACAGGGCTGAATACAAGGACCGGCTGGACAACAACGCACACAACTGCAAGGAACTCTTCAACATCGTGAAAGAGCTCTCCAACCCCAACGCCGGAAACAACGACATCACACCGTCGCAAGACCTCTGCAACTCCCTCGCGTCCTACTTCCACAACAAGATCACGGACATACACAACAGCTTCAACAACCAACCAACGCAAGCCACAACCGCAACGACGCCACCCACCACCACCCTCCGCACCTGGACTCCGATCAGCACCGAAGACACCATCCGCACCATGAACTCCATCCATTCAGGATCTCCGACTGACCCCTGCCCTCACCACGTCTTCAACAAGGCCGACGCTGTCCTCGCACCCCACCTGCGGGACATCATCAACACCTCCTTCGACTCCGCCACCTTCCCTGAGAGCTGGAAGCACGCCGAACTCAGCGCTCTCCTCAAGAAACCCACAGCAGACCCCACCGACCTCAAGAACTACCGTCCCATCTCGCTCCTCCCGTTCCCGGCCAAAGTCATCGAGAAGACCGTCAACAAACAGCTGGCCGCCTTCCTCGAGACGAATGGATCCCTCGACCCCTCACAGTCCGGCTTCCGAGCGAACCACAGCACCGAGACCGCCCTCATCGCCGCCACCGACGACCTTCGAACTCTGATGGACAACGGAGAAACAGCGGCCCTCATCCTCCTGGACCTCTCCGCGGCTTTCGACACTGTCTGCCACCGCACCCTAGTACAGCGCCTCAGCAACATCGGAATCCAGGAGAAGGCACTGGAATGGATCACCTCCTTCCTCGACGGAAGAACACAAAGAGTCCGCCTACCACCGTACAAGTCAGAGGCCACCAAAGTCATCTGCGGCGTACCCCAAGGATCCTCGCTGAGCCCAACCCTCTTCAACGTCTACATGAGCCCCCTCGCGGCCATCGCACGCCAACACAACCTGAACATCATCTCCTACGCCGACGACACCCAGCTGATCCTCTCCCTGACCAACGACCCCGCCACCGCCAGAGCCAACCTGCACGAAGGGATGAGAGACGTAGCCGAATGGATGACGACCAGCCGCCTGAAACTGAACTCAGACAAGACGGAGGTCCTCATCCTGGGCTCCACGCCCTCCGCCTGGGACGACTCCTGGTGGCCCCCCGCCCTGGGCACCGCACCCAAACCGACGGACCACGCACGCAACCTGGGCTTCATCCTGGACTCCTCCCTCTCCATGACCAGACAAGTCAACGCCGTCTCCTCGTCATGCTTCAACATCCTGCGCATGCTACGTAAGATCTTCCGGTGGATCCCCACCGAGACGAGGAAGACGGTCACCCAAGCCCTCGTCACCAGCCGACTGGACTACGGCAACGCCCTCTACGCCGGAACCACGGCCAAACTCCAGAAGAGACTCCAGCGGATCCAGAACGCCTCGGCGAGACTCATCCTCGACATCCCCCGACGCAGCCACATCTCCGGACACCTGAGAGATCTGCACTGGCTCCCGGTCAACAAGAGAATCACCTTCCGGCTCCTCACCCACGCGCACAAAGCCCTACACGACCAAGGCCCGAGCTACCTCAACAACCGGATCAACTTCTACACTCCCAAGCGCCTCCTCAGATCAACCAACCACGCCCTCGCCGCCGTCCCCCGCATCCGAAGAGCGACGACAGGAGGAAGATCCTTTTCCTACCTGGCCGCCAAGACCTGGAACTCACTTCCGACCAATCTGCGCCTGACCCAAGACCACCTCTCCTTCAGGAGGAAGCTCAAGACCTGGCTGTTCGAGCAGTAGCGGCACCCCCCCCCCTCCCAGCGCCTTGAGACCCTACGGGTGAGTAGTGCGCTCTACAAATGACCTGATTGATTGATTGATTGCATGCAGACACCGGCTTCTGACTAGATCCATCCAACAATAAGGAACAGGGCTGCATGCAGACACTAGCTTCCTATTACCTCCATCCAAAGAACAGGGCTGCATGCAGACACCGGCTTCCTATTACCTCCATCCAACAATAAGGAACAGGGCTGCATGCAGACACCGGCTTCTGACTAGATCCATCCAACAATAAGGAACAGGGCTGCATGCAGACACCGGCTTCCTATTACCTCCATCCAGCAATAAGGAACAGGGCTGCATGCAGACACCGGCTTCCTATTACCTCCATCCAACAATAAGGAACAGGGCTGCATGCAGACACCGGCTTCTGACTAGATCCATCCAACAATAAGGAACAGGGCTGCATGCAGACACCGGCTTCCTATTACCTCCATCCAGCAATAAGGAACAGGGCTGCATGCAGACACTAGCTTCCTATTACCTCCATCCAACAATAGGGAACAGGGCTGCATGCAGACACCGGCTTCCTATTACCTCCATCCAACAATAAGGAACAGGGCTGCATGCAGACACCGGCTTCTGACTAGATCCATCCAACAATAAGGAACAGGGCTGCATGCAGACACCGGCTTCCTATTATCTCCATCCAGCAATAAGGAACAGGGCTGCATGCAGACACCGGCTTCTGACTAGATCCATCCAACAATAAGGAACAGGGCTGCATGCAGACACTAGCTTCCTATTACCTCCATCCAACAATAAGGAACAAGGCTGCATGCAGACACCGGCTTCCTATTACCTCCATCCAACAATAAGGAACAGGGCTGCATGCAGACACCGGCTTCCTATTACCTCCATCCAACAATAAGGAACAGGGCTGCATGCAGACACTAGCTTCCTATTACCTCCATCCAACAATAAGGAACAGGGCTGCATGCAGACACCGGCTTCTGACTAGATCCATCCAGCAATAAGGAACAGGGCTGCTTGCAGACACTAGCTTCCTATTACCTCCATCCAACAATAAGGAACAGGGCTGCATGCAGACACCGGCTTCCTATTACCTCCATTCAACAATAAGGAACAGGGCTGCATGCAGACACCGGCTTCTGACTAGATCCATCCAACAATAAGGAACAGGGCTGCATGCAGACACTAGCTTCCTATTACCTCCATCCAACAATAAGGAACAGGGCTGCATGCAGACACTAGCTTCCTATTACCTCCATTCAACAATAAGGAACAGGGCTGCATGCAGACACTAGCTTCCTATTACCTCCATCCAACAATAAGGAACAGGGATGCATGCAGACACTAGCTTCCTATTACCTCCATCCAACAATAAGGAACAGGGCTGCATGCAGACACCGGCTTCCTATTACCTCCATCCAACAATAAGGAACAGGGCTGCATGCAGACACCGGCTTCTGACTAGATCCATCCAGCAATAAGGAACAGGGCTGCATGCAGACACTAGCTTCCTATAACCTCCATCCAACAATAAGGAACAGGGCTGCATGCAGACACCGGCTTCCTATTACCTCCATCCAACAATAAGGAACAGGGCTGCATGCAGACACCAGCTTCTGACTAGATCCATCCAGCAATAAGGAACAGGGCTGCATGCAGACACTAGCTTCCTATTACCTCCATCCAACAATAAGGAACAGGGCTGCATGCAGACACTAGCTTCCTATTACCTCCATCCAACAATAAGGAACAGGGCTGCATGCAGACACCAGCTTCCTATTACCTCCATCCAACAATAAGGAACAGGGCTGCATGCAGACACTAGCTTCCTATTACCTCCATCCAACAATAAGGAACAGGGCTGCATGCAGACACCGGCTTCTGACTAGATCCATCCAGCAATAAGGAACAGGGCTGCTTGCAGACACTAGCTTCCTATTACCTCCATCCAACAATAAGGAACAGGGCTGCATGCAGACACAAGCTTCCTATTACCTCCATCCAACAATAAGGAACAGGGCTGCATGCAGACACTAGCTTCTGACTAGATCCATCCAACAATAAGGAACAGGGCTGCATGCAGACACTAGCTTCTGACTAGATCCATCCAACAATAAGGAACAGGGCTGCATGCAGA
Organism: Lissotriton helveticus; assembly: GCF_964261635.1. Classification (NCBI taxonomy): domain Eukaryota; kingdom Metazoa; phylum Chordata; class Amphibia; order Caudata; family Salamandridae; genus Lissotriton; species Lissotriton helveticus. The sequence continues at coordinate 455,412,166 of NC_136058.1, read as the reverse complement.
CACTAGCTTCCTATTACCTCCATCCAACAATAAGGAACAGGGCTGCATGCAGACACCGGCTTCTGACTAGATCCATCCAACAATAAGGAACAGGGCTGCATGCAGACACCGGCTTCTGACTAGATCCATCCAGCAACAAGGAACAGGGCTGCATGCAGACACTAGCTTCCTATTACCTCCATCCAACAATAAGGAACAGGGCTGCATGCAGACACCGGCTTCCTATTACCTCCATCCAACAATAAGGAACAGGGCTGCATGCAGACACCGGCTTCTGACTAGATCCATCCAACAATAAGGAACAGGGCTGCATGCAGACACTAGCTTCCTATTACCTCCATCCAGCAATAAGGAACAGGGCTGCATGCAGACACCGACTTCTGACTAGATCCATCCAACAATAAGGAACAGGGCTGCATGCAGACACCGGCTTCCTATTACCTCCATCCAACAATAAGGAACAGGGCTGCATGCAGACACCGGCTTCTGACTAGATCCATCCAGCAATAAGGAACAGGGCTGCATGCAGACACTAGCTTCCTATTACCTCCATCCAACAATAAGGAACAGGGCTGCATGCAGACACTAGCTTCCTATTACCTCCATCCAACACTAAGGAACAGGGCTGCATGCAGACACTAGCTTCCTATTACCTCCATCCAACAATAAGGAACAGGGCTGCATGCAGACACTAGCTTCTGACTAGATCCATCCAACAATAAGGAACAGGGCTGCATGCAGACACCGGCTTCTGACTAGATCCATCCAACAATAAGGAACAGGGCTGCATGCAGACACCGGCTTCTGACTAGATCCATCCAGCAACAAGGAACAAGGCTGCATACAGACACTAGCTTCCTATTACCTCCATCCAACAATAAGGAACAGGGCTGCATGCAGACACCGGCTTCCTATTACCTCCATCCAACAATAAGGAACAGGGCTGCATGCAGACACCGGCTTCTGACTAGATCCATCCAACAATAAGGAACAGGGCTGCATGCAGACACTAGCTTCTGACTAGATCCATCCTACAATAAGGAACAGGGCTGCATGCAGACACCGGCTTCCTATTACCTCCATCCAGCAATAAGGAACAGGGCTGCATGCAGACACCGGCTTCTGACTAGATCCATCCAACAATAATGAACAGGGCTGCATGCAGACACTAGCTTCCTATTACCTCCATCCAACAATAAAGAACAGGGCTGCATGCAGACACCGGCTTCCTATTACCTCCATCCAACAATAAGGAACAGGGCTGCATGCAGACACCGGCTTCTGACTAGATCCATCCAACAATAAGGAACAGGGCTGCATGCAGACACCGGCTTCCTATTACCTCCATCCAGCAATAAGGAACAGGGCTGCATGCAGACACCGGCTTCCTATTACCTCCATCCAACAATAAGGAACAGGGCTGCATGCAGACACCGGCTTCTGACTAGATCCATCCAACAATAAGGAACAGGGCTGCATGCAGACACTAGCTTCCTATTTCCTCCATCCAACAATAAGGAACAGGGCTGCATGCAGACACTAGCTTCCTATTACCTCCATCCAACAATAAGGAACAGGGCTGCATGCAGACACCGGCTTCTGACTAGATCCATCCAGCAATAAGGAACAGGGCTGCATGCAGACACTGGCTTCTGACTAGATCCATCCAGCAATAAGGAACAGGGCTGCATGCAGACACCGGCTTCTGACTAGATCCATCCAACAATAAGGAACAGGGCTGCATGCAGACACCGGCTTCTGACTAGATCCATCCAACAATAAGGAACAGGGCTGCATGCAGACACCGGCTTCCTATTACCTCCATCCAGCAATAAGGAACAGGGCTGCATGCAGACACCGGCTTCTGACTAGATCCATCCAACAATAAGGAACAGGGCTGCATGCAGACACTAGCTTCCTATTTCCTCCATCCAACAATAAGGAACAGGGCTGCATGCAGACACTAGCTTCCTATTACCTCCATCCAACAATAAGGAACAGGGCTGCATGCAGACACCCGCTTCTGACTAGATCCATCCAGCAATAAGGAACAGGGCTGCATGCAGACACCGGCTTCTGACTAGATCCATCCAGCAATAAGGAACAGGGCTGCATGCAGACACCGGCTTCTGACTAGATCCATCCAACAATAAGGAACAGGGCTGCATGCAGACACCGGCTTCTGACTAGATCCATCCAACAATAAGGAACAGGGCTGCATGCAAACACCGGCTTCCTATTACCTCCATCCAGCAATAAGGAACAGGGCTGCATGCAGACACCGGCTTCTGACTAGATCCATCCAACAATAAGGAACAGGGCTGCATGCAGACACTAGCTTCCTATTTCCTCCATCCAACAATAAGGAACAGGGCTGCATGCAGACACTTGCTTCCTATTACCTCCATCCAACAATAAGGAACAGGGCTGCATGCAGACACCGGCTTCTGACTAGATCCATCCAGCAATAAGGAACAGGGCTGCATGCAGACACCGGCTTCTGTCTAGATCCATCCAGCAATAAGGAACAGGGCTGCATGCAGACACCGGCTTCTGACTAGATCCATCCAACAATAAGGAACAGGGCTGCATGCAGACACTAGCTTCCTATTTCCTCCATCCAACAATAAGGAACAGGGCTGCATGCAGACACCGGCTTCTGACTAGATCCATCCAACAATAAGGAACAGGGCTGCATGCAGACACCGGCTTCTGACTAGATCCATCCAACAATAAGGAACAGGGCTGCATGCAGACACCGGCTTCCTATTACCTCCATCCAGCAATAAGGAACAGGGCTGCATGCAGACACCGGCTTCTGACTAGATCCATCCAACAATAAGGAACAGGGCTGCATGCAGACACTAGCTTCCTATTTCCTCCATCCAACAATAAGGAACAGGGCTGCATGCAGACACCGGCTTCCTATTACCTCCATCCAGCAATAAGGAACAGGGCTGCATGCAGACACCGGCTTCTGACTAGATCCATCCAACAATAAGGAACAGGGCTGCATGCAGACACTAGCTTCCTATTTCCTCCATCAAACAATAAGGAACAGGGCTGCATGCAGACACCGGCTTCTGACTAGATCCATCCAACAATAAGGAACAGGGCTGCATGCAGACACCGGCTTCTGACTAGATCCACCCAACAATAAGGAACAGGGCTGCATGCAGACACCGGCTTCCTATTACCTCCATCCAGCAATAAGGAACAGGGCTGCATGCAGACACCGGCTTCTGACTAGATCCATCCAACAATAAGGAACAGGGCTGCATGCAGACACTAGCTTCCTATTTCCTCCATCCAACAATAAGGAACAGGGCTGCATGCAGACACTAGCTTCCTATTACCTCCATCCAACTATAAGGAACAGGGCTGCATGCAGACACCGGCTTCTGACTAGATCCATCCAGCAATAAGGAACAGGGCTGCATGCAGACACCGGCTTCTGACTAGATCCATCCAGCAATAAGGAACAGGGCTGCATGCAGACACCGGCTTCTGACTAGATCCATCCAACAATAAGGAACGGGGCTGCATGCAGACACCGGCTTCTGACTAGATCCATCCAACAATAAGGAACAGGGCTGCATGCAGACACTAGCTTCCTATTACCTCCATCCAACAATAAGGAACAGGGCTGCATGCAGACACTAGCTTCCTATTACCTCCATCCAACAATAAGGAACAGGGCTGCATGCAGACACCGGCTTCCTATTACCTCCATCCAACAATAAGGAACAGGGCTGCATGCAGACACCAGCTTCTGACTAGATCCATCCAACAATAAGGAACGGGGCTGCATGCAGACACCGGCTTCTGACTAGATCCATCCAACAATAAGGAACAGGGCTGCATGCAGACACCGGCTTCTGACTAGATCCATCCAACAATAAGGAACAGGGCTGCATGCAGACACTAGCTTCCTATTACCTCCATCCAACAATAAGGAACAGGGCTGCATGCAGACACTAGCTTCCTATTACCTCCATCCAACAATAAGGAACAGGGCTGCATGCAGACACCAGCTTCCTATTACCTCCATCCAACAATAAGGAACAGGGTTGCATGCAGACACTAGCTTCCTATTACCTCCATCCAACAATAAGGAACAGGGCTGCATGCTGACACTAGCTTCCTATTACCTCCATCCAACAATAAGGAACAGGGCTGCATGCAGACACTAGCTTCCTATTACCTCCATCCAACAATAAGGAACAGGGCTGCATGCAGACACCGGCTTCCTATTACCTCCATTCAACAATAAGGAACAGGGCTGCATGCAGACACCGGCTTCCTATTACCTCCATCCAACAATAAGGAACAGGGCTGCATGCAGACACCGGCTTCTGACTAGATCCATCCAGCAATAAGGAACAGGGCTGCATGCAGACACTAGCTTCCTATTACCACTATCCAACAATAAGGAACAGGGCTGCATGCAGACACTAGCTTCCTATTACCTCCATCCAACAATAAGGAACAGGGCTGCATGCAGACACCGGCTTCCTATTACCTCCATCCAACAATAAGGAACAGGGCTGCATGCAGACACTAGCTTCTGACTAGATCCATCCAACAATAAGGAACAGGGCTGCATGCAGACACCGGCTTCCTATTACCTCCATCCAACAATAAGGAACAGGGCTGCATGCAGACACCGGCTTCCTATTACCTCCATCCAACAATAAGGAACAGGGCTGCATGCAGACACCGGCTTCTGACTAGATCCATCCAGCAATAAGGAACAGGGCTGCATGCAGACACCGGCTTCCTATTACCTCCATCCAGCAATAAGGAACAGGGCTGCATGCAGACACCGGCTTCTGACTAGATCCATCCAACAATAAGGAACAGGGCTGCATGCAGACACTAGCTTCCTATTACCTCAATCCAACAATAAGGAACAGGGCTGCATGCAGACACCGGCTTCCTATTACCTCCATCCACCAATAAGGAACAGGGCTGCATGCAGACACTAGCTTCCTATTACCTCCATCCAACAATAAGGAACAGTGCTGCATGCAGACACCGGCTTCTGACTAGATCCATCCAGCAATAAGGAACAGGGCTGCATGCAGACACTAGCTTCTGACTAGATCCATCCAGCAATAAGGAACAGGGCTGGCTGCAGACACCGGCTTCCTATTACCTCCATCCAACAATAAGGAACAGGGCTGCATGCAGACACTAGCTTCCTATTACCTCCATCCAACAATAAGGAACAGGCCTGCATGCAGACACTAGCTTCTGACTAGATTCATCCAACAATAAGGAACAGGGCTGCATGCAGACACCGGCTTCTGACTAGATCCATCCAACAATAAGGAACAGGGCTGCATGCAGACACCGGCTTCTGACTAGATCCATCCAGCAACAAGGAACAGGGCTGCATGCAGACACTAGCTTCCTATTACCTCCATCCAACAATAAGGAACAGGGCTGCATATAGACACCGGCTTCCTATTACCTCCATCCAACAATAAGGAACAGGGCTGCATGCAGACACCGGCTTCTGACTAGATCCATCCAACAATAAGGAACAGGGCTGCATGCAGACACTAGCTTCTGACTAGATCCATCCAACAATAAGGAACAGGGCTGCATGCAGACACCGGCTTCCTATTACCTCCATCCAGCAATAAGGAACAGGGCTGCATGCAGACACCGGCTTCTGACTAGATCCATCCAACAATAAGGAACAGGGCTGCATGCAGACACTAGCTTCCTATTACCTCCATCCAGCAATAAGGAACAGGGCTGCATGCAGACACCGGCTTCTGACTAGATCCACCCAACAATAAGGAACAGGGCTGCATACAGACACCGGCTTCCTATTACCTCCATCCAACAATAAGGAACAGGGCTGCATGCAGACACCGGCTTCTGACTAGATCCATCCAGCAATAAGGAACAGGGCTGCATGCAGACACTAACTTCCTATTACCTCCATCCAACAATAAGGAACAGGGCTGCATGCAGACACTAGCTTCCTATTACCTCCATCCAACAATAAGGAACAGGGCTGCATGCAGACACTAGCTTCCTATTACCTCCATCCAACAATAAGGAACAGGGCTGCATGCAGACACCGGCTTCTGACTAGATCCATCCAGCAATAAGGAACAGGGCTGCATGCAGACACTAGCTTCCTATTACCTCCATCCAACACTAAGGAACAGGGCTGCATGCAGACACTAGCTTCCTATTACCTCCATCCAACAATAAGGAACAGGGCTGCATGCAGACACTAGCTTCTGACTAGATCCATCCAACAATAAGGAACAGGGCTGCATGCAGACACCGGCTTCTGACTAGATCCATCCAACAATAAGGAACAGGGCTGCATGCAGACACCGGCTTCTGACTAGATCCATCCAGCAACAAGGAACAAGGCTGCATACAGACACTAGCTTCCTATTACCTCCATCCAACAATAAGGAACAGGGCTGCATGCAGACACCGGCTTCTGACTAGATCCATCCAACAATAAGGAACAGGGCTGCATGCAGACACCGGCTTCCTATTACCTCCATCCAGCAATAGGGAACAGGGCTGCATGCAGACACCGGCTTCCTATTACCTCCATCCAACAATAAGGAACAGGGCTGCATGCAGACACCGGCTTCTGACTAGATCCATCCAACAATAAGGAACAGGGCTGCATGCAGACACCGGCTTCCTATTACCTCCATCCAGCAATAAGGAACAGGGCTGCATGCAGACACCGGCTTCTGACTAGATCCATCCAACAATAAGGAACAGGGCTGCATGCAGACACTAGCTTCCTATTACCTCCATCCAACAATAAGGAACAGGGCTGCATGCAGACACCGGCTTCCTATTACCTCCATCCAACAATAAGGAACAGGGCTGCATGCAGACACCGGCTTCTGACTAGATCCATCCAGCAATAAGGAACAGGGCTGCATGCAGACACCGGCTTCTGACTAGATCCATCCAACAATAAGGAACAGGGCTGCATGCAGACACCGGCTTCTGACTAGATCCATCCAACAATAAGGAACAGGGCTGCATGCAGACACTAGCTTCCTATTACCTCCATCCAACAATAAGGAACAGGGCTGCATGCAGACACTAGCTTCCTATTACCTCCATCCAACAATAAGGAACAGGGCTGCATGCAGACACCGGCTTCCTATTACCTCCATCCAACAATAAGGAACAGGGCTGCATGCAGACACTAGCTTCCTATTACCTCCATCCAACAATAAGGAACAGGGCTGCATGCAGACACCGGCTTCCTATTACCTCCATTCAACAATAAGGAACAGGGCTGCATGCAGACACCGGCTTCCTATTACCTCCATCCAACAATAAGGAACAGGGCTGCATGCAGACACCGGCTTCTGACTAGATCCATCCAGCAATAAGGAACAGGGCTGCATGCAGACACTAGCTTCCTATTACCTCAATCCAACAATAAGGAACAGGGCTGCATGCAGACACTAGCTTCCTATTACCTCCATCCAACAATAAGGAACAGGGCTGCATGCAGACACAGGCTTCCTATTACCTCCATCCAACAATAAGGAACAGGGCTGCATGCAGACACTAGCTTTTGACTAGATCCATCCAACAATAAGGAACAGGGCTGCATGCAGACACCGGCTTCCTATTACCTCCATCCAACAATAAGGAACAGGGCTGCATGCAGACACCGGCTTCCTATTACCTCCATCCAACAATAAGGAACAGGGCTGCATGCAGACACCGGCTTCTGACTAGATCCATCCAGCAATAAGGAACAGGGCTGCATGCAGACACCGGCTTCCTATTACCTCCATCCAGCAATAAGGAACAGGGCTGCATGCAGACACCGGCTTCTGACTAGATCCATCCAACAATAAGGAACAGGGCTGCATGCAGACACTAGCTTCCTATTACCTCCATCCAACAATAAGGAACAGGGATGCATGCAGACACCGGCTTCTGACTAGATCCATCCAACAATAAGGAACAGGGCTGCATGCAGACACCGGCTTCCTATTACCTCCATCCAGCAATAAGGAACAGGGCTGCATGCAGACACCGGCTTCCTATTACCTCCATCCAGCAATAAGGAACAGGGCTGCATGCAGACACCGGCTTCTGACTAGATCCATCCAACAATAAGGAACAGGGCTGCATGCAGACACTAGCTTCCTATTACCTCCATCCAAAGAACAGGGCTGCATGCAGACACCGGCTTCCTATTACCTCCATCCAACAATAAGGAACAGGGCTGCATGCAGACACCGGCTCCTGACTAGATCCATCCAACAATAAGGAACAGGGCTGCATGCAGACACTAGCTTCTGACTAGATCCATCCAACAATAAGGAACAGGGCTGCATACAGACACCGGCTTCCTATTACCTCCATCCAACAATAAGGAACAGGGCTGCATGCAGACACCGGCTTCTGACTAGATCCATCCAACAATAAGGAACAGGGCTGCATGCAGACACTAGCTTCTGACTAGATCCATCCAACAATAAGGAACAGGGCTGCATGCAGACACCAGCTTCCTATTACCTCCATCCAGCAATAAGGAACAGGGCTGCATGCAGACACCGGCTTCTGACTAGATCCATCCAACAATAAGGAACAGGGCTGCATGCAGACACTAGCTTCCTATTACCTCCATCCAGCAATAAGGAACAGGGCTGCATGCAGACACCGGCTTCTGACTAGATCCATCCAACAATAAGGAACAGGGCTGCATACAGACACCGGCTTCCTATTACCTCCATCCAACAATAAGGAACAGGGCTGCATGCAGACACCGGCTTCTGACTAGATCCATCCAGCAATAAGGAACAGGGCTGCATGCAGACACTAGCTTCCTATTACCTCCATCCAACAATAAGGAACAGGGCTGCATGCAGACACTAGCTTCCTATTACCTCCATCCAACAATAAGGAACAGGTCTGCATGCAGACACTAGCTTCCTATTACCTCCATTCAACAATAAGGAACAGGGCTGCATGCAGACACCGGCTTCTGACTAGATCCATCCAGCAATAAGGAACAGGGCTGCATGCAGACACTAGCTTCCTATTACCTCCATCCAACACTAAGGAACAGGGCTGCATGCAGACACTAGCTTCCTATTACCTCCATCCAACAATAAGGAACAGGGCTGCATGCAGACACTAGCTTCTGACTAGATCCATCCAACAATAAGGAACAGGGCTGCATGCAGACACCGGCTTTTGACTAGATCCATCCAACAATAAGGAACAGGGCTGCATGCAGACACTGGCTTCTGACTAGATCCATCCAGCAACAAGGAACAAGGCTGCATACATACACTAGCTTCCTATTACCTCCATCCAACAATAAGGAACAGGGCTGCATGCAGACACCGGCTTCCTATTACCTCCATCCAACAATAAGGAACAGGGCTGCATGCAGACACCGGCTTCTGACTAGATCCATCCAACAATAAGGAACAGGGCTGCATGCAGACACTAGCTTCTGACTAGATCCATCCAACAATAAGGAACAGGGCTGCATGCAGACACCGGCTTCCTATTACCTCCATCCAGCAATAAGGAACAGGGCTGCATGCAGACACCGGCTTCCGACTAGATCCATCCAACAATAAGGAACAGGGCTGCATGCAGACACTACCTTCCTATTACCTCCATCCAACAATAAAGAACAGGGCTGCATGCAGACACCGGCTTCCTATTACCTCCATCCAACAATAAGGAACAGGGCTGCATGCAGACACCGGCTTCTGACTAGATCCATCCAACAATAAGGAACAGGGCTGCATGCAGACACCGGCTTCCTATTACCTCCATCCAGCAATAAGGAACAGGGCTGCATGCAGACACCGGCTTCCTATTACCTCCATCCAACAATAAGGAACAGGGCTGCATGCAGACACCGGCTTCTGACTAGATCCATCCAACAATAAGGAACAGGGCTGCATGCAGACACCGGCTTCCTATTACCTCCATCCAGCAATAAGGAACAGGGCTGCATGCAGACACCGGCTTCTGACTAGATCCATCCAACAATAAGGAACAGGGCTGCATGCAGACACTAGCTTCCTATTACCTCCATCCAACAATAAGGAACAGGGCTGCATGCAGACACCGGCTTCCTATTACCTCCATCCAACAATAAGGAACAGGGCTGCATGCAGACACCGGCTTCTGACTAGATCCATCCAGCAATAAGGAACAGGGCTGCATGCAGACACCGGCTTCTGACTAGATCCATCCAACAATAAGGAACAGGGCTGCATGCAGACACCGGCTTCTGACTAGATCCATCCAACAATAAGGAACAGGGCTGCATGCAGACACTAGCTTCCTATTACCTCCATCCAACAATAAGGAACAGGGCTGCATGCAGACACTAGCTTCCTATTACCTCCATCCAACAATAAGGAACAGGGCTGCATGCAGACACCGGCTTCCTATTACCTCCATCCAACAATAAGGAACAGGGCTGCATGCAGACACTAGCTTCCTATTACCTCCATCCAACAATAAGGAACAGGGCTGCATGCAGACACCGGCTTCCTATTACCTCCATTCAACAATAAGGAACAGGGCTGCATGCAGACACCGGCTTCCTATTACCTCCATCCAACAATAAGGAACAGGGCTGCATGCAGACACCGGCTTCTGACTAGATCCATCCAGCAATAAGGAACAGGGCTGCATGCAGACACTAGCTTCCTATTTCCTCCATCCAACAATAAGGAACAGGGCTGCATGCAGACACTAGCTTCCTATTACCTCCATCCAACTATAAGGAACAGGGCTGCATGCAGACACCGGCTTCTGACTAGATCCATCCAGCAATAAGGAACAGGGCTGCATGCAGACACCGGCTTCTGACTAGATCCATCCAGCAATAAGGAACAGGGCTGCATGCAGACACCGGCTTCTGACTAGATCCATCCAACAATAAGGAACGGGGCTGCATGCAGACACCGGCTTCTGACTAGATCCATCCAACAATAAGGAACAGGGCTGCATGCAGACACTAGCTTCCTATTACCTCCATCCAACAATAAGGAACAGGGCTGCATGCAGACACTAGCTTCCTATTACCTCCATCCAACAATAAGGAACAGGGCTGCATGCAGACACCGGCTTCCTATTACCTCCATCCAACAATAAGGAACAGGGCTGCATGCAGACACCAGCTTCTGACTAGATCCATCCAACAATAAGGAACGGGGCTGCATGCAGACACCGGCTTCTGACTAGATCCATCCAACAATAAGGAACAGGGCTGCATGCAGACACCGGCTTCTGACTAGATCCATCCAACAATAAGGAACAGGGCTGCATGCAGACACTAGCTTCCTATTACCTCCATCCAACAATAAGGAACAGGGCTGCATGCAGACACTAGCTTCCTATTACCTCCATCCAACAATAAGGAACAGGGCTGCATGCAGACACCAGCTTCCTATTACCTCCATCCAACAATAAGGAACAGGGTTGCATGCAGACACTAGCTTCCTATTACCTCCATCCAACAATAAGGAACAGGGCTGCATGCTGACACTAGCTTCCTATTACCTCCATCCAACAATAAGGAACAGGGCTGCATGCAGACACTAGCTTCCTATTACCTCCATCCAACAATAAGGAACAGGGCTGCATGCAGACACCGGCTTCCTATTACCTCCATTCAACAATAAGGAACAGGGCTGCATGCAGACACCGGCTTCCTATTACCTCCATCCAACAATAAGGAACAGGGCTGCATGCAGACACCGGCTTCTGACTAGATCCATCCAGCAATAAGGAACAGGGCTGCATGCAGACACTAGCTTCCTATTACCACTATCCAACAATAAGGAACAGGGCTGCATGCAGACACTAGCTTCCTATTACCTCCATCCAACAATAAGGAACAGGGCTGCATGCAGACACCGGCTTCCTATTACCTCCATCCAACAATAAGGAACAGGGCTGCATGCAGACACTAGCTTCTGACTAGATCCATCCAACAATAAGGAACAGGGCTGCATGCAGACACCGGCTTCCTATTACCTCCATCCAACAATAAGGAACAGGGCTGCATGCAGACACCGGCTTCCTATTACCTCCATCCAACAATAAGGAACAGGGCTGCATGCAGACACCGGCTTCTGACTAGATCCATCCAGCAATAAGGAACAGGGCTGCATGCAGACACCGGCTTCCTATTACCTCCATCCAGCAATAAGGAACAGGGCTGCATGCAGACACCGGCTTCTGACTAGATCCATCCAACAATAAGGAACAGGGCTGCATGCAGACACTAGCTTCCTATTACCTCAATCCAACAATAAGGAACAGGGCTGCATGCAGACACCGGCTTCCTATTACCTCCATCCACCAATAAGGAACAGGGCTGCATGCAGACACTAGCTTCCTATTACCTCCATCCAACAATAAGGAACAGTGCTGCATGCAGACACCGGCTTCTGACTAGATCCATCCAGCAATAAGGAACAGGGCTGCATGCAGACACTAGCTTCTGACTAGATCCATCCAGCAATAAGGAACAGGGCTGGCTGCAGACACCGGCTTCCTATTACCTCCATCCAACAATAAGGAACAGGGCTGCATGCAGACACTAGCTTCCTATTACCTCCATCCAACAATAAGGAACAGGCCTGCATGCAGACACTAGCTTCTGACTAGATTCATCCAACAATAAGGAACAGGGCTGCATGCAGACACCGGCTTCTGACTAGATCCATCCAACAATAAGGAACAGGGCTGCATGCAGACACCGGCTTCTGACTAGATCCATCCAGCAACAAGGAACAGGGCTGCATGCAGACACTAGCTTCCTATTACCTCCATCCAACAATAAGGAACAGGGCTGCATATAGACACCGGCTTCCTATTACCTCCATCCAACAATAAGGAACAGGGCTGCATGCAGACACCGGCTTCTGACTAGATCCATCCAACAATAAGGAACAGGGCTGCATGCAGACACTAGCTTCTGACTAGATCCATCCAACAATAAGGAACAGGGCTGCATGCAGACACCGGCTTCCTATTACCTCCATCCAGCAATAAGGAACAGGGCTGCATGCAGACACCGGCTTCTGACTAGATCCATCCAACAATAAGGAACAGGGCTGCATGCAGACACTAGCTTCCTATTACCTCCATCCAGCAATAAGGAACAGGGCTGCATGCAGACACCGGCTTCTGACTAGATCCACCCAACAATAAGGAACAGGGCTGCATACAGACACCGGCTTCCTATTACCTCCATCCAACAATAAGGAACAGGGCTGCATGCAGACACCGGCTTCTGACTAGATCCATCCAGCAATAAGGAACAGGGCTGCATGCAGACACTAACTTCCTATTACCTCCATCCAACAATAAGGAACAGGGCTGCATGCAGACACTAGCTTCCTATTACCTCCATCCAACAATAAGGAACAGGGCTGCATGCAGACACTAGCTTCCTATTACCTCCATCCAACAATAAGGAACAGGGCTGCATGCAGACACCGGCTTCTGACTAGATCCATCCAGCAATAAGGAACAGGGCTGCATGCAGACACTAGCTTCCTATTACCTCCATCCAACACTAAGGAACAGGGCTGCATGCAGACACTAGCTTCCTATTACCTCCATCCAACAATAAGGAACAGGGCTGCATGCAGACACTAGCTTCTGACTAGATCCATCCAACAATAAGGAACAGGGCTGCATGCAGACACCGGCTTCTGACTAGATCCATCCAACAATAAGGAACAGGGCTGCATGCAGACACCGGCTTCTGACTAGATCCATCCAGCAACAAGGAACAAGGCTGCATACAGACACTAGCTTCCTATTACCTCCATCCAACAATAAGGAACAGGGCTGCATGCAGACACCGGCTTCTGACTAGATCCATCCAACAATAAGGAACAGGGCTGCATGCAGACACCGGCTTCCTATTACCTCCATCCAGCAATAGGGAACAGGGCTGCATGCAGACACCGGCTTCCTATTACCTCCATCCAACAATAAGGAACAGGGCTGCATGCAGACACCGGCTTCTGACTAGATCCATCCAACAATAAGGAACAGGGCTGCATGCAGACACCGGCTTCCTATTACCTCCATCCAGCAATAAGGAACAGGGCTGCATGCAGACACCGGCTTCTGACTAGATCCATCCAACAATAAGGAACAGGGCTGCATGCAGACACTAGCTTCCTATTACCTCCATCCAACAATAAGGAACAGGGCTGCATGCAGACACCGGCTTCCTATTACCTCCATCCAACAATAAGGAACAGGGCTGCATGCAGACACCGGCTTCTGACTAGATCCATCCAGCAATAAGGAACAGGGCTGCATGCAGACACCGGCTTCTGACTAGATCCATCCAACAATAAGGAACAGGGCTGCATGCAGACACCGGCTTCTGACTAGATCCATCCAACAATAAGGAACAGGGCTGCATGCAGACACTAGCTTCCTATTACCTCCATCCAACAATAAGGAACAGGGCTGCATGCAGACACTAGCTTCCTATTACCTCCATCCAACAATAAGGAACAGGGCTGCATGCAGACACCGGCTTCCTATTACCTCCATCCAACAATAAGGAACAGGGCTGCATGCAGACACTAGCTTCCTATTACCTCCATCCAACAATAAGGAACAGGGCTGCATGCAGACACCGGCTTCCTATTACCTCCATTCAACAATAAGGAACAGGGCTGCATGCAGACACCGGCTTCCTATTACCTCCATCCAACAATAAGGAACAGGGCTGCATGCAGACACCGGCTTCTGACTAGATCCATCCAGCAATAAGGAACAGGGCTGCATGCAGACACTAGCTTCCTATTACCTCAATCCAACAATAAGGAACAGGGCTGCATGCAGACACTAGCTTCCTATTACCTCCATCCAACAATAAGGAACAGGGCTGCATGCAGACACAGGCTTCCTATTACCTCCATCCAACAATAAGGAACAGGGCTGCATGCAGACACTAGCTTTTGACTAGATCCATCCAACAATAAGGAACAGGGCTGCATGCAGACACCGGCTTCCTATTACCTCCATCCAACAATAAGGAACAGGGCTGCATGCAGACACCGGCTTCCTATTACCTCCATCCAACAATAAGGAACAGGGCTGCATGCAGACACCGGCTTCTGACTAGATCCATCCAGCAATAAGGAACAGGGCTGCATGCAGACACCGGCTTCCTATTACCTCCATCCAGCAATAAGGAACAGGGCTGCATGCAGACACCGGCTTCTGACTAGATCCATCCAACAATAAGGAACAGGGCTGCATGCAGACACTAGCTTCCTATTACCTCCATCCAACAATAAGGAACAGGGATGCATGCAGACACCGGCTTCTGACTAGATCCATCCAACAATAAGGAACAGGGCTGCATGCAGACACCGGCTTCCTATTACCTCCATCCAGCAATAAGGAACAGGGCTGCATGCAGACACCGGCTTCCTATTACCTCCATCCAGCAATAAGGAACAGGGCTGCATGCAGACACCGGCTTCTGACTAGATCCATCCAACAATAAGGAACAGGGCTGCATGCAGACACTAGCTTCCTATTACCTCCATCCAAAGAACAGGGCTGCATGCAGACACCGGCTTCCTATTACCTCCATCCAACAATAAGGAACAGGGCTGCATGCAGACACCGGCTTCTGACTAGATCCATCCAACAATAAGGAACAGGGCTGCATGCAGACACTAGCTTCTGACTAGATCCATCCAACAATAAGGAACAGGGCTGCATACAGACACCGGCTTCCTATTACCTCCATCCAACAATAAGGAACAGGGCTGCATGCAGACACCGGCTTCTGACTAGATCCATCCAACAATAAGGAACAGGGCTGCATGCAGACACTAGCTTCTGACTAGATCCATCCAACAATAAGGAACAGGGCTGCATGCAGACACCAGCTTCCTATTACCTCCATCCAGCAATAAGGAACAGGGCTGCATGCAGACACCGGCTTCTGACTAGATCCATCCAACAATAAGGAACAGGGCTGCATGCAGACACTAGCTTCCTATTACCTCCATCCAGCAATAAGGAACAGGGCTGCATGCAGACACCGGCTTCTGACTAGATCCATCCAACAATAAGGAACAGGGCTGCATACAGACACCGGCTTCCTATTACCTCCATCCAACAATAAGGAACAGGGCTGCATGCAGACACCGGCTTCTGACTAGATCCATCCAGCAATAAGGAACAGGGCTGCATGCAGACACTAGCTTCCTATTACCTCCATCCAACAATAAGGAACAGGGCTGCATGCAGACACTAGCTTCCTATTACCTCCATCCAACAATAAGGAACAGGTCTGCATGCAGACACTAGCTTCCTATTACCTCCATTCAACAATAAGGAACAGGGCTGCATGCAGACACCGGCTTCTGACTAGATCCATCCAGCAATAAGGAACAGGGCTGCATGCAGACACTAGCTTCCTATTACCTCCATCCAACACTAAGGAACAGGGCTGCATGCAGACACTAGCTTCCTATTACCTCCATCCAACAATAAGGAACAGGGCTGCATGCAGACACTAGCTTCTGACTAGATCCATCCAACAATAAGGAACAGGGCTGCATGCAGACACCGGCTTTTGACTAGATCCATCCAACAATAAGGAACAGGGCTGCATGCAGACACTGGCTTCTGACTAGATCCATCCAGCAACAAGGAACAAGGCTGCATACATACACTAGCTTCCTATTACCTCCATCCAACAATAAGGAACAGGGCTGCATGCAGACACCGGCTTCCTATTACCTCCATCCAACAATAAGGAACAGGGCTGCATGCAGACACCGGCTTCTGACTAGATCCATCCAACAATAAGGAACAGGGCTGCATGCAGACACTAGCTTCTGACTAGATCCATCCAACAATAAGGAACAGGGCTGCATGCAGACACCGGCTTCCTATTACCTCCATCCAGCAATAAGGAACAGGGCTGCATGCAGACACCGGCTTCTGACTAGATCCATCCAACAATAAGGAACAGGGCTGCATGCAGACACTACCTTCCTATTACCTCCATCCAACAATAAAGAACAGGGCTGCATGCAGACACCGGCTTCCTATTACCTCCATCCAACAATAAGGAACAGGGCTGCATGCAGACACCGGCTTCTGACTAGATCCATCCAACAATAAGGAACAGGGCTGCATGCAGACACCGGCTTCCTATTACCTCCATCCAGCAATAAGGAACAGGGCTGCATGCAGACACCGGCTTCCTATTACCTCCATCCAACAATAAGGAACAGGGCTGCATGCAGACACCGGCTTCTGACTAGATCCATCCAACAATAAGGAACAGGGCTGCATGCAGACACCGGCTTCCTATTACCTCCATCCAGCAATAAGGAACAGGGCTGCATGCAGACACCGGCTTCTGACTAGATCCATCCAACAATAAGGAACAGGGCTGCATGCAGACACTAGCTTCCTATTACCTCCATCCAACAATAAGGAACAGGGCTGCATGCAGACACCGGCTTCCTATTACCTCCATCCAACAATAAGGAACAGGGCTGCATGCAGACACCGGCTTCTGACTAGATCCATCCAGCAATAAGGAACAGGGCTGCATGCAGACACCGGCTTCTGACTAGATCCATCCAACAATAAGGAACAGGGCTGCATGCAGACACCGGCTTCTGACTAGATCCATCCAACAATAAGGAACAGGGCTGCATGCAGACACTAGCTTCCTATTACCTCCATCCAACAATAAGGAACAGGGCTGCATGCAGACACTAGCTTCCTATTACCTCCATCCAACAATAAGGAACAGGGCTGCATGCAGACACCGGCTTCCTATTACCTCCATCCAACAATAAGGAACAGGGCTGCATGCAGACACTAGCTTCCTATTACCTCCATCCAACAATAAGGAACAGGGCTGCATGCAGACACCGGCTTCCTATTACCTCCATTCAACAATAAGGAACAGGGCTGCATGCAGACACCGGCTTCCTATTACCTCCATCCAACAATAAGGAACAGGGCTGCATGCAGACACCGGCTTCTGACTAGATCCATCCAGCAATAAGGAACAGGGCTGCATGCAGACACTAGCTTCCTATTACCTCAATCCAACAATAAGGAACAGGGCTGCATGCAGACACTAGCTTCCTATTACCTCCATCCAACAATAAGGAACAGGGCTGCATGCAGACACAGGCTTCCTATTACCTCCATCCAACAATAAGGAACAGGGCTGCATGCAGACACTAGCTTTTGACTAGATCCATCCAACAATAAGGAACAGGGCTGCATGCAGACACCGGCTTCCTATTACCTCCATCCAACAATAAGGAACAGGGCTGCATGCAGACACCGGCTTCCTATTACCTCCATCCAACAATAAGGAACAGGGCTGCATGCAGACACCGGCTTCTGACTAGATCCATCCAGCAATAAGGAACAGGGCTGCATGCAGACACCGGCTTCCTATTACCTCCATCCAGCAATAAGGAACAGGGCTGCATGCAGACACCGGCTTCTGACTAGATCCATCCAACAATAAGGAACAGGGCTGCATGCAGACACTAGCTTCCTATTACCTCCATCCAACAATAAGGAACAGGGATGCATGCAGACACCGGCTTCTGACTAGATCCATCCAACAATAAGGAACAGGGCTGCATGCAGACACCGGCTTCCTATTACCTCCATCCAGCAATAAGGAACAGGGCTGCATGCAGACACCGGCTTCCTATTACCTCCATCCAGCAATAAGGAACAGGGCTGCATGCAGACACCGGCTTCTGACTAGATCCATCCAACAATAAGGAACAGGGCTGCATGCAGACACTAGCTTCCTATTACCTCCATCCAAAGAACAGGGCTGCATGCAGACACCGGCTTCCTATTACCTCCATCCAACAATAAGGAACAGGGCTGCATGCAGACACCGGCTTCTGACTAGATCCATCCAACAATAAGGAACAGGGCTGCATGCAGACACCGGCTTCCTATTACCTCCATCCAGCAATAAGGAACAGGGCTGCATGCAGACACCGGCTTCCTATTACCTCCATCCAACAATAAGGAACAGGGCTGCATGCAGACACCGGCTTCTGACTAGATCCATCCAACAATAAGGAACAGGGCTGCATGCAGACACCGGCTTCCTATTACCTCCATCCAGCAATAAGGAACAGGGCTGCATGCAGACACCGGCTTCTGACTAGATCCATCCAACAATAAGGAACAGGGCTGCATGCAGACACCGGCTTCTGACTAGATCCATCCAGCAACAAGGAACAAGGCTGCATACAGACACTAGCTTCCTATTACCTCCATCCAACAATAAGGAACAGGGCTGCATGCAGACACCGGCTTCCTATTACCTCCATCCAACAATAAGGAACATGGCTGCATGCAGACACCGGCTTCTGACTAGATCCATCCAACAATAAGGAACAGGGCTGCATGCAGACACTAGCTTCTGACTAGATCCATCCAACAATAAGGAACAGGGCTGCATGCAGACACCGGCTTCCTATTACCTCCATCCAGCAATAAGGAACAGGGCTGCATGCAGACACCGGCTTCTGACTAGATCCATCCAACAATAAGGAACAGGGCTGCATGCAGACACTACCTTCCTATTACCTCCATCCAACAATAAAGAACAGGGCTGCATGCAGACACCGGCTTCCTATTACCTCCATCCAACAATAAGGAACAGGGCTGCATGCAGACACCGGCTTCTGACTAGATCCATCCAACAATAAGGAACAGGGCTGCATGCAGACACCGGCTTCCTATCACCTCCATCCAGCAATAAGGAACAGGGCTGCATGCAGACACCGGCTTCCTATTACCTCCATCCAACAATAAGGAACAGGGCTGCATGCAGACACCGGCTTCTGACTAGATCCATCCAACAATAAGGAACAGGGCTGCATGCAGACACCGGCTTCCTATTACCTCCATCCAGCAATAAGGAACAGGGCTGCATGCAGACACCGGCTTCTGACTAGATCCATCCAACAATAAGGCACAGGGCTGCATGCAGACACTAGCTTCCTATTACCTCCATCCAACAATAAGGAACAGGGCTGCATGCAGACACCGGCTTCCTATTACCTCCATCCAACAATAAGGAACAGGGCTGCATGCAGACACCGGCTTCTGACTAGATCCATCCAGCAATAAGGAACAGGGCTGCATGCAGACACCGGCTTCTGACTAGATCCATCCAACAATAAGGAACAGGGCTGCATGCAGACACCGGCTTCTGACTAGATCCATCCAACAATAAGGAACAGGGCTGCATGCAGACACTAGCTTCCTATTACCTCCATCCAACAATAAGGAACAGGGCTGCATGCAGACACTAGCTTCCTATTACCTCCATCCAACAATAAGGAACAGGGCTGCATGCAGACACCGGCTTCCTATTACCTCCATCCAACAATAAGGAACAGGGCTGCATGCAGACACTAGCTTCCTATTACCTCCATCCAACAATAAGGAACAGGGCTGCATGCAGACACCGGCTTCCTATTACCTCCATTCAACAATAAGGAACAGGGCTGCATGCAGACACCGGCTTCCTATTACCTCCATCCAACAATAAGGAACAGGGCTGCATGCAGACACCGGCTTCTGACTAGATCCATCCAGCAATAAGGAACAGGGCTGCATGCAGACACTAGCTTCCTATTACCTCAATCCAACAATAAGGAACAGGGCTGCATGCAGACACTAGCTTCCTATTACCTCCATCCAACAATAAGGAACAGGGCTGCATGCAGACACAGGCTTCCTATTACCTCCATCCAACAATAAGGAACAGGGCTGCATGCAGACACTAGCTTCTGACTAGATCCATCCAACAATAAGGAACAGGGCTGCATGCAGACACCGGCTTCCTATTACCTCCATCCAACAATAAGGAACAGGGCTGCATGCAGACACCGGCTTCCTATTACCTCCATCCAACAATAAGGAACAGGGCTGCATGCAGACACCGGCTTCTGACTAGATCCATCCAGCAATAAGGAACAGGGCTGCATGCAGACACCGGCTTCCTATTACCTCCATCCAGCAATAAGGAACAGGGCTGCATGCAGACACCGGCTTCTGACTAGATCCATTCAACAATAAGGAACAGGGCTGCATGCAGACACTAGCTTCCTATTACCTCCATCCAACAATAAGGAACAGGGCTGCATGCAGACACCGGCTTCTGACTAGATCCATCCAACAATAAGGAACAGGGCTGCATGCAGACACCGGCTTCCTATTACCTCCATCCAGCAATAAGGAACAGGGCTGCATGCAGACACCGGCTTCCTATTACCTCCATCCAGCAATAAGGAACAGGGCTGCATGCAGACACCGGCTTCTGACTAGATCCATCCAACAATAAGGAACAGGGCTGCATGCAGACACTAGCTTCCTATTACCTCCATACAAAGAACAGGGCTGCATGCAGACACCGGCTTCCTATTACCTCCATCCAACAATAAGGAACAGGGCTGCATGCAGACACCGGCTTCTGACTAGATCCATCCAACAATAAGGAACAGGGCTGCATGCAGACACCGGCTTCCTATTACCTCCATCCAGCAATAAGGAACAGGGCTGCATGCAGACACCGGCTTCCTATTACCTCCATCCAACAATAAGGAACAGGGCTGCATGCAGACACCGGCTTCTGACTAGATCCATCCAACAATAAGGAACAGGGCTGCATGCAGACACCGGCTTCCTATTACCTCCATCCAGCAATAAGGAACAGGGCTGCATGCAGACACCGGCTTCTGACTATGTCCATCCAACAATAAGGAACAGGGCTGCATGCAGACACTAGCTTCCTATTACCTCCATCCAACAATAAGGAACAGGGCTGCATGCAGACACCGGCTTCCTATTACCTCCATCCAACAATAAGGAACAGGGCTGCATGCAGACACCGGCTTCTGACTAGATCCATCCAGCAATAAGGAACAGGGCTGCATGCAGACACCGGCTTCTGACTAGATCCATCCAACAATAAGGAACAGGGCTGCATGCAGACACCGGCTTCTGACTAGATCCATCCAACAATAAGGAACAGGGCTGCATGCAGACACTAGCTTCCTATTACCTCCATCCAACAAGAAGGAACAGGGCTGCATGCAGACACTAGCTTCCTATTACCTCCATCCAACAATAAGGAACAGGGCTGCATGCAGACACCGGCTTCCTATTACCTCCATCCAACAATAAGGAACAGGGCTGCATGCAGACACTAGCTTCCTATTACCTCCATCCAACAATAAGGAACAGGGCTGCATGCAGACACCGGCTTCCTATTACCTCCATTCAACAATAAGGAACAGGGCTGCATGCAGACACCGGCTTCCTATTACCTCCATCCAACAATAAGGAACAGGGCTGCATGCAGACACCGGCTTCTGACTAGATCCATCCAGAAATAAGGAACAGGGCTGCATGCAGACACTAGCTTCCTATTACCTCAATCCAACAATAAGGAACAGGGCTGCATGCAGACACTAGCTTCCTATTACCTCCATCCAACAATAAGGAACAGGGCTGCATGCAGACACCGGCTTCCTATTACCTCCATCCAACAATAAGGAACAGGGCTGCATGCAGACACTAGCTTCTGACTAGATCCATCCAACAATAAGGAACAGGGCTGCATGCAGACACCGGCTTCCTATTACCTCCATCCAACAATAAGGAACAGGGCTGCATGCAGACACCGGCTTCCTATTACCTCCATCCAACAATAAGGAACAGGGCTGCATGCAGACACCGGCTTCTGACTAGATCCATCCAGCAATAAGGAACAGGGCTGCATGCAGACACCGGCTTCCTATTACCTCCATCCAGCAATAAGGTACAGGGCTGCATGCAGACACCGGCTTCTGACTAGATCCATCCAACAATAAGGAACAGGGCTGCATGCAGACACTAGCTTCCTATTACCTCCATCCAACAATAAGGAACAGGGCTGCATGCAGACACCGGCTTCCTATTACCTCCATCCAACAATAAGGAACAGGGCTGCATGCAGACACAAGCTTCCTATTACCTCCATCCAACAATAAGGAACAGTGCTGCATGCAGACACCGGCTTCTGACTAGATCTATCCAGCAATAAGGAACAGGGCTGCATGCAGACACTAGCTTCTGACTAGATCCATCCAGCAATAAGGAACAGGGCTGCATGCAGACACTGGCTTCCTATTACCTCCATCCAACAATAAGGAACAGGGCTGCATGCAGACACCGGCTTCTGACTAGATCCATCCAACAATAAGGAACAGGGCTGCATGCAGACACTAGCTTCCTATTACCTCCATCCAACAATAAGGAACAGGGCTGCATGCAGACACTAGCTTCCTATTACCTCCATTCAACAATAAGGAACAGGGCTGCATGCAGACACTAGCTTCCTATTACCTCCATCCAACAATAAGGAACAGGGATGCATGCAGACACTAGCTTCCTATTACCTCCATCCAACAATAAGGAACAGGGCTGCATGCAGACACCGGCTTCCTATTACCTCCATCCAACAATAAGGAACAGGGCTGCATGCAGACACCGGCTTCTGACTAGATCCATCCAGCAAAAAGGAACAGGGCTGCATGCAGACACTAGCTTCCTATAACCTCCATCCAACAATAAGGAACAGGGCTGCATGCAGACACTGGCTTCCTATTACCTCCATCCAACAATAAGGAACAGGGCTGCATGCAGACACCAGCTTCTGACTAGATCCATCCAGCAATAAGGAACAGGGCTGCATGCAGACACTAGCTTCCTATTACCTCCATCCAACAATAAGGAACAGGGCTGCATGCAGACACTAGCTTCCTATTACCTCCATCCAACAATAAGGAACAGGGCTGCATGCAGACACCGGCTTCCTATTACCTCCATCCAACAATAAGGAACAGGGCTGCATGCAGACACTAGCTTCCTATTACCTCCATCCAACAATAAGGAACAGGGCTGCATGCAGACACCGGCTTCTGACTAGATCCATCCAGCAATAAGGAACAGGGCTGCATGCAGACACTAGCTTCCTATTACCTCCATCCAACAATAAGGAACAGGGCTGCATGCAGACACAAGCTTCCTATTACCTCCATCCAACAATAAGGAACAGGGCTGCATGCAGACACTAGCTTCTGACTAGATCCATCCAACAATAAGGAACAGGGCTGCATGCAGACACTAGCTTCTGACTAGATCCATCCAACAATAAGGAACAGGGCTGCATGCAGACACTAGCTTCCTATTACCTCCATCCAACAATAAGGAACAGGGCTGCATGCAGACACCGGCTTCTGACTAGATCCATCCAACAATAAGGAACAGGGCTGCATGCAGACACCGGCTTCTGACTAGATCCATCCAGCAACAAGGAACAGGGCTGCATGCAGACACTAGCTTCCTATTACCTCCATCCAACAATAAGGAACAGGGCTGCATGCAGACACCGGCTTCCTATTACCTCCATCCAACAATAAGGAACAGGGCTGCATGCAGACACCGGCTTCTGACTAGATCCATCCAACAATAAGGAACAGGGCTGCATGCAGACACCAGCTTCTGACTAGATCCATCCAACAATAAGGAACAGGGCTGCATGCAGACACCGGCTTCCTATTACCTCCATCCAGCAATAAGGAACAGGGCTGCATGCAGACACCGGCTTCTGACTAGATCCATCCAACAATAAGGAACAGGGCTGCATGCAGACACTAGCTTCCTATTACCTCCATCCAACAATAAGGAACAGGGCAGCATGCAGACACCGGCTTCCTATTACCTCCATCCAACAATAAGGAACAGGGCTGCATGCAGACACCGGCTTCTGACTAGATCCATCCAACAATAAGGAACGGGGCTGCATACAGACACCGGCTTCCTATTACCTCCATCCAGCAATAAGGAACAGGGCTGCATGCAGACACCGGCTTCTGACTAGATCCATCCAACAATAAGGAACAGGGCTGCATGCAGACACTAGCTTCCTATTACCTCCATCCAACAATAAGGAACAGGGCTGCATGCAGACACTAGCTTCCTATTACCTCCATTCAACAATAAGGAACAGGGCTGCATGCAGACACTAGCTTCCTATTACCTCCATCCAACAATAAGGAACAGGGATGCATGCAGACACTAGCTTCCTATTACCTCCATCCAACAATAAGGAACAGGGCTGCATGCAGACACCGGCTTCCTATTACCTCCATCCAACAATAAGGAACAGGGCTGCATGCAGACACCGGCTTCTGACTAGATCCATCCAGCAATAAGGAACAGGGCTGCATGCAGACACTAGCTTCCTATAACCTCCATCCAACAATAAGGAACAGGGCTGCATGCAGACACCGGCTTCCTATTACCTCCATCCAACAATAAGGAACAGGGCTGCATGCAGACACCAGCTTCTGACTAGATCCATCCAGCAATAAGGAACAGGGCTGCATGCAGACACTAGCTTCCTATTACCTCCATCCAACAATAAGGAACAGGGCTGCATGCAGACACTAGCTTCCTATTACCTCCATCCAACAATAAGGAACAGGGCTGCATGCAGACACCAGCTTCCTATTACCTCCATCCAACAATAAGGAACAGGGCTGCATGCAGACACTAGCTTCCTATTACCTCCATCCAACAATAAGGAACAGGGCTGCATGCAGACACCGGCTTCTGACTAGATCCATCCAGCAATAAGGAACAGGGCTGCTTGCAGACACTAGCTTCCTATTACCTCCATCCAACAATAAGGAACAGGGCTGCATGCAGACACAAGCTTCCTATTACCTCCATCCAACAATAAGGAACAGGGCTGCATGCAGACACTAGCTTCTGACTAGATCCATCCAACAATAAGGAACAGGGCTGCATGCAGACACTAGCTTCTGACTAGATCCATCCAACAATAAGGAACAGGGCTGCATGCAGACACTAGCTTCCTATTACCTCCATCCAACAATAAGGAACAGGGCTGCATGCAGACACCGGCTTCTGACTAGATCCATCCAACAATAAGGAACAGGGCTGCATGCAGACACCGGCTTCTGACTAGATCCATCCAGCAACAAGGAACAGGGCTGCATGCAGACACTAGCTTCCTATTACCTCCATCCAACAATAAGGAACAGGGCTGCATGCAGACACCGGCTTCCTATTACCTCCATCCAACAATAAGGAACAGGGCTGCATGCAGACACCGGCTTCTGACTAGATCCATCCAACAATAAGGAACAGGGCTGCATGCAGACACCGGCTTCCTATTACCTCCATCCAGCAATAAGGAACAGGGCTGCATGCAGACACCGGCTTCTGACTAGATCCATCCAACAATAAGGAACAGGGCTGCATGCAGACACTAGCTTCCTATTACCTCCATCCAACAATAAGGAACAGGGCTGCATGCAGACACCGGCTTCCTATTACCTCCATCCAACAATAAGGAACAGGGCTGCATGCAGACACCGGCTTCTGACTAGATCCATCCAGCAATAAGGAACAGGGCTGCATGCAGACACCGGCTTCTGACTAGATCCATCCAACAATAAGGAACAGGGCTGCATGCAGACACCGGCTTCTGACTAGATCCATCCAACAATAAGGAACAGGGCTGCATGCAGACACTAGCTTCCTATTACCTCCATCCAACAATAAGGAACAGGGCTGCATGCAGACACTAGCTTCCTATTACCTCCATCCAACAATAAGGAACAGGGCTGCATGCAGACACCGGCTTCCTATTACCTCCATCCAACAATAAGGAACAGGGCTGCATGCAGACACTAGCTTCCTATTACCTCCATCCAACAATAAGGAACAGGGCTGCATGCAGACACCGGCTTCCTATTACCTCCATTCAACAATAAGGAACAGGGCTGCATGCAGACACCGGCTTCCTATTACCTCCATCCAACAATAAGGAACAGGGCTGCATGCAGACACCGGCTTCTGACTAGATCCATCCAGCAATAAGGAACAGGGCTGCATGCAGACACTAGCTTCCTATTACCTCAATCCAACAATAAGGAACAGGGCTGCATGCAGACACTAGCTTCCTATTACCTCCATCCAACAATAAGGAACAGGGCTGCATGCAGACACAGGCTTCCTATTACCTCCATCCAACAATAAGGAACAGGGCTGCATGCAGACACTAGCTTTTGACTAGATCCATCCAACAATAAGGAACAGGGCTGCATGCAGACACCGGCTTCCTATTACCTCCATCCAACAATAAGGAACAGGGCTGCATGCAGACACCGGCTTCCTATTACCTCCATCCAACAATAAGGAACAGGGCTGCATGCAGACACCGGTTCTGACTAGATCCATCCAGCAATAAGGAACAGGGCTGCATGCAGACACCGGCTTCCTATTACCTCCATCCAGCAATAAGGAACAGGGCTGCATGCAGACACCGGCTTCTGACTAGATCCATCCAACAATAAGGAACAGGGCTGCATGCAGACACTAGCTTCCTATTACCTCCATCCAACAATAAGGAACAGGGATGCATGCAGACACCGGCTTCTGACTAGATCCATCCAACAATAAGGAACAGGGCTGCATGCAGACACCGGCTTCCTATTACCTCCATCCAGCAATAAGGAACAGGGCTGCATGCAGACACCGGCTTCCTATTACCTCCATCCAGCAATAAGGAACAGGGCTGCATGCAGACACCGGCTTCTGACTAGATCCATCCAACAATAAGGAACAGGGCTGCATGCAGACACCGGCTTCCTATTACCTCCATCCAGCAATAAGGAACAGGGCTGCATGCAGACACCGGCTTCCTATTACCTCCATCCAACAATAAGGAACAGGGCTGCATGCAGACACCGGCTTCTGACTAGATCCATCCAACAATAAGGAACAGGGCTGCATGCAGACACCGGCTTCCTATTACCTCCATCCAGCAATAAGGAACAGGGCTGCATGCAGACACCGGCTTCTGACTAGATCCATCCAACAATAAGGAACAGGGCTGCATGCAGACACCGGCTTCTGACTAGATCCATCCAGCAACAAGGAACAAGGCTGCATACAGACACTAGCTTCCTATTACCTCCATCCAACAATAAGGAACAGGGCTGCATGCAGACACCGGCTTCCTATTACCTCCATCCAACAATAAGGAACATGGCTGCATGCAGACACCGGCTTCTGACTAGATCCATCCAACAATAAGGAACAGGGCTGCATGCAGACACTAGCTTCTGACTAGATCCATCCAACAATAAGGAACAGGGCTGCATGCAGACACCGGCTTCCTATTACCTCCATCCAGCAATAAGGAACAGGGCTGCATGCAGACACCGGCTTCTGACTAGATCCATCCAACAATAAGGAACAGGGCTGCATGCAGACACTACCTTCCTATTACCTCCATCCAACAATAAAGAACAGGGCTGCATGCAGACACCGGCTTCCTATTACCTCCATCCAACAATAAGGAACAGGGCTGCATGCAGACACCGGCTTCTGACTAGATCCATCCAACAATAAGGAACAGGGCTGCATGCAGACACCGGCTTCCTATCACCTCCATCCAGCAATAAGGAACAGGGCTGCATGCAGACACCGGCTTCCTATTACCTCCATCCAACAATAAGGAACAGGGCTGCATGCAGACACCGGCTTCTGACTAGATCCATCCAACAATAAGGAACAGGGCTGCATGCAGACACCGGCTTCCTATTACCTCCATCCAGCAATAAGGAACAGGGCTGCATGCAGACACCGGCTTCTGACTAGATCCATCCAACAATAAGGCACAGGGCTGCATGCAGACACTAGCTTCCTATTACCTCCATCCAACAATAAGGAACAGGGCTGCATGCAGACACCGGCTTCCTATTACCTCCATCCAACAATAAGGAACAGGGCTGCATGCAGACACCGGCTTCTGACTAGATCCATCCAGCAATAAGGAACAGGGCTGCATGCAGACACCGGCTTCTGACTAGATCCATCCAACAATAAGGAACAGGGCTGCATGCAGACACCGGCTTCTGACTAGATCCATCCAACAATAAGGAACAGGGCTGCATGCAGACACTAGCTTCCTATTACCTCCATCCAACAATAAGGAACAGGGCTGCATGCAGACACTAGCTTCCTATTACCTCCATCCAACAATAAGGAACAGGGCTGCATGCAGACACCGGCTTCCTATTACCTCCATCCAACAATAAGGAACAGGGCTGCATGCAGACACTAGCTTCCTATTACCTCCATCCAACAATAAGGAACAGGGCTGCATGCAGACACCGGCTTCCTATTACCTCCATTCAACAATAAGGAACAGGGCTGCATGCAGACACCGGCTTCCTATTACCTCCATCCAACAATAAGGAACAGGGCTGCATGCAGACACCGGCTTCTGACTAGATCCATCCAGCAATAAGGAACAGGGCTGCATGCAGACACTAGCTTCCTATTACCTCAATCCAACAAAAAGGAACAGGGCTGCATGCAGACACAGGCTTCCTATTACCTCCATCCAACAATAAGGAACAGGGCTGCATGCAGACACTAGCTTCTGACTAGATCCATCCAGCAATAAGGAACAGGGCTGCATGCAGACACCGGCTTCCTATTACCTCCATCCAGCAATAAGGAACAGGGCTGCATGCAGACACCGGCTTCTGACTAGATCCATCCAACAATAAGGAACAGGGCTGCATGCAGACACTAGCTTCCTATTACCTCCATCCAACAATAAGGAACAGGGCTGCATGCAGACACCGGCTTCTGACTAGATCCATCCAACAATAAGGAACAGGGCTGCATGCAGACACCGGCTTCCTATTACCTCCATCCAGCAATAAGGAACAGGGCTGCATGCAGACACCGGCTTCCTATTACCTCCATCCAGCAATAAGGAACAGGGCTGCATGCAGACACTGGCTTCTGACTAGATCCATCCAACAATAAGGAACAGGGCTGCATGCAGACACTAGCTTCCTATTACCTCCATCCAAAGAACAGGGCTGCATGCAGACACCGGCTTCCTATTACCTCCATCCAACAATAAGGAACAGGGCTGCATGCAGACACCGGCTTCTGACTAGATCCATCCAACAATAAGGAACAGGGCTGCATGCAGACACCGGCTTCCTATTACCTCCATCCAGCAATAAGGAACAGGGCTGCATGCAGACACCGGCTTCCTATTACCTCCATCCAACAATAAGGAACAGGGCTGCATGCAGACACCGGCTTCTGACTAGATCCATCCAACAATAAGGAACAGGGCTGCATGCAGACACCGGCTTCCTATTACCTCCATCCAGCAATAAGGAACAGGGCTGCATGCAGACACCGGCTTCTGACTAGATCCATCCAACAATAAGGAACAGGGCTGCATGCAGACACTAGCTTCCTATTACCTCCATCCAACAATAAGGAACAGGGCTGCATGCAGACACCGGCTTCCTATTACCTCCATCCAACAATAAGGAACAGGGCTGCATGCAGACACCGGCTTCTGACTAGATCCATCCAGCAATAAGGAACAGGGCTGCATGCAGACACCGGCTTCTGACTAGATCCATCCAACAATAAGGAACAGGGCTGCATGCAGACACCGGCTTCTGACTAGATCCATCCAACAATAAGGAACAGGGCTGCATGCAGACACTAGCTTCCTATTACCTCCATCCAACAAGAAGGAACGGGGCTGCATGCAGACACTAGCTTCCTATTACCTCCATCCAACAATAAGGAACAGGGCTGCATGCAGACACCGGCTTCCTATTACCTCCATCCAACAATAAGGAACAGGGCTGCATGCAGACACTAGCTTCCTATTACCTCCATCCAACAATAAGGAACAGGGCTGCATGCAGACACCGGCTTCCTATTACCTCCATTCAACAATAAGGAACAGGGCTGCATGCAGACACCGGCTTCCTATTACCTCCATCCAACAATAAGGAACAGGGCTGCATGCAGACACCGGCTTCTGACTAGATCCATCCAGAAATAAGGAACAGGGCTGCATGCAGACACTAGCTTCCTATTACCTCAATCCAACAATAAGGAACAGGGCTGCATGCAGACACTAGCTTCCTATTACCTCCATCCAACAATAAGGAACAGGGCTGCATGCAGACACCGGCTTCCTATTACCTCCATCCAACAATAAGGAACAGGGCTGCATGCAGACACTAGCTTCTGACTAGATCCATCCAACAATAAGGAACAGGGCTGCATGCAGACACCGGCTTCCTATTACCTCCGTCCAACAATAAGGAACAGGGCTGCATGCAGACACCGGCTTCCTATTACCTCCATCCAACAATAAGGAACAGGGCTGCATGCAGACACCGGCTTCTGACTAGATCCATCCAGCAATAAGGAACAGGGCTGCATGCAGACACCGGCTTCCTATTACCTCCATCCAGCAATAAGGTACAGGGCTGCATGCAGACACCGGCTTCTGACTAGATCCATCCAACAATAAGGAACAGGGCTGCATGCAGACACTAGCTTCCTATTACCTCCATCCAACAATAAGGAACAGGGCTGCATGCAGACACCGGCTTCCTATTACCTCCATCCAACAATAAGGAACAGGGCTGCATGCAGACACTAGCTTCCTATTACCTCCATCCAACAATAAGGAACAGTGCTGCATGCAGACACCGGCTTCTGACTAGATCTATCCAGCAATAAGGAACAGGGCTGCATGCAGACACTAGCTTCTGACTAGATCCATCCAGCAATAAGGAACAGGGCTGCATGCAGACACCGGCTTCCTATTACCTCCATCCAACAATAAGGAACAGGGCTGCATGCAGACACCGGCTTCTGACTAGATCCATCCAACAATAAGGAACAGGGCTGCATGCAGACACTAGCTTCCTATTACCTCCATCCAACAATAAGGAACAGGGCTGCATGCAGACACTAGCTTCCTATTACCTCCATTCAACAATAAGGAACAGGGCTGCATGCAGACACTAGCTTCCTATTACCTCCATCCAACAATAAGGAACAGGGATGCATGCAGACACTAGCTTCCTATTACCTCCATCCAACAATAAGGAACAGGGCTGCATGCAGACACCGGCTTCCTATTACCTCCATCCAACAATAAGGAACAGGGCTGCATGCAGACACCGGCTTCTGACTAGATCCATCCAGCAATAAGGAACAGGGCTGCATGCAGACACTAGCTTCCTATAACCTCCATCCAACAATAAGGAACAGGGCTGCATGCAGACACCGGCTTCCTATTACCTCCATCCAACAATAAGGAACAGGGCTGCATGCAGACACCAGCTTCTGACTAGATCCATCCAGCAATAAGGAACAGGGCTGCATGCAGACACTAGCTTCCTATTACCTCCATCCAACAATAAGGAACAGGGCTGCATGCAGACACTAGCTTCCTATTACCTCCATCCAACAATAAGGAACAGGGCTGCATGCAGACACCGGCTTCCTATTACCTCCATCCAACAATAAGGAACAGGGCTGCATGCAGACACTAGCTTCCTATTACCTCCATCCAACAATAAGGAACAGGGCTGCATGCAGACACCGGCTTCTGACTAGATCCATCCAGCAATAAGGAACAGGGCTGCATGCAGACACTAGCTTCCTATTACCTCCATCCAACAATAAGGAACAGGGCTGCATGCAGACACAAGCTTCCTATTACCTCCATCCAACAATAAGGAACAGGGCTGCATGCAGACACTAGCTTCTGACTAGATCCATCCAACAATAAGGAACAGGGCTGCATGCAGACACTAGCTTCTGACTAGATCCATCCAACAATAAGGAACAGGGCTGCATGCAGACACTAGCTTCCTATTACCTCCATCCAACAATAAGGAACAGGGCTGCATGCAGACACCGGCTTCTGACTAGATCCATCCAACAATAAGGAACAGGGCTGCATGCAGACACCGGCTTCTGACTAGATCCATCCAGCAACAAGGAACAGGGCTGCATGCAGACACTAGCTTCCTATTACCTCCATCCAACAATAAGGAACAGGGCTGCATGCAGACACCGGCTTCCTATTACCTCCATCCAACAATAAGGAACAGGGCTGCATGCAGACACCGGCTTCTGACTAGATCCATCCAACAATAAGGAACAGGGCTGCATGCAGACACCAGCTTCTGACTAGATCCATCCAACAATAAGGAACAGGGCTGCATGCAGACACCGGCTTCCTATTACCTCCATCCAGCAATAAGGAACAGGGCTGCATGCAGACACCGGCTTCTGACTAGATCCATCCAACAATAAGGAACAGGGCTGCATGCAGACACTAGCTTCCTATTACCTCCATCCAACAATAAGGAACAGGGTTGCATGCAGACACCGGCTTCCTATTACCTCCATCCAACAATAAGGAACAGGGCTGCATGCAGACACCGGCTTCTGACTAGATCCATCCAACAATAAGGAACGGGGCTGCATACAGACACCGGCTTCCTATTACCTCCATCCAGCAATAAGGAACAGGGCTGCATGCAGACACCGGCTTCTGACTAGATCCATCCAACAATAAGGAACAGGGCTGCATGCAGACACTAGCTTCCTATTACCTCCATCCAACAATAGGGAACAGGGCTGCATGCAGACACCGGCTTCCTATTACCTCCATCCAACAATAAGGAACAGGGCTGCATGCAGACACCGGCTTCTGACTAGATCCATCCAACAATAAGGAACAGGGCTGCATGCAGACACCGGCTTCCTATTATCTCCATCCAGCAATAAGGAACAGGGCTGCATGCAGACACCGGCTTCTGACTAGATCCATCCAACAATAAGGAACAGGGCTGCATGCAGACACTAGCTTCCTATTACCTCCATCCAACAATAAGGAACAGGGCTGCATGCAGACACCGGCTTCCTATTACCTCCATCCAACAATAAGGAACAGGGCTGCATGCAGACACCGGCTTCCTATTACCTCCATTCAACAATAAGGAACAGGGCTGCATGCAGACACCGGCTTCTGACTAGATCCATCCAACAATAAGGAACAGGGCTGCATGCAGACACTAGCCTCCTATTACCTCCATCCAACAATAAGGAACAGGGCTGCATGCAGACACTAGCTTCCTATTACCTCCATTCAACAATAAGGAACAGGGCTGCATGCAGACACTAGCTTCCTATTACCTCCATCCAACAATAAGGAACAGGGATGCATGCAGACACTAGCTTCCTATTACCTCCATCCAACAATAAGGAACAGGGCTGCATGCAGACACCGGCTTCCTATTACCTCCATCCAACAATAAGGAACAGGGCTGCATGCAGACACCGGCTTCTGACTAGATCCATCCAGCAATAAGGAACAGGGCTGCATGCAGACACTAGCTTCCTATAACCTCCATCCAACAATAAGGAACAGGGCTGCATGCAGACACCGGCTTCCTATTACCTCCATCCAACAATAAGGAACAGGGCTGCATGCAGACACCAGCTTCTGACTAGATCCATCCAGCAATAAGGAACAGGGCTGCATGCAGACACTAGCTTCCTATTACCTCCATCCAACAATAAGGAACAGGGCTGCATGCAGACACTAGCTTCCTATTACCTCCATCCAACAATAAGGAACAGGGCTGCATGCAGACACCAGCTTCCTATTACCTCCATCCAACAATAAGGAACAGGGCTGCATGCAGACACTAGCTTCCTATTACCTCCATCCAACAATAAGGAACAGGGCTGCATGCAGACACCGGCTTCTGACTAGATCCATCCAGCAATAAGGAACAGGGCTGCTTGCAGACACTAGCTTCCTATTACCTCCATCCAACAATAAGGAACAGGGCTGCATGCAGACACAAGCTTCCTATTACCTCCATCCAACAATAAGGAACAGGGCTGCATGCAGACACTAGCTTCTGACTAGATCCATCCAACAATAAGGAACAGGGCTGCATGCAGACACTAGCTTCTGACTAGATCCATCCAACAATAAGGAACAGGGCTGCATGCAGACACTAGCTTCCTATTACCTCCATCCAACAATAAGGAACAGGGCTGCATGCAGACACCGGCTTCTGACTAGATCCATCCAACAATAAGGAACAGGGCTGCATGCAGACACCGGCTTCTGACTAGATCCATCCAGCAACAAGGAACAGGGCTGCATGCAGACACTAGCTTCCTATTACCTCCATCCAACAATAAGGAACAGGGCTGCATGCAGACACTGGCTTCCTATTACCTCCATCCAACAATAAGGAACAGGTCTGCATGCAGACACCGGCTTCTGACTAGATCCATCCAACAATAAGGAACAGGGCTGCATGCAGACACTAGCTTCTGACTAGATCCATCCAACAATAAGGAACAGGGCTGCATGCAGACACCGGCTTCCTATTACCTCCATCCAGCAATAAGGAAGAGGGCTGCATGCAGACACCGGCTTCTGACTAGATCCATCCAACAATAAGGAACAGGGCTGCATGCAGACACTAGCTTCCTATTACCTCCATCCAACAATAAGGAACAGGGCTGCATGCAGACACCGGCTTCCTATTACCTCCATCCAACAATAAGGAACAGGGCTGCATGCAGACACCGGCTTCTGACTAGATCCATCCAACAATAAGGAACAGGGCTGCATACAGACACCGGCTTCCTATTACCTCCATCCAGCAATAAGGAACAGGGTTGCATGCAGACACCGGCTTCTGACTAGATCCATCCAACAATAAGGAACAGGGCTGCATGCAGACACTAGCTTCCTATTACCTCCATCCAACAATAAGGAACAGGGCTGCATGCAGACACCGGCTTCCTATTACCTCCATCCAACAATAAGGAACAGGGCTGCATGCAGACACCGCCTTCTGACTAGATCCATCCAACAATAAGGAACAGGGCTGCATGCAGACACCGGCTTCCTATTATCTCCATCCAGCAATTAGGAACAGGGCTGCATGCAGACACCGGCTTCTGACTAGATCCATCCAACAATAAGGAACAGGGCTGCATGCAGACACTAGCTTCCT
This sequence comes from Lissotriton helveticus, assembly GCF_964261635.1. Taxonomy (NCBI): domain Eukaryota; kingdom Metazoa; phylum Chordata; class Amphibia; order Caudata; family Salamandridae; genus Lissotriton; species Lissotriton helveticus. The sequence continues at coordinate 455,376,092 of NC_136058.1, read as the reverse complement.
ATTACCTCCATCCAACAATAAGGAACAGGGCTGCATGCAGACACCGGCTTCCTATTACCTCCATCCAACAATAAGGAACAGGGCTGCATGCAGACACCGGCTTCCTATTACCTCCATTCAACAATAAGGAACAGGGCTGCATGCAGACACCGGCTTCTGACTAGATCCATCCAACAATAAGGAACAGGGCTGCATGCAGACACTAGCTTCTGACTAGATCATTCCAACAATAAGGAACAGGGCTGCATGCAGACACCGGCTTCCTATTACCTCCATCCAGCAATAAGGAACAGGGCTGCATGCAGACACCGGCTTCTGACTAGATCCATCCAACAATAAGGAACAGGGATGCATGCAGACACTAGCTTCCTATTACCTCCATCCAACAATAAGGAACAGGGCTGCATGCAGACACCGGCTTCCTATTACCTCCTTCCAACAATAAGGAACAGGGCTGCATGCAGACACCGGCTTCTGACTAGATCCATCCAACAATAAGGAACAGGGCTGCATGCAGACACCGGCTTCCTATTACCTCCATCCAGCAATAAGGAACAGGGCTGCATGCAGACACCGGCTTCTGACTAGATCCATCCAACAATAAGGAACAGGGCTGCATGCAGACACTAGCTTCCTATTACCTCCATCCAACAATAAGGAACAGGGCTGCATGCAGACACCGGCTTCCTATTACCTCCATCCAACATAAGGAACAGGGCTGCATGCAGACACAGACTTCCTATTACCTCCATCCAACAATAAGGAACAGGGCTGCATGCAGACACCGGCTTCTGACTAGATCCATCCAACAATAAGGAACAGGGCTGCATGCAGACACCGGCTTCCTATTACCTCCATCCAGCAATAAGGAACAGGGCTGCATGCAGACACCGGCTTCTGACTAGATCCATCCAACAATAAGGAACAGGGCTGCATGCAGACACTAGCTTCCTATTACCTCCATCCAACAATAAGGAACAGGGCTGCATGCAGACACCGGCTTCCTATTACCTCCATCCAACAATAAGGAACAGGGCTGCATGCAGACACCGGCTTCTGACTAGATCCATCCAACAATAAGGAACAGGGCTGCATGCAGACACCGGCTTCCTATTACCTCCATCCAGCAATAAGGAACAGGGCTGCATGCAGACACCGGCTTCTGACTAGATCCATCCAACAATAAGGAACAGGGCTGCATGCAGACACTAGCTTCCTATTACCTCCATCCAACAATAAGGAACAGGGCTGCATGCAGACACTAGCTTCCTATTACCTCCATCCAACAATAAGGAACAGGGCTGCATGCAGACACCGGCTTCCTATTACCTCCATCCAAAAATAAGGAACAGGGCTGCATGCAGACACCGGCTTCTGACTAGATCCATCCAACAATAAGGAACAGGGCTGCATGCAGACACCGGCTTCCTATTACCTCCATCCAGCAATAAGGAACAGGGCTGCATGCAGACACCGGCTTCTGACTAGATCCATCCAACAATAAGGAACAGGGCTGCATGCAGACACTAGCTTCCTATTACCTCCATCCAACAATAAGGAACAGGGCTGCATGCAGACACCGGCTTCTGACTAGATCCATCCAGCAATAAGGAAAAGGGCTGCATCCAGACACCGGCTTCCTATTACCTCCATCCAACAATAAGGAACAGGGCTGCATGCAGACACCGGCTTCTGACTAGATAAATCCAACAATAAGGAACAGGGCTGCATGCAGACACCGGCTTCTGACTAGATCCATCCAACAATAAGGAACAGGGCTGCATGCAGACACTAGCTTCCTATTACCTCCATCCAACAATAAGGAACAGGGCTGCATGCAGACACCGGCTTCCTTTTACCTCCATCCAACAATAAGGAACAGGGCTGCATGCAGACACCGGCTTCCTATTACCTCCATCCAACAATAAGGAACAGGGCTGCATGCAGACACCGGCTTCTGACTAGATCCATCCAGCAATAAGGAACAGGGCTGCATGCAGACACTAGCTTCCTATTACCTCCATCCAACAATAAGGAACAGGGCTGCATGCAGACACCGGCTTCCTATTACCTCCATCCAACAATAAGGAACAGGGCTGCATGCAGACACCGGCTTCTGACTAGATCCATCCAGCAATAAGGAACAGGGCTGCATGCAGACACTAGCTTCCTATTACCTCCATCCAACAATAAGGAACAGGGCTGCATGCAGACACTAGCTTCCTATTACCTCCATCCAACAATAAGGAACAGGGCTGCATGCAGACACCGGCTTCCTATTACCTCCATCCAACAATAAGGAACAGGGCTGCATGCAGACACTAGCTTCCTATTACCTCCATCCAACAATAAGGAACAGGGCGGCATGCAGACACCGGCTTCTGACTAGATCCATCCAGCAATAAGGAACAGGGCTGCATGCAGACACTAGCTTCCTATTACCTCCATCCAACAATAAGGAACAGGGCTGCATGCAGACACTAGCTTCCTATTACCTCCATCCAACAATAAGGAACAGGGCTGCATGCAGACACTAGCTTCTGATTAGATCCATCCAACAATAAGGAACAGGGCTGCATGCAGACACTAGCTTCCTATTACCTCCATCCAACAATAAGGAACAGGGCTGCATGCAGACACCGGCTTCCTATTACCTCCATCCAACAATAAGGAACAGGGCTGCATGCAGACACCGGCTTCTGACTAGATCCATCCAACAATAAGGAACAGGGCTGCATGCAGACACTAGCTTCTGACTAGATCCATCCAACAATAAGGAACAGGGCTGCATGCAGACACCGGCTTCCTATTACCTCCATCCAGCAATAAGGAACAGGGATGCATGCAGACACCGGCTTCTGACTAGATCCATCCAACAATAAGGAACAGGGCTGCATGCAGACACCGGCTTCTGACTAGATCCATCCAGCAACAAGGAACAGGGCTGCATGCAGACACTAGCTTCCTATTACCTCCATCCAACAATAAGGAACAGGGCTGCATGCAGACACCGGCTTCCTATTACCTCCATCCAACAATAAGGAACAGGGCTGCATGCAGACACCGGCTTCTGACTAGATCCATCCAACAATAAGGAACAGGGCTGCATGCAGACACTAGCTTCTGACTAGATCCATCCAACAATAAGGAACAGGGCTGCATGCAGACACCGGCTTCCTATTACCTCCATCCAGCAATAAGGAACAGGGATGCATGCAGACACCGGCTTCTGACTAGATCCATCCAACAATAAGGAACAGGGCTGCATGCAGACACTAGCTTCCTATTACCTCCATCCAACAATAAGGAACAGGGCTGCATGCAGACACCGGCTTCCTATTACCTCCATCCAACAATAAGGAACAGGGCTGCATGCAGACACCGGCTTCTGACTAGATCCATCCAACAATAAGGAACAGGGCTGCATGCAGACACCGGCTTCCTATTACCTCCATCCAGCAATAAGGAACAGGGCAGCATGCAGACACCGGCTTCTGACTAGATCCATCCAACAATAAGGAACAGGGCTGCATGCAGACACTAGCTTCCTATTACCTCCATCCAACAATAAGGAACAGGGCTGCATGCAGACACCGGCTTCCTATTACCTCCATCCAACAATAAGGAACAGGGCTGCATGCAGACACCGGCTTCCTATTACCTCCATCCAACAATAAGGAACAGGGCTGCATGCAGACACCGGCTTCTGACTAGATCCATCCAACAATAAGGAACAGGGCTGCATGCAGACACTAGCTTCTGACTAGATCCATCCAACAATAAGGAACAGGGCTGCATGCAGACACCGGCTTCCTATTACCTCCATCCAGCAATAGGGAACAGGGCTGCATGCAGACACCGGCTTCTGACTAGATCCATCCAACAATAAGGAACAGGGCTGCATGCAGACACTAGCTTCCTATTACCTCCATCCAACAATAAGGAACAGGGCTGCATGCAGACACCGGCTTCCTATTACCTCCATCCAACAATAAGGAACAGTGCTGCATGCAGACACCGGCTTCTGACTAGATCCATCCAACAATAAGGAACAGGGCTGCATGCAGACACCGGCTTCCTATTACCTCCATCCAGCAATAAGGAACAGGGCTGCATGCAGACGCCGGCTTCCGACTAGATCCATCCAACAATAAGGAACAGGGCTGCATGCAGACACTAGCTTCCTATTACCTCCATCCAACAATAAGGAACAGGGCTGCATGCAGACACCGGCTTCCTATTACCTCCATCCAACAATAAGGAACAGGGCTGCATGCAGACACCGACTTCCTATTACCTCCATCCAACAATAAGGAACAGGGCTGCATGCAGACACCGGCTTCTGACTAGATCCATCCAACAATAAGGAACAGGGCTGCATGCAGACACTAGCTTCCTATTACCTCCATCCAACAATAAGGAACAGGGCTGCATGCAGACACCGGCTTCCTATTACCTCCATCCAACAATAAGGAACAGGGCTGCATGCAGACACCGGCTTCTGACTAGATCCATCCAACAATAAGGAACAGGGCTGCATGCAGACACCGGCTTCCTATTACCTCCATCCAGCAATAAGGAACAGGGCTGCATGCAGACACCGGCTTCTGACTAGATCCATCCAACAATAAGGAACAGGGCTGCATGCAGACACTAGCTTCCTATTACCTCCATCCAACAATAAGGAACAGGGCTGCATGCAGACACCGGCTTCTGACTACATCCATCCAACAGTAAGGAACAGGGCTGCATGCAGACACCGGCTTCTGACTAGATCCATCCAACAATAAGGAACAGGGCTGCATGCAGACACTAGCTTCCTATTACCTCCATCCAACAATAAGGAACAGGGCTGCATGCAGACACCGGCTTCCTATTTCCTCCATCCAACAATAAGGAACAGGGCTGCATGCAGACACTATCTTCCTATTACCTCCATCCAACAATAAGGAACAGGGCTGCATGCAGACACTAGCTTCCTATTACCTCCATCCAACAATAAGGAACAGGGCTGCATGCAGACACCGGCTTCCTATTACCTCCATCCAACAATAAGGAACAGGGCTGCATGCAGACACCGGCTTCTGACTAGATCCATCCAGCAATAAGGAACAGGGCTGCATCCAGATACCGGCTTCCTATTACCTCCATCCAACAATAAGGAAAAGGGCTGCATGCAGACACCGGCTTCTGACTAGATCCATCCAACAATAAGGAACAGGGCTGCATGCAGACACCGGCTTCTGACTAGATCCATCCAACAATAAGGAACAGGGCTGCATGCAGACACTAGCTTCCTATTACCTCCATCCAACAATAAGGAACAGGGCTGCATGCAGACACCGGCTTCCTTTTACCTCCATCCAACAATAAGGAACAGGGCTGCATGCAGACACCGGCTTCCTATTACCTCCATCCAACAATAAGGAACAGGGCTGCATGCAGACACCGGCTTCTGACTAGATCCATCCAACAATAAGGAACAGGGCTGCATGCAGACACCGGCTTCTGACTACATCCATCCAATAATAAGGAACAGGGCTGCATGCAGGCACCGGCTTCTGACTAGATCCATCCAACAATAAAGAACAGGGATGCATGCAGACACTAGCTTCCTATTACCTCCATCCAACAATAAGGAACAGGGCTGCATGCAGACACCGGCTTCTGACTAGATCCATCCAGCAATAAGGAACAGGGCTGCATGCAGACACCGGCTTCTGACTAGATCCATCCAACAATAAGGAACAGGGCTGCATGCAGACACTAGCTTCCTATTACCTCCATCCAACAATAAGGAACAGGGCTGCATGCAGACACTAGCTTCCTATTACCTCCATCCAACAATAAGGAACAGTGCTGCATGCAGACACTAGCTTCTGACTAGATCCATCCAGCAATAAGGAACAGGGCTGCATGCAGACACCGGCTTCTCACTAGATCCATCCAACAATAAGGAACAGGGCTGCATGCAGACACTAGCTTCCTATTACCTCCATCCAACAATAAGGAACAGGGCTGCATGCAGACACCGGCTTCTGACTAGATCCATCCAACAATAAGGAACAGGGCTGCATGCAGACACTAGCTTCCTATTACCACCATTCAACAATAAGAAACAGGGCTGCATGCAGACACCGGCTTCCTATTACCTCCATCCAACAATAAGGAACAGGGCTGCATGCAGACACCGGCTTCTGACTAGATCCATCCAGCAATAAGGAACAGGGCTGCATGCAGACACCGGCTTCCTATTACCTCCATCCACCAATAAGGAACATGGCTGCATGCAGACACCGGCTTCTGACTAGATCCATCCGACAATAAGGAACAGGGCTGCATGCAGACACTAGCTTCATTTTACCTCCATCCAAGAATAAGGAACAGGGCTGCATGCAGACACCGGCTTCTGACTAGATCCATCCATCAATAAGGAACAGGGCGGCATGCAGACACCGGCTTCCTATTACGTCCATCCAACAATAAGGAACAGGGCTGCATGCAGACACTAGCTTCTGACTAGATCCATCCAGCAATAAGGAACAGGGCTGCATGCAGACACCGGCTTCTGACTAGATCCATCCAACAATAAGGAACAGGGCTGCATGCAGACACTAGCTTCCTATTACCTCCATCCAACAATAAGGAACAGGGCTGCATGCAGACACCGGCTTCTGACTAGATCCATCCAACAATAAGGAACAGGGCTGCATGCAGACACTAGCTTCCTATTACCTCCATTCAACAATAAGGAACAGGGCTGCATGCAGACACCGGCTTCCTCTTACCTCCATCCAACAATAAGGAACAGGGCTGCATGCAGATACCGGCTTCCTATTACCTCCATCCAACAATAAGGAACAGGGCTGCAGGCAGACACTAGCTTCCTATTCCCTCCATCCAACAATAAGGAACAGGGCTGAATGCAGACACCGGCTTCTGACTAGATCCATCCAACAATAAGGAACAGGGCTGCATGCAGACACCGGCTTCCTATTACCTCCATCCAACAATAAGGAACAGGGCTGCATGCAGACACCGGCTTCTGACTAGATCCATCCAACAATAAGGAACAGGGCTGCATGCAGACACCGGCTTCCTATTACCTCCATCCAGCAATAAGGAACAGGGCTGCATGCAGACACCGGCTTCCTATTACCTCCATCCAACAATAAGGAACAGGGCTGCATGCAGACACTAGCTTCCTATTACCTCCATTCAACAATAAGGAACAGGGCTGCATGCAGACACTAGCTTCCTATTACCTCCATCCAACAATAAGGAACAGGGCTGCATGCAGACACTAGCTTCCTATTACCTCCATCCAACAATAAGGAACAGGGCTGCACGCAGACACCGGCTTCCTATTACCTCCATCCAACAATAAGGAACAGGGCTGCATGCAGACACTAGCTTCCTATTACCTCCATCCAACAATAAGGAACAGGGCTGCATGCAGACACCGGCTTCCTATTACCGCCATCCAACAATAAGGAACAGGGCTGCATGCAGACACCGGCTTCTGACTACATCCATTTAACAGTAAGGAACAGGGCTGCATGCAGACACCGGCTTCTGACTAGATCCATCCAACAATAAGGAACAGGGCTGCATGCAGACACTAGCTTCCTATTACCTCCATCCAACAATAAGGAACAGGGCTGCATGCAGACACCGGCTTCCTATTACCTCCATCCAACAATAAGGAACAGGGCTGCATGCAGACACTAGCTTCCTATTACCTCCATCCAACAATAAGGAACAGGGCTGCATGCAGACACTAGCTTCCTATTACCTCCATCCAACAATAAGGAACAGGGCTGCATGCAGACACCGGCTTCTGACTAGATCCATCCAGCAATAAGGAACAGGGCTGCATGCAGACACCGGCTTCCTATTACCTCCATCCAACAATAAGGAACAGGGCTGCATGCAGACACCGGCTTCTGACTAGATCCATCCAACAATAAGGAACAGGGCTGCATGCAGACACTAGCTTCCTATTACCTCCATCCAACAATAAGGAACAGGGCTGCAGGCAGACACCGGCTTCTGACTAGATCCATCCAACAATAAGGAACAGGGCTGCATGCAGACGCCAGCTTCCTATTACGTCCATCCAACAATAAGGAACAGGGCTGCATGCAGACACTAGCTTCTGACTAGATCCATCCAGCAATAAGGAACAGGGCTGCATGCAGACACCGGCTTCTGACTAGATCCATCCAACAATAAGGAACAGGGCTGCATGCAGACACTAGCTTCCTATTACCTCCATCCAACAATAAGGAACAGGGCTGCATGCAGACACCGGCTTCTGACTAGATCCATCCAACAATAAGGAACAGGGCTGCATGCAGACACTAGCTTGCTATTACCTCCATTCAACAATAAGGAACAGGGCTGCATGCAGACACTAGCTTCCTATTACCTCCATCCAACAATAAGGAACAGGGCTGCATGCAGACACTAGCTTCCTATTACCTCCATTCAACAATAAGGAACAGGGCTGAATGCAGACACCGGCTTCTGACTAGATCCATCCAACAATAAGGAACAGGGCTGCATGCAGACACCGGCTTCCTATTACCTCCATCCAACAATAAGGAACAGGGCTGCATGCAGACACCGGCTTCTGACTAGATCCATCCAACAATAAGGAACAGGGCTGCATGCAGACACCGGCTTCTGACTAGATCCATCCAACAATAAGGAACAGGGCTGCATGCAGACACCGGCTTCTGACTAGATCCATCCAACAATAAGGAACAGGGCTGCATGCAGACACTAGCTTCTGACTAGATCCATCCAGCAATAAGGAACAGGGCTGCATGCAGACACCGGCTTCCTATTACCTCCATCCAACAATAAGGAACAGGGCTGCATGCAGACACTAGCTTCCTATTACCTCCATTCAACAATAAGGAACAGGGCTGCATGCAGACACTAGCTTCCTATTACCTCCATCCAACAATAAGGAACAGGGCTGCATGCAGACACTAGCTTCCTATTACCTCCATTCAACAATAAGGAACAGGGCTGCATGCAGACACTAGCTTCCTATTACCTCCATCCAACAATAAGGAACAGGGCTGCATGCAGACACCGGCTTCCTATTACCTCCATTCAACAATAAGGAACAGGGCTGCATGCAGACACCGGCTTCCTATTACCTCCATTCAACAATAAGGAACAGGGCTGCATGCAGACACTAGCTTCCTATTACCTCCATCCAACAATAAGGAACAGGGCTGCATGCAGACACTAGCTTCCTATTACCTCCATTTAACAATAAGGAACAGGGCTGCATGCAGACACCGGCTTCCTATTACCTCCATCCAACAATAAGGAACAGGGCGGCAAGCAGACACCGGCTTCCTATTACCTCCATCCAACAATAAGGAACAGGGCTGCATGCAGACACCGGCTTCTGACTAGATCCATCCAGCAATAAGGAACAGGGCTGCATGCAGACACCGGCTTCTGACTAGATCCATCCAACAATAAGGAACAGGGCTGCATGCAGACACCGGCTTCTGACTAGATCTATCCAACAATAAGGAACAGGGCTGCATGCAGACACCGGCTTCTGACTAGATCCATCCAACAATAAGGAACAGGGCTGCATGCAGACACCGGCTTCTGACTACATCCATCCAACAATAAGGAACAGGGCTGCATGCAGACACCGGCTTCTGACTAGATCCATCCAACAATAAGGAACAGGGCTGCATGCAGACAATAGCTTCCTATTACCTCCATCCAACAATAAGGAACAGGGCTGCATGCAGACACCGGCTTCTGACTACATCCATCCAACAATAAGGAACAGGGCTGCATGCAGACACCGGCTTCTGACTAGATCCATCCAACAATAAGGAACAGGGCTGCATGCAGACGCCGGCTTCTTATTACCTCCATCCAACAATAAGGAACAGGGCTGCATGCAGACACCGGCTTCTGACTAGATCCATCCAACAATAAGGAACAGGGCTGCATGCAGACACTAGCTTCCTATTACCTCCATCCAACAATAAGGAACAGGGCTGCATGCAGACACTAGCTTCCTATTACCTCCATCCAACAATAAGGAACAGGGCTGCATGCAGACACCGGCTTCTGACTACATCCATCCAACAATAAGGAACAGGGCTGCATGCAGACACCGGCTTCCTATTACCTCCATCCAACAATAAGGAACAGGGCTGCATGCAGACACCGGCTTGCTATTACATCCATCCAACAATAAAGAACAGGGCTGCATACATCTATCTATTACATCTATCCAACAATAAGGTACAGGACTCCATGTGTTGAAGGTGTGCCGCACAAAAGAAGTGATGCGTTGATAACGAGAGGCTGTGGTGCCAGGTCCTGTAGCATTGTCGAGGATCCTGTTAACCAGGGCTTGCAATGCTGAGTCAGGCATTGAGGGTGCATTGTGCAGTTGAGGTAATGTGTCAGTTTCGAGGAGCTGCGAGGCTGTGATACTGAGTCTGTCATTGTCATTGAGGCTGACATAGACAACAGATGCAGGGGCCTGTGTCAAGTAAGTAAGTAAGTAAGTAAAGATTTATAGAGCGCATAGTTACCCGGAAGCATCCCAGCGCTAAAACAGAAATAGGGACAAAGGCGAATAGCAAAACACAGGTAACACAAAATCACTAAGGAAAGAGGTAAGTTTTCAGAAGTTTCCGGAACCGCAGATGGCATGATTCTGCACGCAGTTTCAAGGGGAGGGAATTCCACAGCTTAGCTGTGTTTACCGAAAAGCGCTGTCCTCCTGTGCGTGCCTTCTTTACTCTAGGCACTATGACCAGGCATTCTGAGCGAAGGGATCTGTTAGCTTTATAAGGCAAGACTAGATTCAAGGAAGCACTGAGCAGTGGCAGTACCGATGCGAAGACAGGCTGCTAAGTGATGTGGGTCTGAGCAACGGTTCCCATCCAGAGTGATCGACATCAAGGAACTGTTTTACCAGGTTATTTTGATAAGTGAAGACTTTTAAGTACTGTATCATGGATTTTGATTATTTTGGTCTTGTTTTGGATATATAAAAATATTGGATATTTTTCTAAACTTGTGTAGTGTCCTTTTGTAGTGCTTACACTGTATTACTGTTGGTTATGTGCAAATGCTTTACACACAGCCTCTAAGATAAGCCTTGCTGCTCATGCCAAGCTACCAAGGGGGAGAGCAGGGGTTATTTTAGAAGTGTAACTCCCTTATCCTGACTAGGAAGAAGGGTCCTTATTTAGACAAAGGTGCATGCCCTTGCCAACTAGAGACCCCCCTTTCTAACATCTACCCTTGGGTAATTCCTCTGAGGGCCCGATATCCAGCGATTGTTTGGCTCCAGGAAAGTGTTTTACCTGGGTTTGCAGGAGAGTAGTGCCACTAGTGCAGGGGATTTTGGAGGTACCTTTGACTCTCAAAGGGGTCCCTCTGTCTGGAGGAGCCAGTCTTTGTTATAGGACGAGTTGCAGTAGAACATCGGCATGTAGGGACTGGGTCAAAATAACACCCCAGTACCTATGAGCCCGTGCCCGACTAGCTATAGTGCCCCACTTGCCCTCTTAACCCTACCACAGACAACAAGAGAATTGGCCCCCCTCAGAATACAACCCTCTCGACTGTCTCATGTATCACGGTAACAGGGCACACCCTTTTGCTCTCTCACTCGTCCACAGTAAGATAAATACAAGACATGAAGGAAGTTTAGAATGTTTATTCAAACTATTGTGTCCTAAAATGCAATATTTGTGCCACCATTAGAAAAGAATTACATATCAGAAACACCACATAGGCCCGGGCAGTGAACTACTCTCCGTTTGTGGAGTTTGCAGAGTTTTCTGCACTCCGTGCTCCATGGAGCTCGTGGAGTGTAGAAAACTCCCCGCTCGTGCTCGCCAGCGGTAAGTTTGAGAGCGCGAGCTGCCACTGGGGTAGAACTTCTACTCGAGCAGCAGGAAGGTCAGTGCGAACAGCAGTTCACACTGCACTCTGCTACTTGCGGAACTCCGTGGAGTTTTTTTGTTACTTCGCAGAGTTCTGTGCAGCAAAACTCTGTGAACTACACCCAGGCCTGATTAGGATGGCTATTGTAACATATGCTAGAAAAAGCCCTGTCATGATATAAGGCAGAGTAACCTAACCCCCCCCCCCTTCCTACTGAAGCTAAATTATTATATATCAAAGATCTCTGGGATTAGTAGTGGACCCCGTACCTTAGCATACACAGATGGACGTTCTTCATCTCAGCTGATGTATTGATCGTGTCTCGGAACTCTCGCTCCACGAGTGTTTTCTTTCTCTGTTATATGACATGACATATGTGCTCATAAACAGGAGCTGTGCTCTCGTGCTATGCCATTGTGCTAGTGCCTGACCAGAGAGAATAACAAGGGGCATTGTTGTTTGACCTTGTCTAGGATATTCTAAATATAAGGAAAAGAACAGTACGTGAAAACATAAGCAGGTTCTGTGTGAAAGTAGAGTATGCAAGTGAAAATGCGGCCCGCGATGTGCATATTTAGGCTAACATAGGGAAAACTACAATGAGCCACGCAGAAAACACATGAGACCTCCGTCCCAGCCAGTCCTTTGTTTCTGACTCCTGGGAGTGTTTGCACTACCGGCAAGGAGCTCAGTTTCCTGTCTGGGGTACGGCAGCTGCAGGCACGAGAGCACAAGAAAGGCAGGGTCAAATAGGTGCGCATCTTCTAAAGTAGTGAACTGGGTGCATGCCACATAAGTCCTGACAGTAAAATCATGTCAGGTGTGAGGAGGCATGTTGTTTGATACCATCCATGGCCATATTCGACTGTACCGTAATGGAGCTGGCGACCTCCAGTGTTCCTGGACACCGGACCATGTCATCCTATGGACTGCTGATTATTTATAATAGTCTTTAACGGAAAGGACCACAATGGGGATGTCTAAACTTGCATTTATATGTCCACGCCTTTACTATACTGCACCCTGCCACCCGGGCTTTTGAAACCTACCTTAGGTGACTGACATATAATAAAGACAGCGTTTTGACCTTGACAGCAAATTCAAGTTGGAGCAATTATCACTGTTCCTGCAGTCTGCAATGCCAGGCCAGCTGTCATCCCTTTACTTTTGGTCACTCAGGGTGGCACAAATAGTGGTTCAGGCCCTGGTGACCCCTTTAACACCCATGCCCTTGGTACCCCTGGTAGAACTTTTCTAGGTTTCAAGATGTGGAACGAATCATGCATTAGTCGTGTTTCAGTATGAGGCCTGGTTGGGCACTACGGTAACATAAGAAGCTCGGGAAATGGCGTAAAATTCCTACGTGCGGATTGAACTAAAAGTGATGAAAAAGTGAAATTGTATGAAATTTGAACACACAAATTAATAGAAGAAAGTTGGAACACACAAGCGTGTAAAATAGTAGCGCATGTCAGCAGTGCGGCTTGGGGTGGGGCGACAGGCGACCCACATCTTGAAACATGCATTTAAAGTTGTAGTGTCGATTGGGCAAGGCACTTACTCCAGCTACGCACGCATTCTAGTGATGAAAAGATGAGAATACTTCGGATAAAACAGGTGTGCATCCTAGAACCCCTCCGATCGTCAGAACTTTTCTAGGGACGTATTAGGGGATTAAAGTCCTTGCCTACTGGGAGTACCAACTTGCTACATCATGTTTAAGGAAAGAGCTCTGGCACTGGGGCGATTGACATGGAGTAGCCTGTGAGGGCTCTTTGGGGTGACTAAGTCTACCAAGTAGGTGATTTCCCCCTTCTTCTCCAAAATAGAGTAGTGCCTAGGCTGCTTGTCCTAGAGGGCCCTGAGAGCCACGGGGTCCAACATCCACACCAACTCACCTGCTTCATCCTCAACCAGTGCTGATGGTTGGTCATACCCGAGCTTGAGAAGCTCCTGACTGACGTTCAGATTTGTGCGTGTCCTCTTCATTTATTCAGCCTTAAGTGAACGCCGGCCAAGTACATAGTCCACTATTTCTTCCTTGGGCTCTTTGATACTCCTCCCAGCCTTCACTAACTAGACTCAATGGACCTCTACGTCGCTGTGAAGACCTGGAACGCCCTGCCTCTACATCTCGGGCAATCACCATTCAGGAAGTACCTCAATACTTGGCTCTTTGACTGAACCCCAGCACAGATGTATGATTTGCACTACAGACGGCGAGACCTTGGAACTTTCTAGAATTAAGACATCGTTCTTACATGAAAGAAAGAAAACACACAAACAGGTACCTGAATTCTAATTGTACACATGTTATTTGATCTTAGGAGAGGTTAGAAATTGATTCTTGAACATTTTTCAATTTTCCTTTTAGATTGTATCCAGTCTAAGCGCTGAAGAGAATCCCAACACTAATAATGGGACTCGAAACACGTCGACATTATTGACCACTGGGAACATGTAGTTAATTAATTTGTCTGTCGTAGGAAATTGTATCAAATGTCTACTACCCACTAGGCTCAGTAATATTCCCTTGTGGTTTAGCAGCACCGTGATCTTGAGGAGGAATTTATTTGTAAAATGAGCTCCAAGATTGCTGCTTGTTTAGAATAACAAGACTGGCCCAATGTTTGTAATTCATGTTAAATCACTGACATATTATCGAAAGACACATTATCGAGATACTAAAATATCGACACAAATATATCGGAAGCATTAATATTGACATCCTATACTTAACTATAAATATACCAAAATATCGGAAACATAATATCGATATACATTAACACCGATGTCAAAATTATCGACTACATACATATCGAAGACCATAAATATCGATCACATTAAAATGTATACACAAGTACTAAAATATCGATTTCACTAATATCGTCCACATTTATCGTAATTTTAAATATATCGATAATATTAAATATGTATATAAACATAATTGCTATCTCCAAAAATTATTATTTTCTATAAAATAAACACCTCTCATTTATTTATACATTTTAAATAATTTTTGAAATTCAACAACATATACTAATAATTATTTATATTTCCAAAATATGTAACAATATTTATTTTATTTACTTTTAATCATAAATAAATTAGATTAACCTTATCTAACAACATGAAAATCCTAACCGAAATTCAAATATACTAACTAACCAATAAACACACAGAAATACTAAATTAACCAATAGCAAACTAATTGCTAATTACAATACTCTATATAAACAATTATCCATTAAACACAAACCACATGCAAAAAAAAGAAAGGAGACACATCTATGGATGAATAGCACTACAACGACGAGAACATCAAAATTAGCAGAATTGATTTATGACTTTCAAGTAAGTAAATCAAATAATATAAATATATTTTACTACTAAAATGTAAATTATTTACTAAATATGCACTTTTCCATTTCTTAATTAACTACAGATTAGTATACTAAAATATACCACACAACTGATTTTTAATTAAATAAAACGCTAAAATGTGTAAATATATTGTCTATATTTAAAACACGTTTGAATCTTTTTAACAAAATACTAACCATATTATTAAAATCCTATACTTTTTTATTTCTCTTCTAACGCTGCAAATAACTATCCTAACAAATACAAGAATACAGAACTCAAACATAAAGATACAACTAAGCAAGTAAGTATAATGACTCACTAAATTATAAGCTAAAATCCTAATAAATGAGGACATTTTGTAACTAATTATACATATCTCCTTTCTATGTTTTACTACCACTACAGACAATTCGACAGACAACAAACAGAGAAAAATACTCAGAGAACGAAAGATACACAAAGCTAAGTAAGTATATTCAACATCTTCATTAACTAGTAACATGTTTAAAATGAAACACTGGTTTACATTTCTAAAACATAGGAAAATTTGTATTTCAGAAATGACTACATAAGACTATACTACAAAAGAACAAACAACAACATTATACAATCAAAAAAGAACACTTACAAAGTAAGTACCTCCAAAAACAAAACTAAGAGTTAAAACGCCAAAAACAGCACATATTCTAATTAATAACAAATGTCTACTTTTTTTCTCTCCTAAAACTACAGAAAACTCTACTGTCAAAAACAAGAAAATAAATTACCGATTCACAAAGATATAACAAAATAAGTAAGTATATATAATAACAAAAGTAACTGATAAAATGTAAAAAACCTAAAGACATGCTAACATTTCTAATAAATGTATTTTCCCCCCAGATACTACTACAGAATACTCTACTAAGAAATAACAGACAACTCTACTCCAACGTCCTATCTAAAAGTAACAAAGTAAGTATATTTACAAATTTTTATAATATCCTAAAGTTATTAGCAGCCAGTTTTATAGAAAAATTGGCCCTGAAACTCTAAAAATCGACAAAAGCAAATCATTAAAATTACTCTTATTTTTACCTTACAGATCAGAGAGAAACAGAAAACACAGTCAACAACTGAAGAATAAAGCATATCAAAATATTTCACAGATTAGAACAAATTGTAAGTATATACTAATGTATTGTTTAATTATTTATTTTTATACACAAACATTACCATTTACATAACAAAAAAATATATCTCTTGTAGATTTACAAACAACAAAATGACTGAGGGAGCAGAATTTGTGACCAGCCAGAAAGGAAAGCTATTACTCTGCTACATGGGTTACACTTATACCCAGGAGAAACAATATGGGTTGAAAGTAAATTGGAAATGTTGCAAATATTATTCTAACATGTGTTATGGAAGGGCAACAACTAGAGAAGCAACTGTACTTTATACAAGGGAACACAACCACCCACCAAACATAACAGAAATAGAAGCTAGAACAGCATTAGAAAACATAAAAGAAGCAAGCACAGGTTCCCAAAAACCAACCTGTGTCATATTAAAAGAAGAAATTCCCAAAATTCCTAAAACAGCAACAACACAGATGCCAAATGTTCGTGCACTAAAAAGAACTATAGCACGAACAAAAAAAGGTACTACTACTACCACAACACCTCCAAGAACATATAGTGATATAAGTTTAAATGCCAACCAAACCATAACTCTAAACAAACAACCATTTATCATTTACGACAATGAAAGCAACGATAAAAGACTTATAATTTTTGGAACAAATCTTAACTTAATAAAACTTCAGCAAACTCAATATTGGATGATGGACGGCACTTTTAACATTTGTCCCAAACCATTTTCCCAATTATACACCATACATGGCCTATATAATAACTGCAACATACCTCTTCTTTATGCACTACTACCAAATAAAACTAATTCCACATATATGGAATTATAAAATATAATCAAACAAAAAACTAATGACTATTCCCCAGAAAAAATAATCCTAGATTTTGAACAAGCAATGCTTTCAAGCATATTGAAATTACACCCCCATACCTGCATTCAAGGCTGCTACTACCATTTAAACCAGTGTCTATGGAGGCATCTACAAAAGACAACCTTAAGTATAGAATATGCAACAAACTCATCTTTTGCATATCAAATAAAAAAACTCATTGCACTAGCTTATGTCCCAGAAACAGACATAGCAGAACACTACAACATTCTAATAGATAGCCCCTTTTATAAACAAAATGAATCCAAACTGAGTCCATTTTTGGACTACTTTGAAGACACCTGGGTAGGCAGACTCCATAGATCTGGCCACAGAAGAAATCCTAAATTCCTAATACCCTGGTGGAACGTTTACAAAAGCACCTTAAACAGAGAATCTAAAACAAATAACGCAGTGGAAGGTTGGCACAATGCCTTTATACAGTCAACTGGCAGAACTAAACCAAGTTTAGAAACATTCATTAAATGCCTTCAAAAAGAACAAAGCTACCAGGAGTTTAGAATGGAACAATCCATTACTGAACTAGTCCCTAAAACATCTAAACAAACCAAACAAATGCACAAATACCTAGAACAACAAGTAAAGTTATACCCTAGTACTAAAGGAATTGAATACCTAAACTTAATTGCCAAAACACCACTCTAAATAAATAATACCACCAAACAAGTACATAAAAATGTAACCTAAGCAATTAAAACAACATCAAAATCTTTATTTTCAAAACTCTTAAATCTAAGCAATATATTTCATATTTTTTGACATAAATATGCACACATTACTTACAATGCATTACTATAACACAGAACAAAAATTATAAATACATTACCTACCCACAAAACATAAAAAAATAAATAACTCACCATGCATGTCGACAATCCAGGAAATCCTTCTCCCCCAAAATAATCCAGGTAGTGTAAAATGTTCCCCAAAAAAAATGCAAAAATTCAAATGTACCGAAAATCGATAATCCATCCAACGAAAATCCTTAGGAAAACCATAAAAATCCCGAAAATAGTTCAAAAATAAAATAAACGCTCCAGGAAAACTGAAAAGTTTGAAGAAGTGTTAGAAATGCAGTAGTTAATAAAACTAACAAACACTTCCTTAAAAAAAAAACGTTCCTTCCGAAATGGCAAACACCTACAACAGAAACATATAAAACATACATTCCCACCCACATAAAAGTACACATAAACAACTACTAACATTAGTATTAACATTATATTCGTAATACTTATACTTTAAACATCTATATAGTAACTCTCCAAACAAGCGTAAAAAACGGTAAAACTACGTGTACCTACCACACGTAAATAAACAATAATAAATCCTGTAATACCACTCACTTATATCTAACAACAATAAATATCACCACACTAGTCTCAAAAATAACATTAAATACACATAAAACATATAAAACAAACCTTACCTTAAACGACGTAAAGTTTCTCCCAACCGCGAGCTGCTCTCCATCCAAATGACACAAAACGACCTAACCCGGTTACAAAATAAAACACCCAAAAGCAACAAAATAGTCCATAATGACAAATATATTAATTAATCTGTGTAAAATGACCTTCAATATTAGCAAAATGAGTACAATATTTAACACAATGTTTTTTTTCTCCTTATATTAAATATTTGAGAAATATGTAGTAAAACTGCAAAAATAAATATAATAAAAAACTGTTTAATATTAATTTAAAAATTGTGAAAAATGTAATTAAATGTTAGAAATTTTGGTTATGTCAATTTTCAAAATGTATATAAAGAAACCTATGTTAAAAATAAAAAGTATTGAAATACATTGTTTAAATAATTAATATTAATATATTAAATATTAATATTAATACAATATTTGTATTTACAAACAACATATGTAACACTATAAAAAAGTGATATGACATTAAACAATACTATGTATTATTTTTCTCATTTAAATTTTTTTTCCACATGTATATAATGTTTTTGTTTTAAAAATATACATTTTTCAGAAATGTCAATAATATATGTTGAAAATAATTTACTCTGCAAATTATACAATACCTAATAAAATTATGTTGTCGGAAAAAATTTATTAAGTGTGTGTTTTACTATTAATATCATAAAAATGTGTTTCCCATACACAAAAATAATATATATAATTTTATTATACATAAATAAACAACTCTTCCCAAACTAATCCACATATATATCAATTAGTTACTGGACACTAAATAAATATAATTTACTATTCCCACTCCAGTCTACATTAAATTGAAGTAGGTGCTGGACACTAATTAAATATAATTTACTATTCCCACTCAAGTCTACATTAAATTGGAGTATGTGCTGGACACTAACTAAATATAATGTACTATTCCCACTTAAAACTGACCCTGAACCCTAAAAATACACCTTTACCCAAAAACGTAAAACTGACCCTGAACCCAAAAAATACCCCTTTACCCAAAAACTGAATACTGACCCTGAACCCTAAAAATACCCCTTTACCCAAAAACTGAAAACTGACCCTGAACCCTAAAAATACCCCTTTACCCAAAAACTAAAAACTGACCCTGAACATTAAAAATACCCCTTTAGCCAAAAACGGAAAACTGACCCTGAACCCAAAAAATACCCCTTTACCCAAAAACTAAAAACTGACCCTGAACCCTAAAAATAGCCCTTTACCCAAAAACTGAAAACTGACCCTGAACACTAAAAATACCCCTTTACCCAAAAACTGAAAACTGACCCTGAACCCTAAAAATAGACCTTTACCCAAAATCTGAAAACTAACCCTGGACACTAAAAATACCCCTTTACCCAAAAACAGAAAACTGACCCTGAACCCTAAAAATACCCCTTTACCCAAAAACAGAAAACTGACCCGGAACCCTAAAAATACCCCTTTACCCAAAAACAGAAAACTAACCCTGAACCCTAAAAATGCCCCTTTACCCAAAAACTGAAAACTGACCCAGAACCCTAAAAATAGCCCTGTACCCAAAAACTGAAAACTGACCCTGAACACTAAAAATACCCCTTTAGCCAAAAACTGAAAACTGTCCCTGAACCCTAAAAATGCCCCTTTACCCAAGAACTTGAAAACTGACCCTGAACCCTAAAAATAGCCCTTTACCCAAAAACTGAAAACTGACCCTGAACACTAAAAATACCCCTTTAGCCAAAAACTGAAGACTGTCCCTGAACCCTAAAAATGCCCTTTTACCCAAAAACTGAAAACTGACCCTGAACCCTAAAAATACCCCTTTACCCAAAAACTGAAAACTGACCCTAAACACAAAAAATACCCCTTTACCCAAAAAATTAAAACTGACCCTGAACACTAAAAATACCCTTTTACCCCAAAACTGAAAACTGACCCTGAACCCTAAAAAGACCCCATAAAATAACAAAAACATATAATTTACTATTCCCACTCCAGGCTACATTAAATTGAAGTAGGTGCTGGACACTAATTAAATATAATTTACTATTCCCACTCCAGTCTACATAAAATTGAACTAGGTGCTGGACATAAAGATAGCAAAAGCTTAATAGTTATATATGAAAAATGTTCTAATATTATAACTGTTTTAATTTAAAACTAAAAGACTTTAATACAAAAAATATATTTAAAAATATTATATAAAATATATATCAAGATTGTATCTATTTTATACTAATCTAAATAATGATTTTAGAATTATAAAAATTAGAACTCAAAAAACAATTTGTGAATAGTAAAATTTTAATAAATAATTTTAACATTATTTATTAATATTAATACATATATTTGAAACATTGTCATATTTTTTTAATAAAAATATATATATACATTTATTTTAGTTATTTTAAATTGTTATTTATTTTATTATATTTCTAATCATTATATATTTATTAAAAAATATATAATCTATATTGTGCAAAATTTAAGAATACATATAATTTTCAAAATTGTTACATATTTTATTAAAATTGCGATTTTCTAATTTCAAATAATTTTTTTTTTAATAGTTATAATTTTATATTAATTATATAAATATTAAAAGTATATAATCTATATTTTGCAAATTATTGTAAAACATATATTTTTCCAATTTTTTTAAATATTTTAATTAAATTCCAATTTTTAAAAATTCGAAATTTTTATTTAATTTAAAAATTCTAATTTTTTATATTAATTATATAAATATTTAATTTATATAATCTAGATTTCTCACAATTGTTTCATACATATATTTGTCCAAATTGCAAAATAATTTATTTAAATTTCAAATTTCACATTTCTATTATTTTTTCTTCTATTTTAAAATGTATAATTTTTTATATTAATTATATAAAATTTTAAATTATATAATCTATATTTCGCAAAATGTTTTAATACATATATGTTTCCAAATTGTTTAAATATTTTATTTAAATTTCGAAATTATAAATTCGAATTTTTTTTTTAATTTTACATTATTAATATTTTTTATTAATTATATAAATATTTAAATTATATAATCTATATTTCGCAAATTTGTTTAATACATATATTTTTCCAAATTTATAAAATATCTAATTTAAATTTCGAATTTCGAATTTCGAATTTTTTATAACATTTTTAAAAAATTTTATTTTATTTTTATTATCATTATATAAATATTTAAAATAATATATTATATTTTAGGAATATAATTATTTTTAAACATATATTTTTAAAACACTCCCCACCCTTATCCCCTATAAACCCAATAACCCGCTCCTAAAAATATATATGTATTTATAATTATTATAAGATAATTTTTTTAAAAAATATTTCTTGTTAAATAACATTAACTGATTTCAATAAAATCTTAACTTTATATGCATATTTTTTACAATTATTTACTAATATACGATATTTTTTGATTCGATATTTTGTCTTCCGATATAATTACTTTCGATATTATTCTGAACATACTATTTACGATATTTTTGTATACGATATTTTTTAGTTCGATATTTTTGACCTACGATATTTCATGTTCGATATTATGTCACTTCGATATAATAATTTCGATATTATGTCTGATTACCATTCATGTTTTTTGTACAACTGTCATGTTTTCATGTTTGATATGTGAACCTTAGTGTATGTTCAATGTCGGCAAATATGAGGTCTTTCCCTTGTTCTGGCTAACGCCTTGAGACCCTACGGGTGAGTAGTGCGCTCTATAAATGTCCTGATTGATTGATTGATTAAAAAAATGCATGAGTTATATTCTTTGAAAAACTAAATGAACAGGTAAGTGTGGCGCCGCGGCCAGGGCGACTGACGCTGGAATCTGGGGACCACGGTTCGATCCCCGGCACCGGCGGCAGATTAGCCCAGCACCATGTGACTCTGGGCAATAGCTCGCTTAATCTTCCCGACGGCCCCCAGCGCCTAGAGACCCTTACGGGTGATTGTGCGCTTTACAAATGTGGATTATTATTATTATTATAAGTAAATACTTCAGACCATATGATTTGTTGAATGGTCCTAGTCTGTTAGAAATTGTTAACAGCAATTAAAAAGTGATGGTTAATTTACTTTTGTTATTGAAACTTTTAGAAAGTTGGCATTTTTTTTACTCTAGCCTTTGGTGCAGCACACAAATGAAGAGGAAGTAACAAGGAGGAACACCTGGGGAGGTGTAGGGGTTTATCTCCCACCTGGGGAGGCGTAAAGGTTTATGTCCCACCCGGGGAGGCGTAGGGGTTTATGTCCCACCCGGAGAGGCGTAGGGGTTTATGTCCCACCCGGGGAGGCGTAGGGGTTTATGTCCCACCTGGAGAGGTGTAAGGGTTTATGTCCCACCTGGGGAGGCGTAGGGGTTTATGTCCCACCCGGGGAGGCGTAGGGGTTTATGTCCCACCCGGAGAGGCGTAGGGGTTTATGTCCCACCCGGGGAGGCGTAGGGGTTTATGTCCCACCCGGGGAGGCGTAGGGGTTTATGTCCCACCTGGGGAGGCGTAGGGGTTTATGTCCCACCTGGGGAGGCGTAGGGGTTTATGTCCAACCCGGGGAGGCGTAGGGGTTTATGTCCCACCCGGAGAGGCGTAGGGGTTTATGTCCCACCCGGGGAGGCGTAGGGGTTTATGTCCCACCCGGAGAGGCGTAGGGGTTTATGTCCCACCCGGGGAGGCGTAGGGGTTTATGTCCCACCCGGGGAGGCGTAGGGGTTTATGTCCCACCCGGGGAGGCGTAGGGGTTAATGTCCCACCCGGGGAGGCGTAGGGGTTTATGTCCCACCCAGGGAGGCGTAGGGGTTTATGTCCCACCCGGGGAGGCGTAGGGGTTTATGTCCCACCCGGGGAGGCGTAGGTGTTTATGTCCCACCTGGGGAGGCGTAGGGGTTTATGTCCCACCCGGGGAGGCGTAGGGGTTTATGTCCCACCCGGGGAGGCGTAGGGGTTTATGTCCCACCTGGGGAGGCGTAGGGGTTTATGTCCCACCCGGGGAGGCGTAGGGGTTTATGTCCCACCCGGAGAGGCGTAGGGGTTTATGTCCCACCCGGGGAGGCGTAGGGGTTTATGTCCCACCCGGAGAGGCGTAGGGGTTTATGTCCCACCCGGGGAGGCGTAGGGGTTTATGTCCCACCCGGAGAGGCGTAGGGGTTTATTTCCCACCCGGGGAGGCGTAGGGGTTTATGTCCCACCCGGGGAGGCGTAGGGGTTTATGTCCCACCCGGGGAGGCGTAGGGGTTTATGTCCCACCTGGGGAGGCGTAGGGGTTTATGTCCAACCCGGGGAGGCGTAGGGGTTTATGTCCCACCCGGAGAGGCGTAGGGGTTTATGTCCCACCCGGGGAGGCGTAGGGGTTTATGTCCCACCCGGAGAGGCGTAGGGGTTTATGTCCCACCCGGGGAGGCGTAGGGTTTTTTTGTCCCACCCGGGGAGGCGTAGGGGTTTATGTCCCACCCGGGGAGGCGTAGGGGTTTATGTCCCACCCGGGGAGGCGTAGGGGTTTATGTCCCACCCGGGGAGGCGTAGGGGTTTATGTCCCACCCGGGGAGGCGTAGGGGTTTATGTCCCACCCGGGGAGGCGTAGGGGTTTATGTCCCACCTGGGGAGGCATAGGGGTTTATGTCCCACCCGGGGAGGCGTAGGGGTTTATGTCCCACCCGGGGAGGCGTAGGGGTTTATGTCCCACCTGGGGAGGCAGAGGGGTTTATGTCCCACCCGGAGAGGCGTAGGGGTTTATGTCCCACCCGGGGAGGCGTAGGGGTTTATGTCCCACCCGGGGAGGCGTAGGGGTTTATGTCCCACCTGGGGAGGCGTAGGGGTTTATGTCCCACCTGGGGAGGCGTAGGGGTTTATGTCCCACCTGGAGAGGCGTAGGGGTTTATGTCCCACCTGGGGAGGCGTAGGGGTTTATGTCCCACCTGGGGAGGCGTAGGGGTTTATGTCCCACCCGGAGAGGCGTAGGGGTTTATGTCCCACCTGGGGAGGCGTAGGGGTTTGCTGCATTGCCGGGTTTACCAGCAATGGTAAATCTAAAAATGCCCCAAAATCCATGGGTCAATGCGAGGGAACACCCACGCTGCACCAATGAAAAGTCTTCCCAAGTCAGAGAAACGCAACGCAATGATTCGTGCCTCACTGCGCTACTCTAGATTCATCAAGCCAGGCAAGTCCGCCCAAGATGGGCGATCTATTGAGAAGTGTGCCAATGATTTCTGTTGCGGGACAGTCAAACAATGCTTGTGAACACCTATAACCTATTTCATGAGGAATTGATATACTGACCCTCCTTTATCATTATTCACACAATGAAATCCAGCAAAACACCTTACAGCGCTATATTGCATGTAAGGAAGAGATCAGGAATGGGCCGTATCTCTAAAAATATGGCACATTTCTGATCTTTGCCTGCTCTGGCACACAACTGCTGCTTGGCACCAAAACAGGCACCACTTGCACCATGGTGCAAGGCTGCCTGTATTGCGGGTAGAATAGTTTTGGGCAGGCAGGGACACCTTCCTTCCCCAAAACAGTAATCTGAGTTGTTTTCCTCTTTCCATGTGTGCAGCGGAGGAAGGAACGAGGAGAAAATATACAAATATTTGGCAACAGTTTTGGTAAATCTGTAAATGCTTCAGAATCCACTGGTGGGTGTGTGTGGTAACATCGAATCCAAGCAGGAGCATGGTGGTAGGGGAGTATTCGATGTTTTGTAGTTGGTTGAGAAGGTCCCTGGTGTCCTTCAGATAGGTGGGAGTCTTCTGGACCAGTGGTCTGAGATATTGGTCTGCAAACTGGGAAAGAGGTTCCAGAATAGAGTCGATTCCTGACACAATTGGTCGTCCCGGTGGTGGTACTCGCCCTTTATGTGTCTTTGGAAGGGAATAGAAGTAGGGAGTTCTTGGTGTAGTGGTCCTAAGTATTCTCCTTCTTTCCGTTAGGGTCACACCGCACACACAGCAATATTTACCTCACGTTGCGGAATTTCACGTGTTACCAATTAGACGGTGCCTTGGTTAGTGTTCTTGAGAATACACATAACGAACTGATCTTTTTTGCACAACCAGCGATTAAGAGAGACAGAAAAACACGTAAGATCGATTCTGCACCTTTAAATACGTTTTAAAGATTTGCATGCATCACCAAATGCAAGCATGCTATAGTCCTCTGCATGAGTATCGAGTTTTGGAAGAGAGAGTTGACACTGCCATGATTGCTAACCGGTCAAAGAAGTATTGCCATTTTTTAGTTGTTTAAGATTCTATCAATGGATAGATTTATTAAGCAGATTTCTGCTTGTTGTGTGTCCCCATGTACCCCTCTCCCGTGTGTGTGTTGCAAAACCATTGTGTTTATTCTTCGCAGGTACACTGAGACCTACATAACAGAGAAACAGGTCAACAACCCTTTTCTTGTCACTTTTTTGAGCACTATATTTATATCCTTTTCACGTTATTCACTTAACGGTCCTGATGAATGCCCGTAAGTCCTAATCTAGGCAAAAAGGCAGAAACATGTCGACAATTTTAAATTTTCTCCCCCACTATTTATGATCTCCACACTCTAAGTGCACCTACTACTCTTAACCTAGTTCCAAGGTGCACTTTGTCAAGAGTTACCAGACCCTAAAACCAGACTAATAAATTACATCCTGGTCTTTCGGTCCTTTTAAAGCTATTTTTACTCCTTATCACTGGCTCACTACTGCATCAACCTTGGGTAAGAACCTCCTGGTGGAGGCTGCATAACTTGATCGACCTGATGATTATGCACACACGTGATCCAAAAGCGGAGAATCAAGATATACCGCTTTAGACGCCAACATACCCATCACGTGCATGAGGGTTTTTTTAGATCGGGACACCCCCCCCCTCCTGTATTTCGCCTGCATACCTAAGGTTGTACAGGACAAGTGATCCATTCTCATTTTTGATTGATATATGAACCTTGGAAACTGAATGGATCAGCATTCCACCTCCCCCCACACTTGATTGAAAGTTGCCCTTGCATCACCTTGGAGACACGAGGGCAACGCAATCCATTAATAAATCTGCATGTGCTCCATGTAGGGCATACACAACTAGAAATATTGATTTAGAAGCAAGATACGCGGGTTTACCTGCAACAAATGTCTCTTCTATCACGCAACAGACTGTCACTCAATCAAGCTGGATGCATACAGTGCGGCTAATCACCCAATAAGTTATCCAGGCGCTTGCAGGTTATTCGAACAGCCAGGTCTTGAGGGCCCTTCAGAATTCCGGAAGTGTGGTGATGGCCCAGAGGTGCGTGGGTAGACTGTTCCAGGCCTTTGCTCTGATGTGGAAAAGGGAGCGTCCTCCACTTTTGCTCCGGTAGATGTGGGGAGTATGGGCAAGTGAAAGGGAGGCGGAGCATTATCTTCGTGACCATTGGTGGACATTCAGGTGGTGGGTAATGTAGGTTGGGTTCTTCCTGTGAGGAGGGAAGTGATCTATCGAAGCGCGTCCCCTTGGATGCCGATGTGGTGGAGTCTTTCAATCAGCGTGTGGTGGCATACTGTGCCGAAGGCTGCCGAGAGGTTGAGGAGAATCAACGCTGTTTCTGTGAAAAGCCTTCTATCAAGGAGAGGGACCCATTGCAGTTGCTTCATTGTTGCATAGTTTTTCTCAGTGTCCGTTGGTTGAACAATATTTGAGCTACTGACTGACAAAAGTATTTATATCATGGAAGAAAAACAATTAATGTGTTGCATCATTTGATATATGAATAGATGGTAGTGGGGGAGGAGTTACTTCCTCACACTTTGCATGTTAAAGACTGAGAACATTGGACTCAAATATTAAAGATATTATAATCCAAAGGTCTAAGGAAAGTCCCTGGAAGAACCGGCAGAAATCAGAGTGTTACAGGGTGTTAAAGAGTGTTACAGAGTGGCATGGAGTGTTGTAGAGTGTTGTAGAGTGGAGTTGCATAGAGTGGAGCAGAGTATTGGATAGTGGAGCAGCGTTGAGTAGAGTATCATACATTGGCATAGAGTAGGATCCAGTGTTGTACAGTGTTGTAGAGTGGAGTTGCATAGAGTGGAGCAGAGTGTCATAGAGTGGCATAGAGTGTTGTACAGTGTTGTAGAGTGGAGTTGCATAGAGTGGAGCAGAGTGTCATAGAGTGGCATGGAGTGTTGTACAGTGTTGTAGAGTGGAGTTGCATAGAGTGGAGCAGAGTGTCATAGAGTGGCATGGAGTGTTGTACAGTGTTGTAGAGTGGAGTTGCATAGAGTGGAGCAGAGTGTCATAGAGTGGCATGGAGTGTTGTACAGTGTTGTAGAGTGGAGTTGCATAGAGTGGAGCAGAGTGTCATAGACTGGCATGGAGTGTTGTACAGTGTTGTAGAGTGGAGTTGCATAGAGTGGAGCAGAGTGTCATAGAGTGGCATGGAGTGTTATACAGTGTTGTAGAGTGGAGTTGCATAGAGTGGAGCAGAGTGTCATAGAGTGTCATGGAGTGTTGTACAGTGTTGTAGAGTGGAGTTGCATAGAGTGGAGCAGAGTGTCATAGAGTGGCATGGAGTGTTGTACAGTGTTGTAGAGTGGAGTTGCATAGAGTGGAGCAGAGTGTCATAGACTGGCATGGAGTGTTGTACAGTGTTGTAGAGTGGAGTTGCATAGAGTGGAGCAGAGTGTCATAGAGTGGCATGGAGTGTTATACAGTGTTGTAGAGTGGAGTTGCATAGAGTGGAGCAGAGTGTCATAGACTGGCGTGGAGTGTTGTACAGTGTTGTAGAGTGGAGTTGCATAGAGTGGAGCAGAGTGTCAAAGAGTGGCATGGAGTGTTATACAGTGTTGTAGAGTGGAGTTGCATAGAGTGGAGCAGAGTGTCATAGACTGGCGTGGAGTGTTGTACAGTGTTGTAGAGTGGAGTTGCATAGAGTGGAGCAGAGTGTCATAGAGTGGCATGGAGTGTTATACAGTGTTGTAGAGTGGAGTTGCATAGAGTGGAGCAGAGTGTCATAGAGTGGCATGGAGTGTTATACAGTGTTGTAAAGTGGAGTTGCATAGAGTGGAGCAGAGTGTCATAGAGTGGCATAGAGTGTTGTACAGTGTTGTAAAGTGGAGTTGCATAGAGTGGAGCAGAGTGTCATAGAGTGTCATAGAGTGGAGCAGAGTGTCATAGAGTGGCATGGAGTGTTGTACAGTGTTGTAGAGTGGAGTTGCATAGATTGGAGCAGAGTGTCATAGACTGGCATAGAGTGTTGTACAGTGTTGTAGAGTGGAGTTGCATAGAGTGGAGCAGAGTGTCATAGACTGGCATAGAGTGTTGTACAGTGTTGTAGAGTGGAGTTGCATAGAGTGGAGCAGAGTGTCATAGAGTGGCATGGAGTGTTGTACAGTGTTGTAGAGTGGAGTTGCATAGAGTGGAGCAGAGTGTCATAGAGTGGCATGGAGTGTTGCACAGTGTTGTAGAGTGGAGTTGCATAGAGTGGAGCAGAGTGTCATAGAGTGGCATGGAGTGTTATACAGTGTTGTAGAGTGGAGTTGCATAGAGTGGAGCAGAGTGTCATACAGTGGCCTAGAGTAGGATCCAGTGTTGTAGAGTGGAGTTGCATAGAGTGGAGCAGAGTGTCATAGATTGGCATGGAGTGTTATACAGTGTTGTAGAGTGGAGTTGCATAGAGTGGAGCAGAGTGTCATACAGTGGCATAGAGTAGGATCCAGTGTTGTAGAGTGGAGTTGCATAGAGTGGAGCAGGGTGTCATAGAGTGGCATGGAGTGTTGTACAGTGTTGTAGAGTGGAGTTGCATAGAGTGGAGCAGAGTGTCATAGAGTGTCATAGAGTGGAGCAGAGTGTCATAGAGTGGCATGGAGTGTTGTACAGTGTTGTAGAGTGGAGTTGCATAGAGTGGAGCAGAGTGTCATAGAGTGGCATGGAGTGTTGTACAGTGTTGTAGAGTGGAGTTGCATAGAGTGGAGCAGAGTGTCATAGACTGGCATAGAGTGGAGCAGAGTGTCATAGAGTGGCATGGAGTGTTGTACAGTGTTGTAGAGTGGAGCAGAGTGTCATAGAGTGGCATAGAGTGTTGTACAGTGTTGTAGAGTGGAGTTACATAGAGTGGAGCAGAGTGTCATAGAGTGGCATGGAGTGTTGTACAGTGTTGTAGAGTGGAGTTGCATAGAGTGGAGCAGAGTGTCATAGACTGGCATATAGTGTTGTACAGTGTTGTAGAGTGGAGTTGCATAGAGTGGAGCAGAGTGTCATAGAGTGGCATGGAGTGTTGTACAGTGTTGTAGAGTGGAGTTGCATAGAGTGGAGCAGAGTGTCATAGACTGGCATAGAGTGTTGTACAGTGTTGTAGAGTGGAGTTGCATAGAGTGGAGCAGAGTGTCATAGAGTGGCATGGAGTGTTGTACAGTGTTGTAGAGTGGAGTTGCATAGAGTGGAGCAGAGTGTCATAGACTGGCATAGAGTGTTGTACAGTGTTGTAGAGTGGAGTTGCATAGAGTGGAGCAGAGTGTCATAGAGTGGCATGGAGTGTTGTACAGTGTTGTAGAGTGGAGTTGCATAGAGTGGAGCAGAGTGTCATAGACTGGCATAGAGTGTTGTACAGTGTTGTAGAGTGGAGTTGCATAGAGTGGAGCAGAGTGTCATAGACTGGCATAGAGTGTTGTACAGTGTTGTAGAGTGGAGTTGCATAGAGTGGAGCAGAGTGTCATAGAGTGGCATGGAGTGTTGTACAGTGTTGTAGAGTGGAGTTGCATAGAGTGGAGCAGAGTGTCATAGAGTGGCATAGAGTGTTGTACAGTGTTGTAGAGTGGAGTTGCATAGAGTGGAGCAGAGTGTCATAGAGTGGCATGGAGTGTTATACAGTGTTGTAGAGTGGAGTTGCATAGAGTGGAGCAGGGTGTCATAGAGTGGCATGGAGTGTTGTACAGTGTTGTAGAGTGGAGTTGCATAGAGTGGAGCAGAGTGTCATAGAGTGGCATGGAGTGTTGTACAGTGTTGTAGAGTGGAGTTGCATAGAGTGGAGCAGAGTGTCATAGAGTGGCATGGAGTGTTATACAGTGTTGTAGAGTGGAGTTGCATAGAGTGGAGCAGAGTGTCATAGAGTGGCATGGAGTGTTGTACAGTGTTGTAGAGTGGAGTTGCATAGAGTGGAGCAGAGTGTCATAGAGTGGCATGGAGTGTTGTACAGTGTTGTAGAGTGGAGTTGCATAGAGTGGAGCAGAGTGTCATAGAGTGGCATAGAGTGTTGTACAGTGTTGTAGAGTGGAGTTGCATAGAGTGGAGCAGAATGTCATAGAGTGGCATGGAGTGTTGTACAGTGTTGTAGAGTGGAGTTGCATAGAGTGGAGCAGAGTGTCATAGAGTGGCATGGAGTGTTGTACAGTGTTGTAGAGTGGAGTTGCATAGAGTGGAGCAGAGTGTCATAGAGTGGCATGGAGTGTTATACAGTGTTGTAGAGTGGAGTTGCATAGAGTGGAGCAGGGTGTCATAGAGTGGCATGGAGTGTTATACAGTGTTGTAGAGTGGAGTTGCATAGAGTGGAGCAGAGTGTCATAGAGTGGCATGAAGTGTTATACAGTGTTGTAGAGTGGAGTTGCATAGAGTGGAGCAGAGTGTCATAGAGTGGCATGGAGTGTTGTACAGTGTTGTAGAGTGGAGTTGCATAGAGTGGAGCAGAGTGTCATAGAGTGGCATGGAGTGTTGTACAGTGTTGTAGAGTGGAGTTGCATAGAGTGGAGCAGAGTGTCATAGAGTGGCATGGAGTGTTGTACAGTGTTGTAGAGTGGAGTTGCATAGAGTGGAGCAGAGTGTCATAGTGTGGCATGGAGTGTTATACAGTGTTGTAGAGTGGAGTTGCATAGAGTGGAGCAGAGTGTCATAGAGTGGCATGGAGTGTTATACAGTGTTGTAGAGTGGAGTTGCATAGAGTGGAGCAGAGTGTCATAGAGTGGCATGGAGTGTTGTACAGTGTTGTAGAGTGGAGTTGCATAGAGTGGAGCAGAGTGTCATAGACTGGCATGGAGTGTTGTACAGTGTTGTAGAGTGGAGTTGCATAGAGTGGAGCAGAGTGTCATAGAGTGGCATGGAGTGTTGTACAGTGTTGTAGAGTGGAGTTGCATAGAGTGGAGCAGAGTGTCATAGTGTGGCATGGAGTGTTATACAGTGTTGTAGAGTGGAGTTGCATAGAGTGGAGCAGAGTGTCATAGAGTGTCATAGAGTGGCATGGAGTGTTATACAGTGTTGTAGAGTGGAGTTGCATAGAGTGGAGCAGAGTGTCATAGAGTGGCATGGAGTGTTGTAGAGTGTTGTAGAGTGGAGTTGCATAGAGTGGAGCAGAGTGTCATAGAGTGGCATGGAGTGTTGTAGAGTGTTGTAGAGTGGAGTTGCATAGAGTGGAGCAGAGTGTCATAGAGTGGCATGGAGTGTTGTACAGTGTTGTAGAGTGGAGTTGCATAGAGTGGAGCAGAGTGTCATAGAGTGGCATGGAGTGTTGTACAGTGTTGTAGAGTGGAGTTGCATAGAGTGGAGCAGAGTGTCATAGAGTGTCATAGAGTGGAGCAGAGTGTCATAGAGTGGCATGGAGTGTTATACAGTGTTGTAGAGTGGAGTTGCATAGAGTGGAGCACAGTGTCATAGAGTGGCATGGAGTGTTGTACAGTGTTGTAGAGTGGAGTTGCATAGAGTGGAGTAGAGTATTGGACAGTGGAGCAGTGTAGAGTAGAGTATCATACATTGGCATAGAGTAGGATCCAGTGTTGTAGAGTGGAGTGGAGCACAGTACACTTGAGTGGGGTAGGGTAGAGCAGAACAAAGTGTCATAGAGTGGAGTAGATTGGCATATTGTAGAGTATAATGTTATGGATTTCAGTAGAGTGGCCAGTGCAGCATGCAGTCGAGTAAAGTGTCATAAATTGGAGTACTATGTTGTACAGTACAGTGCAGCGTCATGTTGTACAGTTTTGGAAAGTATTGTAGACTAAAGTAGAGTAGAGTGGCATACAGTGTAGTAAAGTCTTGTAGAGTGTGGTGACATACAAAAGAGGATAGTATTGTAGAGAATGGTCGAGTTGATTGGCAGTGGCATACCATGGAGAAGTGGAGTAGAGCAGATTACTGTGCCATAGAGTAGAGTGGGATGGAATGACATTTAAACAGTTGTGTACATTGTTGTACAGTGGAGTGCAGTATCGTAGGGCAGGCCAGCCCCTATGCCGCCTGCCCGCCTGATGAGCCAAATTACACCGTGGCCATCGCCAATCGGTGGTTACCAATTTTGGGAGGGGCCACCCCTCCCATTAGTGGACCGGCAGTCCACGCCCTTACACACTCCACCCAAAAGGTGGGCGGAGCAATCCAGGCAGTCCCCGGTTGCTCAGACCCACAACCGCCCGTAGGACTAATGGGGCACTGTCGCTCTTTTAGAGGACAATGCTAAGACATCCCTGGGAATCCTTGGCTTAGCACCCTTGTTGGGCTGCTGCATATGGTACCCTTCTGTACTTTGCAGACTCTCGATCGCCCTCTAACTCTTCCTGTAACAGAAAACAATACGTTCAATTCTTCCCCTCCCCCTCCCACCCGATACAGAATGGTGCAGTCAGATTGATCTTCAACATGCAGAAATGGACCCAACACCTGAGAAACCTCCAATGGCCGAAGACATAGCGGCCGCTCCTTCTCTCAGCTCGCCGCCGTCCTTACTCACTCTCCCTCGCCAGCTCAGAGCATCACCCTCACTGACAGACTTCAGGAGGAGAATCAAGAGCTGGCTTTTTGACTAAGCTGAGCAACCCAGCAGCTGGATTCCCTCACGGGTGATTGGCCACACTACTGATTGGTTGACTGATTGATTGAAAAGGCTTCTGGGTCGATATCATGTAGAAGTGACGA
Organism: Lissotriton helveticus; assembly: GCF_964261635.1. Classification (NCBI taxonomy): domain Eukaryota; kingdom Metazoa; phylum Chordata; class Amphibia; order Caudata; family Salamandridae; genus Lissotriton; species Lissotriton helveticus. Next base: position 455,342,417 of record NC_136058.1, on the reverse strand, counting down.
TACTCGGGCAGCAAACAGTCGTGGACTGCTCCTATACCCCTGGGGAAGCCAGTAAAAGTGGTGTTGTGAGCCAAGCACGGAAACAAATGTCACATCTCTCTTTTCAGGCACCATGTCTTGGCAGAATAAATGTTAGAAATAAATAAGATTGTTTTTTGTTTTTTATGGACTATGGTATGTAATAAAACCATACTGAATTAAATTGCTAATGTGCATGTATAACTCTCTGTAGCCTAAGACTATGCAATAGGAATGATCTGGTTTGTACCGTAAATAAGGGATTATTCATTGGAGATGAACATAGTTCAACTACTCCCTGGTACTCTAGCTGTGAGAGAATTTCTCTGACAGAGGCTTTTGCTTCATGTTTAATGAGGTACTCTGCTTGTACCTGCAGGCTGGACCTTATCCCAGCCTACATGGTTGCGGCATAATGACATGGCTTGTGTAGGGACCCATTCTGCGCCTTATGCTTGTTTAACTTCTTCAGGGACAAGCACAGAGAAAGATGGCAACATTCCTTCCTCTCCTTATGGGGCTGTTCTTATAAACTCCGGCGGTCAATCTACCTCCACTAAGAGAATATCACTAAGTGTTAGTTTCTCTCATAATATTACTTTAACAGCCTGCATTATGTCACCCTCAATCTGTATGTTTATTTTGTATAGTCTGTCTGGAGGGCTGACTTCAATAAAGTAATTTGTTGCTTTCACATCCAGAAACTCTCAAAGATTCAGGAAAATTCAGTAGAGCATTGTGAGTCCTTTTTCGGTTTCACATGCTCTTCTTGTCTGCACTCCTACTGTCCCCCTCTCTCAGAACATTTTCCCGAGGAATCTTGAAAGGAACTAGAAGGATGTGTATCAGTGTACTGATACCTTCCAGGATGTTTTAATTAATCACTGTTCCGTCAATTATAACATGTATCTGAGGTCTCCGGTTGCAGAGATCCATCCAGTGATTTTTCTTTTTCAGTATTCTTTTGTTGGTCCCAGCATTTTTTAGAAGCCTCTGATGCATCTGGTGCATGTATGGTATTGTCTTTTTCGGAACTACCTTTAAGCTGTAACTTATTTGGTCTGCTCCCAAATTATCATGACCTGTAGATGTATAGGTTTCCGCAATAAATGTTGGTAACTCGCACTCCTGGTCTACAGCAGCAACTCGTACAAGGTGTTGGTGTATCGCCAGTACTGCTGCTTCCCCTTTAATATTACTTAATATGATTGAGGATACTGTAGTAAAGTTGCCAATTAATTTCATTGCCAAATCCAGGGCAGGGTCCACCCCATATTCATTTTGAATCAGGTTTAGCACTTCAGACACAACAGCAAGTAATGGTGTCCCATGAGTTATGGTATAATATACAGCAAAAGGTGTACCCCAAGGGTCATAGTCGTCTAGTGGGGGAATCATCCCGAGTGGCAAGCATATTTTGAGAATTCTCTGTTTATCCTGGGTCCCATATGGGGAAACACAGTTTCAAGCTGATTTGTCTTTTTGTGCAATCCAGAACAGAATTTCCTCACATATGATGGGAATCTTGCCCATAATAGCATTGATAGTTACAGGACTAATAGCAGGCACAGCTAACTGTGACTGGACAGTTTAAACAGCTGTCACTGGAGCAGTTGTTACTGTGTGCATACCAAATGGCGTTATGCATCTATATAGTTTAACTAGACCAGTATAGAGAGTGTGCATTTCACATTCATATTTAGCTGTGTAAAATTTGGGTATGATGGGTAGGCCACTAGGACCAGCCATGTAGCTCCTTAATTGCTGAGGGTCCTAGTCGAATATTGTGTAATGTGTGTGGTAGGGCGCCTTGGAACTGATTTTGATGTTCCTGATATGTTAATGGTATTTCTAATTTATTATAAGCTCTGTAGCTCTGTATTGGCCTGGTAAGAACTTCTGGTGGCCGGCGGATATGAGCCTTGCCCCCTCTCCTAGGGAATCAGTAAGAAACCTTGGGGTTAGATGGGACACTAGTCTCTCTTTCCACGTCCAAGTTCACTCAGTCTCTGCCGCCTGTTTTTCTAAAATCAGGATGATCAAAAAATTCATTAACTATTTATCTAGCAATACTAGAAAAACAATAGTCCAGGCATTAATCACATCTCATCTGGACTACGCCAATGGTCTTTACCTTGGATTAACCACAAGCCTGTGCCATAGGTTGCAAATAGTTCAAAATGCCGCTGTTCGGCTAGTTTGTGGCATCTCTCTCTGAGAACATATAACACCTTATCGTCGTAAGTTACACTGGTTGCCTGTCCACGAAAGGGGCGAGTTTAAAGCTCTGACTTTGGCCTATCGGGCCACAAAAGGACATGGATCTGCCTATCTATTATCATGTCTCCGTCCCTACAGCAACGTCAGAAATCTCTGTTCTAATTCCAATCTCCAGATTTAAAAAAACTCGTTCTGGGGGCAGAACTTTTCAAGTGTGTGCCTCCTCTCAGTGGAACAAACTTCCCATTTCCCTGTGCAAGATCCAGGAGGAACTTCCGTTCCGCAAGGCGCTCAAAACGTTTCTCTTCTGCTAACTGCGTCCCCTGACAGGATTTAGTACTTTGAGCACAAGCTCCGGGACACCCCGTTGGGGTAGCTGCGCACTATATAAAAGACACAAATAAATAAATAAGGCAGCGTTGTATGTCTCACCATATTCCTGAAAGCATGCACGCATATGTCTACACATTTTCCTAGTACTATCATACATAAAAGAAACATACAGATAGATGTAGATCTGTGTTGTATGTCTCTAGCATCTTTAGATGCATAACATGTATGAGAATACATATGCAGGTAGAGACATACCTCAGTCACAAGTCCATGCACACCGTAAAACTTGACAGACTGCACTTCCACTTTGAAAGCGACACCTACAATTATGTGGTGTACTTAAAATGTATATTTCTGCACACTAATACAAACTATTTTCAACAATATGCCAGGAGCATTAGGAGAGCACTCCCAGCATGTCTCACCAATTACGATGCATAACTTTGCCTTCGCTTTCCCAAATCATTTGCAAAATTCGCCGACGCGTTTCAGGGTTAGGTCCCCTTCTTTATGGGCATGCTGGAATGACACACCTTGAGCTCACCATCTGTTTCATGTGCTTTTTATTCACTTTTAGTGATAAGAAACTGGTACCCTGGTTCTATAGTTATATTCTTAGTTGTAGTAATAGGAAATAAGGACAAAGTATCCCCTATTTAGTATTCATATTACTGTGACCACAATTTATATATTTTTCATACAATCTCATGTCTCCTCATGAACCACAACACGCCTTAGAATTTCACTGAATGATTTTTTATTTTTATTTTATCAAATGAAAAGATTTTTTTATATTATATTTTCATTTTCAAGCACATTTGTATATACATATATTCTTTATATATATACAAGAAAAGCCCTTCGTTTCTAAATTAGGATGTCTCACTGAAAAAATAATAAACCCGACATTCCTATAGAGATCAAACAGACTTCTGTGAGGGAACAACAGGTATGTATTATTCAAAACCAGTATTTTTTTGAATTCCCAAACAAATTATTTAAACTAATCAAGTTTTTTTTATATCTGGTGTCTCTTTCAAGTCGACGCGTTTCAGCCAATCAATTCTGGCCTCTTCAGGACTAGGGCTAATTCGTAATCCATCTCTACAAGTAAGAAAGAATTAAAAAGGGGACAGACATCATTTATGGTTCCCAAAAATTAATCACACAGGTACCTATCTACATATCTACATATCAACATTTTGTGTGTACACACTTTTTCTGTACATTATTCCTGTGAGCAGACTGACCATTGTGCCCAATAATTGTTACCCAAGGACATGAGGAAATCATCTTCCCATAAGGGTAGCCCGTTTTTACCTTCCTAATACTCTGCACTCTAGTTGTTACCACCAACTATTTACATTATTTCTATATCTTTTTTTATATATATGTCCAGTTTAAGTGATATCGTTAGCATCATAATTACCGGGTTAAAGGTCATCTGAGGCCGGGAGTCTTCTTCATGGTAACTCTGGTTTCCTCTCTTTTCCTAATCTTGGTTTTTATCTATGCAAAGAGTGTATGTTATAATTTATTGTTATTCCAAGGAACAACCCATGTTTAATACTTGCAAGCAATCACAGTCCTAGCTGATCTGTTCCTTACCAAGTTAGTGAATTTTGCTAATGTGCTGCCGGTACATGGATGGTATAAATCTCTCCCCGACAGCGTCTGAAAAAGAGGTCATAAACAATGCCTCAGTCAGCCTGCTTAGTCCGGAGTTCATATCTCGCGCTTAAAACAATAAGGGGACAAACTTACTTTGCTTATGACTGACCGCCTCTTCGTATTTTATTCACTTTTAGGCCCTCAATGGGCGTTACTGAATGCACATCTTTGTAGATGCATTCTGGGACATACAGTTCCGATGTGAGTAAGTCTTTGTTTCCCTTTAGTAGGTTTAGATGCATCATCACAATTTAAGCTTAATTAGTTTTCTTAGTAGATATAGGAATTTAAAGGGCGAGTTCTGTAGGCAAGTCAAGCCCAGCCCACTGTGGGCGGGTTTGTCAAATAAAAACTGCTCATGGAGGCGATGTTTGCAATGCCGGTTTTTCTTGTTCAAGCCCATGAAGAAGAGGCATTTAGCCTTGAAATGCGTCGGCGGCATGATTAACATAAGGCAGTGGAGGAGCGAGCTGCAGTGAGGCTGAGACGTACCTGATGGTATAAGGACACCGTCGAGTGCTCTTCCAATGCTGGGGCATCCTTGTTAAACTAATACAAACTACCATAATCGCTAATCCAACTACCAATATACACATATTACTATGCACAATCGATTTCAATCATCATTTCAGTACAATAAAACGAACTACATCTCTAAATTTCATAAATTTCATAACAGATTTCAAACATCACAGTTCTTGAATAATTTCAAAAGTTTGAAAATAAAGCTTTTCAAATATAAAAATACCACTACAAAGAGTAAAGCACTACTACATAATACATAACACACCTCACAAATGTGTAACTCACGTGTCCAATAGTATTGCAGAATATGAAATATCAGAAACTCAGAAGAGATTTTCTTTTGCACACAATAAATGTAATGCACCACTCTCAACAAGGTAAAACCAGTAATGACAAACTTTCCCTCTCTTTCTGCACCCAAATAAACGTAAGTAGCAAATCAAATTGATTCCTACATTAATTTAAATTGTCAATCCCTTTTATATTGGGTAGACATATTAACTCTTTGAAACTGTCTTCTAAAAGTGCCAGAACTGCCGAAGGGTAGCGACTCGATGGAGCCACGATTCCTTACAAACCTACTTCCAATAATACTAGTTTTTAGAAAAAAACAGAGTACTTCTACACATAGTACTGATTTAGAAAAAAAAACTAATTTAGTAACATATCACATTTATAGGCCACCATTTCACATTTTAAATCCACAATTAACTTTCAACCCTTCCCCATTCTGCTTAATCCCAGTTTCCATAGTAACAGTTTCTGCAACATTCAACTGCAGTGGCAGGTCACAAGTTCACCATATTTTCAAGTTGACTACAGTAGCTTACATATGCAAATAGCAGGTATGGTTGACTTTTTCAAAATATTACCTTATCTGACATATCAGCCACTCCAGTGGCCAGACACACAATAGGGGGAATAGGGCTACCTACCTGGACCCTCCCATCAAACTAAACACCCCCTACAGCACGCACACAGTTGACATGGACCATAGACACAGGTCTAGTTTATAATAAGCAAACACAGGAAAGACACAATCCACATTTGTAAAGCGCACACTCACCCGTAAGTGTCTCTAGGCGCTGGGGGCCGTCGGGAAGATTAAGCGAGCTATTGCCCAGAGTCACATAGTGCTGGGTGCCGGTGCCGGGGATCGAACCGTGATCCCCAGATTCCGGAGTCAGTCGCCCTAGCCGTGGCGCCACTCCCAAGGCCAATTACAATTTTCTGCAAATACCAAATAGATTAGGCCACTCCACAGAGTCTGATACCTTATGTCCAGTAGGTGATTTGCAAGGTTGTTTGCTAAAAATGTGACCTCATGTTGAGCAATGTAATGGGACTATACAAGGAACACCTCTTCTAAGGACCATTGTGGCCGCTCGAATGTCTTTTTTGTGGGGGATCCCTCATCCCTGGATTCATGCAACATGACTCACAGTCGTCCAATCACCTTTCAGCTCAAACGTTTAAAGCACTCTAGAGGAAAACCATTGGGGCCTGGGGTCTCACTTTCTGAGATTGTCTTTGAGAGTCCTTCCTGTCACGAGCCCATGGCAAAATGTCTGCATATCTTGCCCTAGTGGTGTGTATCCAATAGCAAGCGGTTTCTACTCAGACGGGCTTTCCGACCTTGTGAGCGGCTAGAAGCTATTCATTATCAAGTGAGGCTTCCTGCCCAGACGTTTTTTAACTTTTACCCTTTTTTGCGTATCTATTTCTATACTCATATGGGCTCCGTTTACTCAGTGGATGAACTTGATAATAATATTTCTCTGACATACGGACACCGTTATTTTAACTGCTGGACACTTACGTGTCTCACATCTGAAAGAGCCTTTGCTTACTTTGTATGCATTTAATCGGACTGTGCGGATTGGATTACAAGATACTTTCGCTTCATCAGATTGAGAGACCGGTTATTCTGTTATGAGCACATCGAGTGCAATTCGGAAAGTGTCATCACACATTAAGTTCTGATGAGAACTTCTGTTCTTAGCCTTGGAAAAGTCGTCTCAAGACGAAACACGTGTCGGCTGTTTTTGTTTCTGTCTCTGCGGGTCAACAAAGAAGAAGACCTAAGAATAAAATAATTTTGGCTACATATACCATTGGATCTGTTTCTGCCTATGTTACTGTTGAATCACTGGAGTCCTGGTTTTGTAACTTGATTGGGTTGTGCTCTGTCAATCAAGCTCTTTACAAAGGTTTAGGTTATGACAGCATGCCCATGCAGAGAGGGAACAAGCTGCATGGACTGCCTTTATTCACAAGCAATGGGTGATAGCAGCTGCAACAGGAAACATGCATTGACAATCCCAAAATGGGTGCACTTTTTTTTTAAATGTGTCAACCAGCAACAAAATTATTAAGAAAACAAAAAAAAGCCTTTGCAATATAACTGTCACAATTCTATCATTGCACCTCTGGCGGAGGCTGTACATGGGCCAACGGCAGCTTGGAAATCACCCCTAAAACTCATGCAGAGCCCATGCATGCCTTCTACCTGCTTCCTATTTCAACCTTGGGGACATTGGAAAACCTACAGTTGCTTCCTTGCACTAGGGTCCCATAAGTCACTTCCAAGTATTCGCTAAGACCCGGCATTGAATGTGCATTGCTTTCAATGGGAGTCGTCCTGTTATTCCTCATGACTAGAATCTCGGCTCCAGGATTGTGTGATGGGAATAATACCCACCTGTGACTTGTCTTGTGCAACCGAGTCTTGGGATTCCGCCCAGGGCTTGTTGCTGTCTCGAACTGCTTATAATCTGCAAATTATAGGGTCGAAAAGCTGACGTCCACTTAGGGGCCCTCCAAAGACTTTATTCCTCCACCGGTCAAAGACACTTCTCTTCTTTGTTACAGGTTTATAGCTCTTAAATCCCTGCCGTTTTATCATATGCAATAGAATATATTCCAATAAACGAATGGAAACAAATCGACATCAAAGAAGGGAAAATCCTTCGGAAATTAACCAGGATGTCTCAAGTTCTTCGGCGAGAATTATCGCTAGTCAGTTCCTTCGCCAGAGGGATCACAAACATAATTATATGGGCATATAACCTGGTTCATGCTGATCAAGGAACTTTAAGAGCACTGCTAAAAACTGAGACACTTGAGCAAGATTCTCCGAAGTATGTGTTTAGTAAAAACCTATTCACTGCTTTTAAATGATCAACTGTTACTTTGGACATGTTAAAATCTTGGTCACCAGCCCAACTAAAACTTTGCTTAAAGCACCTAACCCCAAGGCGAAGCTTGACCCTTGACATCCAACATTGTTCCGATCTCTCAACGTATAAACAGTACGCGGATACAATAGTTTTTAAAAAAATGCAACAATATATCCTTTTCAATTTAAATCATGGACTTAGGCGAAGCATTATTCTACTACGGCTTGGGAAACTACCCCTGAAATCACACACTTTTAAGTGGTTCCCAAAAGAAAGAGGGTCTAATCTCAGTGACTTTTGTAAAGGTGGGGTTCAAGATTTAAAACATGTTCTTTTTGCCTGTCCAAGTAAGTCTGTTGAAGCAGCCAGGGCTAGATACATCACACCGATCAAAACAAAATGTAATATAAACTCTGTCCAGAATCTGATTTCCCTCTGCAAAGCTCCACCTAATGAATTTGTGTGTATTAACATGTACAACTTTTTAAATCATTTTTAAAATTATATTAGATCGATAATTTTATCAGTAAAACTGTATTTTTTTTTGTCAAAATGTGTTCTCTGTTTTTCCTTGTATACCCTGATCCTGACCCTTTGCTACAGCTCTTAGATTGCTTTCTAGTGCTTTCTCTTTGTTTCTCCTTCTGGGCTCTTGGGTCTGGTAAGTGTGCTATTTTGTCCACCCCTGTGTATAGGTGCCAATTATTTGCACAGGTGTTGGCTTCTAGCTTCCAACGACACTTCCTGTCCCACCCTCTGTCTTGTGTTACATGTAGTCTTAAGTGCCTTACCTGTGACAGTGTGTTATATCTATTTGTTTTATGGATCATCACTGTATCTCCTACTGGATCCATAATGGCTTGTCTCGTGTATGTAAGCACAATCCTCACTTGTGCTCTACGGACCAGGGGGCATATGTATGAAAATCCCCGTTTGCGATTCTCAAATAGCGATTTTTTGAGGATCGCTATTTGAGAATTGCAAAAAGGGATGTATGTAAAAAAATCGCAATTTTTTTAGCAATTTCTTATTTTTCCTTAATTGCGATAGCAGATTGTGAAATCTCAATTAAGGAATACTTTCCCATTCATTTCTATGGGCCAGGAGGCCCAAAGGAATGAATGGGAAGTCATTCTCAATTTGCGATTCGCAATTTGAGAATCGCAAATTGAGAATAATTTCAAGGGTGTCATAAGGACACCCTGATGCACCCCTGAAATGAACATGTGTGCGCATATGACGCACATACACCACATGGCACCTTTACAAATGCCAAAAAGTGCATTTGTGAAAGAAAAAACTTGAAGTTGGTGGTAATTTGCGATTTCTTAAGGAGAAATCCCAAAACTTGAATGCTTGTTGCATAGCATTTAAGGAATCACAATTTGCGATTCCTTAAATACTTACGCAAAATGAAGGAATTCCACATTTTGCGATTCCTTAATTTTGCGATGCGATTTCCCTACTACATATCGTTTTGCGAAATTTTACTCGCAAACGCGGCTTTTTTGTGAATCGCAGCGTTTGCGAGTAAAAATTCAGTTGATCCATCTGCTTCCAGGTAAAGAATCACCTTTGCTGCCTCCTTTCTATGAGGTTTACAGGGTGAGTATCTGTAACAGTGATCTGCACAGAGACATTGACACTCCCTGTTGCTGTGGGAAGTTCTGGGTCTTACCTGTGAACAGCCTGGAGTTTGCAATCTTTAACACAGGCGACCCCTCAAAGAGTTAAATAAACATCACTTACTGTCTGAAATCACAGGTATGCCCAGGTTACAGCTGCGTGGTTTGTCTTCTGGGACAATCCTGTTCTGCAAGTTTTTTTTCTGCAACTTTTAATTACAATATTTATTCAGTTAGAATTGTGATGAACCAAACCTCTCTATCCAACGACTATTAGTTCTGAGCAGAGGTAAATAAGGGAACTGATGACTTATAGTCTTGTTTGTTATTGTCTCTCCCTACTCTCCACCCCCCTTTTAGTTCCTCCTCTACCTGAGAAAATTCAAATCACTTGCTTTTCTCTCTGGCTGTTCACAAATCTAAAAGTGAGCACATGCAGACCAGTCTGACTGCACACAACATAAATACAAGGAGAAGAAGGCAAACAGAAACTACACACATCCAACAAGCAAACACAATACAAAGAAAGGCACAGGCAGATTCACACATATGTATGCATGTGTGCACATTAACATAAACAAAAACACAAACAGTAACAATACGATTAACAGGAAAAAGGCACACATACTCAAGAAAACACACACATATATTCGAACACACTAATACACCGAAACAGACTAGCAGAAACCAACACACACAAATACATACACAACATGCAATCACTGCTCTCATATTGATTATTTGATACAAACACAGAGCAAGGATGCATCTGATGTCAGAATTATTCATTGACAGAGTCTCCTGTTTAGCAGAGGCATTCTAACACTCATCCTTCACAGCAGAATGATTCATACAACTTCAATGCTCAGCCAGCTATAATTGTAGAAAGAAAGATATAGGATTAGTTTTGCAACACATACTATGTTGTCCCTCCAGGTGTCAGGGAGTCTAAATGGAACATCAAACCTTTAGATTAATCTTCCAGTATCTTCATTTTACACCAAGACACAGGCTGTCCTCCAAAGGATAGAAGAAGAAACAGGAATATTCACCAAAAGAAGGCAACAAGATACAGGCTTTAGACCAAAGGAAGAACACTTCATCACTGGCTTCACACTGAGGAAGGAACAGCACAGTACAGGCTATCCACTAAAAGAGGGACATCACTACACAGGTTATCCACCCTAGGAGGAATGCCACAGCACAGGGTATACACCGAAAGAAGGAAACTGCATCACCGGCTATCTAACAAGGAACACCACCATAGGCCATGCAACCCACTGAAGAAGGAACACCAGAATACAAGCTATCCACTGAAGGAGGGACACCACAACACAGATTATCCACCCTAGGAGGAATGCCACATCACAAGGTATACACCAAAGGAAGAACTCCACACAGCAGGCCGTCTATTGAAAGAAGAATGCCACTGCACAGGTTATACATCAAAGGAGGATGGAACACCACCGTACAGGCTATCCAAGAAGGAACACCACAGTACAGGCTATCTAAGAAGGAACACCACAGTACAGGCTATCTAAGAAGGAACACCACAGTACAGGCTATCTAAGAAGGAACACCACAGCACAGGCTATCTAAGAAGGAACACCACAGCACAGGCTATCTAAGAAGAAACACCACAGTACAGGCTATCTAAGAGGGGACACCACAGCACAGGCTATCTAAGAAGGAACACCACAGTACAGGCTATCTAAGAAGGAACACCACAGTACAGGCTATCCAAGAAGGAACACCACAGCACAGGCTATCTAAGAAGGAACACCACAGCACAGGCTATCTAAGAAGAAACACCACAGTACAGGCTATCTAAGAGGGGACACCACAGCACAGGCTATCTAAGAAGGAACACCACAGTACAGGCTATCTAAGAAGGAACACCACAGCACAGGCTATCTAAGAAGAAACACCACAGCACAGGCTATCTAAGAAGGGACACCACAGTACAGGCTATCTAAGAAGGAACACCACAGTACAGGCTATCTAAGAAGGAACACCACAGTACAGGCTATCTAAGAAGGAACACCACAGTACAGGCTATCCAAGAAGGAACACCACAGCACAGGCTATCTAAGAAGGAACACCACAGCACAGGCTATCTAAGAAGGAACACCACAGTACAGGCTATCTAAGAAAGAACACCACAGTACAGGCTATCTAAGAACGGACACCACAGTACAGGCTATCCAAGAAGGAACACCACAGTACAGGCTATCCAAGAAGGAACACCACAGCACAGGCTATCTAAGAAGAAACACCACAGTACAGGCTATCTAAGAGGGGACACCACAGTACAGGCTATCTAAGAAGGAACACCACAGTACAGGCTATCTACTGAAGAAGGGACACCACAGTACAGGCTATCCAAGAAGGAACACCACAGCACAGGCTATCTAAGAGGGGACACCACAGTACAGGCTATCTAAGAAGGAACACCACAGTACAGGCTATCTAAGAACGGACACCACAGTACAGGCTATCTAAGAACGGACACCACAGTACAGGCTATCTAAGTAGGAACACCACAGTACAGGCTATCTAAGAAGAAACACCACAGCACAGGCTATCTACTGAAGAAGGAACACCACAGCACAGGCTATCTAGGAAGAAACACCACAGTACAGGCTATCTAAGAAGGAACACCACAGTACAGGCTATCTACTGAAGAAGGGACACCACAGTACAGGCTATCCAAGAAGGAACACCACAGCACAGGCTATCTAAGAAGAAACACCACAGTACAGGCTATCTAAGAGGGGACACCACAGTACAGGCTATCTAAGAAGGAACACCACAGTACAGGCTATCTAAGAACGGACACCACAGTACAGGCTATCTAAGAACGGACACCACAGTACAGGCTATCTAAGTAGGAACACCACAGTACAGGCTATCTAAGAAGAAACACCACAGCACAGGCTATCTACTGAAGAAGGAACACCACAGCACAGGCTATCTAGGAAGAAACACCACAGTACAGGCTATCTAAGAAGGGACACCACAGTACAGGCTATCTAAGAAGGAACACCACAGTACAGGCTATCTATGAAGGAACACCACAGTACAGGCTATCTAAGAAGGAACACCACAGTACAGGCTATCTAAGAAGGAACACCACAGTACAGGCTATCTAAGAACGGACACCACAGTACAGGCTATCCAAGAAGGAACACCACAGTACAGGCTATCTAAGAACGGACACCACAGTACAGGCTATCTAAGAAGGAACGCCACAGTACAGGCTATCTAAGAAGGAACACCACAGTACAGGCTATCTTAGAAGGAACACCACAGTACAGGCTTTCTAAGAAGTAACACCACAGTACAGGCTTTCTAAGAAGGAACACCACAGTACAGGCTATCTAAGAAGGAACACCACAGTACAGGCTATCTAAGAAGGAACACCACAGTACAGGCTATCTAAGAAGGGACACCACAGTACAGGCTATCCAAGAAGGAACACCACAGCACAGGCTATCTAAGAAGGAACACCACAGCACAGGCTATCTAAGAAGGAACACCACAGTACAGGCTATCTAAGAAAGAACACCACAGTACAGGCTATCTAAGAACGGACACCACAGTACAGGCTATCCAAGAAGGAACACCACAGTACAGGCTATCCAAGAAGGAACACCACAGCACAGGCTATCTAAGAAGAAACACCACAGTACAGGCTATCTAAGAGGGGACACCACAGTACAGGCTATCTAAGAAGGAACACCACAGTACAGGCTATCTACTGAAGAAGGGACACCACAGTACAGGCTATCCAAGAAGGAACACCACAGCACAGGCTATCTAAGAGGGGACACCACAGTACAGGCTATCTAAGAAGGAACACCACAGTACAGGCTATCTAAGAACGGACACCACAGTACAGGCTATCTAAGAACGGACACCACAGTACAGGCTATCTAAGTAGGAACACCACAGTACAGGCTATCTAAGAAGAAACACCACAGCACAGGCTATCTACTGAAGAAGGAACACCACAGCACAGGCTATCTAGGAAGAAACACCACAGTACAGGCTATCTAAGAAGGAACACCACAGTACAGGCTATCTACTGAAGAAGGGACACCACAGTACAGGCTATCCAAGAAGGAACACCACAGCACAGGCTATCTAAGAAGAAACACCACAGTACAGGCTATCTAAGAGGGGACACCACAGTACAGGCTATCTAAGAAGGAACACCACAGTACAGGCTATCTAAGAACGGACACCACAGTACAGGCTATCTAAGAACGGACACCACAGTACAGGCTATCTAAGTAGGAACACCACAGTACAGGCTATCTAAGAAGAAACACCACAGCACAGGCTATCTACTGAAGAAGGAACACCACAGCACAGGCTATCTAGGAAGAAACACCACAGTACAGGCTATCTAAGAAGGAACACCACAGTACAGGCTATCTAAGAAGGAACACCACAGTACAGGCTATCTATGAAGGAACACCACAGTACAGGCTATCTAAGAAGGAACACCACAGTACAGGCTATCTAAGAAGGAACACCACAGTACAGGCTATCTAAGAACGGACACCACAGTACAGGCTATCCAAGAAGGAACACCACAGTACAGGCTATCTAAGAACGGACACCACAGTACAGGCTATCTAAGAAGGAACGCCACAGTACAGGCTATCTAAGAAGGAACACCACAGTACAGGCTATCTAAGAAGGAACACCACAGTACAGGCTTTCTAAGAAGTAACACCACAGTACAGGCTTTCTAAGAAGGAACACCACAGTACAGGCTATCTAAGAAGGAACACCACAGTACAGGCTATCTAAGAAGGAACACCACAGTACAGGCTATCTAAGAAGGGACACCACAGTACAGGCTATCTAAGAAAGAACACCACAGTACAGGCTATCTAAGAAGGAACACCACAGTACAGGCTATCTAAGAATGAACACCACAGTACAGGCTATCTAAGAAGGAACACCACAGTACAGGCTATCTAAGAAGGAACACCACAGTACAGGCTATCTAAGAAGGAACACCACAGTACAGGCTATCTAAGAACGGACACCACAGTACAGGCTATCTAAGAAGGAACACCACAGTACAGGCTATCTAAGAAGGAACACCACAGTACAGGCTATCTAAGAACGGACACCACAGTACAGGCTATCTAAGAAGGAACACCACAGTACAGGCTATCTAAGAAGGAACACCACAGTACAGGCTTTCTAAGAAGTAACACCACAGTACAGGCTTTCTAAGAAGGAACACCACAGTACAGGCTATCTAAGAAGGAACACCACAGTACAGGCTATCTAAGAAGGAACACCACAGTACAGGCTATCTAAGAAGGGACACCACAGTACAGGCTATCCAAGAAGGAACACCACAGCACAGGCTATCTAAGAAGGAACACCACAGCACAGGCTATCTAAGAAGGAACACCACAGTACAGGCTATCTAAGAAAGAACACCACAGTACAGGCTATCTAAGAACGGACACCACAGTACAGGCTATCCAAGAAGGAACACCACAGTACAGGCTATCCAAGAAGGAACACCACAGCACAGGCTATCTAAGAAGAAACACCACAGTACAGGCTATCTAAGAGGGGACACCACAGTACAGGCTATCTAAGAAGGAACACCACAGTACAGGCTATCTACTGAAGAAGGGACACCACAGTACAGGCTATCCAAGAAGGAACACCACAGCACAGGCTATCTAAGAGGGGACACCACAGTACAGGCTATCTAAGAAGGAACACCACAGTACAGGCTATCTAAGAACGGACACCACAGTACAGGCTATCTAAGAACGGACACCACAGTACAGGCTATCTAAGTAGGAACACCACAGTACAGGCTATCTAAGAAGAAACACCACAGCACAGGCTATCTACTGAAGAAGGAACACCACAGCACAGGCTATCTAGGAAGAAACACCACAGTACAGGCTATCTAAGAAGGAACACCACAGTACAGGCTATCTACTGAAGAAGGGACACCACAGTACAGGCTATCCAAGAAGGAACACCACAGCACAGGCTATCTAAGAAGAAACACCACAGTACAGGCTATCTAAGAGGGGACACCACAGTACAGGCTATCTAAGAAGGAACACCACAGTACAGGCTATCTAAGAACGGACACCACAGTACAGGCTATCTAAGAACGGACACCACAGTACAGGCTATCTAAGTAGGAACACCACAGTACAGGCTATCTAAGAAGAAACACCACAGCACAGGCTATCTACTGAAGAAGGAACACCACAGCACAGGCTATCTAGGAAGAAACACCACAGTACAGGCTATCTAAGAAGGAACACCACAGTACAGGCTATCTAAGAAGGAACACCACAGTACAGGCTATCTATGAAGGAACACCACAGTACAGGCTATCTAAGAAGGAACACCACAGTACAGGCTATCTAAGAAGGAACACCACAGTACAGGCTATCTAAGAACGGACACCACAGTACAGGCTATCCAAGAAGGAACACCACAGTACAGGCTATCTAAGAACGGACACCACAGTACAGGCTATCTAAGAAGGAACGCCACAGTACAGGCTATCTAAGAAGGAACACCACAGTACAGGCTATCTAAGAAGGAACACCACAGTACAGGCTTTCTAAGAAGTAACACCACAGTACAGGCTTTCTAAGAAGGAACACCACAGTACAGGCTATCTAAGAAGGAACACCACAGTACAGGCTATCTAAGAAGGAACACCACAGTACAGGCTATCTAAGAAGGGACACCACAGTACAGGCTATCTAAGAAAGAACACCACAGTACAGGCTATCTAAGAAGGAACACCACAGTACAGGCTATCTAAGAATGAACACCACAGTACAGGCTATCTAAGAAGGAACACCACAGTACAGGCTATCTAAGAAAGAACACCACAGTACAGGCTATCTAAGAAGGAACACCACAGTACAGGCTTTCTAAGAAGGAACACCACAGTACAGGCTTTCTAAGAAGGAACACCACAGTACAGGCTATCTAAGAAGGAACACCACAGTACAGGCTATCTAAGAAAGAACACCACAGTACAGGCTATCTAAGAAGGGACACCACAGTACAGGCTATCTAAGAAAGAACACCACAGTACAGGCTATCTAAGAAGGAACACCACAGTACAGGCTATCTAAGAATGAACACCACAGTACAGGCTATCTAAGAAGGAACACCACAGTACAGGCTATCTAAGAAGGAACACCACAGTACAGGCTATCCACTAAACAAGGGACACCACAGTACAGGCTATCCAAGAAGGAACACCACAGTACAGGCTATCTAAAAAGGAACACCACAGTACAGGCTATCTAAGAAGGAACACCACAGTACAGGCTATCTAAGAAGGAACACCACAGTACAGGCTTTCTAAGAAGGAACACCACAGTACAGGCTATCTAAGAAGGAACACCACAGTACAGGCTATCTAAGAAAGAACACCACAGTACAGGCTATCTAAGAAGGAACACCACAGTACAGGCTATCTATGAAGGAACACCACAGTACAGGCTATCTAAGAAGGAACACCACAGTACAGGCTATCTAAGAAGGAACACCACAGTACAGGCTATCTAAGAAGGAACACCACAGTACAGGCTATCTAAGAACGGACACCACAGTACAGGCTATCTAAGAAGGAACACCACAGTACAGGCTATCTAAGAAGGAACACCACAGTACAGGCTATCTAAGAACGGACACCACAGTACAGGCTATCTAAGAAGGAACACCACAGTACAGGCTATCTAAGAACGGACACCACAGTACAGGCTATCTAAGAAGGAACGCCACAGTACAGGCTATCTAAGAAGGAACACCACAGTACAGGCTATCTAAGAAGGAACACCACAGTACAGGCTATCCAAGAAGGAACACCACAGTACAGGCTATCTAAGAACAGACACCACAGTACAGGCTATCTAAGAACGGACACCACAGTACAGGCTATCTACTGAAGAAGGAACACCACAGTACAGGCTATCTATGAAGGAACACCACCACAGTACAGGCTATCTAAGAAAGAACACCACAGTACAGGCTATCTAAGAAAGAACACCACAGTACAGGCTATCTAAGAAGGAACACCACAGTACAGGCTATCTAAGAACGGACACCACAGTACAGGCTATCTAAGAAGGAACGCCACAGTACAGGCTATCTAAGAAGGAACACCACAGTACAGGCTATCTAAGAAGGAACACCACAGTACAGGCTTTCTAAGAAGGAACACCACAGTACCGGCTTTCTAAGAAGGAACACCACAGTACAGGCTATCTAAGAAGGAACACCACAGTACAGGCTATCTAAGAAGGAACACCACAGTACAGGCTATCTATGAAGGAAGAAGGAACACCACCGTACAGGCTATCTAAGAAGGGACACCACAGCACAGGCTATCTAAGAAGGAACACCGCAGTACAGGCTATCTACTGAAGAAGGGACACCACAGTACAGGCTATCTAAGAAAGAACACCACAGTACAGGCTATTGACTGAAGAAGGAACACCACCGCACAGGCTATCTAAGAAGGGACACCACAGTACAGGCTATTGACTGAAGAAGGAACACCACAGTACAGGCTATCTAATAAGGAATACGACAGTAAAGGCTATCTAAGAAGGAACACCACAGTACAGGCTATCTAAGAAAGAACACCACAGTACAGGCTATCTAAGAAAGAACACCACAGTACAGGCTATCTACTGAAGAAGGAACACCACAGCACAGGCTATCTATGAAGGAACACCACAGTACAGGCTATCTAAGAAGGAACACCACAGTACAGGCTATCTACTGAAGAAGGAACACCACAGCACAGGCTATCTATGAAGGAACACCACAGTACAGGCTATCTAAGAAGGAACACCACAGTACAGGCTATCTAATAAGGAATACGACAGTAAAGGCTATCTAAGAAGGAACACCACAGTACAAGCTATCTAAGAAAGAACACCACAGTACAGGCTATCTAAGAAAGAACACCACAGTACAGGCTATCTACTGAAGAAGGAACACCACAGCACAGGCTATCTATGAAGGAACACCACAGTACAGGCTATCTAAGAAGGGACACCACAGTACAGGCTATCTAAGAAGGGACACCACAGTACAGGCTATCTACCCAAGAAGGAACACCACAGTACAGGCTATCTAAGAAAGAACACCACAGTACAGGCTATCTAAGAAGGGACACCACAGTACAGGCTATCTAAGAAGGGACACCACAGTACAGGCTATCTAAGAAGGAACACCACAGTACAGGCTATCTAAGAAAGAACACCACAGTACAGGCTATCTACTGAAGAAGGAACACCACAGCACAGGCTATCTAAGAAGGAACACCACAGTACAGGCTATCTAAGCAGGAACAGCACAGTACAGGCTATCCAAGAAGGAACACCACAGTACAGGCTATCTAAGAAGGGACACCACAGTACAGGCTATCTAAGAAGGAACACCACAGTACAGGCTATCTACTGAAGAAGGAACACCATAGCACAGGCTATCTAAGCAGGAACAGCACAGTACAGGCTATCTACTGAAGAAGGAACACAACAGTACAGGCTATCAACTGAAGAAGGAACACAACAGTACAGGCTATCTACTGAAGAAGGGACACAACAGTACAGGCTATCTACTGAAGAAGGAACACAACAGTACAGGCTATCTAAGAAGGAACACCACAACACATGCTATAAACCCCACGAGGAATGCCATATTACGGGCTATTCACTGAAAGAAGAACTCTTTATCACAGCTATCTCCAGAAGGAACAACACCGTAGGACATGCTATCTACTGAAGGAGGGACACCACAGGGCAGGCTATCTATGAAGGAACACCACAGTACAGGCTATCTACTGAAGAAGGAACACAACAGTACAGGCTATCTACCGAAGAAGGAACACCACAGTACAGGCTATCTGCTGAAGAAGGAACACCATAGCACAGGCTATCTACTGAAGAAGGAACACCACAGCACAGGCTATCTAGGAAGAAACACCACAGTACAGGCTATCTAAGAAAGAACACCACCGTACAGGCTATCTAAGAAGGAACACCACAGTACAGGCTATCTAAGAAGGGACACCACAGTACAGGCTATCTAAGAAGGGACACCACAGTACAGGCTATCTAAGAAAGAACACCACCGTACAGGCTATCTAAGAAGGAACACCACAGTACAGGCTAGCTAAGAAGGGACACCACAGTACAGGCTATCTAAGAAGGAACACCACAGTACAGGCTATCTAAGAAGGAACACCACAACACATGTTATAAACCCCACGAGGAATGCCATATCACGGGCTATGCATTGAAAGAAGAACTCTTTATCACAGCTATCCCCAGAAGGAACAACACCGTAGGACATGCTATCTACTGAAGGAGGGACACCACAACACAGGTTACCCACCCCAGCACAGGCTGTATATAAAGGAGGGACACCACAACACAGCACAGGCTGTCTACCAAAGGGTGAGCTCCACACAACAGACTGCCCATTGAAA
Source organism: Lissotriton helveticus (assembly GCF_964261635.1). Classification (NCBI taxonomy): domain Eukaryota; kingdom Metazoa; phylum Chordata; class Amphibia; order Caudata; family Salamandridae; genus Lissotriton; species Lissotriton helveticus. The sequence goes on along the minus strand of NC_136058.1, from coordinate 455,322,318 downwards.
GGAGAGTGCCACAGCACAGGTTATAAACTATAGGATGAGCACCATACCACAGCACAGGCTGTCCACTAAAGGAGGAACACCACACCACAGGTTATCCACCCGACGAGGAATGCCACAGCACGGGCTATCCAATGAAGGAGGAACACCACAACACAGCACAGGCTGTCTACCAAAGAAAGAAATCCACTCAACAGACTGTCCTTTGAAAGGAGAGCACCACAGCACAGGTTATCCACCCTAGGTGGAATGCCACATCACTAGGTGTACAAAGCAAAACCAAATGAAATGATGGACAGAGCATTGACAATACAAACACTCACCCCCAGTCAACAGATCTGGGTTTGATTCATCACCGTTCTTTAGCCCACTCTGCCACCCCAGTTCAAACATGGCCATATGCAAATCAGTCTGACCCTGTGCCTCATGGGAACAGCCGAGCCCGAACTGCCAAGCCATGCCTTCCCTGGACCGGTAACAAGCTACCAAGGACTGGTTTCTGGCATTTCAGCCTTCTTCAGCCCGGCTTGCTTGAATCCAGTGGCAAAGTGAGCAAGGGACTCACGTCTGAGCATACCCTGCCACACTTATGGCGAACAAAGCAATACCAAAGGAAATGATGGACAGAGCGTTGACAATACAAGCACTACACCAGAGGAGGAGCACCATGCCACACCACAGGCTGTCTATCAAAGTAAGAACTCCACACAGCTGGACGTCTATTGAAAGAAGAATGCCACAGCACAGGTTATACATCAAAGGAGGATAGTGACACCACAGCACAGGCTGTCCACTAAAGAAGGAACAGTACAACACAGACTAACACCACAGCAGAAACTATCGACTGAAGAAGGAACACCACAGTACAGGATATCCATTAAAAGAGGGACATCACAAACAGGTCATCCACCCGACGAGGAATGCCACATCACAAGCTATACACCAAAGTAGGAACACCACACCACAGGCTGTCTACCAAAGAAGGAACAGCACAGCACAGACTATTTACTGAAGGAATAACAGCACAGAAGAAATGATTCACTATAGGAGAAGCACCACATCCAAGGCTATCCCCCCAAGGAAAAACAAACCAGCATTGGCTCTAAACTGAAGGAGGAGAAGTAAGCCACAGTCTGAAGGAAGAACAACACAGCATAACCTATACACAAGGGAATATCAAGTTACAGGCTATCCGCCAAAGGCAAAATACCACACCACAGGCAGTTCTTTGAAGGAGGAACACCACGTTACAGGCTACCCATGAACAGAAGACCACCACGGCACAGGCAATACACTGAAGGAGAAACACCACAGCACAGGCAATACACTGAAGGAGGAACACCACAGCACAGGCAATACACTGAAGGAGGAACACCACAGCACAGGCAATACACTGAAGGAGGAACACCACAGCACAGGCAATACCCTGAAGGAGGAACACCACAGCACAGGCAATACACTGAAGGAGGAACACCACCGTACAGGCAATACACTGAAGGAGGAACACCACAGCACAGGCAATACACTGAAGGAGGAACACCACAGCACAGGCAATACACTGAAGGAGGAACACAACAGCACAGGCAATACACTGAAGGAGGAACACCACAGCACAGGCAATACACTGAAGGAGGAACACCACAGCACAGGCAATACACTGAAGGAGGAACACCACCGTACAGGCAATACACTGAAGGAGGAACACCACAGCACAGGCAATACACTGAAGGAGGAACACCACAGCACAGGCAATACACTGAAGGAGGAACACCACAGCAAAGGCAATACACTGAAGGAGGAACACCACCGTACAGGCAATACACTGAAGGAGGAAAACCACAGCACAGGCAATACACTGAAGGAGGAACACCACAGCACAGGCAATACACTGAAGGAGGAACACCACCGTACAGGCAATACACTGAAGGAGGAACACCACCGTACAGGTAATACACTGAAGGAGGAAAACCACAGCAAAGGCAATACACTGAAGGAGGAACACCACCGTACAGGCATTACACTGAAGGAGGAACACCACAGCACAGGCAATACACGGAAGGAGGAACACCACAGCACAGGCAATAAACTGAAGGAGGAACACCACATCACAGGCAATACACTGAAGGAGGAACACCACAGCACAGGCAATACACTGAGGGAGGAACACCACCGTGCAGGCAATGAACTGAAGGAGGAACATCACAGCACAGGCAATACACTGAAGGAGGAACACCACAGCACAGGCAATACACTGAAGGAGGAACATCACCGCACAGGCAATACACTGAAGGAGGAACACCACAGCACAGGCAATACACTGAAGGAGGAACACCACAGCACAGGCAATACACTGAAGGAGGAACACCACCGTACAGGCATTACACTGAAGGAGGAACACCACAACACAGGCAATACACTGAAGGAGGAACACCACAGCACAGGCAATACACTGAAGGAGGAACACCACCGTACAGGCAATACACTGAAGGAGGAACACCACAGCACAGGCAATACACTGAAGGAGGAACACCACCGTACAGGCAATACACTGAAGGAGGAACACCACAGCACAGGCAATACACTGAAGGAGGAACACCACCGTACAGGCAATACACTGAAGGAGGAACACCACAGCACAGGCAATACACTGAAGGAGGAACACCACCGTACAGGCATTACACTGAAGGAGGAACACCACAACACAGGCAATACACTGAAGGAGGAACACCACAGCACAGGCAATACACTGAAGGAGGAACACCACCGTACAGGCAATACACTGAAGGAGGAACACCACAGCACAGGCAATACACTGAAGGAGGAACACCACCGTACAGGCAATACACTGAAGGAGGAACACCACAGCACAGGCAATACACTGAAGGAGGAACACCACCGTACAGGCAATACACTGAAGGAGGAACACCACAGCACAGGCAATACACTGAAGGAGGAACACCACAGCACAGGCATTACACTGAAGGAGGAACACCACAGCACAGGCAATACACTGAAGGAGGAACACCACAGCACTGGCAATACACTGAAGGAGGAACACCACCGTACAGGCAATACACTGAAGGAGGAACACCACCGTACAGGCAATACACTGAAGGAGGAACACCACAGCACAGGCAATACACTGAAGGAGGAACACCACAGCACAGGCAATACACTGAAGGAGGAACACCACAGCACAGGCAATACACTGAAGGAGGAACACCACAGCACAGGCAATACACTGAAGGAGGAACACCACCGTACAGGCAATACACTGAAGGAGGAACACCACAGCACAGGCAATACACTGAAGGAGGAACACCACAGCACAGGCAATACACTGAAGGAGGAACACCACTGTACAGGTAATACACTGAAGGAGGAAAACCACAGCACAGGCAATACACTGAAGGAGGAACACCACCGTACAGGCATTACACTGAAGGAGGAACACCACAGCACAGGCAATACACTGAAGGAGGAACACCTCCGTACAGGCAATACACTGAAGGAGGAACACCACAGCACAGGCAATACACTGAAGGAGGAACACCACAGCACAGGCAATACACTGAAGGAGGAACACCACCGTACAGGCAATACACTGAAGGAGGAACACCACCGTACAGGCAATACACTGAAGGAGGAACACCACCGTACAGGCAATACACTGAAGGAGGAACACCACAGCACAGGCAATACACTGAAGGAGGAACACCACCGTACAGGCATTACACTGAAGGAGGAACACCACAGCACAGGCAATACACTGAAGGAGGAACACCACCGTACAGGCAATACACTGAAGGAGGAACACCACCGCACAGGCAATACACTGAAGGAGGAACACCACAGCACAGGCAATACACTGAAGGAGGAACACCACCGTACAGGCAATACACTGAAGGAGGAAGACCACCGTACAGGCAATACACTGAAGGAGGAACACCACAGCACAGGCAATACACTGAAGGAGGAACACCACCGTACAGGCAATACACTGAAGGAGGCACACCACCGTACAGGCAATACACTGAAGGAGGAACACCACAGCACATGCATTACACTGAAGGAGGAACACCACCGTACAGGCAATACACTGAAGGAGGAACACCACAGCACAGGCAATACACTGAAGGAGGAACACCACAGCACATGCATTACACTGAAGGAGGAACACCACCGTACAGGCAATACACTGAAGGAGGAACACCACAGCACAGGCAATACACTGAAGGAGGAACACCACAGCACAGGCATTACACTGAAGGAGGAACACCGCCGTACAGGCAATACACTGAAGGAGGAACACCACCGTACAGGCAATACACTGAAGGAGGAACACCACAGCACAGGCAATACACTGAAGGAGGAACACCACAGCACAGGCAATACACTGAAGGAGGAACACCACCGTACAGGCAATACACTGAAGGAGGAACACCACCGTACAGGCAATACACTGAAGGAGGAACACCACCGCACAGGCAATACACTGAAGGAGGAACACCACAGCACAGGCAATACACTGAAGGAGGAACACCACATCACAGGCAATACACTGAAGGAGGAACACCACAGCACAGGCAATACCCTGAAGGAGGAACACCACAGCACAGGCAATAAACTGAAGGAGGAACACCACAGCACAGGCAATACACTGAAGGAGGAACACCACCGTACAGGCAATACACTGAAGGAGGAACACCAAGCACAGGCAATACACTGAAGGAGGAACACCACAGCACAGGCAATACACTGAAGGAGGAACACCACCGCACAGGCAATACACTGAAGGAGGAACACCACCGTACAGGCAATACACTGAAGGAGGAACACCACCGTACAGGCAATACACTGAAGGAGGAACACCACCGTACAGGCATTACACTGAAGGAGGAACACCACAGCACAGGCATTACACTGAAGGAGGAACACCACAACACAGGCAATATACTGAAGGAGGAACACCACAGCACAGGCAATACACTGAAGGAGGAACACCACCTGTAGGAAAGTGGCTACCTGACTATGGTTACCCCAGATTTTTTGCCTGTGTTTAGCTGGTTTTTTGACTTAGTTGACCTGGTTCCCTGCTAATCAGGGCCCCAGGCCATCTGCTCTCTCTGTAAAATGGATTCCATGTACCCTAGGTACATACCACAATTGGAAATGGACTCCTTGTCAGCCCCTGTATAATGCACTACAGGTGCCCAGGGCATAGGAGCCACCAAGGCCTACCAGGGGCTGCAGCATATCTTTTGCCACCCCTGGCTGGTTCTTAAATTGACACAACTGGCTGATCACTCAGCTGGGGTAAGGTGGTGTAATCACCCCTTGCTTAGATATAGTATACCTATATCTAAACCTATATCTGGACACATATTAACCTCTGAGCCACTCCTAGGGAAGGCCTCATCAATCCTGGAGGCAGAGTGCATGGTTTAATGTGAGATGGAGCTCTAGCATGAGCTGAGCCTGTCTGCAGCTGTCGGGAACAACTCCCTAAGCTGTTTCAGGATAATGCCATACCATATATTCTTAAGTGCCTTATAATCCTCGCGGTTATATAGCAACTTTGGTTTGGCTTTATCAAAACATGTCGTGTAAGGTGTCATACGATTTGGAAGACTATCCCCTCGCCAGTTCTGCCGACGGGGATAGCATTCCACCCCTCTAGAGGGGTAAGACATGTTACTTCACTTAAATGCGGTTAATTTCTAAAAGGACCTTAGATCCACAAAATGGATGCCTCTGCCACAGACACGAGTCTGACCCCCTGAAGCTGACCGAAACTCAGCCAAATGGGGCCTGGACAAAGGGTTTCCTGTCGCAGGGGGGTCTTATCACCCTCCAGACAGGAGATAGTGGATTGTAGCAGGGAGGTTTGAAAGAAACCAGACACTGCTTGGGGCGCACAAGGCTGCCCCTTGCATAATCCGGCCAAACCGGTTCTGGGGCACTCCAGCCCTCGTGCCAGGGCGGCCTGGATCAAAGGAAGGGGGTGTATCCACCCACTTCCTGGGTCCCACCCATAGGAGGGGACCTAGCAGGTAATCCAGCCCCCCAGATTCGAATAAGAGCGGGAGCAGTGCCAAGGCACTTCAGATTTCCTGATGAAACATAAGAAACGAAACTCTGGACCCTTCGACATCCTACTCAACGTGGAAGCCCGAAGAATCTCCCTTGTGGTCAAGGAGTGACCACCCTGTGCAAACAGGCACCATCCAGCCATCGACATCTGCTTTGTCGCAGTTCCCGCCGGAACTCGAGCGACAGAGATCGACGAGATCAAGCTTGCCTGCCTTCTAACAGCCCGATCCACAGTCCCTGCAGAGCTGAGACCCGTGGAGGCGACCGGAAGCGTGGGGCACGCCATCTTGAAAAGACCACGAGACGCTGACCGTGCAGCCCACGAGTGACCCTCGAAGCTGTACACCGGGGTTTGAGAAGCACCCATCCTGAGCCACACTTGCACAGAAGTTCAGCCCTCCACACTCGACGAGTGCTGCGTGGGGCCCTTCTGCTTCTTTTGGCTCAACGCATTGGCCCGGTCACTTGCCAGCCGGCTAGTGGCCCCTGTGCCGACGAACTTTGAAATTCGACCTGTGAATCTGGTTGCTCCAGATTTGCACCAGCTCCCCTGAAAAGGAGCCCCCACTCTGACCCTCCTGGTCCGAGTGAGAAGCAATCTCCCAGTTCCGCGTGGATTGCTTTTGCCAAGTGTTGTTTGCTCCAATCTTGAAGCAGACAGCGCCGACGGTGAGAGCCTGCATGGGACAGATCGTGACCCGCTCCTGGACGTCGCAGATGCCCCAGAGCCCACGTGACAGTGGAGAGAAGCTCCTCGACGACCACCTGATTGCGCCCGACATTGCCTGGTTCCGTCCTGGTTCCACCCTGGTCACTGCTGAGTGACCCAGACTCTGTCCCCTCTGCTTTCAGGTACTTTTCGACTTGAGTCCACCCTTGGACTCCACCGGACACTTCTCTTTCACCCCGCCTGCAGCCCTTTCAGCTTCAAGCACCAAGAGCCTGCGTGACGAAACCCGACTCAACTTCGACCCTGTGCACCCGCTTCCTGTGGGTGAGGTAACTTTGCTCCGCCGGTGTTCCCACACTGGTACACATCTCTAGGGTCTGTGTCTTAAGTTTTGTTCCTCTAGGTTCAGCGGAAGTGTCCTTAAACTCTAACTTTACAACTTTTACGCACCATTGGTTAACATTGGTGCATGCGTGCGCTTTCCGCACTGCACCCGAATCCCGCGGGCTTTTCCCGACTTCAGCACTGCTTGTCCTCACTGCTCCCAGCGATTCCCTAGGCCCTAGGCCTAACCACTGTTCGATTGGTATCTCTTATACCACTTGTTTAGTATATGGTTTGAGTGACCCCCCACCCTCATCCATAATTGTGCAACTTTATATGTTTAAACTGTGCTTTTGATTTAACGCTTGTGCCCCTTTATTCATAAAGAATACTGGGGATTGTTTTTAGTAATAAACACATATATTTTTATAATATATACTTGTGTGGTGTCCTTTCATTTGATATTACAGGATTGTATGTGGTAAAACAGCTCGCTTAACACGACCTCTTAAGTTAAGCCTTTAGGCTGCTTAGTCCATGCTACCCCTAGGATAGCTTGTCTAATAAGGTTGACTTACAACCAGACACCATAAGGGATTGTTTGGTCTGATATCAGGTGGTTCCAGAATTGGAAACATCACCTATCAGGCCAACTTCTCACACCACCGTACAGGCAATACACTGAAGGAGGAACACCACAGCACAGGCAATACACTGAAGGAGGAACACCACAGCACAGGCAATACACTGAAGGAGGAACACCACCGTACAGGCAATACACTGAAGGAGGAACACAACAGCACAGGCAATACACTGAAGGAGGAACACCACCGTACAGGCAATACACTGAAGGAGGAACACCACCGTACAGGCAATACACTGAAGGAGGAACACCACAGCACAGGCAATACACTGAAGGAGGAACACCACAGCACAGGCAATACACTGAAGGAGGAACACCACCGCACAGGCAATACACTGAAGGAGGAACACCACCGTACAGGCAATACACTGAAGGAGGAACACCACAGCACAGGCAATACACTGAAGGAGGAACACCACAGCACAGGCAATACACTGAAGGAGGAACACCACCGCACAGGCAATACACTGAAGGAGGAACACCACCGTACAGGCAATACACTGAAGGAGGAACACCACAGCACAGGCAATACACTGAAGGAGGAACACCACCGTACAGGCAATACACTGAAGGAGGAACACCACAGCACAGGCAATACACTGAAGGAGGAACACCACCGTACAGGCATTACACTGAAGGAGGAACACCACAGCACAGGCAATACACTGAAGGAGGAACACCACCGTACAGGCAATACACTGAAGGAGGAACACCACCGTACAGGCAATACACTGAAGGAGGAACACCACAGCACAGGCAATACACTGAAGGAGGAACACCACCGTACAGGCAATACACTGAAGGAGGAACACCACAGCACAGGCAATACACTGAAGGAGGAACACCACCGTACAGGCAATACACTGAAGGAGGAACACCACAGCACAGGCAATACACTGAAGGAGGAACACCACAGCACAGGCAATACACTGAAGGAGGAACACCACCGTACAGGCATTACACTGAAGGATGAACACCACAACACAGGCAATACACTGAAGGAGGAACACCACAGCACAGGCAATACACTGAAGGAGGAACACCACAGCACAGGCAATACACTGAAGGAGGAACACCACCGTACAGGCAATACACTGAAGGAGGAACACCACAGTACAGGCAATACACTGAAGGAGGAACACCACAGCACAGGCAATACACTGAAGGAGAAACACCACCGTACAGGCATTACACTGAAGGAGGAACACCACAGCACAGGCAATACACTGAAGGAGGAACACCACCGTACAGGCAATACACTGAAGGAGGAACACCACCGTACAGGCAATACACTGAAGGAGGAACACCACTGTACAGGCATTACACTGAAGGAGGAACACCACAACACAGGCAATACACTGAAGGAGGAACACCACAGCACAGGCAATACACTGAAGGAGGAACACCACCGTACAGGCAATACACTGAATGAGGAACACCACCGTACAGGCAATACACTGAATGAGGAACACCACAGCACAGGCAATACACTGAAGGAGGAACACCACCGTACAGGCAATACACTGAAGGAGGAACACCACCGTACAGGCAATACACTGAAGGAGGAACACCACAGCACAGGCAATACACTGAAGGAGGAACACCACAGCACAGGCAATGCACTGAAGGAGGAACACCACAGCACAGGCAATACACTGAAGGAGGAACACCACCATACAGGCAATACACTGAAGGAGGAACACCACCGTACAGGCAATACACTGAAGGAGGAACACCACCGCACAGGCAATACACTGAAGGAGGAACACCACCGTACAGGCAATACACTGAAGGAGGAACACCACCGTACAGGCAATACACTGAAGGAGGAACACCACTGTACAGGCATTACACTGAAGGAGGAACACCACAACACAGGCAATACACTGAAGGAGGAACACCACAGCACAGGCAATACACTGAAGGAGGAACACAACCGTACAGGCAATACACTGAAGGAGGAACACCACCGTACAGGTAATACACTGAAGGAGGAACACCACCGTACAGGCATTACTCTGAAGGAGGAACACCACAGCACAGGCAATACACTGAAGGAGGAACACCACAGCACAGGCAATACACTGAAGGAGAAACACCACATCACAGGCAATACACTGAAGGAGGAACACCACAGCACAGGCAATACACTGAAGGAGAAACACCACATCACAGGCAATACACTGAAGGAGGAACACCACCGTACAGGCATTACACTGAAGGAGGAACACCACAGCACAGGCAATACACTGAAGGAGGAACACCACAGCACAGGCAATACACTGAAGGAGGAACACCACAGCACAGGCAATACACTGAAGGAGGAACACCACCGTACAGGCAATACACTGAAGGAGGAACACCACAGCACAGGCAATACACTGAAGGAGGAACACCACAGCACAGGCAATACACTGAAGGAGGAACACCACAGCACAGGCAATACACTGAAGGAGGAACACCACCGTACAGGCAATACACTGAAGGAGGAACACCACAGCACAGGCAATACACTGAAGGAGGAACACCACAGCACAGGCAATAATCTGAAGGAGGAACACCACAGCACAGGCAATACACTGAAGGAGGAACACCACCGTACAGGCAATACACTGAAGGAGGAACACCACAGTACAGGCAATACACTGAAGGAGGAACACCACAGCACAGGCAATACACTGAAGAAGGAACACCACCGCACAGGCAATACACTGAAGGAGGAACACCACCGTACAGGCAATACACTGAAGAAGGAACACCACCGTACAGGCAATACACTGAAGGAGGAACACCACCGTACAGGCATTACACTGAAGGAGGAACACCACAGCACAGGCAATACACTGAAGGAGAAACACCACCGTACAGGCATTACACTGAAGGAGGAACACCACAGCACAGGCAATACACTGAAGGAGGAACACCACCGTACAGGCAATACACTGAAGGAGGAACACCACCGTACAGGCAATACACTGAAGGAGGAACACCACTGTACAGGCATTACACTGAAGGAGGAACACCACCGTACAGGCAATACACTGAATGAGGAACACCACCGTACAGGCAATACACTGAAGGAGGAACACCACAGCACAGGCAATACACTGAAGGAGGAACACCACATCACAGGCAATACACTGAAGGAGGAACACCACAGCACAGGCAATGCACTGAAGGAGGAACACCACAGCACAGGCAATACACTGAAGGAGGAACACCACCGTACAGGCAATACACTGAAGGAGGAACACCACCGTACAGGCAATACACTGAAGGAGGAACACCACCGCACAGGCAATACACTGAAGGAGGAACACCACCGTACAGGCAATACACTGAAGGAGGAACACCACCGTACAGGCAATACACTGAAGGAGGAACACCACTGTACAGGCATTACACTGAAGGAGGAACACCACAACACAGGCAATACACTAAAGGAGGAACACCACAGCACAGGCAATACACTGAAGGAGGAACACCACCGTACAGGCAATACACTGAAGGAGGAACACCACCGTACAGGTAATACACTGAAGGAGGAACACCACAGCACAGGCAATACACTGAAGGAGGAACACCACAGCACAGGCAATACACTGAAGGAGGAACACCACCGTACAGGCAATACACTGAAGGAGGAACACCACAGCACAGGCCATACACTGAAGGAGGAATACCACAGCACAGGCAATAATCTGAAGGAGGAACACCACAGCACAGGCAATACACTGAAGGAGGAACACCACCGTACAGGCAATACACTGAAGGAGGAACACCACAGCACAGGCAATACACTGAAGGAGGAACACAACAGCACAGGCAATACACTGAAGAAGGAACACCACCGCACAGGCAATACACTGAAGGAGGAACACCACCGTACAGGCAATACACTGAAGGAGGAACACCACCGTACAGGCAATACACTGAAGGAGGAACACCACCGTACAGGCATTACACTGAAGGAGGAACACCACAGCACAGGCAATACACTGAAGGAGGAACACCACAGCACAGGCAATACACTGAAGGAGGAACACCACAGCACAGGCATTACACTGAAGGAGGAACACCACCGTACAGGCAATACACTGAAGGAGGAACACCACCGTACAGGCAATACACTGAAGGAGGAACACCACCGTACAGGCAATACACTGAAGGAGGAACACCACAGCACAGGCAATACACTGAAGGAGGAACACCACCGTACAGGCATTACACTGAAGGAGGAACACCCCAACACAGGCAATACACTGAAGGAGGAACACCACATCACAGGCAATACACTGAAGGAGGAACACCACAGTACAGGCAATACACTGAAGGAGGAACACCACAGCACAGGCAATACACTGAAGGAGGAACACCACCGTACAGGCATTACACTGAAGGAGGAACACCACAGCACAGGCAATACACTGAAGGAGGAACACCACAGCACAGGCAATACACTGAAGGAGGAACACCACCGTACAGGCAATACACTGAAGGAGGAACACCACAGCACAGGCAATACACTGAAGGAGAAACACAACCGTACAGGCATTACACTGAAGGAGGAACACCACAGCACAGGCAATACACTGAAGGAGGAACACCACCGTACAGGCAATACACTGAAGGAGGAACACCACCGTACAGGCAATACACTGAAGGAAGAACACCACTGTACAGGCATTACACTGAAGGAGGAACACCACAACACAGGCAATACACTGAAGGAGGAACACCACAGCACAGGCAATACACTGAAGGAGGAACACCACCGTACAGGCAATACACTGAATGAGGAACACCACCGTACAGGCAATACACTGAAGGAGGAACACCACAGCACAGGCAATACACTGAAGGAGGAACACTACCGTACAGGCAATACACTGAAGGAGGAACACCACCGTACAGGCAATACACTGAAGGAGGAACACCACAGCACAGGCAATACACTGAAGGAGGAACACCACAGCACAGGCAATACACTGAAGGAGGAACACCACAGCACAGGCAATACACTGAAGGAGGAACACCACCGTACAGGCAATACACTGAAGGAGAAACACCACCGTACAGGCAATACACTGAAGGAGGAACACCACCGTACAGGCAATACACTGAAGGAGGAACACCACTGTACAGGCATTACACTGAAGGAGGAACACCACAACACACGCAATACACTGAAGGAGGAACACCACAGCACAGGCAATACACTGAAGGAGGAACACCACCGTACAGGCAATACACTGAAGGAGGAACACCACCGTACAGGCAATACACTGAAGGAGGAACACCACAGCACAGGCAATACACTGAAGAAGGAACACCACCGTACAGGCAATACACTGAAGGAGGAACACCACCGTACAGGCAATACACTGAAGGAGGAACACCACAGCACAGGCAATACACTGAAGGAGGAACACCACAGCACAGGCAATACACTGAAGGAGGAACACCACAGCACAGGCAATACACTGAAGGAGGAACACCACCGTACAGGCAATACACTGAAGGAGGAACACCACCGTACAGGCAATACACTGAAGGAGGAACACCACCGTACAGGCAATACACTGAAGGAGGAACACCACAGCACAGGCAATACACTGAAGGAGGAACACCACAGCACAGGCAATACACTGAAGGAGGAACACCACAGCACAGGCAATACACTGAAGGAGGAACACCACCGTACAGGCAATACACTGAAGGAGGAATACCACCGTACATGCAATACACTGAAGGAGGAACACTACCGCACAGGCAATACACTGAAGGAGGAACACCACCGTACAGGCAATACACTGAAGGAGGAACACCACTGTACAGGCAATACACTGAAGGAGGAACACCACAGCACAGGCAATACACTGAAGGAGGAACACCACAGCACAGGCAATACACTGAAGGAGGAACACCACAGCACAGGCAATACACTGAAGGAGGAACACCACCGTACAGGCAATACACTGAAGGAGGAACACCACCGTACAGGCAATACACTGAAGGAGGAACCCACAGCACAGGCAATACACTGAAGGAGGAACACCACTGTACAGGCAATACACTGAAGGAGGAACACCACATCACAGGCAATACACTGAAGGAGGAACACCACAGCACAGGCATTACACTGAAGGAGGAACACCACAACACAGGCAATACACTGAAGGAGGAACACCACAGCACAGGCAATACACTGAAGGAGGAACACCACCGTACAGGCAATACACTGAAGGAGGAACACCACCGTACAGGTAATACACTGAAGGAGGAACACCACCGTACAGGCAATACACTGAAGGAGGAACACCACCGTACAGGCAATACACTGAAGGAGGAACACCACCGTACAGGCAATACACTGAAGGAGGAACACCACCGTACAGGCAATACACTGAAGGAGGAACACCACCGCACAGGCAATACACTGAAGGAGGAACACCACCGTACAGGCAATACACTGAAGGAGGAACACCACCGCACAGGCAATACACTGAAGGAGGAACACCACAGCACAGGCAATACACTGAAGGAGGAACACCACCGTACAGGCAATACACTGAAGGAGGAACACCACAGCACAGGCAATACACTGAAGGAGGAACACCACCGTACAGGCAATACACTGAAGGAGGAACACCACCGTACAGACAATACACTGAAGGAGGAACACCACTGTACAGGCATTACACTGAAGGAGGAACACCACAACACACGCAATACACTGAAGGAGGAACACCACCGTACAGGCAATACACTGAAGGAGGAATACCACCGTACAGGCAATACACTGAAGGAGGAACACCACCGCACAGGCAATACACTGAAGGAGGAACACCACAGCACAGGCAATACACTGAAGGAGGAACACCACCGTACAGGCAATACACTGAAGGAGGAACACCACCGTACAGGCAATACACTGAAGGAGGAACACCACAGCACAGGCAATACACTGAAGGAGGAACACCACCGTACAGGCAATACACTGAAGGAGGCACACCACCGTACAGGCAATACACTGAAGGAGGAACACCACAGCACAGGCAATACACTGAAGGAGGAACACCACAGCACAGGCATTACACTGAAGGAGGAACACCGCCGTACAGGCAATACACTGAAGGAGGAACACCACAGCACAGGCAATACACTGAAGGAGGAACACCACAGCACAGGCAATACACTGAAGGAGGAACACCACCGTACAGGCAATACACTGAAGGAGGAACACCACAGCACAGGCAATACACTGAAGGAGGAACACCACAGCACAGGCAATAAAATGAAGGAGGAACACCACAGCACAGGCAATACACTGAAGGAGGAACACCACCGTACAGGCAATACACTGAAGGAGGAACACCACAGCACAGGCAATACACTGAAGGAGGAACACCACAGCACAGGCAATACACTGAAGGAGGAACACCACCGTACAGGTAATACACTGAAGGAGGAAAACCACAGCACAGGCAATACACTGAAGGAGGAACACCACCGTACAGGCATTACACTGAAGGAGGAACACCACAGCACAGGCAATACACTGAAGGAGGAACACCACAGCACAGGCAATACACTGAAGGAGGAACACCACAGCACAGGCAATACACTGAAGGAGGAACACCACCGTACAGGCAATACACTGAAGGAGGAACACCACCGTACAGGCAATACACTGAAGGAGGAACACCACCGTACAGGCAATACACTGAAGGAGGAACACCACAGCACAGGCAATACACTGAAGGAGGAACACCACAGCACAGGCAATACACTGAAGGAGGAACACCACCATACAGGCAATACACTGAAGGAGGAACACCACCGTACAGGCAATACACTGAAGGAGGAACACCACAGCACAGGCAATACACTGAAGGAGGAACACCACAGCACAGGCATTACACTGAAGGAGGAACACCGCCGTACAGGCAATACACTGAAGGAGGAACACCACAGCACAGGCAATACACTGAAGGAGGAACACCACAGCACAGGCAATACACTGAAGGAGGAACACCACCGTACAGGCAATACACTGAAGGAGGAACACCACAGCACAGGCAATACACTGAAGGAGAAACACCACCGTACAGGCATTACACTGAAGGAGGAACACCACAGCACAGGCAATACACTGAAGGAGAAACACCACCGTACAGGCAATACACTGAAGGAGGAACACCACCGTACAGGCAATACACTGAAGGAGGAACACCACTGTACAGGCATTACACTGAAGGAGGAACACCACAACACAGGCAATACACTGAAGGAAGAACACCACAGCACAGGCAATACACTGAAGGAGGAACACCACCGTACAGGCAATACACTGAAGGAGGAACACCACAGCACAGGCAATACACTGAAGGAGGAACACCACAGCACAGGCAATACACTGAAGGAGGAACACCACCGTACAGGCAATACACTGAAGGAGGAACACCACCGTACAGGCAATACACTGAAGGAGGAACACCACAGTATAGGCAATACACTGAAGGAGGAACACCACAGCTAAGGCAATACACTGAAGGAGGAACACCACAGCACAGGCAATACACTGAAGGAGGAACACCACCGTACAGGCAATACACTGAAGGAGGAACACCACCGTACAGGCAATACACTGAAGGAGGAACACCACATCACAGGCAATACACTGAAGGAGGAACACCACATCACAGGCAATACACTGAAGGAGGAACACCACCGTACAGGCAATACACTGAAGGAGGAATACCACCGTACAGGCAATACACTAAAGGAGGAACACCACCGCACAGGCAATACACTGAAGGAGGAACACCACCGTACAGGCAATACACTGAAGGTGGAACACCACCGTACAGGCAATACACTGAAGGAGGAACACCACAGCACAGGCAATACACTGAAGGAGGAACACCACAGCACAGGCAATACACTGAAGGAGGAACACCACCGTACAGGCAATACACTGAAGGAGGAACACCACCGTACAGGCAATACACTGAAGGAGGAACACCACCGTACAGGCAATACACTGAAGGAGGAACACAACAGCACAGGCAATACACTGAATGAGGAACACCACAGCACAGGCAATACACTGAAGGAGGAACACCACCGTACAGGCATTACACTGAAGGAGGAACACCACAGCACAGGCAATACACTGAAGGAGGAACACCACCGTACAGGCAATACACTGAAGGAGGAACACCACAGCACAGGCAATACACTGAAGGAGGAACACCACAGCACAGGCAATACACTGAAGGAGGAACACCACCGCACAGGCAATACACTGAAGGAGGAACACCACCGTACAGGCAATACACTGAAGGAGGAACACCACCGTACAGGCAATACACTGAAGGAGGAACACCACAGCACAGGCATTACACTGAAGGAGGAACACCACCGTACAGGCAATACACTGAAGGAGGAACACCACCGTACAGGCAATACACTGAAGGAGGAACACCACAGCACAGGCAATACACTGAAGGAGGAACACCACAGCACAGGCAATACACTGAAGGAGGAACACCACAGCACAGGCAATACACTGAAGGAGGAACACCACCATACAGGCAATACACTGAAGGAGGAACACCACCGTACAGGCAATACACTGAAGGAGGAACACCACCGTACAGGCAATACACTGAAGGAGGAACACCACCGTACAGGCAATACACTGAAGGAGGAACACCACAGCACAGGCAATACACTGAAGGAGGAACACCACAGCACAGGCAATACACTGAAGGAGGAACACCACCGTACAGGCAATACACTGAAGGAGGAACACCACATCACAGGCAATACACTGAAGGAGGAACACCACATCACAGGCAATACACTGAAGGAGGAACACCGCCGTACAGGCAATACACTGAAGGAGGAACACCACAGCACAGGCAATACACTGAAGGAGGAACACCACAGCACAGGCAATAAAATGAAGGAGGAACACCACAGCACAGGCAATACACTGAAGGAGGAACACCACCGTACAGGCAATACACTGAAGGAGGAACACCACAGCACAGGCAATACACTGAAGGAGGAACACCACAGCACAGGCAATACACTGAAGGAGGAACACCACCGTACAGGTAATACACTGAAGGAGGAAAACCACAGCACAGGCAATACAATGAAGGAGGAACACCACCGTACAGGCATTACACTGAAGGAGGAACACCACAGCACAGGCAATACACTGAAGGAGGAACACCACAGCACAGGCAATACACTGAAGGAGGAACACCACAGCACAGGCAATACACTGAAGGAGGAACACCACCGTACAGGCAATACACTGAAGGAGGAACACCACCGTACAGGCAATACACTGAAGGAGGAACACCACCGTACAGGCAATACACTGAAGGAGGAACACCACAGCACAGGCAATACACTGAAGGAGGAACACCACCGTACAGGCATTACACTGAAGGAGGAACACCACAGCACAGGCAATACACTGAAGGAGGAACACCACAGTACAGGCAATACACTGAAGGAGGAACACCACCGCACAGGCAATACACTGAAGGAGGAACACCACAGCACAGGCAATACACTGAAGGAGGAACACCACCGTACAGGCAATACACTGAAGGAGGAACACCACCGTACAGGCAATACACTGAAGGAGGAACACCACAGCACAGGCAATACACTGAAGGAGGAACACCACCGTACAGACAATACACTGAAGGAGGCACACCACCGTACAGGCAATACACTGAAGGAGGAACACTACAGCACAGGCAATACACTGAAGGAGGAACACCACAGCACAGGCATTACACTGAAGGAGGAACACCGCCGTACAGGCAATACACTGAAGGAGGAACACCACAGCACAGGCAATACACTGAAGGAGGAACACCACAGCACAGGCAATACAGTGAAGGAGGAACACCACCGTACAGGCAATACACTGAAGGAGGAACACCACAGCACAGGCAATACACTGAAGGAGAAACACCACCGTACAGGCATTACACTGAAGGAGGAACACCACAGCACAGGCAATACACTGAAGGAGGAACACCACCGTACAGGCAATACACTGAAGGAGGAACACCACTGTACAGGCATTACACTGAAGGAGGAACACCACAACACAGGCAATACACTGAAGGAGGAACACCACAGCACAGGCAATACACTGAAGGAGGAACACCACCGTACAGGCAATACACTGAAGGAGGAACACCACAGCACAGGCAATACACTGAAGGAGGAACACCACAGCACAGGCAATACACTGAAGGAGGAACACCACCGTACAGGCAATACACTGAAGGAGGAACACCACCGTACAGGCAATACACTGAAGGAGGAACACCACCGTACAGGCAATACACTGAAGGAGGAACACCACTGCACAGGCAATACACTGAAGGAGGAACACCACAGCACAGGCAATACACTGAAGGAGGAACACCACCGTACAGACAATACACTGAAGGAGGAACACCACCGTACAGGCAATACACTGAAGGAGGAACACCACCGTACAGGCAATACACTGAAGGAGGAACACCACCGTACAGGCAATACACTGAAGGAGGAACACCACAGCACAGGCAATACACTGAAGGAGGAACACCACCGTACAGGCAATACACTGAAGGAGGAACACCACATCACAGGCAATACACTGAAGGAGGAACACCACATCACAGGCAATACACTGAAGGAGGAACACCACCGTACAGGCAATACACTGAAGGAGGAATACCACCGTACAGGCAATACACTGAAGGAGGAACACCACCGCACAGGCAATACACTGAAGGAGGAACACCACCGTACAGGCAATACACTGAAGGTGGAACACCACCGTACAGGCAATACACTGAAGGAGGAACACCACAGCACAGGCAATACACTGAAGGAGGAACACCACCGTACAGGCAATACACTGAAGGAGGAACACCACCGTACAGGCAATACACTGAAGGAGGAACACCACCGTACAGGCAATACACTGAAGGAGGAACACCACAGCACAGGCAATACACTGAAGGAGGAACACCACAGCACAGGCAATACACTGAAGGAGGAACACCACCGTACAGGCATTACACTGAAGGAGGAACACCACAGCACAGGCAATACACTGAAGGAGGAACACCACCGTACAGGCAATACACTGAAGGAGGAACACCACCGCACAGGCAATACACTGAAGGAGGAACACCACAGCACAGGCAATACACTGAAGGAGGAACACCACCGCACAGGCAATACACTGAAGGAGGAACACCACCGTACAGGCAATACACTGAAGGAGGAACACCACCGTACAGGCAATACACTGAAGGAGGAACACCACCGTACAGGCAATACACTGAAGGAGGAACACCACAGCACAGGCATTACACTGAAGGAGGAACACCACCGTACAGGCAATACACTGAAGGAGGAACACCACCGTACAGGCAATACACTGAAGGAGGAACACCACAGCACAGGCAATACACTGAAGGAGGAACACCACCGTACAGGCATTACACTGAAGGAGGAACACCACAGCACAGGCAATACACTGAAGGAGGAACACCACCGTACAGGCAATACACTGAAGGAGGAACACCACAGCACAGGCAATACACTGAAGGAGGAACACCACAGCACAGGCAATACACTGAAGGAGGAACACCACCGCACAGGCAATACACTGAAGGAGGAACACCACCGTACAGGCAATACACTGAAGGAGGAACACCACCGTACAGGCAATACACTGAAGGAGGAACACCACCGTACAGGCAATACACTGAAGGAGGAACACCACAGCACAGGCATTACACTGAAGGAGGAACACCACCGTACAGGCAATACACTGAAGGAGGAACACCACCGTACAGGCAATACACTGAAGGAGGAACACCACAGCACAGGCAATACACTGAAGGAGGAACACCACAGCACAGGCAATACACTGAAGGAGGAACACCACCGTACAGGCAATACACTGAAGGAGGAACACCACCGTACAGGCAATACACTGAAGGAGGAACACCACCGTACAGGCAATACACTGAAGGAGGAACACCACAGCACAGGCAATACACTGAAGGAGGAACACCACAGCACAGGCAATACACTGAAGGAGGAACACCACCGTACAGGCAATACACTGAAGGAGGAACACCACCGTACAGGCAATACACTGAAGGAGGAACACCACAGCACAGGCAATACACTGAAGGAGGAACACCACAGCACAGGCATTACACTGAAGGAGGAACACCGCCGTACAGGCAATACACTGAAGGAGGAACACCACAGCACAGGCAATACACTGAAGGAGGAACACCACAGCACAGGCAATACACTGAAGGAGGAACACCACCGTACAGGCAATACACTGAAGGAGGAACACCACAGCACAGGCAATACACTGAAGGAGAAACACCACCGTACAGGCATTACACTGAAGGAGGAACACCACAGCACAGGCAATACACTGAAGGAGAAACACCACCGTACAGGCAATACACTGAAGGAGGAACACCACCGTACAGGCAATACACTGAAGGAGGAACACCACTGTACAGGCATTACACTGAAGGAGGAACACCACAACACAGGCAATACACTGAAGGAGGAACACCACAGCACAGGCAATACACTGAAGGAGGAACACCACCGTACAGGCAATACACTGAAGGAGGAACACCACAGCACAGGCAATACACTGAAGAAGGAACACCACAGCACAGGCAATACACTGAAGGAGGAACACCACCGTACAGGCAATACACTGAAGGAGGAACACCACCGTACAGGCAATACACTGAAGGAGGAACACCACAGCACAGGCAATACACTGAAGGAGGAACACCACAGCACAGGCAATAGACTGAAGGAGGAACACCACCGTACAGGCAATACACTGAAGGAGGAACACCACCGTACAGCCAATACACTGAAGGAGGAACACCACCGTACAGGCAATACACTGAAGGAGGAACACCACATCACAGGCAATACACTGAAGGAGGAACACCACATCACAGGCAATACACTGAAGGAGGAACACCACCGTACAGGCAATACACTGAAGGAGGAACACCACCGTACAGGCAATACACTGAAGGAGGAACACCACCGCACAGGCAATACACTGAAGGAGGAACACCACCGTACAGGCAATACACTGAAGGTGGAACACCACCGTACAGGCAATACACTGAAGGAGGAACACCACAGCACAGGCAATACACTGAAGGAGGAACACCACAGCACAGGCAATACACTGAAGGAGGAACACCACCGTACAGGCAATACACTGAAGGAGGAACACCACCGTACAGGCAATACACTGAAGGAGGAACACCACAGCACAGGCAATACACTGAATGAGGAACACCACAGCACAGGCAATACACTGAAGGAGGAACACCACCGTACAGGCATTACACTGAAGGAGGAACACCACAGCACAGGCAATACACTGAAGGAGGAACACCACCGTACAGGCAATACACTGAAGGAGGAACACCACAGCACAGGCAATACACTGAAGGAGGAACACCACAGCACAGGCAATACACTGAAGGAGGAACACCACCGCACAGGCAATACACTGAAGGAGGAACACCACCGTAAAGGCAATACACTGAAGGAGGAACACCACCGTACAGGCAATACACTGAAGGAGGAACACCACCGTACAGGCAATACACTGAAGGAGGAACACCACAGCACAGGCATTACACTGAAGGAGGAACACCACCGTACAGGCAATACACTGAAGGAGGAACACCACCGTACAGGCAATACACTGAAGGAGGAACACCACAGCACAGGCAATACACTGAAGGAGGAACACCACAGCACAGGCAATACACTGAAGGAGGAACACCACCATACAGGCAATACACTGAAGGAGGAACACCACCATACAGGCAATACACTGAAGGAGGAACACCACCGTACAGGCAATACACTGAAGGAGGAACACCACCGTACAGGCAATACACTAAAGGAGGAACACCACCGTACAGGCAATACACTGAAGGAGGAACACCACCGTACAGGCATTACACTGAAGGAGGAACACCACAGCACAGGCAATACACTGAAGGAGGAACACCACCGTAAAGGCAATACACTGAAGGAGGAACACCACATCACAGGCAATACACTGAAGGAGGAACACCACATCACAAGCAATACACTGAAGGAGGAACACCGCCGTACAGGCAATACACTGAAGGAGGAACACCACAGCACAGGCAATACACTGAAGGAGGAACACCACAGCACAGGCAATAAAATGAAGGAGGAACACCACAGCACAGGCAATACACTGAAGGAGGAACACCACCGTACAGGCAATACACTGAAGGAGGAACACCACAGCACAGGCAATACACTGAAGGAGGAACACCACAGCACAGGCAATACACTGAAGGAGGAACACCACCGTACAGGTAATACACTGAAGGAGGAAAACCACAGCACAGGCAATACAATGAAGGAGGAACACCACCGTACAGGCATTACACTGAAGGAGGAACACCACAGCACAGGCAATACACTGAAGGAGGAACACCACAGCACAGGCAATACACTGAAGGAGGAACACCACAGCACAGGCAATACACTGAAGGAGGAACACCACCGTACAGGCAATACACTGAAGGAGGAACACCACCGTACAGGCAATACACTGAAGGAGGAACACCACCGTACAGGCAATACACTGAAGGAGGAACACCACAGCACAGGCAATACACTGAAGGAGGAACACCACCGTACAGGCATTACACTGAAGGAGGAACACCACAGCACAGGCAATACACTGAAGGAGGAACACCACAGTACAGGCAATACACTGAAGGAGGAACACCACCGCACAGGCAATACACTGAAGGAGGAACACCACAGCACAGGCAATACACTGAAGGAGGAACACCACCGTACAGGCAATACACTGAAGGAGGAACACCACCGTACAGGCAATACACTGAAGGAGGAACACCACCGTACAGGCAATACACTGAAGGAGGAACACCACCGTACAGGCAATACACTGAAGGAGGAACACCACCGCACAGGCAATACACTGAAGGAGGAACACCACCGTACAGGCAATACACTGAAGGTGGAACACCACCGTACAGGCAATACACTGAAGGAGGAACACCACAGCACAGGCAATACACTGAAGGAGGAACACCACAGCACAGGCAATACACTGAAGGAGAAACACCACCGTACAGGCAATACACTGAAGGAGGAACACCACCGTACAGGCAATACACTGAAGGAGGAACACCACAGCACAGGCAATACACTGAATGAGGAACACCACAGCACAGGCAATACACTGAAGGAGGAACACCACCGTACAGGCATTACACTGAAGGAGGAACACCACAGCACAGGCAATACACTGAAGGAGGAACACCACCGTACAGGCAATACACTGAAGGAGGAACACCACAGCACAGGCAATACACTGAAGGAGGAACACCACAGCACAGGCAATACACTGAAGGAGGAACACCACCGCACAGGCAATACACTGAAGGAGGAACACCACCGTAAAGGCAATACACTGAAGGAGGAACACCACCGTACAGGCAATACACTGAAGGAGGAACACCACCGTACAGGCAATACACTGAAGGAGGAACACCACAGCACAGGCATTACACTGAAGGAGGAACACCACCGTACAGGCAATACACTGAAGGAGGAACACCACCGTACAGGCAATACACTGAAGGAGGAACACCACAGCACAGGCAATACACTGAAGGAGGAACACCACAGCACAGGCAATACACTGAAGGAGGAACACCACCATACAGGCAATACACTGAAGGAGGAACACCACCATACAGGCAATACACTGAAGGAGGAACACCACCGTACAGGCAATACACTGAAGGAGGAACACCACCGTACAGGCAATACACTAAAGGAGGAACACCACCGTACAGGCAATACACTGAAGGAGGAACACCACAGCACAGGCAATACACTGAAGGAGGAACACCACAGCACAGGCAATACACTGAAGGAGGAACACCACCGTAAAGGCAATACACTGAAGGAGGAACACCACATCACAGGCAATACACTGAAGGAGGAACACCACATCACAGGCAATACACTGAAGGAGGAACACCGCCGTACAGGCAATACACTGAAGGAGGAACACCACAGCACAGGCAATACACTGAAGGAGGAACACCACAGCACAGGCAATAAAATGAAGGAGGAACACCACAGCACAGGCAATACACTGAAGGAGGAACACCACCGTACAGGCAATACACTGAAGGAGGAACACCACAGCACAGGCAATACACTGAAGGAGGAACACCACAGCACAGGCAATACACTGAAGGAGGAACACCACCGTACAGGTAATACACTGAAGGAGGAAAACCACAGCACAGGCAATACAATGAAGGAGGAACACCACCGTACAGGCATTACACTGAAGGAGGAACACCACAGCACAGGCAATACACTGAAGGAGGAACACCACAGCACAGGCAATACACTGAAGGAGGAACACCACAGCACAGGCAATACACTGAAGGAGGAACACCACCGTACAGGCAATACACTGAAGGAGGAACACCACCGTACAGGCAATACACTGAAGGAGGAACACCACCGTACAGGCAATACACTGAAGGAGGAACACCACAGCACAGGCAATACACTGAAGGAGGAACACCACCGTACAGGCATTACACTGAAGGAGGAACACCACAGCACAGGCAATACACTGAAGGAGGAACACCACAGTACAGGCAATACACTGAAGGAGGAACACCACCGCACAGGCAATACACTGAAGGAGGAACACCACAGCACAGGCAATACACTGAAGGAGGAACACCACCGTACAGGCAATACACTGAAGGAGGAACACCACCGTACAGGCAATACACTGAAGGAGGAACACCACAGCACAGGCAATACACTGAAGGAGGAACACCACCGTACAGGCAATACACTGAAGGAGGCACACCACCGTACAGGCAATACACTGAAGGAGGAACACCACAGCACAGGCAATACACTGAAGGAGGAACACCACAGCACAGGCATTACACTGAAGGAGGAACACCGCCGTACAGGCAATACACTGAAGGAGGAACACCACAGCACAGGCAATACACTGAAGGAGGAACACCACAGCACAGGCAATACACTGAAGGAGGAACACCACCGTACAGGCAATACACTGAAGGAGGAACACCACAGCACAGGCAATACACTGAAGGAGAAACACCACCGTACAGGCATTACACTGAAGGAGGAACACCACAGCACAGGCAATACACTGAAGGAGGAACACCACCGTACAGGCAATACACTGAAGGAGGAACACCACCGTACAGGCAATACACTGAAGGAGGAACACCACTGTACAGGCATTACACTGAAGGAGGAACACCACAACACAGGCAATACACTGAAGGAGGAACACCACAGCACAGGCAATACACTGAAGGAGGAACACCACCGTACAGGCAATACACTGAAGGAGGAACACCACAGCACAGGCAATACACTGAAGGAGGAACACCACAGCACAGGCAATACACTGAAGGAGGAACACCACCGTACAGGCAATACACTGAAGGAGGAACACCACCGTACAGGCAATACACTGAAGGAGGAACACCACAGCACAGGCAATACACTGAAGGAGGAACACCACTGCACAGGCAATACACTGAAGGAGGAACACCACAGCACAGGCAATACACTGAAGGAGGAACACCACCGTACAGGCAATACACTGAAGGAGGAACACCACCGTACAGGCAATACACTGAAGGAGGAACACCACCGTACAGGCAATACACTGAAGGAGGAACACCACAGCACAGGCAATACACTGAAGGAGGAACACCACCGTACAGGCA
Source organism: Lissotriton helveticus (assembly GCF_964261635.1). Classification (NCBI taxonomy): domain Eukaryota; kingdom Metazoa; phylum Chordata; class Amphibia; order Caudata; family Salamandridae; genus Lissotriton; species Lissotriton helveticus. The sequence continues at coordinate 455,295,650 of NC_136058.1, read as the reverse complement.
ATACACTGAAGGAGGAACACCACATCACAGGCAATACACTGAAGGAGGAACACCACAGCACAGGCAATACACTGAAGGAGGAACACCACCGTACAGGCAATACACTGAAGGAGGAATACCACCGTACAGGCAATACACTGAAGGAGGAACACCACCGCACAGGCAATACACTGAAGGAGGAACACCACCGTACAGGCAATACACTGAAGGTGGAACAACACCGTACAGGCAATACACTGAAGGAGGAACACCACAGCACAGGCAATACACTGAAGGAGGAACACCACAGCACAGGCAATACACTGAAGGAGGAACACCACCGTATAGGCAATACACTGAAGGAGGAACACCACCGTACAGGCAATACACTGAAGGAGGAACACCACCGTACAGGCAATACACTGAAGGAGGAACACCACAGCACAGGCAATACACTGAAGGAGGAACACCACAGCACAGGCAATACACTGAAGGAGGAACACCACCGTACAGGCATTACACTGAAGGAGGAACACCACAGCACAGGCAATACACTGAAGGAGGAACACCACCGTACAGGCAATACACTGAAGGAGGAACACCACAGCACAGGCAATACACTGAAGGAGGAACACCACAGCACAGGCAATACACTGAAGGAGGAACACCACCGCACAGGCAATACACTGAAGGAGGAACACCACCGTACAGGCAATACACTGAAGGAGGAACACCACCGTACAGGCAATACACTGAAGGAGGAACACCACAGCACAGGCATTACACTGAAGGAGGAACACCACCGTACAGGCAATACACTGAAGGAGGAACACCACCGTACAGGCAATACACTGAAGGAGGAACACCACAGCACAGGCAATACACTGAAGGAGGAACACCACAGCACAGGCAATACACTGAAGGAGGAACACCACAGCACAGGCAATACACTGAAGGAGGAACACCACCGTACAGGCAATACACTGAAGGAGGAACACCACCGTACAGGCAATACACTGAAGGAGGAACACCACCGTACAGGCAATACACTGAAGGAGGAACACCACAGCACAGGCAATACACTGAAGGAGGAACACCACAGCACAGGCAATACACTAAAGGAGGAACACCACCGTACAGGCAATACACTGAAGGAGGAACACCACAGCACAGGCAATACACTGAAGGAGAAACACCACCGTACAGGCATTACACTGAAGGAGGAACACCACAGCACAGGCAATACACTGAAGGAGAAACACCACCGTACAGGCAATACACTGAAGGAGGAACACCACCGTACAGGCAATACACTGAAGGAGGAACACCACCGTACAGGCAATACACTGAAGGAGGAACACCACAGCACAGGCAATACACTGAAGGAGGAACACAGCACAGGCATTACACTGAAGGAGGAACACCGCCGTACAGGCAATACACTGAAGGAGGAACACCACAGCACAGGCAATACACTGAAGGAGGAACACCACAGCACAGGCATTACACTGAAGGAGGAACACCGCCGTACAGGCAATACACTGAAGGAGGAACACCACAGCACAGGCAATACACTGAAGGAGGAACACCACAGCACAGGCAATACACTGAAGGAGGAACACCACCGTACAGGCAATACACTGAAGGAGGAACACCACAGCACAGGCAATACACTGAAGGAGAAACACCACCGTACAGGCATTACACTGAAGGAGGAACACCACAGCACAGGCAATACACTGAAGGAGAAACACCACCGTACAGGCAATACACTGAAGGAGGAACACCACCGTACAGGCAATACACTGAAGGAGGAACACCACTGTACAGGCATTACACTGAAGGAGGAACACCACAACACAGGCAATACACTGAAGGAGGAACACCACAGCACAGGCAATACACTGAAGGAGGAACACCACCGTACAGGCAATACACTGAAGGAGGAACACCACAGCACAGGCAATACACTGAAGAAGGAACACCACAGCACAGGCAATACACTGAAGGAGGAACACCACCGTACAGGCAATACACTGAAGGAGGAACACCACCGTACAGGCAATACACTGAAGGAGGAACACCACAGCACAGGCAATACACTGAAGGAGGAACACCACAGCACAGGCAATACACTGAAGGAGGAACACCACAGCACAGGCAATACACTGAAGGAGGAACACCACCGTACAGGCAATACACTGAAGGAGGAACACCACCGTACAGCCAATACACTGAAGGAGGAACACCACCGTACAGGCAATACACTGAAGGAGGAACACCACATCACAGGCAATACACTGAAGGAGGAACACCACATCACAGGCAATACACTGAAGGAGGAACACCACCGTACAGGCAATACACTGAAGGAGGAATACCACCGTACAGGCAATACACTGAAGGAGGAACACCACCGCACAGGCAATACACTGAAGGAGGAACACCACCGTACAGGCAATACACTGAAGGTGGAACACCACCGTACAGGCAATACACTGAAGGAGGAACACCACAGCACAGGCAATACACTGAAGGAGGAACACCACAGCACAGGCAATACACTGAAGGAGGAACACCACCGTACAGGCAATACACTGAAGGAGGAACACCACCGTACAGGCAATACACTGAAGGAGGAACACCACCGTACAGGCAATACACTGAAGGAGGAACACCACAGCACAGGCAATACACTGAATGAGGAACACCACAGCACAGGCAATACACTGAAGGAGGAACACCACCGTACAGGCATTACACTGAAGGAGGAACACCACAGCACAGGCAATACACTGAAGGAGGAACACCACCGTACAGGCAATACACTGAAGGAGGAACACCACAGCACAGGCAATACACTGAAGGAGGAACACCACAGCACAGGCAATACACTGAAGGAGGAACACCACCGCACAGGCAATACACTGAAGGAGGAACACCACCGTAAAGGCAATACACTGAAGGAGGAACACCACCGTACAGGCAATACACTGAAGGAGGAACACCACCGTACAGGCAATACACTGAAGGAGGAACACCACAGCACAGGCATTACACTGAAGGAGGAACACCACCGTACAGGCAATACACTGAAGGAGGAACACCACCGTACAGGCAATACACTGAAGGAGGAACACCACAGCACAGGCAATACACTGAAGGAGGAACACCACAGCACAGGCAATACACTGAAGGAGGAACACCACCATACAGGCAATACACTGAAGGAGGAACACCACCATACAGGCAATACACTGAAGGAGGAACACCACCGTACAGGCAATACACTGAAGGAGGAACACCACCGTACAGGCAATACACTAAAGGAGGAACACCACCGTACAGGCAATACACTGAAGGAGGAACACCACAGCACAGGCAATACACTGAAGGAGGAACACCACCGTACAGGCAATACACTGAAGGAGGAACACCACATCACAGGCAATACACTGAAGGAGGAACACCACATCACAGGCAATACACTGAAGGAGGAACACCGCCGTACAGGCAATACACTGAAGGAGGAACACCACAGCACAGGCAATACACTGAAGGAGGAACACCACAGCACAGGCAATAAAATGAAGGAGGAACACCACAGCACAGGCAATACACTGAAGGAGGAACACCACCGTACAGGCAATACACTGAAGGAGGAACACCACAGCACAGGCAATACACTGAAGGAGGAACACCACAGCACAGGCAATACACTGAAGGAGGAACACCACCGTACAGGTAATACACTGAAGGAGGAAAACCACAGCACAGGCAATACAATGAAGGAGGAACACCACCGTACAGGCATTACACTGAAGGAGGAACACCACAGCACAGGCAATACACTGAAGGAGGAACACCACAGCACAGGCAATACACTGAAGGAGGAACAGCACAGCACAGGCAATACACTGAAGGAGGAACACCACCGTACAGGCAATACACTGAAGGAGGAACACCACCGTACAGGCAATACACTGAAGGAGGAACACCACCGTACAGGCAATACACTGAAGGAGGAACACCACAGCACAGGCAATACACTGAAGGAGGAACACCACCGTACAGGCATTACACTGAAGGAGGAACACCACAGCACAGGCAATACACTGAAGGAGGAACACCACAGTACAGGCAATACACTGAAGGAGGAACACCACCGCACAGGCAATACACTGAAGGAGGAACACCACAGCACAGGCAATACACTGAAGGAGGAACACCACCGTACAGGCAATACACTGAAGGAGGAACACCACCGTACAGGCAATACACTGAAGGAGGAACACCACAGCACAGGCAATACACTGAAGGAGGAACACCACCGTACAGGCAATACACTGAAGGAGGCACACCACCGTACAGGCAATACACTGAAGGAGGAACACCACAGCACAGGCAATACACTGAAGGAGGAACACCACAGCACAGGCATTACACTGAAGGAGGAACACCGCCGTACAGGCAATACACTGAAGGAGGAACACCACAGCACAGGCAATACACTGAAGGAGGAACACCACAGCACAGGCAATACACTGAAGGAGGAACACCACCGTACAGGCAATACACTGAAGGAGGAACACCACAGCACAGGCAATACACTGAAGGAGAAACACCACCGTACAGGCATTACACTGAAGGAGGAACACCACAGCACAGGCAATACACTGAAGGAGGAACACCACCGTACAGGCAATACACTGAAGGAGGAACACCACCGTACAGGCAATACACTGAAGGAGGAACACCACTGTACAGGCATTACACTGAAGGAGGAACACCACAACACAGGCAATACACTGAAGGAGGAACACCACAGCACAGGCAATACACTGAAGGAGGAACACCACCGTACAGGCAATACACTGAAGGAGGAACACCACAGCACAGGCAATACACTGAAGGAGGAACACCACAGCACAGGCAATACACTGAAGGAGGAACACCACCGTACAGGCAATACACTGAAGGAGGAACACCACCGTACAGGCAATACACTGAAGGAGGAACACCACAGCACAGGCAATACACTGAAGGAGGAACACCACTGCACAGGCAATACACTGAAGGAGGAACACCACAGCACAGGCAATACACTGAAGGAGGAACACCACCGTACAGGCAATACACTGAAGGAGGAACACCACCGTACAGGCAATACACTGAAGGAGGAACACCACCGTACAGGCAATACACTGAAGGAGGAACACCACAGCACAGGCAATACACTGAAGGAGGAACACCACCGTACAGGCAATACACTGAAGGAGGAACACCACATCACAGGCAATACACTGAAGGAGGAACACCACATCACAGGCAATACACTGAAGGAGGAACACCACCGTACAGGCAATACACTGAAGGAGGAATACCACCGTACAGGCAATACACTGAAGGAGGAACACCACCGCACAGGCAATACACTGAAGGAGGAACACCACCGTACAGGCAATACACTGAAGGTGGAACACCACCGTACAGGCAATACACTGAAGGAGGAACACCACAGCACAGGCAATACACTGAAGGAGGAACACCACAGCACAGGCAATACACTGAAGGAGGAACACCACCGTACAGGCAATACACTGAAGGAGGAACACCACCGTACAGGCAATACACTGAAGGAGGAACACCACCGTACAGGCAATACACTGAAGGAGGAACACCACAGCACAGGCAATACACTGAAGGAGGAACACCACAGCACAGGCAATACACTGAAGGAGGAACACCACCGTACAGGCATTACACTGAAGGAGGAACACCACAGCACAGGCAATACACTGAAGGAGGAACACCACCGTACAGGCAATACACTGAAGGAGGAACACCACAGCACAGGCAATACACTGAAGGAGGAACACCACAGCACAGGCAATACACTGAAGGAGGAACACCACCGCACAGGCAATACACTGAAGGAGGAACACCACCGTACAGGCAATACACTGAAGGAGGAACACCACCGTACAGGCAATACACTGAAGGAGGAACACCACCGTACAGGCAATACACTGAAGGAGGAACACCACAGCACAGGCATTACACTGAAGGAGGAACACCACCGTACAGGCAATACACTGAAGGAGGAACACCACCGTACAGGCAATACACTGAAGGAGGAACACCACAGCACAGGCAATACACTGAAGGAGGAACACCACAGCACAGGCAATACACTGAAGGAGGAACACAACAGCACAGGCAATACACTGAAGGAGGAACACCACCGTACAGGCAATACACTGAAGGAGGAACACCACCGTACAGGCAATACACTGAAGGAGGAACACCACCGTACAGGCAATACACTGAAGGAGGAACACCACAGCACAGGCAATACACTGAAGGAGGAACACCACAGCACAGGCAATACACTGAAGGAGGAACACCACCGTACAGGCAATACACTGAAGGAGGAACACCACCGTACAGGCAATACACTGAAGGAGGAACACCACAGCACAGGCAATACACTGAAGGAGGAACACCACAGCACAGGCATTACACTGAAGGAGGAACACCGCCGTACAGGCAATACACTGAAGGAGGAACACCACAGCACAGGCAATACACTGAAGGAGGAACACCACAGCACAGGCAATACACTGAAGGAGGAACACCACCGTACAGGCAATACACTGAAGGAGGAACACCACAGCACAGGCAATACACTGAAGGAGAAACACCACCGTACAGGCATTACACTGAAGGAGGAACACCACAGCACAGGCAATACACTGAAGGAGAAACACCACCGTACAGGCAATACACTGAAGGAGGAACACCACCGTACAGGCAATACACTGAAGGAGGAACACCACTGTACAGGCATTACACTGAAGGAGGAACACCACAACACAGGCAATACACTGAAGGAGGAACACCACAGCACAGGCAATACACTGAAGGAGGAACACCACCGTACAGGCAATACACTGAAGGAGGAACACCACCGTACAGGCAATACACTGAAGGAGGAACACCACCGTACAGGCAATACACTGAAGGAGGAACACCACAGCACAGGCAATACACTGAAGGAGGAACACCACAGCACAGGCAATACACTGAAGGAGGAACACCACAGCACAGGCAATACACTGAAGGAGGAACACCACCGTACAGGCAATACACTGAAGGAGGAACACCACCGTACAGCCAATACACTGAAGGAGGAACACCACCGTACAGGCAATACACTGAAGGAGGAACACCACATCACAGGCAATACACTGAAGGAGGAACACCACATCACAGGCAATACACTGAAGGAGGAACACCACCGTACAAGCAATACACTGAAGGAGGAATACCACCGTACAGGCAATACACTGAAGGAGGAACACCACCGCACAGGCAATACACTGAAGGAGGAACACCACCGTACAGGCAATACACTGAAGGTGGAACACCACCGTACAGGCAATACACTGAAGGAGGAACACCACAGCACAGGCAATACACTGAAGGAGGAACACCACCGTACAGGCAATACACTGAAGGAGGAACACCACCGTACAGGCAATACACTGAAGGAGGAACACCACCGTACAGGCAATACACTGAAGGAGGAACACCACAGCACAGGCAATACACTGAATGAGGAACACCACAGCACAGGCAATACACTGAAGGAGGAACACCACCGTACAGGCATTACACTGAAGGAGGAACACCACAGCACAGGCAATACACTGAAGGAGGAACACCACCGTACAGGCAATACACTGAAGGAGGAACACCACAGCACAGGCAATACACTGAAGGAGGAACACCACAGCACAGGCAATACACTGAAGGAGGAACACCACCGCACAGGCAATACACTGAAGGAGGAACACCACCGTACAGGCAATACACTGAAGGAGGAACACCACCGTACAGGCAATACACTGAAGGAGGAACACCACAGCACAGGCATTACACTGAAGGAGGAACACCACCGTACAGGCAATACACTGAAGGAGGAACACCACCGTACAGGCAATACACTGAAGGAGGAACACCACAGCACAGGCAATACACTGAAGGAGGAACACCACCATACAGGCAATACACTGAAGGAGGAACACCACCGTACAGGCAATACACTGAAGGAGGAACACCACCGTACAGGCAATACACTGAAGGAGGAACACCACCGTACAGGCAATACACTGAAGGAGGAACACCACCGTACAGGCAATACACTGAAGGAGGAACACCACAGCACAGGCAATACACTGAAGGAGGAACACCACAGCACAGGCAATACACTGAAGGAGGAACACCACCGTACAGGCAATACACTGAAGGAGGAACACCACATCACAGGCAATACACTGAAGGAGGAACACCACATCACAGGCAATACACTGAAGGAGGAACACCGCCGTACAGGCAATACACTGAAGGAGGAACACCACAGCACAGGCAATACACTGAAGGAGGAACACCACAGCACAGGCAATAAAATGAAGGAGGAACACCACAGCACAGGCAATACACTGAAGGAGGAACACCACCGTACAGGCAATACACTGAAGGAGGAACACCACAGCACAGGCAATACACTGAAGGAGGAACACCACAGCACAGGCAATACACTGAAGGAGGAACACCACCGTACAGGTAATACACTGAAGGAGGAAAACCACAGCACAGGCAATACAATGAAGGAGGAACACCACCGTACAGGCATTACACTGAAGGAGGAACACCACAGCACAGGCAATACACTGAAGGAGGAACACCACAGCACAGGCAATACACTGAAGGAGGAACACCACAGCACAGGCAATACACTGAAGGAGGAACACCACCGTACAGGCAATACACTGAAGGAGGAACACCACCGTACAGGCAATACACTGAAGGAGGAACACCACCGTACAGGCAATACACTGAAGGAGGAACACCACAGCACAGGCAATACACTGAAGGAGGAACACCACCGTACAGGCAATACACTGAAGGAGGAACACCACCGTACAGGCAATACACTGAAGGAGGAACACCACAGCACAGGCAATACACTGAAGGAGGAACACCACCGTACAGGCAATACACTGAAGGAGGCACACCACCGTACAGGCAATACACTGAAGGAGGAACACCACAGCACAGGCAATACACTGAAGGAGGAACACCACAGCACATGCATTACACTGAAGGAGGAACACCGCCGTACAGGCAATACACTGAAGGAGGAACACCACAGCACAGGCAATACACTGAAGGAGGAACACCACAGCACAGGCAATACACTGAAGGAGGAACACCACCGTACAGGCAATACACTGAAGGAGGAACACCACAGCACAGGCAATACACTGAAGGAGAAACACCACCGTACAGGCATTACACTGAAGGAGGAACACAACAGCACAGGCAATACACTGAAGGAGGAACACCACCGTACAGGCAATACACTGAAGGAGGAACACCACCGTACAGGCAATACACTGAAGGAGGAACACCACTGTACAGGCATTACACTGAAGGAGGAACACCACAACACAGGCAATACACTGAAGGAGGAACACCACAGCACAGGCAATACACTGAAGGAGGAACACCACCCTACAGGCAATACACTGAAGGAGGAACACCACAGCACAGGCAATACACTGAAGGAGGAACACCACAGCACAGGCAATACACTGAAGGAGGAACACCACCGTACAGGCAATACACTGAAGGAGGAACACCACCGTACAGGCAATACACTGAAGGAGGAACACCACAGCACAGGCAATACACTGAAGGAGGAACACCACTGCACAGGCAATACACTGAAGGAGGAACACCACAGCACAGGCAATACACTGAAGGAGGAACACCACCGTACAGGCAATACACTGAAGGAGGAACACCACCGTACAGGCAATACACTGAAGGAGGAACACCACCGTACAGGCAATACACTGAAGGAGGAACACCACCGTACAGGCAATACACTGAAGGAGGAACACCACAGTACAGGCAATACACTGAAGGAGGAACACCACCGTACAGGCAATACACTGAAGGAGGAACACCACAACACAGGCAATACACTGAAGGAGGTAAACCACACCACAGGCAATACACTGAAGGAGGAACACCACCGCACAGGTAATACACTGAAGGAGGAACACCACAGCACAGGCAATACACTGAAGGAGGAACACCACCGTACAGGCAATACACTGAACGGAAGACCACAGCAAAGGCAATACACTGAAGGAGGAACACCACAGCACAGGCAATACACTGAAGGAGGAACACCACCGTACAGGCAATACACTGAAGGAGGAACACCACCGTACAGGTTATCTGTAGTATCTTGGTTATTATGTTTTTATTGTCATCCACTGCTCCCCCAGTGGAACTCTCTAGATATGATGTAACATGGAATGTTGGTGTATGAAATGCAGTGTCTCAAAACATCTGTTCAAGCTGTTCCTACAGTGTCTGAAAAGGTCTGTTTTTGCTGTCCCCACAGTGTCTCAAGACCTTAGTTCCTGCTGTCGTCACAGAATCTCTGCAATCAAGGTAATTGCTCTGCCTTTTTGTGTGGAGTGAGTTTTTCCAGTCTACAGTACCTCTAGCTGCTTTCAAACACGTACTCCCCAGCTGCTGCCAGAACGAGATCAACGAGAGAGACGCCAGAGTAATATCACAAATAAACCAGCTGCTTGTACTCCAACTGACAGTTTGTCTCATGTTGAATTTCTTCAACTGCTGCCAATAAACGAGAAAAAACACTCAAAATGAAAAAAGAAGATACCAGTAACAAGTATCTGTACCGTGAGTCGGTTGCTGTGTGAAATTGCCGATTTAATTGTGAGTACTGATCCGTTCATTTCTGCCTGCATGTTGACTGCCTGCTCATGCGAGGGAATTCCCAGTGTCTCTGTGCCGATCCGCTCTTCTCCAAGACATCTCCCCTTCTGATGACATATTCGATTCTCCGTGGTACGGCGGAGAGGCAGCACGCTCTATGTTGACGTTGTGTGTCCAGCATCACAGTAAAGCGTTGTGTGCAAACCTTTCCTTGTTGTCAAGAGGGGGTCTCGTCATCACGCTACATCATGCAACGTTGAGCAGCCATTTTGTTTCCTTTTGTTCCCAGTGTTACAGGAACACAACGCAATGGAGCTAATTTAGCCCGTTTGCTGCTGCCGTCGGCCGTTGGACGTCGCGCGAGCGACCTCCCTGGTGCTGCGCACGGCCAACGGCCAACGTGGCCGCACCCATTTCTTCGAACGTTCAGCACTGGCGCTGAACGTTCGAAGCAGTAAACGGGTTAAAAAGTGAGAATGTTTTTGTTCCAAGTGTCCCCAGCGGCTGCCACAAACAGTTAAACAAGGGAAACACAAACAGTGAGTCATTTGATCTTAGTGCTGATCCTGATTCTTTTTCTGATGCTGATGCCTACGTCTGAAACTCGCTGCGAGGTTTGTGGTGAGGAGATACAGCGCGTCTGTGCATTGTGGACAGTGAAGGAGCAGTAAGTTAATTGTCACATACAACATCAGTGTAGAAATACTCCCTGGGACAGTGGCTGTGAGCTCAGTACAAGGAAAGTGCAGAACAGTGGAAAAGAGTCCAGAGCTAGGGTGGATAATCGTGATCCAGGACAAACTTACCAGCGCACAATGTTTTTACCTCCATCCTCTTAGTTATTTGTATTTACCCCTCAGAGTGCACAACAGTTTTACCTCCACACAAGGTGTGTCACGTAGATTTTTTACTTTGTGCTGTATTGTCACAGTTACATGATTTCAGTGCACATTTTACCTCATGGTTCACATGTTATGAGGATTTAGTCCCGCATTTCCAATGCACAACATTTCTTGACGGCTCCGGGAGGTGTGTCTGACCTCTCTGTGAGGTGGGTCAGTTGGGTCTCCCCCAATCTCATGTGCATACTCATTGATCTCCAGTCGAAGTGCAACTTTGGTTTTGTTTACATTTTACTCTACAAAGGGTGTCTAGGTTTTGTTTATGGGTCCTTTGCCCATTTGTTATAGTGCACATAGTTTTTACCTCTTCACGAGGTGTTTCATCGTGCACAACGTTGACCTCTGCACGAGGTATGTGTCTTTTGTTACAGTGCACATGGTTTTTACCTCTTCACGGGGTGTTTCACGTGAGTTGTATTCCCTCTACTCTAGTGTACAACGTTGACCTCTCCGTGAGGTGTGTTTGACCTCTCCGTGAGGTGTGTTTGTCGGGTCTTCCCATCATCCTGTGCATAAATTATGACCTACGGTCGAGGTGCGTCCTCACACGGACATGACTTTACACATGACATTACATGATTTATATCTCCCTTACAGTGCACAATTTTTTTTACCTTTCTTAAGGTGTCTAGTGTGGGTTGTTTGTTTTATTCTACAGTGCACAATATTTTGATCTGCTCTTGTTGTTGCCTCTGCATGTTCATATTGTTACCCACATGGGTGTAATAGTTTTGGTTCTTGTCCATTAACTACAGTGCATTGGTTCACGTTAGACTCTGCGTTTTTGTCAACTCTGTTTTCCTTTTTATGCTCAACACCGTAGCCCAGAACTTTTCTATTTTGTTTTAACTCAAACATTTGTTATATTATGGAGAAGAGTGAGTTTTATAATGTTTCTCTCTTCTTCTCTGTCATCTTCTTCTATTCTCCTGATGTGGATTGCTCTCTTGAATACTTTCCCGGCCAGTTGCCGTACATAGAGTACTCATTGATGGTTTCTCTTCTTTATTTCTTTCTCTCATTTGTAGAAAGGAGGATGGAAACAGGTTATGTTTATCTGTTTCCTTAAGCTTTTTGGTTGCTTTTTTTCTCTCTACCTCGGATTTGTTTCTCTCTAGTACTCTCCACTCTATTTCATTCTTTTAGCCTCAACATCTGAGTCTATATTTGTCTTTTCTGTTCTCCTTCTGGAAGAAAGGAGGATTTGTAGCGTCTTGGTTATTGTGCTTTCCATGTCATCCCCTGCTCCACCATTGGAACTCTCTAGATAGGATGTAACATAGAATGTTGGTGTATGAAATCCACACTTGGCGAAGGGCGGAGCGCCTTGCTGACTGCTCCTGGTGTGGCTGTATTACTCCTGTATGACTGATCTTGTAACCTACTTGAATAAATCCTCTTGAACCACTCCTACTTGCGTGGACCTGATTACTACATTATCCATAAAAGGAAGACCGAAGCACAGGCAATACACTGATGGAGGAACGCCAACACCACAGCTCACACTATGCATGAAAGGAAGACCACAATGGCACAGACAATACACTGATGGAGGAATATGAAGACTATCCCGAGCACACACACAGATTAGGATTAGACAATGCAATTAGTGAAAGAACAACAAAATAGTTTCAATCCAACGATGGTGTCTTGTATTTTCGTTTAATCGGTAGTTCTACACAACGCAGCCAGCCGACACGTGTTTCATCAGAGATAAAGTTATCTCTGAATCTTGTGGCGCGTTCAAGCTCAGTGTAATCCCACAGCCGGTGATACTTCCAACCCGGTGGGGTCTAAGTCTAAGTCTAATAATAGTAATTAGGTCCAAATATTGCAGCAAAGTCGCAGGGCGGAACACGGGTATTGTGTCCGTAAATTAATAAGAAATGCGGCGATTGTGTCCTGGTGGCTCCACCTCAATCCATGGATAATTACTATTATTAGGACCTACGTTTTCTACTTATATTGGCTATTTGGTTTGATCTTACTGGCGTTACAGACCTTTTGAAATACTAGTTAGATTACCGTAGCTTCTACCTCACTACGCAAGTGAGCATCCTCGACTTGGATGTGCTCCTTCTCTGCCATCATCGGCCAGATTCAGCATACGGTACTCGTTTCATGAGCCATTCCTCTGATGAACTTAGACCCCACCGGGTTGGAAGTACCACCGTCTGTGGGATTACACTGAGCTTGAACGTGCCATTTCTGATTTGAGTTATTCTCCTCTCTGGAAAAGTCCTTGGCTTCCCAGCGATGCCATCGTCTACCTTCTTTCTCACTTATTTTTTGGATCAGCAGCCTTTTTCTAACGCTGCCTTTTTTTTTTACTCTCTGCTCGCATTCTGCATCTCTGCTCGCGTACGGCATTACGCTGTTAATCCTCGGAAGCGAGGGTGTTTTCCTGACTCCTCTTCCTTCCGCCTCGGACGCAAGGCGTGTGTTGTCTTTTTTTTTGTTTTGTGTTGGCGCGAGTCGCGTCATTCTGCAGTTCTTGGAATGTTTAATTTTCTGTACTTTCACATTTTTTCTGATGAATGTGGAGTAATACGGAAACGTTACAAAGGCTAAGGTAACCCTTTTTCCTTATATATGAATGCAGTTATTTTTATTAAAGAGTCAATTGATGATTGTGTTGGATAACGCTATCCTTTAATTACTGTGAAAGACTAAAGAAATCCCATTAATCGTGAGTCCTGCTTTATGTTGTGTGTTTGGTATCCTGCCATGCTTACCGTGCTGGTCCACTATTTGCTTTACGGCGGATGTTATTCACTCTTGATAGGGAGCCGGAGACGTCTGGCGTTCTTTCTTGTACGTGTTGTTCATATTCTGAGGCCTCTTATCTTCTTTGATTTCTTTTCTGTTTCTTATTTCTGTATAATTCTATTTTATTCTTGTTGTTCTCTCTTTGCGAGAAAGGGGGTGGTGCGTGTGCTTTCTCATGTTGTATTATTGTTGCATTTGGTGTTATTTCACACCTCTCTTTAATGCTATTGTTTAATATGTGCTACGCATTTTTCTTCTCTACGCCACTGTTTATTTGGCGTTTTGGTTCTGTTCTTTATTCATTTTATTCATTCTTCTAGGTGTAAAGGGAGAGGATATGTTGTGAGGTTAATTCATGCTCTTCTTCTTCCTTTGCTCTTTCCTCCTGTTCAGCCTAGTTGCCTATAGAATGTGATGACTGCACAGAATGTTGGGTGCCGGGGTTTAGGCAATTGGTGTCAGCAGGCTGAGCCGCGAGGGTATACTGCTCCTGGTGGGCCGTACTTTATAGCCTATTTACCATCTTGGCTCACCTTAAGCTTCCTCTAACTTCCTACAAATAAAGTTACTACTTGGAATCAACTACCTGACTTCCTGAAGATTCTTACTTTGCAACACTATACTTGAAGGATTGGCTTAGAGCATTCTATGCCTCGGAAGACTACAGTCTTCATACCGGATTTCAGGAAGTCCTTCTGTTGTATTGTTTTCTTTTTGGAGAGACATTCACCATTAATGCTCTGTCAAGAAAACAACCACACCCCTTCTTCGAAGAAACTTTACCAGCTCCATTCTGCTAAGGTGCCTCTCACATTGCCAAGAAACCTGCTACTTTTACAAAGTGTCCTTATAGAAGGTGATAGTGGTAGAGTACCACATTGTCAAGGCGTCTGAATTTAAGCATTTCATCGCCAGATACTGGTAAGTCTGGGTTGGCATACAAGATGAACTAACGTTTATGTTACATAATACTTCACCTCTGATTAATCTCCTTTCTTCTATTTCTCTCGCCCTTCTGCAGGGTTGCCCGCCCTCAACTAATCTCTCCTGAAAGACGCCCAGGTGGTCCTTCCATGTCTCTCTACTCCTTGGGGGTATCAGTGTATCCTCAGTTTGTCTCAGTGGTCTGAGGTGGCTGTACCCTACCGGAGTGAAGAGACTACATATTTGCTCCCATGGATTTTGGATTTTGGTTCAGACCTGACGTTCAGGACAGATCTACAGATCCCGACAGTTATATTGCAGCTTTTAGACTTGTCCCAGCATTTTTTAAGATCTCCTCTTCACGCTGTCTTATCGCTTGTTTATAATTTTGTCTCAGGGTTCCAACAAGAGTTGCGTCCCTGGGTACTACTGCAAGTGCTGCACGGAGCTCTCTATTTGCTCGAGAACAGGTGTTATTAAAATATCTAGGATTCGAGTTGATGTTAGATACAGGCCTCGAGATTAGTCGTTTGATACCAGCACATAGATGGCCAAAAACATTGGTCACCTCGGGGTTTGGATCATTGGACGACAAACAGATCTCAAAAGATAGCAAATATGCTGTTATAATTTTGGAAAACAGTTTGCCCCTGTCGATACCCTTGCAGATTACCCTCAAGCTGTCCATAGAGTGTGTTAAATTACTTGCACCCAGCTCTTTAATGAAAACAGGTCTGTGGGTAAACCAAATTGTTGTTAGAATGGATGTATGACGTTACAACGCATACTATTACAACGCATGCTTTTAGAACGCATTTTTTACAACGCAAGTACCTTTACAACGCATGTCTTTACAACGCATACTATTACAACGCGAAATACTAAAAGTAATGGAAAAGTACTATTACAACGAAAACACATATAACGCATACCATTACAACACATAAAAAAAGAATTACATATATTTTTTTTCTTTTGTAAAATAAATCCTGGCACGAGAAGCAGGGAAAATAGGGGTTTTAGGTGGGGAAGTAATTATTATTATTATTATTATTATTATTAAAACTTATATAGCGCACAGCTACCCTGAGGCATCCCGGCGCTATGAACAGTGCATCAACCGTGGGACCATGAAATAATAGTAACGACTCACAGGGGAAACAGATGTGTTTTCAAACCTTTGCGAAAACGTAGGGTACAGGTCTCAGCACGAAGTTTTAAAATGTAGTAATAAACTGTACGTCAATATAAAATAAAACAAGGCATTTTCCAAAATTAATACTCGAGTATTAAAAATTAATACTCGAGTTATAAAAAACATACTCACATTCAGAAAACATTTAGAAACATATAAAACAAATTGAAAAAATATTATTCACAAACTATTATTATACGAAATAAAGAACATAACTTTAACAAATATATTCGAAATATGAAACACATTGCCGCCATTTTAGATAATAAGCACAACAAATAAGTCCTACAACTCTTTTCATGAAATAACACCTAGAGACTGAAAACAAAGTGGAGGACCAAACGCTATTTCAAACACAAAACACACACTTTTAAAACGATAATTTAAATTACATGTTTTCACAGCAAATTAAAGAGAGAAAAAAATGAAACGCAGCTTTTCATGATTTAATTGTAGCGAAGACTGACCTTAATAAACTAGCAACTATTGAAGCATGTAACATTCTGCTTAAAATTAAATCCAAATACCATGGATGTCAAAATAAAGCGGAAAAGATGCTAGCAAACTACTTAAAAGTCAAGTCCAAACGTAAGTCTATTGGTCCTATCCTCAATGAATCTACTAACAAATTAGTCTCGTCAGATGAAGAAATTGCTGAAGTCTTTCATACATATAATCAATCTCTTTATTCTGATGATACTTTCCCCTCTACTCAAAATGTAAACACCTTTTTTTCTGGTCTCCCATCCCCACCATCTCTTCCTGATGAATTTGAAGCATTGGAGAAAGATATTACTGAAAAAATCGAAGGCACCTGGCCCTGACGGGTTACCTGTTGAATTTTATTCTACCTTTCCATCTATTTTTGCCCCCAAATTGTTACAACTTTTTAATTCTTTTATTGGTGGTGCTAAAGCTTCTGGGTCTTTTCAGGAAGCTTTAATTGTTATTATTCCTAAACCTGACAAAGACCATTCTTATTGTAAAAATTATCGTCCTATATCATTGATTCATTATGATTGCAAACTCTTTGCTAAGATTCTTGCCTCCTGCCTTGATAGTATTATTCCATTTTTGATCAAAACTGACCAAGTAGGATTTGTGAAAGGTAGGCTAGCTTCTGATAATGCTCGATTGTTTTCTAATATTATTTCCCATGGCAAAAAATGTAAAGATCCCCTTGCAGCTCTATCTTTAGATGCTGAAAAGGCATTTGACCATATTAATGGGCAAGTTATGTTTCAAACTTTCAAATGGTTTGGTGTTGGGCCCTCTTTTATTTCATATATTAAACTCTTATAATCCTGTCCAGAGCCAGTATTCTTTATAATACCCATTTTTCAAGGTTTTTTTCTTTATCTAGAGGTACAAGGCAGGGTTGTCCTCTTTCTACTTTGTTATTTATCCTTTTTTGGAACGTATTCGGTCCCATTCACTGATAACTGGTTTTAAGCTTTCCTCTGTTGAGACTAAAATATCTGCCTATGCAGATGATATCCTGATTTATATGTCTAACCCTGTTGAATCCCTTCCACGTTTTATGAATGAAGTCCGACTATATTCATCTATTTCTGGTTATAAACTTAATTTATCAAAAACAGAAGTTCTACCTTTGAATTCTAATTGTTATCAATATATGTTTAATGATACAAATTTTGCTTGGTGTCCCTCCAAAATTAAATATCTTGGCATTTGGTTTTCATCATCCCTAACTGACACACTTAAATTCACATTTAATCCATTATTGAAGAAAATCCAATCCCTCCTCCTCACATGGTCTCCCTTATATCTTTCATGGTGGGGTAGATTGTGTTCCATCAAAATGATGATTGCTCCTCATGTGCTGTACACAGTGTCTATGCTTCCTATTAAAATCCCCAATACCTATTTTTCTCGTAGAAATTCTATTTGTGTAACATTTTTGTGGAATAATAAACACCCACGTATTGCTCTCAACACTCTCATTTGACCCAAAAGCGAAGGTGGTGTTCGCTTTCCTAACTTTAGAGCCTACCACTCAGCTTTTCTAATCAAACAATCTTTTTCATTAGCTTACGATTTTTTGGATACTCCTGTCCCTAGATGGATCCTTTTTGAACGTTCTTTATTAAAAGACTTTTCTTTCCAACACATTATTTTTACGTCTAATTGCTCCTTTTTGTCCAAAAATCCTGTTTTGAAATACTCCCAAACATTACTCCAAGATACATTTTCTAAGGATTTTACTCCGCTTCAATGTTTTTTATCCTCTAGTGTATGGTATATTAAATTCCTTAAATATAAAGGCAAATCTTTTTACTACAAACATTGCAAGGAAAAGGACATCTTTTTTGTTTGTCAATTTCTCCATAATTTCTCTGTCATCCCCTTTCATGAGTTACAAACAAGCTATCAATTACCTGATTCTTTTCTAAATGAATTCAGTATCATTGCTAATGCAATACAATCTCACTTAAATACTTTTCCCCTTCCACTGTGTCGCCTTCCTTAATTCCCCCCTCGTCTCTCTACCCTTTATTTTCAACACATAGACCCAAAGCCGCCCTTGTATATAAACTGTTGTTATCCAATGTTAATGTTCTTTCTAAGTCCAGTATTGAGATTGCTGGGGAAGCCGATTTATCCGTTTCTTCACCTGTTCTAATGTGGGAGAAACTGTGGTCTACGCTATTTAAAGTTTCCGCTGCTGCACGCATAACTCAATCTTTGTTCTTTATTTATCATAGAGCTATTATTACTCCTGTTAGCATATGTAAGTTTTCACCAACCTCTTCCCCTCGTTGTTGGTCTTGCTCAACTGCAACGGGCACATTTAAACATCAAATATATGAATGCCCTTCTGTTTTATCCTTTTGGAACTCAGTTTGGAATGTTTGTATATCAATATTTAACTTTAAAGCCTCTTTATCATTTTTGCATGTTTTTTTAGGATCATTGTCACCCTCTATAGACATTGAATCCTCTGTTTCTAGACTGTTTGATCTTTTTATTGTTATAGCTTTTAAGGTAATTTTATCTTCTTTGAAAGATAATTCCAAATTATCGTTACTTACTTGGTGGAATTTTATTTGTGATGAACACAGGAATGCTACTGTTTCCTCTTCTTCTATCTCTCAAAAAATCAAGTCTTATCTCCTTTGGCTTCCCTTTACTACTTACCTTTCTTCTCGTCCTCCTTTACATTAACTCTTTCTTTTTCTTTCTTAATATATATTATACACATCATCTTGCTTCTTCCTTTCCTTTCATCTTCTTTTCTTCTCCTCTTTCGTTCTCTTTCTCTTTCCTACTATTTTTTCCCTTCTCCCTCTTCTACTTATAATATTTATCTTATAGTATATGCCTGTTTGTTTTATTTTCATTGAGGATAAACGTATGTTTTAATATGGCCTTTGTTCTGTATTTGAAAATCTCAATACAAATTTCTTAAACAACAAAAAAAAAAAAGTTGATCCTACAATCTGGCTCCATTTTCCTGCATGGAATGAAGTATGATTAAGAGTTACATTCACACCAATAAACTAGGTGTAGGTACTCCTGACCCTGCTTTGAGATATCAGTTTGATTATATTACATATGACTGAATTTTTAATTGTTGGACAGATTGACTTGATATTTATCTGCAAATGTATGGCCATTGACTCAATCTCTGTATCAGTGCATTCTAAGTTTCATTTATATATTTTATACTGAAAATTGATGTCCAACTGGTCTGAAGAGTGGCCACCTGTAGTGAGTTAAAGAACATCGGAGAACAGGGCTGTTCTGCACAACCATCATCTCTCCTTACAAAGAATAGTCTACAGTGGTAGGACAATGCATAGAATATCCAAAGGGCCGGGGCATGTCGAAATGATTTGGTAAATTGATCAAGCTACTACAGCAGTATATGTTTTATCCTGGTAACTTTGAGAAGGAACACGGATATTCATGGAGTACTATACCTGAATGGATTTTAACTCAATCCACAGAATATCCACCTGCCGAATACCACAACAAACCATATCCAGGTTGACAACAATTAATGATGAATTGATCCATGACATGGCATGATATTGTAATACTCAACTGATTTCCACAAATAGCATAATGATGTAAATTGCCCACAGCTTAATTTGGTTCAGATGTAAATTATTTTTAAAGTCTGTTACTTTATAAACCAAATTTATTACACATGATCAAAACAAATAAGGTGTCAATTACGATTCTATTCGAAAGGGCTCTAAATCGGATTTGGGTTTGCTGAATCCGATTCGGAACCCTTGCTGCAGAATGAATCGTGCACAGTTCCCCACAACCGATTACAATGCCCGTAAATTAGTACGGCTGTCCGAATCGGTTCTGAAAGGCATTCGAATAGGTTAAGTCTTTCAGAGCCAAATTGTACAGCTCTGTGGACTCGTTTTCCGAGTGAGCAATGATGATGACCGATTCGGACAGCTGTTCCAAATTGGTTTCTCCGGAATGAAACGGCATCTGGAATTTGTCTTCGGGGGCCAATAGAAAGCTCCCCCTTCACCCGGACCCTCTGAATAGTGCCTGTGGGGGTACCCAAGGGCCCCTCCTTTCCAGCCATGTACAGTGTGGCAGGCACCATGGGGTTCCTGCCACAGGGTGCAACGTTTTCCCCAGCTTCCTCTTACTTCAATGGGAGCCTGTGTTCTCCTGTGGAACATAGGCTCCCATTGAAGTCAATGGAAGTCCGACCGAATCGTATCCGGATACATCCAAATCACTCGTTCTGACTCACACGATCTGAGTTGTCTGAAGAGCATTCCAGGACCGATTCAGTAGGATTGTTTCATGGATGAGATTGTAATCGGCCCCTAAGTATGTTCCTTATGTTAATTCACTGTTGTGTCCTGTGTGATGCTCACTTTACCTTTAAAAAACTTGACAATGAAAGTAAAGGTCAAATGACCAAGACCCTTTGTGAGGTCGACCTTCGTCTTGTTTTTCTGATGAAACAACTACCATTGCACTTGGATCTTGTGTGGCTCATCACTTTCCCCGGACCGGGGATTGTTTTCATTTTATATATATGTATGCATGGCAAATAAACAGGAGTCACGTCAGTTAACCCATTGCGTGCGCGCGTTGGCCAACGGCTGTCGCCAGCCCTACCTTCGGTAGTGCTGCGCACGTCCGTTGGCTGACGTGGCCCCGCCCACTCAATAGAACACCAGCACCGCGGCAGAATTTGCGCTGCGGTTAAGTAGTTAAGTGAGTAGGTTGATATGTCAGTGACATCATTAACGTTTTGAACTAAAAAAAACATAGACATTCCCCAGTCATAGTTAGCAGATCTAATTTTAGCTTGCACCCCTGCCATGCACTGCATATGACGTGTTCTATAACATCATTCATGACATCACTGATGACATCTCAAATGACATCACTGCTCATGTAAGGGGTGTTAGTGACTAGAATAGCCTTATATCAAGGGTGTTGCTGCTGTACATTGCAGGAAAGCTTTCTTAGTTTTACCTTGTGGTCATTTACTTTGCACTAAAGTATGTTTTTCACAATTACAATGTAAATAATCCAATGAATATATGTATATGTATGTATATGTGTAGGTTTAAAATGAATGGATATCACTTAATTGATCAAAAACATTATTTAACTATTTCAAGTTATTTTATAACATGTAAATATGTTAAAGTTACCGAAATATCATCATTTTTTAAATTAAGTTATATATCGAAAATAATATTATTTAAAAATATATTTTTTTATTCAAGCAGAATTGTTTCTAAAACATTTAATTTTTTATCTTTAAGAATTAGTGGTTTTTGAGGGTTCAGTGATGGGTCATATTTGATTTTTGATGTTTTGTAGGTTTTATGGGTGTTTCAATTTTTAGGGGATTGAAATAGTTTTTCCAGTTCATGAATGGGTAATGATTGGGGGTAGTCTGGTGATTTTACTGAGGCCCTCAATATCTGCGGTTTATTTATTTTGTGTGAAATGTCTTCAGATCAGCACACAGAGCTCAGGGGGGCCTGGATATAAGATCCTGCTTGGCACTGGTCTACAGAATGTATTTTGCATTTATTTCCTATCACCTGATGTTTTCCAGATGAAGTGCCATCTCCTGACACTCAGCACAGAGCATACACAACACATTCTGAATGTGTGAATAGGTGTACCATAGTCTTCAAAATGGTTTTGGTTCTATGGTGATTGTCCTTGGGAATGGAATGTGTGGTATGCAACATTTACCACGCAATTTTTACAACGCACTACCATTACAACAAAACTTTTACAACGCAAACACTTTTACAACGCATACCTTTACAACACATGTTTTTACAACGCAGATACCTTTACAACGCATACCATTACAACGTAAGTATTGGTAAGTATATAATTATTTTTAAAATGTTATATGTTTGGGTTTTTGGGTAAAGGGGTATTTTTAGGGTTCAGGGTCAGTTTTCAGTTTTTGGGTAAAGGGGTATTTTTAGGGTTCAGGGTCAGTTTTCAGTTTTTGGGTAAAGGGGTATTTTTAGGGTTCAGGGTCAGTTTTCAGTTTTTGGGTAAAGGTGTATTTTTAGGGTTCAGGGTCAGCTTTTAGTTTTTGGGTAAAGGGGTATTTTTAGGGTTCAGGGTCAGTTTTTAGTTTTTGGGTAAAGGGGTATTTTTAGGGTTCAGGGTCAGTTTTTAGTTTTTGGGTAAAGGGGTATTTTTAGGGTTCAGGGTCAGTTTTGGGTTTTTGGGGTACAGGGGTATTTTTTATAAATAAAATAAAATTACATTAAAATTAAATTAATTAAATAAAATTAAATAAAATTAAATTATATTACAATATTTTTAATTAATTTAAATTAAAAAAATTATTATATACTTACCAATACTTACGTTGTAATGGTATGCGTTGTAAAGGTATATGCGTTGTAAAATCTTGCGTTGTAATGTCATACATCCGACTGTGTAGTTGAGTCCACAGTTGCCCTGGGTGCAGACAGTGGTCACAGTAAAGCAGAGATTCAGGGCACAGGAAAGAGTCCCTTTAACAAGGTTTCCCCAAAAAAAGAACACATGAAAGAAATCTAACACTTAAGTCTCATTCTTAATGGTCTACACTCTTTGACATTAGTGGTAACTCCTATTACCGCACACATAACAGTCATAAGTTATGTATCTCCTTGTACATACTGGGTACCATTAAAACATTCACCCCACATTAAATGTTTTCAAATCAAAGCTGGTGGAATTTAAAGGGCGGGAAATGACAAGAATAAAAAAATGAATAGTCTGGGTTGTAGAATATTGGACACATGAGGATATATAGGGTCACAAATGAGTGTAGCGCTATTAGCTAAAAGTAATCTTTGGAGCGTGTTTAATATAAATGTAGAGAACTTGAGATGGAGGTTTATTGCACACATTGGAAATTATCATTTTTAATTCACCATCTGTGTTCTCTCTGCACCTAATCAGGGGGCTCTTTCTATATTTAATTTCCTTCTGTTTTCTAGAGTTAATTCAAAGGTGCCACCCAAATTTCCTCTTTTGCAAAAAACGGTCTGGGAAAGACATGGCTTGGTAGTTCGGACTGGACTGTTCCCATGAGGCACAGGGTCAGAGCTGATTTGCATATAGCCAGTGTCTAACCCAGGGTGGTGTGGAGTGCCAAGAAACGATGGATTTAGGCCCAGATCCTTGTTCTGGGGTGAATGTATGACATTGTTCTACATTCTGTCCATCAACTGTGTTTTTTGCCACCCAAATTTCTCTGCAGGGATTTTGACATCACTCAGACCAGCTCTGGGCTAGTTACACACGTCATTGAGTCACATTCTCCTTCGAGCATATGAAGGGCCGATTGGAGCTCTGAATGGGGGTCACTTTTCACTCAACTGCACACCATGGGTTGTCACGTACAGATACGTTCTTGGCCAGCAGTTTGATCAGAACAGTTCTCAATATCAAAACAAATCCTCAGATCATCTCAGACTATAATGCTCTATCACTATATATTAAGTCGAGCCAAGGATGAATTTAGGTATCGCACCATCGGTGGTCATTTGATCCGAAAGTACTATTAGATACCATATACATTACTATAGCCTTACAGCCCGCCGTAGAGAGCTATACCGGCTATTAAAGGCCCTCTCCAGAGTTAAACAAGCTAGAGGGACTTTAATAGCCGGTATAGCCCAGCTACGAAGGGCTATAAGGCTATTAGAACATTCGGCCACTTGAGGGTAGAATGTTCTAACAAAAAAGAACAAAGCCTTATGGGAGCGCGAGGGGATTGGAATCCCCTCGGGCTCCTCGAAGCCTTTGTTTACAGCCAGAGCTGCGAACAAAGAAGCATTGGAATGTTGGAGCTCCGGGCTTATACCAGCCATTAGAAGCCCGGAGCACGCCATTGTTTTCAATGGAGCTCCCAACATTCCAATGTTCTAATTATATGTCCGACTGTTTGAGACTACTTATACATTTTAACACGGGCTCTGCCTCTTCCATTGTGGTCTGGGATGCTCGGAAGACTATGATCCACGGTCACACTCTCAGTTATTCTGAGAGGTTTTTAGACTTAACATAATAAGGTTAAGAAAACGTCGGAGGCAAAACTTTGTACCAGCTACAGTGGAATACTCTTCTTGGATGTGTAAAGTCAGCTGGAAAGTGCTGCGGGAATATATGAGCATCTTCCTGCTACTCGTATGACTTTAAAAAAAAACAGATTTAGGCTTGAGTATATCTAACGTTGCTGTCAAAACATGTTATGATATGTGAAGTGGATTCATGCAGCGTGCTATCCACCTGTGAGGCTATCCAAGCAGAGCAGCAAGCACTTGAGCAGCAAGCACTTGAGCAGCAAGCACTTGAGCAGCAAGCACTTGAGCAGCAAGCACTTGAGCAGCAAGCACTTGAGCAGCAAGCACTTGAGCAGCAAGCACTTGAGCAGCAAGCACTTGAGCAGGTGTGTCGCCTCTGGGCCCCACAGCCTGGAGCCAAGTCTTCAACTTCTTGCAGAATCCAAGAACCGAGGAGGTGCTGAGGGAAGTTGTCCCAGATATTGGGTGCAATGTACAAGATTGAGTAACACTCAGTTCTGCGTTCGTGGCGCTGGGGAGTGTGTGAGAGTGTGCTGGTCCAATGTTGTGCGGTGCTTTGTCTGCATGCATGCGGAGTTTGAATTGGCTGGGTGGTTTGTGTAGTGGAAGCCTCTGGAGCCCTCTAAGGTTTGGCAGTATGTGGGTGATATGTGGGAGGTAAGGATGAGTGTTCTGTGGTGCTCTGGATGGTCTGGAGTCTGTGTAGGAGTTGTTTGGAAATCTCGGCTAAGAGTGTGTTGCAGTAGTTGTGTCTGCTTGTGATGAATGCTTGTGTGACTGTACTTCTGGTGTTCTGGGGGCAACCACAACATCTTGTGTAGCTTGCATAGGATGTGAACACTAGAGGAACTAACTGTATTGAGTTGTGCTGTTTCTAAAATTTAACAGAAGGATCCTGAAAGATGGTTTGGTTTTTAAGCCATCAGGTTCCTTAGATACAGTATATTAAAGGTGATCTGGTGTCGTTTGGTAGGTCGGATCTGCTTACTCATCCCGATCAATTTCTAAAGCTGTCTTTGGCGGGTCAAAGAGACATATCATAATTTTGTACAAGAAAAAAGGGCCCCTTGGTCATGGGCGAAAAAAACGTGCACGTATTATATGAAATATAAAACTTCATACAAATATGAATTGTATTTAACTCAGGTTGTTCCTGTTTTACATAGGCGCCTTTAAACTTATTTTGGTTTACATGTGTTCCCCTAGCTGATTGGAGTCTAGCACAAATCAATGGAACCTGCAATAAGCTCATGCAAATTGGCTGCTTCTCTCCACACTTTGCATATTGTTTTTATTTGCCCAAAATTCACTAATCTGCATTACAAGTATATACGTCCATTACTTTTAACTTTGGGTTTCTCGCAAGTGAGGCCTGCTCCATTATATTTGCAATTTTTAGATATCTATATAGTTTGTTTCTGTGTATCATGGGGTTTAGCTGGGGTGTTTCCTTCCTCCCGGTGGATTGTGTGTATTGTGTCTTGCTGGCTTTAACGAAGGATGTATTTTTTATGTATGCCTTTATGATTAACTGAGTTAAATTGAATAAAGTGATTTTTGACTTGACCTGACTGGTGCTGTCTTGTTGAGTTTATCTTTCCGGGGGATTCCCAGATTTCTGGGGCGATCAGAGGCCTTTGATGTGGGTTCCAGCTCTGTTGGCCGCCGGGTCCCAGGGAGCATTCTTGCTTCAGAGTTGTCAGAGTTAAGCTTCAGGCAGCTGGTTCTCATCCTTTCTGCCACATTGTTCATGCAGTTGGTGAAGTTGATTCTGGTGGTGTTTGTCTTTAGGGTGAAATTGTAATTACTCCAAAGTAATCGGAGTAATTTAAGTAAGTATGCACTAGTTTTGAGATGTGTAATTGCCAAACTTTTTCAACTATGCCAGCTTGAGTGATTAAGAGTAATTTGGGGCAAAATTCCAACCACACCAGCAGAGGAACAAAGAAATTAGAGAGAAGAAGTGGCTACTTAAATTCCTACTGCAGGAACAGAGGAGCAAATAACATCAAGGCCATGTGATAATCATCGCTCAGCGCTCTTAGCTCGAGGATAATTATCGCCGGCCAACTCTGAATTTTATCGTGGAGATAGCGTGCTATCAACAATGCTTATCTCCAAAGCGATAAAATTCAGAGCGCAAGCTGCCAACTGTGCCATTATCGCTAGAAATACAGAGCTAATTGCACAAGGTTTGGCGAAAGCTTGCTGATAGGGCGAGGCGTACTTAGCCCTGATATCCACCTTACATAGGATATCATGGCTAAGTCAGTTTTGAAGCAGGCGTAAGGAAAGTAGCCATAACAGAGGTTATCACTACTTTGCTTGTCGCTCTGCAGGTTAGCGTGCCCATTGATAATTTGAGAAATGTCGCTTAGCGACATTTCTCCAGTTATGTCAGGGTAGGAACGCCCACTTTGCATCTCATTAGAGATGCAAAGATGAGCGTTGGGGAAAAGGACGATAATGCATGGATCCACGCGATAGCGTGACCTTGCTGATTTTGCGATTAAACTATCGCCGCTTTCCTTCTGAAAACGGACGCTAAATCAGTGATAATTGTATCTCCGGGGCTTGATGATATGCCCCTGAGAGAGAGCAAGTGGCTACCGGCTACTGCTTTCGTGTCCTATAGCTATTCTTCTAGCACAAAATGCATCCTATGGCCCATTTTAGATATGAGTGTGCATTTTGCACTAAGAAAATAGTTCTAAGTCCTGGATTATGCTTCTCACATAATTAATCATACTTACGAGTAATTTTGCAGTAATCACAAGTAATTACACTACAGAGAATTATGACAGCTTTGCCCACCCCTAGTTGTCTTGTCGGTCAGGGATAGGATGAGTTGGGTCTCATCAGCATTGGATATGATGATTAGGACTCGGGATTTGGTGATTTTAGCGAGAAGAGTGTCATAGATGTTGATCACGGAGATGAGGCCTGAGCGACCCTGAAATTGAATCCTTGGATTCAGATGTGTGGGGCGGTAGTCTGAATCCCTGGGTTCTTCCTGTGAGGATGTAGTGTATCCAGGTGAGGGCCGCTCCTTTGATGCAGATAACTTTGAGTCTTCTGAAGAGTGTGTGGTGAGAGATTGTGTTGAAGGCTGTGGGGCAGTCGAGCAGGAACAGGGATGTGGTCGCTCCATGATGCGTTCTGGCTCATGTGTCACCCATGACTGTGATGAGTGCAGTTTTGTTGCTATGGTTACCTCTAAATCCTGATTTGTTGTGGTCTACAAGGTGGTGTGGTTTGAGGTGACATAGATGCTGTTTGGAGATTAGTGATTGCTATCATTTCAGCTCAGAGACAGGGGCTGTAAGACTTACATTCCTAGTATCTAAAATGTGATTGTCCAGATAATAACAGACACTGTTTTTCATGAACCCTACATTGCGAGGAGTGTTCCCGCACAAAAGAGTTGTTTGAGGGTAACCTCAATGGCAGTGTGTCTTCCTCAGTTAACAACTTGCCACGGTGCGGTATTAATTGCACCACTAACTATAACTGAACTTAGGAAAGATAAATATCAAGGAATCTCATGTTATATTGGCAAAAATCTCTATGGAAGTTCTGGATTCTTGATACGTCAGCTCAGCCATCTATTTGGGGGTTGGGATTGTATCTAGTACTAAGGATATAATTGGTCTAAACTATGATGCACTATTCAAATAATTATTAGCATTATTCTGCAAATGGGAAAGACTACTTTTGGAGAAGTGTGGCTCAATGGTTAGAGCGGCAGACCCTGATGCAGAAGTCTAGCCCGGGACCAGGGTTCAAATCTCCGCCTCGGCGGGTCTTGGGCTCAAAAATTCCACGGACCTGATAATTCTCGCCTCGGTGCCTATTCCAACCGTGGAGTCCCACTCTGCAACTCTGGGCAATAGCTTGCTTAATCTCCACAACGGCCCCAACAGCGCTAGGATGCCTGGCCTCCACCTTGTGGGTGCCCAGGAGTGGACACCTCACAGGGAAAGCCAGGATGGGTTCCACAGCGGTATTCGTACAAGCGCCTTGAGACCCTTGCGGGTGAGTAGTGCGCTATACAAGTATCAATTTACATACACATTTTTACCTGGCCCTCCCTGCAAGGTCACCCACATACTCTTTGCCTCTCCTACTCTTCTATCATTTCAAACCGGTGCTCAAGTGCTTGTGGTCATTCCGCTAAGACATGGTTGAGTTGGCTTAAACCCAATTGGCATATTTAATTTACTTGTAAGACGTGTGTAGAGTGGTAAACCATTAACTAGGGGTGGATGGAACTCACGGATTTTCACTCCACAGATTTCCATGGAGATACCTAAAAACTTCACGAGATTCCGCAGAGTACGGTAAGCAGAAGAGTATCAGTACTCCATGCTGCTTGCACTGATGTTTAGTGCCAGGTGCTCCTCCCAATCTGGAAAATCAGTGCACACGGCACCAAATTGGGTGCCAGAGGGCTCCGCTTCTTTCAGCCACTTGAGTAGAATAAACAGCAGCTTTCACAACGTAAGAGGCAGCTTTCTCAATGCATGCGGTAGCGACCTGCTGCAAGCGCCAGTGTTGAGAAATCACTTAACGGGGGACAGTCTAGCCCATAGTTTTGTTTTTGCTCTCCAACTTAACTTTGGACATCTTTGAGCAAGAAATAAACACCCCCACACAGCAGAGTTTTTCCAGAACTCTGTTCTGCAAGTAGAGCACGGAGTGAGCAAGACTCAGCGAACTCTGCTGGAGGAGCAGAGTTTACCGTCCACCCCTACCATGTACTCAGGTGTTGTAAATACAACCAGTGGATGTTAGAACTGGGGTCTCTATTTGTCAATGGTTTGCACCTTTTTCCTATTAGGGACCCTTGCTTCTAGTCAGGGTAAGGGAACTACACTCCTAAATAACCCCTGCTCAACCCTGTGGTAGCTTGGCACGAGCAGGAAGGCTTATCTTAGAGGCAGCAGTGTGCAAAGCATTTGTGAACACATACAGTAATAAAGTGAAAACACTACAGATGGACACCACACAGGTTTTTATGAAAAATAAGTATTTATATAGACTTTACTCAAGACCTAAATGACAAAAATCCACAATACAGTATTAAAGAAAAATAACTTTTAGATGGTAGAAATAGCTTAATTCAAAGTTGATGGTAAATGTAACACATTCCTCACAAAGTACCTTTGGATGCTTAACGCAAGATAAACAACAGGTCCGCAGGGAGAACGATGCGTTGCTTCCTTGCTTCGGGGAGGTGATGCGTCGTTCCACAGTGCTGGCACAAAGTAGGCGATTTGTCTGTTCCTTACCGGAGAGGAGGTGATGCGTCGTTCTCGTATTGCATTCCGGTTACGATGCGACAAGATGGCGCCACGATGCGACGATCCGGTGCGATGCTACAAGATGGCACCTTTGATGCAATGTGACAACGTGAAGGCATTGCGTGCAAGTCCGATGACCGTGCAGCAACTCTGGAACTTCTGAGATGTGACAAGGCCCTGTGACATGCTTCTCCGGTGATGCGATGGCGACCCTTGCGGTGGCGACATGCTTCTCCGGTGATGCGATGACGAACAGCTGCTACGGAGACACGCTTCTCCGGTGATGCAACAGCGACGCTTCTTCTCGTTGAGTCGCACTTCCAGCTCCTAACAATACACAGGCTTCTGCAGACAGAATTCCCAGCAAGGAAATTCAGGGGGAGCTGGTAGTTAAGTCTTGTATCCCTGAGACTTCAGCAGGAGTTGATGAAGCGAGATAGAAAATAAAATTTTATTTAAACTCGTGAAGGCACACTTCCATAATATAAATTAATAATATTAATGATTTGTGATGTGTTATGCTAACTCAACCTAGATTAAACTTTACACACGGGGATATTAACATGTGTGCTCATAAACGTGCATTATTGTTGCATCTTTTGTTTGTGCAAAAATAATAAATTAATTTTGTCATTTTCATTTTTGTCATTACTAACTGCAGCAGATTTAAAAGAGGCATGTGCTTATTTTGCTTTCCTTGTCTATGTGATGTCATTTCCACTGATATAGGTGCATATAAGATTTCATGGATTCTTGAAGACTGGTAGATATAAAACGCTGCTTTATTTGTTTGCTTCTTGCTAGGTAACACTAGACTAATAGGGTGGGTTAATCAATTAGTAAACGAAGGGTGGAAACAGAATAAAATAATATTTCTTTCATTAATATTTTCCTTGTGTTTGTTTTATACTAGAAAAATAAGTTGCCTGCTTTGGGCCTAGTTTGCTCGAGTTTGCTAAAAGATGAATTTAATTTCTGCAAGAAGCACGAGATGTCCATTCTGAAGATTTCCATGAAAGTTACATTCACTTAACAATGAAGAAGCGCTGTCATTATTTTTGTCGGACGTGGCCAAGGTCAGGAACCGGCAGAGAGAACATTTGATAACTTGGCATCCGAGGAAGTGAAATGAAACCAGTGAGAACTCTTGTTCAAATTTGTTGCAAACTAAGGAAGCTTTGGAACACGTACAATAAAGACAATGGTCTCAAAGAATATGACGAAATAGAAGTTTTGAAATATGGGGTGACTTGTCACTTGTCACTTTCGGACCAATGGGACATCGACTTTTGCAGAAAATTTTCCTTTACTTAGATTAGCTAGCATAGAAAGGTATAAAAAACCCATGCTCTATGGATGGGTCTCGCTGCTGCTTTTCAACTTTCGGATGAGGGTGTCGTGCTGATGGACTTTGCTTGGAGCACGTAAGAACCCTTAAAGACTTTACTTTATTTCCATTTATTTAGTTTAGTTAGGGACTTAGGATTTTAGAAATGCTAAACTTATAATTTCTTGCTTAAACTGTAATTTTCTATGATGTCTTCAAACATGCTTACTATGATTCTAATAAAATTGCATTTATAAAATTATATTCTCAACCATCTAAAATTAGTTAATAAAATCTTACTTTTGGAAACAAGCTGGTCTTGGTTATTCAGAAGTGCAGGTTACTATTAGCTAGAGGCCATCGCCATGGTGGTCATTTAAATAGTTAGGATTTGTTCAAATGATGTCATTTTTTACCGCGGTTGTATATAATTTGTGAATAAGTTGTATATAAGTTTAATTTGGCCACCTGATTCAGTAGGTCAAAATATGTCATATTTGATTAATGGGTCCATGAGTTAGAGTAGTGTTTATGAAGTAGGTTGTAGAGTTAGGTAGCGTTGTTTACGACATATTTCCTATAGGCCGCTGGATCAGAGGCAAGCACAGTTCAAGTCCTTGGAGATTCTTCTTCAAGATGGTGAAAATTCAATAAAAGTTAATTCTCCTTTCCTTGGCAAATAAGCAACTACCGCAGGCCAACCCCAGAAAATAGCGCAATGGCACAGGGGCAGTCAACTCCTTCTGCTTCTTTCGGTTCCTCTCCTTGGCAAAGGTTCGTCTTGATTCCCAGAAGTGACCTAAAGTCGTTAGGTCTGGGCCCCAATATTTATACCAGTAATTTCTTTGTTCTCTGAAGGCAGAGAGTGTCTGTACCCAGCCAAAACCAGTTCTGTCCTCCCTGGTGCAGCTTCCTGGCAGGAGGTGGAGATAGCATTGTTGAAAGCAGACCTGGCCCAGGTAGCTGAAAGGAAATATCCTCCCCCTACTCTCTATTCATTCAAAATCCTATTCAGCCCTGACAAATCAGAATGCTGGAGCCCAAGCCCTCCTGTCGCTTATAAACCAGACATGCAATACACAACCTTCATTGTGTGGTAAAAAAAATGAAAAAAGGGGAAATTGTACCAACTTGGTAAAGAAAGCATTTGACATGAATAGAATCCCGTCCCTTAGTGTCATATTCCAACTAGGCATACGTCTTGGACATGCACAATTGTCTACGACCAATCTGTGGTCTTTTGTTAAACTTCACATACCCTAGGAACGTGTAGGAGACAATAATGGATCGGTAAGGAGACATTCGGAGGATTACCGCAGCCCCTGTGGCGTAGGGAGCCCCAACCATTCACTCCAAGGACAATACATATCTATCGATTTATCCCGCTGGACTTATTCTTACAATGACTTTATGAAGACTTGAAATCCACTTTCTTGTTGAGTGTTCAACTTCCGTAAAAAGGCAGGTCCATGACAAGTCACAGAAATCCTAAAATTATCAGTCTGCCTCGCCTGAAGTCCACGGAGTTAGAACAAGGACGCTTGTAATGGTGCGGTTGTGTGTTAAACAATAAAATGAGAAGAATGTCTGCCTACCTCAATGTATAGCACTTCTAGATGCATCCTCTACCCAGTGCTCTTAAATGTAAGGCTCTAATCCTCAAGAACATGTAGCTTCTTGAGCAAGCATGGGCACTCCACCTGTGAAGATGCATTTATTACCTTGAACAGGTAACGACTTATTCTTCAAGTGAGTATTTGTGTGATCTTGGGCAAGTAGGCACCTGCTCTAAAATGCATTCTGCGTAAGAAGAGGGTGTCAGTCCCCGCTTCTCTCAGCACTCTTGGGACAAGATTATCTTGCATCATAAGAACTCTGGGTGTAAGTGCAATGCTTATGGTTTGTGATCGAAGTTGTGGACCTCTCCCTAAACTGGTAACCCGTTAGTATTTTAGACTTACCGAGATATTCAGGGAAGATGATGCTTCCCCCCCTCCTGTGCTTTGCTTGTGTGCCGCTATCCACAAAGCTGCAAGTTCAAGTTTGTATAGAAGTAACCCAGTCTCAAATACATTAGTATCAAATGACTCTGTTTCATTATTATGAAACTATATTTGTAACTACCGGCACGCCCGATACAAACAGTACACAATAACACACTTACCGAGCACATCGGAGTCCTTAAAAGAATTATTTGAAGGCGTAACCATGAACCGCCACAATCAGGGTGAAATAATGGGGCCCTGCTGTTTTCCAGGCAATATGGTGTGCGCTTTGCATGTTGGTAGTTGTAGTTCACTACCAACATGCAAAGTGTCAGGGTTATGCTCCACAGGATCCGGTCGTTGCTCAAAGGGGTCCACCTCCTGATGTTACCAACTCCCTGACTGTAATAACAGGGAGTTCGAACCATCAGGCGAGGGAAAAAAGGGAAGGGGAAGGAACTGCAGGGATAAAAGGCTCTGAAATGACACAAGCAAAAAACACAGTTATACACCACTCCTACTGTAATGCTACTCTCATATAGTCTCGCTAAGAGGAGTTGTACCTGAAGGGAACAATAAGCACTCTTCAGCTGCAGAGTAAGCTAAACAGATGCAGGACTCAGAACCCATCACATTAGATAACCAGACACAAATGTCAACTAGGAATCTTAGTATTGGTATGCTCCTAGAGTTTGGTAGTTCAAAGTTCAAAACAAAGAAATACATGAGAACAGTTATTTCCTTAGTTCCCAAAGTACCCCAAGTCACTTTCTGGCTCCAAGCCTATTGTGCATCATAATTCCTTGGAGTCATCGAAAATACAAAGTCTGAAATGTTTTTATAAAAACAGTGCATTAGTCTTAGAAATTGTACACACGGTAGTCCGTAGTAACTCACTACTGAACTCCGCTGTACCGGTAACCTTGTTCGGAATTAACCATGAAATGCAGGAAACACGGCAACGAGTGGCCTCCAGACACACCTCGCTCCGCTTAAGGACTTCACAAAGCCTTATGATAAGAAGACAACCAACAACGGTAGCGCGTGGCCTCCTAACACACCGCCCTCCGCTGAATGTATAGGCAGAATCGGATTGTAACTACGGCAGCGTGTAGCAAGCACAACCACGCTCCGCAATTGAAACTGGAATCAGGCAAGTAAAAAGAACGGTAACGCGTGGTCGGCCGACACACTGCGTTCCGCTCAACCAGGAAGCGCAGCCGTGCAACAAGGACTCACCGCACAGATGACACAAGGAAATCGCAAGGTTTCACCAAGCTGTAACAACAGTAGGAGTAGAAGAACACCACTATGAGGACTCAAAGCATCCAGGACGCAGGGACTGGAAACAGGAAACAGAATTACGCGCATCCACCTCGGCACGTCTCACCATTAAGTACCTCCCATACTGCCGAGAATCATGGGAGTTGTTGTTCTAGCAGCCAGGTAGGCGCTCATGATCGCGAATCCTGACAGTAGGTCCCCCCCTTCTCAGCGCCTCCTAGGGCCAGGCTTGGCAGGGAACCTCACATGAAAGCGACGCACTGCAGCAGGTGCATGAACATTGCCACACGGCTCCCAAGAGTCATCCTCAGCTGAATATCCTTTCCAAGCGACCAGTTACCACAGGGCTCCTCGCCTCCATTTAGAGTCCCGAATACACTTCACAACGTATTCATAACCTCCATCAATAAGAACCGGAGGAGGAGCCCTGCGCACGGAAGATAAGGCAGGTTTCAAAAGACTACAATGGAAGACAGGGTGAATCATAAGAGATGCAGGCAACTTTAGTTTGAAAGCCACAGGGTTCACCTTCCTCACAATGACATAAGGCCCAATAAAACGGGGATGAAAGACACTACGCTGCTTGAAGCGGATGTTCTTCGTCGAAAGCCACACCCTGTTCCCCACCTGATAATCCGGACCAGCACGACGATGCGCATCCGCCCATCGTTTGTACTTGCTCTTGGCCTTAACCAAATGTTTGGTAAGTTGGCGCTGTACGGCGTGCAACTTCTTCATTCTGCTGTACACTGTTGGTTGTTCGGACACACTCTCAGGTATACACACAGGAAGAATACTAGCATCAATCCCGTAAGTTGCATAAAAAGGGGACACTCCCAAAGAACAATGCCAGGCATTGTTATATTGTTTAACAAAAAAGGGTAACCCTGTGTCCCTCAGAACCTGGGTAAGTATGATTAAAGAAAAAAGTGGTTCTGTTGGGTGGCAGAATGCATTGCTTCAAAGAAAGACAATATTAGTTCGTAACACAATAGACGAATTAGGTTCATTCAAATTCAATAAAACCTCTCTGAGAACAAACGAAATTCAAAGCTTTTATATAGTAAACAGTCACAGTTGCAATATAGCGGAATTACTTAATTCCGTATGCGTTTCAAGAAACGCTAAAAACAAGTGAAGAGTGACTGTTGGTGAACAAAGTGAATAGTGCAATATTATTCAGTGACACTTATATACAACTTTATACAATATTGTACACGGGGGGAAAGGGGAGGAAGGTTTTATGGTTTAGCGTTCAGAGTTCTGAGTTAATGCTCCAAGGAAACAGATGGTTACTGTGCCCGTTCCTGGAAGTTACTTGACCAAAGTTGTACGTCGACCTTTCGACCCTGATGCGCCCCGATTGGTGGTCACGGCGGCGCTCGGCTTTTGCAGTGAAGGCACGCATATTCTTTGATTCGGGATTGACCTACAGGCTTTCCTCCAGGGTGTGATATTTTCTGCCTGCAAGTCCAGACCCACCAGTCCCCCCAGAACCACCCCTCATACTGTCTTGATAAAGACCCACCGTGACCACCAATCGGGGCGCATCAGGGTCGAAACGTCGAAATGTTTGTGTGTTTACAGGACCAATGCTTGTTTACAGGCGCCAATGCTTCTTTCCTATAACACCCACGTCTATGTGTTTACAGGAGCCAATGCTTGTTTCCCATAACACCCATGTCTGTGTGTTTACAGGAGCCAATGCTTGTTTCCCATAACACCCATGTCTGTGTGTTTACAGGAGCCAATGCTTGTTTCCCATAACACCCATGTCTGTGTGTTTACAGGCACCAATGCTTGTTTCCCATAACACCCACGTCTGTGTGTTTACAGGAGCCAATGCTTGTTTCCCATAACACCCATGTCTGTGTGTTTACAGGAGCCAATGCTTGTTTCCCATAACACCCATGTCTGTGTGTTTACAGGCACCAATGCTTGTTTCCCATAACACCCACGTCTGTGTATTTACAGGAGCCAATGCTTGTTTCTCATAACACCCATGTCTGTGTCTTTACAGGAGCCAATGCTTGCTTACAGGCACCAATGCTTGTATCCCATAACACCCATGTCTGTGTGTTTACAGGAGCCAATGCTTGCTTCCCATAACACCCATGTCTGTGTGTTTACAGGAGCCAATGCATGTTTACAGGAGCCAATGCTTGTTTCCCATAACACCCATGCCTGTGTGTTTACAGGAGCCAATGCTTGTTTACAGGAGCCAATGCTTGTTTCCCATAACACCCATGCCTGTGTGTTTACAGGAGCCAATGCTTGTTTACAGGAGCCAATGCTTGTTTCCCATAACACCCATGTCTGTGTGTTTACAGGAGCCAATGCTTGTTTCCCATAACACCCATGTCTGTGTGTTTACAGGAGCCAATGCATGTTTACAGGAGCCAATGCTTGTTTCCCATAACACCCATGCCTGTGTGTTTACAGGAGCCAATGCTTGTTTACAGGAGCCAATGCTTGTTTCCCATAACACCCATGTCTGTGTGTTTACAGGAGCCAATGCTTGTTTCCCATAACACCCATGTCTGTGTGTTTACAGGAGCCAATGCTTGTTTACAGGCACCAATGCATGTTTCCCATAACACCCATGTATGTGTGTTTACAGGAGCCAATGCTTGTTTACAGGAGCCAATGCTTGTTTCCCATAACACCCATGTCTGTGTTTTTACAGGAGCCAATGCTTGTTTCCCATAACACCCATGTATGTGTGTTTACAGGGGGCCAATGCTTGTTTCCCATAACACCTAGGTCTGTGTCTTTACAGAAGCCAATGCTTGTTTCCCATAACACCCACGTCTGTGTCTTTGCAGGCGCCAATGCTTGTTTCCCATAACACCCATGTCTGTGTCTTTACAGGAGCCAATGCTTGTTTCCCATAACACCCATGTCTGTGTGTTTACAGGAGCCAATGCTTGTTTCCCATAACACCCACGTCTGTGTCTTTGCAGGCGCCAATGCTTGTTTCCCATAACACCCACGTCTGTGTCTTTACAGGAGCCAATGCTTGTTTACCATAACACCCATGTCTGTGTCTTTGCAGGCGCCAATGCTTGTTTCCCACAACACCCACGTCTGTGTGTCTACAGAAGCCAATGCTTGTTTCCCATAACACCCACGTCTGTGTCTTTACAGGCGCCAATGCTTGTTTACCATAACACCCACGTCTGTGTCTTTACAGGAGCCAATGCTTGTTTCCCATAACACCCACGTCTGTGTGTCTACAGAAGCCAATGCTTGTTTCCCATAACACCCACGTCTGTGTATCTACAGGAGCCAATGCTTGTTTACAGGAGCCAATGCTTGTTTACAGGCGCCAAGGCTTGTTTCCCATAACACCCATGTCTGTTTTTACAGGCGCCAATGCTTGTTTCACTGCTGGAGGCGGCGGTTCCGTCAGCGGCCACTAGAGGGCGCTCCTCGCCTGCTGATGAATCCACTGAGCTGCACATTGGATGAAGGGAGAAGGGTTTCCTCTTCCGGGTCAGCGGCGGCAGAGACAGCACCAGCAGCGGCGGTGACATCACTTCCTGTCTCTCCCCCCTGTTTGCAGCCTGCTGCAGAGGAGGAAGGAGCCATTGTCTGTCTGTGCAGCGACCTTCATCTACAGACCCCAGATCTGCCCCCCTCAGACCCCAGATCTGCCCCCCATGTCCCCCAGGGGGAGGAGAGAGCCTGGAGACGTCTGCACCGGTCTCTGCTCAGGTAGGAGATTGTCAGCACCTTCTGCTGTGTTTGTAGAAATAGACAGAATAATCCTGGAGGGAATCTCTGCAGGAGCCGGGCTGAGCTGGGCCCTTCTATCCGGGGCCCCTGGGGCTGACCTGGGCTCTTCTATCTGGGGGCCCCTGGGGCTGAGCTTGCCTCTTCTATCGGGGGCCCTGGGGCTGATCTGGGCTCTTCTATCCCGGGGCCC
Source organism: Lissotriton helveticus (assembly GCF_964261635.1). Taxonomy (NCBI): domain Eukaryota; kingdom Metazoa; phylum Chordata; class Amphibia; order Caudata; family Salamandridae; genus Lissotriton; species Lissotriton helveticus. Next base: position 455,256,657 of record NC_136058.1, on the reverse strand, counting down.
CTGGGGCTGAGCTGGGCTCTTCTATCCGGGGGCCCCTGGGGCTGAGCTGGGCTCTTCTATCCCGGGGCCCCTGGGGCTGAGCTGGGCTCTTCTATCCCGGGGCCCCTGGGGCTGAGCTGGGCCCTTCTATCCGGGGCCCCTGGGGCTGAGCTGGGCTCTTCTATCCGGGGGCCTCTGGGGCTGAGCTGGGCCCTTCTATCCGGGGGCCTCTGGGGCTGAGCTGGGCCCTTCTATCCGGGGCCCCTGGGGCTGACCTGGGCTCTTCTATCTGGGGGCCCCTGGGGCTGAGCTTGCCTCTTCTATCGGGGGCCCTGGGGCTGATCTGGGCTCTTCTATCCCGGGGCCCCTGGGGCTGAGCTGGGCTCTTCTATCCGGGGGCCCCTGGGGCTGAGCTGGGCTCTTCTATCCCGGGGCCCCTGGGGCTGAGCTGGGCTCTTCTATCCCGGGGCCCCTGGGGCTGAGCTGGGCCCTTCTATCCGGGGCCCCTGGGGCTGAGCTGGGCTCTTCTATCCGGGGGCCTCTGGGGCTGAGCTGGGCCCTTCTATCCGGGGGCCTCTGGGGCTGAGCTGGGCCCTTCTATCCGGGGCCCCTGGGGCTGACCTGGGCTCTTCTATCTGGGGGCCCCTGGGGCTGAGCTTGCCTCTTCTATCGGGGGCCCTGGGGCTGATCTGGGCTCTTCTATCCCGGGGCCCCTGGGGCTGAGCTGGGCTCTTCTATCCGGGGGCCCCTGGGGCTGAGCTGGGCTCTTCTATCCCGGGGCCCCTGGGGCTGAGCTGGGCTCTTCTATCCGGGGGCCCCTGGGGCTGAGCTGGGTTCTTCTATCCGGGGGCCCCTGGGGCTGAGCTGGACTCTTCTATCTGGGGGCCCTGGGGCTGAGCTGGGCCCTTCTATGCGGGGCCCCTGGGGCTGATCTGGGCTCTTCTATCCGGGGCCCCTGGGGCTGACCTGGGCTCTTCTATCCGGGGCCCCTGGGGCTGACCTGGGCTCTTTTATATCTGGGGGCCCTGGGGCTGAGCTGGGCTCTTCTATCCGGGACCCCTGGGGCTGAGCTGGGCCCTTCTATCCGGGGCCCCTGGGGCTGACCTGGGCTCTTCTATCTGGGGGCCCCTGGGGCTGAGCTTGACTGTTCTATCGGGGGCCCCGGGGCTGATCTGGGCTCTTCTATCCCGGGGCCCCTGGGGCTGAGCTGGGCTCTTCTATCCGGGGGCCCCTGGGGCTGAGCTGGGCTCTTCTATCCCGGGGCCCCTGGGGCTGAGCTGGGCTCTTCTATCCGGGGGCCCCTGGGGCTGAGCTGGGTTCTTCTATCCGGGGGCCCCTGGGGCTGAGCTGGACTCTTCTATCTGGCGGCCCTGGGGCTGAGCTGGGCCCTTCTATCCGGGGCCCCTGGGGCTGACCTGGGCTCTTCTATCTGGGGCCCCTGGGGCTGACCTGGGCTCTTCTATCCGGGGCCCCTGGGGCTGACCTGGGCTCTTCTATCTGGGGGCCCCTGGGGCTGAGCTTGACTCTTCTATCGGGGGCCCTGGGGCTGATCTGGGCTCTTCTATCCCGGGGCCCCTGGGGCTGAGCTGGGCTCTTCTATCCGGGGGCCCCTGGGGCTGAGCTGGGCTCTTCTATCCCGGGGCCCCTGGGGCTGAGCTGGGCTCTTCTATCCGGGGGCCCCTGGGGATGAGCTGGGTTCTTCTATCCGGGGGCCCCTGGGGCTGAGCTGGACTCTTCTATCTGGGGGCCCTGGGGCTGAGCTGGGCCCTTCTATGCGGGGCCCCTGGGGCTGACCTGGGCTCTTCTATCCGGGGCCCCTGGGGCTGACCTGGGCTCTTCTATCCGGGGCCCCTGGGGCTGACCTGGGCTCTTCTATCTGGGGGCCCTGGGGCTGAGCTGGGCTCTTCTATCCGGGACCCCTGGGGCTGAGCTGGGCCCTTCTATCCGGGGCCCCTGGGGCTGACCTGGGCTCTTCTATCTGGGGGCCCCTGGGGCTGAGCTTGACTCTTCTATTGGGGGCCCCGGGGCTGATCTGGGCTCTTCTATCCCGGGGCCCCTGGGGCTGAGCTGGGCTCTTCTATCCGGGGGCCCCTGGGGCTGAGCTGGGCTCTTCTATCCCGGGGCCCCTGGGGCTGAGCTGGGCTCTTCTATCCGGGGGCCCCTGGGGCTGAGCTGGGTTCTTCTATCCGGGGGCCCCTGGGGCTGAGCTGGACTCTTCTATCTGGGGGCCCTGGGGCTGAGCTGGGCCCTTCTATCCGGGGCCCCTGGGGCTGACCTGGGCTCTTCTATCTGGGGCCCCTGGGGCTGACCTGGGCTCTTCTATCCGGGGCCCCTGGGGCTGACCTGGGCTCTTCTATCTGGGGGCCCCTGGGGCTGAGCTTGACTCTTCTATCGGGGGCCCTGGGGCTGATCTGGGCTCTTCTATCCCGGGGCCCCTGGGGCTGAGCTGGGCTCTTCTATCCGGGGGCCCCCGGGGCTGAGCTGGGTTCTTCTATCCGGGGGCCCCTGGGGTTGAGCTGGGCTCTTCTATCCGGACCCCTGGGGGGGCTGAGCTGGGCTCTTCTATCTGGGGGCCTCTGGGGGGGCAGAGCTGGGCTCTTCTATCCGGGGGCCCTTGGGGCTGAGCTGGGCTCTTTTATCTGGGGGCCCCTGGGGCTGAGCTTGGCTCTTCTATCGGGGGCCCTGGGGCTGATCTAGGCTCTTCTATCCCAGGGCCCCTGGGGCTGAGCTGGGCTCTTCTATCCGGGGGCCCCTGGGGCTGAGCTGGGTTCTTCTATCCGGGGGCCCCTGGGGTTGAGCTGGGCTCTTCTATCTGGGGCCTCTGGAGCCCCTGAGGCTGAGATGGGTTCTTCTATCCGGGGCCCCTAGGGCTGAGCTGGGCTCTTCTATCCGGACCCCTGGGGGGGCTGAGCTGGGCTCTTCTATCTGGGGGCCTCTGGGGGGGGCAGAGCTGGGCTCTTCTATCCGGGGGCCCTTGGGGCTGAGCTGGGCTCTTCTATCTGGGGGCCCCTGGGGCTGAGCTTGGCTCTTCTATCGGGGGCCCTGGGGCTGATCTGGGCTCTTCTATCCCAGGGCCCCTGGGGCTGAGCTGGGCTCTTCTATCCGGGGGCCCTTGGGGCTGAGCTGGGCTCTTCTATGTAAATGTAAATGTTTGTATTTTATATAGCGCACTTCTACCCGGAGGCCTCGTAGCGCTGTATTCATACCGCTGCGGAACCCATCCTGGCTTTCCTGTGAAATGTCCACTCCTGGGCACCCCCAAGGTGAAGCCAGGCATCCACAGCGCTGCTGGGGCCGTTGTGGAGATTAAGCAAGCTATTGCCCAGAGTCACAGAGTGGGACCCATGATTAGACTAGGCACCGAGGCGAGAATTATCAGGTCCGGGGAAATTGAGCCCAAGACCCGCCGAGGCGGGAATCGAACCCTGGTCCCGGGCCAGACCTCTGCATCAGAGTCTGCCGCTCTAACCATTGACAACAAGGGGTGGTGAGGGACAGAGTCTCTGAATTAAGCAGAATACTCTCACCCAGTCAAGAGATCAGGGCTAGATCCAACACCGTTTTTTAGCTCATTGCACCATCCCAGTTTAAGAACCTGGCTGTATGCAAATTAGTCTGTCCCTGGCCCAGTGCATCATGGGAACAGGGCAGACCAGACTACAAAAGCCAATTCTTACACTGGGAAGGAAACAAGCTTCCGGGGACCGGTTTCTGGCATTACTAACCATTGAGCCACACTTCTCCACTATCCGGGGCCCCTGGGGCTGAGCTGGACTCTTCTATCCGGGGGCCCCTCGGGCTGAGCTGGGCTCTTCTATCCGGGGCCCCTGGGGCTGATCTGGGCTCTTCTATCCCGGGGCCCCTGGGGCTGAGCTTGGCTTTTCTATCGGGGGCCCTGGGGCTGATTTGGGCTCTTCTATCCCGGGGCCCCTGGGGCTGAGCTGGGCTCTTCTATCTGGGGGCCCTGGGGCTGAGCTGGGCTCTTCTATCCGGGGCCCCTGGGGCTGAGCTGGGCTCTTCTATCCGGGGCCCCTGGGGCTGAGCTGGGCTCTTCTATCCGGGGGCCCCTGGGGCTGAGCTGGGTTCTTCTATCCGGGGCCTCTGGGGCTGAGCTTGGCTCTTCTATCCGGGGCCCTTGGGGCTGAGCTGGGCTCTTGTATCCCGGGGCCCCTGGGGCTGAGCTAGGCTCTTCTATCCGGGGGGGCCCCTGGGGCTGAACTGGGCTATTCTATCCGGGGGCCCCTGGGGCTGAGCTGGGCTCTTCTATCCGGGGGACTCTGGGGCTGAGCTGGGCTCTTCTATCCGGGGGCCCCTGGGGCTGAGCTGGGCTCTTCTATCCGGCGCTACGGGGGCTGAGCTGGGCTCTTCTATCCGGGGCCCCCTGGGGGCTGAGCTGGGCTCTTCTATCCGGGGCCCCCTGGGGGCTGAGCTGGGCTCTTCTATCCGGGGGCCCCTGGGGCTGAGCTGGACTCTTCTATCTGGGGGCCCTGGGGCTGAGCTGGGCCCTTCTATGCGGGGCCCCTGGGGCTGACCTGGGCTCTTCTATCCGGGGCCCCTGGGGCTGACCTGGGCTCTTCTATCCGGGGCCCCTGGGGCTGACCTGGGCTCTTCTATCCGGGGCCCCTGGGGCTGACCTGGGCTCTTCTATCTGGGGGCCCTGGGGCTGAGCTGGGCTCTTCTATCCGGGACCCCTGGGGCTGAGCTGGGCCCTTCTATCCGGGGCCCCTGGGGCTGACCTGGGCTCTTCTATCTGGGGCCCCTGGGGCTGACCTGGGCTCTTCTATCCGGGGCCCCTGGGGCTGACCTGGGCTCTTCTATCTGGGGGCCCTGGGGCTGAGCTGGGCTCTTCTATCCGGGGCCCCTGGGGCTGAGCTGGGCTCTTCTATCCAGGGCCCCTGGGGCTGAGCTGAGCTCTTCTATCCGGGGGCCCCTGGGGCTGAGCTGGGTTCTTCTATCCGGGGCCTCTGGGGCTGAGCTTGGCTCTTCTATCCGGGGCCCTTGGGGCTGAGCTGGGCTCTTGTATCCCGGGGCCCCTGGGGCTGAGCTAGGCTCTTCTATCCAGGGGCTGAGCTGGGCCTTTCTATCTGGGGGGCCCCTGGGACTGAACTGGGCTCTTCTATCCGGGGCCCCAGGGACTGAGCTGGGCTCTTCTATCCGGGGGCCCCTGGGGCTGAACTGGGCTCTTCTATCCGGGGGGCCCCTGGGGCTGAGCTGGGCTCTTCTATCCGGCGCTACGGGGGCTGAGCTGGGCTCTTCTATCCGGGGCCCCCTGGGGGCTGAGCTGGGCTCTTCTATCTGGGGCCCCCTGGGGGCTGAGCTGGGCTCTTCTATCCGGGGGGCCACTGCACTGCATCTTGGTGCACTATGAGTCTGTGCATGCAGCAACTCATCTTACTTCACTGCGAGGAATCTATGCACAGGGCCGCCCGTGCAGGTAAGGGTGGTGGGGCGACGAGGGAGTAAACAGCTGACGATGAGGGAAAATTAAATTTAAAAAAAAGAAAACCGCTTACCTTGTGCTTGCTTATTTTTAATGGGTTCCCTTTTTGAATCTCTGGTACCTTTCAAATGCCATTGTGCTAAATCGACATTGTACCCTTGCACGGAAGGATGAATCTGACACTATCAGTCTGGGAATGGATGGATCATCCTACTGTAGTGCGAGCAACAAGGCGTGAATATCTGTGAGCTGTGCAGTGCAGTCACCAAAGATTTTAATGTGAATCTATAGTGGTTTGAATTTGGCGTTTTCACAATTTCCCTGCATGCAGCACAAGTCACTGAGTATTTCTGTGTCATAACAACCACAGGACGTGCAGAGCCATCTGTATAGAAGACTCTCTTTTAGTCCTCAGTGGGTAGGATGTTAGGACTTTGTGGTATATTTTGTGTATAGTGGAGAAATTCTTGAATGCCGAGTCAGATCATACTCAAATGTTACATCAACTCCACTTAAAGATGCTGGCCATTGCGTCATCATCTGTTGTGGCCAGTAACATTACTATACACTCCGCCCTAGTCAGGTGTTGTTTCGCGTCATCATCTGTTGCGGCCAGTATTGTCACTATGCACTCCGGCCTGGTCAGGGGTCGTTCCGTGTCATCATCTGTTGTGGCCAGTAGTATTACTATACACTCTGCCCTGGTCAGGTGTCGTTCCGCATTATCATCTGTTGTGTGATTAAATGCTGCGCGATGATGTGTGCTTTGTGAATGTGTCTAGTGTGGAAGTGCCACTTCTAGAAGTTGGTGTACCTGTGCAGTGAAGGTGCTGGCTTGTGATTGGCTTGAGCTGTCTGGTGTGCCAGGCTCCAGGAGTCAGGATGGGTCTGCCCCAGTGGTGAATGGGAGGTCTGCATGTGTGATGGCTGGGGAGGAGTGCACCTGGGACCTGAATAGGGCTGGGCTTTCCCCACATAATGCTGGCTCCGCCCCCTGTGGTGCGACTGATGACCCTAGCCTGACTAGTGAATAGGAAGGGTGGCTGAGCACATCACAGTGCTCCACAACCAGCCCTGACATTTTGGGACACAGGGCGTTTCAGCCCCAGAGAGGCCAGTTGGCCCTGGGACGGCTATATGTTTTGGCCTATGTGATTCTGGCGCAATTCTGCTTTCCCTTCACCGCTGAATGTATGTTTATGCATCATGTGTTTTTCCCTACACCTCTGAATGTGTTGTGATGCCTCATGTGTAATGTTTTTATGCCTACACCCCGAATTGTATTGTGATGCGTAGGTGGTTGTTCTTCCTAATATAGCTATACCAGTAAGTTCCTGGTTCCCTGCGTAATATTTTCCTAAGGTGGTTAGGGTTGCGTAGGTGGTACTTACCTGTTACCAGTGATTACTGGTTGTGTGCTCTATTTCCTATTTGGTGCTACAGTAATTATTATTCCTACAAAGTGCTAATTCCTACAAGTATTCTAGTTCTAAAAGTGCTTAGTCCTGACAGTGGTCCAGGTGGCCCTGTCCTATACATATAGCCCCTGTAAATTCTGCCCGTGCCTCTGGCACATTGTAAAGTGTGTGTTTTTATCTAAGGTGTTTGGTATAATACTATGGCTATTTTTATATATAACCTTGTGTGGAGTTTCCTATGTGGTGGGCCTTGGGTGTTGTTGCAGGGGGTGCGTACGTAAACACTTAATGCACATTGCCTCCGGGATTAGCCTTACTGCTCGCGTCACGTTACCTAGAGGGTGAGCAGCGGTTATCTTTGGCGTGTAACTCCCTTGCCCTGACTAGAGTGGTGGTTTCTGCCTGGGTTTGGCGCAAGCCTTAGCCAACCAGAAATCCCATTTCTAACACTGCACTAAGGGGAATCTGTGCTCTGCATCTTACAGCACTGTGATGAAAAACCTTTACTGATACTTTTTCTTTCATCGAATACAATTCCTCATTAAAACAAACAGCTCAGCCAACACGTTTCGTTCCAAACCGTGGGAACTTTGTCAGGGCTTGAAAAATAATAACGGTAAATTCAATCTTCATAGTTTGTGATGCCTACTATTTGCAAACCAATAGGTCTTGCATAAATGTGAGACCTATTGCATTGCAAATGCTTACTCACACTAAGAGAAGTGTTTAGAGGAGACACTATCTGTCCACTGCTTTGTACTCACAGTACGAGGGGCATTTACTGTGGAAACATTTATAAACTGCAACACTTCTTACTGACTAAATACTTTAGTGCGGACTTTGGATTACGAAGCAGCAGCCGCAGCGGGTGCCACGTCTTGGAGGTGAACCATGCACCCCCCCACAGACTTTCACCATCACCTCTTGCCTTTCCTGCTCCGCGGAAAACGCTCGTATCTGGGGAATTTGCGTGCAGCAGCAGAGGGCGAACCACATTGCCCAGAAGGCACCGGGGCACAGTGACACCCTCCCGCAACGCCCTGCCCAGGTGCATATAATCAGCACCTTAACCCCGCATCGCGGGAAATACTTTTGTGCGGACTTTGGATTACGAAGCAGCAGCAGCAGCGGGGGCCACGTCTTGGAGGTGAACCACGCACCCCCCCACAGACTTTCACCATCACCTCTTGCGTTTCCCGCTGAAACGCTCGTATCTGGGGAATTTGCGTGCAGCAGCAGAGGGCGAACCACATTGCCCAGAAGGCACCGGGGCACATGACACCCTCCCGCAACGCCCTGCCCAGGTGCATATAATCAGCACCTTAACCACGCATCGCGGGACGCACGCGGGACGAGCTGGGCAAAGCCCAGACCTGGGCGGGACCGTCTGTGGCCGTCCGTGGCCAGAGGAGGCCGGGCTGGGCCACCCCCCTAAGGTCTTGAACATCGGTGTGACTGTAAAATCAGGTGATTAAGACGATTGTGTACACTAGAGGACTGAGCCGATATCTGTTTTAAATATTTGCTATTTGTTTATATTATAAGTACGTGTGGTATTACTAGTCATGTCCACGCGATCAGACAAAGGGGAAAAGTTAACATCAAAACCCACTGGTAGAAGTATCATTGGAACTCTTGACATCTATATCACCCGGGCAGCAGCTGCCCTTGATCAGGAGATTGCAGACACCGAAAAACGGCTCTCATTAGAAATTTATTCCAAACGATCCTCACTGGGAACTATCAAGAGCTATATAACTCCTGAAAATCGAATAAGTCAATGTCTTGTTGATTTAGGACTGCCAGAGATTAGCATAGGATCGGACACACAAAGTAACATTACCCTGGGGAATAGTACTTTGAGCAGTAACACCACTCACGAGGAAAGTGGGCCTTGTAAGACACCCCCCACGAAGATACATGTATGTCCCGCTGTAGAAACGATAATCACAAGCACCAAACTAAAAAGAAAAGAAAGCGGGGCGGACAGAAAGGCAAACGGGCAAAGATCCCCAAACTAGTGAACACAATGGCTAACCCATCGGGCATTCATAACCACACACAGGCCGCCGCTTCTGCCCAGATTAAGAGTGTTCCCCTCACATCTAACAATGGCAATCATCAGCTGATGAAAAGATTGCCAATGACCGTACAGGGAGATGGTAGGTCGATAGGGCAGGTGGAACAGATTGTAAAGTCCTTAATTCTTCCCCTCATTGAGAGACTGAAAATAATTATTGAAAACTTAGGCAAGCTACAACAGGCCACATCAGATAATACCCAACTGTTACACTCCCTAACAGACAACAAGAGGTCAGGGGGACAAGCTATACACCCAAGCAAACGGACTGATACTAACCAATACCCTGCATCCATTTCCAGTCAACCTGTAATGTCAATAAAAAGAGGGACTCTGACTAACGGGGATACTAGATCAGTGGACATAAAGGACAGACCTCAGGGCACGGAGGGAAGTCGCAGCCTTGCGGGGGCCCCTGAGGTACACCAGGAAGAGGGCACACAACCAGCCCCACTGACTAAGGGATCTATTCCGACCAATAAGTTGGCCCAGGGAGTGGGTAATCGAACTATCTTAGACTTACCCTCACAAAGCACCCCTTTAGTGATAGTCCTGGGAAACGTTCCCTCCCTCCGTCAAGGAGAAATAGAGGACTTTTCCCAGATTAAAAACAAGGTTACATACTGGTTATCCCAAAATACTGTAGGAGGCCAAACGGTAGGGCACAACATAATTATGGCCCGACGAGTAGCCTGGCTGGGATACTCCAGGAAAACCAGAGATGGAGACTGTATAGTAATGAACTTTAACAGTCCGGTACCAGTGGAGAGTATACTTAGGGAAGTAGAGGGAGGTACTCCACAGGGGTGACAGGGTATCGAAATATTGCCCCTTGGGTTTTTCTATAAGCCAGGGCAGCAGGGTGCTTTCAACAACAGGAACAGGATGCTCGCTAACAAGTTATCTTACCCTAGTGGACCAGAAGGGTGGGACACAATACCTCTGAGGCCTAACGGAGTTCAGATGAGGGGTGGACCGGGACATCTACCGCATATGGAGGTCACATAATGATTGCGATTGACTGTGTGGTAATCCGACTAGCTATCACCCTCCTAATGGACTTAGCACTCTGCCTGTACATCCCATACCCCTGGTTAGTTCGGTGAGAGGTTTTAATAATCCAGTTGATGTTATCTCTGTCAAAACGGCACTATCAGTAGAAGAGGGTTCCGGTGAGGTTAACCACTCTGGAACAACTCAACTTGATTTACTTAGAAAGCCTGTCCCTGTGACCATAGAGGTTAACTCAGAATTTAACGTTCTCTCGTAGAATGTTGAGGGGCTGTCAGGAAAGGTTTTAGACCCCTTATGGGTGCCGTTTGTCAGTCAGTCAATTATCTTTGTTCGATTATTGAAAATCATAAAAGAACGAGCAAAATTACATATCACCATTTCATCAGAGCACAAATTTTTACAAATTTAAAACAGACAATCATTATACAAAACACTAAATTTACAATGAAACATACATAGATATTTAAAAAAGATAAAAAGAAGGGCTTATTAAAACACAACTCATTCGAATAAATGAGAAAAGAGGAAATTCATTTTTCAGAGATAAAGTGCCTGTGCCTTGTACGATGCTTATTCAAACGTGCTCCTGCAACTAGAAAACTAGCAACAGAGAAAGCTACTTTAACATTAGGGAGAAGTTGCAAAAACAACAGGGCTGGTTTTACCTGAATGAAGCCCTGGTTACGTAGAATGGGGAGCAAATACCTTTTTCTGATCTCAATGTAATGTCCGCAAAACATGATAAAGTGCATCGTGTCCTGTGTTGAAAAATTGTCACAGTCACATGGTTCAGCATCATCAGGTCTAGTCCAAGTACTAAAGTTGCCCAGTATAAAATGAATTAAATCAAAACGAAATCTCGTTAAGAGAAAGCGATGATAAGAATTTGTTACCAGAGGAGATATGGTTCCATTCCTGGAACAGAGGAAAGCATATTGTGTTTCATTACCATGGGTTTTTTAAACTCAGTAGCTTCCCTCTCCAGGGCATATAAATTTGTCTGAGTATTTTTGACTAATTTTAAATCTTCATAAATTATTCCATCTGGAGATGAGAAGAGCTCCGGTCGGCCTGCTAAAGTAAGCTGCGTTTTCACATATCTTACCCATGGGATATTAAGGGCTCTATCCAGGGCTAAACATTCTTTTAGAATAATGTGATTTAAGGTAAGCTCCTGGTTAAGCCAAGTTTTTATCCAACCAATCACTGGGGCTAGTTTTAAAATGTCAGATATATAGCCCAGACCTAACTCTGTATGCAATGCGAAGGTCGGAGTTGATTGGGGAACAGAAAGCAGAGATCTCAAAAATTTGTTTTCTACTTTCTGTATTTTGGTGGAACTAGTATGTCCCCAGATAACAGAACCATACTGGGCGACTGACAAACATTTTGCTTTATAAACTTTGATGATGCTTTCCATGGGACGGGCGCCCAGTTTTTTAGCAAAACCTAGCAGCCCTGCAGCCGCTCTAGCAACAGCGCTGCTTTTGACCAAAAGCTGGGGGCCCCAGGTACCCTTTTCATCAAAAGTCACTCCTAAGTATGGGAAAGAAGGGACTCTCTTGACCTCCTTCCCCGCACAGTAAAATGTTAACGACTTTCTTTTCCTGCCTGCGGCTCCAGCAATCATTACATGTGATTTTTCGGTATTAATTTTCATGTCCAGCGATGACATAAAAAGTCAAAAAGATAAAAGAAGTTTGTTTAACGCCACTCCAGAACGTGCCAATAGGACGGCGTCATCCGCGTACAGGAGGACAGGTATCTTTGTCTCACCTGCACGCGGGATGTCACTATGGGATGTTGTCATTACTGCCTCAAGGTCATTAATGTATAAGGTAAAGAGGAGGGGGGCAAGTATACACCCTTGCCTAACCCCCCTCTCTGACCTAAAGTGACAAGTGCATCTTCCTTCCCTGGTGACTCTAACTGAGGTCATAAGATCTGCATGTAGCTCAGCTAAGTATTCGACCAAAGGGGGGTCAAGGCCCATGGCCAAGAGGATCCTCCACAGCTTTGCCCTGTTGACCAGGTCAAAAGCTGAGGAGAGGTCCATGAAGGCCATGTACAGTGAGCCCCCCTTGGCGATTACGTATTTATTTAAAATTAATTCTAGGTTGAGGCACTGATCTAAGGTTCCTCTTTTGGCTCTAAAGCCATATTGTGCGTTAGATAAAATGCCCTTACTTTCTAAAATCAAGGTCAGTCTACCTAAGAGGACTCTCCCCAGGATTTTAACACTCGAGTCGATGAGGGAAATAGGCCTATAGCAGGCCGGATCTGTCCTCTGACCTTTCTTAAAGATCGGCACAATGGTCGAATTTGCCCAGCTAGAAGGGAAAGTAAATTCCCTTGTAGCATTAAAAATGTTAGTTAGGATCTTTGAGCTTAGTTCAGGGGCGCTCTTAAAAAAGTCTGCGGGGACCCCATCAGGTCCTGGTGCCTTTCTACAGAGTGTGTCATTAATTGCTTGTTTTACCTCCTCCTGAGTAAAGGGAGGGATGTGAATTGACGATTGCGGAAGAGATATTTCGCATTCTGTAGTGGTGTGAGTACAACTATAAATATTGCTAAAATGAGTCACCCACTGTTCATCTGGGATAATGCAGTCAGCTCTCTGATTATCTAATCCCACGAAATATGGGTGATTTATAACTGCCCAAAATTTGGCACTGTCTTTCTGCGTCTCCGGCAGTAACAAATCATTCCAAGCCTCGTCTCTTATCTCAGATTTCCTCTTCCTGATAGCTAGGTTATATTGTTTCCTTAATGACGCTATCAACACTCTGTCTCTAGGTTTGTTCTTTAAGGCCTTAAGGAGAGTAGAATGGGCCTTAGGACAGTTTGTGTCGAACCATTTGGGGCCCTTTGGCTTATTAGACTTTGCCTTTACAGTCAGATATAATTTGACTTGGTTACAGATAACACTAAAGGCCTCAGCCATAGTAGCGCTAGTGTTTTTTTTATCCAAACAGATGGCGACTTCGCCAGCGACTTTGGCCAAAGTTTCCTGTAAAAAGGTTATTGGAGTGACTTGATCCCATTTGAGCCTCCGGTTTTGGTCTCTTAGCACAAGATCTATCGCACACGATGTGTCTGTCTTCCTTTTTCCCAAGACTCCTTGAGCTGACATCTCTAAAATCACAGGATTGTGATCACTAAAAACAGAAGTTTCTACCTTATAAACGAATACTTCAGGCAGAACTTTAAAAGATACAAAAATATAATCTATAATTGTGCCTGAATCATTGCCCACGTATGTCGGTAACCTTGGATCATTAGAACAGATACATGGTTCATAAAGGTTAAAGGTGGCCAAGAGCAATTCCAAAGCCTCACCGCTTGAGGTATGTTCAAAATGCGGCGAGGAGGAAGAAAAAAATTCCTCTGGTTCCCTTTGACAACCCGCCTGGCATGGATGAATATTAAAATCTCCCATGAGGATCACCTCATACCCATAGGAACTGTTCTCAGTGTGAGTAGATAAGAGATCCTCTAGGGATACCAAATGCTCGTTAGGAAATTGACTGATCGGGGAATTATAAAAGTTAACAAGTAAAATAGGATGGGAGTTTGATGAAGTCAGTTCAACCACTAAACAGTTTTTAAATTTAGACTTAATGTGTCTAGGTTTACCTAGGACGTCAAGTGAAATGTATACAGCCAACCCTCCCCTTGCTCTTCCTGCTTTGCTGGGGTCTGCAGATACATAAAAATGAGAATAGCCATCTAAGGCCAAACAATCTAGCGTTTCCCACGTTTCCTGAAAGGCAAGAATATCATAATTCTTGATTATGTCCAACCAGTTCTTGTCTTTGAATTTAGCTCTCAGCCCGGCGATGTTCCAGCTCATAATTCTACAGCCCCTGGCGCTTACAGAAGACTGAGATGACGGACCGAGAGCGGGCTGTGGTCTCTCCACATCATTGTCTCGCCTTGGCAAAAGTCAATCATTTTGGTCCATGGAAGATAGTGGCGCGAAACGGTTAAACAGTTCTAAGGGCTGTGTAACGGGGTTAAGCATTAAAGGTTGATGACGAAGAGCTGGTGCGTTGTTCCTTAAGTCTTGTCCCCATCTGAAGTGAGAGTCCCAGTTGGTATCCCACGCTGGAGCGGGAGTCCTTGGGAAAGATACATTCTGCTGTTCCCCGTAAAAGAATTTCAATGTGAGGGGGACCACAGTGCCTCGTCTTCGTTGGGGGGGAAAGATATTTGCTAGGATATTGGGAAGAACGTCTTGATTTGAAAAGCTCACCGCCACACAGTCCCTTTTAATTTTTTGGGCCGATTTCCCAGCCAGGGAACCCTAGTTGCTGATTTGATTACGCTTGCTAAGTGATGTTTTCCCCCTGGAGCTAGTCGCACATTGCTAGTTAGCCAATGTAGGGCTTTGCTACAAAGTGAATTAGAACTTTCCGCTATGCCTTCTTCCAGCGGGGGGACATTTGCAAGGACTAAGACCACAGGTGTGGCTTCAACAATGAATTGTAGGGGGTCCGTAGAAAAAGTTTGGGCTTGTACTTGTAATTGCGCTGGGGGAATGCTAGCCGAAGGAGTTGGGTCTGTTGAAGAGCATGCTAGTGTACGACCCTCATTAATAATAGCAGTCGAAATTGGTGGCGGTGGATTCTCCCCAAGCAGGTCTATTCCATCTCCAGCACCCATGTCACCTCCAGCGACGACTCCCCCAGAGTTATAGCCCAAATGATTGACTAACGTGGTAATATTTTCAAAGCCACTTTCAACTGTGTTTTGGAGGCCTCCCAGCTTCTTAACCTCTGCTTGCAGTTTGTCAATCTTAGATATGAGAGGTTTGACAATAGTGTTGATTTTAATCTCAATGAGATCTGCAATTTTATCAAAAAGAGCTTCATCAAAAGAGCAGATAGGTTGATTCTCAGCATGAGCCACTTGTTTGCGTTTTGGGGTAGTAGCCCTCTTCCGTTTTGTCCCTGAGCATAGCCCACCCCGCTTTGGAGGATTCTTTGTGCATTGACGTTTAGGTCTGGCTGCGTGCCCTATAGGAGATTGGTCAAGGGCAGAGGCCTGAGACTGTGTATCTTGGTCGAAATCATTATCGTTATCGTCATCTGTAGTGCCCCCAGCAGGCAAACCCTCAGAAACCGGGGTTGCATTATCCGGTGTGCCAGGTATAGGTTGGGAAGTAATGTCAACAAAGGTGGCTGCGCTATGAGCATCTTGCATGCTAATGTCATCAGTCAAAGTAGTGACAAGTGTGGTTGGGGACGGGCAAAGCAAATCAGGAGATTGGCTCAGCCCCAATGACTCCCTCCTTTGCATATTGATTTTCTGAACAGTCTGAACAAGATAAGTGTTAATCTTATTTTGCTGAACTCCGACAAGTTTTTTAGACATAGCTTAGTGTTTGAAAGGTATTGAAGTTGTACACATGTAACAATGTAAGTCGAATCTTGAGCAGGCGAGACTTACTTGAAAAATGATCGCTGAAGTGAATCCTGCAGCATTTCTGGCCCTGCCCCTGCCGATGAGGGCCGTAGAGGGCCCGCCCTTTGCCCGGGCTTCGCCCCGGGCGTCCCGCTCGCGTCCCGCGACGCGGGGTTCCTCCTCCCTTTATGGTGCCTGGAAGCGCTCGCTGGCGCGTGATGCGTCACCTCCACGCGCCGCCGCGAGGCCTGCCGGGAGTTGAAGTCCCCCCGGAGCGGCGGCGCGGATTCCAATGCCCAGGATTGACTCTCGGCGGTGGCGGCCAAAGCGTCAGCACAGGTGAGTTGTTTTTACCCTGGAATGACTCTTGGCGGTGGCGGCTGCAATTCTACCCAGTTAGGATCAGGTAAGTGCCAGGTAAGTGCCAGCAAGTGACTCTCGGCGGTGGCGGCAGGTGCGTAAGTCTCCGTTTGTCAGCCAACACTCTATTATTTGTCTCCAAGAGACATGGGCTACCAACTGCAATACCCCATTGGAGGGTTATAAATCATTCTGTGTTCTAGCAATAAGTTCAAATAGCGGCCGCGCATCGGGAGGATTGGTCATCTATACCTCCCTGGCATTAAGATGCAGCATAAGGGCCTTTTCCTAAGGTAACAGACACATTCAGGCCATTATTTTGGGGACAGAAGACAGCAGCCTGTGTGTGATAAACTTTTACAATTCAAGTAACCAGGGCGAGGGATGTAGGATTACTGAACTGCGTAATTTTATCACTCAGTGTCGTGGACCGACAAGAAGGAACCTGCTACTTGCAGGCGACTTCAACGTACACCTCTGAGGCGACCCTATGTTAAACATTTTAGCGACCATGGGTGGCCGCACGATAACGGGGTTACATTTTGAACACACAAAACAGGGAAACGCACTGAATCTCATGTTAGACGAGCGTGACCTTTTGTTTACCATGAGTATTGCACCACCGTTATCCACACAAGAGGAACCCACTTTTAAAGGTAGAACTCATGGGACCTTTATAGACTTTATCCTAGTCTCTAGAACTATCGTGAGCCTCCTCTTGGCTTTTGGTATAATACCGAGTGCATACAGCGATCACAGTCCAGTCTGTGTGTTGTTAGGAGGGAATCTCATGGAAAAAAAAGGATAAAGTTGTAGGAGGAAATACGCTGCAACCTATAAATGGAGGGCGGCGCATTGAATGGAATCAGGCCAACCAAAAGAGATGCTGGGGTCGGACCTTATGGTGTTTTCAGTAATGGAAATGACAGAGGGAATCAATAACCTCTCAAACAAGAAGGCCCCAGGTCCAGATGGCATCCCCCCTGATCTATTTAAATCTAACACTCTATTTTGGGCCCCAATTCTGACAGCAGTGGGAAATGCTGCAGCGGAAAAGGGCTGTCCAACCTCCTGGGGATTATCAACAATTGTGCCCGTATTCAAGAAGGGAGATCGAAACTGTACTTTAAACTATAGGCCTATCTCCCTAATCAATTCTATTGTAAAAGTTCTAGGGGGCACTATATTAAAGAGGCTGACTACCTGGGCGGAGGAGAAAGAGATTCTTTCCGACATTCAGTACGGGTTCCGCAAAGGGCATTCTACTATGGCTCAATGCCTAAACCTCTATTTGATCTTGGGTAAGTACAACAAGGTCAGGCAAGGGTGCATCCTGGCCCCCTTTCTTTTTAACCTTTATATAAATGACCTTGAAGAAACATTGGTTGACGCAGGGGCGGACTACCCCTATGTGGGTCATCGGGGACTGCCCGTCCTGCTGTACGCGGACGATGCCGTCCACTGAGCCCGCACCCAAAAAGGGCTACAAACTATACTCGACGCCTTTCACGGGTTTATGGCTAGCCGTGACCTATCCATAAACAACACAAAATCCTACGTGATGCAGGTGGGGAAAGGAGCAAAAAACAGTACCCATTTAGGGTAAATGGCACCAGGGTGCCTACATGTACCTCTGTTTCCTACCTGGGCGTTTTCCTGGATCATCGGCTGAACTGGGCCTCACTCCTGAATAAGAAAGGGGGAGAAGTTATCAGGGCTAACGCAGCGCTTGTTGATTTTGCTGCGGGAATGGGCAATAGACCAGTGGTGGCCATGTTGAAGGTTTATCGTGGAAAGAGCATTTCGATAGCAAGCTATGGAAGTGAACTATGGGGATACTGCAACCTAGAGGGTATCCGGGTAGTTGAAAACAAATTCCTAAAACGGCTCTTGTGTGTCCCACAGGGGACATCGAATATGTCTGTGCATGAAGAGACTGGCATATTAGTGACACCCTGCCCTTGCGACCCCTTACCTTTTGGCTACAATGCTGGCTCAATAAACAGCTTGGACTAACTCAAAGCCTCTTAAGAGAGATATTCAGCCTAGATTGTATGACCAAAATTCCCTGGATGAAATATCTTAAAATTAGTTTTGGTAAGGAGGGACGCTTGGATTTGTTGTTAAAACCGGAAGGAATCACTGGTAAGGACGTAGCGTATATCAAACAGTCCTTCATAACACGCAAAATAAAGGAAAGGCAAGAAAAGGACCTGTTGAAGCCCAATGTGCGTCTCCATATGATGCTCAAAACCTCGCCTGGTGTGGAACCGTATCTACTTCGGCCACGACCAGCCTATGAGCGTTTTTTATTAATTAGGTTCAGGTTTAATTTATTTCATCTTTTAATTGCAGTCCCGAAGGGGGTGTCGTAGAGGGACAGTGTTAGCACCCTGTGGCTGCGACAATTTGTCTCCACAGGATCTGCTGCACTTTATGTTTCTTTGCAAATGTTATGAATTCCCCGGGGCTTTTTATCTTAAACCTATTTTAAAAAGACTGAAATGTGTCCGTGCTCGCCCCGCACTACTGTATTTACAACTGTTAAAAGCTGATTGCATAACCCCATGTGGTCGGCTTTTTAAAAAGCTCAATGAAGTATAGAAAATGCCTGGATACCTAGAACTGTATAAGTAATCCTCTGAACGACACCCTTTTTAACATCTAATACCTGGTTTTTTAACGTTATGAAAAATTTTGTTTTAATCGGTGCATATTGTATCATGTATTTTAATTGAAAGTTTGAAATATATCTTGTTCTATGTACTTGTATGGTTTTGTAAAAAAAACAAAAAACGAATAAAGTATATTGAAATTGAAAAAATACTGACTAAGGGGTCTTAATTAAACTAGAATCTGTGCACATTGCAATAAAGTCACACTGTAAGGAGTGCAAACAAAAGACATTTCTACTCTGCACTACTTTTTACTTTACTTCACTTTGAGGAGGCGTTTGCAGGAGATGTATTATTTCCTCCTGGCGTTGCATTTAATTTTAAAGTGGAAGAGAAGTTAGGTCATGAATTATGTGAGTTAGATATTAATTAGTTCCAATATCCAGTCTTTCTGTCACACAGACCTCCACCTCCCTATTACCAAAGAATCACTTGGTATATTTCCCTTATATGAACAGTGGCTGGGTCACTATAATTCCACCAAAGGTGTCCTGACTCACCGGTGCTGAATGTGGGACTCAGAACCTCGTTTATCTTGTGAACGTCTGAAAGGAAGAGGAAATCGGACTCGTCCCTATGTGAGGGCGAGTCCCTATACATGTGGTCTACTTCAGAAAGTAACCCCTGGTCGTTGACCAGCTGTCTGGCATATGTATTTATTTATTTATATTATTTATAAAGTTGTAAGTCCAATGCATTGGAGCAGACGATCCGAGACCTTTTTAAGGTTAGAACGAATCTTTTTACTTCCAATTTGAAGGTAACCTTGGAGGAGATTCTGCGTATTTCCGGTGGGAGAATGTTTCCAGTTCTTCGGCGCAGAGCCGGAGAAAGCTCTGTGACATGTTATCTTTTTACGAAAGATTTTTGGTTTAAGTAGGCGAGAGTTAGCACTCCTAGAAGGCCTACCCCCTCTGGATAATTCTAGCTTTGGCGCTAGATAACTGGGGGGTTTAAAATGGAGGGATTTGTGAGACAGACATGTAATCTTAAGCTGAATTCTTGCTTCATAAGACAACCAATTTAGGGATTTTAAGACTGGGGAGATGTGCGCATTTCTTTTGGTACCCGAAACCAATCTGGCCGCCGCATTCAGTGAGGCCCTTAGTGGGACCAAGGTATATTTGGGGAGGAAACAGAGCATTGCACTGCCATAGACAAGCCTCGGCAAAACAAGCGCATGGACCACTTGCTTGAAGTCAGCTTGTGGGAGGAAAGGTTTGAGATTCCTGAGTATCCTCATCGGGTGAATCGCTCCCGTGCACACATTGCTGATATGAGTCTTCATGTTCAGGTGCTTGTCTAGGGTGAGATCGAGAGATTTGGCTGAGTCAACAATGAGGGGGGAGCAGTTGAAGGCAGTGAGGTGGTTCATCCAAAGGTCTAACTTGGGGATGTGATTCGGGGGAGAAATGGGAAGGAAATCTGTTTTGGGGGTGTTGAGCAGGAGGTGGTTCTCAGCTAACCAGTTTTGAGTAGTCGTTAGATTAGAGTTGATTGATATGAGGTTATCTGCGGAGGAGATTTTCGGACAGAGTTGGGTGTCATCTGCATACATATGGAAGAGAATGTCCTAGCTGAAGGTTCCAAGAACAAGTTTAAGAGTACGGGAGATACAGTGGACCCTTGGGGGACCCCCATGGATACTGGTGATGGCTGGGAGAGAGAGTGGTTCGCCTTCACTCTTTGGGATCTGTGGTGGAGGAAGGACGAGAATAATTGCAGCACCGATCCAGAAAGGCCCATCCTGTGCTCCAGAATGGATAGAAGGTTGTCGGGATTAACAGTGTCAAACACAGTGGAAAGGTCAAGAAGGATAAGGAGGCAAGCTTCATTTTTTTCAAACATTTTTAAAATGTCATCCAAACGTGAATGAGAGCTGATTCAGTGCGGTGCCCACTCAGAAAGCCAGCTTGATGTTGGTCCAGGATACGGAACTACTCGATGTGAGCACAGAGTTGAGATTGGACGCATTATTCTAGGAGTTTGGCTAGAGTGGGGATGTTAGAAATAGGGCAGAAGTTGCTAAGGTCAGACCTATCTGCGGTAGGCTTTTTTATAATAGATGTTACCTGAGCAGGATCGTGCCTTGTGAGTGGGACGCATTGACAATCTTCGTCCAGATGGGAGTGACGACATCCTTGATTTCTTTGAAGATGGAAGGTGATAACAGGTCGCTAAAATGGTTATATAAGTTGATACTCTGAAGAATCTTGTTAATGTCGTGTTCACCGATGGGAGTGAAGGTACCCCATGAGGCATTGTTCTTGGTGCTCAGGCTAATCAGTTAGATCTTCTCAAATAGGACCAGGGGGGGTGCCGACGCACCGGCTAGCAATAGAGCCTTCCTCGAGTGAAAATCAATATTGATGAGTCAAGATTTCTCCATAAAGAAAGCAGCCAGGCCATCGCATGAAGGTGGGCTGACTCCAGAGTCCGAGCGGTTTGGTGCTTCCACCGATTGTTTTTTAACCAACCTCAAAAAGTTTCTTGGGGCGATTAGCGGCTTGATTAAGTTGGGATCTGAAGTAGTCGGCCTTAGCGATCTTGATTTGTTTGTTATAGGAGCTTCTAACCGATCTAAGGGATCTTTGCTGGTCCGAGGATGGTTTGTATCTCCAGGATCGTTCGCTTGCCCCAAGGTTGCAGCATTCCGAGTTTAAGATGACGTTGAACCGCGGTTTGGATATTTTTGTTGGAGTGGAGCAATGGAATCCATGATGCTAGAGACAGTAGAGTTGTAGAAGTCAGTGAGTGGATGTACCTCAGGCATGTCAACTTGAGAAGATAGGACAGGTTTACAGTGGGTTGCTAGACGACTCTTTTAATATCTCTGAGGTCCCGTTTCCAAATCTTCGATTTCGTTGGTTGAGCCTTCCTCTGAGACACCTCCATGTTGATGTAAAAGAAGATGCTGTGATGGTCGGACCAATCACACGGGGTGATGGTATCCATTGTGATAGTGTGTCCTTTGGTAATGATGAGGTCCAGAATTTCTCCTTTTTAATGGGTCCGCCAGTCACAGTCTTGAATCATCTCGTGATCACTGGAGAAGGATTTGAGGCATGTTACAGCTTGCTCAGTGAGGTTGGACCAGTGGAAGTTGAAGTCACCGAGGAAGATTTGGGACATAACAGAATTAACATTGCCAGAGATGATTTCTATTAATAGTTCGATGAAGGGGAGCTTGTCCCAAGAGGGGTGATAAAATCTGTGTAGTTAGCGCACCGGAAAGTTGTGACTAGAGATGTTGAGACAAAGGTATTCGCAAGACGATGGCGTAGAGGACTCCAAGTGGGAGACCGAGAGTGTGCTCCGATGTAGACACTCTAGGCCACCGCCTGGCTTCATAGCTCCGTCTAGACGGAATATGTCATGGGTAGTATGCACTAAGAGGTCTAGGATGGGGGTGGGAGCGGGATTGAGCCAAGTTTCAGTTAGGATGATGATGTCTATCTCATTGTGTTGGATGAGGTCGAATATGTCAGAGGCGTGTTTGCTGGCTGACCTGCAATTGAGTAGTACGCATTTAAGTTGTATCGGTGTATAGGGGGGAGGAGTCTGTGTGATGTTCACTCCCATAAGGTTGTCGTTATTTATGCCTCTTAGGATGTGAGGGGGTTCTCTGTTCGGGTTCGTGTGAGTAGCTTGAATTTGCCCTGTAGTAACCTTATTGGTGTCTAAGATACGCGAGTAAGAATTGAGTAAGTCATAAATATTGTTAGATGCGAGATAGGCCTTCGATCTTCTGGGGCGGGAGGGTACGTTAGGTAGGGATATGGTTTAAGAGATAGAAAGGGAGGGGCGGGAGCTGATCCAGGGGAGATGTTCAATTGAAAGGGCTTTCAAATCATGAAGTTAAAACGGCGATAAGGTGCAGCTGGAAGGATATATTGTCCAGGCGTGCCACCCGGTCTGAGGGCTGGGTGAGGGGTAGAGGTTGTGTGGGGAGATCTGGTGGAGAGGAGGGGTCTCGATGTGTGCCTGAGAGGTCGAAGGTGGTGTTTTGAGGTACCCTAGGGGGGAGTTGGTCATTGAAGACTTGCGGTGTTCAAGGATGTAGGAGAGTGCGAGGGCCATTGCCCGGCGAGTCAGGGCCAGTCAAGTAAGGGTTGATCATGGTCCGTGGATGGCAATTGCCAAGACTGTGGAGGTGGCGTAGAAAGAGGGATGGGTGAAGGGGGACCTTTCATTGAGAGCAATGGCGGTAGGGTGAGAGGGAACCTCACCGCTCGAGAATCTGCCTGTATTGGGCTGGAGAAAGGCGAGAGGAGCGAACGAGTAGGCCCGCCCGCCATCTGAGTCCGAGGTCTAGTGTATTGGGTCAGTCTGACAGGGGACTGAGAGGCTCTGAGATCATGTAAGGGGGGAGAGAGACTTAGGGAGAGCGTTGATCCTCCCAGCTGTGGAGGGGAGGACTGGTTAAGTCCAGAGTAGTGGTAGAGTGTGGGTGGGGGTCAGTGGATTTAGCCGAGACCACCTTCTTGAGTGTAGGGAAGATGTTGGCCATCATGGCTAGACTGTCATTAGAAGCTTGGATATGGATGATACCATTATTGTAGAGGGTGACAGTGGCTTTAGCATTGAAGGTGAGCGAGTGCGACGTCTTTAAGTAGAGACCATGAGGAGTTTTCCTAGAGCCTGATATTCGAAGCATGGAATAGATCACATTCCACCAGCATGCTTGTTTTCTGGCACAGAAGATGAGGTCATTAACTATACTACCCTTGTTTCTGCAGAGGTAGACAACTGAGATTGATGTATCAGGTCTGCCTTTGAGCATGTGATGTTTGTGTTTTTGGGCTGAATTTTGGAGAAGTTAGGAGGGTAGTAAATAATGAAGGCATTTTATCCTGAGGGGTCGGGACTTATCTCCATACTGATAGCAAAGAAGGGCCCCCCAAAAATGAGTATTTGGAGGTGAGGGTAATTTTATTTGAAAGATAAAGCTTAAATAGACAGATAGTAGTCCTAGTGGGTAGGGAGAATAGGTTGGGAACGGATAGTTACGGGCCATTATTTTAGACTTCTGAGTGGAATACACATCCAGCCTCCTGTAGCTTGCTCCATCCAATTTGCCTCCACGTTAGAGCAGAAAGTCCGGCAGAGGTGAACCAAAAATATTCTATTTTCTTGTTGGCGACTGCTCAAAATAGCAAAAAAAAGCTCCCTTGCTGATCAGAGACAGGTTGTAAGGTAAATGTAACAAAGGTCTGGTTGAGCTTATTGTAGAATCCTGCCTGTTGCACTAGGGTGACATCGGAAGAGGGTGCGGCAGACGTAACTTCAAAGAGTTGCTCAGATCAGGAATTCCAGTGATTAGTATCTGAAGAACCCATCTGACCACTGAGCAGTGGCACCCTTTTATATCTGTTTATGATATATCTGCCCAGTGAACTAGTGCCACGTCGCAACTAATGCCTGTCACAGTAGAGTCAGTAAGACCCACAGTCTAGTGGAGCAGAAAGCTTGTTGGCTTAAACAATGTGTGAATCTGTACCTATAATTTACAGAGATAGCCTCTGCACCTGAAATTACATTGTTTGCATCAGATTCTCCGAGTGCCTAGCCCATGTTATTGCATTGTTTGCATCAGATTCTCCACGTGCCCGGCCTGTGTTATTGCATTGTTTGCATCAGATTCTCCTAGTGCCTGGCTTGTGTTATTGCAGTGTTTGCATCAGATTCGCCTCGTGCCTGGCCTGTGTTATTGTATTGTTTGCATCAGATTCTCCTAGTGCCTGGCTTGTGTCATTGAATTGTTTGCATCAGATTCACCTAGTGCCTGGCCCGTGTTATTGTATTGTTTGCATCAGATTCTCCTAGTGCCTGGCTTGTGTTATTGCATTGTTTGCATCAGATTCGCCTCGTGCCTGGCTTGTGCTATTACATTGTTTATATCAGAGTCTCCTGGTGCCTGACCTGTATTATTGCACTGTTTGCATCAGATTCACCTAGTGCCTGGCCTGTGTTATTGTATTGTTTGCATCAGATTCTCCTAGTGCCTGGCTTGTGTCATTGAATTGTTTGCATCAGATTCACCTAGTGCCTGGCCCGTGTTATTGTATTGTTTGCATCAGATTCTCCTAGTGCCTGGCTTGTGTTATTGCATTGTTTGCATCAGATTCGCCTCGTGCCTGGCTTGTGTTATTACATTGTTTATATCAGAGTCTCCTTGTGCCTGACCTGTATTATTGCATTGTTTGCATCAGATTCACCTAGTGCCTGGCCCGTGTTATTGTATTGTTTGCATCAGATTCTCCTAGTGCCTGGCCCGTGTTATTGCATTGTTTGCATCAGATTCTCCTAGTGCCTGGCCTGTGTTATTGCATTGTTTGTGTCAGATTCTCATAGTGTCTGGCCTGTGTTATTGCATTGTTTGCATCAGATTCACCTAGTGCCTGGCCCGTGTTATTGCATTGTTTGCATCAGATTCTCCTAGTGCCTGGCCCGTGTTATTGCATTGTTTGTGTCAGATTCTCCTCTTGCCTGGCCTGTGTTATTACATTGTTTATATCAGAGTCTCCTTGTGCCTGGCCCGTGTTATTGCATTGTTTGTGTCAGATTCTCATAGTGCCTGGCCTGTGTTATTGCATTGTTTGTGTCAGATTCTCATAGTGCCTGGCCTGTGTTATTGTATTGTTTGCATCAGATTCGCCTCGTGCCTGGCCTGTGTTATTACATTGTTTGCATCAGATTCGCCTCGTGCCTGGCCTGTGTTATTGCATTGTTTGTGTCAGATTCTCCTCTTGCCTGGCCTGTGTTATTACATTGTTTATATCAGAGTCTCCTTGTGCCTGACCTGTGTTATTGCATTGTTTGCATCAGATTCGCCTCGTGCCTGGCCCGTGTTATTGCATTGTTTGCATCAGATTCACCTAGTGCCTTACCTGTGTTATTGCATTGTTTGCATCAGATTCGCCTCGTGCCTGGCCCGTGTTATTGCATTGTATGCATCAGATTCGCCTCGTGCCTGGCCCGTGTTATTGCATTGTTTGCATCAGATTCGCCTCGTGCCTGGCCTGTGTTATTGCATTGTTTGCATCAGATTCTCCTCGTGCCTGGCCTGTGTTATTGGGTTGTTTGTGCCGTATTCTCCTAATGCCTGGACTGTGTTATTGCATTGTTTGCATCAGATTCTCCTAGTGCCTGGCCTGTGTTATTGCATTGTTTGCATCAGATTCTCCTCGTGCCTGACCTGTGTTCTTGCATTGTTTGCATCAGATTCTCCCGATGCCTGGCCTGTGTTCTTGCATTGTTTGCATCAGATTCTCCTCGTGCTGGGCCCGTGTTATTGTGTTGTTTACATCAGATTCTCCTCGTGCCTGGCCCGTGTTATTGCATTGTTTGCATCAGATTCTCCTCGTGCCTGGCCTGTGTTATTACATTGTTTGCATCAGATTCTCCTCGTGCCTGGCCCGTGTTATTGCATTGTTTGCATCAGATTCGCCTCGTGCCTGGCCTGTGTTATTACATTGTTTGCATCAGATTCTCCTCGTGCCTGGCCTGTGTTATTACATTGTTTGCATCAGATTCTCCTCGTGCCTGGCCTGTGTTATTGTATTATTTGCGTCAGATTCTCCTCGTGCCTGGCCTGTGTTCTTGCATTGTTTGCATCAGATTCTCCTCGTGCCTGGCCGGTGTTATTGCATTATTAGCATCAGATTCTCCTCGTGCCTGGCCGGTGTTATTGCATTATTAGCATCAGATTCTCATCGCCCCCGGCCTGTGTTATTACATTGTTTGCGTCAGATTCTCCTCGTGCCTGGCCCGTGTTATTGCATTGTTTGCATCAGATTCTCCTCGTGCCTGACCTGTGTTCTTGCATTGTTTGCATCAGATTCTCCCGATGCCTGGCCTGTGTTATTGCATTGTTTGTGTCAGATTCTCATAGTGCCTGGCCTGTGTTATTGTATTGTTTGCATCAGATTCGCCTCGTGCCTGGCCTGTGTTATTACATTGTTTGCATCAGATTCGCCTCGTGCCTGGCCTGTGTTATTGCATTGTTTGTGTCAGATTCTCCTCTTGCCTGGCCTGTGTTATTACATTGTTTATATCAGAGTCTCCTTGTGCCTGACCTGTGTTATTGCATTGTTTGCATCAGATTCGCCTCGTGCCTGGCCCGTGTTATTGCATTGTTTGCATCAGATTCACCTAGTGCCTTACCTGTGTTATTGCATTGTTTGCATCAGATTCGCCTCGTGCCTGGCCCGTGTTATTGCATTGTATGCATCAGATTCGCCTCGTGCCTGGCCCGTGTTATTGCATTGTTTGCATCAGATTCGCCTCGTGCCTGGCCTGTGTTATTGCATTGTTTGCATCAGATTCTCCTCGTGCCTGGCCTGTGTTATTGGGTTGTTTGTGCCGTATTCTCCTAATGCCTGGACTGTGTTATTGCATTGTTTGCATCAGATTCTCCTAGTGCCTGGCCTGTGTTATTGCATTGTTTGCATCAGATTCTCCTCGTGCCTGACCTGTGTTCTTGCATTGTTTGCATCAGATTCTCCCGATGCCTGGCCTGTGTTCTTGCATTGTTTGCATCAGATTCTCCTCGTGCTGGGCCCGTGTTATTGTGTTGTTTACATCAGATTCTCCTCGTGCCTGGCCCGTGTTATTGCATTGTTTGCATCAGATTCTCCTCGTGCCTGGCCTGTGTTATTACATTGTTTGCATCAGATTCTCCTCGTGCCTGGCCCGTGTTATTGCATTGTTTGCATCAGATTCGCCTCGTGCCTGGCCTGTGTTATTACATTGTTTGCATCAGATTCTCCTCGTGCCTGGCCTGTGTTATTACATTGTTTGCATCAGATTCTCCTCGTGCCTGGCCTGTGTTATTGTATTATTTGCGTCAGATTCTCCTCGTGCCTGGCCTGTGTTCTTGCATTGTTTGCATCAGATTCTCCTCGTGCCTGGCCGGTGTTATTGCATTATTAGCATCAGATTCTCCTCGTGCCTGGCCGGTGTTATTGCATTATTAGCATCAGATTCTCATCGCCCCCGGCCTGTGTTATTACATTGTTTGCGTCAGATTCTCCTCGTGCCTGGCCCGTGTTATTGCATTGTTTGCATCAGATTCGCCTCGTGCCTGGCCTGTGTTATTACATTGTTTGCATCAGATTCTCCTCGTGCCTGGCCTGTGTTATTACATTGTTTGCGTCAGATTCTCCTCGTGCCTGGCCTGTGTTATTGCATTGTTTCTTGCCTGGCCTGTGTTCTTGCATTGTTTGCATCAGATTCTCCTTGTTCCTGGCCTGTGTTCTTGCATTGTTTGCATCAGATTCTCCTAGTGCCTGACCCGTGTTCTTGCATTGTTTGCATCAGATTCTCCTCGTGCCTGGCCCGTGTTATTACATTGTTTGCGTCAGATTCTCCTCGTGCCTGGCCCGTGTTATTGCATTGTTTGCATCAGATTCGCCTCGTGCCTGGCCCGTGTTATTGCATTGTTTGCATCAGATTCTTCACGTGCCTGGCCTGTGTTATTGCATTATGTGCTCTGCCTTCATTACGTTTTTATTCTAGTAGGTGCAGCTTTTCTAACAAACATGGTACCTTTTATCCCAATCAAGTGCATCTGGCTGCAAGGACACTGCACGGTTCCTGCAGCAGTAATCTATTGACTATTTATGTAGCAACAGACAGAACAACATGTCTGCCAGAGATGTCATAAGGGCAGAAACAATAAAGAGCTAAGTAGGTATGATGCAAAACAAGCTATTGATAGCTGTTTATAGATGGCACAACATCCATGTCCAAACAACAGCAGTAGGACAATGGTACATAGATTGATAATGGTAGCTATATGTGCAGTTCTGTGCAGTGCGTGTCACTTATTGTTCTTTTCTTCCACTCTCATGAGATGGTTTTACAAGGCAACTCTGAGCTCACTGAGTGTGGTTCCATGAATCCCAGAGACGGGCCGTTCCAAAGATGGTAATAGAAAAGGTTGAAAGATCTGAGTCTTCATCCTGGCAGATGGACGGGTGATCCCTGAGGGGGTGTAGTTGGTCTGTGCGTTGCCACGGCTGTCCAGGTGGTGTAAGAAAATGTCAGCAATTTGTGGAGACCCCTCTTTTGGGTGAGAACCACCCAGCTTCATGCAATGTGGACTTGAGGGTTTGTGTCTGCGCAGGAGGAGTTACATTCTGATAGCAAAATGGAGGACCTTGACCAAAGTGGATAGATGTAACCAAGGACTAAGATCTTCAGTTACGACAGATAGAGACAGTCCATGGGATGTATGACGTTACAACGCATACTTTTACAACGCATACCTTTACAACGCAATTTTTACACCGCAATATCCATTACAACGCACACCATTACAACGAATTCTTAGAAACTACCTTTACAACGCATTCCACTACAACGCATACTACATTTACAACGCATACCATTACAACGCATTACATTACATTGCATATAAGGTAAGTGTTGGATAGTGTAGGGGTTAAAATTACTATTCTAACTCCAGGGGGTGCAACAGTAGGGTAAGTGTTGGATGGTAATTTTTGCGTTGTAATGGTATGCGTTGTAATGACTGCGTTGTAATGGTATGCGTTGTAGTAGTGTGCGTTGTAGTGTCATGCGTTGTAATGGTTGCGTTGTAAATGCATGCGTTGTAATGGATTTTGCGTTGTAAAAGTTTCGTTGTAATGGTAGTGCTTTGTAAAAGTTGCGTTGTAAAGGTGATTTCCCCAGTCCATTTACCACCAGGTGCTTGAAAAGTTTTCTGCGCTCTGCTGGTGCCGGCTGGATGTTTATTCTCTAGTTGGCATTTGCGAGGGGATGTTCAGATTCAGTGGTTGAATTAAACCTTGGATTAGCACTTGTAGCGTTGACTCTTGGAGTCTTGTAGTGTGTGCTGGATGAGGTAGAACTGTCTTAATGTTCCAGGGAGCTCAGAAAATCCAGACTCTCCGTCCTCTCAGAGCTCGAGCTCTGTGGCTTGACCAGTAGAACTGCAATAAAGAAGATGACCTAGACCAGTTCTACCTCTCCCGACCTTTGAACTGATCATAGAGGAAAGAAGCCCTTGTCTGGAAAGCAGATCTACACAAGGTGCTGCTGACAGAAGACCCTGCCTGGAAGGAACCTGTTATCCCCTGGAGCCCTAGCTTCTGGCCTCCCCTCATGGGTAAGCAGCCACTCCCAGTCGGCTCGGTCAAAACTCTGGGAATTGTAATCAGCAGTGACCTGTCCATGCAAGCCCAGATCAGCTCGGTGGTATCCGCCGGCTTTTTTCATCTGCGTAGAATCTGAAAAATCAGCAGATTTCTGACGACTGACGCTCTGACCCTGGTCGTGCTGGCCTTGGTAACCTCACGTCTCGACTATGCTAACTCACTATATGTTGGTATACCAGCATACCAACTACATCGTCTGCAGCTGGTACAGAGGCACGCTGCCAGACTAATTGGCCGTCAGCCCAGCGGACATCGCGTTAAACCCCTGCTGAAGTGCCTACGTTGGCTCCCAGTAGTCAGACATTGAGCCTTCAAATTGGGCTGCACCATCTTCAAAGCCCTTGCTGGGAATGGCCCTGCCTTCATTTCTTCTATGATCAAACGCTACATCCCTTCCCGAAATTAGTGCTCCTCCAACCTCAACCTACTCTCCATCTGAAAGTGAAAACAGCGACCCCCCATGCCCAGTTCAGAAAACAGCTCAAGACCTGGCTGTTCTCCCAAGCATAGCCATGAAGTAATTGCCCCCTCAACACTGCGTCCTTTCCGCCCTCAGTGCCATGAAACCACCTTGTGTACTTGTGCTTAAGAAGTCCCTTTAACATAACGTAACATAACAGGAAGATCTGCACAAGGTGCAGCTGAAATGATAACTCCCGTGGCCTCCACCTTGGGGGTGCCCAGGAGTGGACGCCTCACAGGGAAAGCTAGGATGGGCTCCACAGCGGTATTCGTACAAGCGGCTTGAGACCCTTGCGGGTGAGTAGTGCGCTATACAAGTATCAATTTACATTTTATATGCATCAAGCACCCATGTGAGGCGGCAGGAATTCGATACTCTGTACACACTAAACCTGAGGAGGATACCTTAAGGCAGATATTAAAATGTTCCTTGCAGTAGCAGCAGGCTGGGCAATGGGCTGTTAATCTCTTCAAAATATGTTTCCTGCACCAGAAGGTGCACTACAAGCGCCGGGAG
Organism: Lissotriton helveticus; assembly: GCF_964261635.1. Taxonomy (NCBI): domain Eukaryota; kingdom Metazoa; phylum Chordata; class Amphibia; order Caudata; family Salamandridae; genus Lissotriton; species Lissotriton helveticus. Next base: position 455,226,123 of record NC_136058.1, on the reverse strand, counting down.
GCAGCCCCGCTGCGTGGGGACTATGAAAGGATTCGGGTAAGGGCAGACCACAAGCTCCAGAACTCCCTGCGGCTGCAAGCTGTCGACACCTGTTTTGTACACCCAGAGGTGCACTACATGAGCCAGGAGGCAGCCCCGCTGTGCAGGGACTGCGAAAGGATTCGGAGGAAGAACCGATACTGTCTCCGGCTCTGCTCCATGCTAACATACGTCTTCTTTTTACAAACAAGGGGACCCGATGGGCACGCTAGGACCCTGGGTGGTCAAGCACTATAAAGAACAAAGGTCCTAGTAGTGAAGTAATTGTACTCCGAAAATGATTTATAGACTAGAGTCAGTACTATAAATTAAATCCCTGTGCCCAGCCGGGCAAGGAATATTTATTAGATCAGTGATGTAGTAATCATACAAGGGACATACAAACACAATAGCTAGGGCAGAGTCCTGTACCTGTCCAAGAAGAAGCAACATAAATTAGAAAAAATGGTATGAAATAAAAAGAAAAGAGTATCAGGCAATAACGTTGGAGCCAATTTGCGGCTTGCAAGTGGTTACATATTATGGCAAGCTCTCACATATGTGTCTACAATTGAATGAACGCAATGGTTATTTTGCAGAACTGTTTATGCAAGTCGACGTTTCGATCCTCTGGCTCCTATTAAACTGGGATCATCATCAGGACAATTGATTTAATTGCCTGGTTTTAGTTTCAGCCTGAGATCGTCAGGGATGGAGAACTGATTTACGATAAGACAGCGGGTCTGCGCGGTCGTCAATAATAGTGGAGCTGCGCGGTCGTCACTTATAGATGTGTTCTAGACTCCACCGGCGGACTGGTCGAGCCATTTGGTGGTACGATGACCTTGTGGGGAGGAGCTCACATAGATACTCACGGTCATTTTTACCCATTAGTATCTCCACTCTGTTTTTTATTATTGTCCAGCAGCTTTTGAATAAAGTTTTTTCCAACAAGTTATACCGGGACAACTTTTAACATCACTTTTTTTGCACTTTTCACTCAAAAAAAACCAGCTCCACTGTAGTCAAGTGTCGCAGCAAACCCTGTTGGCACTCGGCCTTCGGGGTGGGACCCCGATGATGAAGCATGTCACCAACCAGGTTGGTGCGTGAGGGGTCTTCTAACAAAAGGGCACTGTCCTTTTGTTTTTGTTTCTGACATCCCATTTAGAACCTTTTTTAAGGTCCTTGTGGTGTTACTCCTCTTTTTTGTTAATGCTATGTTTAGACCGCTGTCAGCTGGAGCGTCTGTATGCAGGAGCCTCAGCGTCTAAGGTCAGTGTGTCGGCCTGGAAGTCTCGGTCTCCTCTCCTAACCGTAGCAAGATGTGCTGTATTTATACAGAAAGTATATGGGGTTTCTTTGTCCCTTGTTTCTTGTATTAGCCATTGTTGGATTTGAGGATGACGTATGGGATGAACCTTGTACGTAGATATTATCCAGGTGGTTTAGCCTCTGCCTGGTTTCCAAGAACCCTCATGAATATTCACTCATACTTCATGAGTGTATTGATGAAGTTATAGGGCGCTATTGCTCAGGGAAACCCTCCTTCTGCACCCAGGACTAGAACCAGCTAACGGTTCAATCCTAAGAGGCTCGTTACTGTGTAGTGTGGGGGTGGTGATGTAGGTGAAAGGATATGATGTTACCCGGGCCTATATGGAACATAACAACCGACTGCTTTTGTGGGCAGAGCCCCTCAGTCCTCTCAGTGTACGAAAGTTATGCAGCCCCCATTACAGCCTCAGACTTCAGATAATACTGACATGCGTCGCAGTGAAACCATCGATCACCTTTCACCCAGTGCTGATCCCTTTTTATATGAAGTCCTGGGTAGTAGATTTAGTAATTTTCTGGATGATCAGCTCAAACCACTGATGGAGCGACTAGAGGGTGTAGAGCGGACATTAGACTCTGCCTGTGACCCGCCCCGCAGTGTGGAATGCTAATAACGTCATTGACTGCGCATCTTGTGTTGTTCCATCGGTTGCATCTTATGAGCCGTCAAAGGGAAATCCCTGGGTGAACACTGATAAAAGAGCTTGTTGTGTTCCCACACAAGTTCTATTCACTCATACACACACTATGGTTCTAGAGTCTTCTACTAATAGTGAAAGGGATCAATTTCCACACTAAAAGTGAACATTCACAGTCTTTTTTATTTTAAAACGTGAGGATTACCCCCACTCCGCAGTCAATTAAAATTTCAAAGAACACTCTTTGAACATATATAGTAAAATAAACAGTTAATTACAATTCATTACATGCATACATTGAATTTATACAGAAGAAAAAATAAAATTGAAACAGTTAATACATTTGGATCCTTACACACAAAACCCCTAACCAACTGTGGCCTTGAGGTTCTCTCACCACTCTTTTTTCTAGATCCAATGGCCTTTTTCTATATAAGCGGTGTAGTACACAGTATCATCAATACATGAGTATCTGTTACTCCCTCGGCCCTACTTGGATTTTACACAGTGAAAAATGCGTCGACGCGTTTCGGTCTTCTATCTCTGGATGTTGTAACACCTTCCTCAGGACTTGCCGTTTCTTTTGGGGTCACCGGCTTCCAGGACTATTGTTAACAACCTCTGTGTAGATACATAGAGAAGAAACATGGTATCACTATTTTGGGGCGGTATGTCACATCATCCTAGTTCTATATTCTGCCACATTTGGCTGTTCCTCTTTCTCCCTCATCTTATGAGCCTCCCACACCATGTGATAGAGCATCGCAAAGAACTGTGCACCCCGCCCAAAAGGCAGACACCCAGAACACACAACAGAGATGGGTTCCACCTGCCAGTCGCAATGCCAAAGGAAATGACAGCGGAGCCTCCAGGAAGCCTTCACAGAAGGTCTCCTCCTCTAGCAATACCTGCAATACTTGCAAATTGGGATCGAGAGCTCATCAAAGCGGCAGTGATCCAGGCCGCCCAACAGTCGTTCGAGAGGCTGAGAAAGTGTGGAGACTCTGGACCACTCACCTGAAGATTGTCTATATGTTGTGAGTTTCAGCTGGCGCACTGCCTACTACGAATAGAGATCTTGTGAGGAACTGCGCAACAATTGTGTTGACTTGCTCAGTAAACACAAACATTCTAGCCCTACTCCTCGCAACACTATATTGATGGTAAGGAGGGTGGGATGGGTTGGACTCTCCGAGAAAAACGTCAAAGGTGATTGTATCGTGATTGACCTTAGAAGGCCTTCCATTGTACGGAATTTACTAAATCGATGGGAGGATACCAGGGGTTTCGATACTAACATCTGTTGCCTCATATTTAGGTTATTTTTACAAACCACCGCCTGTGTGGGCTTTTGCACTTTCCCTTTACCCCACACAGGAGAACATCTTTGAAAACCTAGAGGGTCTAGATTGGCAAAACTGACTAAGGCACTCCTCCCCCGGCAGGCCTAGCCTGGAATGCAATAATTTGCCCTCAGTATCATCCTCGCAAGGCTATAGCCGGCCCAAGTATAACCAGCATCCCGGATGATCAAATGATTTTCCTGATACACCCAACACTAGATTTTTATCTTTATTTACACTCCTAGCTTTACTTCAGAAATGTGTATGTGACAGCGGTCAATTCGCCGTTTTTTGTATAGGGGAAGATTTTAACGCAACACTCTGATTGAACCTTGCGCCAGGGTCCCTGTTTGATGCAAGAGGCGTGGGTTAATGTAGTAAATGTTATGGATATTATTCACAGTGGCACTGAACCACCCCCTACTTTTAGAGCTCGAGGTCATACCACCACAATCGATTGTATTTTTATATCCTCCCTTTATCATGTCCCCAAAACATGTGCAAAATAAGGAGATTGGGGCCCGCCATCATGCCCTTGTGAGAGGCTGGCCTGGTATATGATGTCCACTTATGTAAGTGGGCACCTTGCACCAGTCCAGACAACCCTTTTGGTGATTTAAGAGGTCTTAGACAACCTTAGAAGCTCTCTAAGTGGTAGCTGCGGAGAGCAGCCTTCAGGCTTAGTCGCGAAGGAGTGTAAAGCAGCTTGTTTTATCAGAATGCAATCTTATAGTATAGATTAAATGAAGAAGAACCACACAAGGTATCTATAAAAATATGTATTTATTATATAATGACATATGCACACAATACTTTCCATAAAAATCACGTAAATAGCACAGAATACACAACACCCGTGTATCCCTAGTACCCACGTTACCTGCACCAGGGACGCTGGGTGCATAGGTGTGAAGTAGTGTCGGAAACCGCTGTTGAACCCAAAGGAGAACTTCAGGAAAGTACAGCTGCTGGAGAAGGAGAAATTGTCTGGTGGAATCCGAAGGTGGATTCTAGATGAGAGGTACGTGCGAGCAGAGGAAACAGAGTCTATGTCGCTCAGGAGTGACCCGGAGACCTGGAAGACGCATGCCCACCGATGTTGGGCGATGCAAGATAGCCGACAGGCACCCTGACTCTGCAGCTGTGAGGACCAGGCGATGCTGAGGAAGACCAGGAGCAGTGCACGAGCTGTCCCATGCCGGATTTTTAGAACTGAGTGGTTAGTGGCCGTCGGAAGCACCAACAAGCCTTGGAAACTGCAAACAACGTGAATGTCGATGAAGGTGCAGTGTGGGGACCAGCAAGGTCCAGGGGACACTCCACAAGCAGGGGAGTCAGGGCAGGCCCCAAGCAAATAAAAGAAACAAAGGGGACCGTCAACAGGACCCACAGGCCAGAGGCACTCGAGTTGCAAGAGGGCCTTGAGCAGCTCACCGCAAGATTCAGGCCACGATGCAAACGATGCGGTGTGGACCAAGATTCTGGTCACCTGAGATGCTTTAGGTTGAGGCTACTTGGAGCCCGAAGATCTTGGTGGACGGCAGCCAACAAGCCTGTGCAACGGCAAGTCGCGGCGGTGCACAGAGGTTCGGTTCCTGCGGCTCCCACGAGGGATACTGGCCTCAAACTTAGTGACAGAGCAGGACTGGCCTCAAGAGCTGTGGCGAACCACCGCCTGTGTTGTTGAACCTTTCAGAGTCTGTATGAGCTCAGTATCAGCAGACCAGTCAGCTTAGTTGCTGTGCCTGCAGATGCAGGGAAGTGACTCCTTCACGTCGAGGGAGATTCCTTCAGTTGTCTTGGACGCCCACAGGCCTTGGAACGTTCTTGTATGATGCACAGGCACAGACGAAGCAGCAGACTGAAAGGAGGATGAAGTTGAGCCCAAACAAAGTTTAGCGAAGTTCAGAGTGCCAAGACGGTAGAAGTTGAAGTGGTGTCTGAATTGAATCATGTCCCATGACGAATCTAGGGACCCACCCTCAGGTAAGCCCTTAACTACCCTCAGGACAGGGTTGGGACGATTCAGGGATCCCTCCCAGGAGACGGAGCGGATAGTAGGGAGGATACTCCGATGTCCTTTGTCCAGTTTTGCCCCAGAGCGGGAGCCAACGGCCCCCAGAGCTGGTTTGAACTGGACTATGCAAGGAGGCACCAAGTGTTCCCCTCATGCAGACTGAGTGGCGCTGGCAAGTACGCCCACCCGGCCCCATACACTAAACCCCGTCTGGGAGGTGGACACACCTCCCCGAGACAGGATAGCTATTGCCCTGCCTTCCCCTTCTCGAGCTTGGCTCAGCAGCAGGAGGGCAGAATCATGTCTCTGGTCGGCAGCAGCCATGTTGTGCTGTCCGGGTCTAGAAGACTGGTGCCAGGAGCACTGAGAGTGTAACGGAGGGCTCTATTAATGCTTGGAATCATACCTCCTAACCGTTTACGGTGTGGGAGGTATGATTCCAACATGTTTAATAACAAACATTCGTTGCAGCCGCTTTTGAGATGGTCATCGTGTAATTACGGTGCCCCTCTATATGGTATATGGCTGCTTCACTGACAACCCGGGAGAATGGACTCCGTAGGCTGCAGGGGTGTCCTGCTCATGCAAGGGCACCCTCACACTTAGAACAGAGAAACCTGCCTTCAGGATTGCAAAGGCCTGCTACAGGGGTGACTTATAGGTTTTACGTTCAGTGACCTTCGATATAGGAAACCTATATCTTTCATAGGTCGTGCTAGCACCGTCTGCAATGACAGGCCTGTAGTTACAGTTTGAATGGTCTCCCCTGGTTGGTATAATACACGCTTCAGCTCTGGGGTACCTATGCCCTGGGTACCTTATACCAGGGACTGACAAGGGTACCCCAGTATCCAATCTGGGATGGACCTAAGCACTGAACACAACAGTTTAAGGGAGAAAGCAGAGAGACCGGGGTCCTGATTAGCAGGATCTCGCTCAGACTAGTCAAAAACAGCTTAGCACCAGGCAGAAAGTGGGAGTAACCATAGCAAGCAGATCCTACGTTCCTACACCCCTCAAGTGATGGATTAAGACTAAAATGGAGAGCTGTAGCTCCAGAGCAATTATTTTGGAAATAACTGAGGCTGATAATATTAATCCTGCCGTCATCGCCTTTGTCCATATTTAGGTTACAATTAAAAAAGAGCTCGTGGTTCCAACTAACCCACTACCTGTCAAGCCCAGAGGGTTTAACCGCGAGTGTTCCGCAGCGAGTCGTCAGCTGCGACGAGCACTAAACGCACCGCGAGGAACTCCCAGACTGTGGCCGAGTCACGCAAGCAGGATAAGCAGTTAACATCAGCCAGGAAAGTGGAACTAATCAACAGACAATGGGACTCGTTAGTTACAGCGGCTAATCATAAGAACAGCAAACTCTTCTGGATTGCTGTTAAAGAAATGAAACAATGGAACCTAAAAGAGACACAGATGAGCTGCAACATCAGTAGCCCGGATTGGGAGGCACACTTCACCTCACTAGTGTATATGGCCTTGACCGATTGGATCTGCCTGAGCCTAACTTTGCTTTAACACATATAACCCTTGGATTGTTGGGGCAAGGCCCCTGGCTCCGACGGGGTCCCTATAGATCTTTTAAAATATAACGCCAGTTTCTGAGTACCTTTATTTTTATTTATTTTTAATAGTCTTGCCTTTGCTCCCGCACCTCATACCTGGTCAAATTCTATAATCATGCCCATTTTTAACAAGCATTTGCAATGCAATAGGTCTCGCATTAATTAAGTTTGAGCTATTGGCACTGCTAAATATTGCAACACCAATTGCAATAAAAGTCTATAAATTGTAGGCCAAAAAAAGTTTATTTATTTTTGTAGCAATGGTTGCATGCTGCACTTTAGATGAATATGTTTAAAAGTAAAATGCGTCATACTGCGATTGCTTCATTAGTTAATTGTGGATGCGTTAACAATTGATGTGTGCACTGATGGCTGGTGGTGTGTGTGCCTGTAGAAATTGTGCACTGATGGCTGGTGGTCTGTGTGCCTGGTGGAAGTGTGCACTGACGGCTGGTGGTGTGTGCCCGGTGAAAGCGTCCACTGACGGCTGGTGGGGTGTGTCTGGTGAAAGCGTGCACTGACAGCTGGTGGTGTGTGTGTGCCTGGTGAAAGGGTGCATTGACGTCTGGTGCTTTGTGCCTGGTGGAAGCATGCAATGACGACTGATGGTGTCTGTGTCTGGTGAAATTGTGCACTGACGGTGTGGTTGTGTGGTTATGTGTCTGGTTGTATGTGTGGTTGTGGGTGTGGTGGTGTGGGTGTGGTGGTGTGGGTGTGGTACTGTGGGTGTGGTGGTGTGGGTGGTTGTGTGTATTGTGTGTGTGGTTGTGGTTGTGAGTGGTTGTATGTGTGTGGTTGTATGTGTGGTTGTATGTGTGGTTGTATGTGTGTGGTTGTATGTGTGGTTTTGTGTGCGGTTGTGTGTGCGGTTGTGTGTGCGGTTGTGTGTGTGTGTGGTTGTATGTTGGACATATTGTAAGTGCATGTGGAGTGTTGCCAACTGTGGGGGCAGGGAGTATCACAGATGGAAGCACTCGAGCATTAGCACCCCAGAGATTGAACACAATAGCGAGGCTTTATCAGTGGGGAAAGTGCACACAGGACCGGACACGTAGGACAGTGCACAGAGGTGGTGCATCCAGGGCAGTGCACACGGAACGTGCACACAGGGCAGTACACATTACTCCAAAGTAGCAAAGAAATGGCTGCTTTGAGTAGGAATATAGATTTTAGTATAGGCAATCGCAATCACTATATTCTGTGGAATTCACAGACGTTCTAAATCCTAACTTTGTGTTTCTCTAATGCATTACCTCCTAACATGTATGAGATGAGACACCTACACCGTAACCCTCCTTGTCTTACAGTGCATGTATACCTCTTACATATACACTGAGGGGTTGGAAAAGTAAAAACCCTGACTCTCAACCATAGTTCTCTCTTAAGCACTTGTGAAGAGACGGCACGTTGAGTGTCTTTGCTTTCCTCCTAGACATTGGTATCAAGGCTCAAGGCACCAGCCAGGTCCTAGCCTAAAGGAACAAGAGGATTGCAGATATGCCATTTAAGTGAGGCATTTGCGTTGTAGCCGGCTCAAAATGAAATTAGAAACCTCCCTCATCCACTGTAAGTTGCTGGTGTGAATTCATACTTTGTGTAGTCGCTGCTAAATCTGTTCCAGTTTTTTCAAGTTACGCCGGGACAACGTTAGCACATTTCCCTGTGACCGGACTGAATCCCGGATCCAGATGAAGATTCCCTTAATCCGTGCCCTCAAACCACAGTACAGAAGCCAAACACGTTTTAAAGTGTTGAGTGAAGGTGAGGGAAGATGGGTGCGTGCCCAAACCCAACGCCAGGAACGTGCCATGGTGGGCGCCTCATTCTCTAACTTATGAGAAAATAAGAAAATGCGTGCCCGGCAGGAAGTGCGCGCTGAGCTGATACCAGACATCTGTGGCAAAACACCGGTGTGTCAGGTGCTGACTTCTGCCGTGCACAGCCGGAGAAAAAAAACAATAACAGCCATTGTACGGCGAGACAAAAATGCGATTAGATGTCTAAATGGAGATTAGCCACATAAATAAATGCCTCTTCCCACGCCCTGGCTCCTGTCCCACCGTGCACTAGATCTCATCCACCGCCTCCCCCGGCTCCCGCTCCCTCCATCCCCGTACCTCTTCCTCCTCCGGCGAGTCCAAGTCCTCTCGCCCCGGGTGCCTGCCGTTCAGCTCCATGGCTTTGGTGTGGTAGCCCATTCTGCAGGCGGGATCCCTTCTGCCGCTGGCTGGAGCAGGGAGTGCGTGAGGCCTGGGCAGGCATGGGAAGCAGCGGGCTGCAGTAGGAGGGGAGGCTGCTCTGCAGGAGGGGGCGAGGGTTCAGAGCTGCTGATGCCCGCGCAGCGCTGGCTGAGGTAAGGGCTCTTCTCTCACCAGCCAAGTCCGGAAGGTCCCCGGCCGCAGGCTGGAAACTCCCACTCCTGCAAAGTGGAAGTGAGTGAGGGAGGGAGGGGGTCAAAAGGGGCCGGGGACACTGTGCTCAGCTGCGAGCTCGCGAACTGGGCTACACTCATACAGAGTGCCGTGCAAAATACTGCAATGTCATTCATGGTTGCTACAACCTCTCTCTTCACAACTACAGAAATATTAATTTGTATTTAGCGCTGTGTAGCACACATATAGAGTAATTAGAGATTTAAATGACAGGCGTTAATTGCACAAGTGAGCCCCAGCGCCATAACATATCTCCTTGGGCCGCTTTGCTTGGCTTTCCAGTCGATTCCGAAAGCACATGGACCTGACAGCTATGAATAAGCTATAAACAAAGGCTTACTCATATCATATTTTAGGCACGCGCTTCCTCTCTGCAAAGAATAACAAGCGGTATTCCATTTCATTTTACGGAGATACCCAGGAAACGAGAGTCTTAGAATGGCACCTTCACGACATTGTGACTGGTAAGTTAAAGAAACATGGCGGTGGCTGTGGTGCATAGAGCTCCCTGGATCGCCGGCCGCGAAACTGAAAGAGCGGTGGGAGCGCACGAGACGCCGTCGCTGTGAGCGTGCACATTGGCTGCTCCGAGTCTGAATTGGAGACTGACTCACACGCGCGAGCAAATCCCATTGCCAATGCTGCGCGCGTAGCCATCTCTTGTCTCTCCCATTGCCAATGCTGCGCGCGTGGCCATCTCTTGTCTCTCCCATTGCCAATGCTGCGCGCGTGGCCATCTCTTGTCTCCACTCGTTGTCGGCTGAGCCGACGACTATAGTCTCGCAGCGAGAACGCGCTTAGTGCGCTTTTGCTAAGACGAGACCTAAAAAGGGGGACTGCTCCCTGCCCTACCATAACATTTCCAGGTCTGGTCCTATACAATCGTATAAAGGATTGGCCAAAGAGAATCTATAATTTACCCCAATCAGTACGGTTCAGAGCCAAAGTTAGCAAAGGAGAGCAGTGGCTTAACCCTAACTTGATAATAGAAAATACACTCCAGCCACAAGTCTCCAATATATCCAGCCTTTTTGGACCTTTCCACTGCGTCCGAGAGTGTAATTCGCTCAAAGCTGAGGGCTATTCTCATATCCCTTGGACAGGATGAACTTTCTGGCAGACTTGCACAGGGGCCTGAAAGCAAGAATTAAAATTAATACCTGGGGGACCTATCTGAAGACGTAGACATCCCAAGAGTGATGAGCCAAGGATGCGTTTTACCCCCACTTTTATTTATTTTTTATATAAATGATCTTCGCCCATTTTTATTCACCACTACTCCGGCTCTCCCTTACAGCCATCATGATATGCTGACGATGCCATGTTGATGGCCCACACTACAAACGCGCTCCGGACGTTAGTAACCAGCTTTGTACATTTTATGGCACTATTAGATCGGCGTACATATTTTAACAAATCTTTTATAATATATTGTGGCCCAAAAAAGTATAAACTGGCGACCCTGAAAGCGGGCCATTCATCTCCTCAACGCAAAAGCACTTTTTCGTACCTTGGCATGATTTTTTCTGACATTGGCTCTTGGCACATAGTGGGGGCAACCTTTCCAGAGCCATTGAGTCACTACGAGTCTACCTCGCCATAGGAAGGTGGAGGTTTAGTCTCCTTATTGAAGATCTTTAAGGCACAATCGGCCATATGTATCAAGCAAAATTGCATTCGCAGACGCCGAAATTCGCAGAAATGGTATGTGTTGAGGCAAAAGCGATTCCTTATTTCGCGATTGCATTGAAGGAATTCCTTAAATGCAATGTAAGAAGCACCAAAAAAGTGCAATTTGGTCTTAATTAATCGCAAATTACCACCAACTTCAAGTTGGTGGTAATTTGCGATTTCTTTGAAAAATTCACTTTTTTGCATATTTCAAAGTGCAATTATGAGATGGAGAGGATTGCACGGATTTTACTATCTCTGAATGAATCTAAAGTAGCAATCTGTTTTCAATCATTGTATCTATTTCATGCATGCCCGCACTTTTATAACTACTTGTGAAACCAAATAAAGAATTGTGAACTCAACTCCTCGACGTTGAGGTTGCCCTGGATGTCCCAGTAGGGGTCAAAGAATGTCTAGAGCCCAGCAGAAACAAACATTAAACCCCAGTGAAAGAAGCTCTAAGAGGAGGGATATACAGATAATCTGTCTCATCCACAGGAGTCAAACTATGGGGGGCCTATACAGCCTCACCTGTGGGACATAGCACGCGGGTGTATCTGAAGGCGGGCCCTGAAGGTGAGACTGGGGCAGGTCCCGGCCTTTATAATATTTGTAAAATATTTATAAAAGTTTGTGCTGAGTGTCCTGGGGTCACCGAGCGTAGCAATTGAGCGAGCCCAACTCTGATCAGAGGGTTTGGGGGGGCTAGTCCCCCAGGGATTTGTTATTTTAAAGCGGGCAAATGTTGCGTTTTCCTTTTTTTTTTTTTTTGCCCCCGCCCCCTTTGATCAGCATCTGCCAGAGATGTTTGCTTTGTGCCAAGGATAGTGTACTTTACACAGAACCTCTCCTTCCGTGGTTCGCGCTGACCAAAAGGCCGCCGGCAAACCTCTCCGGAGCATAATCAGAGGACATTACACAACTGGGGACTGTCCCGACCTAGTTCGCACATTCAAACATTTCTAGCCTATTTACAGAAGGGGTCCAGAATGTATTCCTTTGATATTTGATATTTATTTGTTTTTGTAAAGCGCGTCTATCGCTCCGGAAGGAGCATCTTGGCGCTGAGCAGACAGAAGACGCCCATTGGGCATGAAACATAATCAGATGGCTGCGAGGACCAAAGAGTCAAGCTGAGAGAATATCCATGTCTTCAGGAGTTTCCTGAAGAGGCTTTCTGAGGGGGCGTGCCTGAGGTGGAGGGGGAGGCTATTCCATGCCTTTGCTGCCAGGAGCGAAAATGTTTTTCCGCCCTTCGTTTTGAGCTTAAACCTGGGTACGGTGACCAGGTTGGCTCCTGATGACCTAAGGGAACGTGATGGAGTATAGTGTGGGAAGCGCTTAATGAGGGCCTATGTTCTTGGTAGCTTTAAAAACTGTGACAAGTAGTTTAAAAAGGATTCTTTTGGGGAGGGGCAGCCAGTGGAGAGTGTTGAGGGCCGCGGAGGCAGAAGACCTTCGAGGGAGTTTGAGGACAAGCCTAGCCGCCGCGTGCTGTACGCTCTGTAGCCTCCGAAGGGTAGACTTCTTTATGCCTGCCAGGAGGCCGTTGCAATAGTCTAGCCTGGATAGAATCAGGGCAACGGCAACTGATTTCCTGGCAGAGATAGGGAGAAAGTCGAAGAATTTCTTAAGTTGTCTGATGAGGTTAAAACAACATCCCGCCGTGATGCGCACATGATCGTCAAAACTGAGGGAAGAGTCGAATTGGACGCCCAGATTGCGGGCCGAGGAAACTGCACTGGGAGGAGCTTCCGAATGTTGAGGCCACCAATCTTTTGGGGAGAAACGGGTGTCTTTGCCTAAGGGTATGATTTCGGTTTTGGCGCTATTGCACTTTAAATGGTTGTATTTGAGCCAAGCAAATACTTGGGAGAGGCAATTCTGGAATCTCAGAGCGGCATCCGGTGTTTTTTTGTCCAGGGTGACGACGAGTTGTGTGTCGTCAGCGTAAGATGTTACTAGGATGCCATGGGATTCAATCAAGGCGAGCAGTGGGGCCATGTAGATATTAAAAAAGAGGGGACTGAGGATAGACCCCTGGGGCACCCCTGATATAATGGTTCTTTCGCCGGAGAGAAAGGGGCCAAGTGAGACAGTTTGGGACCTTTGGGAGAGAAATGACGTTATCCATTTTAGTGCAGAACCTGTCACACCGATCTCGCGCATTCTGTAAATGAGGATGTCATGGGAGATGGTATCAAACGCGGCGGTTAAGTCGAGCAGGATGAGTACAGCGTGTTTCCCCTCATCCTGCAAGAACTTGATGGTGTCGGACAGCTCGATCAAGGCAGTTTCAGTGGAGTGGCCGGGGCGGAAACCGGATTGTTGTGGGTGGAGGATGTGGTTATTTTCCACAAATGCTTTTAACTCCTCATGTACTATTTGCTCAGTAATTTTGCCTAGTACCGGGAGTAGGGAGATTGGGCGCATGTTGGAAAGGTCTGTCGGGGATTTATTTTGTTTCTTCATTAGCGGTTTAACGATGGCCTTCTTCCATTCTGCGGGGACGGTGCCTGAGCTGAGGGATTGGTTAACAATGGAATTGATGAGAGGGTTGACGGCCTCGATGAAAAGGTGGAGGATAGCAGGAGGGCAGGAGTCCGTGGGGGCTCCTGATCGGCAAGACATAATAGCCTTCTGGGTTTGGAGCAAGGTCACTGTTGGAAAATTACAAAGTGGGGGCAAATTGGTGATGGCAGCTTGTGGGGGGGCAGAAGAGGGGGGAAAATCCTGACGAATAATATTAATTTTTTCAACGAAGAAGTCGGCGATTTGGTCGCAAAGGGTTTGGGATGGGGGGATTTCCACTGTGAGGGCCTTGGGATGAGTGAAGGACTTGACAATATTGAAAATCGTCTGTTGTTTCTGGTTGGCTGATTCTATTGCTGCAGAAAAGAACTCCTTTTTTGCATTTTTTATGAGAGACAGGTATTGTTTCCTCTGTTGGGTGTATCGGGTTCTGGAAGAAGGATCATAGGTTTTCCTCCACTTATGGTGACTGTCGGTAAGGGCCTGGGTATACCAGGGGGCATTGGGTTTTCTTTTGTGGAGAATAGGGTTGAGCTTGAATTGGCCAGAACAAGTTGATTGATCCAGGTGTGAAAGTTTATGGAGTCTTGTGATACATCTCCAACAGTAGTGGGCGGGGGGGTGGGGGGCTGAGGGTGGAGTTTAATAGAATCCGCTACTTTCTTCCAGTTGGTCGAGTAGGTTGGAGGGGTGTTCTTGGTACCCGGTTGTGATATGGGTTTTGCCAGGACTGAGAAGGGTATAAAGCAGTGGTCAGTCCAAATTTGTGGGATAGGGGGGGATACAGCTAGAGTGATTAAATTTGAGCAAATGCCATCTAGTGTGTGGCCGGCCTGGTGTGTGGGGGGAATGACTAATTGAGGGAGACCAAAGATGTCAAGGGATTGTAGGAAAGAGAGAGTGTGGGGGTCTACGCGGGATTCCAAATGAAGATTGAAGTCACCGAGAAGGGTGAAGTTGGGATAGTGGGACAGAAGGGATCCAAGGGTTTCATCCAAGGAATCTAGGAAAGGCGTAGCGTTACCAGGAGGGCGATAGACAAGGCCACCGGAAAAGGAAGTAGAAGGGTTAATGTGGATTACAAAACCTATGCTCTCACAGTCCTTGAGGGTGGCCAGGTCAAATGTGTGGCACCTCAAGGATTTTCTAATTATGATAGCTAACCCGCCTCCCCTGCCAGCTGGCCTATCCCGTCTGTAGATGGTAAAGTCAGGGGGAAGGGCAATTGCCAGATCTGGGTTAGACGAGTCATTGAGCCAGGATTCGGTGATAAACAGGGCCTCGAGGTCATGAAAAAGTACAAGGTCGTGGATGTCTTGCGCGTGGAACGCTAAAGATCTTGCATTAATAAGTCCGAATTGGAAGGTGGATGGTTTTTGCGAAATTGGGGGGGGTGGCCGTAGTAAATTGCCTTTTGTTTGCCGATGTGCTGTCTAGCCTAATGGTGTATATTACAGATTTAACCCAATCTGCCCTAGTCAGAGGTAGGTTACTTATCCAGTTTTTACAGATCTCTCTCCAAGCAAGGAGCATCAAAGAAAAACCCTGCTTTCTAACATCAATTGACAGGGACTCGTTTTGTGCGCCAACCCAAAGAAAACAAAGACTGTGCTTACCTGAAGTGCCTTACCGAGTGTTAGACCTGGCACCATTGGCGTGGGTCTCCCTTCCATTTTCTCACTGTTGCCTCCTGTGTTTTTGATGGTCTAGATGCTTTGGGCACTTTGCTAATCAGTTCCAAAGTGCAAGTGCTCCCTATTGTAAAGTGTTGTATTGGATTAGTGACTCCATGATTGGATTATTTGGTTTACTTGTCAGTCCCTAGTACAGTGCACCATGTGTGCCCAGGGCTTGTAAATCAAATGCTGCTGGTGGGCCTGCAGCACAGGTCGTGCCACCCACAAAAGCAGCTTGTAAAGTGTGGCTCAGGCCTGCCATTGCAGAGCCTGTGTGCAGTCCAGCACTGCCATGTCGACTTGGCAAGTGCACCCACTTGCCAGTTCCTAAACCTTCCCTTTTCTACATATTAGTCCCCCCTAAGGTAGGCCTCATGGCAGGGTGCATTGTATGTAAAAGGTAGGACAAACCCTGATGTGTGTGTCAAGTCCTAGTAGTGAATTACAGCCAATTTTGTTTTTTCACTATTGCAAGGCTACCTGTTCCCATAGGCCAGAATGGGCAGTTTGACTTTACCATCTTATAATCCTAACTGACCCAGGGAACAAGGTAGAAATTCGAGTTTAGTATGTCTGAATATTAAAATACATCTTTTAGTGTGGGTGATTTTAACATTCCGTGTTTGAAAATACCACTTTTAGAAAGTAGGTCTTTTCTTGCCTAACCATACTGCCTGCCTCTGCTAGGTTTGTGTATTCCATGTCTGGTTTGTGATTGACAGGGGGCTGGAGAGGGCCTTGGCTCCAGCAGTCTGATGGGTCAGGGCTGGGCTGAATAGGACCTGCATTGAATAGAGAGTGGGGGGGGGGAGATTTCCATTCACTGACCTGAACCCTCATAGAATAGAGAGTAGGGGGAGGAGATTTCCTTTCGGCTACCTGGGCCAGGTCTGCTTTCAACAATGCTGTCTCCACCTCCTGCCAGGAAGCTGCACAGAACTGGTTTTGGCTGGGCACAGGCACCCTCTGCCTTTAGAGGACAATGGATAAATATTGGGGTCCAGACCCCAGAACTTTAGATCATTTCTGGGAATCAAGATGAACCTTTGCTAAGGAGAAGAACCAAGAAAGCTGGAGGAGGAGACTGCCCCGGGTCTGTTTGCTGTTTGGGGTTGGCCTGCAGTGGTTACTTTTAGTTTAGTTCTGTTTAATTTATTTGATTTAGTTCTCTATTGAGAATAACAAATTTCATACAGAACAATTACTGTTACTATTCACTTAAAACAATCCATATTTAAAATAAATTAAAACAATTTAAATAGGTTATGGCACACAAATTCATCGGGGGAAGGTTAAAAAGCATGATCAGATTCTGCACAGATGAGCTGCTGTATCTAATCTGTATGGGTTTTATATAGCGCCTTCTTGCCTCAACCTGTATCAGGGTTGGGCATACCGACGGTACATGGTTTAAGTCTTGCACACCACCATTGCAAAGGTCACAGTTGCTGGTAAAATGCTCTTTATGAGTCCATTTAGAAGTCAGTGAATTAAAAGGGAGTAGCCCAAGCCTCAATAGAATTATACACCGCCGAATTCCATGCTTTAAGGAAAAACAAATATATTGCTGAGCCTGTTTGTATGTAATGGTTTCTGCGTAATGAACGTAGTGGTGTAGTTTGGGGCAGAGCAACATGTCCAGATCATAACTTATCCTTGGCGTCAGATGTTTCAGAAAGAGTTTCAGTTGGGAAGGAAACCATGATTTCACAAGTGCGAGTGTGCAATTAGATCATTTAAAAGCAATAATCAGGTTCTGGTTTAGAGTATATTTTGTAACTTCGGACTCAAATGTCTCTTTTTTAGTAAAAATCTTAAGGTACCTTGGTCTGCGTGTAGAAGATTGTACGCCCATCTTAGTAGATCCGTAATTGCTTTAGCAAAAGAACTAACTAAGGAGAATTCTAAACGCAGGGCTTGTGCAGGGACGGCTTGTTGGACTTTAGCCAGTGTACGGAGAATATTCCCTTCTTTCGTTTGTATTTGTTGCCACTGGGTAATTGGAATATATTCCAGCGCGTACGATAAAATTGGAGGAATCGTTGAGCTGTAAACCTGTAGTAAAGAATCGAAATGTCTTTGCCCGGAAGAAGAGTAGAATCGGAGGACTCCCACATGAATATCTGCTTTACGGTTTAAGTGCTGCAGATGGGTCGAGTTTCCTAGTGATTGATTAAAGTTCCGCCCCAGATACATGTATTCTTTTACCACTTCTAACGATTCTCCTCCCAGTGTCCAGTTGTAGTTTGTGTAATGCTTTCTACCTCTGAATGGGAGTATTTTTTTTCTGGTTGTATTTGGACCAATACATTTTCCTTTGTATATCTTCTTAAAACGTATGGGTTCCTTTGTAGTCCGAAAGGGGTAAGATCGAAAATAACAATGTCATCGGCGTACATCATGGTGTGTATGTTACATGATGCTATCTCTGGGGGGAAGTTTATGACCTGAAGAAAGCTGTAGGGGAGATCACTAAGGTATAATGAGAAGAGGAGGGGAGCCGAAAGGCAGCCTTGCCTGAGACCATTTGGTGTAGCGATTGGGCGGGTAGGTCCCTTTTCTTATCCCAGATGTATTTGACACCACGTTTCGGAGTGCAATGAAATATTAAGATATAAAGAATTTTCCGGGATTTCCAAGTTTCTGAGTTTCTTCCAGAGTATTGGTCTATCCACTCTATCAAATGCTGCTGAAAACAAAGACTGCATAGACAACTTGCGATTTCCGGACTACGTATTTGTCAATATTAGTCTGCAAAACCGCTATGTTGTCCGTTACTGAGTGTTTCTGTCTAAACCCGGCCTGATAAAGAGGGATTGCCCCTGAAGAAAAGGCCCAGTCTTTAAGGTGACCCAGAGCAGTTGCCACAAAGATCTTTCCAATTGTGTCCAACAGAGAAATCTGTCTGTAGTTGCCTGGATACAACCCGGATGCTTTTTTATAACTTGGGATGACTATACTCCCCTTCCATGATTTGGGAATTTTCCTGGTATTATAGCAATGTAAGAATAATGGTTTTTTATGTGGTATTCGATTTGGCGGGCCACAAGGGGAAAAATATTTTGCTTATTTTTCGTCTGTGAACCTAGAGAATAATTCAGATTTTCATGATTCCGATTTGGTTTATATAAGTTATGTAAAAAAAATTCCCATTACCTCGGGGGGACTGGTGATTCTTGCAAGGATTTCTTAGTACCTGTTTGTTTGGCTATTAGGCTCCAATACACACGCGTATTGTTTTGTTTTACTGCCATTTGAATTTCTGCCCAGTTGTTATCCTGCTCTGATTTTCGAATTTTTTCTTTTTCCCTCCTCCGTTGTTTTTTTAGATGACTAATTTCCAATGTCTTTGAGGGGTTTTGAAAATCTAAGCAAATTAATTTGTTTAATGCGGTGGCTCTTATATCTGGGAACTATCTTATTTGGAATATAGCTCTGTTGTCCCGAGATTTTAAATTTGCCTGTAGGACTTGTATTATTTTATAGAGCACTATTTCGAAATTTGCTATTGGGTCCTAGGAATGTGCAATTTGTAATACCTTTGCCTTGTCGATTATATGTTTTTTTGGGGTTTTTTTGCAGAGTTTTATATAGCGCGAACTTGATCCGAACTGAATCAGGTATCAGAGCGCTTTACATACACGTTACATGAGGACACACATTCATTTTTGTTAGGCACCGGGAGATTAAGTGATTTGCCCAGAATCACAGGATGTTTGGCATCGTTACCAAGACTCGAACCCAGATCCCCAGGTCCGAGGTCGAGCGCCTTATTTTGTTGAAAGCGGTGGATGCCCAAGACATTCCCCTCTGGGCCTGATTCACCAGTACTGAACTTTGTACGTGCATGAAAAGTCCCGGAGATGTGCGTTGCAATATTATTTCAGTTTCAAGTCTTAATATGGCGTGGTCGCTTCCATGATGAAACGTTTATAACCCTATCGAGTAGAACTAAACTGCAGATCATGTCGTCTATTATAGAAGTGGAGGAGTTGGCTTTTCTTGTGAAGGATGCCGGGATATCTCCTTCTGTTCCTCCGTTTATGATAAAGCTATTTATTATGGGGAGGGAAGACAGTAGAATTTCCCCCGTTTATCGGCTTCGATCCCTGCCGGGAATAATGGAGTAGGGATTGATACAACTTCTGCTTGTTCTTCATATCCCCATTTACTTATGAGGTCATTGGATACTTTTCCGTTGAAGTCTCCTTTTAGAAGAACGGGAGGGAAACCTCGCTCTTCCACCACCCTTTCTAAATCTTCAAATATTTTGACCAGAAGAGCATCGTACGAGCGACCTGGTGGAATATAAGCGTTAAAAATGATTAGGTCAGTTGGTGAATCCTTGGCGGCAAGCCGGCATTTAACCTTTAGGCTTTGGATATTTCTGTGTTCCATGAGGATTACTTCTTGATCCCAAAAAAAGAAGTACTCGTGAGCTAAAATTGCTAAACCTCCTTTAGTGTGACCCCTGGGCACCTGTTCTGCAGCTTTTTCATAGACAAAGTAGTTATTTTGATTAAATGGTTTTGTTGCCCAAGTTTCCTGAAGAATGACCAACGCCGGGGAATCTTCCAAAATTGATGCCATTTTCAATTTGTTTTTCCCTGCTATGTTCCACGATGCTATGGACAACCTGCTGTTAAAAGGGGAGTTTGCGTTCCCTTCCCTGCTTGTGACAGTTTAGGGTCTCCGATATCCAGGACCAATGGTGCTCCATGGAAGAGCTGTCCGGCTTGACTTTATTTTCATTGCTGATCATCCTCTCTCCGTTTTCTAATGAAATAGTCAAGTTCTCATTAGGGATACTTGTGGGTCTTTTAATGCTGCTGCCTTTATCGTCTGAGAGCTGTATTTTTATAGCGTTCTTTTCCTCTAGTTTCATATTTAGGTGGATTCCCCTATTGTTTACTGCTGTGACATCGTAACCGTTTGTATGAAGGATCTCACTTCCGTTTATGATTATTGATGGAATAACACATGACCTAAATTCCACGATAACCACAGTTTTTTTAGACTTTGACAGGAACATTACTAATTTTATTTCAGAACTTGTTACCGACTGTAATTGTGGAATCTCGCAGATTAGATTCAATATTTTCCCTCGGTTTAGTGGATCATTTCCTGAGGGATATAAGTTGCAAAGTGCCAGAAAGCGTGAATGACTCTGCAGTGCTGGGGAACTTGTTGCCTCCGAGGAGTGATCTTTGATTTGATCACAAGGAGACACTGGATCTACTTTATCCTAGCCAGGCGTTGTGAATTTTGCCGTGTGAGGATTTAGTTGTTTTTGGATTACTTTGTCCTTAGGATCTTGGATGCTGTTTTCGGTCTCACGAAGTCTGTTGTACGAGATTGTACCTTTCCTGAGGATTTGCGTTGCTGAGTAAAAGGCCATGAACATTTTAGCTTTTGAGCTTTCTTTTTTGTAAATCTTCTTCTAGATCTTTTATTTCTTTGTGGTGGGTTTTTTCCTGACCTTTTTTCTTCGTTTGTTGAAACTGGGTCCATAGGATCTGTTATTGGACATTCACTCTCGGATGCGAGTTTTTTATTTGTCTCAGTTTTTGAAGGTTGAGGTGAGTTCTTTGGTCCGCATCGGTAAAAAATTGGATAGATGGGAATTGAATTGTTACAGACGTTTTCCTTCTTTGGCTCTTTGAATAGCTTTCTGAGGGAAAAGATTGCTCCGTTTTTCATTTTTTCCTTCTTTCCTTTTTTAGAGATCCAGCCGGTTTGGGTCACTTTTCCCTTCTTTAGTTGGGTAGGAGTTTTTCTTAAAAGGTTGTCTTTATGAATGTCCACAGTTCCCATCTCCTTACCATAGGATTCTAAAGGTGAGACTTGTCGGGCCACTTGCTGGTGTTTCTTTTTCTTATTAACAAGGTATTGGAGCATTCCAATTTGGGTATCCAACATTTGGTCGGAATTATCCATCGTATTCCTTAAGAGATATAGCACTGACTCCAAGATCTTTTAAAGAGTCAATAATGAGTCGGACACTAGATTTTGCCCATTGGATGAAAGCATGTTGTTTAGGAAAGGTAAATCCGAAAGATGGGAATATTTCTCATCCGAAGAGAAAATTCCCTGTGGAGGACTGTTTAATGGTCCCGGGGACTCTGCTGTTGTAACTTTATCAGCCCTATGAAATATTGGTTAATTAATTTTAATATCTGGTAAGGTAAAGTCTGTCTCAGCAATTTGACGGGATTTTTGGTCCATGTGGCAGAGAGAGAGGTTGGTGTGTCCTTTACGATTCTCATCTTTTACGGGTGTTAGAGGTAAAGGTGTTGACGTAGCGATGTCGTTAGTCGGCTTTTCGTCACAGACTTTGATGTTTTTTAGTGAAAAATTTAGTGAGGAGTTACTTTTCTCTATAATATTTGTTCCTTTATCCTGGGGTTCACTCTGGTTGATTTGTGCTTTTTGCGGATACCGTTGGTCTGACGTATCGGGTTTGGCTGATTTTATAAAGAATTTTGAGATGTCCGCGTTCCCAGGAAGGAATCTGGTCTGGGCCATTTTGCATGAGGTCTGTTGAGTGCCCAGTCTTTTCATATGGAAGAAGAAAACAAGATTGAAGGAAGAAGAAAACAAATAGAAGCTACTCGATGGTCTGCTCAGGCTGATTATGCTTTCTTGTAGCTGGTGGTAAAAGTACTCAAATTGAGAACCTGCCTAGTTGCCTGAGTAATGCCTGGATAGGGCTCTAGGTTGTGTTGAAGGTACTCTTTTCTACACCTTCTTTTTTTCTTTTGATCGAGGGCTCTTGCCGGGGTAGCAAAGGGAAACAAGGATAAGTTGTCTTGTGATCTTGTGTTTCCAGGTTACTTCCTGGTTGCCTCTCTGATCACTGGCTCTCCGGTCTCTTCTTCCTTCTTCTCCCTTTTCCCCTCAGCCCTCTGCACCGTAGCACTCTCTATGCGCACAGCTCAGTATTACACTGAAACAACTGGAGCTATTGCAATGTTGTGTAGCTCCAAAGGCTCAGGGTGCTCGGTGCACAATGGGGGCTCAATGGGGGCGCGGGATGAGCCTGGTAGTCCTTGGCTCCCACCACCCCTCTTCTCACTCTGTTGACTTCTCTCTACCTGTTTCGGCTCCGGCTCCTGCTCGCTGCAGTCCACGCTGAGGCGGAGGCTTGCTGCTTACAGAGCTTCTCTCCAGCTAGGTCCAGATGGGTCTCAAATGGAAACCTTTTTTTTTCCGCCTGGGGCCTTGGCACTTTCTGCCCTCTTTCCAGGCCTTGGTAGTTTTTTACGTTTTTTCTTTTTCCGCCTGCCACCAGCCGCTTCTGGTTGTTCCTCTGTGGCGGCTGCGCACATGACTCGGAACTAGCCAGAGGGCACAACCGACACCTCTGCCTTCGTCTATGCTGCTGCTGCCGGGAGGTTCGGGCCGGCAAAAAAACCAGCGGCTACAGGCAAGGCAGCGGGCGGCGGGCAGTGAGCCATGGATGTGTTATCTTGCCGGTTTCCATGGCTTTCCCCGACTTTCCTCTGGTGAGGGTTTTCGCGGCTGCTGCTTCAAGCCTCAAGCTCCGGACTGCAGACTGCAGATTGACCGGATAGTTTATTTGCCAAGGAAAGGGGAAGAGGACTTTTGTGAACTTTTCATCATCTTGAAGAAGAATCTCCAAGGCTTGAAGTGTGCTTTAGGGACACAAGACTTCACCACCAGCTCCCCTGAATTCCCTTGCTGGGGATTCTACCTGCAGAGAGGTGCCTACTGTTGTTTAGGCCTCCT
The DNA here is from genome assembly GCF_964261635.1 of Lissotriton helveticus. Classification (NCBI taxonomy): domain Eukaryota; kingdom Metazoa; phylum Chordata; class Amphibia; order Caudata; family Salamandridae; genus Lissotriton; species Lissotriton helveticus. Next base: position 455,203,129 of record NC_136058.1, on the reverse strand, counting down.
TAGAAGACTGCGTGTCGCTGGGAGCTGTAAGCACGATGCAACAAGGAGAAGTGTGTCACCGCCGCAGCTGTTCGCCGTCACATCACCGACAAAGCGTGTCACATCACTGGAGAAGCGTGTCACTGCCGCAGAGGTCACTGTCGCATCACCGGGGAAGTACATCACAGGGCCTGTCATGGCTCAGAAGTTACTGAGTTCGCCGCACAGCCGCTGGGCATGCACGCATCGCATCCAACATTGTCGCATTGCACCAAAGACGCCATTTTGTCGCATCACACCGAATCGTCACATCGCATCGAGGCGCCATCTTGTCGCATCGTAACTGGAACGCAGTAAGAAACCGACGCATCACCTCCTCTCCAGTAAGGAACCGACACATAACCTCCCATGCTCTGCAGTAAGGAACCGGTGCATCACCTCCCCCGAAGCAAGGAACCGACACATCACCTTCCCTGCAACCCTTTTGTTTGCATTGCGTGACGCATCTAAGGTACTTTGAGAGTAAAGTGTTGCATTTACCAACTACATTGAACTAAGCTATTTTCTACCATTTTAAAGTCTTATTTTTGATTACGGTATTGTGGATTTTTGTCGTTTGGTCTTGTGTTAAGTCTAGTAAAGATTACTTATTTTTCTAAACTGGTGTGGTGTCCATTTGTAGTGTTCTCATTGTATTACTGTATGTGTTCACAAAATGCTTTACACACTGCCTCTGAGATAAGCCTGTCTGCTCGTGCCAAGCTACCAAAGGGGTAAGCAGGAATTATCCAGGAGTGTATCCCCCTTTCCCTGACTAGAAGCACGGGCCCCTACTTGGTCAACGGTACCTACCTCTGCCAACTAGAGACCCCCAATTCTAACAACGTGTATCATTGACATACAATTACTCAATTCTGCCCAAAAACATTGAATCTCAGGACGTTCTAGGGACATGTTATGTTATCTACTTTTTCTTGGCTGCATTTTGGACACCTCGGCCTTACACCCTTCCCGTATTTTGATAGATTTAGGGGTGTCGAATAGGGCCTGTGCAGACAAAAAATGTGGTTCCTCCTTACATTTGCAGCATGCACCGTAGAGAACAGAATGTTACAGGATACTTGCCATAAGTCTTCAATCTGTATCCCCGGTAAGCTCTTTCCCCACAGGTTAGTTGGTAGTTAAGACTTGTGTCTCAGGCTACCTTTGTGATTTGGGCGCTTGCTTTTTAAAGTTGTCTTTCAGGGCCAGACCCAGGCCCTGTAAGCTTCACTAGATTTAAGGAGATAAACACAAGTTATGGCGATAGGAAACACACATCAACTCACAAAAATTGTTCCAATCTTCCAGGTGAGAAGAAACCAGAAATGTTTGAACCAAGGGAGCTATTGACAATTTTAAAAGTGACTTAACAAAGAGCGAGGTAAAGACAGGAGTTGGCATTTGAGCTGCGCAGTGTGAACAGGAAAGGAACGAGAAGAAGTGTATGAATGGAATTTCTTTTGTTACATACTTAAGAGTTACCTATATACTTCCTGAAGAGTTACCTTTGTTATATACTTCCTGAAGAGTTACCCTTGTTATATAATTCCTGAAGAGTTACCTTTGCTATATACTTCCTGAAGAGTTACCTTTGCTATATACTTCCTGGAGAGTTACCTTTGTTATATACTTCCTGAAGAGTTACCTTTGTTATATACTTCCTATAAAGTTACCTTTGTTATATACTTCCTGAAGAGTTACCTTTGCTATATACTTCCTGAAGAGTTACCTTTGTTATATACTTCCTGAAGAGTTACCCATGTTATATACTTCCTGAAGAGTTACCTTTGTTATATACTTCCTGAAGAGTTACCTTTGCTATATACTTCCTGAAGAGTTACTGAAGTAACAGCAGCCCAGCCTGACCCCTCTCTATTTCCACAATCTGTTCTTGTTTAAATGAAAACTTGTCATTGTGTATCTACTTTAACCCCTTCGAGGCGGATGACGAGCTCAGCTCGTCATGAGTTACGCCTCTCGTACGCTCAAGACGAGCTGAGCTCGTCATGAACCGCAGGTTTTTTAAAAACCCAGCGCACAGCGGGAAAACCGCTAGCGCGCATGCGGTTAAACTGCACCTCTATCATGTGGGTGCTCTGCGACAGCCCTTTCTTTTCTAAGTTACTCTGTGAACACTGGTAAATCACCTCCTTTTCAGAAGTTAATAAGATGTTATATGATCAACAGAACTTTTAGTTAAATATCCATGTATGATGAAATATTCTTTGCCAAATTTCAAATATGGTAAAGAAGAAATGTTTTTCTACAGCCAGTTAAATATTGTGAATTCTTATTCCACTGTTTCCATTTAGTAATTTTATATCTCTTTTCATCCAGCAGAGAAAATGGCTTGAATTCCTGAAATTGTTATGAATAATTAAACTAAAACTCAAAATCTGCAAAAACCTGTCACCAACAATGATCTCCGGTGTTCAGGAAAACATCAACGCAGTCTGCAACAGCGGAACCTGAGCATAAACTGACAGATCCTGGCAGAAGCAGTCAAGGGGAGTTCAGTTGACGTAAGAACCTGAGCTGTGCACCTCCACGCCGCAAGACTAAGAAATGATCTCTAGAAAAACATAGACAAGCCACCTCCTGTGTAAACAGGTGTCAGTACCAGCTTGCATCATGGAATCGGTATGATGTGGTTACAGCAGTGCTTTGTTTTCTAAAGTAACAACAGACCATCATTCAGTGCTCTCGGTGTCTTGTAAACTCTCTCTGGCCAAACCGCAGCAACCAATGAAAGCACAACGGAGCGGAGCCTGAAGACTGAAGGGTAAAGAAAAGACGGATTCTGCTATCTACAGTACAACGGACCATCCCAGATTGCACCGGTCAGAAGGAAGGTGAATCTTTACCCACAAACGTGCATAACCATAATCCAATCTAAAGGCACAATCACCTACAAAGAATCGTTATACATATTATGAGTGTGGAAAGGATTTAATGGCTATTGCACATTATTATTAAATCAGAAATCAAACGGGCAAAAAACCACGCAGATACAGGATATGTTAGAATAACAGAAGTGCTTTTTCAGCCATGTCGGCCCATCAGGAAGCACAGGCTTGGGATGCAGACGAATATATCCCAGACCCACAGACACTAACCAAGAAAGAAGAATCATGCACATTTGGTGAGAGCTCTAATTTCTCATCTCTATTAAAGTGCCATCAACGAAGACACGAAGGAGAAAAAACATTCAAGTGCAGTGAATGTGGGAAGAGCTTTCGTCAGTCAGCACACCTACAGAAACATCATCGAACACACACAGGGGAAAAACCATTTAGATGCAGTGAATGCGCGAAGAGCTTTCGTCAGTCAGCACACCTACAGAAACATCATCGAACACACACAGGGGAAAAACCATTTAGGTGCAGTGAATGCACGAAGAGCTTTCGTCAGTCAGCACACCTACAGAAACATCATCGAACACACACAGGGGAAAAACCATATGATTGCAATGAATGTGGGACTAGTTTTAGTTTAAACACAACATTATGGAGTCATCTGCGAACACACACAGGGGAAAAACCATTTAAGTGCAGTGAATGTGAGAAGAGCTTTAGTCAGAAAGTATCTCTAAAAATTCATCAGCGAACACACACAGGGGAAAACCCATACAAGTGTAATGAATGTCTGAAGAGTTTTAGACGGTTAACACACCTTAAAACACACCTTCAAACACACACAGGGGAAAAACCCTTCAAGTGCAGTGAATGTGTGAAGAGCTTTAGACGGTTAACACACCTTAAAACACACCTTCGAACACACACAGGGGAAAAACCATACAAGTGTAGTGAATGTGTGAAGAGCTTTAGACTGTTAACACACCTTAAAACACACCTTCGAACACACACAGGGGAAAAACCATTTAAGTGCAGTGAATGTGAGAAGAGCTTTAGTCAGAAAGTATCTCTAAAAATTCATCAGCGAACACACACAGGGGAAAAACCATACAAGTGTAATGAATGTCTGAAGAGTTTTAGACTGTTAACACACCTTAAAACACACCTTCGAACACACACAGGGGAAAAACCCTTCAAGTGCAGTGAATGTGTGAAGAGCTTTAGACGGTTAACACACCTTAAAACACACCTTCGAACACACACAGGGGAAAAACCATACAAGTGTAGTGAATGTGTGAAGAGCTTTAGACTGTTAACACACCTTAAAACACACCTTCGAACACACACAGGGGAAAAACCATTTAAGTGCAGTGAATGTGAGAAGAGCTTTAGTCAGAAAGTATCTCTAAAAATTCATCAGCGAACACACACAGGGGAAAAACCCTTCAAGTGTAGTGAATGTGTGAAGAGCTTTACACGGTTAACAAACCTTAAAACACACCTTCGAACACACACGGGGAAAAACCCTTCAAGTGCAGTGAATGTGTGAAGAGCTTTAGTCGGTTAACACACCTTAAAACACATCTTCGAACCCACACAGGGGAAAAACCATACAAGTGTAGTGAATGTGTGAAGAGCTTTTGTCAATTATCTGAACTACAAAAACACCAACGAATCCACTCTGGCGAAAAACCATACCACTGCAATGAATGTGGAAGGAGCTTTAGTGATTCCTCAAAGCTTAGAATTCATCAGCGAACACACACAGGGGAAAAACCATATCATTGCAGTGAATGTGTGAAGAGATTTAGTCGATTATCAATCCTACAAAGACATCAACAAACACACACTGGAGAAAAACCATATGATTGCGATGAATGTGGAAGGTGTTTTAGTGATTCCTCGACTCTCAGAATTCATCGACGAACACACACAGGGGAAAAACCATTCAAATGCACAGAATGTGCGAAGAGCTTTAGTCAGTTATCACACCTTCAAAGACATCAGCGAACACACACAGGAGAAAAACCATTTAAGTGCAGTGAATGCGCAAAGAGCTTTAGTCGTTTACAGAACCTACAGAAACATCATCGAACACACACAGGGGAAAAACCATATGATTGCAGTGAATGTGGGAAGAGCTTTAGTTTGTCTTTATATCTCCTAAAACATCAGCGACTGCACACAGGGTAAAAACCATACCAGTGCAAAGAATGTGCAAAATGCTTTAGTTGGTTATCACAGTTACTAAGACATCAGCAAACACATAATGGGGACTAACCATACCATTGCAGTGAATGTGTCAGTGTTTTTAGTGACTCTTCAGCATGAAAGATTCATCGTGTAGGTCCGTTCAGTGCTTGTGCTGACTCTGCCCCTGGGGCTAAGACTGCCCACGTGGCTAAGACTACAGTCCGCAGTGGCTCTAAGCACCCTGAAGACGAGTTTCTCTCCGTGTACTCAGGAAAATGAATCTGTGAGTACCTAAATACATGAATACTGCACAAGTTGTGTAAGTACATTTCGTTTTGTTTTTGTGTCCTGACGAAAGCTCCACAGACCCGGCTGGGCCATAAGGAGCTGAAACATGTCGACTTTTAACCATCAATTGTATATGGTAATCTAGTTACTTGATTACTGAATATACCCGATTCTTTTAGCTAACAGTTCTCACCTTTTGAATAAATCTGCCTGAGGAGTGTAAACTGTTTTTTAACACTGCCCTCATAGTTTGACCTTGTGTTCCTTTCCATTTGGAGGTACAACTTCTGATCTCTGGACACTTCTACACTGTTCCAGAGGTGCCTCGGGTGAGGCCGGCATATTTAACCTTTTGACTACCCAATGACTATGCCATGACGCTTGATGAGGGGCGGAAAAACAAATATACCGCAACGTCTAAATCTTCAGCGTCTATGAGGGTTGTCATTTTGAACCAATGGTTCGTGTAGATACAAGTGTCCCCTTCTCTTTGATCATTGAAAACAGAACTGTGCATGGCATGGCGTGAGTCGCTAATATAATAATAAAGCATCATACAGTAACATCCGTCATGTACAGGCAGCACATTTTCTGACCACTAGATTTGCAGACAGCTTTACTGATAAAGGTGTCTGGAACACACATGATAGTGTATGGAAGTCGGGTTTCAGTGAATATCCTTTGTAAAACTATCTTGTTTTGATCCTTTTAAAATCTTTGTTCCCATCACACTTCAGAATTGTAAAATAATGGATTTCATTTTGCTTTCCAAACTGCGGATATATTCTGAAATATATCAGCAGTTAAAGGTGCAGGTATGTATATGTTGTTGTGTGTTACAAAATATGACACCCTACAGCCTTTCCTTTCACACTCCATGTACACCAGTGGGATTGTCGCATAGTTCACCTTAAAAACTCCTCCCGCTTTGGAGTCTGAGCAAGAAACGTAAACACCAATCCCCAGTTTAACAGAATGAATAGGATTTGTCAGAAGGTACATCCTAATATTTGACATCTGCGTTTTAAGCATGGCAAATCTGACAAGATTATGACAAAATGTAAAGGCAACCTTATTTATTACTCTTTCGCGATCCACCATAAATTGGCTGACGGCCCACCATTGGGTCGTGACCCAGTTTGGGAAACGCTGTTCTATAATATTGAAGTATTGATTTAATGGAATATGCATTCATTCTAAAATAAAAGTTGATTGAATCATTCACACACATTCTGTAAACTCCAGTGATTTTCTTATTTATGGACAGAGGGGGCTTGAAATGTATGTCTAGGGTCTTCTTCATCAGGGAGGTGTGAGGGGCCCGACGTAACACTGTTGGTCCGTCAAAGCTTAACGTGGTGGGCACAGAGACTCACAGCAGGAGGGTTCAGTCAGTGACTGGATCTGGTAGCCCCCTCCCATATCCATATTGACCACTAGCTGGGTGAGTTCAGCATACATTGGAAAATCAAAAATTCATGATGTAAAGAATAAAGGCAGAGGAATCACGTAAGCATTGGAAAGGAGAGGGAGCAATACCATGTTCTGTGTGGCTCCCTATAATCAAAAACTGCAAACCGGACTGCAAACATGTATACGCTAACGGCACCCTTTTATGAAAGAGGCGAGCTGCGCCTTGAATCTCTGCATTTATCTCTGTCAAAACCACCCTATTCAATGCCCTTACTGGATAAGAACAGTAGGTGAACACTAGACTCTCTCTCAGTCAAGCACAACCTATTCTACAACCACCCCAGCAGCACCTGTAGGAGACTGCCGGGTGAACATGAGGCGCGCTCCAATAAACCCAACCCTTTTTACACACTCCCCTGCAGCACCTGTAAGAGACTGCTGGGCGAGCGTGAAACACTCTATTAAACCCATCCTCTTTCACACGTTCCCCAGCAGTGCGGTGTGCGTCTGGGTGGAGGCCCCTATAGTGATCGTTGAGCGCGGTGTGTGTCTGGGGGGGCCTCTACAGGGCTCAAAAAATCCACACGCCTGCTCGCATTTGCGAGCCGGATTTAATTTTATTTTTAATTAGTTAGTCGAGGTGTGATTGAGCCTATTGAATAGGCAGAGTGAGTTGCACCTATTGTCATCGGATCAAAACAGAACAATACATTTATTAGGTTATGCGTTGACTTAAGAGAACTGAACAACAACATATGGGTGGACAGGTATCCTCTACCGAATAGAAATGAGATGTTGAGCCTAGCTGGTAAAGCTGAGTTGGTCTCTGTAATTGATCTATCCTCAGTCTACCATCATGTGGAGCTTCGCCCAAGGAGCAGAGCACTCACATCATTCATTACACCTTTTGGTGAATTCAGATTCTGTAGAATGCCATTTGGTTTACCCTCCACTGCAGCGGTTTTTCAGAAAGCTATCGAGAACATTTTGGAGGAGTACACCATGTGTTGTTCTTCCAAGATGACCTTTTAGTTTTTGGGAAAACAGAAGAAGAGCACAATAAAAATGTTCGCAATGTTTTAAAAAAACTCTAGAATGCAGGGCGTACATTGAAAAGAGAAAAGTGTCAGATCCGTAATGTATTTATGACATGTCATATCGAAAGTTGATCTTGTTGAGGCAATTACATCTGCTCCTGTACCATGTACCGAGGAAGAAGTAAAGTCCTTCCTTGGATTATCAGAATATTATCCAAAATTTGTAAACAACATCGCAAACATCACGTATCCTTTGCGAAACTTACTTAAGAAGGGTAAAAAATTCATTTGGAGTAAGGAATATGAGGATGCATTCAACACACTTAAGAGTTTAATTGGAAATGCCCCCTTTTTAGGACAATTTGACGTAAGCAAACACACTATACTCACAACAGATGCCAGTACCAAAGGGGTTGGTGCCACCTTAAGTCATATAGTGGATGGGGAAGAGAGGATAGTAGTGTTTGCCTCTAGAGCATTGTCTGACGCAGCATCCGGCTATTCAGTGGTGGAGAGAGAAGCCTTGTTTGGTTTTGGGCCGTAAAACATTTCTGAGTATTTGTTTGGGGCATTCCATTCACTTTAAGGACAGACCATAAACCTTTAGTGAATGAGTTTTCTGTAAAAAAAACATTGAAAGAACCACACCAAGAATATCCAGGTGGTTCTTGGGACTAGAAGGATTTAATTTTAAAATCGTTTGCTTTCCTGGCCCTAGGAACCAAGCGGCAGATGTTTTGTCAAGACTTCCTTTACCTAACAATGAATTAGAAAATAGTAGGGTGGATGAAATCGTGGTAGTAGCCATCGCTGATGGCGTAAACCAGCAAGAATGGGAAGACGGTATGAAAGAAGACCGAGCTATCTAGAATGTAACAGATCTTGTGTTAAAGGGTTGGCCAGAAAAATGTCCTAAATTGAAGAGTGATGGGAAGGGGTTTCGGGAGGTTGGAAATGAGTTATACATTTGTGACCAGGATTTGTACAGAGGTAACAAAATGGTGACCCCTGAAAGCTTACGTGAACAAATTGTATCTTTAGCTCACAAAGAACTTTAGGTTGCAGTCTAAAAGCATAACAAGACTTCGTTACTAGTGGCCATGCGTGGAGTCCATGGCCGAGAGGAGTGCCAGACTCATTGGCAGTGAAATTGCTCTCCCACCCTCGCAGCTGCGCCGTTTATTTATTTATAAAGCGCCAGAATCGACCCCCCCGAAGGGGTATCTCTGCACTCCTGGACGGGCATCAGGTGAAAAAGCTGTCTGCTAAGAATCAAAAGCAAAAAAGAAAGGTCTTGGGCTGTTTCCTAAAATAAAGGTAATCAGTGCACTGTCTTAATTGCAAGGAGAGCTTATTCCAGGGGTAAGGACCCAGGTAAGAAAGGGCCTTCCCGCCCGGTCTGGCTCTTTTGATCCTGGGCACCTCAAGTAAGGATTTGGGTCCTGAGCGGGGAGACCTCTGAGGGGCATACCGAATGAATTTGTCAACAAGGTAGGCAGGACCGGACCTAGACAGGGCCTTGAATATTATACGGCAGACTTTGAACTGTACTCGCTCCCGTATGGGGATCCAGTGAAGCTGGTAAAACAAGGGCCGGGAAGCGGTGCTTAAGGGGGCATTGAGGGTCAGGCGAGCCGCCGTGTTTTGAACCACCTGTAATGTATCAAGGGCGGCCTCATGTGCAGAGACCAACAATCCATTACAATAATCCAGGCGACTTAAAAAAAGTTTTTTAAAATAGGGACAGGGTAGGTACAGATTGGCAAAACTAAAGTGTCCCAATGTGTATGCACGAGTCAAATACCACAACAGGAAGAGATCTGATTGGACGCAGGGAGGCCGTTCCGTATCGCTACGGTCTGTCAAGAACCTATAGCCTGCGCAATAAGTATATTACACTCTAAGTCCAGATTCTTGGATCTAGAAGAGAAAACCTATGGGGAGGTCCTAGGTTTAGTCATTATCCAGTTGCGACTCACAAGCACATCAAATTAAAGGTTCCTTTTAATTAGTCTTTTTATTATACTGTACGCTGGCTCCAACGAAGGTCTCCAAATTTTAGGTCTTTCACTCATTGGTATTAACCGTGGGTGATACCTCTGTGAAATTCTATCTTCATTTCATCCTGCCTACATTGATGTATAGTTACACTGACAGTCGGCGTAACCCGATAGCGAAGTGAGAAAACTGTCCTGAAGAAGGTGAACATCTTTGTGAGTCGCCGAAACGCAGCGTTGACTTTGATTTCTGAAGTGTAATCATGAAATGTTGATTTTGTTTTTTTAATAATGTAATTATGGAATATTTTTATGTAGGAACCATTTTTTTTTAATTCTGTGGAATAAATTGAGAATTTGTATTTTACATCTTTTCGGGTTTTTATCATTTAGTGTTTGCTGACGACTTGATTCTCTTGCTATATATTACCAGACAATGTTAATGTAATCTCCAGTGTAACACGTTACTCTGCCTAGAACACTCTCAGGGCTGGCCTGGCTCTAGGCTATGATGTTGATGTCTCTTTTGCCCTCACACTGTCTGTTTTGCTGGTCGCCTGGTTGTCACTCTCACCCATACTTCTCTGTTCTGTGTTACTTAAGTGTATTTACGAGGTACCCCAACACCAACTCCCTTCAATCAGCCAAAACGGCGAGATGGGGGTGTTACAGCCGCCCCAGGAAGTGAAAGGAAAAGGGCAAATAGAAGGCAGCGCCCATCCGCATCCTGGCCTCTGTGCTGGGTGCATTGTTGGGGGGGCTAAGCCTGGTGCATAGATGCAGGGATGCGGGGTGACTGGTTTATTTTTATTTATTTTTTATAAAAAAAAATATATATATAATAAAATATATATATATAAATAAAAAAATTAAAAAAAATAAAAATAAATAAATAAAAAATAAAGTTAATATTTCTACTCTTTTTATATTGTATTTGTTTTCTCCTGTCTGTCTGTGTGTTTGTACATCTGCCTGACTCACTGCGTGAGCTTCTGTCTATCTCTGCATGTGAGTGCACCTACCTACCCACCCGTCCGTCTATCTATCATGTCTGTCTATTTATCTACGTGTCTATCTGTCTGTATGTGCTTCTATCTATTTTTCTGTCTGTGTGCACGCCCCTCTGGCTTTCTGTCCACTTACGCTCACCTGCCTGTCTGTCTGCACATTTAGGGGCATGCGATAGGGAATTTTCGCCGCTTTAGCGGCCTTTTTCGGCCGCTAAGCGGCGATAGTTCTATCGCCCTATTATCAAGCTGTCGCTAATAGCAGTTAGCGACAGCTCAGCTTTTAGGTGGTAGCGACCGGTTTAGGGCCCGCTTTGCATGTCAGCGATATTTATCGCTAATGACATGCAAAGTGGGCGTGCCCAACCTGTTAGCGACTAACGTCGCTATCGCCTATTAGCAAGGCAGGCGTAGCGATGGAAATATTCGCGCTAAGCGCACATATCTCCACATACTAACACCTGCCCAGACCAGTTCTTAGCCATGTTATCCAATGGGAGGCGGATAACATGGCTAAGAGCGTTTTGTCGCTAATGCGTGAATATCGCTGTATTCTCAGCGATATTCATGCATTTCGCCGCTATTGCAGGAAAATGTATTGCTTTGGAGATAAACGTTGCTAATAGCACGTTATCTCACCAATAAATTCCGGCGATGCTCAGCAGTAAAAAAAATCGTCGCTAAGCCTATTTAGCGATAAATATCGCTACTTGTTGGTAATATGCCCCTAATTTCGCGTCCTGTCTCTCTGTTCAGGTGTGTGTTCCTCTGTCGCCCTCTCCGTCTGTCCATCCACGGGAAGGTGTCTGTCTGCTGGACGGTGTGCCCCCTCCTCCCAGTGTCCCCGGAGTGCAAACACACTCACCTGCGGCCCTCCCGGCCTCACCAACAGGTCCACCAACAGGTCCAGCTCCCATCTCTCCCACAATTCAGCAAAGACCAGTGTGTTCGCTGGGTGGGCAGTGTGCTCCATTGGTGCCCGCGGACCGCACCCATGCCATGGACACCGCTGCCCAGGGTACCAGACTTTCAAGGTTCTTTTGACACCCCTGTCCCCACACATTAGTGTAACGGCCAGCGGTTCTACCTTCTGTGCATAGCCTGGAACCGTGGCCTGGAGCCGGCCCTCTTAGACATGCACCGGACACCCCTGTCCCAGCACATTAGTGTAACGGCCAGCGGTTCTACCTTCTGTGCATAGCCTGGAACCGTGGCTTGGAGCCGGCCCTCTTAGACATGCACTGGACACCCCTGTCCCCGCACATTAGTGTAACGGCCAGCGTTTCTACCTTCTGTGGATAGCCTGGAACCGTGGCATGGAGCCGGCCCTCTTAGACATGCACTGGACACCCCTGTCCCCGCACATTAGTGTAACGGCCAGCGGTTCTACCTACTGTGCATAGCCTGGAACCGTGGCTTGGAGCCGGCCCTCTTAGACATGCACTGGACACCCCTGTCCCAGCACATTAGTGTAACGGCCAGCGGTTCTACCTTCTGTGGATAGCCTGGAACCGTGGCCTGGAGTCGGCCCTCTTAGACATGCATTGGACACCCCTGTACCAGCACATTAGTGTCACGGCCAGCGGTTCTACCTTCTGTGCATAGCCTGGAACCGTGGCTTGGAGCCGGCCCTCTTAGACATGCACTGGACACCCCTGTCCTAGCACATTAGTGTCACGGCCAGCGGTTCTACCTTCTGTGCATAGCCTGGAACCGTGGCCTGGAGCCGGCCCTCTTAGACATGCACTGGACACCCCTGTCCTAGCACAATAGTGTCACGGCCAGCGGTTCTACCTTCTGTGCATAGCCTGGAACCGTTGCCTGGAGTCGGCCCTCTTAGACATGCACTGGACACCCCTGTACCAGCACATTAGTGTCACGGCCAGCGGTTCTACCTTCTGTGCATAGCCTGGAACCGTGGCTTGGAGCCGGCCCTCTTAGACATGCACTGGACACCCCTGTCCTAGCACATTAGTGTCACGGCCAGCGGTTCTACCTTCTGTGCATAGCCTGGAACCGTGGCCTGGAGCCGGGCCCTCTTAGACATGCACTGGACACCCCTGTCCCCGCACATTAGTGTCACGGCCAGCGGTTCTACCTTCTGTGCATAGCCTGGAACCGTGGCCTGGAGCCGGCCCTCTTAGACATGCACTGGACACCCCTGTCCCCGCACATTAGTGTAACGGCCAGCGGTTCTACCTTCTGTGCATAGCCTGGAACCGATGCCTGGAGCCCGCCCTCTTAGACATGCACTGGACACCCCTGTCCCAGCACATTAGTGTAACGGCCAGCGGTTCTACCTTATGTGCATAGCCTGGAACCGTGGCCTGGAGCCAGCCCTCTTAGACATGCACTGGACACCCCTGTCCCAGCACATTAGTGTAACGGCCAGCGGTTCTACCTTATGTGCACAGCCTGGAACCGTGGCTTGGAGCCGGCCCTCTTAGACATGCACTAGACACCCCTGTCCCAGCACATTAGTGTAACGGCCAGCGGTTCTACGTTCTGTGCATAGCCTGGAACCGTTGCCTGGAGCCGGCCCTCTTAGACATGCACTGGACACCCCTGTCCCCGCTCATTAGTGTAACGGCCAGCGGTTCTACCTTCTGTGCATAGCCTGGAACCGTGGCTTGGAGCCGGGCCCTCTTAGACATGCACTGGACACCCCTGTCCCAGCACATTAGTGTAACGGCCAGCGGTTCTACCTTCTGTGCATAGCCTGGAACCGTGGCCTGGAGCCGGCCCTCTTAGACATGCACTGGACACCCCTGTCCTAGCACATTAGTGTATTGGCCAGCGGTTCTACCTTATGTGCACAGCCTGGAACCGTGGCTTGGAGCCGGCCCTCTTAGACATGCACTGGACACCCCTGTCCCAGCACATTAGTGTAACGGCCAGCGGTTCTACCTTCTGTGCATAGCCTGGAACCGTGGCCTGGAGCCGGGCCCTCTTAGACATGCACTGGACACCCCTGTCCTAGCACATTAGTGTAACGGCCAGCGGTTCTACCTTCTGTGCATAGCCTGGAACCGTGGCCTGGAGCCGCCCCTCTTAGACATGCACTGGACACCCCTGTCCTAGCACATTAGTGTAACGGCCAGCGGTTCTACCTTCTGTGCATAGCCTGGAACCGTTGCCTGGAGCCGGCCCTCTTAGACATGCACTGGACACCCCTGTCCCAGCACATTAGTATAACGGCCAGCGATTCTACCTTCTGTGCATAGCCTGGAACCGTGCTTGGAGCCGGCCCTCTTAGACATGCACTGGACACCCCTGTCACAGCACATTAGTGTAACGGCCAGCGGTTCTACCTTATGTGCATAGCCTGGAACCGTGGCCTGGAGCCGGGCCCTCTTAGACATGCACTGGACACACCTGTCCTAGCACATTAGTTTAACGGCAAGCGGTTCCACCTCCTGTGCATAGCCTGGAACCGTGCTTGGAGCCGGCCCTCTTAGACATGCACTGGACACCCCTGTCCTAGCACATTAGTGTAACGGCCAGCGGTTCTACCTTCTGTGCACAGCCTGGAACCGTGGCCTGGAGCCGGGCCCTCTTAGACATGCACTGGACACCCCTGTGCCAGCACATTAGTGTAACGGCCAGCGGTTCTACCTTCTGTGCATAGCCTGGAACCGTGGCTTGGAGCCGGCCCTCTTAGACATGCACTGGACACCCCTGTCCCAGCACATTAGTGTAACGGCCAGCGGTTCAACCTTCTGTGGATAGCCTGGAACCGTGGCTTGGAGCCGGCCCTCTTAGACATGCACTGGACACCCCTGTCCCAGCACATTAGTGTAACGGCCAGCGGTTCTACCTTCTGTGCATTGCCTGGAACCTTGGCCTGGACCCGGCCCTCTTAGACATGCACTGGACACCCCTGTCCTAGCACATTAGTGTAACGGCCAGCTGTTCTACCTTCTGTGCATAGCCTGGAACCGTGCTTGGAGCCGGCCCTCTTAGACATGCACTGGAAACCCCTGTCCTAGCACATTAGTGTAACGGCCAGCGATTCTACCTTCTGTGCATATCCTGGAACCGTTGCCAGGAGCCGGCCCTCTTAGACATGCACTGGACACCCCTGTCCCAGCACATTAGTGTAACGGCCAGCGGTTCTACCTTCTGTGCATAGCCTGGAACCGTGGCCTGGAGCCGGCCCTCTTAGACATGCACTGGACACCCCTGTCCTAGCACATTAGTGTAACGGCCAGCGGTTCTACCTTCTGTGCACAGCCTGGAACCGTGCTTGGAGCCGGCCCTCTTAGACATGCACTGGACACCCCTGTCCTAGCACATTAGTGTAACGGCCAGCGGTTCTACCTTCTGTGCATAGCCTGGAACCGTGGCTTGGAGCCAGCCCTCTTAGACATGCACTGGACACCCCTGTCACAGCACATTAGTTTAACGGCCAGCGGTTCTACCTTCTGTGCATAGCATGGAACCGTGGCTTGGAGCCGGCCCTCTTAGACATGCACTGGACACCCCTGTCCCAGCACATTGGTGTAACGGCCAGCGTTTCTGCCTTATGTGCATAGCCTGGAACCGATGCCTGGAGCCGTCCCTCCCAGACATGCACTGGACACCCCTGTCCCAGCACATTAGTGTAACGGCCAGCGGTTCTACCTTCTGTGCATAGCCTGGAACCGTGGCCTGGAGCCGTCCCTCTTAGACATGCACTGGACACCCCTGTCCCAGCACATTAGTGTAACGGCCAGCGGTTCTACCTTCTGTGCATAGCCTGGAACCGTGGCTTGGAGCCAGCCCTCTTAGACATGCACTGGACACCCCTGTCCCCGCACATTAGTGTAACGGCCAGCGGTTCTACCTTCTGTGCATAGCCTGGAACCGTGGCCTGGAGCCGTCCCTCTTAGACATGCACTGGACACCCCTGTCCCAGCACATTAGTGTAACGGCCAGCGGTTCTACCTTCTGTGCATAGCCTGGAACCGTTGCCTGGAGCCGGCCCTCTTAGACATGCACTGGACACCCCTGTCCCAGCACATTAGTTTAACGGCCAGCGGTTCTACCTTCTGTGGATAGCCTGGAACCGTGGCCTGGAGCCGGGCCCTCTTAGACATGCACTGGACACCCCTGTCCCCGCACATTAGTGTAACGGCCAGCGGTTCTACCTTCTGTGCATAGCCTGGAACCGTGGCCTGGAGCCGTCCCTCTTAGACATGCACTGGACACCCCTGTCCCAGCACATTAGTGTAACGGCCAGCGGTTCTACCTTCTGTGCATAGCCTGGAACCGTTGCCTGGAGCCGGCCCTCTTAGACATGCACTGGACACCCCTGTCCCAGCACATTAGTGTAACGGCCAGCGGTTCCACCTTCTGTGCACAGCCTGGAACCATTGCCTGGAGCCGGCCCTCTTAGACATGCACTGGACACCCCTGTCCCAGCACATTAGTTTAACGGCAAGCGGTTCTACCTTCTGTGCATAGCCTGGAACCGTGGCCTGGAGCCGGCCCTCTTAGACATGCACTGGACACCCCTGTCCCAGCACATTAGTGTAATGGCCAGCGGTTCTACCTTCTGTGCATAGCCTGGAACCGTGGCTTGGAGCCGGGCCCTCTTAGACATGCACTGGACACCCCTGTCCCAGCACATTAGTTTAACGGCAAGCGGTTCTACCTTCTGTGCATAGCCTGGAACCGTGGCTTGGAGCCGGGCCTCTTAGACATGCACTGGACACCCCTCTCCCAGCACAATAGTGCAGCGGCCAGCGGTTCTACCTTCTGTGCATAGCCTGGAACCGTGGCTTGGAGCCGGGCCCTCTTAGACATGCACTGGACACCCCTGTCTTAGCACATTAGTGTAACGGCCAGCGGTTCTACCTTCTGTGCATAGCCTGGAACCGTGGCTTGGAGCCGGGCCCTCTTAGACATGCACTGGACACCCCTGTCCCAGCACATTAGTTTAACGGCAAGCGGTTCTACCTTCTGTGCATAGCCTGGAACCGTGGCTTGGAGCCGGGCCTCTTAGACATGCACTGGACACCCCTCTCCCAGCACAATAGTGCAGCGGCCAGCGGTTCTACCTTCTGTGCATAGCCTGGAACCGTGGCTTGGAGCCGGGCCCTCTTAGACATGCACTGGACACCCCTGTCTTAGCACATTAGTGTAACGGCCAGCGGTTCTACCTTCTGTGCATAGCCTGGAACCGTGGCTTGGAGCCGGCCCTCTTAGACATGCACTGGACACCCCTGTCCTAGCACATTAGCTTAACGGCCAGCGGTTCTACCTTCTGTGGATAGCCTGGAACCGTTGCCTGGAGCCGGCCCTCTTAGACATGCACTGGACACCCCTGTCACAGCACATTAGTTTAACGGCAAGCGGTTCTACCTTCTGTGCATATCCTGGCACCGTAGCCTGGATCCGGGCCTCTTAGACATGCACTGGACACCCCTGTCCTAGCACATTAGTGTAACGGCCAGCGGTACTACCTTCTGTGCATAGCCTGGAACTGTGGCCTGGAGCTGTCCCTCTTAGACATGCACTGGACACCCCTGTCCTAGCACATTAGTTTAACGGCCAGCGGTTCTACCTTCTGTGCATAGCCTGGAACCGTGGCTTGGAGCCGGCCCTCTTAGACATGCACTGGACACCCCTGTCCCCGCTCATTAGTGTAACGGCCAGCGGTTCTACCTTATGTGCATAGCCTGGAACCGATGCCTGGAGCCGTCCCTCCCAGACATGCCCTGGACACCCCTATCCCAGCACATTAGTGTAACGGCCCGCGGTTCTACCTTCTGTGCATAGCCTGGAACCGTTGCCTGGAGCCGGCCCTCCCAGACATGCACTGGACACCCCTATCCTAGCACATTAGTGTAACGGCCCGCGGTTCTACCTTCTGTGCATAGCCTGGAACCGTGGCTTGGAGCGGCCCTCTTAGACATGCACTGGACATCCCTGTCACAGCACATCAGTGTAACGGCCAGCGGTTCTACCTTCTGTGCATAGCCTGGAACCGTTGCCTGGAGCCGGCCCTCTTAGACATGCACTGGACACCCCTGTCCCAGCACATTAGTGTAACGGCCAGCGGTTCTACCTTCTGTGCATAGCCTGGAACCGTGGCCTGGAGCCGGCCCTCTTAGACATGCACTGGACACCCCTTTCCTAGCACATTAGTGTAACGGCCAGCGGTTCTACCTTCTGTGCATAGCCTGGAACCGTGGCCTGGAGCCGGGCCCTCTTCGACATGCACTGGACACCCCTGTCACAGCACATTAGTGTAACGGCCAGCGGTTCTACCTTCTGTGCATAGCATGGAACCGTGGCTTGGAGCCAGCCCTCTTAGACATGCACTGGACACCCCTGTCCCAGCACATTAGTGTAACGGCCAGCGGTTCTACCTTCTGTGCATAGCCTGGAACCGTGGCCTGGAGCCGGCCCTCTTAGACATGCACTGGACACCCCTGTCCCCGCACATTAGTGTAAAGGCCAGCGGTTCTACCTTCTGTGCATAGCCTGGAACCGTTGCCTGGAGCCGGCACTCTTAGACATGCACTGGACACCCCTGTCCCCGCACATTAGTGTAACGGCCAGCGGTTCTACCTTCTGTGCATAGCCTGGAACCGTTGCCTGGAGCCGGCCCTCTTAGACATGCACTGGACACCCCTGTCCCAGCACATTAGTGTAACGGCCAGCGGTTCTACCTTCTGTGCATAGCCTGGAACCGTGGCCTGGAGCCGGCCCTCTTAGACATGCACTGGACACCCCTGTCCCAGCACATTAGTGTAACGGCCAGCGGTTCTACCTTCTGTGCATAGCCTGGAACCGTGCTTGGAGCCGGTCCTATTAGACATGCACTGGACACCCCTGTCCTAGCACATTAGTGTAACGGCCAGCGGTTCTACCTTCTGTGCATAGCCTGGAACCGTTGCCTGGGGCCGGCCCTCTTAGACATGCACTGGACACCCCTGTCCCAGCACATTAGTGTAACGGCCAGCGGTTCTACCTTCTGTGCATAGCCTGGAACCGTGGCTTGGAGCCGGGCCCTCTTAGACATGCACTGGACACCCCTGTCCCAGCACATTAGTGTAACGGCCAGCGGTTCTACCTTCTGTGCCTAGCCTGGAACCGTGGCTTGGATCCGGCCCTCTTAGACATGCCCTGGACACCCCTGTCCTAGCACATTAGTGTAACGGCCAGCGGTTCTACCTTCTGTCCATAGCCTGGAACCGTTGCCTGGAGCCGGCCCTCTTAGACATGCACTGGACACCCCTGTCCCAGCACATTAGTGTAACGGCCAGCGGTTCAACCTTCTGTGCATAGCCTGGAACCGTGGCTTGGAGCCGGCCCTCTTAGACATGCACTGGGCACCCCTGTCCTAGCACATTAGTGTAACGGCCAGCGGTTCTACCTTCTGTGCATAGCCTGGAACCGTTGCCTGGAGCCGGCCCTCTTAGACATGCACTGGACACCCCTGTCCCAGCACATTAGTGTAACGGCCAGCGGTTCTACCTTCTGTGCATAGCCTGGAACCGTGGCCTGGAGCCGGCCCTCTTAGACATGCACTGGACACCCCTGTCCCAGCACATTAGTGTAACGGCCAGCGGTTCTACCTTCTGTGCATAGCCTGGAACCGTGCTTGGAGCCGGTCCTATTAGACATGCACTGGACACCCCTGTCCTAGCACATTAGTGTAACGGCCAGCGGTTCTACCTTCTGTGCATAGCCTGGAACCGTTGCCTGGGGCCGGCCCTCTTAGACATGCACTGGACACCCCTGTCCCAGCACATTAGTGTAACGGCCAGCGGTTCTACCTTCTGTGCATAGCCTGGAACCGTGGCTTGGAGCCGGGCCCTCTTAGACATGCACTGGACACCCCTGTCCCAGCACATTAGTGTAACGGCCAGCGGTTCTACCTTCTGTGCCTAGCCTGGAACCGTGGCTTGGATCCGGCCCTCTTAGACATGCCCTGGACACCCCTGTCCTAGCACATTAGTGTAACGGCCAGCGGTTCTACCTTCTGTCCATAGCCTGGAACCGTTGCCTGGAGCCGGCCCTCTTAGACATGCACTGGACACCCCTGTCCCCGCACATTAGTGTAACGGCCAGCGTTTCTACCTTCTGTGGATAGCCTGGAACCGTGGCCTGGAGCCGGCCCTCTTAGACATGCACTGGACACCCCTGTCCCAGCACATTAGTGTAACGGCCAGCGGTTCAACCTTCTGTGCATAGCCTGGAACCGTGGCTTGGAGCCGGCCCTCTTAGACATGCACTGGACACCCCTGTCCTAGCACATTAGTGTAACGGCCAGCGGTTCTACCTTCTGTGCATAGCCTGGAACCGTGGCCTGGAGCCGGGCCCTCTTAGACATGCACTGGACACCCCTGTCCCAGCACATTAGTGTAACGGCCAGCGGTTCTACCTTCTGTGCATAGCCTGGAACTGTGGCTTGGAGCAGGCCCTCTTAGACATGCACTGGACACCCCTGTCACAGCACATTAGTTTAACGGCAAGCGGTTCTACCTTCTGTGCCTAGCCTGGAACCGTGGCTTGGATCCGGCCCTCTTAGACATGCCCTGGACACCCCTGTCCTAGCACATTAGTGTAACGGCCAGCGGTTCTACCTTCTGTGCATAGCCTGGAACCGTTGCCTGGAGCCGGCCCTCTTAGACATGCACTGGACACCCCTCTCCCAGCACATTAGTGTAACGGCCAGCGGTTCTATCTTCTGTGCATATCCTGGCACCGTGGCTTTGAGCCGGCCCTCTTAGACATGTACTGGACACCCCTGTACCAGCACATTAGTGTAACGGCCAGCGGTTCTACCTTCTGTGCATAGCCTGGAACCGTGGCCTGGAGCCGGCCCTCTTAGACATGCACTGGACACCCCTGTCCCAGCACATTAGTGTAACGGCCAGCGGTTCTACCTTCTGTGCATAGCCTGGAACCGTGGCCTGGAGCCGGCCCTCTTAGACATGCACTGGACACCCCTGTCCCCGCACATTAGTGTAACGGCCAGCGGTTCTACCTTCTGTGCATTGCCTGGAACCTTGGCCTGGACCCGGCCCTCTTAGACATGCACTGGACACCCCTGTCCTAGCACATTAGTTTAACGGCCAGCGGTTCTACCTTCTGTGCATAGCCTGGAACCGTTGCCTGGAGCCGGCCCTCTTAGACATGCACTGGACACCCCTGTCCCCGCACATTAGTGTAACGGCCAGCGGTTCTACCTTCTGTGCATAGCCTGGAACCGATGCCTGGAGCCCGCCCTCTTAGACATGCACTGGACACCCCTGTCCCAGCACATTAGTGTAACGGCCAGCGGTTCTACCTTCTGTGCATATCCTGGCACCGTGGCTTCGAGCCGGCCCTCTTAGACATGCACTGGACACCCCTGTCCCAGCACATTAGTGTAACGGCCAGCGGTTCTACCTTCTGTGCATAGCCTAGAACCGTTGCCTGGAGCCGGCCCTCTTAGACATGCACTGGACACCCCTGTCCTAGCACATTAGTGTAACGGCCAGCGGTTCTACCTTCTGTGCATAGCCTGGAACCGTTGCCTGGAGCCGGCCCTCTTAAACATGCACTGGACACCCCTGTCACAGCACAATAGTGCAGCGGCCAGCGATTCTACCTTCTGTGCATAGCCTGGAACCGTTGCCAGGAGCCGGCCCTCTTAGACATGCACTGGACACCCCTGTCCCAGCACATTAGTGTAACGGCCAGCGGTTCTACCTTCTGTGCATAGCCTGGAACCGTGGCCTGGAGCCGGCCCTCTTAGACATGCACTGGACACCCCTGTCCTAGCACATTAGTGTAACGGCCAGCGGTTCTACCTTCTGTGCATAGCCTGGAACCGTTGCCTGGAGCCGGCCCTCTTAGACATGCACTGGACACCCCTGTCCCAGCACATTAGTGTAACGGCCAGCGGTTCTACCTTCTGTGCATAGCCTGGAACCGTGCTTGGAGCCGGCCCTCTTAGACATGCACTGGACACCCCTGTCACAGCACATTAGTTTAACGGCAAGCGGTTCTACCTCCTGTGCATAGCCTGGAACCGTGCTTGGAGCCGGCCCTCTTAGACATGCACTGGACACCCCTGTCCTAGCACATTAGTGTAACGGCCAGCGGTTCTACCTTCTGTGCACAGCCTGGAACCGTGCTTGGAGCCGGCCCTCTTAGACATGCACTGGACACCCCTGTCCTAGCACATTAGTGTAACGGCCAGCGGTTCTACCTTCTGTGCACAGCCTGGAACCGTGGCCTGGAGCCGGGCCCTCTTAGACATGCACTGGACACCCCTGTCACAGCACATTAGTGTAACGGCCAGCGGTTCTACCTTCTGTGCATAGCCTGGAACCGTGGCCTGCAGCCGGCCCTCTTAGACATGCACTGGACACCCCTGTCCCAGCACATTAGTGTAACGGCCAGCGGTTCTACCTTCTGTGCATAGCCTGGAACCGTGGCCTGGAGCCGGGCCCTCTTAGACATGCACTGGACACCCCTGTCCTAGCACATTAGTTTAACGGCCAGCGGTTCTACCTTCTGTGCATAGCCTGGAACCGTGGCCTGGAGCCGGCCCTCTTAGACATGCACTGGACACCCCTGTCCCAGCACATTAGTGCAGCGGCCAGCGGTTCTACCTTCTGTGCATAGCCTGGAACCGTGGCCTGGAGCCGGCCCTCTTAGACATGCACTGGACACCCCTGTCCCAGCACATTAGTGCAGCGGCCAGCGGTTCTACCTTCTGTGCATAGCCTGGAACCGTGGCTTGGAGCCGGGCCTCTTAGACATGTACTGGACACCCCTGTCCCCGCACATTAGTGTAACGGCGAGCGGTTCAACCTTCTGTGGATAGCCTGGAACCGTGGCTTGGAGCCGGCCCTCTTAGACATGCACTGGACACCCCTGTCCCCGCACATTAGTGTAACGGCCAGCGGTTCTACCTTCTGTGCATAGCCTGGAACCGTGGCCTGGAGCCGGCCCTCTTAGACATGCCCTGGACACCCCTGTCCTAGCACATTAGTGTAACGGCCAGCGGTTCTACCTTCTGTGCATAGCCTGGAACCGTTGCCAGGAGCCGGCCCTCTTAGACATGCACTGGACACCCCTGTCCCAGCACATTAGTGTAACGGCCAGCGGTTCTACCTTCTGTGCATAGCCTGGAACCGTGGCCTGGAGCCGGCCCTCTTAGACATGCACTGGACACCCCTGTCCTAGCACATTAGTGTAACGGCCAGCGGTTCTACCTTCTGTGCATAGCCTGGAACCGTTGCCTGGAGCCGGCCCTCTTAGACATGCACTGGACACCCCTGTCCCAGCACATTAGTGTAACGGCCAGCGGTTCTACCTTCTGTGCATAGCCTGGAACCGTGCTTGGAGCCGGCCCTCTTAGACATGCACTGGACACCCCTGTCACAGCACATTAGTTTAACGGCAAGCGGTTCTACCTCCTGTGCATAGCCTGGAACCGTGCTTGGAGCCGGCCCTCTTAGACATGCACTGGACACCCCTGTCCTAGCACATTAGTGTAACGGCCAGCGGTTCTACCTTCTGTGCACAGCCTGGAACCGTGCTTGGAGCCGGCCCTCTTAGACATGCACTGGACACCCCTGTCCTAGCACATTAGTGTAACGGCCAGCGGTTCTACCTTCTGTGCATAGCCTGGAACCGTGGCCTGGAGCCGGGCCCTCTTAGACATGCACTGGACACCCCTGTCCCCGCACATTAGTGTAACGGCCAGCGGTTCTACCTTCTGTGCATAGCCTGAAACCGTGGCCTGGAGCCGGCCCTCTTAGACATGCACTGGACACCCCTGTCCCAGCACATTAGTGTAACGGCCAGCGTTTCTACCTTCTGTGCATAGCCTGGAACCGTGGCCTGGAGCCGGGCCCTCTTAGACATGCACTGGACACCCCTGTCCTAGCACATTAGTTTAACGGCCAGCGGTTCTACCTTCTGTGCATAGCCTGGAACCGTTGCCTGGAGCCGGCCCTCTTAGACATGCACTGGACACCCCTGTCCTAGCACATTAGTGTAACGGCCAGCGGTTCTACCTTCTGTGCATAGCCTGGAACCGTTGCCTGGAGCCGGCACTCTTAGACATGCACTGGACACCCCTGTCCCCGCACATTAGTGTAACGGCCAGCGGTTCTACCTTCTGTGCATAGCCTGGAACCGTTGCCTTGAGTCGGCCCTCTTAGACATGCACTGGACACCCCTGTCCTAGCACATTAGTGTAACGGCCAGCGGTTCTACCTTCTGTGCATAGCCTGGAACCGTTGCCTGGAGCCGGCCCTCTTAGACATGCACTGGACACCCCTGTCCCAGCACATTAGTGTAACGGCCAGCGGTTCTACCTTCTGTGCATAGCCTGGAACCGTGGCTTGGAGCCGGCCCTCTTAGACATGCACTGGACACCCCTGTCCCAGCACATTAGTGTAACGGCCAGCGGTTCTACCTTATGTGCACAGCCTGGAACCGTTGCCAGGAGCCGGCCCTCTCAGACATGCACTGGACACCCCTGTCCCAGCACATTAGTGTAACGGCCAGCGGTTCTACCTTCTGTTCATAGCCTGGAACCGTGGCCTGGAGCCGGCCCTCTTAGACATGCCCTGGACACCCCTGTCCTAGCACATTAGTGTAACGGCCAGCGGTTCTACCTTCTGTGCACAGCCTGGAACCGTGGCTTCGAGCCGGCCCTCTTAGACATGCACTGGACACCCCTGTCCCAGCACATTAGTGTAACGGCCAGCGGTTCTACCTTCTGTGCATAGCCTGGAACCGTGGCCTGGAGCCGGCCCTCTTAGACATGCACTGGACACCCCTGTCCCCGCACATTAGTGTAACGGCCAGCGGTTCTACCTTCTGTGCATTGCCTGGAACCTTGGCCTGGACCCGGCCCTCTTAGACATGCACTGGACACCCCGTCCCAGCACATTAATGTAACGGCCAGCGGTTCTACCTTCTGTGCATAGCCTGGAACGTTGGCCTGGAGCCGGCCCTCTTAGACATGCACTGGACACCCCTGTCCTAGCACATTAGTGTAACGGCCAGCGGTTCTACCTTCTGTGCATAGCCTGGAACCTTGGCCTGGAGCCGGCCCTCTTAGACATGCACTGGACACCCCTGTCCCAGCACATTAGTGTAACGGCCAGCGGTTCTACCTTCTGTGCATAGCCTGGAACCGTTGCCTGGAGCCGGCCCTCTTAGACATGCACTGGACACCCCTGTCCCAGCACATTAGTTTAACGGCCAGCGGTTCTACCTTCTGTGGATAGCCTGGAACCGTGGCCTGGAGCCGGGCCCTCTTAGACATGCACTGGACACCCCTGTCCCCGCACATTAGTGTAACGGCCAGCGGTTCTACCTTCTGTGCATAGCCTGGAACCGTGGCCTGGAGCCGTCCCTCTTAGACATGCACTGGACACCCCTGTCCTAGCACATTAGTGTAACGGCCAGCGGTTCTACCTTCTGTGCATAGCCTGGAACCGTGGCCTGGAGCCGGGCCCTCTTAGACATGCACTGGACACCCCTGTCCTAACACATTAGTGTAACGGCCAGCGGTTCTACCTTCTGTGCATAGCCTGGAACCGTGGCCTGGAGCCGGCCCTCTTAGACATGCACTGGACACCCCTGTCCCCGCACATTAGTGTAACGGCCAGCGGTTCTACCTTCTGTGCATTGCCTGGAACCGTGGCCTGGAGCCGTCCCTCTTAGACATGCACTGGACACCCCTGTCCCAGCACATTAATGTAACGGCCAGCGGTTCTACCTTCTGTGCATAGCCTGGAACCGTGGCCTGGAGCCGGGCCCTCTTAGACATGCACTGGACACCCCTGTCCTAGCACATTAGTGTAACGGCCAGCGGTTCTACCTTCTGTGGACAGCCTGGAACCGTGGCCTGGAGCCGGCCCTCTTAGACATGCACTGGACACCCCTGTCCCCGCACATTAGTGTAACGGCCAGCGGTTCTACCTTCTGTGCATAGCCTGGAACCGTGGCCTGGAGCCGGCCCTCTTAGACATGCACTGGACACCCCTGTCCCCGCACATTAGTGTAACGGCCAGCGGTTCTACCTTCTGTGCATAGCCTGGAACCGATGCCTGGAGCCAGCCCTCTTAGACATGCACTGGACACCCCTGTCCTAGCACATTAGTGTAACGGCCAGCGGTTCTACCTTCTGTGCATAGCCTGGAACCGTGACCTGGAGCCGGCCCTCTTAGACATGCACTGGACACCCCTGTCCCAGCACATTAGTGTAACGGCCAGCGGTTCTACCTTATGTGCATAGCCTGGAACCGTTGCCTGGAGCAGGCCCTCTTAGACATGCACTGGACACCCCTGTCACAGCACATTAGTTTAACGGCAAGCGGTTCTACCTTCTGTGCCTAGCCTGGAACCGTGGCTTGGATCCGGCCCTCTTAGACATGCCCTGGACACCCCTGTCCTAGCACATTAGTGTAACGGCCAGCGGTTCTACCTTCTGTGCATAGCCTGGAACCGTTGCCTGGAGCCGGCCCTCTTAGACATGCACTGGACACCCCTCTCCCAGCACATTAGTGTAACAGCCAGCGGTTCTATCTTCTGTGCATAGCCTGGAACTGTGGCTTGGAGCCGGCCCTCTTAGACATGTACTGGACACCCCTGTACCAGCACATTAGTGTAACGGCCAGCGGTTCTACCTTCTGTGCATAGCCTGGAACCGTGGCCTGGAGCCGGCCCTCTTAGACATGCACTGGACACCCCTGTCCCAGCACATTAGTGTAACGGCCACCGGTTCTACCTTCTGTGGATAGCCTGGAACCGTGGCCTGGAGCCGGCCCTCTTAGATATGCACTGGACACCCCTGTCCTAGCACATTAGTTTAACGGCAAGCGGTTCTACCTTCTGTGCATAGCCTGGAACCGTGGCTTGGAGCCGGGCCTATTAGACATGCACTGGACACCCCTGTCAAAGCACATTAGTGTAACGGCCAGCGGTTCTACCTTATGTGCACAGCCTGGAACCGTGGCCTGGAGCCGGCCCTCTTAGACATGCAGTGGACACCCCTGTCCCAGCACATTAGTGTAACGGCCAGCGGTTCTACCTTCTGTGCATAGCCTGGAACCGTGGCCTGGAGCCGGCCCTCTTAGACATGCACTGGACACCCCTGTCCCCGCTCATTAGTGTAACGGCCAGCGGTTCTACCTTCTGTGCATAGCCTGGAACCGTGGCTTGGAGCCGGCCCTCTTAGACATGCACTGGACACCCCTGTCCTAGCACATTAGTGTAACGGCCAGCGGTTCTACCTTCTGTGCATAGCCTGGAAACGATGCCTGGAGCCGGCCCTCTTAGACATGCACTGGACACCCCTGTCCTAGCACATTAGTGTAACGGCTAGCGGTTCTACCTTCTGTGCATAGCCTGGAACCGTGGCCTGGAGCCGGCCCTCTTAGACATGCACTGGACACCCCTGTCCTAGCACATTAGTGTAACGGCCAGCGGTTCTACCTTCTGTGCATAGCCTGGAACCGTGGCCTGGAGCCGGGCCCTCTTAGACATGCACTGGACACCCCTGTCCCAGCACATTAGTGTAACGGCCAGCGGTTCTACCTTATGTGCATAGCCTGGAACCGTGGCCTGGAGTCGGCCCTCTTAGACATGCACTGGACACCCCAGTCCTAGCACATTAGTGTAACGGCCAGCGGTTCTACCTTCTGTGCCTAGCCTGGAACCGTGGCTTGGAGCCGGCCCTCTTAGACATGCACTGGACACCCCTGTCCCAGCACATTAGTGTAACGGCCAGCGGTTCTACGTTCTGTGCATAGCCTGGAACCGTTGCCTGGAGCCGGCCCTCTTAGACATGCACTGGACACCCCTGTCCCCGCTCATTAGTGTAACGGCCAGCGGTTCTACCTTCTGTGCATAGCCTGGAACCGTTGCCTGGAGCCGGGCCCTCTTAGACATGCACTGGACACCCCTGTCCCCGCTCATTAGTGTAACGGCCAGCGGTTCTACCTTCTGTGGATAGCCTGGAACCGTTGCCTGGAGCCGGCCCTCTTAAACATGCACTGGACACCCCTGTCCGAGCACATTAGTGTAACGGCCAGCGGTTCTACCTTCTGTGGATAGCCTGGAACCGTTGCCTGGAGCCGGCCCTCTTAGACATGCACTGGACACCCCTGTCCTAGCACATTAGTGTAACGGCCAGCGGTTCTACCTTCTGTGGATAGCCTGGAACCGTGGCTTGGAGCCGGCCCTCTTAGACATGCACTGGACACCCCTGTCCCAGCACATTAGTGTAACGGCCAGCGGTTCTACCTTCTGTGCATAGCCTGGAACCGTGGCCTGGAGTCGGGCCCTCTTAGACATGCACTGGACACCCCTGTCACAGCACATTAGTGTAACGGCCAGCGGTTCTACCTTCTGTGCATAGCCTGGAACCGTTGCCTGGAGCCGGCCCTCTTAGACATGCACTGGACACCCCTGTCCCAGCACATTAGTGTAACGGCCAGCGGTTCTACCTTCTGTGCATAGCCTGGAACCGTTGCCTTGAGCCGGCCCTCTTAGACATGCACTGGACACCCCTGTCCTAGCACATTAGTGTAACGGCCAGCGGTTCTACCTTCTGTGCATAGCCTGGAACCGTTGCCTTGAGCCGGCCCTCTTAGACATGCACTGGACACCCCTGTCCCAGCACATTAGTGTAACGGCCAGCGGTTCTACCTTCTGTGCATAGCCTGGAACCGTTGCCTGGAGCCGGGCCCTCTTAGACATGCACTGGACACCCCTGTCCTAGCACATTAGTGTAACGGCCAGCGGTTCTACCTTCTGTGCATAGCCTGGAACCGTGGCCTGGAGCCGGCCCTCTTAGACATGTACTGGACACCCCTGTACCAGCACATTAGTGTAACGGCCAGCGGTTCTACCTTCTGTGCATAGCCTGGAACCGTGGCCTGGAGCCGGCCCTCTTAGACATGCACTGGACACCCCTGTCCCAGCACATTAGTGTAACGGCCAGCGGTTCTACCTTCTGTGCATAGCCTGGAACCGTTGCCTGGAGCCGGCCCTCTTAGACATGCACTGGACACCCCTGTCCCAGCACATTAATGTAACGGCCAGCGGTTCTACCTTCTGTGCCTAGCCTGGAACCGTGGCTTGGGGCCGGGCCCTCTTAGACATGCACTGGACACCCCTGTCCTAGCACATTAGTGTAACGGCCAGCGGTTCTACCTTCTGTCCATAGCCTGGAACCGTTGCCTGGAGCCGGCCCTCTTAGACATGCACTGGACACCCCTGTCACAGCACATTAGTGTAACGGCCAGCGGTTCTACCTTCTGTGCATAGCATGGAACCGTGGCTTGGAGCCAGCCCTCTTAGACATGCACTGGACACCCCTGTCCCAGCACATTAGTGTAACGGCCAGCGGTTCTACCTTCTGTGCATAGCCTGGAACCGTGGCTTGGAGCCGGCCCTCTTAGACATAAACTGGACACCCCTGTCCCAGCACATTAGTGTAACGGCCAGCGGTTCTACCTTCTGTGCATAGCCTGGAACCGTGGCCTGGAGCCGGGCCCTCTTAGACATGCACTGGACACACCTGTCCTAGCACATTAGTGTAACGGCCAGCGGTTCTACCTTCTGTGCATAGCCTGGAACCGTTGCCTGGAGCCGGCCCTCTTAGACATGCACTGGACACCCCTGTCCCAGCACATTAGTGTAACGGCCAGCGGTTCTACCTTCTGTGCATAGCCTGGAACCGTTGCCTGGAGCCGGCCCTCTTAGACATGCACTGGACACCCCTGTCCTAGCACATTAGTGTAACGGCAAGCGGTTCTACCTTCTGTGGATAGCCTGGAACCGTTGCCTGGAGCCGGCCCTCTTAGACATGCACTGGACACCCCTGTCCCAGCACATTAGTGTAACGGCCAGCGGTTCTACCTTCTGTCCATAGCCTGAAACCGATGCCTTGAGCCGGCCCTCTTAGACATGCACTGGACACCCCTGTCCTAGCACATTAGTGTAACGGCCAGCGGTTCTACCTTCTGTGGATAGCCTGGAACCGTTGCCTGGAGCCGGCCCTCTTAGACATGCACTGGACACCCCTGTCCCAGCACATTAGTGTAACGGCCAGCGGTTCTACCTTCTGTCCATAGCCTGAAACCGATGCCTTGAGCCGGCCCTCTTAGACATGCACTGGACACCCCTGTCCTAGCACATTAGTGTAACGGCCAGCGGTTCTACCTTCTGTGGATAGCCTGGAACCGTTGCCTGGAGCCGGCCCTCTTAGACATGCACTGGACACCCCTGTCCCAGCACATTAGTGTAACGGCCAGCGGTTCTACCTTCTGTGCATAGCCTGGAACCGTTGCCTGGAGCCGGTCCTCTTAGACATGCACTGGACACCCCTGTCCCAGCACATTAGTGTAACGGCCAGCGGTTCTACCTTCTGTGCATAGCCTGGAACCGTGGCCTGGAGCCGGCCCTCTTAGACATGCACTGGATACACCTGTCCTAGCACATTAGTGTAACGGCCAGCGGTTCTACCTTCTGTGCATAGCCTGGAACCGTTGCCTGGAGCCGGCCCTCTTAGACATGCACTGGACACCCCTGTCCCAGCACATTAGTGTAACGGCCAGCGGTTCTACCTTCTGTGCATAGCCTGGAACCGTGGCCTGGAGCCGGCCCTCTTAGACATGCACTGGACACCCCTGTCCCCGCACATTAGTGTAACGGCCAGCGGTTCTACCTTCTGTCCATAGCCTGAAACCGATGCCTTGAGCCGGCCCTCTTAGACATGCACTGGACACCCCTGTCCTAGCACATTAGTGTAACGGCCAGCGGTTCTACCTTCTGTGCATAGCCTGGAACCGTGGCCTGGAGCCGGCCCTCTTAGACATGCACTGGACACCCCTCTCCCAGCACATTAGTGTAACGGCCAGCGGTTCTACCTTCTGTGCATTGCCTGGAACCGTGGCCTGGAGCCGTCCCTCTTAGACATGCACTGGACACCCCTGTCACAGCACATTAGTGTAACGGCCAGCGGTTCTACCTTCTGTGCATAGCCTGGAACCGTTGCCTGGGGCCGGCCCTCTTAGACATGCACTGGACACCCCTGTCACAGCACATTAGTGTAACGGCCAGCGGTTCTACCTTCTGTGCATAGCCTGGAACCGTGGCTTGGAGCCGGCCCTCTTAGACATGCACTGGACACCCCTGTCCTAGCACATTAGTGTAACGGCCAGCGGTTCTACCTTCTGTGGATAGCCTGGAACCGTGGCCTGGAGTCGGCCCTCTTAGACATGCACTGGACACCCCTGTACCAGCACATTAGTGTCACGGCCAGCGGTTCTACCTTCTGTGCATAGCCTGGAACCGTGGCTTGGAGCCGGCCCTCTTAGACATGCACTGGACACCCCTGTCCTAGCACATTAGTGTCACGGCCAGCGGTTCTACCTTCTGTGCATAGCCTGGAACCGTGGCTTGGAGCCGGCCCTCTTAGACATGCACTGGACACCCCTGTACCAGCACATTAGTGTCACGGCCAGCGGTTCTACCTTCTGTGCATAGCCTGGAACCGTGGCCTGGAGCCGGCCCTCTTAGACATGCACTGGACACCCCTGTCCCCGCACATTAGTGTAACGGCCAGCGGTTCTACCTTCTGTGCATAGCCTGGAACCGTGTCTTGGAGCCGGCCCTCTTAGACATGCACTGGACACACCTGTCCTAGCACATTAGTGTAACGGCCAGCGGTTCTACCTTATGTGCATAGCCTGGAACCGATGCCTGGAGCCGTCCCTCCCAGACATGCCCTGGACACCCCTGTCCTAGCACATTAGTGTAACGGCCAGCGGTTCTACCTTATGTGCATAGCCTGGAACCGATGCCTGGAGCCGTCCCTCCCAGACATGCACTGGACACCCCTGTCAAAGCACATTAGTGTAACGGCCAGCGGTTCTACCTTCTGTGCATAGCCTGGAACCATTGCCTGGAGCCGGGCCCTCTTAGACATGCACTGGACACCCCTGTCCCCGCTCATTAGTGTAACGGCCAGCGGTTCTACCTTCTGTGGATAGCCTGGAACCGTTGCCTGGAGCCGGCCCTCTTAAACATGCACTGGACACCCCTGTCCGAGCACATTAGTGTAACGGCCAGCGGTTCTACCTTCTGTGGATAGCCTGGAACCGTTGCCTGGAGCCGGCCCTCTTAGACATGCACTGGACACCCCTGTCCTAGCACATTAGTGTAACGGCCAGCGGTTCTACCTTCTGTGGATAGCCTGGAACCGTGGCTTGGAGCCGGCCCTCTTAGACATGCACTGGACACCCCTGTCCCAGCACATTAGTGTAACGGCCAGCGGTTCTACCTTCTGTGCATAGCCTGGAACCGTGGCCTGGAGTCGGGCCCTCTTAGACATGCACTGGACACCCCTGTCACAGCACATTAGTGTAACGGCCAGCGGTTCTACCTTCTGTGCATAGCCTGGAACCGTTGCCTGGAGCCGGCCCTCTTAGACATGCACTGGACACCCCTGTCCCAGCACATTAGTGTAACGGCCAGCGGTTCTACCTTCTGTGCATAGCCTGGAACCGTTGCCTTGAGCCGGCCCTCTTAGACATGCACTGGACACCCCTGTCCTAGCACATTAGTGTAACGGCCAGCGGTTCTACCTTCTGTGCATAGCCTGGAACCGTGGCCTGGAGCCGGCCCTCTTAGACATGTACTGGACACCCCTGTACCAGCACATTAGTGTAACGGCCAGCGGTTCTACCTTCTGTGCATAGCCTGGAACCGTGGCTTGGAGCCGGCCCTCTTAGACATAAACTGGACACCCCTGTCCCAGCACATTAGTGTAACGGCCAGCGGTTCTACCTTCTGTGCATAGCCTGGAACCGTGGCCTGGAGCCGGGCCCTCTTAGACATGCACTGGACACACCTGTCCTAGCACATTAGTGTAACGGCCAGCGTTTCTGCCTTATGTGCATAGCCTGGAACCGATGCCTGGAGCCGGCCCTCTTAGACATGCACTGGACACCCCTGTCCCCGCACATTAGTGTAACGGCCAGCGGTTCTACCTTCTGTGCATAGCCTGGAACCGTGGCCTGGAGCCGGCCCTCTTAGACATGCACTGGACACACCTGTCCTAGCACATTAGTGTAACGGCCAGCGGTTCTACCTTCTGTGCATAGCCTGGAACCGTTGCCTGGAGCCGGCCCTCTTAGACATGCACTGGACACCCCTGTCCCAGCACATTAGTGTAACGGCCAGCGGTTCTACCTTCTGTGCATAGCCTGGAACCGTTGCCTGGAGCCGGTCCTCTTAGACATGCACTGGACACCCCTGTCCCAGCACATTAGTGTAACGGCCAGCGGTTCTACCTTCTGTGCATAGCCTGGAACCGTGGCCTGGAGCCGGCCCTCTTAGACATGCACTGGACACACCTGTCCTAGCACATTAGTGTAACGGCCAGCGGTTCTACCTTCTGTGCATAGCCTGGAACCGTTGCCTGGAGCCGGCCCTCTTAGACATGCACTGGACACCCCTGTCCCAGCACATTAGTGTAACGGCCAGCGGTTCTACCTTCTGTGCATAGCCTGGAACCGTGGCCTGGAGCCGGCCCTCTTAGACATGCACTGGACACCCCTGTCCCCGCACATTAGTGTAACGGCCAGCGGTTCTACCTTCTGTCCATAGCCTGGAACCGATGCCTTGAGCCGGCCCTCTTAGACATGCACTGGACACCCCTGTCCTAGCACATTAGTGTAACGGCCAGCGGTTCTACCTTCTGTGCATAGCCTGGAACCGTGGCCTGGAGCCGGCCCTCTTAGACATGCACTGGACACCCCTCTCCCAGCACATTAGTGTAACGGCCAGCGGTTCTACCTTCTGTGCATTGCCTGGAACCGTGGCCTGGAGCCGTCCCTCTTAGACATGCACTGGACACCCCTGTCACAGCACATTAGTGTAACGGCCAGCGGTTCTACCTTCTGTGCATAGCCTGGAACCGTTGCCTGGGGCCGGCCCTCTTAGACATGCACTGGACACCCCTGTCACAGCACATTAGTGTAACGGCCAGCGGTTCTACCTTCTGTGCATAGCCTGGAACCGTGGGTTGAAGCCGGCCCTCTTAGACATGCACTGGACACCCCTGTCCTAGCACATTAGTGTAACGGCCAGCGGTTCTACCTTCTGTGGATAGCCTGGAACCGTGGCCTGGAGTCGGCCCTCTTAGACATGCACTGGACACCCCTGTACCAGCACATTAGTGTCACGGCCAGCGGTTCTACCTCCTGTGCATAGCCTGGAACCGTGGCTTGGAGCCGGCCCTCTTAGACATGCACTGGACACCCCTGTCCTAGCACATTAGTGTCACGGCCAGCGGTTCTACCTTCTGTGCATAGCCTGGAACCGTGGCCTGGAGCCGGCCCTCTTAGACATGCACTGGACACCCCTGTACCAGCACATTAGTGTCACGGCCAGCGGTTCTACCTTCTGTGCATAGCCTGGAACCGTGGCCTGGAGCCGGCCCTCTTAGACATGCACTGGACACCCCTGTCCCCGCACATTAGTGTAACGGCCAGCGGTTCTACCTTCTGTGCATAGCCTGGAACCGTGTCTTGGAGCCGGCCCTCTTAGACATGCACTGGACACACCTGTCCTAGCACATTAGTGTAACGGCCAGCGGTTCTACCTTATGTGCATAGCCTGGAACCGATGCCTGGAGCCGTCCCTCCCAGACATGCCCTGGACACCCCTGTCCTAGCACATTAGTGTAACGGCCAGCGTTTCTGCCTTATGTGCATAGCCTGGAACCGTTGCCTGGAGCCGGCCCTCTTAGACATGCACTGGACACCCCTGTCCCAGCACATTAGTGTAACGGCCAGCGGTTCTACCTTCTGTGCATAGCCTGGAACCGTGGCCTGGAGCCGGCCCTCTTAGACATGCACTGGACACACCTGTCCTAGCACATTAGTGTAACGGCCAGCGGTTCTACCTTCTGTGCATAGCCTGGAACCGTTGCCTGGAGCCGGCCCTCTTAGACATGCACTGGACACCCCTGTCCCAGCACATTAGTGTAACGGCCAGCGGTTCTACCTTCTGTGCATAGCCTGGAACCGTGGCCTGGAGCCGGCCCTCTTAGACATGCACTGGACACCCCTGTCCCCGCACATTAGTGTAACGGCCAGCGGTTCTACCTTCTGTCCATAGCCTGGAACCGATGCCTTGAGCCGGCCCTCTTAGACATGCACTGGACACCCCTGTCCTAGCACATTAGTGTAACGGCCAGCGGTTCTACCTTCTGTGCATAGCCTGGAACCGTGGCCTGGAGCCGGCCCTCTTAGACATGCACTGGACACCCCTGTCCTAGCACATTAGTGTAACGGCCAGCGGTTCTACCTTCTGTGCATAGCCTGGAACCGTTGCCTGGGGCCGGCCCTCTTAGACATGCACTGGACACCCCTGTCCCAGCACATTAGTGTAACGGCCAGCGGTTCTACCTTCTGTGCATAGCCTGGAACCGTTGCCTTGAGCCGGCCCTCTTAGACATGCACTGGACACCCCTGTCCCCGCACATTAGTGTAACGGCAAGCGGTTCAACCTTCTGTGCATAGCCTGGAACCGTGGCCTGGAGCCGGCCCTCTTAGACATGCACTGGACACCCCTGTCCCAGCACATTAGTGTAACGGCCAGCGTTTCTGCCTTATGTGCATAGCCTGGAACCGATGCCTGGAGCCGTCCCTCTTAGACATGCACTGGACACCCCTGTCCTAGCACATCAGTGTAACGGCCAGCGGTTCTACCTTCTGTGCATAGCCTGGAACCGTTGCCTGGAGCCGGCCCTCTTAGACATGCACTGGACACCCCTGTCCCAGCACATTAGTGTAACGGCCAGCGGTTCTACCTTCTGTGCATAGCCTGGAACCGTTGCCTGGAGCCGGCCCTCTTAGACATGCACTGGACACCCCTGTCCCAGCACATTAATGTAACGGCCAGCGGTTCTACCTTCTGTGCATAGCCTGGAACCGTGGCCTGGAGCCGGGCCCTCTTAGACATGCACTGGACACCCCTGTCCTAGCACATTAGTGTAACAGCCAGCGGTTCTACCTTCTGTGGACAGCCTGGAACCGTGGCCTGGAGCCGGCCCTCTTAGACATGCACTGGACACCCCTGTCCCCGCACATTAGTGTAACGGCCAGCGGTTCTACCTTCTGTGCATAGCCTGGAACCGTGGCCTGGAGCCGGCCCTCTTAGACATGCACTGGACACCCCTGTCCCCGCACATTAGTGTAACGGCCAGCGGTTCTACCTTCTGTCCATAGCCTGGAACCGATGCCTGGAGCCAGCCCTCTTAGACATGCACTGGATACCCCTCTCCCAGCACATTAGTGTAACGGCCAGCGGTTCTACCTTCTGTGCATAGCCTGGAACTGTGGCTTGGAGCCGGCCCTCTTAGACATGTACTGGACACCCCTGTACCAGCACATTAGTGTAACGGCCAGCGGTTCTACCTTCTGTGCATAGCCTGGAACCGTAGCCTGGAGCCGGCCCTCTTAGACATGCACTGGACACCCCTGTCCTAGCACATTAGTGTAACGGCCAGCGGTTCTACCTTCTGTGCATAGCCTGGAACCGTGGCCTGGAGCCGGCCCTCTTAGACATGCACTGGACACCCCTGTCCTAGCACATTAGTGTAACGGCCAGCGGTTCTACCTTCTGTGCATAGCCTGGAACCGTGGCCTGGAGCCGGGCCCTCTTAGACATGCACTGGACACCCCTGTCACAGCACATTAGTGTAACGGCCAGCGGTTCTACTTTCTGTGCATAGCCTGGAACCGTGTCTTGGAGCCGGCCCTCTCAGACATGCACTGGACACCCCTGTCCCAGCACATTAGTGTAACGGCCAGCGGTTCTACCTTCTGTGCATAGCCTGGAACCGTTGCCTGGAGCCGGCCCTCTTAGACATGCACTGGACACCCCTGTCCCAGCACATTAGTGTAACGGCCAGCGGTTCTACCTTCTGTGGATAGCCTGGAACCGTGGCCTGAAGCCGGCCCTCTTAGACATGCCCTGGACACCCCTGTCCTAGCACATTAGTGTAACGGCCAGCGGTTCTACCTTCTGTGCACAGCCTGGAACCGTGGCTTCGAGCCGGCCCTCTTAGACATGCACTGGACACCCCTGTCCCCGCACATTAGTGTAACGGCCAGCGGTTCTACCTTCTGTGGATAGCCTGGAACCGTGGCCTGGAGCCGGCCCTCTTAGACATGCACTGGACACCCCTGTCCCAGCACATTAGTGTAACGGCCAGCGGTTCTACCTTCTGTGCATAGCCTGGAACCGTGGCCTGGAGCCGGCCCTCTTAGACATGCACTGGACACCCCTGTCCCCGCACATTAGTGTAACGGCCAGCGGTTCTACCTTCTGTCCATAGCCTGGAACCGATGCCTTGAGCCGGCCCTCTTAGACATGCACTGGACACCCCTGTCCTAGCACATTAGTGTAACGGCCAGCGGTTCTACCTTCTGTGCATAGCCTGGAACCGTGGCCTGGAGCCGGCCCTCTTAGACATGCACTGGACACCCCTGTCCTAGCACATTAGTGTAACGGCCAGCGGTTCTACCTTCTGTGCATAGCCTGGAACCGTTGCCTGGGGCCGGCCCTCTTAGACATGCACTGGACACCCCTGTCCCAGCACATTAGTGTAACGGCCAGCGGTTCTACCTTCTGTGCATAGCCTGGAACCGTTGCCTTGAGCCGGCCCTCTTAGACATGCACTGGACACCCCTGTCCCCGCACATTAGTGTAACGGCAAGCGGTTCAACCTTCTGTGCATAGCCTGGAACCGTGGCCTGGAGCCGGCCCTCTTAGACATGCACTGGACACCCCTGTCCCAGCACATTAGTGTAACGGCCAGCGTTTCTGCCTTATGTGCATAGCCTGGAACCGATGCCTGGAGCCGTCCCTCTTAGACATGCACTGGACACCCCTGTCCTAGCACATCAGTGTAACGGCCAGCGGTTCTACCTTCTGTGCATAGCCTGGAACCGTTGCCTGGAGCCGGCCCTCTTAGACATGCACTGGACACCCCTGTCCCAGCACATTAGTGTAACGGCCAGCGGTTCTACCTTCTGTGCATAGCCTGGAACCGTTGCCTGGGGCCGGCCCTCTTAGACATGCACTGGACACCCCTGTCCCAGCACATTAGTGTAACGGCCAGCGGTTCTACCTTCTGTGCATAGCCTGGAACCGTTGCCTTGAGCCGGCCCTCTTAGACAAGCACTGGACACCCCTGTCCTAGCACATTAGTGTAACGGCCAGCGGTTCTACCTTCTGTGCATAGCCTGGAACCGTTGCCTGGAGCCGGCCCTCTTAGACATGCACTGGACACCCCTGTCCCAGCACATTAGTGTAACGGCCAGCGGTTCTACCTTCTGTGCATAGCCTGGAACCGTTGCCTGGAGCCGGCCCTCTTAGACATGCACTGGACACCCCTGTCCCAGCACATTAATGTAACGGCCAGCGGTTCTACCTTCTGTGCATAGCCTGGAACCGTGGCCTGGAGCCGGGCCCTCTTAGACATGCACTGGACACCCCTGTCCTAGCACATTAGTGTAACAGCCAGCGGTTCTACCTTCTGTGGACAGCCTGGAACCGTGGCCTGGAGCCGGCCCTCTTAGACATGCACTGGACACCCCTGTCCCCGCACATTAGTGTAACGGCCAGCGGTTCTACCTTCTGTGCATAGCCTGGAACCGTGGCCTGGAGCCAGCCCTCTTAGACATGCACTGGACACCCCTCTCCCAGCACATTAGTGTAATGGCCAGCGGTTCTACCTTCTGTGCATAGCCTGGAACTGTGGCTTGGAGCCGGCCCTCTTAGACATGTACTGGACACCCCTGTACCAGCACATTAGTGTAACGGCCAGCGGTTCTACCTTCTGTGCATAGCCTGGAACCGTAGCCTGGAGCCGGCCCTCTTAGACATGCACTGGACACCCCTGTCCTAGCACATTAGTGTAACGGCCAGCGGTTCTACCTTCTGTGCATAGCCTGGAACCGTGGCCTGGAGCCGGCCCTCTTAGACATGCACTGGACACCCCTGTCCTAGCACATTAGTGTAACGGCCAGCGGTTCTACCTTCTGTGCATAGCCTGGAACCGTGGCCTGGAGCCGGGCCCTCTTAGACATGCACTGGACACCCCTGTCACAGCACATTAGTGTAACGGCCAGCGGTTCTACTTTCTGTGCATAGCCTGGAACCGTGTCTTGGAGCCGGCCCTCTCAGACATGCACTGGACACCCCTGTCCCAGCACATTAGTGTAACGGCCAGCGGTTCTACCTTCTGTGCATAGCCTGGAACCGTTGCCTGGAGCCGGCCCTCTTAGACATGCACTGGACACCCCTGTCCCAGCACATTAGTGTAACGGCCAGCGGTTCTACCTTCTGTGGATAGCCTGGAACCGTGGCCTGGAGCCGGCCCTCTTAGACATGCCCTGGACACCCCTGTCCTAGCACATTAGTGTAACGGCCAGCGGTTCTACCTTCTGTGCACAGCCTGGAACCGTGGCTTCGAGCCGGCCCTCTTAGACATGCACTGGACACCCCTGTCCCCGCACATTAGTGTAACGGCCAGCGGTTCTACCTTCTGTGGATAGCCTGGAACCGTGGCCTGGAGCCGGCCCTCTTAGACATGCACTGGACACCCCTGTCCCAGCACATTAGTGTAACGGCCAGCGGTTCTACCTTCTGTGCATAGCCTGGAACCGTGGCCTGGAGCCGGCCCTCTTAGACATGCACTGGACACCCCTGTCCCCGCACATTAGTGTAACGGCCAGCGGTTCTACCTTCTGTGCATTGCCTGGAACCTTGGCCTGGACCCGGCCCTCTTAGACATGCACTGGACACCCCTGTCCCAGCACATTAATGTAACGGCCAGCGGTTCTACCTTCTGTGCATAGCCTGGAACCTTGGCCTGGACCCGGCCCTCTTAGACATGCACTGGACACCCCTGTCCTAGCACATTAGTGTAACGGCCAGCGGTTCTACCTTCTGTGCATAGCCTGGAACCGTGGCCTGGAGCCGGGCCCTCTTAGACATGCACTGGACACCACTGTCCTAGCACATTAGTGTAACGGCCAGCGGTTCTACCTTCTGTGCATAGCCTGGAACCGTGGCCTGGAGCCGGCCCTCTTAGACATGCACTGGACACCCCTGTCCTAGCACATTAGTGTAACGGCCAGCGGTTCTACCTTCTGTGCATAGCCTGGAACCGTGGCCTGGTACCGGGCCCTCTTAGACATGCACTGGACACCCCTGTCCTAACACATTAGTGTAACGGCAAGCGGTTCAACCTTCTGTGCATAGCCTGGAACCGTGGCCTGGAGCCGGCCCTCTTAGACATGCACTGGACACCCCTGTACCAGCACGTTAGTGTAACGGCCAGCGGTTCTACCTTCTGTGCATTGCCTGGAACCGTGGCCTGGAGCCGTCCCTCTTAGACATGCACTGGACACCCCTGTCCCAGCACATTAATGTAACGGCCAGCGGTTCTACCTTCTGTGCATAGCCTGGAACCGTGGCCTGGAGCCGGCCCTCTTAGACATGCACTGGACACCCCTGTCCCCGCTCATTAGTGTAACGGCCAGCGGTTCTACCTTCTGTGCATAGCCTGGAACCGTGGCCTGGAGCCGGCCCTCTTAGACATGCACTGGACACCCCTGTACCAGCACATTAGTGTAACGGCCAGCGATTCTACCTTCTGTGCATAGCCTGGAACAGTTGCCAGGAGCCGGCCCTCTTAGACATGCACTGGACACCCCTGTCCTAGCACATTAGTGTAACGGCCAGCGTTTCTACCTTCTGTGGATAGCCTGGAACCGTGGCTTGGAGCCGGCCCTCTTAGACATGCACTGGACACCCCTGTCCGAGCACATTAGTGTAACGGCCAGCGGTTCTACCTTCTGTGCATAGCCTAGAACCGTGGCTTGGAGCCGGCCCTCTTAGACATGCACTGGACACCCCTGTCCTAGCACATTAGTGTAACGGCCAGCGGTTCTACCTTCTGTGCATATCCTGGCACCGTGGCTTCGAGCCGGCCCTCTTAGACATGCACTGGACACCCCTGTACCAGCACATTAGTGTAACGGCCAGCGGTTCTACCTTCTGTGCATAGCCTGGAACCGTTGCCTGGAGCCGGCCCTCTTAGACATGCACTGGACACCCCTGTCCTAGCACATTAGTGTAACGGCCAGCGGTTCTACCTTCTGTGCATAGCCTGGAACCGTTGCCTGGAGCCGGCCCTCTTAGACATGCACTGGACACCCCTGTCCCAGCACATTAGTGTAACGGCAAGCGGTTCTACCTTCTGTGCATAGCCTGGAACCGTTGCCTGGAGCCGGCCCTCTTAGACATGCACTGGACACCCCTGTCCTAGCACATTAGTGTAACGGCCAGCGGTTCTACCTTCTGTGCATAGCCTGGAACCGTTGCCTGGAGCCGGCCCTCTTAGACATGCACTGGACACCCCTGTCCCAGCACATTAGTGTAACGGCAAGCGGTTCTACCTTCTGTGCATAGCCTGGAACCGTGGCTTGGAGCCGGCCCTCTTAGACATGCACTGGACACCCCTGTCCCCGCACATTAGTGTAACGGCCAGCGGTTCTACCTTCTGTGCATAGCCTGGAACCGTGGCTTGGAGCCGGCCCTCTTAGACATGCACTGGACACCCCTGTCCCAGCACATTAGTGTAACGGCCAGCGGTTCTACCTTCTGTGCATAGCCTGGAACCGTTGCCTGGAGCCGGCCCTCTTAGACATGCACTGGACACCCCTGTCCCCGCTCATTAGTGTAACGGCCAGCGGTTCTACTTTCTGTGGATAGCCTGGAACCGTTGCCTGGAGCCGGCCCTCTTAGACATGCACTGGACACCCCTGTCCGAGCACATTAGTGTAACGGCCAGCGGTTCTACCTTCTGTGCATAGCCTGGAACCGTGGCCTGGAGCCGGCCCTCTTAGACATGAACTGGACACCCCTGTCCCAGCACATTAGTGTAACGGCAAGCGGTTCTACCTTCTGTGCATAACCTGGAACCGTGGCCTGGAGCCGGCCCTCTTAGACATGCACTGGACACCCCTGTCCCAGCACATTAATGTAACGGCCAGCGGTTCTACCTTCTGTGCATAGCCTGGAACCGTGGCTTGGGGCCGGGCCCTCTTAGACATGCACTGGACACCCCTGTCCTAGCACATTAGTGTAACGGCCAGCGGTTCTACCTCCTGTGCATAGCCTGGAACCGATGCCTGGAGCCGTCCCTCTTAGACATGCACTGGACACCCCTGTCCCAGCACATTAGTGTAACGGCCAGCGGTTCTACCTTCTGTGGATAGCCTGGAACCGTTGCCTGGGGCCGGCCCTCTTAGACATGCACTGGACACCCTAGTCCTAGCACATTAGTGTAACGGCCAGCGGTTCTACCTTCTGTGCATAGCCTGGAACCGTTGCCTGGAGCCGGCCCTCTTAGACATGCACTGGACACCCCTGTCCCAGCACATTAGTGTAACGGCCAGCGGTTCTACCTTCTGTGCATAGCATGGAACCGTTGCCTGGAAATGAGCCCTAGACACTCTTGCTATATCACC
This sequence comes from Lissotriton helveticus, assembly GCF_964261635.1. NCBI lineage: Eukaryota > Metazoa > Chordata > Amphibia > Caudata > Salamandridae > Lissotriton > Lissotriton helveticus. The sequence continues at coordinate 455,160,744 of NC_136058.1, read as the reverse complement.
TGAGCTATATAATGGGGTCCTGGTGAACATATAATGAATGATATAGAATGAATATTTTTACAAAAACATTAAAAAAAATGTATTTTAAATTTCAGGGGGACAAGGTCACCGAAGTCATGGAACTACGAGCGTGGTAAAACTTCAGCTTTCCCCCTTATGGAGGTCAAAAATTTTAGTGCATCAAAATCATTTAAAAACTATATAGGTGTAATTGCAGTGTCCTGAATACTGTATAACTGTATTTGCAGTGTTCTGTGCCCCTCCAAAATGAATTTATAACACTTTTGAAGTCTGCTGAAGCAAAAAATGACTAAGTCCAAAAACATCATAAAGTGTTAAAAAACGGTCAAAATTGGGTCAAAATGAAAAAAAACAAAGTGCTACAGTGGCCCAATAGCATGCTGAACATATATTGAATGATATAGAATGACTAGTTTTACAAAAACATTAAAAATTGTTATTTTAATTTTCAGGGGGACAAGGTCACGGAAGTCATGGAACTCCGAGCGGGGTAAAATTTCAGCTTTCCCCCTTATGGAGGTCAAATATTTTAGTGCATCAAAATCATTAATAAACTATATAGGTGTAATTGCAGTGTCATGAATGCTATATAACTGCATTTGCACTGTTCTGTGTACCTCCAAAATGAATTTCAAACGCTTTTGAAGTCCCCTGAAGCAAAAAATGACTAAGTCCAAAAACATCAATGGTGCATCAAAGTGTTCAAAAATGGATTGAAATGAAAACAAACGAGTGTTAAAGTGGCCTTAGAGCATTATAAACACACAATGAATGAAACAGAATGAATAGCTTTACAAATAAACATGAAAATTTGCATTTTAAATTTCAGGGGGACAAGGTCACTTTTGTGTCCGAGGTCATGGAACTCCGAGTGGGGTAAAATTTCAGCTTGCCTCCCTTATGATGTTTAAAATTTGTAATACTTCAAAATCATTTAAAAACTATATAGGTGTGATTGCAATGTCCTGAATAGTTCCCAAATGTATTTTCAGCACTTTTGAATCATCCCTCATCACAATTTTCATCAATTTCCCAATCATCACCAGCGCTTCAAAGTGACATAAAACGGTCAAAAATGGTGGAAAATGAAAAAAACAGCAAGGAACACGTGCCTAATAACATGCTAAACATAATGTATATCTCCATACATTTTTAAATCAATTTAACCTTTTCATGCATCACTAGTGATGCACACTAAACCTGATATGCATCACTGGTGAGACAAGTCAAGCTGGTAGCCTGACCTTTGACCAAGCCGGAAAAAAAAAGGTGCTCAATCATAATATTTTGACGCCCTCTTTCATATGCACCCCCCTTTTTTCAGAAAAAAATATTGGGGTACCCTTTTTTCTAGAGAGCAGCACCAGTGATGCATTCACCCCAAAGGTGTTTTTTCCCCTGGGCCCCTCCCCCAAACGAAAACACATTGACCTGAAGCCTAAGTGTATTCTGAGTCATAAAAAGTTTATTAGATGAAAAAATATTGTACGGGCACTTTTTTGCACAAAAAGTCACTTTTTGGCACTTTTTTGAGAGAAATAAAATAGTTCGCAGATTTTTTTTAAATCGACCTAATTTAAAAAAAAATGCTCTTGTTGGATGGCTTTGGACATAAGGCCGCATAAACAAAAGGAATTTTTCAAATATCTGTTTTTCTCACTTTTTTATTGCTGTTTGAAATTTCTGACTTGACTTTTTGCATCATTGGTGATGCATGTGTTTAACATTGAGCTTGGGAAAAATGAAAAAAAATAGACTTTGGGGATTGTTTACTAGGGCAAGTGATACATCAAATTAAGACTCATATTAAACTGAACCTCAAGCTGAAAAAAAAAACAAAATAGCATTTACGATCACTTTTTTATAAGCGACTTTAACAATTGTTTTTTTAGCTATATTAAAAAACAAGGTAACGCCGTAAATTTTAGAAAAGAGATTTTTTCAAAGTAAAACATAGGTGTGACCTGCCTTCACATTAGGCTTCATAAACAAAAGAAAAAACATCTCTATGTGTTATATTCACTTTTTAATAACACATTTTCGTTTTAGGCACAAGCAAAAAGCAGCATTGGTGATGCATGTGTTTTTCAATGGGGTTTTTTAAAGTCTACCAAAATACGGTTTACCAATACATTTTCATTATTTTCTCTTTGGTATCTCATTATGCACATGTTAATAAACAGGTTCATGCATTATTAGCTAAATAGCATAAAAACACACTGAATTATTAACAATAATCTTTGAGATTTGGGTGACCAGATGGCCGGAAATCGAAAATCGCCTCGTATGGATTCAGCTTCCATTTCGTGCACTTTCTATGTGGGCCGCATGCATAAGAATTGGTACAATAATGCATACGAATCTTAGCTAGAATCTGCAATTGAAATGAAGTCTTTAACTTATATGCTTCAAGAATTATAGGGCACATTCTGCTATGTATAATATCCTATCCATTTCAATGGGACGACCAGATGGCCGCAAATTGAAAATCGCGTCGTATGGATTCATATTGCGTTGTATGTACCTTAAGTGTAAGCCACATGCATTTAAAATGACACAATGTAGTAGGGTATGCTATAGAATGTGTTGCAGTTGGAAATCAAGCTCTATCTAGTATGGATCATGACTGATGACACAATATACGTGACTCATTTTGCAAAAAATGGAGGCAAATTTTATAAAACATGCGTTTAATCACTGAATGATTCTCACCACTTCTAAGCATGGCACAGGCATGACAATGACCACAGGGCAGTGGCATGATGGTAACTGTATGCTGCACTCAGAATTATGGATCCAGATTGTATGGTTTTAGAATTATGGGCCACAACGTAAGGCATACTTTTTCACACATGTGACGTTATTGAAAAACATCATACATTCAACTTCACATTTCCAATATGCCACATACATGATACTTCACGTGGGTATGTAGAACAAGACTAGGAACAATGTGCAGTTCACATTATGTCTCTATCATATATAGGTTGTGAATTATAGCAAAAGCATAAAGTGTTCTTACAACATATTTGAAAGTGAAAAAGAAAAACCTACCTGAAGGTTACACTTGATTTGTACCTTGTCCCTAAGAGCCACAAACATCAGAGTTGCCACTATATAGTGTACATGTCCTAGTTACATGCTGCAATTTAAATTAAGTCAGTACCTCATATGCTTCAAGAATTATAGTGCACAACATAGTCTGTAGTATATCCTATCCATTTCAATTGGGCGACCAGTTGGACGCAAATTGAAAATCGGGTCGTATGGATTCAGATTGCGTTGTACGTACCTTGTGTGTAAGCCACATGCATTTAAAATGACACAATGTAGTAGGGTATGCTATAGAATGTGTTGCAGTTGGAAATCAAGCTCTATCTAGTATGGATCATGACTGATGACACAATATACGTGACTCATTTTGCAAAAAATGGAGGCAAATTTTATAAAACATGCGTTTAATCAATGAACGATCCTTACCACTTCTAAGCATGGCAGAGGCATGAAAATGACCACAAGGCAGTGGCTTGATGTTAGCTGTATGCTGCATGTGGAATTATGGATCCAGATTGTATGGTTTTAGAATTATGGGCCAAAGCGTAAGGCATACTTTTTCAAACATGTGACGTAATTGAAAAACATCATACATTCAACTTCACATTTTGACTAGTTCCCTATATGCCACATACACGATACTTCACATGGGTATGTAGAACAGGACTGCAAACAATCTGCATTTTACATTATGTCTCTATCATATAAAGATTGTGATTTATAGCAGAAAGCGTAAAGTGTTCTTACAACATAATTGAAAGGGAAAAAGAAAAACCTACCTGAAGGTTACATTTGATTTGTACCTTGTCCCTAGAGGCCACAAACATCAGAGTTGCCACTATATAGTGTACATGTACTAGCTACATTCTGCAATTTAAATTAAGTTAGTACCTCATATGCTTCCAGAATTATAGTGCATAGCAAGGTTTTTCCCTTGGCTGGAAGCTGAAAAAAAACCGTAATATAATACCAAAGGTATATAGATCACATCAAACCATCAGATCTGACCTTTCGTATAAGTGTATTTATATCTTGTGCACTCAAACAGTGTATCTGATATCCATTCTGAGCTATTTGGAAAATTAGCAAATCTTGTCAAAAAAACTTTCTAGTTCTGGAGCCAAGGACCCCATAGTGTACCTCAGATGACATTGCAGGAGTGTCTATGACCCATTTCTAGACTCCAGGGGTGACTTTTTGAAGTTTTTGGGTTTAAGGGGGCAAAGTCACTTCTTCCACCCAGCCCTGCTCAGAATCGGGTACGATATCAGGTTTTTCCCTTGGCTGGAAGCCTGAAAAAAACTTCAGATAATAGCAAAGGTAGATAGATCAAATGAAAACATCAGATCTGAGCTTTCTAACAAGTATATTTAGGTCCTGGGCACTCACAAAGTTACTGTGATATCCATTCTGAGCTATTTGGAAAATTAGCAAATCTTGTCAAAAAAATATTTTTTGACGATTTTTGCTAATTTTCAGTATCAACCCTAATGACTGTTTTCGGGTCCCTGTAGCCACCAGGACCCCCTTATATAGCTCAGGTGATATAGCAAGAGTGTCTAGGGCTCATTTCCAGCCTCCAGGTACATGTTTGACTCCTATTTCTGACATTTCGAGGTGTTTGGTGTCAAACTCATTTTTTCCATTATAGGCCATAGAGCCCAGAGTCACATCACATTTCTAGTTCTGGAGCCAAGGACCCCATAGTGTACCTCAGATGACATTGCAGGAGTGTCTATGACCCATTTCTAGACTCCAGGGGTAACTTTTTGAAGTTTTTGGGTTTAAGGGGGCAAAGTCACTTCTTCCACCCAGCCCAAGGTGCTCAAAATCGGGTACGATATTAGGTTTTTCCCTTGGCTGGAAGCTGGAAAAAAAACTTCAAATAATACCAGCGTTAGACAGATCAAATGAAAGCATCAGATCTGACCTTTCTAAAAAGTGCATTTATATCTCGAACACTCAAACGGTGTCTCTGATATCCAGTCTGAGCTATTTGACAAATTAGCAAATCTTGTCAAAAAAAGTTTTTTTGACGATTTTTGCTAATTTTCGGTATCGACTCTCATGACAGTTTGTGGGTCCTTGTGGACATCAGGAACCCAAATTATACTTCAGGTGATATATCAGCAATGTATGAGACCCAATTCAAGCATCCATCCACCTGTTGTAGTGATATTTGTCACATTTTAGCTGTTCAGGGTACAGAGTCACTTCTTCTACAGAAGGCTATGGTGCTTCATGTGCTCCAAGAGGTCAAAAAAATATATAACACAAAATCATTTAAAAAGTGTACAGGTGCAACTGCAGTGTTTGGAATGCTATAAATGTGCAATTGTAGTGTCCTGTGCACCTCCAAAATGAATTTCTATCACCTTTGAAGTGTACCTGAAGCAAAAAATGGCTTTGTCTCAAGATGCATCAAAGTGTGAAAAAATGCAAAAAAATTGATTAAAATAAAAATAATTGTGGCTTACTTGCATTATAAACACACAATGAATGAAACAGAGTCAAAAAATAAAAATAAAGTTGAAAATTTGCATTTTCAGTTTCAGGGGGACATGGTCACTTGTGTGTCCGAGGTCGTGGAACTCTGAGCTGGGTAAAAGTTTAGCTTGAGTGCCCTCCCCATGGAGGTCAACAATGTTAATACATCAAAATCATTTAAAAACTATATAGGTGTAATTGCAGTGTCCTGAATACTGTATAACTGTATTTGCAGTGTTCTGTGCCCCTCCAAAATGAATTTATAACACTTTTGAAGTCTGCTGAAGCAAAAAATGACTAAGTCCAAAAACATCATAAAGTGTTAAAAAACGGTCAAAATTGGGTTAAAATGAAAAAAAACCAAAGTGCTACAGTGGCCCAATAGCATGCTGAACATATATTGAATGATATAGAATGACTAGTTTTACAAAAACATTAAAAATTGTTATTTTAAATTTCAGGGGGACAAGGTCACGAAAGTCATGGAACTCCGAGCGGGGTAAAATTTCAGCTTTTCCCCTTATGGAGGTCAAATATTTTAGTGCATCAAAATCATTAATAAACTATATAGGTGTACTTGCAGTGTCATGAATGCTATATAACTGCATTTGCACTGTTCTGTGTACCTCCAAAATGAATTTCAAACACTTTTGAAGTCCCCTGAAGCAAAAAATGACTAAGTCCAAAAACATCAATGGTGCATCAAAGTGTTCAAAAATGGATTGAAATGAAAACAAATGAGTGTTAAAGTGGCCTTAGAGCATTATAAACACACAATGAATGAAACAGAATGAATAGCTTTACAAATAAACATGAAAATTAGCATTTTAAATTTCAGGGGTACAAGGTCACTTTTGTGTCCGAGGTCATGGAACTCCGAGTGGGGTGAAATTTCAGCTTGCCTCCCTTATGATGTTTAAAATTTTTAATACTTCAAAATCATTTAAAAACTATATAGGTGTGATTGCAATGTCCTGAATAGTTCCCAAATGTATTTTCAGCACCAGTGATGCATTCACCCCAAAGGTGTTTTTTCCCCTGGGCCCCTCCCCCAAACGAAAACACATTGACCTGAAGCCTAAGTGTATTCTGAGTCATAAAAAGTTTATTAGATGAAAAAATATTGTACGGGCACTTTTTTGCACAAAAAGTCACTTTTTGGCACTTTTTTGAGAGAAATAAAATAGTTCGCAGATTTTTTTTAAATCGACCTAATTAAAAAAAAATGCTCTTGTTGGATGGCTTTGGACATAAGGCCGCATAAACAAAAGGAATTTTTCAAATATCTGTTTTTCTCACTTTTTTATTGCTGTTTGAAATTTCTGACTTGACTTTTTGCATCATTGGTGATGCATGTGTTTAACATTGAGGTTGGGAAAAATGAAAAAAAATAGACTTTGGGGATTGTTTACTAGGGCAAGTGATACATCAAATTAAGACTCATATTAAACTGAGCCTCAAGCTGAAAAAAAAAACAAAATAGCATTTACGATCACTTTTTTATAAGCGACTTTAACAATTGTTTTTTTAGCTATATTAAAAAACAAGGTAACGCCGTATATTTTAGAAAAGAGATTTTTTCAAAGTAAAACATAGGTGTGACCTGCCTTCACATTAGGCTTCATAAACAAAAGAAAAAACATCTCTATGTGTTATATTCACTTTTTAATAACACATTTTCGTTTTAGGCACAAGCAAAAAGCAGCATTGGTGATGCATGTGTTTTTCAATGGGGTTTTTTAAAGTCTACCAAAATACGGTTTACCAATACATTTTCATTATTTTCTCTTTGGTATCTCATTATGCACATGTTAATAAACAGGTTCATGCATTATTAGCTAAATAGCATAAAAACACACTGAATTATTAACAATAATCTTTGAGATTTGGGTGACCAGATGGCCGGAAATCGAAAATCGCCTCGTATGGATTCAACTTCCATTTCGTGCACTTTCTATGTGGGCCACATGCATAAGAATTGGTACAATAATGCATACGAATCTTAGCTAGAATCTGCAATTGAAATTAAGTCTTTAACTTATATGCTTCAAGAATTAAAGGGCACATTCTGCTATGTATTATATGCTCAGAATCGGGTACGATATCAGGTTTTTCCCTTGGCTGGAAGCTTGAAAAAAACTTCAGATAATACCAAAGGTACATAGATCACATGAAAACATCAGATCTGAGCTTTCTAACAAGTATATTTAGGTCCTGGGCCCTCACAAAGTTACTGTGATATCCATTCTGAGCTATTTGGAAAATTAGCAAATCTTGTCAAAAAAATATTTTTTGACGATTTTTGCTAATTTTCAGTATCAACCCTAATGACTGTTTTCAGGTCCCTGTAGCCACCAGGACCCCCTTATATAGCTCAGGTAATATAGCAAGAGTGTCTAGGGCTCATTTCCAGCCTCCAGGTACATGTTTGACTCCTATTTCTGACATTTCGAGGTGTTTGGTGTCAAACTCATTTTTTCCATTATAGGCCATAGAGCCCAGAGTCACATCACATTTCTAGTTCTGGAGCCAAGGACCCCATAGTGTACCTCAGATGACATTGCAGGAGTGTCTATGACCCATTGCTAGACTCCAGGGGTAACCTTTTGAAGTTTTTGGGTTTAAGGGGGCAAAGTCACTTCTTCCACCCAACCCAAGGTGCTCAAAATCGGGTACGATATTAGGTTTTTCCCTTGGCTGGAAGCTGGAAAAAAAACTTCAAATAATACCAGCGTTAGACAGATCAAATGAAAGCATCAGATCTGACCTTTCTAAAAAGTGCATTTATATCCCGAACACTCAAACGGTGTCTCTGATATCCAGTCTGAGCTATTTGACAAATTAGCAAATCTTGTCAAAAAAAGTTTTTTTGACGATTTTTGCTAATTTTCGGTATCGACTCTCATGACAGTTTGTGGGTCCTTGTGGACATCAGGAACCCAAATTATACTTCAGGTGATATATCAGCAATGTATGAGACCCAATTCAAGCATCCATCCACCTGTTGTAGTGATATTTGTCACATTTTAGCTGTTCAGGGTACAGAGTCACTTCTTCTACAGAAGGCTATGGTGCTTCATGTGCTCCAAGAGGTCAAAAAAATATATAACACAAAATCATTTAAAAAGTGTACAGGTGCAACTGCAGTGTTTGGAATGCTATAAATGTGCAATTGTAGTGTCCTGTGCACCTCCAAAATGAATTTCTATCACCTTTGAAGTGTACCTGAAGCAAAAAATGGCTTTGTCTCAAGATGCATCAAAGTGTGAAAAAATGCAAAAAAATTGATTAAAATAAAAATAATTGTGGCTTACTTGCATTATAAACACACAATGAATGAAACAGAGTCAAAAAATAAAAATAAAGTTGAAAATTTGCATTTTCAGTTTCAAGGGGACATGGTCACTTCTGTGTCCGAGGTCGTGGAACTCTGAGCTGTGTAAAAGTTTAGCTTGAGTGCCCTCCCCATGGAGGTCAACAATGTTAATACATCAAAATCATTTAAAAACTATATAGGTGTAATTGCAGTGTCCTGAATACTGTATAACTGTATTTGCAGTGTTCTGTGCCCCTCCAAAATGAATTTATAACACTTTTGAAGTCTGCTGAAGCAAAAAATGACTAAGTCCAAAAACATCATAAAGTGTTAAAAAACGGTCAAAATTGGGTTAAAATGAAAAAAAACCAAAGTGCTACAGTGGCCCAATAGCATGCTGAACATATATTGAATGATATAGAATGACTAGTTTTACAAAAACATTAAAAATTGTTATTTTAAATTTCAGGGGGACAAGGTCACGGAAGTCATGGAACTCCGAGCGGGGTAAAATTTCAGCTTTTCCCCTTATGGAGGTCAAATATTTTAGTGCATCAAAATCATTAATAAACTATATAGGTGTACTTGCAGTGTCATGAATGCTATATAACTGCATTTGCACTGTTCTGTGTACCTCCAAAATGAATTTCAAACACTTTTGAAGTCCCCTGAAGCAAAAAATGACTAAGTCCAAAAACATCAATGGTGCATCAAAGTGTTCAAAAATGGATTGAAATGAAAACAAATGAGTGTTAAAGTGGCCTTAGAGCATTATAAACACACAATGAATGAAACAGAATGAATAGCTTTACAAATAAACATGAAAATTAGCATTTTAAATTTCAGGGGTACAAGGTCACTTTTGTGTCCGAGGTCATGGAACTCGAAGTGGGGTGAAATTTCAGCTTGCCTCCCTTATGATGTTTAAAATTGTTAATACTTCAAAATCATTTAAAAACTATATAGGTGTGATTGCAATGTCCTGAATAGTTCCCAAATGTATTTTCAGCACTTTTGAATCATCCCTCATCACAATTTTCATCAATTTCCCAATCATCACCAGCGCTTCAAAGTGACATAAAACGGTCAAAAATGGTGGAAAATGAAAAAAACAGCAAGGAACACGTGCCTAATAACATGCTAAACATAATGTATATCTCCATACATTTTTAAATCAATTTAACCTTTTCATGCATCACTAGTGATGCACACTAAACCTGATATGCAGCACTGGTGATGCATGTGCATCACTAGTGATGCACATGCATCACTGGTGAGACAAGAGTCAAGCTGGTAGCCTGACCTTTGACCAAGCCGAAAAAAAAAGGTGCTCAATCATAATATTTTGACGCCCTCTTTCATATGCACCCCCCTTTTTTCAGAAAAAAATATTGGGGTACCCTTTTTTCTAGAGAGCAGCACCAGTGATGCATTCACCCCAAAGGTGTTTTTTCCCCTGGGCCCCTCCCCCAAACGAAAACACATTGACCTGAAGCCTAAGTGTATTCTCAGTCATAAAAAGTTTATTAGATGAAAAAATATTGTACGGGCACTTTTTTGCACAAAAAGTCACTTTTTGGCACTTTTTTGAGAGAAATAAAATAGTTCGCAGATTTTTTTTAAATCGACTGAATTTTTTAAAAAAATGCTCTTGTTGGATGGCTTTGGACATAAGGCCGCATAAACAAAAGGAATTTTTCAAATATCTGTTTTTCTCACTTTTTTATTGCTGTTTGAAATTTCTGACTTGACTTTTTGCATCATTGGTGATGCATGTGTTTAACATTGAGCTTGGGAAAAATGAAAAAAAATAGACTTTGGGGATTGTTTACTAGGGCAAGTGATACATCAAATTAAGACTCATATTAAACTGAACCTCAAGCTGAAAAAAAAAACAAAATAGCATTTACGATCACTTTTTTATAAGCGACTTTAACAATTGTTTTTTTAGCTATATTAAAAAACAAGGTAGCGCTGTAAATTTTCGAAAAGAGATTTTTTCAAAGTAAAACATAGGTGTGACCTGCCTTCACATTAGGCTTCATAAACAAAAGAAAAAACATCTCTATGTGTTATATTCACTTTTTAATAACACATTTTCGTTTTAGGCACAAGCAAAAAGCAGCATTGGTGATGCATGTGTTTTTCAATGGGGTTTTTTAAAGTCTACCAAAATACGGTTTACCAATACATTTTCATTATTTTCTCTTTGGTATCTCATTATGCACATGTTAATAAACAGGTTCATGCATTATTAGCTAAATAGCATAAAAACACACTGAATTATTAACAATAATCTTTGAGATTTGGGTGACCAGATGGCCGGAAATCGAAAATCGCCTCGTATGGATTCAACTTCCATTTCGTGCACTTTCTATGTGGGCCACATGCATAAGAATTGGTACAATAATGCATACGAAAGTTCAAAGTCTACATGGCTCCCCCCTCGCACAAGCGGCCGGCCATCATGACCTCAACATCATATCCTATGCCAACGACACCCAACTCATCCTCATGGATCCACACACCGCCAAAACCAACCTCCACGATGGAATGAAGGCCGTCGCCGACTGGATGAGGAGCAGCCGTCTGAAGCTGAACTCGGACAAGACGGAGGTCCTTATCCTTGGACCCACCCCCTCAACCTGGGATTACTCCTGGTGGCCGACCACACTGGGAACAGCACCAACACCAACCGAGCATGCACGCAATCTAGGATTCATCCTCGACTCCTCCCTCTCCATATCTAAGCAGGTCAACGCCGTCACCTCCTCCTGCTACAACACCCTCCGCATGCTCTGCAGGATCTACAAGTGGATCCCGACTGAAACAAGAAGAACGGTGACACAGGCCCTGGTCAGCAGCAGACTGGACTATGGCAACCCACTCTACGCAGGAATCCCAGCCAAACACCGACAACGACTACAACGCATCCAAAAAGCATCCGCCCGACGGATCGTCAACGTTCCCCACCGCATCCACATCACCTCCCACCCGAGAGACCTACACTGGCTCCCTGTCGACAAAAGGATCACCTTCAAGCTCCTCACCCACGCACACAAAGCACTCCACAACACCGGACCAGCCTACCTGAACAGCAGACTCAGCTTCCACACCCCCACCCGCCAGCTCCGCTCCGCCAGCCTCGCCCTCGCCGCTGTCCCCCACATCCAACTAACGACTTTTGTGGTAGATCCTTCTCCTGCCTCACCGCCAAGACCTGGGACACCCTCCCTACCCACATATGGCAGACCCAAGACCTACTGGCCTTCAGGAGACTCCTCAAGACCTGGCTCTTTGAGCAGGAGCACCCCCCCACCCCCTCCCCTCAGCGCCTTGAGACCCTCACGGGTAAGTGGTGCGCTTTACAAGTACTCTGATTGATTGATTGATTGATTGGGTCTGTGAGTGGGTGTGCGAGGGGTTATGTCAGTGGCTGTAAAGGTGAGTGGGTGTGTGAGTGGATGTATGGGTGTGTAAGTGGGTTTGTGAGTGGTTGTATGGGTGTGTGAGTGGTTGTATGGGTGTGTGAGTGGTTGTATGGGTCTGTGAGTGGTTGTATGGGTGTGTGAGTGGTTGTATGGGTCTGTGAGTGGGTGGATGGATGTGTGAGTGGTTTTGTCGGTGTGTGAGAGGGTATGTCAGTGGCTGTATGGGTGAGTGAATGGGTGAGTGGGTTTGTGAGTGGTTGTATGGCTGTGAGTGCCTGTGTTGATGTGCGAGTGGTTGTGTGAGTGGGTGTATGAGAGGCTGTATGGGTGTGTAAGTTGCTCTGTGTATGATTTTATCAGTGATGTCATTTGAGATGTCCTCAGTGATGTCACTGAGCAAGTCATGAGTGATGTAATATGTGAGGTCATGAGCAGTGCATTGCGTAAGTTATAGTTAGCTCAGGTAATTATAACTGCTGAATTTTTGTGATTTTGTGCATGTACAATCTGAGCCTCACTATAACGTCCCTGTGTCTTTTTTTTTTTTTTTAGTGAATTTATAAGTTATACCTTTGTGGTTGACGGGCTGAGGCATGGCACAGGAGTTTGGCTGATGAACTTTGAGAGGCATAATGTTAACTAACGCACCATTGTCTATGATAAAGGCTATGGGGCAACTGTTGACCTTACTGTAGTTTTGGTACACTGGCCAAAAGAATTCTCTTGTTTCGTTTTTGTTGTTTGTTTTCTCTGTGCAAACAGCAAAACCTACATGAGACGGTCATTCCTTGGTCAATGCCATCATTGCGCATCCATCTTCTTCACTGGCGCTCGATAATTACTTTGATGAGCCTCTGTAGGATGAACTTGACAACGATCAACTTTATCTGGTTTCTACTTGTCTTAACTGATGTTGTCTCTTGACTTTGCTGGTGTGGCGAGAATGCTTCCGAGTCCTCCTGGCATCCATTTTCGCTTCTCACTGTGACGTAGTTACTCTTTCGCTTTGCAAACCATTATGAAGTTTTTCTCTTAACCACAACCTTTTGCACGTTTGTCTTATGGCTGAACATTTGCCTTCATGTGGAAATGAAAACCCACAACAGAAACTCAAATGTGTCTTCTTGAGGACATCGACTTGCCTGGCTCTGCCTAGTGCTTGCTTTTCATGATCAATGCAGATTTATGTTTCGCTGTTCCATCTTCCATATAAGTGACATATCGATTTGCTCTTTCTTCGGCCTTTGCAGTCTTAGTACTGTCTCTAAGCTGAGCATCTCTCTCAACTTGCGTCTTCTGAAAGAGTCTGAGAGACGGCGATTGATAACTCAGAGACATATGCCCTATTCATAATTAAACTTATGAAACTTGCAACAAACTCATCCATCGTTTCACCAGCTTGCTATCATGCTTTATTGAAAATGTACCTTTCATAGTGGGCATTCGGCATCCGATTGAAATAGGCTTACTTGATGTGACGGTATTAGCCTGCATCAGCTTATGATATTTTCTTCAGCACTTCTTTCACTCCATCACCTGCAAGGTTCTACACATACTTAATGATTTTCTTATCATCTACGTCTTCAAGTGCAGCTACGAAATCATCAGACGTCTCGATCCATGCAGTCCACTTGGCACCAATATTCTGCTTCTTGGTGGTCTTGAACAGCGGTGGTGATTTCAGGAATGCGACTGCACCGTGCTGTTTTCTGTTGTCATTGAAAAATGTCACTATTCCGATGGCCTTTCGGTGCACTGGATGCTACTCTCTGCTGTGCATGCATCGGTGGCTCAACTGGGTAAGGTCATCACACCCGAGTTGAGGTTGTGTGGCCCTTCCCTCACTCTTGCTGGTAAGTACTTTTGTACCTGGTTGTCAATGCCTTTTGCGTTTGCTTTGCCAGTAAACCGGCTCTGCGTTAAGGCCCGATTCTTCTTTCAGCCTTACCGAGTTCTGGTGGGCTTTTAGAGTATACTCCTCAGTAGGGACTTTAACCTCTTTGAGGGCCGTATATGGGTAGGAGTGGCGCTTTGATTCCACACACACCAACTTCAAGGTGCTTACTGATTTGGGCACACATGGCACACACAAGCAGTTTGCTCTAATGTTGCTAACTCTCAAGGAGAGCAGTCTTGTTCCTTCGAGGCACAGATCCCGCACTCATCACCAGGTGTGGCGTCCTCCCCAGCCAAGTAGCGTGCAAACTGAACATGTCACACACGGAGCTCTGAATTGTACGTCTTTATTCCTCAGCATACTTTCACACACTACTCTCTGATTATGTCATAACTGTTAATAGCCACGTCTTAACACCTACCAGCCAGTTATGCAACTCCTCAGTTGAGTCTACCCATAAGCGCAAAAGTCCTAGCGCAAACATTCTCACGACACTACAGATGCTAATGATGGCTGCACACTAGAAATACAGAAAGGATAATGTTACTTACCCTGTAGGCATCTGTTCTTGACATGCAGAGCTGTAGATTCACATGCTTTACATCCTCTTGCCATCTAGTGTTGGGTGCGGCTGTTTGCAAGTTGTTTTTCTTCAAAGAAGTCTTTCCAGGCACCAGATAGGTGACTCCTCCTTTCGGTGATAGTGCGCATGGGCATCGACTCCATTGTTAGATTGTTTTCCCGCAGAGGGCGAGAATGTAGTTAGAGTGGAATAGAGACGTCCATGCGCATGTATATAAAGAGAGAAACTGCAACACGTATAAGTACCCGGGAAGGCAGGTGGGCGCATGTGAATCTACAGCTCTACATGCCAAGAACAGATGCATACTGGGTAAGTAACATTATCCATTCGAGGCATGTGAGATGTAGATCACATGCTTTGCATAGACTGTACAGCAGTATTCTGCCAAAGCGGTGGTTAACCTGTAGCTATCGCAGTTGCATGAGTGTTCTAAGTACTGCCTGGCCTACATTAGTTTGTCGTCTTATTAACACATCTACACAATAGTGCTTGGTGAATGTGTGTGGTGTAGACCATGTTGCAGCCTTACAAATGTCAACTATGGGAAGGTTTCTTAGGAAATTCATAGTAGCCCGTATTTTACGAGTGGAATGCGCTTTAGGGAGTATTGTTAAAGTTCTCTTTGCATTTGCATAACAAGTCTGAATACATTTAACAATCCACCTGGCAATACCTGATTTGGAAATAGGATTGCCCTTGGGAGGTGGAGCAAAAGCAACAAAAAGTGGTTTAGTCTTACGGAATGACTTTATTCCTTCTATGTAGTATAAGAGGGCTCTTCTGACATCTAAAGTAATGTAATTAGAGCTCGTTCTGCTACTGAATCCAGTTGAGGAAAGAACACGGGTAACTCAACAGATTGGTTAATATGAAAGGCAGAAACTGTTAGGTAGAAATGTAGGGTTGGTACGAAGGACCGCTTTGACTTTGTGAAGCTGGAGAAAAGGTTCTTGTATGGTTAGTGCCTGTAGCTCACCAACTCTCCACAGTGAAGTAACTGCAATGAGAAACACAACTTTCCAGGAGGGAAATTGCAGTTCACATCTATGCATGGGTTCAAAAGGTGGGCCCATAAATGGTGTGAGGACTATGATAAGATTCCACACTGGGGCAGGTGGAAGTCTTGGTGGTATAACTCTTTTTAGTCCCTCGTGAAAGCTTTGATAACGGGTACTCTAAAGAGAGATACGGGTTGCCTATTTTGTAAATATACAGCTATTGCAGCAAGATGTGAGCGGATAGAAATATAAGCTAATTCTGACCGATGCAGGTGTAACAAATAACAAATGATATCGGATCATCAAGAGGATTGATGTTGTAATTATTACAATAGATACCAAAACGCTTCCATTTATGCATAACAAGCTCTTGTAGTAGGCTTCCTGGCCTCTCCCATAACGTTCATACAGTGTGGTGGAAGATTAAGATAACCAAACTCTATGACTTCAGGAGCCAGATCGCCAGGTTGAGTTCTTTGGAATTTGGGTGTCTGATTCCTCCATGGCTCTGTGTGAGGAGACTGGATACGAGATGCAGTTTTTGATACAGGACTACTGATAGCGCCAACAGGGTCGTGAACCAAGGCTGAGGGGCCCATGTGGGAGCTACTAGAATCAGTGTGAGGGATATTTGCCTGAGTTGGAATGAGAGGGAGAGGCGGAAAAGCATAGGCAAATATCCTGGACCAGTTCATCCATAGTGCATTGCCTTGGGAGAGCGGGTGTTGATACCTGGAGGCGAAGTTCGGGCATTTTGCGTTTTGATGTGTGGCAAAAAGATCTATTGAGGAAACCCCAACTTTGAAAGTATGGGAGGAGAAAACTTGAGGGTGAAGTGGAAGTGGATTTGCTGCCTCTGTCTGCTGAGAAGGTCGGCAAACTGATTGTTTACTCCTGGGAGTTGTTCTGCTAGTAGATAGACGTTGTGGTGAATGGCCCACTTCCAAATGTCTTGAGTCAGGTGCGACAGTTAGGGCGAGTGGAACCTCCCCTGTTTTGGTATATATAACATAGCTGCCATGTTGTCAGTGTGAACTAGGACAGCTTTGCCTACAATGTGAACTTGAAAGGCTTTGAGCGCTAGAAACACTGCTAGCCCTTTGCTTTTAACTCCAGAAGCATTGAATTGTGTGATTTTGGAGAGGAGTCCCCCCAACCAGCGAGCGACGCAGCTTCTGTTAGTATTGTCTTTGGAACTGGGTCTGTGAAGGGCCGTCCTTTTGATACAGTGTGTGTGTTCCACCACTGCAGAGAGCGAAGAGTACGGCCGTTTACCAACACTAGATCAGTTAAGAGACCCTGTGACTTGTTCCACTGATTTTCTAAGCATTCCCGAAGGGGACGCATGTGAAGCCTGGCACGGGAACAATCGTGATGCAAGAGGCCATCTTTCCGACGAGCTGCATAAACACTTGAGCTCATAGTGAGTGAGAGGGCTGAAACTGAAGAGTCAGCGTCTGAACATTGCAAATTCTGGCCGCATTGGGGAAGGGTAGACCTCTTTGAGTATCTAAAGTGGCTCCTAGATAGTTTTGAGTGTTGGAAGGTTGAAGATGCGATTTCAAAACATTGACTGTGAACCCTAGTTGGTGCAGTAACTGCAGTTTTATGTGATTGTGCTGGAAACACTTTGGGTATGTCATGGCTTTGATAAGCCAGTCGTCCAAGTACGGGAAGACATGAATGTGTTGTTTTCGTAGGTGAGCAGCAACTACTGCCAGACATTTGGTAAAGACTCTTAGAGCAGTGGTGACTACGAATGGGAGTACCTTGAACTCGTAATGCTGCCCGCTAGTACACATCTGAGAAATTTGCGATGAGTGGGATGTATTGGAAAGTGGAAATACGCATCCTTTAAGTCTAGAGTAGACATAAAGTCACCCTGTTGTAACAGTGGGAGGACTTGTTGAAGCGTCACAATGTGAAAGTGATTTGATAGTACGTAAAGGTTTAATTCTCTGAAGTCCAAAACAGGTCTCAGAGAACCATCCATTTTGGGTATGAGAAGGTACAGGGAATATACGCCCGAACCCTGATATTGGAGTGGTACGGGCTCTAAGACTCCCTTCAAAACGAGCGATTGAACCTCTTGTTTGAGGAGGTGTAAATGGTCTGGTGACATTTTGTGTGAACGTGGAGGAATGTTTAGAGGATTGTTGGTAAACTCCAGGCAATAACCAGAACGGGTCATTCCTAGTACCCATTTGTCTGTAGTTATTGATTGCCAGACGGGTAGGAATTGTGAAAGACGCCCCCGACAGGTGCTAAATGATATGGGGGAGTGTAAGCAAGTCACTGTTTGGTATTGGAGGTGTCGTGTATTTCTATAGGTTCTGAATCGATCCCCCTATTCCTGACCCTATTCTGGTTAAACTACCTAGCTAGTTAACTAACAGTCAGCCCATGAGGCAAGAAATCCCCCATGATGCAGATACCGTTATCTGACGCAGTCACACTACGGCACAGGAACGTGTTATCTGATTAGGTCATAACGCTTGAGATCTAATTAGACAAGCGACATTCCTCCAGCCCCTGATAAGGCATACGACGTTCTCATAACAAATCAAACCTATGACAACCTGGATAATCCGTGCGGCCATTGTTTTGATTTCACAGAGAACTTTAGTAAAGAATGTGCTAACGAGCAAGTCGTATGACATCTTTATTGACGTACCTATGTCCATCCTTACGTCAATCCCGGCACCTTTAAGGTATAAATATTGCCGACCTTGCCCTATGCAAACACACGCGTGGTGACAAGACGGAGCAGCCATACTTGCCGAAGCCGAGAGCAGAAGCAGACCCCGCAGGCAGCAGCCCCGCCTTCCTGACGCGCTGAGAGACGCGCTGCTATCTCAAGCCGAGAGACCCAGCACCGGCGCTTCCGGGTAGCCCTCGCAGGCAGCCTGGAATATCGAGAGCAGAGAAAGAGATACCATTCCTCATTCATCCTAAATTCCAGGTACAGAACTGAATAACCCCTCCTAGAGAATTCTTTAGTTATTCACTTGGCAAAAACAAACTTAACTTAAACTGTAACTTTCTATTCCCGCCCACGCATTAGACTTAGGTCAGGTACACGGGGTAGGCGTATTTAGAAACACCAGTTGAGTGCGTTTAGTCAAATGTATATGTGTATGTAAATATATTTTAATCATTTTAAACATCATATGGCTCAGAAACCATATCAATGTTTTTACAGTATTATTTTGTACTATTGCTTTTAACGTATGCACTTTACTTAACTATAAGTATTGCAATAATATCGATCCATTTCTCTTGTACGAGAAAAGAGACTGATCAATAAATAACATCTTTTATTGAACACGCCCGTCTCTTCCTTTTCTCTACATTCTGATGAGACTAAGAATGCACGTACTGACTGAGTAAAATAATTGCCTTGTGCTCACACGACTCTTGAGATTGACTCTTGATTAGGGGAGAGCAAAGTTGTCATGTTCTATGGTTGTCAGAAACTAAATCCCTTCTTGTCTAATCAGGGAAGTTAATCCTTCCTTGAACATTCGAGAAAGTTTCTAGCGAACTCTGAGCTTAGCTGGCAAACCCAAAAATTAAGTCTAGTATCGACAGTAGTAGACCTAGTTAACGTCTGGCCTAGGCCTTTACTGCTGTAGGTACTATTCCAATGCGCAGAGCCTATTGGGAAAATAGGAGCTACACTACATGGCGCCCAACGTGTTTGGAAAGGGCGATAAAACTAACGTAAGACATTTAGAGTAACTCAGTCGTGCTTTCTCACTCAGACCCCTTTTCCCAAATACTCCAAAGACGCCTGGAGTGGGTGAAAGGTTATAATATCCTCCAAAACCTCGCAGGAGGGAACTCCTATGTATGGTTCTTGGTCTAGTCAACGTTGAAGGATAAAACAGTTCCAAAATATTGTGCATCTAATCTCTGTTTCCATAAAGAAACCTGATCTGCAAATAAACATAATACCATCCTGTCAGCAAAATGGACAGCGATGAAGAACGAGAGGTTACTAGATTAGCTACTGAAATAGCAGATGCTGATGCTACCATGCAAGCAGCAGACGCGGATATAATACTCATTCCGGTCGCCAAAAGGAGATCTATAACCTTAAAACTTATAGAAAATGGACTGACACCTAGAGGTGGCACAGTCATATTCGTAATCGAGGCACACGAATATCGGCAGACAGAGGTATACTATACATGGATACATTTTCCAGCAGCTAATACTATAACAAAGTACTTCCACTATTACAAAGTAGAGGAACCTCCTAATGAGTACACTCCTTTCGAGGAGGTGGAAGTACCACTCAAATTCCAAGAGCATTTGCTCTTATTTGATGGCGCCCTAAAACATAATAATCACATTACAAGGCTCGGTCCTTTAGGAAGACCAGGAGCAACGTGGCCGGTCCTAGCCGGATACACACCATATCCAGACATCGAAAGAATGCCTGCAGCAGAGCTGTTAATACAGCTAAAACAACTACTAAAAATTCACAGACAATTAGTTCAGTATGTAATGCGGACTTCGACAATTCAGCCAGCGATTAAACTTCCACAGCTGACCCCTCACCAGGGGAACACAAATAAAATTACACCACAGAACATCCAATCCTGCCTAGGTAAAGTTCCAGCTAAACGGGAACAGATACCATTCTGGTTGGCACAGAAAATTACCCAAATAGAGGCGGTGTTTCCTGACACCACCCCATTGGAAAAACACAGAATTCTGACTATATGTCTCCCAATGGGAATCGCACCACACATTGAGGACTGTGACACTTGGGGTACAGTCTTTGCTTCCATCTACACAAAAACGCACGGTGTTCCATCCATTTCGGTAATACCAGATGTGCTAAAACAAATTCAAGATGAATACGGTCCAGAACCTGCTTTAACTCTTGGTATGAAATTACTAAAAGACTTCAAGCAGGTCTCGGCTATATTACTAGCCAACATAAAGGGTGAAGCAGCAAACGTGGCGATCCGCCAGAGGTTAAAAGAGACAGATATAGCAGACCAACCAGCTGAAATTGCCAGAATCATAGAAAAATCCTATGAAGAACTAGGCAGAGATAGTCTAGGTGGAATACCAGTAAAACCGCAACTGACTACAAGTCCAGAAAAAATATTTTTTAATAATAATAATTCACCAAAAAAGAACTGGGATGGAAACAAACAATCCAATCCTAAAGAAAAGAAATTCCAGTCCAGAGGAAGGTCTCCTAGGCGAAGAGAGAAATCTCCAAACCCGAGACAAAGGTCACCCCAGAGTGACCCCTCTGGGAATAGATATAACCTTAGAAATAGGGATAATATTAAAAAACCTGATAGATATCAAGACATTGATACACGTCCCTCTCAATCTTTTCAGACTTCCTCGCAGAAATCGGAAAGAAGAGGACGATCAGAAGAGCACGCCAAGTCCAAAGACAAGGAACCTGCTCAACTGAAAAAGAAATTACAATTTCCCAAAAAGAAGGTAGCCAGTATCAAGGTAGTTAACAATGCCGAGAATACTGAGGACACAACTGAAAAACGAAGAATGGGCTCAGACAATGCTAGACAGCGCAGCAGAGGTGAGCATAGCTCGCAAAGTCCTGATGAATCATCTGGAGACAGTGGACACGAATGAATATCTTCAAGTGGAAACTGCAGATACCAGAGTTAGCAAGCCCCACAAAATATACGAGATAACATTACGTATAGAGGGAGATAAGACTAGGAAAATAAGGGGACTATTTTGGGATAACCTATCCAAAGGCTATGACATCCTTCTAGCTGAAAAAGACTGGCCACCAGAGTTTGTCAGGGAGTGCCCTCATGGCGAAGAAGTAATTATGCCTGCCTTCTCGAATCAAATACCGATTCATAAAAAATATACACTTGCTAGAAAGTGGGCAGTGGCCTTAGCACCTGCTTTATATAAAAATCATGTAGGATGGGATGATGATTCTCCTCCTCACAAAATCCAGTTAAAATCACAACCTACTGCACAAAGGCAGTACCCAATTAAGCAAGAAGCTAAAAAACAAGTAAATGAAATACTAGATCAGCTAGAATACCAGGGGGTGATTGAAACTTGCACCTCACAAATGAACAATCCTTTGTTTCCGGTCTCCAAACCAGACAATTCGTACCGTCTAGTTTTGGATTACCGACACCTTAACACATGTTGCAAAACTTTTGCAGTACAAAACTCACACAGTGCTGCACTAATGAATAACATAGTGCGCAAAAAATACAAAACAACCTTGGACATCTCCAACGGATTCTTTTGTCAAAACATAGCACCAGAGAGCAGATATTTAACTGCATTCTCAGTAAATGGCACTCAAAAACAATTCTGTCGGTTAGCCCAGGGGTACAAGAACAGCCCGGGGGTATTCTCAGCGAGAGTAACAGAATTACTACAACTATATGATGATGAAGCATTATCTTATGTCGATGACATTTACTTAACAGATGATGACTTGGAGACTCACTTGAAAAGAGTGAACACCATAATACTTGGTTTCGCTGCAGAGGGTTACAAATTCAACTTCAAAAAGTCCAGAATTGCCCATCTGACGGTCCTATTCTTAGGATATGAGTTATCAAGTGAAGGCAAAAGCCTGGCAGACAATTTCCTAGAGAAATGTGCCGTAATCCAAGCTCCTAAAACACTAAAAAACCTACAGTCAATTCTAGGCTTCTTAAATTTCGGAAGAACATATATTGCAAATTACGCAGAAAGGGTCAAACCCCTTTATGATCTAATTAAACCAGACTTTAAAAGATCCAGTTGGACTCAAGCACACACAGAAATTTTGAGATCCTTACAAACAGACATGCTAATTAAAACAAAATTAGAAACCCGTGATAATACACGCAACCTTGTGATCCGAGTCATACCAGGGAGATGCGGATTCACATACCTAACCTCTAATGAGGGAGATAAGGTACCAATTGCATTTAAATCGCACTTGTACACTAAGGCTGAAATGAAATTTAGCCCAACGGAAAAAATTCTTACAGCAACACAGACAGCTATAGCAAAAGAACGAGCCCTGGCACAAGGTAAACGAATAATAATCGTGACACCAATACCAGCCTTAGAGGCGGTAACAAAGGCAAGCATTCCAAATGCGAAAGCACTCCATCCGAGATGGATACAATGGGCTAACTCTCTTGCTGCAACAGACGTGGTGTACGAATTTGATCCTTACTTAAAAACACAAGAATTTCTACAATATGAATTCGAATGTCCTCTGCCAACCGAAATTCTGCCTCTAGACCAATACGGCTGTATAATATATACAGACGGATCAGCACAACCCGCAGTAGGGGGTAAACAAGCTTACAGTGCTGCGTGCGCGATTGTTAAAGGTCGTTGGCACGAAGGGAAATTTAAACCAACCCTAACTAAGACCCAATCTCTAGGAGATTGCACAGCTCAGCGAGCTGAATTACTAGCATTCAAGATGGCGCTTGAAAATACCGATCGAGAATTCCCCACACTCATAGTGTGCGATTCGTATTATTGCGTTCAATCTTATAATGAATACTTGCAGATCTGGCTTCAAAATGGTTTCAAGGATGCGAAAGGAGGCACAATCAAGCATAAAATGCTATGGGAACAAGTAGCTCTTTTACAAAAAGAACTACCAAAGACTCACGTGATACATACACTGAGTCATCAACGTGATGGCGTTCACGTTGCAGGGAATTCATTGGCTGATGGGGCCGCGAAGGCAGCTGTGCAAACGGCTTCCGTAGCTGCCATCACCCGGTCAAAAACAAAAATAGACAGCGAAATATTACAAGCTGTCAGCGCTTCTGAAAAGGATTCGATAGAACCACTCCCTAAAGGCTTTCCATTAAAGTACTCATACATAACAGATGAAAACAATGTTCCTTTTGCTCAAATCCCTGGAGTGGGGGATAGGGCAATTCCAAACATGGAACACAGATTAGGACTAATAATAGCGGCACACGAAGGGCTTGCTTCTACCCATGCTGGCGTCTCAGCCACAGTATCATTATTAAAACAGAGATACTGGTGGCCGCAAATGAGAAGACAAACAAGGAACTATGTTCTAGCATGTGAAATATGTCAAAAAATGAAAGTATCAACTGTGAGACGTCCAGCACAGACGCCCCTTCTAATCTCGGATAAACCATTAGCCTGTGTTTATCTAGACCACTGCGGTCCCTTACAAAGGGATGGTAACTATAAATATATCTTGGTCGCAGTGGACTCATGCACGAGATTCATATGGATGTGGCCCCAGCGAACGGCTGACGCCAGAACTGTTATAAAAGATTTGCGGGTCTTTATCGGCACATACGCAATTGGCATTCTGCATTCGGACAATGGTCCTGCTTTTAGCTCTCGGGCTTATAAGGAGGCCATGGTCAGCATGGGCGTGCAATTGCGGTACTCTTGTCCATTTCACCCTGAGGGGAACGGAATTGTTGAAAGAAAAAACCGTGACATAAAGCAATCTATAACGGCAAAGGTATTAGGTTCGGGAGCTGGGTGGGTCAAACATCTAATAAGTGTCCAACGTAGTCTAAATAACTTGCCAAGAAATTCTCTGAAGGGATTCAGTCTGTACGAATTATTATTCGGAACTAGGATGTTGATCTCTGACCTTGATAGTCAGACTTCAGTGGTAACAGAAAAAAGCTTTGATGTCAAAGACCGTTTGGCTATTTTGCAGGACTTAAACAAAACAAGAAAAGACCTGAGCAACATACAGTTGAAACAACAGCCAACGACCACTGAAGATTCACCACCTGTCCCAGCAAGACCTGTCTGGATTCCAAAAGTCGGGGATCTAGTCAGGGAGAAGATCGCGGTAAAGAAGGAATTTGGGCCTTCTTACAGAAAAGCAGTTCCTGTCTTGTCTGTCAACGGGACAAGATCAGTTGTACTACCGCCACTTGCTGGAAAAAAGGAGAACCGAGTTGTATCCATCGACCTGGTAAAACCACAACATGTGGCCGATAACCAACGGTAGGCCAAGTGGACTCCCAATAAGTAGCAGAACACCAAGGTTTGCTACCAGTAGAGAGGTCCTATCAAAGAGGCTCATCACATTCGAAACGCCTACAGAAGAACAACAAGGACTATGCAACAATGCAATAGAACTAAGACCTCTGAAAACCCAAATAAAGACATTTAGCAGAGACACACCAATCTATACAGAAGTACCAAGTGAAAATGCAAGAAACAAAAATCCTGAACCAATTGGAACAATTGATAGAACTGCATCTGGTTACTTCATCAACTTCGATGATTCCTCTGACGGCTTCAGTGAACAAAAGACACAGCCATCACCAAAATCCTTTAAAGACAAAGCAAAGGAACTTTTGAAACAACTAAAAGAAACATATCTGATTTCTCCATGGATTGAATTTTGGGTGGGTTTTGGTGCATTTATCCTCATACTTTGGCTCATCATGGTATTTACCTTGGGACGCTTCATTGAGGGAAAATATGCTAAAATGGACACAGCAAGTCAGAACATCAACTTGGTCCTCAAACCACACACATCTTCACACGTCGAGAAACGAGAACTTTCTTCAGAACTTTCTTCAGCCAACTTCACAGCAATTCCAATACCTGGTGGGGTAGCCTGGGACAACACTGACTATGAAATTTATGGTCCGGTCGAGATCCTGAAATATCCACACCAAATCAAGATCTCCTTGAGTGACTTTGCAAAACCAAACTCATTTGCTGATGATTGGGACTTTGAAAGTATTAACAATATGATGTCTGACTTAGTAATGTCTGCTAAATTTACAAAACATGATTATTTGCAGGGTTCTACAAATTATGACAGCATGTACTGCTATAACCATTATGGTAACCATTTCTTGCATAAATCTGCACAACCTAGAAATGTTTTAAATTTTAATCAATGGGAACATTGTGCTACACCTCCAAAAGGGAGCTCAAGAACCGTGTATGGCAAATATTCATATTTTTCAGGTTTTAACACAAGTAATGCGGAAACATTTTATTTTAAATTGTCAAACAAGACAGGGACCAAAACCATGATAACCAACACAAAATTGATTTATTCAGATTCATTCTTTGAAAAAATGAATACTTTTGGATTTGATTATTGGGACAAAAATGTTGATTTGAAAAGTGTTTGGGGTACAAAAGAATGGCAAGTACAGGGTTTAGAAGCTTTGTTCAGAGCCTGCATGATCCCAGAACAAATGATATTTTTAAATGACACTGTTCAACAAACCACCTGTCTTGGCTTAGCCAAAATCAAAGATTTAAATAACCCGTCTATTCCAAAGCCAACAATGTTTAGCAATAGCTCTGATACAGATGAAGAAATAGACATAAACCATATACTTAACCAAAACAGAACACATCCTGATTGGAAACAATGGTTGATCTGGCCCACAGATACAAATCACTGTCAAGATAGATTCCTGAATAAAACACAGGGTTTCATAATGACAAGGCCAGACCCTAGATATCCCCAAAGACATCACCCAGGGATAATAACAACCTACAGTGTGGGCAAATTATGCCTTCAATGGCTACAGACTTCCACACTGCCTGAAATTAAGCAACACCTAACTTTACTTACTGATGGTGCTGACTTGCGTGATTTCATACTGGGACCACGCAAACAGCGTCAAAAGCGTTTCATAGCAGCCTCTGTATATGCAGCATACAATGAGGCCTGGAAGGTTACTCAAATTGAGACAGCAGAAAGAATACGGGAAATTGACCGTATTAATTTGGAAAAATCACTTTCTGTAGTGGACAATGGGGTAATGACTCTGTCCTCCAGAATTTTTTCATTGGACAGCATTGTGTCTTCAGCAATCGATATATTATCGCAAGACTTAATGTTATTACAACATGGTCAGTCACAATTGCGTTCTATTGTACAGCTTGGCTGGACGTTACAAAATCTGCGTTCAGGCTACGTGCCTTGGCGTTTAATCAACACAACGTCACTATTCCAAATCTTTAACCTTACTGATAGACAAATCGGTATGGCGCAGAAGGGTGCTGATTATACAATCTTGAGCATTGAAAAACTAGAAAGATTACCAATGACAATGTCAGAACGACCTGTCAGTGAATGGATAATCCACGGAATCATAAATATTCCAATCTCAACCTTCAGGTTTCAATACTGCCAAAAATATATACAGGCTGGCATGTACGAGAAATTGGGAAAGGGGTACCTTAAAACAACATGGAACCTGCCCTATTCACATGCATGTGTCAGTAATAAAGGACAGAAAGTGTTTCTTAGTGGCAACAATTGTGCTATGTCACTAAGCGGCACGCTTCTATGTAACGGTATTAGTTTGCACGGAGCCTGTGAAGGGAATTCATACAACCTTTCATGTCACCAGCAAGGCGCACCTGCAACTGAAATAGAACCATTCTTTCAAAGACTCTATAATGGGAGTTACATTCTTATTGTAGACCGCAGATGTTGCAGTCTTATGCCCGGGACTCCTTATCTAGTAACTACAACAGCGAAGGTCAAGTGCTGTGGACGTTCTTTGTTCCCCAGCTCCTTTCCAGACAGGGAGGCGAGGGCATGGCCCAGTTTGAAAATTACTTCTATTCGAATAGACACTTTAAGCAGAATGAAAACAGTGCTTCTTCAGACGCCTACAAGGCTCACGTCATCAAAAGAAACGTATGATCTACAAGTCGCAAGGACGACTGCAGAGATACATACATTATTATCAACCAATTCCCCCGTACATTTCGCGGAAATCCTGAGCGAAATCTTAAATATTTCTGATACCACTGGGGTCTCAAAGGTATTTAAGACAGTATTTTCGATGGCATTAACACCATTCAAAGCCATACTGGGTATTTTTCCAGATTTCGTCCATTCGATTTTTGGCGGACTTCCCCTGATCCTGGGACTAATTGCAGGAATCCTATTCCTAGTCCTTATTTTTCGTTATGGCAACCCATGTCACAGACCAAACTCTGACGACAATGGAAGAAACGATCCTAGCCATTGGATACCGGGACCGGATATCAAAAATCCTGGGACTCTCCCGGCTTAGAGACCTGAACATGACTTGGTTTCTATCATTTCGACCAATGTGGCAAAGGTGTGTTTTACCTGTACTAAGGTGTCTGCTATGCGGAGAAGAATGCGTGTTAGACACCTGTCTGACGCTACAATCGGATGCGCCGGTGGATGCAGATACACTGCTGGTTCCTACCAAGGTTCACGCACTGTGCTGCCCTCAAAGGCTGCCAATTCTGATGACGGCATTCCTGGAATCTTCACCACTGCGATTGAAGAGTAGTGAAGTTCAAGATGAAAGCAGCATCGAACAGGTACGACCTTCTGTCAGCAATGCAAATCAGAATGTCAATGGAGACAATCATGCGCACGAATGCATGGTTACCCCTATTTCCGACTTAGAGGAACTTTCCCATGAAGCTGTTGACAGTTTTTTCGAAAGCCTGAATGATATGATGTTCTCTCCGGAACAGAAATAGAGACTTTTGAGTAAACTCGCACACGGCGTTCCCTGAATTCGGCCTTCAACTTTAAAAATAAAGTCACATGAACAATTACAATCCAGTTCACGGACAGCAACTTTTTAAGCAAGCCCCTAAAATATTTTTCTATATATTTTTCCCCGGGACACTGACCTTCTGCTTAAAGTAAGAAACTATTCCTAGAGAACTAAGATTTCTATTTTTTTAGATACTTTATAGACTTTATATAGACTTTAGCTGCCCGCTGGTATGTTCACAATATATTTTATGTGATGAAATGGTTTCGACTTTTTTTCTGTATAGCCATATTAAGAGCCATTTCATGTGTATTTCTCATATACCAAAAAGCAATAATGCATAACAATGCATGTTTACTTTTGCATTTAATTCATAGCTTAAGTGCATACTATATATATGACTGCAATTTTTCAGTATATTTGAAAATTTCAAAATGCATTTATGTATTTTGGGGTGGTAAGGTATACACTATACTCTATAGTATGTTGTACTATGTTATACTATGCATAGATTAGTAGATATGACCATAGTTAGCGTGGAGTGGGTGTCGTGTATTTCTATAGGTTCTGAATCGATCCCCCTATTCCTGACCCTATTCTGGTTAAACTACCTAGCTAGTTAACTAACAGTCAGCCCATGAGGCAAGAAATCCCCCATGATGCAGATACCGTTATCTGACGCAGTCACACTACGGCACAGGAACGTGTTATCTGATTAGGTCATAACGCTTGAGATCTAATTAGACAAGCGACATTCCTCCAGCCCCTGATAAGGCATACGACGTTCTCATAACAAATCAAACCTATGACAACCTGGATAATCCGTGCGGCCATTGTTTTGATTTCACAGAGAACTTTAGTAAAGAATGTGCTAACGAGCAAGTCGTATGACATCTTTATTGACGTACCTATGTCCATCCTTACGTCAATCCCGGCACCTTTAAGGTATAAATATTGCCGACCTTGCCCTATGCAAACACACGCGTGGTGACAAGACGGAGCAGCCATACTTGCCGAAGCCGAGAGCAGAAGCAGACCCCGCAGGCAGCAGCCCCGCCTTCCTGACGCGCTGAGAGACGCGCTGCTATCTCAAGCCGAGAGACCCAGCACCGGCGCTTCCGGGTAGCCCTCGCAGGCAGCCTGGAATATCGAGAGCAGAGAAAGAGATACCATTCCTCATTCATCCTAAATTCCAGGTACAGAACTGAATAACCCCTCCTAGAGAATTCTTTAGTTATTCACTTGGCAAAAACAAACTTAACTTAAACTGTAACTTTCTATTCCCGCCCACGCATTAGACTTAGGTCAGGTACACGGGGTAGGCGTATTTAGAAACACCAGTTGAGTGCGTTTAGTCAAATGTATATGTGTATGTAAATATATTTTAATCATTTTAAACATCATATGGCTCAGAAACCATATCAATGTTTTTACAGTATTATTTTGTACTATTGCTTTTAACGTATGCACTTTACTTAACTATAAGTATTGCAATAATATCGATCCATTTCTCTTGTACGAGAAAAGAGACTGATCAATAAATAACATCTTTTATTGAACACGCCCGTCTCTTCCTTTTCTCTACATTCTGATGAGACTAAGAATGCACGTACTGACTGAGTAAAATAATTGCCTTGTGCTCACACGACTCTTGAGATTGACTCTTGATTAGGGGAGAGCAAAGTTGTCATGTTCTATGGTTGTCAGAAACTAAATCCCTTCTTGTCTAATCAGGGAAGTTAATCCTTCCTTGAACATTCGAGAAAGTTTCTAGCGAACTCTGAGCTTAGCTGGCAAACCCAAAAATTAAGTCTAGTATCGACAGTAGTAGACCTAGTTAACGTCTGGCCTAGGCCTTTACTGCTGTAGGTACTATTCCAATGCGCAGAGCCTATTGGGAAAATAGGAGCTACACTACAGAGGGGGAGGTGCGTGTGTTGGAACCTCTACCTCTAGCTTTGCCATTGTTGCCTCTGTAGCCCCCTCTGGAGAAACCCTTGGAAGCAGAGTACTGATTGTTGCTTTTGTACGGTATAAAGGCAGTGTCTGAGGAGGTATTCTTGGACCCCCGACGATAGAAGGAGCGCCGAAAGGAACCACGGCCAGAAGGGGACTGTAGGGCTCCTTTTCTTTTCTAAGGATGTGTCTACAACAGGACCAAAGCGGTGTTGTTTGTCAAACGGCGTTTTAAGAATAGAAGCTGGAACGTCTGGTTTAAACCTAGATATACTTAACCATGCATGCCTTCTTAGTAGCACGCAGGTGTTGACTGCTCTAGAAGCAGTGTCAGATGCATCTAACGCGCACCTTATGGAATTATTAGAGATGAGCTTTCCCTCTTGCACTAGGTCTTGAGCATTGGATACTTACTCATCAGACAGGAATTGGAGCAATTGCTCCATTTCGTCTGAATGCGCCCTATCGTACCTAGATAAAAGGACTTGGGCGTTAGAAATGTGCCCGAAATTTGCAGCTTGGAAGGCTACTCTTTTCCCAGAGGCGTCTATCAACTTGGACTCTTTGTCCGGAGGAGGAGCATCTCCTGATGTTTCAGAATTGGCCCGTTTACAGGCATTAGAAACTACTAACAAATCTATGGGTAACTGGCCCTTGATGTAAACTGGGTCTGATGGTGCAAATTTATACTTTTTGTCTATCCTGGGGGTAAGAATCCGTGCCTGAACAGGATCCTTAAATATGTCATCCACATGTCTTAGCATACCAGGTCACCCTATTCTTTCTCATTCCTGCTCCATTCCCATTCGGGTTCCGCCATTTGTTTCAGTCTCGGTAAGTTCCAATTTCCACATTTGGTGTAATGGTTACCCACGCCCTCTCCGTCTTCATTCAACACGATTTTACTGCCTTTTCACTTAGTTCCTCCCAACGGCCCGCCTCACGGCGACTGACCGAAGATATACACTATGTTCTCTCGAGCGTTCTGCTCGTATCGGTAAGCCTCTTCATTTTTCATCTTTTAATGCATGCACTTTCCCCTCCGCACACGAGTCCCATATGGTTCCTTTTTCGGCACTTTTTCGTTTCTCTTCCCTAATGTATCGGGTCACACACTTCATGCTTTCCTTAGTCTGTTCGCTCGACTCTACACGAGCCTCACATGGTTTCTTTTCTGGGGTCCTCAGGTCCTTTTTCCTTCGCTCCGTGTCACATAGTAATTATTCTTTCCTTAGTATCTTTGGTTCTATATACCACTCTTTCGCTTATTTTTTCCCAACGTCATATCCTTGCTCATTTCTATGATTCCTCTCCCCGCTATAAGACCTTATGTGTCAAGCTGCTACTATATTAATGTTCTTACTCAGCCTCATATTGTTTCTGTAGATTCCCCTAAAGAAGGGCCATTTTGAAGCCCGAAATGCATTGGGATTTTTAACTCAAGATACCTTTGGAATACATATGAACATTCAATGTATGGATTTTGTGAATTTGCAACAATATCCTTGAACTTTTGATTTACAAATAAGAGACTCAAGAAAAAAAACAGAAAACTCTGCGTTGTCGTTTCAGCGTTTCTCAGCGTTTTTCAGCATAATGTTATATATTGATACCCATGTTATAAATTTGTAATAATATCAATTATTGACTTTCTGTTTACACTCATTACGAGTGATTTGTGCAGTGCATCAGGATTTCCAGACTACTATCTGGTCTCTCTGTTAGCATACCTTTGAGCATGGGGAGTGTGTGAGTGGATTTTTGGGAATTGCTAAGTATATCCTCCTCTAGAGATGCTTTGTGTAATTGAACTCCGTGATAATAAGCCGTACTGTATAGCCTATGTTGTCATCTGGTGGAGAAGGTTTGGTAGGGTAGAGATCAGGATCGCTATCTGTGGGAGAATCTGTATTGTAATCCTCCAGGAGTCTGCAGGTGCAGGATCATTGTCCTCATCCCCATCCCGTCATCCTGATCATCAGGTGTGTATTAGTAGGGGTAATTAACAAGTGTTTCTGGGGAAGGAGTTGATGGAGGAGGAGAAGGGTTAGTACCGACATGTTTCCTCTTTAAAGGAATGTGATATGCTTCTTCTGAGTCAGATTTACGTTTGAGTGGCAATTTAGTCGCAATATGTCCACTTTTTAGATTGAGGTACAGTTCCTGTTGTTTTGGGTCCAGTTTTAGAGGCGGTACATGGAAAAAGGGCTCTTTCGATGGTATTGGAGCATATTTATGTTTCGGCGGCGAAATTTTCGGTGCCGGTGTCTTGGGTGCCGAGGATTTAGGTTCCCGAAGACGATTTCGGTGTAAAAGGAGGTGGGCCTGAGACGGGTTTCGGCTCAGTGATAGAGTGTGGAAGACTCAATCCTGAGCCGGAACGCTTTTACATATTTTTTGGTGCCGAGCCCGAAGGCGAGCGATGCAAACATGTTTTCGGTGCCGACCATGGCCCAAAGGCAGAGGTGGAACTGGAGCCTTTTCCTTCAGCTGAGTTGGACTTTGGGGCAAGGGAGGATCGGTACTCACGATACACTGACATTGCGGGATGTGTTCTTCCACATAGGAGCCAAATTCGTAGAAGGAGATATGCTCTTCTTGTTCTTCCTTGGCTCCTATGGCATCAACGATTTCCTGTCGAGAATCTTCGCCAAAGAGGTCCGCAATGGAGCCGGTGTTTTGGCTCTGCATGTCGCAACGTTGTGCTTGAGCGGAAAGATTTACACACATCGCAGTCTTGTTTGTTGCGCTCCGGAGAGAAGCACAGATTGTATACTTCATGCAAGTCGGTGAGCAGTAACTTCACGTGGCACCTAGGGCAGAATATGAATGGAGTCCGTTCCAACGACTGCGAGGCAGACAGACGCGGATACGATATGCGGACAAGGGAAATACGCAATCGAAAACAATACCGTCGAGGGTAAGTGGATTGCGCACCGAGGGGAACCCGAGAAATGGTTTCGAACAGGAGCGCAGCAATTCATGTCCGAACCAGATGGCGGAAAAAAAACAATCTATCAATGGAGTCGATGCCCATGCGCACTATCACCAAAAGGAGTCACCACCTACCTTGTGACTGGCAAGACTTCTTAGAAGAAAAACAACTTGCAAACATCCAGACCAAACACTAGATGTCAGGAGTATGCAAAGCATGTGATGTACAGCTCACATGCCTTGAACATTACAATACATAATAAAAAAACATACATTTTAAGCACAATGTCAATAACACACAGAGAAAACTCCAGGAAAATAAACACAGATTGTGATATAAATAAACAGACATGGAGCCGGGAAGGCGTCTGCAGTTTTGAAGACTGGCAGTGTCTTTTGCTTCCAATATTTAATAAAAGAGTTTCAACAGAAAATCTGACCCCTTCTGGTACACACTAGTGTCTCCGCCCACATGAAGTGTCTTGCAGATGGACGCCTTGACAAGCCAATGATTTTACACCTGTCTCCTTGGGGAGCCAATGAATGGAGGCGGAACCTGGACACTATCTTTTGTGTTTGGGGACAGCAGAGAGCAACACAGATGATCTCAGAGGGCGAGAAGTTACAGAGTCCTCTTGAGCAGGTTTTCCTCGACTCTAGGGATTGTAAGTTGTTAACCTTTGTGGCTTCTCCGAGTAGGCCTTGGACTGCTCTGACTCACTGTTCTGACAGCCACCAGCTCAAGGGGTCTACATGGTGGTCAGTTTGAGGTCTAGTAAGGAGCACAGAGGACTCCCAGGATAAAGGACTCCAGTTGCCACAGGTGGAGCCCGGTGAACATGGATCACCGTGGGGTCCCCAGAGCTCAGTCTCACAGGTTCAACATAAGGAAATTTAGGTGATACACCCCCAACACCCCGAGCTTAAGAAGTCTGTGATCTCCTGACTGGTCCATTTGAAACTAGCAGTACGACAGCCCAGCAGCCCACAGCCAGACACACTAGTAGGAAAAGGGTGGTGCCACAGATGAGAAGGTCCCCAGCTGACCCCGATCACCTACAAAGAGCGACACCTACTGCGGTAGGTTGGTCCTCTGGCAGAATTAGACTCGCATGAAATAATAAAAGGACCTTCGGTAGATGCAGCAGAGCCATTTCATCCGGTCAAAAAAGTACAGAATCTCGATACAAAAGTCATTGCTCTCACAAAAAAACACATTATCTTTGTCCAATGTTTAAAATTGAAATTCAGTCCAAATCAAAGAGCCCACCACAAGAGTACAGCTATACAACTAGAAGGCTAGATAAGTAGTTGAAAGAGTAAGACATCGTGCTCTTGTGGTCAGTGGCTTCACACGTGCTGGGCTGAGGCCGGCAAAACAGATGCTGGAGTAAAAGACATCATCTCCGACCCCAAGCACAGCAAGGGATTCATCTGCCAAAATCAGGCCACGCTACACCTAGGGGAAAGGAACATCTTGGCCATCAAAGCTGGTGTTGTATACTACCTGGGGCAGCCACGTGCCACGTAGGATCAGCGCTCAGTTTCCTCCAATGCCACAGTAATTGAACCAGTCAGCGCTTATTACCCCTCCCACGCTCATGACGCCACGGTTCTCGTGTGCTCATGACGAGCTGAGCTCGTCATGACTGTTAGAACGCTCAGACGCGGGGCTAATTCCCCTGCTGTGCTGGGCGTTCTAAGGAACGGGCGTGTCATGACGAGCTCAGCTCGTCATGAGCACACGAGAAACGTGGCTCATGACGAGCTCAGCTCGTCATGAGCACCGGGGCGCTGTGCGTGCCCTCCCTCCCCCCAGCACAGCGGGGGAATCGGCCGCGCAGCCAAGGGGTTAAATAAAAGCTTGTTCAGTCTTCCACATCTACTATTGTTGTGTGTGGCAGGGCTTTTGTATAATAAACTGCCTGTTACAGAAGAGGCACACCAGATGTATGAAAACACGACTAGAGTGCAGTTCACCCAGTGTAAGACATAGAAAACTGGTGGTTTGATTCGTAATGCTAACAGATGTGGGCTTGGTCCCCAGGTATTCAGTCACTCATAAAACAAGTCAAATCGCAAAACTCTCAGCTTTTCAGGAGCATGTGCTGCAATCGTACCTG
The DNA here is from genome assembly GCF_964261635.1 of Lissotriton helveticus. Classification (NCBI taxonomy): domain Eukaryota; kingdom Metazoa; phylum Chordata; class Amphibia; order Caudata; family Salamandridae; genus Lissotriton; species Lissotriton helveticus. The sequence goes on along the minus strand of NC_136058.1, from coordinate 455,125,423 downwards.
AAACTGTAGATGACCTTGTAGAGATCAGTGTGGGAAGGAAGAAGGGGAAAGTATGGGTACGAAGGGGCATGTTTTCACAGAGCTGAGCAGGAGTGACCCCTTCCTTGCTCCAGATGGCATTACTGGGGATAGAGGGATAGAAGTTAATGGTGCAGGGGCGAGCTTGGAGACGAGGACCTTTTAATGAGGGAAGATGCTCCAACCAAGAGTTCCAGCTGCTGACCCAAAGTCAACATAAGATATGCATGGTTTGGCCTAAAGTAAGTTTAGTAAAATAATACAGCCATGTAAGCTACACTGTGGGCAACACTTAAACAATTTGGATAAGGAATACACTACTGTTGTAATTCTATCTAGGACCCTAATTCAATATTCCTGATTTATGCCCTTATGTGGTTATAATAAATAATATCCTTATAAAGGCATAAGAATCATATCCATATTTAGTCGTAGCCCATGCAGTCCAAATTAAGCAAGGCTACTTCCCCAGGCTCCTAGAGAGTACAACGAGTTCTCTAAACACACCAAACCTCCAGCAACCTGGCTGGGAATTCCCCATGCTTTTCTTTTGATTTGTCCTAGAACTCCTGTGAAGCACTGTAAGAACGGCCAGTTCTTAGTGACATCTTTATTGAAGTCTTATGTCCAACCTTACGTCAAACCCGGCATCTTTCTGGTATAAATATACCAACGTTGCCTTAAGCAAACACACGGTGGTTTGGAGCAGAGCGGCTATCTACTTGCCCGAGAGCCCAGCGGATGCAAGAGCCCACGGACGCCGCCCCTCCCTATTGACACACTGAGAGAGACGCTGTCTTTTCTCCTGCCGAGAAATCCAGCTCCGGTGTTCTCAGCCGCCCTCGCGGGTTGCTGGGATATCAAGTCCTGAGAGAGAGATACCAGACCTCCTGCTTTCTATTACCCAGGTACGGAGCTGACTAAACCCCTAAAGAGAATTCTTGACTCAGATTCTTGGCAAAAACCAACTTAACCTAAACTGCTACTTACTTACTCCTTCCCACGTATTAGGCTTAGGTCAGGTACACCGGGGTAAGCATATTTAGAAGCACCAGTTGAGTTCGTTAGTCAATGTATATATGTATGTATATATTTTAAAGTATCATATGGCTAAAAACCATATCAATGCTTTTACAGTATTATTTCATAATACGCCTTTTACTGTACGCACTTTACTTTACTATAAATATTGCAATTGTGGCAATTCATTTCTCTTGCATGAGAAAGAAGACTGCTCAATAAATAACACCTTTTATTGAAAACGCCCGTCTCTCTTTTCTCTGCACTCTGGTGAAACTAAGTATGCACGATTGACTGAGTAAAATAGCTGTCTATTGTTTTCACACGACTCTAGAGATACACTCTTATTCTGAGGGAACAAAGTTGTCATGTTTTATGGTTGTCAGAAACTAATCCCTTCTTGTCTAATCAGGAAAGTTAACTCCTTCTTGAACATTCGAGATAGTTTCTAGTGACCTCTGAGCTAGCTGGCAAAACTAATTAAGTCTAATACAGTCAGTAGAGACCTAGTCGACCTCAGTCCTACGTCTACACTGCTGTTTATATTATTCCAATGCGCAGAGCCTAATGGGAATATAGGAACTACACTACATGGCGCCCAACGTTTGGTAAGGCGATAATCTAACGCAAGACACTAGAGTAACTCAGTCGTGCTTTTTCACACAGAACCCCTTTTTCCCGTAAATACTCCAAAAGACGTCTGGAGTGGGTAAAAGGTTAAAATCCGCCGGAACTTAGTAGGAAGAGATTCCTATGTATAGTTTTTGGTTTAGTCAACGTTGAAGGATACAGTGTTCCAAAATATTGTGCACCTAATCTTTGTTTCCCTTGAAACTTGATCTGCAACAAAACTTCCTTCAGTAAAATGGGGGAAAGTGAAGACGAAAGGGAGGCAGCTAGAATAGCAGCTCAACTCCTAGCGGATGACACAAGTCCCCAAGAAAATGACCCGAATGTTATACTCATTCCGGCAAATATAAGAAGAACTATAACTATTAAACTTATAGAAAATGGACTGACATCACGAGGTGGTACAGTCATATTCGTGGTAGAGGCCCATGAATATCGGCAGACAGAGGTCTTCTATTCATGGATACACTTTCCAGCAGCAAACGCTGTAACAAAAGAATTCCACTATTACAAAATAGAGGAACCTCCGGATGAATACACTCCTTTCGAGGAGGTTGAAATCCCATTAAATTACCAAGAGCACCTGCTCTGGTTTAAAGGCGCCCTAAAACATAAAAATCACATCACCAGGCTCGGTCCACTAGGTAGACCAGGAGCAACGTGTCCGGTTCTAGCCAGCTACACACCACATCCAGACATTGACAAAATGTCAGGCCAGGAACTTTTAGCACATCTAAAACTACTAATTAAAATACATAGGCAATTGGTCCAATATGTAATGCGGACTTCAACAGTCCAACCAGCAATTAACATTCCACAGCTGACCCCTCATCAGGGGAACACAAACAAAATTACACCACAGAACATACAATCATGTCTGGGTAAAACACCCGCAAAACGGGAACAAATTCCATTCCGGTTAGCACAAAAAATCACTCAAATAGAGGCAGTATTTCCTGATACTACACCTACTGAGAAACACAGAATTCTGACTATCTGTCTTCCAATGGGGATCGCACCACATGTGGAGGACTGTGACATTTGGGGCACAGTCTTTGATTCCATTTATACAAAAACACATGGTGTTCCATCTATGGCAGTAATACCAGATGTGCTAAGACAGATTCAAAATGAATACGGTCCAGAACCTGCTTTAACTCTGGGTATGAAATTACTGAAAGACTTCAAGCAGGTCTCGGCTATATTATTAGCCAACATAAAAGGAGAAGCAGCATCTGTGGCGATCCGCCAGAAACTGAAAGAAACAGATATAGCAGAACACCCATTTGAACTTGCCAGAATCATAGAAAAGTCCTATGAAGAACTAGGAAGAGATAGTTTGGGTGGGAAACCAGTAAAAAGCCAACTAACTGTAAATCCTAAATAAACATTTATTGAAAATAATCTAAATACTCCAAAAAAGAGTTGGGGTGGTAATAAACAATCCACTCCCAAAGAAAAACGATTCCAGTCCAGAGGAAAGTCTCCTCAACGGAGAGAAAGATCTCCGGACCAAGGAAACAAGTCTCCCCAGAGGGAGCCCTCTGAAAAAAGATACAACCTTAGAAATAGGGATAATCTGAAAAAACCTGACAGATATCAAGATACTGATACACGTCCCTCTCGATCTTTACAGACTTCCTCACAGAAATCGGAAAGAAGAGGACGGTCAGAACACAAGGAAGAGCACGTCAAGTCCAAAGACAAGGAACCTGCTCATCAAAGTAAAAAATTACAGTTTCCAAGAAAGAAGGTAGCCTGTATTAAAATAATTAAACATGCCGAGGATACTGAGGACACAACTGAAAAACGGAGAGTGGGCCCAGACAATGCTAGACAGCGCAGCAGAAGTGACCATAGCTCGCAAGATCTTGAAGAATCTTCTGGAGACAGTGGACACGAATGAATACATTCAGGTGGAAACTGCAGATACCAGAGTTAGCAAACCTCGTAAAATATACAAAATAACATTGCGTATAGAGGGAGATAAGACTAGGAAAGTAAGGGGTCTCTTTTGGGATAACCTTTCAAAAGGCTATGACATCCTCTTAGATGAGAAAGACTGGACACCAGAGTTTGTCAGGGAGTGCCCTCATGGCGAAGAAATGATTATGCCTGCCTTCTCAGATAATATTTCAATTCATAAAAAATCCTTATATGCAAGAAAATGGGCAGTGGCCCAAGCTCCTGCATTATACAAAAATCATGTAGGATGGGATGAGGACTCTCCTCCTCACAAAATCCAGTTAAAATGTCAACCCATGGCACAAAGGCAGTACCCAGTTAAACAAGAAGTTAAAAAGCAAGTCAGGGAGATCTTAGATCAACTTGAATACCAGGGGGTGATTGAAACATGCACCTCACAAATGAACAATCCTTTGTTTCCTGTCTCCAAGATAGACGATTCATATCGTCTAGTTTTGGACTACAGACACTTGAACTCATTTTGCAAAACATTTGCAGTACAAAACTCACACAGTGCAGCACTAATGAATAACATCGTGCGCAAAAAATACAAAACTACATTAGACATCTCTAATGGATTCTTTTGTCAAAACATTGCACCTGAGAGCAGGTATTTGACCGCGTTCTCAATAATGGGGTCGCAAAAACAATTCTGTCGACTCCCACAGGGATTCAAGAATAGCCCAGGATTATTCTCAGCAAGGGTAACAGAGTTACTACAAATATATGATGATGAAGCATTATCTTATGTCGATGACATCTATCTTACAGACGATGACCTGGAGACTCACTTGAAAAGAGTGAACACCATAATACTTGGGTTTGCAGCTGAGGGTTACAAATTCAACTTTAAAAAGTCTAGAATTGCCCATCTAACTGTCCTGTTTTTAGGATATGAATTATCAAGTGAAGGCAAAAGCCTAGCAGACAACTTCTTAGAGAAGTGTGCTGTTCTCCAAGCACCTAAAACGCTGAAGAACTTACAATCAACACTAGGTTTCCTGAATTTCGGAAGAACATACATTCTAAATTATGCAGAGAGGGTTAAACCTCTCTATGAATTAATAAAACCTGATTTTAAACCAATAAATTGGACTCAGACACATACAGAAATTTTAAGATCATTGCAAACAGACATGTTAGCTAAAACAAAATTGCAAACTCGCGAAAACATACGCAACATTATAATCCGAGTCATCCCAGGAAGATGCGGATTCACGTACCTAACCTCTAATGAGGGAGAAACGGTATCAATAGCTTACAAATCACACTTGTACACACAAGTTGAAATGAAATTCCGTTCTACTGAAAAAACTCTAATAGCGGTTCAAACTACTGTAGCAAAAGAAAGAGCCCAAGCCCTAGGCAGAAGGATCACTGTTTTAACAGCAGAATCATCCCTTGAGGCATTAACAAGCCCACGCAATTTGACTACCGTGGCATTAGATCAAAAATGGATACAATGGGAAAATTCTCTTGCTGCAGAAGAAGTGAAATACTATTTTGACCCGAAAATGAAAAAACTAAAAAATCTAAAATATGAAGAAGAATATCCTCTGCCAATCGAAATTCTGCCTCTGGAACATTACACCTGTATAATATATACAGATGGATCAGCACAACCCGCAGTTGGGGGTAAGCAAGCTTACAGTGCTGCGTGCGCGGTTGTTAAATGCCGATGGCACGAAGGAAAATTGAGACCACTGGTCACTATCACTCAATCTGTAAAAGATAGTTCGGCTCAACGAACTGAACTACTAGCATTTAAGATGGCGCTTGATATTGCCGATCGCGAATTCCCCACACTAATAGTGTGCGATTCGCATTACTGCGTCAAGTCTTACAATAATGACATGCAGACCTGGATTCAAAACGATTACAAAGATGACACAGGTGCCACAATAAAGCATAAAAAGCTTTGGGAACAAGTAGTTCTTTTGCAGAAAGAACTACAGAAGACTCACGTGATACATACACTGAGTCATCAAAGTGATGGCGTTCACGTTGCAGGGAATTCATTGGCTCACAGAGCCACAGCGGAAGCAGCTCAAACGGCTTCCGTAGCCACAAAAAAGCGTTCAGAAAAATACATAGACGGGGAAACAATGCTGGCAGTAAAAACATCTTTGCAAGGCGACTGTGCAGCATTACCTGTGAACTATCCACTCAATTATACATACATAATTGATGCAAACCCCGTTCCTTTTGCTCGAATCCCTGGAGTGGGGGATAGAGTAATTCCAAACACGAACAGGAGAGTCTTTTTAATAGCAGACGCACACATGGGATTGGGTCTAAGGCACCGAGAGATCAAGGAATCTTTGGAAGAATTACAATCAGAATACTGGTGGCCGGGGATGAGCCTGCAACATTACAAATTTGCAATGGGCTGTCCAAACTGCAACAGAGATCGCAGTAGCGAACCGACCGGAGTAATGCAAGGATCTTTCTTTTAGACAGCATAAGGCTATCTATACACAAAATGCATCCCATTAATGTTTAAGACTAGATTCACTTAAAATGTAGACACCTGCGCTCGGCTGACGCCAGAACTGTTATAAAAGATTTGCGAGTCTTTATCGGCACATACGCAATTGGCATGCTACATTCTGACCAGGGTCCTGCGTTTAGCTCTAGGGCTTAAAAGGAGGCCATGGCCAGCATGGGCATTGCATTGCGGTACTCTTGTCCCTTCCATCCAGAGGGAAATGCGGTAGTGGAAAGAAAAAACCGGGACATAAAGCAATCTATAACGGCGAGGGTATTAGGTTCGGGTGCTGGGTGGGTCCAACATTTAACAAGTGTCCAACGTAGTCTTAATAATCTGCCAAGAAATTCTCTAAAAGGTCTCAGTCCGTACGAACTATTGTTTGGTACTAGAATGCATATTAAGGACCTGTATAGTCACACTTCAGTGGTAGAAGAAAAATGCTTGGATATCAAAGACCGTTTGGCTGTTTGACAGGAATTAAATGAAACAAGACGAAACCTGAGCAACACAAAGTTAAAACAACAGCCAACAGCCACTGAAGAAAAACCACCTGTCCCAGCAAGACCTGTCTGGATTCCAAAGATTGGGGATCTGGTCAGAGAGAAGATCGCGGTGAAGAAGGAATTTGGGCCTTCTTACAGAAAAGCAGTACCTGTCTTAGCTGTCAGCGGAACAAGATCAGTTGTACTACCGCCCCTTGCTGGTAAAAAGGAGAACCGAGTTGTATCCATCGACCTGGTAAAACCACAATCATGTGGCCAATAATAAGTAGTAGGCCCAGTGGACTCACAAGAAATAGCAGAACACCAACATTTGCTACAATCCAAGAGGTTCAAACTGAGAGACTAATCACATTTGATAAACCTGCAGTGAATAAAAAAGGACTATGCAACAATGCCATGGAAATTGTGCCTCTTGAAACCCAAATTGCAACAGTTCGTCAAGAAACACCAGTCTACAACGATGTAGCCTCAGACTAAGCTACTGAAACAAAGAAAAATCAAAAAGCAACTGAAAATCCAGAAGCAATTCCAACAATTGACAGAACTGCATCTGGCTACTTCATCAATTTCGATGACTTTTCTTAAGATCCAAGCGAGCCTGAAGAAATGCCAGCAACAAAAACTTTTAAAGATAAAGTAACTGAACTCTTTCATCAACTCAAAGAAACCTATCTGATTTCTCCATGGATTGAATTTTGGATTGTGTTAGGTGTACTTTTCCTCCTGCTTTGGCTCATCATGGTTCTTTGTTTGGGAAAATTCATTGAAGGGAAATACAGTACAATGGACACAGCAAGTCAGAACATCAACTTGGTCCTAAAGCCTCACAAGTCATCTCACATCGAGAAAAGAGAACTATCATCAGTGAACGTCACAGCCAATCCAATACCCGGCGGGGTAGCATGGGACAGAACGGATTTTGACATTTTTGGCCCGATTGAGCTCTTGAAATATCCACACGAGTTTAAGGTTTCATTAAGTGACTTTGTAAAACCAAGTACTTTCTCTGATGATTGGGACTTTGAAAATATAAATAATATGATGTCAGATTTAGTAATGTCAGCAAAATTTACAGAACATGATTACTTACAGGGTTCATCAAATTATGAAGAAATGTACTGTTACAATCACTTCGGCCATCACTATTTGCATAAAACTGCACAGCCTAGAAATGTTTTTAATTACAACTAATGGGAACATTGTGCAACTCCGCCTAAAAGCAGCTCAAAACCATTCTATGAGAAATTCCCATACTTCTCAGGGTTTAACACAAGTGATGCAGAAACGTTTTATTTTAAAATGTTAAATAAGACAGGAATGAAAACAATGCTGACAAATACTAAATTGATCTATTCTTAAACATTTTATGAAAAAATGATTACATTTGGTTTTGAATTCTGGAAAAACGATCTGGGGTACAAAAGAATGGCAGGTCCAAGGTCTAGAAGCATTATTTAGAGCCTGCATGATCCCAGAACAATTAATATTCTTGAATGACACCATTCAACAGACTACCTGTCTTGGCCTAGCCAAAATTAAGGACTTAAACAAACCGTCTATTCCAAAGCCCATACCTGATAGTAATAGCACTACGGATATGGAGATAGACGTATCCCATATTTTATACCAAAACAGAACACTTCCTGATTGGAAAAAATGGTTGATCTGGCCCACAGACACAAATAACTGTCAAGATAGATTCCTGAACAAAATACAGGGGTTCAAAATGACCAGGCCAGACCCAAGATACTCCCAGAGACAACATCCAGGGATAGTTACAACATACAGTGTAGGGAAATTATGCCTCGAAAGGCTACAGAAATCCACACTGGCTGAAATTAAGCAACACTTGACTTTACTTAAAGACGGTGCTGACTTGCGTGATTTCATTCTGGGACCACGCAAACAGCGTCAAAAACGTTTAATAGCGGCCGGTATATACGCTGCGTACAACGAAGCTTGGAAAGTAATGCAAATTGAAACAGCAGAAAAAATATGAGAAATTGATCGTATTAATTTTGAAAAATCACTTTCTGTTGTGGACAATGGGTTAACGACTCTGTCCTCCAGAATATATTCACTGGACAGTATTGTATCATCTGCTATTGATATAATAGAGCAGGACTTACTAATGTTACAACATGGTCAGCCCCAATTATGTTCTATTGTACAGCTTGGCTGGACGTTGCAAAATCTGCGTTCAGGCTACGTGCCATGGCGTTTAATCAACGTAACGTCATTATTTTCTAACTTTAACCTTACTGATAAACAAATCAGTTTGGCACAAAAAGGAGCAGACTATACAATTCTGAGCATTGAAAAACTTGAGAGATTACCATTGACAATGTCAGAGAGACCTGTCATTGAATGGATAATACACGGAATAATCACAATTCCGATAACAACTTTCCAATTTAAATACTGCCAAGAATATATACCAGCAGGCCAGTATGAAAGGTTGGGTAAAGGGTACATCAAGTCAACATGGAAACTACCTTATACACACATATGTTACAGTGAGAAGAAAAAGAATGTATTTCTTAGTGGTAAAAATTGTAAACGATCACTAAGCGGTACACTCCTGTGTCAAGGCATTAACTTGCATGGGGCCTGTGAGGGGTCTTCAAATAACCTTTCATGTCCCCTGTACGGCACTCCTGCAACACAGATATAGCCATTCTTTAGACAACTCTCTAATGGGAGCTACATTCTGATAAAAGACCACAGCTGTTGTGGCATGGTGCCAGGGAAAGCCTATCTTGTCAGCGTTAGTTCCATGGTCACTTGCTGTATGCAAGTATTGTATCCAAACAGCACACTAGATATGGAGGCAGCAATATGGCCTCGTTTGAATATCTCTTCTATTAGAATTGATACTTTAAGCAGAATGAAGTCTATTCTTTTACAGACGACTGTGCCTTTGACCTCGTCCAAAGAAACGTATGATCTGCAAGTTGCAAGGACAACGGCAGAGATACATACCCTTTTATCAACAAATTGCCCCGTGCATTTCGCAGAAATGCTACGCCAAATCCTAAATATGTCAGATACCAGTGGCATCGCACATGTATTTAAGACAATTTTTTCGGGACTGTTAACACCCTTCGAAACAGTTCTGGGCATTTTTCCCAATTTTGTCTATTCTGTATTTGGCGGCCTACCTCTACTTTTGGGACTCGTAGCAGGGATTTTATTTTTGATTCTTCTGCTCCGATATGGCAAGCCACACAGCAGACAAGACTCCAGCAATGATGGAAGAAACGATCCTAGCACTACGCTACCGGGACCGCATAACTAAAGTCCTCGGATTAGCCTGGCTAAGAGATCTGAATATGAACTGGTTTCTTTCATTCAGACCTATCTGGCAGAATTGCATCTTACCTGTGCTTCGATGTATGCTATGTGGAGAAGAATGCGTGTTGGACATCTGTCTTACACTACCATCAGCAGTACCAATGGATACAGATACTTTGCTAGGTCCTGTAACGGCTCATGCATCGTGTTGTCCCCAGCGGCTACCTATTCTGATGACGGCATTCGTTGAGACTTCACCACTACGAGTATGTGGCAGTGGAGTACGAGATGAGAGCAGCATCACCCAGGTACAACCTTCAGTGAGCATTGCTGATCCTGACATTGACGATAGCAATCATTCTCACAACTGCACTGTTGCGGCATTTTCGAACTTGGTCGAACTTTCACCTGATGCTGTAGACCATTTTTTTGCGAGTCTGTCTGAAATGATGTTCTCCCCTGAACAGAAAGAATAATTTTTAAGCAATAAGCACACAGCGTTCCCTGAACTTTAAATTCGGCCTTCAGCTTTGATAAACAAAAGCTACTGAAAACATTTGGAATTATTTTTCCCCTGAAAACGAATTTTTTTTTTTTTCACTTCCAAAATATTTACCTTTCTCCGGCACAGAGTGCTCTGCTTAAAGTAGAACTATTCTTAGAGAACAGAGCTTCTATTTTAGGGACTCTAGAGACAATATTTTACCTCAGCCTCTAGCACATGTACCACATTTGTATTATTATGTGATGGAATGGTCTCGACCTTCTCTTCTGTATTAAGAGCCATTTCATGTGTACATTTTTCGCAATTCATTCAGCTGATATATATATGTTTTTTTTAACTGAATGATACCACTGCTTGAAAAGCGTACAGTACCAATACTCATTTTCGTGTATTTACCATATACCATTTCAAATGCGAATTATGTATTTTGGGGTGGGTTGGAAAAAACATGCACCATTATATGTTTACTATTGCTTAGTTTTAAGTAATGAGGGACATTAGATCGTGGAGTGGGTGTTGTAATTCTATCTAGGACCCTAATTCGATATTCCTGATTTATGCCCTTATGTGGTTATAATAAATAATATCCTTATAAAGGCATAAGAATCATATCCATATTTAGTCGTAGCCCATGCAGTCCAAATTAAGCAAGGCTACTTCCCCAGGCTCCTAGAGAGTACAACGAGTTCTCTAAACAAACCAAACCTCCAGCAACCTGGGAATTCCCCATGCTTTTGTTTTGATTTGTCCTAGAACTCCTGTGAGCACTGTAAGAACGGCCAGTTCTTAGTGACATCTTTATTGACGTCTTATGTCCAACCTTACGTCAAACCCGGCACCTTTCAGGTATAAATATACCAAAGTTGCCTTAAGCAAACACACGGTGGTTTGGAGCAGAGCGGTTATCTACTTGCCCGAGAGCCCAGCTGATGCGAGAGCCCACGGACGCCGCCCCTCCCTTTTGACGCACTGAGAGAGACGCTGTCTTTTCTCCTGCCGAGAAATCCAGCTCCGGTGTTCTCAGCCGCCCTCGCGGGTTGCTGGGATATCGAGTCCTGAGAGAGAGATACCAGACCTCCTGCTTTCTATTACCCAGGTACGAAGCTGACTAAACCCTTAAGGAGAATTATTGATTCAGATTCTTGGCAAAACCAACTTAACTTAAACTGCTACTTACTTACTCCTTCCCACGTATTAGGCTTAGGTCAGGTACACCGGGGTAGGCGTATTTAGAAGCACCAGTTGAGTTTGTTAGTCAATGTATATATGTATGTATATATTTTATCTATTTTAAAGTATCATATGGCTAAGAAACCATATCAATGCTTTTACAGTATTATTTCATAATACTCCTTTTTTACTGTACGCACTTTACTTTACTATAAATATTGCAATTGTGGCAATTCATTTCTCTTGCATGAGAAAGAAGACTGCTCAATAAATAACACCTTTTATTGAAAACGCCCGTCTCTCTTTTCTCTGCACTCTGGTGAAACTAAGTACGTACATTTGATTGAGTAAAATAGCTGTCTATTGTTTTCACACGACTCTAGAGATACACTCTTAATATGAGGGAGCAAAGTTGTCATGTTTTATGGTTGTCAGAAACTATTCCCTTCTTGTCTAATCAGGAAAGTTAACTCCTTACTGAACATTCGAGAAAGTTTCTAGTGACCTCTGAGCTAGCTGGCAAAACTAATTAAGTCTAATATAGTCAGTAGAGACCTAGTCGACCTCAGTCCTACGTCTACACTGCTGTTTATATTATTCCAATGCGCAGAGCCTATTGGGAATATAGGAACTACACTACACTACTAGGTTAGGTATGTGTGATAAAATATGATTAGGACCTTTCTAAAAATTTGCCCTAGTTTGCACATTGCCTGCTCAGGTGTTTACAATAATTATGATCAGTCTAATAGAGGAGTTTTAGACAAATATTGTACATTAATAATCATATAACTGTTAAATACCAACTATCTTATGTGCAGAGTGATTTGAGGTACAAGGACGGGGCTCCATTTATGATCACCTTCAGATCGGAGATTCGTCGACAGGTTTGTCCGATCCCTGAAACCCCTCGTCTAACACAGCATAACTCCCTAGAAATGGAGGGAGACGCCGGACACTTCTCCATTTTTCTGAAAAGGCACATTTCCTAAAGGGGAATCTACTAGGTGTGACACCATTATTATTGCAGTCAATAGGGCAATACACCATTTTTGAAATGTAATCATTTTTATATTTTTTTATACTTTATTGTAATGTGAAATGCTGTGAAATGTCTGTTTTTTAACTGTAGTATATTTTTTATGCCTTCATTGTGTTGGCGAAATAAAGTTGTCCTGACTGACTGAAATAGCCCAATTCATGAGCTAGATCATTTGTAGCATGGACAGGACAATCCTCTAGTAGTTTCATGAAAACGTATAAATACTGCCTTTATCGCATGCTCGCCACAAATCAGACATTGACGGTAGCGCGAACGACGGGCAGTGTTCGTCGCACATATTCCTTATTTCCAACACGGTTTGAGCTTTCTGTTACATTATGCGAGTGCTTTCTGTGCCGCATCAGTGGCTTTAGACTCTGGAAAGACTTAGCACACAAAAATAGGCACAACTGGAACAGTCTATGAAAACATATTTGTATTGTGTCAAACACGCTCTAAAGCAGTGGCGGGCTTGGTACACTTGAAATGAGGCGAGTACTCCCCACGTTCAGGAAGAGGCTGGCCTCTGCTGATGAATCTACCTTTTTAACACTCTCTGACGCCATCATCTCTGGGACACACAAGAGACACGAAAAATACTCTGCATTGAATGTGGATGGAGGTTGACTGAATAATGAAAGTGAAGACTTTGGGAATTAATATCAGTTATGGCCCTAACACATTCTATCATTAATTCAGGACTGCCTCTTATGGCATCCAAGATACTCCTGCTCCTTGAAGGTGTGATAATGCCAGTGTAAGATGAGATGGGAGTGTAATAGGAGTGTAAGATACGATCTGAGTGTAATAGGAGTGTAAAATAAGATCTGAGTGTAATAGGAGTGTAAGATGAGACAGGAGAGTAGGATGAGAGTTACAAGGGCCAAACCTCAATCAGCGACCATCCACTATGGGAAGAGATTCAGGTGAACCAGCATTGCGTGGATTGGACATGACGTAAGGTATCAATATCCTACAACAGGATTTTAATGAATGGAAAACATTGGTGGTTAACTGAGAGAGGTTTAGGAAAAACCTTCAGCACATTGGCCAGTCCTGCAGCAACAGTCCAGTGTCCAGCCCTTCAGAAAAGCCCCGATTTGACCAACTGCCACAGCACACTACGTGGCCCCTACTTTTGCTCTAATTGATATATCCTTTTGTAATTCACTCTTCAATAGATCTGCAATATATTTCAGTTTGTAAATTGACACCCCATGTTTCTATGCAGGCTGGGTTGACTGCAGCAGCTTCACTCTGCGGTTCGGAGAGGGAGCCGAGGCTGAGGACAAGGCTGATTTACCCGCTGGACGATGGTTAGGGGGATTGGGTGGAGGTGTGGGTATGAAAACCAGCCCCAGGTTTTCGGATGCACGTGTGGCACTTTGCAGTCCCTGGACACCACCAACAGGTGCTAACAGACTTGAGCTAGCTGGCATGACATGGGAGAGCCTGGCTTTCAGGAAAGGAGTTGAGGACACGGTAAGAACTCCCAACTGGCCAGCAGGGACTTGCGCCATGCAGTGCTCTACACTCGGAGGGACCACGGAGTCCACCTTTGAGATGCTGGAAGAGCGATGGACTTTGTTTCCAGTCTGTTGGTGAGCTCGGTCAGATGTGGCCACCTCTGGTCTTCTCATCTTCGCAGTTCCCGGAGCCGTTATCTTGGGATTCGTCACTCGTGACACGTCTCCAGATTCTCGTGTGGTTATCGGAGTCCTTGCAGAGATGCTCAATCTGCGAAATGTCTCACTGTTTGTCCTTGCACCCCGTGGGCATGGAGGAGTTCTGCTGTCGAATGAAGAAACAGCAGATGATGTTGTTGAGGGCCTTGGACACGTGGCCGTCTTTGCCGGTATTCTTCCTGATGAGTCCAGTGGCCTATAAATAAATAAATAAAGAGGTGGTGAATTGCCGTGTAGTAACATTGTATGGAAGTGCCCCACAGTCAAATTCCAACAAAGGCCCTTTCTCAGGTTTATGATTTTTTGTAGGATGTGCAGGAATCATCCATTCATTCATGCTTTTATTCAGCACAAAATAAAACAACAAGTCTCTTATGGCAAAGCCCTCAATTTCTGCGGGCAGCAAACGTCATAAACCTGGACACTTTTACACAGTAACATGATAATAGGGAAGGGCACCACAGAATGACCGCATCAGTTCTTTGTTTTTGGAGACACCTTGGTAGAAGGAATGTTTTCACAATTCGAAGACTTGCTGTAGGATTATATGTGAGTACAAGGGGAGTTAGAAGGGGAAGAAAAATATGTGTAGGAGGAGATGGAAGAGATTTGAGAAGACCAGGGATTGACAAGGTAACAGCCGACTTATTTGGTGGGTCTTTTTATCTCGAATAAACATTATCTCTTCTGAAACACCTCTATTTCATACTGACTCATGCTGGTGATTGGGAGCTCTGTGAGGCTGTTGTCCCTCCACACAGGTATCCTGTACTTTTGAAGGAACAAAATACTTCCCAATATAAACAATTCTCCATTAATGGACATTAAATAAATCCATAAACATCACAATATCTATGGACACATACGAGAACACATCTTTTTGTAAATCTCTCCAATAATAATCAAGCAATGTTTACGGAAAGACATTTTTTTCAGCAAAATGAAAACTTAAAAAAAGGCTTAAAAATATAAAAGAGGCTGATTTACAGTTCATGAAGCTAATTGAGGTGCACCAGGTAAAAGAATTCCAATCAGATGTCTTTGTCAAAAGTTCTTTATTTTTCAAAATTAATTTCTATGTGTTTCGATCCACAGCACACTTGGAACTTCATCAGGTCTTAAATGTCTTGATACGATCAAAGATATTTCCGAATTCATGCGACACAAAGGCTCCAGCTCAGATTTGTTGGAGATAGAAACATTACCAAGGGCATCAGGGTGCCCACGTTAAATACCTTGCTAAGTAAGATCACAGTATGTGTTATGCGGTCGGACACATAATGTCATGTTTGCGCTGCTGGTGGGCAGACGGCTCGATGGACCTGGGACAGTCGTTGTATGTACATCAGAGTACCTGCCCTTTTTTGGGAGGCGGGTCTGATGTACTTTTTTCTGTGCGGGACCTCCAGAAAAAGCCTGGTGGTCTTGGAGAATAAAAAGAAACCGGTTCTCACACCCTGGGAGAGAACTCACTATTTTTGGGTTTTAAAAAAACAATTTCCCTCTTTGAAAGTTTGTTTTAGTTCAACTAAAAAGTTTCCTGAGCAGCTGCATGAAAAATGGTGCTGACTCAGCAAACATTCAATGTGTTCACGCCCCTCTGAAGGCACAGAGATCTCTGCCAGGGATCTCTAAACGTCGTAGGCTGTAGTCTGCCAGGGAAGTGCATTACATTCCTTCTGTACCCTGACAGAAAAGAGCACAGTCTGCCAGGGTGTAAATGACCAACCGAGAGTGCAGCTCGGTCATGGACAGTTCCGGACTTAAGCCTTCTGCAGCCTAGGAATGCCATTAAGAGAGGTCTATGCTGCTGCTTTCTACACTTAAACTCTAAGGTATTTGAATTCTTTCAGTGAACTTTATTCTTTCCACACATTACTGGAAGGCATAGAGGCGGTCGAACAAGGAGGAACTCCTTCTGCGCAGGTACACTTGATGGTAATGAATAACCAATCAGGTACATCGGTCATTTGGATCAAAAATATTTTCTTAACCCAAAAGAGAGAAAAAATGGTCGGTCAATGGGCGAAAGACTTCGAGAAAAGTACTCCAGCACTACAGCCATTATCCAATGTACAACGGGTTACATCAGAAGTGAGTCAGAGACAGAAGGAAAACCTGGACCACCACAGGGTGAGCGAGAAGTGAGGCAAGAGAAAGAAGAGAAGTCTAGACCAAACCAAAGGAAAAGTTGTAAGACTAGAGAAAAGAAGGCAAGCCTGCAACACCCCACAGATTAAACAGAAACTGAGGCCAAGCAAAGAAGCGTGGTGTAGACCACCCCATGAATGTTTTTGATAAACAATTTTATTGGGTATGTAGACAATTAATGAAACAAGGCGATATGAATCAAACAAGATAAGCACCAATCACGTCAGCCATCAGTGCAGGCATGCATATACGCTGTTCCATATAGCTTAGTGGTTCTCTCAAAATGTGTCCGTAGTGTTAGCGGCATTTACCCCAGACCATGGCATGTTTCTGGGGACAGCCCCTAGATGTATAGAGGGGCTCCTCAAGTTTGGCACAGCAGACCATTCCGGCACGCCACGTGGGCAGGGTGGTGGGTCTCCAGCTGCGGGCAGTGCCCCTATTGGCCATGATGGTGGACTTCCTCATCACGCAATGATCTCCTCGGCTGTCTCTCACCTCATCAAGAACTCCAAGCAACGCCTCTTCCGGTGAGAGATTGATGGGGGCTCCCTGCACCAGGGTGAGGGCGATCAATATGCAGGGTTAGGAGGCAATGGGTGGCATTACCAGACCACATGGTAAAAGTCCATGTCGAGCCGTGGACAGCGGGGACATTCAGGGCTGCCCTGCATACCATGGTCATAGTGAGGTGTGGTAGGTGATAATTACGTAGTTTAGCTGCATGAGCCTGAGTCTGGGTGAAATCAGGGAGGGAGTCCCACCAGCTGGTCCAGGCTGCGGTACGAGAGTTAAGCTTGATAGGCCTTGTCCTCCAATCCCTCCTCAGTCATTAATAACTAGAAGGCGTGCCACTCTAGAATAGAGCTGAAGGTGTGCCCCTCTAGAATAGAGCTGAAGGCATGCCACTCTAGAATAGAGCTGAAGGTGTCCCTCTAGAATAGAGCTGAAGGGGTGCCCCTCTAGAATAGAGCTGAAGGTGCAACACTCTAGAATAGAGCTGAAGGTGCAACACTCTAGAATAGAGCTGAAGGTGTGCCACTCTAGAATAGAGCTGAAGGTGTGCCCCTCTAGAATAGAGCTGAAGGTGTGCCCCTCTAGAATAGAGCTGAAGGCGTGCCACTCTAGAATAGAGCTGAAGGTGTCCCTCTAGAATAGAGCTGAAGGTGTCCCTCTAGAATAGAGCTGAAGGTGTGCCACTCTAGAATAGAGCTGAAGGTGTGCCCCTCTAGAATAGAGCTGAAGGTGTCCCTCTAGAATAGAGCTGAAGGTGTGCCACTCTAGAATAGAGCTGAAGGTGTCCCTCTAGAAGAGAGCTGAAGGTGTGCCACTCTAGAATAGAGCTGAAGGTGTGCCACTCTAGAATAGAGCTGACGGTGTGCCCCTCTAGAATAGAGCTGACGGTGTGCCCCTCTAGAATAGAGCCGACGGTGTGCCCCTCTAGAATAGAGCTGAAGGCGTGCCCCTCTAGAATAGAGCTGAAGGGGTGCCACTCTTGAATAGAGCTGAAGGGGTGCCCCTCTAGAATAGAGCTGAAGGTGTGCCACTCTTGAATAGAGCTGAAGGTGTGCCACTCTAGAATAGAGCTGAAGGGGTGCCCCCTCTAGAATAGAGCTGAAGGGGTGCCCCTCTAGAATAGAGCTGAAGGTGTGCCACTCTTGAATAGAGCTGAAGGTGTGCCACTCTAGAATAGAGCTGAAGGTGTGCCCCCTCTAGAATAGAGCTGAAGGTGTGCCCCCTCTAGAATAGAGCTGAAGGTGTGTCCCTCTAGAATAGAGCTGAAGGCGCGCCACTCTAGAATAGAGCTGAAGGTGTGCCCCTCTAGAATAGAGCTGAAGGCGTGCTCCTCTAGAATAGAGCTGAAGGCGTGCCCCTCTAGAATAGAGCTGAAGGTGTTCCCCTTTAGAATAGAGCTGAAGGCACGCCACTCTAGAATAGAGCTGAAGGCGTGCCACTCTAGAATAGAGCTGAAGGTGTGCCCCTCTAGAATAGAGCTGAAGGTGTGCCACTCTAGAATAGAGCTGAAGGTGTGCCACTCTAGAATAGAGCTGAAGGTGTGCCACTCTAGAATAGAGCTGAAGGTGTGCCACTCTAGAATAGAGCTGAAGGTGTGCCACTTTAGAATAGAGCTGAAGGTATGCCACTCTAGAATAGAGCTGAAGGTATGCCACTCTAGAATAGAGCTGAAGGTGTCCCTCTAGAATAGAGCTGAAGGTGTCCCTCTAGAATAGAGCTGAAGGTGTAGCACTCTAGAATAGAGCTGAAGGTGTGCCCCTCTAGAATAGAGCTGAAGGTGTGCCCCTCTAGAATAGAGCTGAAGGTGTGCCCCTCTAAAATAGAGCTGAAGGTATGCCACTCTAGAATAGAGCTGAAGGTATGCCACTCTAGAATAGAGCTGAAGGTGTGCCACTCTAGAATAGAGCTGAAGGTATGCCACTCTAGAATAGAGCTGAAGGTATGCCCCTCTAGAATAGAGCTGAAGGTGTGCCACTCTAGAATAGAGCTGAAGGTATGCCACTCTAGAATAGAGCTGAAGGTATGCCCCTCTAGAATAGAGCTGAAGGTGTGCCACTCTAGAATAGAGCTGAAGGTGTAGCACTCTAGAATAGAGCTGAAGGTATGCCACTCTAGAATAGAGCTGAAGGTGTGCCACTCTAGAATAGAGCTGAAGGTGTGCCACTCTAGAATAGAGCTGAAGGTATGCCACTCTAGAATAGAGCTGAAGGTGTGCCCCTCGAGAATAGAGCTGAAGGTGTGCCACTCTAGAATAGAGCTGAAGGTGTGCCCCTCTAGAATAGAGCTGAAGGTATGCCACTCTAGAATAGAGCTGAAGGTATGCCCCTCTAGAATAGAGCTGAAGGTGTGCCACTCTAGAATAGAGCTGAAGGTGTAGCACTCTAGAATAGAGCTGAAGGTATGCCACTCTAGAATAGAGCTGAAGGTGTGCCACTCTAGAATAGAGCTGAAGGTGTGCCACTCTAGAATAGAGCTGAAGGTATGCCACTCTAGAATAGAGCTGAAGGTGTGCCCCTCGAGAATAGAGCTGAAGGTGTGCCACTCTAGAATAGAGCTGAAGGTGTGCCCCTCTAGAATAGAGCTGAAGGTGTAGCACTCTAGAATAGAGCTGAAGGTGTGCCCCTCTAGAATAGAGCTGAAGGTGTGCCCCTCTAAAATAGAGCTGAAGGTATGCCACTCTAGAATAGAGCTGAAGGTGTGCCACTCTAGAATAGAGCTGAAGGTGTGCCACTCTAGAATAGAGCTGAAGGTATGCCACTTTAGAATAGAGCTGAAGGTGTGCTCCTCTAGAATAGAGCTGAAGGTGTGCCCCTCTAGAATAGAGCTGAAGGTGTGCCCCTCTAGAATAGAGCTGAAGGTGTGCCACTCTAGAATAGAGCTGAAGGTGTGCCACTCTAGAATAGAGCTGAAGGTGTGCCCCTCTAGAATAGAGCTGAAGGTATGCCACTCTAGAATAGAGCTGAAGGTGTGCCCCTCTAGAATAGAGCTGAAGGTGTAGCACTCTAGAATAGAGCTGAAGGTGTGCCACTCTAGAATAGAGCTGAAGGTGTGCCACTCTAGAATAGAGCTGAAGGTGTGCCCCTCTAGAATAGAGCTGAAGGTGTAGCACTCTAGAATAGAGCTGAAGGTGTGCCACTCTAGAATAGAGCTGAAGGTGTGCCACTCTAGAATAGAGCTGAAGATATGCCACTCTAGAATAGAGCTGAAGGTGTCCCTCTAGAACAGAGCTGAAGGTGTGTCCCTCTAGAACAGAGCTGAAGGTGTGCCACTCTAGAATAGAGCTGAAGGTGTGCCACTCTTGAATAGAGCTGAAGGTGTGCCACTCTTGAATAGAGCTGAAGGTGTGCCACTCTAGAATAGAGCTGAAGATATGCCACTCTAGAATAGAGCTGAAGGTGTCCCTCTAGAACAGAGCTGAAGGTGTGTCCCTCTAGAACAGAGCTGAAGGTGTGCCACTCTAGAATAGAGCTGTAGGTGTGCCACTCTAGAATAGAGCTGAAGGTGTGCCACTCTAGAATAGAGCTGAAGGTGTGCCACTCTAGAATAGAGCTGAAGGTGTGCCCCTCTAGAATAGATCTGAAGGTGTGCCACTCTTGAATAGAGCTGAAGGTGTGCCACTCTAGAATAGAGCTGAAGGTGTGCCACTCTAGAATAGAGCTGAAGGTGTGCCACTCTAGAATAGAGCTGAAGGTGTGCCACTCTATAATAGAGCTGAAGGTGTGCCCCTCTAGAATAGAGCTGAAGGCGTGCCACTCTAGAATAGAGCTGAAGGCGTGCCCCTCTAGAATAGAGCTGAAGGTGTGCCCCCTCTAGAATAGAGCTGAAGGTGTGCCACTCTAGAATAGAGCTGAAGGTGTGCCACTCTAGAATAGAGCTGAAGGTGTGCCCCTCTAGAATAGATCTGAAGGTGTGCCACTCTTGAATAGAGCTGAAGGTGTGCCACTCTAGAATAGAGCTGAAGGTGTGCCACTCTAGAATAGAGCTGAAGGTGTGCCACTCTAGAATAGAGCTGAAGGTGTGCCACTCTATAATAGAGCTGAAGGTGTGCCACTCTATAATAGAGCTGAAGGTGTGCCACTCTAGAACAGAGCTGAAGGTGTGCCACTCTAGAACAGAGCTGAAGGTGTGCCAGGCCCAGACCCCTATCGAAGACCAACTTTCTATATTTCTCCAGCACGGCCTGTTTGAACCATAAGAAGGAGAAGATCATTGATAACAGCTCACGAAACCAACTTCTCACATTAAGGAGAGGGAAGTTTTGAAGAGCGTATAGGTAACCGGGCAGAATCATCCATTTAAATGGGGCCATTTTCCCCAACTCCTGTAGCGGCACTGAAGCCGGCATTGTAGGTCCACTTTCGCGGTCCTCATAAGTGGAGTTAGATTAAGGTTCCAGGTAAGTTTGGGGTCTCTGGATATATGGATTCCTAGGTATTTAAAACTTGTAAGTTGAATGGGTATAGGAGTTTACCATGTCACGGTCAAGATCTCTCCTTCCAGGGGTCCCAGAAACTATTTGCTCCTATTGACCCAGAGGCCCAAAGCCTCCTTATACAAGTCTAGGATTTCAGTACATTGTGGATCAGAGTACCGCGGGTGCTAGAGGAAAAGGAGTATGGCTTCTGCATTAAAGGAGGTTTGGTCTTTGGTACGGGGCATCGCACCAGCCGGGCCAGGGGTTCAAACCACCCCAAGATTTAAGCTACAAGTGAGGCTTGTGAAGGAGGGGAAGCCTAGACCACCCTAAGGTTATTGTTATATTGCTCACTAGGCCAGTGGTATCAGCGTGCAGGACATTTAAATATCTAAAGAAGAGTATTTTACAAGAAACAGGTTAAAATATCAAAGCAAATTCTAATAACAGAGTAAACTTTAAATATTTAAAAGAGGACGAAAGGTGAGAGACTAATTTGAGAAACTGAAGTGAGAATAGAATTAATTAAAGAGAAAGAAAGCTAGGAAAGAGATTGCAGCTAGGGAAGGGAAGACAGAGAAACTTCAACCACCCCCAAGGTTAATGACCATAAATAAAGATCCCATGATTGAGTGGCGAAGGCTAAGTTTCAGGCACGTCCAACCGTGAGGCATCGACACTGTCTAGGTATCTTGAAAGTCGAGGCTGTGCAATAGGGAAAAACAGGAAACACATTGATACATCTTCAAAAAGCCCATTCTGTGAAAACCACTATGGGCCGCCACCTCGTTTAAAGGGATAATCGAGCACATTCAGGGCTGCAAGTTCAACCTGAGGAGTGACCATGGCCAAGGATGGAGGATCTCTGCAACGACTGAAGAGTGAGTGAGCTGCAAAGGACAGAAATCAAACGTAGGACCTGACTCTCGCTCAGGTGGATGCTGGATTTCATGCTGACTTAAGCTTCAAACAGAAATCCACCCCCAACACACTTGATCCACATCAACACCTCATGGTTGATCTGCAATTAATACAGGACGACCTTCAATGCTGTTCACTTCGATGGATCGCCAAGGTTTACGGATCAAAATGATTTACCTTGAACTCTGCTCCAAGGGCTTCTGGGATAACGTCTTACTAGTCTGGAAATCGCTGGGCTTGGATTGGCCAAGCTGTAGGTCCCGTTCAAGAGCTCTTCGCTCCTCTTTCAGCTCTGCAAAGGAAGAGGCCAAGAGTGAGGTTAGGGCATGAGAGGGGGTGGGTAAGGGATTCAGAAAGTGTGAGGCGACCGTAGGAAAGTAAAGAAGAACACATGGGAACTCCAAGAGCAGGAAGAGTAGAATGTAGGTATGTGCAGGGGATGAGGCTGGATATCCATGGGTGAGATGCAAGGAAGTGCAGAGTAGCGTGTGGGAATACCTTGAGTAAGAAGAGTGTGGATGCAAAACGTAGGATGTGGAAACCTCGCGAGAATAATTAGAGTACAATGTAAGAAAGTGCAGAGTAGCGTGTGGGAATACCTTGAGTAAGAGGAGTGTGGATGCAAAACGTTGGATGTGGAAACCTCGCGAGTACGATTAGAGTACAATGTAAGAAAGTGCAGAGAAGGGTGTGGAAGCCTCATGAGTAAGAGGAGTGTGGATGCAAAACGTAGGATGTGGAAACCTCGCGAGTACGATTAGAGTACAATGTAAGAAAGTGCAGAGTAGGGTGTGGAAGCCTCATGAGTAAGAGGAGTGTGGATGCAAAACGTAGGATGTGGAAACCTCGCGAGTATAATTAGAGTACAATGTAAGAAAGTGCACAGTAGCGTGTGGGAGTACCTTGAGTAAGAGGAGTGTGGATGCAAAACGTTAGATGTGGAAACCTCGCGAGTACGATTAGAGTACAATGTAAGAAAGTGCAGAGTAGGGTGTGGAAGCCTCATGAGTAAGAGGAGTGTGGATGCAAAACGTAGGATGTGGAAACCTCGCGGGTATGATTAGAGTACAATGTAAGAAAGTGCAGAGAAGGGTGTGGAAGCCTCATGAGTAAGAGGAGTGTGGATGCAAAACGTAGGATGTGGAAACCTCGCGAGTATAGAGTACAATGTAAGAAAGTGCACAGTAGCGTGTGGGAGTACCTTGAGTAAGAGGAGTGTGGATGCAAAACGTAGGATGTGGAAACCTCACGAGTACGATTAGAGTACAATGTAAGAAAGTGCAAAGTAGAGCGTGGGAGCCTCATGAGTAAGAGGAGTGTGGATACAAAACGTAGGATGTGGAAACCTCGCGAGTACGATTAGAGTACAATGTAAGAAAGTGCAAAGTAGAGTGTGGGAGCCTCATGAGTAAGAGGAGTGTGGATGCAAAACGTAGGATGTGGAAACCTCGCGAGTACGATTAGAGTACAATGTAAGAAAGTGCAAA
The DNA here is from genome assembly GCF_964261635.1 of Lissotriton helveticus. Classification (NCBI taxonomy): domain Eukaryota; kingdom Metazoa; phylum Chordata; class Amphibia; order Caudata; family Salamandridae; genus Lissotriton; species Lissotriton helveticus. The sequence continues at coordinate 455,101,611 of NC_136058.1, read as the reverse complement.
GTAGAGTGTGGGAGCCTCATGAGTAAGAGGAGTGTGGATGCAAAACGTAGGATGTGGAAACCTCGCGAGTATAATTAGAGTACAATGTAAGAAAGTGCACAGTAGCGTGTGGGAGTACCTTGAGTAAGAGGAGTGTGGATGCAAAACGTAGGATGTGGAAACCTCGCGAGTATAGAGTACAATGTAAGAAAGTGCACAGTAGCGTGTGGGAGTACCTTGAGTAAGAGGAGTGTGGATGCAAAACGTAGGATGTGGAAACCTCACGAGTACGATTAGAGTACAATGTAAGAAAGTGCAAAGTAGAGTGTGGGAGCCTCATGAGTAAGAGGAGTGTGGATGCAAAACGTAGGATGTGGAAACCTCGCGAGTATAATTAGAGTACAATGTAAGAAAGTGCACAGTAGCGTGTGGGAGTACCTTGAGTAAGAGGAGTGTGGATGCAAAACGTAGGATGTGGAAACCTCGCGAGTATAGAGTACAATGTAAGAAAGTGCACAGTAGCGTGTGGGAGTACCTTGAGTAAGAGGAGTGTGGATGCAAAACGTAGGATGTGGAAACCTCACGAGTACGATTAGAGTACAATGTAAGAAAGTGCAAAGTAGAGTGTGGGAGCCTCATGAGTAAGAGGAGTGTGGATGCAAAACGTAGGATGTGGAAACCTCACGAGTACGATTAGAGTACAATGTAAGAAAGTGCAAAGTAGAGCGTGGGAGCCTCATGAGTAAGAGGAGTGTGGATACAAAACGTAGGATGTGGAAACCTCGCGAGTACGATTAGAGTACAATGTAAGAAAGTGCAAAGTAGAGTGTGGGAGCCTCATGAGTAAGAGGAGTGTGGATGCAAAACGTAGGATGTGGAAACCTCGCGAGTACGATTAGAGTACAATGTAAGAAAGTGCAAAGTAGAGTGTGGGAGCCTCATGAGTAAGAGGAGTGTGGATGCAAAACGTAGGATGTGGAAACCTCGCGAGTATAATTAGAGTACAATGTAAGAAAGTGCACAGTAGCGTGTGGGAGTACCTTGAGTAAGAGGAGTGTGGATGCAAAACGTAGGATGTGGAAACCTCACGAGTACGATTAGAGTACAATGTAAGAAAGTGCAAAGTAGAGCGTGGGAGCCTCATGAGTAAGAGGAGTGTGGATGCAAAACGTAGGATGTGGAAACCTCGCGAGTACGATTAGAGTACAATGTAAGAAAGTGCAAAGTAGAGTGTGGGAGCCTCATGAGTAAGAGGAGTGTGGATGCAAAACGTAGGATGTGGAAACCTCGCGAGTACGATTAGAGTACAATGTAAGAAAGTGCAAAGTAGAGTGTGGAAGCCTCATGAGTAAGAGGAGTGTGGATGCAAAACGTAGGATGTGGAAACCTCACGAGTACGATTAGAGTACAATGTAAGAAAGTGCAAAGTAGGGTGTGGGAGTACCTTGAGTAAGAGGAGTGTGGATGCAAAACGTAGGATGTGGAAACCTCGCGAGTACGATTAGAGTACAATGTAAGAAAGTGCAGAGTAGGGTGTGGAAGCCTCATGAGTAAGAGGAGTGTGGATGCAAAACGTAGGATGTGGAAACCTCGCGAGTACGATTAGAGTACAATGTAAGAAAGTGCAGAGTAGGGTGTGGAAGCCTCATGAGTAAGAGGAGTGTGGATGCAAAACGTAGGATGTGGAAACCTCGCGAGTATGATTAGAGTACAATGTAAGAAAGTGCAGAGTAGGGTGTGGAAGCCTCATGAGTAAGAGGAGTGTGGATGCAAAATGTAGGATGTGGAAACCTCGCGAGTATGATTAGAGTACAATGTAAGAAAGTGCAGAGTAGGGTGTGGAAGCCTCATGAGTAAGATTGGCAGTGCTTAATGTGAGCCGAGGGGTTCCAGTGCTCAGCACCGGCACTTAATTCTCAACACCAACACTAAAGACAGTCTACAACATAGTGGCACAGTTTGTAAAATTTTATGATAAGCACAACAACAGTGTTTAATAATTCAATGTACTTTAAAAATTAATCAGGCATTTTTATAGCTTCGGAGCCTAAAATAGTCTAAATTGTCACACCTTTAGAAATAAAATGGTTAGTAGTCATGTTGGTTCTGTCTGCTTTTAGAACTTTCGAGCCCCCAATGGTAGGATGTTCTAAAGTAAAAAGGAAGGCACAGAAAGACAAACATTGGAAGATCTACACCAGCCAATGAATGGTACGACTCCAATGTCTCCAGTTATTTCTAAAGACAGTGGTCCCTAGACAAGGATTAACAAGAGAAAACAATAAATATAGACCCAACCAGTACTATATGTTACAGCTGTCCAGCCGGACAGGTGTTTTTAATATATAGTTGCTTAAATATACACAACATTCAGCGGCAGCCTCAACATCCCAATGGCGTAAAATAAATTGGAAAACATCAAGGATTCTAGAGGGCACCGAGTTCCCATGAGGGTTTTCTAATCACCTACTCCAGTTTAAACATGTATGCAATACGCGGTCGGTTTTATCTACTTGTAGAGCGAGTTGGGGTGATTGAAGCAGACATAAGACAGAAAGGATGCAGGTTACAGAGAACCGCGTTTCTTCTGACAGCGTACAGTAAATGCATAATGATGGAGATGTTTTCAGGCCTGGCTCAAGGGAGGGATTTAGATCACCAGGAGACATTCCATTCAACGGGAAGGAGGTCATTTATTGATTTATTTTATCCTACATTGTATTTAGAACAAAGCAGGCCTCAGAGGGGCTTATCAGTGAAGTGAGCAAAGGAGGGGTTCTGGTCATATTAGAGAGAAGTGTTCTATATCGATCCGAGTCTAAAGATTAGCGAGAAGAACATTCTTCGGACGAACTGAAGACATTTCCAAATCCCACAGTATCCCCTGATTTACTTGCACCAAGGCACAGCACTTCCTCAAGCTCGCCACTCACCTGCGAGTGTGGGCTCTGGTGTTGGGGCTATGACTTCAGCAGCAAAACAGTGCTCGTCCTCGAGGCAGCTCTGCGGAGACAAAGAAAGAGTTCACTCGGAAAACTGCTGCTCTCGACCGTAAATAAGAAAGAAACGGTTACTTACTTGTAGTCCTAGTTCTGCATCGTAGTGGTCTTCATTGGAATCTTAAATGTTAGAATAATGCCCGCTGCACGAGGGGGACGTAACATGTTTTTCCACAATTTAATCCGTGCCCAGTGTAGAATGACACCACCTACATAGCCTATACAGGCCACATTCCACCAGATTTATATTTCAGAAGATATATTCGAGAGCTAAAGTAAGGTCCCTGGCCGTGCAGTGCACAAGGGACTGCGTATGAATCAAGATAGAGTGAAAAACTCCATCCTTCATAGTACCAAGGACAATAGTGAAAGCTGCAGAATAAGTCTGCTAGAATCAATGGCCGGTTGAGCCGAACCATCAGTCTAAATGATATATTTGTACTGATCAAGAGGAAGAACAGAAAAGGGAGAGGGTGAACCTGTTCATACTGAAGAAAAACTTGCATTTGCAAAGAAGTGTCAAAAACAAAGCTGACATCAGCCGACGTCAAAGACAAAGCCTATTGAACCCAACGAGGATGCAGAGCGTTAGAATTAGGAACACTAGCTTTCGTGACCGCCTCTGAGGGAGTGATTTTAGAATAGCCATTTGCACGGCAGTTAAAAAAAATTCAGTTGAAGAAAAACATAATTCTGCAGGAGTATACAGATGTGATTTATAAGCAATTGGAACAGTGTGACCCTCATCATATGTCACATAAGTGAAGCTGGGAAGGTAAGTCCTGCCAAAATTTTAAAAACCAAGCAGAGACTGCAATTTAAGGGTAGACTGAGGTTGCAATTGAGCAGACTTCTACAAAAACGGGGGGGAGGGGGAATCCCCAACCCTCATTCGTCAGGATCAATATCATTCAAAAGCAACACTATACGTGCTGCAAAAACCCCAGGGCTATTCTTATACCCCATGGGTAGTCTCGTGTATCGCCTCTGGGAGCCGTGGGCGCTGGACACTGAAAAATCAATTTAAAATACCTAGTGTAGTTTTGAACTTTTTACGCACAATACTGTTGATCAAAGCTGTACTATGTGTGTTTTGTACTGCACAAGTAAGAGTATGACTATTCAAATCTCTATAATCCAAAACTATGTGGTAAGAACTATCAGGTTCCAAAATTGTAAAGAGAGGATTATTCATGGCAGAGACACAAGGTTCAATTACTGCATGGTATTCCAAATGGGTAAGAATCTCTTTTATGGACGCCTTAGTGTCACGTTTAATTGGATATTTAGGCTGCATCTGAAAAGTAGAAGGTGTGAGACCAACATGTGAAGGAGAATCCTTATCCCAACCAGCTTGGTTTCGGTATAAGCCAGGGGCAAAAAGAAAGAGCCCACTCAGAGGCATAAGTATGCTAGTCTCATCAGGGAGGAATTGCAAAAAGGAAGGTATAATCACATCCTCGCCCCGAGGACAAGCTAGAACAAACGGAGGAGGCCAAACGACCTCTGCAAGCAAAATATCACAAGAAGACATCACAAATAGCATTTATGGTGCGTCTAATGTCACCTTCAATCTGAATGTCTACTTGGTAAAGCCTATCAAAATAGAGCTAAGTGGGTGGTCGTGGTTTCAACAGTTACAAAGATGTCAGTTGCTTTCGACTCCAGAAACTGGCAGAGTGTCTGTGCACTACGTTAACGTCCGCCAAGCTGTCAAGGAGAGTCACTGCACAACTCCTGTCCAGGAGGAGGGTTCTCACGGTCTGCGGCATATTTCCCTGTTAAAGCGGGAACTTTCTTCTTCTGCAATGGGGCTCTAGATGGAGGTGATTCCTTGGTCTTAACTTTCACGTCAAAAGAGCGCTGCGGTCCTACTTGGGTTGTGCGAACTCTGCGATCTTGCCATCCTCTGCGGTCATACTGTTGATCAGACGATTACTGAAATGAACGAGGAGAATAAGGATCAGGAACCTGAAACCTCTCAGAATTTTTGATTTTAGCGCGATCACGTAAATCACATCTACGTTCAGAAGCGTCCGGGGGTGGTGACCCACCCCGAGACCTAGACTTCTGCTACTGCTTAGACTTGTCCCACGTCTTTTTAGGAAAGACAAGACGACTTTCCTTTTTGGGAGGGGGCATACCCTGAGAGTGAGTCGATGGCCTGACCCCCAAGTTATTACGACCTAAGGATGTAATAACATCGGCAATAATAATTGGCAGCTCACTTTCACAGTCAACGTCCACCACAGCCGAAAGGTGTTGACGAAGCATTAAGGATGCTGCTTCACCTTTAATATTAGAAAGAATCTGTTGGACTTGGCCGTTTTCCCTGAAATTTTTCACTTTTTGCCCCCCTAAGTCAGGATGTCCCCCCATCGTAATGAAGTTGTATAGGCCCTATGTAGTAGAGATGCCCTGTGTAATGTTAAAATCAATGTTAAGGTGCAGGTGCTCTCTTCCCCTAAGATGGCTGCCACTGACCCCTGCTACTGCAGCGCGGTCTTGGGAGACGCACTCTAGTAGCCAGGAGCTGACTGGAACCCTTAAACAATGTTGCGATACCAGCCTGCCAGCCTGCCCATAGCTAGAATGAGGGAAGCTCCTGGAACCTTCCAGAACAGGGGAGGTGACGCCAACTGCCACTGCCAACTGCCAACTGATGCTATAAAAGGAAAGGGAGGGAAACTTTATAGTCAGTTGGGGCATCACTGACCTGGGGAACCTACGCAGGAGACTTAGGCGGTAGGGCCTAGACAGGGACCTATACCACTGGGGGTGACAGGGTTTAGGCGCTGCCCACCAAGCTGAGTGAGGAACACTTAACTAGACCACTGATCTGGCCCGGCGGAAGGGGAACCCAGGGACCACCTGAAGTGACCTGCTGAGGAAAGCCTTCAACTCACACCCCCCCCCCCTTCCTGAAGAAACCAAGAAACTGCAACCAAAGGGTGCCAGAACCAACAAGTGCCAAGACGAAGCTTACTGGTGCTAACCAGGACTACTGGGGAACCAACCAGGTACTGGACCGTGCTGCCCCTGCGTCCCCTGCCTTTGCCTGGGCCTGTGCTGTCCTACTGAGCCCCCCTCTGACTGAACTGCTGTCCTGTCTGATCTAACCTGGCTACCCCACCTAGCTCCCTGAGCTGTCTGTACTGCCTGAGGCTCAGCGCTGTAATCGCCTGCAGGAGCACTACCCTCTTCATAGCGCTGGGTCCCTGTATTGAACTGTCGCTTTCAAATGGCCTGTCCTGTCTGATTGCCCTTCACGCGCTCTCTTTTAAGCCCTTAGAGAAGCGCTGGCCACCCAGAGACTGCAAAGCCCTCTCAGGCTCTGATTCACCGCAAGCGCTTTCTGTCTCTCAGGCGCTGTACCTGCCAGCGCTGCGGTCCCGTGAGTCCTCAGGGCTTCCCCTGTCAACGCCGCAGCCCGGCGATCCCTCCTCAGGGCCAGCGCCAGCGACTTTGCCCCGTGGCGGCCCTCGGTGCCAGGAGAGGGCCGCCGGAATTCCTGACGGGCCGCGCTAGGCCCGATTAGGCCTGAAGCCTGCCTCACCCTTGTCACGTGGTGGGGGAAAAGCTGACACGTCACTGGACACGCCCCCGCTTGGCGCCACGCAGCGATTGGCTGACGCTGCCTGTGCCCGCCTTTCTCATTCGCTGATTGGTCCCCGGGCCGCTCACGTCACCGCGAGCCCGGGAACTGGGGAATCCTCACGCCAGAGGGCTCGGGAAGTTCGAGAGCCCTCCCTCCCTGCCAGAAGAGGAACTGAACGGCCTTGGGGCCGGAGGGAGGCCCGTGAAGAACGCTGGAGTAGCGTGGGCCTCCTCTGGCTGATCATCGCGCCCCCGCGACTGAGGTCTACGCAAGGGCCCCGAGCGGGCCGAAGATAAAGAGGTAAACTCCCGGGGAGGCCCGGAGAATGCCCCCTCCCCGCGGAGACTGTCATTGACTTCCGTTGTGCAGCAGGCCTTCTTATTGAACTGGGCTGGAGCCTGATACTAACAGTAGAGCCCCCAGGGAGAATTTTATGACTGGCTAATTAAACGAATGATCCCTGGCTGGTTGGAGGGAAAGAATGGTAATGGCTATTGGGTCCTGTTCCGCTGGAGTGTGGAATTCTCCTCGTACACTGGTCAATATGGCCTAATGCACTGATGCCTTTCGGATGAAATGCTGAGTAACTTTTACAAGAAGGGCGTTTCCGATGGTTTACAAGGGAATGTGTTAATAGTTGCCCTGACCCACGGAAAGGTTTTATCTCTGTTGTTTAACTGATCTTCACTCAATGAAATGGGTATTGAAACTTAATGCAATGTTATTTAAATGTCTTCCTAAAGAATTCCTCACAGGTGCTGACTAGGATTTGTGCTTCTAAGGAAAAGTAATAAGTTATTTCTACTGCAGATTCTAATTGCCTTGATTTAGATCAAACGTAATAATTTGAATCAACAATATTGGTGTGGTCTCAGTCTTTGCGTGTACTTATTGTCTCAGTGGATGCGTGTGCTGTGTAGTCACTTAACACCTAAGCTTTCGGATGCCTACCTGCTCGTGCCAGGCTACCCCCGGGGACCTGGTGAACCCAGATCCTACAGAATCATTTCAGAGACCACAGGAAAAACACGGAGTAGTTTAATCCTCAAATCTAGGGCAGGACCTGCCCCATGTTTGTTCAGTACCGGTTTGAGAATGTTCGTTAGAGCATTTATCAAGGTGGTGCAATAATAAAGTGTATACACTGAGGCAAACCCCATCCCCCAGGAGTTGCAGTCAGCCAAGGGGGGGGGGGGGGATCAGACCACTAGGCAAGCACATATTAAGGATCCTATGTTTTTCAACAGGACCCATGAGAGGGAAAACTGCATCAAGCTGATCAATTTTCTGAGCAATCCAAAACATAAATTCCTCACGATTCTGAGGACGTATGCCCATCACTGAATTAATAACAGCGGGACCAATAAGACCTCCACCATGCGCAGCCTACACTGGAGGTCCAGCCCCAGGGTTTGGATTCATTATTAAGAAGATTAATTGGGAGTCCATGATAAAGTTAAGACAACCTTAAATTAACATTTAATTTTTTTTGTTGATCGAGTCAAAAAGGGCAAATTAACTTCGGAAACGCATTATCTGGTAGAGACATGATTTAGCTGCAGATTCCTTACCTTTGAATTTCCCAGGTTTCAAGACTGGATTTGGAAGATTTTTCTTCCGGCAATTCCCTTGCACTCCGGTATATGGCGTCGGTCTGCTCCACGTCACATCATCCACATCAGAAGTGACAGCCGCATCACCTATCGCCACCTCGACACGTTGACGTAAGTTACTTTTCATGACTTTCCACTCCAGAAATGTAGAGCCATGAAGAGTACTGACATTAGTGTGTTTGAAAAAACAGGTCCTGATAAGGGGTCAGCCTTGACCTTAGAAACCTTTCTGCAGTGCGGGGAGGTTGGGTGGATCGGTAAGGAATCTGCAGCTAGATCATGTTTCTAAAAGATAAGGAGTTATCGAAGGCAAGTAACTTGTCCATCTGATAGAGAACTCAAGCCGCAGATTCCTTACCTTTGAATAGATACCCAAGCAATTTCATCCCCGGTGGAGGGCTGCAGACAAATTCTAAACAAGGAACCCTGTAGGACCGATAGAGCGAAGTGCACGTCGCTGCGGACCTGACTGTCCAGAGAGTAGTGTTTGGTGAACGTATGCAGAGACGCCCACAGGGCTGCCTGGCAGATATCCAGTTCTGGGACTCCACGTGCTAGTGCAATGGTCGCAGTTTTAGCTCTGGAGGGATGAGCTCGTAAGTCTTCAGGACGCGGCTTCTTCCTCAAAGCATAGCAGATCTTGATGCAGAGGCCGATTCATCAAGGGATGGTCTGTTTCTGCACCGCCTGACCTTTCTTCGCACCAACACAGTCCACGAAGAGTTGGTCGTCCACCTGGACCTCTTTAGTGTGGTCAAGGTAGAACGACAACGATCTTTTTGGGTCCAGATGGTGGAGATACTCCTCTTATTTAGAGGGATGTGGGGGGGGCGTAGAAAGTGGGTAAGGTAGAAAACTGTCCCGCATGAAAAGGTGCCACCACTTTTGGAAGGAAAGAGGCTCTCGTGGGAAGCCCCAATTTGTCAGGAAATATTATAAAGAAGGGGGACTATCATCAAAAAGCCTGTTTTGCTGGTTAGCCAGACAGAGGGGCCAATTGTGCAGGGGCTCAAAAGGAGCACACATGAGGAAGGGGAGAACCAAATTAAGGTCCCACTGAGGCATAATGAAGGGAGGAGGTGGGAACATGTGCACACGGCCGTTCAGGAATCTATGTACAATGGGTGTCTGAAATAAAGAGGGTTGGTCTGGCAGTCTCAGGAAAGCAGACAGAGAAGACAGATACCTTCTCAGGGTACCCAAAGCAGAGCCCTGCTGGGCAAGGGTCAAAATAAAAAGCAAAACCTGAGAAAAGGAAGCAGGAAGAGGGTCAACAGACTTTTCTGTACAATATATTACAAGTTGTTCCATCAGCAGGCATAGACCGTCTTAGTGGAGGGATGCCTGGCTGCCACGATAATATTACAAACTTTGGGAGGAAGGTTGAATACTATCAACTGCTGCCGCAAGAAGGCACAGAGTGGACAGGTTCGGGTGGAGGACCCTCCCCTGCTGCTACGACAGAAGATCCTCCCTAAGAGGCAGCCTGATCGGAGGATTGATGCTCATTTGGAGAAGCTCGAGGTACCGGACTCTCTGTGCCAAGTCCGGACCCACAGGAATGACTTGGGGCTGGTCATTTCTAATCTTCATGAGAACCCTGGGCAGGAGTGGTATTGGTGGAAAGGCGCATAGGAGGCCGGAGGTCCACTTGCGATTGAAAAGTGTCTTTGAGCGAGAGCCGCCTTGGAAACTCCAGCGTGCAAAACTGCTGACATTGCACATTCTTGCCAGAGGCGAAGAGATCTAACCAAGGCTCTCCCCACTGCTAAAAGAGACCTTGCGTCACCTCCGGATGGAAACGCCATTCGTGATCTGCTAGGCATGGATGACTGAGTTCGTCCGCCCTAGCATTTAGAGATGCTGCCAGGTGTTGAACCACCAGTGATATGCCCTGCTGTTCCAGCCATGTCCAGAGACAGACCCTCTTGCTAAATGGTCCATGACCCCATCCCGCCCTGTTTGTTGCAGTACCACATGGGGGTAGTGTTGTCCATGAATACCTGCATGTTGATGTGGAGTCTGGATTCCGCTGGAGACCAGAGTCCTCTGATCTTCACCATTCCAAGGTGGTCGCACTAACCCAGGAGTGACGCATCTGTCACTACTGTGAGATCTGGTTGGGGAAGGCAGAGGGGTCTGCCTTTTACCCAATCACGGTGAGTCAGGTCACTAGCAGGAAGCAGGAGGCCATGAGGCACGACAGCGCCAGAGTCATTCTCTGTAAAATCCTGGATAGAGGCTGAAACATCTGTACCATAGCCTGAATATCCTGGACTCACCGCTTGGGAGGATAGGAGAATCTGAGAAGGTGTCAAGTGTGACTTAGGCACGTTGATAGTGAACCCCAGCGGATGCAGGAGGTTCACCGAGGTCCGGAGGTAGGAGACGACTGCCCGGGGCAAGCTAAGCCTTCAATAGCTAATCGTTGAGATAGGGGAAAACGGACACCCCTGATCTGCGCAGATGAGCTACGATCAATGTCATCACCTTGGTGAACACCCAAGGGGCGCCGGTAAGTGGCTGGAATATCAACCTCAGCCTACTCCTGGCACCGTAACCCTCTCTATGGCTCCCTTCAACAGTGAAATGAAATGATCCTCAGTCAGCCTGCCGTAGGTTGGAGGCATGGAGGGAGAGGTGGTCTCGAAGGGGAGGGAGTAGCCCTTTGACTATCTGGAGGACCCACCTGTCCGAGGTGACGGTTTGCAAGCGATGGAGGTGATGGCAGATATTCCCAAGTAGCCACCCATGGTCTGGTAGGGCGAGTCTAGGAGGGTTTGGAGGCTGTAGCTGCTGGGGGGAGGAGAGGGGAGGAGGGTGAACTGACCCGTCCTCTGGCCCATGTGGTCGGAATGAGCCATGCAGGGGTTGTTGGTGGCTGTGGTACGGCTGGTGCGGCCGAAAGGCCCTTCTGTAGTCACTAAAGAACTGAAAGGCAGACTGGGGACGTGTGGCCACTGCGAGGCCCAAGTACTTGGCCATAGCCTAAGAGTCCTTAAAGCACTTCTGCGCCGTGCCTGCCTTGTCTCCGAAGAGATGGGTGCCATCAAAGGGCATGTCCATGAGCAAAGCCTGGACATCCCCTGAAAAGCCAGATGTTCTCAGCCAGGTGTGCCATCCGACAGCCACCATCCATTAAATCACTCTGCCCAGCACGTCAGTCATGTCTAGCCCACAGCAAATGGCAAACTTTGCTGCGGCTCTCCCATCTGACACTGCTTGGGAAAGGGTGGTCCGGGCCTCCTCCGGGATCTGCGGCAGCACTCGCGCAACCATTTACCACTGGTTGTGGGAGTAAAGGCCCAAGAAGCATGCAGTGTTCACGGACTGCAATGCAAGGCTGTCAGAAGAAAGACATTTCTTGCCCCAGCTATCCAGCCTCTTGGGTTCCCTATCCGAAGGGTCGGGGGCAAAGGGAATGCACCGTGGGATGCAAAGGCCTGGACCACCAAGCTCTCTGGGGTCGGGTGGGGGGTGAGGAAATTTGGGTTGCCTGGAGAAGGACGATGGTGGTGGGCAATTGTCCTATTCACAGGCACAGAGAGGCCCTGGAGCCGACCAAGGCGCAGGTTCCATAGAAAACAGGCCTAGAATGCCAAGGCTCCTTAATCCCATCAGCCGACGGACAGGGAGAAGTTGAAGCACGCTTCACCTTCTTGTGCTTTTTGTGCCTCTTACCTGAATGTCGATTTCGAGTGGGACGAAGAGGACTTGAAACTCCTGGAGCGGTGCTGGGACCTTCCTCGCGACCAGAACTGGGACCTCTGGGTCTGCCGGGCCACAAGCAGCTTTAGGGACCACTCCCTCAAAGCCTTCGGAGCCATGGCCTGGCAGACAGAGCACGACTGAGTCGTGATCACGCTCCAGACACCAGATGCAGGTCGGTCACCAACATGGCGCGGTGACATGGGCCGAATGGCTTAAACCCTGAAGTCTTTCTAGACATGGTACCTATACACCAGAAATGGGGTTTAACAAAAAGCCTGTCAAAAAGTGACAGAGGGTAGCTCTCTTCACCGATAAGCGCTTGACTGAAGTGGAAAGAAAAGAACGGATGCAGGTGTCCCGAGGTGGCACCTACGATCCCGGAGGTGAGCTGGAGGGAAAACACAGGGTCCAGAAGGCGAGCGGAGGCGTGTTGGCGCTGCCGCAGGAGCAGCTGAGTGGAGCTCTGGGACGCATAAGCAGCTGAGTGGAGCCCTGGGACGCACGGGATCCCGAGGAGCAGCGACGCATAACAGGAGTCTGCACTGCCCTGCGACGGGAGCCGAAGGTGACCGGAGGTGGGGCGCCGCCGCCCAGAGAGCAGCAGGAATGGAGCCATGAGGCGCTCGGGATATTGGGAGACAACGGGGGACGGTCCGACCAGAGCCTGCCCCGTCTGCACAGGGAACTCAGATGACGGCAGTGTTTGGGCTACCAACGGAGGAGATGGCTGTCTCTTGAGCCCTGAGGCAGACGGGAAAACACACGCCGCGCACACACATCAACCTGCCAGAAGGCGGTGCAATAGCGGTGTGCGTCCTTTCCTTGTGTTTAGAACATAAAAAAGGCTTCACTTTGCACCACTCCGCTGGCAACACCGTGGGTCTGGATGGGCAGGACTACAAGAAGGTATTTATCGACCCTGCACACATTTCCCTTTTCCTTTGTTCCTTTATTCAAAATGGCTGGGGCTATAAAACGGTAGTAATAAATCGCCTCCTGCATCCAAGAGGCCCACGAGGCTCCCAGGTCTGACTCCCCCACACAAGTCCAAATTACAGATAAGACTCCCTCCCAGTAAGAGAGGATCTGGGCTTGCTCAAACAGAAACTAAAAGCTGACTCTGCCCGTCCCTGTGCCTAAAGCAACAGCAACTAACAGAGGACTGCCGTAGCTTTCTCCCCTACTTTGTCGGCCATTTTGGAGTGGTCTGACCCTCTCTCTCCTTGGTGGCCATCATGGACTGGTCTCTCACAATTTATGACCATACCCTAAGAACTGGCCTCCTTAGGCTAATCTCAAGTACCGAGTGTCTACCGTTCATTGCAGTATTATACCACCACGTGTACTTAATGCACTGACTGATACTTCATTTATTTCTGGCTGCTCACTAGGGTCATATTTGACTTATGCTGCTTTTGTTTGCACATGTATTCTGTATATATACTTTGGCCCGGTATTTCATTAATATTATACTTCTTTGTGTATATTACACCCTTCGCACTTTCAATCTAGTATTGCACCGTTAACTACCTCATATTTCTAAAACTCCATATCTCTTCACTCTGTACACCTGTATCTTGTTCTAGTGTATCACTAGTATTACACCTCTAGACTGTTCACTGTTATAAGCTGTACCCTTTTTCCTCTATTTCTGTATTGCACCGACTGCTACCTCATACTTTTATTATTACTATTACTATTTTTATTTTTATTTTTATTTCCCTATATATCTTTCTGTCTCTTTTCTTTGTTGTAAGGCGAACCCATTCCACTCTTCTCCTTGGACTGCACCAATTACCACCTCCTATATTCTGATATTGTTGTACCTTGAGTCTGATTGTGATTATTGTATTTAGATTTTGATTTTGACTATGTTTATATCGGCTGCTCAATAGTTTCACGTGTGGCTCCATGTAACGTACTGTTTGCATTTGTTTGCTGTTTTCTTTTGCACCCGTGTACCACTTTAGTTCATCCTCGCCATCCTAACACGGATCCCATCGGCGAGCACACTTATAGAATAAACTACCCACCCACACTCACCAAAAAAGCCGCTAAACGATATAAACACAACTTCCTGAGATCTCACCCTGAAACACCCTTTGCCGACACCTACTTCTCACCGGTCAATGGATCCCTGAACATCGATATCATCTTCCACACCACACGCAGAGCTCAATGGAGAAAAACGTTCCACACCTTACTCACCGTCTCCACCACCAGAAAATCCGCTCATGGCCTAACTCTCTCCATCACACCTTCACTACTATTCCCAGGTAGAGCCACCATTACTATTTACAACAACGGGATGGTCCTATCTCAAGCCACAGACAGGAACTTGGAACTACTAGACAACCTGTTCCCCACTTTCAAAGATCACCTCTCCAACCCGCAGTCAGACACTCACATTGCCCTCAGTTCCACCACCCCTGACCTCACCCCTGACCCCATAGCGCCCATCACACACAACACTTCCAACCTAGCACAGCTCCAGGCAGCTGCTACACACTCTGCATTCAGTGACACACCTACCACCCCAGACGTCTCAGCTCCCACCCATAACACCGCTTTACCAGTTCAGCACCAGGTAACAATCACTCACGCCTCAAACACAGACACAGCTCCTTCCAACTCTCACAACACTCGCACCCCCACCGCCCCTTCCGGACCTAGGACCTCCACACATACCATTAACACGCCTCTCTCCCAGAACATCACAGCCAACATTAACACAGCTAACCTAGTTTCGCACCAAAACGACACGCACAAAGACAAATCCCACCCTCTATCCCCCCCATACACAGCCCCCACCCCCCTCTAACTAACTACGCAGAACACACCTCTTCTCCTATTCTAACTCCCCCCCCACAACAGGACCACCCCCAATACCATTTCCCCACCCACTCTCAGCCCCCATTATCCTTCCGGCATCCCCAGCTCCACTAACATACACCCATCCTCCACTTTGATCTCTAACATACACCCATCCACCACTTTGATCTCTCCGCCTACCAACAACGCCCACACTCACGACCACACTCATACCACCAACCTCCTACCCACCTCATCCACACCCAACACGCCCATACACTCTCCCCCTCCTAATACCATCTCGTACACTAACATAACGGAGTCCTACACCAACATCAGCCCACTACACCGCCTGCACGACAACTCCTTGGTCAGTCAGCCACCCTCGACCTCCACCCCTACCTCCATCACCCACCCCACATTGGACTTGATTATGGCCACCCTCATCCAGATTAAAGGAGACATACACAGCATCAAAGATCTACTCTCCACACACCCCATACACCCCTCACTCACCTCCACCTCCACCACAAAGATGTCCCCTACCCTACCGGCTGACACTCTCACTCAGCACCCCACACACCGGACCTCAATGCCTGTTCGTAATCGCTACAACCGCCCCCGTCGCCCTTGCAAGCCTTCACCCACCTCCACCTCCCCTCCCAACGAGTCCCGCACCCCTTCGGGTAACTCTCTCACTCGACACTCCCCACACTGGACTTCAATCCCTGCCAGCAATCGCAACAACCGCCCTCGTCGCCCCAGCAACGCTCTTTCGGACCTCGACACACTCACTCTCCTACGTGAGTATGACCCAACCCCCCAAAATAACACATCCACCACACATCTCACCATTCCTACGATACACTCAAATGCCCTTAGACCCCCCTCACTAAACAGTAGAACCTCCAACCCCAATAACCTTAGAAAAGTCCCTCTCTCTCTTGAACCCTCTCTTGAACCCTCTACCGCCCCCAACACACCCCGTCTCAAATGCACTCTCCTTAACTGCAGATCGGCCTCGAAACATTCCGCCGCCATCGCTGATCTCCTCTTAACACTGGACCTTGACCTAATCATTCTAACTGAAACATGGCTAACTGAAGCCTCATCACCTATAATGGACATTCTGGTTCCACCTAATTACCACATAATTAGACTTGACAGGCCAGGCAAAATAGGTGGTGGAATCGCATGCATCCACAGGAACAACCTCTCCGTTCTGAAAGGCAAGTCTACCCCTGTAACATCCCCAACATCCTTTGAATACATTTGCCTCGACATTATCAGTGGGGACAAACCGATATGCTCTCTACACTGCATTTACCACCCACCCAGAGACAACCTTACCTTTTCTCAACAAATCATGGATATGATCTCAACCAACTCCGGACGGCAGCTCACCCAAATATACCTTGGCGACTTCAACCTCCACTGGAACGATCACAATGATGCGATGGTAAATAGTCTTAAAAGTTTCCTCAATGCCCTTGACCTCACCCAAATATGCAACAGCCCGACCCACGAGAAAGGCTCCACCCTCGACCTTATCATCTCCAAAGAGGACTCTATCCAACTAGAGTCTATCCAACCTTGTGACTGGTCAGATCACCATACTGTCACATTCTTCATCAATG
The DNA here is from genome assembly GCF_964261635.1 of Lissotriton helveticus. Lineage (NCBI taxonomy): Eukaryota > Metazoa > Chordata > Amphibia > Caudata > Salamandridae > Lissotriton > Lissotriton helveticus. The sequence continues at coordinate 455,085,263 of NC_136058.1, read as the reverse complement.
TAAAAGTTAAATCCAACCCGGCTCAATCCGCCAAGCCCAAAGTCTGGAAAAGAGACCTGAAAAAACTCAACCCAAGCTCTCTGTCTCCTAACAGCTGCAATCTCCTACTACCACCGCCCGGCGTTGAGGACGTTCAATCACTGACTGACCACTATCTCAATGCTATGTCCACAATAATAAATGAGGCGGCACCTATGCAGTTAAAAAGAGTCTCAACTAAAATGTCCAACCCATGGTATGACGGAAGTCTCAATGAGGATAGACGAGACATGCGAATGGCAGAACGCACCTGGAGATCAGCTCCCTCTGCACTGCACCTAAAAACTCTGAAGAAAAAGAGAAACGCCTACTTCAGGAAAATAAAACGCTCAAAACTAGACTTCTTCAGCCTCCAGCTTGACCAAGCAAAAAACCATCCGAGAAAACTGTTTGAGCTAATCCGAACACAATCCAAGGAACAACCCCTACCACTCTGCACTGTACGCGAAGCTCCCTCCTGTGAAGACTTCTCCGCTTTCTTTATCCAAAAAACTGACAACATAAAGAGCGATCTCCTCGCGGACGCAAGCCTCTACTCCAAACCTCACTGCATAGCACCCATTGAACCAAAAAACAATGCTACATGGTCATCCTTTGGCACATACTCCGAAGAGGAAATTGGCAAACTGCTCAGCACCTTGAAACCATCCAATCACCTAACAGATCCCCTTCCTGCTAACGCTGTAAAAGACTTTGCCCCTTTGCTTCTCCCACTCTGGACCAGAATTATCAACGGCTCACTTCAACAAGGAACCATACCCGACTCCCTCAAAGTTGGACAAGTCACACCCTTACTAAAGAAACCTACAGCCGACCCCTCTGATCTGAACAATTATCGTCCCATCACTAATATCCCCACTCTCGCCAAACTGCTGAAAAAATGCGTACAACTACAATTGACTAAACACATTGAACAATTTGATCTCCTCAATCCTCATCAATCAGGTTTCCGAGCAGGGCACAGTACAGAAACTGCTATGACTCACATAATTGACGACGCACTTCAAATGCTAGACCAAAACAACACCTGCCTCCTCATCCTTCTTGATCTCTCTTCAGCATTCGACACTGTGAAACATGAGAACCTACTCGAACTATTAAGCACTAGAATGGGATTATCTGGAACTGTTCTCAAATGGTTCACTTCCTTTCTTCACAACAGATCGCAGAAGTTCAAGAGCAACAATCTGATGTCATCGCCAATACCGGTAACGCTGGGCGTCCCCCAAGGATCCTCACTATCCCCAACTTTGTTCAACTTAGTGATGGAACCTCTAACCACCGTGCTACAAGCATCCAACTTACACTTTCACATGTACGCCGATGACACCCAACTATATCTCAAATTACAATCCCCCAAAGACATTCTGCTCCTGAACTCAACGATCAGAAGCACCCAATCCTGGTTGGCCGATAATCACCTCAAACTCAATGCTCTGAAAACAGAGTTCCTTCTGATATCACCTCCAGCGAAGATCTCCACCACTCAAAGTTGGCTCAAACACCTAACTGCACTCAATGTCCAACCCACCATCGTGGACTCAGCAAAATCTCTAGGCATAACCCTCGACACCAATCTCAACATGCAGCAACACATCAACAAGGCTACTAAGGGAGCGAATTTCCAAATCAATATCCTGAGGAAACTTAAAGCATTCCTCCCAGCCAATGACTTCCAAACCGCAGTACAAGCACTAGTCATCCCTCGAATAGAATATGGCAGCGTCGCCCTCTGCGGACTCCCGCTAACTACTACCGCACCTCTAAGAGCTTCTCTAAACGCTGCAGCGAGGCTCATAACTGGGTCAAAAAAGCACTCTCATATCTCCCCTGACTTGAAATCCCTGAACTGGCTGCCTTTTGAAGCCAGAATACATCTGAAAATCTCCTGCATGACACACCAGGCGGTACACCTGAACTCTCCTGGCTACCTCACGCAGAAGTTGACAATCTCTGGCGGCGCTAGAAACACTAGAGGCACAAAGAATCTTCTGCTGAAACCTCGTAGATTCCGGAAGGAAAAAACATATAAACGTTCCTTCTCAGGAATGGCACCCAGAATCTGGAACTCACTACCCCCCGAAACTAGGCTCATCTCGTCCACTACACGGTTTAAGAAAGAAGTATAAGCTATCCTCATGGCTAAATACACCTGAACTGTTAAGTAGGTCACCGTAAGAAAAGGCACCGATCTGTATTATTTGTCTGACCCCCGTTGCACATTTGCATTATTTGTATTAGTGATTCACTGATTTACATGTTGGCTGTGCCCTCATTTATTTGTATTGTATGCTCCCCTGACTTAATTGTTTTGACTATGCTCCCTCATGTACCCTTTCTGTGTAAAGCGCTCTGATATCTGCAAAGATCTTGTCCGCGCTATATAAGACTTTCAAAATAAAAAATAAAAATATATAGGTAACGCAGATGTCACTTCCGACGCTGACGATGTCTCGCGGAGCTGACAGACGCCACCTGCTGGCGTGAATGGGTATTTCTTGAAGAAAAATCTTCCAGAGACGGTCTGACGCCTGGGAAATTCAAAGGTAAGGAATCTGTGGTTAGATGCGTCTATCAGATAGAAAAACTCAGGTGGACTCTGTTAGTTCAAGGAGTAGCTGCCTTTTTCTCCACGCACTGCCCCTGCTTTGCAAGACCACCCCGGAAGGCTCTCTACTGGCTGCCACTGAAGCAGATTTAAACCTCTTTGCATCATCCAAAAGGTTGCTGTACCAAGGCCTTGGCTACTAGCAAACATTAGCTCATCAGTCAACCCTCAGTCTGAGAACTTGTGTCAGATTCATTGCCAAGCCTTCCAAAAAATTCTTGAAGACATATCACTGGCGTTTAGTGGCCTAGACTCTGAAACGCTCTCTACCCACCCTCGAGAGCAGAACCTAACCTTCTCAGCTTCAGGAAATGCATCAAAACAGAACAATTATAACTGGCTTTCTGAGGAAGGCATATGACAGCAGGGTCTATTTTAGGTCCTTGCAGTCACCAGCAAGTGAAAAGGGCCCGTTAAAGAAAAATAAAAAAAAGTATCCAAATAAATAGTACAGCACGAGCCTCAAAGACACACAGCTTAGAAGACTCAGAAGTCAACAGTTTACCTGCATGATGGCGATATCCTTCTCGAGCGTCCGGCACTCCTCCTCCAAGATGGATCTGGGGAGAGAAGGAGAGCGTGTAACTGGGCTGGTATTGACCCATCATCTAAACACCAATATATAGAAAGGACGAGAGTAGCATAATGTGCTGTGTCCACAGTCGTACTCAATGGAAGGAAGCACACTTTACAACAGGGCTGTCCTGGAAAAATGGAGGCGGAAGGAGAGAGGTTTGTTTAAATGATGGAATAACCCAACTCCCGCCAAGGAGGCAACAGCCAACTGGGACACATCTCTTTCCAGCGACACTGTACAGACAAGAGCCTCAAAACCCGAGAAACCATCAACATTGAACAAATAATACCTCAAAACCTGAGGAACGGTACCTTTATGGAGATTCCATTAGTAGCAGTCATTGTTTCGCCCTCCTTCAAGGCCGTCTCAGAACAGCCAGGAAAACATGAAACAAGCTTCTAAAAAGAATGCAGTCACATAAAAATAATGTGGAGTGCTTCACGTGCTTCCGTTCATCTGTGTGTGAGCATCACTCTTGTACGGATTCACCAGCCTGAACACCCTGTTCTTGGTTGTATAAGTTTGCTGGCCTGAGGAGTGTAGACAGGCGGGTTATAGTAGATTGTGTACAATAATTTAAAATGAAGCAGTCTATGTCTGCCTTTGAAGGTGACGGCTGTGGTCAGCACACAGCCTTTCTCCAGTTGTTCAGACAGCGGAGAACCTTCTGGCTGGCAGTTTCTCCACCGCTTGAGCCTTCGTCGTCGTGTTATAGATGTGTGTTAGCTAACATACATCCTTTGCAGTTACTTTTACATGCTGTCAGGCTATTGATCAATGATAGCTGGCGTACAGCGTTTGCAGTTCCTTTTAGATATGGCTGAGCTATAGATCTGCGATAGCTGACGTACAGCCCTTGCAGTTCCTTTTACATATGGCCGATCTATAGAGCTGCGATAGCTGGTGTACGACCTTTGCCTTTCCTTTTACATACAGCTGGGCTATAGTTCTGCGATAGCTGGCGTAAGGCCTTTGCAGTTGTTTTCACATACGTCCAGCCTATAGATCGGTGATAGCTGGTGTACAGCCTTTGCAGTTCATTTTACATATGGCCGGGCTATAGATCTGTGATAGCTGGGATACGTTCGGGCTATAGATATGCGATAGCTGGCATACATTCTTTGCAGTTCCATTTACATATGGTCAGACTATAGATCTGCGATAGCTGGCGTACGTTCAGGCTATAGATCTGCGATAGCTGGCGTACGGCCCTTGCATTCCTTTTAAATATGGTCGGGCTGTAGATCTGCCACAGCTGGCTTACAGCCTTGGGAGTTCCTTTTACCTAAGTGAGGGTGACACTCGTCAAGGACTCTAAGGACAAGGTGGGTAAGTCCCTGCACAGATTCCCTCAGGCAAAAAATATATGAAAACATCCAGCGATATGGTACTTACCTTGCCTTCAATTGCAGCAGTGAGATAAAAGTGTGTTTTTCATCATCTGGCATTAAGCCAAAAACTGATGGTAGAGGCAATCAAGACCATGTATTCACCTAAGAATAAGGAGGAACTGGTAACACTTCTTGGTGTGGCTGAGTTTTATAAGTTTGCGCCACGATTCGCTGAGAAGTCTGTGTTTACGAGGAGTTTGCTGAAACAAGGGGAGGAGTCTCCCTGGTGCCAGTTGTATGAGAAAGAGTTTGAACATGTTGAAGCTCGTCTACATAAAGCACTAGGTTTCAGAAGTTTTGAATGCAGAGGTGAGACTTCTGTGATGACTGATGCAAGCTGGAAAGGTCTCGGAGCTGTTTTGATGCAGAGATGAGACTTCTGTGATGACTGATGCAAGTTGAAAAGGTCTCAGAGCTGTTTTGATGCAGAGATGAGACTTCTGTGATGACTGATGCAAGCTGGAAAGGTCTCTGAGCTGTTTTGAATGCAGAGATGAGACTTCTGTGATGACTGATGCAAGCTGGAAAGGTCTCAGAGCTGTTTTGATGCAGAGATGAGACTTCTGTGATGACTGATGCGAGCTGAAAAGGTCTCAGAGCTGTTTTGATGCAGAGATGAGACTTCTGTGATGACTGATGCAAGCTGGAAAGGTCTCTGAGCTGTTTTGATGCAGAGATGAGACTTCTGTGATGACTGATGCAAGCTGGAAAGGTCTCGGAGCTGTTTTGATGCAGAGATGAGACTTCTGTGATGACTGATGCAAGCTGAAAAGGTCTCGGAGCTGTTTTGAATGCAGAGATGAGACTTCTGTGATGACTGATGCAAGGTGGAAAGGTCTCGGAGCTGTTTTGATGCAGAGATGAGACTTCTGTGATGACTGATGCAAGCTGAAAAGGTCTCGGAGCTGTTTTGAATGCAGAGATGAGACTTCTGTGATGACTGATGCAAGCTGAAAAGGTCTTGGAGCTGTTTTGATGCAGAGATGAGACTTCTGTGATGACTGATGCAAGCTGGAAAGGTCTCGGAGCTGTTTTGATGCAGAGATGAGACTTCTGTGATGACTGATGCAAGTTGAAAAGGTCTCAGAGCTGTTTTGATGCAGAGATGAGACTTCTGTGATGACTGATGCAAGCTGAAAAGGTCTCGGAGCTGTTTTGATGCAGAGATGAGACTTCTGTGATGACTGATGCAAGCTAGAAAGGTCTCGGAGCTGTTTTGATGCAGAGGTGAGACTTCTGTGATGACTGATGCAAGCTGAAATGGTCTCGGAGCTGTTTTGATGCAGAGATGAGACTTCTGTGATGACTGATGCAAGCTGAAAAGGTCTCGGAGCTGTTTTGATGCAGAGATGAGACTTCTGTGATGACTGATGCAAGCGGAAAAGGTCTCGGAGCTGTTTTGAATGCAGAGATGAGACTTCTGTGATGACTGATGCAAGCTGAAAAGGTCTCGGAGCTGTTTTGAATGCAGAGCTGAGACTTCTGTGATGACTGATGCAAGGTGGAAAGGTCTCGGAGCTGTTTTGATGCAGAGATGAGACTTCTGTGATGACTGATGCAAGCTGAAAAGGTCTCGGAGCTGTTTTGAATGCAGAGATGAGACTTCTGTGATGACTGATGCAAGCTGGAAAGGTCTCGGAGCTGTTTTGAATGCAGAGATGAGACTTCTGTGATGACTGATGCAAGCTGGAAAGGTCTCGGAGCTGTTTTGATGCAGAGATGAGACTTCTGTGATGACTGATGCAAGCTGGAAAGGTCTCGGAGCTGTTTTGATGCAGAGATGAGACTTCTGTGATGACTGATGCAAGCTGGAAAGGTCTCAGAGCTGTTTTGATGCAGAGATGAGACTTCTGTGATGACTGATGCAAGCTGGAAAGGTCTCGGAGCTGTTTTGATGCAGAGATGAGACTTCTGTGATGACTGATGCAAGCTGAAAAGGTCTCGGAGCTGTTTTGATGCAGAGATGAGACTTCTGTGATGACTGATGCAAGCGGAAAAGGTCTCGGAGCTGTTTTGAATTCAGAGATGAGACTTCTGTAATGACTGATGCAAGCTGAAAAGGTCTCGGAGCTGTTTTGATGCAGAGATGAGACTTCTGTGATGACTGATGCAAGCTGGAAAGGTCTCGGAGCTGTTTTGATGCAGAGATGAGACTTCTGTGATGACTGATGCAAGCTGGAAAGGTCTCGGAGCTGTTTTGATGCAGAGATGAGACTTCTGTGATGACTGATGCAAGCTGGAAAGGTCTCAGAGCTGTTTTGATGCAGAGATGAGACTTCTGTGATGACTGATGCAAGCTGGAAAGGTCTCGGAGCTGTTTTGATGCAGAGATGAGACTTCTGTGATGACTGATGCAAGCTGAAAAGGTCTCGGAGCTGTTTTGATGCAGAGATGAGACTTCTGTGATGACTGATGCAAGCGGAAAAGGTCTCGGAGCTGTTTTGAATTCAGAGATGAGACTTCTGTAATGACTGATGCAAGCTGAAAAGGTCTCGGAGCTGTTTTGATGCAGAGATGAGACTTCTGTGATGACTGATGCAAGCTGGAAAGGTCTCGGAGCTGTTTTGATGCAGAGATGAGACTTCTGTGATGACTGATGCAAGTTGAAAAGGTCTCAGAGCTGTTTTGATGCAGAGATGAGACTTCTGTAATGACTGATGCAAGCTGAAAAGGTCTCGGAGCTGTTTTGATGCAGAGATGAGACTTCTGTGATGACTGATGCAAGCGGAAAAGGTCTCAGAGTTGTTTTGATGCAGAGATGAGACTTCTGTGATGACTGATGCAAGCTGGAAAGGTCTCAGAGCTGTTTTGATGCAGAGATGAGACTTCTGTGATGACTGATGCAAGCTGGAAAGGTCTCGGAGCTGTTTTGATGCAGAGATGAGACTTCTGTGATGACTGATGCAAGCTGGAAAGGTCTCAGAGCTGTTTTGATGCAGAGATGAGACTTCTGTGATGACTGATGCAAGCTGGAAAGGTCTCAGAGCTGTTTTGATGCAGAGATGAGACTTCTGTGATGACTGATGCAAGCTGAAAAGGTCTCAGAGCTGTTTTGATGCAGAGATGAGACTTCTGTGATGACTGATGCAAGCTGAAAAGGTCTCGGAGCTGTTTTGATGCAGAGATGAGACTTCTGTGATGACTGATGCAAGCTGGAAAGGTCTCGGAGCTGTTTTGAATGCAGAGATGAGACTTCTGTGATGACTGATGCAAGCTGGAAAGGTCTCAGAGCTGTTTTGATGCAGAGATGAGACTTCTGTGATGACTGATGCAAGCTGGAAAGGTCTCAGAGCTGTTTTGATGCAGAGATGAGACTTCTGTGATGACTGATGCAAGCTGAAAAGGTCTCAGAGCTGTTTTGATGCAGAGATGAGACTTCTGTGATGACTGATGCAAGCTGAAAAGGTCTCGGAGCTGTTTTGATGCAGAGATGAGACTTCTGTGATGACTGATGCAAGGTGGAAAGGTCTCTGAGCTGTTTTGAATGCAGAGATGAGACTTCTGTGATGACTGATGCAAGCTGGAAAGGTCTCGGAGCTGTTTTGATGCAGAGATGAGACTTCTGTGATGACTGATGCAAGCTGAAAAGGTCTCGGAGCTGTTTTGAATGCAGAGATGAGACTTCTGTGATGACTGATGCAAGCTGGAAAGGTCTCAGAGCTGTTTTGATGCAGAGATGAGACTTCTGTGATGACTGATGCAAGCTGGAAAGGTCTCGGAGCTGTTTTGATGCAGAGATGAGACTTCTGTGATGACTGATGCAAGCTGGAAAGGTCTCGGAGCTGTTTTGATGCAGAGATGAGACTTCTGTGATGACTGATGCAAGCTAGAAAGGTCTCGGAGCTGTTTTGATGCAGAGATGAGACTTCTGTGATGACTGATGCAAGCTGAAAAGGTCTCGGAGCTGTTTTGATGCAGAGATGAGACTTCTGTGATGACTGATGCAAGGTGGAAAGGTCTCGGAGCGGTTTTGATGCAGAGATGAGACTTCTGTGATGACTGATGCAAGCTGAAAAGGTCTCGGAGCTGTTTTGATGCAGAGATGAGACTTCTGTGATGACTGATGCAAGCTGGAAAGGTCTCGGAGCTGTTTTGATGCAGAGATGAGACTTCTGTGATGACTGATGCAAGCTGGAAAGGTCTCTGAGCTGTTTTGATGCAGAGGTGAGACTTCTGTGATGACTGATGCAAGCTGAAAAGGTCTCGGAGCTGTTTTGATGCAGAGATGAGACTTCTGTGATGACTGATGCAAGCTGAAAAGGTCTCGGAGCTGTTTTGATGCAGAGATGAGACTTCTGTGATGACTGATGCAAGCTGAAAAGGTCTCGGAGCTGTTTTGATGCAGAGATGAGACTTCTGTGATGACTGATGCAAGCTGAAAAGGTCTCGGAGCTGTTTTGATGCAGAGATGAGACTTCTGTGATGACTGATGCAAGCTGGAAAGGTCTCTGAGCTGTTTTGAATGCAGAGATGAGACTTCTGTGATGACTGATGCAAGCTGGAAAGGTCTCGGAGCTGTTTTGAATGCAGAGATGAGACTTCTGTGATGACTGATGCAAGCTGAAAAGGTCTCGGAGCTGTTTTGATGCAGAGATGAGACTTCTGTGATGACTGATGCAAGCTGAAAAGGTCTCGGAGCTGTTTTGATGCAGAGATGAGACTTCTGTGATGACTGATGCAAGCTGGAAAGGTCTCGGAGCTGTTTTGAATGCAGAGATGAGACTTCTGTAATGACTGATGCAAGCTGGAAAGGTCTCGGAGCTGTTTTGATGCAGAGATGAGACTTCTGTGATGACTGATGCAAGCTGGAAAGGTCTCGGAGCTGTTTTGATACAGAGATGAGACTTCTGTGATGACTGATGCAAGCTGAAAAGGTCTCGGAGCTGTTTTGATGCAGAGATGAGACTTCTGTGATGACTGATGCAAGCTGAAAAGGTCTCGGAGCTGTTTTGATGCAGAGATGAGACTTCTGTGATGACTGATGCAAGCTGAAAAGGTCTCGGAGCTGTTTTGATGCAGAGATGAGACTTCTGTGATGACTGATGCAAGCTGGAAAGGTCTCGGAGCTGTTTTGAATGCAGAGATGAGACTTCTGTGATGACTGATGCAAGGTGGAAAGGTCTCGGAGCTGTTTTGATGCAGAGATGAGACTTCTGTGATGACTGATGCAAGCTGAAAAGGTCTCGGAGCTGTTTTGAATGCAGAGATGAGACTTCTGTGATGACTGATGCAAGCTGAAAAGGTCTTGGAGCTGTTTTGATGCAGAGATGAGACTTCTGTGATGACTGATGCAAGCTGGAAAGGTCTCGGAGCTGTTTTGATGCAGAGATGAGACTTCTGTGATGACTGATGCAAGTTGAAAAGGTCTCAGAGCTGTTTTGATGCAGAGATGAGACTTCTGTGATGACTGATGCAAGCTGAAAAGGTCTCGGAGCTGTTTTGATGCAGAGATGAGACTTCTGTGATGACTGATGCAAGCTAGAAAGGTCTCGGAGCTGTTTTGATGCAGAGGTGAGACTTCTGTGATGACTGATGCAAGCTGAAATGGTCTCGGAGCTGTTTTGATGCAGAGATGAGACTTCTGTGATGACTGATGCAAGCTGAAAAGGTCTCGGAGCTGTTTTGATGCAGAGATGAGACTTCTGTGATGACTGATGCAAGCGGAAAAGGTCTCGGAGCTGTTTTGAATGCAGAGATGAGACTTCTGTGATGACTGATGCAAGCTGAAAAGGTCTCGGAGCTGTTTTGAATGCAGAGCTGAGACTTCTGTGATGACTGATGCAAGGTGGAAAGGTCTCGGAGCTGTTTTGATGCAGAGATGAGACTTCTGTGATGACTGATGCAAGCTGAAAAGGTCTCGGAGCTGTTTTGAATGCAGAGATGAGACTTCTGTGATGACTGATGCAAGCTGGAAAGGTCTCGGAGCTGTTTTGAATGCAGAGATGAGACTTCTGTGATGACTGATGCAAGCTGGAAAGGTCTCGGAGCTGTTTTGATGCAGAGATGAGACTTCTGTGATGACTGATGCAAGCTGGAAAGGTCTCAGAGCTGTTTTGATGCAGAGATGAGACTTCTGTGATGACTGATGCAAGCTGGAAAGGTCTCGGAGCTGTTTTGATGCAGAGATGAGACTTCTGTGATGACTGATGCAAGCTGAAAAGGTCTCGGAGCTGTTTTGATGCAGAGATGAGACTTCTGTGATGACTGATGCAAGCGGAAAAGGTCTCGGAGCTGTTTTGAATTCAGAGATGAGACTTCTGTAATGACTGATGCAAGCTGAAAAGGTCTCGGAGCTGTTTTGATGCAGAGATGAGACTTCTGTGATGACTGATGCAAGCTGGAAAGGTCTCGGAGCTGTTTTGATGCAGAGATGAGACTTCTGTGATGACTGATGCAAGTTGAAAAGGTCTCAGAGCTGTTTTGATGCAGAGATGAGACTTCTGTGATGACTGATGCAAGCTGGAAAGGTCTCGGAGCTGTTTTGATGCAGAGATGAGACTTCTGTGATGACTGATGCAAGCTGGAAAGGTCTCAGAGCTGTTTTGATGCAGAGATGAGACTTCTGTGATGACTGATGCAAGCTGGAAAGGTCTCAGAGCTGTTTTGATGCAGAGATGAGACTTCTGTGATGACTGATGCAAGCTGAAAAGGTCTCAGAGCTGTTTTGATGCAGAGATGAGACTTCTGTGATGACTGATGCAAGCTGAAAAGGTCTCGGAGCTGTTTTGATGCAGAGATGAGACTTCTGTGATGACTGATGCAAGCTGGAAAGGTCTCGGAGCTGTTTTGAATGCAGAGATGAGACTTCTGTGATGACTGATGCAAGCTGGAAAGGTCTCAGAGCTGTTTTGATGCAGAGATGAGACTTCTGTGATGACTGATGCAAGCTGGAAAGGTCTCAGAGCTGTTTTGATGCAGAGATGAGACTTCTGTGATGACTGATGCAAGCTGAAAAGGTCTCAGAGCTGTTTTGATGCAGAGATGAGACTTCTGTGATGACTGATGCAAGCTGAAAAGGTCTCGGAGCTGTTTTGATGCAGAGATGAGACTTCTGTGATGACTGATGCAAGGTGGAAAGGTCTCTGAGCTGTTTTGAATGCAGAGATGAGACTTCTGTGATGACTGATGCAAGCTGGAAAGGTCTCGGAGCTGTTTTGATGCAGAGATGAGACTTCTGTGATGACTGATGCAAGCTGGAAAGGTCTCGGAGCTGTTTTGATGCAGAGATGAGACTTCTGTGATGACTGATGCAAGCTGAAAAGGTCTCGGAGCTGTTTTGAATGCAGAGCTGAGACTTCTGTGATGACTGATGCAAGCTGAAAAGGTCTCGGAGCTGTTTTGAATGCAGAGATGAGACTTCTGTGATGACTGATGCAAGCTGGAAAGGTCTCAGAGCTGTTTTGATGCAGAGATGAGACTTCTGTGATGACTGATGCAAGCTGGAAAGGTCTCGGAGCTGTTTTGATGCAGAGATGAGACTTCTGTGATGACTGATGCAAGCTGGAAAGGTCTCGGAGCTGTTTTGATGCAGAGATGAGACTTCTGTGATGACTGATGCAAGCTAGAAAGGTCTCGGAGCTGTTTTGATGCAGAGATGAGACTTCTGTGATGACTGATGCAAGCTGAAAAGGTCTCGGAGCTGTTTTGATGCAGAGATGAGACTTCTGTGATGACTGATGCAAGGTGGAAAGGTCTCGGAGCGGTTTTGATGCAGAGATGAGACTTCTGTGATGACTGATGCAAGCTGAAAAGGTCTCGGAGCTGTTTTGATGCAGAGATGAGACTTCTGTGATGACTGATGCAAGCTGGAAAGGTCTCGGAGCTGTTTTGATGCAGAGATGAGACTTCTGTGATGACTGATGCAAGCTGGAAAGGTCTCTGAGCTGTTTTGATGCAGAGGTGAGACTTCTGTGATGACTGATGCAAGCTGAAAAGGTCTCGGAGCTGTTTTGATGCAGAGATGAGACTTCTGTGATGACTGATGCAAGCTGAAAAGGTCTCGGAGCTGTTTTGATGCAGAGATGAGACTTCTGTGATGACTGATGCAAGCTGAAAAGGTCTCGGAGCTGTTTTGATGCAGAGATGAGACTTCTGTGATGACTGATGCAAGCGGAAAAGGTCTCGGAGCTGTTTTGAATTCAGAGATGAGACTTCTGTGATGACTGATGCAAGCTGAAAAGGTCTCGGAGCTGTTTTGATGCAGAGATGAGACTTCTGTAATGACTGATGCAAGCTGGAAAGGTCTCGGAGCTGTTTTGATGCAGAGATGAGACTTCTGTGATGACTGATGCAAGCTGAAAAGGTCTCGGAGCTGTTTTGATGCAGAGATGAGACTTCTGTGATGACTGATGCAAGCTGGAAAGGTCTCGGAGCTGTTTTGATGCAGAGATGAGACTTCTGTGATGACTGATGCAAGCTGGAAAGGTCTCGGAGCTGTTTTGATGCAGAGATGAGACTTCTGTGATGACTGATGCAAGCTAGAAAGGTCTCGGAGCTGTTTTGATGCAGAGATGAGACTTCTGTGATGACTGATGCAAGCTGAAAAGGTCTCGGAGCTGTTTTGATGCAGAGATGAGACTTCTGTGATGACTGATGCAAGCTGGAAAGGTCTCGGAGCTGTTTTGATGCAGAGATGAGACTTCTGTGATGACTGATGCAAGCTGGAAAGGTCTCTGAGCTGTTTTGATGCAGAGGTGAGACTTCTGTGATGACTGATGCAAGCTGAAAAGGTCTCGGAGCTGTTTTGATGCAGAGATGAGACTTCTGTGATGACTGATGCAAGCTGAAAAGGTCTCGGAGCTGTTTTGATGCAGAGATGAGACTTCTGTGATGACTGATGCAAGCGGAAAAGGTCTCGGAGCTGTTTTGAATTCAGAGATGAGACTTCTGTGATGACTGATGCAAGCTGAAAAGGTCTCGGAGCTGTTTTGAATGCAGAGATGAGACTTCTGTGATGACTGATGCAAGGTGGAAAGGTCTCGGAGCTGTTTTGATGCAGAGATGAGACTTCTGTGATGACTGATGCAAGCTGAAAAGGTCTCGGAGCTGTTTTGAATGCAGAGATGAGACTTCTGTGATGACTGATGCAAGCTGGAAAGGTCTCGGAGCTGTTTTGATGCAGAGATGAGACTTCTGTGATGACTGATGCAAGCTGGAAAGGTCTCGGAGCTGTTTTGAATTCAGAGATGAGACTTCTGTGATGACTGATGCAAGCTGAAAAGGTCTCGGAGCTGTTTTGATGCAGAGATGAGACTTCTGTGATGACTGATGCAAGCTGGAAAGGTCTCGGAGCTGTTTTGATGCAGAGATGAGACTTCTGTGATGACTGATGCAAGCTGAAAAGGTCTCGGAGCTGTTTTGATGCAGAGGTGAGACTTCTGTGATGACTGATGCAAGCTGGAAAGGTCTTGGAGCTGTTTTGAATGCAGAGATGAGACTTCTGTAATGACTGATGCAAGCTGGAAAGGTCTCGGAGCTGTTTTGATGCAGAGATGAGACTTCTGTGATGACTGATGCAAGCTGAAAAGGTCTCGGAGAGAAGCAAAACTGAATTTCTCTGTAATTGAGAAAGAGACTTGAGGAGTCTTTAGGGCAATAAGAAAGTTGAAAAAGTTTTTTGGGGGTGCAAATTTGTGATTAAGACAGATCATAAACCCCTTAGGGATATTTCCCCAAAAAAGGTGTGGATTGTGTATCTCATAGGATTCACAAATGGCTAGCGGCCCTTCCAGAGTTCGAATTTAACATCTCATATGTGCCGGGGCCAATCATTTACTGGCAGATTATAGCTCAAGGTTAGGTGACACTGATGAGATTTCAGAACAAAATGATTTTTTTGGAGGGGAAGAATTTGAAGAAGAGGTGAATGTTTATCTGATCACTGATGGTATTCTGCAAGAAAGAAGAGTGGTGGAAGGAATTAGTGGATGATGCCCGACTGCAGAAAATAATTCATATGATTCCTGATGGTTGGGGTGACCAGAATACATGTGAGGAAAACATTTGAGGGTTTTGGCAGAGAAAAGATTATTTAAATATTGTAAATGGTTTGTCGATGAGAGGAAGTAAACTTATACCTCCACACAATTTGAGAAAGAGGTTGGTAATGACCAGAGAGCGTTACTACAAAGAGAACAGAGATGGGTGTACCGCCTCAAGAGTCATCTGGTGGGGTTAAATGATGACATCCCTTGGCAGTCTCTAGGCAGACACTAGTTACATCTGTGCTGATACCACTCAGTTTTATAAACCAAATACCGCCACTAAGTTTGTGTAACGCATCTCATTCCCTGGGCTAAATCCTTGAGGGCATGAGAAGCAGGGAAGTATTAGACAACATAGCTTCCCTTTCTGATTTTTGCACACTGGGGGTGGGCTTATACCCTCGCACACATGGGTTACAGGCGAGATTTGAGATACCTACCTGTTGTAATTTCCATTCCAGTAGGGTGGCTTTACCAACCGATGCCCCATTTCCATATGGCGGTGGTACCAATATGGAGGCTTTGTGTAGGAGAGTAGGGTCTGCTATCCTATGGTCACCCCAAATTTTTGCTTTTTGCTTCACTGGTTTTCGACTTAATGTGGCTGTGGGCCTGCTAATCAGACCCACAGCCTGCTGTTCTCTCTCTAAATTAATAATAAATGTGCTATAGGCACATACCCCAATTGGAAATGGACTCCTTGTCAGCCCCTGTCTAATGCACTATAGGTGCCCAGGGCATAGGGGCCACCAAGGCCTACCAGGGGCTGCAGCATATCTTTTGCCACCCCTGGCTGGTTCTTAAATTGACACAACTGGCTGATCACTAGGCTGGGGTAAGGTGGTGTAATCACCCCTTACTTAGATATAGTATACCTATATCTAAACCTATATCTGGACACATATTAACCTGTGAGCCACTCCTATGGAAGGCCTCATCAATCCTGGAGGCAGAGTGCGTGGTTTAAATGTGAGATGGAGCTCTAGCATGAGCTGAGCCTGTCTGCAGCTGTCGGGAACAACTCCCTAAGCTGTTTCAGGATAAGGCCATACCATACACTCTTAAGTGCCTTATAATCCTCGCGGTTATATAGCAACTCTGGTTTGGCTTTATCAAAACATGTCGTGTAAGGTGTCATACGGTTTGGAATACTATCCCCTCGCCAGTTCTGGCGACGGGGATAGCATTCCACCCCTCTAGAGGGGTAAGACATGTTACTTTACTTAAATGCGGTTAATTTCTAAAAGGACCTTAGATCCACAAAATGGATGCCTCTGCCACAGACAAGAGTCTTACCCCCTGAAGCTGACCGAAACTCAGCCAAATGGGGCCTGGACAAAGGGTTTCCTGTCGCAGGGGGGTGTTACCACCCTCCAGACAGGAGATAGTGGATTGTAGCAGGGAGGTTTGAAAGAAACCAGACACTGCTTGGGGCGCACACGGCTGCCCCTTGCATAATCCGGCCAAACCGGTTCTGGGGCACTCCAGCCCTCGTGCCAGGGCGGCCTGGATCAAAGGAAGGGGGTGTATCCACCCACTTCCTGGGTCCCACCCATAGGAGGGGACCTAGCAGGTAATCCAGCCCCCAAAATTAGTATAAGACTGGGAGCAGTGCCAATGCACTTCAGATTATCCTGATGAAACATAAGAAACGAAACTCTGGACCCTTCGACAACCTACTCGACGTAGAAGCCCGAAGAATCTCCCTTGTGGTCAAGGAGTGACCACCCTGTGCAAACAGGCACCATCCAGCCATCAACGTCTGCTTTGTCGCAGTTCCCGCCGGAACTCGAGCGACAGAGATCGACGAGATCAAGCTTGCCTGCCTTCCAACAGCCCGATCCACAGTCCCTGCAGAGCTGAGACCCGTGGAGGCGACCGGAAGCGTGGGGCACGCCATCTTGAATTGACCACGAGACGCTGACCATGCAGCCCACGAGTGACCCTCGAAGCTGTACACCGGGGTTTGAGAAGCCCCAACCCTGAGCCACACTTGCACCGAAGTTCAGCCCTTCACACTCGACGAGTGCTGGGTGGGGCCCTTCTGCTTCTTTTGGCTCAACGCGTTGGCCCGGTCACTTGCCAGCCGGCTAGTGGCCCCTGTACCGACGAACTTTGAAATTCGACCTGCAAATATGGTTGCTCCAGATCTGCACCAGCTCCCCTGAAAAGGAGCCCCCACTCTGACCCCCCCTGGTTCGAGTGAGAAGCAATCTCCCGGTTCCGCGTGGATTGCTCTTGCCAAGTGTTGTTTGCTCCAAACTTGAAGCCGACTGCGCCGACGGTGAGAGCCCTCGTGGGACAGATCGTGACCTGCTCCTGGACGTCGCAGATGCCCCAGAGCCCACGTGACAGCGGAGAGAAGCTCCTCGACGACCACCTGATTGCGCCCGACATTGCCTGGTTCCGTCCTGGTTCCACCCTGGTCACTGCTGAGTGACCCAGACTCTGTCCCCTCTGCTTTCAGGTAATTTTCGACTTGAGTCCACCCTTGGACTCCACCGGACACTTCTCCTTCACCCCGCCTGCAGCCCTTTCAGCTTCAAGCACCAAGAGCCTGCGTGACGAAACCCGACTCAACTTCGACCCTGTGCACCCGCTTCCTGTGGGTGAGGTAACTTTGCTCCGCCGGTGTTCCCACACTGGTACACATCTCTAGGGTCTGTGTCTTAAGTTTTGTTCCTCTAGGTTCAGCGGAAGTGTCCTTAAACTTTAACTTTACAACTTTTACGCACCATTGGTTAACATTGGTGCATGCGTGCGCTTTCCGCACTGCACCCGAATCCCGTGGGCCTCTCCCGACTTCAGCATTGCTTGTCCCGACTGCTCCCAGCGATTTCCTAGGCCCTAGGCCTAACCACTGTTCGATTGGTATCTCTTATACCACTTGTTTAGTATATGGTTTGAGGGGCCCCCCCGCCCTCATCCATAATTGTGCAACTTTGTATGTTTAAACTGTGCTTTTGATTTAACGCTTGTGCCCCTTTATTCATAAAGAATACTGGGGATTGTTTTTAGTAATAAACACATATATTTTTATAATATATACTTGTGTGGTGTCCTTTCATTTGATATTACAGGATTGTATGTGGTAAAACAGCTCGCTTAACACGACCTCTTAAGTTAAGCCTTTAGGCTGCTTAGTCCATGCTACCCCTAGGATAGCTTGTCTAATAAGGTTGACTTACAACCAGACACCATAAGGGATTGTTTGGTCTGATAACAGGTGGTTCCAGAATTGGAAACATCACCTATCAGGCCAAGTTCTCACATTGGTGAGCAGCGGTGCGGATTTGAGCTTGCTGTTGTTTTACCATTGCAATCTTTTATCAAACTGAAAGATCACATCAAGTACCTCTAGGTACATATAAATCAAAAGCGTAGCATATTTAAGTTCTACTGAACTTAGCAGTTGTAGATTAAAGGGATTAGCACACCCTGACTACAACTCACTAGCAAGGTACAGTAGGGAAACACTTAGTGTAGGTAGGTGCATCACTTACACCACACTAGAGTCATGTCTGACACAGGAAAAGCCTCAGGGTCTGCTCCTGTGACAGTTGACCTTACCAAGGCAACTTCCAGCTATGACAAATTAACCCGAAAGGACTTGATTGCCTTGTGCATATCAAGAGGGTTAAAAAGGGGCAGAAGTCCCACCTGTCCTATCCTGATAGCCATTCTAGAGCAGGATGACTTAGAGAATCAATCAATCAATCAATCAATGACACTTATAAAGCGCGCTACATACCCGTAGGGTCTCAAGGCGCTGGGGGGGGGGGGGGGTGCCGCTACTGCTCGAACAGCCAGGTCTTCAGCTTCTTCCTGAAGGAGAGGTGGTCTTGGGTCAGGCGCAGGTCGGTCGGGAGGGAGTTCCAGGTCTTGGCGGCCAGGTAGGAGAAGGACCTTCCTCCTGTGGTTGCTCTTCGGATGCGGGGGACGGCGGCGAGGGCGTGGTTGGCTGATCGGAGGTGGCGTTTGGGAGCGTAGAAGTTGACTCGGCTGTTGAGGTAGCTCGGGCCTTGGTCGTGTAGGGCTTTGTGTGCGTGGGTGAGGAGGCGGAAGGTGATTCTTTTGTTGACGGGGAGCCAGTGAAGGTCTTTCAGATGTCCGGAGATGTGACTGGTTCGTGGGATGTCGAGGATGAGTCTGGCTGAGGCGTTCTGGATCCGCTGGAGTCTCTTCTGGAGCTTGGCGGTGGTACCGGCGTAGAGGGCGTTGCCGTAGTCCAGTCGGCTGGTGACGAGGGCCTGGGTGACTGTCTTCCTGGTCTCGGTGGGGATCCACCAGAAGATCTTCCGTAGCATGCGTAGGATGTTGAAGCACGCCGAGGAGACGTTGTTGACTTGCCTGGTCATGGAGAGGGAGGAGTCCAGGATGACGCCCAGGTTTCGTGCATGGTCAGTCGGTTTGGGTGCGGTGCCCAGGGCGGGGGGCCACCAGGAGTCGTCCCAGGCGGAGGGTGAGGAGCCCAGGATGAGGACCTCTGTCTTGTCCGAGTTCAGTTTCAGGCGGCTGGTCGTCATCCACTCGGCTACCTCTTTCATCCCTTCGTGCAGGTTGGCTCTGGCGGCGGCGGGGTCGTTGGTCAGGGAGAGGATCAGCTGGGTGTCGTCGGCGTAGGAGATTATGCTGAGGTTGTGTTTGCGTACGATGGCCGCAAGGGGGCTCATGTAGACGTTGAAGAGGGTGGGGCTCAGAGATGATCCTTGGGGGACGCCGCAGATGACTTCGGAGGCCTCTGACTTGTACGGTGGTAGGCGGACTCTCTGTGTTCTTCCGTCGAGGAAGGAGATGATCCATTCCAGCGCCTTGTCCTGGATGCCGATGTTGCTGAGGCGCCGTACTAGGGTGCGGTGGCAGACCGTGTCGAATGCCGCGGAGAGGTCTAGGAGGATGAGGGCCGCTGTTTCTCCATTGTCCATCAGGGCTCGGATGTCATCGGTGGCGGCGATGAGGGCGGTCTCGGTGCTGTGGTTGGCTCTGAAGCCGGACTGTGAGGGGTCGAGGGATCCGTTCGTCTCGAGGAAGGCGGCCATCTGCTTGTTGACGTTCTTCTCAATGACTTTGGCTGGAAACGGGAGGAGCGAGATGGGGCGGTAATTCTTGAGTTCGGTGGGGTCCGCTGTGGGTTTCTTGAGAAGAGCGCTGAGTTCGGCGTGCTTCCAGCTCTCGGGGAAGGTGGCGGTGTCGAAGGATGTGTTGATGATGTCTCGCAGGTGGGGTGCGATGACAGCGTCGGCCTTGTTGAAGACGTGGTGAGGGCAGGGGTCGGTCGGTGATCCGGAGTGGATGGAGTTCATCGTGCGGATGGTGTCTTCGGTGCTGATCGGGGTCCAGGCGTGGAGGGTGGTGGTGGGGGGTGGTTGTTCGGTCATAGTGTGCGTTGGTTGGTTGTTGAAGCTGTTGTGTATGTCGGCGATCTTGTTGTGGAAGTATGAAGCGAGGGAGTTGCAGAGGTCTTGCGATGGGGTGATGTCGTTGTTTCCTGCGCTGGGGTTGGAAAGCTCTTTCACGATGTTGAAGAGTTCCTTGCAGTTGTGTGCGTTGTTGTCCAACCGGTCCTTGAAAGCTGTTTTCTTGGCGGCGCGGATCAGCTGGTGGTGTTTCCGGGTGGCAAGTTTGAAGGAGGTCCTGTTGTCCGGTGTCGGTTCCCTTTTCCAGACTTTCTCGAGGGCTCGGCAGTTCTTCTTGGAGCTCTTGAGTTCGTCGGTGAACCATGGGGCCTTCTTGCTGCCGGGTCTGCTGGGCGGGGTCCTCAGTGGGGCGAGTTCATCCGCGCAGTTGTTGATCCACTTCGTGAGGTTGTCTGCGGCCTGGCTGGGGTTCGCTGAGCTGGCAGGTGGGTGCTGGCTCAGGGAGGTGGTGAGCTGGTCTGCTGTGATCTTGTTCCAGCATCTGCGGGCGGCCTGTTTCTGGTGGTGGTGGGACGTCGTTCTCTTGAAGGTGAAGTGGACGCAGCTGTGGTCCGTCCATTGAAGCTCTGTGGCGTGGCTGAAGTTGATGTCTGTGCTGGAGGAGAAGACTGCGTCGAGTGTGTGTCCGGCGAGGTGGGTGGGGGTGGACACCAGTTGCTTGAGTCCCAGGTTGGCGAGGTTGTCGAGCAGGGTGATGGTGTTGCGGTCGTTGTTGTTCTCCAGATGGAAGTTGAGGTCTCCCAGGAGGATGTAGTCGGCGGAGGGGAGGGCATGCGGGCTGACGAAGTCGGCGATGTCCTCGCTGAATTGCGTGCGTGGTCCAGGGGGTCGGTAGATCAGGGTGCCTCTGAGGGTGGTGTTCGGGTTGGTGTGGATCTGGAAGTGCAGGTGTTCGGCGCTGGTCAGGGTGTTGTCGGTGCTGGTCGTGAGACGGATGGTGCTCCTGTGGATGATGGCGATGCCTCCTCCCATCTGGTTGGCGTTTCGGTCCCTCCGGACGATCTTGTAGCCCTCTGGGATAGCGATGGCGATGTCGGGAGCTGAAGAGGCGTTCATCCAGGTCTCCGTGAGGAAGGCGACGTCAGGGGCCGTGGCGTCTAGGAGGATCCAGAGTTCGATGGCGTGTCTGTGGACGGAGCGGGTGTTGAGCAGGATGCACTTGAGGTGGGTGCTGCTGGTGTTCGTCTTGGCGGGTGCTGGTGCGAGGCTGGTCCGGATGCAGGAGAACTTGCAGGCGTGGCAGCTGAAAGGTCCGTGGGTACCTCGTGGAGCGGCAAGGTGGCAATCTGGGAGTCGGCCGGTGTTGAGTGCGGTGAGGGTGGCGGCGGAGTACGTCAGGCGGGTCGGTCGGGCTCTTCGGGGGCCAGGGGTCCTGGCGCTGGTCGCGATCCGGTCGCGGACGGGCGCAGACGGGCTTACCTTTGGCGCGCCTTCGGCGCACAATCGGCGCGCCCGCTGCGCGTGACCGCTGCGCGTTCGCACGGTCGCCATTTAAGGCGAAGTGCGCGGGTGGGCGGAGCAGCTGGGAGGCGGGAGCGGGGAGGGTACAGAAGAAAAAGGGGCGGGGCTAATGGCGGTGGCGGGAAGCGGGAGCGGGGAGGGAGAGCGGAGGGCGGCGAGGTAGGCGGGCAAGCAGGAAGGAGGCAGGCACAATGGGGGTCAAAAACACGAAGAGAAATTGGAACAGAAACAGGCTAAATACAGGTCAAAACACGGAGAGAAAACGGCACAGAGAAAACAAGCAGCAATTCAGGTCAAAACGGGGGAAAAAACAGTAGGAAAACGATGTTAGCCACAGAAAGAAAACAAGCACAAATTTTAGACAAAAACGGGCTGAAACCAAAGGGCAGCGCTCAAGGCGGCAGCGAGGTCGGCGCTGAGGCAGAGGCAGGCACTGGGAGCACACGCAGCAGCTGGTGGCCGTGCGGCGCGGGGGTGTCCCACAAGTGGGTCACACTCACCTGCGTCGCACGGTCGCCATTTAAGGCCAAGTGCGCGGGTGGGCGGAGCAGCTGGGAGGCGGGAGCGGGGAGGGTACAGAAGAAAAAGGGGCGGGGCTAATGGCAGTGGCGGGAAGCGGGAGCGGGGAGGGAGAGCGGAGGGCGGCGAGGTAGGCGGGCAAGCAGGAAGGAGGCAGGCACAATGGGGGTCAAAAACACGAAGAGAAATTGGAACAGAAACAGGCTAAATACAGGTCAAAACACGGAAAACGATGTTAGCCACAGAAAGAAAACAAGCACAAATTTTAGACAAAAACGGGCTGAAACCAAAGGGCAGCACTCAAGGCGGCAGCGAGGTCGGCGCTGAGGCAGAGGCAGGCACTGGGAGCACACGCAGCAGCTGGTGGCCGTGCGGCGCGGGGGTGTCCCACAAGTGAGAAGGGAAATGAAGCTCCCTTAGAATCAGGAGATGGAGGGAACCCCCCTGTGACTGATAGCCCTCCAGAGGAAGAAGAAGAGGAGGAAGAGGAGGAAGAGGATTCAGATGTAGAGGGTCCAGAAGATCAGGATCAGAGGGGTAGCCAGGTCCTAGTTGCCAGGCTTAACCAGGCCAACTTAGACCTACTGGGAAATGGAGAGGGCCAGCCCCTCCCCAGATCCCACCATATCATTCTCCCAGGCAACAGAAGAGTGATATCTCCCTCAGGGGACTCTCATATTTCTAGTGCCTCAAGAGAATCTCAGAGAGGTATGACTGCCTCTCAGAGCATAGGGCCAGAATGAGGGCTGTCAAATTCCAAATAGAGAGGGGGGAGGTAGCCTTGGCTCAAGCTAGACTTGCCTTGGCAAGAGAGCAGAAATTAAGTGGCTTAGATGCCACTGGTGGCAGCAATATTCCTAGAGAAAAAGACAGGAGCTATGATAATAGAAACCTGACAAAAATTGTGCCCCCCTACAAGGAAGGGGATGACATCCACAAATGGATGACTGCTCTGGAGAGAGCCTGCATGGTACAGCAGGTTCCTCAGGATCCGTGGGCTGCAATTTTATGGTACTCCTTTTCTGAGAAAGGGAGAGATAGGCTCCTCACAGTTAGACCTGAGGATGCCAAAAACTACTCTGTCTTGAAGAGTGCTCTTATTGAAGGGTTTGGCCTAACCACTGAGCAATACAGGTTGTTGTTCAGAGACACCCAAAAAGCACAGACTCAAGACTGGACTGATTTTGTTGAATGTGCCACTAAGGCTCTGGAGGGTTGGTTGCAGGGAAGTAAAGTTTCAGACTATACAGGATTGTACAATCTTATGATGAGAGAACAGATCCTTAATAACTGCACAAACCAGCTGTTGCATCAATACCTTATTGACTCTGATCTGACCTCTCCCCAAGAATTGGGAAAGAAGGCAGACAAATGGGTCAGAACAAGGATTAAGCAGAAACCCCAGAACCAAGGTGGTGACCAGAAGAAAACAGACCAGAAGGGTGGTAATCAGAATCAGAAAGATAAAGAAAAAGACCAGATGTCTTCAGGCCCCCAAACTAATAGTAAGGAGGGTGGTTCCCAAAATGGAAACAAGAAAAAGAAGAATAATGGCCCAAAGAAGCCTTGGTGTAATACCTGCAAATCAGTTTCACACTGGGGCAGTGAATGCACCAAGACACATCCAGTCCCCACCACTGCAGCTCCTAAAGCACCTGCACCCCCTAGTACAGTCAACAGTGGTGGAACACAGTCCAAGGGTGTAGGCTGGGTTGACCCTGGGTACTGAAGTAGGATCTGGCCTAGTCAGAATCCCTACTCAGGCAGTTCTCCTATATGATGTGGACTTACCTTTGTCCACTACAGTTAGTCCCAGTAACCTGGGCAAATATAGGCAGACGCCTCTAATCAATGAGAAACTGGCTCAGGCCTACAGGGACACATGTGCCAGTGTCACAATGGTGACACCTGACTTTGTGGACCCTGGACAGATTGTACTAGGTGAAAGTTACCTAGTGACCAATGCCAGCAACACCACTTCTACACTTAGTGTGGCTATTGTGAACTTCTCCTGGGGAGGGGTAGATGGCCTAAAGAAAGTTGTTGTGAGTGCAGACCTCCCAGTAGACTGTCTGTTAGGCAATGATCTTGGAAGCTCAGTTTGGTCAGAAGTGGAGTACAGGACTCATGCAGAAATGCTAGGGATTTCAGCTCATGTCCTTGCAGTGACAAGGTCTCAGGCTAAGAAGTGCCTTCCTGAACCAGTGGTGGATCTTGGAACAATAGACCAACCACAACCCAAGAGAAGGAGCAAGAGAGGAAAGGCTGAGCCTTCCACCTTGCCCCAGGTTGAGGATCAAGTTTCAGAGGAAACTGATTCTGCAGTCCAAGAGGAGACTGTCTCTGAGGAACTTGAACCTGACCAGGTTGAGTTTCTGGGGACAGGGGGACCCTCAAGGGCAGACCTGAGGCAGGCTCAATTAGATTGCCCTTCCCTTGAACCCCTCAGACAGCAGGCTGCTGCTGAGGCTGCTGGGGATGCCCAAGGTACCCATACTGTGTATTGGGATGATGGACTCCTTTACGCAGAGGCTAGAGACCCCAAGCCTGGCATGACCAGGAGGTTGGTTATACCTCTGAAGTTTAGGGGGTTCCTTCTTACCTTGGCCCATGATATTCCCCTTGCAGGACACTTAGGCCAGAACAAGACGTGGGACAGGCTTGTTTCACACTTTCACTGGCCTCATATGTCAGAAAATGTCAAGGAATTTTGTCGCTCCTGTGTCACTTGCCAAGCCAGTGGTAAGTCAGGTGGCACAACAAAGGCCCCCCTCATACCACTACCTGTGGTGGGGGTACCCTTTGAAAGAGTTGGAATAGATATTGTGGGTCCCATGGATCCTCAAACAGCATCTGGAAACAGATTTATACTGGTGGTAGTGGATCATGCCACCAGGTATCCAGAGGCTATTCCCCTGAGGACCACCACAGCACCTGTGGTGGCAAAAGCCCTCATTGCAGTTTTCTCAAGAGTGGGCTTTCCAAAGGAGGTACTATCAGATAGGGGCACAAATTTTATGTCCAGCTATCTGAAGGCAATGTGGAAGGAGTGTGGAGTAAACTACAAGTTTACCACACCCTATCACCCACAGTGCAATGGGCTTGTGGAGAGATTCAACAAGACCCTAAAGGGAATGATAAAAGGATTACCAGAGAAGCTTAGGCGGAAATGGGACATTCTTTTACCCTGCTTGCTCTTTGCTTACAGAGAGGTCCCACAGAAGGGGGTTGGCTACAGCCCTTTTGAACTTTTGTTTGGCCACCCTGTGAGGGGTCCATTGTGTTTGGTGAAGGAAGGATGGAAGTTACCTCTCAAAAAGCCCAAACTAGACATAGTGGACTATGTACTTGGTCTCCGCTCCAGGATGGCTGAATACATGGAGAGAGCATCCAAAAACCTGGAGGCCAGCCAAGAATTACAAAAAGCTTGGCATGACCAAAAGGCTGTACTGGTAGAGTTCCAACCAGGACAGAAGGTGTGGGTACTGGAGCCAGTGGCCCCAGCAGCACTCCAGGACAAATGGAGTGGACCCTATCCTATCATTGAGAAAAAGGGAGAAGTCACCTACTTGGTTGACTTTGGAACCCCTAGGAGCCCTCACAGGGTAATCCATGTGAATCGTTTGAAAGCATTTGTGGACAGGGAGGACATGAGCTTGCTCATCGCCACAGATGGGGATCAGGAGGAAGAGAGTGACCCTCTCCCAGACCTGCTTTCTCAGAACCCTGATGATGGTTCAGTTGAAGGAGTAGCCTTGGCAGGCAGCCTCACTGACCAGCAACAGAGGGGCTGCAGACAAGTTTTGCAGGCCCACAGGCATTTGTTTTCACTCACACCCAGCCAGACTGACTGGTGCACCCATGTGGTGGACACTGGTGACAGTCTGCCTGTAAAGAATAAGATCTACAGGCAACCTGACCATGTCAGGGATTGCATCAAGGCTGAGGTGCAAAAGATGTTGGAGCTTGGAGTGATTGAGCCATCAGAGAGCCCATGGGCCAGCCCAGTAGTCCTTGTGCCAAAACCTCATACCCAAGATGGAAAGAGAGAAATGAGATTTTGCGTGGACTACAGGGGTCTCAATGCTGTCACTAGGACAGATGCTCACCCCATTCCAAGAGCAGATGAGCTCATTGACAGATTGGCTTCTGCCAAGTTTCTGAGCACATTTGATCTGACAGCTGGCTACTGGCAAATCAGACTAGCTGAGGAGTCAAAAGCCAAAACAGCATTCTCTACCCCTAGTGGACATTATCAGTTTGTGGTAATGCCCTTTGGTTTGAAGAATGCACCTGCCACTTTCCAAAGGTTGGTGAACCAAGTCCATACTGGGTTGGATGACTTTTGTGCAGCATATCTAGATGATATTGCTGTCTTTAGCTCCACCTGGGAGGATCACCTGATCCACCTGAAGAAAGTTTTGGAGGCCCTGCAGAAGGCAGGCCTGACTATCAAGGCCACCAAGTGCCAGAT
The DNA here is from genome assembly GCF_964261635.1 of Lissotriton helveticus. Lineage (NCBI taxonomy): Eukaryota > Metazoa > Chordata > Amphibia > Caudata > Salamandridae > Lissotriton > Lissotriton helveticus. The sequence continues at coordinate 455,058,794 of NC_136058.1, read as the reverse complement.
AGGGCAGAGTAAGGTTGTATACCTGGGCCACCTAGTAGGTGGAGGTCAGGTTCAGCCACTGGAGAGCAAAATCCAGACCATACAGGACTGGGCTCCTCCAGTTACCCAGACACAAGTCAGAGCCTTCTTGGGCCTGACTGGGTATTACAGAAAGTTTGTGAAAAACTATGGGTCTATAGTGACACCATTAAATGACTTGACATCCAAGAAGATGCCAAAAAAGGTTCAGTGGACAGTTAGCTGTCAAAAGGCATTTGAAGACCTGAAGAAGGCCATGTGCTCTGCACCTATCCTGAAGAGTCCTGACTACTCCAAACAGTTCATTGTACATACAGATGCTTCTGAGTTGGGGGTGGGAGCTGTGCTCTCACAACTTAATCAAGATGGTCAAGACCAGCCCATTGCTTTTATTAGCAGAAGGCTGACCCCCAGAGAGAAACGTTGGTCAGCTATTGAGAGGGAGGCCTTTGCTGTGGTTTGGGCCCTGAAGAAGCTGAGGTCCTACTTGTTTGGAACTCACTTCCTTGTTCAGACAGACCATAAGCCCCTCTTGTGGCTAAATCAGATGAAGGGTGAAAACCCCAAACTACTCAGGTGGTCCATTTTCCTACAGGGGATGGACTTTACAGTGGAGCACCGCCCAGGGACTGACCATGGTAATGCAGATGGTCTCTCCAGGTACTTCCACTTAGAACATGAAGACTTATCTGGTCAAGGTTAGTTTAATGTCCCTGCGTTTGGGGGGGGGGTTGTGTAGGAGAGTAGGGTCTGCTATCCTATGGTCACCCCAAATTTTTGCTTTTTGCTTCACTGGTTTTCGACTACTGAGGCTGTGGGCCTGCTGATCAGACCCCCAGCCTGCTGTTCTCTCACTAAATTAATGACACATGTGCTATAGGCACATACCAATTGGAAATGGACTCCTTGTCAGCCCCTGTAGAATGCACTATAGGTGCCAGGGCGGCCTGGATCAAAGGAAGGGGGTGTATCCACCCACTTCCTGGGTCCCACCCATAGGAGGGGACCTAGCAGGTAATCCAGCCCCCAAAATTAGTATAAGACTGGGAGCAGTGCCAATTCTCTTTCTTCTTCCGTCCTTAAAGAGGCTGGAAGGGGGGGTCCTGGAGCAGGTTCAGTCTCCATAGGAGGGGGGATTTGGATGAGAAGCCTCGATCTCTAGACAACCGAGGTATGTTGGGGTACCGAAGCAAGTTATAGAATTTTTCTGTGAAGCTTTTTGTCACTCTTGCAGGCAACAATGGCATGTCCCAGCCAGCTGGGAAGGAGCGAATGCAGGACAATGTAATACGCAGTGATTCGGATTTCTGGTTTGCACCACACAGCGCTCCGTCCATCATCAGCTTGTGTTTGCTTTGCACTACACTATTTCACACCATATTCAGTTCATGATCTTCTGATGATGTCATTTTATGGTTAGCTGGTCATGTGTAGAGACAGCAGTGATTAGGGTCCTGCCTCTAGTAAAGTCTATTTCTCCGCGGATACTTTGTCCAGACTTCGAGGGGAGCCTGCCTGTGTGTTGTACTGGCATGAGGGGCCAACCTAAGCAGGTCCCAGTATCCAGGCTGAACGAAATGCATCTTATTGATTTGTCCCCTTCTTTTCTGGGTTTTTTCCTACGTAGACAGAGGACAAGCTGGTCTCAACAAGTCAAGGTGTTTTGGGTCTCGATAGCCGTGGTCAAGTTCTCCAGTTGCTAGGTAACAGCCGGCACAGAAAAGAAAGACGAAGCAGGTGGCACCAGGTGCAGTGAAGAAACTCCCATAGACTGGCATGAGGAGACACGCGCCGCAATGAAGGAGTGTACACTCTGAGTGGAGACAGTAAACACAGCCAGGCTCTACGGTCCAGCATGAGGTACAACCACAGAGCGGATAGTCCACAGGGATCAAACGTGAGGCACAATCACAGAGTGGACTTGCAGAGCGGATAGTCCACAGGGATCAAGCGTGAGGCACGCCAAAACAAATGAGCCTGCAAAAGCCAACAGGGCAGGGTGGAATAGCTCTTGAAGCGGTAAGAGTTCTGCCCTTACAACATCTCACAGGTCAGGGTGTGCTCTCCTCCTGGCACCAGTACCTCAGAACTTGAGGGCCTGGAAGACAACGGGAGTATAAGTTGCGGCCAAGATGTTTGGAGGCAGAACAAAGGACGCATGCGAGCAGTGAAGGTGGCTGGACCCGTGTGTCTGGATTGGTACAGCTGGAGATGCTCAATGTTCTGCCTCTTACCCTTACATTCCAAGAGTCACTTTGCAGCTGGGGCACAATTCAGACCACTCAACTACAACTCCATACACTCAAAACAAACTGCGATACTCCACTCTCAAGAAACCAGCTCTCAAGAATGTATGTTGTGAGGGTGGACCCAAAACCAGGCAGGCTTGAGTGCAGCCCTCCAATTAACTAACTTAATGTAGTATTAAAGTGCCAACAAGCAGAGGGAAACCCAAGAATGAGACTGGACTGGCTTTGAATGTTCCTTAAGGAGGCCTTTTGAAGGCTTACAAGGAGATACAATGACAAGCCTGGACGTGTTTTAACTTTGACACAGTAGAAATTCCAGCACCTTTCATCAAGGTGAACCCAAGAAACACGTTCAGATTGTGCCAGGACATCATTAAACGCAGGTGTGTAATACCTCAGAGCCTCAACACCAGTGATGAGGAAGTGTCAGATCCTGTGTGGCTCCAAACGGTATTAGCAAGAGTTGCCAGAAATAGACTAGGATGCAGAGAATGTTTTTTAATTTGAGGGAGAAGGGAAAGTCCTCACTCATACTGGAGAAACATTGAAATCACAGCTATGTAACAAGTGTTATTTTGCACAAAACCTTCTTGTTAGGTTATCTGTATTTATTGAGCGCAATTACAGAACGCTTTGAGGCATTGAAAATAACATAACGCCTGGCTAAAGTTTAAAACAGAATAAAGTGTAGTGTAGCTCCTATTTTCCCAATAGGCTCTGCGCATTGGAATAGTACCTACAGCAGTAAAGGCCTAGACCAGACGTTAACTAGGTCTACTACTGTCGATACTAGACTTAATTTTTGGGTTTGCCAGCTAAGCTCAGAGTTCGCTAGAAACTTTCTCGAATGTTCAAGGAAGGAATTAACTCCCCTGATTAGACAAGAAGGGATTTAGTTTCTGACAACCATAGAACATGACAACTTTGCTCTCCCCTAATCAAGAGTCAATCTCGAGAGTCGTGTGAGCACAAGGCAATTATTTTACTCAGTCAGTACGTGCATTCTTAGTCTCATCAGATTGTAGAGAAAAGGAAGAGACGGGCGTGTTCAATAAAAAGGTGTTATTTATTGATCAGTCTCTTTTCTCATACATGAGAAATGGATCGATATGATTGCAATACTTATAGTTAAGTAAAGTGCATACATTAAAAGCAATAGTATAAAATAATACTGTAAAAACATTGATATGGTTTCTGAGCCATATGATGTTTAAAATGATTAAAATATATTTACATACACATATACATTTGACTAAACGTACTCAACTGGTGTTTCTAAATACGCCTACCCCGTGTACCTGACCTAAGTCTAATGCGTGGGCGGGAATAGAAAGTTACAGTTTAAGTTAAGTTTGTTTTTGCCAAGTGAATAACCAAAGAATTCTCTGTGAGGGGTTATTCAGTTCTATACCTGGAATTTAGGATGGATGAGGAATAGTATCTCTTTCTCTGCTCTCGATATTCCAGGCTGCCTGCGAGGGCTGCCCAGAAACGCCGGTGCTGGGTCTCTCGGCTTGAGATAGCAGCGCGTCTCTCAGCGCGTCAGGAAGGCGGGGCTGCTGCCAGCGGGGTCTGCTTCTGCTCTCGGCTTCGGCAAGTATGGCTGCTCCGTCTTGTCAATTACACACAAGGAAGGTCCCAGGGGAAAGTTTATAGACCCTACTGTTAAGCCCCCTGTATAGAAGTGACACCAACCTAAAATTAACAGAGAGTCAGAAAACATGCAAACAATGTACCCAAATACAGTTGTACAGGAAGTAGTTATTAAACTATGCGAGTTCCCATCAGTCCACCATCGAGACCGCCCTTCATCATCTGGGATCTCTGGTGCATAATTTCTGTCACATTAGCGGGTGAAAAAACCTGTGCTGGTGGATGACTAAACCAGGCACAGGAAAAACCCCAGCGATATTTACAGATGTGAATCAGAAAAAGCGTATCTAGATGGGAACTAAAAATAGCAGTGCGTGAGAAAAAATGTGTGTTTGTGAAAATGAAAGAAAAATGCTCTAAAATTAGGTAGTGGTCGGGAAAACAATTTAATAAACACCCTCACACTCCTAAATCAATAAAAACAGTGCAATAGTGGTTTAACAAATAGCCACTAAAGATGAAAGGTCGACATGTTTCTGCAGACACCCGGAGTCTAGTGATCTCCTGCTGCTTCCTCGGGACCATTAATGCTACTGCTAGAGAAAATAATAATAAATAACAGGAACCATATCACCTGAAAGTGTATGTATCAACATCCTCTCATCCTAAAAATAGGGGAGAAAATTATAGTATAAGGGTACAAAGTCATGCATGCATCCAAATATAACGTGCACTTTGCGTGCCATTATTATTATATGCTAGACATAGGCTCATATTGCCCAGCACTCAGACTAACAAACTTAGTCGCAAATCACCAGTTCAGAAAATTTGTAGATTACGGTTCACTCACCCACTTGATGAGAAGGAACCACTCCACCTCACCTGGCACGCGCTCAGGTAAATGGATGCACCGCACTAAAAACAAACAACAAATCAAAAGATGTATCCACATCTAAATGCATTCCTAAACTGATCGATCTTAGCATGCTCCACACCAAGCATCACGTTCCTACCAGCGCCGTGGAACAGCACCTGGTCAGTAAGCCATAGTTTATAAAAGGGTAGTTATGAGTTGATGACAGCGCTATATAAAGTCATCACTGTTTCCAACAAGTGTACGCATGCATACGCACTTATCTACAATGCCAGAGTATTACGCGGGCAATCCTGCATGTGAAAACGGGACACAGCCTTTCTCACTCATACGCATGCATGCCAGCCGTCTTACCTCTCCGTCGGTGCACCGGTCGTCCCTCTAAGCTCTATCGTAGGGAGGAACCGACTCGGTGCACCGGCGAGGTAAATAAACCTTTCTCGCTTCCGCATTCACTGCGCACCAATGTCCGACGCCCCCTGCGCGTGATGACATCATGCGCCTACTCGCTACTTGATGCGCTCCTGCTGCTGGGAAATGTAGTTCCCGAATTCTCTCTGTCCCGTCACAGAGTATGCCGAAAGACCCCGCCTTGTTATAGGGTGGTTTTGTTCGCTGATTATCTTATATCTACAGCCAATAGCAAGGAACGCGTTTTATTATTGAATGCGCTGCGTAAACAACAATTTTGACGATTGTAAAATTGTATTAATGATAGTTTTGTGACAATGCAGAAATATTTTTTGACAATGCAAAACTATTTGCATTATGGAGAAGATGTTTCCTTCTCTCACATTCAGAGGAATCCATAAACAAATAGTAAGAAAGCAGGATGATCATCCCACTAATAAGACAAATGGGCAAAAACAGACCAACAGCGAGCCAAACTGGTCCTCTGCACCAGAGCCTAATACAATTTCATAGTGCCATCGCTTTATATGAAAGCCACTCATACGTGCTAGGGCGGGTTACGTTGTTACCCCAACAAAGATGTAATCTGCTGTGTTCACAAAAGTGCCAGTTTATCATTCCCAAAGACTGTGTACTATCAAAGGAATTAGGGTCCATTGGGAAGACACCCCTTCTGCCTAAAGGGACATCCACGGGATGGCATCATTCAGCCCACGTTCATCACTGCGAAGGCGATAGACCCACTTTTGTTCACATTTAAACAGAAATTTCGCCGTATCAATAACTGATATTTTTGCCCATTTGTCTTATTAGTGGGATGATCATCCTGCTTTCTTACTATTTGTTTATGGATTCCTCTGAATGTGAGAGAAGGAAACATCTTCTCCATAATGCAAATAGTTTTGCATTGTCAAAAAATATTTCTGCATTGTCACAAAACTATCATTAATACGATTTTACAATCGTCAAAATTGTTGTTTACGCAGCGCATTCAATAATAAAACGCGTTCCTTGCTATTGGCTGTAGATATAAGATAATCAGCGAACAAAACCACCCTATAACAAGGCGGGGTCTTTCGGCATACTCTGTCACGGGACAGAGAGAATTCGGGAACTACATTTCCCAGCAGCAGGAGCGCACCAAGTAGCGAGTAGGCGCATGATGTCATCACGCGCAGGGGGCGTCGGACATTGGTGCGCAGTGAATGCGGAAGCGAGAAAGGTTTATTTACCTCGCCGGTGCACCGAGTCGGTTCCTCCCTACGATAGAGCTTAGAGGGACGACCGGTGCACCGACGGAGAGGTAAGACAGCTGGCATGCATGCGTATGAGTGAGAAAGGCTGTGTCCCGTTTTCACATGCAGGATTGCCCGCGTAATACTCTGGCATTGTAGATAAGTGCGTATGCATGCGTACACTTGTTGGAAACAGTGATGACTTTATATAGCGCTGTCATCAACTCATAACTACCCTTTTATAAACTATGGCTTACTGACCAGGTGCTGTTCCACGGCGCTGGTAGGAACGTGATGCTTGGTGTGGAGCATGCTAAGATCGATCAGTTTAGGAATGCATTTAGATGTGGATACATCTTTTGATTTGTTGTTTGTTTTTAGTGCGGTGCATCCATTTACCTGAGCTCGTGCCAGGTGAGGTGGAGTGGTTCCTTCTCATCAAGTGGGTGAGTGAACCGTAATCTACAAATTTGCTGAACTGGTGATTTGCGACTAAGTTTGTTAGTCTGAGTGCTGGGCAATATGAGCCTATGTCTAGCATATAATAATAATGGCACGCAAAGTGCACGTTATATTTGGATGCATGCATGACTTTGTACCCTTATACTATAATTTTCTCCCCTATTTTTAGGATGAGAGGATGTTGATACATACACTTTCAGGTGATATGGTTCTTGTTATTTATTATTATTTTCTCTAGCAGTAGCATTAATGGTCCCGAGGAAGCAGCAGGAGATCACTAGACTCCGGGTGTCTGCAGAAACATGTCGACCTTTCATCTTTAGTGGCTATTTGTTAAACCACTATTGCACTGTTTTTATTGATTTAGGAGTGTGAGGGTGTTTATTAAATTGTTTTCCCGACCACTACCTAATTTTAGAGCATTTTTCTTTCATTTTCACAAACACACATTTTTTCTCACGCACTGCTATTTTTAGTTCACATCTAGATACGCTTTTTCTGATTCACATCTGTAAATATCGCTGTGGTTTTTCCTGTGCCTGGTTTAGTCATCCACCAGCACAGGTTTTTTCACCCGCTAATGTGACAGAAATTATGCACCAGAGATCCCAGATGATGAAGGGCGGTCTCGATGGTGGACTGATGGGAACTCGCATAGTTTAATAACTACTTCCTGTACAACTGTATTTGGGTACATTGTTTGCATGTTTTCTGACTCTCTGTTAATTTTAGGTTGGTGTTGCTCCGTCTTGTCACCACGTGTGTGTTTGCATAGGGCAAGGTCGGCAATATTTATACCTTAAAGGTGCCGAGATTGACGTAAGGATGGACATAGATACGTCAATAAAGATGTCATACGACTTGCTCGTTAGCACATTCTTTACTAAAGTTCTCTGTGAAATCAAAACAATGGCCGCACGGATTATCCAGGTTGTCATAGGTTTGATTTGTTATTTATATTTATTTATAAAAACATTTGTAGAGCGCGAACGAAGGCCCTTGGGCATCTCGGCGCTAGTGATACTGCAATGTGTTAAGCCTCATCAGACTGGAGATTATTGGTTAAAAAGCCATGTTTTTAATTGTTTGCGGAAGATCCAGAGGGAGGGGCTGGTTCTGATCGACTCTGGTAAAGTATTCCACAATTTGGGTGCAGCTACCATAAATCTTCTGTCCCCCCAGGACACGAGTTTGGTTCGGGGTACCACTAAGTCATGCTGGAAAGATGAACGTAGCATTCTTGAGGGACGGTAAGGAATGAGGTTTTGGACGAAAAACGCCGGTCCCACATTATTCAAAGCCTTGTAAACCAGGCAAAGGGATTTAAACATGACTCTCCTTCTTACTGGCAGCCAGTGCAACTGTCTTATAGTGGATGCGGCCGAGTGATGTTTGGGGATGCGCCCTAAAAGCCTGGCAGCAGAATTCTGAATGGCCTGCATTTTCCAAAGCACTCTCTCCTGGGCACCTAGAAACAGTGCATTGCAATAATCTAAGGTCGACAATACAAGGGAACTAACCAGTGTTTTGCCGGCACTTTCCGGCAGGAAAGGCAGGATTTTTTTTATAAGTCGCAGTTTGTGGAAAGCTGAGGAGGAAATTTGGTTGGCGTGAGGCATACAATTTAACTGGTCGTCGAAAAGGACTCCCAGATTCCTCACTTTTTTTGCTGGCTCCGGGGGTTGGCCCATAGATGATGGCCACCAAAGGGGGGACCATTGGGGGGAAAGGTTACCAAAAATTACCACCTCTGACTTATCAGAGTTCAATTTCAGGCAATTTTGAGCCATCCAGCTTCCGATAGCCAACATACCTTGGTTAAAGGTGTTCGCTATTTTGAGGCCGTCGTTCTTAACTGCAAGGACCAATTGAGTGTCATCTGCATAGGAGGTCAGGCTCATCCCATGTGCCCTGATGATTTTGGCAAGGTCCGACACATAAATGTTAAAGAGTGTCGGACTGAGGGATGAGCCTTGGGGAACTCCACATGGCAGAGACAAGGGGGAGGATTCAAAAGGTCCGATGGTGACGACCTGGGATCTATTTGCCAGGAAGGAGGCAAGGAGACTCCTAGCCTTGCCTTGGATCCCAATGCTCTCGACACGGTCGACCAAGGTGGTGTGGTCGACCGTGTCAAAGGCAGCCGATAGGTCCAATAGAATGAGGACAGCTGTGCCTCCGGCATCCCGAATGGTTCTTATATCATCCGCCGCTTTGATCAGAGCGGTCTCCGTGCCGTGGAATTGGCGGAACCCAAACTGGGATTCGTCCAGGAGTTTATGTTCCTCGATAAAGGAAGAAAGTTGGAGGTTCATTATTTTCTCAGCTATTTTGGCCATCAATGGGAGATTAGCGATAGGACGGTAGTTTTTCAACTCGTCCTTATCGAGGGTGGGCTTCTTAAGAAGAGGTTTTATTAAGGTCTTTTTCAGTATCTCTGGGAAGATGCCGGAACGAAACATGGAATTACAGATATCAGTTATTGCAGGGATGACTGTTTCCATAATTGGTCGTAGCACCTTCAGGGGACAAGGGTCTAGAGCTGATCCTGATTTAATAGATGACACTATGTTCTGTGCCTGTAAACAGGTAATCTCGTGAAACTGGGAGAAGGTATGACTCTGGTGGGAGGTAGTGGCTACCGGGGGGGTGGGGGAACTGTTGGAGAAAACCCCGTAGATGTCGTTAACTTTGCTAAAGAAAAAGTTGGACAGTGCGTCACAAAGCATCTGGGAGGGAGGAGGGGCAAGATCAACGGACAGACCAGCTAATTGTTTAGTTGTCTCATAAAGGGTTTTATTAGAATTTTTAGCTGATTCTATCCTATCGCAATAGTATTTTTTCTTTGCCTCAGAGATCATGGTTTTATAAATGGCAACTGACTCCTTGTAACTAAATTTGGTTTCATCAGTATAGTTTTTCCTCCATAGTCTCTCTCTATGCCTGCATAGTTGCTTCTGGGTGCGAAGTGCCTCAGAGTACCATGGGGCCGAGGGAGTTTGCCGATTGCGAGAACGTTTTTTAGTTTGAACCAGTGCTGTGGCTGCAGAGCTAACCCATTGGTAAAATTGAAGGGTAGCAGTGTTTGGGTCGGCAGACAGGACGGGAGAGGTGGCATCCAGCAGAGTATGTAACCTAGTTGCATCAATATCATCCCATGCCAGATAGGGTTGAGGAGATATCGTGCTGGTTTTGTTGAGCAGTGTGTCCTGTACTGTCAAGGTGGCTAGGATACAGTGATGGTCCGACCAGGTAAGGGGGAGGATTTGGGTAACTTGAAGACCTAGGGCATTAGTAAAAATGCCATCTAGTGTATGACCGCCATCATGTGTGGGAGCATGTACCAGGGGGATAAGGCCAAAGGTGGACATATCGGCTAGGAGCAAGGTGGAGTCGGGGTTGTCTGGGATATCAAAATGAAAATTAAAATCACCCAGAATGGTGATGGAGTTGTCAAGGGCGGATGCTTCCAGCGTAGTCCTAAAATCCATAATAAATTCGTTCCTGGAGCCAGGGGGACGATATAGAAGAATCCCTTTAAAGGTATAGGATGGGGATAGTGTAATCACAAATTCTAGGGCCTCACAGGAAGTGAGGGGGATGATTTTGGTTCTTACCGAAAAGGAGTCACGGGCATTATGAGAACGTCGTATGCCTTATCAGGGGCTGGAGGAATGTCGCTTGTCTAATTAGATCTCAAGCGTTATGACCTAATCAGATAACACGTTCCTGTGCCGTAGTGTGACTGCGTCAGATAACGGTATCTGCATCATGGGGGTTTTCTTGCCTCATGGGCTGACTGTTAGTTAACTTGATAGTTAGTTTAACCAGAATAGGGTCAGGAATAGGGGGACTGATTCAGAACCTATAGAAATACACGACACCCACTCCACGCTAACTATGGTCATATCTACTAATCTATGCATAGTATAACATAGTACAACATACTATAGAGTATAGTGTATACCTTACCACCCCAAAATACATAAATGCATTTCGAAATTTTCAAATATACTGAAAAATTGCAGTCATATATATTGTATGCACTTAAGCTATGAATTAAATGCAAAAGTAAACACGCATTTTTATGCATTATTGCTAATTGGTATATGAGAAATACACATGAAATGGCTCTCAATATGGCTATACAGAAAGGAAGTTCGAGACCATTTCATCACATAATAAAATATTTGTGAACATACCAGCGAGCAGCTAAAGTCTATAAAGTATCTAAAAATAGAAATTTTTTAGTTCTCTAGGAATAGTTTCTTACTTTAAGCAGAAGATCAGTGTCCCGGGAAAAAAATATGTAGAAAAATATTTTAAGGGGCTTGCTGAAAAATATTGCTGTCCGTGAGCTGGAGTGAAATTGTTCATGTAACTTTATTTTTAAAGTTGAAGGCCGAATTCAGGGAACGCCGTGTGCGAGTTTACTCAAAAGTCTCTATTTCTGTTCTGGAGAGAACATCATATCATTCAGGCTTTCGAAAAAACTGTCAACAGCTTCATGGGAAAGTTCCACTAAGTCGGAAATAGGGGTAATCATGCATTCTTGCGCATGATTGTCTCCATTGACATTCTGATTTGCATTGCTGACAGAAGGTCGTACCTGTTCGATGCTGCTTTTATCTTGAACTTCACTACTCTTCAATCGTAGTGGTGAAGATTCCAGGAATGCCGTCATCAGGATTGGCAGCCTTTGAGGGCAGCACAAAGCGTGAACCTTGGTAGGAACCAACAGTGTATCTGCATCCACTGGCGCATCCGATTGTAGCGTCAGACAGGTGTCTAACACGCATTCTTCTCCGCATAGCAGACACCTTAGTACAGGTAAAACACATCTTTGCCACATTGGTCGAAATGATAGAAACCAAGTCATGTTCAGGTCTCTAAGCCGAGATAGTCCCAGGATTTTTGATATCCGGTCCCGGTATCCAATGGCTAGGATTGTATCTTCCATTGTCGCGAGAGTTTGATCTGTGACATGGGTTGCCATAACGAAAAATAAGGACTAAGAATAGGATTCCTGCAATTAGTCCCAGGATCAGGGGAAGTCCGCCAAAAATCGAATGGACGAAATCTGGAAAAATACCCAGTATGGCTTTGAATGGTGTTAATGCCATCGAAAATACTGTCTTAAATACCTTTGAGACCCCAGTGGTATCAGAAATATTTAAGATTTCGCTCAGGATTTCCGCGAAATGTACGGGGGAATTAGTCGATAATAATGTATGTATCTCTGCAGTCGTCCTTGCGACTTGTAGATCATACGTTTCTTTTGATGACGTGAGCCTTGTAGGCGTCTGTAGAAGCACTGTTTTCATTCTGCTTAAAGTATCTATTCGAATAGAAGTAATTTTCAAATTGGGCCATGCCCTTGCCTCCCTGTCTGGGAAGGAGCTGGGGAACAAAGAACGTCCACAGCACTTGACCTTCGCCGTCGTAGTGACGAGATAAGGAGTCCCGGGCATAAGACTACAACATCTGCGGTCTACAATAAGAATGTAACTCCCATTATAGAGTCTTTGAAAGAATGGTTCTATTTCAGTTGCAGGTGCGCCTTGCTGGTGACATGAAAGGTTGTATGAATTCCCTTCACAGGCTCCATGCAAACTAATTCCGTTACACAGAAGCGTGCCGCTTAGTGACATAGCACAATTGTTGCCACTAAGAAACACTTTCTGTCCTTTATTACTGACACATGCATGTGAATAGGGTAGGTTCCAAGTTGTTTTAAGGTACCCTTTTCCCAATTTCTCGTACATGCCAGCCTGTATATATTTTTGGCAGTATTGAAACCTGAAGGTTGAGATTGGAATATTTATGATTCCGTGGATTATCCATTCACTGTCAGGTCGTTCTGACATTGTCAACGGTAATCTTTCTAGTTTTTCAATGCTCAAGATTGTATAATCAGCACCCTTTTGCGCCATACCGATTTGTCTATCAGTAAGGTTAAAGATTTGGAATAGTGACGTTGTCGGATGCTTGTTTCCGTTCTGGGAAGGACATGGCTTTTGTAGTTCGGACTGGACTGTTCCCATGGGGCACAGGGTCAGCGCTGATTTGCATATCGCCATTGTCTAACCCAGGGTGGTGTGGAGTGGAAAAACGATGGATTTGGGCCCAGATCTTTTGACTGGGGTGAATGTGTGACATTGATCCACATTCTGTCCATCATTGTTGTGTTTGCAGTTACCGCTCTAAGTGTACTGGGGATGCTCAGACGTGAGTCCCAGGCACTCCACACCACTGGAATCAAGCTAGCCGGGCTGATGAGAGGTGTTACCTCGAAACCGGGCCGGTCCTCGGATGCTTGTTTCCGTTCTGGGAAGGACATGGCTTTTGTAGTTCGGACTGGACTGTTCCCATGGGGCACAGGGTCAGCGCTGATTTGCATATCGCCATTGTCTAACCCAGGGTGGTGTGGAGTGGAAAAACGATGGATTTGGGCCCAGATCCTTTGACTGGGGTGAATGTGTGACATTGATCCACATTCTGTCCATCATTGTTGTGTTTGCAGTTACCGCTCTAAGTGTACTGGGGATGCTCAGACGTGAGTCCCAGGCACTCCACACCACTGGAATCAAGCTAGCCGGGCTGATGAGAGGTGTTACCTCGAAACCGGGCCGGTCCTCGGATGCTTGTTTCCGTTCTGGGAAGGACATGGCTTTTGTAGTTCGGACTGGACTGTTCCCATGGGGCACAGGGTCAGCGCTGATTTGCATATCGCCATTGTCTAACCCAGGGTGGTGTGGAGTGGAAAAACGATGGATTTGGGCCCAGATCTTTTGACTGGGGTGAATGTGTGACATTGATCCACATTCTGTCCATCATTGTTGTGTTTGCAGTTACCGCTCTAAGTGTACTGGGGATGCTCAGACGTGAGTCCCAGGCACTCCACACCACTGGAATCAAGCTAGCCGGGCTGATGAGAGGTGTTACCTCGAAACCGGGCCGGTCCTCGGATGCTTGTTTCCGTTCTGGGAAGGACATGGCTTTTGTAGTTCGGACTGGACTGTTCCCATGGGGCACAGGGTCAGCGCTGATTTGCATATCGCCATTGTCTAACCCAGGGTGGTGTGGAGTGGAAAAACGATGGATTTGGGCCCAGATCTTTTGACTGGGGTGAATGTGTGACATTGATCCACATTCTGTCCATCATTGTTGTGTTTGCAGTTACCGCTCTAAGTGTACTGGGGATGCTCAGACGTGAGTCCCAGGCACTCCACACCACTGGAATCAAGCTAGCCGGGCTGATGAGAGGTGTTACCTCGAAACCGGGCCGGTCCTCGGATGCTTGTTTCCGTTCTGGGAAGGACATGGCTTTTGTAGTTCGGACTGGACTGTTCCCATGGGGCACAGGGTCAGCGCTGATTTGCATATCGCCATTGTCTAACCCAGGGTGGTGTGGAGTGGAAAAACGATGGATTTGGGCCCAGATCTTTTGACTGGGGTGAATGTGTGACATTGATCCACATTCTGTCCATCATTGTTGTGTTTGCAGTTACCGCTCTAAGTGTACTGGGGATGCTCAGACGTGAGTCCCAGGCACTCCACACCACTGGAATCAAGCTAGCCGGGCTGATGAGAGGTGTTACCTCGAAACCGGGCCGGTCCTCGGATGCTTGTTTCCGTTCTGGGAAGGACATGGCTTTTGTAGTTCGGACTGGACTGTTCCCATGGGGCACAGGGTCAGCGCTGATTTGCATATCGCCATTGTCTAACCCAGGGTGGTGTGGAGTGGAAAAACGATGGATTTGGGCCCAGATCTTTTGACTGGGGTGAATGTGTGACATTGATCCACATTCTGTCCATCATTGTTGTGTTTGCAGTTACCGCTCTAAGTGTACTGGGGATGCTCAGACGTGAGTCCCAGGCACTCCACACCACTGGAATCAAGCTAGCCGGGCTGATGAGAGGTGTTACCTCGAAACCGGGCCGGTCCTCGGATGCTTGTTTCCGTTCTGGGAAGGACATGGCTTTTGTAGTTCGGACTGGACTGTTCCCATGGGGCACAGGGTCAGCGCTGATTTGCATATCGCCATTGTCTAACCCAGGGTGGTGTGGAGTGGAAAAACGATGGATTTGGGCCCAGATCTTTTGACTGGGGTGAATGTGTGACATTGATCCACATTCTGTCCATCATTGTTGTGTTTGCAGTTACCGCTCTAAGTGTACTGGGGATGCTCAGACGTGAGTCCCAGGCACTCCACACCACTGGAATCAAGCTAGCCGGGCTGATGAGAGGTGTTACCTCGAAACCGGGCCGGTCCTCGGATGCTTGTTTCCGTTCTGGGAAGGACATGGCTTTTGTAGTTCGGACTGGACTGTTCCCATGGGGCACAGGGTCAGCGCTGATTTGCATATCGCCATTGTCTAACCCAGGGTGGTGTGGAGTGGAAAAACGATGGATTTGGGCCCAGATCTTTTGACTGGGGTGAATGTGTGACATTGATCCACATTCTGTCCATCATTGTTGTGTTTGCAGTTACCGCTCTAAGTGTACTGGGGATGCTCAGACGTGAGTCCCAGGCACTCCACACCACTGGAATCAAGCTAGCCGGGCTGATGAGAGGTGTTACCTCGAAACCGGGCCGGTCCTCGGATGCTTGTTTCCGTTCTGGGAAGGACATGGCTTTTGTAGTTCGGACTGGACTGTTCCCATGGGGCACAGGGTCAGCGCTGATTTGCATATCGCCATTGTCTAACCCAGGGTGGTGTGGAGTGGAAAAACGATGGATTTGGGCCCAGATCTTTTGACTGGGGTGAATGTGTGACATTGATCCACATTCTGTCCATCATTGTTGTGTTTGCGATTAAACGCCAAGGCACATAGCCTGAACGCAGATTTTGTAACGTCCAGCCAAGCTGTACAATAGAACGCAATTGTGACTGACCATGTTGTAATAACAGTAAGTCTTGCGATAATATGTCGATTGCTGAAGACACAATGCTGTCCAAAGAAAAAATTCTGGAGGACAGAGTCATTAACCCATTGTCCACTACAGATAGTGATTTTTCCAAATTAATACGGTCAATTTCCCGTATTCTTTCTGCTGTCTCAATTTGAGTAACCTTCCAGGCCTCATTGTATGCTGCATATACAGAGGCTGCTATGAAACGCTTTTGACGCTGTTTGCGTGGTCCCAGTATGAAATCACGCAAGTCAGCACCATCAGTAAGTAAAGTTAGGTGTTGCTTAATTTCAGGCAGTGTGGAAGTCTGTAGCCATTGAAGGCATAATTTGCCCACACTGTAGGTTGTTATTATCCCTGGGTGATGTCTTTGGGAATATCTAGGGTCTGGCCTGGTCATTTTGAAACCCTGTGTTTTATTCAGGAATCTATCTTGACAGTGATTTGTATCTGTGGGCCAGATCAACCATTGTTTCCAATCAGGATGTGTTCTGTTTTGGTATAATATATGGTTTGCGTCTATCTCTTCATCTGTATCAGAGCTATTGCTAAACATTGTTGGCTTTGGAATAGACGGTTTATTTAAATCTTTGATTTTGGCTAAGCCAAGACAGGTGGTTTGTTGAACAGTGTCATTTAAAAATATCATTTGTTCTGGGATTATGCAGGCTCTAAACAAAGCTTCTAAACCCTGTACTTGCCAATCTTTTGTACCCCAAACACTTTTCAAATCAACATTTTTGTCCCAATAATCAAATCCAAAGGTATTCATTTTTTCAAAGAATGAATCTGAATATATCAATTTTGTGTTGGTTATCATGGTTTTCATCCCTGTCTTGTTTGACAATTTAAAATAAAAAGTTTCAGCATTACTTGTGTTAAAACCTGAAAAATATGAATATTTGTCATAAATGGTTCTTGAGCTCCCTTTTGGAGGTGTAGCACAATGTTCCCATTGATTATAATTTAAAACATTTCTAGGTTGTGCGGATTTATGCAAAAAATGGTTACCATAGTGGTTATAGCAATACATACTATCATAATTTGTAGAACCTTGCAAATAATCATGTTTTGTAAATTTAGCAGACATTACTAAGTCAGACATCATGTTGTTAATACTTTCGAAGTCCCAATCATCAGCAAATGAGTTTGGTTTTGCAAAGTCACTCAAGGAGATCTTGATTTGGTGTGGATATTTCAGGATCTCGACCGGACCATAAATTTCATAGTCAGTGCTGTCCCAGGCTACCCCACCAGGTATCGGATTGGCTGTGAAGTTGGCTGAAGAAAGTTCTGAAGAAAGTTCTCTTTTCTCGACGTGTGAAGATGTGTGTGGTTTGAGGATCAAGTTGATGTTCTGACTTGCTGTGTCCATTTTAGCATATTTTCCCTCAATGAAGCGTCCCAAAGTAAATACCATGATGAGCCAGAGTATGAGGATAAATGCACCAAAACCCACCCAAACTTCAATCCATGGAGAAACCAGATATGTTTCTTTCAGATTTTTCAAAAGTTCCTTAGCTTTGTCTTTAAAGGATTTTGATGATGGCTGTGTCTTTGATTCACTGAAGCCGTCAGAGGAATCATCGAAGTTGATGAAGTAACCGGATGCAGTTCTGTCAATTGTTCCAATTGGTTCAGGATTTCTGTTTTTTGCATTTTCACTTGGTACTTCAGTATAGATTGGTGTGTCTCTGCTAAATGTCTTTATTTGGGTTTTCAGAGGTCTGAGTTCTATTGCATTGTTGCATAGTCCTTCTTGTTCTTCTTTAGGCGTTTCGAATGTGATGAGCCTTTTTGTTAGGACCTCTGTGCTGGTAGCAAACCTTGGTGTTCTGCTACTTATTGGGAGTCCACTTGGCCTACTGTTTGTTATTGGCCACATGTTGTGGTTTTACCAGGTCGATGGATACAACTCGGTTCTCCTTTTTACTAGCAAGTGGCGGTAGTACAACTGATCTTGTCCCGTTGACAGACAAGACAGGAACTGCTTTTCTGTAAGAAGGCCCAAATTCCTTCTTTACCGCGATCTTCTCCCTGACTAGATCCCCGACTTTTGGAATCCAGACAGGTCTTGCTGGGACAGGTGGTGATTCTTCAGTGGTCGTTGGCTGTTGTTTCAACTGTATGTTGCTCAGGTCTTTTCTTGTTTTGTTTAAGTCCTGCAAAATAGCCAAACGGTCTTTGACATCAAAGGTTTTTTCTATTACCACTGAAGTCTGACTATCAAGGTCAGAGATCAACATCCTAGTTCCGAATAATAATTCGTACGGACTGAATCCCTTCAGAGAATTTCTTGGCAAGTTATTTAGACTACGTTGGACACTTATTAGATGTTTGACCCACCGAGGTCCCGAACCTAATACCTTTGCCGTTATAGATTGCTTTATGTCACGGTTTTTTCTTTCAACAATTCCGTTCCCCTCAGGGTGAAATGGACAAGAGTACCGCAATTGCACGCCCATGCTGACCATGGCCTCCTTATAAGCCCGAGAGCTAAAAGCAGGACCATTGTCCGAATGCAGCATGCCAATTGCGTATGTGCCGATAAAGACTCGCAAATCTTTTATAAAAGTTCTGGCGTCCGCCGTTCGCTGGGGCCACATCCATATGAATCTCGTGCATGAATCCACTGCGACCAAGATATATTTATAGTTACCATCCCTTTGTATGGGACCGTAGTGGTCTAGATAAACACAGGCTAATGGTTTATCCGAGATTAGAAGGGGCGTCTGTGCTGGACGTCTCACCGTTGATACTTTCATTTTTTGACATATTTCACATGCTAGAACATAGTTCCTTGTTTGTCTTCTCATTTGTGGCCACCAGTATCTCTGTTTTAATAACGATACTGTGGCTGAGACGCCAGCATGAATAGAAGCAAGCCCTTCGTGTGCCGCTATTATTAGTCCTAACCTATGTTCCATGTTTGGAATTGCCCTATCCCCCACTCCAGGGTTTCGAGCAAAAGGAACATTGTTTGCATCAGTTATGTATGAGTATTTTACTGGAAAGCCTTTAGGGAGTGGTTCTATCGAATCCTTTTCTGAAGCGCTGACAGCTTGTAAAATTTCGCTGTCTATTTTTGTTTTTGACCGGGTGATGGCAGCTACGGAAGCCGTTTGCACAGCTGCCTTCGCGGCCTCATCAGCCAATGAATTCCCTGCAACGTGAACGCCATCACGTTGATGACTCAGTGTATGTATCACGTGAGTCTTTGGTAGTTCTTTTTGTAAAAGAGCTACTTGTTCCCAGAGCATTTTATGCTTGATTGTGCCACCTTTCGCATCCCTGAATCCGTTCTGAAGCCAGATCTGCAAGTATTCATTATAAGATTGAACGCAATAATACGAATCGCACACTATGAGTGTGGGGAATTCTCGATCGGTATTTTCAAGCGCCATCTTGAATGCTAGTAGTTCAGCTCGCTGAGCTGTACAATCTCCTAGGGATTGTGTTTTAGTGAGGGTTGGTTTAAATTTCCCTTCGTGCCAACGACCTTTAACAATCGCGCACGCAGCACTGTAAGCTTGTTTACCCCCTACTGCGGGTTGTGCTGATCCGTCTGTATATATTATACAGCCGTAGTGATCTAGAGGCAGAATTTCGGTTGGCGGAGGACATTCAAATTCATATTGGAGAAATTCTTGTGTTTTTAAGTAAGGATCAAATTCGTACACCACGTCTGTTGCAGCAAGAGAATTAGCCCATTGTATCCATCTCGGATGGAGTGCTTTAGCATTTGGAATGCTTGCCTTTGTTACCGCCTCTAAGGCTGGTATTGGTGTCACGATTACTATTCGTTTACCTTGTGCCAGGGCTCGTTCTTTTGCTATAGCTGTCTGTGTTGCTGTAAGAATTTTTTCCGTTGGGCTAAATTTCATTTCAGCCTTAGTGTACAAGTGTGATTTAAATGCAATTGGTACCTTTTCCCCCTCATTAGAGGTCAGGTATGTGAATCCGCATCTCCCTGGGATGACTCGAATCACAAGATTGCGTGTGTTATCACGTGTTTCTAATTTTGTCTTAATTAACATGTCTGTTTGTAAGGATCTCAAAATTTCTGTGTGTGTTTGAGTCCAATTGGATCTTTTAAAGTCTGGTTTAATTAGATCATAAAGAGGTTTGACCCTTTCTGCGTAATTTGCAATGTATGTTCTTCTGAAATTTAGGAAGCCTAGAATTGACTGTAGGTTTTTTAGTGTTTTAGGAGCTTGGATTACGGCACATTTCTCTAGGAAATTGTCTGCCAGGCTTTTGCCTTCACTTGATAACTCATATCCTAAGAATAGGACCGTCAGATGGGCTATTCTGGATTTTTTAAAGTTGAATTTGTAACCCTCCGCAGCGAACCCAAGTATTATGGTGTTCACCCTTTTCAAGTGAGTCTCCAAGTCATCATCTGTTAAGTAAATGTCATCGACATAAGATAATGCTTCATCATCATATAGTTGTAGTAATTCTGTTACTCTCGCTGAGAATACCCCCGGACTGTTCTTGTACCCCTGGGCTAACCGACAGAATTGTTTTTGAGTGCCATTTACTGAGAATGCAGTTAAATATCTGCTCTCTGGTGCTATGTTTTGACAAAAGAATCCATTGGAGATGTCCAAGGTTGTTTTGTATTTTTTGCGCACTATGTTATTCATTAGTGCAGCACTGTGTGAGTTTTGCACTGCAAAGGTTTTGCAACATGTGTTAAGGTGTCGGTAATCCAAAACTAGACGATATGAATTGTCTGGTTTGGAGACCGGAAACAAAGGATTGTTCATTTGTGAGGTGCAAGTTTCAATCACCCCCTGGTATTCTAGCTGATCTAGTATTTCATTTACCTGTTTTTTAGCTTCTTGCTTAATTGGGTACTGCCTTTGTGCAGTAGGTTGTGATTTTAACTGGATTTTGTGAGGAGGAGAATCCTCATCCCATCCTACATGATTTTTATATAAAGCAGGTGCTAAGGCCACTGCCCACTTTCTAGCAAGTGTGTATTTTTTATGAATCGGTATTTGATTCGAGAAGGCAGGCATAATTACTTCTTCGCCATGAGGGCACTCCCTGACAAACTCTGGTGGCCAGTCTTTTTCAGCTAGAAGGATGTCATAGCCTTTGGAGAGGTTATCCCAAAATAGTCTCCTTATTTTCCTAGTCTTATCTCCCTCTATACGTAATGTTATCTCGTATATCTTGTGGGGCTTGCTAACTCTGGTGTCTGCAGTTTCCACTTGAAGGTATTCATTCGTGTCCACTGTCTCCAGATGATTCATAAGGACTTTGCGAGCTATGCTCACCTCTGCTGCGCTGTCTAGCATTGTCTGAGCCCACTCTCCGTTTTTCAGTTGTGTCCTCAGTATTCTCGGCATTTTTAACTACCTTGATACTGGCTACCTTCTTTTTTGGAAATTGTAATTTCTTTTTTTGTTGAGCAGGTTCCTTGTCTTTGGACTTGGCGTTCTCTTCTGATCGTCCTCTTCTTTCCGATTTCTGCGAGGAATTCTGAAAAGATTGAGAGGGACGTGTATCAATGTCTTGATATCTATCAGGTTTTTTAATATTATCCCTATTTCTAAGGTTATATCTATTCCCCGAGGGGTCACTCTGCGGTGACCTCTGTCTTTGGTTTGGAGATTTCTCTCTTCGCCTAGGAGACCTTCCTCGGGACTGGAATTTCTTTTCTTTAGGATTGGATTGTTTGTTTCCATCCCAGTTCTTTTTTGGTGAATTATTATTATTAAAAAACATTTTTTCTGGACTTGTAGTCAGTTGCGGTTTTACTGGTATTCCACCTAGACTATCTCTGCCTAGTTCTTCATAGGATTTTTCTATGATTCTGGCAATTTCAGCTGGTTGGTCTGCTATATCTGTCTCTTTTAACCTCTGGCGGATCGCCACGTTAGCTGCCTCACCTTTTATGTTGGCTAATAATATAGCCGAGACCTGCTTGAAGTCTTTTAGTAATTTCATACCAAGAGTTAAAGCAGGTTCTGGACCGTATTCATCTTGAATTTGTTTTAGCATATCTGGTATTACCGAAATGGATGGAACACCGTGCGTTTTTGTGTAGATGGAAGCAAAGACTGTACCCCAAGTGTCACAGTCCTCAATGTGTGGTGCGATTCCCATTGGGAGACATATAGTCAGAATCCTGTGTTTTTCTAATGGGGTGGTGTCAGGAAACACCGCCTCTATTTGGGTGATTTTCTGTGCCAACCAGAATGGTATCTGTTCCCGTTTAGCTGGAACTTTACCTAGGCAGGATTGGATGTTCTGTGGTGTAATTTTATTTGTGTTCCCCTGGTGAGGGGTCAGCTGTGGAAGTTTAATCGCTGGCTGAATTGTTGAAGTCCGCATTACATACTGAACTAATTGTCTATGAATTTTTAGTAGTTGTTTTAGCTGTATTAACAGCTCTGCTGCAGGCATTCTTTCGATGTCTGGATGTGGTGTGTATCCGGCTAAGACCGGCCACGTTGCTCCTGGTCTACCTAAAGGACCGAGCCTGGTGATGTGATTATTATGTATTAGGGCGCCATCAAATAAGAGCAAATGCTCTTGGAATTTGAGTGGTACTTCCACCTCCTTGAAAGGAGTGTAAATGTCGGGTGGAACCTCTATTTTGTAATAGTGGAAGTACTTTGTTACAGCATTTGCTGCTGGAAAATGTATCCATGTATAGTATACCTCTGTCTGCCGATATTCGTGTGCCTCAATTACGAATATGACTGTGCCACCTCTAGGTGTCAGTCCATTTTCTATAAGTTTTAAGGTTATAGATCTCCTTTTAATGACCGGAATGAGTGTTATATTCGGGTCTGCTGCTTGCATGGTAGCATCAGCATCTGCGAGTTCAGTAGCTAATCTAACTGTTTCTCTTTCTTCATCACTGTCTCCCATTTTACAGACAGGATGGTATTATGTCTATTTGCAGATCAGGTTTCTTTGTGGAACAAAGATTAGATGCACAATATTTTGGAACTGTTTATCCTTCAACGTTGACTTGACCAAGAACCATACATAGGAGTTCCCTCCTGCGAGGTTTTGGAGGATATAACCTTTCACCCACTCCAGACGTCTTTGGAGTATTTGGGAAAAGGGGTCTGAGTGAGAAAGCACGACTGAGTTACTCTAAATGTCTTACGTTAGTTTTATCGCCCTTTCCAAACGCGTTGGGCGCCATGTAGTGTAGCTCCTATTTTCCCAATAGGCTCTGCACATTGGAATAGTACCTACAGCAGTAAAGACCTAGTTAACGTCTGGTCTAGGCCTTTACTGCTGTAGGTACTATTCCAATGCGCAGAGCCTATTGGGAAAATAGGAGCTACACTACATCCAAACGCGTTGGGCGCCATGTAGTGTAGCTCCTATTTTCCCAATAGGCTCTGCGCATTGGAATAGTACCTACAGCAGTAAAGGCCTAGACCAGACGTTAACTAGGTCTACTACTGTCGATACTAGACTTAATTTTTGGGTTTGCCAGCTAAGCTCAGAGTTCGCTAGAAACTTTCTCGAATGTTCAAGGAAGGAATTAACTCCCCTGATTAGACAAGAAGGGATTTAGTTTCTGACAACCATAGAACATGACAACTTTGCTCTCCCCTAATCAAGAGTCAATCTCGAGAGTCGTGTGAGCACAAGGCAATTATTTTACTCAGTCAGTACGTGCATTCTTAGTCTCATCAGATTGTAGAGAAAAGGAAGAGACGGGCGTGTTCAATAAAAAGGTGTTATTTATTGATCAGTCTCTTTTCTCATACATGAGAAATGGATCGATATTATTGCAATACTTATAGTTAAGTAAAGTGCATACATTAAAAGCAATAGTATAAAATAATACTGTAAAAACATTGATATGGTTTCTGAGCCATATGATGTTTAAAATGATTAAAATATATTTACATACACATATACATTTGACTAAACGTACTCAACTGGTGTTTCTAAATACGCCTACCCCGTGTACCTGACCTAAGTCTAATGCGTGGGCGGGAATAGAAAGTTACAGTTTAAGTTAAGTTTGTTTTTGCCAAGTGAATAACCAAAGAATTCTCTGTGAGGGGTTATTCAGTTCTGTACCTGGAATTTAGGATGGATGAGGAATAGTATCTCTTTCTCTGCTCTCGATATTCCAGGCTGCCTGCGAGGGCTGCCCAGAAACGCCGGTGCTGGGTCTCTCGGCTTGAGATAGCAGCGCGTCTCTCAGCGCGTCAGGAAGGCGGGGCTGCTGCCAGCGGGGTCTGCTTCTGCTCTCGGCTTCGGCAAGTATGGCTGCTCCGTCTTGTCACCACGCGTGTGTTTGCATAGGGCAAGGTCGGCAATATTTATACCTTAAAGGTGCCGAGATTGACGTAAGGATGGACATAGATACGTCAATAAAGATGTCATACGACTTGCTCGTTAGCACATTCTTTACTAAAGTTCTCTGTGAAATCAAAACAATGGCCGCACGGATTATCCAGGTTGTCATAGGTTTGATTTGTTATGAGAACGTCGTATGCCTTATCAGGGGCTGGAGGAATGTCGCTTGTCTAATTAGATCTCAAGCGTTATGACCTAATCAGATAACACGTTCCTGTGCCGTAGTGTGACTGCGTCAGATAACGGTATCTGCATCATGGGGGTTTTCTTGCCTCATGGGCTGACTGTTAGTTAACTTGATAGTTAGTTTAACCAGAATAGGGTCAGGAATAGGGGGACTGATTCAGAACCTATAGAAATACACGACAAAAGACCTAACCCGAATCACAAAAACAGATACTAAAATGGGGGTATACCAGAGCATACACATGCACACAATCAATCAATCATTCCTGATAGAATCTGGGTAGAAAGAACAAGGTGCACACTGCTTAAAAAACAATTACAACGTAACAAATCAGCCCCTTACCGTAGATGCGCCACAACCTCGTCAATGCCGGACATGTTGAACTTTTCCTTCAGATCTTCCAGGTCACCTGCCAGACTGGAGTCGGTAGAGAGGGAGGACGCAGACCTGGAAGAGCAGAAAGAGCAGAAGAGCTTTCATTGCTGCCACCGAGGAGAGCACAGACGTGGACTGGACTGTGATGGTCACATTGGTGAGCCCTTATGTTCTAATGAGCAAAGCATGGTCTATTTATATACTTCTTTATGGTATGACGTTTGTATTTGTGAAAACAAGTCCGTAATGGACGTCAGACACCAGGCATCCCACGGGTTCATGCAACTACGTCGATATAAAGCAAATACAACAGCAGCAAAATAACTCCAAAGGACACCTTCCTGCGACCCCTTCCCTTTAGAATAATATGATTTGTGGGGTGGGGCGGGGGGTTGATCACCAGACCCCTTCAAGCGATCCCTTCCCTTTACAATGATAAGATGTACAGGGGATCACTGGACCCCTTTCGGCGACCCCTTCTCTTTAGAATGATAAGACGTACAGGGGATCACTGGACACCTTCCTGCGACCCCTTCCCTCTAGAATGATAAGACGTACAGGGGATCACTGGACACCTTCCTGCGACCCCTTCACTTTAGAATGATAAGATGTACAGGGGATCACTGGACACCTTCCTGCGCCCCTTCTCTTTAGAATGATAAGATGTACAGGGGATCACTGGACACCTTCCTGCGACCCCTTCTCTTTAGAATGATAAGATGTACAGGGGATCACTGGACCCCTTTCGGCGACCCCTTCTCTTTAGAATGATAAGACGTACAGGGGATCACTGGACACCTTCCTGCGACCCCTTCCCTCTAGAATGATAAGACGTACAGGGGATCACTGGACACCTTCCTGCGACCCCTTCACTTTAGAATGATAAGATGTACAGGGGATCACTGGACACCTTCCTGCGACCCCTTCTCTTTAGAATGATAAGATGTACAGGGGATCACTGGACACCTTCCTGCGACCCCTTCTCTTTAGAATGATAAGATGTACAGGGGATCACTGGACCCCTTTCGGCGACCCCTTCTCTTTAGAATGATAAGACGTACAGGGGATCACTGGACACCTTCCTGCGACCCCTTCTCTTTAGAATGATAAGACGTACAGGGGATCACTGGACACCTTCCGGCGACCCCATCCCTTTAGAATGATAAGATGTGCAGGGAATCACTGGACACCTTCCGGCGATCCCTTCTCTTTAGAATGATAAGACGTACAGGGGATCACTGGACACCTTCTGGCGACCCCTTCTCTTTAGAATGATAAGACATACAGGGGATCACTGGACACCTTCCTGCGACCCCTTCTCTTTAGAATGATAAGACGTACAGGGGATCACTGGACACCTTCCGGCGACCCCTTCTCTTTAGAATGATAAGATGTACAGGGGATCACTGGACACCTTCCTGCGACCCCTTCTCTTTAGAATGATAAGATGTGCAGGGAATCACTGGACACCTTCCGGCGACCCCTTCTCTTAAGAATGATAAGACATACAGGGGATCACTGGACACCTTTCTGCGACCCCTTCCCTTTAGAATAATATGATTTGTGGGGTGGGGCGGGGGGTTGATCACCAGACCCCTTCAAGCGATCCCTTCCCTTTACAATGATAAGATGTAAAGGGGATCATTGGAAACCTTCCTGCGATCCCTTCTCTTTAGAATGATAAGATGTACACGGGATCACTGGACCCCTTTCGGCGACCCCTTCTCTTTAGAATGATAAGACGTACAGGGGATCACTGGACCCCTTCCTGCGACCCCTTCTCTTTAGAATGATAAGACGTACAGGGGATCACTGGACACCTTCCTGCGACCCCTTCCCTCTAGAATGATAAGACGTACAGGGGATCACTGGACACCTTCCTGCGACCCCTTCACTTTAGAATGATAAGATGTACGGGGGATCACTGGACACCTTCCTGCGACCCCTTCTCTTTAGAATGATAAGATGTACAGAGGATCACTGGACACCTTCCTGCGACCCCTTCTCTTTAGAATGATAAGATGTACAGGGGATCACTGGACACCTTCCTGCGACCCCTTCTCTTTAGAATGATAAGATGTACAGGGGATCACTCGACTCCTTCCTGCGACCCCTTCTCTTTAGAATGATAAGACGTACAGGGGATCACTGGACACCTTCTGGCGACCCCTTCTCTTTAGAATGATAAGACGTACAGGGGATCACTGGACCCCTTCCTGCGACCCCTTCTCTTTGGGGCGGACACTGGAATGGGGTAGAGAGGAGTCTGGCATCATTCATGGTGAGGTATGGGCCGTTGTGGTAGGCGTCATCACCCCCACCGTTGGGGCGGACACTGGAATGGGGTGTAGAGGAGTCCGGCATCATTCTTGGTGAGGTATGGGCTGCTGTGGTGAGCGTCATCTCCCCCACTGTTGGGGCGGACATTGGAATGGGGTGTAGAGGAGTCCGGCATCATTCTTGGTGAGGTATGGGCCGTTGTGGTAGGCGTAATCACCCCCACCGTTGGGGCGGACACTGGAATGGGGTAGAGAGGAGTCTGGCATCATTCATGGTGAGGTATGGGCCGCTGTGGTAAGCGTCATCACCCCCACCGTTGGGGCAGACACTGGAATGGGGTAGAGAGGAGTCCGGCATCATTCATGGTGAGGTATGGGCCGCTGTGGTCGGCGTCATCACCCCACAGTTGGGGCGGACACTGGAATGGGGTAGAGAGGAGTCCGGCATCATTCATGGTGAGGTATGGGCCGCTGTGGTCGGCGTCATCACCCCACAGTTGGGGCGAACACTGGAATGGGGTAGAGAGGAGTCCGGCATCATTCATGGTGAGGTATGGGCCGCTGTGGTAAGCGTCATCACCCCCACCGTTGGGGCGGACACTGGAATGGGGTAGAGAGGAGTCCGGCATCATTCATGGTGAGGTATGGGCCGCTGTGGTAAGCGTCATCGCCCCCACAGTTGGGGCGGACACTGGAATGGGGTAGAGAGGAGTCTGGCATCATTCATGGTGAGGTATGGGCCGCTGTGGTAAGCGTCATCACCCCCACCGTTGGGGCGGACACTGGAATGGGGTAGAGAGGAGTCTAGCATCATTCATGGTGAGGTATGGGCCGCTGTGGTAAGCGTCATCACTCCCACCGTTGGGGCGGACACTGGAATGGGGTAGAGAGGAGTCTGGCATCATTCATGGTGAGGTATGGGCCGCTGTGGTAAGCGTCATCACCCCCACC
The DNA here is from genome assembly GCF_964261635.1 of Lissotriton helveticus. Classification (NCBI taxonomy): domain Eukaryota; kingdom Metazoa; phylum Chordata; class Amphibia; order Caudata; family Salamandridae; genus Lissotriton; species Lissotriton helveticus. The sequence continues at coordinate 455,030,890 of NC_136058.1, read as the reverse complement.
GTCGGGGCGGACACTGGAATGGGGTAGAGAGGAGTCCGGCATCATTCATGGTGAGGTATGGGCCGCTGTGGTAAGCGTCATCACCCCCACCGTTGGGGCGGACACTGGAATGGGGTAGAGAGGAGTCCGGCATCATTCATGGTGAGGTATGGGCCGCTGTGGTCGGCGTCATCACCCCACAGTTGGGGCGGACACTGGAATGGGGTAGAGAGGAGTCCGGCATCATTCATGGTGAGGTATGGGCCGCTGTGGTAAGCGTCATCACCCCCACAGTTGGGGCGGACACTGGAATGGGGTAGAGAGGAGTCCGGCATCATTCATGGTGAGGTATGGGCCGCTGTGGTAAGCGTCATCGCCCCCACAGTTGGGGCGGACACTGGAATGGGGTAGAGAGGAGTCTGGCATCATTCATGGTGAGGTATGGGCCGCTGTGGTAAGCGTCATCACCCCCACCGTTGGGGCGGACACTGGAATGGGGTAGAGAGGAGTCTAGCATCATTCATGGTGAGGTATGGGCCGCTGTGGTAAGCGTCATCACCCCCACAGTTGGGGCGGACACTGGAATGGGGTAGAGAGGAGTCCGGCATCATTCATGGGGAGGTATGGGCCGCTGTGGTAGGCGTCATCCCCCCCACAGTTGGGGCGGACACTGGAATGGGGTAGAGAGGAGTCCGGCATCATTCATGGTGAGGTATGGGCCGCTGTGGTAAGCGTCATCACCCCCACCGTTGGGGCGGACACTGGAATGGGGTAGAGAGGAGTCCGGCATCATTCATGGTGAGGTATGGGCCGCTGTGGTAGGCGTCATCACCCCCCCCCGTTGGGGCGGACACTGGAATGGGGTAGAGAGGAGTCCGGCATCATTCATGGTGAGGTATGGGCCGTTGTGGTAAGCGTCATCACCCCCACCGTTGGGGCGGACACTGGAATGGGGTAGAGAGGAGTCCGGCATCATTCATGGTGAGGTATGGGCCGCTGTGGTAAGCGTCATCACCCCCACCGTTGGGGCGGACACTGGAATGGGGTAGAGAGGAGTCCGGCATCATTCATGGTGAGGTATGGGCCGCTGTGGTAGGCATCATCACCCCCCCCGTTGGGGTGGACACTGGAATGGGGTAGAGAGGAGTCCGGCATCATTCATGGTGAGGTATGGGCCGCTGTGGTAAGCGTCATCACCCCCACCGTTGGGGCGGACACTGGAATGGGGTAGAGAGGAGTCCGGCATCATTCATGGTGAGGTATGGGCCGCTGTGGTAGGCGTCATCACCCCCCCCCCGTTGGGGCGGACACTGGAATGGGGTAGAGAGGAGTCCGGCATCATTCATGGTGAGGTATGGGCCGCTGTGGTAAGCGTCATCACCCCCACCGTTGGGGCGGACACTGGAATGGGGTAGAGAGGAGTCCGGCATCATTCATGGTGAGGTATGGGCCGTTGTGGTAAGTGTCATCACCCCCACAGTTGGGGCGGACACTGGAATGGGGTAGGGAGGAGTCCGGCATCATTCATGGTGAGGTATGGGCCGTTGTGGTAAGCGTCATCACCCCCACCGTTGGGGCGGACACTGGAATGGGGTAGAGAGGAGTCCGGCATCATTCATGGTGAGGTATGGGCCGCTGTGGTAGGCGTCATCACCCCCCCCCCGTTGGGGTGGACACTGGAATGGGGTAGAGAGGAGTCCGGCATCATTCATGGTGAGGTATGGGCCGCTGTGGTAAGCGTCATCACCCCCACCGTTGGGGCGGACACTGGAATGGGGTAGAGAGGAGTCCGGCATCATTCATGGTGAGGTATGGGCCGCTGTGGTAGGCGTCATCACCCCCCCCGTTGGGGCGGACACTGGAATGGGGTAGAGAGGAGTCCGGCATCATTCATGGTGAGGTATGGGCCGCTGTGGTAGGCGTCATCACCCCCACCGTTGGGGCGGACACTGGAATGGGGTGTAGAGGAGTCCGGCATCATTCATGGTGAGGTATGGGCCGCTGTGGTGAGCGTCATCTCCCCCACTGTTGGGGCGGACATTGGAATGGGGTGTAGAGGAGTCCGGCATCATTCTTGGTGAGGTATGGGCCGTTGTGGTAGGCGTCATCACCCCCACCGTTGGGGCGGACACTGGAATGGGGTAGAGAGGAGTCCGGCATCATTCATGGTGAGGTATGGGCCGCTGTGGTAAGCGTCATCACCCCACAGTTGGGGCGGACACTGGAATGGGGTAGAGAGGAGTCCGGCATCATTCATGGTGAGGTATGGGCCGCTGTGGTAAGCGTCATCACCCCCCCCCCCGTTGGGGCGGACACTTGAATGGGGTAGAGAGGAGTCTGGCATCACTCATGGTGAGGTATGGGCCGCTGTGGTAAGCGTCATCACCCCCCCCCCCGTTGGGGCGGACACTGGAATGGGGTAGAGAGGAGTCTGGCATCATTCATGGTGAGGTATGGGCCGCTGTGGTAAGCGTCATCACCCCCCCCGTTGGGGCGGACACTGGAATGGGGTAGAGAGGAGTCCGGCATCATTCATGGTGAGGTATGGGCCGCTGTGGTAAGCGTCATCACCCCCCCCCCCGTTGGGGCGGACACTGGAATGGGGTAGAGAGGAGTCCGGCATCATTCATGGTGAGGTATGGGCCGCTGTGGTAAGCGTCATCACCCCCACCGTCGGGGCGGACACTGGAATGGGGTAGAGAGGAGTCCGGCATCATTCATGGTGAGGTATGGGCCGCTGTGGTAAGAGTCATCACCCCCACCGTTGGGGCGGACACTGGAATGGGGTAGAGAGGAGTCCGGCATCATTCATGGTGAGGTATGGGCCGCTGTGGTAAGCGTCATCACCCCCCCCCCCCCGTTGGGGCGGACACTGGAATGGGGTAGAGAGGAGTCCGGCATCATTCATGGTGAGGTATGGGCCGCTGTGGTAAGCGTCATCACCCCACAGTTGGGGCGGACACTGGAATGGGGTAGAGAGGAGTCCGGCATCATTCATGGTGAGGTATGGGCCGCTGTGGTAAGCGTCATCACCCCCACAGTTGGGGCGGACACTGGAATGGGGTAGAGAGGAGTCCGGCATCATTCATGGTGAGGTATGGGCCGCTCTGTGGTAAGCGTCATCACCCCCACAGTTGGGGCGGACACTGAAATGGGGCAAGAGAGGAGTCCGGCATCATTCATGGTGAGGTATGGGCCGCTGTGGTAGGCGTCATCACCCCCACAGTTGGGGCGGACACTGGAATGGGGCAAGAGAGGAGTCCGGCATCATTCATGGTGAGGTATGGGCCGCTGTGGTAGGCGTCATCACCCCCCCCCCCGTTGGGGCGGACACTGGAATGGGGTAGAGAGGAGTCCGGCATCATTCATGGTGAGGTATGGGCCGTTGTGGTAAGCGTCATCACCCCCACCGTTGGGGCGGACACTGGAATGGGGTAGAGAGGAGTCCGGCATCATTCATGGTGAGGTATGGGCCGCTGTGGTAGGCGTCATCACCCCCCCCCCCCGTTGGGGTGGACACTGGAATGGGGTAGAGAGGAGTCCGGCATCATTCATGGTGAGGTATGGGCCGCTGTGGTAAGCGTCATCACCCCCCCCCCCCCCCCCCCCCGTTGGGGCGGACACTTGAATGGGGTAGAGAGGAGTCTGGCATCACTCATGGTGAGGTATGGGCCGCTGCGATAGGCGTCATCACCCCCACCGTTGGGGCGGACACTGGAATGGGGTAGAGAGGAGTCCGGCATCATTCATGGTGAGGTATGGGCCGCTGTGGTAAGCGTCATCACCCCCACAGTTGGGGCGAACACTGGAATAGGGCAGAGAGGAGTCCGGCATCATTCATGGTGAGGTATGGGCCGCTGTGGTAAGCGTCATCACCCCCACAGTTGGGGCGGACACTGGAATGGGGTAGAGAGGAGTCCGGCATCATTCATGGTGAGGTATGGGCCGCTGTGGGAGGCGTCATCACCCCCCCCCATTGGGGCGGACACTGGAATGGGGTAGAGAGGAGTCTGGCATCACTCATGGTGAGGTATGGGCCGCTGTGATAGGCGTCATCACCCCCACCGTTGGGGCGGACACTGGAATGGGGTAGAGAGGAGTCCGGCATCATTCATGGTGAGGTATGGGCCGCTGTGGTAAGCGTCATCACCCCCACAGTTGGGGCGAACACTGGAATGGGGTAGAGAGGAGTCCGGCATCATTCATGGTGAGGTATGGGCCGCTGTGGTAGGCGTCATCACCCCCACCGTTGGGGCGGACACTGGAATGGGGTAGAGAGGAGTCTGGCATAATTCATGGTGAGGTATGGGCCGCTGTGGTAGGCGTCATCACCCCCACAGTTGGGGCGGACACTGGAATGGGGTAGAGAGGAGTCTGGCATCATTCATGGTGAGGTATGGGCCGCTGTGGTAGGCGTCATCACCCCCACCGTTGGGGCGGACACTGGAATGGGGTAGAGAGGAGTCCGGCATCATTCATGGTGAGGTATGGGCCGCTGTGGTAGGCGTCATCACCCCTCTGTGATGACTCCTCCCATTGGGGCGGACACTGGATTGGGGTAGAGAGGCACAGTGGGCACCGGGGACGGATCAACCAGCTGGAGGCCTGCTCACATTTATAGGACCGAAGGCGCTCCAAAGGGATTATGTGGGGTACCAACGATCCTCAGCGTGGCCTCTGGATCCGCTGCAGCTCGAGCGGTGGCCACAGGAACTTAGGGGGAGTCCAGATCAAAGGTGGGGTTTGTTCTGAAGTGAGAAACTGAGATCCCAACGTGGAGGTACCTGGGGGCGGTGTGACTCCTCATGGTTTTCCACTAATCGACCCAGTGCTTAATTTGTAAAAAGTAAGTGCCAGGGTCCTTCTTGAACGGCCACTGCAGCACGCACTGCCCTTTGCCCGGTCAGCGCTGCCAGTGACAGCACCAACACAACTACTAACCATCGCGTTCCTACAAGTGACAATTCAGACTATTCCTTGCCACACAAAACTACAATCATACCATGGGTGCCAGGTATTATTAATTTGGAATGTATATTGACATAGTAACCACTATTTTGTGCTCTTCTCAAAATTAGACAGACATTTGTACCATGTGGTGGACTGTTCGTAGCGCTTGCATGGAGAATTAAGTACCAGTGCCGAGCACCTGATTAAGCACTGAGTCGACCCTCAGGCATACAGTTATAAAATTACAAGTATATACAATACAGCTCTTCTATGAGGGCCAAATAAAGATTAATACACTACAAATCTATCAGCATATGTAATCAATACCAAAAAGCTTGTCTTCTGTGGTAATCTGTATGTAGGATGGTATATCCAGAATCAGGGCTGAAATGTATGGATTTACTTAACCGCATCCGCCCTAGCGGTTTTCGTGCTGTGCGCTGGGTTTTTAAAAAACCCGCGTTACATGACGAGCTCAGCTCGTCATCAGCGTACGAGCGCCGTAGCTCATGACGAGCTGAGCTCGTCATCAGCATCGAAGGGGTTAAAGAGGGTCATATCCTCTTTGTGTTCATTGGATCCAGAGAGAGAAACAAAATGTACTTAACCCCTTCGGTGCTCATGGCGGAGTGGTTCCGTCATGCGTGCCGGTTGAGCTGTGCTAATGACGGAACCGCTCCGTCATGGCCCCGCCCGCTCAATAGAACCTTCAGCACAGCGCGAAAATTCGCGCCGCGCTGAAGAGGTTAACTGTCAGAAAAGTGCACCTGTCTTCTCTTTCAAACAGCACTCTTCATGGAGTTATCCTCATGGCCCTGGAAATACAAGAGTTCAACGCTGGGTCTCGTCCCCCCTTTACACCCCGCAGGATACCTACCAACTACCACGGCAGAGCAGAGTTCCACGTGTTGTCTCTGAGCACTACATTTCTTGACCACAAGTGTGTATCATGAGTTTACTCTAAGCACGGCGCAGGAATACATTTCACGAGCACTTGCTATTAATATTTAACCGCATGCATGCTAGCGGTTTTCCCGCTGCGCGCTGCGATTTAAAAAAACCCGTGTTACGTGACGAGCTCAGCTTGTCATCCACGTAGCGCAGGTTACGCTCATGACGAGCTGAGCTCGTCATGAGCGTAGAAGGGGTTAAAATGTTTTAAAGACACACTTGTTTTACATAGAGAGATGTGAACTACTTTTAATTACGTTAGGCTTGGATTATGTGATTAAACACAAACTTAGGTCTAAATTTTATAGACGTATATGAGTTGTCCTGAAAAGGTCACAACGCATCCATGTAGCTTAGAGATTTAGATTTTATGGATTTATAGAGCGTGTAGCTACCTGAGGGCTTCCGAGCGCTGCGAGATTCCCACTCTACGAAGGCTAGAGATGGATTAGTGATGCTGCTTGAACAGCCATGTTTTGATCGTCTTCCGGAGAGCTGTTTGCGATGTCAGTACACGAGATTCGGGTGGGAGTGAGTTCCATAGCTTGGGTGCCAGGAGGGAGAATGCTCTACCTCCCCATCTGGCTCTTCTAATTCGTATGGGTTTTATTAGTCGTTCTGAGACGGAGCTCAGGCTTCTACTTGGAACATAAAGGGTCAACAGGTTTCTAATTTTATTTGGCCCCTTATTGCGTAGAGCTCTGTGGGTCATGACGAGTGCCTTGAATTTGATTCTGGCCTCAACCGGAAGGCAGTGTAGAGCTTTTAAATGCTTCCTAGCTGACTCCCGAGTAGGGGCCTTGCCCAGTAGCCTTGCTGCGGCATTCTAGACCACCGGGAGTCGGTTGATCACAAACTTGGGCGCCCCCAGGAAAAGTGAATTGCCGTAGTCCAGGAGTGATGTGACCAGGGAGTGGACCACTGTCTTTCTGAGTTCTAAGGGAATACACTCCAGTATTTTGCAGAGGATTCTAAGTAGTCCAAAGCATATGCCTGTCAGTTTCTTGGCTTGGGTTGCCATTGTTAGGTCCTTGTCGAGCAAGAATTCCAAATTTGTGATCAATTCCTTTGGCGTGGGTCGGTTACCCAGGCATTTGGGCCAGCTGATAGACGGCCTGGGGACTGCCTTGTTACTGAGAACCACTAGTTCCATTTTATCCCCATTGAATTTTAAATAGCTCTTTGTCATCCAACCAACGCTCTTTCCATACAGGGAGCTCTGCTTTCGGTGTCCCTGTTGGTTCTGGGATCTAGGGAAATCACCAACTGGGTGTCATCAGCGTAGGCTGTCATGAAGACATCGAACTCTTGGACAATATGGGACAGTGGCTTCATATAGACGTCAAACAGTGCAGGACTCTGTGAGGAGCCCCGAGGCACCCCACAAGCCAAAGGCATTGTTCTGGAGAGGAGATCGCTTTCCATAACTTGGAAGGTTCTTCCTTCCAGAAACGAAGCCAGCCACGTAAGAGTGTTACCTTGGACACCGATGGCCTTTAGTCTATCTCATAGGATATGGTGGTCCACCGAAAACAGATCTATTATTTTTCCACAATCCATGGTCATAGGGGGTCTTCTTGTTTGTGTTTTATGTGATGTGAGCTACAGTAAGCCCTGTTCAGAGATAAAACCACCAGAGATGGAATAACAGACTGAGCTCAGTTCACCATTGAACAATTTAACTGCTCTACATGGATGAACGTGACACGTTCTGTCCCACAGAGAGGGTCCATAGCAAACACTGCCCCACGCTAAATCCCAAGACAATGACTTACATAGTGCTGCTCTACAGTAATAAATAGCACAGAAACGGCAGCTCAATCTCAATTCATTTGAGGTTATGCAGAGATCTGTTCCCCTGCCAGTGGACTTGTAGAACACCAAGGATTAGCCAAAAAGTGACAGCAGTTTTTCTTCTTACTAACCTCTCCTCATCACCAGCGACACTACTGCGACCCGCAGTCCAAGGCCTGTTGGGCATTTCTTGTCCACCGTTTCGTCCCCGGGTACTGGGGGGCCGGCTAACTCCACTGCCCGTGCGGCCGGTACCCATCACAAAGCTTACAACATGGGGGTTGTATTTGGAAAGAGCCTGGTTTTCATCCCTGAAAGAGAAACCCAAGATGTTTTGTAAAAAGAGAGATACATTTTTTTTCTTATATCACTTGGTTGATCTGTTTGTAACTCTTTATGTTTAGCACAGGGATCGGAAGTGATGTACTTTGTTTAGAACACAAGACATAAGTCAATCATGCAGGTGTGGGGCTAGGACATTACAGTCTGTGTCCACATCTTCAACATTTACACTTTATACAACAATGCTCTGGTCATACTGAATGTTATGTTATGGGAACTTATATCACGCACAGCTGCTCCAGCGAAGGAGCGTCCTGGTGCTTGACAAGGTAACTGACACAACACAACTAAAGAGGCCCTGGACAGTGTGCTCATGTGAGGTAGTGTACAGCTACACCTTATTTTCTTGTTCTATTCGCGGTGTTTTGAGAGCACATTGGAAGATCTTGAGGGAGGAGAAAACCATATGTTCGGCAGGAAGACTATTCCGCAGAAGGCGTCATAATGACGCAAAGCTCAGGACCTCGAGGCAGCAGAGAGCACGCCAGGGACTTCGAAGCAGCACAAGATAGTGCAGGGGCGCCAAGTTGGAACAGGGCAGCGCAGGGGCCATGATGCGGCACAGGGAACCACAGGGACCCTTAAGCGGAACAAGGAGCCCAGGGAACACACCGCGACACAGGGCAGTGGCACAGGGCAACGCTTGGATCTCCGACTCGGCACAGAGCCGTGCAGGGACCCCTGATGCGGTACAAATGTGATGCTGGAAGGCCCCCCCCCCCAAAGTCGAACAGGCCCACGCAGGGCCCCCGATGCAGAACAGGCCCACGCAGGGCCCCCGATGCAGAGCAGGCGCACGCAGGGACTCCCCGTGCGGCGCAGGAACCCTTGACGCAGCGCAGAGCAGGAACCCTCGATGCGGCACAGAGCAGGGACCCTCGACGTGGCGCAGAGCAGGGACCCACAAATCCAGCGCTGGGCAGGGGCCCTCGACGCAGCGCAGAGCAGGGACCCACAAATCCGGCGCTGGGCAGGGACCCTCGATGCAGAGCAGGGACCCCCGATGCAGAGCAGGGCTACGCAGGGAAGGGACCATTGATACGGCAAGAAGCTAGTATTGAAGGAGACATACATGAGACGGCTTCACAGAAGGGCCACCCATACCTGCCTTCTTTGCGTGCCTTCTGCCGTATGCTGAACAAAAGCATGCGGATCTCCTGCCTCACCATGTCTTTGATGGCCGGCGGGTCGGCCAGGACAGGACAGCTGCTGACTGGAAGGCGCTGGATGGGAGAGAATCCAGTGGAGCGCACTTCCCTCCACAGCTCCAGGAGGGTCTCCACCTGAAAGTAAAAATGTTAATGTGAGAGTCCAGTTTTACACAATCCTTAATACTAGGGTCACACGGCTTCCAAGAGCTACCAAATGTTGATACATTAGGAAACTATGAATTAAACTCATATGATGGGGTGCACCAGAGTTAGGTCAAGCAGTTTACTGCTTCTCTGTACAGGCCACCGCCATGAATGCAGCCCCAAATGCATCTTATGTTTCCATCTCTGTGCGCCAAAACAGGGGGCTATGGATGGAAAAAGGGAAATAAACTTTCATAATTGCAACAAATTAGAGATTTTGCAGCATTACAGTTTTTGAAAAATGAAGATTTTATTGGAGGCAGAGGATGGAATGAGATGCAATCATCAGTGTCCCCGCTGCAATGCGCAGAAATCACCAAAGAAACAGAACCGCGCCATTTGTATAAACCCTTCACACAATGGAAATGCCGTTCAACATGAAAATATTTTTGAAAACAATAACAAGGAGCAAGTAATTATCTCTTTGAGAATGAATGGAAACAAAACACAAAACACACAAAAGCCATTGGTGCTGTCAAAAGAAAGAATAAGGCAAAAGAGTCTGACTAAGAAGAAGGCGTCCCTCACCCACCAGAGGGGGCTTGCTTCATCACTGGGAATCCTCCTCGCACCATGAAGCCCAGCCTACAACCCCTCGCTGCGAGCGAGGAGCTCAGGGATTAATTAATTAATTGTGGGTTTCTAAAGCGCTAGAATCGACTCCCGGAGGAGTATCTCTGCACTGTAGACTGCTGGGGAACCCGTCCTGGCTTTCCCTGTGAGATGGTCCCTACTGGGTATCTCCAAGGTGAAACCAGGCATCCCCGAAGTCTGTGGGGTCCGTTGTGGAGATGAGGCAAGCTAATGCCCAGAGTTGCCGAGTGTGATCCCTAGTTAGAGTAGGCACCGAGGCGAGAATTATCGAGTCCGTTGACCCTGGTCCTCGACCCTGCCGCGTCGGGAATAGAACCCTGGTCCCGGGCCGACTTCTGCTTCCGGGTCTGCCGCCTCTAACCAGTGAGCCACACCACTCCACTTGTCAGAGGGGTTAACACTAAGACCTGATGGGACCAAGCAAGGTGTTGTGAGGAGTGCAGTGCTAATAGTGAAGTACAAAAAACATATCAATAATGAAAAAAACTACTTTTTCTGCACCGCCCTTGCCAATGCGAAAAACAGGCCAAAAGAACTCTTTAACATCGTCAAGCAACAAACTTCCAAATCCTCTACAACCCCAGTCCAGGCCTCCAAAGTCCTATGCGACAACTTCGCAACCTTCTTCAACGAAAAAAATCAACAAGATCGAACTATCACTCGACGTCATCCTCAATCCCACCTCCAAAAACTCAGCTCCAGCAATCGAAATCACCTCTAGCTCGCGCCCCACGAAAGCCTGGAGAACCTTCGACCCCGTACCTGAAGCTGAGATTTTCAAACTAATCTCCTCATCACACATCATCGACCCTGTACCCTCTCAAATGACCAAAAAGCTGAAACTTTCCCTCGCACCACTATGGTGCGAAATCATAAACAGCTCCTTAAAAACCGGCATCATACCAGACTGTCTCAAAGCCGGCCAAGTCACACCACTACTCAAAAAGCCAGGCCTAGACTCCAACGACCTGAACAACTTCAGACCGGTTTCCAATCTCCCCTTCCTAGCCAAAATCCTCGACAAATGCGTTCTCAGTCAACTGAATCAGCACATTGACAATATCAACCTGCTAGACCAACACCAATCAGGCTTCAGAAAAGGCTGTAGCACTGAAACCGCGATCCTCAACATTGTCGATGACGTCCTCAAATCCCTTGACACTGACCAATGCTGCCTACTCATTCACCTAGAAAGCTCGGCAGCCTTTGACACGGTGGATCACAATCTTCTCATCAAGGTTCTCAAAGACCGAGTAGGTGCAGACGAGGTGGTCCTGCAATGGTTCTCCTCTTTCTTTCACTGTCGCTCCCAAAGGATAAAAATCAAATCCTTTACGTCCGACCTTCTCCCCGTCAACAGATGTGCCCTCCAAGGTTCAGTACTCTCCCCTCAGCTGTTCAACATATACAAGAAACACCTCACAACCATTCTAAAAAAAGCCAACATACCCTTGCACCTACATGCAGAGGACACCCAGATCTACTCCATTAACGACATTCTAAGACTCAACAACACTCTTAACCCCTTGGGTGCGGATGACGGCTCCCGGTCGTCATCAGTTACGGTGGGCGTGTGCTGATGACGGCCGGGAGTCGCCCGAGATCGGAATGTGCCGCACAGGCACAGAATTCCAGCCGCAGCCAGGGGGTTAAAGAAGTTCAACAATGGCTTGCAACAAGCCACCTTAAACTCAAACAAGAAGAAAACAAAATCCTCCTCATCTCCAACAAAGACGAATACCCGCACATCGTAGAGTGGCTGAAAGCTATTGATGCTCTCAACGGCAATCTCACCCTGGCTAACTCGGTAAAATCACTAGGATTCACCCTCGACCTGAATCTAACCATGACCAAAGACATTAAGATCTCCGCCAAGAGTGCCTTTCTTAATCTGAAGCTCTTCAACAAAATTAAACCCTTCATCCCGCCTATGGACCTCAAACAAGCCACCCAATCACTGGTGTTATCTAGACTGGACTATGGGAACGCAGTTCTCTTTGGTACAGCTCTCTCCCACTTAGCCCCACTCAAAACAACTCTCAATGCTGCTGCCAGAATTGTCACCGGAGTCAAAAAATACAACCATCTATCTCTCGCACTCAAGGAACTAAAATGGCTCCCAGTGGAAAGGCGTGCCAGCTTTAGAACTGCCTGCCTTACTCACAACGATTCAGAAAAGGGGGTGGTGATGAACAGAGTGTCTGAATTAAGCAGACCACTCTTACCCAGTCCAAAGATCAGGGCTTGATCCATCACCGTTATTTATCTCACTGCCCCATCCCAGCTCAGAACCTGGCTATATGCAAATTAGTCTGTCCCTGGCCCAGTGCATCATGGGAACAGGGCAGACCAAACTACCAAGCCAATTCTTCACCAGAAAGGAGACAAGCTACCGGGGACCGGTTTCTGGCATTTCAGCCTCTTCGGCCCGGCTTGCTTGAATCCTGATGGAGCAGTGAGAAAGGGACTCATGTCTGAGTATACCCTGCCACACCTATAGTGGCCAAAAACGATTCAGAAAAGGGGGTGGTGATGAACAGAGTGTCTGAATTAAGCAGACCACTCTTACCCAGTCCAAAGATCAGGGCTTGATCCATCACCGTTATTTATCTCACTGCCCCATCCCAGCTCAGAACCTGGCTATATGCAAATTAGTCTGTCCCTGGCCCAGTGCATCATGGGAACAGGGCAGACCAAACTACCAAGCCAATTCTTCACCAGAAAGGAGACAAGCTACCGGGGACCGGTTTCTGGCATTTCAGCCTCTTCGGCCCGGCTTGCTTGAATCCTGATGGAGCAGTGAGAAAGGGACTCATGTCTGAGTATACCCTGCCACACCTATAGTGGCCAAAAACGATTCAGAAAAGGGGGTGGTGATGAGCAGAGTGTCTGAATTAGGCAGACCACTCTTACCCAGTCCAAAGATCAGGGCTTGATCCATCACCGTTATTTAGCTCACTGCACCATCCCAGCTCAGAACCTGGCTATATGCAAATTAGTCTGTCCCTGGCCCAGTGCATCATGGGAACAGGGCAGACCAAACTACCAAGCCAATTCTTCACCAGAAAGGAGACAAGCTACCGGGGACCGGGGACCGGTGTTGGATCTAGCCCTGATCTCTTGACTGGGTGAGAGTATTCTGCTTAATTCAGAGACTCTGTCCATCACCACCCCGTGTTGTAAATATTTTTGTCCACCCTAAGCGTGGAAGGGTATACTCAGATGTGAGTCCCTTGCTCATTGCACCATCAGGATTCAAGCAAGCCGGGCCGAAGACGGCTGAAATGCCAGAAACCGGTCCCCGGAAGCTTGTTTCCTTCCCAGTGTAAGAATTGGCTTTTGTAGTCTGGTCTGCCCTGTTCCCATGATGCACTGGGCCAGGGACAGACTAATTTGCATACAGCCAGGTTCTGAAACTGGGATGGTGCAATGAGCTAAAAAACGGTGTTGGATCTAGCCCTGATCTCTTGACTGGGTGAGAGTATTCTGCTTAATTCAGAGACTCTGTCCATCACCACCCCGTGTTGTAAATATGCCTTACTCACAAAGCCTTACACACAGGGAAAACAGAATACCTGGCCTCCAAGCTCAAGAAAGCCGGCCAATCAAGAAACCTTAGGAGTTCCAACACCCTCTTACTAATCCCTTTGAAAACACGCAAGCAAAAAACTGCGGCACGTTCCTTCGCAGGAAACGCACCCAAAATCTGGAACTCCATCCTGGTTGATATCAGGACTACTCCCTCCTTCATAAAATTCAAAAGACTCTTAAAAGACTTATACCTCTACCGTGCCTTCCCGAACTGAAATCCAAAACGCACAAGCTGGCACTCTCCAGCCACCCGGCAATTGCTCCAACACTCCCTACCTCATCCCCGTCCCCTAACCCCCTTCTCTTCCCTCAACTCCCGGAGGAAGACTTAGCACAAGACGTTGTCCACGCATCAAGACTACCTCAGAACTGCTCTACCTCAATGTGCTCCTCGGATGCACAGCACACTAGAACTTTTGAACACTTATGCTTACTTTTGCCTTTATGTGTTTTTTTTCCCCCATATGCTGCAAAGCGCTCCAATACCTTCAGGTCTGGCTAGCACTATATAAAACCTCCTAAATAAAAAAAATAAAAAACAGTGAAGTGAATTAAAACTAACTACATCCTTTTATTCTGGCTTCCTTGTGCTAGGATTAAAAGCAGCAAAAAAAACAAGATGTACGACGGGAACCATTAGACCGAATTGTACTCAGCTTAGATCGACTTGTTTCAGCGTGTGGCCTACAGAGTGCTGTGGCTTTCTTAAGGATCTTGAGTAAGCTACTGCTGTAAGAGCGATGTCTAAAAAGTGTGAGAACAGTATTGGCAATAATGGCGAGTAGGTAGGTAAATTGAGTAGTGGCGGCTCCCCATTTGGGCGTGGGGGCCCTGCCTCCCTGCTTTCTAGCAGTGCAAGAAGGCAGAAACATAAATGGTAATAACTACCACTTATGTTTCTTCCTTCTCGCACTGCGAGAAGGAAGAAGTGCGTGGTTGGGGGTGGGCGGTCCTGCTCGAGGGCAGGGGGAGTGGCTTGCGCACTGTTGTACATACTGCCTGTTTGGGCAGCCTGAGGCCATAGGTGTGATGGCGGGTTGAGACCATAATTTGGAGTAAGTGCGCAAACGTTTTATTTGGGTAACACAAGATCTTTTTCCGTTAGTACGGATTAATCTCCATGTTGAGAAGGCGGAGTCTGGCTGCAATAGGGGTGGCCAATCTATTTCTTTAGGACCTCACGACCTACCTCATTTTGGCACCCTCTTTAGGACCACCCTTAGCATCTTTCCGGTCCTGTTTTAAAGCGCGAAGCCCCCACAATTTGGGTAAGTGCCATAATGAATACTAACAGATGATCGGTATGGATGTATGAGTGCACATGGTATGTATGGGGACGCCAACATTTTTTTTTTTTTTAAACGGTGCTCCACTAGTTGCAATTGAGATTGTTTTTATATGTGGTAACTACCTCTGAAACACGTATTAACACATATCTAGTGTTAGAATGCGGGTTATATCGCCACGCCATAGACCTGTCACAGTCGAACAGTTTGTCACAGAAGTCCATTATGAGTGGCACAGTATGGGGGACTATCCCCGAATAAGCAGCATGTACACAATGTTTGGCACGCTACACACAGCTCACCTAAAGGAATAAATACTGAATCTGTGGTCTGTGCAAATGTGTTCTGCTGTTTTTCACCCACAGATGGAGCCTGGCAACATGCAGACACATTAACACTTGTGCATTACATGAGGAGAAGCTACTCTTCCCTCGCTTCACGGTGAGGATAGGGATTGCCCATCGTGTTATTCCCCACACATAGAGGGGGTTCTGATCTTGCCCTGAAGAAAGTCCTGGACCTTTACCGCCACCTATGGACTGAAACATGTCGGCACTAGGGTCTTAGGACCATTAAAACCCAACAAGACCCGCTTTTAGAATGTTATTAACCCAGTCAGATCCAAGAATAAAGGGAAACCAGGGGTCTGACTGAGGTTTTTTATCTTTAAGGCCCCCCTTCATCTATCTAAAGAGCTACCCAACACTGTGGTTGAGGCCACCCCGACTTTTAGGGGTCGGGGTGACCCGATGATGAAGCATGACAGCACTATGGTGTGTGAGGGTAATTTAACAACAAAAGGTCTTCTCCCCTACACATGGTTATGGTTAGCATAACCACCCACAGTTCTGAATAGTATACATCTACCCTCGAGAGGTCCACTATACCCGTAGGTTCCTCCTGAGCAGGACCCTGCATTCGCTTCAGTAATACAGGGTCTCATACCACCGCATTACGCTACTGGTATGTCAGTTTGGAGTATTTCTAGTAATATAAAGTTTCAGGGAGGATATACTCCAATTTGTTGTTCCTCTTCGACCCCCTAAACACTGAAAAGTATCGGTGGCGTTGGTTATTTACACCCTCTTATTCATCCATGAACCAATATATGTCATCGAACAAGTTTGTGAAATGACAAGCAGGATTCGGAAATTTGAAGATTCAGATATAGCCTGGAAGAGACGATACCGTCAACAAACGAATGTATGACGTTACAACGAATTCCGTTGCAACAAATGCCTTTAACACGCATGCGTTACAACGGAATTCGTTTAACACGTATAACATTTACCTCGATTGCTTGCGTGGTGACGTCATACGTCGTTAAGAGAAAGCGGAAGTTTATTTTCCGATTTCTCTTAAACGACGCTGATTAAATACATAACCCGACGTGACTTCAGGGAGACCCCCCCAAGCCCCCCTTTTTTTAACTTTTTACCTTTACCACATATACCTTTACTACAAACCTCGTAGTAAAGGTATGCGTGGTAAAGGCTTTCGTGGTAACCACGCATGCGTTGTACTGCATGCGTGGTTAACGATTTCGTGGAAACGGCTTCGTTGTAATGGCCGTTTCCCTCAACAAACTGTACCAATACGGAACCCAGACTCCTCCAATACTGTGGACTGCAGATGTCAAGGAAGGGATCTTCCTACCTAGGAGTGGGGAAAGGAGGCCTCAACCCCCTCAGCAGTCTAGAAGCCATTAACCAAACTAGTAAGAGAGTAGGGGCCACCCACCCAAAGCCTCGAGTAACAGCATCCATCAGAGGCAAACTTATGGAAGGAGACAACTTTCTAATCTTGGAGTCCCTTAGGGAGGCTGACGGGGGGTCAGGGAGATGAAGACTCACAGATCCAAAAGAGTATGTAGTGGAAGCATCCTTAGCTGAACAAATGAAACTAAAGACATTCTACAACAGCAGAAACTTCCTAATTACAAATTATGCAGTAACATCTTAACCAGAGCCACTTGTCACCCACAAAAAAACATAAGGTGTTCAACTGTTTACAGGAGCAGGTTCAGAAACAACCGGTTGTTGAACATTTAAGCAAAAAGACCCAGGAAACAAACCTGAAAGAAAGGCATATGGCCGGGTGTCCCGGGGTGGCTGGGGATCCGAGGGGTTGGCTGACCTCCAAAGGGGGAACCTGTTCTGTGGCGGAAGGAGAGGCGGAGACCCGAAATAAGGTTCTTAGAGAAGGCTTTATTTTAGTATATGTCTTTCGGCTCCTGCTGGTGATGCGTTCTCTGGCGAACGCTGCTGGGTCGAATGTGGGCTGTCGAAGCGGGTCCAGGATGGCTCTTGCTTCTGTACTCCCAGTCGACCCCTCGTGCTCCGCATAGGAGGAAAGAAGACAGGAAAAAGTATCAGGGCTGGATTCCCCGTCGATAACAAAGGGACCGGGAGTGAGGGAAACCACTGACAGGTGAACACCACACACTCTTTACTAGGTGGAGGGGTAGTGCTCGTGAGAGGGAGGGGGTCGGGGTGGCTTCTACGTTCGTGGCACTTCACTCAGTGCATGCAGGGACGTGACCGCCCATCCACCCTGCCATACGCCCCCGTACCTGCCGTAGCCACGTTCCTCCCGTGGGACCGTGGCGGGGCGGGTCGCCTAACCGTTGGCCTCCTGGCTTCTTCGGCACCTCTGTTCTCCAGGGCTGCTCGTCCTCTTCTTCCGTACTGCTCCGATATCTCCTCTCCTCTCCTGGTATTGCAGCTAGGGAAACGCCGTACGTCGCTTCCTGGATCCGGGGTTCTTTTGACCTCGCCGCGTCACACCCTGGGGGCGTGGTCTCGCTACTCTGGTCCGCCTCCTTAAAGGGGTAGATGACCTCCGTGTCCGCGGTTGGCCACCAATAGTCCGGGTCGCCTCCGCGCCAGTCGGCTTCTGCTTCCGGGTCCATGGGCTGAGGAGAAGAAACGGAGGTATGTGAAAATGCGGGGCCGGACCACCAGTCGGTGGCCGGGCCCCCGCCCATGGTCCCCCGGGAACCCGCCCCGTCACACCGAGATACTATTACACAAATGTGATTCAGATAAGAAGCATGGTGGTTTTTCCTTCAGAGGAACTGAGATTTGTCTTGTGACTAGCATAACCAGCCATGCTGTTGGTAATAAAGGAGGTACCACTCTCCATCAAAAGTGGGGTCATAAAATCACACGCGTGACAGAAGAAACAAATGAAATAGTTCTCCTCACATGGAACGCCGATCTGACCTGGAGTCAAGAATACCATTTAGGAAATCCTATGCATACAATAGAATGAGTGACCGGCAAAAGAGATCAGGTAAAATACAAATCTTGTGGACGTCTAGAGCCCCAGCAGCGTGTAGAAAACAACCGACAACTTGTAAAGATTGAATTCCAGTTAACACTAGTCAGAGACAAATATGGCTCATCTGGAGAATGGAGGCAACAAATGCCAGTTCTTACTACAAGAAGCTAGGAAGGCCTGCCATAATATCCATACAATTCACTACGGCCAGCATGCCTGTAGACAAAATAAAAACAGATCAACACCAGTAGTCCAGTCTTAGTTGCACCTTGTGAGGCGGACACGATCGAGGACCTCTCTTGCGGGATCCGAATTACTGCATCCGGGACACTACCCTTCTTTAAAGACTTGTTATTTGTGAAATATCACCTTGAATATATGAGGAGGTGCACCAAATTAGAATTTAAAAATTACCAGTTTTGAATACACGAAAGATTACCTATTTGAATATTCGCTATTTACCTTCTTGAGCCCTGAAGAAGTCCCAGGATGGGACGAAACGCGTTGGCGGTTTCAAAAGTGGTGCTCTCAAAAGTCTTTTAAAGAATGAAAAATAAAGAATAATTTGAAAACGATCATCGACTTGTCCATGGAACTAAATCCTTTTTGAATTATTGGATCCACTACAAATTGTGTATAAAGTGTGCCGGGCTATTATGTGTTAGTTGAATCTTAATTAGCTCTAAATTTTAAAAATAGTATCTCGGTATATGTCAGGTCTTACAAAGATGTTCTTCATGACCCAGAGTTAAAAATAATGTCAATGAAAGTGGCAGACTATTACAGAAAACATGGTGGCTGCACCCTCAGACCCAAATGTATGAATACATATGTCGTCCGTCCCGCAGAGGCATTCCCGTATAGGTCACAGAACACACTTTTAAAGTCTGGGCTTCCACTGCGGAGAGAGCGCGTTCTAACTTAAACAGGAGTGATGGTTTCAAACTCAAAGGGAATGGACTTATGGGTCTCAAATTCCCTCAATGCATGAAATTCCCTCAATGCAATGATTCCCCTCAAAACATAAACCCCCCCCCCCCAAAAAAAAAACATCCTTTCGCACCACGGTTTAATTCAAAGTTGAAAGCCATGGCACATTATTGTAAAGTGCAGAAAAGAAAATGGAGGAAAAAATATCTAGCAATGGATAAATGACTATAAAGAATCAAACTTCAAATCTATCAGAGTAATCAAAACTACTAAAGCAGAATATGAGCAGGAAAGGATTCTGGGCTCAAAAACTAGACAAGGGAGGTGTTTAAGCATGCCCGATAGAGGAGGATTACACAATCGGTCCTGCTCAAGAGTTGTGACAGAATATAGGATATTTCCAAAACAAAATCCCTAAACTTGTGAAGACATTCTCTCAAACCTGTGATGTAAAGATATCTCCCATCGCTTTCTGGGCTTGGTTTACTCTTTTGACCAGTGAAGAGATATTTAACACTTTCCTAGAAATGACCTTCCCAGTGAATGTTTGTTGTTAGAAAGGCGATCCTGGGGGAGGCAGAAGAGGTCTGACTGACCACCCCTAGGTCCACCCCTCCGTCGAGAAGTAGCCGAGCATTATCGAGAGGCCTCCTGGGTGAGGGTCCTCTCCTAGGATCGTACAGCAGGGTAACCACAACACTACAAACGGACACCACACAAGAGGTTAAGTTTTTA
Organism: Lissotriton helveticus; assembly: GCF_964261635.1. Lineage (NCBI taxonomy): Eukaryota > Metazoa > Chordata > Amphibia > Caudata > Salamandridae > Lissotriton > Lissotriton helveticus. The sequence continues at coordinate 455,011,101 of NC_136058.1, read as the reverse complement.
GGCTTTATCAAGAATAAAGGTTGCTGGGTCTCAGCGGTATATACAGGCAGATCGAGGGATCTGTAGAGTCTCGTAACAGGGACAGGGTAGCGGGACAGTCTCGGTATGGATGCAGGAAGGGATACCCTGCGCACAGCTCTCAATCCTCGAGCCGGGGGTTCCGAGAGGTCAAGCCGCGGCAGCGCCAGCAGGACTCGACAGGTGGTCTTAACGGAGAGGAGGCCGCGGCAGCGCCAGCAGGCTCTCAAGATGGTTCAGCCGCGGCAGCGCCAGCAGGCTCTCTAGATGGTTCAGCCGCGGCCGTAGCGCCAGCAGGCTCTCAAGATGGTTCAGCCGCGCCAGCGCCAGCAGGCTCTCAAGATGGTTCAGCCGCGGCAGCGCCAGCAGGCTCTCAAGATAGTTCAGCCGCGGCAGCGCCAGCAGGCTCTCTAGATGGTTCAGCCGCGGCAGCGCCAGCAGGCTCTCAAGATGGTTCAGCCGCGGCAGCGCCAGCAGGCTCTCAAGATGGTTCAGCCGCGGCAGCGCCAGCAGGCTCTCAAGATAGTTCAGCCGCGGCAGCGCCAGCAGGCTCTCTAGATGGTTCAGACGCGGCAGCGCCAGCAGGCTCTCAAGATGGTTCAGCCGCGCCAGCGCCAGCAGGCTCTCAAGATGGTTCAGCCGCGGCAGCGCCAGCAGGCTCTCAAGATGGTTCAGCCGCGGCAGCGCCAGCAGGCTCTTAAGATGGTTCAGCCGCGGCAGCGCCAGCAGGCTCTTAAGACGGTACAGCTAAGGTGGGCCGCGGCAGCGCCAGCAGGCTCTCAGGGTCTCTTCAGGTTACAGGCAATGAGTTCTTCTGGTGTCGGCCGTGACAGCGTCAGCAGGGCTTCCAGTCCAGGATACAACTGGCGTCCTACTCCGGGGCTGGCCCAGATATAGGAATGGAGTCCTTTGATGTCCGGACCCTCGCGCCGGGGGGTCAGAGGGGCCGGGATGATGGTGTCCAGACACCCAGCAGGGGGGTGGAGCCAGCGCCCAGGGAGGCCGGAGGGCGATCGATACTAAGCGTCCGGGGACGGCTCGAGGGCCATCGAAACTCCCTTTTCTCCGGGATCTGTCGAGTGGCCACTCGACAACCTGGGTGGATCTTGGTGCCTCGATGTCTGGGCTTCGCTGGGGCCTGGGCCGGGGCCGAGGCCACATGGTCGTGACGTGGTGGGCCCAAGATGGAGTCTGGCGCGGCCTCGTGCTTAGGTCGTGAGGGGCCCACGATGGAGCCAGGTCGGTAGTGGGGGTCCGGGATGGTGGCCGGACCAGCAATGTTGGGGCGTGCAGTGTCGGGCAAAAGGGCTGCCCGATGCTGGGTGGAGGGCCGATGTCGTCCTGGGCCCGCCATGCGGGAGGGGTAGGACCACGCCATGAGGCCGGGTCCAACATTTGTCACACCCAACAACTGGAGAAGGTCTCCGAGATAGTTCTCCCATCCCACAGTACTCTGGAGTGGATCCCAGACAGTGGAACTCAGCTATGGTCACGCCACTGCTAACGAAACCATTTCTAGACCCTAAACCTCTCAAGTTACTGCCCAGTCTTGTTTCTCCCTCTCTCTGCCAGATTGACAGAGACCTTAGTGAACAAGCAGCCAGCTCAGTTTGAAGACTCGGCTTAGCTCGTCGTAAGACGCAGACAGATTTTCAGAAAGGTCTGTACAGTGCTTAATTTCTAACAAGCATTTGCAATGCAATAGGTCTTGCATTAGTAAAGTTTGAGCTATTGGTATTGTAAATGACAAATTTTGTATTTATGTATTGGTTTTCAAAATAGCTAAATTAATAGCTTTGTCATTTACAATGCCAATCGTTTTAACTTTCGCAAATGTGACACCTATAGCATTTGTAATGCAATGTGTGTTGTATTTACGTGACTTAGATGTATTAATGTTACAAATAACAATGGCTTTTAATTTTTTTAATATTTAATGCTTAAATAAAAGGTATTGTAATTTATAATGGCAATAGCTTTAACTTTTGTAAATAACTTTTGTGAAGATTATGTTCAGTGTATTTTATTGTGACGAAAATCCAAGAACAGAAGTGAAAACATTTAACATCTTTTTGTGACATTTGTAATAAAGCTTGAAACATTGAGAGAACATATTTGAACCAGTTATTATTGAATGGTTGCGCAGATTGATGCTGTGGTGGCGATGAGTGATGTTTTGGCGACAAGTGATGCTGTGGCGTTCAGTGATGCTGTTGAGGCGCATAGTGATGCTGTGGTGGTGCTGAGTGATGCTATGGTGATGCAATAGATAGAGTGAGTACGATAGATAGATAGAGGGAGGGAGGGCGATAGAGGGAGGACGATAGAGGGAGGGCGATAGAGGGAGGGCGCGCGATAGAGTGATGGAGCGCGATAGAGTGAGGGAGCGCGATAGAGTGAGGGAGGGCGGTAAAGTGGTGGAGGGCGGTAGAGTGGTGGAGGGCGGTAGAGTGGTGGAGGGCGGTAGAGTGAGGGAGGGCGGTAGAGTGAGGGAGGGCGGTAGAGTGAGGGAGGGCGGTAGAGTGAGGGAGGGCAGTAGAGTGATGGAGGGCGGTAGAGTGAGGGAGGGCGATAGAGTGAGGGCAGTAGAGTGATGGAGGGCGGTAGAGTGAGGGAGGGCGGTAGAGTGAGGGAGGGCGGTAGAGTGAGGGAGGGCGGTAGAGTGAGGGAGGGCGATAGAGTGAGGGAGGGCGATAGAGTGAGGGAGGGCGATAGAGTGAGGGAGGGCGATAGAGTGAGGGAGGGCGATAGAGTGAGGGAGGGCGATAGAGTGAGGGAGGGCGGTAGAGTGAGGGAGGGCGGTAGAGTGAGGGAGGGCGGTAGAGTGAGGGAGGGCGGTAGAGTGAGGGAGGGCGGTAGAGTGAGGGAGGGCGGTAGAGTGAGGGAGGGCGGTAGAGTGAGGGAGGGCGGTAGAGTGAGGGAGGGCGGTAGAGTGAGGGAGGGCGGTAGAGTGAGGGAGGGCGGTAGAGTGAGGGAGGGCGGTAGAGTGAGGGAGGGCGATAGAGTGAGGGAGGGCGATAGAGTGAGGGAGGGTGATAGAGTGAGGGCAGTAGAGTGATGGAGGGCGGTAGAGTGATGGAGGGCGGTAGAGTGAGGGAGGGCGGTAGAGTGAGGGAGGGTGATAGAGTGAGGGAGGGTGATAGAGTGAGTGAGGGCGGTAGAGTGAGTGAGGGCGGTAGAGTGAGTGAGGGCGGTAGAGTGAGTGAGGGCGGTAGAGTGAGTGAGGGCGGTAGAGTGAGTGAGGGCGGTAGAGTGAGTGAGGGCGGTAGAGTGGTAGAGTGAGGGCGGTAGAGTGGTAGAGTGAGAGCTGTAGAGTGGTAGAGTTAGGGCAGTAGAGTGGTATTGTGAGGGCGGTAGAGTTGTAAAGTGAGGGAGGTAGAGTGAGGGTGTGAGAGCGGTAGAGTGAGTGAGGGCGGTAGAGTGAGTGAGGGCGGTAGAGTGAGTGAGGGCGGTAGAGTGAGTGAGGGCGGTAGAGTGAGGGTGGTAGAGTGAGAGCGGTAGAGTGAGGGTGGTAGAGTGAGGGTGGTAGAGTGAGGGTGGTAGAGTGAGGGTGGTAGAGTGAGGGTGGTAGAGTGAGGAAGGTTGAGTGAGGGCAGTATAGTGACGGCGGTAGAGTGAGGGCAGTAGAGTGAGGGCGGTAGCGTGAGGGCGGTAGAGTGAGGGCAGTAGAGTGAGGGCGGTAGAGTGAGGGCGGTAGAGTGAGGGCGGTAGAGTGAGGGCGGTATAGTGAGGGCGGTATAGTGAGGGCGGTAGAGTGAGGGCAGTAGAGTGAGGGCGGTAGAGTGAGGGCGGTAGAGTGAGGGCGGTAGAGTGAGGGCGGTAGAGTGAGGGCGGTAGAGTGAGGGCGGTAGAGTGAGGGCGGTAGAGTGAGGGCGGTAGAGTGAGGGCGGTAGAGTGAGGACGGTTGAGTGGTAGGGTGAGGGCGGTAGAGTGAGGGCGGTAGAGTGAGGGCGGCAGAGTGGTAGAGTGAGGGCAGTAGAGTGATGGAGGGCGGTAGAGTGATGGAGGGCGGTAGAGTGAGGGAGGGCGGTAGAGTGAGGGAGGGTGATAGAGTGAGGGAGGGCGGTAGAGTGAGTGAGGGCGGTAGAGTGAGTGAGGGCGGTAGAGTGAGTGAGGGCGGTAGAGTGAGTGAGGGCGGTAGAGTGAGTGAGGGCGGTAGAGTGAGTGAGGGCGGTAGAGTGAGTGAGGGCGGTAGAGTGGTAGAGTGAGGGCGGTAGAGTGGTAGAGTGAGAGCTGTAGAGTGGTAGAGTTAGGGCAGTAGAGTGGTATTGTGAGGGCGGTAGAGTTGTAAAGTGAGGGAGGTAGAGTGAGGGTGTGAGAGCGGTAGAGTGAGTGAGGGCGGTAGAGTGAGTGAGGGCGGTAGAGTGAGTGAGGGCGGTAGAGTGAGTGAGGGCGGTAGAGTGAGGGTGGTAGAGTGAGAGCGGTAGAGTGAGGGTGGTAGAGTGAGGGTGGTAGAGTGAGGGTGGTAGAGTGAGGGTGGTAGAGTGAGGGTGGTAGAGTGAGGAAGGTTGAGTGAGGGCGGTATAGTGACGGCGGTAGAGTGAGGGCAGTAGAGTGAGGGCGGTAGAGTGAGGGCGGTAGAGTGAGGGCAGTAGAGTGAGGGCGGTAGAGTGAGGGCGGTAGAGTGAGGGCGGTAGAGTGAGGGCGGTAGAGTGAGGGCGGTATAGTGAGGGCGGTAGAGTGAGGGCAGTAGAGTGAGGGCGGTAGAGTGAGGGCGGTAGAGTGAGGGCGGTAGAGTGAGGGCGGTAGAGTGAGGGCGGTAGAGTGAGGGCGGTAGAGTGAGGGCGGTAGAGTGAGGGCGGTAGAGTGAGGGCGGTAGAGTGAGGACGGTTGAGTGGTAGGGTGAGGGCGGTAGAGTGAGGGCGGTAGAGTGAGGGCGGCAGAGTGGTAGAGTGAGGGCAGTAGAGTGAGGGCGGCAGAGTGGTAGAGTGAGGGCGGTAGAGTGGTAGAGTGAGGGCAGTAGAGTGAGGGAGGGCGATAGAGTGAGGGAGGGCGATAGAGGGAGGGTGATGGAGTGAGGGAGGGCGGTAGAGTGAGGGAGGGCGATGGAGTGAGGGAGGGCGGTAGAGTGAGGGAGGGCGATAGAGTGAGGGAGGGCGATAGAGTGAGGGAGGGCGATAGAGTGAGGGAGGGCGATAGAGTGAGGGAGGGCGATAGAGTGAGGGAGGGCGATAGAGTGAGGGAGGGCGATAGAGTGAGGGCAGTAGAGTGATGGAGGGCGGTAGAGTGATGGAGGGCGGTAGAGTGAGGGAGGGCGATAGAGTGAGGGAGGGCGATAGAGTGAGGGAGGGCGATAGAGTGAGGGAGGGCGATAGAGTGAGGGAGGGCGATAGAGTGAGGGAGGGCGATAGAGTGAGGGAGGGAGGGCGATAGAGTGAGGGCAGTAGAGTGATGGAGGGCGGTAGAGTGATGGAGGGCGGTAGAGTGAGGGAGGGCGGTAGAGTGAGGGAGGGCGATAGAGTGAGGGAGGGCGATAGAGTGAGGGAGGGCGGTAGAGTGAGGGAGGGCGGTAGAGTGAGGGAGGGCGGTAGAGTGAGGGAGGGCGGTAGAGTGAGGGAGGGCGATAGAGTGAGGGCAGTAGAGTGATGGAGGGCGGTAGAGTGATGGAGGGCGGTAGAGTGAGGGAGGGCGGTAGAGTGAGGGAGGGCGATAGAGTGAGGGAGGGCGATAGAGTGAGGGAGGGCGATAGAGTGAGGGAGGGCGGTAGAGTGAGGGAGGGCGGTAGAGTGAGTGAGGGCGGTAGAGTGAGGGAGGGCAGTAGAGTGAGGGAGGGCAGTAGAGTGAGTGAGGGCGGTAGAGTGAGTGAGGGCGGTAGAGTGAGTGAGGGCGGTAGAGTGAGGGCGGTAGAGTGGTAGAGTGAGAGCGGTAGAGTGAGGGTGGTAGAGTGGTAGAGTGAGGGCGGTAGAGTGGTAGAGTGAGAGCGGTAGAGTGAGGGTGGTAGAGTGGTAGAGTGAGGGCGGTAGAGTGGTAGAGTGAGAGCGGTAGAGTGGTAGAGGAAGGGCGGTAGAGTTGTAGAGTGAGGGAGGTAGAGTGAGGGTGTGAGAGCGGTAGAGTGAGTGAGGGCGGTAGAGTGAGTGAGGGCGGTAGAGTGAGTGAGGGCGGTAGAGTGAGGGTGGTAGAGTGAGAGCGGTAGAGTGAGGGTGGTAGAGTGAGGGTGGTAGAGTGAGGGTGGTAGAGTGAGGGTGGTAGAGTGAGGAAGGTTGAGTGGTAGGGTGAGGGCGGTATAGTGAGGGCGGTATAGTGAGGGCGGTATAGTGAGGGCGGTAGAGTGAGGGCGGTAGAGTGAGGGCGGTAGAGTGAGGGTGGTAGAGTGAGGGCGGTAGAGTGAGAGCGGTAGAGTGGTAGAGTGAGGGCGGTAGAGTGAAGGCGTGAGGGCGGTAGAGTGAGAGCGGTAGAGTGAGGGCGGTAGAGTGGTAGAGTGAGGGCGGTAGAGTGAGAGCGGTAGAGTGGTAGAGTGAGGGCGGTAGAGTGAAGGCGTGAAGGCGGTAGAGTGAGGGCGGTAGAGTGAGGGCGGTAGAGTGGTAGAGTGAGGGCGGTAGAGTGAGAGCGGTAGAGTGGTAGAGTGAGGGCGGTAGAGTGAAGGCGTGAGGGCGGTAGAGTGAGAGCGGTAGAGTGGTAGAGTGAGGGCGGTAGAGTGAAGGCGTGAGGGCAGTAGAGTAAAGGCGGTAGAGTGAGGGCGGTAGAGTGAGAGCGGTAGAGTGGTAGAGTGAGGGCGGTAGAGTGAGAGCGGTAGAGTTAGGGCGGTAGAGTGGTAGAGGAAGGGCGGTAGAGTGGTAGAGGAAGGGTGTGAGGGCAGTAGAGTGAGGTCGGTAGAGTGAGGGCGGTAGAGTGAGGGCAGTAGAGTGGTAGGGTGAGGGCGGTAGAGTGAGGGCGGTAGAGTGGTAGGGTGAGGGCTGTAGGGTGGTTGAGTGAGGGCAGTAGAGTGAGGGCGGTAGAGTGAAGGCGGTAGAGTGAGGGCGGTAGAGTGAGAGCGGTAGAGTGGTAGAGTGAGGGCGGTAGAGTGAGAGCGGTAGAGTTAGGGCGGTAGAGTGGTAGAGGAAGGGCGGTAGAGTTGTAGAGTGAGGGCGTGAGGGCAGTAGAGTGAGGTCGGTAGAATGAGGGTGGTAGAGTAGTAGAGTGAGGGCGGTAGAGTGAGGGCGGTAGAGTGGTAGGGTGAGGGCTGTAGGGTGAGGGCGGTAGAGTGGTAGGGTGAGGGCTGTAGGGTGAGGGTGGTAGAGTGAGGGCGGTAGAGTGAAGGCGGTAGAGTGAAGGCGGTAGAGTGAGAGCGGTAGAGTGGTAGAGTGAGGGCGGTAGAGTGAGGGCGGTAGAGTGGTAGAGGAAGGGCGGTAGAGTGAGGGCGGTAGAGTGGTAGGGTGAGGGCGGTAGAGTGAGGGCGGTAGAGTGAGGGCGGTAGAGTGGTAGGGTGAGGGCTGTAGGGTGAGGGCGGTAGAGTGGTAGAGTGAGGGCGGTAGAGTGAGGGCGGTAGAGTGAAGGCGGTAGAGTGAGGGCGGTAGAGTGAGGGAGGGCGATAGAGTGAGGGAGGGCGATAGAGTGAGGGAGGGCGATAGAGTGAGGGAGGGCGATAGAGTGAGGGAGGGCGATAGAGTGAGGGAGGGCGATAGAGTGAGGGAGGGCGATAGAGTGAGGGAGGGCGATAGAGTGAGGGAGGGCGATAGAGTGAGGGAGGGCGATAGAGTGAGGGCAGTAGAGTGATGGAGGGCGGTAGAGTGATGGAGGGCGGTAGAGTGAGGGAGGGCGATAGAGTGAGGGAGGGCGATAGAGTGAGGGAGGGCGATAGAGTGAGGGAGGGCGATAGAGTGAGGGAGGGCGATAGAGTGAGGGAGGGCGATAGAGTGAGGGAGGGCGATAGAGTGAGGGCAGTAGAGTGATGGAGGGCGGTAGAGTGATGGAGGGCGGTAGAGTGAGGGAGGGCGATAGAGTGAGGGAGGGCGATAGAGTGAGGGAGGGCGATAGAGTGAGGGAGGGCGGTAGAGTGAGGGAGGGCGGTAGAGTGAGGGAGGGCGGTAGAGTGAGGGAGGGCGGTAGAGTGAGGGAGGGCGATAGAGTGAGGGCAGTAGAGTGATGGAGGGCGGTAGAGTGATGGAGGGCGGTAGAGTGAGGGAGGGCGGTAGAGTGAGGGAGGGCGGTAGAGTGAGGGAGGGCGATAGAGTGAGGGAGGGCGATAGAGTGAGGGAGGGCGGTAGAGTGAGGGAGGGCGGTAGAGTGAGTGAGGGCGGTAGAGTGAGGGAGGGCAGTAGAGTGAGGGAGGGCAGTAGAGTGAGTGAGGGCGGTAGAGTGAGTGAGGGCGGTAGAGTGAGTGAGGGCGGTAGAGTGAGGGCGGTAGAGTGGTAGAGTGAGAGCGGTAGAGTGAGGGTGGTAGAGTGGTAGAGTGAGGGCGGTAGAGTGGTAGAGTGAGAGCGGTAGAGTGAGGGTGGTAGAGTGGTAGAGTGAGGGCGGTAGAGTGGTAGAGTGAGAGCGGTAGAGTGGTAGAGGAAGGGCGGTAGAGTTGTAGAGTGAGGGAGGTAGAGTGAGGGTGTGAGAGCGGTAGAGTGAGTGAGGGCGGTAGAGTGAGTGAGGGCGGTAGAGTGAGTGAGGGCGGTAGAGTGAGGGTGGTAGAGTGAGAGCGGTAGAGTGAGGGTGGTAGAGTGAGGGTGGTAGAGTGAGGGTGGTAGAGTGAGGAAGGTTGAGTGGTAGGGTGAGGGCGGTATAGTGAGGGCGGTATAGTGAGGGCGGTATAGTGAGGGCGGTAGAGTGAGGGCGGTAGAGTGAGGGCGGTAGAGTGAGGGTGGTAGAGTGAGGGCGGTAGAGTGAGAGCGGTAGAGTGGTAGAGTGAGGGCGGTAGAGTGAAGGCGTGAGGGCGGTAGAGTGAGAGCGGTAGAGTGAGGGCGGTAGAGTGGTAGAGTGAGGGCGGTAGAGTGAGAGCGGTAGAGTGGTAGAGTGAGGGCGGTAGAGTGAAGGCGTGAAGGCGGTAGAGTGAGGGCGGTAGAGTGAGGGCGGTAGAGTGGTAGAGTGAGGGCGGTAGAGTGAGAGCGGTAGAGTGGTAGAGTGAGGGCGGTAGAGTGAAGGCGTGAGGGCGGTAGAGTGAGAGCGGTAGAGTGGTAGAGTGAGGGCGGTAGAGTGAAGGCGTGAGGGCAGTAGAGTAAAGGCGGTAGAGTGAGGGCGGTAGAGTGAGAGCGGTAGAGTGGTAGAGTGAGGGCGGTAGAGTGAGAGCGGTAGAGTTAGGGCGGTAGAGTGGTAGAGGAAGGGCGGTAGAGTGGTAGAGGAAGGGTGTGAGGGCAGTAGAGTGAGGTCGGTAGAGTGAGGGCGGTAGAGTGAGGGCAATAGAGTGGTAGGGTGAGGGCGGTAGAGTGAGGGCGGTAGAGTGGTTGAGTGAGGGCAGTAGAGTGAGGGCGGTAGAGTGAAGGCGGTAGAGTGAGGGCGGTAGAGTGAGAGCGGTAGAGTGGTAGAGTGAGGGCGGTAGAGTGAGAGCGGTAGAGTTAGGGCGGTAGAGTGGTAGAGGAAGGGCGGTAGAGTTGTAGAGTGAGGGCAGTAGAGTGAGGTCGGTAGAATGAGGGTGGTAGAGTAGTAGAGTGAGGGCGGTAGAGTGAGGGCGGTAGAGTGGTAGGGTGAGGGCTGTAGGGTGAGGGCGGTAGAGTGGTAGGGTGAGGGCTGTAGGGTGAGGGTGGTAGAGTGAGGGCGGTAGAGTGAAGGCGGTAGAGTGAAGGCGGTAGAGTGAGAGCGGTAGAGTGGTAGAGTGAGGGCGGTAGAGTGAGGGCGGTAGAGTGGTAGAGGAAGGGCGGTAGAGTGAGGGCGGTAGAGTGGTAGGGTGAGGGCGGTAGAGTGAGGGCGGTAGAGTGAGGGCGGTAGAGTGGTAGGGTGAGGGCTGTAGGGTGAGGGCGGTAGAGTGGTAGAGTGAGGGCGGTAGAGTGAGGGCGGTAGAGTGAAGGCGGTAGAGTGAAGGCGGTAGAGTGAGAGCGGTAGAGTGGTAGAGTGAGGGCGGTAGAGTGAGAGCGGTAGAGTTAGGGCGGTAGAGTGGTAGAGGAAGGGCGGTAGAGTTGTAGAGTGAGGGCGTGAGGGCAGTAGAGTGAGGTCGGTAGAATGAGGGTGGTAGAGTAGTAGAGTGAGGGCGGTAGAGTGAGGGCGGTAGAGTGGTAGGGTGAGGGCGGTAGAGTGATGGCGGTAGAGTGAGGGCGGTAGAGTGGTAGAGGAAGGGCGGTAGAGTTGTAGAGAGAGGGCGTGAGGGCAGTAGAGTGAGGTCGGTAGAGTGAGGGTGGTAGAGTGAGGGTGGTAGAGTGGTAGGGTGAGGGCGGTAGAGTGAGGGCGGTAGAGTGAGGGTGGTAGAGTGGTAGGGTGAGGGCGGTAGAGTGAGGGCGGTAGAGTGAGGGCGGTAGAGTGGTAGGGCGAGGGCTATAGGGTGAGGGCGGTAGAGTGGTAGAGCGAGGGCGGTAGAGTGAGGGCGGTAGAGTGAAGGCAGTAGAGTGAAGGCAGTATAGTGAGGGTGGTAGAGTAGTAGAGTAAGGGCGGTAGAGTGAGGGCGGTAGAGTGGTAGGGTGAGGGCGGTAGAGTGAGGGCGGTAGAGTGAGGGTGGTAGAGTGAGGCCGGTAGAGTGGTAGAGTGAGGGCGGTAGAGTGGTAGAGTGAGGGCGGTAGAGTGAGGGCGGTAGAGTGAGGGCGGTAGAGTGAGGCCGGTAGAGTGAGGCCGGTAGAGTGGTAGAGTGAGGGCGGTAGAGTGGTAGAGGAAGGGCGGTAGAGTGGTAGAGGAAGGGCGGTAGAGTGAGGGCGGTAGAGTGGTAGGGTGAGGGCGGTAGAGTGGTAGAGTGAGGGCGGTAGAGTGGTAGAGTGAGGGCGGTAGAGTGGTAGAGTTAGGGCGGTAGAGTGGTAGAGGAAGGGCGGTAGAGTGAGGGCGGTAGAGTGGTAGGGTGAGGGCGGTAGAGTGAGGGCGGTAGAGTGAGGGCGGTAGAGTGGTAGGGTGAGGGCTGTAGGGTGAGGGCGGTAGAGTGGTAGAGTGAGGGCGGTAGAGTGAAGGCGGTAGAGTGAGGGCGGTAGAGTGAGGGCGGTAGAGTGAGAGCGGTAGAGTTAGGGCGGTAGAGTGGTAGAGGAAGGGCGGTAGAGTGAGGGCGGTAGAGTGAAGGCGGTAGAGTGAGGGCGGTAGAGTGAGGGCGGTAGAGTGGTAGAGTGAGGGCGGTAGAGTGAGGGCGATAGAGTGGTAGGGTGAGGGCGGCAGAGTGAGGGCTGTAGGATGAGGGCGGTAGAGTGGTAGAGTGAGGGCGGTAGAGTGAGAGCGGTAGAGTTAGGGCGGTAGAGTGGTAGAGGAAGGGCGGTAGAGTTGTAGAGAGTGGGCATGAGGGCAGTAGAGTGAGGGTGGTAGAGTAGTAGAGTGAGGGCGGTAGAGTGGTAGGGTGAGGGCGGTAGGGTGAGGGCGGTAGAGTGAGGGCGGTAGAGTGGTAGGGTGAGGGCGGTAGAGTGATGGCGGTAGAGTGAGGGCAGTAGAGTGAGGGCGGTAGAGTGGTAGGGTGAGGGCTGTAGGGTGAGGGCGGTAGAGTGGTAGAGTGAGGGTGGTAGAGTGAGGGCGGTAGAGTGAAGGCGGTAGAGTGAGAGCGGTAGAGTGGTAGAGTGAGGGCGGTAGAGTGAGAGCGGTAGAGTGGTAGAGTGAGGGCGGTAGAGTGAGAGCGGTAGAGTTAGGGCGGTAGAGTGGTAGAGGAAGGGCAGTAGAGTGAGGTCGGTAAAGTGAGGGTGGTAGAGTAGTAGAGTGAGGGCGGTAGAGTGAGGGCGGTAGAGTGGTAGGGTGAGTGAGGTCGGTAGAGAGGGTGGTAGAGTAGTAGAGTGAGGGTGGTAGAGTGGTAGGGTGAGGGCGGTAGAGTGAGGGCGGTAGAGTGAGGGCGGTAGAGTGATAGGGTGAGGGCGGCAGAGTGAGGGCTGTAGGGTGAGGGCGGTAGAGTGGTAGAGTGAGGGCGGTAGAGTGAGAGCGGTAGAGTTAGGGCGGTAGAGTGGTAGAGGAAGGGCGGTAGAGTTGTAGAGTGAGGGCGTGAGGGCAGTAGAGTGAGGTCGGTAGAGTGAGGGTGGTAGAGTAGTAGAGTGAGGGCGGTAGAGTGGTAGGGTGAGGGCGGTAGAGTGAGGGCGTGAGGGCGGTAGAGTGAGGGCGGTAGAGTGGTAGGGTGAGGGCGGTAGAGTGAGGGCTGTAGGGTGAGGGCGGTAGAGTGGTAGGGTGAGGGCTGTAGGGTGAGGGCGGTAGAGTGGTAGAGTGAGGGCGGTAGAGTGAGGGCGGTAGAGTGAAGGCGGTAGAGTGAGAGCGGTAGAGTGGTAGAGTGAGGGCGGTAGAGTGAGAGCGGTAGAGTTAGGGCGGTAGAGTGGTAGAGGAAGGGCGGTAGAGTTGTAGAGAGAGGGCGTGAGGGCAGTAGAGTGAGGTCGGTAAAGTGAGGGTGGTAGAGTAGTAGAGTGAGGGCGGTAGAGTGGTAGGGTGAGGGCGGTAGAGTGAGGGCGGTAGAGTGGTAGGGTGAGGGCGGTAGAGTGAGGGCGGTAGAGTGAGGGCGGTAGAGTGGTAGGGTGAGGGCTGTAGGGTGAGGGTGGTAGAGTGAGGGCGGTAGAGTGAAGGCGGTAGAGTGAAGGCGGTAGAGTGAGAGCGGTAGAGTGGTAGAGTGAGGGCGGTAGAGTGAGGGCGGTAGAGTGGTAGAGGAAGGGCGGTAGAGTGAGGGCGGTAGAGTGGTAGGGTGAGGGCGGTAGAGTGAGGGCGGTAGAGTGAGGGCGGTAGAGTGGTAGGGTGAGGGCTGTAGGGTGAGGGCGGTAGAGTGGTAGAGTGAGGGCGGTAGAGTGAGGGCGGTAGAGTGAAGGCGGTAGAGTGAGGGCGGTAGAGTGAGAGCGGTAGAGTGGTAGAGTGAGGACGGTAGAGTGAGGGCGGTAGAGTGGTAGAGTAAGGGCGGTAGAGTGAGGGCGGTAGAGTGAGGCCGGTAGAGTGAGGCCGGTAGAGTGGTAGAGTGAGGGCGGTAGAGTGAGAGAGGTAGAGTTAGGGCGGTAGAGTGGTAGAGGAAGGGCGGTAGAGTGAGGGCGGTAGAGTGGTAGGGTGAGGGCGGTAGAGTGAGGGCGGTAGAGTGAGGGCGGTAGAGTGGTAGGGTGAGGGCTGTAGGGTGAGGGCGGTAGAGTGAGGGCGGTAGAGTGAGGGCGGTAGAGTTAGGGCGGTAGAGTGGTAGAGGAAGGGCGGTAGAGTGAGGGCGGTAGAGTGAAGGCGGTAGAGTGAAGGCGGTAGAGTGAGGGCGGTAGAGTGGTAGAGTGAGGGCGGTAGAGTGAGGGCCGTAGAGTGGTAGGGTGAGGGCGGCAGAGTGAGGGCTGTAGGGTGAGGGCGGTAGAGTGGTAGAGTGAGGGCGGTAGAGTGAGAGCGGTAGAGTTAGGGCGGTAGAGTTGTAGAGAGAGGGTGTGAGGGCAGTAGAGTGAGGTCGGTAGAGTGAGGGTGGTAGAGTAGTAGAGTGAGGGCGGTAGAGTGGTAGGGTGAGGGCGGTAGAGAGGGCGGTAGAGTGAGGGCGGTAGAGTGGTAGGGTGAGGGCGGTAGAGTGAGGGCAGTAGAGTGAGGGCGGTAGAGTGGTAGGGTGAGGGCTGTAGGGTGAGGGCGGTAGAGTGGTAGAGTAAGGGCGGTAGAGTGAGGCCGGTAGAGTGGTAGGGTGAGGGCGGTAGAGTGAGGGCGGTAGAGTGAGGGCGGTAGAGTGAGGCCGGTAGAGTGAGGCCGGTAGAGTGGTAGAGTGAGGGCGGTAGAGTGAGGGCGGTAGAGTGAGGCCGGTAGAGTGGTAGGGTGAGGGCGGTAGAGTGAGGGCGGTAGAGTGAGGGCGGTAGAGTGAGAGCGGTAGAGTGGTAGAGTGAGGGCGGTAGAGTGAGAGCGGTAGAGTGAGAGCGGTAGAGTTAGGGCGGTAGAGTGGTAGAGGAAGGGCGGTAGAGTTGTAGAGAGAGGGCGTGAGGGCAGTAGAGTGAGGTCGGTAGAGTGAGGGTGGTAGAGTAGTAGAGTGAGGGCGGTAGAGTGGTAGGGTGAGGGCGGTAGAGTGAGGGCGGTAGAGTGAGGGCGGTAGAGTGGTAGGGTGAGGGCGGTTGAGTGAGGGCGGTAGAGTGGTAGGGTGAGGGCGGTAGAGTGAGGGCGGTAGAGTGAGGGCGGTAGAGTGGTAGGGTGAGGGCGGTAGAGTGAGGGCGGTAGAGTGGTAGGGTGAGGGCGGTAGAGTGAGGGCGGTAGAGTGAGGCCGGTAGAGTGAGGCCGGTAGAGTGGTAGAGTGAGGGCGGTAGAGTGAGGGCGGTAGCGTGAGGGCGGTAGAGTGGTAGAGGAAGGGCGGTAGAGTGAGGGCGGTAGAGTGGTAGGGTGAGGGCGGTAGAGTGAGGGCGGTAGAGTGAGGGCGGTAGAGTGGTAGGGTGAGGGCGGTAGAGTGAGGGCGGTAGAGTGGTAGGGTGAGGGCGGTAGAGTGAGGGCGGTAGAGTGAGGCCGGTAGAGTGAGGCCGGTAGAGTGGTAGAGTGAGGGCGGTAGAGTGAGAGCGGTAGAGTTAGGGCGGTAGAGTGGTAGAGGAAGGGCGGTAGAGTGAGGGCGGTAGAGTGGTAGGGTGAGGGCGGTAGAGTGAGGGCGGTAGAGTGAGGGCGGTAGAGTGGTAGGGTGAGGGCTGTAGGGTGAGGGCGGTAGAGTGGTAGAGTGAGGGCGGTAGAGTGAGGGCGGTAGAGTGAAGGCGGTAGAGTGAGGGCGGTAGAGTGAGAGCGGTAGAGTGGTAGAGTGAGGGCAGTAGAGTGAGAGCGGTAGAGTTAGGGCAGTAGAGTGGTAGAGGAAGGGCGGTAGAGTGAGGGCGGTAGAGTGAGGGCGGTAGAGTGGTAGAGTGAGGGCGGTAGAGTGAGGGCGGTAGAGTGGTAGGGTGAGGGCGGCAGAGTGAGGGCTGTAGGGTGAGGGCGGTAGAGTGGTAGAGTGAGGGCGGTAGAGTGAGAGCGGTAGAGTTAGGGCGGTAGAGTGGTAGAGGAAGGGCGGTAGAGTTGTAGAGAGAGGGCGTGAGGGCAGTAGAGTGAGGTCGGTAGAGTGAGGGTGGTAGAGTAGTAGAGTGAGGGCGGTAGAGTGGTAGGGTGAGGGCGGTAGAGTGAGGGCAGTAGAGTGAGGGCGGTAGAGTGGTAGGGTGAGGGCGGTAGAGTGAGGGCAGTAGAGTGAGGGCGGTAGAGTGGTAGGGTGAGGGCGGTAGAGTGGTAGAGTGAGGGTGGTAGAGTGAGGGCGGTAGAGTGAAGGCGGTAGAGTGGTAGAGTGAGGGCAGTAGAGTGAGGGCGGTAGAGTGGTAGGGTGAGGGCTGTAGGGTGAGGGCGGTAGAGTGGTAGAGTGAGGGTGGTAGAGTGAGAGCGGTAGAGTTAGGGCGGTAGAGTGGTAGAGGAAGGGCGGTAGAGTGGTAGGGTGAGGGCGGTAGAGTGAGGGCGGTAGAGTGGTAGGGTGAGGGCTGTAGGGTTAGGGCGGTAGAGTGGTAGAGTGAGGGCGGTAGAGGGCGGTAGAGTGAAGGCGGTAAAGTGAAGGCGGTAGAGTGAGGGCGGTAAAGTGAGGGTGGTAGAGTAGTAGAGTGAGGTCGGTAGAGTGGTAGAGTGAGGGCGGTAGAGTGAGAGAGGTAGAGTTAGGGCGGTAGAGTGGTAGAGGAAGGGCGGTAGAGTGAGGGCGGTAGAGTGGTAGGGTGAGGGCGGTAGAGTGAGGGCGGTAGAGTGAGGGCGGTAGAGTGGTAGGGTGAGGGCTGTAGGGTGAGGGCGGTAGAGTGGTAGAGTGAGGGCGGTAGAGTGAGGGCGGTAGAGTGAGGGCGGTAGAGTGGTAGGGTGAGGGCTGTAGGGTGAGGTCGGTAGAGTGGTAGAGTGAGGGTGGTAGAGTGAGGGTGGTAGAGTGGTAGAGTGAGGGCGGTAGAGTGAGGGCGGTAGAGTTAGGGCGGTAGAGTGGTAGAGGAAGGGCGGTAGAGTGAGGGCGGTAGAGTGAAGGCGGTAGAGTGAAGGCGGTAGAGTGAGGGCGGTAGAGTGGTAGAGTGAGGGCGGTAGAGTGAGGGCGGTAGAGTGAGGGCGGTAGAGTGGTAGGGTGAGGGCGGCAGAGTGAGGGCTGTAGGGTGAGGGCGGTAGAGTGGTAGAGTGAGGGCGGTAGAGTGAGAGCGGTAGAGTTAGGGCGGTAGAGTGGTAGAGGAAGGGCGGTAGAGTTGTAGAGAGAGGGCGTGAGGGCAGTAGAGTGAGGTCGGTAGAGTGAGGGTGGTAGAGTAGTAGAGTGAGGGCGGTAGAGTGGTAGGGTGAGGGCGGTAGAGAGGGCGGTAGAGTGAGGGCGGTAGAGTGGTAGGGTGAGGGCGGTAGAGTGAGGGCAGTAGAGTGGTAGGGTGAGGGCTGTAGGGTGAGGGCGGTAGAGTGGTAGAGTGAGGGTGGTAGAGTGAGGGCGGTAGAGTGAGGCCGGTAGAGTGGTAGGGTGAGGGCGGTAGAGTGAGGGCGGTAGAGTGAGGCCGGTAGAGTGAGGCCGGTAGAGTGGTAGAGTGAGGGCGGTAGAGTGAGGGCGGTAGAGTGGTAGGGTGAGGGCGGTAGAGTGAGGGCGGTAGAGTGAGGGCGGTAGAGTGAGAGCGGTAGAGTGGTAGAGTGAGGGCGGTAGAGTGAGAGCGGTAGAGTGAGAGCGGTAGAGTTAGGGCGGTAGAGTGGTAGAGGAAGGGCGGTAGAGTTGTAGAGAGAGGGCGTGAGGGCAGTAGAGTGAGGTCGGTAGAGTGAGGGTGGTAGAGTAGTAGAGTGAGGGCGGTAGAGTGGTAGGGTGAGGGCGGTAGAGTGAGGGCGGTAGAGTGAGGGCGGTAGAGTGGTAGGGTGAGGGCGGTAGAGTGAGGGCGGTAGAGTGGTAGAGGAAGGGCGGTAGAGTGAGGGCGGTAGAGTGGTAGGGTGAGGGCGGTAGAGTGAGGGCGGTAGAGTGAGGGCGGTAGAGTGGTAGGGTGAGGGCGGTAGAGTGAGGGCGGTAGAGTGGTAGGGTGAGGGCGGTAGAGTGAGGGCGGTAGAGTGAGGCCGGTAGAGTGAGGCCGGTAGAGTGGTAGAGTGAGGGCGGTAGAGTGAGAGCGGTAGAGTTAGGGCGGTAGAGTGGTAGAGGAAGGGCGGTAGAGTGAGGGCGGTAGAGTGGTAGGGTGAGGGCGGTAGAGTGAGGGCGGTAGAGTGAGGGCGGTAGAGTGGTAGGGTGAGGGCTGTAGGGTGAGGGCGGTAGAGTGGTAGAGTGAGGGCGGTAGAGTGAGGGCGGTAGAGTGAAGGCGGTAGAGTGAGGGCGGTAGAGTGAGAGCGGTAGAGTGGTAGAGTGAGGGCGGTAGAGTGAGAGCGGTAGAGTTAGGGCGGTAGAGTGGTAGAGGAAGGGCGGTAGAGTGAGGGCGGTAGAGTGAGGGCGGTAGAGTGGTAGAGTGAGGGCGGTAGAGTGAGGGCGGTAGAGTTAGGGCGGTAGAGTGGTAGAGGAAGGGCGGTAGAGTTGTAGAGAGAGGGCGTGAGGGCAGTAGAGTGAGGTCGGTAGAGTGAGGGTGGTATAGTGGTAGGGTGAGGGCGGCAGAGTGAGGGCTGTAGGGTGAGGGCGGTAGAGTGGTAGAGTGAGGGCGGTAGAGTGAGAGCGGTAGAGTTAGGGCGGTAGAGTGGTAGAGGAAGGGCGGTAGAGTTGTAGAGAGAGGGCGTGAGGGCAGTAGAGTGAGGTCGGTAGAGTGAGGGTGGTAGAGTAGTAGAGTGAGGGCGGTAGAGTGGTAGGGTGAGGGCGGTAGAGTGAGGGCAGTAGAGTGAGGGCGGTAGAGTGGTAGGGTGAGGGCGGTAGAGTGAGGGCAGTAGAGTGAGGGCGGTAGAGTGGTAGGGTGAGGGCTGTAGGGTGAGGGCGGTAGAGTGGTAGAGTGAGGGTGGTAGAGTGAGAGCGGTAGAGTTAGGGCGGTAGAGTGGTAGAGGAAGGGCGGTAGAGTGAGGGCGGTAGAGTGGTAGGGTGAGGGTGGTAGAGTGAGGGCGGTAGAGTGGTAGGGTGAGGGCTGTAGGGTGAGGGCGGTAGAGTGGTAGAGTGAGGGCGGTAGAGGGCGGTAGAGTGAAGGCGGTAAAGTGAAGGCGGTAGAGTGAGGGCGGTAAAGTGAGGGTGGTAGAGTAGTAGAGTGAGGTCGGTAGAGTGAGGGTGGTAGAGTAGTAGAGTGAGGGTGGTAGAGTGGTAGGGTGAGGGCGGTAGAGTGAGGGCAGTAGAGTGAGGGCGGTAGAGTGATAGGGTGAGGGCGGCAGAGTGAGGGCTGTAGGGTGAGGGCGGTAGAGTGGTAGAGTGAGGGCGGTAGAGTGAGAGCGGTAGAGTTAGGGCGGTAGAGTGGTAGAGGAAGGGCGGTAGAGTTGTAGAGTGAGGGCGTGAGGGCAGTAGAGTGAGGTCTGTAGAGTGAGGGTGGTAGAGTAGTAGAGTGAGGGCGGTAGAGTGGTAGGGTGAGGGCGGTACAGTGAGGGCTGTAGGGTGAGGGCGGTAGAGTGGTAGGGTGAGGGCGGTAGAGTGAGGGCTGTAGGGTGAGGGCGGTAGAGTGGTAGGGTGAGGCCTGTAGGGTGAGGGCGGTAGAGTGGTAGGGTGAGGGCTGTAGGGTGAGGGCGGTAGAGTGGTAGAGTGAGGGCGGTAGAGTGAGGGCGGTAGAGTGAAGGCGGTAGAGTTAGGGCGGTAGAGTGAGGGCGGTAGAGTGGTAGAGTGAGGGTGGTAGAGTGTGGGTGGTAGAGTGAGGGCGGTAGAGTGGTAGGGTGAGGGCGGCAGAGTGAGGGCTGTAGGGTGAGGGCGGTAGAGTGGTAGAGTGAGGGCAGTAGAGTGAGAGCGGTAGAGTGGTAGAGTGAGGGCGGTAGAGTGAGAGCGGTAGAGTGAGAGCGGTAGAGTTAGGGCGGTAGAGTGGTAGAGGAAGGGCGGTAGAGTTGTAGAGAGAGGGCGTGAGGGCAGTAGAGTGAGGTCGGTAAAGTGAGGGTGGTAGAGTAGTAGAGTGAGGGCGGTAGAGTGGTAGGGTGAGGGCGGTAGAGTGAGGGCGGTAGAGTGAGGGCGGTAGAGTGGTAGGGTGAGGGCGGTAGAGTGAGGGCGGTAGAGTGAGGGCGGTAGAGTGGTAGGGTGAGGGCCGTAGGGTGAGGGTGGTAGAGTGAGGGCGGTAGATTGAGGGCAGTAGAGTGAAGGCGGTAGAGTGAAGGCGGTAGAGTGAGAGCGGTAGAGTGGTAGAGTGAGGGCAGTAGAGTGAGAGCGGTAGAGTGGTAGGGTGAGGGCGGTAGAGTGAGGGCGGTAGAGTGGTAGAGGAAGGGCGGTAGAGTGAGGGCGGTAGAGTGGTAGGGTGAGGGCGGTAGAGTGAGGGCGGTATAGTGAGGGCGGTAGAGTGAAGGCGGTAGAGTGAAGGCGGTAGAGTGAGGGCGGTAGAGTGAGAGCGGTAGAGTGAGGGCGGTAGAGTGAGAGCGGTAGAGTTAGGGCGGTAGAGTGGTAGAGGAAGGGCGGTAGAGTTGTAGAGTGAGGGCGTGAGGGCAGTAGAGGAAGGGCGGTAGAGTGAGGGTGGTAGAGTGGTAGGGTGAGGGCGGTAGAGTGAGGGCGGTAGAGTGAGGGCGGTAGAGTGGTAGGGTGAGGGCGGCAGAGTGAGGGCTGTAGGGTGAGGGCGGTAGAGTGGTAGAGTGAGGGCGGTAGAGTTGTAGAGTGAGGGCGTGAGGGAAGTAGAGTGAGGTCGGTAGAGTGAGGGTGGTAGAGTAGTAGAGTGAGGGCGGTAGAGTGGTAGAGTAAGGGCGGTAGAGTGAGGGTGGTAGAGTGGTAGGGTGAGGGCGGTAGAGTGAGGGCCGTAGAGTGAGGGCGGTAGAGTGGTAGGGTGAGGGCGGTAGAGTGAGGGCGGTAGAGTGAGGGCAGTAGAGTGGTAGGGTGAGGGCGGTAGAGTGAGAGCGGTAGAGTGAGGGCAGTAGATTGAGGGCAGTAGAGTGAAGGCGGTAGAGTGAAGGCGGTAGAGTGAGAGCGGTAGAGTGGTAGAGTGAGGGCGGTAGAGTGAGAGCGGTAGAGTGGTAGGGTGAGGGCGGTAGAGTGAGGGCGGTAGAGTGGTAGAGGAAGGGCGGTAGGGTGGTAGGGTGAGGGCGGTAGAGTGAGGGCGGTAGAGTGAGGGCGGTAGAGTGGTAGGGTGAGGGCGGTAGAGTGAGGGCGGTAGAGTGAGGGCGGTAGAGTGGTAGGGTGAGGGCCGTAGGGTGAGGGTGGTAGAGTGAGGGCGGTAGATTGAGGGCAGTAGAGTGAAGGCGGTAGAGTGAAGGCGGTAGAGTGAGAGCGGTAGAGTGGTAGGGTGAGGGCGGTAGAGTGAGGGCGGTAGAGTGGTAGAGGAAGGGCGGTAGAGTGAGGGCGGTAGAGTGAGAGCGGTAGAGTGGTAGGGTGAGGGCGGTAGAGTGAGGGCGGTAGAGTGGTAGGGAGAGGGCGGTAGAGTGAGGGCGGTATAGTGAGGGCGGTAGAGTGGTAGGGTGAGGGCTGTAGGGTGAGGGCGGTAGAGTGGTAGAGTGAGGGCGGTAGAGTGAGGGCGGTAGAGTGAAGGCGGTAGAGTGAAGGCGGTAGAGTGAGGGCGGTAGAGTGAGAGCGGTAGAGTGGTAGAGTGAGGGCGGTAGAGAGAGAGCGGTAGAGTTAGGGCGGTAGAGTGGTAGAGGAAGGGCGGTAGAGTTGTAGAGTGAGGGCGTGAGGGCAGTAGAGGAAGGGCGGTAGAGTGAGGGTGGTAGAGTGGTAGGGTGAGGGCGGTAGAGTGAGGGCGGTAGAGTGGTAGGGTGAGGGCGGCAGAGTGAGGGCTGTAGGGTGAGGGTGGTAGAGTGGTAGAGTGAGGGCGGTAGAGTGAGGGCGGTAGAGTGGTAGGGTGAGGGCGGCAGAGTGAGGGCTGTAGGGTGAGGGCGGTAGAGTGGTAGAGTGAGGGCGGTAGAGTTGTAGAGTGAGGGCGTGAGGGAAGTAGAGTGAGGTCGGTAGAGTGAGGGTGGTAGAGTAGTAGAGTGAGGGCGGTAGAGTGGTAGGGTGAGGGCGGTAGAGTGAGGGCGGTAGAGTGAGGGCGGTAGAGTGGTAGGGTGAGGGCGGTAGAGTGAGGGCTGTAGGGTGAGGGCGGTAGAGTGAAGGCGGTAGAGTGAGGGCTGTAGGGTGAGGGCGGTAGAGTGGTAGAGTGAGGGTGGTAGAGTAGTAGGGTGAAGGCGGTAGAGTGAGGGCTGTAGGGTGAGGGCGGTAGAGTGGTAGAGTGAGGGTGGTAGAGTGAGGGCGGTAGAGTGGTAGGGTGAAGGCGGTAGAGTGAGGGCTGTAGGGTGAGGGCGGTAGAGTGGTAGAGTGAGGGTGGTAGAGTAGTAGAGTGAGGGCGGTAGAGTGGTAGGGTGAGGGCGGTAGAGTGAGGGCGGTAGAGTGAGGGCGGTAGAGTGGTAGGGTGAGGGCGGTAGAGTGAGGGCAGTAGAGTGAGGTCGGTAGAGTGAGGGTGGTAGAGTAGTAGAGTGAGGGCGGTAGAGTGGTAGGGTGAGGGCGGTAGAGTGAGGGCGGTAGAGTGAGGGCGGTAGAGTGAGGGCGGTAGAGTGAGGGCGGTAGAGTGAGGGCTGTAGGGTGAGGGCGGTAGAGTGAGAGCGGTAGAGTGGTAGAGGAAGGGCGGTAGAGTTGTAGAGTGAGGGCGTGAGGGCAGTAGAGTGAGGTCGGTAGAGTGAGGGTGGTAGGGTGAGGGCGGTAGAGTGAGGGCGGTAGAGTGAGGGCGGTAGAGTGAGGGCGGTAGAGTGAGGGCGGTAGAGTGAGGGCGGTAGAGTGAGGGCGGTAGAGTGGTAGGGTGAGGGCGGTAGAGTGAGGGCTGTAGGGTGAGGGCGGTAGAGTGGTAGGGTGAGGGCTGTAGGGTGAGGGCGGTAGAGTGAGGGCGGTAGAGTGGTAGGGTGAGGGCTGTAGGGTGAGGGCGGTAGAGTGAGGGCGGTAGAGTGGTAGGGTGAGGGCTGTAGGGTGAGGGCGGTAGGGAGAGGGCTGTAGGGTGAGGGCGGTAGAGTGGTAGGGTGAGGGCTGTAGGGTGACGGCGGTAGAGTGAGGGCGGTAGAGTGGTAGGGTGAGGGCTGTAGGGTGAGGGCTGTAGGGTGAGGGCGGTAGAGTGGTAGGGTGAGGGCTGTAGGGTGAGGGCGGTAGAGTGAGGGCGGTAGAGTGGTAGGGTGAGGGCTGTAGGGTGAGGGCGGTAGAGTGAGGGCGGTAGAGTGGTAGGGTGAGGGCTGTAGGGTGAGGGCGGTAGAGTGAGGGCTGTAGGGTGAGGGCGGTAGAGTGGTAGGGTGAGGGCTGTAGGGTGAGGGCGGTAGAGTGGTAGGGTGAGGGCTGTAGGGTGAGGGCGGTAGAGTGAGGGCGGTAGAGTGGTAGGGTGAGGGCTGTAGGGTGAGGGCGGTAGAGTGAGGGTGGTAGAGTGGTAGGGTGAGGGCTGTAGGTTGAGGGCGGTAGGGTGAGGGCTGTAGGGTGAGGGCGGTAGAGTGGTAGGGTGAGGGCTGTAGAGTGAGGGCGGTAGAGTGAGGGCGGTAGAGTGGTAGGGTGAGGGCTGTAGGGTGAGAACGGTAGGGTGAGGGCGGTAGAGTGAGGGCGGTAGAGTGGTAGGGTGAGGGCTGTAGGGTGAGGGCGGTAGAGTGGTAGGGTGAGGGCTGTAGGGTGAGGGCGGTAGAGTGAGGGCGGTAGAGTGGTAGGGTGAGGGCTGTAGGGTGAGGGCGGTAGAGTGAGGGCGGTAGAGTGGTAGGGTGAGGGCTGTAGGGTGAGGGCGGTAGAGTGGTAGGGTGAGGGCTGTAGGGTGAGGGCGGTAGAGTGGTAGGGTGAGGGCTGTAGGGTGAGGGCTGTAGGGTGAGGGCGGTAGAGTGGTAGGGTGAGGGCTGTAGGGTGAGGGCTGTAGGGTGAGGGCGGTAGAGTGGTAGGGTGAGGGCTGTAGGGTGAGGGCGGTAGAGTGAGGGCGGTAGAGTGGTAGGGTGAGGGCTGTAGGGTGAGGGCGGTAGAGTGAGGGCGGTAGAGTGGTAGGGTGAGGGCTGTAGGGTGAGGGCTGTAGGGTGAGGGCGGTAGAGTGGTAGGGTGAGGGCTGTAGGGTGAGGGCGGTAGAGTGAGGGCGGTAGAGTGGTAGGGTGAGGGCTGTAGGGTGAGGGCGGTAGGGTGAGGGCGGTAGAGTGAGGGCGGTAGAGTGGTAGGGTGAGGGCTGTAGGGTGAGGGCGGTAGAGTGGTAGGGTGAGGGCTGTAGGGTGAGGGCGGTAGAGTGAGGGCGGTAGAGTGGTAGGGTGAGGGCTGTAGGGTGAGGGCGGTAGAGTGAGGGCGGTAGAGTGGTAGGGTGAGGGCTGTAGGGTGAGGGCGGTAGAGTGGTAGGGTGAGGGCTGTAGGGTGAGGGCGGTAGAGTGGTAGGGTGAGGGCTGTAGGGTGAGGGCTGTAGGGTGAGGGCGGTAGAGTGGTAGGGTGAGGGCTGTAGGGTGAGGGCGGTAGAGTGGTAGGGTGAGGGCTGTAGGGTGAGGGCGGTAGAGTGAGGGCGGTAGAGTGGTAGGGTGAGGGCTGTAGGGTGAGGGCGGTAGAGTGAGGGCGGTAGAGTGGTAGGGTGAGGGCTGTAGGGTGAGGGCGGTAGAGTGGTAGGGTGAGGGCGGTAGAGTGAGGGCGGTAGAGTGGTAGGGTGAGGGCTGTAGGGTGAGGGCGGTAGAGTGGTAGGGTGAGGGCTGTAGGGTGAGGGTGGTAGAGTGGTAGGGTGAGGGCTGTAGGGTGAGGGCGGTAGAGTGGTAGGGTGAGGGCTGTAGAGTGAGGGCGGTAGAGTGAGGGCGGTAGAGTGGTAGGGTGAGGGCTGTAGGGTGAGGGCGGTA
Source organism: Lissotriton helveticus (assembly GCF_964261635.1). Lineage (NCBI taxonomy): Eukaryota > Metazoa > Chordata > Amphibia > Caudata > Salamandridae > Lissotriton > Lissotriton helveticus. The sequence continues at coordinate 454,987,407 of NC_136058.1, read as the reverse complement.
GAGTGAGGGCGGTAGAGTGGTAGGGTGAGGGCTGTAGGGTGAGGGCGGTAGGGTGAGGGCTGTAGAGTGGTAGGGTGAGGGCTGTAGGGTGAGGGCGGTAGGGTGAGGGCTGTAGAGTGGTAGGGTGAGGGCGGTAGAGTGAGGGCTGTAGGGTGAGGGCGGTAGAGTGGTAGGGTGAGGGCTGTAGGGGGAGGGCGGTAGAGTGGTAGGGTGAGGGCTGTAGGGTGAGGGCGGTAGAGTGAGGGCGGTAGAGTGGTAGGGTGAGGGCTGTAGGGTGAGGGCGGTAGGGTGAGGGCTGTAGAGTGGTAGGGTGAGGGCTGTAGAGTGAGGGCGGTAGAGTGAGGGCGGTAGAGTGGTAGGGTGAGGGCTGTAGGGTGAGGGCGGTAGGGTGAGGGCGGTAGAGTGAGGGCGGTAGAGTGGTAGGGTGAGGGCTGTAGGGTGAGGGCGGTAGAGTGGTAGGGTGAGGGCTGTAGGGTGAGGGCGGTAGAGTGAGGGCGGTAGAGTGGTAGGGTGAGGGCTGTAGGGTGAGGGCGGTAGAGTGGTAGGGTGAGGGCTGTAGGGTGAGGGCGGTAGAGTGGTAGGGTGAGGGCTGTAGGGTGAGGGCTGTAGGGTGAGGGCGGTAGAGTGGTAGGGTGAGGGCTGTAGTGTGAGGGCTGTAGGGTGAGGGCGGTAGAGTGGTAGGGTGAGGGCTGTAGGGTGAGGGCGGTAGAGTGAGGGCGGTAGAGTGGTAGGGTGAGGGCTGTAGGGTGAGGGCGGTAGAGTGAGGGCGGTAGAGTGGTAGGGTGAGGGCTGTAGGGTGAGGGCTGTAGGGTGAGGGCGGTAGAGTGGTAGGGTGAGGGCTGTAGGGTGAGGGCGGTAGAGTGAGGGCGGTAGAGTGGTAGGGTGAGGGCTGTAGGGTGAGGGCGGTAGAGTGAGGGCGGTAGAGTGGTAGGGTGAGGGCTGTAGGGTGAGGGCGGTAGAGTGGTAGGGTGAGGGCTGTAGGGTGAGGGCGGTAGAGTGGTAGGGTGAGGGCGGTAGAGTGAGGGCGGTAGAGTGGTAGGGTGAGGGCTGTAGGGTGAGGGCGGTAGAGTGAGGGTGGTAGAGTAGTAGAGTGAGGGCGGTAGAGTGAGGGCGGTAGAGTGGTAGGGTGAGGGCGGTAGAGTTGTAGAGTGAGGGCTGTAGAGTGAGGGCAGTAGAGTGGTAGGGTGAGGGCTGTAGGGTGAGGGCGGTAGGGTGAGGGCTGTAGAGTGGTAGGGTGAGGGCTGTAGAGTGAGGGCGGTAGAGTGAGGGCGGTAGAGTGGTAGGGTGAGGGCTGTAGGGTGAGGGCGGTAGGGTGAGGGCGGTAGAGTGAGGGCGGTAGAGTGGTAGGGTGAGGGCTGTAGGGTGAGGGCGGTAGAGTGGTAGGGTGAGGGCTGTAGAGTGAGGGCGGTAGAGTGGTAGGGTGAGGGCTGTAGGGTGAGGGCGGTAGAGTGAGGGCGGTAGAGTGGTAGGGTGAGGGCTGTAGGGTGAGGGCGGTAGAGTGAGGGCGGTAGAGTGGTAGGGTGAGGGCTGTAGGGTGAGGGCGGTAGAGTGAGGGCGGTAGAGTGGTAGGGTGAGGGCTGTAGGGTGAGGGCGGTAGAGTGGTAGGGTGAGGGCTGTAGGGTGAGGGCGGTAGAGTGGTAGGGTGAGGGCGGTAGAGTGAGGGCGGTAGAGTGGTAGGGTGAGGGCTGTAGGGTGAGGGCGGTAGAGTGAGGGTGGTAGAGTGGTAGGGTGAGGGCGGTAGAGTGAGGGCGGTAGAGTGGTAGGGTGAGGGCTGTAGGGTGAGGGCGGTAGAGTCCGGCCAAGGAAAACTAACAAAGGAAGCTAAGCATGCATGCAGAGAGGCGAATGAGAGACTAGCGCTGCCTGCTCCGTCAGCATTAGAAACAAAAGTGTGTGGCAGAAGTGCAGGCTACCTGACTCTTCGCACGCACCCATTCAGATGCTGGCCTCTTAGCGGAGTCTGCCAACTAGAGAAAAACGTGGAGGTGGGGCGGTTAACTAATGAGGCAGTAAAAAAAAAGCATTAAAAATGCAATAGGTCTCGCCTTTGATTAATTTAAAGCCATTTGCTTTGCTATACAATACCATTAGCAAAGCAAATGGCTTTAACTTTATCAAAGGCGAGACCTATTGCAGTTTCAATACTTTTTTAGCTGTCTCCCACAAGTGCTTACCACCCCACTCGTGTTGCTTTCTCTCATCCTATCCGCTTTTTCTTCTTGCGCGCTATTATCGACTTTTTTTGTTTGTTTTGGTTTTGGTCTAAAAAATATGATTCTTCTGCCATCCTAGATCAGTACACCATGGTACCCGTGTCATTCTGCTGGCGCACACTGGCCTAGAGATGTAGGTTTCCTGGGCAATCTGATCACACTCTTTTCGCACCATCATAGGATTTCACAAATATTGCATAGGTGACACTTGAATCCTGTCCACCGACACGCCACAGGCAGTCAGGTTTTTGAACATTTTAACATTTGTGCCCCATCTCGATGGTGATAAAACTTCGCCACGTTTTAAGATGATGGTGCACCGGACTCCTTTCTGGGTGGTATACTTCAGTACTGGTTTCCTTATGCAGCCTCCCCTATCTGCAACATTCAAAATAAACCCGGAACGGAGATTATGAAGGAAGGTAGATGCAGAACCTGGGAAATGACAGAGCAAGCATCATTACAGAGCATGGCGGGGACATCTAAAGAGCACCAAGTTCAAGTTCAGGCATTTATAAAGCGCACTACTCACCCAGAGGGTCTCAAGGCGCTAGAGGGAGGGGTTCACTGTTTATCGAATAGCCAAGTTTTCAGTTCTTTTCTGAAGGAGATGTGATTCTGAGTAAGGCGGAGGTGGGTGGGGAGTGAGTTCCAGGTCTTGGCAGCCAGGAAGGAGAAGGATCTGCCACCCATGGTGGTTTTTCGGATGCGCGGGACTGCGGCGAGGGCTTGGTTGGATGATCTTAGTTGGCGGGTGGGATAGTAGAAGGACAGTCGGGTGTTGAGGCATTCTGGTCCTAGATTATAGAGGGCCTTGTGTGCGTGAGTAAGAAGGCGGAAAGTAATTCTTTTGTTGACGGGAAGCCAGTGGAGGTTTTTTAAGTGACCGGTGATGTGTTCTTGGCGAGGGATGTCCAATATGAGTCTCGCTGATGCGTTTTGAATGCGCTGGAGCTTTTTCTGCAATTTTGTTGTAATTCCGGCGTAGAGTGTGTTGCCATAGTCCAGTCGACTTGTGACCAGTGCATGGGTGACAGTCTTTCTTGTTTCCAGGTGTGACCCTGTGAGGGCTGCCTGTGCCTGTTCTTTGCTGTCTCAAGGGGACCACGCCTGCTGTGCCCCTCCTCCTGTAATGTCCAAAGGTCAGCAGTAGTTGTCTCTAGTATCGAGCAGGGGTGTGGCTACCAATGTTGCAGCAGGTGCAGTGGTCCCAGTGCTCTCTTCAGGTCTTGTGGTGTTTTCGTGTAGTTCAGCGCTTGTACTTTTAACATTCACAAATCAAGGTACTGTAAGGTAAATAACACACCCCGCACGCTTCAAGTTCAAGTAACTAAACAACAGGGTGTTTTAATAAAAACATGTGAAAACGCAAACAGACAATAAGCAAATTAACAGCAGACACCCACATAAAGAAATAAAATGCAACTCATTGAGATCTTTATGCTAAAACGAAGCACTGAACGTTCTTGGTAAGATGCATTACGCGGATCACGTCTATTCTACTAAAATTATTGTTTAAGAATGGCTAGCTAGAAATAGCACTATGTACATCTCTACCTACTAAATTGGAACTTTCTGATTTGTTGAATTAATAACAGGCTAAAGTTGTGAATTCAAGTGTGTTTTCAGAATTTATACGCTTAAGACAAATGGCTGAACGTCCAAATATATTTAAAGCAGATTTTAGAGTGAAATCGTGTTGGAAGACCAATTACTAAATTTTCGTGCTGAGGTGCTGCAGGTGGGAGAGGCATTCAAATTAGCAAAGCCATTTTCACATTACTGCTGACATCACTGCCTGATGCACCCAAGGTGAAGTGATCATAAGGATCAGATAGCATACAATCAATCAAAGGGCATAGGGTGGGCAATGCACACATCGGGACATCCACAGAGCTAATAATCAGTATCAGGTTGCTGGTGCTACAGTACACATATCAGGACGAAGGAATTTCTAATCACAGTTCGCACCAATCATCGCCCACCCCATGAACGCAAGACCACCTTAGGAAAGTTAGCAATATCCCAAAGTACAGATATGCCAAGGGGCGCAATACCTAACCTTCCATACTGACCCAATAAAAGAAAAAGAGAAATGAAACGAAACAGAGAAAAGAGAAGTGAGGGAAAAAAAAAGGACCCATAGAAACTAAGGAAGGACAAGAAAACAAAAAAAGAGAGGACCCCTCCCCCTACCCCCCACCCTGCACCCCTGCAGAGGCTATGGCTTACCCCCCCCTAGCAGCGTGCCTGTCGCCCACAAAAGAGTACCCGAAATATAGTTAGAGAAAATAAAATAAAAAATAAAACCATTAATAAAACTGAAGGAGGGCCATCCATACTGGCTCCCGGCCACCCCCTCCCGCAACATACCCAGATCCCTCCCCAGAATACAAAACAGAATTAAGGTCAGTAAATACCGTAAGAATTGGGGATAATCTTCCACGTACCACTTAAATAGCTATCACAAAAGATCACGCAACCCTCGCCTCCGCCAGCCATATTAGCGTCAACATTTGGGAAAGCATATTATCCCTGGCCCGACCTCGCAAGTCTACCCGGGCATGCCCGTCGATTTATTCCCTCAGCAGCCAAAGTAGTAACGCAACGTGTCCAAGCAATACTGGAGTTCAGCAAACAAAGACAAAATGGACGTCGCCGGCCACCAACAGAGTCCTCACCACTTGCGGCCATCTTTCCAAAGACAGTCCCGGTATTCGTACTCCACATCAGGGAGGCCAAGACGAGAAAGGGAACGGCGGGTACCATAGCCAGCCGTTGGTTAGACACTGCCTGGGGTATCAGTGACGGTGCGATAGACCCGGCCGCCGGCAGTTGCTGAGAAAGGGACCCGTCAGAGTAGTCCAAACACACGGAAATCTGTCCATAGGCCACGGCAGGATCCGGGATAATCAGTTCCCCTCCGTACACATTAGCGGCCACAACACCATCCGCGAAGATAGTGCGGGGCAAGTCTGCGTGCACCCCGGACCCGTCCGATCGTGATGTCTCCAGCGTACGCACCACCTCTTCAAGCTTACTCCCCAGAACTAGGGAGCCATTCTTCCAGACAGACCAAAGGTCACCAAGAGCGGCCAGAATATCGCCATACGATAGTGTAGACCCCTTCTTCTGTGCCACCATTCCGCCTGGTATCGCACACTCCCCACCTCGCTGTGTCGTGATAGTCGGGACGGCACATTCCGCCCCCTCAAGGCGGCCATCGGGCATTGCCATCGTGAGGGGAGATTGGGAGTCGGCCATGAACGATAGCAATCCAATCAAGCCACCGTCAGATGCACTGTGACAGTGGGGGCCGTCACCCAGGAGGTGATCTCTAGTTACGGCCAGCCTCGCTCCGGCTGAGCGTTAATGGGAAAATCGGGAGCGATCCGCGAAATCCGGGCAGAGTTGCAATCCGCGTCGGAGCAGCACACCCTCGATAAGCCGACTATTTCAATCTTTCCCTCAGGCCAGCACATCCGGGACGCACTCCGATCACATACGTTATCACGGGGAGCGTATTGCTGCGAGATTCAGACCGTCAGCCAATGCACTTCGGCCGGCCGACTCCACCCAGGCAAAGAAGGCCGCTGTTGTTGGTGTAGCGTCCGGTCCTGTAGCTCACTGGAGGTCCCGGTTCCAGGGTCACTAGGGCCGCAACTTTCCGGGGCATGTATCTCCGGCTGTGAGGCTGGTAGAGACCTCGGGATCGCACGATCGATATCGGGTCACATTCATCAGCACAAAACTGTAGCGCAGTTTCAGGAGTATATACAGAATGTCCGTGCGGGGCTCGGAGGTTTGGAGAGCCGGGAGCCTACGCTTCCATCCCGATCGCAATCTTGGCTCCTCCCCTGCATGTTATGGATTTTAAGGTATAGCACTCAAGTTAAAGGCAGTAATGAGGACAAACGTAAACATTCGGAATTTGGGCGCATGCGATACCTAAATAAGAACCATTTTTAAAACTATACAGATTCGAACTCGTAAACAATAGGTCAATGTGCGGCACGGGAGCGTATGTGCAATACTATCGGACAAATGACAGTTAATCAATGGCACTTTTACACAGGAACACAACATACCCGAGAAGAATTGCACTATCTCTTCTTTATTACACCCGAACGGGAGACCGCGAAGACGAGCAAAACCATCGTTCGCCGTGTCTGGGCTGTTAGGGCCTATGTGTTTTAAAACCCAATCCACGTTATTCGACCTAAACACTGAAACAATGAGGGGAAAACGGGTTATGAGAATATGGTTGTCGAGGAATACAGGATTATGAACTTTGATGTGACACTCCAAACCAACCTTCAACGTATCGGTGGCCCATTATTTCACGTCCATTTTCACGTCTTCTTCGTCTTCCAGTTCAACAAAAGCATCTCCACTAGGCCTCCCCTCGCGGGTGTAAATAAGACGAATACCTACAGCTCCATTCAATATTTTGCATTCTTGGGGGGAAAGTAAATGAATTGTTCAATTGAACACTCAGCCAAAGCGTCTCAGACTAAGATGAGAAGCGACAACTTGTTAAACAAGCCGTGCGCGTGCACGCTCCCGAACATCCGGTTTCGGGAACACTCCCGAACTTCCGGTTTCGGGATGTGCACGCTCACGGCTGTCGTGGGGCGGGACTTATGTCTTTCGGAGAAGCCCGCGCCCACGGAGTGGATGGCCCAGAGGACCGGTGGCAGCAGAAGGAGTAGCGGCTGAGGCCACTGATGCGGTAAGTGGGGCTTGGGGGCTTGGCACGTGTGTGTGTGTGTGTGTGCATGTGTGTGCATGTGTGTGTGTGCATGTGTGTGTGTGCATGTGTGTGTGTGCGCGCGCGACTGAGAGGCATGGCTGACTCTGACCGAGATGAGCACGGCTCGGGAGGCGGGGCTGGGCATGCGCGTCCACGAGGTGCAATCGGCGCTCGTGCCCCGGTCTGTGGTCCCTTCAGAGCTAACTGGGCAGCAATAGGTCTTTCGCTGACGCGAGACCTAAAAATTAAAACATAGATGCCAAGGCCCTTGTCAGGAGACTATTGCAGCTTGCACCAAACACTGCTCTTGCCAGCACTGCCATTGACAGCTACTAACCATCACACTCCGTGGAGAGTGACCGTTCAGATCATCTCAGGCCCCCAAAGCGAGGAGTGTGACTTGTGTTGCATGTATTAGTCATTTCTAATGTACATTGAACTATTAAATGACTGTTGTTGTGTTATCTCTAAATTAAACAAACATCACCACCATGTGGCAGGCAGCAATAAGTGCCAGTGTTGATAATTAAATGCCGCCAACCGGAAACCACTGGCTCAAATTAAGCACTGGGTCTATTCGTAAAACCTCTACTGGACAAGTACCACATGACAACAAAATGTATAGGATTTATAGGGAACCTCCATGCTGAGTCTGACTTGACTGACCCAGAGCCTCCTGATACGCGAGACACGGACGTCAGGCAACTCTTGTTCAGGTACCTAACCACAGCTGATCGTGGGAATCGTCTTCTCCTACATCCCGGATCCTTCCATTCACGGTCTGGAATCCCGGGATCCACATGACCCGTGGGCACCTGGAGGTTCCCTCCACCTTTGATAAGGGACTAACAGTCCTTCGTTTCTCATTCGTCCTGAAGAGGCACCAGTTTCAGGGCCAAAACGCGTCGACATTTTCAATAGGAGTCTCTATCCAAACCTTGATCTTGTTTGAAAGACATTTTCTGATACGCACCAAGTACGCAGAGGGCAAATGTGCCCCTCACATGTGTACAGTCCACATACTATCTCCTATATGGACTCTGTAAGAAGCAAACAACACAGCCACATCTGTTTAAAACAACTAGAAGACTGAAGAAAGACATGTTCTGCTTGGCACGTTTATTGATTGGCATTTGATGTATGTTTTATGTATGTGCAACTCGGTGCAATTATTGTCCTTTCTATATGTTTTCTTATTTGTTTTATTTATGCATGCATGTTTTACACCCCAGGTACCTACTCCAGGAGTGAACGATTTTAGGCTCAGATTAAAAGGCTAAAATACATGTGTATACATTATGAATATATCTTCATTGACTAATTCATGTCATCACTGAAATCTCTACTACGATGTAATGAGTTCCCATATTGTACTGTTTTTGATTACAAAGTACCAAATGACATCAGACAGTTGAGGGGTGATGGTGGAGTGATGACAGTGATCCTATTAAACCTATCTGCTGCCTTGGATACCATCTCCCAAACCATCCTTCTCAATCAGATAACTGAAGAGCAGATTTCTGGCAAAGTTCATGAATGGTTTTCATCATTTTTGCCGGATGGGACCCCGATGAAGACACTGGCCGAGCATAGGCCCACTGCCAAGCCCAATACTGCCCGAGTTCTCACAGGCTCTGGTTTGAGCCCGGGTCTTTTCATTCGGTGTGTGCCCCCGCGCCTCGTTGACTGAATCATTCCACATCTCATTTTACAACTGTGCCCACAACACCCAGATGACCATCTGCATTGACAGTGGAACAACGGAGGTGGCGGCTAGCCCAGGAAAGATCTGCCAGCTCTATTAACTCACTCCCTATCCAGGCAGGAGATGGAAATCATAGTTTTTGGGATAGATACAGCAGGGGCCACTGATTGGTAGCCAGAATATGTGGACATTGCGGCCTCTCCCTCACCCCACTCACTAAAGCTGAGTGTAATTACTTCTAATGAATTGACCTCAGAACATGTCAAAACCATCTGCACCGCTGGCTTCCGTCTTCTATAGATCATCAAGAAAAGTGTCCCCTTTGATTCCTGCGACAGCCAGAAAAGATTTGGTACAGCACCCCTAACTAGAATGGACTCCGTAACTCGCTACTGGAGGGTCGACTAAACGTCCCATGCAGTTACTTCAGAACAAAGATGCAAGGGTGATGCTGGGTTTTAGGAGAGGTTCAAACATCTCACAGCATTGACATACCCATCACTGGCTAGCCGTACATAAAAGATGCTACTTCAAGGAAAGCGTCTGTGCCATAAAGCAAGACAGGTCATCTAGAAGGATTCCCTTTTTCCTGGTATATACCACCGAGGGATTTAAGAATGAAACATCAATTTTTGGTTAAAACTCCTAGATTCAGGTAATCCAGACACAGTGAGAACTCACTGTCAGTGGTGACATCGAGGGTTTGGAACTCTCTACTCTTAGCAATCCGTTCCCAACCCAGTCTATTTATGTTCAAGAAACAGATCAAAGCTTTTCTGTTTATTGATAACTTTTAGTATCGGACTAATTTCACAGAATGCATCTAATGTAGGGTCATTCTCATCATCATCAAAAACTTTATTACGATCCCCAGGATCCTAAAAGGTACACAGCACAAGTATAAAAGCAGGGATGTAAACCTTTAAGAATAAATATATTAAAAACAGTTTCATTAAGTAGATGTGCAAAGAGCAAAATGCAGCAGATCCTAGAAGAATAAAGTGCTTCATGCAAGTAGCTTCCCACGCCTGACCCACAGTGCGTACCAGAATCTTGAGAGGCCAAAGACCTTTGATCTACGGATATCAACGCACAATGGTCTCAATACCTCAAGATAGTGTCCCGGATCAACAAGTCTACACAATGGAAAAATCGATTTTTAAATCAGGGGTAAATAGTGGAGGCAGAGTAAAAGTAAATGGACAATTGATATTGGACAGGATTTACATGCAGGACACAAGACATCAGAAGAAGCCCTAGACCGCCACTTAAAGCAAAATAGTCTGGTGGGCAGAGTCTTATAGCGGAACTGCAGAAAAAGTTTACGTGCCGTTGTTGGAATGATTTCGTCTAAAGTTGACTCAAACAGTGGGACGGATTTAAAAAGCAAAAAATATTTAGAAAAACTGTTCGCTGGTTCTGCCAAAGCCATTGCCAGTGTCTTTTCCCAATACAATTCTGTCGGCTTCACCCTGGAAATTTGCACCATACTTTCCGGATTAGTCCAGAAGGTCTCCATCCCCAACCTCCCCAATAATTCACGTAAGAAGATGAACCACTTAATTGATGTTACCTTGGGAATTTCAGGAGATCCTCGGTAAGTTTACAGCTCTTCCACGGTCCATAGCCTAAAGCAGAACATTAGCAGTTAACAAATCAACTTATGTTGCAGCTGCCTAGTCAAGGTCCAGGTACAGAGGTTTCAGAAGGGAGCTCGCAGAAAGATCGACCAGTGATCTTAGGAAGTGGTTTTCAACAATTGTGAGGGGGGGGGGGGGGGGGAAATCGATTAACGTGCCCCAAAGCTCAGCACCATAAAGTACACATCCCAGAACCTTGGTGTTGTAGATTTCGAGGGCTGGGGCAATTTGACGGGGTACTGTCTTCCTGTGTATTTTACTGATATGGCACATTGGTAAATTCACTGTAACTTAGCATGGAGGAGTCTCGTTCGTTATCAGAATTAACCAGACAAATCGCTCCACCAACTAAGAACGGCCATGCACCACCACCCACAGAATCGAGAAAGAGCTATCAATCTGTCAATCCTTTCCGATCAATCTGTCAATCCTTAGCTTCTTCCATGTGTGCCCCCAGTCAATTGATGGAGTCAGGCGGATGCCCAAGTAATCAAAGATTTCGACTAGCTCCAACCTGGCGGTACCAGCCCACACAGATCTAGTTGTTGGTTTATTTGTTCCTTAATTAAAAATATTGTACTTAGTTTTTGTCTCATTTAAAATCTGGCCCCAGTCATCACAAAACCTTAAAAAATCATTCAGGAGTTGTTGGAGGCCCTGCAGCGATTTAGATATTAGAAGTGTGTTATCTGCAAACAGTGCAGGCACTCTTCTTACAACAATTTTAGTGGCATCAAAGCCATCCCTGTCTACGTAATCAACAACTCCATTGATAAAAAGAGTAACAAGCATTTACAATGCAATAGGTCTCCCAGTATTAAAGTTTGAGCTATTGGCATTGTATATTACAATGTGTTACATTAATTTGTTATCAAACTCTGAATTGTTGTATAAAGATGATTTGTGTCACGTGACTTCCCTACCATCTCCTGCATGGCCTGCTGCCTGCAATGTCGTAATGCAAGAGGATGTTCCTGAAAGAACTTTACAATCTACTTCAGCAAATGTGACTTTGCCTATTCACTGGATCAACAGGTGTGAATGAAAAACTCCGACTCATAGCTTCACAATAAAGTTAACAGTAACGCCAGGGCTGTAGCAAGCACCCCCACCTGCAGAGACACGCAGCCGGCTCTCAGTCACTCACGCCTTCTCTATGAAACTGGCTGACAAGTGACCCAGACTTTGTTATTTCTCACGAGACGTCTTATTTCCTTTTTGCACAAATTACACAGAGTGCCGAGGAGTAATGGTATTAAAGAAAACAGGAAGCGGAACATCTGAGCAGCTGCTTACACCAAGAGAGTTCCTCTACAGATGTTCCAAATGTTTTCAACGTAATCCCTTCTAAACAGTTCCCTTGGGAATTGTTTTATGCAGCTCATGCAAAATGTGTACTCTGCCAGCGGCAGAAAAAGTGAAAAATACATGCATGGGCGCTGTTAAATGTCATCTCATCTGGGGCCGAGTCTTGAAGGTGTGCGCTAGGGACGGACGCAGCTGGGCGCCTCATTTAAGCCCTTTCACTGTCATGTGTACCTTTAACTCGGAATTTCTCAAAGATTGTGGATAAGCTGCATTGCCCACAGTTCGGAAACAGTGAGCGTTATTGCTTCTCTGCTTCCCAGCGTTGCTGCCTGCAGCTTGTGTACTGTGAGAAACTCATAGTTAAATGCATGTACCTTGGAGAACGGAACAGCAGCCCTCGCCGTGCTCTGCTCCATCGCTGCCGTTCATGCTACCTGCCTATCTTGAATACCACTTTTCTTTCAATTGTGTTCACCCCTTGCGTCTCTCTCTGTACCAGTCACACATACAGTAGTGTCGGTGTCACACATACAGTAGTGTCGGCCCCGTCTCTCAGTATACTGTCATACATTTTTTCAGGCTGTCTCCATAAGCATTGCCTCGCTCACTGTCTCTGTCCATTTTAGCCTCGCTAAGCATTCTCCTTCTCTGTCCATCCCCCCCGTTGTCTAGCTGCCTCTCTTCTCTCTTTGTGTCTCTTTGTATGTCTGCCCATCTTCCTCTAGCCTTTCCTGCCTCCCGTTCTCTCCACTACACCCTTGCTGTCTCTATGGTCACAGCTGTATGACGTTATGTTTTATATGTCCCTGTCAGCTTGCGTGCCTCACCCTGTCCTTGCCACTGCCCAGGTAAATCAAACCTTCCAAAATAAACGAAACCGTGTGTTTCCTGTCCCCCCTGCAATGGGACATATTCTATGTGTCTCCGTCCGAGCCCTCAGTCCTCCCCCGTTTTTGGGCGCTGCCTCTCCTGTGTGGTAGATTTTCCTGGGTAATTTGTGCTGGCATGGTTTGAATGAGTCTGGGTGAGCGGAAACACAAGCTGCGTTTTCTTTGCAGTGCATAAAATTATGAAACGTACCACATTTATTAACAACAGAGCGGTGTCATGCAGTGCAGCCCTGGTGAAAAGCAAAACATGCTAGAGGGTACTTTAAATCAATCATAGCCCTTTCATTCCTAGTCGGCACAAGTGTGCACATTTGCAATACGCTGGAGAGCAGACCGTTCCAACTTTTGAATGCAAGAATTGGGGCATAGCACATTAGTTGCACTTGTTTTCCCCACATTCCAACTCGAGCAAACTCGGTTTTTACACCGTCTGCCCACGTAATTTGCGCCAGGTTTACCAGTGAGAATCATGGCGGCAAAGCCTGCAGGCACGCAGAGTTGGTTTCTTGATCTGGGTACACATGACTTGTTGCACTGAATCAGCAATTGTGCCGGACTAGGAATGAGGGCCTCTTCACGGAGTAAAACGATGATAATACGGAAAATGGATGGGCACATTATCTGACTTCTGTTTTAGCGCAGTTCGAGAAAGGCTGCATGGATTACATTACCTAACGTGGAGGTGAAGAACACTGGTTCTGATCCAGTGGCGTAACGAAACTTGAGGGGGCCCCCCTGCAAAGCACATGGAGGGGCCCCCCCCTGTGGCACGGCCAATTAATCAGCACCTGTTAAATGTCATGCAGTAAGGGTGGAGGTTGCTCTGTGGAAGTGATTTGTTAACAGCACAAGCAGAAATCGGAACGTATTGGCTGGAAAGGCCCATTCATCCATCAGCAACAATCCTGCATATTACCAATGAGAACTAATCCTCAGAATCTATAATAATAATTTGCTCATAATAAATGTGTATTCTGTCCCCCGTATCTCTAGTAATTGTTCAACTAACGGGGAGAGGAGTTGGCCTAACGGCTAGGGCGCTCGACCTCAGACCTGGGGATCTGAGTTCGAGTCTGGGTAACGACGCCAAAACCTCCTGCGATTCTGGGTAAATCACATGTGGCCACATGCATCATTGCACCCGTTTGCGATTCCTAAAATGCGAAAATTAAGGAATTGCAATTTAGAAATCGCAAACGGCAATGCATGAATAATTTGCAAATATTTTTGCAATTTCTTAATTTTCCTTAATTGCGATTCACATTTTGCGAATTAAGGAAAACCTTAAGGCCCATAGGAATCAATTGGAAGGCATTAACATTTTGCGATTTTCATTTTTTAAGTGCAAGTTTCACACACACACATGTCCAAAGGACATGTGTGTGTGTAACATGACACTTCCAAAAATGCTTTTTTGAGCATTTTTGAAAGATTTCGCAAATTAACACGAGGTTCAACCTCGTGTTAATTTGTACCCCCTATTTGCGAATTCGCATTTTTTTAAACATTCATGCATTGCATTTAAGGAATCGCAAAAATGCGATTCCTTAAATGCAATCGCATTTTTAGAAATCGCAAAAAATTGCAATTTCTAAAAAATTGTTTAATGCATCCAAAAAAGTGATTTTGGAATCGCAAACGGCCGAATTTTGCGATTCGCACCGTTTGCGACTCCAAAATCGCTTGATGCATGTGGCTGTTAATCTCCCCGTGCCTAAAATGAAAGTGTGTCCTCATGTAACGTAACTGTAAAATATGTAAAGCGCTCAGTTCGGTTCGGATCTAGTTCTGCAAAAAAAAACCACAAAAAAAAACTAGTGATTTCCGATGTTGGTGGAGAGGCCTTTAAAAGAGTTGGGATGCTCACACTGGTCCTTGTGCCTTCCTGGATGCTTGAGGGACATCTTTGTGACTGCACGTCTCAGTGGTATCTCATTTGTCTGTGGGTGTATGTGTACATTTCAGGGTCTCATTGAGTCTGGGGGGCATTAGCTGGCTTGAGTGTCGCCTTTGCATCTGAAGATTGAGCCACAGCTTTTCAGTGGCGGTATTAGTCACTTAGTCACTTTCAGTCTCACCCCAAGTATCTCACTTGCCTGTGCAGGTGTTAATATCTTCATAAGCGCCTACAGATGAGCGTGGTTTGTCTATGGGTGTGGCTGTCAGTTTCAGTGACTCAGTGAGCCTATGGGGCATTAGTCTGGGGGGTAGTTGTAATTTTGCGGTGTCCCTGTAAGTCTCAGGGGGCATTCGTTGGTTTGAGTGTCACCCTTAGAACCTAAAGACTGTACCTGACTTGTCTGTGGGGGTATTAGTCACTTCAGTCTGGCAGTGATTCTAAGGGGACATTACTTGGTTTCAGTGTCATCCTAGGATCTAAACATTGAGCCTGACTTGTCTGTGGGAGTATTAGTCAGTTTGGGTTTTTCAGTGACCTATGTAGCTATTTTAATTTTTTTTTCGTTTTCAGTGTGTCACTGTCACTGTCACAGTGAGATACTGCGAGTCTGCCTCATGCCGCAAAAGGCTCCTTTTTAAGGTGGATAGTGACCATGTGTATGAAGATGTGGGATTCCCTGGCTGGAATTTTTGTAGATATTTCCCCTCCCTGTGCCCAGTATTCTGCCTGCAAAAATCCTCTCAGCCTTTTAGGTTTCTGCTCACATCTGCCTGCAGGGTGACCCTCCCCATGACCCCATCATACACAGAACAGCACCCGCTGCCTGAGACTGAGCCAAATTTGTAGTTTGCATTAAATGCCGTGTGATGTGCGAAAGCATGCATCTGACATTGTATTTGGTCGTTCTTATATTGTTGTGAGTATCCCACAGTGGCCCGCACACACCGTCTCACACTGCATCATGATGGCTGACTCGCCACTTTATTTATTCATGTGTTTTTGAGCGCGGACTTTACCCGAAGGCGAGCGCTTCACAATAGGAACAAAACCGATACATGATGATGAGCCGAGCGTTACATCTTAATTACGTTTTTGAAGTTTTACGTTTTTTAACTTTAACAGAGGAGAACGGACTCACCTGACCTGAGAGGGCTGGGGGCCTGCTGGGCCTGGCGTCGCAAGGCGAGCTGGAGCGGATGAGGGCAGCTGAGGGGGGGAGGGGAGGCAGCTGAGAGGGGGGGGGCAGCGCAAGCCTCAAGGCTAGCCAGGTAGGGGGCGGACAATTTAAATGATTGCATGCAATTTGCAAATAAAGGCCCCGCCGGTGATGAGTCCTGAGTGACCTGAGAGCTTGGCTTTGTCTTCTCTTCTCTGCTGCGCGGCGCACGCCCCTGATGTCACACGCGCATGTGTTGTCCCTGCCCCCCTGACAAATGTAATGAGGGCATTGGTCACCAGCCAGCCCCCCTGCCCAGTGCCCACAAGGCGCGCATACGCGTCCCAGGGCGAAAGGAATAAGAAAGTGAAAGTCAGGAGCAGAACTCGGAGTGAGGAATAAACAACCCTGTCCAGCGGCTCCCGCCGCCATTGATCCATCATCCACCCACCATTAAGACTACTAGTAGTAGTCACTGTCACTCACGGGCCCAGCACCATTCCTGCTGCCGCTGCAGTGCCAGCCTCACTCACGGCACCATTCCTGCAGTGCCGCTGCTGCAGTGCCAATGCCAGCCGCTGCCTCACTCACGAGCCCCGGCCGGGCGGGGCCCGGCACCATTCCTGACATGCTGCAGTCACGGTTTGCACACCGACAATGCCTTTTAATTGAAACTCAATTTGCTATGAGTCTGTTGCAGAAATAGAGAGGCCTTGCAAAGTGCATATTCATGACCAGCCTCAATCACGGGCTCCGGCCGGGGCCCCTGCTGCACTGCTGGCTGGTTACCAGCCAGCCCCTAACTCACACGGCCCCCCTCCCCCAGTCCTGACAGGACCCGGCCGGGGCCCCGCACGGCCGCACCATTCCTGCTGCTGCAGTGCTGCCCCCCCCCCCACTGCATTCCAGTCAGTCAGGCAGGCTCAAGAGGCAGAGCAGCAGTCAGACTCAGAGCTGCTCAGCCTATGCCAGCCTCACGCCGGGCCCCGGCCGCACCTCTGATTCCGCTGCTGCCAGCCTCACGGCCCCGCACCATTCCTGCTGCCAGGCCATCCTCATGGGCCCCGGCCGGGGCCCCGCACCATTCCTGCTGCCAGCCTCACAGTGCCCCGTTCGGGGCGGAACCGTCCATAATTTTAAAATCATGAATGATTCATGATACATCAATGTATTAGTGAGGGGCCCCCCGCAACGCGTGGGCTGCGGGGGCTTGTGTTACGCCCCTGTTCTGATCCATTCCCAACATATGACCTACCACCAGCAGATATTGGCCGCCCAGCCAGCACTTCATCTCAGCGAACCTGCTCCTGTACTCCCCAGCTGGTCGTGTGCGCGTGAGGAAAACTACCGTGGGGCGGGACTTCCGTTTCCTGCTGGAAGCCGCGCCCACGGAGTGCCTGCCCAGGAGAGGAGCGGTGGCGGCTGAAGTCCGGAGTGGCGGTAAGTGGGGGCGGGGGGGCGCTCGGTGCACTTGTGGGTGTGTGTGTGCACGCGTGTGTGTATGCGACAGCGGGGGTAGGTTCTCTGTATGTGTGGGTGCGTGCGTGCATGGGCGCTTGTGTGTGTGTGTGTGTGTGTGTGTGTGTCTGTGTATGCGTCTGTGTATGCGCATGCGTGTTTGGTGAAAGAGCTTCCCGGGAGACAGCAGCTGAGCGCGTTCGCGAGCGCGTGCCCCGCTCAAATAGCCTCCTTGAAGAGGCAATGCGCGCGGCCAGCCCTGTCTCCTGGGAAGCATAGTCACTGACAAAAGATCTCCTGGCGGACACAGCGCTGACGCGCTGTTAAACGCCAGGAGACCTAAAAAAGGTGGTCGCCAACACATAACCCTGCCTCACACTGCGTTGGACAGGGAAAGTTTCTGTTACTGGGTTGTTCGCACCCCACCTGACCTGTGCTGTGTTGGATGAATGGAGTCCAAATAAAAGGTTTAAAAGATTGCCAGGGAGGCCCATCTCTTTTAAAACCCTCCAAAGCCTAGCACGGGGGACTAGATTGAATGCAGTATGCAAATCGACAAAGGCCACATATAGTTTGCCCCCCTTAACGATTACTTCCTTCCAGTAAATAAAGATAAGACGGAATGCCTGGTCCAGGGTGCTGACCTTCGAACGAAACACTTCCTGGAAATTACTCAGGATTTGGGTCTCCATCATCCAGTCCTGTAACCTTTCTAAGACCTGCGTACAGAAATTTTTAGGGAGGGAGTTTAGAAGGCTCAACGGCCATTAACTCATCGGCTTGGATCTATCCCGTTTTTTGAAAAAGGCACTATTCAGCAATCTCCCATGATGATTGAATAGGGGCGCCAGACAGGATCAAATTCACTACCAGTTTTCTATATGAGCCCCAGAGCATTTTATCCTCTCTGTACAGGTCATTAGGTATTCTGTCTGGGCCATGGGCTCGTGCTGGCACACAAGATGAGATTGGTCACTTCCATGGAGGAAACTCAACTACCAAAGTTTCACCTTACCCTCCCAGGGTCTCTTCTTGTTAGACCTGGCACCTTGGCGTGAGTTTCCCTTCCACTTTTTGCTGATGTGCCTTAGATGTTTTTGCTGGTGTCCGCTGCTCAGGGCACTGCGCCATGGCCAACCAGTGCCGCAATGCAAGTGCTCCCAATGTAAAGTTTCACTGTGATTGATGTTCCTCATTGGTTTATTGGATTTACTGTCAGTCCCCAATAAAGTGCACCAGGAGTGCCAGGGCTTGTAAATGCAATACTGCCAGTGGGCCTGCAGCGCTGGTTGCGCCACACACAGAAGCGGCCTTAAAATGTGTCTAGGGTCTGCCATTGCAGAACCTGCATGCAGTCTGGTACTGTCATGCTGGCTGGGCAAGTGCACACACTTGCCAGCCCCTAAACCTTCCCTTAGCTTCATATTAGTCACCCCTATGGTAGGCCCAAGGGCAGGGTGCATTGTAAGTGTAAGGTAGGACATGCTCTGATGTGTGTGGCATGTCCTAATAGTGAATTACAGCCAAATTCGTTTTTCACTATTGTAAGGCTACCTGTTCTCTTTAGGCCAAGATGGGCTGCTGGAATTATTACACCCTATAATCCCAGCAGGCTCAGGGAACATGGTAGAAAATAAAGTTTAGTATGCCTGAACTCAGAATAATAAAATACTTCTTTTAGTAAAGTTTATTTTAATATCCTGTGTTTGCAAATGCTACTTTTAGAAAGCTAGCATTTGTTTGCCTAACCATTTCAGCCCGCCTCTGCTTGGATGTGTATCTGACTGTCTGGGTTGTGTGAGTGACAGGGCTGGGGGATGACAGGTGGTGAAAGCAAGGATTACACCTTAGTGGGAGGTAGGAGTGCCCCTGGACTCTGAAATAGGCTGTGCTCTGCCACCACAATGCTGGCTCCGCCCCCTGGGGAGCGACTGATGACTCAGCCGGCACCTGGCCCAGGAAGGGCGAAGGTACTCCTAGCTGCCCCTGTCCACACAATGCTGGCTCCACCTCCTGTGGAGCGTCGGATGTGCCTGCCCCTCACACTGAAAGCAGAAACCAGAGTACACCCAACAAGTGCTCAGAGACTGAAAGAAGTTATGCCCTGTGAGAACAAAGAAAATTCTGTATAAAAGTAGGAGCCCTGCTCCTTGTAAATCAGAATCCTGTTTCCCACAACGAACCTCTGCCCAACTAGAAGGAGAAGAAGACGCTGGAAGGACTGGCCTGCTGCTTGCCTTGCTGAGGAAGGAGAGGAAAAGACTTGATGAAAAGACTTTGCTGACTTGTGCTTTGAAACATTCTCCAAGGGCTTGATGGAGCTTGCCCCCTGAACTGAACCCCAGGACCAGTGGGTTCTCTTGTGCTTTGGCTCGTCTACTCTCTGAGGCCGAGTATTTCCTCCCGCCGGAGGTGAAGTCTGCCCCTTCTCGCCCCCTCCTAGGGCCGTGGTACCCGGGAGCCAGCCTGCCCTCTTGCCCTTGAGAGCCTCGCTCCGTTCGGAGTCGCTCTCTGCCCCAGGGCTAAGGCCGGCCGCTCCTCTACCGGCGCCTGCTTACTGGAGTGCCTGAGCTTGATTTCAGCCCCTTCCGCCGGAATCCCGGGGACGCAAGCAGCCTGCAGCCCGGATGGCCGCCCGTGCATTCCATTGCACTCGGCCGCCCCGCTTTGCTCTAGTACCCCCGGAGAGGCCGCGCCGCATTGTGAAGGGACCCCCTCTCGGTACCGTCTGTTCTGAGGGCTCCCGTGCTGCGCCCCGCCTCCTGGAGATCCTCTGCCTCGTGAAGAGACCCCAAGGCACTGACCGGACCGAGTCACGATGCTCGGGCACGACTCGGCCCAACCTAAAAAAAAAAGAAGCATTCTTGAGGGCCGTACACCGGGCTAGGGGCCCGCAACGGTTGTTTTCCCCTTGATCCAGTGTGCGCCTTCACTGTGGCCGGTATGCCGATCTGCTACCGGGATCACTGACGGAGTGCGGCGCGTATCCAGGACAGCGTCTCCCCTTTGTGCTCGCACCTCTAGAGACTGGGCGCACTTTGAACTGTGCACCTCGTCTCTCCTTTCTAGGCCGTACGCTGGGATCGGTGCGCCTCGCACTGCCTGCTCTAACTTGGATGCTTCATTTTCTTAGTCAGAGCTGTACGCCGGGTACCCGGCTCACGCCCCTTGCGTGAGCATTGATAGGGCTAGTGGCTTTCTCCGGTGCAGAGCGCACAGAAGCGCTACGAAGCGCCCAGCGGGCCTAAGACTGGCCTAGAGTACCGAGAAACCTTAAAAGAACTATTTTAAAGTAAATTGGACCAAAAAGAACCATTGTTTTGAACTAGAACTAAGAAGAAAAGCTTGCCTATTTACAACCTGTGGCCTAAACCCAAAAACGTTATATTTGGTCTTGTGATAAGTCTGATCTGCATATACATATATATTTTTACATAAAAAGAACGTATTTTTATATATTCACAGCCTGGTGTCCATTTGTGGGGGGATTGGTACATTTTACTGTGTGTGTTATTACAAATGCTTAACTTAGAAACGCCTGAAGAATAGCCTTGGCTGCTCACGCCACGCACCTAGAGGGTGAGCAAGGGTAATTCTAAGGGGTCATCCTTCGTCCTGACTTAGAGGAGAGGGTCTCTGCTTGTCACAAGTGAATACTTGCGCCAACCAGAGACCCCCAATTCTAACACTTCTCATCTCACTAATGTCACTACCTTCGTTCGTGCCATTACCATAAAGAAAGCCAAAATGGGTAACCCACTCTTCAGGCTGGATGGTGTATTGCAGGGTTTGCCTTGTCCCCTATAGTCAGTATACTGCCTGTCTCCAGAAGGCCCTGGGGTCTTTATCCATCAGTGCAGTATGTAAGGAAGCCCAGAGAGAACCCTCATACCCCTTTTTAGCTCTGCCGATGGCCATTTTATACTCTGCTCTACAGGATGCAATCTCCGTCCGTGCCGTACGTTTTACTGCACCAATAAGCACCCTCTTTGCCTTCCTACAATAATGCTGCCGGATGATCCTTCACCCAGCCCCACTTAACATCTCTTTGGTTATTTGTAACCGAGAGCACACCCACGTCAGGGCACCCAGTTACGACTGTCTGTGGGGGGCCAAGTTTTGTAAGGATAAGAGCAAGGGCATTGTGGTCACTCTCTGATCTTTTCACCACTACCATATCTTCCACTAAGGACCGAAGATTGGGGGGGTAAGTAAACAATAATCTATTCTACTGGTGTGACCAGGTCTAATAAAAGTTTGTTCCCCATTTGGGTCCGACCTAGTTCTACCAATTGCTGCTCTTAGGTCGTGCTGTAGAGTAAGGGCAAACACCTGGCCCCCTCTCTTCATTGGGATTGGCCACTCACGATCCCAGTCCTCAGTTAAGTCTGGAGGGGCAGAGGCAAGGGGTTCGAAAGTACAGTTAAAATCACCTACCACCAATACGGGGACACTATCGGAGTACTTGACCACAGCATGGTCTAATATATCAATTGTATTTGTTTCCTCCGAGGCACGTTCCACTCTATTGCGGGTTTAGTAACCGAACCACATATTTCATAGATGATCAGGGGATCACCTATAGAAGGAGAAACAAGGGCTCTACCTTCTGCTGGCGTGCCACCAAAGGAGAATGTACTGGTGATTTCATTTACAATTAGGGACTGTTAGAAATGGCGATTTCCGGTTGGCTGAGGCTTGCGCCAAAGCCAGGCAGAAACCACCACTCTAGTCAGGGCAAGGGAGTTACATGCCAAGATAACTCCTGCTCACCCCCTTTGGTAATGTGACACGAGCAGTCAGGCTTACCCCGGAGGCAATGGAAGTTAAGTATTTGCACGTGCACCCAGCAACAACACCCAAGGCCCACCACAAAGAAAACTCCACACAAGGTTATATAAAAATAGCCTTTTGTATTGTCAAAACACATTAGATAATGAACATACACTTTACAATGTGCCATCGGCACGGGCAGAATTTACAGGGGATTATATACATGGGACAGGGCCACGTGGGCCACTGTCAGGAATATGGACTTTTAGAACTAGCACTTGGTAGAATTAGCACATAGCACATATAATAACTATAGCGCCAAATAGCAACTGTAGACCACAACCAGTAACCACTGGCAACAGGTGAGTACCACCTACGCAATCCTAAACACTTTAGGCAAATATCACGCAGGGAACCATGAACTCACTAGTATAACCCATACTAGATAAAACAACCTCCTAAGCATAAACATATGTCTAGAGGTATCAGAACACAGGGTGCGCAAAACATACTACACAAAGTACATTTTCTAGCACCCTAAGAAGCACATAAATCACATTTAGCGCAGAAATCACCTTTAGCACATAACTCACATCAACGTCCAGGATGTGCCACTGCGCCAATACCTAAACGTAGCAGCTGCCCACTACTTGCTGGGCAGCTGAGGACAGGGATAGAACAGGGACTAAACGCTGCAGCTGGCACTAAGTGCTGCGCAGCTGGGGAAGGCCAAGGTAGGGCGAAGGAGTGCGCCTCACTCCTGAGTCCAGAGAACATGTCCCCTAGGAATAAAAGCCTAAACGGTGCAGCTGCCCACTACTTGCTGGGCAGCTGGGAAGCAAATTGTGACAGGGGCTCTCAATAGCCCCTCAGGAACCAAAACTGCGCCAACTGGGAGCCACACGGGGCTCTGATAATGCATAGGACGCAAACGGTGGAGCCCTCTAGGCTCTGAACACACATGTGCATTTTTGGGAGCCCTCCATGCTCTAAAAACAACTGTAGGCATGGGAGCACTCTGGCTCCTTAAAGAAAAAAACGCCCCCATGGTGGTAGAGCCTCCTGGGCTCCAGATACAAAAATGCCCCCAGGAGCCTTCTAGGCTCTAGCAACAGCCAATGGCAATACTGGAGCCACGCTCGGGCTTTAAAGATAATTACTGCCCCCATCGGTGGGGCGCCATGGCTCTGGGGGACATGGGCCCCGGGTCCCTGGAAACAACAGAAGAGCCATTGGTGGAGCCCCGCCGGGACTCGGTAAAAACGGTGGGGCGGCCCACTGCCATCCGGGGCCGCCCTAGCTCTGTGGTCCCGGTGGGAGCAGAAACAGGTATATCATCAAGGGAGGCACCGGTGTGGTGCTTCCCTACTGCCCTTCCCCCTGCCGGCTTCACTTACCGGCACAGCGCGGGGTAGGCTCTCTTTGTCGGGCGGTGGCGGCGCTATGCGGGGCTCTCTCCACCCGAGAGCCCCGCCTCTATAGTGCGCCTGCTTCACTCTTCTCCCGGGCCCCCTCCATCGCATTGGAGCCCCGCACCAGTCGCGCTGCTTCCTGCGGCGGGCGGGCATCATCTCAGGTCTCCCTCTCCACACGGGAGACCAGAAGGGCTGACAATGGCTTCCCCCAGGCAGGGGGAAGAGGAAGCGACGCACGCCAGGCCCAGCCCACAGTCAGGCGGGCCTGGCTTCCGGATTTGGCGCCGGCATACTTTGGGGGCAGATAACGAGGGGTGGGCACCCTCGAAAATAATTAAATAAGCGGGCTGGGCACCCGCAGCGCAGTCATAAACGCGGGCAACAAAAGGGCAGGAGCGCTTCCCCCAGAGGGAAAATGACAGCGCTCTGACCACATAGGAAAGATAGAGCGCTCACGAGGCACTGGGGGCACAGCAACCACAAAGCCACCCCCTCCCAGGATCGATCCCCCTAAAGAACAAAAAGGGGTCCCAGAGGTCCTGAGCTTCAGGAGGGGCATGCAGGGCCCAGGGGCCAGCGCACAGGGCAGGAGACAGTCTCCATGGCGGTCCCTCCTGGGCCCCACCAGCAGCAGCCTATTAGGCCCCAAGTAGGTATCCAGGTATCCAGGGGCTGGGCAGGGCCCAGGGAGGCAAGCTGTAGGAGAGTAGGGTCTGCTATCCTATGGTCACCCCAAATTTTTGCTTTTTGCTTCACTGGTTTTCGACTACTGAGGCTGTGGGCCTGCTGATCAGACCCCCAGCCTGCTGTTCTCTCACTAAATTAATGACACATGTGCTATAGGCACATACCAATTGGAAATGGACTCCTTGTCAGCCCCTGTAGAATGCACTATAGGTGCACAGGGCACAGGAGCCACTAAGGCCTACCAGGGGCTGCAGCATATCTTTTGCCACCCCTGGCTGGTTCTTAAATTGACACAACTGGCTGATCACTCAGCTGGGGTAAGGTGGTGTACACACCCCTTGCTTAGATATAGTATACCTATGTCTAAACCTATATCTGGACACATGTAAACCTGTGAGCCACTCCTATAGACAGGCCTCACCAATCCTGGAGGCTGGGTGCTTGGTTTTTATGTGAGATGGAGCTCTAGCATGAGCTGAGCCTGTCTGCAGCCGTCGGGAACAAATCCCTAAGCTGTTTCAGGATAATGCCATACCATATACTATTAAGTGCCTTATAATCCTCGCGGTTATTTAGCAACTCTGGTTTGGCTTTATCAAAACATGTCGTGTAAGGTGTCATACGCTTTGGAATACCATCCCCTCGCCAGTTCTGGCGACGGGGATGGCATTCCACCCCTCTAGAGGGGTAAGACATGTTACTTCACTTTAATGCGGTTGATTTCTCCAAAGGCCTTAAGATCCACAAAATGGATGCCTCTGCCACAGACAAATGTCTGGACCCCTGGAGCTGACCGAAACCCAGTCAAGGGGGTCCTGGACAAAGGGTCTCCTGTCACAGGAGGGTGTCACCGCCCTCCAGACAGGAGATAGTGTATTGTAGCAGGGAGGTTTGAAAGAAACCAGACACTGCCTGGGGCGCACAAGGCTGCCCCTTGCATAATCCGGCCAAACCGGTTCTGGGGCACTCCAGCCCTCGTGCCAGGGCGGCCTGGATCAAAGGAAGGGGGTGTATCCACCCACTTCCTGGGTCCCACCCATAGGAGGGGACCTAGCAGGTAATCACGCCCACCAGATTCGAATAAGAGTGGGAGCAGTGCCAATGCACATCAGATTTCCTGGAAGAAACATTTGAAACGATATTCTGGACCCTTCGCCCTCCATCTCAACGTGGAAGCCCGAAGAATCTCCCTTGTGGTCAAGGAGTGACCACCCTGCAGCAGCAGGCACCATCCAGCCCTCGACGTCTACTTAGTTGCAGTTCCCGCCGGAACTCGAGCGACTGAGATCGACGAGATCAAGCCTGCCCAGCTTCTAACAGCCCGATCCACAGTCCATGCAAAGCTGAGACCCGTGGAGGCGACCGGAAGCGTGGGGCACGCCATCTTGAAGTGACCACGAGACGCTGACCGTGCAGCCCACGAGTGACCCTCGAAGCTGTACACCGGGGTTTGAGAAGCCCCCACCCTGAGCTACTCCTGAGCCGAAGTTCAGCCCTCCACACTCGACGAGTGCTGCGTGGGGCCCTTTGGCACGATTTGGCTCAACGCGTTGGCCCGGTCACTTGCCAGCTGGCTTGTGGTCCCTGTGCCGACGAACTACAAAAGAAGACTCGTGATTCTGGTTGCTCCAGATCCACACCAGCTCCCCTGAAAGGGAGCCCCGACTCTGACCTTCCTGGTCCGAGTAAGACGCCATCTTCCAATCCCGCGTGGATTGCTCTTACCAAGGCTTGTTTGCTCCAAACCGGAAGCCGACTGCACCGACGGTGAGAGCCTGCGTGGGACAGATCGTGACCTGCTCCTGGACGTCGCAGATGCCCCAGAGCCCACGTGACAGCGAAGAGAAGCGCCTCGACGACCACCTGATTGCGCCCGACATTGCCTGGTTCCGTCCTGGTTCCACCCTGGTCACTGCTGAGTGACCCAGACTCTGTCCCCTCTGCTTTCAGGTACTCTACAACTTGAGTCCACCCTTGGACTCCACCGGACACTTCGTCTTCACCCTGCCTGCAGCCCTTTCAGCTTCAAGCACCAAGAGCCTGCGTGTCAAAACCCGACGCCACTTCGACCCTGTGCACCCACTTCCTGTGGGTGAGGTAACTTTGCTCCGCCGGTGTTCCCACACTGGTGCACACCTCTAGGGTCTGTGTGTTAAGTTTTGTTCCTCTAGGTTCAGCGGAAGTGTCCTTAAACTTTAACTATTTGACTTTTACGCACCATTGGTTAACATTGGTGCATGCGTGCGCTTTCCGCACATCTCCCGAATCCCGAGGGCCATTCCCGACTTCAGCATTGCTTGTCCTGACTGCTCCCAGCGATTCCCTAGGCCCTAGGCCTAACCACTGTTCGAGTGGCCTCTCTTATACCACTTGTTTAGTATATGGTTTGAGTGGCCCCCTGCCCTCATCCATAATTGTGCAACTTTGTATGTTTAAACAGTGCTTTTGATTTAACGCTTGTGCCCCTTTATTCATAAAGAATACTGGGGATTGTTTTTAGTAATAAACACATATATTTTTATAATATATACTTGTGTGGTGTCCTTTCATTTGGTATTACAGGATTGTATGTGGTAAAACAGCTCGCTTAACACGACCTCTTAAGTTAAGCCTTTAGGCTGCTTAGTCCATGCTACCACTAGGATAGCTTGTCTAATAAGGTTGACTTACAACCAGACACCATAAGGGGATTGTTTGGTCAGGTAGGAGGTGGTTCCAGAATTGGAAACATCCCCTACCAGGCCAACTTCTCACATTGGTGAGCAGCGGTGCGGATTTGAGCTTGCTGTTGTTTTACCATTGCAATCTTTATATCAAATTGAAAGATCACATCAAGTACCTCTAGGTACATATAAAATCAAAAGCTTAGCATATTAAGTTCTACTGAACTTAGTAGTTGTAGGTTGAAGGGGGTAGCACACCCCTGACTACAACTCACTAGCAAGGTCCAGTAGGAAAACACTTAGTGTAGGTAAGTGCACCACTTACACCTCACTAGTAACCATGTCCGACACAGGAAAGGCCTCAGGGTCTAGTCCTGTGACAGTTGACCCTACCCAGGCAACTTCTGGATATGACAAACTAACCCGCAGAGACTTGATTGTCTTGTGCAAAGCAAGAGGGTTAAAAAGGGGCAGAAGCCCCACCTGCCTAACCCTGATAGAACTCCTAGAACAGGATGACTTAGAGAGGGCAAAAGCAGCTTCCCTAGATACAGGAACTGAAGGGAACCCCCCTGCAGTTGATCCCCCTGAAGAGGAGGATGATGATGACTTGGATGAGGACTCAGAGGTTGAGGACTTAGAAGTACAGGATCAGGGTAGCCAGGTTCCAGTTGGTAGGCTTAGCCAGGCCAACTTGGACCTACTGGGGAATGGAGAGGGCCAGCACCTCCCCAGAACCCAACATGTGATTCTCCCAGGCAACAGAAGAGTGAGATCTCCCTCAGGGGACTCTCATCTTTCTAGTGCCTCCAGAGAATCAGAGAGAGGCATGAGTGCTTCTCAGAAAGCTGAGCATAGGGCTAGAATGAGGGCTGTCAGACTCCAGATAGAGAGAGAGGAGGTAGCCCTGAGTCAAGCTAAGCTTACCTTAGCTCAAGCTAAACTTGCCTTGGCAAGAGAGCAGAAATTAAGTGGCTTAGATGTCACTGGTGGCAGCAATTTTCCAAGAGAAAAAGACAGGGCCTATGATAATAGAAACCTGACCAAAATTGTGCCCCCCTTTAAAGAAGGGGATGACATCCACAAATGGATGACTGCTCTTGAGAGAGCCTGCATGGTACAGCAGGTTCCTGAGAACCAGTGGGCTGCAATTTTGTGGTACTCCTTTTCTGAGAAAGGGAGAGACAGGCTCCTCACAGTTAGACCTGAGGATGCCAAAAACTACTCTGTTTTGAAGAGTGCTCTCATTGAAGGGTATGGCCTAACCACTGAGCAATACAGGTTGTTGTTCAGAGACACCCAGAAAGCACAGACTCAAGACTGGACTGATTTTGTGGAGTGTGCCACTAAGGCTTTGGAGGGTTGGTTACAGGGAAGTAAAGTTTCAGACTATACAGGATTGTACAATCTTATGATGAGAGAACAGATCCTTAATAACTGTACAAACCAGCTGTTGCATCAATACCTTATTGACTCTGATCTGACCTCTCCCCAAGAATTGGGAAAGAAGGCAGACAAATGGGTCAGAACAAGGATTAAGCAGAAACCCCAGAACCAAGGTGGTGACCAGAAGAAAACAGACCAGAAGGGTGGTAATCAGAATCAGAAAGATAAAGAAAAAGACCAGAAGTCTTCAGGCCCCCAAACTAATAGTAAGGAGGGTGGTTCCCAAAATGGTAACAAGAAGAAGAAGAACAAAGGTCCAAAGACACCTTGGTGTAATACCTGCAAATCAGTTTCACACTGGGGCAGTGAGTGCACCAAGGCAAATCCAGTTCCCACCACTACAGCTCCTAAAGCAACTGCAACCCCAAGTACAGTAAGCAGTGGTGGAACACAGTCCAAGGGTGTAGCTGGGTTGACCCTGGGTATTGAAGTAGGATCTGGCCTAGTCAGAGTCCCTACACAGGCAGTTCTCCTGTATGATGTGGACATTGAGTTGCCCACTGCAGTAAGCCCCACTAACCTGGGCAAATACAGGCAGACTCCCTTAATAAATGAGAAACTGGCTCAAGCTTACAGGGACACATGTGCTAGTGTCACCATGGTGACCCCTGGCTTTGTGGACCCTGGACAGATTGTACTAGGAGAGAGCTACCTAGTAACCAATGCAAGCAACTCCACTACCTCCCATAGTGTGGCAGTTGTGAACTTCTCCTGGGGAGGGGTTGATGGCCTAAAGAAAGTTGTGGTGAGTGCAGACCTACCAGTAGACTGTCTGTTAGGCAATGACCTTGAAAGCTCAGCATGGTCAGAAGTGGAGTACAGGACTCATGCAGAAATGCTAGGGATTTCAGAGCATGTCCTTGCCATGACAAGGGCTCAGGCTAAGAAGTGCCTTCCTGAACCAGTGGTGGATCTTGAGACAATAGACCAGCCACAACCCAAGAGAAGGAGCAAGAGAGGAAAGGCCTCGCCTTCCACCTTGCCCCAGGTTGAGGATCAGGTTTCAGAGGAAACTGATTCTGCAGTCCAAGAGGAGACTGTCTCTGAGGAGCTTGAACCTGACCAGGTTGAGTTTCTGGGGACAGGGGGACCCTCAAGGGCAGACCTGAGGCAGGCTCAATTAGATTGCCCTTCCCTTGAACCCCTCAGACAGCAGGCTGCTGCTGAGGCTGCTGGGGATGCCCAAGGTACCCATACTGTGTATTGGGATGAGGGACTCCTTTACTCAGAGGCTAGAACCCCCAAGCCTGGCATGACCAGGAGGTTGGTGATACCTCTGCAGTTTAGGGGATTCCTCCTTACCTTGGCCCATGATATTCCCCTTGCAGGACACTTAGGCCAGAACAAGACGTGGGACAGGCTTGTTCCACACTTTCACTGGCCTCACATGTCAGAGGATGTCAAGGAGTTTTGTCGCTCCTGTGTCACTTGCCAAGCCAGTGGTAAGTCAGGTGGCACAACAAAGGCCCCCCTAATACCACTACCTGTGGTGGGGGTCCCCTTTGAGAGAGTTGGAATTGATATTGTGGGTCCAATGGACCCCCAAACAGCATCTGGGAACAGATTCATACTGGTGGTAGTGGATCATGCCACCAGGTACCCAGAGGCTATTCCCCTAAGGACCACCACAGCACCTGTGGTGGCAAAAGCCCTCATTGCAGTTTTCTCAAGAGTGGGCTTTCCTAAGGAGGTACTATCAGATAGAGGGACAAATTTTATGTCCAGCTATCTAAAAGCAATGTGGAAGGAATGTGGAGTAAACTACAAGTTTACCACCCCATATCATCCACAATGCAATGGGCTTGTGGAGAGATTTAACAAGACCCTTAAAGGCATGATAAAAGGATTACCAGAGAAGCTCAGGCGGAAATGGGACATTCTTTTACCCTGCCTGCTCTTTGCTTACAGAGAGGTCCCACAGAAGGGGGTTGGCTACAGCCCTTTTGAACTTTTGTTTGGCCACCCTGTGAGAGGTCCATTGTGTTTGGTGAAGGAAGGATGGGAGTTACCTCTCAAAAAGCCCAAACTAGACATAGTGGACTATGTACTTGGTCTCCGCTCCAGGATGGCTGAGTACATGGAAAGAGCATCCAAAAACCTGGAGGCCAGCCAAGAATTGCAGAAAGCTTGGCATGACCAAAAGGCTGTACTGGTAGAGTTCCAACCAGGACAGAGGGTATGGGTACTGGAGCCAGTGGCTCCAGCAGCACTCCAAGACAAATGGAGTGGACCCTATCCTATTATTGAGAAGAAAGGGGAAGTCACCTACTTGGTAGACTTTGGAACACCCAGGAGCCCTCACAGGGTAATCCATGTGAATCGCTTGAAAGCATTTGTAGACAGGGAGGACATGAGCTTGCTCATGGCCACAGATGGGGAACAGGAGGAAGAGAGTGACCCTCTCCCAGACCTGCTTTCCCAGAACCCTGATGATGGTTCAGTTGATGGAGTAGCCTTGGCAGGCAGCCTCACTGACCAGCAACAGAGGGACTGCAGACAAGTTTTGCAGGCTCACCGGCAAATGTTTTCACTCACACCCAGCCAAACTGACTGGTGTACCCATGTTGTGGACACTGGTGACAGTCTGCCTGTCAAGAATAAGATCTACAGGCAACCTGATCATGTCAGGGATTGCATCAAGGCTGAGGTGCAAAAGATGTTGGAGCTTGGAGTGATTGAGCCATCAGAGAGCCCATGGGCCAGCCCAGTAGTCCTGGTGCCAAAACCTCATACCCAAGATGGTAAGAGAGAAATGAGGTTTTGCGTGGATTACAGGGGTCTCAATGCTGTCACTAGGACAGATGCTCACCCCATTCCAAGAGCAGATGAGCTCATTGACAGATTGGCTTCTGCCAAGTTTCTGAGCACATTTGATCTGACAGCTGGCTACTGGCAAATCAGACTAGCTGAGGAGTCAAAAGCCAAAACAGCATTCTCTACCCCTAGTGGACATTATCAGTTTGTGGTAATGCCCTTTGGTTTGAAGAATGCACCTGCCACTTTCCAAAGGTTGGTGAACCAAGTCCTTACTGGGTTGGATGACTTTTGTGCAGCTTATCTGGATGATATTGCTGTCTTTAGCTCCACCTGGGAGGATCACCTGATCCACCTGAAGAAAGTTTTGGAGGCCCTGCAAAAGGCAGGCCTAACTATCAAGGCCACAAAGTGCCAGATAGGGCAGAGTAAGGTTGTATACCTGGGCCACCTAGTAGGTGGAGGCCAGGTTCAGCCACTGGAAAGCAAAATCCAGGCCATACAGGACTGGGCTCCTCCAGTTACCCAGACACAAGTCAGAGCCTTCTTGGGCCTGACTGGGTATTACAGAAAGTTTGTGAAAAACTATGGGTCTATAGTGACACCATTAAATGACTTGACATCCAAGAAGATGCCAAAAAAGGTTCAGTGGACAGTTAGCTGTCAGAAGGCATTTGAAGACCTGAAGAAGGCCATGTGCTCTGCACCTATCCTAAAGAGTCCTGACTACTCCAAACAGTTCATTGTTCAGACAGATGCTTCTGAGTTGGGGGTGGGAGCTGTACTCTCACAACTTAATCAAGATGGTCAAGACCAGCCAATTGCTTTCATTAGCAGGAGGCTAACCCCAAGAGAAAAACGTTGGTCAGCCATTGAGAGGGAGGCCTTTGCTGTGGTTTGGGCATTAAAGAAGTTGAGGTCCTACTTGTTTGGAACTCACTTCCTGGTGCAAACAGACCATAAGCCCCTCTTATGGCTTAATCAGATGAAGGGTGAAAATCCCAAACTGCTCAGGTGGTCCATTTCCCTACAGGGGATGGACTTTACAGTGGAGCACCGCCCAGGGACTGACCATGGTAATGCAGATGGTCTCTCCAGGTACTTCCACTTAGAACATGAAGACTTATCTGGTCAAGGTTAGTTTAATGTCCCTGCGTTTGGGGGGGGGTTGTGTAGGAGAGTAGGGTCTGCTATCCTATGGTCACCCCAAATTTTTGCTTTTTGCTTCACTGGTTTTCGACTACTGAGGCTGTGGGCCTGCTGATCAGACCCCCAGCCTGCTGTTCTCTCACTAAATTAATGACACATGTGCTATAGGCACATACCAATTGGAAATGGACTCCTTGTCAGCCCCTGTAGAATGCACTATAGGTGCACAGGGCACAGGAGCCACTAAGGCCTACCAGGGGCTGCAGCATATCTTTTGCCACCCCTGGCTGGTTCTTAAATTGACACAACTGGCTGATCACTCAGCTGGGGTAAGGTGGTGTACACACCCCTTGCTTAGATATAGTATACCTATGTCTAAACCTATATCTGGACACATGTAAACCTGTGAGCCACTCCTATAGACAGGCCTCACCAATCCTGGAGGCTGGGTGCTTGGTTTTTATGTGAGATGGAGCTCTAGCATGAGCTGAGCCTGTCTGCAGCCGTCGGGAACAAATCCCTAAGCTGTTTCAGGATAATGCCATACCATATACTATTAAGTGCCTTATAATCCTCGCGGTTATTTAGCAACTCTGGTTTGGCTTTATCAAAACATGTCGTGTAAGGTGTCATACGCTTTGGAATACCATCCCCTCGCCAGTTCTGGCGACGGGGATGGCATTCCACCCCTCTAGAGGGGTAAGACATGTTACTTCACTTTAATGCGGTTGATTTCTCCAAAGGCCTTAAGATCCACAAAATGGATGCCTCTGCCACAGACAAATGTCTGGACCCCTGGAGCTGACCGAAACCCAGTCAAGGGGGTCCTGGACAAAGGGTCTCCTGTCACAGGAGGGTGTCACCGCCCTCCAGACAGGAGATAGTGTATTGTAGCAGGGAGGTTTGAAAGAAACCAGACACTGCCTGGGGCGCACAAGGCTGCCCCTTGCATAATCCGGCCAAACCGGTTCTGGGGCACTCCAGCCCTCGTGCCAGGGCGGCCTGGATCAAAGGAAGGGGGTGTATCCACCCACTTCCTGGGTCCCACCCATAGGAGGGGACCTAGCAGGTAATCACGCCCACCAGATTCGAATAAGAGTGGGAGCAGTGCCAATGCACATCAGATTTCCTGGAAGAAACATTTGAAACGATATTCTGGACCCTTCGCCCTCCATCTCAACGTGGAAGCCCGAAGAATCTCCCTTGTGGTCAAGGAGTGACCACCCTGCAGCAGCAGGCACCATCCAGCCCTCGACGTCTACTTAGTTGCAGTTCCCGCCGGAACTCGAGCGACTGAGATCGACGAGATCAAGCCTGCCCAGCTTCTAACAGCCCGATCCACAGTCCATGCAAAGCTGAGACCCGTGGAGGCGACCGGAAGCGTGGGGCACGCCATCTTGAAGTGACCACGAGACGCTGACCGTGCAGCCCACGAGTGACCCTCGAAACTGTACACCGGGGTTTGAGAAGCCCCCACCCTGAGCTACTCCTGAGCCGAAGTTCAGCCCTCCACACTCGACGAGTGCTGCGTGGGGCCCTTTGGCACGATTTGGCTCAACGCGTTGGCCCGGTCACTTGCCAGCTGGCTTGTGGTCCCTGTGCCGACGAACTACAAAAGAAGACTCGTGATTCTGGTTGCTCCAGATCCACACCAGCTCCCCTGAAAGGGAGCCCCGACTCTGACCTTCCTGGTCCGAGTAAGACGCCATCTTCCAATCCCGCGTGGATTGCTCTTACCAAGGCTTGTTTGCTCCAAACCGGAAGCCGACTGCACCGACGGTGAGAGCCTGCGTGGGACAGATCGTGACCTGCTCCTGGACGTCGCAGATGCCCCAGAGCCCACGTGACAGCGAAGAGAAGCGCCTCGACGACCACCTGATTGCGCCCGACATTGCCTGGTTCCGTCCTGGTTCCACCCTGGTCACTGCTGAGTGACCCAGACTCTGTCCCCTCTGCTTTCAGGTACTCTACAACTTGAGTCCACCCTTGGACTCCACCGGACACTTCGTCTTCACCCTGCCTGCAGCCCTTTCAGCTTCAAGCACCAAGAGCCTGCGTGTCAAAACCCGACGCCACTTCGACCCTGTGCACCCACTTCCTGTGGGTGAGGTAACTTTGCTCCGCCGGTGTTCCCACACTGGTGCACACCTCTAGGGTCTGTGTGTTAAGTTTTGTTCCTCTAGGTTCAGCGGAAGTGTCCTTAAACTTTAACTATTTGACTTTTACGCACCATTGGTTAACATTGGTGCATGCGTGCGCTTTCCGCACATCTCCCGAATCCCGAGGGCCATTCCCGACTTCAGCATTGCTTGTCCTGACTGCTCCCAGCGATTCCCTAGGCCCTAGGCCTAACCACTGTTCGAGTGGCCTCTCTTATACCACTTGTTTAGTATATGGTTTGAGTGGCCCCCTGCCCTCATCCATAATTGTGCAACTTTGTATGTTTAAACAGTGCTTTTGATTTAACGCTTGTGCCCCTTTATTCATAAAGAATACTGGGGATTGTTTTTAGTAATAAACACATATATTTTTATAATATATACTTGTGTGGTGTCCTTTCATTTGGTATTACAGGATTGTATGTGGTAAAACAGCTCGCTTAACACGACCTCTTAAGTTAAGCCTTTAGGCTGCTTAGTCCATGCTACCACTAGGATAGCTTGTCTAATAAGGTTGACTTACAACCAGACACCATAAGGGGATTGTTTGGTCAGGTAGGAGGTGGTTCCAGAATTGGAAACATCCCCTACCAGGCCAACTTCTCACACAAGCCTTCCCTTGGGCCCCAGCAGCAGCACGCCCCTGGTAGATTCGAGTCCGGAAACAAGAACATTTTCATGGGGTCACAGCCCCTCTTTTATACAGAGAATCCTTTGTCTACAAAGGTGGAGGCAAGGGGCGAACCAGATACAACTGGTTCCTGAGCACTTTGTTTTGCTCAGCCACTCTGCCTATTCACAGGATGGGTCAGGGACATCAATCAATCAGAGCATTTATATAGCGCACTACTCACCCAGAGGGTCTCAAGGCGCTAGGGGAGGGGGGTCCGCTACTGCTCGAACAGCCAGGTCTTGAGCTGCTTCCTGAAGGCGAGGTGGTCCTGGGTCCGGCGGAGGTGGGTCGGGAGGGAGTTCCATGTCTTGGCGGCGAGGTAGGAGAAGGACCGTCCCCCTGTGGTGGCTCTTCGGATTCGGGGGACGGCGGCGAGGGCGTGGGTGGTCGATCGAAGCTGGCGTTTGGGAGCGTAGAAGTTGAGGCGGCTGTTGAGGTATCCTGGTCCTTGGTTGTGTAGGGCTTTGTGAGCGTGGGTGAGGAGACGGAAGGTGATTCTCTTGTTGACCGGGAGCCAGTGCAGGTCTCTCAGGTGTTCGGAGATGTGGCTGCGACGGGGGATGTTCAGGATGAGTCGTGCTGAGGCGTTCTGGATCCGCTGAAGTCTCTTCTGGAGTTTGGCAGTGGTTCCTGCGTAGAGGGAGTTGCCGTAGTCCAGACGGCTGGTGACGAGGGCCTGGGTGACCGTCTTCCTGGTCTCGGTGGGGATCCACCGGAAGATCTTGCGTAGCATGCGCAGGATGTTGAAGCACGACGAGGAGACGGCGTTGACTTGTCTGGTCATGGAGAGGGAGGAGTCCAGAATGAAGCCTAGGTTGCGTGCGTGGTCTGTTTGTTTGGGTGCGCTGCCTAGGGCGGGGGGCCACCAGGAGTTGTCCCAGGCGGAGGGTGAGGATCCCAGGATGAGGACTTCCGTCTTGTCCGAGTTCAGTTTCAAGCGACTGTTCTTCATCCATTCGGCTACCTCTTTCATCCCTTCTTGGAGGTTGGCTCTGGCGGTGGCGGGGTCGTTGGTGAGGGAGAAGATCAGCTGGGTGTCGTCGGCGTAGGAGATGATGTTGAGGTTGTGCTGGCGTGCGATGGCTGCGAGGGGGCTCATGTCGACGTTGAAGAGTGTTGGGCTGAGCGAGGAGCCTTGAGGAACGCCGCAGATGACTTCGGTGGCCTTCGATCTGAACGGGGGGAGGCGGACTCTCTGTGTCCTTCCGGCGAGGAAGGAGATGATCCACTCCAGTGCCTTTTCCTTGATTCCGACGTTGCTGAGGCGCTGTACTAGGGTACGGTGGCAGACAGTGTCGAAGGCCGCAGAGAGGTCCAGGAGGATGAGGGCCGCTGTTTCTCCGTTGTCGAGCAGGGCTCGGATGTCATCGGTGGCTGCGATCAGGGCAGTTTCGGTACTGTGGTTGGCCCGGAAGCCAGACTGCGAGAGGTCTAGGGATCGGTTCGTCTCGAGGAAGGCGGCCAGCTGCTTGTTGACGGTCTTCTCGATGACTTTTGCAGGGAACGGGAGTAGCGAGATGGGGCGGTAGTTCTTGAGGTCGGTGGGGTCGGCTGATGGCTTCTTTAGTAGAGCGCTGAGTTCGGCGTGCTTCCAGCTCTCCGGGAAGGTAGCGGTGTTGAAGGAGGTGTTGATGATGTTCCGCAGGTGGGGTGCGATGACAGCATCGGCCTTGTTGAAGACGTGGTGAGGGCATGGGTCGGTCGGAGATCCGGAGTGGATGGAGTTCATTGTGCGGATGGTGTCTTCGGTGCTGATCTGGGTCCAGGCGCGGAGGGTGGTGGTGGGGGGCGCTGGTTTGGTCGTGGCGTGCGTCGGTTGGGTGCTTAAGCTGTTGTGTATGTCCGCGATCTTGTTGTGGAAGTAGGAGGCGAGGGAGTTGCAGAGGTCTTGCGAAGGGGTGATGTCGTTGTTTCCGGCGTTGGGGTTGGAGAGCTCTTTAACAATGTTGAAGAGTTCCTTGCTGTTGTGTGCGTTGATGTCGAGTCGTTCCTTGAATGCGGTTTTCTTGGTTGCGCGGATGAGTTGGTGGTGTTTTCGGGTGGCAAGCTTGAGGGCAGTCATGTTGTCCGGTGTAGGGTCTCTGCGCCAGGTTCTCTCGAGGGCTCGGCAGTTCTTCTTGGAGCTCTTGAGTTCTTCGGTGAACCATGGGGCTTTCTTGCTGCCGGGTCTGCTGGGCGGGGTCCTCAGGGGGGCGAGGTCGTCAGCGCAGACGCTGATTCACTTCGTGAGGTTGGTGGCCGCTTGGCTGGGGTTCGTTGTGCTGGCGGGAGGGTTCTTGCTCAGGGAAGTCGCAAGCTGGTCGGCTGTGATCTTGTTCCAGCTTCTGCGTGCAGCCTGTTGGTGGTGGTGGATCGTGGTCCTTCTGAAGCTGAAGTGGACGCAGCTGTGGTCAGTCCAGTGGAGTCCGGTGGCGTGGCTGAAGGTGATGTCCTTGCTGGATGAGAAGACGGGGTCGAGTGTGTGTCCGGCGTAGTGGGTGGGGGTGGTCACCAGCTGCTTGAATCCGAGGTTAGCGAGGTTGTCCAGCAGGGTGGTGGTGTTGCGGTCGTTGTTCTCCAGATGGAAGTTGAGGTCCCCGAGGAGGATGTAGTCAGTGGAGGGGAGGGCGTGCGGGGTGATGAAGTCGGCGAAGTCTTCGCTGAATTGTGTGCGTGGTCCCGGGGGTCTGTAGATGAGGGTGCCTCTGAGGGTGGTCTTGGGGTTGATGTGGACCTGGAAGTGCAGGTGTTCGGCGGTTGTCAGGGTGTCGTCGGCGTTGGTCGTGATGCGGATGGTGTTCCTGTGGATGATGGCGATGCCTCCTCCGGTCTGGTTGATGCGGTCCCTCCGGATGATCTTGTAACCGTCTGGGATGGCGATGGCGATGTCGGGCGCTGAAGAGGCGTTCATCCAGGTTTCCGTGAGGAAGGCGACGTCTGGTGAAGTGGTGTCGAGCAGGTTCCAGAGCTCGACGGCATGTCTGTGGACGGAGCGGTTGTTGAGCAGGATGCACTTCAGGTGGCTGCTGTTGTTGCTCGTCTTGGTCTTGGTGGGTGTGGGTGTAGGGCAGGTCAGGATGCAGGTGAACTCGCATGAGCGGCAGCTGAAGGGTCCGTGGGTGCCTCTCGGGGTGGCTCGGTGACATTCCGGGAGTCGGCCGGTGTTGAGTGCCTTGAGGGTGGTGGCGTCGTACGTCTGGCGGGTGGGCTGGGGTCTGCGGGGGCCAGGGGTTCTGGCACTGGGCGCGGTCCAGGCGCGGACGGGCGCAGACGGGCTTACCTTTGGCGCGCCTTCGGCGCACAATCGGCGCTCCCGCTGCGCGTGACCGCTGCGCGTTCGCACGGTCGCCATATATCGCGAAGTGCGAGGGAGGGCGGAGCAGCTGGGAGGCGGGAGCGGGGAGGGCACAGAAAGAAAAAGGGGGTGTGGCAAATCAACGGAGGCGGGAAGCGGGGAGCGGGGCGGGAGGAAACCGGGGCAGCGGAGGGGAGCAAGTACAGGGGGACAGGCGATGAGAAGTACAATAACAACAAATACAATAACAGTTACAGCAAAGGGGCACACAGCAGGAGAAACACGGGGCAGAAAAGCCTAAAAAGGCAACAGAGCAGCGAACACAGCAATAGATGCCCCGACCGCAGGAGACCACTCTGCTCGGCGGCAGGGGGCGTGGTCAGTCGGCGGCGGCAGGAACTCACCACAGGGGGCGGAGCCAGCATTGTGTGGGGAAAGCCCAGCCCTATTCAGGTCCCAGGTGCACTCCTCCCTCACATCACTCATGCAGATCTCCCCACTTACCACCGGGGCAGACCCATCATGACCCATGGAG
Organism: Lissotriton helveticus; assembly: GCF_964261635.1. Taxonomy (NCBI): domain Eukaryota; kingdom Metazoa; phylum Chordata; class Amphibia; order Caudata; family Salamandridae; genus Lissotriton; species Lissotriton helveticus. The sequence goes on along the minus strand of NC_136058.1, from coordinate 454,948,856 downwards.
CCAGGCTCACCAGCCAGCTCCAGCCAATCACAAGCCAGCACATTCACTGCACAGGCACACCAGAAGTGGTACTTCCACACTAAACACAATAACGCCGCACACATCATCGCGCAGCATTTAATCACACGAGTCCGCACATACTAAACTCGAGCCTGCCCTCCCCACACATCAGGAACGACCAGGGACACATACATTCCCCATGCATTCCTATGGGAGGGCAAGCCAACCTCACTACACGCACGCACTTTACCCTGGGACACAGTGGTAAAGTGCGCAGAAACCAAAAATGACTAACACCATGTCGCAATTAAAAGCAAAAACTTCAGGGGTGAACCTGCCAGAAGGGCCAAGTCCAACAGGAACCCAGTGTAATACTTAGTATTAAATGCTGAACATCTAGGAGCCAGAATTTCTGATGGGGGTAATCCATCGAGGGCCCTGGGTTACCTAGATTTCTTTCACCAGGTTGTAGTCACCTTTGGCTGATCCCATGCTCAAGAAACAGATTACAACTTTTCTGTTTATTGATAACTTTTAGTATCGGACTAATTTCATAGAATGCATCTACTGTAGGGTCATTCTATATTCTTGGAGCTATTGGAGGGTTTCCTATTGTTAGTGTCCGCATGAGCATCGGGGCACTTCGTTTGAAGTGGCTGAATGCGCTTTATAGATGAATTCATTCAGATCAGCAGCAGACTGAACAAAATGAAACGGATAACCCAGGTGACAACTGCCAGTCAAGCACTGCTTATAACACATATCCTTCTCCTGGACGACTCAGTGCTCAGGACAATGAACAGAGGGGTGCGGTGTACAAAGCGTACGGGATTCAAAGATCTGTGGCACTTACTCATGATCTACATACAGCAGCAAACCGCTGCTGCAGAACAACTGTGGGAGCACAAGACCTACTTTTGCACAGGATATCAGTGTCCAGCTGATATCAAAATTACTCAGGAGGAGCCAACCATAAAGAGAGAATCAAAACTGCAGCACAGCCCTGGCAATAACCATGAAGGCAGAAGCAAAGCAGCAGCCCAGCCCTGGCAATAACCATGAAGGCAGAAGCAAAGCTGCTGCCCAGCCCTGGCAATAACCATAAAGGCAGAAGCAAAGCTGCAGCCCAGCCCTGGCAATAACCATAAAGGCAGAAGCAAAGCGGCAGCCCAGCCCTGGCAATAACCATAAAGGCATGAGCAAAGCTGCAGCCAACCCCGGCAATAACCATGAAGGCAGAAGCAAAGCTGCAGCCCAGCCCTGGCAATAACCATAAAGGAAGAAGCAAAGCTGCAGCCCAGCCCTGGCAATAACCATAAAGGCAGAAGAAAAGCTGCAGCCCAGCCCTGGCAATAACCATAAAGGCAGAAGCAAAGCGGCTGCCCAGCCCTGGCAATAACCATAAAGGCAGAAGCAAAGCTGCAGCCCAGCCCTGGCAATAACCATAAAGGCAGAAGCAAAGCGGCAGCCCAGCCCTGGCAATAACCATAAAGGCAGAAGCAAAGCTGCAGCCCAGCCCCGGCAATAACCATAAAGGCAGAAACAAAGCTGCAGCCCAGCCCTGGCAATAACCATAAAGGCAGAAGCAAAGCTGCAGCCAGCCCCGGCAATAACCATAAAGGCAGAAGCAAAGCTGCAGCCCAGCCCCGGCAATAACCATAAAGGCAGAAACAAAGCTGCAGCCCAGCCCTGGCAATAACCATAAAGGCAGAAGAAAAGCTGCAGCCCAGCCCTGGCAATAACTATAAAGGCAGAAGCAAAGCGGCTGCCCAGCCCTGGCAATAACCATAAAGGCAGAAGCAAAGCTGCAGCCCAGCCCTGGCAATAACCATAAAGGCAGAAGCAAAGCGGCAGCCCAGCCCTGGCAATAACCATAAAGGCAGAAGCAAATCTGCAGCCCAGCCCCGGCAATAACCATAAAGGCAGAAACAAAGCTGCAGCCCAGCCCTGGCAATAACCATAAAGGCAGAAGCAAAGCTGCAGCCAGCCCCGGCAATAACCATAAAGGTAGAAGCAAAGCTGCAGCCAGTCCTGGCAATACCCATGAAGGTAGAAGCAAAGCTGCAGCCAGCCCTGGCAATAACCATGAAGGCAGGAGCAAAGCTGCAGCCAGCCCTGGCCATAACCATGAAGGCAGGAGCAAAGCTGCAGCCAGCCCTGGCAATAACCATAAAGGCAGAAGCAAAGCTGCAGCCAAGCCCGGCAATAACCATAAAGGTAGAAGCAAAGCTGCAGCCCAGCCCCGGCAATAACCATAAAGGCAGAAGCAAAGCTGCAGCCAGCCCTGGCAATAACCATAAAGGCAGAAGCAAAGCTGCAGCCCAGCCCTGGCAATAACCATAAAGGCAGAAGCAAAGCTGCAGCCCAGCCCCGGCAATAACCATGAATGTAGAAGCAAAGCAGCAGAACAGCCCTGGCAATAACCATAAAGGCAGAAGCAAAGCGGCAGCCAGCCCTGGCAATAACCATAAAGGCAGAAGCAAAGCTGCAGCCCAGCCCTGGCAATAACCATAAAGGCAGAAACAAAGCTGCAGCCCAGCCCCGGCAATAACCATAAAGGCAGAAGCAAAGCTGCAGCCCAGCCACGGCAATAACCATGAATGTAGAAGCTAAGCAGCAGAACAGCCCTGGCAATAACCATAAAGGCAGAAGCAAAGCGGCAGCCAGCCTTGGCAATAACCATAAAGGCAGAAGCAAAGCTGCAGCCCAGCCCTGGCAATAACCATAAAGGCAGAAACAAAGCGGCAGCCAGCCCTGGCAATAACCATAAAGGCAGAAGCAAAGCTGCAGCCAGCCCCGGCAATAACCATAAAGGCAGGAGCAAAGCTGCAGCTCAGCCCAGCAATAACCATAAAGGCAGAAGCAAAGCTGCAGCCCAGCCCCGGCAATAACCATAAAGGTAGAAGCAAAGCTGCAGCCAGCCCTGGCAATACCCATGAAGGTAGAAGCAAAGCTGCAGCCAGCCCCTGCAATAACCATGAAGGCAGAAGCAAAGCTGCAGCCAGTCCCAGCAATAACCATGAAGGTAGAAGCAAAGCTGCAGCCAGCCCAGCAATAACCATGAAGGCAGAAGCAAAGCTGCAGTCCGCCTCTGCAATAACCATAAAGGCAGAAGCAAAGCTGCAGCCAGCCCAGGCAATAACCATAAAGGTAGAAGCAAAGCTGCAGCCAGCCCTGGCAATAACCATAAAGGCAGAAGCAAAGCTGCAGCCAGCCCAGCAATAACCATAAAGGTAGAAGCAAAGCTGCAGCCAGCCCTGGCAATAATCATGAAGGTAGAAGCAAAGCTGCAGCCAGCCCTGGCAATAACCATAAAGGCAGAAGCAAGCTGCAGCCAGCCCTGGCAATAACCATAAAGGCAGAAGCAAAGCTGCAGCCAGCCCAGGCAATAATCATGAAGGTAGAAGCAAAGCTGCAGCCAGCGCTGGCAATAACCATAAAGGCAGAAGCAAAGCTGCAGCCAGCCCAGGCAATAACCATAAAGGTAGAAGCAAAGCTGCAGCCAGCCCTGGCAATAATCATGAAGGTAGAAGCAAAGCTGCAGCCAGTCCTGGCAATAATCATGAAGGTAGAAGCAAAGCTGCAGCCAGCCCAGCAATAACCATAAAGGTAGAAGCAAAGCTGCAGCCAGCCCAGCAATAACCATAAAGGCAGAAACAAAGCTGCAGCCCAGCCCCGGCAATAACCATAAAGGCAGAAGCAAAGCTGCAGCCCAGCCCTGGCAATAACCATAAAGGTAGAAGCAAAGCTGCAGCCAGTCCTGGCAATAATCATGAAGGTAGAAGCAAAGCTGCAGCCAGCCCAGCAATAACCATAAAGGCAGAAACAAAGCTGCAGCCCAGCCCCGGCAATAACCATAAAGGCAGAAGCAAAGCTGCAGCCCAGCCGTGGCAATAACCATAAAGGCAGAAGCAAAGCTGCAGCCAGCCCAGGCAATAACCATAAAGGCAGAAGCAAAGCTGCTGCCCAGCCCTGGCAATAACCATGAAGGCAGGAGCAAAGCTGCAGCCAGCCCTGGCCATAACCATGAAGGCAGGAGCAAAGCTGCAGCCAGCCCTGGCAATAACCATAAAGGCAGAAGCAAAGCTGCAGCCAGCCCTGGCAATAACCATAAAGGCAGAAGCAAAGCTGCAGCCAGCCCTGGCAATAACCATAAAGGCAGAAGCAAAGCTGCAGTCAGCCTCTGCAATAACCATAAAGGCAGAAGCAAAGCTGCAGCCAGCCCAGGCAATAACCATAAAGGTAGAAGCAAAGCTGCAGCCAGCCCTGGCAATAACCATAAAGGCAGAAGCAAAGCTGCAGCCAGCCCAGCAATAACCATAAAGGTAGAAGCAAAGCTGCAGCCAGCCCTGGCAATAATCATGAAGGTAGAAGCAAAGCTGCAGCCAGCCCTGGCAATAACCATAAAGGCAGAAGCAAAGCTGCAGCCAGCCCTGGCAATAACCATAAAGGCAGAAGCAAAGCTGCAGCCAGCCCAGGCAATAATCATGAAGGTAGAAGCAAAGCTGCAGCCAGCCCTGGCAATAACCATAAAGGCAGAAGCAAAGCTGCAGCCAGCCCAGGCAATAACCATAAAGGTAGAAGCAAAGCTGCAGCCAGCCCTGGCAATAATCATGAAGGTAGAAGCAAAGCTGCAGCCAGTCCTGGCAATAATCATGAAGGTAGAAGCAAAGCTGCAGCCAGCCCAGCAATAACCATAAAGGTAGAAGCAAAGCTGCAGCCAGCCCAGCAATAACCATAAAGGTAGAAACAAAGCTGCAGCCCAGACCCGGCAATAACCATAAAGGCAGAAGCAAAGCTGCAGCCCAGCCCTGGCAATAACCATAAAGATAGAAGCAAAGCTGCAGCCAGTCCTGGCAATAATCATGAAGGTAGAAGCAAAGCTGCAGCCAGCCCAGCAATAACCATAAAGGCAGAAACAAAGCTGCAGCCCAGCCCCGGCAATAACCATAAAGGCAGAAGCAAAGCTGCAGCCCAGCCCTGGCAATAACCATAAAGGCAGAAGCAAAGCAGCAGCCAGCCCAGGCAATAACCATAAAGGCAGAAGCAAAGCTGCTGCCCAGCCCTGGCAATAACCATGAAGGCAGGAGCAAAGCTGCAGCCAGCCCTGGCCATAACCATGAAGGCAGGAGCAAAGCTGCAGCCAGCCCTGGCAATAACCATAAAGGCAGAAGCAAAGCTGCAGCCAGCCCTGGCAATAACCATAAAGGCAGAAGCAAAGCTGCAGCCAGCCCTGGCAATAACCATAAAGGCAGAAGCAAAGCTGCAGCCCAGCCCCGGCAATAACCATGAATGTAGAAGCAAAGCAGCAGAACAGCCCTGGCAATAACCATAAAGGCAGAAGCAAAGCGGCAGCCAGCCCTGGCAATAACCATAAAGGCAGAAGCAAAGCTGCAGCCCTGCCCTGGCAATAACCATAAAGGCAGAAACAAAGCTGCAGCCCAGCCGTGGCAATAACCATAAAGGCAGAGACAAAGCTGCAGAACACCCCTGGCAATAACCATGAATGTAGAAGCAAAGCTGCAGAACACCTCTGGCAATAACCATAAAGGCAGAAGCAAAGCTGCAGCCAGCCCTGGCAATAACCATAAAGGCAGAAGCAAAGCTGCAGCCCAGCCCCGGCAATAACCATGAATGTAGAAGCAAAGCAGCAGAACAGCCCTGGCAATAACCATAAAGGCAGAAGCAAAGCGGCAGCCAGCCCTGGCAATAACCATAAAGGTAGAAGCAAAGCAGCAGAACAGCCCTGGCAATAATCATGAAGGTAGAAGCAAAGCTGCAGTCAGCCTCTGCAATAACCATAAAGGTAGAAGCAAAGCTGCAGTCAGCCCCGGCAATAACCATAAAGGTAGAAGCAAAGCAGCAGAACAGCCCTGGCAATAACCATAAAGGCAGAAGCAAAGCGGCAGCCAGCCCTGGCAATAACCATAAAGGCAGAAGCAAAGCTGCAGCCCTGCCCTGGCAATAACCATAAAGGCAGAAGCAAAGCTGCAGCCCAGCCCTGGCAATAACCATAAAGGCAGAAGCAAAGCTGCAGCCAGCCCTGGCAATAATCATGAAGGTAGAAGCAAAGCTGCAGAACACCTCTGGCAATAACCATAAAGACAGAAGCAAAGCTGCAGCCAGCCCTGGCAATAACCATAAAGGCAGAAGCAAAGCTGCAGCCAGCCCTGGCAATAACCATGAAGTCAGAAGCAAAGCTGCAGCCAGCCCTGGCAATAACCACGAAGTCAGAAGCAAAGCTGCAGCCAGCCCTGGCAATAACCATAAAGGCAGAGACAAAGCTGCAGAACACCCCTGGCAATAACCATGAATGTAGAAGCAAAGCTGCAGCCAGCCCTGGCAATAACCATAAAGGCAGAGACAAAGCTGCAGCCAGCCCCGGCAATAACCATAAAGGCAGAAGCAAAGCTGCAGCCCAGCCCCGGCAATAACCATGAATGTAGAAGCAAAGCAGCAGAACAGCCCTGGCAATAACCATAAAGGCAGAAGCAAAGCGGCAGCCAGCCCTGGCAATAACCATAAAGGCAGAAACAAAGCGGCAGCCAGCCCTGGCAATAACCATAAAGGCAGAAGCAAAGCTGCAGCCAGCCCCGGCAATAACCATAAAGGAAGAAGCAAAGCTGCAGCCAGCCCAGCAATAACCATAAAGGCAGGAGCAAAGCTGCAGCCAGCCCAGCAATAACCATAAAGGCAGGAGCAAAGCTGCAGCCCAGCCCTGGCAATAACCATAAAGGCAGAAGCAAAGCTGCAGTCCAGCCCCTGCAATAACCATGAAGGCAGAAGCAAAGCTGCAGCCAGCCCTGGCAATAACCACGAAGTCAGAAGCAAAGCTGCAGCCCAGCCCTGGCAATAACCATAAAGGTAGAAGCAAAGCTGCAGCCAGTCCTGGCAATACCCATGAAGGTAGAAGCAAAGCTGCAGCCAGCCCTGGCAATAACCATGAAGGCAGGAGCAAAGCTGCTGCCCAGACCTGGCAATAATCATGAAGGTAGAAGCAAAGCTGCAGCCAGCCCTGGCAATAACCATGAAGGTAGAAGCAAAGCTGCAGCCAGTCCTGGCAATAACCATAAAGGTAGAAGCAAAGCTGCAGCCAGCCCTGGCAATAATCATGAAGGTAGAAGCAAAGCTGCAGCCAGTCCTGGCAATAATCATGAAGGTAGAAGCAAAGCTGCAGCCAGCCCAGCAATAACCATAAAGGTAGAAGCAAAGCTGCAGCCCAGCCCCGGCAATAACCATAAAGGTAGAAGCAAAGCTGCAGCCAGCCCTGGCAATAATCATGAAGGTAGAAGCAAAGCTGCAGCCAGCCCTGGCAATAACCATAAAGATAGAAGCAAAGCTGCAGCCAGTCCTGGCAATAATCATGAAGGTAGAAGCAAAGCTGCAGCCAGCCCTGGCAATAACCATAAAGATAGAAGCAAAGCTGCAGCCAGTCCTGGCAATAATCATGAAGGTAGAAGCAAAGCTGCAGCCAGCCCAGCAATAACCATAAAGGCAGAAACAAAGCTGCAGCCCAGCCCCGGCAATAACCATAAAGGCAGAAGCAAAGCTGCAGCCCAGCCCTGGCAATAACCATAAAGGCAGAAGCAAAGCAGCAGCCAGCCCAGGCAATAACCATAAAGGCAGAAGCAAAGCTGCTGCCCAGCCCTGGCAATAACCATGAAGGCAGGAGCAAAGCTGCAGCCAGCCCTGGCCATAACCATGAAGGCAGGAGCAAAGCTGCAGCCAGCCCTGGCAATAACCATAAAGGCAGAAGCAAAGCTGCAGCCAGCCCTGGCAATAACCATAAAGGCAGAAGCAAAGCTGCAGCCAGCCCTGGCAATAACCATAAAGGCAGAAGCAAAGCTGCAGCCCAGCCCCGGCAATAACCATGAATGTAGAAGCAAAGCAGCAGAACAGCCCTGGCAATAACCATAAAGGCAGAAGCAAAGCGGCAGCCAGCCCTGGCAATAACCATAAAGGCAGAAGCAAAGCTGCAGCCCTGCCCTGGCAATAACCATAAAGGCAGAAACAAAGCTGCAGCCCAGCAGTGGCAATAACCATAAAGGCAGAGACAAAGCTGCAGAACACCCCTGGCAATAACCATGAATGTAGAAGCAAAGCTGCAGAACACCTCTGGCAATAACCATAAAGGCAGAAGCAAAGCTGCAGCCAGCCCTGGCAATAACCATAAAGGCAGAAGCAAAGCTGCAGCCCAGCCCCGGCAATAACCATGAATGTAGAAGCAAAGCAGCAGAACAGCCCTGGCAATAACCATAAAGGCAGAAGCAAAGCGGCAGCCAGCCCTGGCAATAACCATAAAGGTAGAAGCAAAGCAGCAGAACAGCCCTGGCAATAATCATGAAGGTAGAAGCAAAGCTGCAGTCAGCCTCTGCAATAACCATAAAGGTAGAAGCAAAGCTGCAGTCAGCCCCGGCAATAACCATAAAGGTAGAAGCAAAGCAGCAGAACAGCCCTGGCAATAACCATAAAGGCAGAAGCAAAGCGGCAGCCAGCCCTGGCAATAACCATAAAGGCAGAAGCAAAGCTGCAGCCCTGCCCTGGCAATAACCATAAAGGCAGAAGCAAAGCTGCAGCCCAGCCCTGGCAATAACCATAAAGGCAGAAGCAAAGCTGCAGCCAGCCCTGGCAATAATCATGAAGGTAGAAGCAAAGCTGCAGAACACCTCTGGCAATAACCATAAAGACAGAAGCAAAGCTGCAGCCAGCCCTGGCAATAACCATAAAGGCAGAAGCAAAGCTGCAGCCAGCCCTGGCAATAACCATGAAGTCAGAAGCAAAGCTGCAGCCAGCCCTGGCAATAACCACGAAGTCAGAAGCAAAGCTGCAGCCAGCCCTGGCAATAACCATAAAGGCAGAGACAAAGCTGCAGAACACCCCTGGCAATAACCATGAATGTAGAAGCAAAGCTGCAGCCAGCCCTGGCAATAACCATAAAGGCAGAGACAAAGCTGCAGCCAGCCCCGGCAATAACCATAAAGGCAGAAGCAAAGCTGCAGCCCAGCCCCGGCAATAACCATGAATGTAGAAGCAAAGCAGCAGAACAGCCCTGGCAATAACCATAAAGGCAGAAGCAAAGCGGCAGCCAGCCCTGGCAATAACCATAAAGGCAGAAACAAAGCGGCAGCCAGCCCTGGCAATAACCATAAAGGCAGAAGCAAAGCTGCAGCCAGCCCCGGCAATAACCATAAAGGAAGAAGCAAAGCTGCAGCCAGCCCAGCAATAACCATAAAGGCAGGAGCAAAGCTGCAGCCAGCCCAGCAATAACCATAAAGGCAGGAGCAAAGCTGCAGCCCAGCCCTGGCAATAACCATAAAGGCAGAAGCAAAGCTGCAGTCCAGCCCCTGCAATAACCATGAAGGCAGAAGCAAAGCTGCAGCCAGCCCTGGCAATAACCACGAAGTCAGAAGCAAAGCTGCAGCCCAGCCCTGGCAATAACCATAAAGGTAGAAGCAAAGCTGCAGCCAGTCCTGGCAATACCCATGAAGGTAGAAGCAAAGCTGCAGCCAGCCCTGGCAATAACCATGAAGGCAGGAGCAAAGCTGCTGCCCAGACCTGGCAATAATCATGAAGGTAGAAGCAAAGCTGCAGCCAGCCCTGGCAATAACCATGAAGGTAGAAGCAAAGCTGCAGCCAGTCCTGGCAATAACCATAAAGGTAGAAGCAAAGCTGCAGCCAGCCCTGGCAATAATCATGAAGGTAGAAGCAAAGCTGCAGCCAGTCCTGGCAATAATCATGAAGGTAGAAGCAAAGCTGCAGCCAGCCCAGCAATAACCATAAAGGTAGAAGCAAAGCTGCAGCCCAGCCCCGGCAATAACCATAAAGGTAGAAGCAAAGCTGCAGCCAGCCCTGGCAATAATCATGAAGGTAGAAGCAAAGCTGCAGCCAGCCCTGGCAATAACCATAAAGGCAGAAGCAAAGCTGCAGCCAGCCCAGGCAATAACCATAAAGGTAGAAGCAAAGCTGCAGCCAGCCCTGGCAATAACCATAAAGGCAGAAGCAAAGTGGCAGCCAGCCCTGGCAATAACCATGAAGGTAGAAGCAAAGCGGCAGCCGACCCTGCAATAATCATGAAGGTAGAAGCAAAGCTGCAGCCCAGCCCTGGCAATAACCATAAAGGTAGAAGCAAAGCTGCAGCCAGCCCTGGCAATAATCATGAAGGTAGAAGCAAAGCTGCAGTCAGCCTCTGCAATCACCATAAAGGTAGAAGCAAAGCTGCAGTCAGCCCCGGCAATAACCATAAAGGTAGAAGCAAAGCTGCAGCCAGTCCTGGCAATAACCATAAAGGTAGAAGCAAAGCTGCAGCCAGCCCAGCAATAACCATAAAGGCAGAAGCAAAGCTGCAGCCCAGCCCTGGCAATAACCATAAAGGCAGAAGCAAAGCTGCAGCCAGTCCTGGCAATAACCATGAAGGCAGAAGCAAAGCGGCAGCCCAGCCCTGGCAATAACCATAAAGGTAGAAGCAAAGCTGCAGCCAGTCCTGGCAATAACCATAAAGGTAGAAGCAAAGCTGCAGCCAGCCCTGGCAATAACCATAAAGGCAGAAACAAAGCTGCAGCCCAGCCCCGGCAATAACCATAAAGGCAGAAGCAAAGCTGCAGCCCAGCCCCGGCAATAACCATAAAGGTAGAAGCAAAGCTGCAGCCAGTCCTGGCAATAACCATAAAGATAGAAGCAAAGCTGCAGCCAGTCCTGGCAATAATCATGAAGGTAGAAGCAAAGCTGCAGCCAGCCCAGCAATAACCATAAAGGCAGAAACAAAGCTGCAGCCCAGCCCCGGCAATAACCATAAAGGCAGAAGCAAAGCTGCAGCCCAGCCCTGGCAATAACCATAAAGGCAGAAGCAAAGCAGCAGCCAGCCCAGGCAATAACCATAAAGGCAGAAGCAAAGCTGCTGCCCAGCCCTGGCAATAACCATGAAGGCAGGAGCAAAGCTGCAGCCAGCCCTGGCCATAACCATGAAGGCAGGAGCAAAGCTGCAGCCAGCCCTGGCAATAACCATAAAGGCAGAAGCAAAGCTGCAGCCAGCCCTGGCAATAACCATAAAGGCAGAAGCAAAGCTGCAGCCAGCCCTGGCAATAACCATAAAGGCAGAAGCAAAGCTGCAGCCCAGCCCCGGCAATAACCATGAATGTAGAAGCAAAGCAGCAGAACAGCCCTGGCAATAACCATAAAGGCAGAAGCAAAGCGGCAGCCAGCCCTGGCAATAACCATAAAGGCAGAAGCAAAGCTGCAGCCCTGCCCTGGCAATAACCATAAAGGCAGAAACAAAGCTGCAGCCCAGCCGTGGCAATAACCATAAAGGCAGAGACAAAGCTGCAGAACACCCCTGGCAATAACCATGAATGTAGAAGCAAAGCTGCAGAACACCTCTGGCAATAACCATAAAGGCAGAAGCAAAGCTGCAGCCAGCCCTGGCAATAACCATAAAGGCAGAAGCAAAGCTGCAGCCCAGCCCCGGCAATAACCATGAATGTAGAAGCAAAGCAGCAGAACAGCCCTGGCAATAACCATAAAGGCAGAAGCAAAGCGGCAGCCAGCCCTGGCAATAACCATAAAGGTAGAAGCAAAGCAGCAGAACAGCCCTGGCAATAATCATGAAGGTAGAAGCAAAGCTGCAGTCAGCCTCTGCAATAACCATAAAGGTAGAAGCAAAGCTGCAGTCAGCCCCGGCAATAACCATAAAGGTAGAAGCAAAGCAGCAGAACAGCCCTGGCAATAACCATAAAGGCAGAAGCAAAGCGGCAGCCAGCCCTGGCAATAACCATAAAGGCAGAAGCAAAGCTGCAGCCCTGCCCTGGCAATAACCATAAAGGCAGAAGCAAAGCTGCAGCCCAGCCCTGGCAATAACCATAAAGGCAGAAGCAAAGCTGCAGCCAGCCCTGGCAATAATCATGAAGGTAGAAGCAAAGCTGCAGAACACCTCTGGCAATAACCATAAAGACAGAAGCAAAGCTGCAGCCAGCCCTGGCAATAACCATAAAGGCAGAAGCAAAGCTGCAGCCAGCCCTGGCAATAACCATGAAGTCAGAAGCAAAGCTGCAGCCAGCCCTGGCAATAACCACGAAGTCAGAAGCAAAGCTGCAGCCAGCCCTGGCAATAACCATAAAGGCAGAGACAAAGCTGCAGAACACCCCTGGCAATAACCATGAATGTAGAAGCAAAGCTGCAGCCAGCCCTGGCAATAACCATAAAGGCAGAGACAAAGCTGCAGCCAGCCCCGGCAATAACCATAAAGGCAGAAGCAAAGCTGCAGCCCAGCCCCGGCAATAACCATGAATGTAGAAGCAAAGCAGCAGAACAGCCCTGGCAATAACCATAAAGGCAGAAGCAAAGCGGCAGCCAGCCCTGGCAATAACCATAAAGGCAGAAACAAAGCGGCAGCCAGCCCTGGCAATAACCATAAAGGCAGAAGCAAAGCTGCAGCCAGCCCCGGCAATAACCATAAAGGAAGAAGCAAAGCTGCAGCCAGCCCAGCAATAACCATAAAGGCAGGAGCAAAGCTGCAGCCAGCCCAGCAATAACCATAAAGGCAGGAGCAAAGCTGCAGCCCAGCCCTGGCAATAACCATAAAGGCAGAAGCAAAGCTGCAGTCCAGCCCCTGCAATAACCATGAAGGCAGAAGCAAAGCTGCAGCCAGCCCTGGCAATAACCACGAAGTCAGAAGCAAAGCTGCAGCCCAGCCCTGGCAATAACCATAAAGGTAGAAGCAAAGCTGCAGCCAGTCCTGGCAATACCCATGAAGGTAGAAGCAAAGCTGCAGCCAGCCCTGGCAATAACCATGAAGGCAGGAGCAAAGCTGCTGCCCAGACCTGGCAATAATCATGAAGGTAGAAGCAAAGCTGCAGCCAGCCCTGGCAATAACCATGAAGGTAGAAGCAAAGCTGCAGCCAGTCCTGGCAATAACCATAAAGGTAGAAGCAAAGCTGCAGCCAGCCCTGGCAATAATCATGAAGGTAGAAGCAAAGCTGCAGCCAGTCCTGGCAATAATCATGAAGGTAGAAGCAAAGCTGCAGCCAGCCCAGCAATAACCATAAAGGTAGAAGCAAAGCTGCAGCCCAGCCCCGGCAATAACCATAAAGGTAGAAGCAAAGCTGCAGCCAGCCCTGGCAATAATCATGAAGGTAGAAGCAAAGCTGCAGCCAGCCCTGGCAATAACCATAAAGGCAGAAGCAAAGCTGCAGCCAGCCCAGGCAATAACCATAAAGGTAGAAGCAAAGCTGCAGCCAGCCCTGGCAATAACCATAAAGGCAGAAGCAAAGTGGCAGCCAGCCCTGGCAATAACCATGAAGGTAGAAGCAAAGCGGCAGCCGACCCTGCAATAATCATGAAGGTAGAAGCAAAGCTGCAGCCCAGCCCTGGCAATAACCATAAAGGTAGAAGCAAAGCTGCAGCCAGCCCTGGCAATAATCATGAAGGTAGAAGCAAAGCTGCAGTCAGCCTCTGCAATCACCATAAAGGTAGAAGCAAAGCTGCAGTCAGCCCCGGCAATAACCATAAAGGTAGAAGCAAAGCTGCAGCCAGTCCTGGCAATAACCATAAAGGTAGAAGCAAAGCTGCAGCCAGCCCAGCAATAACCATAAAGGCAGAAGCAAAGCTGCAGCCCAGCCCTGGCAATAACCATAAAGGCAGAAGCAAAGCTGCAGCCAGTCCTGGCAATAACCATGAAGGCAGAAGCAAAGCGGCAGCCCAGCCCTGGCAATAACCATAAAGGTAGAAGCAAAGCTGCAGCCAGTCCTGGCAATAACCATAAAGGTAGAAGCAAAGCTGCAGCCAGCCCTGGCAATAACCATAAAGGCAGAAACAAAGCTGCAGCCCAGCCCCGGCAATAACCATAAAGGCAGAAGCAAAGCTGCAGCCCAGCCCCGGCAATAACCATAAAGGTAGAAGCAAAGCTGCAGCCAGTCCTGGCAATAACCATAAAGGTAGAAGCAAAGCTGCAGCCAGTCCTGGCAATAACCATAAAGGTAGAAGCAAAGCTGCAGCCAGCCCAGCAATAACCATAAAGGCAGAAGCAAAGCTGCAGCCCAGCCCTGGCAATAACCATAAAGGCAGAAGCAAAGCTGCAGCCAGTCCTGGCAATAACCATGAAGGCAGAAGCAAAGCGGCAGCCCAGCCCTGGCAATAACCATAAAGGTAGAAGCAAAGCTGCAGCCAGTCCTGGCAATAACCATAAAGGCAGAAGCAAAGCTGCAGCCAGCCCTGGCAATAACCATAAAGGCAGAAGCAAAGCTGCAGCCAGCCCTGGCAATAACCATAAAGGCAGAAGCAAAGCTGCAGCCAGCCCTGGCAATAACCATAAAGGCAGAAGCAAAGCGGCTGCCAGCCCTGGCAATAACCATAAAGGCAGAAGCAAAGCGGCAGCCAGCCCAGCAATAACCATAAAGGTAGAAGCAAAGCTGCAGCCAGTCCTGGCAATAATCATGAAGGTAGAAGCAAAGCTGCAGCCAGCCCAGCAATAACCATAAAGGCAGAAGCAAAGCTGCAGCCCAGCCCAGGCAATAACCATAAAGGCAGAAGCAAAGCTGCTGCCCAGCCCTGGCAATAACCATGAAGGAAGGAGCAAAGCTGCAGCCAGCCCTGGCCATAACCATGAAGGCAGGAGCAAAGCTGCAGCCAGCCCTGGCAATAACCATAAAGGCAGAAGCAAAGCTGCAGCCAGCCCTGGCAATAACCATAAAGGCAGAAGCAAAGCTGCAGCCAGCCCTGGCAATAACCATAAAGGCAGAAGCAAAGCTGCAGTCAGCCTCTGCAATAACCATAAAGGCAGAAGCAAAGCTGCAGCCAGCCCAGGCAATAACCATAAAGGTAGAAGCAAAGCTGCAGCCAGCCCTGGCAATAACCATAAAGGCAGAAGCAAAGCTGCAGCCAGCCCAGCAATAACCATAAAGGTAGAATCAAAGCTGCAGCCAGCCCTGGCAATAATCATGAAGGTAGAAGCAAAGCTGCAGCCAGCCCTGGCAATAACCATAAAGGCAGAAGCAAAGCTGCAGCCAGCCCTGGCAATAACCATAAAGGCAGAAGCAAAGCTGCAGCCAGCCCAGGCAATAATCATGAAGGTAGAAGCAAAGCTGCAGCCAGCCCTGGCAATAACCATAAAGGCAGAAGCAAAGCTGCAGCCAGCCCAGGCAATAACCATAAAGGTAGAAGCAAAGCTGCAGCCAGCCCTGGCAATAATCATGAAGGTAGAAGCAAAGCTGCAGCCAGTCCTGGCAATAATCATGAAGGTAGAAGCAAAGCTGCAGCCAGCCCAGCAATAACCATAAAGGTAGAAGCAAAGCTGCAGCCAGCCCAGCAATAACCATAAAGGTAGAAACAAAGCTGCAGCCCAGACCCGGCAATAACCATAAAGGCAGAAGCAAAGCTGCAGCCCAGCCCTGGCAATAACCATAAAGATAGAAGCAAAGCTGCAGCCAGTCCTGGCAATAATCATGAAGGTAGAAGCAAAGCTGCAGCCAGCCCAGCAATAACCATAAAGGCAGAAACAAAGCTGCAGCCCAGCCCCGGCAATAACCATAAAGGCAGAAGCAAAGCTGCAGCCCAGCCCTGGCAATAACCATAAAGGCAGAAGCAAAGCAGCAGCCAGCCCAGGCAATAACCATAAAGGCAGAAGCAAAGCTGCTGCCCAGCCCTGGCAATAACCATGAAGGCAGGAGCAAAGCTGCAGCCAGCCCTGGCCATAACCATGAAGGCAGGAGCAAAGCTGCAGCCAGCCCTGGCAATAACCATAAAGGCAGAAGCAAAGCTGCAGCCAGCCCTGGCAATAACCATAAAGGCAGAAGCAAAGCTGCAGCCAGCCCTGGCAATAACCATAAAGGCAGAAGCAAAGCTGCAGCCCAGCCCCGGCAATAACCATGAATGTAGAAGCAAAGCAGCAGAACAGCCCTGGCAATAACCATAAAGGCAGAAGCAAAGCGGCAGCCAGCCCTGGCAATAACCATAAAGGCAGAAGCAAAGCTGCAGCCCTGCCCTGGCAATAACCATAAAGGCAGAAACAAAGCTGCAGCCCAGCCGTGGCAATAACCATAAAGGCAGAGACAAAGCTGCAGAACACCCCTGGCAATAACCATGAATGTAGAAGCAAAGCTGCAGAACACCTCTGGCAATAACCATAAAGGCAGAAGCAAAGCTGCAGCCAGCCCTGGCAATAACCATAAAGGCAGAAGCAAAGCTGCAGCCCAGCCCCGGCAATAACCATGAATGTAGAAGCAAAGCAGCAGAACAGCCCTGGCAATAACCATAAAGGCAGAAGCAAAGCGGCAGCCAGCCCTGGCAATAACCATAAAGGTAGAAGCAAAGCAGCACAACAGCCCTGGCAATAATCATGAAGGTAGAAGCAAAGCTGCAGTCAGCCTCTGCAATAACCATAAAGGTAGAAGCAAAGCTGCAGTCAGCCCCGGCAATAACCATAAAGGTAGAAGCAAAGCAGCAGAACAGCCCTGGCAATAACCATAAAGGCAGAAGCAAAGCGGCAGCCAGCCCTGGCAATAACCATAAAGGCAGAAGCAAAGCTGCAGCCCTGCCCTGGCAATAACCATAAAGGCAGAAGCAAAGCTGCAGCCCAGCCCTGGCAATAACCATAAAGGCAGAAGCAAAGCTGCAGCCAGCCCTGGCAATAATCATGAAGGTAGAAGCAAAGCTGCAGAACACCTCTGGCAATAACCATAAAGGCAGAAGCAAAGCTGCAGCCAGCCCTGGCAATAACCATAAAGGCAGAAGCAAAGCTGCAGCCAGCCCTGGCAATAACCATGAAGTCAGAAGCAAAGCTGCAGCCAGCCCTGGCAATAACCACGAAGTCAGAAGCAAAGCTGCAGCCAGCCCTGGCAATAACCATAAAGGCAG
Organism: Lissotriton helveticus; assembly: GCF_964261635.1. Taxonomy (NCBI): domain Eukaryota; kingdom Metazoa; phylum Chordata; class Amphibia; order Caudata; family Salamandridae; genus Lissotriton; species Lissotriton helveticus. The sequence continues at coordinate 454,932,014 of NC_136058.1, read as the reverse complement.
AGACAAAGCTGCAGAACACCCCTGGCAATAACCATGAATGTAGAAGCAAAGCTGCAGCCAGCCCTGGCAATAACCATAAAGGCAGAGACAAAGCTGCAGCCAGCCCCGGCAATAACCATAAAGGCAGAAGCAAAGCTGCAGCCCAGCCCCGGCAATAACCATGAATGTAGAAGCAAAGCAGCAGAACAGCCCTGGCAATAACCATAAAGGCAGAAGCAAAGCGGCAGCCAGCCCTGGCAATAACCATAAAGGCAGAAACAAAGCGGCAGCCAGCCCTGGCAATAACCATAAAGGCAGAAGCAAAGCTGCAGCCAGCCCCGGCAATAACCATAAAGGAAGAAGCAAAGCTGCAGCCAGCCCAGCAATAACCATAAAGGCAGGAGCAAAGCTGCAGCCAGCCCAGCAATAACCATAAAGGCAGGAGCAAAGCTGCAGCCCAGCCCTGGCAATAACCATAAAGGCAGAAGCAAAGCTGCAGTCCAGCCCCTGCAATAACCATGAAGGCAGAAGCAAAGCTGCAGCCAGCCCTGGCAATAACCACGAAGTCAGAAGCAAAGCTGCAGCCCAGCCCTGGCAATAACCATAAAGGTAGAAGCAAAGCTGCAGCCAGTCCTGGCAATACCCATGAAGGTAGAAGCAAAGCTGCAGCCAGCCCTGGCAATAACCATGAAGGCAGGAGCAAAGCTGCTGCCCAGACCTGGCAATAATCATGAAGGTAGAAGCAAAGCTGCAGCCAGCCCTGGCAATAACCATGAAGGTAGAAGCAAAGCTGCAGCCAGTCCTGGCAATAACCATAAAGGTAGAAGCAAAGCTGCAGCCAGCCCTGGCAATAATCATGAAGGTAGAAGCAAAGCTGCAGCCAGTCCTGGCAATAATCATGAAGGTAGAAGCAAAGCTGCAGCCAGCCCAGCAATAACCATAAAGGTAGAAGCAAAGCTGCAGCCCAGCCCCGGCAATAACCATAAAGGTAGAAGCAAAGCTGCAGCCAGCCCTGGCAATAATCATGAAGGTAGAAGCAAAGCTGCAGCCAGCCCTGGCAATAAACATAAAGGCAGAAGCAAAGCTGCAGCCAGCCCAGGCAATAACCATAAAGGTAGAAGCAAAGCTGCAGCCAGCCCTGGCAATAACCATAAAGGCAGAAGCAAAGTGGCAGCCAGCCCTGGCAATAACCATGAAGGTAGAAGCAAAGCGGCAGCCGACCCTGCAATAATCATGAAGGTAGAAGCAAAGCTGCAGCCCAGCCCTGGCAATAACCATAAAGGTAGAAGCAAAGCTGCAGCCAGCCCTGGCAATAATCATGAAGGTAGAAGCAAAGCTGCAGTCAGCCTCTGCAATCACCATAAAGGTAGAAGCAAAGCTGCAGTCAGCCCCGGCAATAACCATAAAGGTAGAAGCAAAGCTGCAGCCAGTCCTGGCAATAACCATAAAGGTAGAAGCAAAGCTGCAGCCAGCCCAGCAATAACCATAAAGGCAGAAGCAAAGCTGCAGCCCAGCCCTGGCAATAACCATAAAGGCAGAAGCAAAGCTGCAGCCAGTCCTGGCAATAACCATGAAGGCAGAAGCAAAGCGGCAGCCCAGCCCTGGCAATAACCATAAAGGTAGAAGCAAAGCTGCAGCCAGTCCTGGCAATAACCATAAAGGTAGAAGCAAAGCTGCAGCCAGCCCTGGCAATAACCATAAAGGCAGAAACAAAGCTGCAGCCCAGCCCCGGCAATAACCATAAAGGCAGAAGCAAAGCTGCAGCCCAGCCCCGGCAATAACCATAAAGGTAGAAGCAAAGCTGCAGCCAGTCCTGGCAATAACCATAAAGGTAGAAGCAAAGCTGCAGCCAGTCCTGGCAATAACCATAAAGGTAGAAGCAAAGCTGCAGCCAGCCCAGCAATAACCATAAAGGCAGAAGCAAAGCTGCAGCCCAGCCCTGGCAATAACCATAAAGGCAGAAGCAAAGCTGCAGCCAGTCCTGGCAATAACCATGAAGGCAGAAGCAAAGCGGCAGCCCAGCCCTGGCAATAACCATAAAGGTAGAAGCAAAGCTGCAGCCAGTCCTGGCAATAACCATAAAGGCAGAAGCAAAGCTGCAGCCAGCCCTGGCAATAACCATAAAGGCAGAAGCAAAGCTGCAGCCAGCCCTGGCAATAACCATAAAGGCAGAAGCAAAGCTGCAGCCAGCCCTGGCAATAACCATAAAGGCAGAAGCAAAGCGGCTGCCAGCCCTGGCAATAACCATAAAGGCAGAAGCAAAGCGGCAGCCAGCCCAGCAATAACCATAAAGGCAGAAGAAAAGCTGCAGCCCAGCCCTGGCAATAACCATAAAGGCAGAAGCAAAGCGGCTGCCAGCCCTGGCAATAACCATAAAGGCAGAAGCAAAGCGGCAGCCAGCCCAGCAATAACCATAAAGGCAGAAGAAAAGCTGCAGCCCAGCCCTGGCAATAACCATAAAGGCAGAAGCAAAGCTGCAGTCCAGCCCCTGCAATAACCATGAAGGCAGAAGCAAAGCTGCAGCCAGCCCTGGCAATAACCACGAAGTCAGAAGCAAAGCTGCAGCCCAGCCCTGGCAATAACCATAAAGGTAGAAGCAAAGCTGCAGCCAGTCCTGGCAATACCCATGAAGGTAGAAGCAAAGCTGCAGCCAGCCCTGGCAATAACCATGAAGGCAGGAGCAAAGCTGCTGCCCAGACCTGGCAATAATCATGAAGGTAGAAGCAAAGCTGCAGCCAGCCCTGGCAATAATCATGAAGGTAGAAGCAAAGCTGCAGCCAGCCCTGGCAATAACCATAAAGGCAGAAGCAAAGCTGCAGCCAGCCCAGGCAATAACCATAAAGGTAGAAGCAAAGCTGCAGCCAGCCCTGGCAATAACCATAAAGGCAGAAGCAAAGCGGCAGCCAGCCCTGGCAATAACCATGAAGGTAGAAGCAAAGCGGCAGCCGACCCTGCAATAATCATGAAGGTAGAAGCAAAGCTGCAGCCCAGCCCTGGCAATAACCATAAAGGTAGAAGCAAAGCTGCAGCCAGCCCTGGCAATACTCATGAAGGTAGAAGCAAAGCTGCAGTCAGCCTCTGCAATAACCATAAAGGTAGAAGCAAAGCTGCAGTCAGCCCCGGCAATAACCATAAAGGTAAAGGCAAAGCTGCAGCCAGTCCTGGCAATAACCATAAAGGTAGAAGCAAAGCTGCAGCCAGCCCAGCAATAACCATAAAGGCAGAAGCAAAGCTGCAGCCCAGCCCTGGCAATAACCATAAAGGCAGAAGCAAAGCTGCAGCCAGTCCTGGCAATGACCATGAAGGCAGAAGCAAAGCGGCAGCCCAGCCCTGGCAATAACCATAAAGGTAGAAGCAAAGCTGCAGCCAGTCCTGGCAATAACCATAAAGGTAGAAGCAAAGCTGCAGCCAGCCCTGGCAATAACCATAAAGGCAGAAACAAAGCTGCAGCCCAGCCCCGGCAATAACCATAAAGGCAGAAGCAAAGCTGCAGCCCAGCCCCGGCAATAACCATAAAGGTAGAAGCAAAGCTGCAGCCAGTCCTGGCAATAACCATAAAGGTAGAAGCAAAGCTGCAGCCAGTCCTGGCAATAACCATAAAGGTAGAAGCAAAGCTGCAGCCAGCCCAGCAATAACCATAAAGGCAGAAGCAAAGCTGCAGCCCAGCCCTGGCAATAACCATAAAGGCAGAAGCAAAGCTGCAGCCAGTCCTGGCAATAACCATGAAGGCAGAAGCAAAGCGGCAGCCCAGCCCTGGCAATAACCATCAAGGTAGAAGCAAAGCTGCAGCCAGTCCTGGCAATAACCATAAAGGTAGAAGCAAAGCTGCAGCCAGCCCTGGCAATAACCATAAAGGCAGAAGCAAAGCTGCAGCCAGCCCTGGCAATAACCATAAAGGCAGAAGCAAAGCGGCTGCCCAGCCCAGCAATAACCATGAAGGCAGAAGCAAAGCTGCAGCCAGACCTGGCAATAACCATAAAGGCAGAAGCAAAGCTGCAGCCAGCCCTGGCAATAACCATAAAGGCAGAAGCAAAGCGGCTGCCAGCCCTGGCAATAACCATAAAGGCAGAAGCAAAGCGGCTGCCCAGCCCTGGCAATAACCATAAAGGCAGAAGCAAAGCTGCAGCCCAGCCCTGGCAATAACCATAAAGGCAGAAGAAAAGCTGCAGCCCAGCCCTGGCAATAACCATAAAGGCAGAAGCAAAGCGGCTGCCCAGCCCTGGCAATAACCATAAAGGCAGAAGCAAAGCTGCAGCCAGCCCTGGCAATAACCATGAAGGCAGAAGAAAAGCTGCAGCCCAGCCCTGGCGATAACCATAAAGGCAGAAGCAAAGCTGCAGCCCAGCCCTGGCAATAACCATGAAGGCAGAAGAAAAGCTGCAGCCAGCCTCTGCAATAACCATAAAGGCAGAAGAAAAGCTGCAGCCCAGCCCTGGCAATAACCATAAAGGCAGAAGCAAAGCTGCAGCCCAGCCCTGGCAATAACCATAAAGGCAGAAGCAAAGCTGCAGCCCAGCCCTGGCAATAACCATAAAGGCAGAAGCAAAGCGGCAGCCAGCCCAGCAATAACCATAAAGGCAGAAGAAAAGCTGCAGCCCAGCCCTGGCAATAACCATAAAGGCAGAAGAAAAGCTGCAGCCCAGCCCTGGCAATAACCATAAAGGCAGAAGCAAAGCTGCAGCCCAGCCCTGGCAATAACCATAAAGGCAGAAGCAAAGCTGCAGCCCAGCCCTGGCAATAACCATAAAGGCAGAAGCAAAGCTGCAGCCAGTCCTGGCAATAACCATAAAGGCAGAAGCAAAGCTGCAGCCAGTCCTGGCAATAACCATAAAGGCAGAAGCAAAGCGGCTGCCAGCCCTGGCAATAACCATAAAGGCAGAAGCAAAGCGGCTGCCCAGCCCTGGCAATAACCATAAAGGCAGAAGCAAAGCTGCAGCCCAGCCCTGGCAATAACCATAAAGGCAGAAGAAAAGCTGCAGCCCAGCCCTGGCAATAACCATAAAGGCAGAAGCAAAGCTGCAGCCCAGCCCTGGCGATAACCATGAAGTCAGAAGCAAAGCTGCAGCCCAGCCCTGGCAATAACCATAAAGGCAGAAGCAAAGCTGCAGCCAGTCCTGGCAATAACCATGAAGGCATAAGCAAAGCTGCAGCCAGCCCTGGCAATAATCATGACGGTAGAAGCAAAGCTGCAGCCAGCCCTGGCAATAATCATGAAGGTAGAAGCAAAGCTGCAGCCAGCCCTGGCAATAATCATGAAGGTAGAAGCAAAGCTGCAGCCCAGTCCTGGCAATAACCATGAAGGCAGAAGCAAAGCTGCAGCCAGCCCTGGCAATAATCATGACGGTAGAAGCAAAGCTGCAGCCAGCCCTGGCAATAATCATGAAGGTAGAAGCAAAGCTGCAGCCAGCCCTGGCAATAATCATGAAGGTAGAAGCAAAGCTGCAGCCAGCCCTGGCAATAACCATAAAGGCAGAAGCAAAGCTACAGCCAGCCCAGGCAATAACCATAAAGGTAGAAGCAAAGCTGCAGCCAGCCCTGGCAATAACCATAAAGGCAGAAGCAAAGCTGCAGCCAGCCCAGCAATAACCATAAAGGTAGAAGCAAAGCTGCAGCCAGCCCTGGCAATAATCATGAAGGTGGAAGCAAAGCTGCAGCCAGCCCTGGCAATAACCATAAAGGCAGAAGCAAAGCTGCAGCCAGCCCTGGCAATAACCATAAAGGCAGAAGCAAAGCTGCAGCCAGCCCAGGCAATAATCATGAAGGTAGAAGCAAAGCTGCAGCCAGCCCTGGCAATAACCATAAAGGCAGAAACAAAGCGGCAGCCAGCCCTGGCAATAACCATAAAGGCAGAAGCAAAGCTGCAGCCAGCCCAGGCAATAATCATGAAGGTAGAAGCAAAGCTGCAGCCAGCCCTGGCAATAACCATAAAGGCAGAAGCAAAGCTGCAGCCAGCCCAGGCAATAACCATAAAGGTAGTGTCATGTATTCCTATAGGTCCTGAATCGATCCCCCTATTCCTGACCCTATTCTAGTTAAACAAACCAACAAGTTAACTAGCAGTCAGCCCATGAGGCAGAAAACCCCCATGATGCAGATACCGTTATCTGACGCAGTCACACTACGGCACAGGAACGTGTTATCTGATTAGGTCATAACGCTTGCGATCTAATTAGACAAGCGATATTCCTCCAGCCCCTGATAAGGCATACGGAGTTCTCATAACAAATCAAACCTATGACAACCTGGGCAAAACCCTGCGGCCATTGTTTTGATTTCACCGAGAACTTTAGTAAAAGAATGTGCTAACGAGCAAATCGTATGACATCTTTATTGACGTATCTATGTCCATCCTTACGTCAATCTCGGCACCTTAAAGGTATAAATATTACCGATCTTGCCATATGCAAACACACGCGTGGTGACGCGAAGGAGCAGCCATACTTGCCGAAGCCAAGAGCAGACCCCGCTGGCAGCAGCCCCGCCTTCCTGACGCGCTGAGAGACGCGCTGCTTTCTCCTGCCGAGAATCCAGCACCGGCGCTTCTGGGTAGCCCTCGCAGGCAGCCTGGAATATCAACACCAGAGAGAGAGATACCATTCCTCATTCATCCTAACTTCCAGGTACAGAACTGAATAACCCCACAGAGAATTCTTTAGTTATTCACTTGGCAAAAACAAACTTAACTTAAACTGTAACTATCTATTCCCGCCCTCGTATTAGACTTAGGTCAGGTACACGGGGTAGGCGTATCTAGAAACACCAGTTGAGTACGTTTAGTCAAATGTATATGTGTATGTAATATATTTTATTCATTTTAAACATCTTATGGCTTAGAAACCATATCAATGTTTTTACAGTATTATTTTATACTATTGCTTATAATGTATGCACTTTACTTAACTATAAGTATTGCAATAATATCGATCCATTTCTCTTGTATGAGAAAAGAGACTGATCAATAAATAACACCTTTTTATTGAACACGCCCGTCTCTTCCTTTTCTCTACATTCTGATGAGACTAAGAATGCACGTACTGACTGAGTAAAATAATTTGCCTTTTGTTCACACGACTCTCGAGATTGACTCTTGATTAGGGGAGAGCAAAGTTGTCATGTTCTATGGTTGTCAGAAACTAAATCCCTTCTTGTCTAATCAGGGAAGTTAAGTCCTCCTTGAACATTCGAGAAAGTTTCTAGTGAACTCTGAGCTAAGCTGGCAAACCCAAAACTTTAAGTCTAGTATCGACAGTAGTAGACCTAGTTAACGTCTGGCCTAGGCCTTTACTGCTGTAGGTATTATTCCAATGCGCAGAGCCTATTGGGAAGATAGGAACTACACTACAGTAGAAGCAAAGCTGCAGCCAGCCCTGGCAATAACCATGAAGGTAGAAGCAAAGCTGCAGCCAGCCCTGGCAATAACCATGAAGGTAGAAGCAAAGCTGCAGCCCAGCCCCAGCAATAACCATGAAGGTAGAAGCAAAGCTGCAGCCCAGCCCTGGCAATAACCATGAAGGCAGAAGCAAAGCTGCAGCCAGCCCTGGCAATAATCATGAAGGTAGAAGCAAAGCTGCAGCCCAGCCCTGGCAATACCCATAAAGGCAGAAGAAAAGCTGCAGCCCAGCCCTGGCAATAACCATAAAGGCAGAAGAAAAGCTGCAGCCCAGCCCTGGCAATAACCATAAAGGCAGAAGCAAAGCTGCAGCCCAGCCCTGGCAATACCCATAAAGGCAGAAGCAAAGCTGCAGCCAGCCCAGCAATAACCATAAAGGCAGAAGCAAAGCTGCTGCCCAGCCCTGGCAATAACCATAAAGGCAGAAGAAAAGCTGCAGCCAGCCCAGCAATAACCATAAAGGCAGGAGCAAAGCTGCTGCCCAGCCCTGGCGATAACCATGAAGGTAGAAGCAAAGCTGCAGCCAGCCCCGGCAATAACCATAAAGGCAGAAGCAAAGCTGCAGCCAGCCCAGCAATAACCATGAAGGTAGAAGCAAAGCTGCAGCCAGCCCCGGCAATAACCATGAAGGTAGAAGCAAAGCTGCAGCCAGCCCTGGCAATAACCATGAAGGCAGAAGCAAAGCTGCAGCCAACCCTGGCAATAACCATAAAGGCAGAAGCAAAGCTGCAGCCCAGCCCCGGCAATAACCATAAAGGCAGAAGCAAAGCTGCAGTCAGCCCTGGCAATAACCATGAAGGCAGAAGCAAAGCTGCAGCCAGCCCTGGCAATACCCATGAAGGTAGAATCAAAGCTGCAGCCAGCCCTGGCAATAACCATGAAGGCAGAAGCAAAGCTGCAGCCAGCCCAGCCCAGCAATAACCATGAAGGTAGAAGCAAAGCTGCAGCCAGGCCAGCAATAACCATGAAGGTAGAAGCAAAGCTGCAGCCAGCCCAGCAATAACCATGAAGGCAGAAGCAAAGCTGCAGCCAGCCCAGCAATAACCATAAAGGCAGAAGCAAAGCTGCAGCCAGCCCAGCAATAACCATGAAGGCAGAAGCAAAGCTGCAGCAAACCCTGGCAATAACCATAAAGGCAGAAGCAAAGCTGCAGCCAGCCCAGCAATAACCATAAAGGCAGAAGCAAAGCTGCAGCCAACCCCGGCAATAACCATGAAGGTAGAAGCAAAGCTGCAGCCAGGCCAGCAATAACCATGAAGGTAGAAGCAAAGCTGCAGCCAGCCCAGGCAATAACCATAAAGGTAGAAGCAAAGCTGCAGCCAGCCCCGGCAATAACCATAAAGGCAGAAGCAAAGCTGCAGCCCAGCCCTGGCAATAACCATAAAGGCAGAAGCAAAGCTGCAGCCAACCCTGGCAATAACCATAAAGGCAGAAGCAAAGCTGCAGCCAGCCCAGCAATAACCATGAAGGTAGAAGCAAAGCTGCAGCCAGCCCAGCAATAACCATAAAGGCAGAAGCAAAGCTGCAGCCAGCCCAGCAATAACCATGAAGGCAGAAGCAAAGCTGCAGCCAACCCTGGCAATAACCATAAAGGCAGAAGCAAAGCTGCAGCCAGCCCAGCAATAACCATAAAGGCAGAAGCAAAGCTGCAGCCAACCCCGGCAATAACCATGAAGGTAGAAGCAAAGCTGCAGCCAGGCCAGCAATAACCATGAAGGGAGAAGCAAAGCTGCAGCCAGCCCTGGCAATAACCATGAAGGCAGAAGCAAAGCTGCAGCCAGCCCCGGCAATAGCCATAAAGGCAGAAGCAAAGCTGCAGCCAGCCCAGCAATAACCATGAAGTCAGAAGCAAAGCTGCAGCCAACCCCGGCAATAACCATGAAGGTAGAAGCAAAGCTGCAGCCAGGCCAGCAATAACCATGAAGGGAGAAGCAAAGCTGCAGCCAGCCCTGACAATAGCCATAAAGGCAGAAGCAAAGCGGCAGCCAGCCCAGCAATAACCATAAAGGCAGAAGAAAAGCTGCAGCCCAGCCCTGGCAATAACCATAAAGGCAGAAGAAAAGCTGCAGCCCAGCCCTGGCAATAACCATAAAGGCAGAAGCAAAGCTGCAGCCCAGCCCTGGCAATAACCATAAAGGCAGAAGCAAAGCTGCAGCCCAGCCCTGGCAATAACCATAAAGGCAGAAGCAAAGCTGCAGCCAGTCCTGGCAATAACCATAAAGGCAGAAGCAAAGCTGCAGCCAGTCCTGGCAATAACCATAAAGGCAGAAGCAAAGCGGCTGCCAGCCCTGGCAATAACCATAAAGGCAGAAGCAAAGCGGCTGCCCAGCCCTGGCAATAACCATAAAGGCAGAAGCAAAGCTGCAGCCCAGCCCTGGCAATAACCATAAAGGCAGAAGAAAAGCTGCAGCCCAGCCCTGGCAATAACCATAAAGGCAGAAGCAAAGCTGCAGCCCAGCCCTGGCGATAACCATGAAGTCAGAAGCAAAGCTGCAGCCAGTCCTGGCAATAACCATGAAGGCAGAAGCAAAGCTGCAGCCAGCCCTGGCAATAATCATGACGGTAGAAGCAAAGCTGCAGCCAGCCCTGGCAATAATCATGAAGGTAGAAGCAAAGCTGCAGCCAGCCCTGGCAATAATCATGAAGGTAGAAGCAAAGCTGCAGCCAGCCCTGGCAATAACCATAAAGGCAGAAGCAAAGCTACAGCCAGCCCAGGCAATAACCATAAAGGTAGAAGCAAAGCTGCAGCCAGCCCTGGCAATAACCATAAAGGCAGAAGCAAAGCTGCAGCCAGCCCAGCAATAACCATAAAGGTAGAAGCAAAGCTGCAGCCAGCCCTGGCAATAATCATGAAGGTGGAAGCAAAGCTGCAGCCAGCCCTGGCAATAACCATAAAGGCAGAAGCAAAGCTGCAGCCAGCCCTGGCAATAACCATAAAGGCAGAAGCAAAGCTGCAGCCAGCCCAGGCAATAATCATGAAGGTAGAAGCAAAGCTGCAGCCAGCCCTGGCAATAACCATAAAGGCAGAAACAAAGCGGCAGCCAGCCCTGGCAATAACCATAAAGGCAGAAGCAAAGCTGCAGCCAGCCCAGGCAATAATCATGAAGGTAGAAGCAAAGCTGCAGCCAGCCCTGGCAATAACCATAAAGGCAGAAGCAAAGCTGCAGCCAGCCCAGGCAATAACCATAAAGGTAGTGTCATGTATTCCTATAGGTCCTGAATCGATCCCCCTATTCCTGACCCTATTCTAGTTAAACAAACCAACAAGTTAACTAGCAGTCAGCCCATGAGGCAGAAAACCCCCATGATGCAGATACCGTTATCTGACGCAGTCACACTACGGCACAGGAACGTGTTATCTGATTAGGTCATAACGCTTGCGATCTAATTAGACAAGCGATATTCCTCCAGCCCCTGATAAGGCATACGGAGTTCTCATAACAAATCAAACCTATGACAACCTGGGCAAAACCCTGCGGCCATTGTTTTGATTTCACCGAGAACTTTAGTAAAAGAATGTGCTAACGAGCAAATCGTATGACATCTTTATTGACGTATCTATGTCCATCCTTACGTCAATCTCGGCACCTTAAAGGTATAAATATTACCGATCTTGCCATATGCAAACACACGCGTGGTGACGCGAAGGAGCAGCCATACTTGCCGAAGCCAAGAGCAGACCCCGCTGGCAGCAGCCCCGCCTTCCTGACGCGCTGAGAGACGCGCTGCTTTCTCCTGCCGAGAATCCAGCACCGGCGCTTCTGGGTAGCCCTCGCAGGCAGCCTGGAATATCAACACCAGAGAGAGAGATACCATTCCTCATTCATCCTAACTTCCAGGTACAGAACTGAATAACCCCTCACAGAGAATTCTTTAGTTATTCACTTGGCAAAAACAAACTTAACTTAAACTGTAACTATCTATTCCCGCCCTCGTATTAGACTTAGGTCAGGTACACGGGGTAGGCGTATCTAGAAACACCAGTTGAGTACGTTTAGTCAAATGTATATGTGTATGTAATATATTTTATTCATTTTAAACATCTTATGGCTTAGAAACCATATCAATGTTTTTACAGTATTATTTTATACTATTGCTTATAATGTATGCACTTTACTTAACTATAAGTATTGCAATAATATCGATCCATTTCTCTTGTATGAGAAAAGAGACTGATCAATAAATAACACCTTTTTATTGAACACGCCCGTCTCTTCCTTTTCTCTACATTCTGATGAGACTAAGAATGCACGTACTGACTGAGTAAAATAATTTGCCTTTTGTTCACACGACTCTCGAGATTGACTCTTGATTAGGGGAGAGCAAAGTTGTCATGTTCTATGGTTGTCAGAAACTAAATCCCTTCTTGTCTAATCAGGGAAGTTAAGTCCTCCTTGAACATTCGAGAAAGTTTCTAGTGAACTCTGAGCTAAGCTGGCAAACCCAAAACTTTAAGTCTAGTATCGACAGTAGTAGACCTAGTTAACGTCTGGCCTAGGCCTTTACTGCTGTAGGTATTATTCCAATGCGCAGAGCCTATTGGGAAGATAGGAACTACACTACAGTAGAAGCAAAGCTGCAGCCAGCCCTGGCAATAACCATGAAGGTAGAAGCAAAGCTGCAGCCAGCCCTGGCAATAACCATGAAGGTAGAAGCAAAGCTGCAGCCCAGCCCCAGCAATAACCATGAAGGTAGAAGCAAAGCTGCAGCCCAGCCCTGGCAATAACCATGAAGGCAGAAGCAAAGCTGCAGCCAGCCCTGGCAATAATCATGAAGGTAGAAGCAAAGCTGCAGCCCAGCCCTGGCAATACCCATAAAGGCAGAAGAAAAGCTGCAGCCCAGCCCTGGCAATAACCATAAAGGCAGAAGAAAAGCTGCAGCCCAGCCCTGGCAATAACCATAAAGGCAGAAGCAAAGCTGCAGCCCAGCCCTGGCAATACCCATAAAGGCAGAAGCAAAGCTGCAGCCAGCCCAGCAATAACCATAAAGGCAGAAGCAAAGCTGCTGCCCAGCCCTGGCAATAACCATAAAGGCAGAAGAAAAGCTGCAGCCAGCCCAGCAATAACCATAAAGGCAGGAGCAAAGCTGCTGCCCAGCCCTGGCGATAACCATGAAGGTAGAAGCAAAGCTGCAGCCAGCCCCGGCAATAACCATAAAGGCAGAAGCAAAGCTGCAGCCAGCCCAGCAATAACCATGAAGGTAGAAGCAAAGCTGCAGCCAGCCCCGGCAATAACCATGAAGGTAGAAGCAAAGCTGCAGCCAGCCCTGGCAATAACCATGAAGGCAGAAGCAAAGCTGCAGCCAACCCTGGCAATAACCATAAAGGCAGAAGCAAAGCTGCAGCCCAGCCCCGGCAATAACCATAAAGGCAGAAGCAAAGCTGCAGTCAGCCCTGGCAATAACCATGAAGGCAGAAGCAAAGCTGCAGCCAGCCCTGGCAATACCCATGAAGGTAGAATCAAAGCCGCAGCCAGCCCTGGCAATAACCATGAAGGCAGAAGCAAAGCTGCAGCCAGCCCAGCCCAGCAATAACCATGAAGGTAGAAGCAAAGCTGCAGCCAGGCCAGCAATAACCATGAAGGTAGAAGCAAAGCTGCAGCCAGCCCAGCAATAACCATGAAGGCAGAAGCAAAGCTGCAGCCAGCCCAGCAATAACCATAAAGGCAGAAGCAAAGCTGCAGCCAGCCCAGCAATAACCATGAAGGCAGAAGCAAAGCTGCAGCAAACCCTGGCAATAACCATAAAGGCAGAAGCAAAGCTGCAGCCAGCCCAGCAATAACCATAAAGGCAGAAGCAAAGCTGCAGCCAACCCCGGCAATAACCATGAAGGTAGAAGCAAAGCTGCAGCCAGGCCAGCAATAACCATGAAGGTAGAAGCAAAGCTGCAGCCAACCCTGGCAATAACCATAAAGGCAGAAGCAAAGCTGCAGCCAGCCCAGCAATAACCATGAAGGTAGAAGCAAAGCTGCAGCCAGCCCAGCAATAACCATAAAGGCAGAAGCAAAGCTGCAGCCAGCCCAGCAATAACCATGAAGGCAGAAGCAAAGCTGCAGCCAACCCTGGCAATAACCATAAAGGCAGAAGCAAAGCTGCAGCCAGCCCAGCAATAACCATAAAGGCAGAAGCAAAGCTGCAGCCAACCCCGGCAATAACCATGAAGGTAGAAGCAAAGCTGCAGCCAGGCCAGCAATAACCATGAAGGGAGAAGCAAAGCTGCAGCCAGCCCTGGCAATAACCATGAAGGCAGAAGCAAAGCTGCAGCCAGCCCCGGCAATAGCCATAAAGGCAGAAGCAAAGCTGCAGCCAGCCCAGCAATAACCATGAAGTCAGAAGCAAAGCTGCAGCCAACCCCGGCAATAACCATGAAGGTAGAAGCAAAGCTGCAGCCAGGCCAGCAATAACCATGAAGGGAGAAGCAAAGCTGCAGCCAGCCCTGACAATAGCCATAAAGGCAGAAGCAAAGCTGCAGCCAGCCCAGCAATAGCCATAAAGGCAGAAGCAAAGCTGCAGCCAGCCCAGCAATAACCATGAAGGCAGAAGCAAAGCTGCAGCCAGGCCCAGCAATAACCATGAAGGCAGAAGCAAAGCTGCAGCCAGCCCAGCAATAACCATGAAGGCAGAAGCAAAGCTGCAGCCAGGCCCAGCAATAACCATGAAGGCAGAAGCAAAGCTGCAGCCAGCCCAGCAATAACCATAAAGGTAGAAGCCAAGCTGCAGCCAGCCCAGCAATAACCATAAAGGTAGAAGCAAAGCTGCAGCCAGCCCAGCAATACCCATAAAGGTAGAAGCAAAGCTGCAGCCAGGCCCAGCAATAACCATGAAGGCAGAAGCAAAGCTGCAGCCAGCCCAGCAATAACCATAAAGGTAGAAGCCAAGCTGCAGCCAGCCCAGCAATACCCATGAAGGCAGAAGCAAAGCTGCAGCCAGCCCAGCAATAACCATAAAGGTAGAAGCAAAGCTGCAGCCAGCCCAGCAATACCCATAAAGGTAGAAGCAAAGCTGCAGCCAGGCCCAGCAATAACCATGAAGGCAGAAGCAAAGCTGCAGCCAGCCCAGCAATAACCATGAAGGTAGAAGCCAAGCTGCAGCCAGCCCAGCAATAACCATGAAGGTAGAAGCAAAGCTGCAGCTCAGCCCCGGCAATACCCATGAAGGGAGAAGCAAAGCTGTAGCCAGCCCGGCAATAACCATGAAGGTAGAAGCAAAGCTGCAGCCAGGCCCAGCAATACCCATGAAGGTAGAAGCAAAGCTGCAGCTCAGCCCCGGCAATAACCATGAAGGTAGAAGCAAAGCTGCAGCCAGCCCAGCAATAACCATGAAGGTAGAAGCAAAGCTGCAGCCAGCCCTGGCAATAACCATGAAGGTAGAAGCAAGGCTGCAGCCAGCCCCGGCAATAGCCATAAAGGCAGAAGCAAAGCTGCAGCCAGCCCAGCAATAACCATGAAGTCAGAAGCAAAGCTGCAGCCAACCCCGGCAATAACCATGAAGGTAGAAGCAAAGCTGCAGCCAGGCCAGCAATAACCATGAAGGGAGAAGCAAAGCTGCAGCCAGCCCTGGCAATAGCCATAAAGGCAGAAGCAAAGCTGCAGCCAGCCCAGCAATAGCCATAAAGGCAGAAGCAAAGCTGCAGCCAGCCCAGCAATAACCATGAAGGCAGAAGCAAAGCTGCAGCCAGCCCTGGCAATACCCATGAAGGTAGAAGCAAAGCTGCAGCCAGCCCTGGCAATAACCATGAAGGCAGAAGCAAAGCTGCAGCCAGCCCAGCCCAGCAATAACCATGAAGGTAGAAGCAAACCTGCAGCCAGGCCAGCAATAACCATGAAGGTAGAAGCAAAGCTGCAGCCAGCCCAGCAATAACCATGAAGGCAGAAGCAAAGCTGCAGCCAGCCCAGCAATAACCATAAAGGCAGAAGCAAAGCTGCAGCCAGCCCAGCAATAACCATGAAGGCAGAAGCAAAGCTGCAGCCAACCCTGGCAATAACCATAAAGGCAGAAGCAAAGCTGCAACCAGCCCAGCAATAACCATAAAGGCAGAAGCAAAGCTGCAGCCAACCCCGGCAATAACCATGAAGGTAGAAGCAAAGCTGCAGCCAGGCCAGCAATAACCATGAAGGTAGAAGCAAAGCTGCAGCCAACCCTGGCAATAACCATAAAGGCAGAAGCAAAGCTGCAGCCAGCCCAGCAATAACCATGAAGGTAGAAGCAAAGCTGCAGCCAGCCCAGTAATAACCATAAAGGCAGAAGCAAAGCTGCAGCCAGCCCAGCAATAACCATGAAGGCAGAAGCAAAGCTGCAGCCAACCCTGGCAATAACCATAAAGGCAGAAGCAAAGCTGCAGTCAGCCCAGCAATAACCATAAAGGCAGAAGCAAAGCTGCAGCCAACCCCGGCAATAACCATGAAGGTAGAAGCAAAGCTGCAGCCAGGCCAGCAATAACCATGAAGGGAGAAGCAAAGCTGCAGCCAGCCCTGGCAATAACCATGAAGGGAGAAGCAAAGCTGCAGCCAGCCCTGGCAATAGCCATAAAGGCAGAAGCAAAGCTGCAGCCAGCCCAGCAATAGCCATAAAGGCAGAAGCAAAGCTGCAGCCAGCCCAGCAATAACCATGAAGGCAGAAGCAAAGCTGCAGCCAGGCCCAGCAATAACCATGAAGGCAGAAGCAAAGCTGCAGCCAGCCCAGCAATAACCATGAAGGCAGAAGCAAAGCTGCAGCCAGGCCCAGCAATAACCATGAAGGCAGAAGCAAAGCTGCAGCCAGCCCAGCAATAACCATAAAGGTAGAAGCCAAGCTGCAGCCAGCCCAGCAATAACCATGAAGGCAGAAGCAAAGCTGCAGCCAGCCCAGCAATAACCATAAAGGTAGAAGCAAAGCTGCAGCCAGCCCAGCAATACCCATAAAGGTAGAAGCAAAGCTGCAGCCAGGCCCAGCAATAACCATGAAGGCAGAAGCAAAGCTGCAGCCAGCCCAGCAATAACCATAAAGGTAGAAGCCAAGCTGCAGCCAGCCCAGCAATAACCATGAAGGCAGAAGCAAAGCTGCAGCCAGCCCAGCAATAACCATAAAGGTAGAAGCAAAGCTGCAGCCAGCCCAGCAATACCCATAAAGGTAGAAGCAAAGCTGCAGCCAGGCCCAGCAATAACCATGAAGGCAGAAGCAAAGCTGCAGCCAGCCCAGCAATAACCATGAAGGTAGAAGCCAAGCTGCAGCCAGCCCAGCAATAACCATGAAGGTAGAAGCAAAGCTGCAGCTCAGACCCGGCAATACCCATGAAGGGAGAAGCAAAGCTGTAGCCAGCCCGGCAATAACCATGAAGGTAGAAGCAAAGCTGCAGCCAGGCCCAGCAATACCCATGAAGGTAGAAGCAAAGCTGCAGCTCAGCCCCGGCAATAACCATGAAGGTAGAAGCAAAGCTGCAGCCAGCCCAGCAATAACCATGAAGGTAGAAGCAAAGCTGCAGCCAGCCCTGGCAATAACCATGAAGGTAGAAGCAAGGCTGCAGCCAGCCCAGCAATAACCATAAAGGTAGAAGCAAAGCTGCAGCCAGCCCTGGGAATAACCATAAAGGCAGAAGCAAAGCTGCAGCCAGCCCAGCAATAACCATAAAGGTAGAAGCAAAGCTGCAGCCAGCCCTGGGAATAACCATAAAGGCAGAAGCAAAGCTGCAGCCAGCCCAGCAATAACCATGAAGGTAGAAGCAAAGCTGCAGCCAGCCCAGCAATAACCATGAAGGCAGAAGCAAAGCTGCAGCCAGCCCAGCAATAACCATAAAGGTAGAAGCAAAGCTGCAGCCAGCCCAGCAATAACCATGAAGGCAGAAGCAAAGCTGCAGCCCAGCCCTGGCAATAACCATGAAGGTAGAAGCAAGGCTGCAGCCAGCCCAGCAATAACCATGAAGGCAGAAGCAAAGCTGCAGCCAGTCCTGGCAATAACCATGAAGGTAGAAGCAAAGCTGCAGCCAGGCCCAGCAATAACCATGAAGGTAGAAGCAAAGCTGCAGCCAGCCCTGGCAATAACCATGAAGGTAGAAGCAAGGCTGCAGCCAGCCCAGCAATAACCATAAAGGTAGAAGCAAAGCTGCAGCCAGCCCTGGGAATAACCATAAAGGCAGAAGCAAAGCTGCAGCCAGCCCAGCAATAACCATAAAGGTAGAAGCAAAGCTGCAGCCAGCCCTGGGAATAACCATAAAGGCAGAAGCAAAGCTGCAGCCAGCCCAGCAATAACCATGAAGGTAGAAGCAAAGCTGCAGCCAGCCCAGCAATAACCATGAAGGCAGAAGCAAAGCTGCAGCCAGCCCAGCAATAACCATAAAGGTAGAAGCAAAGCTGCAGCCAGCCCAGCAATAACCATGAAGGCAGAAGCAAAGCTGCAGCCCAGCCCTGGCAATAACCATGAAGGTAGAAGCAAGGCTGCAGCCAGCCCAGCAATAACCATGAAGGCAGAAGCAAAGCTGCAGCCAGTCCTGGCAATAACCATGAAGGTAGAAGCAAAGCTGCAGCCCAGCCCAGCAATAACCATGAAGGCAGAAGCAAAGCTGCAGTCAGCCTCTGCAATAACCATAAAGGTAGAAGCAAACCTACAGACTCCTTCCTTCCTTTCACAGTGCAAGGCAGAAACATCAGACGCCCCACAGGAGGTGGAGTCAGCATTGTGGAGGGAAGGCACAGCCCTGGGGCACTCTGTTAACATGACTCCTTCTCTTCTTTCACAGTGCAAGGCAGAGACATCAGATGCACCACAGGAGGTGGAGCCAGCATTGTGGAAGGCCGGCACAGCCTTATTCAGGTCCCAGGTGCAACTCCTCCATCCCATCTAGATGCATATCTCTCAATTCATCACTGGGCTGACTCATACTGTCTCCTGGAATCCCCCAGCCCTGTCACTCACAAAACCAGGCAAAGGAATACACAACCTAGCAGAGGCAGGCTTGCATAGTTAGACAAGCAAATACCTACTTTCTAAAAGTGGTGTTTTCAAACACAGAATGTTAAAACCAACTTCACTAAAAGATGTATTTTATCATTCTGAGTTCAGGCATAGTAAACTCGAATTTCTACCATGTTCCCAGAGTCCGTTCGGATTATAAGATGTAATAATCTAACTGCCCATTCTGGGCTATGGAGAACAGGTAGCCTTGCAATAGGGAAAAACTATTAGGACATGCCACACACATGAGGGCATGTCCTACCTTATACTTACAATGCACCCTGCCCTTGGGCCTACTATAAAGGTGTCTGATATGAAGAAAAGGGAAGGTTTAGGGGCTGGCAAGTAGGTGCATGTGATCAGTCAACATGGCAGTTCCAGACTGCACACAGGCTCTGCAATGGCAGAACTTAGACACATTTTACAAGGCTGCTTCTGTGGGTGGCACAACCAGTGCTGCAAGCCCACCAGCAGCATTTGGTTTACAAGCCCTGGGCACTCCTAGTGCACTAGACTAGGGTCTGACAGTAAACCAAACCAGCCAATCATGGACTCCCTAATTCATACATTGGATTGGATTGGATGTGTATTTGTAAAGCGCGAATTGCTGCCCGGAGGCGTCCAAGCGCTAAGAATACCGTAAGCCCAAGCTGTGGCCCCGTGGGGAGAAGGAGGAGTAGGTTAGATTGGGTGAAATAAAAAGGTTTTCAGCTGTTTGCGGAAGGCTAGGAGGTTAGGGTTAGCTCTAAGATGCAGCGGCAGGGCGTTCCAGGCCCTGGCCGCGTTATGTGAGAAAGACCTGCCTCCGGATCTGGATCTCTTTATTCTGGGAACTGTTGCCAGGAAGGTCTGACTCGAGCGTAGACTTCTATTGGGCATGTAGTGGGTTATTAGATCTTGAGTGATACTGGGACCAGTGTTCCAGAAGGCCTGATGAGCTATGCACATGGCCTTGAACATAACTCTCTGACGCACTGGTAGCCAGTGGAGGGTTATCAGTCCGGCCCTGGCTGACTGTCTGCGGGGAATGTCGAGTAAGATGCGGGCTGCGCAGTTCTGGGCCGTCTGAAGCCTACTCAGAGTGTATTCCGGAGCCCCGAGGTAAAGTACATTATTAAAATCGAGGCGTGACTGGATTAGACCTTGGACAGCTGCTTGTCTGGCCTCCATAGGAAGGAGGGGGAGGATTCTCCTTAGCATCCTCATGATGCCGAAGCATGTTGCTGAAAGTTTTGTGGCTTGCGTACTGAAGGACAGCGATCTGTCGAGCCAGACTCCGAGGCTCTTGATACTGTTTTTGGCGGTAGGTGGAGGGCCCAGACTAGGTGGCCACATGGAGGTGGGGAGACTGAGGTCTGGGGGCCCAAGGAGCATCAGCTCGGTTTTGTCGCCATTCAATTTTAAAGATGAAAGGGACATCCAGGTTTTCACTTCCTCTAGGCACTCTCTAAGCCCGCCCTGTGCTGATGGATTAGCAACCTGCGTCAGGGAGACCACTAGCTGCGTGTCGTCCGCGTAGGAGATGATCTTAATCCCAAAAGGACGGACGACATCCGCTAGTGGTCTCATGTACAGGTTAAAAAGTGCAGGGCTTAGAGAGGAACCCTGGGGGACTCCACATTTCAGAGGTCTGCTAGTGGAGACAGACTCGCCGTCAAACACGCGGAAGGACCTATCCTCTAAGAATGACTGGAACCAGGACCAGGCTTTGTCCTTAATGCCGACCTGGGACATACGGTTCAGCAGGGTGTCATGGCTGACCGTATCGAAGGCCGCGCTGAGATCAAGGAGGATCACTGCCACTGATCCTCCCTGATCCAGAATTTGTCTGGCTTCCTCGGTGACCATGAGGAGAGCGGTCTCGGTCCCGTGTTTTGGTCTAAAGCCCGTCTGTGTTGGGTCCAGTAGGTGGTGAACTTCTAGGAAGTTTATTAGTTGTTGGTTTATATGTTTCTCCAGGATCTTACTTATCCATGGGAGCAGGGATATGGGGCGATAATTGCTCAAGTCAGTGGAGTCCAAGTTGGGCTTTTTCAGCAGGGCTCTGACCATAGCCTGCTTCCATGCTATTGGGACCATGCCGGAGGAGATGGAAGCATTTAAGACCTCCCTTATGATGGGGAGAGTCGTGTGTGTGTGTGTGTGTGTGTGTGTGTGTGTCCATTATTATATCTGGAGGGGCTGGGTCATTCGGGGAGCCGGATTTTACTTTCCGTGCTAAGGGTTCGAGAGATGCTAGGTCCAGAAGGGGGAAATGGCTTAGTGTAGGTAGGTGTGGGTTGGGCGGGGAAACTGTGGAGAGAGGAGGAGTGACTGAGGAAGTGGAGTTTTCCGAGGAAAAAGCAGAATAAATGGAGCTGATTTTCTGATGGAAGAATTCAGCAACATTGTTACAATGGGTGGATGTCTTATCCGCCTGCAGACATGGCGATTGTTTGGATAATTGTTTAATGATCTGGAAAATTTCTTTAGGTTTAGATTTGGCATGCAGGATTTTCTCAGAGAAATATGTGGCCTGGGCTGCTTTTATCAGGGATTTATATTCACTGATAGTTTCGCGATACAGGGTTTTTTTGTCTGCGGAATAATCAGAGCGCCAATGCCTTTCTGATTTCCTGCAGAGACGCTTCTTATCTCTAAGAACATCTGTGTACCATGGGGCTGTTTTGTGTGAACGTTTGAGCGTAATTTCCTTTTTAGGGAGAACGACGTCAAGCGAGTCAGTAATCCAGTCTAATTTACAATAGGGAGCATATGCACTTTAGCACTGATCAGCAGTGGTAAAGTGCCTAGAGCAATAAAGCCAACAAAAAACAGGTCAGACAAAATACAGGAGGAAGGCAAAAAGTTCAGGGATGACCCTGCGAAAAGGGCCAAGTTCAACAAGGTGGCACAGAATGTTTACACCTAATGTTTCTGGAGGGTGGTTTCTTGTAGCACATCACACAGAACAGCCATCCTAGAGTCAATATTTCTCAGGTCAGCTGGGTCCCTCGTTTCCAGAATGACGCTCAGAAGGAAGAAAAGTGGGTTTGATAACAATAGTCTTCGAGACCTTGAGAACCAATGCAGATGACAGGCCCGCTATGGAAATGAAAACTGCTTCTCAGCAAAGGAGGTGGCAAAATCCCTTGGAAATAACCTCCCTTTGAACACAAAATACAGACTGCTGGGTGGAAACCTTGCAGAAGCTTTTTCAAGCTGTGCATTAATGGAAACAGGGCGCGTGCTCTTCAAAGGCAGCTGGTGTCATTCTGAAGCTTTAATGCAGACGGGGCAGGCACAAGCAGATCACTGTAGCAGCAGCAACGTTAGCTTCAGTTTACAAGTGAAAACAATGAGCAGTCGCCTGGCTCTCTGCACTGCTGCTCTGTGCTAATCCAAGACTTGCTTCTGGGGGGCTGGTGGGCACAGCTGTTGTACCCTCGGCAGAGAGACAAAGAATAAGACACACAAATCAACCACCCCAGGAAAGAAGCAGAAAAATGGTATCTATGATAGATAGCTACCGGGAAACGTAACGCTAAGGTATGTGGTGAAGGGACTATGAAGTACAGGTGGAAGAAATGAGTTTCTTAGACTGCGCAGGACAGACACGCAATCTCCTAATTTTACAAGAAGAATTTTGGAGAAGTGTGGCTCAGTGGTTAGAGCGGCAGACCCTGATGCAGAGGTCTAGCCCGGGACCAGGGTTCAATTCCCCACCTCGGCGGTTCTTGGGCTCAAAAATTCCACGGACCTAATAATCCTCGCCTCGGTGCCTATTCTAATCATGAGTCCCACTCTGCAACTCTGGGCAATAGCTTGCTTAATCTCCACAACGGCCCCACAACGCTAAGGATGCCTGGCCTCCACCTTGGGGGTGCCCAGGAGTGGACACCTCACAGGGAAAGCCAGGATGGGTTCCACAGCGGTATTCGTACAAGCGCCTTGAGACCCTTGCGGTGAGTAGTGTGCTATACAAGTATCAATTTACGTTTACAACCGCTGCACTTCGCGCATTAACGATAAGTCGGGCAGCTCACCTCTGCGTGCAGCTCCAGGCTGAAGTCCACGGCGGCCTCTCCAAGGATCGTCTTGACCTCCGGCCTCTCGCTCTGCGGCACATACTCTTCCACGAGGCGCCAGAGGGAGGGCGGTGGCTCCAGAACCTCCCCAAACCCACTGTCGCGGTCATCGGCATGTCGACTCATGGCGCGGGACCATCTATGCTTCCGCCACGACACAGGGCCTCAGCCCTTCACATCTGAAGGAATACCCTGGACTGCAGTCTGCCAATAGGAAATCACAGGAGAAGGAAAAGTTAACAAGAGATGAGCTTAAATATAGTAAAAAATAAAAAAAATCTGCCACCTAAAAGATAAGCAAAGAAACATGCACAGAAGAGCGACCGTGTCCAGATTCGAGTGCTAAAGCTCCGCCCTGTAATGGATTCTACAGAAGTATAGCGATGCACAGGTTAATCTCTAAACACCTGAAAGTGAGATGTGTCACATATAGTAGCCCAAAACAACCCATCAATGAATAATGCTGCCCACAATCAGCGTGGGAAACAGGACTGGAGACCTGCACCAAACCTCCTACCCTGACACCACCCTAAACAAGCCCACCACCTGCGTAAAGCAGCCAAAAATATGTTTGTAGGAAGGTGGCTACCTGACTATGGTTACCCCAGATTTTTTGCCTGTGTTTAGCTGGTTTTTTGACTTAGTTGACCTGGTTCCCTGCTAATCAGGGCCCCAGGCCATCTGCTCTCTCTGTAAAATGGATTCCCTGTACCCTAGGTACATACCACAATTGGAAATGGACTCCTTGTCAGCCCCTGTATAATGCACTATAGGTGCCCAGGGCATAGGGGCCACCAAGGCCTACCAGGGGCTGCAGCATATCTTTTGCCACCCCTGGCTGGTTCTTAAATTGACACAACTGGCTGATCACTCAGCTGGGGTAAGGTGGTGTAATCACCCCTTGCTTAGATATAGTATACCTATATCTAAACCTATATCTGGACACATATAAACCTGTGAGCCACTCCTATGGAAGGCCTCATCAATCCTGGAGGCAGAGTGCGTGGTTTCATGTGAGATGGAGCTCTAGCATGAGCTGAGCCTGTCTGCAGCCGTCGGGAACAACTCCCTAAGCTGTTTCAGGATAATGCCATACCATATACTCTTAAGTGCCTTATAATCCTCGCGGTTATATAGCAACTTTGGTTTGGCTTTATCAAAACATGTCGTGTAAGGTGTCATACGATTTGGAATACTATCCCCTCGCCAGTTCTGGCGACGGGGATAGCATTCCACCCCTCTAGAGGGGTAAGACATGTTACTTTACTTTAATGCGGTTAATTTCTAAAAGGGCCTTAGATCCACAAAATGGATGCCTCTGCCACAGACAAGAGTCTGGACCCCTGCAGCTGACCGAAACTCAGCAGATGGGGCCTGGACAAAGGGTTTCCTGTCGCAGGAGGGTGTCACCACCCTCCAGACAGGAGATAGTGGATTGTAGCAGGGAGGTCTGAAAGAAACCAGACACTGCCTGGGGCGCACAAGGCTGCCCCTTGCATAATCCGGCCAAACCGGTTCTGGGGCACTCCAGCCCTCGTGCCAGGGCGGCCTGGATCAAAGGAAAGGGGTGTATCCACCCCCTTCCTGGGTCCCACCCATAGGGAGGGACCTAGCAGGTAATCACGCCCCCCAGATTCGAATAAGAGTGGGAGCAGTGCCAATGCACTTCAGATTTCCTGGAAGAAACATTAGAAACAAAACTCTGGACCCTTGGACCTCCATCTCAACGTGGAAGCCCGAAGAATCTCCCTTGTGGTCAAGGAGTGACCACCCTGCAGCAGCAGGCACCATCCAGCCCTCGACGTCTACTTAGTTGCAGTTCCCGCCGGAACTCGAGCGACTGAGATCGACGAGATCAAGCTTGCCTGCCTTCCAACAGCCCGATCCACAGTCCCTGCAGAGCTGAGACCCGTGGAGGCGACCGGAAGCGTGGGGCACGCCATCTTGAATTGACCACGAGACGCTGACCGTGCAGCCCACGAGTGACCCTCGAAGCTGTGCACCGGGGTTTGAGAAGCCCCCACCCTGAGCTACTCTTGAGCCGAAGTTCAGCCCTCCACACTCGACGAGTGCTGCGTGGGGCCCTTCTGCTCCATTTGGCTCAACGCGTTGGCCCGGTCACTTGCCAGCCGGCTAGTGGTCCCTGTGCCGACGAAACTACAAAGAAAACTCGTGAATCTGGTTGCTCCAGATCCACACCAGCTCCCCTGAAAAGGAGCCCCCACTCTGACCTTCCTGGTTCGAGTGAGAAGCAATCTCCCGGTCCCGCGTGGATTGCTCTTGCCAAGTGTTGTTTGCTCCAAACTTGAAGCCGACAGCGCCGACGGTGAGAGCCTGCGTGGGACAGATCGTGACCGGCTCCTGGACGTCGCAGATGCCCCAGAGCCCACGTGACAGCGGAAAGAAGCTCCTCGACGACCACCTGATTGCGCCCGACATTGCCTGGTTCCGTCCTGGTTCCACCCTGGTCACTGCTGAGTGATCCAGACTCTGTCCCCTCTGCTTTCAGGTACCCTTCGACTTGAGTCCACCCTTGGACTCCACCGGACACTTCATCTTCAACCTGCCTGCAGCCCTTTCAGCTTCAAGCACCAAGAGCCTGCGTGACGAAACCCGACGCCACTTCGACCCTGTGCACCCACTTCCTGTGGGTGAGGTAACTTTGCTCCGCCGGTGTTCCCACACTGGTGTACATCTCTAGGGTCTGTGTGTTAAGTTTTGTTCCTCTAGGTTCAGCGGAAGTGTCCTTAAACTCTAACTTTACACTTTTTACGCACCATTGGTTAACATTGGTGCGTGCGTGCGCTTTCCGCACTGCACCCGAATCCCGAGGGCCATTCCCGACTTCAGCATTGCTTGTCCTGACTGCTCCCAGCGATTCCCTAGGCCCTAGGCCTAACCACTGCTCGATTGGTATCTCTTATACCACTTGTTTAGTATATGGTTTGAGTGGCCACCCGCCCTCATCCATAATTGTGCAACTTTGTATGTTTAAACTGTGCTTTTGATTTAACGCTTGTGCCCCTTTATTCATAAAGAATACTGGGGATTGTTTTTAGTAATAAACACATATATTTTTATAATATATACTTGTGTGGTGTCCTTTCATTTGATATTACAGGATTGTATGTGGTAAAACAGCTCGCTTAACACGACCTCTTAAGTTAAGCCTTTAGGCTGCTTAGTCCATGCTACCCCTAGGATAGCTTGTCTAATAAGGTTGACTTACAACCAGACACCATAAGGGATTGTTTGGTCTGATAATAGGTGGTTCCAGAATTGGAAACATCACCTATCAGGCCAACTTCTCACAATGTTCAAAGTTTAGCTTTCTGAGAGATGCAGGCTCAGCCCTCTGTTCAAGTAATGGAAGGCTAACGGGGCTGGCCTTAGACCCCTGTTACTGTGAGAACTATAGCAGCGCTGAGTGCAAACAGGCCCCCAGATCATTGTATACTTAAGGGATGATTGGGGATATCTAGTGATTGTGGTGCCGGTTTTATTGTTACTCTATATATCGTATGTTATGGTGCTTAGGGAGGCGGTTATCATCCTCATCCCATCAGTCAGATCCTAGCAAGGCCTGGCCATACGGAGAGCAGCTGGATTCGAATTAAGGATTGCAGGTGCATTATAAGTACCGATGTCTCGAAATATAATTCATTAACTGCAGCATGGATCTCCTAATGGCGAGATCGGGGTAAACACGATTGGATTGGAGAGCCGGGATTTTGGCGCTTTCAAATCTGCAATGAAATTCTAAGATTGAACGGCTATTCATATATTCTTCCGTTAGGATCACTGTTAGACCTGTCTGGCCTTTTGCGTAGCCCCACCTATTAATTATTTATTTTGTCCCCTTTTTGCCCCTCATACCTTCTTTTTATCTTTTTTTGTGTCCACTAGATTTTTATGGTGCTGGCCTGGGGGATAGATGCTCTTTTGCCCCCATAGTTTTTCACCTCAGGCCTAGGTGCCTTTTTCTGACTAGAATTCACCCAGATCTACAAAATGGTGGTTTTCAACTGTCACAACTGTCACACCTGAGACCTGACCCATAGGAAAGAACAGGGCATTCCAGAACCTTCTGGCCCCTTCTGGACCTTTGAGGGTCAGCCTATATAAGGCGGAATGTTGGGCAGCCATTTTAGTTGATGCTTGGTAGTAAAGAAACCCTGAGGTCTGGTTGGAGCACAGACTACTGCGGATAAAAGTAGCAGCAAAGTAGCTGAGAAACTGGTAAATGCTCAGTTATCTCAGTTCTTTGAGACTAACAAAATACTTAGGCAATCCCAAACTGGATTTCGCCCGGGCCATGGGACAGACACCGCACTCCTCGCCGTCATTGAAGAAGCAAGGCGCATACTGGATTCAGGAGGATCAGTGGCAGTGATCCTCCTGGATCTAAGCGCAGCCTTCGACACAGTCAACCATCGTGTCCTTCTTCATAGACTGGCGGATGCAGGACTAACCGGGACGGCACACAGTTGGATGGAGTCATTCCTGACAGGGCGCACATTCCAAGTATGGGACAACAATCACCACTCAGCCATCCTTCCTCTCACAAGCGGTGTCCCTCAGGGCTCCTCCCTGAGTCCGACGCTTTTCAACGCGTATATGGCCCCCCTTGAGGACGTGGTGACACCATTTAATATAAAAATGGTAAGTTATGCCGACGACACTCAGCTGGTCGTCTCCCTGTCCCAACTGATAGACCACCCAGAAAATCTGGCCAACTGTCTTACAGGAATTCATAACTGGATGAATAATTCATCATTAAAACTCAATGGGTCAAAGACGGAGGTCATGCTCCTAGGGAAACAATGGAAGACCATCCCCCCAGCACTCTGGCCTGACGTATTCGGGGAAATTCCACCACCAAAACGCGAAATTAAAACACTCGGCGTGTGGCTCGAACCAGAGTTGTCCATGAAGACACAGGCAACGAAAACTTCAGGCACCTGCTTCGGGCTCCTACGCACAACCCGCAAGATCCTCCCCCTACTGCCACCCAACTCTAGGAAACTACTCATCCAGGGACTGGTATTGTCCCGCCTGGACTACAGTAATATGGTCTACCTAGGAGCCCCTGAGGCCACCCTAACAAAACTTCAGCGGACACAGAACGCAGCGGCACGCCTGCTCACCAACCTCCCCTCCAGAGTGTCCGCCAAGCCGGCCCTCAAAGCTCTGCACTGGCTCCCTGTGCGCCAAAGGGTGCAATTCAAAGCGATGTGCACAACACATAAGCTGATCAACGGTACTGGCCCCGAGATTCTCAGAAAAATTATTACCCCCTACACAACAACCAGATCTCTTCGATCTCAAACCTGGCCAACATACCTAGATTTAAAAAGACCCGCACAGGAGGACGGCAATTCTCCGTACAGGCGGCTGCCGGATGGAATGCCCTTCCACGGACCCTCAGACTTGAACCTGACTACCTGGCCTTCCGCAAGAAACTTAAAACACACCTCTTCCCTAAATAGTGTCCCCAGACGAGTACCTCTCCCCCCCCCTTTCCCCTCAACAGGATTGCAAATTCACAGCGCGGGGATACCCTTGGGTCACCAGGCGCTTTAGAAATCGCTATTAAATTAAATTAAATTAAATTAAGAGAAGGGAGATCCTGTCAGGGTTGATAGCCCATTTTGGTCTGCTGCCCGAGCTGAGAATCTGCCTCCCTTACAGTCGATCTGGCCCAGCTGAGGGAATCTTCCTTGTGGTAATTTGCCAAGTTAGAACACCAGGGAAAACGACAGCAGTGAGCGCATTCTGTGGACTTGGTCTGGTGGTGCAGGAGGAGGAAAGGGGGCTGAGGTATTCCCCTCCCTTGCTCACCCACGACGTCCGGTTCGGCAAGAGCGCTGTGCAGGGGCGACCCTCCTTCACTTACCAGCGTCTTTGGGGCTTCTGTGAAGGTAGGGACCCACCCCGTTGTTGAGCCCAGAAGCGGTTGCCCTCGCTGGAGGAATTGTGGCCCCAGCCGATCCAAAGAGTCCTGATATACCACTGCGACCTGCTGGTGAGGAGAGTGTGCCGGAGAAGTGTCCCGCCGAGTGCGCAGGCCAGGAAGCTGGTGAGGAGTTCCTCCCTGGTGGTGGGCGGCGCAGTGCTGAAGTGGATTTACTTCCGCGCATGCTCCATGGAGAGAGAGGCTGAGCGATAGTGTTTCCTCAGCGCCGCGGATCGAGAGTGAGGAGCGTCTGGTC
This sequence comes from Lissotriton helveticus, assembly GCF_964261635.1. Taxonomy (NCBI): domain Eukaryota; kingdom Metazoa; phylum Chordata; class Amphibia; order Caudata; family Salamandridae; genus Lissotriton; species Lissotriton helveticus. The sequence continues at coordinate 454,903,443 of NC_136058.1, read as the reverse complement.
TTTCCTCGGTGCGCACCACGCTGAGATCAAGGGCTCGCTGACGAGCGAAGAGAGGTTCTGTTCCATCCCCTGGCTTGGGCGGAACCATAGCGGAGGTGACACTGCCGCGGAGGGCGGGTTACGGCCTGCCTTATTTCCCCACCTTTCCCCCTTCCCCAAAGCCCCTCCCCCCCCCCGGGAGGCTGAGAAGTGTTCGGAGGCTTCCGGCGGCAGAAAGGGGGTGTTTACACTTGCGCACTCTCTCACAAGTAAGCCGGGAAAGTGGGGGGGGGGGGGGGTCTGAAGGGAATCGCCCAGCTGGGTGTTCACTAACCAACTGTCAGCCCTGAGGGAAGAGGTGACGGGGGTCAGGGGAAATTCTCCAGAACCCCACCCAGTAACAGGGGACAGTCCAAGTAAGAAACAAACCGGGTAATCTGAGGTCTGAGGACTGGATAATACCTGCTTAAAAGACCTTGCCTTGTCCAGTTCCTGGAGCCACACTGATTAGATCTCCTCTTGTACTCGAGCTACAGATAAGGGCCTGCGAGGGGACTGACCCAGTCAGTCAAGGCATCAACCGTGGTTTACAGAACAGTAGCAGGGTAGAGAAGGATTGAGAGTATACAGGCTGACTGCTTAGTATCATTAGCGCTGTATGAGAGTCTTGAGAACTAGTCATTGGAGGGAGCTCTTCTAATATAAAACATAAGACAATAAAATGTTAAAACCTTTTTGAATGTATGTAACACAGACCAATGGGAAGTGCTTGTTAATTACAGAAACTCGAACTAGCGCTTGTGTGTGTAAAAAAATCTTTCAAAACCTTAGAAGCTTAACCCAAAGTGATTGCAAAGTTTTGATTAAGGAAAGAAAAGTAATAATGACATGTGAAAATATGTGATGTATTGAAGCCCGATAAAAAGTCATCAATCCCACAAAGTATTATTTTTATACAGCAGCACGTATTTTCATACAATTTTTGTGTGGAAGAGCATTGAGTTACCGCTGGGTGGTGTGCAACCTTTACACATGTGCCTCTATTAGTGACTGTCTTACCCTAGGTGACCTGACAACTCTAGGTCCAACAATCACATATTTTCCTGATGCGTGACTTACTATACAGAGTGCATGAACAATTGGTTTACTGAACATGAAAAAGAAGGAACACTGACTGTTGCTTTGTTATAGATATTGTGATAAAAAATATGACATTTGATTTATGTGTGCTAGGATACTGAAAAAAGGCCCCCAAATCAATTAACTCAAGGTGACCCCAAAGGTGCTCAGAGCCCCTCCCCCCCCTCAGGTGACCCCAGCAGTGCTCAGAGCCCCCCCTCAGGTGACCCCAGCAGTGCTCAAAGCCCCCCTCAGGTGACCCCAGCAGTGCTCAGAGCCCCCCCCTCAGGTGACCCCAGCAGTGCTCAGAGCCCCCCCTCAGGTGACCCCAGCAGTGCTCAGAGCCCCCCCCCCTCAGGTGACCCCAGCAGTGCTCAGAGCCCCCCCCCCTCAGGTGACCCCAGCAGTGCTCAGAGCCCCTCCCTCAGGTGAGCCCAGCAGTGCTCAGAGCCCCCCCCTCAGGTGACCCCAGCAGTGCTCAGAGCCCCCCCCCCTCAGGTGACCCCAGCAGTGCTCAGAGCCCCCCCCCTCAGGTGACCCCAGCAGTGCTCAGAGCCCCCCCCTCAGGTGACCCCAGCAGTGCTCAAAGCCCCCCCCTCAGGTGACCCCAGCAGTGCTCAAAGCCCCCCCCTCAGGTGACCCCAGCAGTGCTCAGAGCCCCCCCCCTCAGGTGACCCCAGCAGTGCTCAGAGCCCCTCCCTCAGGTGACCCCAGCAGAGCTCAGAGCCCCCCCCTCAGGTGACCCCAGCAGTGCTCAGAGCCCCCCCCTCAGGTGACCCCAGCAGTGCTCAGAGCCCCTCCCTCAGGTGACCCCAGCAGAGCTCAGAGCCCCCCCTCAGGTGACCCCAGCAGTGCTCAGAGCCCCCCCCCCCTCAGGTGACCCCAGCAGTGCTCAGAGCCCCTCCCTCAGGTGACCCCAGCAGGGCTCAGAGCCCCCCCCCTCAGGTGACCCCAGCAGTGTTCAGAGCCCCCCCCCCCCTCAGGTGACCCCAGCTGTGCTCAGAGCCCCCCCCCTCAGGTGACCCCAGCAGTGCTCAGAGCCCCCCCCTCAGGTGACCCCAGCAGTGCTCAGAGCCCCCCCCCTCAGGTGACCCCAGCAGTGCTCAGAGCCCCCCCTCAGGTGACCCCAGCAGAGCTCAGAGCCCCCCCTCAGGTGACCCCAGCAGTGCTCAGAGCCCCCCCTCAGGTGACCCCAGCAGTGCTCAGAGCCTCCCTCAGGTGACCCCAGCAGTGCTCAGAGCCCCCCCCTCAGGTGACCCCAGCAGTGCTCAGAGCCCCCCCCCCTCAGGTGACCCCAGCAGTGCTCAGAGCCCCCCTCAGGTGACCCCAGCGAGCTCAGAGCCCCCCCTCAAGTGACCCCAGCAGAGCTCAGAGCCCCCCCCTCAGGTGACCCCAGCAGTGCTCAGAGCCCCCCCTCAGGTGACCCCAGCAGTGCTCAGAGCCCCCCACCTCAGGTGACCCCAGCAGTGCTCAGAGCCCCCCCTCAGGTGACCCCAGCAGTGCTCAGAGCCCCCCCCCCCCTCAGGTGACCCCAGCAGTGCTCAGAGCCCCCCCCCCCTCAGGTGACCCCAGCAGTGCTCAGAGCCCCCCCCCCCTCAGGTGACCCCAGCAGTGCTCAGAGCCCCCCTCAGGTGACCCCAGCAGAGCTCAGAGCCCCTCCCCCCTCAGGTGACCCCAGCAGTGCTCAGAGCCCCCCCCTCGGGTGACCCCAGCAGTGCTCAGAGCCCCCCTCAGGTGACCCCAGCAGTGCTCAGAGCCCCCCCCTCGGGTGACCCCAGCAGTGCTCAGAGCCCCCCTCAGGTGACCCTAGCAGTGCTCAAAGCCCCCCCCCCCTCAGGTGACCCCAGCAGTGCTCAGAGCCCCCCCCCCTCAGGTGACCCCAGCAGAGCTCAGAGCCCCCCCTCAGGTGACCCCAGCAGTGCTCAGAGCCCCCCCTCTCAGGTGACCCCAGCAGAGCTCAGAGCCCCCCCCCTCAGGTGACCCCAGCAGTGCTCAGAGCCCCCCCCCCTCAGGTGACTCCAGCAGTGCTCAGAGCCCCCCCTCAGGTGACCCCAGCAGTGCTCAGAGCCCCCCCCTCAGGTGACCCCAGCAGTGCTCAGAGCCCCCCCCCCTCAGGTGACCCCAGCAGTGCTCAGAGCCCCCCCTCAGGTGACCCCAGCAGTGCTCAGAGCCCCCCCCCCCCTCAGGTGACCCCAGCAGTGCTCAGAGCCCCCCTCAGGTGACCCCAGCAGTGCTCAGAGCCCCCCCCCTCAGGTGACCCCAGCAGTGCTCAGAGCCCCCCCTCAGGTGACCCCAGCAGTGCTCAGAGCCCCCCCCCTCAGGTGACCCCAGCAGTGCTCAGAGCCCCCCCCCTCAGGTGACCCCAGCAGTGCTCAGAGCCCCCCCCTCAGGTGACCGCAGCAGTGCTCAGAGCCCCCTCCCTCAGGTGACCCCAGCAGTGCTCAGAGCCCCCCCCTCAGGTGACCCCAGCAGTGCTCAGAGCCCCCCCTCAGGTGACCCCAGCAGTGCTCAGAGCCCCCCCTCAGGTGACCCCAGCAGTGCTCAGAGCCCCCCCTCAGGTGACCCCAGCAGAGCTCAGAGCCCCCCTCAGGTGACCCCAGCAGAGCTCAGAGCCCCCCCCTCAGGTGACCCCAGCAGTGCTCAGAGCCCCCCCTCAGGTGACCCCAACAGTGCTCAGAGCCCCTCCCCCTCAGGTGACCCCAGCAGAGCTCAGAGCCCCCCCTCAGGTGACCCCAGCAGTGCTCAGAGCCCCCCCTCAGGTGACCCCAGCAGTGCTCAGAGCCCCCCCTCAGGTGACCCCAGCAGTGCTCAGAGCCCCCCCTCAGGTGACCCCAGCAGTGCTCAGAGCCCCCCCCCCTCAGGTGACCCCAGCAGTGCTCAGAGCCCCCCCTCAGGTGACCCCAGCAGTGCTCAGAGCCCCCCCCCTCAGGTGACCCCAGCAGTGCTCAGAGCCCCCCCTCAGATGACCCCAGCAGTGCTCAGAGCCCCCCCTCAGGTGACCCCAGCAGTGCTCAGAGCCCCCCCCCCTCAGGTGACCCCAGCAGTGCTCAGAGCCCCCCCTCAGGTGACCCCAGAAGTGCTCAGAGCCCCCCCTCAAGTGACCCCAGCAGAGCTCAGAGCCCCCCTCAGGTGACCCCAGCAGAGCTCAGAGCCCCCCCCTCAGGTGACCCCAGCAGTGCTCAGAGCCCCCCCTCAGGTGACCCCAGCAGTGCTCAGAGCCCCCCCCTCAGGTGACCCCAGCAGTGCTCAGAGCCCCCCCCCCCTCAGGTGACCCCAGCAGAGCTCAGAGCCCCCCCCCCTCAGGTGACCCCAGCAGTGCTCAGAGCCCCCCCTCAGGTGACCCCAGCAGAGCTCAGAGCCCCCCCCCTCAGGTGACCCCAGCAGTGCTCAGAGCCCCCCCTCAGGTGACCCCAGCAGTGCTCAGAGCCCCCCTCAGGTGACCCCAGCAGAGCTCAGAGCCCCCCCCCTCAGGTGACCCCAGCAGTGCTCAGAGCCCCCCCTCAGGTGACCCCAGCAGTGCTCAGAGCCCCCCTCAGGTGACCCCAGCAGTGCTCAGAGCCCCCCTCAGGTGACCCCAGCAGTGCTCAGAGCCCCCCCCCCTCAGGGGACCCCAGCAGTGCTCAGAGCCCCCCTCAGGTGACCCCAGCAGAGCTCAGAGCCCCCCCCTCAGGTGACCCCAGCAGTGCTCAGAGCCCCCCCCCTCAGGTGACCCCAGCAGTGCTCAGAGCCCCCCTCAGGTGACCCCAGCGAGCTCAGAGCCCCCCCTCAAGTGACCCCAGCAGAGCTCAGAGCCCCCCCCTCAGGTGACCCCAGCAGTGCTCAGAGCCCCCCCTCAGGTGACCCCAGCAGTGCTCAGAGCCCCCCCTCAGGTGACCCCAGCAGTGCTCAGAGCCCCCCCTCAGGTGACCCCAGCAGTGCTCAGAGCCCCCCCCCTCAGGTGACCCCAGCAGTGCTTAGAGCGCCCCTCAGGTGACCCCAGCAGTGCTCAGAGCCCCTCCCCTCAGGTGACCCCAGCAGAGCTCAGAGCCCCCCCTCAGGTGACCCCAGCAGTGCTCAGAGCCCCCCCTCAGGTGACCCCAGCAGTGCTCAGAGCCCCCCCCCTCAGGTGACCCCAGCAGTGCTCAGAGCCCCCTCAGGTGACCCCAGCAGTGCTCAGAGCCCCCTCAGGTGACCCCAGCAGTGCTCAGAGCCCCCCCCCTCAGGTGACCCCAGCAGTGCTCAGAGCCCCCCCCCCTCAGGTGACCCCAGCAGTGCTCAGAGCCCCCCCTCAGGTGACCCCAGCAGTGCTCAGAGCCCCCCCTCAGGTGACCCCAGCAGTGCTCAGAGCCCCCCCCCCTCAGGTGACCCCAGCAGTGCTTAGAGCGCCCCTCAGGTGACCCCAGCAGTGCTCAGAGCCCCCTCAGGTGACCCCAGCAGTGCTCAGAGCCCCCCACCTCAGGTGACCCCAGCAGTGCTCAGAGCCCCCCCTCAGGTGACCCCAGCAGTGCTCAGAGCCCCCCCCCCTCAGGTGACCCCAGCAGTGCTCAGAGCCCCCCCCTCAGGTGACCCCAGCAGTGCTCAGAGCCCCCCCCCCCCTCAGGTGACCCCAGCAGTGCTCAGAGCCCCCCTCAGGTGACCCCAGCAGTGCTCAGAGCCCCCCTCAGGTGACCCCAGCAGTGCTCAGAGCCCCCCCCTCGGGTGACCCCAGCAGTGCTCAGAGCCCCCCCCCCTCAGGTGACCCCAGCAGTGCTCAGAGCCCCCCTCAGGTGACCCTAGCAGTGCTCAAAGCCCCCCCCCCCCCTCAGGTGACCCCAGCAGTGCTCAGAGCCCCCCCCCCCTCAGGTGACACCAGCAGAGCTCAGAGCCCCCCCTCAGGTGACCCCAGCAGTGCCCAGAGCCCCCCCTCTCAGGTGACCCCAGCAGAGCTCAGAGCCCCCCCCCTCAGGTGACCCCAGCAGTGCTCAGAGCCCCCCCCCCTCAGGTGACCCCAGCAGTGCTCAGAGCCCCCCCTCAGGTGACCCCAGCAGTGCTCAGAGCCCCCCCCCTCAGGTGACCCCAGCAGTGCTCAGAGCCCCCCCTCAGGTGACCCCAGCAGTGCTCAGAGCCCCCCCCTCAGGTGACCCCAGCAGTGCTCAGAGCCCCCCCTCAGGTGACCCCAGCAGTGCTCAGAGCCCCCCCCCTCAGGTGACCCCAGCAGTGCTCAGAGCCCCCCCTCAGGTGACCCCAGCAGTGCTCAGAGCCCCCCCTCAGGTGACCCCAGCAGTGCTCAGAGCCCCCCCCTCAGGTGACCCCAGCAGTGCTCAGAGCCCCCCCCCCCTCAGGTGACCCCAGCAGTGCTCAGAGCCCCCCCCTCAGGTGACCCCAGCAGTGCTCAGAGCCCCCCCCCCCTCAGGTGACCCCAGCAGTGCTCAGAGCCCCCCCCTCAGGTGACCCCAGCAGTGCTCAGAGCCCCCCCTCAGGTGACCCCAGCAGTGCTCAGAGCCCCCCCTCAGGTGACCCCAGCAGTGCTCAGAGCCCCCCTCAGGTGACCCCAGCAGAGCTCAGAGCCCCCCCCCCCTCAGGTGACCCCAGCAGTGCTCAGAGCCCCCCCCCTCAGGGGACCCCAGCAGTGCTCAGAGCCCCCCTCAGGTGACCCCAGCAGAGCTCAGAGCCCCCCCCCCCCTCAGGTGACCCCAGCAGTGCTCAGAGCCCCCCCCCTCAGGTGACCCCAGCAGTGCTCAGAGCCCCCCTCAGGTGACCCCAGCAGAGCTCAGAGCCCCCCCCCCTCAGGTGACCCCAGCAGTGCTCAGAGCCCCCCCCCTCAGGTGACCCCAGCAGTGCTCAGAGCCCCCCTCAGTTGACCCCAGCAGAGCTCAGAGCCCCTCCCCCTCAGGTGACCCCAGCAGTGCTCAGAGCCCCCCCCTCAGGTGACCCCAGCAGAGCTCAGAGCCCCCCCTCAGGTGACCCCAGCAGAGCTCAGAGCCCCCCCTCAGGTGACCCCAGCAGTGCTCAGAGCCCCCCCTCAGGTGACCCCAGCAGTGCTCAGAGCCCCCCCCTCAGGTGACCCCAGCAGTGCTCAGAGCCCCCCCTCAGGTGACCCCAGCAGTGCTCAGAGCCCCCCCCCCCTCAGGTGACCCCAGCAGAGCTCAGAGCCCCCCCTCAGGTGACCCCAGCAGTGCTCAGAGCCCCCCCTCAGGTGACCCCAGCAGTGCTCAGAGCCCCCCCCCTCAGGTGACCCCAGCAGTGCTCAGAGCCCCCCCCCTCAGGTGACCCCAGCAGAGCTCAGAGCCCCCCCTCAGGTGAGCCCAGCAGAGCTCAGAGCCCCCCCTCAGGTGACCCCAGCAGTGCTCAGAGCCCCCCCCTCAGGTGACCCCAGCAGTGCTCAGAGCCCCCCCCTCAGGTGACCCCAGCAGAGCTCAGAGCCCCCCCCTCAGGTGACCCCAGCAGTGCTCAGAGCCCCCCCCTCAGGTGACCCCAGCAGTGCTCAGAGCCCCCCCTCAGGTGACCCCAGCAGTGCTCAGAGCCCCCCTCAGGTGACCCCAGCCCGCCAGCCCCCCCCTCAGGTGACCCCAGCAGTGCTCAGAGCCCCCCCCCTCAGGTGACCCCAGCAGAGCTCAGAGCCCCCCCTCAGGTGACCCCAGCAGTGCTCAGAGCCCCCCCCCCCTCAGGTGACCCCAGCAGTGCTCAGAGCCCCCCCCCCTCAGGTGACCCCAGCAGTGCTCAGAGCCCCCCCCCCCCTCAGGTGACCCCAGCAGAGCTCAGAGCCCCCCCTCAGGTGACCCCAGCAGTGCTCAGAGCCCCCCCTCAGGTGACCCCAGCAGAGCTCAGAGCCCCCCCTCAGGTGACCCCAGCAGTGCTCAGAGCCCCCCCTCAGGTGACCCCAGCAGAGCTCAGAGCCCCCCCTCAGGTGACCCCAGCAGAGCTCAGAGCCCCCCCTCAGGTGACCCCAGCAGAGCTCAGAGCCCCCCCTCAGGTGACCCCAGCAGAGCTCAGAGCCCCCCCTCAGGTGACCCCAGCAGTGCTCAGAGCCCCCCCTCAGGTGACCCCAGCAGAGCTCAGAGCCCCCCCTCAGGTGACCCCAGCAGAGCTCAGAGCCCCCCCTCAGGTGACCCCAGCAGTGCTCAGAGCCCCCCCTCAGGTGACCCCAGCAGTGCTCAGAGCCCCCCCCTCAGGTGACCCCAGCAGTGCTCAGAGCCCCCCCTCAGGTGACCCCAGCAGTGCTCAGAGCCCCCCCTCAGGTGACCCCAGCAGTGCTCAGAGCCCCCCCTCAGGTGACCCCAGCAGTGCTCAGAGCCCCCCCTCAGGTGACCCCAGCAGTGCTCAGAGCCCCCCCCCTCAGGTGACCCCAGCAGTGCTCAGAGCCCCCCCTCAGGTGACCCCAGCAGTGCTCAGAGCCCCCCCTCAGGTGACCCCAGCAGAGCTCAGAGCCCCCCCCTCAGGTGACCCCAGCAGTGCTCAGAGCCCCCCCCCTCAGGTGACCCCAGCAGTGCTCAGAGTCCCCCCCCTCAGGTGACCCCAGCAGTGCTCAGAGCCCCCCCCCTCAGGTGACCCCAGCAGTGCTCAGAGTCCCCCCCCCCTCAGGTGACCCCAGCAGTGCTCAGAGCCCCTCCCCCCTCAGGTGACCCCAGCAGTGCTCAGAGCCCCCCCCTCAGGTGACCCCAGCAGTGCTCAGAGCCCTCCCCCCTCAGGTGACCCCAGCAGTGCTCAGAGCCCCCCCTCAGGTGACCCCAGCAGAGCTCAGAGCCCCCCCTCAGGTGACCCCAGCAGTGCTCAGAGCCCCCCCTCAGGTGACCCCAGCAGTGCTCAGAGCCCCCCCCCCCCTCAGGTGACCCCAGCAGTGCTCAGAGCCCCCCCCCTCAGGTGACCCCAGCAGTGCTCAGAGCCCCCCCTCAGGTGACCCCAGCAGTGCTCAGAGCCCCCCCCTCAGGTGACCCCAGCAGTGCTCAGAGCCCCCCCCCCCTCAGGTGACCCCAGCAGTGCTCAGAGCCCCCCCTCAGGTGACCCCAGCAGTGCTCAGAGCCCCCCCCTCAGGTGACCCCAGCAGTGCTCAGAGCCCCCCCCTCAGGTGACCCCAGCAGTGCTCAGAGCCCCCCCTCAGGTGACCCCAGCAGTGCTCAGAGCCCCCCCCTCAGGTGACCCCAGCAGTGCTCAGAGCCCCCCCCTCAGGTGACCCCAGCAGTGCTCAGAGCCCCCCCCCTCAGGTGACCCCAGCAGTGCTCAGAGCCCCCCCCCCTCAGGTGACCCCAGCAGTGCTCAGAGCCCCCCCTCAGGTGACCCCAGCAGTGCTCAGAGCCCCCCCCTCAGGTGACCCCAGCAGTGCTCAGAGCCCCCCCCTCAGGTGACCCCAGCAGTGCTCAGAGCCCCCCCTCAGGTGACCCCAGCAGTGCTCAGAGCCCCCCCTCAGGTGACCCCAGCAGTGCTCAGAGCCCCCCCTCAGGTGACCCCAGCAGTGCTCAGAGCCCCCCCCCTCAGGTGACCCCAGCAGTGCTCAGAGCCCCCCCCCTCAGGTGACCCCAGCAGTGCTCAGAGCCCCCCCTCAGGTGACCCCAGCAGAGCTCAGAGCCCCCCCCTCAGGTGACCCCAGCAGTGCTCAGAGCCCCCCCTCAGGTGACCCCAGCAGTGCTCAGAGCCCCCCCTCAGGTGACCCCAGCAGTGCTCAGAGCCCCCCCCTCTCAGGTGACCCCAGCAGTGCTCAGAGCCCCCCCTCAGGTGACCCCAGCAGTGCTCAGAGCCCCCCCCCCTCAGGTGACCCCAGCAGTGCTCAGAGCCCCCCCTCAGGTGACCCCAGCAGTGCTCAGAGCCCCCCCCCTCAGGTGACCCCAGCAGTGCTCAGAGCCCCCCCCCCTCAGGTGACCCCAGCAGTGCTCAGAGCCCCCCCTCAGGTGACCCCAGCAGTGCTCAGAGCCCCCCCCCTCAGGTGACCCCAGCAGTGCTCAGAGCCCCCCCTCAGGTGACCCCAGCAGTGCTCAGAGCCCCCCCTCAGGTGACCCCAGCAGTGCTCAGAGCCCCCCCTCAGGTGACCCCAGCAGTGCTCAGAGCCCCCCCCCTCAGGTGACCCCAGCAGTGCTCAGAGCCCCTCCCCCCTCAGGTGACCCCAGCAGTGCTCAGAGCCCCCCCCTCAGGTGACCCCAGCAGTGCTCAGAGCCCCTCCCCCTCAGGTGACCCCAGCAGTGCTCAGAGCCCCCCCTCAGGTGACCCCAGCAGTGCTCAGAGCCCCCCCTCAGGTGACCCCAGCAGTGCTCAGAGCCCCCCTCAGGTGACCCCAGCAGTGCTCAGAGCCCCCCCCCTCAGGTGACCCCAGCAGTGCTCAGAGCCCCCCCCTCAGGTGACCCCAGCAGTGCTCAGAGCCCCCCCTCAGGTGACCCCAGCAGTGCTCAGAGCCCCCCCTCAGGTGACCCCAGCAGTGCTCAGAGCCCCCCCCTCAGGTGACCCCAGCAGTGCTCAGAGCCCCCCCCTCAGGTGACCCCAGCAGTGCTCAGAGCCCCCCCCTCAGGTGACCCCAGCAGTGCTCAGAGCCCCCCCCCTCAGGTGACCCCAGCAGTGCTCAGAGCCCCCCCTCAGGTGACCCCAGCAGTGCTCAGAGCCCCCCCCTCAGGTGACCCCAGCAGTGCTCAGAGCCCCCCCTCAGGTGACCCCAGCAGTGCTCAGAGCCCCCCCCCTCAGGTGACCCCAGCAGTGCTCAGAGCCCCCCCCCTCAGGTGACCCCAGCAGTGCTCAGAGCCCCCCCTCAGGTGACCCCAGCAGTGCTCAGAGCCCCCCCTCAGGTGACCCCAGCAGTGCTCAGAGCCCCCCCCTCAGGTGACCCCAGCAGTGCTCAGAGCCCCCCCCTCAGGTGACCCCAGCAGTGCTCAGAGCCCCCCCCTCAGGTGACCCCAGCAGTGCTCAGAGCCCCCCCCCTCAGGTGACCCCAGCAGTGCTCAGAGCCCCCCCTCAGGTGACCCCAGCAGTGCTCAGAGCCCCCCCCTCAGGTGACCCCAGCAGTGCTCAGAGCCCCCCCCTCAGGTGACCCCAGCAGTGCTCAGAGCCCCCCCTCTCAGGTGACCCCAGCAGTGCTCAGAGCCCCGCCCCTCAGGTGACCCCAGCAGTGCTCAGAGCCCCCCCCCTCAGGTGACCCCAGCAGTGCTCAGAGCCCCCCCCTCAGGTGACCCCAGCAGTGCTCAGAGCCCCCCCCTCAGGTGACCCCAGCAGTGCTCAGAGCCCCCCCTCAGGTGACCCCAGCAGTGCTCAGAGCCCCCCCCTCAGGTGACCCCAGCAGTGCTCAGAGCCCCCCCCTCAGGTGACCCCAGCAGTGCTCAGAGCCCCCCCCCTCAGGTGACCCCAGCAGTGCTCAGAGCCCCCCCCTCAGGTGACCCCAGCAGTGCTCAGAGCCCCCCCCCCTCAGGTGACCCCAGCAGTGCTCAGAGCCCCCCCCTCAGGTGACCCCAGCAGTGCTCAGAGCCCCCCCCTCAGGTGACCCCAGCAGTGCTCAGAGCCCCCCCCCCTCAGGTGACCCCAGCAGTGCTCAGAGCCCCCCCTCAGGTGACCCCAGCAGTGCTCAGAGCCCCCCCCTCAGGTGACCCCAGCAGTGCTCAGAGCCCCCCCCCCTCAGGTGACCCCAGCAGTGCTCAGAGCCCCCCCTCAGGTGACCCCAGCAGTGCTCAGAGCCCCCCCCCTCAGGTGACCCCAGCAGTGCTCAGAGCCCCCCCCTCAGGTGACCCCAGCAGTGCTCAGAGCCCCTCCCTCAGGTGACCCCAGCAGTGCTCAGAGCCCCCCCCCCTCAGGTGACCCCAGCAGTGCTCAGAGCCCCCCCCTCAGGTGACCCCAGCAGTGCTCAGAGCCCCCCCCCTCAGGTGACCCCAGCAGTGCTCAGAGCCCCCCCCTCAGGTGACCCCAGCAGTGCTCAGAGCCCCCCCTCAGGTGACCCCAGCAGTGCTCAGAGCCCCCCCTCAGGTGACCCCAGCAGTGCTCAGAGCCCCCCCTCAGGTGACCCCAGCAGTGCTCAGAGCCCCCCTCAGGTGACCCCAGCAGAGCTCAGAGCCCCCCCCTCAGGTGACCCCAGCAGTGCTCAGAGCCCCCCCCCCTCAGGTGACCCCAGCAGTGCTCAGAGCCCCCCCCCCCTCAGGTGACCCCAGCAGTGCTCAGAGCCCCCCCCTCAGGTGACCCCAGCAGTGCTCAGAGCCCCCCCCCCTCAGGTGACCCCAGCAGGGCTCAGAGCCCCCCTCAGGTGACCCCAGCAGAGCTCAGAGCCCCCCCCTCAGGTGACCCCAGCAGTGCTCAGAGCCCCCCCCCTCAGGTGACCCCAGCAGTGCTCAGAGCCCCCCCTCAGGTGACCCCAGCAGTGCTCAGAGCCCCCCCTCAGGTGACCCCAGCAGTGCTCAGAGCCCCCCCTCAGGTGACCCCAGCAGAGCTCAGAGCCCCCCCCTCAGGTGACCCCAGCAGTGCTCAGAGCCCCCCCCCTCAGGTGACCCCAGCAGAGCTCAGAGCCCCCCCCCCCCTCAGGTGACCCCAGCAGTGCTCAGAGCCCCCCTCAGGTGACCCCAGCAGTGCTCAGAGCCCCCCCCCCTCAGGTGACCCCAGCAGTGCTCAGAGCCCCCCTCAGGTGACCCCAGCAGTGCTCAGAGCCCCCCTCAGGTGACCCCAGCAGAGCTCAGAGCCCCCCCCTCAGGTGACCCCAGCAGTGCTCAGAGCCCCCCCCTCAGGTGACCCCAGCAGTGCTCAGAGCCCCCCCCTCAGGTGACCCCAGCAGAGCTCAGAGCCCCCCCCCTCAGGTGACCCCAGCAGAGCTCAGAGCCCCCCCCTCAGGTGACCCCAGCAGTGCTCAGAGCCCCCTCAGGTGACCCCAGCAGTGCTCAGAGCCCCCCCCCCTCAGGTGACCCCAGCAGTGCTCAGAGCCCCCCTCAGGTGACCCCAGCAGTGCTCAGAGCCCCCCCCTCAGGTGACCCCAGCAGTGCTCAGAGCCCCCCCTCAGGTGACCCCAGCAGTGCTCAGAGCCCCCCCCCTCAGGTGACCCCAGCAGTGCTCAGAGCCCCCCCTCAGGTGACCCCAGCAGTGCTCTGAGCCCCCCCTCAGGTGACCCCAGCAGTGCTCAGAGCCCCCCCCTCAGGTGACCCCAGCAGTGCTCAGAGCCCCCCCCTCAGGTGACCCCAGCAGTGCTCAGAGCCCCCCCCTCAGGTGACTCCAGCAGTGCTCAGAGCCCCCCCTCAGGTGACCCCAGCAGTGCTCAGAGCCCCCCCTCAGGTGACCCCAGCAGTGCTCAGAGCCCCCCCTCAGGTGACCCCAGCAGTGCTCAGAGCCCCCCCCTCAGGTGACCCCAGCAGTGCTCAGAGCCCCCCCTCAGGTGACCCCAGCAGTGCTCAGAGCCCCCCCTCAGGTGACCCCAGCAGTGCTCAGAGCCCCCCCCTCAGGTGACCCCAGCAGTGCTCAGAGCCCCCCCTCAGGTGACCCCAGCAGTGCTCAGAGCCCCCCCCTCAGGTGACTCCAGCAGTGCTCAGAGCCCCCCCCTCAGGTGACCCCAGCAGTGCTCAGAGCCCCCCCTCAGGTGACCCTAGCAGTGCTCAGAGCCCCCCCCCTCAGGTGACCCCAGCAGTGCTCAGAATCCCCCCCCCTCAGGTGACCCCAGCAGTGCTCAGAGCCCCCCCTCAGGTGACCCCAGCAGTGCTCAGAGCCCCCCCTCAGGTGACCCCAGCAGTGCTCAGAGCCCCCCCCTCAGGTGACCCCAGCAGTGCTCAGAGCCCCCCCTCAGGTGACCCCAGCAGTGCTCAGAGCCCCCCCCTCAGGTGACCCCAGCAGTGCTCAGAGCCCCCCCTCAGGTGACCCCAGCAGAGCTCAGAGCCCCCCCTCAGGTGACCCCAGCAGTGCTCAGAGCCCCCCCCTCAGGTGACCCCAGCAGTGCTCAGAGCCCCCCCTCAGGTGACCCCAGCAGTGCTCAGAGCCCCCCCTCAGGTGACCCCAGCAGTGCTCAGAGCCCCCCCTCAGGTGACCCCAGCAGTGCTCAGAGCCCCCCCCCTCAGGTGACCCCAGCAGTGCTCAGAGCCCCCCCCCTCAGGTGACCCCAGCAGTGCTCAGAGCCCCCCCTCAGGTGACCCCAGCAGTGCTCAGAGCCCCCCTCAGGTGACCCCAGCAGTGCTCAGAGCCCCCCCTCAGGTGACCCCAGCAGTGCTCAGAGCCCCCCCTCAGGTGACCCCAGCAGTGCTCAGAGCCCCCCCCTCAGGTGACCCCAGCAGTGCTCAGAGCCCCTCCCCTCAGGTGACCCCAGCAGTGCTCAGAGCCCCCCCCTCAGGTGACCCCAGCAGTGCTCAGAGCCCCCCCTCAGGTGACCCCAGCAGTGCTCAGAGCCCCCCCTCAGGTGACCCCAGCAGTGCTCAGAGCCCCCCCCTCAGGTGACCCCAGCAGTGCTCAGAGCCCCCCCTCAGGTGACCCCAGCAGTGCTCAGAGCCCCCCCCTCAGGTGACCCCAGCAGTGCTCAGAGCCCCCCCTCAGGTGACCCCAGCAGTGCTCAGAGCCCCCCCTCAGGTGACCCCAGCAGTGCTCAGAGCCCCCCCCTCAGGTGACCCCAGCAGTGCTCAGAGCCCCCCCTCAGGTGACCCCAGCAGTGCTCAGAGCCCCCCCTCAGGTGACCCCAGCAGTGCTCAGAGCCCCCCCCTCAGGTGACCCCAGCAGTGCTCAGAGCCCCCCCCTCAGGTGACCCCAGCAGTGCTCAGAGCCCCCCCCTCAGGTGACCCCAGCAGTGCTCAGAGCCCCCCCTCAGGTGACCCCAGCAGTGCTCAGAGCCCCCCCCCTCAGGTGACCCCAGCAGTGCTCAGAGCCCCCCCCTCAGGTGACCCCAGCAGTGCTCAGAGCCCCCCCTCAGGTGACCCCAGCAGTGCTCAGAGCCCCCCCCCTCAGGTGACCCCAGCAGTGCTCAGAGCCCCCCCCTCAGGTGACCCCAGCAGTGCTCAGAGCCCCCCCCTCAGGTGACCCCAGCAGTGCTCAGAGCCCCCCCCTCAGGTGACCCCAGCAGTGCTCAGAGCCCCCCCCTCAGGTGACCCCAGCAGTGCTCAGAGCCCCCCCTCAGGTGACCCCAGCAGTGCTCAGAGCCCCCCCTCAGGTGACCCCAGCAGTGCTCAGAGCCCCCCCCTCAGGTGACCCCAGCAGTGCTCAGAGCCCCCCCCTCAGGTGACCCCAGCAGTGCTCAGAGCCCCCCCTCAGGTGACCCCAGCAGTGCTCAGAGCCCCCCCCTCAGGTGACCCCAGCAGTGCTCAGAGCCCCCCCCTCAGGTGACCCCAGCAGTGCTCAGAGCCCCCCCTCAGGTGACCCCAGCAGTGCTCAGAGCCCCCCCCTCAGGTGACCCCAGCAGTGCTCAGAGCCCCCCCTCAGGTGACCCCAGCAGTGCTCAGAGCCCCCCTCAGGTGACCCCAGCAGTGCTCAGAGCCCCCCCCTCAGGTGACCCCAGCAGTGCTCAGAGCCCCCCCCTCAGGTGACCCCAGCAGTGCTCAGAGCCCCCCCCTCAGGTGACCCCAGCAGAGCTCAGAGCCCCCCCCTCAGGTGACCCCAGCAGTGCTCAGAGCCCCCCCCCTCAGGTGACCCCAGCAGTGCTCAGAGCCCCCCCTCAGGTGACCCCAGCAGTGCTCAGAGCCCCCCCTCAGGTGACCCCAGCAGTGCTCAGAGCCCCCCCTCAGGTGACCCCAGCAGTGCTCAGAGCCCCCCCCTCAGGTGACCCCAGCAGTGCTCAGAGCCCCCCCCCTCAGGTGACCCCAGCAGTGC
Organism: Lissotriton helveticus; assembly: GCF_964261635.1. NCBI lineage: Eukaryota > Metazoa > Chordata > Amphibia > Caudata > Salamandridae > Lissotriton > Lissotriton helveticus. The sequence continues at coordinate 454,887,666 of NC_136058.1, read as the reverse complement.
TCAGAGCCCCCCCTCAGGTGACCCCAGCAGTAGCTCAGGAGCCCCCCTCAGGTGGACCCAGGCAGTGCTCAGAGCCTCCACTCAGGTGAC